>NC_092316.1:27745000-30245000 GCF_036785885.1 Coffea arabica | reverse complement strand
AATACTAGTTGCGCATGAATGTAAGCCTTTTGGCTGAACTGGGCCCTTGCCCTTGTTACCGGTCGTCTCGAGCCAGAAGCGGACTCGGTCGAGCGATTAGGAACCTGGGTGAATTTGGTATACTCGAGTATTACCTTGTAGACCGGCCATGTCCGGGTAGGTGGAGTCCGGCCAACGTCCGGATGGGTGGAGTCCGGCCAACGTCCGGAAAGGGATGAATGAACGAACGCAGGCACGGGGGTTTTACTTCTCAAAAAGGAAATTTTCAAATAATTGGAGGAATAAGGGGAAATGTCAGGGGAACGAACGAACGAACAAAGAGCTCCTTGGGAGCCCGTATCCTTTTAATGAATGCATTATCATTGCTTTATATTGGACATGTTTTCTGGATTAATTGTTATTACATGACTACTGTTCCTTGTTTAATTACTTGTTTATATATATAGAACCTCACTGGGCTTTTTAGCTCATACCACGTCAATTGTTTTCCTTAGCAGGGGAAGGCGAGCAAGGACGAGCGTTCGGTATAGTCTAGTTGATCTAGTTCTTTGGCCTTGTAATGGTTCTCGCCCTAGTGCTTGGCACGGGCTGGTTGTATGAGGAATGAGAACCCTTGTATATTCGATGGTTGTACTTGAATGGTAAAAACTTTGAAGACTTCTGGTGTGTAGAAGTTTCTTATCTTTTACTTGAGCATCTATTGTCTATGGATGTATATACATGATTCGAGTTCCATAGTG
Source organism: Coffea arabica (assembly GCF_036785885.1). Taxonomy (NCBI): domain Eukaryota; kingdom Viridiplantae; phylum Streptophyta; class Magnoliopsida; order Gentianales; family Rubiaceae; genus Coffea; species Coffea arabica. The sequence goes on along the minus strand of NC_092316.1, from coordinate 30,244,260 downwards.
AGTGAGTCCTGGCGAGAGCTGGGCAGGCGATCCGCCGAACCCTTTGGTACGCCTTAGGGGGAGGTGGGGTCGTCACAAAATAAGGAGAGAATTTCGGACCATTAATAGACCTTTTAGAAGCTGGTATATGTGTGTTTCATTGGTAGGAATTTGGTTGGAAACTTGTATAAGAACCATAGAAACGGACCGTGCGGTTGCGGCGCGCAAAACCGGCAAATCTGGAAAACATGGGCAGTTCAGCATCCGAACTTTGGCTTCACTTTTCTTGATGTTACGTACGGATTCAGATGTTCCTCAAAACATGAAAGTTGTAACCTCATAAGTCCTGAATATGCCTGTAAAATTTTAGGTCAAACGGATTAGTGTATCCTGAGTTTTAGACAAAACACTCATGCCTGTTTTGAACATTGGTTTGTGCTGCGTTTTGAAGTCAGCCTCTGACTGTGCATTTTTTCCGTTTTGATTTCGTACAATCTGGGTGTCAACTCCTTCATAAGAAATGTAGATCTTGGTTTTGGCTTCGAAACGGTATAAAGTACGTTGAAACCCGAGTTCCGTAGCTCCTGTTATGACCAAAACAAGATCGATTGTCAGAACTGCCTTGAATCTGGACAGTTCTGACGGGTACTTTAACACTCAACTTTCGTTCTGTTCTGAATGGATTCAGGTCTTGGCCAAAACATCAAAGTTTTATCCTTATGTCTCAGATTTCTAATGCCGTTGGAATTTCCTGATTTGGATTTGTGAGCTGGGAGTTATGATCCAGCAAACATACCCTGTTCGTTACTCTAGAGTGCGAATTCCTGGAACGGTTTTCTGTACTTTCGACCTATTTCCATTTAGATCCGGATTGAGGTGTCTTCATAAAAACTGTAACCCTTCCTCTTATCTTCGTAACGGTACCTCATGTACCTTGATCCGACACTCATAACTTCAATTAGGCTCAAAACAGTTTTGACGGCAAAGCGATTAGGTTACCATTCCCGTTTCCGTATGCCGTTTCCGCACTCGTATGTGCCGATTTTGCCGTTTTGCTTGTTTTAGGCATATTAGTAGCCGTTTATGATATTATGTGATGCAATCTTCTATTTCAGACGGTGGTGAGCTAGGTGGAGCCGGTGGGGCCTACTAACTACTCCTTGCGGCACAAATTTCGAACTTTTGTTCTTTTGTTCGTTGAGTAAGTATTCAGGCCGCTCTTATGTGTTAGTTGCTTATGTGTTTCGATATGTATGAAAAGGGTACCTAGGCGAGGGTGTACTTTATCGCACTCAACCTAAACCCTAATTTACGCATATATTTGTACATGGCATATGTATATGAATAATTTTGGAACTAAACCCCTTGAGCTTGTGGCTCGGGGTGACTTTTGAGTAAATTTTGTGAAGTTTGTGAGTTTGGGGCCCGATCTCATGACCTAGATGGACTATTCGAGCCGGTTAGGGCTTGGTCTAAGTCAGTCCAACCTGGTTTGAGGTCACCAAATTTGTGAATCCGGTTCACCGATTATGTGGACCAAGTTTGCGACCCGAGCTTGTGAACCAAGCTCAATTTTATTCGCTCGAGCAAGTTTGTGAGGTGTCTGGCCAGAGAGGGTGATAAGGTGTACGGTGGGAGTACAAGTGAAGTTCTACGGACCATTATTTGTGGTCGACGGAGTGTCGGCAGGAGGTCACGCATGGCAAACGATCTGGCTTTGGAGCCACCTGTATCCTTATTATGTGATGTTACTTTTCTGCTTTTGCTTACTCTTACTGTGTAACTGTTGTTACGTGTGTCGCGCCCCATTTTTTACAAGAAAAATAAATAAATGGTTTAAAAAACAGTGAATTTTTTGATTTGAAAAAGAAAATGGAGAAATATGGGTCTAAATGGGACATGAAAATGCGACGATTTGACCCAAAATATAGTTTAAAAAGGGTTTATTGAATGAAAAATGGAGTCGCCACTTGGTATAGAGTTAAGGTGTACCAAGTCACCTAAAATGAGTTTTCAAAGGAAAAAGTGGAAAAAACCCCTTTTAAACGACTCCTAGTCTACGTAAATCAAAGAAAAAGGTTCGGGAGTCACATTTGACGAACGGGAAGGCAAGGATGAAATCCAAGGCACCCCTTCGACTTAGCCAAGGCTAGTTGCGTGATTTAGTCAAAGATTTTCTTGTTTTAACCAAAGAATTTATCACATTTGGAATGTACTATATGAATGCAAACCCTAGACTTAGGAGGGTATCGAGGGCAAAATTTCTCTTCAAAGCTTACTTGGTGCCAATCACATCAATCGTGATGCCCAATAAAGACTCTTCGAAGAAGTCACGAATAATGCAAGTCATAAGACTCAAAAGAAAGAAAAAGAAAAAGAAAATAATAATATACAAATGTGTATGACTTAAAGAAATGCATCATAATGGGTGCGGGGGACTTACACTCGTGACTTTCAATGTTCCCTTTAATAGAGGGAATACGAGCGTGCTAAGGCTAGAAAAGCCAAACTCGTCCATATCCCATATCCAAGGGGTTATTTCTAGTCTAATCAGGCAAAAATGCACTAATCTACCCCTAATTTCCTAAATGAGATACAAATCTAAATGTTATATATACATAGGGGTAAGGGATATTTTATTAGGGGGAATATCATACAAAATGATAAAAGGCCCTAGAAAGTGAAAAATATGCATGAGATGGAGTGATTTGATCACACAAGCATGGTCTAACGCTCGAAAGGCTCTTAAGGGTCTAGCGTTGGACTAGCCCACATCTACGCTCTCTCACAAGCATTGGACTTGTAAGAGCTCGAGGGGACAACCATGACTAGCATTGGACTAGCCACGGTTACGTGCATTTGCATCCATCATACGCATATACAAGTAATGTGCATAATTAAAGCAAATAGACATGTGAGCATGTAATTCACACATAACACATAAGCATGCATATCTAGATGCCAAAACCTAAGAAAGCGATTAAACACATAGCACATAGACATGCAAAACACATAAGGCAATTAAGGCCCTAACTATTACATTTTTAGGGGGAAGGCCTACTACAATCTAAAAGGGGAAATGAATAAAATGAGGTAATAAATACCTAACTATTACAAGTTGGGGTTCAAATGCCCCTAAATGATTTGCTAATTAAAACAACGAAATGAAAAGAAGCAATTAATCATAAAAAATGAAAAGCGAATTAAAGCATGCATGTTCACATATAACACGTAGGAGCACATAGGAGAAATGAAACCAAGGAGATAGAGGTTACCTCCCTTGCAATGGTAATGAAATGAAGGAAATATTAGCTTCAAAACAATAAAAGGGTCAAGGCATCTCAAATAATAGTAAAGTATAAACAAAATCACCAAATCCCTCCCAATTGCAACTTAAATGAAATCAAATAATGCATAGTTTCCAAGAAAGGGACCCACCAAGGACCCAATTGCAAACATTAATCAAGCACTCAAATCCAATTAAACATTTTAGGAACTTCAAGGGTCCAAGAGTAAAGAAAGGGTCAAGTAATGATTCAAAATGCAAATATTTTAGGACTCAATTGTGATAAATTTAAACACAAAAGGGCCTTAGTAGCATGAGGATGAACTTGTGGGCAAAGGTGCAATTGTTGAAAGTTGAGTTGCATGCAAACCATGCAAACCCACGAAAGAAATTTGTTTACATTCCTTCGGCAATTTCAGGTTTCAAATGCAGATTTCAGGAGCTCTTTGATCACAACTTCTCATCTAATCTCCAAAGAAACTTGAACTAAACAACAAAACACATATCTTTCACATCCCAAGCAGCACAACTTAGAAGGAAATCATGAAAGTTCTATGCAAATCTACAGAGGGAATAAGTCTACAACTGAAACCATTTGGCGACCCACGTAGCTCAGGAAAATTTGAGACAGAGCTTTAACATGCAAACGAAAGAAAACTATGAAACTAGCAAACTTAAATTCATTCATGGATTCTTTTTTGCAATGTTTCGGCTTCTATATGCGCAGGAAGAAAACCATGCACATGGGCTCAAAAGAAACATGTAAGCTTGTCTACTACCTATGTGAGAACTCGTAATTTGCATTTTTTAGGTTTTCGCATTTTCATGACTTGTTTTCTGCACTTTCTGTATCCGGAAAATTTTCTAGATAAATTTTATGAGTAAATATAGTTTTTAGATGATTTTTTCAAGTATCAAATAGATTTTGAGAAATTAAGAGCGTATACCGGATGTGGGACCCACTAGTGTGAAAAGTTCGGAAAATTTCAGCCAACTAAATTAAGTTTTGGATACTGGAATTATTTTATCGGGTGTTAAGAGATAAGTAGAGGTTGCAAATTTGGATTGATGTGAGAGGACACAAAGTGATAGACTTGCATTAAATTAGGTGACAAGTGTCACCATTTGATTGGGCTTACTTTAAGACTTTCTTACCATTGACTTAAATAACCAAAAATGACCCAAAAATCTTCCAAAAATCTTCAAGAAGAGCCAGCCCTCTCAAGCTTTCTTTCTCTCTCTCTTACTCCAAGTACAAGGAAGAAAACACTTCAATCTTGCTCCAAATCATCAAAACTAACCATCCAACCTTGAAATTACTCCATAAAACCTCTTCAATTAGAGTTAGTAAGTGGATTTGTGGAGTTGTTTGGAAAGTTAAGGTGGTCAATAGCTCTCTCTCTCTTGTTTTAAAGGTAAGTTGTGAAGAACCACCCCCCTCCTTTAATTGATGCTTAAATCATGATTAGTGAAAGTAGAAGATGCAAGTTTATGGATTATTTCTTGATTTGTGGTTGAAATGATGAAGTTTTATTATTTTTGGGGATTTTTCTGTTTTAATATAAGCATGATTGTGTGGCTATCTAGGATGATTAGAAATGGTCTCTAATGACTTAAGGAGGTGGGAAAAGTGATTAATTGCAACCAATTTCTGTTTTGGAAGAAAATTGAAAAACCTAGGGTTCTTAAGGGAGCATTCTGTCCGAACTTTTAGGTCCTATATAGGGGCCGAATTGGCCTTATCTTAAAACATGAAAGTTGTAGGTAATGACATTTTAGAGGTGCCTACAAAATTTCAGGCCAATCGGAGTAGTGTAGAGTGAGAAAAGTCAAAATTACTATTGCTGTTCTGGTTTTACTCGAAATTGGGATTTGCGACTGTAATTGGTTGTTTTGGCTGGAATTGCTTCCGAATTGGTTGTTGAGGCCTTCTGATGAAATTTAGCCCTGTTTCTTAGCTTTCAGCTGGTTTTGGAATTTCTGGATTTGAACTTGTAGAGCCTGAGTTATGATGTTTCCGCTAGAATACGTTTTGGTGAATCTGTTTTACGTTTTCAATGTAGTATCTTGCATTTTTGACCTGTTTGCACTCAAAACTGGGTTGAGTGACCTTCTGTGATGTTGTAGCCCTGTCTTTTAGCTTCGAAATGGTGGGTCTTGCATCCTCATCCGATAATCGTAGTGCATTTGGTGCTATTACCGCAAAGTAAAGTCAAAACCTGTTTTTTTTCAGGGCCAAAGTTAATTGCATGTCCGAAATTTCTGGTTTCCTTTAATGTTTGTATATGTTTATGGAACCCTATTGGGGTCATATTTGGCATTGGTTTATGACTCGTTATCGAGTCTCCTTGTACTTGTTTGCATGTTTTAGGGCTTGCTTTCATTCCGGTCATTTCCTAGCTAACTTTTGTACTTGTACTACTTTGAGCCTAGTGAACGGCTTTTGGGAAATGAGATGAATTTTGTGTGAGATGTTGGGACTGATTTGAGGAAATAATGAAGCCATGATGGCTGGAAAAGTAAGAAATTTAGGGGAAGTGCTGCCCGATTTTCTAGGCCGTTTGGTTCCTTTAAGTTGGATTTGCCTTTTGGTAGAAATGAAAGGCTTTTGGGTTGTTTGCGCCTAGATCTTCATGTTATCTTTTCGTTTCCAAGAAAATCATGTTTTTTGCACCCTTGCATTTGTATTTATTTGGCAAGGCGTATGACGTGTAGTCGAGCCTCACTTGTGCATTCCGTTTACTCGATTTTGGATATGAAACCTTCAATTGGTTTATTTTGATTATTTTAGGGTTTCTTGGCGATTAAGACCAATCTAAAGTGAAAACTTTTGAAGTTGAGCCGGTGAGAGTACCACTCCCCTCCATTTGCTGTTTAACTTGATTTCTGCTCTGCAATCTGTTTAATTTGTTTGAGACGAGACTCTTGTCTGTTCATATGCCAATTTACTATGCAAAATTTGAATCTGTTATTTGTATATGTTCGGACGTCGTTTGGAGGTTAGTATCCAACGACCTTTCTGTGACCTATGAGCTCAAATCCTGTGGCTAAGTTATTCGAGTCGGGCCGGCAAGGGCCTGGACGATTAGATAACGAACCACGGTAGTCTGTTTTGGGATCTTTGGGTATTGAGACCCTTGATTCTGGGTATACTCGAGTATTACCATTTTTGTTCGTTTGAGGTGAGCGGGCCCGGTAAAGGGGTGTTTGGTGGACGGAATTCGGTGCGAAGTGGGTCTACGGACGCGTTGGTTCTATATACGTTGACGGAGAGTCAACCGGTTTGGATGAAGTACTGCGCTGGGAAATTTGGCTCCTGAGAGCCACCTGTATCCTTCCTATGTGAATCATTAGTTACTTTACTTTACATCTGGCATGTGTATCTGATTTGTTAAATGTGAAATGCCATGATTTTTCTGCTATATGTTTGGTACCTAATTGAGCGCAATCTCACCCCTTTCTGTTCCTTTTGTTTTCCTTACAGGAAAATAAATACTATTGGACTGGATTTGACAAATGGCTGCCAAATTGAGCTAGTTTAACATATCTTTTGTATAGCTCATGTATTAAAACCCTAAATGTACTTTTGGGGACTGTTTTCCTTTTGATTTGGCAAACCAGACATGTATCCACTTTAGAATACTTTTGTATGCCACTTTGGCTTGTAAATGCTAAGTTTCAAGATGTGAATGTTTGCTTGGTATTTGGTTGGGTTCTGACGGGTCGGTTACTATTCATAAGCGACTTCGGTTTCACTTTTTTTTAATTATTTTACACGTTTTGACTTATTTACGCGCGTTAGAAGTTCCGGAACGCAATAGATCGCTTTAATCTACATCGTTAGTCCCGGCGAGAGTTGGGCAGGCAGTTCGCTAACCCCTTTGGTTCGCCTTTGGGGAAAGTGGGGCTGTCACAGGTGGTATCAGAGCCTGCTTCGCGTGGTCTCTGCGCGGAGTGAGCCTGGACTAAGTGGTGAATGAGTATAAAGGACTAGGTGCTTATTTGAGCATAAGTTATGAATTGTGAATGTTATAGGCCTTAACTTTTCTTGTGGTATCTGAGGATCATAGATCGGTACGTCTGGTGGGAATTTCGATTGTAGATAGTTTTCTCTTGGGACTGGCCAGCTCGAGAGGTGAATTGTCTTATTTTGGATTCTTGTGCCTGAGTACTTCAGAGATGAGGCGGTGTTACGTAGGTGAGAGTTGCATTTTGGGAACATGAATAGGTTTTGTTCGATTGGAATAAGTACAAGAGGTTAATGGATATGTCATTTGGATAATAGGTGATGTGAGAGACCGGACGGGGTTATTTTAGCAAGGTTTGGGACGAGATATCCCTTTTCTTTTGATTCGCTCGCTTATTGTTACTACATGCCGTCGGTTAATGTATTGGTGTATATGAATCATTGCCTGCTTTGATACGTATTTGTGTCGTTGATCATTTGTTTCCCTGATATGTATGTGGTGTATTATGTGTGTATATGCTTATTTAGGTATTTGGTGCCCTAAATTTTGTTATTTTAGTCACTTTATGGTATTCATTCATTAAATAACCTTTTAGGGGAAAAGAAAAGAAAAGAGAGAAAAAAATATATATATATATATCATATGAAAGGAAGATGTAGTCGTGGTCATGGTGGTGGCCGTGGAACTGAGCGAGGTCAAGAATTAAGAGCAGAAAGGGAAACAACAGTTGAACAAAGACCAGGACCAAGAGTACCACACCTACTTAAGAATTTATTATGACCTATTGATTTGCCTGGCAGGCTATTATTTGAGTTCCAGCGACTCCATGAAATGGCACATTGGGTTGATATGTATCAGGAAATCGTGGTACTACGTGACGAAATAGAGGTTCAAAGAAGACTAGCCGAATACTGGGAAGGGCGATGGAGGCACGATTATTCCGAAAAGATTGAGTTCTTGCACCAGAACTTAGAGCTAAAAAGGAAATACGAAGGGATTTCCGAGGAGGCTTTAGCAATGGCACAAAGCACTGCTGCTATGGGGGCTCCAGAGGAAGCTCAAAGGACAGGAATTGCAAGGCCACAGGGGACGATCTTCCATGCCAAGAAAAGGGGCAAGAAAATGGGTAAATTGCCAGAACAGGGTGAGCAAGGTAGGCCCTTGGCGAAGAAGGGTCGTGGAGCGAGGGGTGTGACAATTTTGGAGACACTTAAGGAGGATACGCCGGGAGGAAACTCAAGTGGAAAAAGATCACTGAGGGATATCTCACAAGGAGATCAGACCCCAATTTCTCTCCCATATTGTGGCTATTGTAGAAAATCCAATCATTTTGAAGAGAATTGTTGGAAAAGAGGAGGGAGATGTCTGTGTTGTGGGAGCGCCGAGCATCGAATTGCTCATTGCCCGAGTAAAGCGCGTGAAAAGAAAGGAACACAGCAACCAACCAAGACCGACCCTGGACCGTCAAGTGGAAAAGGGACTGGAATGAAGAATTTCGTTTCTTCTGACTCTGAAGACGAAGAAGGTACAGGCCATTGGTTACTTTAAATTTGAAAAGTAAAATTTCGAGGGCGAAATTCTTTTAAGGGGGAGAGAGTGTGAGAACCCGTAATTTGCATTTTTTAGGTTTTCACATTTTCATGACTTGTTTTCTACACTCTCTGTATCCGAAAAATTTTCTAGATAAATTTTATGAGTAAATATAGTTTTTCGATGATTTTTTCAAGTATCAAATAGATTTTGAGAAATTAAGAGCGTATACCGGACGTGGGACCCACTAGTATGAAAAGTTCGGAAAATTTCGGCCAACTAAATTAAGTTTTGGATACTGGAATTATTTTATCGGGTGTTAAGAGATAAGTAGAAGTTGCAAATTTGGATTGATGTGAGAGGACACAAAGTGATAGACTTGCATTAAATTAGGTGACAAGTGTCACCATTTGATTAGGCTTACTTTAAGACTTTCTTACCATTGACTTAAATAACCAAAAATGACCCAAAAATCATCCAAAACTCTTCAAGAAGAGCCAGCCCTCTCAAGCTTTCTTTCTCTCTCTCTTACTCCAAGTACAAGGAAGAAAACACTTCAATCTTGCTCCAAATCATCAAAACTAACCATCCAACCTTGAAATTACTCCATAAAACCTCTTCAATTAGAGTTAGTAAGTGGATTTGTTGAGTTGTTTGGAAAGTTAAGGTGGTCAATAGCCCTCTCTCTCTTGTTTTAAAGGTAAGTTGTGAAGAACCACCCCCCCTCCTTTAATTGATGCTTAAATCATGATTAGTGAAAGTAGAAGATGCAAGTTTATGGATTATTTCTTGATTTGTGGTTGAAATGATGAAGTTTTATTATTTTTGGGGATTTTTCTGTTTTAATGTAAGCATGATTGTGTGGCTATCTAGGATGATTAGAAATGGTCTCTAATGACTTAAGGAGGTGGGAAAAGTGATTAATTGCAACCAATTTCTGTTTTGGAAGAAAATTGAAAAACCTAGGGTTCTTAAGGGAGCATTCTGTCCGAACTTTTAGGTCCTAGATAGGGGCCGAATTGGCCTTATCTTAAAACATGAAAGTTGTAGGTAATGACATTTTAGAGGTGCCTACAAAATTTCAGGCCAATCGGAGTAGTGTAGAGTGAGAAAAGTCAAAATTACTATTGCTGTTCTGGTTTTATTCGAAATTGGGATTTGCGACTGTAATTGGTTGTTTTGGCTGGAATTGCTTCCGAATTGGTTGTTGAGGCCTTCTGATGAAATTTAGCCCTGTTTCTTAGCTTTCAGCTGGTTTTGGAATTTCTGGATTTGAACTTGTAGAGCCTGAGTTATGATGTTTCCGCTAGAATACGTTTTGGTGAATCTGTTTTACGTTTTCAATGTAGTATCTTGCATTTTTGACCTGTTTGCACTCAAAACTGGGTTGAGTGACCTTCTGTGATGTTGTAGCCCTGTCTTTTAGCTTCGAAATGGTGGGTCTTGCATCCTCATCCGATAATCGTAGTGCATTTGGTGCTATTACCGCAAAGTAAAGTCAAAACCTGTTTTTTTTCAGGGCCAAAGTTAATTGCATGTCCGAAATTTCTGGTTTCCTTTAATGTTTGTATATGTTTATGGAACCCTATTGGGGTCATATTTGGCATTGGTTTATGACTCGTTATCGAGTCTCCTTGTACTTGTTTGCATGTTTTAGGGCTTGCTTTCATTCCGGTCATTTCCTAGCTAACTTTTGTACTTGTACTACTTTGAGCCTAGTGAACGGCTTTTGGGAAATGAGATGAATTTTGTGTGAGATGTTGGGACTGATTTGAGGAAATAATGAAGCCATGATGGCTGGAAAAGTAAGAAATTTAGGGGAAGTGCTGCCCGATTTTCTAGGCCGTTTGGTTCCTTTAAGTTGGATTTGCCTTTTGGTAGAAATGAAAGGCTTTTGGGTTGTTTGCGCCTAGATCTTCATGTTATCTTTTCGTTTCCAAGAAAATCATGTTTTTGCACCCTTGCATTTGTATTTATTTGGCAAGGCGTATGACGTGTAGTCGAGCCTCACTTGTGCATTCCGTTTACTCGATTTTGGATATGAAACCTTCAATTGGTTTATTTTGATTATTTTAGGGTTTCTTGGCGATTAAGGCCAATCTAAAGTGAAAACTTTTGAAGTTGAGCCGGTGAGAGTACCACTCCCCTCCATTTGCTGTTTAACTTGATTTCTGCTCTGCAATCTGTTTAATTTGTTTGAGACGAGGCTCTTGTCTGTTCATATGCCAATTTACTATGCAAAATTTGAATCTGTTATTTGTAGATGTTCGGACGTCGTTTGGAGGTTAGTATCCAACGACCTTTCTGTGACCTATGAGCTCAAATCCTGTGGCTAAGTTATTCGAGTCGGGCCGGCAAGGGCCTGGACGATTAGATAACGAACCACGGTAGTCTGTTTTGGGATCTTTGGGTATTGAGACCCTTGATTCTGGGTATACTCGAGTATTACCATTTTTGTTCGTTTGAGGTGAGCGGGCCCGGTAAAGGGGTGTTTGGTGGACGAAATTCGGTGCGAAGTGGGTCTACGGACGCGTTGGTTCTATATACGTTGACGGAGAGTCAACCGGTTTGGATGAAGTACTGCGCTGGGAAATTTGGCTCCTGAGAGCCACCTGTATCCTTCCTATGTGAATCATTAGTTACTTTACTTTACATCTGGCATGTGTATCTGATTTGTTAAATGTGAAATGCCATGATTTTTCTGCTATATGTTTGGTACCTAATTGAGCGCAATCTCACCCCTTTCTGTTCCTTTTGTTTTCCTTACAGGAAAATAAATACTATTGGACTGGATTTGACAAATGGCTGCCAAATTGAGCTAGTTTAACATATCTTTTGTATAGCTCATGTATTAAAACCCTAAATGTACTTTTGGGGACTGTTTTCCTTTTGATTTGGCAAACCAGACATGTATCCACTTTAGAATACTTTTGTATGCCACTTTGGCTTGTAAATGCTAAGTTTCAAGATGTGAATGTTTGCTTGGTATTTGGTTGGGTTCTGACGGGTCGGTTACTATTCATAAGCGACTTCGGTTTCACTTTTTTTTAATTATTTTACACGTTTTGACTTATTTACGCGCGTTAGAAGTTCCGGAACGCAATAGATCGCTTTAATCTACATCGTTAGTCCCGGCGAGAGTTGGGCAGGCAGTTCGCTAACCCCTTTGGTTCGCCTTTGGGGAAAGTGGGGCTGTCACAGGTGGTATCAGAGCCTGCTTCGCGTGGTCTCTGCGCGGAGTGAGCCTGGACTAAGTGGTGAATGAGTATAAAGGACTAGGTGCTTATTTGAGCATAAGTTATGAATTGTGAATGTTATAGGCCTTAACTTTTCTTGTGGTATCTGAGGATCATAGATCGGTACGTCTGGTGGGAATTTCGATTGTAGATAGTTTTCTCTTGGGACTGGCCAGCTCGAGAGGTGAATTGTCTTATTTCGGATTCTTGTGCCTGAGTACTTCAGAGATGAGGCGGTGTTACGTAGGTGAGAGTTGCATTTTGGGAACATGAATAGGCTTTGTTCGACTGGAATAAGTACAAGAGGTTAATGGATATTTCATTTGGATAATAGGTGATGTGAGAGACCGGACGGTTATTTTAGCAAGGTTTGGGACGAGATATCCCTTTTCTTTTGATTCGCTCGCTTATTGTTACTACATGCCATCGGTTAATGTATTGGTGTATATGAATCATTGCCTGCTTTGATACGTATTTGTGTCGTTGATCATTTGTTTCCCTGATATGTATGTGGTGTATTATGTGTGTATATGCTTATTTAGGTATTTGGTGCCCTAAATTTTGTTATTTTAGTCACTTTATGGTATTCATTCATTAAATGACCTTTTAGGGGAAAAGAAAAGAAAAGAGAGAAAAAAATATATATATATATATCATATGAAAGGAAGATGTAGTCGTGGTCATGGTGGTGGCCGTGGAACTGAGCGAGGTCAAGAATTAAGAGCAGAAAGGGAAACAACAGTTGAACAAAGACCAGGACCAAGAGTACCACACCTACTTAAGAATTTATTATGACCTATTGATTTGCCTGGCAGGCTATTATTTGAGTTCCAGCGACTCCATGAAATGGCACATTGGGTTGATATGTATCAGGAAATCGTGGTACAACGTGACGAAATAGAGGTTCAAAGAAGACTAGCCGAATACTGGGAAGGGCGATGGAGGCACGAGTATTCCGAAAAGATTGAGCTCTTGCACCAGAACTTAAAACTAAAAAGGGAATACGAAGGGATTTCCGAGGAGGCTTTAGCAATGGCACAAAGCACTGCTGCTATGGGGGCTCCAGAGGAAGCTCAAAGGACAGGAATTGCAAGGCCACAGGGGACGATCTTCCATGCCAAGAAAAGGGGCAAGAAAATGGGTAAATTGCCAGAACAGGGTGAGCAAGGTAGGCCCTTGGCGAAGAAGGGTCGTGGAGCGAGGGGTGTGACAATTTTGGAGACACTTAAGGAGGATACGCCGGGAGGAAACTCAAGTGGAAAAAGATCACTGAGGGATATCTCACAAGGAGATCAGACCCCAATTTCTCTCCCATATTGTGGCTATTGTAGAAAATCCAATCATTTTGAAGAGAATTGTTGGAAAAGAGGAGGGAGATGTCTGTGTTGTGGGAGCGCCGAGCATCGAATTGCTCATTGCCCGAGTAAAGCGCGTGAAAAGAAAGGAACCCAGCAACCAACCAAGACCGACCCTGGACCGTCAAGTGGAAAAGGGACTGGAATGAAGAATTTCGTTTCTTCTGACTCTGAAGACGAAGAAGGTACAGGCCATTGGTTACTTTAAATTTGAAAATTAAAATTTCGAGGGCGAAATTCTTTTAAGGGGGAGAGAGTGTGAGAACCCGTAATTTGCATTTTTTAGGTTTTCGCATTTTCATGACTTGTTTTCTGCACTTTCTGTATCCGAAAAATTTTCTAGATAAATTTTATGAGTAAATATAGTTTTTAAATGATTTTTTCAAGTATCAAATAGATTTTGAGAAATTAAGAGCGTATACCGGACGTGGGACCCACTAGTATGAAAAGTTCGGAAAATTTCGGCCAACTAAATTAAGTTTTGGATACTGGAATTATTTTATCGGGTGTTAAGAGATAAGTAGAGGTTGCAAATTTGGATTGATGTGAGAGGACACAAAGTGATAGACTTGCATTAAATTAGGTGACAAGTGTCACCATTTGATTGGGCTTACTTTAAGACTTTCTTACCATTGACTTAAATAACCAAAAATGACCCAAAAATCTTCCAAAAATCTTCAAGAAGAGCCAGCCCTCTCAAGCTTTCTTTCTCTCTCTCTTACTCCAAGTACAAGGAAGAAAACACTTCAATCTTGCTCCAAATCATCAAAACTAACCATCCAACCTTGAAATTACTCCATAAAACCTCTTCAATTAGAGTTAGTAAGTGGATTTGTGGAGTTGTTTGGAAAGTTAAGGTGGTCAATAGCTCTCTCTCTCTTGTTTTAAAGGTAAGTTGTGAAGAACCACCCCCCTCCTTTAATTGATGCTTAAATCATGATAAGTGAAAGTAGAAGATGCAAGTTTATGGATTATTTCTTGATTTGTGGTTGAAATGATGAAGTTTTATTATTTTTGGGGATTTTTCTGTTTTAATATAAGCATGATTGTGTGGCTATCTAGGATGATTAGAAATGGTCTCTAATGACTTAAGGAGGTGGGAAAAGTGATTAATTGCAACCAATTTCTGTTTTGGAAGAAAATTGAAAAACCTAGGGTTCTTAAGGGAGCATTCTGTCCGAAATTTTAGGTCCTAGATAGGGGACGAATTGGCCTTAGCTCAAAACATGAAAGTTGTAGGTAATGACATTTTAGAGGTGCCTACAAAATTTCAGGCCAATCAGAGTAGCGTAGAGTGAGAAAAGTCAAAATTACTATTGCTGTTCTGGTTTTACTCGAAATTGGGATTTGCGACTGTAATTGGTTGTTTTGGCTGGAATTGCTTCCGAATTGGTTGTTGAGGCCTTCTGATGAAATTTAGCCCTGTTTCTTAGATTTCAGATGGTTTTGGAATTTCTGGATTTGGACTTGTAGAGCCTGAGTTATGATGTTTCCGCTAGAATGCATTTTGGTGAATCTGTTTTACATTTTCAATGTAGTATCTTGCATTTTTGACCTATTTGCACTCAAAACTGGGTTGAGTGACCTTCTGTGATGTTGTAGCCCTGTCTTTTAGCTTCGAAATGGTGGGTCTTGCACCCTCATCCGATAATCGTAGTGCATTTGGTGCTATTACCGCAAAGTAAAGTCAAAACCTGTTTTTTTTTCAGGGCCAAAGTTAATTGCATGTCCGAAATTTCTGGTTTCCTTTAATGTTTGTATATGTTTATGGAACCCTATTGGGGTCATATTTGGCATTGGTTTATGACTCGTTATCGAGTCTCCTTGTACTTGTTTGCATGTTTTAGGGCTTGCTTTCATTCCGGTCATTTCCTAGCTAACTTTTGTACTTGTACTACTTTGAGCCTAGTGAACGGCTTTTGGGAAATGAGATGAATTTTGTGTGAGATGTTGGGACTGATTTGAGGAAATAATGAAGCCATGATGGCTGGAAAAGTAAGAAATTTAGGGGAAGTGCTGCCCGATTTTCTAGGCCGTTTGGTTCCTTTAAGTTGGATTTGCCTTTTGGTAGAAATGAAAGGCTTTTGGGTTGTTTGCGCCTAGATCTTCATGTTATCTTTTCGTTTCCAAGAAAATCATGTTTTTTGCACCCTTGCATTTGTATTTATTTGGCAAGGCGTATGACGTGTAGTCGAGCCTCACTTGTGCATTCCGTTTACTCGATTTTGGATATGAAACCTTCAATTGGTTTATTTTGATTATTTTAGGGTTTCTTGGCGATTAAGGCCAATCTGAAGTGAAAACTTTTGAAGTTGAGCAGGTGAAAGTACCACTCCCCTCCATTTGCTGTTTAACTTGATTTCTGCTCGGCAATCTGTTTAATTTGTTTGAGACGAGGCTCTTGTCTGTTCATATGCCAATTTACTATGCAAAATTTGAATCTGTTATTTGTATATGTTCGGACGTCGTTTGGAGGTTAGTATCCAACGACCTTTCTGTGACTTATGAGCTCAAATCCTGTGGCTAAGTTATTCGAGTCGGGCCGGCAAGGGCCTGGACGATTAGATAACGAACCACGGTAGTCTGTTTTGGGATCTTTGGGTATTAAGACCCTTGATTCTGGGTATACTCGAGTATTACCATTTTTGTTCGTTTGAGGTGAGCGGGCCCGGTAAAGGGGTGTTTGGTGGACGGAATTCGGTGCGAAGTGGGTCTACGGACGCGTTGGTTCTATATACGTTGACGGAGAGTCAACCGGTTTGGATCAAGTACTGCGCTGGGAAATTTGGCTCCTGAGAGCCACCTGTATCCTTCCTATGTGAATCATTAGTTACTTTACTTTACATCTGGCATGTGTATCTGATTTGTTAAATGTGAAATGCCATGATTTTTCTGCTATATGTTTGGTTCCTCATTGAGCGCAATCTCACCCCTTTCTGTTCCTTTTGTTTTCCTTACAGGAAAATAAATACTTTTGGACTGGATTTGACAAATGGCTGCCAAATTGAGCTAGTTGAACATATCTTTTGTATAGCTCATGTATTAAAACCCTAAATGTACTTTTGGGGACTGTTTTCCTTTTGATTTGGCAAACCAGACATGTATCCACTTTAGAATACTTTTGTATGCCACTTTGGCTTGTAAATGCTAAGTTTCAAGATGTGAATGTTTGCTTGGTATTTGGTTGGGTTCTGACGGGTCGGTTACTATTCATAAGCGACTTCAGTTTCACTTTTTTTTTATTATTTTACACGTTTTGACTTATTTACGCGCGTTAGAAGTTCCGGAACGCAATAGATCGCTTTAATCTACATCGTTAGTCCCGGCGAGAGTTGGGCAGGCAGTTCGCTAACCCCTTTGGTTCGCCTTTGGGGAAAGTGGGGCTGTCACAACCTACAAGACTCAAACCATTAACATGTCAAACTCTAATGCAACGTTTGCTGAATGATTCAACAACGGAAGACCAACAAGACATACGACAACAAATGGGGGAATGGGGAAAACACTTTCTGCAATAGCAAAGTAAACCAGCCCATTCTTGCTGCAATTTTCTGCTGCAACTTTGCAGCTCAACTCATACAAGGGAAAAGCCAAAACTTTGTACAAAACTTATTTGTTTTATCAACCTAGCCCACATGCCTCCAAACATTAGTTTTAGCATCAAGGAAAACAAAAAGAATGCAGCAAAGAAAACATCAACATTCATTCCAACCGAACCCATAATCATTCTAGCGCAAGGAACCAGAACAGAAAAAGAAAGGTAAACATACTATGAACATCTGTGCCTGAGGCAAAACTGAAATTCAAGGGGGGAAAAAGAAAGGTAGCTTACGGCGCTTTCGGGATGACGATTCGCAGGTGATGATGGTGGTGGCAGCTTGGTGAATTGGAAACCTCCGCTGCCGTCGCTGCTCAAGTCATCCACGGAAGAGGAGCAGATGAAGAAGCAGTTGATGAGAGGCTCTGGAAGCGCTAATGGTAGACGGCTTGGTGAAGGTGGCGGTAGAAGCCCCGGCTACTTTGATGGCTACGGTGGCGGCGGGAGTTGAAATGACGGACAGCAGAGGCGGCGGATGCGGGTTGATTTCTTGATGGCGCTGCAGCAGTAGCTGCAATTCTGGAGGAGGCAGACCATAAAAATGAAGAAAAGGCTTCGACTTCTTCAGGTTTTTGGGTCTAGAGGGCAGAGTTGGTGTTGGACGGCGGCGGGTGAAGGGTAGCAAGAGTGGACAGCGGTGGACTGATGATGAAGGTGGAGGTGGTGCCAGATAGAAGGCTCCAGAGGCGGAGCTCGCCATCCCAGGATCAAGCTCTCTTGTTGCTCTTCAGATTTTTCTGTTCCTCTGGCCGCCCTCTCCGTTTTTCTTTAGCTCTGTTTATTTCTTCTCTCCATCCAGCTTTCAGACCCAGCCTTTTTCTCTCCGCCGCCCTTTTCTTTTTCTTATTTCTTCTCCTCTGTCTGCCCGAAACCCAGCTCCCTCATTTTTTCATCCGCTGCTCCTTTTTGTTTTCCTTCCCTTCTCGTTTTCTGGTTTTTGCTCCCTCAAAACTCTCGCCGTTATCCTCTCTATTTTTCCTCTATCCCCCCTCTCGTCGCTTCTCTTCTTTTTTCTTTTTCCCCCTTGGCTGCAATTGTTTTTTTTCTTTTATATAGCTACCCAGATTCCTAAACCTAACATCTAATGGTGCCGCTGAATTGATCTTTGATGGTGAATTGCAAACCATCGGATGAGCCTTTGTACTATCATCCTCTTAAGGACCCGAGGAAAAAAAGAAAACCACCACAAAAAATGAGTGGAATGGGAGGTCAAAAATGGCCTCTGCAATTTTTCTGTATTGTCCGAAACTTGTAAAATGAAGAAATAGCGCGCGCTCCTTAGTTATTTTTTTCTTTTTTTTTCTTTTCACTTGAAACAAGCCTAATTTGATTTTTGTTATTTTTCTTTTCCCTTTTTCTTTTTATTTCCAGATGAACCAGTTAATTAATAAACAAAATGATGAAAAAAAACAAATTAAGTAAAATTGAATAAAATAGGCAAATACTAAAAAAAATAAAACAAAATTGCTAATTTTTGTTTGATTGATGATCTTCTTTGTTTTTCAGTGGATTAATTAACAAAAACAATTTTCTTAACAAAAAATGAGAATGAGATAAATTAAACAAAGAAATAATAGTAAAATAAATAAATAAACAAAAATCACCTAGAATAAATAAAAAGAAAGGCTAAAAAATTTGTTGTCTACAACGTGAAATTTACGCTTTTGCCCCTGTTTACTTACTAAGCATATAGCTTACCCCTTTCCTTTTGTTTTCCTTAGTAGGGGCCGACGCGGGGACTTTTGGCACATACATTAGTATAGTTAGGTTTGCTTGTAATAGTTGGACAATTAGGATGTTTGTTTTTGTTGTGGTGGTTTGTATAAGGACCCTCCTTAGGGTCTACTCTTTGGTTTTGGTTATAATTATAAGGATGTAATAGAATGAGCAGGTACTTTTGAAGAATGTAATTAGAACACTTGGGTTCGCCCTTGGGAGAAGTGGGGTCGTCACAGGTGGTATCAGAGCGCCTAGGTTAGAGGACTTGGGTAAGTGGGACATACGCGATAGGCACTAGGCATATTTGATTCTTTTAAGCTGAATGATATACTTTAAGCTGAAATGCTGGTGAACTGACGAATTAATGTTTTGTAGGTATGTATCCGGGCAGTTCGAGTCGTGCGGGACCTAGTGGCGTGGGACCGAGACCTCCGAGTGCGAGGGGTCCAGAGGATCGAGCGCTGCGTAAGCGGGCGATCCGCAATCGACAGAGACCTGGAGAGCCTTACACTTTGTACTCCCCTTTTGGTCAGGTGTCACACCCGACCTTGTAGGTGTTGGTATACGTACAGTTATCCTGACGAGGTCGTCCTGGCAATGGATGATGAGCGACGCAGCCTGATTAGTCAGCTAGAGGAGGCCAGAGAGGTTGGCCATGGGCAGGCGATGCGCATTAGGGACTTGGAGCGGGGTCTCTGAGATGAGATGTAGAGGGCGGATGCTTTACGCCGTCAGCTTCAGGACACACATCAGCACCTCTTCGCTATGAAGAGGCAGCTGAAGGAGAGGGTTCGGAGTATTTCGATGGACTGCGAGGTCATCCTAGATATGGCCGCGGAGGCACCGCCACGAGCCACCGGTCCAGAGAGGATGGACGAGGTGGACACGTTAGGTTCCGTTGGGAACCTGCGCCCTAGGGGAGGCATGTAGGGTCGCTTTTGTACTTTTGTTTAGCTAGTCGATTACTTTTGTTAGAACTGGCATGATCACTTTCTTTCGTTATTTGGTTGACTGACTAGATTTTTGGAGCCGGTGCTCATGTGTACATTGGGTTTTGTACCGATTGGAGGTCGGCAATGTGTAAATCTTTTGGTGTGACTTTGTAAATATATGTATATATTTGAGTAGCATTTTGAACTTATCTTTTGTGTGTCTTTTGTGCATACGCTTTACGTCCGTACTTTTGCTCATAGTTTGGATAATAAGTATATGTAATGTTCCGATCTTTAGACTTGTGCCCCGAAATGGACTCCGGTGGTCAAAGTAGTGCTGGAGAGCAAGGACAAGGCTTTGAAGGAAATAATGGAAATGGGCCGGATTAAGTCGCTACAGCCATCCAGCGGATGACTGATCTACTAGAGCGAATGACAAATCAACAGGGCCAGGGGAGCAGTACTGGGAATCCTGGACATAATCCGGGACATAATCCGGGTAATCATGAGGGAGAGGACCGTGGTTTAGAACGGTTCCAGAAATTTGCACCTCCTAAGTTTATAGGTGGACCTAATCCTGACCTAGCCGAGGGCTGGATGGATCGTATGTTAGACATATTTGCCGCGCTTAGGTATTCGGAGGAGCGGCAGATATCCTTTGCTGTCTTTCAGTTCGAAGGGGCCGCGCGAGCCTGGTGGAACGTGATCAAAGCCAAGTGGGAGCGAGAACATACCCCCTGGACATGGGTCAATTTTACTCGAGAATTTAATGAGAAATACTTGCCGCCCATTGTGCAAGAGAAACGAGAAGATGATTTTATCCGCCTGCGTCAAGGGGCATCTAGTGTGGCGGAGTATGAAACTCAGTTTACAAAACTCTCTCGCCTTGCCCCAGAGCTGGTGCTGACGGAGTAAAAGCGAATTCGCCGCTTTACCCAAGGCTTAAATGTGAAAATCCAGGAAGCACTGGCGGCCGCACAGCTGGACACGTTTAGTCAGGCACTAGAAAAAACACAGCGGATTGAGATTGCCAGGGGACAGGTTAAAGCCTTTCATGACCGGAAAAGGAGGCAACCCAGCTCGAACGATTCCCCGGTTGGACAGAGCTCGCGAAACGAGCCACCCATTAAGGCGAGTAAAGGCGCAGACGGTCCATGACCTGTAAGAACTCTGAATAATTTTGGGCGAGGTCAGATGGTGCAAGAGCCCCAGAGGAGTGCCCAGCGTGGAGGGTCAAGTACGGCCACTAAGCCAACCTGTGGTTTCTGTGGGGGCAATCATACCGATGAAAATTGCTGGCAAAATAGTTCGGTACGGAAATGCTTCAAATGTGGCAGCACCGAACATCTGATTGCCCAGTGCCCTAAGATGCAGATGGAATGACTCAAGCCACCGACTGAAGAGACCACAACTAAGCCGATGAATCTAGGGGAAAATCGACCCAAAGGGCCAGCAAGAGTGTATGCAATGGGTCAATATGAGGTGACTGACCCTTCGACGGGCTTCGAAGGTACGCTTTGAACAAAAGAATTAATTTCGAGGACAAAATTGTTCTAAGTGGGGGAGGTTGTGAGGCCCCAGTCAGTTCTTAAGTTTGATATTAGGGTTTTTCATTATTTTGTGCGGTTAATTGGGGTTTTAGGGTTAAGAAGGAAACCCTAATCTCGGTTAAGATTGAAAACCCTAACTTTGCTTATGATTAAACCCTAGTTTATGTGTTATTTGTAGGTTCAAGTAGTTCATGTTTGGTATTCTAGTGTGTGTTTTGGCACAAATAAAAATAGGATTCGTTTTAGTTTACAAAGGTTTAGCAAGTTTGAAATGGTTAGCAAACCTTAGATTAGTAAACCTTTAGTGTTATAATTTATTAAAAAGCTTAAGTTGGGTTTAAAAACCCTAATTTTGCCAATGTTATAAAAGTTGTTGTTTGATTGTTTTATTATGGAGAAAGAATGTTTAAGTATAGGTGATTAAAATAAGAAAGTGATTAGTGAAGTAATTAAGTGTGATTACATGTTTTGAACTAGTTTAAGTTATCATTTATAGAGTTAATTGAAAGAGTTCAAAATGTTTGAGGGCAAGAGTAGAACAAAAACTAAGTTGAAGTGCAAGGGTTAAAAAGCAAATAGAGCACTTTTATGTGATTGGTGGAGAGAGTAAATATCTTCCTACACTTTGACTAGCTTATATATATCATAGACTTGCAAGTTATCATAAGAAAACAAAACAAATTAAGAAGGAAAAGAGAGAGGGAGAGTGCCGACCAAGGAGGAAGGAAAAAAGAGGAAACTTGCTTCAAAATTCTGCAATTTATAGCTTCCATCTTGCCTTTGGAGCTTGAGGGAACAACTTAGGAACTTGATTGATGAAGTTTGATCATCTACCAAACCTATTTGAAGGTAAATCATCTTCTTTGAAAGTTAAGTTTTGGGGTTTTTAATCTTTGAGCTATGGAAGTGATGTATTTTATTGTGATTATGGATTTGTATGGTGGATGTGATGTTTATATTGAAGTTTCATGGTTTAATTATGATGATGATTGTGACAGCCCCACCTTCCCCTAAGGCGAACCAAAGGGGTTAGCGGACTGCCTGCCCAGCTCTCGCCAGGACTAACGGTGCAGTTTAGAGCGATCTATTGCGTTCCGGAACTTATAACGCGCGTAAACAAGGAAAAAGGGCAAAATAACCCAAAATAAAAAAAATGAAATTTGGAGTCGGCCATGAATAGTAACCGACCCGTCAGAACGCAACCAAATATCAAATAAACATTCGCATCTTGAACTTGAGCAATTACAACCCAAAGTAGCATATAAAAGTTTTCAAAAGTTAATATATACACGGTTTGCCAAATTGAAAGTGAAAACGGCCCCAAAGACACATTTAGGGTTTCACTTCATATACACTACAAAAGAGATATACATCTAGTTCATTCGGTAACCATCTATCAAGATTCATTCCAAAAGAGTCATATTCCTGTAAGGAAAACAAAAGGAACGGTGTGAGCTAATTGCCCAGTGAGATACTATCACTTACGCACCCAAGTGCATATAAGCATCAAGCTTTCATTCAATATAGTAAAAATAAGCAAAGGCACACGTCAAATATGGTGATAAAAGGATACAGATGGCTCTCAAGAGCCCTTTCCTCGTTTGCATTTCTTGATCGGACGTCATTGACCCTCCGTCAATGTTCAAAGGTAACCAACCGTAGACTCCACTTTACTTCCACTCCTTCCACCTAACATCCCCTTACCGGGCCCGCACTCCAAACACTTGCACTGTGGTATTACTCGAGTATACCGGAATCGAGAGTCTCTCATACTACAAGATTCCTTATAACTTTACCCAAGGCTCATTAATTGTCACGACCAAGCCCTTGCCGGCTCGATCCAATCAACTACCAATGGGGTTGAGCTCGATGATAACATTTGTAGTCGTTGGATACTCGTCCGATCGACACCAAGTCAAGTACTTTCATTTCATGTAACATTCCAATAACATGACAACAATGATATAAGGCATATAAGTGAGAGTGACAAAGTACACTTTCACTTCAATCAAGTCACATTCAATTCACTTCAAGCAATTTACATTCATCGCCATATAGTAACACACAAGTGAGTAGTACACTCACCAGGGTTAGTGCAGATACCTCCCAAAAGAGAGCTTTAATCACCAAGAAACCCTAAAATAATCCAAGGAAAACAATTGAAGGTTCCACTTTCAAAATTGAGTATACAGAATGCACAAGTGAGGCTCGACTACCAGTCGTATGTCTCGCCAAATAATTACTAAAGCAAGGGTGCAAAACATGATTTTTGGTGACGAAAAGGTAACATGAAGACCTAGGCTCAAACAACCCAAAAGCCCTTCGTTCAAATCACAAGTAAATTCAACTAGCCTTCAAGAAAAATTTCGGCAGCATATCCCTTGTTTTTACCTATTTTCCAGCCATCATGGCTTCATTATGTCCTCAAATCAGTCCCAACATCTCGTACAAAAATAATCTCATTCCCAAAAGCCGTTCACTAGGCTTAATGGCATTCAAGTACAAAATTTAGCTAGGAAATTACCGGATATGAAAGTCAAGCCCTAAACTATTCAAATGAACACAATAAGACTCGATTACAAGTCATAAACTAATTCTATATACTACCAAAACAGGGTTCCCTAAGCATACACAAACATTAAAGGAAACCAGAAAATTCGGAAATACAATTAGCTTTGGCCCTGAAAAAAACAGTTTTTGTCCTCATTTTGCGGTAATGGCACCAATTTCACTACGATTATTGGATGAGGGTGTAAGACCCACCATCTCGAAGATAAAAGTCAGGGCTACAACATCACAGAAGGTCACTCAACCCAGTTTTGAGTGAAAATAGGTCAAAAATGCAGGATACTACATCAAAAACGTAAAACAGATTCACCAAAATGCATTCTAGCGGAAACATCATAACTCAGGCTCTCTAAGTCCAAATCCAGAAATTCCAAAACCAGCTGAAAGTTAAGAAACAGGGTTAAATTTCATCAGAAGGCCTCAACAACCAATTCGGAAGCAATTCCATCCAAAACAACCAATTACAGGCGCAATTCTTACATTCGGGTAAAACCAGAACAGCAATAGTAATTTCGACTTATCTCATTCTACACTACTCCGATTGACCTGAAATTTTGCGAGCACCTCTAAAATGTCATTCCTACAACTTTCATGTTTTAAGCCAAGGCCAATTCGGCCTCTAACTAGGAGCTATAAATTCAGGCAGAATGTTCCTTCATGAACCCTAGGTTTTCAATTTTCACCCAAAACAGAAATTACTTGCAATCTTCCACTTTTTCCACCTTCTAGAATCATTATATACCATTTCCAATCATCATATATAGCCACACAATCATGCTTATATGAAAACAGAAAAATCCCCAAAAATAATAAAACTTCATCATTTCAACCACAAATCAAGAATTAATCCATAAACTTGCATCTTATACTACCACTAAGCATGATTTAAGCATCAATTAAAGGAGGAGGGTGGGTTCTTCACAACTTACCTTAAAAACAAGAGAGAGAGAGAGCTATTGATCACCTTAACTTTCCAAATAACTTCACACAACAACTCACAAACACTACTTGAAGAGGTTTTATGGAAGGAATTCAAGATTAAACGGTTAGTTTGTGAGATTGGGCAAGATTGGAGCAAGAAACTTGGAAGCTTTTCTTTCTTTTCTTGTAGGAAGAGGTTCGGCCAAAAGGAAAAGAAAAATGAGGGATTTTTGGTGAATTTTAAGATATTTAAGTCAATTGGTAAGACCATGAATAGTGGTCTTAAGGTTGGACCACTCAAATGGTGACACTTGTCACATTTTAATAAATGCTCACCAACCTTGTCTCTCTTATATCAATCCACTTAACACCCTCTACTCATCTCTTAACACCCAGTAAATTAATTTCAGTATTCAAAACTTAATCTAGTTGGCCGAATTTTCTGAACTTTTCGCACTAGTGGGTCCCACGTCCGGTATACACTCTTCATTTCTCAAAATCTATTTGATATTAGAAAAATCATCTAAAAACTATATTTACTCATAAAATTTATCTAGAAAATTTTTCGGATACAGAAAGTGCAGAAAACAAACCATTGAAGATAAGAAAACCTAGAAATATAATAAAACCTAGAAAATGGAAAAATTACGGGTTCTCACACTCTCTCCCCCTTAAAGAAATTTCGCCCTCGAAATTTTACCTTCAAAATTTAAAGTAACCAATGGCCTGTACCTTCTCCGTCTTCAGAGTCAGAAGAAACGAGGTTCTTCATTCCAGTCCCTTCTCCACTTGACGGTCCAGGGTCGGTCTTGGTTGGTTGTTGGGTTCCTTTCTTTTTACGCGCTTTAATCGGGCAATGAGCAATTTGATGCTCGGCGCTCCCACAGCGCAGACATCTCCTCCCCTTTCTCCAACAATCATTCTCAGTGTGATTGGCCTTTCCGCAATAGTCACAAGTCAAGTTGAAAGCCATCTTTTTGCTTTTCGAAGAAGTCTTCCCCTGTCCGGTTTGGCTTCCTTTGATAAATCTTTTATCTACCGCCCCCAGTGTTCATGGCGGCCAGAATAACTGGTTCAGTTTCTGTACTTTAGAAGGTGCCATTGTTCGCTAGGTTCCTCACTCACGCTACCCACTGCACCCCTTTTCCGTATTTGGGAAGCTTTCACCTGCGCCTTTGCATTTTCGATTCGTTGAGCCCTTTCAAGGGCCTCCTCAGAAATCCCTTCGTATTTCCTTTTTAGCTCTAAGTTCTTGTGCAAGAGCTCAATTTTCTCTGAATACTCGTGCTTCCATTGCCCTTCCCAGTATGCGACTAGTTTCTTTTGGACTTCTATTTCGTCTCGAAGAACCGCGATTTCCTTATACATCTCAATCCAACGTGCCATTTCACAGAATTGCTGGACCTCAGATGGTAGCCTATCGGCAAAACAATGGGTCATAATAAAGTATTGAATACAAGTGGCACTCTTGGTCCATGTTTGGTTCAGCTGTTGTTTCCCTCCCTTTCTTCTCTTTGACTCTTGGTCTCGTTTTGTTTCACTGCTATGACCATGTCCGCGACTACGTCTCTCTTTTTTTTTCCCTCTCTCTTTTCTTTCCAACAAGGGTACTTTAATGCATGAATGCAATAAATTGACTAAAATAACAAAATCTATCATACCAATTACACAAATAACATATCGCACATAACACGCCATATTAAAAGACGGATAATCAAGTACACAAATACATATCAAGTTGGACAGATAACCATGTATACAAGCACATATACAAGCACATATACTAACGTCGGGTGGTAGTAACATATGGACGAACCAAAAGGAAAAGGTGAAGTCGTCCCAGTATCAGCCCATCTGGCCTCTCACGTCACTTACTATCCAAACTAGATGTCCATTGATCTCTTGTGCTCATTCTAGTCAGACAAAGCCTGTTCAAGTTTCCGAAATACAAGGCTCGTTTCCAAAATTCAAGGCTCAAATACCTAGTAGCTTGCATCGCCTCAATTCTGGAGTACTCGGGCACGAGAATCCGAAATAAGATAGTTCACATCTCGAGCTGGCCAGTCCCAAGAGTAAACCATCTACAAATCGAAATTCCTGTCCGACATACTTATCTATGGTCCTTAGATACCATGAGAAAGATTAAAGACCTATAACACTTCAAGGTTCATAGCTTATGCTCGAACGAGCACTTAATCCTTCATACCCATTCGGCCATCCGTTGAATGGCTGTGGCGACTTGATCTGGCCCATTTTCATTATTTCCTTCAGAGCCTCGTCCTGGCTCCCCATCCCTATTTGGACCACCGGAATCTATCTAGGGATACAAGTCTATAGATCGGAATATAACATGTACTTATTGTCCAAACTATAGGCAAAAGAGGGGACACAAAACTTATGCATAAAAGACACACGAAAGAGAAGTTCTAAAATTATATTCAAATATATACATGTATTTACAAAGTCACACCAAAAGATTTACAATTTACCCGACCTCCAGTCGGTACAAAACCCAATATACACATAAGCACTGGCTCCAAAATCTAGTCAGTCAACCAAATAACAAAAGGGAGTAGTCACGCCAGTCTAACAAAAGTAATCCATAAAAGTACCACCAGCTAAACAAAAGTACAAAAGCGACCCTACACGCCTCCCCTAGGGTCCAGGTTCCCAACGGAACCTAACGTGTCCACCTCGTCCATCACCTCTGGACCGGCGACTCGTGGCGGTGCCTCTGAGGCCATATCTAGTATGACCTCGCAGTCCATCGAAATACTCCGAACCCTCTCCTTCAGCTGCCTCTTCATAGCGAAGAGGTGCTGGTGTGTGTCCCAAAGCTGATGGCGTAAAGCGTCCGTCCTATGCATCTCATCTCGGAGACCCCGCTCCAAGTCCCTAATGTGCATTGCCTGCCCGTGGCCAACCTCTTTGGCCTCCTCTAGCTGACTAATCAGGCTGCGTCGTTCATCGTCCACTGCCAGGACGACCTCGTCAGGGTAACTGTACGTATCCCAACACCTACAAGGTCGGTGCGACACCTGACCAAAAGGGGAGTACAAAGTGTAAGGCTCTCCAGGCCTCTGCCGATAGCGGATCGCCCGCTTACGCAAGACTCAATCCTCCGGGCCCCTCGCACTCAAAGGTCTCGGTCCCCCGCCACTAGGTCCCGCACCACTCGAACTGCCCGGGTACATTCCTTCAAAACATTAATTCGTCAGTTCTCCAGCATTTCAGCTTAAAATATCTAGTGCCATCACCTATGTCCCACTTGCCCCAAGTTCTCTTAACCTAGGCGCTCTGATACCACCTGTGACAGCCCCACCTTCCCCTAAGGCGAACCAAAGGGGTTAGCGGACTACCTGCCCAGCTCTCGCCAGGATTAACGGTGCAGTTTAGAGCGATCTATTGCTTTCCGGAACTTATAACGCGCGTAAACAAGGCAAAAGGGCAAAATAACCCAAAATAAAAAAAAATGAAATTTGGAGTCGGCCATGAATAGTAACCGACCCGTCAGAACGCAACCAAATATCAAATAAACATTCGCATCTTGAACTTGAGCAATTACAACCCAAAGTAGCATATAAAAGTTTTCAAAAGTTAATATATACACGGTTTGCCAAATTGAAAGTGAAAACGGCCCCAAAGACACATTTAGGGTTTCACTTCATATACACTACAAAAGAGATATACATCTAGTTCATTCGGCAACCATCTATCAAGATTCATTCCAAAAGAGTCATATTCCTGTAAGGAAAACAAAAGGAACGGTGTGAGCTAATTGCCCAGTGAGATACTATCACTTACGCACCCAAGTGCATATAAGCATCAAGCTTTCATTCAATATAGTAAAAATAAGCAAAGGCACACGTCATATATGGTGATAAAAGGATACAGATGGCTCTCAAGAGCCCTTTCCTCGTTTGTATTTCTTGATCGGACGTCATTGACCCTCCGTCAATGTTCAAAGGTAACCAACCGTAGACTCCACTTTACTTCCACTCCTTCCACCTAACATCCCCCTACTGGGCCCGCACTCCAAACACTTGCACTGTGGTATTACTCGAGTATACCGGAATCGAGAGTCTCTCATACTACAAGATTCCTTATAACTTTACCCAAGGCTCATTGATTGTCACGACCAAACCCTTGCCGGCTCGATCCAATCAACTACCAATGGGGTTGAGATCGATGATAACATTTGTAGTCGTTGGATACTCGTCCGATCGACACCAAGTCAAGTACTTTCATTTCATGTAACATTTCATGTAACATTCCAATAATATGACAACAATGTGTCGCGCCCCACTTTTTGATGGGTGTGTGAGTAGTGTGTGAGATATGTATGTGAACGTGTGTGAATGTGAAAATAAAAGGCCATGGGATTGTGAAATGCGATGGTTTGGCCAAATAAAGTTCAAAAAGGGTTTTTTGGATGAAAAAATGGAGTCGCCACTTGGTATAGAGTTAGGGTGTACCAAGTCACCCAAACAATGATTTTTTTTGTTTTGAAAGAAAAAAGTAAACAAACCCTTTTAAAGAACTTTTAGGTCTACGTAACCAAAGAAAGGGATCGGGGGTCACATTTGATAAGGGAGAAGGCAAAGGCAAAGCCTAAGGCACTCCCTTACCCTAGCCAAAGCTAGTTGCGTGACTTAACCCTTCTTTTCCTAATTCTTCTACCCAAAGTATGTGTTGCATGTTGGATATGACTAATGGATGCGAAAAAAGAGAAAAATGCAATCCTAAATCTAGAATGTCTCTTATGAGGCTTTTTGGTCCCAACCACATGAGTTGTGGTGGCCAATAAGGAAAGTCCTCATAGAGGTCGCGAATGATGCAAATGAAGACTCAAGTATGAGTGCAAGTGTGAAAATGTAAGAAAACATGCATGTGTGCAAATGTAAGACAAGTGCATGTGTGCAAATTGAGAAAATAAAGGTGTTTGTGTGCAAGTGGATGAAAATAAGGTATAATGGTAGTAAATATAAAAATGCAATTGGGTGCAATTTGTGAGGAAGAAAAATAAACAAGTGATAGAAAAAGAAATAAAATGTGCAAACATGGCATGTGGAGTGAGAAAAATATAAGTAGTGAAAAAATGTGAATAAAAGAGGTAAGGAAGTGATATGATAAAAATGAGTGTATGAACCTAGAGGAATGCATCAAGTCGGGTACGGGAATGACTCCTAACTTCACGACTTTAATTTTCCCTTTGATTAGAAGGAAGAACTAGCGTGCTAAGGTGTGACGCCCCGAAAAGTATGAGTGCGAGAACCTGAAAATTTTCTAATTTTCTAGGGTTTATTTTATTTAATCGCCCGCCTTTTCTACATTTTCTTTATTAGAAAAATTTCCCAGATAAAGTTTATGAGTAAATATAGTTTTAAGATGATTTTTCTAGTATCGGGTAGTTTTTGAGAAATAAAGAGCATATATCGGACGTGGGACCCGCTAGTGCGAAAAGTTCGGAAAAATTCGGCTGGTTAGGTTAAGTTTTGGATACTTGGTTTAATTTACCGGATGTTAAGAGATAATTAGAGGTTGCTTAGATGGTTAATGATGGAGAGACAAAAGGATAAGTGTTACAATTAAAAGGTGCTAGGTGTCGCGACCCGATTGGAGTTGGACTTTGACTTAACTTTCTTACCTTTACTAAATACCAAAATTTGACCAAAAATATCCCATTTCTTCTTCCTTCTTGGCTGAACACTTGAGAGAAAGAAAGAGAGGAAAAGTTTCATCTTCAACTTCAAATCCAAGCCAAATCTTAAGTTCCAACCATTGGAAACTCAAATTACTCCATACAAAGTGCTAGTTAAGGAAGATTAGGAACTTGAATGGAAGGATTTTTGGAGGACAAAGCCTAAGCTCCTACCTTTCTTGTGGTTTTAAGGTATTTTGCCAAGAACATCCTCTTTACTTCAATTAATTGCTTATTAGTGGTTTTTAGTTGTTTTAGATGTTGTTTTGTGGAAGATTAGCACTTGAATGCATGAATTTCAGATTAGGGTTTCACTAACCCCTATTCTGCCCGTTTCTGTTTGACCAGGTTAGAGGCCGAATTGGCCTTAGCACAAAACATGAAAGTTGTATAGAATGATGTTTTCTAGTTACTTGTAAATTTTCAGCTCAATCTGAGCTCGGTAGCCTGTGAAAAGACCGAAATACCCCTGCTATCCTGTTTCTATCCGAGAATAGTAATCAGCTTTGGTAATTGGGTAGTTTGACTGGGAATACTACCGCTTTAGTTATTGATGTCTTCTTAAGAATTCTATCCCTGTATCGTAGCTTTCAAATGGCTTTGGAATTACCTGAATTGGAGTTTTGTGTGCTGAGATATGAGTGAATAAAGCAGGACTGCTAGTTGATTTCTGCAGTGAATTTTGAACTGGAAAATCTGGAGTTGTTTTGGAAACTATGACCTAGTTAGGGTGCGAACTGGACTGAGGAGTCTTCATCAAAGTTGTAGGGAATGATATTTTAGAGGTGCCTGCAAAATTTCAGATCAATCGGAGTAGCGTAGCTTGAGAAAAGACGGAATTACCCTTGCTATTCTGGTTTTACCCGAATGTAAGAATTGCGCCTGTAATTGGTTGTTTTGGTCAGGAATGCTTCCAAATTGGTTGTTGAGGTCTTCTGATGAAATTTAACCCTGTTTCTTAGCTTTTGGCTGGTTTTGGAATTTCTGGATTTGGACTTAGGTAGACTGATTTATGATGTTTCCGCTAGAATACGTTCTGTGAATCTGTTTTTGTGATTCTGGTGTAGTATCTTGTATTTTTGACCTGGTTAAACTCGAAACTGGGTTGAGTGACCTTCTGCAATATTGTAGCCCTGTCTCTTAGCTTCGAAATGGTGGGTCTTGAACCTTCATCCGACATCGTAGCGCCTTTGGTACCATTACCGTAAATGACGTCAAAACTGTTTTTCTGGTTTTGAGCTTAACCTTCATTTCCGGACTTTTCCCTAGCTTGACTTGTACTAGTACTACTTGGAGCTTGTTGAATGGTTATTGGATGAACTTGTTGTTTTGTGTGTACCTTTGGGACTGGCTGAGGAAATAATGAAGCCATGATGGCTGGAAAAGTTAGCAAATTCAGGGGAAGTGCTGTCCGAGCTTTGAAAGGACTTGATTGCATTGAGTTTGTGATCTAAGGCTTGGATTTGCGCAAGGCAATGCTATATAATGGATAGTTTCGGAGCCGTGGAGGTGAGTGACCTCAAACTATTTCTGAAGTTATTTATGAACCGTTTCCTGCATTATTTACTTGTGAACTGTTTCCAAAGTTACTTTTGGACCGTTTTCTTGCATTATTTACCTTTAAACTGTTTCCAAAGTTACTTTTGAACTGTTTTCTTGCATATCATGCGTGCTTGCATATGAGTGTTCCTTATTTGCTATATTTTCTTGACTTCATGACTTGTAATATTGATTGATAACGTGTTAAGTGCTTTGAATGATGTCCAAAACGAGCTTCTAGGTGAGTGTGTACTTTATCGCACTCGACCTAAATAACTGTACAGTTTTCAAGGATTTATTGATTGAAATGTTACTTGCGCATGAATGTAAGCCTTTTGGGGCTGAACTGGCCATTGCCCCTTGTTACCGGTCGTCTCGAGCCAGAAGCGGTCTTGGTCGGGCGATTAGGGACTTGGGTGAACGTTTGGTATACTCGAGTATTACCTATGTAGGTTGGTGGAGGTTGGTGAATGAAATGAACGAACGAACGAGGGTTTTATTGATAAATGAAAAATGCATTTTCAAATGAATGAAGGAAAGGGGAATGACAGGAGAACGAACGAAGGAACGAATGAACGAACGAACGTATCCTTTTGATGTATGGTTTCTTGTAAATGTTGTAATTGTTTCTGGACTTATCATTTGATTTATGACATCATTGAAATGAAATATTGTTAAACCGATTTGATTACTGATTTTACTGGTTACTCGCCGAGCTTCTAGCTCACCCCAAAAATATTTTATTCCCCTCCGCAGGGCTCCAAGCGAAGGAAGGCTTGTAGTACTTATTCACGTGGCTGGATGGCATATATTTTGTACAATTTGGATTTGGAATCATTTTATGTATAGTTTGGGGAATTATTTCCGCTTCGCTTATGACATGTAATTATTGGAGACTTGGATGTATGTTTGTGGACCATGTGATGTATATTTGAGATTTATATTGTAATTCATTTGAGCATTGTAGTGAACGACTGAGTCCCGGCGAGAGCTGGGCAGGCGACCCGCCGAACCCTCTGGTTCGCATTAGGGGGAGGTGGGGCCGTCACATAAGGCCATTTTGTAGCCACACTCGCTCGTTTCCCTTATCGAAAGGGGACTCTCAAGCAAATGTACCCTATAACTAGCATGAGGATGCAAAAACCTAAAATGAAAGGGAAAAGGTTGGAGGGGCATGCCAAAATGCTAAAAAAACTAAGAAAAATGCATGAAATGTAGTGAAACATGCAAGTATATACCAACGAGAGGGACGGTCTATTGGGTCTAGCGTTGGACTAGCCCATATCTATGAATTCCTACTAGCGTTGGACTAGTGGAAACGAACAATGAGCCACAACTAGCGTTGGACTAGTGTGGTGACATACATTCATCCATCACATTCATCCATGACTATAGAAAGCAAGTAGACATGCCAATCACCTATAAACACGTAGCACATAACACTTAGCATGCTCGACTAAATGCAAGAGCCTAATAAAGAAAATTAACACGTAGCAACAAAAGCAAGCAATCAATCTAATGAACTTATTACATTCGCTAACTAAAACAAAAAGGGGAAGGGGAAAAATAGATAAAATTGCTCTCCAAGCCCTATCTATTACAAGCCAAGAGGTGTACACATACCCCATAAAAGAATAACTTAATAAAAGCAA
This sequence comes from Coffea arabica, assembly GCF_036785885.1. Taxonomy (NCBI): domain Eukaryota; kingdom Viridiplantae; phylum Streptophyta; class Magnoliopsida; order Gentianales; family Rubiaceae; genus Coffea; species Coffea arabica. The sequence goes on along the minus strand of NC_092316.1, from coordinate 30,210,726 downwards.
AAGTAAATGAAATAAATGAAAGGAATTAAGGAAAAGCAAGGAAAGCAAAATAGACATGCAATTGTCACTTAGCACGTTGGATCACATAGGAGAGACAAAAAAGGATAAAAAAAATTATACCTCCCTTAAAATGGAGCTCTAATGGGGTGAAGTCACTTATTTATCCTCAAAAATAAAAGAAATGGTCAAGGTACCAATTTAATTAAGAAAAATTAAAAGAAATGTGCAAAACAAAGCTCACTTCATCATAAAGCCCCTAAAGTCATGACTTAAGTGCAATTGAAACAAAGCATAGTAATTAATTGAAACAAACAAGCAATGAAGTTGTAAAATTAAAGCCGCCAAGGACTAAAATGAAGAGATTATTCAATTGGTTGGGTCCTAGTGAAACAAAGGGGAATTAGAGGGGTTAAAGGGCAATTTTTGAAAGCCATTTGCATGCAAGCTTCATGCAACTACGTGAGAAAACTTCTGCAATCAAAACAAATACATGAATTGCTGCAACTTTGTAACTTGCGAGTCTAACAATCAAAACCATCCAAGTCCTCTAACATAATTTGCCAAGACATCAACCAAATTACCTAGTGTTTGTAAACAGAAATTCTGGAGCAAAATATGCAGAAAAATCAACTAGGGGATGGAGGGAAACATTTTTACAACGGTGAACAAACCATGTTTGCTGCAGTTTTTTGTTTCAATCCAAACGCATTGATATGGAACAAATCCAACCAAAACAAACACACATGCAATGGCCTTAAAACCATGTTATTAACATCATCAAAATGTCATTATTTAACTCCGGGAATCAAACAGGGAATTGGGTACGAAATCAGCAAAAGAAGATGAACTTGGAGCATTGAAGGTTTCGGTCAATCAAAGTTTTCTTGTTTTCACCATTTTGCAGCTTGTTAACAACCCAGAAAAATGGCCAAAGTTGTAACTAAACCCAAGCCTCATCAATCTCTCTACAACTATTATGGACATAAGATTGACCATGCAAAACAAGTTGAGGAAAACCAACTTTAGGAGTTGTTACGGGACCAGGGAAAAGCAGCAAAACATGAGAATGAAAATGCAGCTTTCTTATTGGTATGAAATTGCAGCAACCTTTGGCTATTTGCCTAGATGTGAAGTGTGAAACAACTCAAACGAAATTTACCAATTTAACAACCAAAACCGAATGCGAAAACTCCAAACCATCCTTGTTAACATCACCTAAGCACCATTATCTATTCCAGAAAATCTAATCAAAGCAATAGGACAAAAATGCAGCAAAGGAAACCGTAGAGCATAAGGACGAATGCAGCTTATTAAGAAACCAGGAAACTTGCAACCCCAACATCAATTGTTCAATTTTTCTTTCTAATACACGATTAAATAGCAAACCAGGTGATAAAAACCCACTTGGTGGGCTATTCTAGGAAGAAAAACGGCAAGGTATGACAAAATAAACAAAAGTGCAGCAAGACCCTTGGCATGTTTAAGGAAAATTTGGACTTATGTGAGAAGGAGAGGAGGAAAGGATTTACCTTTGCCACTTATGAGATTGAAACAACCACAAAAATTTCCCAGGCAAGGCGCACGGATTTAAACCGCCGAGAAGAACTTTGCCGTAGTGATATGCAGCGTTGGAAGATCTGTAACTTGGAGCTCAGATTTGGCCGCGTTGGAGGTGCCTTTAATGGATGATCCTTGAACAAAAATTGCTGCTTGATGCCTAGGAAAGATGCAGAAACAGAAATAACATCCTTCTATCCGAAGATTTGGTCGAAATTCTGCCCTGAACCTAGCTCCCCGTCAGCCCGATGATGGGTTTCTTTGCCCAGAAAATTCTCTCTCTCTCTCTCTCGTTTCTATTTCACTCCACCTGTAGCCCTCTCGTTGTTCCCTTCAATCCTTCTGGTTTCTGCTTCCTTAGTCGTCACTAGCCTCACTCCCGAAACCCCAGCTCCACCCTTTCCTTCCTCTATTTTTTTCTTTTTAGTTTTCAGCCGTCACTCTCTCTTCTGATTTTTCTTTTGCCGTTCCTCCACCCTTCCCCCCGAAAGCTGCGCTTCTTCTTTTCTATTTATATAGGACCTCAACCCTAAACTCCCAGCCATCTTTCCCAAAATTGCAGCTAAAGGAGCTGCCCAGTCCTTCCTTGCAAGCTGCGACAATACGCAGCTTGCAAGTCGCGTATTTTTTTTTTTGAGATTAATTAAAACAAAATTGATAATAAAAAATAAAAAACAAAAATAACTTAATTAACATTGGATAAAAATAAACAAACTAAAAACAACAAAGTGCAAATTCCATTTTCCTTTTTTTTTTATTTTCCATCATCATTTTTCCTCTTTCTCTTCTTTTTTTTTTCAAGAAAACATTGAAATTAAATCACAAACAACTAAATCATATTTTTGAATGCTTTTCTTTCTTCTTTTTTCCCTTTTTCGAGAAATTTTATGCTAGAAAGTTTAAAATAAAAATAATAAAATAAAAACTAAAAACTAAAAAGTGAATAAAACTTAACACGACAAATAAAAAATAAGAATTAAATAGTAAATGAAATTACGCTAAAAATTTGGTGTCTACACAATGATATAAGGCATATAAGTGAGAGTGATAAAGTACACTTTCACTTCAATCAAGTCACATTCAATTCACTTCAAGCAATTTACATTCATAGCCATATAGTAACACACAAGTGAGTAGTACACTCACCAGGGTCAGTGCAGATACCTCCTAAAAGAGAGCTTTAATCACCAAGAAACCCTAAAATAATCCAAGGAAAACAATTGAAGGTTCCACTTTCAAAATTGAGTATACAGAATGCACATGTGAGGCTCGACTACCAGTCGTATGCCTCGCCAAATAATTACTAAAGCAAGGGTACAAAACATGATTTTTGGTAACGAAAAGGTAACATGAAGACCTAGGCTCAAACAACCCAAAAGCCCTTCGTTCAAATCACAAGTAAATCCAACTAGCCTTCAAGAAAAATTTTGTGAGGCCCCAGTTCGTTCTACGTTGATATATTCATTAATTGGGCGGTAACGTTTGGTTTTGGGAGTATTTCGAAAACCCTAAGTAGGGATTAAGATTTAAACCCTAAGTTCCGGTTAAGATTAAAAACCCGTTTTTCTACATTTTCTTTATTAGAAAAGTCCCCAGATAATTTTTAGTGAGTAAATAGAGTTTTTAGATGATTTTTCTAGTATTAGTTGGTTTTTGAGAAATTAAGAACGTATATCGGACGTGGGACCCACTAGTGCGAAAAGTTCGGAAAAATTCGGCCAATAAGGTTAAGTTTCGGATACTGTGTAAAATTTATCGGGTGTTAAGAGATAAGTAGAGAGTGAGATTTGATTGAAGTGAGAGAGAAAAGAAAGGATACGAATGCATTTATGGTGGTGACAAGTGTCACTATCACATTGATTTTACTTTAAGATTTACTATTCACCTTTTGACATTTTTTTTTGACTTTTGACCCAATTAAGTAAATATCCTAAAAATTCACCATTTTTCCTCTCCTTGTGGCCGGCTCTCTTCCTTGCAAAGAAGAAAGAAATTCTTCAACTTTCTAGCTTCCATTTCACTCAATCTTCCACAACTAATCACCTAGATTAGATTCTACTCCATAAAAACCTTTCTTCTAGTGCTAGTAAGTAGTTTGGTGAAGTTTGTTTGAAGAGCTAAGGTGTCCAACATCTCTCTCTCTCTTGATTTCTTGGTAAGTGATGCTTGAACACTCTACTACACCTAATGATGTTCATGTTATGCTTAGAAGTAGCTTGAGTGATGGAATATGTGATTTATTTCTTGATTTGAAGAGTTTTGGTGAAGTTTTCCATTTTATGATGAATTTTCTGGTTTAATATGAATGGGATGTTGTGGCCTTGTATGATGAATGGTAATGGTTTAAAATGACTCTAGTAGGTGTGAATTGTTGATAAATGCAATCAATTTTGGATTTGGATGGAAAAATGAAAAGTTAGGGTTCATAATCCCCTAATTCTGTCCGGTTTTAGATCATATGGTTAAAGGCCGAATTGGACTTTTCCCAAAACATGAAAGTTGTAGGTATTGATGTATTTGAGGTGCCTGTAAAATTTCAGGTCATTTGGATTAGTGTAGAGTGAGTTATGTCGGAATTACTGTAGCTGTTCTGCTTTGGTCAGAATGCGAAAACTGCATTGGTATTTGGCTATTTTGGCTGGAATCACTTTGGATTTGGATGTTGATGTCTTATGATGAAATGTAGCTGGATGCCTTAGCTATCATATGCCTTTGGAATTTCGGCATTTGGACTTGTATAGACTGAGTTATACCGATTACAGTTTTGTGTGTTTTGCAAACCTGTTTTGGTAATTCTGGTTTAGTATTTTGCATATTTGACCTAGTTGTGTTAGGATTTGGACTGAGTGACCTTCTACAGTGTTGTAGCCCTGTTTCTTAGCTTCGAAACGGTGGGTCTTACACCCCCATCCGATAACCGTAGTGAATTTGGTGCCATTACCGCATATTAAGGTCAAATACGGTTTGTGATCCTGTTTTGCAATTCTGGTATAGTGTCTTGCATTTTTGACCTTGTTACATTCAAATTTGGACAAAGTTTCCTTCTTCAACATTGTAGCCCCTTAAGTCCTGGATATTCCTGTAAATACTCAGACCTGTTTTGACCAGCAAATTCTGTTACGTTTTTGGAAAGTTTACGACTGGAACTTTGGCTTCACATTTGACTGGGTTACAAGCTGTTTGGGCTTGCGACCAAAACACCAAACTTATAGCCTTATATCAGAGCTTTCTAACGCCCATGGAATTTCATGAATCGGATTTATAAAACCTGAGATATAGCCGAGCAAATAAGGCCTGGTCGTGGAGATGACCATTTTCTGGTCAGATCTATTTTGGTCCTGATGACCAATTTCCGTTCCGAATTTGGATTTCCGACCTTCATGAAAGTTGTTCCATTTGGAATGAACTATCTAACTGCCAATTTTCAGCTCTTTTGACCATGTGTAGCATAGAAAACAGTTCGCACTCAAAACTGACCATTTGTGCATTGGCCAGATTTCGTAAGTGATTGTGTTTGGTTCATTTGGGACTGAAGCCTCCAGTTTCAGTTCTGGATGTCTTCTTAACAGTTGTTTTTCATACTTTAAGCTTCGATTTGGCATCTCATACGCCTTAATCCGATATTCGTAGCTCAACTTATGAGTAAACTAGAAATGAGTATCAAATCTGCCGTTTCCGCTAACGGCCGTTTCCGTTTCCATCCGTCATATTTACGTGCGCGCGTGTCGTTTTTGCCGTTTTGCTTGTTTTAGGCATGATAGTAGCGGTTTGCGATATTATGTGACACAATCTTCTATTTCAGACGGTGGTGAGCTGGGCGGAACTGGTGGGGCCCATTACTAGCTGTTCATTTCGATCCGACTTTGTACTTTTGCTATTTCAGTTTCTGAGTAAGTATTCAGGCCAGTTTGGTGTGTTTTCTTTGCTATGTGTTTGAGATATATGAAAAGGGTACTTAGGCGAGGGTGTACTTTATCGCACTCGACCTAAACCCTAATTTGAATGTATAATTGTACTTGCCATATGTATATGAACCTTTTGGAACCAAAACCCTTGAGCTTGTGGCTCGGGGCGACTTTCGAGTAAAGTTTGTGAATTTTGTGAAGGTTGTGAGTTCGTGGGCCCGATCTAAGACCTGTATGGACTATTCGAGCCGGTTAGGGCTTGGTCGAAGTCAGTCCAACTTAGTCTGAGGTCACCAAGTTTGTAGGTTCATGTTATGAACCAATTTTGTGAATCCGGTTCACCGAGAAGGTGACCAAGTTTGTGACCCGAGCTTGTGACTCAAGCTCAAGTTTGTGATTTCGTTCGCCCGGGCAAGTTTGTGAGGTGACTGGCCAGTGAGGGTGATAAGGTGTCGGTGGGTGTACAAGTGAAGTTCTACGGATCATTGAGTGTAGTCGACGGAGTATCGGCGGGAGATCACGCATGGCATATGAATTGGCTTTGGAGCCACCTGTATCCTTATTATGTGATGTTACTTTTCTGCTTTTGCTTTACTCTTACAGTGTAACTGTTACGTGAAATTTACGCTTTTGCCCCTGTTTACTTACTAAGCTTCCAGCTTACCCCGTTTCCTTTATTTTCCTTAGCAGGGGACGACGCGGGGAAACTTTGGGACTCTGCCGCTAGTAAAGTTAGGTCTAGTTTGTAATAGTTGGACAGTTAGGATGTTTGTTTTTGTTTTGGTGGTTTGTATAAGGACCCTTCTTAGGGTCTATCTTCTGCTGGTTGTGGTTGTAGTATATTAGAGTGGTTTGACTCGAGACTTTGAAGATGTAATATAACTTTTGGATTGTATATATTGTATTTAGTGCTCTTTCAAACTTTAAGTTTTGAGTCCTGGCGCGAGCTAGGCAGGCGGCCCGCCGATACCCTTGGGTTGGCCCTTGGGAGAAGTGGGGTAGTCACAGTTGGTATCAGAGCGCCTAGGTTAGAGGACTTGGGCAAGTGGGACATACGCGATAGGCACTAGGCATATTTGACCATTTTAAGTTGAATGATATCTTTTAAGTTGAAATGCTGGTTGACTGACGACTTAATGTTTTGTAGGTATGTATCCGGGCGGTTCGAGTGATGCGGGACCCAGTGGTGTGGGACCGAGACCTCCGAGTAGGAGGGGCCCAGAGGATCGAGCGCTGCGTAAGCGGGCGATCCGTTATAGGCAGAGGCTGGGAGAGCCTTACACTTTGTACTCCCCCTTCGGCCAGGTGTCGCGCCGACCCTGCGCGTGTTGGTATACGTATGGCTATCCCGACGAGATAGTCATAGCATTGGATGACGAGCGTTATTACCTCGACAGGACGTTCGACACTCTGAGGGTGCAGCTCGACGAGGCTAGAGCGGTTGGCCGTGAGCAGGCGAGGCGCATGGGATACTTGGAGCGGGGTCTCCGAGAGGAGAGAGAGAGGACGGATGCTTTGCATCGTCAGCTCCAGGACACACACCAGCACCTCTTCGCTATGAAGAGGCAGCTGAGGGACAGGGCTCGGAGTATGTCTGTTGACTGCGAGCTCTTACTAGATCTAGCCGCAGAGGCACCGCCACGGGCAACCGGTCCAGAGAGGATGGACGAGGTGGAGACGTTAGGTTCCGTTGGGAACCTGGGCCCTAGGGGAGGCGATTAGGGTCGCTTTTGTACTGTTGTTTAGCTAGTGTATGCCTTTTGTTAGAACTAGCATGACTACTTTCTTTTGTCCTTTGGTTGGCTAACTAGATTTTGGAGCCGGAGTGCTCGTGTATATTGGGTTTTGTTTGTACCGACTGGAGGTCGGGTAATATGTAAATTTTTTTGGTGTGACTTTGTAAATACGTGTATATATTTGAATAGAATTTTGAACTTATCTTTTGTGTGCCTTTTGTGCGTAAGTTTTGTGACTCTTCTTTTGCTCATGGTCTGGATAATAAGCATACGTATTGTTCCGAATTATAGACTTGTACACTAGATGGCCTCCGGTACTCGAGGTGGAGGTAGAGGGCGAGGACGAGGCCCTGAAATGGAACATGAACACGAGCCCGACCAAGTAGCTACAGCTATCCAGCGAATGGCTGACTTGATGGAGCGTATGATTGACCAACAGGCTCAGGGCCACGGGAATGCTGTTGGAAACCCTGGACATAATCTGGGACATAATCATGAGGGCGAGGACCGTGCCTTAGAACGGTTCCAAAAGTTTGCACCTCCTAAGTTCATAGGAGGACCTAATCCTGATTTAGCAGAAAACTGGATGGACCGTATGCTAGATATATTTGCCGCACTTAGGTATTCGGAGGAGCGGCAGATATCTTTTGCTATTTTCCAGTCTGAGGGGGCCGCTCGAGCCTGGTGGAATGTGATCAGAGCCAAGTGGGAGCGGGAACAGACCCCCTGGACATGGATTAACTTTACGCGAGAGTTTAATGAAAAATATTTACCACCCATCGTACAAGAGAAACGGGAAGATGATTTTATCCGTTTGCGTCAAGGGACACTGAGTGTAGCGGAGTACGAGACCCAGTTCACAAAGCTCTCCTGTTTTGCCCCGGAATTGGTGCTAACGGAGCGAAAACGAATCCGCCGCTTCGTTCAAGGTTTAAATGTGGAGATCCAGGAGGCACTGGCAGCTGCTCAGTTGGACACGTTTGGCCAGGAACTAGAAAAGGCACAGCGGATTGAGACAGCTAGGGGACAGGTAAAATCCTTTCATGAGAGGAAACGAAGACAACCCGATTCGAGCCATTTTGTGACTGGGCAGAGCTCGCAAAGTGAGTTACCTTCTAAGAAGAGTCATGGAACAGATGGTCCCCGACCCGCAGGAACCCTAAACCAGGGTAATTTTGGAAGAGGTCGAGTAGGGCAAGAGCCCCAGAGGAGTGCACAGCGTGGAGGGCCAAGTGCAGGCGTTAAGCCAATCTGTGGTTTCTGTGGGGCCAATCACACTGACGAAAACTGTTGGAAGAACAGTTCGATCCGAAGATGCTATAAGTGTGGTAGTGCAGAACATCTGATCGCCCAGTGCCCTAAGTCACAAAAGGAGAAACCTAAGCCACCGACTGAAGGGACTACAGCTAAGCCGTCAAATGCAGGGGAAAATCGACCCAAAGGGCCAGCCAGAGTCTATGCAATGGGTCAACCGGAAGTGACTAATCCTTCAGCGGGTTTTGAAGGTACGCTTTGACCAAAGAATTAATTTCGAGGACGAAATTGTCCTAAGTGGGGGAGATTGTGAGGCCCCAGTTCGTTCTACGTTGATATATTCATTAATTGGGCGGTAACGTTTGGTTTTGGGAGTATTTCGAAAACCCTAAGTAGGGATTAAGATTTAAACCCTAAGTTCCGGTTAAGATTGAAAACCCGTTTTTCTACATTTTCTTTATTAGAAAATTCCTCAGATAATTTTTAGTGAGTAAATAGAGTTTTTAGATGATTTTTCTAGTATTAGTTGGTTTTTGAGAAATTAAGAACGTATATCGGACGTGGGACCCACTAGTGCGAAAAGTTCGGAAAAATTCGGCCAATAAGGTTAAGTTTCGGATACTGTGTAAAATTTATCGGGTGTTAAGAGATAAGTAGAGAGTGAGATTTGATTGAAGTGAGAGAGAAAAGAAAGGATACGAATGCATTTATGGTGGTGACAAGTGTCACTATCTCATTGGTTTTACTTTAAGATTTACTATTCACCTTTTGACATTTTTTTTGACTTTTGACCCAATTAAGTAAATATCCTAAAAATTCACCAAAATTCACCATTTTTCCTCTCCTTGTGGCCGGCTCTCTTCCTTGCAAAGAAGAAAGAAATTCTTCAACTTTCTAGCTTCCATTTCACTCAATCTTCCACAACTAATCACCTAGATTAGATTCTACCCCATAAAAACCTTTCTTCTAGTGCTAGTAAGTAGTTTGGTGAAGTTTGTTTGAAGAGCTAAGGTGTCCAACATCTCTCTCTCTCTTGATTTCTTGGTAAGTGATGCTTGAACACTCTACTACACCTAATGATGTTCATGTTATGCTTAGAAGTAGCTTGAGTGATGGAATATGTGATTTATTTCTTGATTTGAAGAGTTTTGGTGAAGTTTTCCATTTTATGATGAATTTTCTGGTTTAATATGAATGGGATGTTGTGGCCTTGTATGATGAATGGTAATGGTTTAAAATGACTCTAGTAGGTGTGAATTGTTGATAAATGCAATCAATTTTGGATTTGGATGGAAAAATGAAAAGTTAGGGTTCATAATCCCCTAATTCTGTCCGGTTTTAGATCATAGGGTTAGAAGCCGAATTGGACTTTACTCAAAACATGAAAGTTGTAGGTATTGATGTGTTTGAGGTGCCTGTAAAATTTTAGGTCATTTGGATTAGTGTAGAGTGAGTTATGACGGAATTACTGTAGCTGTTCTGCTTTGGTCAGAATGCGAAAACTGCGTTGGTATTTGGCTATTTTGGCTGGAATCACTTTGGATTTGGATGTTGATGTCTTCTGATGAAATGTATCTGGATGCCTTAGCTATCATATGCCTTTGGAATTTCGGCATTTGGACTTGTATAGACTGAGTTATACCGATTACAGTTTTGTGTGTATTGCAAATCTGTTTTGGTAATTCTGGTTTAGTATTTTTCATATTTGACCTAGTTGTGTTAGGATTTGGACTGAGTGACCTTCTACAGTGTTGTATCCCTGTTTCTTAGCTTCGAAACGGTAGGTCTTACACCCCCATCCGATAACCGTAGTGAATTTGGTGCCAGTACCGCATATTAAGGTCAAATACGGTTTGTGACCCTGTTTTGCAATTCTGGTATAGTGTCTTGCATTTTTGACCTTGTTACATTCAAATTTGGACAAAGTTTCCTTCTTCAACATTGTAGCCCCTTAAGTCCTGGATATTCCTGTAAATTTTCAGGTTAAACGGATTAGTATATCCTGAGCTATAAATGAAATACTCAGACCTGTTTTGACCATCAAATTCTGTTACGTTTTTGGAAAGTTTACGACTGGAATTTTGGCTTCACATTTGACTGGGTTACAAGCTGTTTGGGCTTGCAACCAAAACACCAAACTTATAGCCTTATATCAGATCTTTCTAACGCCCATGGAATTTCATGAATCCGATTTATAAAACCTGAGATATAGCCGAGCAAATAAGGCCTGGTCGTGGAGATGACCATTTTCTGGTCAGATCTGTTTTGGTCCTGATGACCAATTTCCGTTCCGAATTTAGATTTCCGACCTTCATGAAAGTTGTTCCATTTGGAATGAACTATCTAACTGCCAATTTTCAGCTCTTTTGACCATGTGTAGCATAGAAAACAGTTCGCACTCAAAACTGACCATTTGTGCATTGGCCAGATTTCGTAAGTGATTGTGTTTGGTTCATTTGGGACTGAAGCCTCCAGTTTCAATTCTGGATGTCTTCTTAACAGTTGTTTTTCATACTTTAAGCTTCGATTTGGCATCTCATATGCCTTAATCCGATATTCGTAGCTCAACTTATGAGTAAACTAGAAATGAGTATCAAATCTGCCGTTTCCGCTAACGGCCGTTTCCGTTTCCATCCGTCATATTTACGTGCGCGCGTGTCGTTTTTGCCATTTTGCTTGTTTCAGGCACGATAGTAGCCGTTTCCGATATTATGTGACACAATCTTCTATTTCAGACGGTGGTGAGTTGGGCGGAACTGGTGGGGCCCACTACTAGCTGTTCATTTCGATCCGACTTCGTACTTTTGCTATTTCAGTTTCTGAGTAAGTATTCAGGCCAGTTTGGTGTGTTTTCTTTGCTATGTGTTTGAGATATGTGATAAGGGTACTTAGGCGAGGGTGTACTTTATCGCACTCGACCTAAACCCTAATTTGAATGTATAATTGTACTTGGCATATGTATATGAACCTTTTGGAACCAAAACCCTTGAGCTTGTGGCTCGGGGCGACTTTCGAGTAAAGTTTGTGAATTTTGTGAAGTTTGTGAGTTCGTGGGCCCGATCTAAGACCTGTATGGACTATTCGAGCCGGTTAGGGCTTGGTCGAAGTCAGTCCAACTTAGTCTGAGGTCACCAAGTTTGTAGGTTCATGTTATGAACCAATTTTGTGAATCCGGTTCACCGAGAAGGTGACCAAGTTTGTGACCCGAGCTTGTGACTCAAGCTCAAGTTTGTGATTTCGTTCGCCCGAGCAAGTTTGTGAGGTGACTGGCCAGTGAGGGTGATAAGGTGTCGGTGGGTGTACAAGTGAAGTTCTACGGATCATTGAGTGTGGTCGACGGAGTGTCGGCGGGAGATCACGCATGGCATATGAATTGGCTTTGGAGCCACCTATATCCTTATTATGTGATGTTACTTTTCTGCTTTTGCTTTACTCTTACTGTGTAACTGTTACGTGAAATTTACGCTTTTGCCCCTGTTTACTTACTAAGCTTCCAGCTTACCTCGTTTCCTTTGTTTTCCTTAGCAGGGGACGACGCGGGGAAACTTTGGGACTCTGCCGCTAGTAAAGTTAGGTCTAGTTTGTAATAGTTGGACAGTTAGGATGTTTGTTTTTGTTTTGGTGGTTTGTAAGAGGACCCTTCTTAGGGTCTATCTTCTGCTGGTTGTGGTTGTAGTATATTAGAGTGGTTTCACTCGAGACTTTGAAGATGTAATATAACTTTTGGATTGTATATATTGTATTTAGTGCTCTTTCAAACTTAAAGTTTTGAGTCCTGGCGCGAGCTAGGCAGGCGGCCCGCCGATACCCTTGGGTTCGCCCTTGGGAGAAGTGGGGTAGTCACAGTTGGTATCAGAGCGCCTAGGTTAGAGGACTTGGGCAAGTGGGACATACGCGATAGGCACTAGGCATATTTGACCATTTTAAGTTGAATGATATCTTTTAAGTTGAAATGCTGGTTGACTGACGACTTAATGTTTTGTAGGTATGTATCCGGGCGGTTCGAGTGATGCGGGACCCAGTGGTGTGGGACCGAGACCTCCGAGTAGGAGGGGCCCAGAGGATCGAGCGCTGCGTAAGCGGGCTATCCGTTATAGGCAGAGGCTGGGAGAGCCTTACACTTTGTACTCCCCCATCGGCCAGGTGTCGCGCCGACCCTGCGCGTGTTGGTATACGTATGGCTATCCCGACGAAATAGTCATAGCATTGGATGACGAGCGTTATTACCTCGACAGGACGGTCGACACTTTGAGGGTGCAGCTCGACGAGGCTAGAGCGGTTGGCCGTGAGCAGGCGAGACGCATGGGATACTTGGAGCGGGGTCTCCGAGAGGAGATAGAGAGGACGGATACTTTGCATCGTCAGCTCCAGGACACACACCAGCACCTCTTCGCTATGAAGAGGCAGCTGAGGGACAGGGCTCGGAGTATGTCTGTTGACTGCGAGCTCTTACTAGATCTAGCCGCAGAGGCACCGCCACGGGCCACCGGTCCAGAGAGGATGGATGAGGTGGAGACGTTAGGTTCCGTTGGGAACCTGGGCCCTAGGGGAGGCGATTAGGGTCGCTTTTGTACTGTTGTTTAGCTAGTGTATGCCTTTTGTTAGAACTAGCATGACTACTTTCTTTTGTCCTTTGGTTGGCTAACTAGATTTTGGAGCCGGAGTGCTCGTGTATATTGGGTTTTGTACCGACTGGAGGTCGGGTAATGTGTAAATTTTTTTCGTACGACTTTGTAAATACGTGTATGTATTTGAATAGAATTTTGAACTTATCTTTTGTGTGCCTTTTGTGCGTAAGTTTTGTGACTCTTCTTTTGCTCATGGTCTGGATAATAAGCATACGTATTGTTCCGAATTATAGACTTGTACACTAGATGGCCTCCGGTACTCGAGGTGGAGGTAGAGGGCGAGGACGAGGCCCTGAAATGGAACATGAACACGAGCCAGACCAAGTAGCTACAGCCATCCAGCGAATGGCTGACTTGATGGAGCGTATGATTGACCAACAGGCTCAGGGCCACGGGAATGCTGTTGGAAACCCTGGACATAATCTGGGACATAATCATGAGGGCGAGGACCGTGCCTTAGAACGGTTCCAAAAGTTTGCACCTCCTAAGTTCATAGAAGGACCTAATCCTGATTTAGCAGAAAACTGGATGGACCGTATGCTAGATATATTTGCCGCACTTAGGTATTCGAAGGAGCGGCAGATATCTTTTGCTGTTTTCCAGTCTGAGGGGGCCGCTCGAGCCTGGTGGAATGTGATCAGAGCCAAGTGGGAGCGGGAACAGACCCCCTGGACATGGATAAACTTTACGCGAGAGTTTAATGAAAAATATTTACCACCCATCGTACAAGAGAAACGGGAAGATGATTTTATCCGTTTGCGTCAAGGGACACTGAGTGTAGCGGAGTACGAGACCCAATTCACAAAGCTCTCCCGTTTTGCCCCGGAATTGGTGCTAACGGAGCGAAAACGAATCCGCCGCTTCGTTCAAGGTTTAAATTTGGAGATCTAGGAGGCACTGGCAGCTGCTCAGTTGGACACGTTTGGCCAGGCACTAGAAAAGGCACAGCGGATTGAGACAGCTAGGGGACAGGTAAAATCCTTTCATGAGAGGAAACGAAGACAACCCGATTTGAGCCATTTTGTGACTGGACAGAGCTCGCAAAGTGAGTTACCTTCTAAGAAACCCTAAACCAGGGTAATTTTGGAAGAGGTCGAGTAGGGCAAGAGCCCCAGAGGAGTGCACAGCGTGGAGGGCCAAGTGCAGGCGTTAAGCCAATCTGTGGTTTCTGTGGGGCCAATCACACTGACGAAAACTGTTGGAAGAACAGTTCGATCCGAAGATGCTATAAGTGTGGTAGTGCAGAACATCTGATCGCCCAGTGCCCTAAGTCACAAAAGGAGAAACCTAAGCCACCGACTGAAGGGACTACAGCTAAGCCGTCAAATGCAGGGGAAAATCGACCCAAAGGGCCAGCCAGAGTCTATGCAATGGGTCAACCGGAAGTGACTAATCCTTCAGCGGGTTTTGAAGGTACGCTTTGACCAAAGAATTAATTTCGAGGACGAAATTGTCCTAAGTGGGGGAGATTGTGAGGCCCCAGTTCGTTCTATGTTGATATATTCATTAATTGGGCGGTAACGTTTGGTTTTGGGAGTATTTCGAAAACCCTAAGTAGGGATTAAGATTTAAACCCTAAGTTCCGGTTAAGATTGAAAACCCGTTTTTCTACATTTTCTTTATTAGAAAATTCCCCAGATAATTTTTAGTGAGTAAATAGAGTTTTTAGATGATTTTTCTAGTATTAGTTGGTTTTTGAGAAATTAAGAACGTATATCGGACGTGGGACCCACTAGTGCGAAAAGTTCGGAAAAATTCGGCCAATAAGGTTAAGTTTCGGATACTGTGTAAAATTTATCGGGTGTTAAGAGATAAGTAGAGAGTGAGATTTGATTGAAGTGAGAGAGAAAAGAAAGGATACGAATGCATTTATGGTGGTGACAAGTGTCACTATCTCATTGGTTTTACTTTAAGATTTACTATTCACCTTTTGACATTTTTTTTTGACTTTTGACCCAATTAAGTAAATATCCTAAAAATTCACCAAAATTCACCATTTTTCCTCTCCTTGTGGCCGGCTCTCTTCCTTGCAAAGAAGAAAGAAATTCTTCAACTTTCTAGCTTCCATTTCACTCAATCTTCCACAACTAATCACCTAGATTAGATTCTACTCCATAAAAACCTTTCTTCTAGTGCTAGTAAGTAGTTTGGTGAAGTTTGTTTGAAGAGCTAAGGTGTCCAACATCTCTCTCTCTCTTGATTTCTTGGTAAGTGATGCTTGAACACTCTACTACACCTAATGATGTTCATGTTATGCTTAGAAGTAGCTTGAGTGATGGAATATGTGATTTATTTCTTGATTTGAAGAGTTTTGGTGAAGTTTTCCATTTTATGATGAATTTTAGGGTTTAATATGAATGGGATGTTGTGGCCTTGTATGATGAATGGTAATGGTTTAAAATGACTCTAGTAGGTGTGAATTGTTGATAAATGCAATCAATTTTGGATTTGGATGGAAAAATGAAAAGTTAGGGTTCATAATCCCCTAATTCTGTCCGGTTTTAGATCATAGGGTTAGAGGCCGAATTGGACTTTGCTCAAAACATGAAAGTTGTAGGTATTGATGTGTTTGAGGTGGCTGTAAAATTTCAGATCATTTGGATTAGTGTAGAGTGAGTTATGTCAGAATTACTGTAGCTGTTCTGCTTTGGTCAGAATACGAAAACTGTGTTGGTATTTGGCTATTTTGGCTGGAATCACTTTGGATTTGGATGTTGATGTCTTCTGATGAAATGTAGCTGGATGCCTTAGCTATCATATGCCTTTGGAATTTCGGCATTTGGATTTGTATAGACTGAGTTATACCGATTACAGTTTTGTGTGTTTTGCAAACCTGTTTTGGTAATTCTGGTTTAGTATTTTGCATATTTGACCTAGTTGTGTTAGGATTTGGACTGAGTGACCTTCTACAGTGTTGTAGCCCTGTTTCTTAGCTTCAAAACGGTGGGTCTTACACCCCCATCCGATAACCGTAGTGAATTTGGTGCCATTACCGCATATTAAGGTCAAATACGGTTTGTGATCCTGTTTTGCAATTCTGGTATAGTGTCTTGCATTTTTGACCTTGTTACATTCAAATTTGGACAAAGTTTCCTTCTTCAACATTGTAGCCCCTTAAGTCCTGGATATTCCTGTAAATTTTCAGGTTAAACGGATTAGTATATCCTGAGCTATAAATGAAATACTCAGACCTGTTTTGACCAGCAAATTCTGTTACGTTTTTGGAAAGTTTACGACTGGAACTTTGGCTTCACATTTGACTGGGTTACAAGCTGTTTGGGCTTGCGACCAAAACACCAAACTTATAGCCTTATATCAGATCTTTCTAACGCCCTTGGAATTTCATGAATCGGGTTTGTAAAACCTGAGATATAGCCGAGCAAATAAGGCCTGGTCGTGGAGATGACCATTTTCTGGTCAGATCTGTTTTCGTCCTGATGACCAATTTCCGTTCCGAATTTGGATCTCCAACCTTCATGAAAGTTGTTCCATTTGGAATGAACTATCTAACTGCCATTTTTCAGCTCTTTTGACCATGTGTAGCATAGAAAACAGTTCGCACTCAAAACTGACCATTTGTGCATTGGCCAGATTTCGTAAGTGATTGTGTTTGGTTCATTTGGGACTGAAGCCTCCAGTTTCAGTTCTGGATGTCTTCTTAACAGTTGTTGTTCATACTTTAAGCTTCGATTTGGCATCTCATACGACTTAATCCGATATTCGTAGCTCAACTTATGAGTAAACTAGAAATGAGTATCAAATCTGCCGTTTCCGCTAACGGCCGTTTCCGTTTCCATCCATCATATTTACGTGCGCGCGTGTCGTTTTTGCCGTTTTGCTTGTTTCAGGCAAGATAGTAGCCGTTTGCGATATTATGTGACACAATCTTCTATTTCAGACGGTGGTGAGTTGGGCGGAACTGGTGGGGCCCACTACTAGCTGTTCATTTCGATCCGACTTCGTACTTTTGCTATTTCAGTTTCTGAGTAAGTATTCAGGCCAGTTTGGTGTGTTTTCTTTGCTATGTGTTTGAGATATGTGAAAAGGGTACTTAGGCGAGGGTGTACTTTATCGCACTCGACCTAAACCCTAATTTGAATGTATAATTGTACTTGGCATAGGTATATGAATCTTTTGGAACCAAAACCCTTGAGCTTGTGGCTCGGGGCGACTTTCGAATAAATTTTGTGAATTTTATGAAGTTTGTGAGTTCGTGGGCCCGATCTAAGACCTGTATGGACTATTCGAGCCGGTTAGGGCTTTGTCGAAGTCAGTCCAACTTAGTCTGAGGTCACCAAGTTTGTAGGTTCATGTTATGAACCAATTTTGTGAATCTGGTTCACCGAGAAGGTGACCAAGTTTGTGACCCGAGCTTGTGACTCAAGCTCAAGTTTGTGATTTCGTTCGCCCGGGCAAGTTTGTGAGGTGACTGGCCAGTGAGGGTGATAAGGTGTCGGTGGGTGTACAAGTGAAGTTCTACGGATCATTGAGTGTGGTCGACGGAGTGTCGGCGGGAGATCACGCATGGCATATGAATTGGCTTTGGAGCCACCTGTATCCTTATTATGTGATGTTACTTTTCTGCTTTTGCTTTACTCTTACTGTGTAACTGTTACGTGAAATTTACGCTTTTGCCCCTGTTTACTTACTAAGCTTCCAGCTTACCCCGTTTCCTTTGTTTTCCTTAGCAGGGGACGACGCGGGGAAACTTTGGGACTCTGCCGCTAGTAAAGTTAGGTCTAGTTTGTAATAGTTGGACAGTTAGGATGTTTGTTTTTGTTTTGGTGGTTTGTATAAGGACCCTTCTTAGGGTCTATCTTCTGCTGGTTGTGGTTGTAGTATATTAGAGTGATTTGACTCGAGACTTTGAAGATGTAATATAACTTTTGGATTGTATATATTGTATTTAGTGCTCTTTCGAACTTTAAGTTTTGAGTCCTGGCGCGAGCTAGGCAGGCGGCCCGCCGATACCCTTGGGTTCGCCCTTGGGAGAAGTGAGGTCGTCACAAATTTCGGCAGCATATCCCTTGTTTTTACCTATTTTCCAGCCATCATGGCTTCATTATGTCCTCAAATCAGTCCCAACATCTCGTACAAAAATAATCTCATTCCCAAAAGCCGTTCACCAGGCTTAATGGCATTCAAGTACAAAATTTAGCTAGGAAATAACCAGATATGAAAATCAAGCCCTAAATAAGACTCGATTACAAGTCATAAACCAATTCTATATACTACCAAAACAGGGTTCCCTAAGCATACACAAACATTAAAGGAAACCAGAAAATTCGGAAATACAATTAGCTTTGGCCCTGAAAAAAATAGTTTTTGTCCTCATTTTGCGGTAATGGTACCAATTTCACTATGATTATCGGATGAGGGTGTAAGACCAACCATCTCGAAGATAAAAGTCAGGACTACAACATCACAGAAGGTCACTCAACCCAGTTTTGTGTGAAAACAGGTAAAAAATGCAGGATACTACATCAAAAACGTAAAACAGATTCACCAAAACGCATTCTAGCGGAAGCATCATAACTCAGGCTCTCCAAGTCCAAATCCAGAAATTCCAAAACCAGCTGAAAGCTAAGAAATAGGGTTAAATTTCATCAGAAGGCCTCAACAACCAATTTGGAAGCAATTCCAGCCAAAACAACTAATTACAGGCGCAATTCTTACATTCGGGTAAAACCTTAACAGCAATAGTAATTTCGACTTATCTCATTCTACACTACTCCGATTGACCTGAAATTTTGTAGGCAGCTCTAAAATGTCATTCCTACAACTTTCATGTTTTAAGCCAAGGCCAATTCGGCCTCTAATTAGGAGCTATAAATTCGGGCAGAATGTTCCTTCATGAACCCTAGGTTTTCCAATTTTCTCCCAAAACAAAAATTACTTGCAATCTTCCACTTTTTCCACCTTCTAGAATCATTATATACCATTTCCAATCATCATATATAGCCATACAATCATGCTTATATGAAAACAGAAAAATCCCCAAAAATAATAAAACTTCATCATTTCAACCACAAATCAAGAATTAATCCATAAACTTGCATCTTATACTACCACTAAGCATGATTTAAGCATCAATTAAAGGAGGAGGGTGGTTCTTCACAACTTACCTTAAAAACAAGAGAGAGAGAGCTATTGATCACCTTAACTTTCCAAATAACTTCACACAACAACTCACAAACACTACTTGAAGAGGTTTTATGGAAGGAATTCAAGATTAAACGGTTAGTTTGTGAGATTGGGCAAGATTGGAGCAAGAAACTTGGAAGCTTTTCTTTCTTTTCTTGTAGGAAGAGGTTCGGCCAAAAGGAAAAGAAGAATGAGGGATTTTTGGTGAATTTTAAGATATTTAAGTCAATTGGTAAGACCATGAATAGTGGTCTTAAGGTTGGACCACTCAAATGGTGACACTTGTCACCTTTTAATAAATGCTCACCAACCTCGTCTCTCTTATATCAATCCACTTAACACCCTCTACTTATCTCTTAACACCTGGTAAATTAATTCCAGTATTCAAAACTTAATCTAGTTGGCCGAATTTTTTGAACTTTTCGCACTAGTGGGTCCCACGTCCGGTATACACTCTTCATTTCTCAAAATCTATTCGATATTAGAAAAATCATCTAAAAACTATATTTACTCATAAAATTTATCTAGAAAATTTTCCGGATACAGAAAGTGCAGAAAACAAACCATTGAAGATAAGAAAACCTAGAAATATAATAAAACCTAGAAAATGGAAAAATTACGGGTTCTCACACTCTCTCCCCCTTAAAGAAATTTCGCCCTCGAAATTTTACCTTCAAAATTTAAAGTAACCAATGGCCTGTACCTTCTCCATCTTCAGAGTCAGAAGAAACGAGGTTCTTCATTTCAGTCCCTTCTCCACTTGACGGTCCAGGATCGGTCTTGGTTGGTTGTTGGGTTCCTTTCTTTTTACGCGCTTTAATCGGGCAATGAGCAATTCGATGCTCCGCGCTCCCACAGCGCAGACATCTCCTCCCCTTTCTCCAACAATCATTCTCAGTGTGATTGGCCTTTCCGCAATAGTCACAAGTCAAGTGGAAAGCCATTTTTTGCTTTTCGGAGAAGTCTCCCCCTGTCCGGTTTGGCTTCCTTTGATAAATCTTTTATCTACCGCCCCCAATGTCCATGGCGGCCAGAATAACTGGTTCACTTTCTGTACTTTAGAAGGTGCCATTGCTTCGCTAGGTTCCTCACTCACGCTACCCACTGCACCCCTTTTCCGTATTTGGGAAGCTTTCACCTGTGCCTTTGCATTCTCGATTCGTTGAGCCCTTTCAAGGGCCTCCTCAGAAATCCCTTCGTATTTCCTTTTTAGCTCTAAGTTCTTGTGCAAGAGCTCAATTTTCTCTGAATACTCGTGCTTCCATCGCCCTTCCCAGTATGCGACTAGTTTCTTTTGGACTTCTATTTCGTCTCGAAGAACCGCGATTTCCTTATACATCTCAACCCAACGTGCCATTTCACAGAATTGCTGGACCTCAGATGGTAGCCTGTCGGCAAAACAATGGATCATAATAAAGTCTTGAATACAAGTGGCACTCTTGGTCCATGTTTGGTTCAGCTGTTGTTTCCTCCCTTTCATCTCTTTGACTCTTGGTTTTGTTTTGTTTCACTGCTATGACCATGTCCGCGACTACGTCTCGTTTTTTTTTTCCCCTCTCTCTTTTCTTTCCAACAAGGGTACTTTAATGCATGAATGCAATAAATTGACTAAAATAACAAAATCTATCATACCAATTACACAAATAACATATCGCACATAACACGCCATATTAAAAGACGGATAATCAAGTACACAAATACATATCAAGTTGGACAGATAACCATGTATACAAGCACATATACTAACGTCGGGTGGTAGTAACATACGGACGAACCAAAAGGAAAAGGTGAAGTCGTCCCAGTATCAGCCCGTCTGGTCTCTCACGTCACTTACTATCCAAACTAGATGTCCATTGATCTCTTGTGCTCATTCTAGTCAGACAAAGCCTGTTCAAGTTTCCGAAATACAAGGCTCGTTTCCAAAATTCAAGGCTCAAATACCTAGTAGCTTGCATCGCCTCAATTCTGGAGTACTCGGGCACGAGAATCCGAAATAAGATAGTTCACATCTCGAGCTGGCCAGTCCCAAGAATAAACCATCTACAAATCGAAATTCCTGTCCGACATACTTATCTATGGTCCTTAGATACTGTGGCGACCCCACCTTCCCCTGAGGCGAACCAAAGGGTTGGCGGATCGTCTGCCCAGCTCTCGCCAGGACTCAAGCACGCATTTCAAACCTGAATTCCTCCGAAGAAAAGTCTAATCTATTACCTCAGCAATTTTTCCAAGTAAAACTTTATAACTCCACAGTAACTTCAAGGATAACAGTGACATAAGTCAGCCCTTCGACGGCTCTTAAAACTATCATTCACGCGCTTTACAAGAACAAAGTCATACAATCCTAACGTACAAAAACCCAAACAGCGGAAACATAAAAATACCCCAGCCATAGGTCACCACGAGAGCCACACATTTTCCAGCTTCAGGTGGTAACACAAAGGCGAAAGTACGCAAGCAGGATTACACGTTACAAACTGAAATTTACAATTCTTAAAAACCACATTGTCCAAACACACGCGTAACCAAATAAAAACAGCATCCAACTTCTCAAGCCTCAAAACCTGTAAGGAAAACAAATAAACGTGGGGTGAGCCGAAGCTCAGTGGTGCCCCAAAACATGCATCCAAATAAACATTTAACAGGTAGAAATTTGCAGCATTAAACAAGTAGGAAAGCGAGTAACAACACAGGGTAGGATACAGGGCTCTCAGGAGCCAATTTCCA
The DNA here is from genome assembly GCF_036785885.1 of Coffea arabica. Lineage (NCBI taxonomy): Eukaryota > Viridiplantae > Streptophyta > Magnoliopsida > Gentianales > Rubiaceae > Coffea > Coffea arabica. Next base: position 30,188,775 of record NC_092316.1, on the reverse strand, counting down.
CGCTTGATTAGATACCATCGTAGTTGACCCTCCGTCAACTTTCACTACTTATAGTCCATGTAGATCCACTTATTTTAATCCTAACCCGTCACCATTCATACCTCTGCTTTGGGCCCAAACTTCATCTACCGACGCAGTATACTCGAGATATACCCGTAATAAAATTTGTCGAGGGATTCACCCAACGACTTTATTGTAGATCGATTCAGATGTCGAGGGATTCACCCAACGACTCACTACAATTAGATTCAAGGGTTTTGTAGTTAGATTCAGATGTCGAGGGATTCACCCAGCGACTAACTACGTTTAGGTTTAATGTTTTTGTAGTTAGATTCAGATGTCGAGGGATTCACCCAGCGACTAACTACATTTTGATTCACAGATTCAGATGTTATGGTAGTTGGATTCAGATGTCGAGGGATTCACCCAGCGACGCAACTACATTTAGATTCATTAGAAAATGTTTCACACATGTCACCACTCGAACGGCTAGTGCGATAAAGTACACACTGCTCACTTCGATGGGTCAAAATCATTTATTGCATTTTGGCAATCATCACATAGCGAATTGATAAAGTGCTTAACCACGTAACATAGAACAAGCAGGGACACTCACCAAGAGTGAAGTTCAGATATTGGATTGAGGATCGAGTTCCGCGTCCTCGTAAAATCCTAGAATATCAGAATTTAAGCCATAAGTTTTCTATTGGAACTGTTGGCTTGCACATGTAGAGTTTTCTAGCATGTTGCTAGCTTACTTTTCTCAAAATATTTACTTGGAATCAAGCTTGTGAGATCAGTACCATATCTCTCATCGTTCTCCTGAAATACTTTTCCTTAAAGAAAAATACTACTATTATTTTCTTAAAATAAGTCGGAAAGCTATTTAATATCGAGGCTAAGAGTATACCTTGAGAAAAAGTTCCTTTGAATGGCGGTGCTTGCAAAATTTATTGCTAAGGCTTCAGGATAAGGTTTCTTATACAATTGTTGCTAAAGCTGCTTGTTAAAAGGAAATAAGGTCTTTCTTGCCGAGCGAGTTTTCTATGCATATAGCTAAGGTGATCAAGACTCACCTTTTAAACTTTTCCTTAGTTACAACTAGCCTTAGACGATTTATAAAGAAGGAAGGAATTTGAAACAAAACTAAGGTTTTGAGTCTGGGGAAATCATTTTCCCAAATTAATAAGGCTAGTCTAGCTTAAGGGGTAAAAGTCATGTTGCCCAAGTTTCTAAGGCAAAAATAGTAGATACTATGTTTAGTAGTACGATGCTAGATCTGTACCGTTCAAAACTTGAAGCAAAATATTTTTCATTTACTTAGTCAAGCGTTTACTTGGAGTCACAAGGTCGGTACACTTCTCACATTTTCGATTCCAATCCAAAATCACATTTTCTCAATATTGCACAATTAGAATTTAAACAGTAATAACACTAGAGCTCATCAATTCTTAGCCCTGTGTTCCAACAAATTTATATCTAAGCATAAGCAGGAAAATTTACCAAGGCTTCGTCAATACTTAGCACTTGGTAATCAGCACTTATATCAACTCACAGTTTCACAAAATAGTAGCACAGATTTCTAAGAATTTCAGCAATTCAGTTATCCATTCAGGGTGGGAGTTCATAGAGCCCACCATCAGCCAATTTCCAATAACTCAACCATCAACTCAAAAGTGGGAATTCATAGAGCCCACTGTCCACAATTTCAACACATGATATACTAATGAAAGTAAATTTCAACCATTAGCTTTTCAGGCATTGAAATACGAGTAGAAATTGTTTCACTGGCCAGGCTTAAACATACGTTTAGCAAGTACCTTCTTACATCTAACTCTTTGAGAATTTCATGAACGCAATAGGGTCAAACCACAATCATTAACATCAACATTTTCCATGTGTTTCCAATCATTAAGTTTCAAGGAATAACTTCGCAATTTAAGTTGGAAATTCGTACCCAAACTTTGGTAACTACAAGGAAAATTTCCAGCATTGGCATGCCCATATCTTTGGTTAGACCATCCCATATATTAAATATCACATTGCTACCCAACTTGTATCTCTTAAAATTTGCATCTCGCATGCAGTTTTGACCCATTATGATCCAAGGAAAATAAAATAAAATTCCCGAAACTGATTACAATTTCCAAAGACAACTGAAATTCTGGTTGGTACCACTCGGATATCAACAAAATTTCCAGCAGCTAAAGGTTTACAAAAATCCAAGCTTTCCTTAGTTTAAACATGGTGTTAGGGACTCAAATTCAGCAATCAACCACTTAGCTGGCTATTAAAATTTTCCATTTCAAAAATCAGATTCATTCCATAATTAAAAGCATCCAGAAAATTCAGAACTTTTATCCATCAGCCACGGATGAACATGCATGAAGAGACGTCCTGTTTTCATCTTGTTTTTCTGGGTTAAAACATGCTTTAAAACTCTCAGCTTCCTCATGAAATCTCTTAGCAAAACAATGCACATTTCCAGATCAGGAGTTGAAATTAAACTATGATTACAAACCCCCAAATATTTCCAGGTTTAAATCTCACGGCTCTTTCTCAAAATTTCTGGCAATAACAATGGTTCTAAAACAGGATTTTCTTTGGTTAAAATAGAATTTTTTGGTACTCTATTAGGACATGTACACACGTAGCTAGCTAGTAAAGGTTTCCAAATCCAATCCAGATTCAAACTACAATTGTACTCATCTAACCCAAATCCAGAAATTATATCAACTAGTGAAATCCGGAAACACTTCAATATTTTCAGCTCAATCATTTGGTTAGCTAAATTTTCCAGCAACCATTTGTCTTGTATAAAATTCTTCCTTGGCTTATTCAGGGATTTAAATACTCAAATTCGGCATACGGATACTTAATTAACTGAGTAACATTTCTAGTTAAAAATTTAGGTTCGAATCATAACCCAAATCGTCGAATTTCCAAGAAAATCTCCAGCTAGCCTCGGTTTGAGCTGCACAAAAATCCGGTTGCATCTTATTTTTATTTTCAGTTCTAGCTCAACTAATTAACTACATGCAAAGCTAAAATTTCTTGTCATTAGCTAGCTAAATATGATTATAGGCTCAAAACAACAAAATTAAACCAAATCAAGATGCATTACTTCCAAACAAACTCACGGCAACATTACTACATCAAAACAGAATTTCTTATGTTCCTTGGTTCATCATCCGATATCTCTTCAGTTAAAGCCTTTTATTGCCCTTAAAGTCTCACATGCACAATTGCTGAGTTAATTAGCTAACATCCAGACCAGAAAATCAGCTCGGCAACAGCAAAACACCTTCATAAATCCAGAACTAGGTGAGACTACACTCGGATGAGTTTGCATGTGAAAAGTTCTATTTCATTTTTATTTCCAAAGTAATCCAGGCTAATTAAATTCATGCATGACCCTAATCATAATAATCATCCGAGATTCGATTAGTTAATCACCATTTCAGGCTCAAATCACTTCAGAAAAACACATTAAAGCTGCACTATCAGCTCAGCTCCTTGGCAGAACCATCTAGCCGAAATAGAATTTTCCACAGCTTTGATTTCAACATCTGATGGCACAGATTAACACATGCAAGACCACGGCTAGCTTAATCTACCTCTGATAAACTATTTTCATTCCAGAAAATTTACCTCACAGCAATTAAATTCACGCACGAAATCTGAAAGAAAAGTTTCTGCTCCCTCTCGGCTTACACACGCACGGCAGTGGTCCTGGTTGGGTTTGCAGCTGGAAATGGTGTTGGTGAAGATGGTTGCAGCTGATGGTGTTGGTCTGAAGTGAACAAGGATGGTGAGGTCCAGTAACTCCTCCAACTTCCACCAGCTCTCCCTACTCCCTCCTCTAGCTTACGGACAGGCAGAGATGAAATGGAAGTGCAGCCCGCGGCTTCTTCCTTTGGTCCTGCTTTGTCGATGGTAACTAGGCAGAGAAGGAATGTGTTTGTGGTCTGGGATATGGAATGAAGATGAATGAAGGGTGCCGCGGTTTTGAAGATGTTGAGCTGCAGAAATTGTTGAGTGTTGAGTTGGTTTAAGCTTTTGATTGGTGGAAATGGGCGGTGGTGGAAGAGCTTGTAAGGAGTGTTTGGTTCGGCTTTGTAAGGTTATGGTGAAGTGAGGATTTGGTGAATTTCTAAAGGCATTTTGGCCTATTCACTTCTCCTCCTATTATCCCCTTAAATCCTTAGTTCTAACTTAGCTCCAAAAATTATCCCCAAGTGTGATTTGATCGCCTAATTAAATCGCTAATCTTGCAAGACTTTGGTTATCGAGATTTTCCTCAAGTATGATTTAATGGCCTAATTATACTTTGGTATACCTAAACCATTTTATCGAATTTTTATAGATTACAACTTAGTATTAAGGTTCCCAACATTCATACTTCATTAGTTTCTTATTAAAATCAAGTTTGACCTTGTAATAAAAATCTAACATTTTATTTTAAGGCGAAAATTAATCTAACTCAAGAAATATTAATTTAATATAGCAAAACCGAATAATTCAATATTAGGCACAATTATATTATTTATTTCATAAAAATTATCTTTACGCTTTATTTCAAAACAATTAATTACAATACTAGAATTCAAAGAAATTAATTGTTAGATCAATGAAATAGTTTACCATTGAAATATGAATTTAAGGTAACAAAATTAAGAAGTTTAGTGGTTTGGCACATTTCTTATATTTGCACCTAACGTTTATCTCTACGCACTTATTTAACAATAATTAAATCTTAGTGCTACAATTTATTAAAGAGTTAAAATGCAAGTGAAATCATTTTCCAAGAATAATGAAGCTAATTTAAGCCAGGAAAAGAAATAACTAATTGGCAATGTGTTTCAAATCCTCATTTCTCATATGATCGTGCAACAAAATGAATTTTTGTAGTTTAGTGCATGAGGTAAAATATATTCACGTAGCCCAATTTGAAAATACTCAATATTTTGCACATTTAACGTGTTTGCGACTTTAAAATTGTTTTTACATATTTATTCAAAGACAAAATTCATTTTCCTGAGGAAACGGGACATTTAAGCAGGATAGCCTACTTTTTGAGCAAATTAATAATTTGTAAGTGATCACTTATCATACTCCCTTTATTATTTAACTATTAAAATCAAGTTTGGCCTTAATATATGAATTTAACATTCATAATATTCATTTATCCCTTTTATCTCGACTTATTAACTTAATCGTTTTCAAACCGTAAAACATACTTGACTTCAAAGTTAACTTGTATGTTCATTTAATCTAATGAACTTTCTCAATCCAATATTAATTATGTCTTATAGGTACTCCATTTCCCCTTACCCCGTTATTCTTAATTATATCAAGATATTTTTAAATTCTAAATTTTGATAAGAATTCAATTAGGCATTTAATTAACCACTTATTCACTATATGAAATATTTCTAATCTCAAGGTAAGTAACTAAAATAAATGCAAATGAAATACAAAATGATATTTATATATATATTTTTCAGGGTTCTCACATCCTTCCCCCCTTAAGAAAATTTCGTCCTCGAAATTTCATATTTTTAATCTTAAAGGTTCTTGGTATTCTTTCCGTAATTTATCTTCCATTTCCACGTCACTTCGTCTAATCATTCATGTTTACTGCAAAATCTTAACCAAAGGAATTTGGTCTTAGTGTGTTTTTCCCTTCAAAATTTTTAAGTGTCATAACGACTACTTTCCAAAGTTTAGGTAACTTAAATCCTTTAAGTCCTAAGATTCTATATTCTATCAAAGTATAGCGAGTTAAGGTGATTAAGTGGTAGCTACAACTTACATTTTCTTATGAAAGTGGGAGTCTAGATCCCAAGGATCTTTTAGAAATCAAAGTTCACTAGTTGATGAATTTCCTAGAGATTTCAGCTTAGTATTCATATGAACTTCCTTGATTTTCTCCTATATTTTGGATGAAGTTTTGGTCAGTTTTGATTCGAGTTTGATTTTAGAATTCAAAGTTAAACTCAAAATCTATGCATATGTCTTAGAATGGTTCGAGCAAATTTTTCTACAATAGATAGTCAAGTTACTCCCCTTTAGTTCACTATTTTCTTGCTTGACTTCCTCAAATTCAAGGTACATTTTTCTATCATTCCCTTATAAATTGTTTTTGGTTAAGGCCGAGCTAAAATTTCCAGAAATTTTTGGAGATACAACCAAAATCATCCAGTTCACCTAAATCTGCCAAAACAGCTCTGCATGCCTGACCAGCTACCATTTCTTTTTCTAAGATTCAATTATTTCCTCCCAGATCAGGACAACCACATTATACGGAATAAAACGGAGGGGTTCAATTGGACGCTTGATTTGACCATTTAGTTGTTATAGTACTTCTAATAGCAGAGTAATTGAAATAAAGGATATTCATAGCGTACATATAATTCATAGCGAAAGATTACAACTTCCAAAGTGCTATTCTAGTTTAGGGTAACTATAACCTTTATTCTCGAGTGAGGTCAAACTCTCTTGATTTGCGAAACATTCACTGCTAGGATTCCTTTCATGGCCATTAGCTAGAATTATCTCCATCTGGTACTTGGTCGCTTTGCAGCGGACTTAGTTAGCTGCTGAGTGCTTTCTCTTTTTAAGTGCTCTAGCACAATCCGAAATCTTGTGCGTGGTACTACCGCACCCCAAGCACTTTCCTCCCTTTTTCCAGCATTCGTCCTTAGTATGGCCGGTTTTTCTACAATACCCACATTTTGTATGGGAGGTGGCGGCCTGGACATTTCGGGGATTTTTCTTATGTTTCTTCTCTGGTTCTACGTTCTGGCGTAGTAGCTCAATTTTCTCGGCATATTCTTGTTTCCATCGTCCTTCCCAGTAGTCAGCCAATTTCCTTTGAAATTCTACCTCATTTCGGAGGATGTCCATTTCCTTACGTATTTCTTCTAAAGTTGTCATCTTACTAGTTGGCTTAAGTCAAGTAGCTAGCCTGCCAGACAAATCGTTGGATCAAAATAAGCAACTATTCATACTGGAAGTTTGAGCCGTAATGCTCTTTCATCCTTTTACTAATGGTTACTCCAAAAGATAAACCTCATCTACTCTCTATTAAACTCAGCGAGTTCCTAAGTGTCACCAAGATTGCCATCGTTAATCACTATCACGACAGAATAAGGAAGCCTTATCCCAAAGAAAAATTTCATGTCTTAGTGCACTGTTCAATACTTACCTTCAAAGTTGTTTAAAACAACAGTCATAATTCTTATTCTCACTAGGGCCTTATTGTACTCCTTCGATTCAATCTTACTATTTTGAGGTCAGATTTCCAATGAAACCTAGATAGACGAATTTCAAGAGTTATTCCATTTTCGCAACTCTTTTGGTTCCTAGGTTAGTTGATTGGCCTAGAGCTTTGGTATTCCACCAACCGTTCTAAGATATCAGTCATATGGTCAATAGGGGTAGCTACATGGGTGGGTTCCTTCTAAAATCCCATTGATAGCATCTTTGTCAAAGTCTGTCTACCATTGGCCCTTGCAACAATTATAACATCATTATAGGCTCAAATTTTTTTTTTTTTTTTTCACGTATCTTTCGTACCCAAACTAATAACAGAATATCAAATACACATTTGGAAAAATTGTGGTCTATGTACGTATAAATAAAATGGCTATTCGAATGGAAGACAAGAAGAAAAGAAATTGGTTCTGATCTTGATAGTCAAAATTTCTAAATGCGTTTGACTTTTGATAAGAAGTTTAACATTTGTTATTTGAACGTTTGATCAAGAAGAATCATTTAACCCCACAAATCACTTTTGAGAATAAAATGCTTTTAAGAAAATAAGCAGACATGCAGGTTTGTATATACTTAAACTTTGGTCCGAAGCCTCTACTCTTCACACCTAATCTGAGAATTAGCTTTTATGCCACATAAAACTTAACTATTTACTCTCCCATTTCACGACCAATAGTCATTCTTATTTATAAGAGAAGTTCAAATATTCGTAAAAGTTTAAAACATGCCTATAGGGCCAATCACAAGATATATGTAAAATAATCATTAAGTTCACAAGGAAGAACATCACTAGTTACTCAACCAGGTCAATTCATCATAATACCAGTAGGTCTCATCTCCTTGTTCAGTTTCAACTTAGATCAAGTGCTAGGATCCCATTGGATTGTACAAGACTATCTATCAATCTTTCCTTCTTTTATCTGTACAACTCTTCTAACGGTTTCAAACCATTAATATCCTTAGACGAGTTAACCTTAACTTTTTCTCGTGTCTCTTTTCAAGTTCACATCGGATCAATATTTTCAAATTTAAGGCCATAAAGTTTAAAAGGACACTTTTATTTCCAACTAAACTTGTTTGTATTTTTAAGTTCCATAAATCCAAAAAGCCCCAGTCCTATACCACCCAAAATTCTACATGTGTCCCAAAAGGCATTCTTTCACGATGAAATTTGTAAATAAATGGATCTTGACCTGAAATTACAGCTTTAACAAATAGGAACAACAAGAATGGAATTGACATTTCATTTATCTTAGGAAAATTTCCGATGCTCATAGAATTTAAGAAAATTTGGAAATTTTTACACGGTGAAAAGAGCCATTGTCCACTCTTAAGTCTAAAATATATATATATATATATATATATATATATATTTTTTAACAACATTTTGGCAAAACCAGGTTTAAAAATTATTTCCTTTCAACTTCAAATTTCATTTTCAAGAATCAACGTTTAAAATATTAAGCAAAATTTTGCCAATGATTTGTAAGAAAACAGGGCTAAAGGTAACTAAACATGTTCGGCCAGGAGCGATACTATCAAAAATTTTCACCGATCCTATCATCACTTCCCTATTATAATTCATCAATCTCATAGTTTCTTTACACTACTTTGGTTATCAAATTTTACTCAAGTTAAGAATTATCTAATCCCAAGGACTAATGTATTTTACAACATTATAGCAAAATATACGCGTAATCATCAAATTTCATACTCGCAATATAAGTCACATTGCACACCAACTTCATACAACTTCAAGAGCCAGATAATTCACGAATACATTCAATATTTTCATACATAACTCAAACTTCAATCATCATAAGCATGAAAGGAAACAATACACAAATTCTTATAACCACATAGCTAATAGCTCAACTCTTAGTTTAGATTCAACTTAACCTTCATTAGTTTAGTCCTGAACAATCCCACTAGACCCCCTTGGTAACACTAATCAAATTTTCTTAGTAAATTGTAGATCTACTACGTCTAATATCAAATCAAATAATATGATCATTACTTAAGTACATCAGTGGCTCTAAAATATTCTAAAAGATCTCAAACATTTCCTACCTTGGCTTTTCTAATAACCTAACAACTAGTTATCGTTATCCTTTTGAACATTGGCCCCAATAATCCTCCAATAAAACTTAAAGACCACAATGTCATCTAGAACTCACCTCTAGTTATTTGCAAATGGTAGCATACAAACCACATGATAAATTCATCAAACTTATCTCTTCCCCAGTTTTAAAGCCACTCACAACTGCGTAGCTCTTACTTAAACTGCCGTTTCACTCAGATTCTAGGTCTAAAACCACATTTTTAGGGTAAGGGATGGTATAAAGTTCATTTACTATCATAAAGGCTAGTAAGGCCACCAATAAGGCCTTTTCACTTTTAACTTTCAAAAGCTAACCTTGGTCTCTTTAATTCTTCCTTTCCAAACTTAATCATGGTTTCTAGTCATATCGTAATACAGTATACTGGATTCTTTTCAATTGCAAATACTCCATTAAAGGTAATATTTCATACTCGGGTACAAGAATCCGAAAATGAGATGATTCACAACTCAAGCTGGCCAGTCCCAAGCATGAATCACCTATATTTGAGATTCCTACCCAACGTACATATCTAATTCCCTTAGCAATAGTAATTAATTCAACACTTAATAGGCCATTCCCCATGGTCCGAGAACCTTTTCCCGGTTTGAGCTCGATAGGAGCTCTGATACCACCTGTGGCGACCCCACTTTCCCCTGAGGCGAACCAAAGGGTTGGCGGATCGTCTGCCCAGCTCTCGCCAGGACTCAAGCACGCATTTCAAACCTGAATTCCTCCGAAGAAAAGTCTAATCTATTACCTCAGCAATTTTTCCAAGTAAAACTTTATAACTCCACAGTAACTTCAGGGATAACAGTGACATAAGTCAGCCCTTCGACGGCTCTTAAAACTATCATTCACGCGCTTTACAAGAACAAAGTCGTACAATCCTAACGTACAAAAACCCAAACAGCGGAAACATAAAAATACCCCAGCCATAGGTCACCACGAGAGCCACACATTTTCCAGCTTCAGGTGGTAACACAAAGGCGAAAGTACGCAAGCAGGATTACACGTTACAAACTGAAATTTACAATTCTTAAAAACCACATTGTCCAAACACACGCGTAACCAAATAAAAACAGCATCCAACTTCTCAAGCCTCAAAACCTGTAAGGAAAACAAATAAACGTGGGGTGAGCCGAAGCTCAGTGGTGCCCCAAAACATGCATCCAAATAAACATTTAACAGGTAGAAATTTGCAGCATTAAACAAGTAGGAAAGCGAGTAACAACACAGGGTAGGATACAGGGCTCTCAGGAGCCAATTTCCACGCTTGATTAGATACCATCGTAGTTGACCCTCCGTCAACTTTCACTACTTATAGTCCATGTAGATCCACTTATTTTAATCCTAACCCGTCACCATTCATACCTCTGCTTTGGGCCCAAACTTCATCTACCGACGCAGTATACTCGAGATATACCCGTAATAAAATTTGTCGAGGGATTCACCCAACGACTTTATTGTAGATCGATTCAGATGTCGAGGGATTCACCCAACGACTCACTACAATTAGATTCAAGGGTTTTGTAGTTAGATTCAGATGTCGAGGGATTCACCCAGCGACTAACTACGTTTAGGTTTAATGTTTTTGTAGTTAGATTCAGATGTCGAGGGATTCACCCAGCGACTAACTACATTTTGATTCACAGATTCAGATGTTATGGTAGTTGGATTCAGATGTCGAGGGATTCACCCAGCGACGCAACTACATTTAGATTCATTAGAAAATGTTTCACACATGTCACCACTCGAACGGCTAGTGCGATAAAGTACACACTGCTCACTTCGATGGGTCAAAATCATTTATTGCATTTTGGCAATCATCACATAGCGAATTGATAAAGTGCTTAACCACGTAACATAGAACAAGCAGGGACACTCACCAAGAGTGAAGTTCAGATATTGGATTGAGGATCGAGTTCCGCGTCCTCGTAAAATCCTAGAATATCAGAATTTAAGCCATAAGTTTTCTATTGGAACTGTTGGCTTGCACATGTAGAGTTTTCTAGCATGTTGCTAGCTTACTTTTCTCAAAATATTTACTTGGAATCAAGCTTGTGAGATCAGTACCATATCTCTCATCGTTCTCCTGAAATACTTTTCCTTAAAGAAAAATACTACTATTATTTTCTTAAAATAAGTCGGAAAGCTATTTAATATCGAGGCTAAGAGTATACCTTGAGAAAAAGTTCCTTTGAATGGCGGTGCTTGCAAAATTTATTGCTAAGGCTTCAGGATAAGGTTTCTTATACAATTGTTGCTAAAGCTGCTTGTTAAAAGGAAATAAGGTCTTTCTTGCCGAGCGAGTTTTCTATGCATATAGCTAAGGTGATCAAGACTCACCTTTTAAACTTTTCCTTAGTTACAACTAGCCTTAGACGATTTATAAAGAAGGAAGGAATTTGAAACAAAACTAAGGTTTTGAGTCTGGGGAAATCATTTTCCCAAATTAATAAGGCTAGTCTAGCTTAAGGGGTAAAAGTCATGTTGCCCAAGTTTCTAAGGCAAAAATAGTAGATACTATGTTTAGTAGTACGATGCTAGATCTGTACCGTTCAAAACTTGAAGCAAAATATTTTTCATTTACTTAGTCAAGCGTTTACTTGGAGTCACAAGGTCGGTACACTTCTCACATTTTCGATTCCAATCCAAAATCACATTTTCTCAATATTGCACAATTAGAATTTAAACAGTAATAACACTAGAGCTCATCAATTCTTAGCCCTGTGTTCCAACAAATTTATATCTAAGCATAAGCAGGAAAATTTACCAAGGCTTCGTCAATACTTAGCACTTGGTAATCAGCACTTATATCAACTCACAGTTTCACAAAATAGTAGCACAGATTTCTAAGAATTTCAGCAATTCAGTTATCCATTCAGGGTGGGAGTTCATAGAGCCCACCATCAGCCAATTTCCAATAACTCAACCATCAACTCAAAAGTGGGAATTCATAGAGCCCACTGTCCACAATTTCAACACATGATATACTAATGAAAGTAAATTTCAACCATTAGCTTTTCAGGCATTGAAATACGAGTAGAAATTGTTTCACTGGCCAGGCTTAAACATACGTTTAGCAAGTACCTTCTTACATCTAACTCTTTGAGAATTTCATGAACGCAATAGGGTCAAACCACAATCATTAACATCAACATTTTCCATGTGTTTCCAATCATTAAGTTTCAAGGAATAACTTCGCAATTTAAGTTGGAAATTCGTACCCAAACTTTGGTAACTACAAGGAAAATTTCCAGCATTGGCATGCCCATATCTTTGGTTAGACCATCCCATATATTAAATATCACATTGCTACCCAACTTGTATCTCTTAAAATTTGCATCTCGCATGCAGTTTTGACCCATTATGATCCAAGGAAAATAAAATAAAATTCCCGAAACTGATTACAATTTCCAAAGACAACTGAAATTCTGGTTGGTACCACTCGGATATCAACAAAATTTCCAGCAGCTAAAGGTTTACAAAAATCCAAGCTTTCCTTAGTTTAAACATGGTGTTAGGGACTCAAATTCAGCAATCAACCACTTAGCTGGCTATTAAAATTTTCCATTTCAAAAATCAGATTCATTCCATAATTAAAAGCATCCAGAAAATTCAGAACTTTTATCCATCAGCCACGGATGAACATGCATGAAGAGACGTCCTGTTTTCATCTTGTTTTTCTGGGTTAAAACATGCTTTAAAACTCTCAGCTTCCTCATGAAATCTCTTAGCAAAACAATGCACATTTCCAGATCAGGAGTTGAAATTAAACTATGATTACAAACCCCCAAATATTTCCAGGTTTAAATCTCACGGCTCTTTCTCAAAATTTCTGGCAATAACAATGGTTCTAAAACAGGATTTTCTTTGGTTAAAATAGAATTTTTTGGTACTCTATTAGGACATGTACACACGTAGCTAGCTAGTAAAGGTTTCCAAATCCAATCCAGATTCAAACTACAATTGTACTCATCTAACCCAAATCCAGAAATTATATCAACTAGTGAAATCCGGAAACACTTCAATATTTTCAGCTCAATCATTTGGTTAGCTAAATTTTCCAGCAACCATTTGTCTTGTATAAAATTCTTCCTTGGCTTATTCAGGGATTTAAATACTCAAATTCGGCATACGGATACTTAATTAACTGAGTAACATTTCTAGTTAAAAATTTAGGTTCGAATCATAACCCAAATCGTCGAATTTCCAAGAAAATCTCCAGCTAGCCTCGGTTTGAGCTGCACAAAAATCCGGTTGCATCTTATTTTTATTTTCAGTTCTAGCTCAACTAATTAACTACATGCAAAGCTAAAATTTCTTGTCATTAGCTAGCTAAATATGATTATAGGCTCAAAACAACAAAATTAAACCAAATCAAGATGCATTACTTCCAAACAAACTCACGGCAACATTACTACATCAAAACAGAATTTCTTATGTTCCTTGGTTCATCATCCGATATCTCTTCAGTTAAAGCCTTTTATTGCCCTTAAAGTCTCACATGCACAATTGCTGAGTTAATTAGCTAACATCCAGACCAGAAAATCAGCTCGGCAACAGCAAAACACCTTCATAAATCCAGAACTAGGTGAGACTACACTCGGATGAGTTTGCATGTGAAAAGTTCTATTTCATTTTTATTTCCAAAGTAATCCAGGCTAATTAAATTCATGCATGACCCTAATCATAATAATCATCCGAGATTCGATTAGTTAATCACCATTTCAGGCTCAAATCACTTCAGAAAAACACATTAAAGCTGCACTATCAGCTCAGCTCCTTGGCAGAACCATCTAGCCGAAATAGAATTTTCCACAGCTTTGATTTCAACATCTGATGGCACAGATTAACACATGCAAGACCACGGCTAGCTTAATCTACCTCTGATAAACTATTTTCATTCCAGAAAATTTACCTCACAGCAATTAAATTCACGCACGAAATCTGAAAGAAAAGTTTCTGCTCCCTCTCGGCTTACACACGCACGGCAGTGGTCCTGGTTGGGTTTGCAGCTGGAAATGGTGTTGGTGAAGATGGTTGCAGCTGATGGTGTTGGTCTGAAGTGAACAAGGATGGTGAGGTCCAGTAACTCCTCCAACTTCCACCAGCTCTCCCTACTCCCTCCTCTAGCTTACGGACAGGCAGAGATGAAATGGAAGTGCAGCCCGCGGCTTCTTCCTTTGGTCCTGCTTTGTCGATGGTAACTAGGCAGAGAAGGAATGTGTTTGTGGTCTGGGATATGGAATGAAGATGAATGAAGGGTGCCGCGGTTTTGAAGATGTTGAGCTGCAGAAATTGTTGAGTGTTGAGTTGGTTTAAGCTTTTGATTGGTGGAAATGGGCGGTGGTGGAAGAGCTTGTAAGGAGTGTTTGGTTCGGCTTTGTAAGGTTATGGTGAAGTGAGGATTTGGTGAATTTCTAAAGGCATTTTGGCCTATTCACTTCTCCTCCTATTATCCCCTTAAATCCTTAGTTCTAACTTAGCTCCAAAAATTATCCCCAAGTGTGATTTGATCGCCTAATTAAATCGCTAATCTTGCAAGACTTTGGTTATCGAGATTTTCCTCAAGTATGATTTAATGGCCTAATTATACTTTGGTATACCTAAACCATTTTATCGAATTTTTATAGATTACAACTTAGTATTAAGGTTCCCAACATTCATACTTCATTAGTTTCTTATTAAAATCAAGTTTGACCTTGTAATAAAAATCTAACATTTTATTTTAAGGCGAAAATTAATCTAACTCAAGAAATATTAATTTAATATAGCAAAACCGAATAATTCAATATTAGGCACAATTATATTATTTATTTCATAAAAATTATCTTTACGCTTTATTTCAAAACAATTAATTACAATACTAGAATTCAAAGAAATTAATTGTTAGATCAATGAAATATTTTACCATTGAAATATGAATTTAAGGTAACAAAATTAAGAAGTTTAGTGGTTTGGCACATTTCTTATATTTGCACCTAACGTTTATCTCTACGCACTTATTTAACAATAATTAAATCTTAGTGCTACAATTTATTAAAGAGTTAAAATGCAAGTGAAATCATTTTCCAAGAATAATGAAGCTAATTTAAGCCAGGAAAAGAAATAACTAATTGGCAATGTGTTTCAAATCCTCATTTCTCATATGATCGTGCAACAAAATGAATTTTTGTAGTTTAGTGCATGAGGTAAAATATATTCACGTAGCCCAATTTGAAAATACTCAATATTTTGCACATTTAACGTGTTTGCGACTTTAAAATTTTTTTTACATATTTATTCAAAGACAAAATTCATTTTCCTGAGGAAACGGGACATTTAAGCAGGATAGCCTACTTTTTGAGCAAATTAATAATTTGTAAGTGATCACTTATCATACTCCCTTTATTATTTAACTATTAAAATCAAGTTTGGCCTTAATATATGAATTTAACATTCATAATATTCATTTATCCCTTTTATCTCGACTTATTAACTTAATCGTTTTCAAACCGTAAAACATACTTGACTTCAAAGTTAACTTGTATGTTCATTTAACCTAATGAACTTTCTCAATCCAATATTAATTATGTCTTATAGGTACTCCATTTCCCCTTACCCCGTTATTCTTAATTATATCAAGATATTTTTAAATTCTAAATTTTGATAAGAATTCAATTAGGCATTTAATTAACCACTTATTCACTATATGAAATATTTCTAATCTCAAGGTAAGTAACTAAAATAAATGCAAATGAAATACAAAATGATATTTATATATATATTTTTCAGGGTTCTCACAACCAAAGGGGTTAGCGGACTGCCTGCCCAGCTCTCGCCAGGACTAACGGTGCAGTTTAGAGCGATCTATTGCGTTCTGGAACTTATAACGCGCGTAAACTGTAATAGCCCCACTTTTCCCTAAGGCGAACCAAAGGGGTTAGCGGACTGCCTGCCCAACTCTCGCCAGGACTAACGATGCAGACTAGAACTATCTATAGCGATCCGGAACTTACAAACGAGCGTAAACAGGTCAAAATGGTAAAATAACCCAAAATAAAAAAAATGAAATCCGGAGCCGGCCATGAATAGTAACCGACCTGTCAGAACCCAACCGAAATAGCTAACAAACATTCACATCTGAACTTTAGCGATTACAATCCAAAAGGACATACAAAAGTTTTCAAAAGTTAATACATATACACGGTTTGCCAAATCAAAAGAGAAAACGCCCCAAAAGTACACTTAGGGTTTTAATACATGAGCTATACAAAAGATATGTTCATCTAGCTCAATTTGGCAGCCATTTGTCAAATCCAGACCAAAAGGGTTTATTTTCCTGTAAGGAAAACAAAAGGAACGGAAAGGGGTGAGCTTGCGCTCAATGAGGTACCAAACAAATAGCAGAAAAAATCATGGCATTTCACATTTAACAAATCAGATACACATGCCAGATGTAAAGCAAAAGAACCAATGATTCAAATCAGAAGGATATGGGTGGCTCTCAGGAGCCAAATTTCCAGCGCAGTACTTGATCCAAACCGGTTGACTCTCCGTCAACGTATATAGAACCAAAACGTCCGTAGACCCCTCTTTACACCGAATTCCGTCCACGAAACACCCCTTTACCGGGCCCGCTCACCGTAACCGAACAGAAATGGTAATACTCAAGTATACCCGGAATCAAGGGTCTCAATACCCAAAATCCCCGAACAGACTACCGTGGTTCGTTATTTAATCGTCCAGGCCCTTGCCGGCCCGACTCGAATAACTTAGCCACAGGATTGAGCTCATAGGTCATAGAAATCCGAACAGATGCAGACACAGATAACAGATTCAAATTTTGCATAGTAAATTGGCATATGGACTGACTAGAGAACGAGTGTGATAAAGTACACCCTCGGTTTCGGTAAACTGAAAGGGGTTTATCATTCATATGAATTCATGAAAAATACTTTTGCATCTGTAAATAGCCAATGAAAACAATTTTCCTTTTGCGCATGTAAATATTGTTAAGTTTTCATTTCCATCTGCTTTCAATCAAAGGCTTTATGAAAATGCACGAGTTGTTCTTGTCATTGTTGTGTTGTTTATTCGCTTGTTTATATTCATATTGCTTGTCCATTTGTTGGTTGTGTGTTTGTTTGCTTATTATCCCCCATTCGTTAATTCTTTCAGATGGCCAAAAATAAAATTATTTGATCCTTTGGATATCACAATTCTGGAATTCGATAATGGCAATCTCTATATCACTCACGACTTGGAGGTTTGTGAATCCGAACTCCAAAGCGAGAGTGATAATGAGGAAGTATCCGATTCGTTTGCAAAGGATCTTGAACAATATGAGGAAAAACCGAAACCGAACCTGGAAGAAACAGAAAAGATTAACATTGGAACTGAGGATGAAATTAAGGAGGTGCAGATTAGTATTCATTTGAATAAGAGCCAGAAAAAGGAGATGCTTGAGTTCTTGACTATGTTCCAGGATGTATTTGCGTGGTCCTATGATGATATGACTGGCATTTCAACTGACGTGGTGGTGCACAGGTTACCCACAGACCCTACTTTTCCACCCGTAAAGCAAAAACCAGAAAATTCAAACCAGATATGAGTCTCAAAATAAAAGAGCAAATTGAAAAACAACTCAAAACCAATATTATCATTGTTTCCCATTACCCAATTTGGCTTTCAAATCCAGTCCCTGTTCCAAAAAAGAGTGGAGAGGTGAGAGTTTGTGTTGACTATAGAGACCTTAATAAAGCCAGTCCTAAAGATGATTTCCCTCTACCAAATATTCACATTCTCTTAGACAATACTGCCGGACATGAGATTGAAACCTTTTGCGATTGTTTTGCTGGCTACCACCAAATCTTGATGGCAGAAGAAGATAGGGAGAAGACTGCTTTCATTACCCCTTGGGGTACCTTTTGCTACCGAGTCATGCCTTTCGGTTTAAAGAATGCTGGAGCAACATATCAGAGGACCATGACAACCCTATTTCATGATATGATCCACCGAGAGATGGAGGTCTACGTGGATGATATTATAATCAAGTCTAAAAGGGCAGAGGACCACTTGGTTGATCTGAAGAAATTATTCGAGAGGTTGCGGAAGTACAATTTAAAGCTAAATCCTGCGAAATGCGCCTTCGGAGCACCTGCGGGTAAGCTGTTGGGATTCATTGTTAGCAAGAAGGGCATAGAAATAGATCCGGCGAAAATCAAAGCAATTCGAGACATGCCAGTGCCAAAAACTCAGAAGGACGTGAAAAGCTTTTTAGGGAAGATCAATTTTATCGGGAGGTTCATTGGCCAACTAACTGCCACATGCGAGCCGTTGTTCAAATTATTGAGGAAGAACGTGCCGTGGTATTGGAATGAGGAGTGCCAACAGGCTTTTGACAAGATTAAAGATTATTTGTTGCATCCACCAGTCTTAGTGCCGCCCAAACCGGGCCGACCTTTGATTATGTATTTATCCGTGCTTGAAGGAGCAGTAGGGTGTGTTCTAGGTCAGCACGATGACTCTGGAAGGAAAGAACAAGCCATTTACTATCTAAGCAAAAAGTTCACGCAGTACGAGGCTAATTATTCATTCATTGAGAAAAGCTGCTGTGCATTGGCCTGGGCAGCCCAGAAGTTGAGACACTATCTGTTGAGTCATACCACGTATCTTATTTCCCGGTCTGATCCTTTGAAGTATCTTTTAGAGAAGCCGATGCTGACTGGGCGTTTGGCGAAATGGCAGATAATTCTCTCAGAATTCGATATTGTTTTCACCTCACAAAAGGCGGTCAAGGGGCAAGCTATAGCTGATCATTTGGCGGAAAATCCAAGGGATGATGATTATC
The DNA here is from genome assembly GCF_036785885.1 of Coffea arabica. NCBI lineage: Eukaryota > Viridiplantae > Streptophyta > Magnoliopsida > Gentianales > Rubiaceae > Coffea > Coffea arabica. The sequence continues at coordinate 30,169,560 of NC_092316.1, read as the reverse complement.
AACCACTCCGTACTTATTTCCCTGACGAGAGGGTCCTATTTGTAGGCGCTGCAGATGATATAAGTGAACAAAGTCCTGAATGGAGGCTTTTCTTCGATGGAGCTTCGAATTCTCTCGGAGTTGGAATTGGAGTTGTTTTGGTGTCACCCGAAGGGAAGCACTACCCTGCCGCTGCCAAATTGCAATTCGCTTGCACGAATAACATGGCTGAATATGAAGCCTGCATTTTGGGTCTCAAAATGGCTTTAGAGATGGAAATCAAGGAGTTGATAGCTTTTAGTGATTCAGATTTGCTCGTGCACCAAACTTTGAAGCAATGGATAACCAAAGATTCGAAAATTCTACCCTACCATTGTAGTCTGCTCACTTTGGCCAAGCAGTTTCAAAATTTGGAGTTTAGACATCTCCCGAGAGCCCGAAACGCATTTGCTGATGCTTTGGCCACCTTGGCTTCCATGATCCAATACCCAGATGAATTGAAGATCGAGCCAATCCAAATTCAACTTCAAAACAAGCCAGCCCACTGCTGGGCTGCAGACGAGTCCTCGGATACTACTCCTTGGTTTAAGGATCTTAAAGAGTTTCTCAAAACTGGGTCCTACCCTCAGCATGCTGGTACAAAAGACAAGAGTTTTCTGCGTAGAATGGCTTCCAAATTTTTCTTAAATGGTGAAGTCTTGTACAAAAGAACCTCGGATTTGAACCTTTTAAGGTGTGTTGATGAAGATGAAGCTCAATATATGATGAAAGAAGTGCATAGTGGCGTTTGTGGACCTCACATGAATGGCCATTTGCTAGCGAAGAAAATCATGAGAACTGGATACTTCTGGCTTACTATGGAGCATGATTGTATAGACTTTGTCCGGAGATGTATAAAATGTCAAATGCACGGTGACATTATACGCGCTCCACCCACTGAATTGCATAGCATGACCGCCCCGTGGCCCTGTTCAATGTGGGGTATGGACGTGATTGGTACAATCGATCCTCCTGCTTCAAATGGACATCGATTTATATTGGTGGCGATTGAGTACTTTACCAAGTGGGTTGAAGCAGAGTCGTTTAAACATGTGACGAAGAAAGTAGTTGCCAATTTCTTGAGAGATCACATCATCTGTCGATTTGGGGTGCCTGAAACGCTTATCACTGACAATGCCAAGAATCTGAACAATGACATGGTGGATGGATTATGCGAGCAGTTCAAGATCAGACATCGCAATTCTGCCATTTATAGGCCTCAGATGAATGGAGCCGTAAAAGCCGCAAATAAGAATTTGAAAAAGATTATCCGCAAAATGACTGAAAGGCATCGCGATTGGCATGAAAAGTTGCCTTATGCACTAATGGCGTATCGGACTTCTATCCGGACATCGACTGGGGCAACACCGTATTCACTCATGTACGGGATGGAAGCGGTATTACCAGCTGAGGTTGAAATTCCGTCGCTACGAATCCTTATGGAAGCTAAATTGGAGGAGGCTGACTGGATAAAGCAGCGCCATGAGCAATTGACGTTGATCGATGAAAGGCGATTCAACGCTATCTGTCATGGTCAATGCTATCAGAAACGGGTGGCCCGAGCTTACAACAAAAAGGTCCATCGGCGTGCATTTGAAGAAGGTGACAAAGTGCTAAAGCGAATTTTGTCGATGCAAGATGAAGCTAAAGGCAAATTTGCTCCGAATTGGCAAGGGCCGTTCATTGTCCAAAAGGTATTACCTGGCGGAGCCCTTATTTTAGCAGAAATGGATGGACGAGCATTCCCTCAACCCATCAACTCAGATATGTGCAAAAAGTTTTTCATTTGATAATGCAAATTTTCTTCAGAAATTCATGCAAATGGCGAAATGCAAGTCAGGCCATCTTCTTTTACACTTAAAATATTTTATCCCTACTTGTCCCCTTTGAGCCATCAGAATTGACAAAATTTTCGTTTGATAACCCTTGAGAATTGCAAACCCCACACTGGGGCAAATTTATTTCGGAAAAAAAAAGAGAAGAAAGAACCCTTACACTGGGGCAAATTTAGTTTTCAAAGAAAAATGCAAAAGTGAGGGAAATGCAATGAAGAAAATGCAAAGAGTGAAAATCCGATCAAACTGGGGCAAATTTTCCCCGGTTTCGTTCAAAATCGGAAATGATTTCAGAATAGAGCAATCTCAGCTTATTTTACCCCTGGCATCGAATTTGCTTTCAAGCCTTAACCTTTCTGGAAAAACACCCCACCTGACCTCATTACAAAGCCCAAAGTCCTGGCTTCCGTCATTTGTTGCATTTCTATTAGCAAAATTTGATAATCAACTGGCAAGTGATGTCCGTAATGCCTTCGCCTAATCTACAAGGGAAGTGCATTTTACTGATGCCTGAAACCTTTAACTCATATTTCTGAGTCGATCATGGTCGAGATGTGTCTTTATTCTTTAGGTGAAAACCCGAAAGGGCGCCTCGTAAAAAAAATAAAAAAAAAAAAAAAGAAGAAAAAAAGAAAGCAAAAAGAAAACAAAAAAGGAAAAGAAAACAAAAACAAAAAGAAAAGTCAAAAAGGAAAAGGAAAAGCAAAACAAAAAGGGTAGGGGCAACCTTGGTGAAAACCCAAAAGGGCGCCAAGGCGGGTTTTTCACAACAGACGAGCGCGAGAAGGAACAGCTGGTGACCTGGTTCGTTTGGAGTTTTTCCTTATGTTTGTGATATTTTGCCAGTATCAGATTCCGAAGCAAAATATCCAAAGTCTTAAATATGATTTTCGTTGGCTAAATTTGTATTGTTCTTTACAAATATTCTTTTGCAAAATTTATCTTTATGAACCTTTTTGATTGTTCTCCATTATTTGTGTATGACTGCTTATGACTGTCTACATTCTTTTGCATGCTCATTTGTGCCTGACGTAGGAAATAATCTTGCATATACATTGATTGTTATATGATAATTTTCACGCATCATTCTTTCACCATTGAATTCAAATGAATGATAAACCCTAAGGTTTGGGCAAGGTAAGGGATTCAATCATCAGCTACAGTGAGTAACATGCAACAAAGCTACCACCTGGATTGGGTGACGTGGTAAATCCGTATTTTATCAGTCCCAGGATTTGTAAAGTCACAAGTTCGACCAAAACGAATGCCGCAGAACAGAGGCAAAAATAGTACAAGACTCATGTTTACACGATTCTCAAGGCAAACCGGATCAAATAATGGTGGCAAATCCATTACTATTTATTCTTTTCTTGCAGGAACACTGCGGTCACAAATGAAAGCGATCATTCTCTTTTTCAAACCTAAAGCAATGTTATTTGCAAAATCGGATTATAAGGACTAACACCAGCCATCGCTTCACCTACAGAGATCCAATCCCCCTCTAGGTACAAAAATTTGAACTACTCTCAGGTAAAAATTCAATTCATTGTCTCAAACTTCCCCAGTGAAGTCCCGTTTAAATTCCTGTTCGGGTCAGTCCCGTTTAATTCCTGTTCGGGTCAGTCCCGTTTAAATTCCTGTTCGGGTCAGTCCCGTTTAAATTTCTGTTCGGGTCAGTCCCGTTTAAATTCTGTTCGGGTCAGTCCCGTTTAATTTCTGTTCGGGTCAGTCCCGTTTAATTTCTGTTCGGGTCAGTCCCGTTTAAATTCTGTTCGGGTCAGTCCCGTTTAATTTCTGTTCGGGTCAGTCCCGTTTAATTTCTGTTCGGGTCAGTCCCGTTTAAATTCTGTTCGGGTCAATCCCGTTTAATTTCTGTTCGGGTCAGTCCCGTTTAAATTTCTGTTCGGGTCAGTCCCGTTTAAATTCTGTTCGGGTCAGTCCCATTTAAATTCTGTTCGAGTCAGTCCCGTTTAAATTCTGTTCGGGTCAGTCCCGTTTAATTTCTGGTCGGGTCAGTCCCGTTTAAATTCCTGTTCGGGTCAGTCCCGTTTAATTTCTGTTCGGGTCAGTCCCGTTTAATTTCTGTTCGGGTCAGTCCCGTTTAAATTCCTGTTCGGGTCAGTCCCGTTTAAAATTCTGCTCGGGTCAGTCCCGTTTAAATTCTGCTCGGGTCAGTCCCGTTTAAATTCTGTTCGGGTCAGTCCCGTTTAATTTCTGTTCGGGTCAGTCCCGTTTAAATTCTGTTCGGGTCAGTCCCGTTTTAATTCCTGTTCGGGTCAGTCCCGTTTAATTCCTGTTCGGGTCAGTCCCGTTTAAATTCCTGTTCGGGTCAGTCCCGTTTAAATTCTTGCTCGGGTCAGTCCCGTTTAAATTCCTGTTCGGGTCAATCCCGTTTAAATTCCTGTTCGGGTCAGTCCCGTTTAATTCCTGTTCGGGTCAGTCCCGTTTTCAATTCTGGTTCGGGTCAGTCCCGTCTTATTTTTCATGTTCGGGTCAGTCCCGTATTAGAATTCCGGTTCGTCGGAATCTTTTGCAGCCCAATAACACAGGTAAGTATTTGGTGTCCACTTCTTTGTCTCAAGTTTTTTCAAAACTCAGACAAAGAGGGGCAAACTGTAGACACCAAATTTTGAATAATTTGTATGTGGCATCTACTTCATGATTTTTATTTTAGATCGCTTGCATTTAGTTCATTGTTGTGTGTTTTGCATTTTTAGTTGTTATTTTATTTTAGTTTTATTCATTTTGCCCTTTTAGTTTGTCTATTCATTTTTTATTTTGTCATTTCAGATTTTTAATCACTTTTAAGTTTTAGATTTTAGTTTTTAGTTTTTTTAGTTTATAGAGTTTTAGAAAGAAAAGAAAAATCATTTTAGTCATTTTGTTTTTATTCAATGCTTTCTTGAAAGAGAATTGATAATGAAAAATCACCAAAAAAGGAGAAAAGAGGAAATTAAAGGAAAAGAGGAAAAAGAAGAAAAATTCAAAAAAATAGGCTTTAGTTGGATTGGAAAATTGAAAAAAAGGGAAAAGTGCCGAAAATGGAAAAGGAAAATCGATGAAAAATGGAAGTTGTAATTTGTGGTTTTTAGTTCATTTATTTTCCATTCAATGTTAATTAAATTGTTTTGTTATTTGTTTATTTTATTATTACCAATTTCTGTCTTAATTAGTTTTTTAAAAAAAAAAAAAAAAAAGAGAAAAAAAAAAGAAAGTCAAATCAGTCGCGGCAAGCTGCGTTAAACGCAGCTTGCACAGAGGGAGCTGGTGCAGGCCCTTGGCTGCAAATTTGGACGGAGGTTGCTGGGTTTTTTTTTAGGGTTGAAGGGCACCATATAAAAGGCTAAGAAACGGAGAGCCGCAAGGAGAAAAAAGATTGAAAGGTTTCAGGCAAAAAAAAAAAACAGAAAGAGTTGACGGGCAAGGGGAGGATTCGGAGGGGAGTGAAGGGCGAAAGTTAGGAAAAAACAGCAGCCGAAAAAGGAAATGGAGAGAAGGTGACGGCTGCAAACAAAGAGAAAGACCAGAGGGCTGAGGACTGACGGCTGGAGAGTTTGGGATTGGGGAGATAGAGTGAAGAAAGGAAAGCCGAAAGAGAGAACGCAAGAGAGGGCAGAGTTTCTGTGGGAGATTGGAGGAAGCCGCAGATAAGAGGGCATCGAGTGACGGCGGAGGAGAATCTGGGAGAGCGGAAAGGGAAGTGTGTTACGCCAAGAAAGAACAACAGGAAAAGGAAAGAGGCGTTCTCGACTGGAAAACAGGAGAAGGAGACTTGTTCTCACGAGAGGTTGCCACCACTTCGGTCCGCCATCGTTACCTGCAAATCCTTACCGAGAGAGCACTGTAAGTTATCCATTTCCTTTACATTCCAGTCTTTCTTTTCAAGTAGCCTCTTGAAGTTTTGAAAGTATGAGTTTTGTGATCTGGCTTGAGGAAAGTTTATGTTTTTGCTGCCTATTTTCCGCCTCTGTGTTGCTTCATGCTTTATTTGTGAGTAAAAAGGCCAACTTTTGTAGCTATGCATAGAATGTAATGTGTGTTTTGAACTTGTGTGATTGAAAGCCTGTGAACCTAAAAGCCACCAGTTTTGCATGGTCTTTCTCCAAAAATGAAACGAACAGGGACCGTGGAATGAAAGTTGTAGCCAGAAACATAGGAACGATGTTGAAATTGCCAGTTTTCCCATCTCCCCTTGAGTGGCATGTCTAGGCTAATGTTTTACGATGGTTTTGGAATCTAATGTAAGCTCCCTGAATAGCTAATGAAGTCGTAAAATCATAGAGAAATGAGCAGAGTTGTTGCTGCACTTTTGTTTTGCTGTTATATAACTTTTGCTGCCCTTTGTGCTGTTAGCGGTCACCAATTCAGATTTTTTTTTTTCTGATTTGATCTTGCGATGGAAGTGAGTCATTTGGCTTGGTTGATGATTAGGGGGATGTCTTATGATCATTTGATTCACAAGTTGATGTTGTTGGTGATGTTTGGGTTGGTAATGAAACAGGGTAGGCTGCTGTACCTGTTTTGCTGTTTACTTCTCCGTGACCACGCACCAAGCGTTGGCCATCCTAATTTGATAGTTGATTTGGTGTGGAAAGGGGCATTGATTGATTTTGCGTGAAGTTTGCATGTTTGAGTCTTCATAAACACTTGAGTCATGATTCGATGCTTGCTAGAAAATGAATTTCAGCTTGCCTTGCTGTCTTTTATGTTGGCACTTGTGAATCTGATAGAGTGAGATAGAGACAAGCGCCTATCCAGATACTATAGTTGGCCATTTGTTGCTGATTTTATTTCGTTGAATGTCTAGTGCACGTTTTATCATGCTTAAATGGGTTGTGTTTGTGTTTTGATCAAAAATGATGCTTTGTTGTTCATGACAGCAATAGCAGAAATTTTCTGGAATTGCCTATCCTCTTGCTAAGTCGTTTAGCTTATTTGGATGTCGAATTTGGTGATTTTGTTGTTAAGATCAAGGCAGTGATGTTTGTTTAAGATTCTAGCTGTGTTTGGATAGAAAAGTTGCATTTGAATGAACACTACAACCGCAAAACAGCGCGGCTGGGAAATTTCAGAAGGTTGCATCAGCTGCTGAATCTGTTTTGTTGCAGAAAACCTTGCTGCGCCTTTTTCTTTTCCTTCTTTTGCTGTTCAATTTTTATCCTTGATGGTTGGCTTCAATTCATGTTTTAATCTTGCGATGAAGTTGTATGCTTTAACCCAAAAACTATGAATGTTTGGATGTGAATGCTATGCGGTTTGAAGCTGTAAATTTCGCGGCAAAGGGAAATATTGCAGCAGAGTTGTTTGGCTGAAAATTTTGCAGAAGCATTCTTTACGTGGTTGCATGAAACCTGCATGTAAAATGTTCTAAAATAATTGCACTCCAACCCCTTGGCTTCCAACTAATGCTTCTATGGCCCAAATAATTAGAAAAATTAATCAATTGGGGCCCTGTGTTTTTGCAGCAATGCTACGAAGACCCAACTAGGTTCCATTTTCTTGCAATAAGACCCTATGATGGTTGAAATTGAACCATTCCTCAACCTTTTTCTAGCCTTTGGACCTTTGAAGTTCCTAAAAATATTTGATTGAGCTTGAATGCTTGGTTAGTGTTCACATTTGAGTATTTGGTAGCATTAATGTTTTAATTCAATTGCTTGTTTGCTTTCATTGGTTACCATGTTTTGCTAAGGTGATGCTTAATGCATGGATTGGTGAACCTTGTGTCTAAATGAGCTTGTGATTGCCTTTTTCCTTTAATTTCCCTAAAATAAGTTGATTACTTGACTTTTTCTTGCTTTCGGACCTTTAAAGCTCTTAAAACGTTTTAATTGGTTTTGGTTTGATTGATTGATGGTTGCTTTAGGGATTCTAAAATGCAAGTGAAACCACTCATTGACCCGTATTTGATCTTGGGCCCTTGAAATTCTATAATAATTATTTGGACTTGAGGGTTTGTTAATATCCATGTTGAGATGGTTTAGATGATCGGTTGGTCTAATTTGTTTTTTTATTTATTTTATTTTTATTTTTTTATTTTTTTATTTTTTTTTTTGATCATTTCTAAGTTGCAAAGTGAGGACGGATTCGATGTTTGATGGATTCCGATTGTCATGTTTGTCTTTTATCATTATATTGGTACATTAATCCTTTCCTTTGAATGGCTTTAGCCCAAATTAGCTTCTCCTTTAGTGACCATAGCCCAAGTTGAGTCTTGTTCACCTTACTAGCATTACACACGGGGGGAGGTACAATTTCTTTTATCCTTTTTTGTCTCTCCTATGTGATCTTATGTGTTATGTGAATATGCCTGTCTACTTCGCTTTCCTTACCTCCTTGCATGCATTTACTTACTTTTACTTTTGTTTAAGTTTTATGGGGTATGTGTACACCTCTTGGCTTGTAATAGATAGTGCTCGGAGAGCATTTGGTCCATTTCCCCTTCCCCTTGGTTGCTTTTATTTAAGTTTTATGGGGTATGTGTACACCTCTTGGTTTGTAATAGATAGTGCTCGGAGAGCATCTTGTCCATTTCCCCTTCCCCTTTATGCTTTTATGGGGTATGTGTACACCTCCTGGCTTGTAATAGATAGGGCTCGGAGAGCATCTGGTCCACTTCCCCTTCCCCTTGGTTGCTTGTTTTTGTTGCTACGTGTTTAATTGCTTTATTAGGCTCTTGCATCTAGTCGAGCATGCTAAATGCTATGTGCTATGTGTTTACGAGTATTTTGGCATGTCTACTTGCTTTCATAGCCATGAATGAATGGAATGGATGAATGTACGTTTCCGCTAGTCCAACGCTAGTCGGAATTCATAGAATGGGCTAGTCCAACGCTAGACCCTTAGGGATTTCCCTTCATTAGCATATCATTTGCTTGTTCACCACATATCATGCATTTTTCTTAGTTTTATCACTTGGCATGCTCCTCGAACCCCCTTTCCCTTCATTTTAGGATTTTTGCATATCATGATAGTTATAGGGTTCATTTTGCTTGAGTGTCCCCTTCCGATAAGGGAAACGAGCGAGTGTGGCTACTCGATAGCCTTAGCACGCTAGTTTCGCCTTCTAATCAAAGGGAAAATCAAGTCACGATTTAGGTCTCCCCGTACCTAATATGCATGAATTCCTTAGGCTCATGCATTCTCAATCCACTCTATCATTACATTTTCACTTTTGTCTCATTTGCACACATGCACCTTTTTATCTCCACTTGCACACGAACCCTTTTATCTTCACTTGCACACGAACATTTTTACCTTCACTCGCACACGAGTACTTTCATCTACATTTGCACACCTTCACTCTTGTCTTATTACTTTTATCATTTTTCTCACTTCACACAAACTCACACTTTCACATGGCATGCATTCCACTCATTTTTCACGTCATTTAGGTTTAGGTGTGACCTCTCCAAAAGGATCATTATTGGGCTTCACAATTAATGTGATTGGCACCACTCAACCTTTGAAGAGAAATTTCCCCCAATCCCCCTAGGTCTAGGTTTTTGCATTCATATAGACATATCCAATACGCGATACATACCTTGGGTAGAAAAAATTAGGAAAAATTGGTTTAAGTCACGCAACTAGCCTTGGCTAGGTCGAAGGGGTGCCTTGGATTTTTATCCTTGCCTTCCCCTTCGTCAAATGTGACTCCCGATCCCTCTTTTGGTTACGTAGACTCAAAAGTTCTCAAAAAGGGTTTATTTACTTTTTTATTCAAAAACAAAAATCATTTTTGGGTGACTTGGTACACCCTAACTCTATACCAAGTGGCGACTCTATTTTTGATACAAAAAACCCTTTTGAACTTCACTTGGCCAAATCGTCGCATTCTAAGTCCCATGGCCTTTTACTTTTCATTTTGCACACGTTCACACATTGCACACCACACACCATCACACATTCAATTCATTCGAAAAGTGGGGCGCGACAATTCGTTATTGTGTGTTTTGCACTATTAGTTGTTATGATATTTTAGTTTTATTCATTTTCGCCCTTTTAGTTGACCTATTTCATTTGCTATTTATTCTTATTTACTTTTAGTTTTAGTTTTTAGTTTTAGCTTTTAAGTTTAAGATTAGCATAGAGTTTTTTTTTTTAGAAAAAGGAAAAAAAAAAAAAGAAAACATCAAAAATATGTTTTAGTCATTTTGTTTTTATTCAATGTTTTCTCGAAGGAAAAATGAAAATGAAAAATTTTAAAGAGGAGAAAAGAGAAAATTAAAGAGAGAGGAAAAAGGGACAAACGAACGGCAAAAGAGAAAAACAGAGAAAGAAGGGGCGGCGTGGGGTTTGACCAAGAGAAACCAGAGAAGAAAAACAAGAGATTGAGAGAGAGCTTCAAGACTGGCGGCTGAAATCAGAGAGAGAAAGAAAGAGATGTGAGTACGAGGGAACAACGGGGAGTAAAAAAAAGAAAGTCTACGGAGAGTTTGGGGGAGAGCTAGGGGGTAACGGCGGAGAGTAAGAAATAACAGGGCAAAGGGAAAAGGAAAAGGAGGACTGAAGGAAAGACTTCGGCTAAGGAAAAGCAGAGAACCAGGAGGCAGCGGCGGAGGAAAGCCAGAGAAGCTGGTTGCCGGAAAAGAAGGAGAACAAAGACCTCCTCTTTTGGTCGCATCAAGCATCAGCCGGAAAAACGAAACCCAAAGGTAACAGCCTTCCACTTTGGAGTGTGTTTATGAGTTGTTGAGTCATGCTAGAATGCAGAAAGTTTTGGTTTTTATACTTGCTTTCGTCCTCCATGTGAGCCCCGCTTGTGAAATCTGATTGGGGTGGGTTTGTGTTTAGCTGTGAGGATATATGATGAATCCGTGAGCTCTGACTTTTCACATGTCTGAATGAACAAAACCAGGAAAACTGTAAAAAAGCTTTTGGCTTTATGACTTTCGTTATGTTTGGATTCATAATGCTCCCATGGTTGTGGTTTCTTCTATGTGTTTGGGATGTTGATAATGAGTCTCAGTAACGAAAGGTTTAGATAACATGGGCTTGGATTGGTTTGCAAATGGGTTGGAATTTCTGGTTCCAAATTCTGCATTCTTTTACTGTTTTCTTTCCTGAAATAGTTCATACAAGTTTCGGTCATCATTCTTTGCTGGTTGGGTTTGTATGTTCGAGAGGTTGGAGTCTTGGTTGAGGTGAACTGGATGAGGAATGTGGGGTATGCTTGTTTGGGCACTAATGTGTTTGAATCATGTTAGAATGCTTTGCTGAAATTAGCCACCTTTTTGCCGAACCAGCTTCTGTTTTCTTTCTCAGAATTTTTGCATGATATTTTCCCAAGTTTTCTGGGCATTTGGACTGTAATCACCAGGTGATTTGTTACTTAGTTGAGAGTTGTGGTTTGGGGCTGATGAGATAACAGGTTGTTAGAGCTTTTATACGTACCCAACCACATGAGATGAGCCGCAAGGTTCACACCAGAAATTCTGCAGCAGTTTTGTCTTTTGGCCATACCGCATTTTCCTTCCTTTGCTGTTTTTCTTTTGAACTACCATGGCCACGGCTGTTTAGTTTAAAAATGTCTAGTCTTGTGTTACTTTGCATGAATTTCTTCCAAACTATCTGCTTTGTTAAGGAATGTTCAGCCATGTTTTAGTTTGAAGTAGTTTCAAAGTTGTTATATGCATTTGGTTTGCTGAGATTGTGGTGATTGTGTATGATACTTGTAGCAAAAATTCGCAGAAAGTAAAAGGGCTTCAGGTCCTCGTGTATGCATGTTCTCATTCCAAAATATATGTTCATGAAACTAAATGAATTGGTTGATGTTTTGGGTGATTATGTTAGAAGATTAGTATGTTTTCTTGCTCACATCTCAGATCATAAGTATTTAAGAATGGCAGGAAATGTTTCCGTAGCTTTGCATGGCATTTGCATGATTTTTCCTCTATGCTTTGGTTTGATTGAATGTTAAATTTGTTTTTTTTTGTCATATTTTGGATGTTGTTTGAAAGGATTTTGATCAAGTTAGTGTTAAGGTTGACATATGTTTGCCGAAAATGGAAGCTGCACTAATGGTTTGGCTGCAGAAAGCTTTGGCCGAAATGCTTGTTTGCAGAATGCATTGTTTACGTTAGTTGCATGAATCTGCATGGAAAGTGTTTCCAAAAATTGCACTTTGACCCTCCAAGTCTCCCCTTGTTCGACTATGACCCAACCAATTGAATGTTTTCTCAATTTGGTCCTTGGTAGTTTTTAATTTTACAACTTCATTGCTTGTTTGTTTCAATTAATTACTATGCTTTGTTTTAAATTGCACCTCATGCATGAATTTAAGAGCCTTATGACCATGTGAGCCCGTGTTTGCATGTTTTCTTTAATTTTCCCAAATAAATTGGTGCCTTGACATTTTCTTTTATTTTGGAGAATAAACAAGTGATTTCACTCCATTTAAGGCATCAACTCAAGGGAGGTATCACTTTTTTATCTTTTTATCTCTCCTATGTGAACCAACGTGTTACGTGAGAAATACATGTTTACTTTGCTTTCTTAGCCTTTCCTTAATTTCTTTTATTTATGTCATTTACTTTTGCTTTTTATTTAAGTTATTCTTTATGAGGTATGTGTACACCTCTTGGCTTGTAATAGATAGGGTTTGGAGGAGCATTCAACGAAGACCTATCGAAGACGTGTGCCTAGCTAGCAAATGTAATAGTTAGGGCTTAATTGTCTTATGTGTCTTGCATGCTTAGTTGATACGTGTTAATTTGCTTTGTTAGGGCCTTGCATCTAGTCGAGCATGCTAAATGTTATGTGCTACGTGTGTGGCATGTCTACTCGCTTTTCATACCATGAATGAATGTGATGGATGAATGTACGTTTCCACTAGTCCAACGCTAGTCGGAATTCATAGAATGGGCTAGTCCAATGCTAGACCCTTAGGGATTTCCCCTCGTTAGTACATGTTTGCATGTTCATCACATGTCATGCATTCTTTTTAGTTTTATTATTTTGCATGCCCCTCGAACCCCTTTTCCCTCTATTTTAGGATTTTTGCATTTCATGCTAGTTATAGGGTTCATTTGCTTGAGAGTCCCCTTAAATATGGGATATAGACGAGTGTGGTTTTTTCTAAGCCTTAGCACGCTTGTATTCCCTCTATAAAAGGGTAAATTGAGTCACGATTTAGGTCTCCCCATACCCAATATGCATGCATTCCCTAGGCTCATGCATTCTAAATCCACTCTATCATTACACTTTCACTTCTCCTCTCATTTGCACACATACACCTTTATCCCTTCACTTGCACGCGAACACTTCTCCTCTCATTTGCACACGTACACCTTTTTATCCCTTCACTTGCACACGAACACTTTGTCTCATTTGCACATATGTATTTTTTATCCCTTTACTTGCACACGAGCACTTTTGCCTTCATTTGCACACCTCTCATATTTTCTTTCCTTGTTTGAGCATTCCACTTGCATTATTCGTGACTTCTTCGAAGGATCGTTATTGGGCTTCACAATTAATGTGATTGGCACCACTCAACCTTTGAAGGGAAATTTCCCCCAATACCCCTAGGTCTAGGGTTTGCATTCACGTAGTGCATCCAAATGTAATAAATTCTTTGGTTAAAACAAGAAAATCTTTGATTAAATCATGCAACTAGCCTTGGCTAGGTCGAAGGGGTGCCTTGGATTTTTATCCTTGCCTTCCCCTTCGTCAAATGTGACTCCCGAACCTTTTTCATTGGTTTACGTGGACTAGGAGTCGTTTAAAAGGGGTTTCTCATAACTTTTTCCTAAAAAATTCATTTTTAGGTGACTTGGTACACCTTAACTCATTACCAAGTGGCGACTCCCATTTTTTTTAAAAACCCTTTTTAAACTATAATTTTGGGTCAAATCGTCGCATTTTCAAACCCCCATTTAGACCCATTTTTCTTTTAAATCACGATTCATTTTCCAAATCACAAAATACATTTTTAAACCATTTTATTTATTTATCAAAAAAATGGGGCGCGACACTTAGAATGAATGATACTTGCATACGTGATGATTATTATAATTCGGTGCACATGTCTCTTGGTCAGCTTGAAAATGCTCACAATCTGCCATGGGAAACTCAAGGCTTGACTCCAACCACTCCAAAGCTCTCTAATCAGTCCTGTATCATGAATGGTCGAATTTGGACCTACACAATAAATCACACGATTAGAATTTGTAGGTGTAAAATCACTTGACAGCTTACCATTCACATTCACAAGATAAGGATCTTCATAGTGATGCTCAATCAGGTTAGAAAAGTCCCGGACATGATTTTACAAAGTTACAAAATTCATTGCAAGTTGTTGTTGGTATGGCCTATGTTGCACAAATGGAGTAAGATCGAGATAGGCAGCTTCTGAACCTTCAAATTGAAGAATAAAATCAGGTTGTAAGGAATCAGAATTTGGACCAATGAGGAAAGAATTATCACTAACGAAATAAAAAGGAAGTTTATAACAAGTTTCAAGTGTAGAAACTCCCTTTGAAATTTCATTATTCCTCCCAACAAGCAAATCAGGCTCATGGTTGAAGTTGAACATCAATGGATGACAAAGGGATACAACACCTAAGATGCAAAATCCATGAAAAGTTTGATATTCACCAATGGATTTAGGCATAGAACATGCCAAGATCAATTCAATTTTTCCTTGCTTAACCTGCATAAAAGTAGAAACACTAAACAAAGTAGAGTTAAGATCATTAGAAAAAACATATGATCTCACATCCTTTCTCGCAATCAGCTTACTCTTAGAATTTTTAATCTATTTCTCATGCTCAGTAGCTGACTTTTTCCCCTCATTATTCTCAACCTCTTTCTCCTTTTCAACTCCCTCGAATTTTACCTCTTCAGTCACAATTCTCTCCTCCAGCTCTTTCTTCATACTATAACGCTCATGCTCACTCCTCATGTATGCTAGATCAATACAAAGTTGCTTAGAGTTAAGCGACACAAGCCTGGTACGATGGCCATTAAATGTGAAGGAATACTTATTAGTATATCCATCATATTTGACTTCGCGATTAAACATCCACCATTGTCCCAACAGCACATGCGTCACTTGAATGGGAACCACATCACACAACACCTAATCCACGTATTGACCAGACAGCCTAAGAGGAGGGGTGAATTAGGCTTTCAAAAACCTGCTAATAAATATTCTACCGTTTTGAACAGACAGCCTTTCTTTTTCCCAAATGCCTCCCAATGAACAAGATAATACAATAGCACAGGTATTAGTGAGATGGAGAGAAGAACAGTTTATATAGAAAAGCAGTAAATAAGAGTAAAGAACCAAACCAAGCTTCAAACACAACTGAGGTTTGAGCACCACTATTATATACCAAGTTACTTCAAGCTGAATAGACTTGCAACCAATCTTATGTGTACAAGGAAGGGATCACTTCCTTCTTGCCCCAAATCACACTTGGTCAAGCAAGGAAGTTTTACAAACACTCGCAAACCCTCACTGTGCTACACTATTGAAGAAGCTATGTCACACTTGAAAAATAACTGCACGATGATTGCACATGCAAGGAATACGAATGTTTCTTTTGAGTATTCTAGCACTTGAATCACTCACAATCTGATGTAGGCTTGATGTACAAAGTTCTTTTGAGGTGGTTGACTTTGTTCCTTTTATAGGACACCAGAGAATTCCTCAATTAATGCTGTCAACGGGTAGAAGGCAGCTGAAGAGTCAACTAGTCGTTGGTGCTGTCGGACGTCCGATGCTTGGTTTTTATGCGTCCGAACGATATAAATGAGTTCTGGAAGTTTTCTCGAGTCCCTTAGGACGTCCGATCATGCGTCTGAGGGTAGGATGAATACTTGGACTTCTTCTTCAATTCCTTCGGACGGCCGATGCATCCAGAGTGTTGTGTCCGAAGATCAGCAACGTTTGTCGGACGTCCGATACACAGGTGTTGAGCGTCCGAACCTAATTAGTAATAGAGTAACTCCTGGCTTGTCTTCTTCGGACGTCCGAGTCTGAGTTCTTTACTCGTCCGAAGATGCTCAAAGAATGTCGGACGTCCGATACTTTCCTTTTGTGCGTCCGACATCATCCTCAGCATACTTCATTCCTTTCTGATCTTCTTTTTCTGCTTTAACTCCACATACCTGTTTGGTTTATTTCTGAAAAGGATCTTTACAAAAAGTATTAGAAACATCCAATTGTTTTGTAATCATCAAAAGATATGAATTGAGATAAACAATCTCCCCCTTTTTGATGATGACAAAACAATTGGATAGAGCACAAAATATAGCAGCTCCCCCTGACGAAGTGCATGAGTAGTATATTACTCCCCCTGAAACTGACTCCCCCTAACTAGATACTCTATACCATCAGTTGTAAACCAAATCCAATTCCAATTCTCCCCCTTTTTGTCATCACAACCAGCAATACATTTTTTTCAGAAGTAATATCAGTATACAAATGTACATCACAGTTTGGAATTAATCATTGAGCAGATATCAATCAGAAACATTCATTCAACCAGCAGATTGCACACATATATACCAATCATATCATCCAAAAAAAATATCCATAACACAATACTTAGTTAAAGCATTCATAAACAGTAAAGAAAATATCCAGTTTTACAGACCATGTGTCCAGCACTTAAAACAAAAGATAAACTATAGTCCTAGATTTAGGTGCAGTGACCTAGAAGTGCCTAGATAGTGATTTTAGATGATCCAGGCCTCCTCCTGGTCAGACGATACTGTTCAGGGTCCTCCTCTTCCTCAGTTTCTTCATCATCATCTTCAACTTCTTCCTCAGTTATTGGAGCCTTGCCTTTATCCTTGGGCTGAGAACTGGAAGCTGGAGTAGTCTCATCACCAGTGGTTGGCCTTGTGGGCTCAGATCTTGGTTCTTTCTGATGAGCAGCTTCATTTGTTTCAGGTATAGGGGGCACAAGAAGATTCCTTTTTTCAAGAAAGGAGGATTGTTGGGCAGAGGTCATGGTCATCATGAGACCATCTTCAAGAAGCATAACATGCTGTTTGAGGTCTTCAAGCAGAGAGATGACCTCAGAATTGGAAGGGAAGGACTTACTGGCAGACTTTCTGGGATGAATGGTGAAAGGAGACATATACCCTGACTGATCATGGGGAGTTCTAGGAGTGACAGGGGTTTCATGCAAATTTTTTCTTCTAGACTCGGCCACAGTTTCCTTGTAGCACCAATGACCCTCAAAAAATTTTAGATTCTTTCTTTCAAAATAAGCTTTGGAGAAAACTGAAGAGGCACTTTCTTTTGGAGATTTGCCAGAAAAGGGTATGTCAAAATGAGCAAAAATGGGGGTCAGAAATCTGCCATAGGAAAGCTTCCTACGACTATCAGTGCTGATTTTGAGTAGAAATTTGCACATTACAAATCCAAAGTCAATGCGGATTTTTTCAACAAAGCAGTAGAAAAGATAGAGTTCCATTTTATTTGCATCTGTTCTGTGGCCATCAGTTGGCACCAACAGATTCGAGATGATAGTGAAGATGATCAGATTCTGAGGACTGAGATCATCCAATCTTGCCTCAGCAGGGGTGTTGAATTTGGTTTGAAAATAAGTCATGAGTTTAGCATTGTAAAAGTGATGATAGGCAGAAGGGAATTCCTCATATGAAAAGAAATTTGCAATTTTTCCCTTAAAACCAGGTTCAATATTAGTTTTCAGAATTGAATTCACAATGTCAGGAGTTAATATGATGTCCACAGAGTTGACCCTAGAGATGAGTTCAGTGTGTGATGTACCCTTTCTAAGATTAGCAAAAAATTGATACAGCATGTCAGGATAGAAAACATTAGGAATGGTCAAGAGATGAGTCCATTTCTGGAATTCAAAGAGTTTGATGACAGGTTCAAGATCAAGCTTACGAAATTCAAAAGGGATGATGAGCCTTTGGGTGATGAAACCTTTTTGAGATACTAACTCAAATCTGTCTCTGGCTTCATCATCGATGAACTTGGGTAGAGGAATGGGTTCAGGTGCAGGCTGAGATACTGGATTCTTCCCAGAACGTGTCCCTTTAGAGGTTTGAGTGCCAGATGCACCAGCATTTTGAGTCTCAGTCCTTGTCCTTGGAGACTTCCGGATGGAGGGTTCAGGTGTTGGCTGACTCTCAGTGATGTTTTCTTCATTCTGCTGATCAACAGATGGATCAGCAGATTGCTTTTTCTTGGATTGGGGAGTTCTCTTCCCCTTTGCAGTCCTTTTTCTTTTACTGGAAGACCTTGTGACAGTTTCTTCACCTTGGGTGGCCTGCTCTGGTTCCTCATTTCCACCAGCAATGTTCCCTTCAGAGATCTGCCTTTCCATTTGTTCATCAGATGATTCAGGAGATGGAATGACTAATTTTCTTTGGGCAGTCTCCTTCACTATGCCCCTACGAGTCACTTTCTTTCTTTTTGAAGCCACAGGAGGTGGATCAACAATTTCAATGTCTTCATCCCTCAGTTTAAAAGACCGTCCGGCACTAGTAGATCCTCCCCTCATCCTAACCATGATGCAATGTGGATGTGATTTTTAATGTAGAGTGTTGTGTATAGAAGGAAAGAACAGTGAGAGTTAACAAGAGTGCACTATGATGCCGCAGGGAGAGGGTTATATGAGGTTAGGGTTTCGTATATAAATTGGGAATTTTGGGGCAGTTGGGTGTTAGAAGTGCCTTTTATGAGTGGTTAAAGAGCAATGGAGGTGTAATTGAGTTGGTTGAGTCAATTTCTCGGAACTTGGTTTGAGGAGAGAGGAATTTGAATTTCAAATTTTAGAGAAACTGAAAGGTCGCGTCCGAGACTGATGAAGGAAAATGAATTGAGAAGAGTCAGTGACTGCCTTATAGGACACATTTTTGGGTGTCGGACGTCCGAACGAAGTGATGCGTCCGACACAACCGTCCGAGCCAGGAATTTTCTGTACCTTGGATGAAGAACACTGTCGGACGTCCGTTTCAATTCATCGGACGTCCGATAAGGAGTGACTGGAAATAAGACTCAGAACATTTTTTCTGTAACACCCAATTTAGTCCTCAAAGACACAAATTGATCTAGCGGAAGAGCTTTTGTGAGTATATCAGCGATCTGTTCTTTAGAACAAATAAACTCAACACGGATTATCCCCTTTGAGACAAGATCGCGAATGAAATGATGCTTAATATCAATGTGCTTAGTCCTAGAGTGTTGAATGGGATTTTTTGTTAGATTAATTGCACTGGTGTTGTCACAGTACATGGGTACACATTCATATACTAAACCGAAATCATTTAATGTGTTTTTCATCCATAACAATTGAGCACAACAAGCACCAGCAGCAACATATTCAGCTTCAGTAGTGGACAGTGAGATAGCATTTTGTTTTTTACTAAACCAAGAGACCAAGCAATTTCCAAGAAAGTTGCATATACCAGTAGTACTTTTTCTATCTATTTTACAACCTCCAAAATCAGCATCAGAGAATCCACACAAAGGAAGTTCATAACATTTTGGATACCACAAGCCAAAATTTAAGGTTCCTTTAAGATATCTCAAGATTCTTTTTACTGCATTCAAGTGTGATTCCTTTGGACAGGATTGAAATCGAGCACATAAACACACAGCAAACATGATGTCAGGCCTACTAGCAGTTAAATAAAGTAAACTTCCAATCATACCTCTGTACTTCTTCTCCTCAACTTTAATACCTTCCTCATCTTTGTCTAGTTTGGTAGAGGTGCACATAGGTGTCCCAACAGGCTTTGAATCCTCCATTCCGAATTTCTTCAGCAACTCCTTGGTGTATTTTGTTTGATTTATAAACGTTCCATCTTGGTTTTGAACCACTTGGAGTCCAAGGAAGAAATTCAGTTGTCCCATCATGCTCATTTCAAATTCTTTTTGCATGATGGTGGAAAAGTCCTTGCACAATTTTTCGTTAGTAGCACCAAATATGATATCATCCACATATATTTGCACAATCAAAAGATCTTGTGAGCTTTGTTTTGTAAAAAGTGTAGTGTCTACAACACCTCTTTTAAAACCATTTTCAATCAGAAATCCACTCAGACGTTCATACCATGCTCTAGGAGCTTGCTTTAATCCATATAAAGCTTTTGAGAGTTTAAACACGTGATCTGGATAGGATTCATTTTCAAAACCAGGAGGTTGGTCAACATAGACCTCTTGGTCTATAAATCCATTTAAGAAGGCACTCTTAACATCCATTTGAAATAATTTAAAGTTCTTGAAACATGCAAATGCTAAAAACATTCTTATGGATTCCAGCCGAGCTACTGGTGCAAAAGATTCATCAAAGTCTATTCCCTCTTCTTGAGTGTATCCCTTAGCCACCAGTCTAGCCTTATTTCTAACAATCTCCCCTTTATCATTCAATTTGTTTCTAAAAATCCATTTTGTGCCAATGATAGGATGGCCTTGTGGTCTGGCAACCAGAGTCCAAACTTTGTTTCTTTCAAATTGGATTAACTCTTCTTCCATAGCTAAAATCCAGTGCTCATCATTCAAAGCATCAACAACATTTTTAGGTTCAATATGTGATACAAAAGCAAGATTATCTATCAAGTGTCTAGATGAGCGAGTTCTGACCTTTTCAGAAGGATCACCAATTATAAGCTCCCTGGGATGATTATGAGCAAATTTCCAGGCTCTTGGAAGATCATTAGGAGTAGTGGTAACTCCATTATTTACTTCTTCAACTGGACTGACCTGAGCATCATTATCCTTTGAATCAGTTTCTGGTGAGGCAGAGTCATGGTCATTAATTGCTAGCTTCTTTAGTCCTTCTTGAACACCTGTGTCATCATCTTCACCACAACTCATAGAAATGTCACCATTAGATTCATCAAAGGTAATGTGTATAGCCTCCTCTATGATCAATGTTCTACGATTATAGACTCTGAAACCTCTTTTGTTTTCACAATAACCCAAGAAAATTCCTTCATCAGATTTCTTGTCAAACTTTCCAAGATGTTCCTTGATATTCAAAATGAAACATTTACAACCAAATACTTTGAAGTAGCTGACTACAGGCTTTTTATCATACATGAGCTCATAGGAAGTTTTGTTCAAAATTGGTCTTAGAAGAATTCTATTCATGGTATAACAGGCTGTGTTTATGGCTTCAGCCCAAAAATATTTTGGTAAATTGCATTCACTAAGCATGGTTCTAGCAGCCTCTTGGAGAGTTCTATTTTTTCTTTCTACAACTCCATTCTGTTGAGGAACTCTAGCAATAGAGAATTCATGGGTAATACCATTATGATCACAAAATTCTGGAAAACCACAGAACTTAAATTCTGTCCCATTATCACTTCTAATTCTAACAATTTTCAAGCCAAGCAGATTTTGTACTTTAGCAAATAATGAGGTAAAATTCTTAAAGGCATCATCTTTATGAGCAAGGAATATTACCCAAGTATATCGAGAGTAGTCATCAACAATCACAAAACAATATCTCTTACCACCAAGGCTTGCAGTCTGTGTAGGACCAAACAGATCAAGGTGCAGAAGTTCAAGTGGTTTTGAAGTAGAAACACATTTCTTAGGTTTAAAAGAAACCTTGACTTGTTTTCCAAATTGGCAAGCATCACAGATTCTGTCTTTTTCAAATTTAATTTTTGGAAGTCCTCTCACAAGTTCCTTTTTAGAAATTTCTTTCAGCAAATCCATATTGAAGTGACACAACCTTCTATGCCACAACCATGGGTCCTCATTTGCAACTTTGAGACATTTGAGATGTGAGGAATCAATTTTTTCAAGAAACACTACATAGACATCATTAACCCTTTTTCCTTTGAAAACAATGTTGAACTTTGAGTCAAATATGAGACATTCAAGCTTTTTGAACAATACAAACAAATTCCTATCACACAATTGGCTAACACTTAACAGATTGTAGCTCAAATTGTCAACAAGAAGAACATTGTGGATAAACGTTTGATCATTCTTACCAACATCGCCAATACCAACAGTCTTGGCTTTGTTATCATCTCCAAATGTTACCTTTCCACTTGCTTTCTGCTTGAGTTTGATGAATTGTGATGCATCACCAGTCATATGTCTTGAACATCCACTATCAATGAACCATTTTGATTCTTTAGCAATGTAATCCTGGTTCACCTACACACAAACCCACAAGATAATACTTGGTACCCTTTACATGTTGGGTCCTTGAGAGTTAGCCTTGTGTTTGACTATCCACATGCATCTCATGCCATTCCTCAAGTTTTTCTTAACATGACAGTTGCTATACATATGACCAGATTGACAACAAAATTTGCATATTGACATTGAATCAATCAAATGAACAGGTTTAATGAATCTGACTTGCCTTCTTCTGTGGATAGCAAATTCATTTGTATTTTGGTTCAGTCTTATTCGATGAGTATTAACATAAGGTACAGTGTCATTCTTTTGAAAATGATTCTGTTTCACATGATGTAACAATTTGCATAAGTCATCCATCCTTTTTCTCAAGCTGCATTGCTCACTTTTGAGTGAGTCACAGTAATTTTTCTTTTTGTAAAGTTCAGCAAGCACATCAGTTTCAGTCCTTTTCAGGTTATCATTTTCATGCTTAAGACATTTGTTTTGTTGAAAAAGATTTGCATTGTCTTGTATTAGAAAGCTGATTTTCTGCTTCAGTTCTTTGTTTTTAACATAGGATTCTTTCAAGCTATTATGCATTTTTTCTAGAAAAGAATTAACATCATCATCAGATTCACTATCACTATTGGTTTGAGAATTGCATTGTGTTACCTCTTCATCTCCAATAGCCATGAAAGCTACTTGAGCAGATTCCTCTTCTTCTTCAACTTCGCCTTCTGAGTTGCAATCATTCCAGGTAATCTGGAAATTGTTGAACTTTGGTTTTCGTTCAATCTTGTTTTCCTTCTTTTTCTTCATTGGACACTCATTTGCATAATGTCCAGGTTGGCCACATTCAAAACATTTATCGTTCTGCTTCTTGTTGAACTCTAGTTTCCCTCTATTCCTGAAGTCATTAGTCTGATTCTGAAAGGAATTGCTGGATCCGCCTTTCCTGAATTTTCTCTTATTGAGAAATCTTTTGAAGCCTCTTGTGATGAGTGCAATATCACTGTCATCACCTTCCAAGTCATTTTCCTCCAGTGAGGCAGTTTCATCTTCATCTTGTGAAGCTTTCAAAGCAATACTCTTCCTTCCTTTTGTGTCTTCTTCTTCCTGCAACTTAGATTTAAGTTTCAGTTCATAAGAGGTTAGAGAGTTAATCAGAGATTCAATGGATAAGGAATTTAGATCCTTGGCTTCCTCTATGGCAGTCACTTTGCTTTCCCAATCCTTTGATAGAGCATTCAGAATTTTTCTGTTCTTTTCACCTAGAGAGTACTCCTTCTCAAGCACCTCTAAATCCTTGATCAGATCATTAAATCTACAGTACATTTTGTCGATGTTCTCATGAGGCTCCATCTTAAAAGATTCATACTTGGTGACCAGAATGGACTTTTTCTGTTCTCTTACGTTGTCACTGCCCTCATGGATTTCTCTTAACTTATCCCACATTTCTTTGGCAGATTTACACCCTTTTACTCTAATTGACTCATTTGAGTCTAAGGCACTGTAAAGAACATTCATGGCTTTGGCATTCAATGTGAGATTGGTTCTGTCTTGAGCATTCATCTCAGCTCTCGTTTTTGGCCGCAACAAACCTGTTTCTGCATCCAGAAAGTTGGCATCATGCGGTCCTTCATTCACAATAAACCACAGCTCAATATCAATGGATTGCAAGAAGATAATCATTCTTTCTTTCCAGCTAACATAATTGGAACCAGTAAACATGGGAGGCCTAGTAACAGATTGCCCCTCAACAAACATAGCATGACTGGTTGTCATCTTTACTCCAAGCCGTTAGAGCTTAATCTCAAGGAGACCAAGCTCTGATACCAATTGTAAGGATCGAGGACAACCTAAGAGGGGGGGTGAATTAGGCATTCAAAAACCTGCTAATAAATATTCTACCTTTTTGAACAGACAGCCTTTCTTTTTCCCAAATGCCTCCCAATGAACAAGATAATACAATAGCACAGGTATTAGTGAGATGGAGAGAAGAACAGTTTATATAGAAAAGCAGTAAATAAGAGTAAAGAACCAAACCAAGCTTCAAACACAACTGAGGTTTGAGCACCACTATTATATACCAAGTTACTTCAAGCTGAATAGACTTGCAAGCAATCTTATGTGTACAAGGAAGGGATCACTTCCTTCTTGCCCCAAATCACACTTGGTCAAGCAAGGAAGTTTTACAAACACTCGCAAACCCTCACTGTGCTACACTATTGAAGAAGCTATGTCACACTTGAAAAACAACTGCACGATGATTGCACATGCAAGGAATACAAATGTTTCTTTTGAGTATTCTAGCACTTGAATCACTCACAATCTGATGTAGGCTTGATATACAAAGTTCTTTTGAGGTGGTTGATTTTGTTCCTTTTATAGGAGACCAGAGAATTCCTCAATTAATGCTGTCAACGGGTAGAAGGCAGCTGAAAAGTCAACTAGCCGTTGGTGCTGTCGGACGTCCGATGCTTGGTTTTTATGCGTCCGAACGATATAAATGAGTTCTGGAATGCTGGAGTGATAGTATCTCACTGGGCGTAAGCTCACTCTATTCCGTTTGTTTTCCTTACAGGAAATTGAATACTTTTGGAAAGGCGATGAATATAGATTGTCGAGTTGAGCTTATGTATATATATATTTTGAATAGCTCCTTTTGGGCAAAACCCTAAACTCATTTTGACCCAACCCATCCTTGAATTGTAATTTGCAACCGTACATGTATAAAGTTATGGGATAATTTGGTATGCCATTTTGGTATGTAAATGTTGAATTTCAAGATGTGTATGTTTGCGTGATGTGTGGCCAGATTTTGACGTGGCCGGTACTATTCATGGCCAACTCCGATTTTCATTTTTTTTTATTTTGTGATTGTGACTTGTTTAAGCGCACTTGTATGTTTCGGAACGTCTTAGATCGCGTTGAACTGTCCCGTAGTCCTGGCGAGAGCTAGGCAAGCAGTCCGCTAACCCGTTTGGTTCGCCTTAAGGGAAGGTGAGGCTATCACAGGTGGTATCAGAGCCTAGGTTTGAATTGGTCTGGGTGTATTAGAAATGCTCAATTTGAGGATTCTTTTGATTGTATCCGTTAAGATTATTGATGCTAATTATTCTTTTGGTGTAGGATGGACGGAAGTGGTGAGCCTAGTGATAGCCCTACTGGGGAGCGACTCAGGGGGTGCTTCCGGTGATTCCGTACCAGATCCGGCCTAGAGGGGCCGTTGTGCGTTGGAGCCCGGCTAACCGCCACCGACGTTGCGAGTGTCGACACACGTACGCTTACCCTAACGCTTTGGTGTTGGCCGTGGCCGAGGAACGGAAGGAGTTGGCCGCTGATAATACTAGGCTTGAGGCCGAGGTGACCCAGCTTAGGGCAACCAATGAGAAACAGGCTGAGCGCATTAAGCGACTGGAGTACGACGTGCTTGTGGTAGAGGATAGGGTTGATGACCTCTGCACTCAACTTAGGGAAGCACGTGAGCGCGAGTCTACGTGAGCTCGAAAGGTTAAGGTTCGAGCCGCATCGATCCTGAACCTCTGCGCCGACGTGGTCGAGGGAGGGAACGACGAGGCCTCGTGTGCGGGGCTCGGGGCTGGGGTTGGATCCACCCAGTCGGGTGGGTCTACTAGCCCGTCGACGGACTAGGTCACGACTCCTAGGATTTTTGGGATAGTTTTGTTTTCTGTATATAGGGCGAATAGGGAAAAGAGCCTTAGCTAATCGTTTTGTACGTTTGGAATAGCTACGTGTATATTCTTTTGATGAGGCCATTCCCTCGGGGATTGTCTATATTTGTACTTGACTTGACTGTACTTGACCTGACTGGTTGTTGATATGTGTGTTGTTTGACCTTGTTTGGAGTGTATATGTTATTGTAAAAGTTTTTGGGTTTTACTTACATGCATTGTTATTATATTGGTTTAGTACATTTGCCTAGACCAAGTAGACTTCATGGAAGGTACACGGAGTGGACGGGGATGTGGGCGCGGAAATAGGCAACCCATGCCGGACAGGGGTACTGGGGAAACCTCATCTGGACCTAATCCTGATCCCAACGTGCAAATAGTTGCCGCTATGCAGCAAATGACCAATCTGCTAGCACAAGTGGTGCAGCAACAGGGTCAGAACCCTACTCCTAACCCTGGAAATCCTGGCAATCACATCGAGAGCGAAGACAGAGCTCTCAAACGATTTCAAAAGTTTGCTCCACCCAAGTTTATTAGGGGGCCCGATCCGGATGTCGCCGAAAGGTGACTTGAGATGATGGTCGATATTTTTGCGGCCTTGCACTACACTGAAGAACGGCAGGTGACTTTTGTCGTTTTCAAGCTGGAAGGGGCAGCCCGTTCCTGGTGGAACGTAATATAGCAAAAATGGGAACAGGAACAAACGCCCAAGACTTGGGTGAATTTTATAAGGGAATTCAATGCGAAATTCTTCCCTCCTCTAGTTCAGGAGAGGAAGGAAGACGAGTTCATCCGACTCTGCCAAGGGGCTCAATCTGTGGCGGAATACAAGAGTCAATTCACCCGCCTGTCCAAATTTGCGCCTGAGCTGATCATGACCGAGCAACGGCGGATCAGGCGCTTTATCTAGGGCTTGAATGTCGAAATCCAGAAGGACCTCGCAGTGGCTCAAATCAATGCTTTTAGCGAGGTCGTGGAGAAGGCCCAACGGGTAGAGAGCGCTAGGTTGCAAGTCCGGAACTTCCAGGCAAAGAAGCGAGGTTTTCCTGAGAGTAGTTCAGGACAGGATGAGAAGAGTACCCCCTCCAAGTTTGGACGAGGAATGGGAGGTGGACGACAGTCGGGTACAGGCAGAGGCTCCGTCTAGGGGTGGCCAAGCTGGGTGTGACGACCCCACTTCTCCCAAGGGCAAACCCAAGGGTATCGGCAGGCCGCCTGCCTAGCTCGCGCCAGGGCTCGAAACACAAAACTAATAAAACTATATTAAACCACAAGAGAACTATTCATAATATATACAATCGCCAAAAGTTCTATTTACATCTTCAAAAGTATCGAGTTAAACCACTCTAAAACACTATAACCACAATCAACAGAAGATAGACCTTAAGGAGGGTCCTTATACAAACCACCAAAACAAAAACAAACATACTAACTGTCCGACTATTACAATCAAACCTAACTATACTAGTGTATGTGCCAAAAGTCCCCGCGTCGGCCCCTGCTAAGGAAAACAAAAGGAAAGGAGTAAGCTATATGCTTAGTAAGTAACCAGGGACGAAAGCGTAAATTTCATGTAACAACAGTTACACAGTAAGAGTAAAGCAAAAGCAGAAAAGTAACATCACATAATAAGGATACAAGTGGCTCCAAAGCCAGATCGTTTGCCATGCGTGACCTCCTGCCGACACTCCGTCGACCACAAATAATGGTCCGTAGAACTTCACTTGTACTCCCACCGTACACCTTATCACCCTCTCTGGCCAGACACCTCACAAACTTGCTCGAGCGAACGAAATTGAGCTTGGTTCACAAGCTCGGGTCACAAACTTGGTCCACATAATCGGTGAACCGGATTCACAAACTTGGTGACCTCAAACCAGGTTGGACTGACTTCGACCAAGCCCTAACCGGCTCGAATAGTCCATCTAGGTCATGAGATCGGGCCCCAAACTCACAAACTTCACAAAATTTCTCAAAAGTCACCCCGAGCCACAAGCTCAAGGGGTTTAGTTCCAAAATGATTCATATACATATGCCATGTACAAATATGTACGTAAATTAGGGTTTAGGTCGAGTGCGATAAAGTACACCCTCGCCTAGGTACCCTTTTCATATATATCGAAACACATAAACAACTAACACATAAGAACGGCCTAAATACTTACACAACGAACAAAAGTGCAAAAATTCGAAATTTGTGCCGTGAAGGGTAGCTAGTAGGCCCCACCGACTCCACCTAGCTCACCACCGTCTGAAATAGAAGATTGTGTCACATAATATCATAAACGGCTACTAACAGACTTAAAACAAGCAAAACGGCAAAATCAGCACATACGAGTGCGGAAACGACATACGGAAATCGGAAATGATAACCTAATCGCTTTGCCGTCAAAACGGTTTTGAGTCTAATTGAGGCTACGAGTGTCGGATCAAGGTACATGAGGTACCGTTGTGAAGCTAAGAGGAAGGGTTACAATTTTCATGAAGATACCTCAATCCGGATCTAAACAGAAATATGTCGAAAGTACAGAAAACTGTTCCAGGAATTCGCACTCTAGAGTAACGGACAGGGTATGTTTACTGGACCGTAACTCCCAGCTCACAAATCTAAATCAGGAAATTCCAGAGGAATTAGAAAGCTGAGACATAAGGTTAAAACTTTGATGTTTTGGTCAAGACTGAATCCACTCAGAACAGAACAAAATGTGAGTGTCCAAGTACCCGTCAGAACTGTCCAGATACAAGGCAGTTCTGACGATCGATCTTGTTTTGGTCATAACAGGAGCTACGGAACTCGGATTTCGACGTACTTTATACCGTTTCGAAGCCAAAACCAAGATATAAATTTCATATGAAGGAGTTGACACCCAGATCATACGGGATCAAAACAGAAAAATGCACGGTCAGAGGCTCATTTCAAAACGCAGCACAAACTAATGTCTAAAACAGGCCTGAGTGTTTTGTCTATAACTCAGGATACATTAATCCATTTAACCTGAAATTTTACAGGAATATTTAGGACTTAAGGGGATACAATGTTGAAGAAGGCAACTTTGTCCAGTTTTTAGTGTAACAGGGTCAAAAATGCAAGATACTATACCAGAACTGGAAAAACAGATTCACATAACGTATTCTGTTGTAAACAGCATAACTCAGCCTACTTAAGTCCAAATCCAGAAATTCGAAAGCCATCCAAAAGCTTAGAAACGGGGATACATTTCATCAGAAGACCTTAACAACCAATTCCGAAGCAATTCCAGCCAAAACAACCAATTACAGGCGCAATTCTTACATTCGGGTAAAACCAGGACAGCAAGGGTAATTTCGACTTTTCTCATTCTACGCTACTCCGATTGACCTGAAATTTTGTAGCCACCTCTAAAATATCATTCTATACAACTTTCATGTTTTAACCTAAGGCCAAATCAGCCTCTAACTATGTGCTACAGAACCGGACAGAATGAAGAACAATGAAACCCTAATTTCCCATTTTTCTTCCAAAACAGAAATTTCTTGCAATTATCCACTTTTCCCACCTCCTAGATCCCTTACATACCATTTCCAATCATCATACATAACCACACAATCATATTCATTTTAAAATAGAAAAATCCCCAATAATTACAAAACTTCATCAATTCAACCAAAAATCACAATATAATCCATAAAATTGCATCTTATACCATCACTAAGCATAAATTAAGCATCATTAGAGGGAGGAGAGTGGTTCTTCACAACTCACCTTAGAAACAAGAGAGAGAGAGCAACAAGTCTTCTTAGCTTTCCAAACAACTCCACCAAACCCCACACAAACACTCACTTAAGGTTTTCTATGGAGTAATTTGAAGATTAACCGGTTGGAATGAAAGATTGAGCAAGATTAGAGGCTAGAAAATTGAGAGCTTTTCCTTTCTTTTTCCTTCGAAAGAGCTGGCCAAGAAGAGCTTGAAATGAAGATGTTTTTGGTAATTTTTTGGTTTATTTGGTCAATTGGTAAAACCATGAATAGTGGTCATAAAGTTGACCCACTCAAATGGTGACACTTGTCACCTCATTAAATGCTTGCCTAACTTTTGTCTCTCTCACACCTATCCACTTAGTACCTCTAAATATCTCATAACACCCGGTAAATTAAACCCAATATCCAAAACTTAACCTAACTGGCCGAATTTTTCCGAACTTACCGCACTAGTGGGTCCCACGTCCGATATACGTTCTTAATTTCTCAAAAACTAACCGATATTAGAAAAATCATGAAAAACCTATATTTACTCATACAAATTATCTAGGAAAATTTTATAATAAAGAAAATGTAAAAAATGCGGGCGATAAATAAAACTCCACTTAGGCTTTCTAATAATTTGTAACACTAGAGGTTTGCTAATCCAGAGTTTGCTGACCATTCCAAACTTGCTAAACCTTTGTAAAATAAAACGAATCCTATATTTACTTATACCAAAACACACACTAGAACACCGAATATAAATTATAGTTCGAACCTACGAATAATAATACCTAAACTAGGGTTTACTCATAAGCAAAGTTAGGGTTTTCAATCTTAACCGAGATTAGGGTTTTCTTCTTAGCCCTAACCCTAATATCAACTTACGAACTGACTGGGGGCTCACACTGGGCGAGGCCAAAGAGGAAATTTTTAGGGAGGCTCAGCTTTAGCACCTCGCGGTCCCTGTGGGCATCGTGGGAAGCCAAACCACACGGAAGATAACTACTGGACGAAGGAGGGCAAATGTCTGCAATGTGGAAGCGCAGACCACCAGTTGGCTACTTGCCCTGTCCTAAAACAAGACGGAAAGGGGAGCCAACCACCGCCGAGGGCCAATGCTGGACCAGTTAAGGGAGATGGGTCCAAACCGAAGGTGCCAGCGCGAGTGTATTCATTAGAGCCCCAACAGGTCCCAGAGTCCTCAGAGGTCGTAGAAGGTACGATCCCTATTTTCCACCGCTTTGCCAAAGTTTAAATTGATCCTGGTGCCACTCATTCCTTTGTTAACCCTGATTTCATGTGTGGCATCGATATAAAACCTGCTAGTTTACCATACAACCTAGAAGTTAGTACACCTATGGGGAATCAACGTTTGGTTACTAGTATGGTTTATAGGGATTGTGAAGTGTGGGTAGGAGAGAAGAGATTGTTAGGGGACTTGATAAGCTTGGTTATTAAGGGGTATGATGTGATCTTGGGTATGGACTGGCTAGCCAGGTATAATGCCCAACTGGATTGTAAAACGAAAATGGTAGAATTCCGCATCCCTGGTGAGACAACCTTAAGGTTGGACATAAGGGGTAGGTTAACCTCATTTGCTTTGATTTCGGGCATTCGAGCTAGAAAATTGATAAGTAGAGGGGCGCAAGGATTTTTGGCCTTTCTGATCAATACCCCCACGGATAAGTTAAAGGTGGAGGACGTGGCCATAGTAAGGGAATTTCTGGATGTATTCCCTGATGAGTTAGTAGCCCTACCTCCGGAAAGAGAGATAGAATTCAAGATAGACCTGCTACCTGGAACCTCATCCATCTCAAAAACACCATACCGAATGGCCCCCGCGGAGCTCAAGGAACTAAAGTTGCAATTGCAAGACCTCCTGGAGTGGGGATTCATTCAAGAGAGTTGTGAGGACCCGTACTTTTCTTAATTGCACGTTTTCTGCATTTTCTTTATTAGAAAATTTTTCTAGATCAATTTTATGAGTAAATATAGTTTTTAAATGATTTTTCTAGTGTCGGTTAGATTTTGGGAAATTAAGAGCGTATATCGGACGTGGGACCCGCTAGTGCACAAAATTCGGAAAATTTCGGCCAATTAGGTTAAGTTTGGGATACTGTGATTATTCTACAAGGTGCTAAGAGATAATTAGATGTTACTTAGATGGATTATTATTGGAGAGACAAAAAGATAAGATTAAAACCCTAAAGGACCATTTGTCACAAAACCATTGGACCTTGACTTTTGACCAAGACTTTATTGATCTTTATCTTGGAAAAATTGGACAAACTTTCTTCATTTCTTTCATGCTCTTGGCCGAACCTCTTAGAGAAAAGGAGAGAAAAATTCCTTCATCTTGTTACTTCAATTCTTGTCCAAATCTTGAGTTTCAACCGATTAAATTGCAACCCACTCCATAAAACTTGCTAGCTAAGGAAGATTGAAGCTCTTGGTGGAGTTGTTTTGGAAGAAAAATCCCTAAGTCATCACCTTTCTTGATATTTGAAGGTATCATGTCTAGCCATCCTTCCTTTGTTCTTGATTATGTTAAATTAATGACTTGTGATAGCTAAAGAGATGTTTTAGTGGAAAATTTCTGACTTGAATGCGAAACTTTCCAGTTAGGGTTTCATTTTCCCAATTCTGCTCGGCACTGTAGTACCTAGTTAGAGGCTGAATTGGACTTAGCACAAAACATGAAAGTTGTATAGAATGATGTTTGATAGTTGCCTGTAAATTTTGCAGCCCAATCTGAGCTCGGTAGCCTGAGATAAGACGGAAATACCCAGACTGGTCTAGGTAGGAATTCAGTGAACAGGGTTGTCTTTTCACCCAATCTGACCGTGACGTTTCACCATGATCCTTACCGAATTAGATTTTGGCCAAAACATGAAAGTTGTAGCCAATGGTATAAAATAGTAGCCTGCAAAATGTTAGCTTGATCCGACCAATGTAGCATGTGAAATGACCGAAATACCATTGACTGTCCATGAAACCTGTTTCGCGCCCAGAATTCTGTTTTCGTGTAGTTTTCCATTTTTGATCATGAAAATACATGATTTGGCCTTGGAGGTCTTCATAAGAAATGTAGGGTTGTATTTTAGCTTCGAAACACCATAAGATACACTTCAATCGGACTTCGTTAGCCTGAGTTATTGCTGTTTAACAATTGTGCAGTTAGCCAACCTGTTTGTGAGATTCTGGTTTCATATATGTCAATTTTGACCTAGTTGCACTACAAACTGGACTGAGTGGCCTTCTTCAACATTGTAGTCCTATCTGTTAGCTTCGAAACGGTGCATCTTATACCTTCATCCGGTAATCGTAGCGCCAATGGTGGCCAAACCGCAAAATGGTGTCAAAAAACTATTTTTATCCAGAAATGTTTCTAGCTTGAATTTTGTATTTATTTTTGTATTTATATGACTTTAAGCCTAGTGAATGGCTTTTGGACATGAGATTATTCTATATGAAATGTTGGGACTATTTTGAGGAAAATAATGAAGCCATTAATAGCTGGAAAATAGGTAAACACAAGGGACATGCCGTCCGTTTATCTTCTTGTAATGTGAACAAGTTAAAGTGATTTTTCGAATGTATTTTGTGACGAATTGGACGTATTTACAGAAAATGTTACCGGCTCTTTCAAAAGATGGCCGAGGGCTAAATTTCTCTTTGAACCTGTATATTTCCGCTTGGCAAATAAAATGATCATTTTACCATTCTAAAACCTAATACCTCTTTGGGTTGAAATTCCAAACGTTTACTTACTGTTTATCAAAATATAGAGGTTGACCTAGGGTTCTCTCGGCCACAAGTGAATAACTTTTAAGTGAAGTTTTAAGAGTGAAAGTGAGATAGTTTTGCCACCTTTCATGATTTTCATCAAGGCACATAGTCTATTGATTTTGAGCTACATAAACGATTCCGGAAACAATACGTCTTATCTTACCTTATTCGATTTCGATTTGTCGTTGGTTAAAGTGTTTTTTGCCGAAAATTTCATAACCTTTTTGAGTTTGGTTTCACGGTTGGTTTATGAACCCTAGTAATTTCCGTCCATGTATCCATATGCTCTATTGACACTTTAAAAGTCATTTTATACGTTTACTCACGAGTAGTCAGGTAATCCTTGATTTCATCCAAATCATGCTAGATGGATTGTAATGTGTTCTTTGTTTACTTTTAGATTTCATTGGTGATTGAGAAGTGGACGTTATTTTGCGTGTATCGGTGAGTGTTCCCTGTTTGATATGTTTCATGATTATATGGCTGGTATGAATGAGTGATAACATGTTATATGCTTTCAATGATTGTTAAAATGAGTTTTCTAGGCAAATATGTACTTTATCGCACTCGGCCTAAATGATTGTGAAATTTTCAATGATTAAATGATTGAAATGTTATTTGTGCATGAATGTAAGCCTTTTGGCTGAACTGACCACTGCCCCTTGTTACCGGTCGTCTCGAGCCAGAAGCGGACTCGGTCGGGCGATTAGGGACCTGGGTGAACGTTTTGGTATACTCGAGTATTACCTTGTAGGTTGGTGGAGGTTGGTGGAGCCTGGTGAATGAATGAATGAACGAATGAATGAATGAGGGTTTTACTTATATACAAATGCATTTTCAAATGATTGAAGGTATAAGGGAACGAAGGGAGAATGAATAAACGAATGGCTCCTTGTGAGCACGTATCCTTTTAATGAAGGTGTTTATCGCTTTCTTTTGCATTTGAATTATTGGTAACATGTAATGAATGCATTGAACTTCTTGTTGCCTATGTGTTCGGAACCTCACTGAGCTTATAGCTCACCCCTTTAGTTTGTTTTCCTTAACAGGGGAAGGCGCGCAAGGACGAGAGCCGGTATAGACTAGTTGGGTCTAGCCCTTGGTTTTCTTTTCTCATGGTTCTCGCCCTAGTGCTTGGCACGGGCTAGTTGTATGGTGATTTGAGAACCTCTGTATATTTGACGGTTGTACTTCTTCTTGAGATATTAGTGTATATACGTTTTGTTTTAAGTTGGATCGTGGTTAGATATTCTTATGGTTGCTTGAAGTGATCGACTGAGTGCCGGCGAGAGTTGGGCAGACAGTCCGCAGAACCCTTTGGTTCGCCTTAGGGGAAAGTGGGGCTGTCACAAGAGTGGGTCTCCTTGGGGAGCTCCTGTCCTGTTTGTGAAGAAAAAGGACGGAAGTTTGAGGATGTGTATTGATTATCGGGGCCTGAACAATGTACGGTTAAGAATAAGTATCCACTGCCCCACATTGATGAGTTGTTCGACCAGCTGCAAGGAGCAGTGGTCTTCTCAAAACTGGACCTCCGACAAGGGTATTACCAGTTGTTGATTAGGAGAGAAGATATTCCGAAAACTGCTTTCAACTCGAGATATGGGCATTATGAGTTTGCAGTTATGCCCTTCGGACTAACCAATGCTCTTGCCGCCTTCATGGACCTAATGCATAGGGTTTTTAAGCCCTATTTGGACCGATTTTTCGTTGTTTTTATTGATGACATTTTGGTCTACTCCAAAACTCGCGAGGAGCATGAGCAGCATTTGAGAGTTGTTTTGCAGACCCTAAGGAAGCATCAGTTTTACGCCAAGTTTAGTAAGTACGAGTTTTGGCTGGAGAAAATCGCTTTCCTAGGGCACATTGTGAGAACCCGTATTTTTCATTTTCTAGGTTATATATTTTTCATGGCTTGTTTTATGCATTTTCGTGATTAGAAAAATTTCTAGATGAATTTAAGGAGCAGATATAATTTTTAGATGTTTCTCTAGTATCGAATGGATTTTGAGAAATTAAGAGCGTATACGGGACGTGGGACCCACTAGTGCGAAAAGTTCGGAAGAATTCGACCAACTAGGCTAAGTTTTGGATACTGGAATTAATTTATCGGGTGTTAAGAGATAAGTAGAGGGTGCTAAGTGGATTGATATAAGAGAGACAAGGTAGGTGAGCATTTAATAAAAGGTGACAAGTGTCACCATAGGATTGGTTGCACTTGTTAGAACACTATTCACCCTTTTACCAAATTGGTTAAAATAGCTTAAAAATGACCAAAAATCATCAAGAAGTGGCCGGCCCTCTCTTTCTCTCTTTCTCTCTCTCTTACTCCAAGCACAAGGAAGAAAACACTTCAATCTTGTTCCAAATCATCAAAACCAACCATCCAACCTTGATTTTGC
This sequence comes from Coffea arabica, assembly GCF_036785885.1. NCBI lineage: Eukaryota > Viridiplantae > Streptophyta > Magnoliopsida > Gentianales > Rubiaceae > Coffea > Coffea arabica. The sequence goes on along the minus strand of NC_092316.1, from coordinate 30,134,026 downwards.
TCCATAAAACCACTTAAGGAGGTGTTGGTGAGTTGTTGTGTGAAGTTATTTGGAAAGTTAAGGTGTCCAATAGCTCTCTCTCTCTTGTTTTAAGGTAAGTTGTGAAGAACCACCCTCCTCCCTTAATTGATGCTTAAATCATTCTTAGTGGTAGTATGAGATGCAAGTTTATGGATTAATTCTTGATTTGTGGTTGTAGTGATGAAGTTTTATTATTTTTGGGGATTTTTCTGTTTTAATATAAGCATGATTGTGTGGCTAGCTATGATGATTGGAAATGGTATATAATGACTCTAGGAGGTGGGAAAAGTGATTAATTGCAACCAATTTCTGGTTTGGAAGAAATTTCAGAAAATTAGGGTTCTTGAGGGAGCATTCTGCACGAATTTTTAGCTCCTAGTTAGAGGTCGAATTGGCCTTAGCTTAAAACATGAAATTTGTAGGGAATGACATTTTAGAGGTGCCTACAAAATTTCAGGTCAATCGGAGTAGTGTAGAATGAGAAAAGTCGAAATTACTATTGCTGTTCTGGTTTTACCCGAATGTAAGGATTGCGCCTGTAATTGGTTGTTTTGGCTGGAATTGCTTCTGAATTGGTTGTTGAGGCCTTCTGATGAAATTTAACCCTGTTTCTTAGCTTTCAGCGGGTTTTGGAATTTCTGGATTTGGACTTGTATAGCCTGAGTTATGATGTTTCCGCTAGAATGCGTTTTGGTGAATCTGTTTTACGTTTTTGATGTAGTATCTTGCATTTTTGACCTGTTTGCACTCAAAACTGGGTTGAGTGGCCTTCTGTGATGTTGTAGCCCTGTCTTTTAACTTCGAAATGGTGGCTCTTACACCCTCATCCGATAATCGTAGTGAAATTGGTTCCATTACCGCAAAATGAGGACAAAAACTATTTTTTTTTCAGGGTAAATATCCAAAAATTGCCCAAAAATCACCATTTTTCACTCTTGGATGGCCGGCCCTCTTGTGCTAAGGAAGGAAGAAAACTTCTTCAATTTTCAAGTCCCAACTAGCTCAAATCACCCAAAAATACTTGATTCCATCTATTTTACTCCATAAAATCTCTTTAGTTGATGTTAGTGAGTGTTGTAGTGAAGCTTGTTTGAAGGTTTAAGGTGTCCAACATCCTCCTCTCTCTTGTTTCTTGGTAAGTGAAGCTTGAACACTCTCTTACACCTTATGAAGCCTAAGTTATGCTTATTAGTGATTAAGGTGCTGAAATTTCTGGTTTTTATCTTGGTTTGAAGTGATTTGGTGAAGTTTTCCATTTTATGATGAATTTTCTGGTTTAATATGAATGGGATGTTGTGGCTATCTTGGATGATTGGCAATGGACTATAATGACTCTTGTAGGTGTGAATTGTTGCTAAATGCAACCAATTTTGGATTTGGTGTGAAAATTGAAAAGTTAGGGTTCATAAATCCCTAATTCTGTCCGGTTTTAGATCATAGGGTTAGAGGCCGAATTGGACTTTGCTCAAAACATAAAAGTTGTAGGTATTGATGTGCTTGAGGTGCCTGTAAAATTTCAGGTCATTTGGATTAATGTAGAATGAGATATGGCGAAATTACTGTAGCTGTTCTGCTTTGGACAGAATGCAAAAACTGCGTTTGTATTTGGCCATTTTGACTGGAATGTGTCTTCTGATGAAATGTAGCTGGATGTCTTAGCTAACATATGCCTTTGGAATTTCGGCATTTGGACCTGTATAGACTGAGTTGTGTTCATTACAGCATTGTGTGATTTGTAAACCTGTTTTTGGTGGTTCTGGTGTAGTATTTGGCATTTTTGACCTAGTTAAGCTAGGAACTGGATTGAGTGACCTTCTACATTGTTGTAGCCCTGTTTCATAGCTTCGAAACGGTGGGTCTTACACCCCCAACCGATAATTGTACTGAGAGTTGTGCCATTACCGCATTATGACGTCAAAACTGTTTTTCTGGTTTTGAGCTTAACCTTCATTTCCGGACTTTTTCCTAGCTTGACTTGTCTTTGTACTACTTGGAGCTTGCTGAATGGATATTAGATGAACTTATTTGTGTGACTTTGGGACTGGCTGAAGAAATAATGAAGCCATGATGGCTAGGAAAGTAAGCAAATATAGGGGAAGTGCTGTCCGAACTTTGAAGGGACTTGTTTGCATTGGGTTTGTGATCTAAGGTTTGGATTTGAGCAAGGCAATGATACATGATGGATGGTTTCTGAGCCATGGAGGTGAGTGACCTCAAACTACTTCTAAAGTTATTTATGAACCGTTTCTTACATTGTATACTTTTGAACTGTTTCCAAAGTTACTTTTGAAATGTTTTCTTGCATATCATGCGTGCTGGCATGTGAGTGTGCCTTGTTTGCTATGTTTCTTGACTTCATGACTTGTATTTTGGTTGATAACGTGTTAAGCGCTTATAATGATTTCCAAAATGAGTTTTCGAGGCGAGTGTGTACTTTATCGCACTCGACCTCGATAAATGTGAAATTTTCGATTGAAATGTTACTTGCGCATGAATGTAAGCCTTTTGGGCTGAACTGGCCATTGCCCCTTGTTACCGGTCGTCTTGAGCCAGAAGCGGACTCGGTCAGGCGATTAGGAACTTGGGTGAACGTTTGGTATACTCGAGTATTACCGATGTAGGTTGGTGGAGCCTGGCCAAAAGCCAGGGACGGGGTGAATGACATGAAATGAATGACCAAATGAGCGAGGAAATGTCAGGAGAATGAATGTATCCTTTCATGAATGTTACTATCGCTTTCTATTGTAAATGTTTCTTGAATTATTGATTATTGATGGTTAATGTGTTGGCTTTGTTATGTAATTTCATGTTCGGAACCTTATTGAGATTTTAGCTCATTGAGCTTTGTGGAATTACCATGTGGTGTCATTTTTTGCTTTTGTTTTACTCTCACTGTGCAAATGTTGACCTGTAACAAAATTACATTTTTACCCCCGGTGACTTATTGAACTTTTAAAACATTACAATGATTTCACTGGCTCACGAGAGCAAAAATACGTACATCTGATTTCTGAACCATGACATCAATGAAATGAATTTTTGTGAAAACTATTTGATTACTGATTTTACTGGTTACTCGCTGAGCTTTTAGCTCACCCCAAAAATGTTTTATTTCCCCCCCCCACAGGGCTCAAGGCGAAGGAAAGCTTGGAGTGCTTATTCACGTGACTGGATGGCTTATATCGTGTACAGTTTAAGTTTGGATCTATTTTATGTATGAGTTGGTCTTGTATAAATATTTGAAATTGATATGGATGTAAGTATACGTTCCACGATTGGAATCAGTTTCCGCTGCATTTGTAATATGTAATCATTGGAGAATTTGATGTAATTTTGAGATTTATATTGTAATTGGGTTGAGAACTGTAGTGAGCGACTGAGTCCCGGCGAGAGCTGGGCAGGCGGCCCGCCGAACCCTCTGGTTCGGCTTAGGGGAAAGTGGGGCCGTTACAGGTGGTATCAGAGCTTAGGCTTCGATCTCTATAGTGTATCCTAGACTTGAAGTTTAGGATGCCGGACTGTGGGCTTGGTTTGAAATATTAGTGATTCTTGCGGGTTGACTTGACTTGATTAGTACAAGAGGGAATGTCGAGGACGACATTCTTTTAAGGAGGGGAGATTGTGACGCCCCGAAAAAAAAGAGTTTGAGAACCCGTAAAAATCCTAATCTTTTCCGAGGGTTTTATTTCCTTTAATAGCATGTTTTCTGCATTTCCTGGCTTAGGAAATTTTCCTGAGGAATTTTTATGAGTAATTATAGTTTTTAGATGATTTTTCTAGCCTTGGAGAGTTTTTGGAAAATTAAGAGTATATAATGGACGTGGGACCCACTAGTGCGAAAAGTTCGGAAAAATTCGGCCAAGAAGGTTAAGTTTCGGATACTGTGTAAAATTTATCGGGTGTTAAGAGATAAGTAGAGTGTGTGAAATGATTGATGTGAGAGAAGAAAGAAAGGATAGGAATGCATTTAATGAGGTGACAAGTGTCACTTTCTCATTGGGTGAATTTTAAGATTTACTATTCCAATTTTTGACTTTTTGACCAAAGGATTAAATATCCAAAAATTGCCCAAAAATCACCATTTTTCACTCTTGGATGGCCGGCCCTCTTGTGCTAAGGAAGGAAGAAAACTTCTTCAATTTTCAAGTCCCAACTAGCTCAAATCACCCAAAAATACTTGATTCCATCTATTTTACTCCATAAAATCTCTTTAGTTGATGTTAGTGAGTGTTGTAGTGAAGCTTGTTTGAAGGTTTAAGGTGTCCAACATCCTCCTCTCTCTTGTTTCTTGGTAAGTGAAGCTTGAACACTCTCTTACACCTTATGAAGCCTAAGTTATGCTTATTAGTGATTAAGGTGCTGAAATTTCTGGTTTTTATCTTGGTTTGAAGTGATTTGGTGAAGTTTTCCATTTTATGATGAATTTTCTGGTTTAATATGAATGGGATGTTGTGGCTATCTTGGATGATTGGCAATGGACTATAATGACTCTTGTAGGTGTGAATTGTTGCTAAATGCAACCAATTTTGGATTTGGTGTGAAAATTGAAAAGTTAGGGTTCATAAATCCCTAATTCTGTCCGGTTTTAGATCATAGGGTTAGAGGCCGAATTGGACTTTGCTCAAAACATGAAAGTTGTAGGTATTGATGTGCTTGAGGTGCCTGTAAAATTTCAGGTCATTTGGATTAATGTAGAATGAGATATGACGAAATTACTGTAGCTGTTCTGCTTTGGACAGAATGCAAAAACTGCGTTTGTATTTGGCCATTTTGACTGGAATGTGTCTTCTGATGAAATGTAGCTGGATGTCTTAGCTAACATATGCCTTTGGAATTTCGGCATTTGGACCTGTATAGACTGAGTTGTGTTCATTACAGCATTGTGTGATTTGTAAACCTGTTTTTGGTGGTTCTGGTGTAGTATTTGGCATTTTTGACCTAGTTAAGCTAGGAACTGGATTGAGTGACCTTCTACATTGTTGTAGCCCTGTTTCATAGCTTCGAAACGGTGGGTCTTACACCCCCAACCGATAATTGTAGTGAGAGTTGTGCCATTACCGCATTATGACGTCAAAACTGTTTTTCTGGTTTTGAGCTTAACCTTCATTTCCGGACTTTTTCCTAGCTTGACTTGTCTTTGTACTACTTGGAGCTTGCTGAATGGATATTAGATGAACTTATTTGTGTGACTTTGGGACTGGCTGAAGAAATAATGAAGCCATGATGGCTAGGAAAGTAAGCAAATATAGGGGAAGTGCTGTCCGAACTTTGAAGGGACTTGTTTGCATTGGGTTTGTGATCTAAGGTTTGGATTTGAGCAAGGCAATGATACATGATGGATGGTTTCTGAGCCATGGAGGTGAGTGACCTCAAACTACTTCTAAAGTTATTTATGAACCGTTTCTTACATTGTATACTTTTGAACTGTTTCCAAAGTTACTTTTGAAATGTTTTCTTGCATATCATGCGTGCTGGCATGTGAGTGTGCCTTGTTTGCTATGTTTCTTGACTTCATGACTTGTATTTTGGTTGATAACGTGTTAAGCGCTTATAATGATTTCCAAAATGAGTTTTCGAGGCGAGTGTGTACTTTATCGCACTCGACCTCGATAAATGTGAAATTTTCGATTGAAATGTTACTTGCGCATGAATGTAAGCCTTTTGGGCTGAACTGGCCATTGCCCCTTGTTACCGGTCGTCTTGAGCCAGAAGCGGACTCGGTCAGGCGATTAGGAACTTGGGTGAACGTTTGGTATACTCGAGTATTACCTATGTAGGTTGGTGGAGCCTGGCCAAAAGCCAGGGACGGGGTGAATGACATGAAATGAATGACCAAATGAGCGAGGAAATGTCAGGAGAATGAATGTATCCTTTCATGAATGTTACTATCGCTTTCTATTGTAAATGTTTCTTGAATTATTGATTATTGATGGTTAATGTGTTGGCTTTGTTATGTAATTTCATGTTCGGAACCTTATTGAGATTTTAGCTCATTGAGCTTTGTGGAATTACCATGTGGTGTCATTTTTTGCTTTTGTTTTACTCTCACTGTGCAAATGTTGACCTGTAACAAAATTACATTTTTACCCCCGGTGACTTATTGAACTTTTAAAACATTACAATGATTTCACTGGCTCACGAGAGCAAAAATACGTACATCTGATTTCTGAACCATGACATCAATGAAATGAATTTTTGTGAAAACTATTTGATTACTGATTTTACTGGTTACTCGCTGAGCTTTTAGCTCACCCCAAAAATGTTTTATTTCCCCCCCCCACAGGGCTCAAGGCGAAGGAAAGCTTGGAGTGCTTATTCACGTGACTGGATGGCTTATATCGTGTACAGTTTAAGTTTGGATCTATTTTATGTATGAGTTGGTCTTGTATAAATATTTGAAATTGATATGGATGTAAGTATACGTTCCACGATTGGAATCAGTTTCCGCTGCATTTGTAATATGTAATCATTGGAGAATTTGATGTAATTTTGAGATTTATATTGTAATTGGGTTGAGAACTGTAGTGAGCGACTGAGTCCCGGCGAGAGCTGGGCAGGCGGCCCGCCGAACCCTCTGGTTCGGCTTAGGGGAAAGTGGGGCCGTTACAGGTGGTATCAGAGCTTAGGCTTCGATCTCTATAGTGTATCCTAGACTTGAAGTTTAGGATGCCGGACTGTGGGCTTGGTTTGAAATATTAGTGATTCTTGCGGGTTGACTTGACTTGATTAGTACAAGAGGGAATGTCGAGGACGACATTCTTTTAAGGAGGGGAGATTGTGACGCCCCGAAAAAAAAGAGTTTGAGAACCCGTAAAAATCCTAATCTTTTCCGAGGGTTTTATTTCCTTTAATAGCATGTTTTCTGCATTTCCTGGCTTAGGAAATTTTCCTGAGGAATTTTTATGAGTAATTATAGTTTTTAGATGATTTTTCTAGCCTTGGAGAGTTTTTGGAAAATTAAGAGTATATAATGGACGTGGGACCCACTAGTGCGAAAAGTTCGGAAAAATTCGGCCAAGAAGGTTAAGTTTCGGATACTGTGTAAAATTTATCGGGTGTTAAGAGATAAGTAGAGTGTGTGAAATGATTGATGTGAGAGAAGAAAGAAAGGATAGGAATGCATTTAATGAGGTGACAAGTGTCACTTTCTCATTGGGTGAATTTTAAGATTTACTATTCCAATTTTTGACTTTTTGACCAAAGGATTAAATATCCAAAAATTGCCCAAAAATCACCATTTTTCACTCTTGGATGGCCGGCCCTCTTGTGCTAAGGAAGGAAGAAAACTTCTTCAATTTTCAAGTCCCAACTAGCTCAAATCACCCAAAAATACTTGATTCCATCTATTTTACTCCATAAAATCTCTTTAGTTGATGTTAGTGAGTGTTGTAGTGAAGCTTGTTTGAAGGTTTAAGGTGTCCAACATCCTCCTCTCTCTTGTTTCTTGGTAAGTGAAGCTTGAACACTCTCTTACACCTTATGAAGCCTAAGTTATGCTTATTAGTGATTAAGGTGCTGAAATTTCTGGTTTTTATCTTGGTTTGAAGTGATTTGGTGAAGTTTTCCATTTTATGATGAATTTTCTGGTTTAATATGAATGGGATGTTGTGGCTATCTTGGATGATTGGCAATGGACTATAATGACTCTTGTAGGTGTGAATTGTTGCTAAATGCAACCAATTTTGGATTTGGTGTGAAAATTGAAAAGTTAGGGTTCATAAATCCCTAATTCTGTCCGATTTTAGATCATAGGGTTAGAGGCCGAATTGGACTTTGCTCAAAACATGAAAGTTGTAGGTATTGATGTGCTTGAGGTGCCTGTAAAATTTCAGGTCATTTGGATTAATGTAGAATGAGATATGACGAAATTACTGTAGCTGTTCTGCTTTGGACAGAATGCAAAAACTGCGTTTGTATTTGGCCATTTTGACTGGAATGTGTCTTCTGATGAAATGTAGCTGGATGTCTTAGCTAACATATGCCTTTGGAATTTCGGCATTTGGACCTGTATAGACTGAGTTGTGTTCATTACAGCATTGTGTGATTTGTAAACCTGTTTTTGGTGGTTCTGGTGTAGTATTTGGCATTTTTGACCTAGTTAAGCTAGGAACTGGATTGAGTGACCTTCTACATTGTTGTAGCCCTGTTTCATAGCTTCGAAACGGTGGGTCTTACACCCCCAACCGATAATTGTAGTGAGAGTTGTGCCATTACCGCATTATGACGTCAAAACTGTTTTTCTGGTTTTGAGCTTAACCTTCATTTCCGGACTTTTTCCTAGCTTGACTTGTCTTTGTACTACTTGGAGCTTGCTGAATGGATATTAGATGAACTTATTTGTGTGACTTTGGGACTGGCTGAAGAAATAATGAAGCCATGATGGCTAGGAAAGTAAGCAAATATAGGGGAAGTGCTGTCCGAACTTTGAAGGGACTTGTTTGCATTGGGTTTGTGATCTAAGGTTTGGATTTGAGCAAGGCAATGATACATGATGGATGGTTTCTGAGCCATGGAGGTGAGTGACCTCAAACTACTTCTAAAGTTATTTATGAACCGTTTCTTACATTGTATACTTTTGAACTGTTTCCAAAGTTACTTTTGAAATGTTTTCTTGCATATCATGCGTGCTGGCATGTGAGTGTGCCTTGTTTGCTATGTTTCTTGACTTCATGACTTGTATTTTGGTTGATAACGTGTTAAGCGCTTATAATGATTTCCAAAATGAGTTTTCGAGGCGAGTGTGTACTTTATCGCACTCGACCTCGATAAATGTGAAATTTTCGATTGAAATGTTACTTGCGCATGAATGTAAGCCTTTTGGGCTGAACTGGCCATTGCCCCTTGTTACCGGTCGTCTTGAGCCAGAAGCGGACTCGGTCAGGCGATTAGGAACTTGGGTGAACGTTTGGTATACTCGAGTATTACCGATGTAGGTTGGTGGAGCCTGGCCAAAAGCCAGGGACGGGGTGAATGACATGAAATGAATGACCAAATGAGCGAGGAAATGTCAGGAGAATGAATGTATCCTTTCATGAATGTTACTATCGCTTTCTATTGTAAATGTTTCTTGAATTATTGATTATTGATGGTTAATGTGTTGGCTTTGTTATGTAATTTCATGTTCGGAACCTTATTGAGATTTTAGCTCATTGAGCTTTGTGGAATTACCATGTGGTGTCATTTTTTGCTTTTGTTTTACTCTCACTGTGCAAATGTTGACCTGTAACAAAATTACATTTTTACCCCCGGTGACTTATTGAACTTTTAAAACATTACAATGATTTCACTGGCTCACGAGAGCAAAAATACGTACATCTGATTTCTGAACCATGACATCAATGAAATGAATTTTTGTGAAAACTATTTGATTACTGATTTTACTGGTTACTCGCTGAGCTTTTAGCTCACCCCAAAAATGTTTTATTTCCCCCCCCCACAGGGCTCAAGGCGAAGGAAAGCTTGGAGTGCTTATTCACGTGACTGGATGGCTTATATCGTGTACAGTTTAAGTTTGGATCTATTTTATGTATGAGTTGGTCTTGTATAAATATTTGAAATTGATATGGATGTAAGTATACGTTCCACGATTGGAATCAGTTTCCGCTGCATTTGTAATATGTAATCATTGGAGAATTTGATGTAATTTTGAGATTTATATTGTAATTGGGTTGAGAACTGTAGTGAGCGACTGAGTCCCGGCGAGAGCTGGGCAGGCGGCCCGCCGAACCCTCTGGTTCGGCTTAGGGGAAAGTGGGGCCGTTACAGGTGGTATCAGAGCTTAGGCTTCGATCTCTATAGTGTATCCTAGACTTGAAGTTTAGGATGCCGGACTGTGGGCTTGGTTTGAAATATTAGTGATTCTTGCGGGTTGACTTGACTTGATTAGTACAAGAGGGAATGTCGAGGACGACATTCTTTTAAGGAGGGGAGATTGTGACGCCCCGAAAAAAAAGAGTTTGAGAACCCGTAAAAATCCTAATCTTTTCCGAGGGTTTTATTTCCTTTAATAGCATGTTTTCTGCATTTCCTGGCTTAGGAAATTTTCCTGAGGAATTTTTATGAGTAATTATAGTTTTTAGATGATTTTTCTAGCCTTGGAGAGTTTTTGGAAAATTAAGAGTATATAATGGACGTGGGACCCACTAGTGCGAAAAGTTCGGAAAAATTCGGCCAAGAAGGTTAAGTTTCGGATACTGTGTAAAATTTATCGGGTGTTAAGAGATAAGTAGAGTGTGTGAAATGATTGATGTGAGAGAAGAAAGAAAGGATAGGAATGCATTTAATGAGGTGACAAGTGTCACTTTCTCATTGGGTGAATTTTAAGATTTACTATTCCAATTTTTGACTTTTTGACCAAAGGATTAAATATCCAAAAATTGCCCAAAAATCACCATTTTTCACTCTTGGATGGCCGGCCCTCTTGTGCTAAGGAAGGAAGAAAACTTCTTCAATTTTCAAGTCCCAACTAGCTCAAATCACCCAAAAATACTTGATTCCATCTATTTTACTCCATAAAATCTCTTTAGTTGATGTTAGTGAGTGTTGTAGTGAAGCTTGTTTGAAGGTTTAAGGTGTCCAACATCCTCCTCTCTCTTGTTTCTTGGTAAGTGAAGCTTGAACACTCTCTTACACCTTATGAAGCCTAAGTTATGCTTATTAGTGATTAAGGTGCTGAAATTTCTGGTTTTTATCTTGGTTTGAAGTGATTTGGTGAAGTTTTCCATTTTATGATGAATTTTCTGGTTTAATATGAATGGGATGTTGTGGCTATCTTGGATGATTGGCAATGGACTATAATGACTCTTGTAGGTGTGAATTGTTGCTAAATGCAACCAATTTTGGATTTGGTGTGAAAATTGAAAAGTTAGGGTTCATAAATCCCTAATTCTGTCCGATTTTAGATCATAGGGTTAGAGGCCGAATTGGACTTTGCTCAAAACATGAAAGTTGTAGGTATTGATGTGCTTGAGGTGCCTGTAAAATTTCAGGTCATTTGGATTAATGTAGAATGAGATATGACGAAATTACTGTAGCTGTTCTGCTTTGGACAGAATGCAAAAACTGCGTTTGTATTTGGCCATTTTGACTGGAATGTGTCTTCTGATGAAATGTAGCTGGATGTCTTAGCTAACATATGCCTTTGGAATTTCGGCATTTGGACCTGTATAGACTGAGTTGTGTTCATTACAGCATTGTGTGATTTGTAAACCTGTTTTTGGTGGTTCTGGTGTAGTATTTGGCATTTTTGACCTAGTTAAGCTAGGAACTGGATTGAGTGACCTTCTACATTGTTGTAGCCCTGTTTCATAGCTTCGAAACGGTGGGTCTTACACCCCCAACCGATAATTGTAGTGAGAGTTGTGCCATTACCGCATTATGACGTCAAAACTGTTTTTCTGGTTTTGAGCTTAACCTTCATTTCCGGACTTTTTCCTAGCTTGACTTGTCTTTGTACTACTTGGAGCTTGCTGAATGGATATTAGATGAACTTATTTGTGTGACTTTGGGACTGGCTGAAGAAATAATGAAGCCATGATGGCTAGGAAAGTAAGCAAATATAGGGGAAGTGCTGTCCGAACTTTGAAGGGACTTGTTTGCATTGGGTTTGTGATCTAAGGTTTGGATTTGAGCAAGGCAATGATACATGATGGATGGTTTCTGAGCCATGGAGGTGAGTGACCTCAAACTACTTCTAAAGTTATTTATGAACCGTTTCTTACATTGTATACTTTTGAACTGTTTCCAAAGTTACTTTTGAAATGTTTTCTTGCATATCATGCGTGCTGGCATGTGAGTGTGCCTTGTTTGCTATGTTTCTTGACTTCATGACTTGTATTTTGGTTGATAACGTGTTAAGCGCTTATAATGATTTCCAAAATGAGTTTTCGAGGCGAGTGTGTACTTTATCGCACTCGACCTCGATAAATGTGAAATTTTCGATTGAAATGTTACTTGCGCATGAATGTAAGCCTTTTGGGCTGAACTGGCCATTGCCCCTTGTTACCGGTCGTCTTGAGCCAGAAGCGGACTCGGTCAGGCGATTAGGAACTTGGGTGAACGTTTGGTATACTCGAGTATTACCGATGTAGGTTGGTGGAGCCTGGCCAAAAGCCAGGGACGGGGTGAATGACATGAAATGAATGACCAAATGAGCGAGGAAATGTCAGGAGAATGAATGTATCCTTTCATGAATGTTACTATCGCTTTCTATTGTAAATGTTTCTTGAATTATTGATTATTGATGGTTAATGTGTTGGCTTTGTTATGTAATTTCATGTTCGGAACCTTATTGAGATTTTAGCTCATTGAGCTTTGTGGAATTACCATGTGGTGTCATTTTTTGCTTTTGTTTTACTCTCACTGTGCAAATGTTGACCTGTAACAAAATTACATTTTTACCCCCGGTGACTTATTGAACTTTTAAAACATTACAATGATTTCACTGGCTCACGAGAGCAAAAATACGTACATCTGATTTCTGAACCATGACATCAATGAAATGAATTTTTGTGAAAACTATTTGATTACTGATTTTACTGGTTACTCGCTGAGCTTTTAGCTCACCCCAAAAATGTTTTATTTCCCCCCCCCACAGGGCTCAAGGCGAAGGAAAGCTTGGAGTGCTTATTCACGTGACTGGATGGCTTATATCGTGTACAGTTTAAGTTTGGATCTATTTTATGTATGAGTTGGTCTTGTATAAATATTTGAAATTGATATGGATGTAAGTATACGTTCCACGATTGGAATCAGTTTCCGCTGCATTTGTAATATGTAATCATTGGAGAATTTGATGTAATTTTGAGATTTATATTGTAATTGGGTTGAGAACTGTAGTGAGCGACTGAGTCCCGGCGAGAGCTGGGCAGGCGGCCCGCCGAACCCTCTGGTTCGGCTTAGGGGAAAGTGGGGCCGTTACAGGTGGTATCAGAGCTTAGGCTTCGATCTCTATAGTGTATCCTAGACTTGAAGTTTAGGATGCCGGACTGTGGGCTTGGTTTGAAATATTAGTGATTCTTGCGGGTTGACTTGACTTGATTAGTACAAGAGGGAATGTCGAGGACGACATTCTTTTAAGGAGGGGAGATTGTGACGCCCCGAAAAAAAAGAGTTTGAGAACCCGTAAAAATCCTAATCTTTTCCGAGGGTTTTATTTCCTTTAATAGCATGTTTTCTGCATTTCCTGGCTTAGGAAATTTTCCTGAGGAATTTTTATGAGTAATTATAGTTTTTAGATGATTTTTCTAGCCTTGGAGAGTTTTTGGAAAATTAAGAGTATATAATGGACGTGGGACCCACTAGTGCGAAAAGTTCGGAAAAATTCGGCCAAGAAGGTTAAGTTTCGGATACTGTGTAAAATTTATCGGGTGTTAAGAGATAAGTAGAGTGTGTGAAATGATTGATGTGAGAGAAGAAAGAAAGGATAGGAATGCATTTAATGAGGTGACAAGTGTCACTTTCTCATTGGGTGAATTTTAAGATTTACTATTCCAATTTTTGACTTTTTGACCAAAGGATTAAATATCCAAAAATTGCCCAAAAATCACCATTTTTCACTCTTGGATGGCCGGCCCTCTTGTGCTAAGGAAGGAAGAAAACTTCTTCAATTTTCAAGTCCCAACTAGCTCAAATCACCCAAAAATACTTGATTCCATCTATTTTACTCCATAAAATCTCTTTAGTTGATGTTAGTGAGTGTTGTAGTGAAGCTTGTTTGAAGGTTTAAGGTGTCCAACATCCTCCTCTCTCTTGTTTCTTGGTAAGTGAAGCTTGAACACTCTCTTACACCTTATGAAGCCTAAGTTATGCTTATTAGTGATTAAGGTGCTGAAATTTCTGGTTTTTATCTTGGTTTGAAGTGATTTGGTGAAGTTTTCCATTTTATGATGAATTTTCTGGTTTAATATGAATGGGATGTTGTGGCTATCTTGGATGATTGGCAATGGACTATAATGACTCTTGTAGGTGTGAATTGTTGCTAAATGCAACCAATTTTGGATTTGGTGTGAAAATTGAAAAGTTAGGGTTCATAAATCCCTAATTCTGTCCGATTTTAGATCATAGGGTTAGAGGCCGAATTGGACTTTGCTCAAAACATGAAAGTTGTAGGTATTGATGTGCTTGAGGTGCCTGTAAAATTTCAGGTCATTTGGATTAATGTAGAATGAGATATGACGAAATTACTGTAGCTGTTCTGCTTTGGACAGAATGCAAAAACTGCGTTTGTATTTGGCCATTTTGACTGGAATGTGTCTTCTGATGAAATGTAGCTGGATGTCTTAGCTAACATATGCCTTTGGAATTTCGGCATTTGGACCTGTATAGACTGAGTTGTGTTCATTACAGCATTGTGTGATTTGTAAACCTGTTTTTGGTGGTTCTGGTGTAGTATTTGGCATTTTTGACCTAGTTAAGCTAGGAACTGGATTGAGTGACCTTCTACATTGTTGTAGCCCTGTTTCATAGCTTCGAAACGGTGGGTCTTACACCCCCAACCGATAATTGTAGTGAGAGTTGTGCCATTACCGCATTATGACGTCAAAACTGTTTTTCTGGTTTTGAGCTTAACCTTCATTTCCGGACTTTTTCCTAGCTTGACTTGTCTTTGTACTACTTGGAGCTTGCTGAATGGATATTAGATGAACTTATTTGTGTGACTTTGGGACTGGCTGAAGAAATAATGAAGCCATGATGGCTAGGAAAGTAAGCAAATATAGGGGAAGTGCTGTCCGAACTTTGAAGGGACTTGTTTGCATTGGGTTTGTGATCTAAGGTTTGGATTTGAGCAAGGCAATGATACATGATGGATGGTTTCTGAGCCATGGAGGTGAGTGACCTCAAACTACTTCTAAAGTTATTTATGAACCGTTTCTTACATTGTATACTTTTGAACTGTTTCCAAAGTTACTTTTGAAATGTTTTCTTGCATATCATGCGTGCTGGCATGTGAGTGTGCCTTGTTTGCTATGTTTCTTGACTTCATGACTTGTATTTTGGTTGATAACGTGTTAAGCGCTTATAATGATTTCCAAAATGAGTTTTCGAGGCGAGTGTGTACTTTATCGCACTCGACCTCGATAAATGTGAAATTTTCGATTGAAATGTTACTTGCGCATGAATGTAAGCCTTTTGGGCTGAACTGGCCATTGCCCCTTGTTACCGGTCGTCTTGAGCCAGAAGCGGACTCGGTCAGGCGATTAGGAACTTGGGTGAACGTTTGGTATACTCGAGTATTACCTATGTAGGTTGGTGGAGCCTGGCCAAAAGCCAGGGACGGGGTGAATGACATGAAATGAATGACCAAATGAGCGAGGAAATGTCAGGAGAATGAATGTATCCTTTCATGAATGTTACTATCGCTTTCTATTGTAAATGTTTCTTGAATTATTGATTATTGATGGTTAATGTGTTGGCTTTGTTATGTAATTTCATGTTCGGAACCTTATTGAGATTTTAGCTCATTGAGCTTTGTGGAATTACCATGTGGTGTCATTTTTTGCTTTTGTTTTACTCTCACTGTGCAAATGTTGACCTGTAACAAAATTACATTTTTACCCCCGGTGACTTATTGAACTTTTAAAACATTACAATGATTTCACTGGCTCACGAGAGCAAAAATACGTACATCTGATTTCTGAACCATGACATCAATGAAATGAATTTTTGTGAAAACTATTTGATTACTGATTTTACTGGTTACTCGCTGAGCTTTTAGCTCACCCCAAAAATGTTTTATTTCCCCCCCCCACAGGGCTCAAGGCGAAGGAAAGCTTGGAGTGCTTATTCACGTGACTGGATGGCTTATATCGTGTACAGTTTAAGTTTGGATCTATTTTATGTATGAGTTGGTCTTGTATAAATATTTGAAATTGATATGGATGTAAGTATACGTTCCACGATTGGAATCAGTTTCCGCTGCATTTGTAATATGTAATCATTGGAGAATTTGATGTAATTTTGAGATTTATATTGTAATTGGGTTGAGAACTGTAGTGAGCGACTGAGTCCCGGCGAGAGCTGGGCAGGCGGCCCGCCGAACCCTCTGGTTCGGCTTAGGGGAAAGTGGGGCCGTTACAGGTGGTATCAGAGCTTAGGCTTCGATCTCTATAGTGTATCCTAGACTTGAAGTTTAGGATGCCGGACTGTGGGCTTGGTTTGAAATATTAGTGATTCTTGCGGGTTGACTTGACTTGATTAGTACAAGAGGGAATGTCGAGGACGACATTCTTTTAAGGAGGGGAGATTGTGACGCCCCGAAAAAAAAGAGTTTGAGAACCCGTAAAAATCCTAATCTTTTCCGAGGGTTTTATTTCCTTTAATAGCATGTTTTCTGCATTTCCTGGCTTAGGAAATTTTCCTGAGGAATTTTTATGAGTAATTATAGTTTTTAGATGATTTTTCTAGCCTTGGAGAGTTTTTGGAAAATTAAGAGTATATAATGGACGTGGGACCCACTAGTGCGAAAAGTTCGGAAAAATTCGGCCAAGAAGGTTAAGTTTCGGATACTGTGTAAAATTTATCGGGTGTTAAGAGATAAGTAGAGTGTGTGAAATGATTGATGTGAGAGAAGAAAGAAAGGATAGGAATGCATTTAATGAGGTGACAAGTGTCACTTTCTCATTGGGTGAATTTTAAGATTTACTATTCCAATTTTTGACTTTTTGACCAAAGGATTAAATATCCAAAAATTGCCCAAAAATCACCATTTTTCACTCTTGGATGGCCGGCCCTCTTGTGCTAAGGAAGGAAGAAAACTTCTTCAATTTTCAAGTCCCAACTAGCTCAAATCACCCAAAAATACTTGATTCCATCTATTTTACTCCATAAAATCTCTTTAGTTGATGTTAGTGAGTGTTGTAGTGAAGCTTGTTTGAAGGTTTAAGGTGTCCAACATCCTCCTCTCTCTTGTTTCTTGGTAAGTGAAGCTTGAACACTCTCTTACACCTTATGAAGCCTAAGTTATGCTTATTAGTGATTAAGGTGCTGAAATTTCTGGTTTTTATCTTGGTTTGAAGTGATTTGGTGAAGTTTTCCATTTTATGATGAATTTTCTGGTTTAATATGAATGGGATGTTGTGGCTATCTTGGATGATTGGCAATGGACTATAATGACTCTTGTAGGTGTGAATTGTTGCTAAATGCAACCAATTTTGGATTTGGTGTGAAAATTGAAAAGTTAGGGTTCATAAATCCCTAATTCTGTCCGATTTTAGATCATAGGGTTAGAGGCCGAATTGGACTTTGCTCAAAACATGAAAGTTGTAGGTATTGATGTGCTTGAGGTGCCTGTAAAATTTCAGGTCATTTGGATTAATGTAGAATGAGATATGACGAAATTACTGTAGCTGTTCTGCTTTGGACAGAATGCAAAAACTGCGTTTGTATTTGGCCATTTTGACTGGAATGTGTCTTCTGATGAAATGTAGCTGGATGTCTTAGCTAACATATGCCTTTGGAATTTCGGCATTTGGACCTGTATAGACTGAGTTGTGTTCATTACAGCATTGTGTGATTTGTAAACCTGTTTTTGGTGGTTCTGGTGTAGTATTTGGCATTTTTGACCTAGTTAAGCTAGGAACTGGATTGAGTGACCTTCTACATTGTTGTAGCCCTGTTTCATAGCTTCGAAACGGTGGGTCTTACACCCCCAACCGATAATTGTAGTGAGAGTTGTGCCATTACCGCATTATGACGTCAAAACTGTTTTTCTGGTTTTGAGCTTAACCTTCATTTCCGGACTTTTTCCTAGCTTGACTTGTCTTTGTACTACTTGGAGCTTGCTGAATGGATATTAGATGAACTTATTTGTGTGACTTTGGGACTGGCTGAAGAAATAATGAAGCCATGATGGCTAGGAAAGTAAGCAAATATAGGGGAAGTGCTGTCCGAACTTTGAAGGGACTTGTTTGCATTGGGTTTGTGATCTAAGGTTTGGATTTGAGCAAGGCAATGATACATGATGGATGGTTTCTGAGCCATGGAGGTGAGTGACCTCAAACTACTTCTAAAGTTATTTATGAACCGTTTCTTACATTGTATACTTTTGAACTGTTTCCAAAGTTACTTTTGAAATGTTTTCTTGCATATCATGCGTGCTGGCATGTGAGTGTGCCTTGTTTGCTATGTTTCTTGACTTCATGACTTGTATTTTGGTTGATAACGTGTTAAGCGCTTATAATGATTTCCAAAATGAGTTTTCGAGGCGAGTGTGTACTTTATCGCACTCGACCTCGATAAATGTGAAATTTTCGATTGAAATGTTACTTGCGCATGAATGTAAGCCTTTTGGGCTGAACTGGCCATTGCCCCTTGTTACCGGTCGTCTTGAGCCAGAAGCGGACTCGGTCAGGCGATTAGGAACTTGGGTGAACGTTTGGTATACTCGAGTATTACCTATGTAGGTTGGTGGAGCCTGGCCAAAAGCCAGGGACGGGGTGAATGACATGAAATGAATGACCAAATGAGCGAGGAAATGTCAGGAGAATGAATGTATCCTTTCATGAATGTTACTATCGCTTTCTATTGTAAATGTTTCTTGAATTATTGATTATTGATGGTTAATGTGTTGGCTTTGTTATGTAATTTCATGTTCGGAACCTTATTGAGATTTTAGCTCATTGAGCTTTGTGGAATTACCATGTGGTGTCATTTTTTGCTTTTGTTTTACTCTCACTGTGCAAATGTTGACCTGTAACAAAATTACATTTTTACCCCCGGTGACTTATTGAACTTTTAAAACATTACAATGATTTCACTGGCTCACGAGAGCAAAAATACGTACATCTGATTTCTGAACCATGACATCAATGAAATGAATTTTTGTGAAAACTATTTGATTACTGATTTTACTGGTTACTCGCTGAGCTTTTAGCTCACCCCAAAAATGTTTTATTTCCCCCCCCCACAGGGCTCAAGGCGAAGGAAAGCTTGGAGTGCTTATTCACGTGACTGGATGGCTTATATCGTGTACAGTTTAAGTTTGGATCTATTTTATGTATGAGTTGGTCTTGTATAAATATTTGAAATTGATATGGATGTAAGTATACGTTCCACGATTGGAATCAGTTTCCGCTGCATTTGTAATATGTAATCATTGGAGAATTTGATGTAATTTTGAGATTTATATTGTAATTGGGTTGAGAACTGTAGTGAGCGACTGAGTCCCGGCGAGAGCTGGGCAGGCGGCCCGCCGAACCCTCTGGTTCGCCTTAGGGGAAAGTGGGGCCGTTACAGGTGGTATCAGAGCTTAGGCTTCGATCTCTATAGTGTATCCTAGACTTGAAGTTTAGGATGCCGGACTGTGGGCTTGGTTTGAAATATTAGTGATTCTTGCGGGTTGACTTGACTTGATTAGTACAAGAGGGAATGTCGAGGACGACATTCTTTTAAGGAGGGGAGATTGTGACGCCCCGAAAAAAAAGAGTTTGAGAACCCGTAAAAATCCTAATCTTTTCCGAGGGTTTTATTTCCTTTAATAGCATGTTTTCTGCATTTCCTGGCTTAGGAAATTTTCCTGAGGAATTTTTATGAGTAATTATAGTTTTTAGATGATTTTTCTAGCCTTGGAGAGTTTTTGGAAAATTAAGAGTATATAATGGACGTGGGACCCACTAGTGCGAAAAGTTCGGAAAAATTCGGCCAAGAAGGTTAAGTTTCGGATACTGTGTAAAATTTATCGGGTGTTAAGAGATAAGTAGAGTGTGTGAAATGATTGATGTGAGAGAAGAAAGAAAGGATAGGAATGCATTTAATGAGGTGACAAGTGTCACTTTCTCATTGGGTGAATTTTAAGATTTACTATTCCAATTTTTGACTTTTTGACCAAAGGATTAAATATCCAAAAATTGCCCAAAAATCACCATTTTTCACTCTTGGATGGCCGGCCCTCTTGTGCTAAGGAAGGAAGAAAACTTCTTCAATTTTCAAGTCCCAACTAGCTCAAATCACCCAAAAATACTTGATTCCATCTATTTTACTCCATAAAATCTCTTTAGTTGATGTTAGTGAGTGTTGTAGTGAAGCTTGTTTGAAGGTTTAAGGTGTCCAACATCCTCCTCTCTCTTGTTTCTTGGTAAGTGAAGCTTGAACACTCTCTTACACCTTATGAAGCCTAAGTTATGCTTATTAGTGATTAAGGTGCTGAAATTTCTGGTTTTTATCTTGGTTTGAAGTGATTTGGTGAAGTTTTCCATTTTATGATGAATTTTCTGGTTTAATATGAATGGGATGTTGTGGCTATCTTGGATGATTGGCAATGGACTATAATGACTCTTGTAGGTGTGAATTGTTGCTAAATGCAACCAATTTTGGATTTGGTGTGAAAATTGAAAAGTTAGGGTTCATAAATCCCTAATTCTGTCCGGTTTTAGATCATAGGGTTAGAGGCCGAATTGGACTTTGCTCAAAACATGAAAGTTGTAGGTATTGATGTGCTTGAGGTGCCTGTAAAATTTCAGGTCATTTGGATTAATGTAGAATGAGATATGACGAAATTACTGTAGCTGTTCTGCTTTGGACAGAATGCAAAAACTGCGTTTGTATTTGGCCATTTTGACTGGAATGTGTCTTCTGATGAAATGTAGCTGGATGTCTTAGCTAACATATGCCTTTGGAATTTCGGCATTTGGACCTGTATAGACTGAGTTGTGTTCATTACAGCATTGTGTGATTTGTAAACCTGTTTTTGGTGGTTCTGGTGTAGTATTTGGCATTTTTGACCTAGTTAAGCTAGGAACTGGATTGAGTGACCTTCTACATTGTTGTAGCCCTGTTTCATAGCTTCGAAACGGTGGGTCTTACACCCCCAACCGATAATTGTAGTGAGAGTTGTGCCATTACCGCATTATGACGTCAAAACTGTTTTTCTGGTTTTGAGCTTAACCTTCATTTCCGGACTTTTTCCTAGCTTGACTTGTCTTTGTACTACTTGGAGCTTGCTGAATGGATATTAGATGAACTTATTTGTGTGACTTTGGGACTGGCTGAAGAAATAATGAAGCCATGATGGCTAGGAAAGTAAGCAAATATAGGGGAAGTGCTGTCCGAACTTTGAAGGGACTTGTTTGCATTGGGTTTGTGATCTAAGGTTTGGATTTGAGCAAGGCAATGATACATGATGGATGGTTTCTGAGCCATGGAGGTGAGTGACCTCAAACTACTTCTAAAGTTATTTATGAACCGTTTCTTACATTGTATACTTTTGAACTGTTTCCAAAGTTACTTTTGAAATGTTTTCTTGCATATCATGCGTGCTGGCATGTGAGTGTGCCTTGTTTGCTATGTTTCTTGACTTCATGACTTGTATTTTGGTTGATAACGTGTTAAGCGCTTATAATGATTTCCAAAATGAGTTTTCGAGGCGAGTGTGTACTTTATCGCACTCGACCTCGATAAATGTGAAATTTTCGATTGAAATGTTACTTGCGCATGAATGTAAGCCTTTTGGGCTGAACTGGCCATTGCCCCTTGTTACCGGTCGTCTTGAGCCAGAAGCGGACTCGGTCAGGCGATTAGGAACTTGGGTGAACGTTTGGTATACTCGAGTATTACCTATGTAGGTTGGTGGAGCCTGGCCAAAAGCCAGGGACGGGGTGAATGACATGAAATGAATGACCAAATGAGCGAGGAAATGTCAGGAGAATGAATGTATCCTTTCATGAATGTTACTATCGCTTTCTATTGTAAATGTTTCTTGAATTATTGATTATTGATGGTTAATGTGTTGGCTTTGTTATGTAATTTCATGTTCGGAACCTTATTGAGATTTTAGCTCATTGAGCTTTGTGGAATTACCATGTGGTGTCATTTTTTGCTTTTGTTTTACTCTCACTGTGCAAATGTTGACCTGTAACAAAATTACATTTTTACCCCCGGTGACTTATTGAACTTTTAAAACATTACAATGATTTCACTGGCTCACGAGAGCAAAAATACGTACATCTGATTTCTGAACCATGACATCAATGAAATGAATTTTTGTGAAAACTATTTGATTACTGATTTTACTGGTTACTCGCTGAGCTTTTAGCTCACCCCAAAAATGTTTTATTTCCCCCCCCCACAGGGCTCAAGGCGAAGGAAAGCTTGGAGTGCTTATTCACGTGACTGGATGGCTTATATCGTGTACAGTTTAAGTTTGGATCTATTTTATGTATGAGTTGGTCTTGTATAAATATTTGAAATTGATATGGATGTAAGTATACGTTCCACGATTGGAATCAGTTTCCGCTGCATTTGTAATATGTAATCATTGGAGAATTTGATGTAATTTTGAGATTTATATTGTAATTGGGTTGAGAACTGTAGTGAGCGACTGAGTCCCGGCGAGAGCTGGGCAGGCGGCCCGCCGAACCCTCTGGTTCGCCTTAGGGGAAAGTGGGGCCGTTACAGGTGGTATCAGAGCTTAGGCTTCGATCTCTATAGTGTATCCTAGACTTGAAGTTTAGGATGCCGGACTGTGGGCTTGGTTTGAAATATTAGTGATTCTTGCGGGTTGACTTGACTTGATTAGTACAAGAGGGAATGTCGAGGACGACATTCTTTTAAGGAGGGGAGATTGTGACGCCCCGAAAAAAAAGAGTTTGAGAACCCGTAAAAATCCTAATCTTTTCCGAGGGTTTTATTTCCTTTAATAGCATGTTTTCTGCATTTCCTGGCTTAGGAAATTTTCCTGAGGAATTTTTATGAGTAATTATAGTTTTTAGATGATTTTTCTAGCCTTGGAGAGTTTTTGGAAAATTAAGAGTATATAATGGACGTGGGACCCACTAGTGCGAAAAGTTCGGAAAAATTCGGCCAAGAAGGTTAAGTTTCGGA
The DNA here is from genome assembly GCF_036785885.1 of Coffea arabica. NCBI lineage: Eukaryota > Viridiplantae > Streptophyta > Magnoliopsida > Gentianales > Rubiaceae > Coffea > Coffea arabica. Next base: position 30,111,190 of record NC_092316.1, on the reverse strand, counting down.
TACTGTGTAAAATTTATCGGGTGTTAAGAGATAAGTAGAGTGTGTGAAATGATTGATGTGAGAGAAGAAAGAAAGGATAGGAATGCATTTAATGAGGTGACAAGTGTCACTTTCTCATTGGGTGAATTTTAAGATTTACTATTCCAATTTTTGACTTTTTGACCAAAGGATTAAATATCCAAAAATTGCCCAAAAATCACCATTTTTCACTCTTGGATGGCCGGCCCTCTTGTGCTAAGGAAGGAAGAAAACTTCTTCAATTTTCAAGTCCCAACTAGCTCAAATCACCCAAAAATACTTGATTCCATCTATTTTACTCCATAAAATCTCTTTAGTTGATGTTAGTGAGTGTTGTAGTGAAGCTTGTTTGAAGGTTTAAGGTGTCCAACATCCTCCTCTCTCTTGTTTCTTGGTAAGTGAAGCTTGAACACTCTCTTACACCTTATGAAGCCTAAGTTATGCTTATTAGTGATTAAGGTGCTGAAATTTCTGGTTTTTATCTTGGTTTGAAGTGATTTGGTGAAGTTTTCCATTTTATGATGAATTTTCTGGTTTAATATGAATGGGATGTTGTGGCTATCTTGGATGATTGGCAATGGACTATAATGACTCTTGTAGGTGTGAATTGTTGCTAAATGCAACCAATTTTGGATTTGGTGTGAAAATTGAAAAGTTAGGGTTCATAAATCCCTAATTCTGTCCGGTTTTAGATCATAGGGTTAGAGGCCGAATTGGACTTTGCTCAAAACATGAAAGTTGTAGGTATTGATGTGCTTGAGGTGCCTGTAAAATTTCAGGTCATTTGGATTAATGTAGAATGAGATATGGCGAAATTACTGTAGCTGTTCTGCTTTGGACAGAATGCAAAAACTGCGTTTGTATTTGGCCATTTTGACTGGAATGTGTCTTCTGATGAAATGTAGCTGGATGTCTTAGCTAACATATGCCTTTGGAATTTCGGCATTTGGACCTGTATAGACTGAGTTGTGTTCATTACAGCATTGTGTGATTTGTAAACCTGTTTTTGGTGGTTCTGGTGTAGTATTTGGCATTTTTGACCTAGTTAAGCTAGGAACTGGATTGAGTGACCTTCTACATTGTTGTAGCCCTGTTTCATAGCTTCGAAACGGTGGGTCTTACACCCCCAACCGATAATTGTAGTGAGAGTTGTGCCATTACCGCATTATGACGTCAAAACTGTTTTTCTGGTTTTGAGCTTAACCTTCATTTCCGGACTTTTTCCTAGCTTGACTTGTCTTTGTACTACTTGGAGCTTGCTGAATGGATATTAGATGAACTTATTTGTGTGACTTTGGGACTGGCTGAAGAAATAATGAAGCCATGATGGCTAGGAAAGTAAGCAAATATAGGGGAAGTGCTGTCCGAACTTTGAAGGGACTTGTTTGCATTGGGTTTGTGATCTAAGGTTTGGATTTGAGCAAGGCAATGATACATGATGGATGGTTTCTGAGCCATGGAGGTGAGTGACCTCAAACTACTTCTAAAGTTATTTATGAACCGTTTCTTACATTGTATACTTTTGAACTGTTTCCAAAGTTACTTTTGAAATGTTTTCTTGCATATCATGCGTGCTGGCATGTGAGTGTGCCTTGTTTGCTATGTTTCTTGACTTCATGACTTGTATTTTGGTTGATAACGTGTTAAGCGCTTATAATGATTTCCAAAATGAGTTTTCGAGGCGAGTGTGTACTTTATCGCACTCGACCTCGATAAATGTGAAATTTTCGATTGAAATGTTACTTGCGCATGAATGTAAGCCTTTTGGGCTGAACTGGCCATTGCCCCTTGTTACCGGTCGTCTTGAGCCAGAAGCGGACTCGGTCAGGCGATTAGGAACTTGGGTGAACGTTTGGTATACTCGAGTATTACCTATGTAGGTTGGTGGAGCCTGGCCAAAAGCCAGGGACGGGGTGAATGACATGAAATGAATGACCAAATGAGCGAGGAAATGTCAGGAGAATGAATGTATCCTTTCATGAATGTTACTATCGCTTTCTATTGTAAATGTTTCTTGAATTATTGATTATTGATGGTTAATGTGTTGGCTTTGTTATGTAATTTCATGTTCGGAACCTTATTGAGATTTTAGCTCATTGAGCTTTGTGGAATTACCATGTGGTGTCATTTTTTGCTTTTGTTTTACTCTCACTGTGCAAATGTTGACCTGTAACAAAATTACATTTTTACCCCCGGTGACTTATTGAACTTTTAAAACATTACAATGATTTCACTGGCTCACGAGAGCAAAAATACGTACATCTGATTTCTGAACCATGACATCAATGAAATGAATTTTTGTGAAAACTATTTGATTACTGATTTTACTGGTTACTCGCTGAGCTTTTAGCTCACCCCAAAAATGTTTTATTTCCCCCCCCCACAGGGCTCAAGGCGAAGGAAAGCTTGGAGTGCTTATTCACGTGACTGGATGGCTTATATCGTGTACAGTTTAAGTTTGGATCTATTTTATGTATGAGTTGGTCTTGTATAAATATTTGAAATTGATATGGATGTAAGTATACGTTCCACGATTGGAATCAGTTTCCGCTGCATTTGTAATATGTAATCATTGGAGAATTTGATGTAATTTTGAGATTTATATTGTAATTGGGTTGAGAACTGTAGTGAGCGACTGAGTCCCGGCGAGAGCTGGGCAGGCGGCCCGCCGAACCCTCTGGTTCGCCTTAGGGGAAAGTGGGGCCGTTACAGGTGGTATCAGAGCTTAGGCTTCGATCTCTATAGTGTATCCTAGACTTGAAGTTTAGGATGCCGGACTGTGGGCTTGGTTTGAAATATTAGTGATTCTTGCGGGTTGACTTGACTTGATTAGTACAAGAGGGAATGTCGAGGACGACATTCTTTTAAGGAGGGGAGATTGTGACGCCCCGAAAAAAAAGAGTTTGAGAACCCGTAAAAATCCTAATCTTTTCCGAGGGTTTTATTTCCTTTAATAGCATGTTTTCTGCATTTCCTGGCTTAGGAAATTTTCCTGAGGAATTTTTATGAGTAATTATAGTTTTTAGATGATTTTTCTAGCCTTGGAGAGTTTTTGGAAAATTAAGAGTATATAATGGACGTGGGACCCACTAGTGCGAAAAGTTCGGAAAAATTCGGCCAAGAAGGTTAAGTTTCGGATACTGTGTAAAATTTATCGGGTGTTAAGAGATAAGTAGAGTGTGTGAAATGATTGATGTGAGAGAAGAAAGAAAGGATAGGAATGCATTTAATGAGGTGACAAGTGTCACTTTCTCATTGGGTGAATTTTAAGATTTACTATTCCAATTTTTGACTTTTTGACCAAAGGATTAAATATCCAAAAATTGCCCAAAAATCACCATTTTTCACTCTTGGATGGCCGGCCCTCTTGTGCTAAGGAAGGAAGAAAACTTCTTCAATTTTCAAGTCCCAACTAGCTCAAATCACCCAAAAATACTTGATTCCATCTATTTTACTCCATAAAATCTCTTTAGTTGATGTTAGTGAGTGTTGTAGTGAAGCTTGTTTGAAGGTTTAAGGTGTCCAACATCCTCCTCTCTCTTGTTTCTTGGTAAGTGAAGCTTGAACACTCTCTTACACCTTATGAAGCCTAAGTTATGCTTATTAGTGATTAAGGTGCTGAAATTTCTGGTTTTTATCTTGGTTTGAAGTGATTTGGTGAAGTTTTCCATTTTATGATGAATTTTCTGGTTTAATATGAATGGGATGTTGTGGCTATCTTGGATGATTGGCAATGGACTATAATGACTCTTGTAGGTGTGAATTGTTGCTAAATGCAACCAATTTTGGATTTGGTGTGAAAATTGAAAAGTTAGGGTTCATAAATCCCTAATTCTGTCCGGTTTTAGATCATAGGGTTAGAGGCCGAATTGGACTTTGCTCAAAACATGAAAGTTGTAGGTATTGATGTGCTTGAGGTGCCTGTAAAATTTCAGGTCATTTGGATTAATGTAGAATGAGATATGGCGAAATTACTGTAGCTGTTCTGCTTTGGACAGAATGCAAAAACTGCGTTTGTATTTGGCCATTTTGACTGGAATGTGTCTTCTGATGAAATGTAGCTGGATGTCTTAGCTAACATATGCCTTTGGAATTTCGGCATTTGGACCTGTATAGACTGAGTTGTGTTCATTACAGCATTGTGTGATTTGTAAACCTGTTTTTGGTGGTTCTGGTGTAGTATTTGGCATTTTTGACCTAGTTAAGCTAGGAACTGGATTGAGTGACCTTCTACATTGTTGTAGCCCTGTTTCATAGCTTCGAAACGGTGGGTCTTACACCCCCAACCGATAATTGTAGTGAGAGTTGTGCCATTACCGCATTATGACGTCAAAACTGTTTTTCTGGTTTTGAGCTTAACCTTCATTTCCGGACTTTTTCCTAGCTTGACTTGTCTTTGTACTACTTGGAGCTTGCTGAATGGATATTAGATGAACTTATTTGTGTGACTTTGGGACTGGCTGAAGAAATAATGAAGCCATGATGGCTAGGAAAGTAAGCAAATATAGGGGAAGTGCTGTCCGAACTTTGAAGGGACTTGTTTGCATTGGGTTTGTGATCTAAGGTTTGGATTTGAGCAAGGCAATGATACATGATGGATGGTTTCTGAGCCATGGAGGTGAGTGACCTCAAACTACTTCTAAAGTTATTTATGAACCGTTTCTTACATTGTATACTTTTGAACTGTTTCCAAAGTTACTTTTGAAATGTTTTCTTGCATATCATGCGTGCTGGCATGTGAGTGTGCCTTGTTTGCTATGTTTCTTGACTTCATGACTTGTATTTTGGTTGATAACGTGTTAAGCGCTTATAATGATTTCCAAAATGAGTTTTCGAGGCGAGTGTGTACTTTATCGCACTCGACCTCGATAAATGTGAAATTTTCGATTGAAATGTTACTTGCGCATGAATGTAAGCCTTTTGGGCTGAACTGGCCATTGCCCCTTGTTACCGGTCGTCTTGAGCCAGAAGCGGACTCGGTCAGGCGATTAGGAACTTGGGTGAACGTTTGGTATACTCGAGTATTACCTATGTAGGTTGGTGGAGCCTGGCCAAAAGCCAGGGACGGGGTGAATGACATGAAATGAATGACCAAATGAGCGAGGAAATGTCAGGAGAATGAATGTATCCTTTCATGAATGTTACTATCGCTTTCTATTGTAAATGTTTCTTGAATTATTGATTATTGATGGTTAATGTGTTGGCTTTGTTATGTAATTTCATGTTCGGAACCTTATTGAGATTTTAGCTCATTGAGCTTTGTGGAATTACCATGTGGTGTCATTTTTTGCTTTTGTTTTACTCTCACTGTGCAAATGTTGACCTGTAACAAAATTACATTTTTACCCCCGGTGACTTATTGAACTTTTAAAACATTACAATGATTTCACTGGCTCACGAGAGCAAAAATACGTACATCTGATTTCTGAACCATGACATCAATGAAATGAATTTTTGTGAAAACTATTTGATTACTGATTTTACTGGTTACTCGCTGAGCTTTTAGCTCACCCCAAAAATGTTTTATTTCCCCCCCCCACAGGGCTCAAGGCGAAGGAAAGCTTGGAGTGCTTATTCACGTGACTGGATGGCTTATATCGTGTACAGTTTAAGTTTGGATCTATTTTATGTATGAGTTGGTCTTGTATAAATATTTGAAATTGATATGGATGTAAGTATACGTTCCACGATTGGAATCAGTTTCCGCTGCATTTGTAATATGTAATCATTGGAGAATTTGATGTAATTTTGAGATTTATATTGTAATTGGGTTGAGAACTGTAGTGAGCGACTGAGTCCCGGCGAGAGCTGGGCAGGCGGCCCGCCGAACCCTCTGGTTCGCCTTAGGGGAAAGTGGGGCCGTTACAGGTGGTATCAGAGCTTAGGCTTCGATCTCTATAGTGTATCCTAGACTTGAAGTTTAGGATGCCGGACTGTGGGCTTGGTTTGAAATATTAGTGATTCTTGCGGGTTGACTTGACTTGATTAGTACAAGAGGGAATGTCGAGGACGACATTCTTTTAAGGAGGGGAGATTGTGACGCCCCGAAAAAAAAGAGTTTGAGAACCCGTAAAAATCCTAATCTTTTCCGAGGGTTTTATTTCCTTTAATAGCATGTTTTCTGCATTTCCTGGCTTAGGAAATTTTCCTGAGGAATTTTTATGAGTAATTATAGTTTTTAGATGATTTTTCTAGCCTTGGAGAGTTTTTGGAAAATTAAGAGTATATAATGGACGTGGGACCCACTAGTGCGAAAAGTTCGGAAAAATTCGGCCAAGAAGGTTAAGTTTCGGATACTGTGTAAAATTTATCGGGTGTTAAGAGATAAGTAGAGTGTGTGAAATGATTGATGTGAGAGAAGAAAGAAAGGATAGGAATGCATTTAATGAGGTGACAAGTGTCACTTTCTCATTGGGTGAATTTTAAGATTTACTATTCCAATTTTTGACTTTTTGACCAAAGGATTAAATATCCAAAAATTGCCCAAAAATCACCATTTTTCACTCTTGGATGGCCGGCCCTCTTGTGCTAAGGAAGGAAGAAAACTTCTTCAATTTTCAAGTCCCAACTAGCTCAAATCACCCAAAAATACTTGATTCCATCTATTTTACTCCATAAAATCTCTTTAGTTGATGTTAGTGAGTGTTGTAGTGAAGCTTGTTTGAAGGTTTAAGGTGTCCAACATCCTCCTCTCTCTTGTTTCTTGGTAAGTGAAGCTTGAACACTCTCTTACACCTTATGAAGCCTAAGTTATGCTTATTAGTGATTAAGGTGCTGAAATTTCTGGTTTTTATCTTGGTTTGAAGTGATTTGGTGAAGTTTTCCATTTTATGATGAATTTTCTGGTTTAATATGAATGGGATGTTGTGGCTATCTTGGATGATTGGCAATGGACTATAATGACTCTTGTAGGTGTGAATTGTTGCTAAATGCAACCAATTTTGGATTTGGTGTGAAAATTGAAAAGTTAGGGTTCATAAATCCCTAATTCTGTCCGGTTTTAGATCATAGGGTTAGAGGCCGAATTGGACTTTGCTCAAAACATGAAAGTTGTAGGTATTGATGTGCTTGAGGTGCCTGTAAAATTTCAGGTCATTTGGATTAATGTAGAATGAGATATGACGAAATTACTGTAGCTGTTCTGCTTTGGACAGAATGCAAAAACTGCGTTTGTATTTGGCCATTTTGACTGGAATGTGTCTTCTGATGAAATGTAGCTGGATGTCTTAGCTAACATATGCCTTTGGAATTTCGGCATTTGGACCTGTATAGACTGAGTTGTGTTCATTACAGCATTGTGTGATTTGTAAACCTGTTTTTGGTGGTTCTGGTGTAGTATTTGGCATTTTTGACCTAGTTAAGCTAGGAACTGGATTGAGTGACCTTCTACATTGTTGTAGCCCTGTTTCATAGCTTCGAAACGGTGGGTCTTACACCCCCAACCGATAATTGTAGTGAGAGTTGTGCCATTACCGCATTATGACGTCAAAACTGTTTTTCTGGTTTTGAGCTTAACCTTCATTTCCGGACTTTTTCCTAGCTTGACTTGTCTTTGTACTACTTGGAGCTTGCTGAATGGATATTAGATGAACTTATTTGTGTGACTTTGGGACTGGCTGAAGAAATAATGAAGCCATGATGGCTAGGAAAGTAAGCAAATATAGGGGAAGTGCTGTCCGAACTTTGAAGGGACTTGTTTGCATTGGGTTTGTGATCTAAGGTTTGGATTTGAGCAAGGCAATGATACATGATGGATGGTTTCTGAGCCATGGAGGTGAGTGACCTCAAACTACTTCTAAAGTTATTTATGAACCGTTTCTTACATTGTATACTTTTGAACTGTTTCCAAAGTTACTTTTGAAATGTTTTCTTGCATATCATGCGTGCTGGCATGTGAGTGTGCCTTGTTTGCTATGTTTCTTGACTTCATGACTTGTATTTTGGTTGATAACGTGTTAAGCGCTTATAATGATTTCCAAAATGAGTTTTCGAGGCGAGTGTGTACTTTATCGCACTCGACCTCGATAAATGTGAAATTTTCGATTGAAATGTTACTTGCGCATGAATGTAAGCCTTTTGGGCTGAACTGGCCATTGCCCCTTGTTACCGGTCGTCTTGAGCCAGAAGCGGACTCGGTCAGGCGATTAGGAACTTGGGTGAACGTTTGGTATACTCGAGTATTACCTATGTAGGTTGGTGGAGCCTGGCCAAAAGCCAGGGACGGGGTGAATGACATGAAATGAATGACCAAATGAGCGAGGAAATGTCAGGAGAATGAATGTATCCTTTCATGAATGTTACTATCGCTTTCTATTGTAAATGTTTCTTGAATTATTGATTATTGATGGTTAATGTGTTGGCTTTGTTATGTAATTTCATGTTCGGAACCTTATTGAGATTTTAGCTCATTGAGCTTTGTGGAATTACCATGTGGTGTCATTTTTTGCTTTTGTTTTACTCTCACTGTGCAAATGTTGACCTGTAACAAAATTACATTTTTACCCCCGGTGACTTATTGAACTTTTAAAACATTACAATGATTTCACTGGCTCACGAGAGCAAAAATACGTACATCTGATTTCTGAACCATGACATCAATGAAATGAATTTTTGTGAAAACTATTTGATTACTGATTTTACTGGTTACTCGCTGAGCTTTTAGCTCACCCCAAAAATGTTTTATTTCCCCCCCCCACAGGGCTCAAGGCGAAGGAAAGCTTGGAGTGCTTATTCACGTGACTGGATGGCTTATATCGTGTACAGTTTAAGTTTGGATCTATTTTATGTATGAGTTGGTCTTGTATAAATATTTGAAATTGATATGGATGTAAGTATACGTTCCACGATTGGAATCAGTTTCCGCTGCATTTGTAATATGTAATCATTGGAGAATTTGATGTAATTTTGAGATTTATATTGTAATTGGGTTGAGAACTGTAGTGAGCGACTGAGTCCCGGCGAGAGCTGGGCAGGCGGCCCGCCGAACCCTCTGGTTCGCCTTAGGGGAAAGTGGGGCCGTTACAGGTGGTATCAGAGCTTAGGCTTCGATCTCTATAGTGTATCCTAGACTTGAAGTTTAGGATGCCGGACTGTGGGCTTGGTTTGAAATATTAGTGATTCTTGCGGGTTGACTTGACTTGATTAGTACAAGAGGGAATGTCGAGGACGACATTCTTTTAAGGAGGGGAGATTGTGACGCCCCGAAAAAAAAGAGTTTGAGAACCCGTAAAAATCCTAATCTTTTCCGAGGGTTTTATTTCCTTTAATAGCATGTTTTCTGCATTTCCTGGCTTAGGAAATTTTCCTGAGGAATTTTTATGAGTAATTATAGTTTTTAGATGATTTTTCTAGCCTTGGAGAGTTTTTGGAAAATTAAGAGTATATAATGGACGTGGGACCCACTAGTGCGAAAAGTTCGGAAAAATTCGGCCAAGAAGGTTAAGTTTCGGATACTGTGTAAAATTTATCGGGTGTTAAGAGATAAGTAGAGTGTGTGAAATGATTGATGTGAGAGAAGAAAGAAAGGATAGGAATGCATTTAATGAGGTGACAAGTGTCACTTTCTCATTGGGTGAATTTTAAGATTTACTATTCCAATTTTTGACTTTTTGACCAAAGGATTAAATATCCAAAAATTGCCCAAAAATCACCATTTTTCACTCTTGGATGGCCGGCCCTCTTGTGCTAAGGAAGGAAGAAAACTTCTTCAATTTTCAAGTCCCAACTAGCTCAAATCACCCAAAAATACTTGATTCCATCTATTTTACTCCATAAAATCTCTTTAGTTGATGTTAGTGAGTGTTGTAGTGAAGCTTGTTTGAAGGTTTAAGGTGTCCAACATCCTCCTCTCTCTTGTTTCTTGGTAAGTGAAGCTTGAACACTCTCTTACACCTTATGAAGCCTAAGTTATGCTTATTAGTGATTAAGGTGCTGAAATTTCTGGTTTTTATCTTGGTTTGAAGTGATTTGGTGAAGTTTTCCATTTTATGATGAATTTTCTGGTTTAATATGAATGGGATGTTGTGGCTATCTTGGATGATTGGCAATGGACTATAATGACTCTTGTAGGTGTGAATTGTTGCTAAATGCAACCAATTTTGGATTTGGTGTGAAAATTGAAAAGTTAGGGTTCATAAATCCCTAATTCTGTCCGGTTTTAGATCATAGGGTTAGAGGCCGAATTGGACTTTGCTCAAAACATGAAAGTTGTAGGTATTGATGTGCTTGAGGTGCCTGTAAAATTTCAGGTCATTTGGATTAATGTAGAATGAGATATGACGAAATTACTGTAGCTGTTCTGCTTTGGACAGAATGCAAAAACTGCGTTTGTATTTGGCCATTTTGACTGGAATGTGTCTTCTGATGAAATGTAGCTGGATGTCTTAGCTAACATATGCCTTTGGAATTTCGGCATTTGGACCTGTATAGACTGAGTTGTGTTCATTACAGCATTGTGTGATTTGTAAACCTGTTTTTGGTGGTTCTGGTGTAGTATTTGGCATTTTTGACCTAGTTAAGCTAGGAACTGGATTGAGTGACCTTCTACATTGTTGTAGCCCTGTTTCATAGCTTCGAAACGGTGGGTCTTACACCCCCAACCGATAATTGTAGTGAGAGTTGTGCCATTACCGCATTATGACGTCAAAACTGTTTTTCTGGTTTTGAGCTTAACCTTCATTTCCGGACTTTTTCCTAGCTTGACTTGTCTTTGTACTACTTGGAGCTTGCTGAATGGATATTAGATGAACTTATTTGTGTGACTTTGGGACTGGCTGAAGAAATAATGAAGCCATGATGGCTAGGAAAGTAAGCAAATATAGGGGAAGTGCTGTCCGAACTTTGAAGGGACTTGTTTGCATTGGGTTTGTGATCTAAGGTTTGGATTTGAGCAAGGCAATGATACATGATGGATGGTTTCTGAGCCATGGAGGTGAGTGACCTCAAACTACTTCTAAAGTTATTTATGAACCGTTTCTTACATTGTATACTTTTGAACTGTTTCCAAAGTTACTTTTGAAATGTTTTCTTGCATATCATGCGTGCTGGCATGTGAGTGTGCCTTGTTTGCTATGTTTCTTGACTTCATGACTTGTATTTTGGTTGATAACGTGTTAAGCGCTTATAATGATTTCCAAAATGAGTTTTCGAGGCGAGTGTGTACTTTATCGCACTCGACCTCGATAAATGTGAAATTTTCGATTGAAATGTTACTTGCGCATGAATGTAAGCCTTTTGGGCTGAACTGGCCATTGCCCCTTGTTACCGGTCGTCTTGAGCCAGAAGCGGACTCGGTCAGGCGATTAGGAACTTGGGTGAACGTTTGGTATACTCGAGTATTACCTATGTAGGTTGGTGGAGCCTGGCCAAAAGCCAGGGACGGGGTGAATGACATGAAATGAATGACCAAATGAGCGAGGAAATGTCAGGAGAATGAATGTATCCTTTCATGAATGTTACTATCGCTTTCTATTGTAAATGTTTCTTGAATTATTGATTATTGATGGTTAATGTGTTGGCTTTGTTATGTAATTTCATGTTCGGAACCTTATTGAGATTTTAGCTCATTGAGCTTTGTGGAATTACCATGTGGTGTCATTTTTTGCTTTTGTTTTACTCTCACTGTGCAAATGTTGACCTGTAACAAAATTACATTTTTACCCCCGGTGACTTATTGAACTTTTAAAACATTACAATGATTTCACTGGCTCACGAGAGCAAAAATACGTACATCTGATTTCTGAACCATGACATCAATGAAATGAATTTTTGTGAAAACTATTTGATTACTGATTTTACTGGTTACTCGCTGAGCTTTTAGCTCACCCCAAAAATGTTTTATTTCCCCCCCCCACAGGGCTCAAGGCGAAGGAAAGCTTGGAGTGCTTATTCACGTGACTGGATGGCTTATATCGTGTACAGTTTAAGTTTGGATCTATTTTATGTATGAGTTGGTCTTGTATAAATATTTGAAATTGATATGGATGTAAGTATACGTTCCACGATTGGAATCAGTTTCCGCTGCATTTGTAATATGTAATCATTGGAGAATTTGATGTAATTTTGAGATTTATATTGTAATTGGGTTGAGAACTGTAGTGAGCGACTGAGTCCCGGCGAGAGCTGGGCAGGCGGCCCGCCGAACCCTCTGGTTCGCCTTAGGGGAAAGTGGGGCCGTTACAGGTGGTATCAGAGCTTAGGCTTCGATCTCTATAGTGTATCCTAGACTTGAAGTTTAGGATGCCGGACTGTGGGCTTGGTTTGAAATATTAGTGATTCTTGCGGGTTGACTTGACTTGATTAGTACAAGAGGGAATGTCGAGGACGACATTCTTTTAAGGAGGGGAGATTGTGACGCCCCGAAAAAAAAGAGTTTGAGAACCCGTAAAAATCCTAATCTTTTCCGAGGGTTTTATTTCCTTTAATAGCATGTTTTCTGCATTTCCTGGCTTAGGAAATTTTCCTGAGGAATTTTTATGAGTAATTATAGTTTTTAGATGATTTTTCTAGCCTTGGAGAGTTTTTGGAAAATTAAGAGTATATAATGGACGTGGGACCCACTAGTGCGAAAAGTTCGGAAAATTCGGCCAAGAAGGTTAAGTTTCGGATACTGTGTAAAATTTATCGGGTGTTAAGAGATAAGTAGAGTGTGTGAAATGATTGATGTGAGAGAAGAAAGAAAGGATAGGAATGCATTTAATGAGGTGACAAGTGTCACTTTCTCATTGGGTGAATTTTAAGATTTACTATTCCAATTTTTGACTTTTTGACCAAAGGATTAAATATCCAAAAATTGCCCAAAAATCACCATTTTTCACTCTTGGATGGCCGGCCCTCTTGTGCTAAGGAAGGAAGAAAACTTCTTCAATTTTCAAGTCCCAACTAGCTCAAATCACCCAAAAATACTTGATTCCATCTATTTTACTCCATAAAATCTCTTTAGTTGATGTTAGTGAGTGTTGTAGTGAAGCTTGTTTGAAGGTTTAAGGTGTCCAACATCCTCCTCTCTCTTGTTTCTTGGTAAGTGAAGCTTGAACACTCTCTTACACCTTATGAAGCCTAAGTTATGCTTATTAGTGATTAAGGTGCTGAAATTTCTGGTTTTTATCTTGGTTTGAAGTGATTTGGTGAAGTTTTCCATTTTATGATGAATTTTCTGGTTTAATATGAATGGGATGTTGTGGCTATCTTGGATGATTGGCAATGGACTATAATGACTCTTGTAGGTGTGAATTGTTGCTAAATGCAACCAATTTTGGATTTGGTGTGAAAATTGAAAAGTTAGGGTTCATAAATCCCTAATTCTGTCCGGTTTTAGATCATAGGGTTAGAGGCCGAATTGGACTTTGCTCAAAACATTAAAGTTGTAGGTATTGATGTGCTTGAGGTGCCTGTAAAATTTCAGGTCATTTGGATTAATGTAGAATGAGATATGACGAAATTACTGTAGCTGTTCTGCTTTGGACAGAATGCAAAAACTGCGTTTGTATTTGGCCATTTTGACTGGAATGTGTCTTCTGATGAAATGTAGCTGGATGTCTTAGCTAACATATGCCTTTGGAATTTCGGCATTTGGACCTGTATAGACTGAGTTGTGTTCATTACAGCATTGTGTGATTTGTAAACCTGTTTTTGGTGGTTCTGGTGTAGTATTTGGCATTTTTGACCTAGTTAAGCTAGGAACTGGATTGAGTGACCTTCTACATTGTTGTAGCCCTGTTTCATAGCTTCGAAACGGTGGGTCTTACACCCCCAACCGATAATTGTAGTGAGAGTTGTGCCATTACCGCATTATGACGTCAAAACTGTTTTTCTTGTCTTTGTACTACTTGGAGCTTGCTGAATGGATATTAGATGAACTTATTTGTGTGACTTTGGGACTGGCTGAAGAAATAATGAAGCCATGATGGCTAGGAAAGTAAGCAAATATAGGGGAAGTGCTGTCCGAACTTTGAAGGGACTTGTTTGCATTGGGTTTGTGATCTAAGGTTTGGATTTGAGCAAGGCAATGATACATGATGGATGGTTTCTGAGCCATGGAGGTGAGTGACCTCAAACTACTTCTAAAGTTATTTATGAACCGTTTCTTACATTGTATACTTTTGAACTGTTTCCAAAGTTACTTTTGAAATGTTTTCTTGCATATCATGCGTGCTGGCATGTGAGTGTGCCTTGTTTGCTATGTTTCTTGACTTCATGACTTGTATTTTGGTTGATAACGTGTTAAGCGCTTATAATGATTTCCAAAATGAGTTTTCGAGGCGAGTGTGTACTTTATCGCACTCGACCTCGATAAATGTGAAATTTTCGATTGAAATGTTACTTGCGCATGAATGTAAGCCTTTTGGGCTGAACTGGCCATTGCCCCTTGTTACCGGTCGTCTTGAGCCAGAAGCGGACTCGGTCAGGCGATTAGGAACTTGGGTGAACGTTTGGTATACTCGAGTATTACCTATGTAGGTTGGTGGAGCCTGGCCAAAAGCCAGGGACGGGGTGAATGACATGAAATGAATGACCAAATGAGCGAGGAAATGTCAGGAGAATGAATGTATCCTTTCATGAATGTTACTATCGCTTTCTAATGTAAATGTTTCTTGAATTATTGATTATTGATGGTTAATGTGTTGGCTTTGTTATGTAATTTCATGTTCGGAACCTTATTGAGATTTTAGCTCATTGAGCTTTGTGGAATTACCATGTGGTGTCATTTTTTGCTTTTGTTTTACTCTCACTGTGCAAATGTTGACCTGTAACAAAATTACATTTTTACCCCCGGTGACTTATTGAACTTTTAAAACATTACAATGATTTCACTGGCTCACGAGAGCAAAAATACGTACATCTGATTTCTGAACCATGACATCAATGAAATGAATTTTTGTGAAAACTATTTGATTACTGATTTTACTGGTTACTCGCTGAGCTTTTAGCTCACCCCAAAAATGTTTTATTTCCCCCCCCCCACAGGGCTCAAGGCGAAGGAAAGCTTGGAGTGCTTATTCACGTGACTGGATGGCTTATATCGTGTACAGTTTAAGTTTGGATCTATTTTATGTATGAGTTGGTCTTGTATAAATATTTGAAATTGATATGGATGTAAGTATACGTTCCACGATTGGAATCAGTTTCCGCTGCATTTGTAATATGTAATCATTGGAGAATTTGATGTAATTTTGAGATTTATATTGTAATTGGGTTGAGAACTGTAGTGAGCGACTGAGTCCCGGCGAGAGCTGGGCAGGCGGCCCGCCGAACCCTCTGGTTCGCCTTAGGGGAAAGTGGGGCCGTTACAGATCCGCAGTTTTCTTGGGCTAGTTGGGTATTACCGACGTTTCATTAAAGACTTCTCCAAATTAGCAGGTCCTTTAACTGACCTGACGAAGAAACATGGTCGGTTCGTACGGAATTCCCGATGTGAGACAAGTTTTCAGGAGTTAAAGAAAAGATTGACCATGGCTCCAGTGCTAGTCTTGCCTAACGGAGTGGACGGATTTGCTGTGTATACTGATGCGTCGCGAGAAGGCCTGGGATGCATTTTAATGCAGAGCCGTAATGTGATCTCTTTTGCCTCTAGGAAGTTGAAACTCCACGAGCAGAATTACCCGACCCACGATCTGGAGCTAGCCGCCGTTGTTTTCGCACTGAAATAGTGGAGGCATTACCTATATTGGGTGACCTTTGAAGTGTACTCGGACCATAAGAGTCTTAGGTACCTCTTCTCCCAGAAGGAATTAAACATGAGGCAACGACGGTAGATGGAATTTCTGGAAGATTACGACTGCACAATCAACTACCATCCGGGAAAGGCAAACGTGGTAGCCGATGCCTTGAGTCGTAAGGGGGAAACAACTGATTTTAATTTTAGCTCCGAGGGTATCTTAAAATACCGGAACCGAATAGTGGTGTCGAAGGATGAATCATTGAAAATATAGATTCTAGAGAAAACCCATCGGTCCAAGTATACAATCCATCTGGGTCGTAGCAAGATGTATCAAGACCTGAAAGGAACCTATTGGTGGGACAATATGAAGAAGGAAATCGCTTTGTACGTGCAAAAATGTCTCATTTGCCAACAGGTGAAAGCGGAGCATAAAAAATGTGAGGCCCCAGTTCGTTCTACGTTGATATATTCATTAATTGGGCGGTAACGTTTGGTTTTAGGAGTATTTCGAAAACCCTAAGTAGGGATTAAGATTTAAACCCTAAGTTCCGGTTAAGATTGAAAACCCGTTTTTTCTACATTTTCTTTATTAGAAAATTTCCCAGATAATTTTTATGAGTAAATATAGTTTTTAGATGATTTTTCTAGTATTGGTTAGATTTTGAGAAAATTAAGAACGTATATCGGACGTGGGACCCACTAGTGCGAAAAGTTCGGAAAAATTCGGCCAATTAGGTTAAATTCCGGATACTGTGTAAAATTTATCGGGTGTTAAGAGATAAGTAGAGAGTGAGATATGATTGATGTGAGAGAGAAAAGAAAGGATAGGAATGCATTAATGGTGGTGACAAGTGTCACCATTTCATTGGAGAAGACTTAAGAATTACTATTCACTTTCTTGACTTTTTTGACCAAAAGATTAAATATCCAAAAATTGCTCAAAAATCACCATTTTCTTCCTTGTGTTGGCCGGCCCTTTCTCTCTCAAAGAAGAAGGAAATTCTTCAACTTTCAAGCTTCCAATTGGACCAAAATCCACCAAATCAAGAGTTTAAGTTAGTTTTACTCCATACAATCTTTCCTTTTGGTGATATTGGTTGGTTTATTGAAGCTTTTTGGAAGAGCTAAGGTGTCCATCATCTTCCTCTCTCTTGTTATTAGGTGAGTGATGCTTCAACCTTTCCCCTATACTTAATGATGGTTTTTTTGTGCTTAATGGTGGCTTCAGTGATGGAATATATGATTTATTTCTTGATTTGAAGAGTTTTGGTGAAGTTTTTATTTTATTGGGAATTTTTCTGGTTTAATATGAATGGGATGTTGTGGCCTTGTATGATGAATGGTAATGGACTATAATGACTCTAGTGGGTGTGAATTGTGGATAAATGCAACCAATTATGGATTTGGATTGGAAAATGAAAAGCTAGGGTTCATAAAACCCCAATTCTGTCCGGTTTTGGATCATAGGGTTAGCGGCCGAATTTGACTTTGCTCAAAACATGAAAGTTGTAGGTATTGATGTGTTTGAGGTGCCTGTAAAATTTCAGGTCATGTGGAGTGATGTAGAATGAGATATGACGAAATTACTGTAGCTGTTCTGCTTTGGACAGAATGCAAAAACTGTACTGGTAATTGGCCATTTTGACTGGAATTGGTTTGGATTTGGATGTTGGTGTCTTCTGTTGAAATGTAGCTGGACGTCTTAGCTACCATATGCCTTTGGAATTTCGGCATTTGGACTTGTATAGACTAAGTTATAGTCATTACAGTTTTATGTGATTTGCAAACCTGTTTTGGTAATTCTGGATTTGTATTTTGCAAATTTGACCTAGTTGTGCTAGGATTTGGACTGAGTGGCCTTCTACATTGTTGTACTCCTGTTTCTTAGCTTCTAAACGGTGGGTCTTACACCCCCATCCGATAGCCGTAGTGAATTTGGTGCCATTACCGCATATTGAGGTCAAATACGGTTTGTGATTCTGGTACGTTTTTGAAAAGTTTATGGCTGGAACTTTGGCTTCACATTTGACTGAGTTACAAGCTGTTTGGGCTTCCGACCAAAACACCAAACTTATAGCCCTATGTCAGAGCTTTCTAACGCCCTTGGAATTTCATGAATCGGATTTATAAAACCTGAGATATAGCCGAGCAAACAAGGCCTGCCCGTGAAAATGACCAGAAATCTGTTTTGGTCCTGATGACCAATTTCCGTTCCGAATTTGGATTGCCGACCTTCATGAAAGTTGTTCCATTTGGAATGAACTATCTAACTGCCAATTTTCAGCTCTTTTGACCATGTGTAGCATAGAAAACAGTTAGCACTCAAAACTGACCATTTGTGCATTGGCCAGATTTCGTAAGTGATTGTGTTTGGTTCATTTGGGACTGAAGCCTCCAGTTTCAGTTCTGGATGTCTTCATAACAGTTGTTGTTCATCCTTTAAGCTTCGATTTGGCATCTCATCCGCCTTAATCCGATATTCGTAGCTCAACTTATGGGTGAACTAGAAATGAGTATCAAATCTGCCGTTTCCGTTTCCGTCTGTCATATTTACGTGCGTGCGTGTTGTTTTGCCGTTTTGCTTGTTTTGGGCATGCTAGTGGCCGTTTGTGATAAAATCTTCTATTTCAGACAGCGGTGAGCTAGGCGGAGCCGGTGGGGCGCACTACTAGCGAACGCGCGAAGCGATTTTGCTTTCGTACTACTTTTGGTATTTTGAGTAAGTATTCAGGCCGGTTTGGTGTGTTTTCTTTGCTATGTGTTTGAGATATGTGAAAAGGGCACTTAGGCGAGGCTGTACTTTATCGCACTCGACCTAAACCCTAATTTGAATGTATAATTGTACTTGGCATATGTATATGAACCTTTTGGAACCAAAACCCTTGAGCTTGTGGCTCGGGGCGACTTTCGAATAAAGTTTGTGAAGTTTGCAAAGTTTGTGATTTTGAATAATTTTGTGAAGTTTGTGAGTTTGGGGCGAACTCTTGACCTGGTTGGACTATTCGAGCCGGTTAGGGCTTGGTCGAAGGCAGTCTAACTTAGTCTGAGGTCACCAAGTTTGTAGGTTCATGTTATGAACCAATTTTGTGAATCCGGTTCACCGAGAAGGTGACCAAGTTTGTGACCCGAGCTTGTGACTCAAGCTCAAGTTTGTGATTTCGTTCGCCCGGGCAAGTTTGTGAGGGTGATAAGGTGTTGGTGGGTGTACAAGTGAAGTTCTACGGACTATTATTTGCAGTCGACGGAGTATCGGCAGGAGATCACGCATGGCACATGAGTTGGCTTTGGAGCCACCTGTATCCTTATTATGTGATGTTATTTTCTGCTTTTGCTTTACTCTTATTGTGTAACTGTTACGTGAAATTTATGCTTTCGCCCCTGTTTACTTACTAAGCATATAGCTTACCCCATTCCTTTTGTTTTCCTTAGCAGGGGCCGACGCGGGGACTTTTGGCTCGTATACTAGTATAGTTAGATTGGCTTGTAATAGTTGAACAGTTAGGATGTTTGTTTTTGCTTTGGTGGTTTGACTCGATACTTTTGGAGAATGTAATTATAACTCTTTGGGGGTTGTATATATTGTATTTAGTGCTCTTTCGAACTTTAAGTTTTGAGTCCTGGCGCGAGCTAGGCAGGCGGCCCGCCGATACCCTTGGGTTCGCCCTTGGGAGTAGTGGGGTCGTCACAGTTGGTATCAGAGCTTAGGCTTCAAATTCCTGTAGTGTATCCTAGGCTTGAAGTTTAGGATGCCGGACTGTGGGATTCGATTTGATTTGAAAGTTAAGCAATTGAGGGATAAAACCCAAAGCCTGCTTTGCGTGGTCTCCGCGCGGAGTGTGCTTGGGCTGAGTGGTGAATGGGTATGAAGGATTAAGTGCTCGTTCGAGCATAAGCTATGAACCCTGAAGTGTTATAGGTCTTCAATCTTTCTCATGATATCTAAGGACCATAGATAGGTATGTCGGGTAGGAAGTTCGATTTGTAGATGGTTTACTCTTGGGACTGGCCAGCTCGAGATGTGAACTATCTTATTTCGGATTCTTGTGCTCGAATACTCCAGAATTGAGGCGATGCAAGCTACTAGGTACTTGAGAATTGTATTTTGGAAACATGAACAGGCTTTGTCTGACTAGAATGAGCACAAAAGGTCAATGGACATCTAGTTTGGATAGTAAGGGACGTGAGAGATCAGACGGGCTGATACTGGGACGACTTCACCTTTTCCTTTTGGTTCGCCCGTGTATTACGACCACCTGACGTTAGTATATGTGTTTGTGTACATGGTTATCTGTCCAACTTGATATGTATTTGTATACTTGCTTGTCCGTCTTTTGATATGGCGTGTTATGTGCGATATGTTATTTGTGTAATTGGTATGTTGGATTTTGTTATTGTAGTCAATTTACTGCATTCATTCATTAAAGTACCTTTTTGGAAAGAAAAGAGAGAGAAGGGAAAACTATATATATATATGTATATATGTGGAAGGAGGACATAGTCGCGGACATGGTCATGGCTGTGGAACAAAACGAGGCCGAGAGTTAAGAGAAGAAAGGGAGGAAACAATAGCTGAACAAAACATGGACCGAGAATGCCACTTGTGTCCAAGAATTGATTATGACCCATTGTTTTGCCCGAAAGGCTACCATCTGAGTTCCAGCAATTTTGTGAGATGGCACATTGGGTTGAGATGTATAAGGAAATTGCGGTTCTTCGAGACGAAATAGAAGTCCAAAAGAAACTAGTCGCATATTGGGAAGGGCGATGGAAGCACGAGTATTCAGAGAAAATTGAGCTCTTGCACAAGAACTTAGAGCTAAAAAGGAAATACGAAGGGATTTCCGGGGAGGCCTTAGCAATGGCACAGAGCACTACTTCTATGGGGGTTCCAGAGAAAACTCAAAGGACAGAAATATCAAGGCCGCAAGTGAAGACCTTCCATGCAAAGAAAAGGAGCGCATCTCTTGAGAATCAAAGGCCAGAACCGAGTAAGCGAGGTAGGTCATCTGCTAAGAAGGGTCGTGGAGCAGGTGGTGTGACAATTTGTGGTTATTGTAGAAAATCCAATCACATTGAAGTGAATTGTTGGAGAAAGGGGAGGAGATGTCTGCGCTGTGGGAACGCCAAGCACCAAATTGCTAATTGCCCGGGTTTATTGCACGAAAAGAAAGGAACTCAGCAACTAACCCAGACCGACCCTGGACCGTCAACTAGAGAAGGGACTGGAATGAAGAGCCTCATTTCTTTTAAGACCGTGGAAGGTACAGGCTACTGGTTACTTTAGATTTGATAGATTCCGTTCATAGAAATTTCAAGGACGAAATTGTCCTAAGTGGGGGAGATTGTGAGGCCCCGGTTCGTTCTACGTTGATATATTCATTAATTGGGCGGTAACGTTTGGTTTTGGGAGTATTTCGAAAACTCTAAGTAGGGATTAAGATTTAAACCCTAAGTTCCGGTTAAGATTGAAAACCCGTTTTTTCTACATTTTCTTTATTAGAAAATTTCCCAGATAATTTTTATGAGTAAATATAGTTTTTAGATGATTTTTCTAGTATTGGTTAGATTTTGAGAAAATTAAGAACGTATATCGGACGTGGGACCCACTAGTGCGAAAAGTTCGGAAAAATTCGGCCAATTAGGTTAAATTCCGGATACTGTGTAAAATTTATCGGGTGTTAAGAGATAAGTAGAGAGTGAGATATGATTGATGTGAGAGAGAAAAGAAAGGATAGGAATGCATTAATGGTGGTGACAAGTGTCACCATTTCATTGGAGAAGACTTAAGAATTACTATTCACTTTCTTGACTTTTTTGACCAAAAGATTAAATATCCAAAAATTGCTCAAAAATCACCATTTTCTTCCTTGTGTTGGCCGGCCCTTTCTCTCTCAAAGAAGAAGGAAATTCTTCAACTTTCAAGCTTCCAATTGGACCAAAATCCACCAAATCAAGAGTTTAAGTTAGTTTTACTCCATACAATCTTTCCTTTTGGTGATATTGGTTGGTTTATTGAAGCTTTTTGGAAGAGCTAAGGTGTCCATCATCTTCCTCTCTCTTGTTATTAGGTGAGTGATGCTTCAACCTTTCCCCTATACTTAATGATGGTTTTTTTGTGCTTAATGGTGGCTTCAGTGATGGAATATATGATTTATTTCTTGATTTGAAGAGTTTTGGTGAAGTTTTTATTTTATTGGGAATTTTTCTGGTTTAATATGAATGGGATGTTGTGGCCTTGTATGATGAATGGTAATGGACTATAATGACTCTAGTGGGTGTGAATTGTGGATAAATGCAACCAATTATGGATTTGGATTGGAAAATGAAAAGCTAGGGTTCATAAAACCCCAATTCTGTCCGGTTTTGGATCATAGGGTTAGAGGCCGAATTTGACTTTGCTCAAAACATGAAAGTTGTAGGTATTGATGTGTTTGAGGTGCCTGAAACATTTCAGGTCATTTGGATTGATGCAGAATGAGATATGACAAAATTACTGTAGCTGTTCTGCTTTGGACAGAATGCGAAAACTGTAATGGTAATTGGCCATTTTGACTGGAATTGGTTTGGATTTGGATGTTGGTGTCTTCTGATGAAATGTAGCTGGACGTCTTAGCTACCATATGCCTTTGGAATTTCGGCATTTGGCCTTGTATAGACTAAGTTATAGTCATTACAGTTTTATGTGATTTGCAAACCTGTTTTGGTAATTCTGGATTTGTATTTTGCAAATTTGACCTAGTTGTGCTAGGATTTGGACTGAGTGGCCTTCTACATTGTTGTACTCCTATTTCTTAGCTTCGAAACGGTGGGTCTTACACCCCCATCCGATAACCGTAGTGAATTTTGTGCCATTACCGCATATTGAGGTCAAATACGGTTTGTGATTCTGGTACGTTTTTGGAAAGTTTATGGCTGGAACTTTGGCTTCACATTTGACTGAGTTACAGCTGTTTGGGCTTCCGACCAAAACACCAAACTTATAGCCCTATATCAGAGCTTTCTAACGCCCTTGGAATTTCATGAATCGGATTTATAAAACCTGAGATATAGCCAAGCAAACAAGGCCTGCCCGTGAAAATGACCAGAAATCTGTTTTGGTCCTGATGACCAATTTCCGTTCCGAATTTGGATTGCCGACCTTCATTAAAGTTGTTCCATTTGGAATGAACTATCTAACTGCCAATTTTCAGCTCTTTTGACCATGTGTAGCATAGAAAACAGTTAGCACTCAAAACTGACCATTTGTGCATTGGCCAGATTTCGTAAGTGATTGTGTTTGGTTCATTTGGGACTGAAGCCTCCAGTTTTAGTTCTGGATGTCTTCATAACAGTTGTTGTTCATCCTTTAAGCTTCGATTTGGCATCTCATCCGCCTTAATCCGATATTCGTAGCTCAACTTATGGGTGAACTAGAAATGAGTATCAAATCTGCCGTTTCCGTTTCCGTCTGTCATATTTACGTGCGCGCGTGTTGTTTTGCCGTTTTGCTTGTTTTGGGCATGTTAGTGGCCGTTTGTGATAAAATCTTCTATTTCAGACAGCGGTGAGCTAGGCGGAGCCGGTGGGGCGCACTACTAGCGAACGCGCGAAGCGATTTTGCTTTCGTACTACTTTTGGTATTTTGAGTAAGTATTCAGGCCGGTTTGGTGTGTTTTCTTTGCTATGTGTTTGAGATATGTGAAAAGGGCACTTAGGCGAGGGTGTACTTTATCGCACTCGACCTAAACCCTAATTTGAATGTATAATTGTACTTGGCATATGTATATGAACCTTTTGGAACCAAAACCCTTGAGCTTGTGGCTCGGGGCGACTTTCGAATAAAGTTTGTGAAGTTTGCAAAGTTTGTGATTTTGAATAATTTTGTGAAGTTTGTGAGTTTGGGGCGAACTCTTGACCTGGTTGGACTATTCGAGCCGGTTAGGGCTTGGTCGAAGGCAGTCTAACTTAGTCTGAGGTCACCAAGTTTGTAGGTTCATGTTATGAACCAATTTTGTGAATCCGGTTCACCGAGAAGGTGACCAAGTTTGTGACCCGAGCTTGTGACTCAAGCTCAAGTTTGTGATTTCGTTCGCCCGGGCAAGTTTGTGAGGTGACTGGCCAGTGAGGGTGATAAGGTGTCGGTGGGTGTACAAGTGAAGTTCTACGGACTATTATTTGCAGTCGACGGAGTGTCGGCAGGAGATCACGCATGGCACATAAGTTGGCTTTGGAGCCACCTGTATCCTTATTATGTGATGTTACTTTTCTACTTTTGCTTTACTCTTATTGTGTAACTGTTACGTGAAATTTATGCTTTCGCCCCTGTTTACTTACTAAGCATATAGCTTACCCCATTCCTTTTGTTTTCCTTAGCAGGGGCCGACGCGGGGACTTTTGGCTCGTATACTAGTATAGTTAGATTGGCTTGTAATAGTTGAACAGTTAGGATGTTTGTTTTTGCTTTGGTGGTTTGACTCGATACTTTTGGAGAATGTAATTATAACTCTTTGGTGGTTGTATATATTGTATTTAGTGCTCTTTCAAACTTTAAGTTTTGAGTCCTGGCGCGAGCTAGGCAGGCGGCCCGTCGATACCCTTGGGTTCGCCCTTGGGAGATGTGGGGTCGTCACAAAAAACCATCGGGCCTGTTACAACCCCATGAGATACCCGAGTGGAAGTGGAAAAACATCACCATGGACTTCGTTTCAGGTTTGCTGAGGACGCAAAGAGGGCAAAATTGCCGTTTGGGTGATCGTCGATCGATTAACCAAATCGGCCCTTTTCTTGCCAGTAAACATGAAGTACTCCATGGACAAGTTGGCCCAACTGTACATGGACAAGATTGTAAAGCTACATGGCGTTCCTGTGAGCATCGTCTCCGATAGAGATCTCCGGTTCGTATCTCGGTTTTGGCAGAAATTCCAAGAAACTCTGGGGACTAAACTCAACTTGAGCACGACTTATCACCCTCAGACGGATGGACAATCGGATCGGACAATCCAGACTCTCGAGGACATGCTACGGACTTGCATTCTGGATTTTGGAGGCAATTAGGGTCAACACATGACCTTAGTAGAGTTTGCGTACAACAACAGCTACCATTCGTCGATTCAAATGGCTCCATACGAGGCACTATATGGACGAAAATGCCGGTCACCGATCTACTGGGATGAAGTTGGCGAGAGAAAAGCGCTAGATCCAGCAACTATTCCATGGATGGAAGAGGCGTGAGAAAAGGTCAAGTTGATACGGCAACGACTCCAAATAGCTCAAAGCTGACAAAAGAGTTATGCAGACAATCGAAGAAAAGACTTGGAGTTCGAAGTTGGAGACCATGTGTTTCTTAAAGTCACACCATTACGGAGCCTCACAGCAGGTAGAGGAAAGAAGCTCCAATCAAGGTACGTTGGACCTTACAAGATCCTCCAGAGGGTAGGAACGGTCGCGTATCGATTAGAGCTGCCGTCCAGTCTCTCTCGAATTCACGACGTCTTCCACGTCTCGATGTTCAAGAAGTACTATCCCGACCCATCCCATATCTTACAACCAGAGGAGATCGACGTAGACGAATCGCTTGCTTACGAAGAGAAATCTATCCAAGTGCTTGACCGGAAAGTCAAAGAGTTAAGAAACAAGCAAATTCCGTTGGTTAAGATACTATGGAGAAACCATGGGGTAGAGGAAGCTACCTGGGAGGTGGAAGAAGAGATGCAAATGAAATACCCTGAACTTTTCGTGAGTTAAGGTGAGAAATTTCGAGGGCGAAATTCTTTTAAGGGGGAGAAAGTGTGAGAACCCGTAATTTTCTCATTTTCTAGGTTTTATTCTCTTTAATGGCATGTTTTCTGCATTTTCTTTATTAGGAAAATTTTTCCGATAATTTTTATGAGTAAATATGGTTTTTAGATGATTTTTCTAGTATCGGTTAGTTTTTGAGAAATTAAAAGCGTATACCGGACGTGGGACCCGCTAGTGCGAAAAGTTCGGAAAAATATGGCCAACTAGGTTAAAATTTGGATACTGGGTTTAATTTACCGGATGTTATGAGATAATTAGAGATTATCAAGTGGAT
The DNA here is from genome assembly GCF_036785885.1 of Coffea arabica. Classification (NCBI taxonomy): domain Eukaryota; kingdom Viridiplantae; phylum Streptophyta; class Magnoliopsida; order Gentianales; family Rubiaceae; genus Coffea; species Coffea arabica. The sequence continues at coordinate 30,085,463 of NC_092316.1, read as the reverse complement.
TGGTGTGAGAGGAACAAGGAGATAACCATGCCTTGACTAAAAGTGACAAGTGTCACTTGGAGGTTGATTTCACTTTTTGACCACTATTCATTCTTTTACCAATAAATCAAAATTTGACCCAAAAATCCCTCAAATTTGCAAGCTTGAAGCCGGCTCTCTCCAAGGAAGAAAGAAAGGAAAACTCTCCAAATTCCTAGCTCTACTCTTGCTCAAATCCACCAAAACAGCCATTTAATCTTGCATTTGTTCCATAAAACCCCTTCACTTAGTGATTGTGAGGTGATTGGTGGAGTTGTTTGGAAGGCTAAGTTGGTTAGTTGCTCCTTCTCTTGCATTACAAGGTGAGAAGCTAAGGGACTTCTCTTTTCTTTCCAATAATGCTTAATTAGTGACCTTTGTGAGTTGAAGTGATGATATTAGGTGTTGTTTTGTGATTTTTGGTTGAAATTGGTGAAGTTTTATATTTATTTGTGATTTTTCTGTTTTCATATGATTATTATTGTGTGGCCATGTATGATGATTGGAAATGATATTGAAGGAAGCTAGAAGGTGGAAAGTGTGGTTAATTGCAGAAAATTTCTGTTTTGGAAGGAAATTGTGGAAACTAGGGTTTCATTTCCCCTCATTCTACCCGGCACTGTTTATCATAGTTAGAGGCTTCATTTGTGACAGCCCCACCTCACCCTAAGGCGAACCAAAGGGTTCAGCGGACCGCCTGCCCAGCTCTCGCCAGGACTACGGAGTCGAATTACACAAATCCGATATTACGCGAGATAGGACCCAAAAGAATTGAACGATTGAAGACCGCCAAGCTTACAAGTAACTTACCAAAATCACATAGGGAAAACACTTTCATATATACATGTCACTAGGTTTACAATACAAGTGGAACCAGTGAAATGAAATACATTTGGAGTTTGCTCACTCTCGAGGAGCTATACAAAAGAACAAAAGATTATCTAACTAGCTCAACTTGCTTCTCAAAATCATGATTTCCAAAAGAGGTTCCTGTAAGGAAAACAAAGATAACGAGAAGGGGGTGAGCTTACGCCCAATGAGGTACCAAACATGTAGCAGAAAAATCAGGCATTTCACGTTATACAAATCAGATACACATGCTCGCTATAAAGTAAGACAGGTAAACACAAGAACTCAAATAGGAAGGATACAGGTGGCTCTCAGGAACCAGCTTTCCAGCGCAGTACTTGATCCAAGCCGGTTGACTCTCCGTCAACGTATATAGAACCAACACTTCCGTAGACCCCACTTTACACCAAATTCCGTCCACCAAACACCCCTTTACCGGGCCCGCTCACCTCAACAGAAACAGAAATGGTAATACTCGAGTATACCGGAATCAAGGGTCTCAATACCCAAAGATCCCAAAACAGACTACCGTGGTTCGTTATCTAATCGTCCAGGCCCTTGCCGGCCCGACTCGAATAACTTAGCCACAGGATTTGAGCTCATAGGTCACAGAAAGGTCATTGGTTACAAGTTTCCAAACGACGTCCGAACAGATACAGGTACAGATACTGATACAGATATCAAATACAGATACCAATTCAGATTGACACCAAAATTGGCATATGAACAGACAAGAGAACGAGTGTGATAAAGTACACGCTCGTCTCAAACAAATTAAATAGATTGCAGAGCAGAAATCAAGTTAAACAGCAATGGAGGGGAGTGGTACACTCACCGGTTCAAGTACAGATACCTCAAAAGTTTTCACTTCAGATTGGCTTTAATCGCCAAGAAACCCTAAAATAATCAAAGTAAACCAATTGAAGGTTTCACATCCAGAATCGAGTAAACAAAATGCACATGTGAGGCTCGACTACTAGTCGTATGCCTCGCCAAATAATTACTAATGCAAGGGTACAAAACATGATTTTTGGGAACAAAAAGGTAACATGAAGACCTAGGTTCAACAACCCAAAAGCCCTTCATTTCTATCACAAGCCAATTCAAACTTAAAGGAACCAATCGGCCTAGAAACATTGGACAGCACTTCCCCTAAATTTCTTACTTTTCCAGCCATCACGGCTTCATTATTTTCCTCAATCAACTCCCAAAGTCATACTCAATATACATTCATCACCACAGCCGTTCAATAGGCTCAAGGTTATCCAAGTACACAAGTTAGCTTGGAAAATGACCGGAAATAAAAGTCAAGCCCTAGAATATTCCAATAAGCACAAGAAAACTTGATTACAAGTCATAAACCAATGCCAACACGATCACAATAGGGTTCCATAAGCATATATAAGCATTAGAGGAAACCAGAAAAATCCGGAAATGGAATTAGCTTTAGCCCTGAAAAAACAGTTTTTGACCTCATTTCGCGGTAATGGCACCAATTTCACTACGATTATTGGATGAGGGTGTAAGACCCACCATTTCGAAGCTAAAAGACAGGGCTACAACATCACAGAAGGTCACTCAACCCAGTTTTGAGTACAAACAGGTCAAAAATGCAAGATACTACATCAAAAATGTAAAACAGATTCACCAAAATGCATTCTAGCGGAAACATCATAACTCAGGCTCTCCAAGTCCAAATACAGAAATTCCAAGACCAGCTGAAAGCTAAGAAACAGGGATAAATTTCATCAGAAGGCCTCAACAACCAATTCGGAAGCAATTCCAGCCAAAACAACCAATTACAGGCGCAATTCTTACATTCGGATAAAACCAGGACAGCAAGGGTAATTTCGACTTTTCTCATTCTACACTACTCCGATTTACCTGAAATTTTGTAGGCACCTCTAAAATGTCATTCCCTACAACTTTCATGTTTTAAGCTAAGGCCAATTCGGCCTCTAACTAGGAGCTAAAAATTCGGACAGAATGCTCCCTCAAGAACCCTAATTTTCTGAAATTTCTTCCAAACCAGAAATTGGTTGGAATTAATCACTTTTTCCACCTCCTAGAGTCATTATATACCATTTCCAATCATCATAGATAACCACCCAATCATGCTTATATTAAAACAGAAAAATCCCCAAAAATAATAAAACTTCATCACTTCAACCACAAATCAAGAAATAATCCATAATATTGCATCTCATACCACCACTAATCATGATTTAAGCATCAATTAAGGGAGGAGAGTGGTTCTTCACAACTTACCTTAGAAACAAGAGAGAGAGAGCTATTGGTCCTCTTAGCTTTCCAAATAACTCCACAAAACAACTCACTATCACTCCCTTAAGTGTTTCTATGGAACAAAAACAAGTTTAGATGGTTGAATTCTTGGATTTGAGCAAGAAAGAATCAAGAAGTTGAAGAGGTTTTCTTTCTTCCTTTCCTAGAGAGAAATTCGGCCAAGCTTGAAGAAAAATGGAAGATATTTGGTCAATTTTTGGTTTTATTTAGTAATTGGTAAAAGGTTGAATAGTAAGTCAAAACAAGATTTAATCATATGGTGACACATGTCCCTCTCATTAATTCATGCCTAACTTGTTTTTGTCTTTCTCACACCTATGCACTTGGTACCTCTAAATATCTCATAACACCCGGTAAATTAAACCCAGTATCCAAAACTTAACCTAACTGGCCGAATTTTTCCGAACTTTTCGCATTAGCGGGTCCCACGTCCGTTATACGTTCTTAATTTTTCAAAAACTATCCGATACTAGGAAAATCATCTAAAAACTATATTTACTCATAAAAATTATCTAGAATTTTCCTAATCAAGAAAATGCAGAAAACATGCCATTAAAGATAATAAAACCTAGAAGATGGAAAAGTTACGGGTTCTCACAGAATTAGCCTTGGATTAAAACATAAAAGTTGTAGGGAATGATATTTTAGAGTTTCCTGCAAAAATTCAGGCCAATCGGAGTAGCGTAGCTTGTGAAAAGACCGAAATACCCCTGCTGCCCTGTTTCTACCCGAACTTGATAATTGCTTCTGGAATTGGTTAATTTGGTTGGGAATACTTCTGATTTGGTTGTTGACGTCTTCTTAAGAAATGTAGCCTGGTGTCTTAGCTTTCGGATGGCTTTGGAATCACTTGATTTAGACTTAGGTAGCCTGAATTACAGTTCGTTAACCAGAATGCGGTTTGTTAACCTATTTTTGCAGTTCTGGTTTAGTATATTGAATTTTTGACCTGGTTTCACTAGAAACGGGACTGAGTGGCCTTCTTCAACATTGTAGCCCTATCTATTAGCTTCAAAACAGTGTATCTTACACCTCCATCGGATAATTGAAGTGCCAATGGTACCAAAACCGCAAAATGATGTCAAAAACTGTTTTTAAGGTTTAAAGTTTAACTTCAATTCCGGACTTTTCCCTGGTTTACTCTAGTGCTTATACATTCTAGTGGAACCTTGTTTTGGTGGTATGTGGCTTTGGTTATGACTTGTAATCGAGTTTTATTATGCTTATTTGAATGTTTTAGGACGTGACGGTGGTCCAAGGCGCTCTTTGAGCAGAAGTTGATGAAATTTCACTTGCTTGCTTGGTGAGTATGCTACTCACTTGTTTGTTTACAATGTGGCTTTATTATATTGAACTTTATGCCTTGAAGGCTTATTTGCACTGTTGAAACTGATTAAAGTGAGGGTGTACTTGATCGCTCCCACCCCTTTTGTATTATGCACGACTGTTTACTGTTTTACTGTGGTACTTGAAATGTACATGGAAAACTGGATTTGGTGTCGTTTGGACGAGGATCCAACGGCTTTTACTGTTACTACTGAGCTCAACCCCATTGGTAGTCGATTGAATCGAGCCAGCGAGGGCTTGGTCGTGAAAGTTGACGAGCCATGGGGACTGTTATATAGAATCTTGTAGTAGTGAGACTTTTGATTCCGGTATACTCGAGTATTACCAAATTTATACTGTTTGGAGTTCGGGCCCGGTAGGGGTATGTTGGGTTGAAGGAATGGAAGTAAAGTGGAGCCTACGGTTGGTTACTCTTAAACATTGACGGAAGGTCAATGAGGTTCGATCAAGAATGCAAGCGAGGAAATGGGCTCTTGAGAGCCGCCCGTATTCTTTTATCAACTCTATTAATGTGTGCTCTTGGTTTACTTTTGATGATTTGAAATGAAAAACTTTATGCTTATATGAACTTGGTTGCTTGAGTGATAGTATCTCACTGGGCGTAAGCTCACTCTATTCCGTTTGTTTTCCTTACAGGAAATTGAATACTTTTGGAAATGCGATGAATATGGATTGCCGAGTTGAGCTTATGTATATATATATTTTGAATAGCTCCTTTTGGGCAAAACCCTAAACTCATTTTGACCCAACCCATCGTTGAATTGTAATTTGCAACCATACATGTATAAACTTATAGGATAATTTGGTATGCCATATTGGTATGTAAATGTTGAATTTCAAGATGTGTATGTTTACGTGATGTGTGGCCGGATTCTGACGTGGCCGGTACTATTCATGGCAGGGTCCGATTTTCGTTTTTTTTTATTTTGTGATTGTGACTTGTTTAAGCGCGCTTGTATATTCCGGAACGTCTTAGATCGCGTTGAACTGTCCCGTAGTCCTGGCGAGAGCTGGGCAGGCAGTCCGCTAACCCCTTTGGTTCGCCTTAGGGGAAGGTGGGGCTGTCACACCTTAGGAGCCCCTCGAGCATTAGATCATGATTGTGTGATAAAATCACTTCATCTCATACATGTTTTTCACTTTTAGGGCTTTACCATGTTGTATGACACTTTCCTTATATGTATAGCCCTTATCCCGTATTTCCCCTTATTTGTATATTCCTTACCCCTTTGTATGAAAACATGACATTAGACTTGCATTTCCATTTAAGAATTAGAATTAGGGTAGTGCATTTGCTTGATTAGATAGGGAGTAACCCCTTGGATATGGGATATGGACGAGTTTGGCTTTTCTAACCTTAGCACGCTCGTATTCCCTCTATTAAAGGGAATATTGAAAGTCACGAGTATAAGTCCCCTGCACCCATTATGATGCATTCCTTTAGGTCATACACATTTGTATATTATTATTTTCTTTACTTTTTCTTTCTTTCGAGTCTCATGACTTGCATTATTCGTGACTTCTTCGAAGAGTCTTTATTGGGCGTCACAATTAATGTGATTGGTACCAAGTAAGTTTGAAGATATATTTCGACTCCCCGACACCCTCTTAGGTCTAGGGTATGCATTCATATAGTACATCCAAATGTGATAAATTTTAAGGGTAAAATAAGAAAATCTTTGACTAAATCGCGCAACTAGCCTTGGCTAGGTTGAAAGGGTGCCTTGGATTTTTATCCTTGCCTTCCCTTTCTTCAAATGTGACTCCCGAATCTTTTTCTCTGATTTTCGTAGATTTGGAGTCGTTTAAAAAGGGTTTTTCTACTTTTTCTTTTAAAATTCATTTTTAGGTGATTTGGTGAACCTCAACTCAATACCAAGTGACGGCTCCATTTTCCATTCAAAAAACCCTTTTTAAACTATATTTTGGGTCAAAACGTCGCATTTTCAAGTCCCATTTAGACCCATGTTTTTCATTTTCTTTTTAAATCAAAAATTCATTTTCCAATCAAAAATTGAATCAAAAGCCATTTTCCTAAACGTGTCTTTTATTATTCTTATTTTAAAAAATAGGGCGCGACAGTTGGCGACTCCACTGGGGACTTAGAGATTCCGAGCAAATTTGATTTAGTCAATCTTTTTCTTCTTTTAACCTTTTCATATATTGCATTTGGATGCTTAGGGTTGCATTTTTTTCTTTTCTAGGATTTTTGCATTTCGCGCGTATCAACTCACTCCCTCACCCATTTGCGTACGATTGTTTGGATGGATGGATGGTTTATTTATGTGATCTCGCGCTTTGCATTGCATTTGGGTGGGGGGATACTACCCTAGAGTCTCGCGTTGGTTCTCGATCCTTCCCCTCCAAACGAGCACTAACATACGTGTATACATTTTATTTTTTATCCCTCATTTATTTTTCTTTTAGTGGCTTGTCACGCCACTCCACCCTATTAGGATTTTAGGCGACTCACATGGACTTGTGACCGCGACACGATGTGTGCATAGCATGATCTGAGGGGTCACTCAATCTTCCACTTTAAGCTTTGGGTTAATAGGCTTTAGCTTTTAGTCGAAGGTTGAGGAATTTTGACAGATTCACTCAAACATGTAGCCATGACACGATGTGTGCGTAACAGTGTTTGGGGAATCGCTCGAGCCACCGACAAAGAACCTTGGGATTGATGACCCTTGGTTTCCAAGTCTGAAGGCTCGGGGACCTAAAACCTATCGAGTCTAGATGTATTAGTGAGCCCCAGCCTCATGCATTCATGATAGTTTGCCTAGGGTAGAGTCTGTCTTACCCTATTAAGGACACTATTCACGAGGGGAGGGATCCAACCCCTCTTTTCCTTTTATTGCTTTGCATTGCTTTGCTACAATGTGTTGTATGTATTTATCTAATTGAACTAACTTTTTTTTTTTTTTTGTCTCCATTGCATTCATAAGCCCTAGAAAATAAGAGAGTCCTGGCATGGTAATCTTTAGGAACCTACCCTATTTGATGTGACACATTTAAATTCAATGCTTCGCATTTGCAGCATGAATACATTTCATTTTAGGCTCATCCCGGCATACAAAAAAAGGGGTCCTTTATGTGAGACCCTGGTCAGTTCTTAAGTTTGATATTAGGTTATATTCATTATTTGTGCGGTAACATTAGGTTTTGGGACTAATTCAAAAACCCTAAGTTGGGTTAGTATTGAAACCCTAGTTTTTGTATTAAACATAAGTTCGAGTGGTGATTAAAGCTAGTTATGCTAGTGTGTGTTTTAGTACAGGTAAGTATAGGATTTGATCTAATTTATATCGGTTAAGTGAGTTTAAAAGTTAGAAAACCCTAAAAGCTAGCAAAACCTTTAGTGTTATGATATATTAGAATTTTAAGTTGGGTTTAAAACCCTAATTTTGCCTATGACAAAAATATTGTTGTTTAATTGCTTTTATGTGGGATAAAGTATGTTTAAGTATAGGTGAATATAGGAGGGTGATTAGTAAAGTAATTAAGTGTGGTTAAGTGTTTTAGATTAGATTAAGTTATAACCTATGGAGTTAATTGAAAGAGTTCCAAATGTTTGAGGGCAAGAGTGGAACAAAAGCTAAGTTGAAGTGCAAGGGTTAAGAAGCAAATAAGGTACTTTTATGTGATTGGTTAGCCTTAAGAAATATCTTTCCTAAGTGGTCTTACACCACATATTAGTCACAAGAGACATAACGAATTTATTAGTAAGACAAAACAAAGCAAAACAAGAGAGTGAGCCGTGAGGGAGAAGAAGAAAAACCAAGGGAAAGTTTGCAAAGTTCAACCAAAATTCTTCCATAAATATTCATCTTGAAGCATAAAGAATCCACCTTGGAGTTGGCTTAAGGTCATTAGCCACCATACATACATTATCTTGAGGCAAGAAAGTCTAGATGAAGGTTTAAGTTGGTTAATGATTCATGAACTAGTGGTTATTGTGGTAAAGGATATTAGTTGTGATTGATTATGGTGTCTCTTATGTTTCCCACTTGTTTTTATGGATTAATTTGGTGAAATTTGGGGCCTTGATGTTCGGCCATATGAACCCTAATTAGGGTTTCTTGCTAAACATTTTAGTTAGCTTTAATCTTGTGTTATTGAACTTGTAGAGGTTGTGTTTGATGTTTGGTTTCATTGGTTTGGTGAGTGAATGGTAAAAACTGATTTGGGTTAAGAAACCCTAGGCTTCCTTAGGTTAGTTTAGCTTGGCTAATGTTTAGTTAGTTAGGGTTTGGTGAGTAGGTGGTTAGATTAAGTTTGGTGATGCAAATAAAATTAGGTTAGGGATTATGGTTAGTTTTTGGCAATTTTGTAGTGACTTGGAGGGAAAATTTCAGACCATTGGCAGGTCATGTAGAATCTGGTATATGTGTGTTTATTTGGTATGAATTTGGTTGGAAAACTTGCATAAGAACCATAGAAACGGACTGTGCGGTTGCGGCGTGCAAAACCGGCAAAACTAGAAACCAGGGCAGTTCAGCATCTGAACTTTGGCTCCATTTTTCTTGATGTTACGTGTGGATTCAGGGTGTGCTCAAAACAAGAAAGTTGTAGCCTCCTAAGTCCTGAATATGTCTGCAAAATTTCAGGTCAAACGGATCAGTGTAGCCCATGTTATAGCCAAAACACTTGCACCTATTTTGTGCACTGGATTGTGTTACGTTTTTGAATTTTGCTTCTGACTATACTCTGTCTGTTTTGATAACGTGCGAAATGGGTGTTGACTCCTTCATAAGAAATGTAGATCTTGGTCTTAGCTTCGAAACGGTATAAAGTCCATCCAAATCCGAGTTCCGTAGCTTCAGTTATGACCAAAACAAGATCGGTTGTCAGAACTGCCTTCGAATTTGGACAGTTCTGACAGGAACTTTGAAGCCCTTTTTCCCCATGCTCTGTATTGATTCAGGTTTTGTCCAAACACAAAAGTTTTATCCTTATGACATAGCTTTCTAACACCTTTGGAATTTCTTGATTTGGATTTGTGATCTGGGAGTTATGGTCCAGCAAACAGACCCTGTCTGTCATCCTAAAATGCAAACTTCTGGTACTATTTTTCATGATTTCGACCTGCTTTCATTCAGATCTGGGTTGAGATGTCTAAATAAAAGCTATATCCCTTCCTCGTAGCTTCAAAACAGTGTCTCACCCACCTTGATCCGACATTTGTAGCCTAACTTTTGATCAAAACGGTTTGGGATGGCAAATCTGGCCGTTTCCGTTTCCGTGTCCGTCTCCATTTCCGTGTGCCGTTTCCGCACTTGCATATGCTAATTTTGCCATTTTACTTGAGTTAAGCATGTTAGTGGCCGTTTATGATATATTGTGATGCAATCTTCTATTTCAGACGGTGACGGGCTAGACGGTGCCTGTGGAGCCTACTAGCTGTATACGTGACGTGATCCTTGCATTTTGCTATACGTACCTTTGGAGTAAGTATTCAGGCCATTTATGTGTATAAATTGCTTATGTGTTTTGATGTGAATAAAAGGGGGACTTAGGCGAGGGTGTACTTTATCACACTCGACCTAAACCCTAGTTTGTACCTATGTTTCTTGATGAGATGTGTATACATGAAATATTTTGGTGCTGAACCCCTTGAGCTTGAAGCTCGGGATGGCTTTCGTGAATCTATGAAATACAAAAAAGTTGTGGGTCCGATCTGAAGATCTAGACGGACTATTCGAGCGGGCCGGGGCTTGGTCGAAACTTGTCCAACCTAGTCTTGTGGTCACCAAGTTCGTAGGTTCCAGTTGTGAACCAAGTTTGTGACCCGAGCTTGTGGCTCAAGCTCAAGTTTGTGATTTCGTTCGCTCGAGCAAGTTTGTGAGGTGACTGGCTAGTGAGGGTGATAAGGTGTTAGGTGGGAGTACAAGTAGAGTTCTACGGACCTTAATTGTGGTCGACGGAGTGTCGGCAGGAGGTCACGCATGGCAAACGACTTGGCTTTGGAGCCAACCCGTATCCTACCATTGTGATGTTACACTTCTGTATTGATGTGAAATATTTGGATTTATATGTTTATTTGAATGTGCAATTTACAATTTTACCCCTGTTTATTTACTAAGCATATAGCTTACCCCATTTCCTTTGTTTTCCTTAGCAGGGGAAGACGCGGGGAACTCCTTGGCACATCCACTAGTATAGTTAGGTTTGCTTGTAAGAGTTGGACAATTAAGATGGTTGTTTTTGTTTTGGTAGTTTGTATAAGGACCCTCCTTAAGGTCTACTTTCTGCTGGTTGTTATCATAATGTAATGTAGTGGCCTGTGTAGCTACTTTTGAGGACGTAAATGGAACTCTTTTGGGATTGAATATATTGGGAATGGTACTCTTTTGGTTTATATAGTTTTATTAGTTTTGTGTTTTGAGTCCTGACGCGAGCTAGGCAGGCGTCCTGCCGATACCCTCGGGTTCGCCCTTGGGAGAAGTAGGGGCGTCACAGGTGGTATCAGAGCGCCTAGGTTAGAGGACTTGGGCAAGTGGGACATACGTGATAGGCACTAGGCATATTTGATTCTTTTAAGATGAATGATGTATTTTAAACTGAAATGCCGGTGAACTAACGAATTAATGTTTGTAGGTATGGATTCGGGCAGTTTTAGTGGTGCGGGACCCAGCGGCTTGGGACCGGGTTTGAGACCTCCTAGTGCGAGGGGCCCGGACGACCGGGTGTTGCGTAAGCGGGTGATCCGATATCGGAAGAGGCCTGAAGAGCCCTACATTTTGTATTCCCCCTTTGGTCAGGTGTTGCACCGACCCTGTCAGTGTTACTATACGTATGGCTACCCTGATGAGGTCATCTTTGTGAGAGCCCGTAAATTTTCGTATTTTCTAGGCGTTACTTTATTTAATTGCACGTCTTTTATGCATTTTCTTTATTAGAAAAATTTTCTAGATAATTTTTATGAGTAAATAGAGTTTTCAAGTTTTTTTTCTAGTATAAATGAGTTCATGAGAATTTTGGAGCGTATACCGGACGTGGGACCCACTAGTGCGAAAAGTTCGAAAAAATTCGGCCAACTAGGTTAAGTTTTGGATACTGGAATTAATTTACCGGGTGCTAAGAGATAATTAGAGATTGTTATTTGGATTGATGTGAGAGAAAACAAAGAGATAGAGATGCATTAAATAGGGTGACAAGTGTCACCATATGATTTAACCTTGCAATATGACCACTATTCATTCTTTTACCATTTGACCAACTAAACCAATAAAACAAAAAATTACCAAAATTCACCCTTATTTCAAGCTCTTGAAGTCGGCTCTCTCAAGCAAGAAAGAAAGAAAATCTCTCCAAATTCCTAGCTCTAATCTTGCTCAAATTCAACAATCCAACCGTTTGATCTTGCAATTACTCCATAAAACCTCTTCAATTAGTGTTTGTAAGGTGTTTGGTGAAGTTGTTTGGAAAGCTAAGGTGGTTAATTGCTCTCTCTCTTGTTTTACCAAGGTGAGTGGTGAAGGACTCCTTTCCTCCCTCTAATGATGTTTAATTCATGCTTGGTGATAGTATGAGATGCAAGTTTATGGATTAATCTTGATTTTTGGTTGAATTGGTGAAGTTTTATAATTATTGGAGATTTGTCTGTTTTCATATGAATATGATTATGTGGGCATGTATGATGATTGGAATTGGTATGTAATGAAGCTAGGAGGTGGGAAAAGTGATTAATTGCAAGCAATTTCTGTTTTGAAAGAAAATTGAAAAACTAGGGTTTCATTGTTCTTCATTCTGCCCGGTTTTGTAGCTCATGGTTAGAGGCTGAATTGGCTTTGAGTTAAAACTTCAATGTTGTAGGGAATGACATTTTAGGGGTGCCTACAAAATTTCAGGTCAATCAGAGTAGCGTAGCTTGAGAAAAGTCAAAATTACCCTTGCTGCCCTGGTTTTACCCGAATTGGATAGTTGCGTCTGTAATTGGGTATTTTGGCTAGGAATGCTTCAGAATGGGTTGTTGAGGTCTTCTGATGAAATGTATCCCTGTTTCTAAGCTTTCAGATGGCTTTGGAATTACTGGATTTGGACTTAAGTAGGCTGATTTATGCTGTTTGCAACAGAATGCAATTTGTGAATCTGTTTTTGCGGTTCTAGTGTAGTATCTTGCATTTTTGACCTGTTTGGACTCGAAACTGGACAGAGTTGCCTTCTAGAACATTGTAGCCCTATTTCTTAGATTCAAAACGGTGGGTCTTGCACCTTCATCTGATAATTGTAGTCCCTTTGGTGCCATTACCGTAAAATGATGTCAAAAACTGTTTTTCTGGTTTTGAGCTTAACTTTCATTTCCAGACTTTTTTCTAGCTTGAATTGTACTTGTACTACTTGGAGCTTACTGAATGGCTATTGAATGAACTTAATTTGTGTGTGCCTTTGGGAGTGATTGAGGAAAACAAAAGAAGCCTTGATGGCTGGAAAAGTAAAGAGAGACAAGGGGAAGTGCTGTCCAAATGTTTGTAGGAGCTTCGGTGCAGTCTCGGGGGATTTGCTATATCTTGATGTAGAAATGTCGGAACTGAGTTCCGTTTGTTGCGTTTTAAACTAGATTCATAGGGCTATAAACCGTCTGAATTTCAGATCCTGTTTCTATTTGTCCAATTTATAGTGATTTTTTAAAGTTGACTGAAATCTTGTACCTGTTCTGTCCTCCACTGGATAAAGCAGCAACTTACGACTTGAATTCGACTGACTTACGTTCTGAATCTTACAATAGTGTTTTTTGGAAAGTTATAGCCCTTTGAATGTATTTTTCAACGGTATAAACTTTTATTAATTTTGGACTTACAAAACTTGAGCTATGATTTTTTATATAAGGTCGCGCGGAACTGGAAAAATTCTGTTTTCCTAGTATTGATCTTGCTTTCATTATCTATTTCAAATTTGGATTTGGTCAGTCATTGTAGGAAGGGCTTTGAGGTTGTTCATGTTTTTAAAACTAATTGTTACCTTTTCACTCTGAGGTCACCTTTTTGCTTTGCATTAATGGTTCTTTTGACTGGGCATATGGCTTGTAACCGAGTCTCACTTGCGAATTCCATACTCGGTCTTGGAGTCGAGTCTTAAGTGTTTGCCTTGATTGTTCTAGGAGGTAAGGACGAGTGAAGCCACACTTGGGAAGGAAACTTTTGAAATTATCCTTGTTTGATCAGGTGAGTGCACCACTCCCCTGAATTATTGCTAAACTAGTTTTCTGTACTTGCAACTTGTTATTTGAATATCTTTCCTGACTTTTATCTTGTATGAGACGAGGGTGTACTTTATCACACTCGTTCTCTTGCCTGTACTGAACGAACGGGAATCTATTACTTGTACTTGTTATGTACTTGAACTTGTTACTTGCACTTGTTATACGATCGTTTGGAAGTGTGTCCACGATCGTCCTGTTAAACCTGAGCTCAACCTCATGGGGAGTTAATTAAATCGAGCCATGCAAGGGCTTGGTCGAGAAAATTGACAATCCGTGGGTGCCTGTTTTTATGGAATCTTTGAGTATTGAGACTCTTGATTCCGGTATATTTGAGTATTACCATTCCTGTTTTATTTGGCGTTCGGGCCCGGTAAGGGGGTATGAATGGTGAACGGGATTCGGCGTTAAAGCGGTGTTCTACTGGACTGGTTTTCTTTAGTTGGAAGTTGACGGAGGGTCAACGTAGTCGGATCAAGTACTGCAACGGGAAATTGGCTCCTGAGAGCCATCTGTATCCTTTCTATCTAAGTTGTTTATATATTTCCTTATTTGGTACACCTATGTGATTAATTGGGCATGAAGTTCCTTGGTCCTTAACTGTTATTATTTTTGGTACCTCATTGAGCTTATAGCCCACCCCGTTTTGTTATCCTTGTTTTCCTTACAGAAAAATCTTTTGGGAACAACGATGTTGGGAAGCATGAGTTGAGCTAGATATATATTCTTTTGTATAGCTCCTCAATAGATAGAAACCTTGAATGTAGTTCGATCCAACAACTCCCTTTTGATTTGTAAATTTACAATCATGTATTTATATATATATAAGTGTTTAATCAGGAACATGTGTTACCCCGCTCGAACGTGTTCATTCTTTATGGCTACCTGGAGTTTAATGAAATTACTGAGGTTTCGGACGAGTGTAGTATCCAAGTGTGAAAAGGGAAAAAAATAAAAATAAAAATAAAAAAATCTGGCAGGGATTTTTACAATATTATAGGTTGGTAAGTTACATTTAACTTGGAGGTTTCCCAATCGTTCGTTTTCTTTGGTTTCTTTCACGCGTGCTATAGAAGTGGGAGTGATTCGACCCCGTAGTCCCGGCGAGAGCTAGGCAGGTGGTCCGTCGAACCCTTTGGTTCGCCTTAGGGGGAGGTGGGGCTGTCACAATCTTGGCAGTGGACGATGAGCGATGCCGGCCTGAGGGAGGCTTGCGATCGCTTGGCTCGACAGTTAGAGAAGGCTCGAGAGATTGCCCACGGGCAAGCTATGCGTGTTAGGGACTTGGAGCGGGGCCTCCGAGACACACACCAGCACCTCTTCGCTATGAAGAGGCAGCTTAGGGAGAGGGCCCTGAGTATTACGTTGGACTGCGAGGTTCTACTAGATATGGCCGCGGAGGCACCACCATGAGCTACCAGCCCAAATAGGCGAGATAGATACTCTAGGTTCCGTTGGAGATTGGGGCCCTAGGGGAGGCGCGTAGGGCCGTTATTTGGATTCTCTTTTGCCCATCTGATATATTTTTGTTCTAACCAGTATAGCCGGTTCTTTGGTTATCTGCTGGCTAACTAGATTTGGGAGCTCGAATGCTCATGTATTTAAAGGGTTTTGTACCGACCGGATGTCGGATAACTTGTATATCTTTTGGTGTGGCTTTGTAAATAAATGTGCATATTTGAGTATCATCTTTTGCACTTATCCTTTGCGTGCCTTTTGTGCATTTGCTTTATGTTTTTATTTTGTTTCTAGTTTGAATACTAAGCACATGTTATGTTTGGATTTATAGACTTTTGCTCCTAAATGGTCTCCGGTACTCGAGGTAGAGGTAGAGGGTGAGAACGAAGCCCTGAAAGGGAACATGAACATGACCTGTTAGAACGTATGGTTGACCAACAGGGTCAGGGCCATGGGAATACTACAGTAAACCCTGGAAATAATCCAGGCAATCACGAAGGAGAGGACTGTGCTTTAGAACGGTTCCAAAAATTTGCACCTCCCAAGTTTATTGGTGGACCTAATCCTGACCTAGCAGAGGGTTGGATGGACCATATGTTAGATATATTTGCTGCGCTTAGGTATTCGGAAGAGCGGCAGATATCTTTTGCTGTTTTTCAGTTCGAGGGGGCCGTCCGAGCCTGGTGGAATGTAATTAAAGCCAAGTGGGAGCGGAAACAGACCCCTGGACATGGGTTAACTTTACACGAGAATTTAATGAAAAATATTTACCTCCCATTGTACAAGAAAGACGTGAGGATGATTTTATCCGCCTGCGCCAAGGGGCATCCAGTGTGGCAGAGTATGAAACCCAGTTTACAAAACTCTCTCGCTTCGCTCCAGAATTGGTGTTAACACAACAAAAGTGAATTCGCCACTTTATCCAAGGCTTGAATGTGGAGATCCAGAAGGCACTAGCAGCTGCTCAGTTGGACACGTTTAGTCAGGCGCTAGAAAAAGCACAGCGGATTGAGACAGCTAGGGGACAGGTAAAAGCCTTTCATGATCGAAAAAGGAGGCAACCCGATTCGGGCAATTTGGCGACCGGACAGTTCGAGGAGTGAGCACCTTTTAAGAGGGGTCAAGGAACAAATGGTCCCGACCCACAGGAACCCTAGACCAGGGTAATTTTGGGAGAGATCGAGTAGGGCAAGGGCCCCAGAGGGGTGTTCAACGTGGAGTATCGACTGCAGGAACTAGGCCAAACTGTGGTTTCTGCGGGGCCAATCACACTGGCGAAAACTGTTGGAAGAACAGTTTGATCCGAAAATGTTATAAATGTGGTAGTACGGAACATCTGATTGCCCAATGCCCTAAGATGCAAAAAGAGAGACCTAAGCCACCAACTGAAGGGATCACAGCTAAGCCGTCAAATGCAGGGGAAAATTGACCCAAAGGACCAGCTAGAGTATATGCAATGGGTCAACAAGAGGTGTTTGACCCTTCGGCAGGTATCGAAGGTATGCCCTTTCTTATCGGCGCGCCGCAAGAGTTTTATAGACCCTGACGACACGTATTCTTGTAAACCCTGCAATTATGGTTCATGAACAATGGTATCAATTTCGAGGATGAAATTATTCTAAGTGGGGGAGATTGTGAGACCCCGGTCAGTTCTTAAGTTTGATATTAGGTTATATTCATTATTTGTGTGGTAACATTAGGTTTTGGGACTAATTCGAAAACCCTAAGTTGGGGTTAGTATTGAAACCCTAGTTTTTGTATTAATCATAAGTTCGAGTGGTGATTAAAGCTAGTTATGCTAGTGTGTGTTTTAGTACAGGTAAGTATAGGATTTGATCTAATTTATATCGGTTAAGTGAGTTTAAAAGTTAGAAAACCCTAAAAGCTAGCAAAACCTTTAGTGTTATGATATATTATAATTTTAAGTTGGGTTTAAAACCCTAATTTTGCCTATGACAAAAATATTGTTGTTTAATTGATTTTATGTGGGATAAAGTATGTTTAGGTATAGGTGATTAATATAGGAGGGTGATTAGTAAAGTAATTAAGTGTGGTTAAGTGTTTTAGATTAGATTAAGTTATAACCTATGGAGTTAATTGAAAGAGTTCCAAATGTTTGAGGGCAAGAGTGGAACAAAAGCTAAGTTGAACTGCAAGGGTTAAGAAGCAAATAAGGTACTTTTATATGATTGGTTAGTCTTAAGAAATATCTTTCCTAAGTGGTCTTACACCACATATTAGTCACAAGAGACATAACCAACTTATTAGTAAGACAAAACAAAGCAAAACAAGAGAGTGAAAGAGAGAGTGAGCCGTGAGGGAGAAAAAGAAAAACCAAGGGAAAGTTTGCAAAGTTCAACCAAAATTCTTCCATAAATCTTCATCTTGAAGCATAAAGAATCCACCTTGGAGTTGGCTTAAGGTCATTAGCCACCATACATACATTATCTTGAGGTAAGAAAGTCTAGATGAAGGTTTAAGTTGGTTAATGATTCATGAACTAATGGTTATTGTGGTAAAGGATATTAGTTGTGATTGATTATGGTGTCTCTTATGTTTCCCACTTGTTTTTATGGATTAATTTGGTGAAATTTGGGGCCTTGATGTTCGGCCATATGAACGCTAATTAGGGTTTCTTGCTAAACATTTTAGTTAGCTTTAATCTTGTGTTATTAAACTTGTAGAGGTTGTGTTTGATGTTTGGTTTCATTGGTTTGGTGAGTGAATGGTAAAAACTGATTTGGGTTAAGAAACCCTAGGCTTCCTTAGGTTAGTTTAGCTTGGCTAATATTTAGTTAGTTAGGGTTTGGTGAGTAGGTGGTTAGATTAAGTTTGGTGATGCAAATAAAGTTAGGTTAGGGATTATGTTTAGTTTTTGGCAATTTTGTAGTGACTTAGAGGGAAAATTTCGGACCATTGGTAGGTCATGTAGAAGCTGGTATATGTGTGTTTATTTGGTATGAATTTGGTTGGAAAACTTGCATAAGAACCATAGAAATGGACTATGAGGTTGCGGCGTGCAAAACGGGCAAAACTAGAAACCTGGGCTGTTCAGTATCTGAACTTTGGTTCTATTTTTCTTGATGTTATGTGTGGATTCAGGGTGTGCTCAAAACAAGAAAGTTGTAGCCTCCTAAGTCCTGAATATGCCTGCAAAATTTCAGGTCAAACGAATCAGTGTAGCCCAAGTTATAGCCAAAACACTTGCACCTGTTTTGTGCACTGGATTGTGTTATGTTTTTTAATTTTGCTTCTAAAACAAGATCAGTTGTCAGAACTACCTTCGAATTTGGACAATTCTGACAGGAACTTTGAACCCCTTTTTCCCCATCCTCTGTATTGATTCAGGTTTTGTCCAAAACATAAAAGTTTTATCCTTATGACATAGCTTTCTAACGCCTTTGGAATTTCTTGATTTGGATTTGTGAGTTGGGAGTTATGGTCCAGCAAACAGACCCTGTCTGTCATCCTAAAATGCAAACTTCTGGTACTATTTTCCATGATTTCGACCTGCTTTCATTCAGATCTGGGTTGAGATGTCTAAATAAAAGTTGTAGCCCTTCCTCGTAGCTTCAAAACGGTGTCTCAGTCACCTTGATCTGACATTCCTAGCCTAACTTTTGATCAAAACGGTTCGGGATGGCAAATCTGGCCGTTTCCGTTTCCGTGTCCGTCTCCATTTCCGTGTGCCGTTTCCGCACTTGCATGTGCCAATTTTGCCGTTTTACTTGAGTTAAGCATGTTAGTGGCCGTTTATGATATATTGTGATGCAATCTTCTATTTCAGACGGTGACGGGCTAGATGGTGCCGGTGGGGCCTACTAGCTGTATACGTGACGTGATCCTTGCATTTTGCTATACGTACCTTTGGAGTAAGTATTCAGGCCGTTTATGTGTATAAACTACTTATGTGTTTTGATGTGAATAAAAGGGGGACTTAGGCGAGAGTGTACTTTATCACACTCGACCTAAACCCTAGTTTGTACCTATGTTTCTTCATGAGATGTGTATACATTAATTATTTTGGTGCTGAACCCCTTGAGCTTGGAGCTCGGGGTGACTGTCGTGAATTTGTGAAATACGAAGAAGTTGTGGGGCCGATCTCAAGACCTAGACGGACTATTCGAGCCGGCCGGAGCTTGGTCGAAACTATTCCAACCTAGTCTTGAGGTCACCAAATTCGTAGGTTCTAGTTGTGAACCAAGTTTGTGACCCGAGCTTGTGGCTCAAGCTCAAGTTTGTGATTTCGTTCGCTTGAGCAAGTTTGTGAGGTGACTGGCCAGTGAGGGTGTAAGGCCCCAGCCCGTTCCTAAGTTGATATTAAGGTTTTAGGGCTAAGGAGAAACCCTAAGCTCGGCTAAGATTGAAAACCCTGACTTTGCTTATGATAAAACCCTAGTTTATGTGGTATTCTAGTGTCTGTTTTAGCACAAGAAAAAATAGGATTCGTTATAGTTTACAGAGGTTTAACAAGTTTGAAAATGGTTGACAAACTCTGGATTAGCAAACCTCTAGTGTTACAATATTAGAAAGCTTAAGTGGAGTTTTATTTATCGCCCGCCTTTTTCCACATTTTCTTTATTAGAAAAATTCCCAGGATAATTTTTATGAGTAAATATGGGTTTTTAGATGATTTTTCTAGTATCGGTTAGTTTTTGAGAAATTAAGAACGTATATCGGACGTGGGACCCACTAGTGCGGTAAGTTCGGAAAAATTCGGCCGATTAGGTTAAGTTTCGGATACTGGGTTTAATTTATCGGGTGCTAAGAGATAATTAGAGGATACTTTATGGATTAGAGTGAGAGGGAACAAAGTGATAGACTTGCATTAATGGAGGTGACAGGTGTCACCCTTGGATTAGTCCTTAAGTAAGACTACTATTCATTGTCTTACCATTGACTAAATAAATCATAAAAATTACCAAAAATTCCTCATTTCTTCTCTAAGCTTGGCCGAACCTCTGTCTCAAGAAAGGAGAAAGAAAACCTCTTCAACTTCTTGATTCTCTCTTGCTCAAATCCAAGAATACAACCACTTAACCTTGTTTTTGTTCCAAAGAAATCATTAAGTGAGTGATAGTGAGTTGTGTGGTGAAGTTGTTTGGAAGCTTAAGGTGCTAAGTGGTCTCTCTTCTTTGGTTCTAAGGTGAGTGACTATGGAACCCCTCTCTTCTATCTAAAGATGCTTAATTAATGACTTGTGGTTGTTATAAGTGTGATTTGGTGGACTATTTCTTGATTTTAGTTAAGATTGATGAAGTATTCTATTTCTTTGGGATTTTTGCTGGTTGCATATGATTAATATTATGTGGCTATGTATGATGATTGGAAATGATTGAGAATGAAGCTAGTTGGTGTGAATGGTAGTTAATTGCAAGAAATTTCTGTTTTGGAAGAGAAATTGGGAATTAGGGTTTCATTGTTCTTCAATTCTGTCCGGTTTTCTATCTCCTAGTTAGAGGCCGAATTGGTCTTGCCTTAAAACATGAAAGTTGTAGGGAATGACATTTTAGAGGTGCCTACAAAATTTCAGGTCAATCGTAGTAGCCGTTTATGATATTATGTGACGCAATCTTCTATTTCAGACAGTGGTAAGTTAGGCGGCGCCGGTGGGGCCCACTACTAGCGAACACGCGTGAAGTGATTTTGCTCGTGTACCACTTTTGTATTTTGAGTAAGTATTTAGGCCGCTCTTATGTGTTAGTTGCTTATGTGTTTCGACATGTATGAAGAGGGTACTTAGGCGAGGGTGTACTTTATCGCACTCGCTCTAAACCCGAATTTACGCACATATTTGTACATGACATATGTATGTGAATCATTTTGGAACTAAACCCCTTGAGCTTGTGGCTCGGGGTGATTTTGAATAATTTTGTGAAGTTTGTGAGTTTGGAGCGAGCTCTTGACCTAGATGGACTATTCGAGCCGGTTAGGGTTTGGTCGAAGTCAGTCCAACCTGGTTGGAGGTCACCAAGTTTGTGAATCTGGTTCACCGAGTATGTGGACCAAGTTTGTGACCCGAGCTTGTGACTCAAGCTCAAGTTTGTGATTTCGTTCGCCCGGGCAAGTTTGTGAGGTAACTGGCCAGTAAGGGTGATAAGGTGTCGGTGGGTGTACAAGTGAAGTTCTACGGACCATTAAGTGTGTCGACGGAGTGTCGGCAGGAGATCACGCATGGCATATGAATTGGCTTTGGAGCCACCTGTATCCTTATTATGTGATGTTACTTTTCTGCTTTTGCTTTACTCTTACTATGTCACTGTTGTTACATGAAATTTATGCTTTTGCCCCTGTTTACTTACTAAGCATATAGCATAGCTCATTCCTTTTGTTTTCCTTAGCAGGGGCCGACGCTGGGACTTTTGGCACACACACTAGCATAGTTAGGTTTGATTGTAATAGTTGGACTTGTAGTATGTTTGTTTTTGTTTTTGTTTTGGTGGTTTGTATAAGGACCCTCCTTAGGGTCTACATTTTGGTTTTGGTGGTAATTATAAGGATGTAATAGTGTGAGCAGGTACTTTTGGAGAATGTAATTATAACTCTTTTGGGATTGTATCTAGAACTCTTTTGAATTTTCTGGCTTTTATTGTTTTAAGTTTTGAGTCCTGGCGCGAGTTAGGCAGGCGGCCCGCCGATACCCTTGGGTTCGCCCTTGGGAGAAGTGGGGTCGTCACAGAGGGTGATAAGGTGTTAGGTGGGAGTACAAGTGGAGTTCTACAGACCTTAATTGTGGTCGACGGAGTGTCGGCAGGAGGTCACGCATGGCAAACGACTTGGCTTTGGAGCCAACCCGTATCCTACCATTGTGATGTTACACTTCTGTATTGATGTGAAATATTTGGATTTATATGTTTATTTGAATGTGCAATTTACAATTTTACCCCTGTTTATTTACTAAGCATATAGCTTACCTCGTTTCCTTTGTTTTCCTTAGCAGGGGACGACGCGGGGAACTCCTTGGCACATCCACTAGTATAGTTAGGTTTGCTTGTAAGAGTTGGACAATTAAGATGGTTGTTTTTGTTTTGGTGGTTTGTATAAGGACCCTCCTTATGGTCTACTTTCTGCTGGTTGTTATCATAATGTAATGTAGTGGCCTGAGTAGCTACTTTTGAGGACGTAAATGGAGCTCTTTCGGGATTGAATATATTGGGTGTAGACACCAAATTTTCAGTGCTTTTAGTTTTCTTAGTTTTTATTTTATTTTATTATTTTTTAAGCTTTAGCATAGAATTTCTCGGAAAAAAAAGAAAAAAATGGATTCAAAAATATACTTTAGTTGTCTTTGATTTAAATTCAATGTTTTCTTGGAAAAAAGAAAAAAAACAATAAAAATGAAAAATGAAGGAAAAAGAAAAAAAAATGAAAATTGCAACCTTGCTGTTTATTATTTCTAGTTTACTTATTTTTATCTGATGTTAATTAAATTGTTGTTTTTTTACTTAATTTTATTAATTTTGTTAAATTACTTTTAAAAAAAAAAAAAAAAGCTCTCGCGGCATGCAAAGCTGCGTATTTTCGCAGCTTGCAAAGAAGGGCTCTTGCATCCCTTTGGCTGCAATTTTAGAGGAAATGGCTGGGGTTTTAGGGTTGAGTGCCCCATATAAATAGAAAAGATAGCAGCCGCAACCGGGGAGGGGAGAGAAAAATAGTGGTTGGAGTCTGATAGGAGGGAGGCGACGAAAAGCTAAGGAAAAAACAGAGAGCGGGGGACGATGGAAAATCTGGAGAGCCAAGCAGGGAGCTTCAGCCTTGAGAAGGAAAACAGAGCAAGAGGGAAGATTGAAGGGGCAGCCGCAACGGAGAGTTTTTGAGAAGAGGGGTTTTGACGGCTAAAACTAGAGAGAGCAGAGAGAGTTGAGAGGTTTTGGGGGGACGGCTGCAAGGAAAAAAAGTGCGTGAGCGGCAGAAAGGGGGAGGATAGAGTAGCGTCTAGGGTTGGAAAAGGAGGGAGTTTCGTGGGTAAGAAAGGGATAGAGCAGAGAGAGGTGAAAGAAGAGGAAGCCGCAGACGGGGCTGGGGGAGAGTTTTAGCGGCTGAAAGCTGAACACAAGGAAATCTGTAAGGTTGAGAGACTTCATCGGAGAATCCACAGAGAGTTTTGAGGGAGCCACGGTGCAAGGCTGTAACGACCCCACCTCCCCCTAAGGCGTACCAGAGGGTTCGGCGGGCCGCCTGCCCAACTCTCGCCGGGATTCAGTCGTTCGCTACAATCCTCAATTAAAAATTGAAATAAATCACAAGAATAAATAGGGCATTGATCCAAACTTAAAGCGGAACTTATATACATTGCCAACCCAAAAGAGAATATAAACATCAAATATACAAGGGTTCTCAATCCTTCATACATCCAGCCCGTGCCAAGCACTAGGCGAGAACCACTACAAAAGAAAAAAAAGAAACAAAACTAGATTGGCTAGTCTATCTCAAGCTCACGTCCTCACTCGCCTTCCCCTGTAAGGAAAACAAAACTAAAGGAATGAGCTAAAAGCCCAGTGAGGTTCCGAACACATAATCAGATAATCAATCCAATACATTAAACATGGAGTATCAATAATTCAAGAAACATTTACAATGGAAAGCGATAGTAACACATTCATTAAAAGGATACGGCTCACAAGGAGCAATTCGTTATTTCGTTCATTCGTTCTCCTGACATTTCCCCTTATTCCTCCAATCATTTGAAAATGCATTTTTCGTTTATCAATAAACCCTCGTTCGTTCATTCATTCATTCATTCACCCCCGTCCTGGCCGTTGGCCAGTCTCCACCAACCTACAGGGTAATACTCGAGTATACCAAACGTTCACCCAAGTCCCTAATCGCCCGACCGAATCCGCTTCTGGCTCGAGACGACCGGTAACAAGGGGCAATGGCCAGTTCAGCCCAAAAGGCTTACATTCATGCGCAAGTAACATTTCGATCATTAAACCCTTGAAAATTGCACAGTTATTTAGGTCGAGTGCGATAAAGTACACACTCGCCTAGAAAGCTCGTTTTGGAAATCATTAAAAGCAATTAACACATTAGCAAATGATAACAACAAGCCATAAAGTCAAATAAGGAACACTCACCTAGATATGAAAAATAACGTACAAAATATCCTTCCGGATATTACCCTTAGTCACCAATGAAACCTAAGGTTGAACAAGAGAACATATTACAGTTTATTGAGCAAAACATTTAAGGGAAACAAAGAAACCCGACTAATTAGGAATAAAACGTGTAAAGATGACTTTCAAGTAAGAAGAGGGTTGTTTGAACCCCAGGATGAAAAATCATGTTTTAAAATGGAAAACCGGTCATGGTATTGGCCAAACAAAAGTATACAAGTTCAAACAGAAACCTAACCCTCGAGCGAAAATTTGGGCAGCACGCCCTTTGTGTTTACCTAATTTTCCAGCCATTTTGGCTTCATTATTTTTCCTCAACCACAACCCAACATCACACATAATCAATTCAAGTCAAGAGCCATTCCATAGGCTCACAATATCATAAGAATAAGAATTACAACAATCACAAGTGCAGAAATTCAACTTAGCACAAGACAGATTTGACGTACGAATGCGGAAATAACATATCCGAAGCTACGCTTATCGGATTGAGACGAAACCTATGCCGTTTCGAATCTAAGACACAGAGCTACAACATTCATGAAGGTTACTTAGTCCAGTTCCTAATGTAACTTAGTCAAATTCTCAAATTACTAAACCAGAAACCAATTCGTCGGCTGTTTAAATGCAGAACACTGTAATGGACATATCTCAGAGTACACAAGTCCGAATCAGGTGTTCTTAGAGGAATTTGAAAGCTAATTCAGAATACTACAACTTTCATGATTTGGCAAAAAGCTAAATCAGAATGGATCCTAGTCGAAAAACGTGATAAACTGGACTTAACTGATCACACGGACTGCTTGGGAAATACTTAAAACAGTAAGGGTATTTTGGACTTTTCACGTCCTACGTTGCTCCAATTGAGCTGACATTATATAGGCACCTATAAAATACCATTCTATACAACTTTCATTCTTTAACCTAAGGCCAATTCGGCCTCTAACATAGGGATTCAAATTCGGATAGAATGTTGGGAAAAATTTCCAGATTCTGGAATTTCTAGTTTTTAGTGGAACTTTCCTTAATTTCTTGGTCTAATCACTACCAAAGCCTCTCTTATAACCTTAATTTCAACATATATACTTCATACAACAAATTGGGTAGAAATTCATCAAGCCCTAGTTCATCATATAAATTGGAGAAAACTTCCAAAACAAGATAATATCCATGATTCCGCCACAAAATCAAGTTGCTAAGCTTAATTTAACAAGATTGAAAGTAAAACTTGGAGAGATAAGCTTTCTTACCTTGACTAGAGTTCACTAAGAGTAGCCCAAGCTTTCTCTTTCAAAAATCACACCACAAGTCACTAACTAATCACTCAAGGACAAGTTTAATCGGTTTGTTTTGTTTGATTTCTCACTTGGTTGTTGGATTGAAGATGAAATGGAATGTTTTCCCCTTGTTGTTTTTCTTCTTGCTCCTCTTGGCCAGCAGCAACAAAATGAAGAAGAAAGTTGCTAAGTTTTGGTGTTTAAATAGATGGTCTTGGTCTTAATTAAGAAGCTCTATGGTGGCGACAAGTGTCGCCACCACCACCTTTCTTTTTTTTTCTTTCTTTCCTTGTCATTTTAGCCACTAATTTTCGGTCAACCTTGCTGCCAAGAGAGAAGATATTTTGCTCAAGTTCAATAAATTTGTTTGGTGAGAAAAATGGTGGTCAAGTGGTGCGTTCAATCAGTAGTGCGCGGGACCCGCCGGTTCGCGCCGTTTTTCTTAAAAACTCACGTACTAGGGTTTTTACTTCCCATTCACTAACCTTATATCATTGCCACTAGTCACATATTATTTCTCACTTAAAAGTCACTTTTAATCCTCAAATTTAATCCTTACTCTGTACCGAAAATTCATTCGGCGAAAAATCGCGAAAACCCTAATTTTGCTCCAAACTTGAAACCGAAGCGTAAAACCCTATTTTCTAGGTTTACTTACACTTATTGTGAAATAATTTGGTATTTTTGAGAAAAATACAAGAAATTTACGAGTCCTCACAAAGGCTGGGGAGAAACAACGCAAGGAAAGCCTGTTCAAGCCACCACCAGTCTACGTCCGCCGCTGCTGATGTCTGCCATCGGCACCATCGCGCGCAAGCTGCTGTCGTGCACCTCCAGCTCCATTACAACACGACCACCAGGCGCATGAGCACTTGACTCCGAAGAAAGCGAGGCCGACCTCCTCCAGCAGCACAATCAAGACTCCCTCACCAGCGTCCATCTCTCCAATGGCGCAGCTCCCAACTCTGCTCCCATTGCTGACTTCCCATCCGTCGTCGCTCATACCCGCCACCACCATTACAGCCCCAAGTTACGAAGTCCCTACTGCACCCCGCTGTGATGGGATTTCTCTCGCCTCATCTCACGAACCAGCCAACGTTCTAGGGAGTATTTTGCATTGTCAAACCTCTCAAACATTTTCAGGTACCCATAGCCTCTGTTCATGCTGCTTTAACGCACTTTCATTGTGAAGATGAGATCCCATTCTATGTGCGGTTGCCAAACCATTACTGGGTTTGATGAATGTGTTTTATTGCCCTGCCATATTTGATCTTTTATGATTTCTTTGTGGTTATCTTCCTTTGTGTTTGTGAAATAAGAGCATGAGTGGCATGATTGTTGGCTTGGACCTATATTTGATAAAAAACTGTAGTGAAAAGCTGGCCAAACGAAGCTGTCGTTCTTGCTCTACTGAAGGACGCGGCTTCGATTGCGTTTTTTTGCATGAAAGTTTCTAGCTTTGCAATGTTTCTTATTCTGAATGTTGTGTGGCATGTGTGAATGCTGGATTTCCGTGACGTTTGGTTGAGA
Organism: Coffea arabica; assembly: GCF_036785885.1. NCBI lineage: Eukaryota > Viridiplantae > Streptophyta > Magnoliopsida > Gentianales > Rubiaceae > Coffea > Coffea arabica. Next base: position 30,058,362 of record NC_092316.1, on the reverse strand, counting down.
TCTTATGCGAATAGAAATAGGTATCATTAACCCAGCATGTTGAAAAAAGAAACCAGCTAAGAAGATATAGTCTTCCAGTTGCAGAATTTTTATTTCCTAGTTTTTGTATGCGCATTCTTTCTGTTTGGTGTTTAAGTCTAAGAATTCTACATTCAAAGCTAGTAAGAATGTTTGGTGAGCCTTTTCGCCCGTTTTAGGATGCTTTTGTGCTTAAGAGTTGTGCTTAAAAATCTGCTACAACAAGCTGAAGTCTCTTGGCTTGTTGCAGCAGCTTAGAAGGGTCCTTTTATTTTCCTTTCTGGGTCGTTGAAGTGAGTGGGTTGATGTTCTAGGTGATTGGTTTGATGCCGTGGATGGTTATGTATAAAATTGGCATGTTTTATTTCCTTACATCACAAAACCGTGAGCAGTTTTGGTGGTTGAAGCTGAGTAGCATAAAAAACAGTTGCAGAAATTTGTTTCCTCCGTATTTTGCACGAAGCTTGCATGGAAAATGTTCCAAATATCGCACCTTGACCCTCAAGTTTCCCCTTATGCCACTAGGACCCAATCAATTGAATAATTTCATCAATTTGGTCCTTGGTAGTTTTAATTTTTGCAACTTCATTGTTTGTTTGATTCAATTAGCCACGCAGCTTTGTTTAAATTGCTTTTAATTCATGATTTTAAGAGCTTTACGACCATGTGAGCCCGTGTTTGCATGTTTTCTTTAATTTTCCCAAATAAATTGGTACCTTGAACATTTCTTTTATTTTGGAGGATAAATAAGCCATTTTTCTTTCATTTGGACACCATTTCAAGGAAGGTATAATTTCTTTTATCATTCTTGTCTCTCCTATGTGATCCAACGTGTGAGAACCCGTAATTTTTCCAATTTCTAGGTTTTATTATATTTCTAGGTTTTTTTATTTTCAATGATTTGTTTTCTGCACTTTCTGTATCCGGAAAATTTTCTAGATAAATTTTATGAGTAAATATAATTTTTAGATGATTTTTCTCGTATTGAATAGGTTTTGAGAAATTAAGAGTGAATACCGGACGTGGGACCCACTAGTGCGAAAAGTTCAGCAATTTTCAGCCAACTAGGTTAAGTTTTGGATATTGGATTTAATTTACCAGGTGTTAAGGGATAAGTAGAGGATGTTATTTGGATTGGTGTGAGAGGGAACAAAGAGATAGAGATTCATTAATTAGGTGACAAGTGTCACCATTTGATTGGGCTACCTTAAGACTTTCTTACCATTGACTTAAATAACAAAAAATGACCCAAATATCTTCCAAAAATCTTCAAGAAGAGCCGGCCCTCTCTTATTCCAAGTACAAGGAAGAAAACACTTCAATCTTGCTCCAAATCATCAAAACTAACCATCCAACCTTGAAATTACTCCATAAAACCTCTTCAATTAGAGTTAGTAAGTGGATTTGTGGAGTTATTTGGAAGGTTAAGGTGACCCATAGCTCTCTCTCTCTTGTTTTAAAGGTAAGTCATGAAGTACCACTCTCCTCCCTCTAATGATGCTTAATTGATGCTTAGTGGTGGTATAAGGTGCCACTTTATGGATTATATTGTGATTTTTGGTTGAATTGATGAACTTTTGTAATTTTTGGGGATTTTTCTGTTTTAATATGAGTATGATTGTGTGGCTATATATGATGATTGGAAATGGTATATAATGATTCTAGAAGGTGGAAAAAATGGAAGATTGCAAGTAATTTCTGTTTTGGAAGAAATCTGGAAATTAGGGTTCCTTGGTTCTTCATTCTGTCCGAAATTTTAGGTCATAGATAGAGGCCGAATTGGCCTTAGCTCAAAACATGAAAGTTGTAGGGAATGACATTTTAGAGTGCCTACAAAATTTCAGGTCAATCGGAATAGTGTGGAATGAGATAAGTCGAAATTACTATTGCTGTTCTGGTTTTACCCGAAATTGAGATTTGCGACTGTAATTGGTTGTTTTGGTCTGAATTGCTTCCGAATTGGTTGTTGAGGCCTTCTGATGGAATTTAGCCCTATTTCTTAGCTTTCATTTGGTTTTAGAATTTCTGGATTCGGACTTGTAGAGCCTGAGTTATGATGTTTCCGCTAGAATGCGTTTTGGTGAATCTGTTTTACGTTTTGATGTGGTATCTTGCATTTTTGACCTGTTTACACTCAAAACTGGGTTGAGTGACCTTATGTGATGTTGTAGCCCTGTCTTTTAGCTTCGAAATGGTGGGTCTCATACCTTCATCCGATAATTCTAGGGCATTTGGTGCCATTACCGCAAAAAGAGTTCAAAAACTGTTTTTTCAAGGCCAAAGCTAATTGCATTTCCGAATTTTCTGGTTTTCTCTAATGTTTGTATATGTTTATGGAACCCTATTGGGGTCATATTTGGCATTGATTTATGATTCGTTATCGAGTCTCATTGTACTTGCTTACATGTTTTAAGGCTTACTCTTATTCCGGTCATTTCCTAGCTAACTTTTGTTCTTGTACTACTTTGAGCCTAGTGAACGGCTTTTGGGAAATGAGATGAATTTTGTGTGAGATGTTGGGACTGATTTGAGGAAATAATGAAGCCATGATGGCTGGAAAATAGGTAAAAACAAGGGATATGCTGCCGAAATTTTACTTGAAGGCTAGTTGGATTTACTTGTGATTTGAGCAAAGGGCTTTTGGGTTGTTTGCGCCTAGGTCTTCATGTTACCTTTTCGTTTCCAAGAAAATCATGTTTTCCACCCTTGCATTAGTATTTATTTGGCAAGGCGTACGACGTGTAGTCGAGCCTCACTTGTGCATTCCGTTTACTCGATTTTGGATATGAAACCTTCAATTAGTTTACTTTGATTATTTTAGGGTTTCTTGGCGATTAAGGCCAATCTGAAGTGAAAACTTTTGAAGTTGAGCCGGTGAGTGTACCACTCCCCTCCATTGCTGTTTAACTTGATTTCTGCTCTGCAATCTGTTTATTTGTTTGAGACGAGGGTGTACTTTATCACACTCGTTCTCTTGTCTGTTCATATGCCAATTTACTATGCAAAATTTGAATCTGTTATCTGTGTCTGCATCTGTTCAGATTTCTATGACCTATGAGCTCAGTCCTGTGGCTAAGTTATTCGAGTCGGGCCGGCAAGGGCCTGGATGATTAGATAACGAACCACGGTAGTCTGTTCGGGGATTTTGGGTATTGAGACCCTTGATTCCGGGTATACTCGAGTATTACCATTTTGTTCGTTTTGTGAGGACTCGCAAATTCCTTGTATTTTCCTCAAAAATACCCTTTTATTTGAAAATTAGTATTTACCAAAGGCCACTACCCAAATATTTCACATTAAGTGTAGATAAACCTAGAAAATAGTGTTTTACGCTTCGGTTTCAAGTTTGGAGCAAAATTAGGGTTTTCGCGATTTTTCGCCGGATGAATTTTCGGTACAGAGTAAGGATTAAATTTGAGGATTAAAAGTGACTTTTAAGTGAGAAATAATATGTGATTGGTAGCAATGATATAAGGTTAGTGAATGCGAAGTAAAAACCCTAGTACGTGAGTTTTTAAGAAAAACGGCGCGAACCGGCGGGTCCCGCGCACTACCGTTTGAACGCACCACTTGACCACCATTTTTGCTTACCAAACAAATTTATTGAACTTGAGCAAAATATCTTCTCTCTTGGCAGCAAGCTTGACCGAAATTTGTGGCTCATAAGCAAGGGAAAGAAAGAGAAAAATTAGTGGCCAAGATTAGGCCAAGTGTTGGGCAATTTGTGGACACCATTAGTTCTAATCCTTTTGGCTTTAATATAAGACAACTTAGCTTCATACCTCTTCATATTTCTGCCAAGGGAGGTGAGAGAGAGAGAGGAGAAGAACAAGAGTGAACTTTCTTCATTTCTTCTTGATTCAAGCTACAAAGTGAGAAATCAAAAGAACTAAACCGATTAAACTTCTCCTTGAGTGATTAGCTAGTGTTTGGTGGTGAAATTTTGGAAAGAGAAGGCTTGGGCTACACTTGGAGAACTCATATTAAGGTAAGGAAGATGATATCTCTCTAAATTTTTCTTTCAATCTTGGTTAAATTAAGTCTAGTAACTTGAGTAGTAGTGGAATCATGGATGCTAGCATGTTTGGAAGTTTTTCCCCTCTTTATATGATGAACTAGGGTTTGGGAAATTCTTCCCAACTTGTTGTATGATGCTTGTATGTTACAATTAATGTTGTATAAGATGTTTTGGTAGTGTGAGAAGTGAGAAATTGGGGAAAGTTGCACTAGAAACTACAAATTTCAGATTTCTGGAAATTCTAGCTTCCATTCTGTCCGGTTTGGTAACTGCATGTTAGAGGCCGAATTGGCCTTGGGTCAAAGAAGGAAAGTTTTAGAGAATGGTATTTTGTAGGTACCTGTAAAATTTCAGCTCAATCGGAGTAACGTAGGTCATGAAAAGTCCGAAATACCCTTACTGTTTTAAGTATTTCCCAAGCAGTCCGTGTGATCAGTTAAGTCCAGTTTATCACGTTTTTCGACTAGGATCCATTCTGATTTAGCTTTTTGCCAAAACATGAAAGTTGTAGTATTCTGAATTAGCTTTCAAATGCCTCTAAGAACACCTGATTCGGACTTGTGGACTCTGAGTTATGTCCATTACAGTGTTCTGCGTTTAAACAGCCGACGAATTGGTTTCTGGTTTAGTAATTCGAGAATTTTACCAAGTTACATTAGAAACTGGACTAATTGACCTTCATGAACATTGTAACCCTGAGTCTTAGCTTCGAAACGGCATAGGTTACGTCTTAATCCGATAAGCGTTGCCTCGGATACGTTATTTCCGCTTTCATACGTCAAATCTGTCTTTTGCTAAATTGAATTTCTGCACTTGTTATTACTGTATTTCTTATTCTTATGATATTGTGAGCCTATGGAACGGCTCTTGACTTGAATTGCTTATGTGTGATGTTGGGTTGTGGTTGAGGAAAAATAATGAAGCCAAAATGGCTCGAAAATTAGGTAAACACAAAGGGCGTGCTGCCCAAATTTTCGCCCGAGGTCTAGGTTTCTATTTGAACTTGTATACTTTTGTTAGGCCAATACCATGACCGGTTTCCCATTTAAAACATGATTTTTCATCCTTGGGTTCAAACAACCCTCTTCTTACTTGAAAGTCATCTTTACACGTTTTACTCTTAATTAGTCGGGTATCTTCGTTTCCCTTAAATGTTTTGCTCGATAAACTGTAATATGTTCTCTTGTTCAACCTTAGGTTTCATTCGTGACTAAGGGTAATATCCGGAAGGATTTTGCATGTTATTTTGCATATCTAGGTGAGTGTTCCTTATTTGACTTTATGGCTTGTTGTTATCATTTGCTAATGTGTTAATTGCTTTTAATGATTTCCAAAACGAGCTTTCTAGGCGAGTGTGTACTTTATCGCACTCGACCTAAATAACTGTGCAATTTTCAAGGATTTAATGATTGAAATGTTACTTGCGCATGAATGTAAGCCTTTTGGGCTGAACTGGCCATTGCCCCTTGTTACCGGTCGTCTCGAGCCAGAAGCGGACTCGGTCGGGCGATTAGGGACTTGGGTGAACGTTTGGTATACTCGAGTATTACCGTGTAGGTTGGTGGAGACTGGCCAACGGCCAGGACGGGGGTGAATGAATGAATGAACGAACGAACGAACGAACGAGGGTTTATTGATAAACGAAAAATGCATTTTCTAATGATTGGAGGAATAAGGGGAAATGTCAGGAGAACGAATGAACGAAATAACGAATTGTTCCTTGTGAGCCGTATCCTTTTAATGAATGTGTTACTATCGCTTTCCATTGTAAATGTTTCTTGAATTATTGATACTCCATGTTTAATGTATTGGATTGATTATCTGATTATGTGTTCGGAACCTCACTGGGCTTTTAGCTCATTCCTTTAGTTTTGTTTTCCTTACAGGGGAAGGCGAGCGAGGGCGTGAGCTTGAGATAGACTAGCCAATCTAGTTTTGTTTCTTTTGTTTCTTTTGTAGCGGTTCTAGCCTAGTGCTTGGCACGGGCTGGACGTATGAAGGATTGAGAACCCTTGTATATTTGATGTTTATATTCTCTTTTGGGTTGGCAATGTATATAAGTTCCGCTTTAAGTTTGGATCAATGTCCTATTTATTCTAGTGATTTATTTCAATTTTTAATTGAGAACTGTAGCGAACGACTGAGTCCCGGCGAGAGCTGGGCAGGCGGCCCGCCGAACCCTCTGGTACGCCTTAGGGGGAGGTGGGGTCGTTACAAGTGGTATCAGAGCTTAGGCTTCAGATCTCTATAGTGTATCCTAGATTAAAGATTAGGATACCGGACTGTGGGATTTGATTGGACTTGAAAGTTAAGCGATTGAGGGATAAAATTTATAGTTGCTTCGCGTGGTTTCTACGTGGAGTGACCCTGGACTAAGTGGTGAATAAGTATGAGGGACTAAGTGAAGCTATGAATTGCGAATGTTATAGGCCTTAAATCTTTCTAATGGTATCTGAGGACCATAGATAGGTATGTCAGGTAGGAATTCCGATTGTAGATCGTTTACTCTTGGGACTGCAGCTCGAGATGTGAATTATCTTATTTCGGATTCTCGTGCCTGAGTACTCTATAGTTGAGGTGCTGCTAAATACTTGAGACTTGTATTTTGGGAACATGAACAGGCTTTGTCTGACTAGAATGAGCACAAGAGGTCAGGGACATCTAGTTTGGATAGTAAGTGACGTGAGAGACCGAACGGGCTGATACTGGGACGACTTCACCTTTTCCTTTTGATTTACCTGTATATTGTTACTACATGACGTTAGTATACCTATATGTACATGGTTATCTATCCAACTTGATATGCATTTGTGTATTTGCTTTAGACAACCGACAAGTTCCGGACTCGTCTGAGGCAACTGAAGGTAAAATTTCGAGGGCGAAATTTTTTTAAGGGGGAGAGAATGTGAGGACTCGCAAATTCCTTGTATTTTCCTCAAAAATACTCTTTTATTTGAAAATTAGTATTTACCAAAGGCCACTACCCAAATATTTCACATTAAGTGTAGATAAACCTAGAAAATAGGGTTTTACGCTTCGGTTTCAAGTTTGGAGCAAAATTAGGGTTCTCGCGATTTTTCGCCGGATGAATTTTCGGTACAGAGTAAGGATTAAATTTGAGGATTAAAAGTGACTTTTAAGTGAGAAATAATATGTGATTGGTAGCAATGATATAAGGTTAGTGAATGGGAAGTAAAAACCCTAGTACGTGAGTTTTTAAGAAAAACGGCGCGAACCGGCGGGTCCCGCGCACTACCGTTTGAACGCACCACTTGACCACCATTTTTGCTTACCAAACAAATTTATTGAACTTGAGCAAAATATCTTCTCTCTTGGCAGCAAGCTTGACCGAAATTTGTGGCTCATAAGCAAGGGAAAGAAAGAGAAAAATTAGTGGCCAAGATTAGGCCAAGTGTTGGGCAATTTGTGGACACCATTAGTTCTAATCCTTTTGGCTTTAATATAAGACAACTTAGCTTCATACCTCTTCATATTTCTGCCAAGGGAGGTGAGAGAGAGAGAGGAGAAGAACAAGAGTGAACTTTCTTCATTTCTTCTTGATTCAAGCTACAAAGTGAGAAATCAAAAGAACTAAACCGATTAAACTTCTCCTTGAGTGATTAGCTAGTGTTTGGTGGTGAAATTTTGGAAAGAGAAGGCTTGGGCTACACTTGGAGAACTCATATTAAGGTAAGGAAGATGATATCTCTCTAAATTTTTCTTTCAATCTTGGTTAAATTAAGTCTAGTAACTTGAGTAGTAGTGGAATCATGGATGCTAGCATGTTTGGAAGTTTTTCCCCTCTTTATATGATGAACTAGGGTTTGGGAAATTCTGCCCAACTTGTTGTATGATGCTTGTATGTTACAATTAATGTTGTATAAGATGTTTTGGTAGTGTGAGAAGTGAGAAATTGGGGAAAGTTGCACTAGAAACTACAAATTTCAGATTTCTGGAAATTCTAGTTTCCATTCTGTCCGGTTTGGTAACTGTATGTTAGAGGCCGAATTGGCCTTGGGTCAAAGAAGGAAAGTTGTATAAAATGGTATTTTGTAGGTACCTGTAAAATTGCAGCTCAATCGGAGCAACGTAGGTCATGAAAAGTCCGAAATACCCTTACTGTTTTAAGTATTTCCCAAGCAGTCCGTGTGATCAGTTAAGTCCAGTTTATCACGTTTTTCGACTAGGATCCATTCTGATTTAGCTTTTTACCAAAACATGAAAGTTGTAGTATTCTGAATTAGCTTTCAAATGCCTCTAAGAACACCTGATTCGAACTTGTGTACTCTGAGTTATATCCATTACAGTGTTCTGCGTTTAAACAGCCGACGAATTGGTTTCTGGTTTAGTAATTCGAGAATTTTACCAAGTTACATTAGAAACTGGACTAATTGACCTTCATGAACATTGTAACCCTGAGTCTTAGCTTCGAAACGGCATAGGTTACGTCTTAATCTGATAAGCGTAGCCTTGGATACGTTATTTCCGCTTTCATACGTCAAATCTGTCTTTTGCTAAATTGAATTTCTGCACTTGTTATTACTGTATTTCTTATTCTTATGATATTGTGAGCCTATGGAACGGCTCTTGACTTGAATTGCTTATGTGTGATGTTGGGTTGTGGTTGAGGAAAAATAATGAAGCCAAAATGGCTGGAAAATTAGGTAAACACAAAGGGCGTGCTGCCCAAATTTTCGCCCGAGGTCTAGGTTTCTATTTGAACTTGTATACTTTTGTTAGGCCAATACCAAGACCGGTTTTCCATTTTAAAACATGAGTTTTCATCCTTGGGTTCAAACAACCCTCTTCTTACTTGAAAGTCATCTTTACACGTTTTACTCTTAATTAGTCGGGTATCTTCGTTTCCCTTAAATGTTTTGCTCGATAAACTGTAATATGTTCTCTTGTTCAACCTTAGGTTTCATTCGTGACTAAGGGTAATATCCGGAAGGATTTTGCATGTTATTTTGCATATCTAGGTGAGTGTTCCTTATTTGACTTTATGGCTTGTTGTTATCATTTGCTAATGTGTTAATTGCTTTTAATGATTTCCAAAACGAGCTTTCTAGGCGAGTGTGTACTTTATCGCACTCGACCTAAATAACTGTGCAATTTTCAAGGATTTAATGATTGAAATGTTACTTGCGCATGAATGTAAGCCTTTTGGGCTGAACTGGCCATTGCCCCTTGTTACCGGTCGTCTCGAGCCAGAAGCGGACTCGGTCGGGCGATTAGGGACTTGGGTGAACGTTTGGTATACTCGAGTATTACCGTGTAGGTTGGTGGAGACTGGCCAACGGCCAGGACGGGGGTGAATGAATGAATGAACGAACGAACGAACGAACGAGGGTTTATTGATAAACGAAAAATGCATTTTCTAATGATTGGAGGAATAAGGGGAAATGTCAGGAGAACGAATGAACGAAATAACGAATTGCTCCTTGTGAGCCGTATCCTTTTAATGAATGTGTTACTATCGCTTTCCATTGTAAATGTTTCTTGAATTATTGATACTCCATGTTTAATGTATTGGATTGATTATCTGATTATGTGTTCGGAACCTCACTGGGCTTTTAGCTCATTCCTTTAGTTTTGTTTTCCTTACAGGGGAAGGCGAGCGAGGGCGTGAGCTTGAGATAGACTAGCCAATCTAGTTTTGTTTCTTTTGTTTCTTTTGTAGCGGTTCTCGCCTAGTGCTTGGCACGGGCTGGACGTATGAAGGATTGAGAACCCTTGTATATTTGATGTTTATATTCTCTTTTGGGTTGGCAATGTATATAAGTTCCGCTTTAAGTTTGGATCAATGCCCTATTTATTCTAGTGATTTATTTCAATTTTTAATTGAGAACTGTAGCGAACGACTGAGTCCCGGCGAGAGCTGGGCAGGCGGCCCGCCGAACCCTCTGGTACGCCTTAGGGGGAGGTGGGGTCGTTATAAGTGGTATCATAGCTTAGGCTTCAGATCTCTATAGTGTATCCTAGATTAAAGATTAGGATACCGGACTGTGGGATTTGATTGGACTTGAAAGTTAAGCGATTGAGGGATAAAATTTATAGTTGCTTCGCGTGGTTTCTACGTGGAGTGACCCTGGACTAAGTGGTGAATAAGTATGAGGGATGTCGCGCCCCATTTTTTGATAAAATAAATAAATGGTTTGAAAATGTGTTTTTTTTATTCAATTTGTGATTTGAAAATGAATTGTGATTTAAAAGAAAAATGGGTCTAAATGGGGGTTTGAAAATGCGACGATTTGACCCAAAATTATAGTTTAAAAAGGGTTTATTGAAAAAATGGGAGTCGCCACTTGGTAATGAGTTAAGGTGTACCAAGTCACCTAAAAATGAATTTTTTAAAGAAAAATGGGAAAGAGTAGTAAGAAACCCCTTTTAAACGACTCCTAGTCCACGTAAACCAACGAAAAAGGTTCGGGAGTCACATTTGACGAAGGGGAAGGCAAGGATAAAAATCCAAGGCACCCCTTCGACCTAGCCAAGGCTAGTTGCGTGATTTAATCAAAGTTTTTCTTATTTTAACCAAAGAATTTATTACATTTGGATGCACTACATGAATGCAAACCCTAGACCTAGGGGTATTGGGGGAAATTTCTCTTCGAAGGTTGAGTGGTGCCAATCACATTAATTGTGAAGCCCAATAACGATCTTTTGAAGAGGTCACGAATAATGCGAGTGGGATGCGAATGAATGGAATGCATGTATGCAATGTGAGGACATGAGTTTGAAAAAGTAATAAAAAACAATAAATATGTAAATGAAAATGTGCAAGTGAGTGGGCAAGGTACGGTATGTGAAATGATAATATGAAGTGCATGTGTGCAAGTGATGATAAAAGTGTTCGTGTGCAAGTGAAGAAACATAAAGGTACACGTGTGCAAAATGGGACAAAAGTGTTCGTGTGCAAGTGAAGGGATAAAAGGTGTACGTGTGCAAATGGGAGGAAAAGTGAAAGTGTAATGATAGAGTGGATTTAGAATGCATGAGCCTAGGGAATGCATGCATATTGGGACGGGGAGACCTAAATCGTGACTCAATTTACCCTTTTATAGAGGGAATACAAGCGTGCTAAGGCTTAGAAAAAGCCACACTCGTCTATATCCCATATTTAAGGGGACTCTCAAGCAAATGAACCCTATAACTAGCATGAAATGCAAAAATCCTAAAATGGAGGGAAAAGGGGTTCGAGGGGCATGCAAAAATGATAAAACTAAAAAGAATGCATGACATGTAATGAACATGCAAACATGTACTAACGAGGGGAAATCCCTAAGGGTCTAGCGTTGGACTAGCCCATTCTATGAATTCCGACTAGCGTTGGACTAGTGGAAACGTACATTCATCCATCACATTCATTCAGGCTATGGAAAGCGAGTAGACATGCCAAACACTCATAAACATATAGCACATAACACTTAGCATGCTCGACTAGATGCAAGAGCCTAATAAAGCGATAACACAATAGCACATAAACAAACAATTAAACTAAAAGAGCCTATTACATTTGCTAACTAAAACAAAAGGGGAAAGGGAAAATGGACAAAATGCTCGCCGAGCCCTATCTATTACAAGCCAAGAGGTGTACACATACCCCATAAAGAATAGCTTAACCAATAAGCAGAAGTAAATAAAATAAAGGAAAGACTAGGAAAGCAAATTAGGCATGCAATTGTCACTTAGCACATTAAATCACATAGGGAGAAGCAAAAGGGATAAAAAGAAATTATACCGCCCCTTTGAATGGTGTCCAAATGAAAGAAAAATGGCTTCAAAATAATAAAAAGGTCAAGGTACCTCAAATAGTAAAGTATAACAAAGTCACCAAATCTCTCCTAATTGCAATTTAAATGAAATCAAATAATGCATAATTCTCAAGCAAAAGTGCACCTTTGATCAGATTCCTAAAGAATAGCAAAATGACTAAAAACCCAATTGCAATTATTAATAAAGCACTTAAGTCCAATCAATCATTTTGAGAGCTTCGGAGGTCTAAGAGCAACGAAAAGGCCAAGTAATGATTGAAATTGCAAATATTTTAGGACCTAATCGCAAGATACTAGAACATGCTTGGGCTTTTGGGGAACAAACGGAAACTTTGAGGGATCAAATTGATTAAGTGTTCCAATTATTTGGGCCATAGTGCAACCAAAGGAGACTTGGGGGGCCAAAGTGCAAATTTTGAAAAGCTTTTTTCATGCAAAACATGCAAGAACGTGAAACAGGTTCTGCAATGAAGAAGTGTTTCTGCAATCAAGAAACATTACCGCAAGTTACACTTTTTGCAAGCAAACTCCAACTTCAGCACAAGTTTGATCAAAACATTTCAACCAAGACGTCCAAAACCCTTATCCCAGCAACATACAACATGATTTCAACATCCAAGCAAAGCAAAAACATAGCAGGGAAATTGTTCAAAATGTTAGAAGATGGCTTGGCAGAATTCTAGTTCATTCCTTTTTAGCAATTGTCTGGTCATGGTTCAAATGTTCCAAAACCCAAACACGTAAACCCAAACCAATCTTCCAAATCTTCTTTTTGCAAACAAGGTTAACTAACAAACTGAATGGCCGACACTTTAGTGAGCCAATGCAGGTAAGGAAACAGCAAAGAGAATGCGACAACTTTTTTGGTTCTGCTGCAAATTTTCATGTGCAAAGTTCTGCATTTCAGCAAAGCAAATGCGTACAACAGCCTTGAAATTACTCCAATCCAACATGGCTAAACACCTATGAACAATGGGACTCTTGGAGGATTTTCATGCTAAGTTTCATGCAATGAACGAAAACAAGCAGCTTATGCGACTGATTTAATTAAGCTTCAACAACCGAAAATAAAAACTGCTGCACTTTGCTTTCAACTTAGATTTTCGATTCAAAAACAGCTTTGATTAGATGTTTTCAACTCCAATAAACTTCATTCAGACCAAACAAACAGAAAGACTTGACAACTTTATTCAAGCATACAGGAAACTTTTAAACTTCAACAAACAGTGTTCTTGAACTTCAGCATTTTGCATGACAAGATGCACTCAAACATCTCAAACCACAAACCCAAACTCAAATTCCTATTAAGCTTATCATGCTTGCAAACTAAGGCTGGAAACCTGAGTTGCTCAATCAACAAACGAAATGAAAGAAAAGTGCAGGCCTTTATATGCATCAGAAAAAACTACAAGCACCAGTGGGTTTATAAGGTGACTAAATGTGAAGTTGCAGCAGAGGAAAAATAACACTCATGCAGACAATTTTTCTACCTTTCCCATAAAACTTCAGATGTTGACGCACAGATCAGAAGAAAAACCATGCGGCCTTAGCAAAAAATTCTGAAACTTTACCATTTAGCAGTCTCACGCGACACTATCATGCAAGCAAAGAAAATTATGATAACTAGCAAGTTTGGACTCATTCATGGGTTCATTTCTGCAAAGGTTTTAGCTTTCATATGCGCAGGAAATCTACCATGGGCATGAACTCAAAACGTGTAAGCCTGTCTACTGGTTCCATAAAACCCCACTCAAATCACTTTGAATCAAAACAACCAAATCATGATATGAAACCATAACTACAGTTGCTGCCTTTCCCCCCCCCCCCGAGAATCCGAAACAAAAGACTCCAATTTTTGACATTTTCAGCAGTTTTTATCCGATGTAATAAGCCTAATGAATCAACAAAACTACAAAACTCTAGAGTTCTAACTCACTGCCTAACAAAGCTTGGAGATATACACTCCGTATGCCAGATTGAAGCAGATAGAGACAATAGCAACAAACCATCGAAACAGAAAACTAAAAGCAAAAGTCCAACTCAGTCACGAAGGAAATTGGAGAAGCTAAAACTGGGGAGGCTAAAGAAATCAGTTGTAGGAAGATACCTGAAGTTTTTGATCGATGGAAAGAAAGTGAAAGCTTTGGTCTTTCCTCCTGCTTCGATAGCTTCTTCCGCCGCCTGTCTCCTTAATTCCCTTTGCTGGTTTTTCCCGTTTTCCGTCGACTTCACCTCTCAATATCCTAGCAGTTCCAACCTTTATCAGTTAGTATCCCCCTTAATCTCCCCAAAATTCTTACTCTCTCGCTCTCTGTTCTTCTCTCAAACACTCTGCAGTCAAACGTGAGCTTCTCCGTTGAACTCTGGTTCAGATTTTTCCTCTCTCTTTTGCCCCGTTCTCCTCTTTCTTTTGCCGTGGCTTTTTTTCGTCAATCTCTTCTCAAAAAATCTCCTCCTTGCGGCTGGCTTTTTTCTTTTGCTTTTATACCCCAATTCAACCCTAAGAACCTCTGTCCCTTTTCTGTATTTTGCAGCTTCAGGAGCCGTCCCAGATTTTCTTTGCAAACGGCGTAAGTCCGCAGCTTTCATGCTGCGGCAACAATTTTCCTTTTCCTTTTTTTTTTAATTCAGCTAATTAAAACAGAAATTAATAACAATAAAAATGAAATAAATGATAATAACAAAAATTTATAATAACATAAATTGATATTGAACAGCAAATTACAACTTCCATTTTTCATCCATTTTCTTTTTTTCCTTTTCCTTTTCTTTTCTTTACTTAAATAACAATAAAAGAAATAACAATAAAATGCAATCAAAAACACAAATGCTTGTAACCTGAAATAATAATATATTTTTCTTTTCTTTGAAAAACAATTAAAATGTATCAAAAAGTAAATAATGCCTATTACACTAAAAACTTTTCCTTCAAATTTCAAACTTTTCACTTTTTTTCGAAAATAGGCCAGTATGCATTAAACTATTTTTCCCTTTTCTTTTTTTTTTTCTTTCAAAATAAATAAACAAAATGCCAACAGATTGAATTTAAAAGAAATGAACGTATTTTTGTGAACCATTTTCTTCTTTTTCTCTTCTTTTTCCATTTTTCATTTTCATTCTCATTTTTCCATTTTTCCAAGAAAACATATTTTTTGAATGCTTTTCTTTTCTTTTCGAGAAATTCTATGCTAAAAACTTAAAAATAATAATAATAACACAAAAAACTAAAAAACTAAAAACTAAAAAGTAAATAAAACGAGCACAACCTAAAAAAAATAAATAGTAAAGGAAATTACACCAAAATTTGGTGTCTACAAGGGACTAAGTGAAGCTATGAATTGCGAATGTTATAGGCCTTAAATCTTTCTAATGGTATCTGAGGACCATAGATAGGTATGTCAGGTAGGAATTCCGATTGTAGATCGTTTACTCTTGGGACTGCAACTCGAGATGTGAATTATCTTATTTCGGATTCTCGTGCCTGAGTACTCTATAGTTGAGGTGCTGCTAAATACTTGAGACTTGTATTTTGGGAACATGAACAAGCTTTGTCTGACTAGAATGAGCACAAGAGGTCAGGGACATCTAGTTTGGATAGTAAGTGACGTGAGAGACCGAACGGGCTGATACTGGGACGACTTCACCTTTTCCTTTTGATTTACCTGTATATTGTTACTACATGACGTTAGTATACCTATATGTACATGGTTATCTATCCAACTTGATATGCATTTGTGTATTTGCTTTAGACAACCGATATGTTCCGGACTCGTCTGAGGCAACTGAAGGTAAAATTTCGAGGGCGAAATTTTTTTAAGGGGGAGAGAATGTGAGGACTCGCAAATTCCTTGTATTTTCCTCAAAAATACTCTTTTATTTGAAAATTAGTATTTACCAAAGGCCACTACCCAAATATTTCACATTAAGTGTAGATAAACCTAGAAAATAGGGTTTTACGCTTCGGTTTCAAGTTTGGAGCAAAATTAGGGTTTTCGCGATTTTTCGCCGGATGAATTTTCGGTACAGAGTAAGGATTAAATTTGAGGATTAAAAGTGACTTTTAAGTGAGAAATAATATGTGATTGGTAGCAATGATATAAGGTTAGTGAATGGGAAGTAAAAACCCTAGTACGTGAGTTTTTAAGAAAAACGGCGCGAACCGGCGGGTCCCGCGCACTACCGTTTGAACGCACCACTTGACCACCATTTTTGCTTACCAAACAAATTTATTGAACTTGAGCAAAATATCTTCTCTCTTGGCAGCAAGCTTGACCGAAATTTGTGGCTCATAAGCAAGGGAAAGAAAGAGAAAAATTAGTGGCCAAGATTAGGCCAAGTGTTGGGCAATTTGTGGACACCATTAGTTCTAATCCTTTTGGCTTTAATATAAGACAACTTAGCTTCATACCTCTTCATATTTCTGCCAAGGGAGGTGAGAGAGAGAGAGGAGAAGAACAAGAGTGAACTTTCTTCATTTCTTCTTGATTCAAGCTACAAAGTGAGAAATCAAAAGAACTAAACCGATTAAACTTCTCCTTGAGTGATTAGCTAGTGTTTGGTGGTGAAATTTTGGAAAGAGAAGGCTTGGGCTACACTTGGAGAACTTATATTAAGGTAAGGAAGATGATATCTCTCTAAATTTTTCTTTCAATCTTGGTTAAATTAAGTCTAGTAACTTGAGTAGTAGTGGAATCATGGATGCTAGCATGTTTGGAAGTTTTTCCCCTCTTTATATGATGAACTAGGGTTTGGGAAATTCTGCCCAACTTGTTGTATGATGCTTGTATGTTACAATTAATGTTGTATAAGATGTTTTGGTAGTGTGAGAAGTGAGAAATTGGGGAAAGTTGCACTAGAAACTACAAATTTCAGATTTCTGGAAATTCTAGCTTCCATTCTGTCCGGTTTGGTAACTGCATGTTAGAGGGCGAATTGGCCTTGGGTCAAAGAAGGAAAGTTGTAGAGAATGGTATTTTGTAGGTACCTGTAAAATTGCAGCTCAATCGGAGCAACGTAGGTCATGAAAAGTCCGAAATACCCTTACTGTTTTAAGTATTTCCCAAGCAGTCCGTGTGATCAGTTAAGTCCAGTTTATCACGTTTTTCGACTAGGATCCATTCTGATTTATCTTTTTGCCAAAACATGAAAGTTGTAGTATTCTGAATTAGCTTTCAAATGCCTCTAAGAACACCTGATTCAGACTTGTGTACTCTGAGTTATGTCCATTACAGTGTTCTGCGTTTAAACAGCTGACGAATTGGTTTCTGGTTTAGTAATTCGAGAATTTTACCAAGTTACATTAGAAACTGGACTAATTGACCTTCATGAACATTGTAACCCTGAGTCTTAGCTTCGAAACGGCATAGGTTACATCTTAATCCGATAAGCGTTGCCTCGGATACGTTATTTCCGCTTTCATACATCAAATCTGTCTTTTGCTAAATTGAATTTCTGCACTTGTTATTACTGTATTTCTTATTCTTATGATATTGTGAGCCTATGGAACGGCTCTTGACTTGAATTGCTTATGTGTGATGTTGGGTTGTGGTTGAGGAAAAATAATGAAGCCAAAATGGCTGGAAAATTAGGTAAACACAAAGGGCGTGCTGCCCAAATTTTCGCCCGAGGTCTAGGTTTCTATTTGAACTTGTATACTTTTGTTAGGCCAATACCATGACCGGTTTTCCATTTTAAAACATGATTTTTCATCCTTGGGTTCAAACAACCCTCTTCTTACTTGAAAGTCATCTTTACACGTTTTACTCTTAATTAGTCGGGTATCTTCGTTTCCCTTAAATGTTTTGCTCGATAAACTGTAATATGTTCTCTTGTTCAACCTTAGGTTTCATTGGTGACTAAGGGTAATATCCGGAAGGATTTTGCATGTTATTTTGCATATCTAGGTGAGTGTTCCTTATTTGACTTTATGGCTTGTTGTTATCATTTGCTAATGTGTTAATTGCTTTTAATGATTTCCAAAACGAGCTTTCTAGGCGAGTGTGTACTTTATCGCACTCGACCTAAATAACTGTGCAATTTTCAAGGATTTAATGATTGAAATGTTACTTGCGCATGAATGTAAGCCTTTTGGGCTGAACTGGCCATTGCCCCTTGTTACCGGTCGTCTCGAGCCAGAAGCGGACTCGGTCGGGCGATTAGGGACTTGGGTGAACGTTTGGTATACTCGAGTATTACCGTGTAGGTTGGTGGAGACTGGCCAACGGCCAGGACGGGGGTGAATGAATGAATGAACGAACGAACGAACGAACGAGGGTTTATTGATAAACGAAAAATGCATTTTCTAATGATTGGAGGAATAAGGGGAAATGTCAGGAGAACGAATGAACGAAATAACGAATTGCTCCTTGTGAGCCGTATCCTTTTAATGAATGTGTTACTATCGCTTTCCATTTTAAATGTTTCTTGAATTATTGATACTCCATGTTTAATTTATTGGATTGATTATCTGATTATGTGTTCGGAACCTCACTGGGCTTTTAGCTCATTCCTTTAGTTTTGTTTTCCTTACAGGGGAAGGCGAGCGAGGGCGTGAGCTTGAGATAGACTAGCCAATCTAGTTTTGTTTCTTTTGTTTCTTTTGTAGCGGTTCTCGCCTAGTGCTTGGCACGGGCTGGACGTATGAAGGATTGAGAACCCTTGTATATTTGATGTTTATATTCTCTTTTGGGTTGGCAATGTATATAAGTTCCGCTTTAAGTTTGGATCAATGCCCTATTTATTCTAGTGATTTATTTCAATTTTTAATTGAGAACTGTAGCGAACGACTGAGTCCCGGCGAGAGCTGGGCAGGCGGCCCGCCGAACCCTCTGGTACGCCTTAGGGGGAGGTGGGGTCGTTACACGTTTGAGGTGAGCGGGCCCGGTAAAGGGGTGTTTGGTGGACGGAATTCGGTGCGAAGTGGGTCTACGGACGCATTGGTTCTATATACGTTGACGGAGAGTCAACCGGTTTGGATCAAGTACTGCGTTGGAAATTTGGCTCCTGAGAGCCACCTGTATCCTTCCTATGTGAATCATTAGTTACTTTACTTTACATCTGGCATGTGTATCTGATTTGTCAAATGTGAAATGCCATGATTTTTCTACTATATGTTTGGTACCTCATTGAGCGCAAGCTCACCCCTTTCTGTTACTTTTGTTTTCCTTACAGGAAAATAAATACTTTTGGACTGGATTTGACAAATGGCTGCCAAATTGAGCTAGTTGAACATATCTTTTGTATAGCTCATGTATTAAAATCTTAAATGTACTTTTGAGAACTGTTTTCCTTTTGATTTGGCAAACCAGACAAGTATCCACTTTTGAATACTTTTGTATGCCACTTTGGCTTGTAAATGCTAAGTTTCAAGATGGGAATGTTTGCTTGGTATTTGGTTGGGTTCTGACGGGTCGGTTACTATTCATAGCCGACTTCGATTTTATTTTTATTTTTTTTTATCCGCATTGGTAAGTTTCCAGATGTATTAGCTCGTTCTATACCGAACCGTTAGTCCTGGCGAGAGCTAGGCAGGCGACCCGTCGAACCCTCTCGTTCGCTTTAGGGGGAGGTGGGGCTGTCACACAACGTGCTAAATGAGAATTGCATGTCTACTTTGCTTTCCTTGTTTTTCTTTCATTACTTTCATTTACTCCATTTACTTTTGCTTTTATTATTCTTTTAATGGGGTATGTGTACACCTCTTGGCTTGTAATAGATAGGGCTTAGAGAGCATTTGATGAAGACCTATTGAAGACGTGTGCCTAGCTAGCAAATGTAATAGGTCCATTAGTTTGGTTGTTTGTTTTTGTGGCTATGTGTTAATTTGCTTTATTAGGCTTTTGCATTTAGTCGAGCATGCTAAGTGTTACGTTCTACATGTTTATGAGTGTTTGGCATGTCTACTTGCTTTCTATATTCGTAGATGAATGTGATGGACGAATGTACGTCACCACACTAGTCCAATGCTAGTTGTGGCTCATTATCCCTTAGGAATTCATAGAAAGGGCTAGTCCAACGCTAGACCCTTAGGGATTTCCCTTTCGTTAGTGCATACCTGCATGTTCACTACATTCCATGCATTTTTCTTAGTTTTTTATCATTTGGCATGCTCCTCCAATCCTTTTCCCCTCATTTTAGGCTTTTTGCATCCTCATGCTAGTTATAGGGTACATTTGCTTGAGAGTCCCCTTTCGATAAGGGAAACGAGCGAGTTTGGCTACAAAATAGCCTTAGCACGCTAGTTCTTCCTTCTAATCCAAGGGAAAATCAAAGTCGTAAAGTTAGGAGTCCTTCCCGTACCCGACTTGATGCATTCCCTTAGGATCATACACTTGCATTCTTTTTATATCACATTCACACTCTTTTAGCCACGTTTTCTCACTACTTAGATTTTTCTCAATCCATTTTCTCACCACCTTTTTCCTATCTCTCATTTATTTTCAACCTCACAAATGGCACTCAAAATTACACTTATATGTATCTACTATTCTATTTTTCATTCATTTGCACACACAAACACCTTTATTTTCTCACATTTGCACACTTGCACTTGAGTCCTCACTTGCATTAATCACGACTTCCATGAGAGTTTTCCTCATTGGCCACCACAATTCATGTGGTTGGGACCTAAAAGCCTCATGAGAAATATTTTAGATTTAGGATTGCATTTTTCTTTCCTTTTCGCATCCATTAGTCATATCCAACATGCGATACATACCTTGGGTAGAAAAATTAGGAAAAGTGGGGCTAAGTCACGCAACTAGCTTTGGCTAGGGTAAGGGAGTGCCTTAGGCTTTGCCTTTGCCTTCTCCCGATCCCTTTCTTTGGTTACGTAGACCTAAAAGTTTTTCAAAAGGGTTTACTTTTTCTTTCAAAAACAAAACAAAATCATTTTTTGGGTGACTTGGTACACCCTAACTCCGTACCAAGTGGCGACTCCATTTTTTCATCCAAAACCCTTTTTGAACTTTATTTGGCCGAATCGTCGCATTTTCAAGTCCCACGGCCTTTTATTTTCATTTTTTCACACACGTTCACATACACACTACTTTCACACACACCAACATCAAAAAGTAGGGCGCGACAGTTGGCGACTCCACTGGGGACTTCCTAAGTGGGTCCAAGCATTTGATTTAGCCATTCTTTTCCCTTTTCTACCCTTGTTATGCATGGCATGTGGATATTAGGGTTGCATCTTCCATTTTTAGGACCTTTTTGTCTCACGTACGCATTAAACTACCCCCTCGCTCGTGTATGTATGATTGATTGTTTGGATGTATGTTTACTTGTTTATCTCGCGCTTGCATTGCATTTAGGGGGGCGTGTGTCACCCTAGAGCCTCGCGTTGGTTCTTGATCCCTCCCCTCCAAACGAGCACTAGCATACGAGCATACGTTTTAATCTTTTCACCCCCCATTTATTTTTTCTTTAGTGGCTTGTCACGCCACTCCACCCTGTTAGGATTTTAGGCGACCCACTTGGACGTGTGATCGTGACACGACGTGTGCGTAGCACGATCCGAGGGGTCACTTAATCTTCCGCTTTAAGCTTTGGGTTAATAGCCTTTAGCTTTTAGTCGAAGATTGAGGATTTTTGATAGATTCAGTCAAACACGCAGTCGTGACACGACGTGTGCGTAGCGGTGTTTGGGGAATCGCTCGAGCCACCGACAAGGAACCTTGGGAGTGATGACCTTTGGTTTCCAAGTCTGAAGGCTCGGGGACCTGAGCTTATCGAGTCTAGATGCATTAGCGAACCCCAGTCTCATGCATCCATATTAGAATTGCCTAGGGTAGAGTCGACCTCACCCTAAATTAGGAACACCATTCACGAGGGGAGGGATCCCACCCCCTTTCCTTATATATCTTTGTTGCTTTTTAATTGTCCAACGTGTTATGTGATTATGTGTTATGAACTAACGTTTCCTTGTTTCTTATCTTTTGCATTCACAAACGTTAGGAAATAAGAGGTCTGGCATGACCTCCTTTTAGGACCTATCCTTGTAGATAGGCTATTGCACGTTTGAAAATCGTGGTATATTTTGTTCATAAATTAATAATGCCATACCATTTTAGGCCTACCCTGGCAAATAAAGGGTTCCTTAGGTCACGTTTCATTTCGAATTGCATATTTACATCGCTTTAATAAATGACATCATGCATAACCCTAGAAAGGGAATGCCATTTAGGGGATCCCGTGTCAGGAATAAACCACCTTGTGTCTCGAATACTTAATCCAAAGAGACTTGCACGTTTACATTTTGTACCATCCAAAGGGGTAGTGCACAAGGTAAGGTAGGATCCGATCGTCTTCATAAGAGCGATTTTTGGAATATGAGCGTCTAATAATCACTTTTTGGCCATTTTATCAAAGTTGGTAAAAATCCCTTGCTCAAAGGACATTAACTGGAAAAATTCACAACTAATTCCTCCTATTGAGACGATAAATAAATTGAGGCCAAAATTTGATTTTAGAAGGCTCATAGGCTAATGCATCGTAATAATTTTTTGAAACTACCAGTGGATAGCTTGATTTTTTAATAAGCTCCCAATTCCATTCAATCCATTGGACCATTTCCTTCATCAATTTCATCCAATCCATTTTATAAATTTGTTCATTTTTAGGGCAATTTAGTCGATTTTTGAATAAATCACCAATGTCATTCAATTCATTTGATTAGTTAGGGCAATTTTGTCGATTTTCGATAAATCATCAATTTCGTCCGATTCATTTGACCAGTTTACCCTTTTAGGGCGATCTGGTCAATTTTGAATAAATTCTCGATTTCATTCAATTCGTTTAATCAATTTCATTTTTTAGGACGATCTGGTCGATTTTGAATAAAATTCTCAATTTCATTCAATTCATTCGATCAAGTTCCTTTTTTAGGATGATTCGGGCAATTTTGAGTAAGTTTTAAATTTCACTCAATTCATTTGACCCGCTTCCCTTTTTAGGGTAATCCGGTCGATTTTAAATAAATGGTCAATTTCATTCAACCCATTTAAACAATCAGGGTTTCAATGTCAATTTCAAATTGGGAAACCTGGTCGATTTTTAGAAAACCATCCTTTGCATCCAGTCATTTGATCAGTTGGGGTTTTGACCCGCGCTTTACTGAGGAAATTTTGTCAAACGAATTCCAATCTCTTCGATAGGAAGTTCGTCAAGGTCAAACCCGTGCATTTGTGATCAATTCATTCGGACATTGTCCTTATTTTGACAAATGTCTTTTGTCTCTCCAATTGACCAAATTCTTCAAAATTATTTTTCACTCAGTGAGTTGATCGGATCCATCAGGTATTGTATAGTGCCTGCTCTAGAGGATTGCATTTTCATGCTAGGCCTACCCTTGGCATAAAAGGGTTCTCCCATAGGACATGCATACCGATTTTATATTCTTATTTACTAACTCAGGGTATTTTTCTTTTGTTTTCCCCCTCCCCTGCATTCATAAAAAAAATGCTTCAATAAAGTGAAAATATTTTTCTATATCTGATGATAATTTGGATCTAATAAAGTGTCAAAATTGCAAGTATTGTGTGATTTTTGGGCAGATCCTACAATGAAAACATAAATGATCTATCTGGAAGCTCTACGCTAAAACCTCTGAGAGATTTTGTAACTGTTTTCCAAAGGGAAATTCTGTTTATTTGATTTGTTAGTACATTTTGTTCCAAAAGAAAAGGAGGCAAAAGTGTATATGTGAAGCTCTTTACAAGTTTCTCTCTTCTCATTTATATCATAATTGAATGAGAAATTTTGTTTCAAACTTTTTCAGCAATAAAATTTTTGGACAATTTTTGTTTTGTGTATATTTATGTACATTTCATTCTTTATTCTTACTCCTTGGAGAGTTCATGATGAATTTTGAGAAATAAGACCAAATTGAGGTTTTTTCAACCTCTAGCCTGAATTTCACAAGTGTACACTTTTTTAAAATCCTCATGTACACTAGGTTGGTGATCCGAGCTATACAATAAGAGTGCTCAGAAAAAAGGTGAATGGTCACTCAAAAGGCCTCATGAGATATCTTTTCTCCTTCACTGTACAATTCACTGTACAATTCGTATTTTGCCCATTTCACTTAACCTCAAAATAAAATCAGTCACATTGATTGATAAATTGCAAATTGGGGCAATCTTTGCTTGAGAAATGTTCACTGTGTCTAATCATATTCAATTCACATCTAAGTGAAGGCAAAAAATGTGCATTATTCTTGTTTTGTTTTGAAAATTTGGAATGATACTTTGAGCATTCGTTTCTCTACCTATACACATTTTTATCATTTGCTTTCCCATTTGAGCCTTTGAAAGAATAATTTCATTTCAAATAAGAGCCCTAATGATCACTACCCTATATTGGAAAATTTTCAAATATCAAAAAGGGAATGAATTTTCAATGACCATTTCATTACTTTGGTTGTCATGAGGCGTAAGAATGATACTTTGGCCATCGTTTCTACAACCTAAACACTGATCATCCCTTGCATCCTCGTTTGAGGTAAAAATTGGTGGTTCTTTTCGAGTGCACATATGATCGCACCCCACATTGGGGAATTTTGAAAAAGAAAAAAAGGAAAAGGGAAAAGCAAAAATGCTAGAATAAGGAGGGAATCCCAAATTGGAGAAATTTGAATCTATCCGGGCTTCAATTTTGGGAAAAAGAAAAGGAAGAGATTTGTCCGCACGGACCGCCTGTGTTTCACAGATATGGATGAACAAGGGTCTTCCTCAGTCAGTTAATTCAGATACATGCCAGAAATTTTCCATTAATGAAAGTTTCCTTTCAGAGTTATGGTAAGGAACGGAACAAAGGTCAGGCCCTCTTCTTTTCCAATCAAACATTCTATCCCTAGTTATCCCTTTTGAGCCTTCAGAATAAAATACTTCATTTGGCCACCCCTGAGAATCGCAAACCCTACACTGGGGCAAGTTTGAGTTGAAAAGGAAAAGTTTCAAGAAGTGAAAAGTGATAATACAACAAAATCAAAAGCAAAAGAAGAAAAGAGAACCTCAGTTCAAAAAATAAACTGGGGCAAATTTTGTGAAAGTTTCAAAGAATGGCAAAAGGCTAAAAAAAATCAAAGAAGAAAGAAAATGAAAGTGAAAAAGTCTCAATTGAGCATAAACTGGGGCAAATTCTGATTTAACCCTAAAAATAGGGTTGGCACAACAATGCGATCTCAGATTACTTAAACCACTCTTGAAATCTGCCTTCAAGCCTTAACTTTTCTAAACACCCCACCAGACCCCATTACAAAAGCCGAAAGTCCTGACTTTTGTTCTTTGCAATAGCCCATTCAAGAAAAATTTCTGATTCCGGAAAATTTTAGCTGTATTTCTGAATTGCTTGAGTATGGGTTTGACGCTACTCACCATGTGAAAACCCACCAAGTCGAGGGAAAAAGGAAAAGAGGCAAAAAGCAAAGCAAGAGGAGTAAATGCAAGGAAAATGCAGAAAAAATTCGACGCTGAAGTCCCTGGTTGTGAGAACCCGTAATTTTTCCAATTTCTAGGTTTTATTATATTTCTGGGTTTTCTTATTTTCAATGATTTGTTTTCTGCACTTTCTGTATCCGAAAAATTTTCTAGATAAATTTTATGAGTAAATATAATTTTTAGATGATTTTTCTAGTATTGATAGGTTTTGAGAAATTAAGAGTGAATACCGGACGTGGGACCCACTAGTGCGAAAAAGTTCGGCAATTTTCGGCCAACTAGGTTAAGTTTTGGATACTGGATTTAATTTACCAGGTGTTAAGGGATAAGTAGAGGATGTTATTTGGATTGGTGTGAGAGGGAACAAAGAGATAGAGATTCATTAATTAGGTGACAAGCGTCACCATTTGGTTGGATTGACTTGTATGACCACTATTCATGTCTTTACCAAATTAATATCAAAATTGACCAAAAATTTCCTTATTTTCTTCTCTCCTTGGCCGATTCTCTTCAAGCAACAAAAGGGAAAGAAAAACTCTCCAAACTCTTGCTTCAATCTTGCTCAAATTCAACTAATCAACCGTTTAATCTTGTTTTTGTTCCATAGAAACCCTTAAGGGAGTGATAGTGAGTTGTTTTGTGAAGTAATTTGGAAGATTTAAGTGCAAGGTTGCTCCATTCCTTTGGGTATCAAGGTGAGTAGTGAAGAAACTCCTTTTCTCTTTCCAATAATGCTGAATGAGCAACCTAAGTGAGTTAAAGTGATGATCTTTGGTGTTATTTCATGATTTTGGTTGAGATTGATGACACTTTCTATTTAATTAGGATTTTTCTGTGTTCATATGATTATTATTATGTGGTTATGTATGATGATCGGAAATGATATTTGAGGAAGCTAGGAGGTGGAAAAAGTGATTAATTGCAAGAAATTTCTGTTTTGGAAGAAAATTGAAAAAAACTAGGGTTCCTTGTTCTTCATTCTGTCCGAAATTTTAGGTCCTAGTTAGAGGCCTAATTGGCCTTGGATTAAAACATGAAAGTTGTAGGGAATGACGTTTTAGAGGTGCCTACAAAATTTCACGTCAATCGGAGTAGTGTAGAGTGAGATAAGTCGAAATTACTATTGCTGTTCTGGTTTTACCCGAAATCGAGATTTGCGACTGTAATTGGGTATTTTGGTCTGAATTGCTTCCGAATTGGTTGTTGAGGCCTTCTGATGAAATTTAGCACTGTTTCTTAGCTTTCAGTGGGTTTTGGAATTTCTGGATTTGGACTTGTAGAGCCTGAGTTATGATGTTTCCGCTAGAATGCGTTTTGGTGAATCTGTTTTACATTTTTGATATGGTATCTTGCATTTTTGACCTGTTTACACTCAAAATTGGGTTGAGTGACCTTTTGTGATGTTGTAGCCCTGTCGTTTAGCTTCGAAATGGTGGGTCTTACACCTTCATCCGATAATTCTAGGGCATTTGGTGCCATTACCGCAAAAAGAGGTCAAAAACTGTTTTTTCAAGGCCAAAGCTAATTGCATTTCCGAATTTTCTGGTTTTCTCTAATGTTTGTATATGTTTATGGAACCCTATTGGGGTCATATTTGGCATTGATTTATGATTCGTTATCGAGTCTCATTGTACTTGTTTACATGTTTTAAGGCTTACTCTTATTCCGGTCATTTCCTAGCTAACTTCTGTACTTGTACTACTTTGAGCCTAGTGAACGGCTTTTGGGAAATGAGATGAATTTTGTGTGAGATGTTGGGACTGATTTGAGGAAATAATGAAGCCATGATGGCTGGAAAATAGGTAAAATCAAGGGATATTCTGCCGAAATTTTACTTGAAGGCTAGTTGGATTTATTTGTGATTTGAGCAAAGGGCTTTTGGATTGTTTGCGCGTAGGTCTTCATGTTACCTTTTCGTTTCCAAGAAAATCATGTTTTCCACCCTTGCATTAGTATTTATTTGGCAAAGCGTACGACGTGTAGTCGAGCCTCACTTGTGCATTCCGTTTACTCGATTTTGGATATGAAACCTTCAATTAGTTTACTTTGATTATTTTAGGGTTTCTTGGCGATTAAGGCCAATCTGAAGTGAAAACTTTTGAAGTTGAGCCGGTGAGTGTACCACTCCCCTCCATTGCTGTTTAACTTGATTTCTGCTCTGCAATCTGTTTAATTTGTTTGAGACGAGGGTGTACTTTATCACACTCGTTCTCTTGTCTGTTCATATGTCAATTTTGGTGTCAATCTGAATCTGTATCTGTATCTGATATCTGTATCTGTATCTGTTTGGACGTCGTTTGGAAACTTGTAACCAACGACCTTTCTGTGACCTATGAGCTCAAATCCTGTGGCTAAGTTATTCGAGTCGGGCCGGCAAGGGCCTGGACGATTAGATAACGAACCACGGTAGTCTGTTCGGGGATTTTTGGGTATTGAGACCCTTGATTCCGGTATACTCGAGTATTACCATTTCTGTTTCTGTTGAGGTGAGCGGGCCCGGTAAAGGGGTGTTTGGTGAACGGAATTCGGTGTAAAGAGGGGTCTACGGACGCGTTGGTTCTATATACGTTGACGGAGAGTCAACTGGTTTGGATCAAGTACTGCGCTAGAAATTTCGCTCCTGAGAGCCACCCGTATCCTTCTGATTTGAATCATTGGTTCCTTTGCTTTACATCTGGCATGTGTACTTGATTTGCTAAACGTGAAATGCCATGATTTTATTGCTATCTGTTTGGTACCTCGTTGAGCGCAAGCTCACCCCTTTCTGTTCCCTTTTGTTTTCCTTACAGGAAAATAAACACTTTTGGACTGGATTTGACAAAAGGCTGCCAAATTGAGCTAGTTGAACATATCTTTTGTATAGCTCATGTAATAAAATCCTAAATATACTTTTGGGGCGTTTTCTCTTTTGATTTGGCAAACCGTGTATATATAATAACTTTTGAAAACTTTTGTATGTCATTTTGATTTGTAAACGCTAAAGTTCAGATGTGAATGTTTGTTAGCTATTTCGGTTGGGTTCTGACGGGTCGGTTACTATTCATGGCCGACTTCGGATTTCATTTTTTTATTTTGGGTTATTTTACCATTTTGACTTGTTTGCGCTCGTTTGTAAGTTTCGGATCGCAATAGATAGTTCTAGTCTGCATCGTTAGTCTTGGCGAGAGCTGGGCAGGCGACCCGCCAAACCCTCTGGTTCGCCTTAGGGGGAGGTGGGGCCGTCACAGGTGGTATCAGAGCCTGCTTCGCGTGGTCTCTGCGCGGAGTGAGCCTGGACTAAGTGGTGGATAGGTATGAAGGATTAAGTGCTCGTTCGAGCCTAAGCTCTGAATTGTGAATGTTATAGGCCTTAAATCTTTTCCGTGGTAATTGAGGACCATAGTTAGGTACGTCTGGTAGGAATTTCGATTGTAGATGATTTACTCTTGGGACTGGCCAGCTCGAGAGGTGAATTGTCTTATTTCGGATTCTTGTGCCTGAGTACTCCAGAGTTGAAACGGTGTTAAGTATGTGAGATTTGCATTTTGGGAACATGAATAGGCTTTGTTTGGCTGGAATGAGTCCATGAGGTTATTGGATATCTAGTTTGCATGGTAAGTGACGTGAGGGATCGGACGAGGTTATTTTAATTGGGTCTGGGACTATATCGCCTTTACTGTTGATTTGCTTTGATACCGCTATGACATAACAGTGGTTTGAGTATTGTGCATAGGATTATCCATCTAATTTGGCATGTATTGGTGTATTTGATTAACTGTTTTCTTGATACATGGTGTGTTATATGTGCATATGTCATTGGTGTAATTGGTGTGCTAGAATTTGATTACTTTTGTCACTTTACTGCATTTATGCGTTGAATTACCTTGGGGAAAGGGGAAAAAGAAAAGAGAGAAAAAAAATATAAATATATATATGTAAGGAATACGCAGTCGTGGACGTGGTCGTGGCCGTGGAACTAAGCGAGGCCAAGAATCAAGAGAAGAAAAGGGAAACAATAACTGGACGAGGACCGAGAATGCCACTTGTACTTAGGAATGTATTATGACTCATTGTTTTGCCCGACAGGCTAGTACCCGAGTTCCAGCACTTCCGTAAGATGACACATTGGGTTGATCCGTATCAGGAAATTTCAGTTCTCCGAGATGAAATAGAGGTTCAAAGGAGGCTGACCGAGTACTGGGAAATGCAATGGAAGCAAGAGTATTCGGAGAAAATTGAGCTCTTACACCAAAACATGGAGTTAAAGAGGAAATACGAAGAGATTTCCAAGGAGACCGTAGCAATGGCACAAGGTAATACTTCTATGGGGACGCCAGAGGAAGCTCAAAGGACGGGAACTGCAAGGCCACAACTGAAGAGCTTCCATGCAAAGAAAAAGGGTAAAGCTGGTTGATCATTTGCTAAGAAGGGCCGTGGAACGGGTGGTGTGATAATTTGTGGATGTTGTAGAAAATCCAATCATATTGAAGTGGATTGTTGGAAAAAGGGAAGAAGATGTCTGCACTGTGGGAGCGCCAAGCATCTGATTGCTAATTGCCCGGGGTTTATTGCACGAAAAGAAAGGAACCAGCAGCCAACCAAGACCGACCCTGGACCGTCAAGTGGCGAAGGGACTAAAATGAAGAACCTCATTTCTTCTGACTCTGAAGACGGAGAAGGTACAGGCCATTGGTTACTTTAAATTTTGAAGAGAAAATTTTGAGGGCGAAATTTCTTTAAGGGGGAGAGAGTGTGAGAACCCGTAATTTTTCCAATTTCTAGGTTTTATTATATTTCTAGGTTTGCTTATTTTCAATGATTTGTTTTCTGCACTTTCTGTATCCGGAAAATTTTCTAGATAAATTTTATGAGTAAATATAATTTTTAGATGATTTTTCTAGTATTGATAGGTTTTGAGAAATTAAGAGTGAATACCGGACGTGGGATCCACTAGTGCGAAAAGCTCGGCAATTTTCGGCCAACTAGGTTAAGTTTTGGATACTGGATTTAATTTACCAGGTGTTAAGGGATAAGTAGAGGATGTTATTTGGATTGGTGTGAGAGGGAACAAAGAGATAGAGATTCATTAATTAGGTGACAAGCGTCACCATTTGGTTGGATTGACTTGTATGACCACTATTCATGTCTTTACCAAATTAATATCAAAATTGACCAAAAATTTCCTTATTTTCTTCTCTCCTTGGCCGATTCTCTTCAAGCAACAAAAGGGAAAGAAAAACTCTCCAAACTCTTGCTTCAATCTTGCTCAAATTCAACTAATCAACCGTTTAATCTTGTTTTTGTTCCATAGAAACCCTTAAGGGAGTGATAGTGAGTTGTTTTGTGAAGTAATTTGGAAGATTTAAGTGCAAGGTTGCTCCATTCCTTTGGGTATCAAGGTGAGTAGTGAAGAAACTCCTTTTCTCTTTCCAATAATGCTGAATGAGCAACCTAAGTGAGTTAAAGTGATGATCTTTGGTGTTATTTCATGATTTTGGTTGAGATTGATGACACTTTCTATTTAATTAGGATTTTTCTGTGTTCATATGATTATTATTATGTGGTTATGTATGATGATCGGAAATGATATTTGAGGAAGCTAGGAGGTGGAAAAAGTGATTAATTGCAAGAAATTTCTGTTTTGGAAGAAAATTGAAAAAAACTAGGGTTCCTTGTTCTTCATTCTGTCCGAAATTTTAGGTCCTAGTTAGAGGCCTAATTGGCCTTGGATTAAAACATGAAAGTTGTAGGGAATGACGTTTTAGAGGTGCCTACAAAATTTCACGTCAATCGGAGTAGTGTAGAGTGAGATAAGTCGAAATTACTTTTGCTGTTCTGGTTTTACCCGAAATCGAGATTTGCGACTGTAATTGGGTGTTTTGGTCTGAATTGCTTCCGAATTGGTTGTTGAGGCCTTCTGATGAAATTTATCCCTGTTTCTTAGCTTTCAGCGGGTTTTGGAATTTCTGGATTTGGACTTGTAGAGCCTGAGTTATGATGTTTCCGCTAGAATCGGTTTTACGTTTTTGATGTGGTTTCTTGCATTTTTGACCTGTTTGCACTCAAAACTGGGTGGAGTGACCTTCTGTGATGTT
Organism: Coffea arabica; assembly: GCF_036785885.1. Lineage (NCBI taxonomy): Eukaryota > Viridiplantae > Streptophyta > Magnoliopsida > Gentianales > Rubiaceae > Coffea > Coffea arabica. The sequence goes on along the minus strand of NC_092316.1, from coordinate 30,027,038 downwards.
GTAACGGTGTCTTTTAGCTTCGAAATGGTGGGTCTTACACCTTCATCCGATAATTCTAGGGCATTTGGTGCCATTACCGCAAAAAGAGGTCAAAAACTGTTTTTTCAAGGCCAAAGCTAATTGCATTTCCGAATTTTCTGGTTTTCTCTAATGTTTGTATATGTTTATGGAACCCTATTGGGGTCATATTTGGCATTGATTTATGATTCGTTATCGAGTCTCATTGTACTTGTTTACATGTTTTAAGGCTTACTCTTATTCCGGTCATTTCCTAGCTAACTTTTGTTCTTATACCACTTTGAGCCTAGTGAACGGCTTTTGGGAAATGAGATGAATTTTGTGTGAGATGTTGGGACTGATTTGAGGAAATAATGAAGCCGTGATGGCTGAAAAATAGGTAAAAACAAGGGATATGCTGCCGAAATTTTACTTGAAGGCTAGTTGGATTTACTTGTGATTTGAGCAAAGGGCTTTTGGGTTGTTTGCGCCTAGGTCTTCATGTTACCTTTTCGTTTCCAAGAAAATCATGTTTTCCACCCTTTCATTAGTATTTATTTGGCAAGGCGTACGACGTGTAGTCGAGTCTCACTTGTGCATTCCGTTTACTCGATTTTGGATACGAAACCTTCAATTAGTTTACTTTGATTATTTTAGGGTTTCTTGGCGATCAAGGCCAATCTGAAGTGAAAACTTTTGAAGTTGAGCCGGTGAGTGTACCACTCCCCTCCATTGCTGTTTAACTTGATTTCTGCTCTGCAATCTGTTTAATTTGTTTGAGACGAGGGTGTACTTTATCACACTCGTTCTCTTGTCTGTTCATATGTCAATTTTGGTGTCAATCTGAATCTGTATCTGTATCTGATATTTGTATCTGTATCTGTTCGGACGTCGTTTGGAAACTTGTAACCAACATCCTTTCTGTGACCTATGAGCTCAAATCCTGTGGCTAAGTTATTCGAGTCGGGCCGGCAAGGGCCTGGACGATTAGATAACGAACCACGGTAGTCTGTTCGGGGATTTTTGGGTATTGAGACCCTTGATTCCGGTATACTCGAGTATTACCATTTCTGTTTCTGTTGAGGTGAGCGGGCCCGGTAAAGGGGTGTTTGGTGGACGGAATTCGGTGTAAAGAGGGGTCTACGGACGCGTTGGTTCTATATACGTTGACGGAGAGTCAACTGGTTTGGATCAAGTACTGTGCTGGAAATTTCGCTCCTGAGAGCCACCCGTATCCTTCTGATTTGAATCATTGGTTCCTTTGTTTTACTTCTGGCATGTGTACTTGATTTGCTAAACGTGAAATGCCATGATTTTATTGCTATCTGTTTGGTACCTCGTTGAGCGCAAGCTCACCCCTTTCTGTTCCCTTTTGTTTTCCTTACAGGAAAATAAACACTTTTGGACTGGATTTGACAAAAGTCTGCCAAATTGAGCTAGTTGAACATATCTTTTGTATAGCTCATGTAATAAAATCCTAAATATACTTTTGGGGCGTTTTCTCTTTTGATTTGGCAAACCGTGTATATATAATAACTTTTGAAAACTTTTGTATGTCATTTTGATTTGTAAACGCTAAAGTTCAGATGTGAATGTTTGTTAGCTATTTCGGTTGGGTTCTGACGGGTCGGTTACTATTCATGGCCGACTTCGGATTTCATTTTTTTATTTTGGGTTATTTTACCATTTTGACTTGTTTGCGCTCGTTTGTAAGTTCCGGATCGCAATAGATAGTTCTAGTCTGCATCGTTAGTCTTGGCGAGAGCTGGGCAGGCGACCCGCCAAACCCTCTGGTTCGCCTTAGGGGGAGGTGGGGCCGTCACAGGTGGTATCAGAGCCTGTTTCGCGTGGTCTCTGCGCGGAGTGAGCCTGGACTAAGTGGTGGATAGGTATGAAGGATTAAGTGCTCGTTCGAGCCTAAGCTCTGAATTGTGAATGTTATAGGCCTTAAATCTTTTCCGTGGTAATTGAGGACCATAGTTAGGTACGTCTGGTAGGAATTTCGATTGTAGATGATTTACTCTTGGGACTGGCCAGCTCGAGAGGTGAATTGTCTTATTTCGGATTCTTGTGCCTGAGTACTCCAGAGTTGAAACGGTGTTAAGTATGTGAGATTTGCATTTTGGGAACATGAATAGGCTTTGTTTGGCTGGAATGAGTCCATGAGGTTATTGGATATCTAGTTTGCATGGTAAGTGACGTGAGGGATCGGACGAGGTTATTTTAATTGGGTCTGGGACTATATCGCCTTTACTGTTGATTTGCTTTGATACCGCTATGACATAACAGTGGTTTGAGTATTGTGCATAGGATTATCCATCTAATTTGGCATGTATTGGTGTATTTGATTAACTGTTTTCTTGATACATGGTGTGTTATATGTGCATATGTCATTGGTGTAATTGGTGTGCTAGAATTTGATTACTTTTGTCACTTTACTGCATTTATGCGTTGAATTACCTTGGGGAAAGGGGAAAAAGAAAAGAGAGAAAAAAAATATAAATATATATATGTAAGGAATACGCAGTCGTGGACGTGGTCGTGGCCGTGGAACTAAGCGAGGCCAAGAATCAAGAGAAGAAAAGGGAAACAATAACTGGACGAGGACCGAGAATGCCACTTGTACTTAGGAATGTATTATGACTCATTGTTTTGCCCGACAGGCTAGTACCCGAGTTCCAGCACTTCCGTAAGATGACACATTGGGTTGATCCGTATCAGGAAATTTCAGTTCTCCGAGATGAAATAGAGGTTCAAAGGAGGCTGACCGAGTACTGGGAAATGCAATGGAAGCAAGAGTATTCGGAGAAAATTGAGCTCTTACACCAAAACATGGAGTTAAAGAGGAAATACGAAGAGATTTCCAAGGAGACCGTAGCAATGGCACAAGGTAATACTTCTATGGGGACGCCAGAGGAAGCTCAAAGGACGGGAACTGCAAGGCCACAACTGAAGAGCTTCCATGCAAAGAAAAAGGGTAAAGCTGGTTGATCATTTGCTAAGAAGGGCCGTGGAACGGGTGGTGTGATAATTTGTGGATGTTGTAGAAAATCCAATCATATTGAAGTGGATTGTTGGAAAAAGGGAAGAAGATGTCTGCACTGTGGGAGCGCCAAGCATCTGATTGCTAATTGCCCGGGGTTTATTGCACGAAAAGAAAGGAACCAGCAGCCAACCAAGACCGACCCTGGACCGTCAAGTGGCGAAGGGACTAAAATGAAGAACCTCATTTCTTCTGACTCTGAAGACGGAGAAGGTACAGGCCATTGGTTACTTTAAATTTTGAAGAGAAAATTTTGAGGGCGAAATTTCTTTAAGGGGGAGAGAGTGTGAGAACCCGTAATTTTTCCAATTTCTAGGTTTTATTATATTTCTAGGTTTGCTTATTTTCAATGATTTGTTTTCTGCACTTTCTGTATCCGGAAAATTTTCTAGATAAATTTTATGAGTAAATATAATTTTTAGATGATTTTTCTAGTATTGATAGGTTTTGAGAAATTAAGAGTGAATACCGGACGTGGGATCCACTAGTGCGAAAAGCTCGGCAATTTTCGGCCAACTAGGTTAAGTTTTGGATACTGGATTTAATTTACCAGGTGTTAAGGGATAAGTAGAGGATGTTATTTGGATTGGTGTGAGAGGGAACAAAGAGATAGAGATTCATTAATTAGGTGACAAGCGTCACCATTTGGTTGGATTGACTTGTATGACCACTATTCATGTCTTTACCAAATTAATATCAAAATTGACCAAAAATTTCCTTATTTTCTTCTCTCCTTGGCCGATTCTCTTCAAGCAACAAAAGGGAAAGAAAAACTCTCCAAACTCTTGCTTCAATCTTGCTCAAATTCAACTAATCAACCGTTTAATCTTGTTTTTGTTCCATAGAAACCCTTAAGGGAGTGATAGTGAGTTGTTTTGTGAAGTAATTTGGAAGATTTAAGTGCAAGGTTGCTCCATTCCTTTGGGTATCAAGGTGAGTAGTGAAGAAACTCCTTTTCTCTTTCCAATAATGCTGAATGAGCAACCTAAGTGAGTTAAAGTGATGATCTTTGGTGTTATTTCATGATTTTGGTTGAGATTGATGACACTTTCTATTTAATTAGGATTTTTCTGTTTTCATATGATTATTATTATGTGGTTATGTATGATGATCGGAAATGATATTTGAGGAAGCTAGGAGGTGGAAAAAGTGATTAATTGCAAGAAATTTCTGTTTTGGAAGAAAATTGAAAAAAACTAGGGTTCCTTGTTCTTCATTCTGTCCGAAATTTTAGGTCCTAGTTAGAGGCCTAATTGGCCTTGGATTAAAACATGAAAGTTGTAGGGAATGACGTTTTAGAGGTGCCTACAAAATTTCACGTCAATCGGAGTAGTGTAGAGTGAGATAAGTCGAAATTACTATTGCTGTTCTGGTTTTACCCGAAATCGAGATTTGCGACTGTAATTGGGTGTTTTGGTCTGAATTGCTTCCGAATTGGTTGTTGAGGCCTTCTGATGAAATTTATCCCTGTTTCTTAGCTTTCAGCGGGTTTTGGAATTTCTGGATTTGGACTTGTAGAGCCTGAGTTATGATGTTTCCGCTAGAATCGGTTTTACGTTTTTGATGTGGTTTCTTGCATTTTTGACCTGTTTGCACTCAAAACTGGGTGGAGTGACCTTCTGTGATGTTGTAACGGTGTCTTTTAGCTTCGAAATGGTGGGTCTTACACCTTCATCCGATAATTCTAGGGCATTTGGTGCCATTACCGCAAAAAGAGGTCAAAAACTGTTTTTTCAAGGCCAAAGCTAATTGCATTTCCGAATTTTCTGGTTTTCTCTAATGTTTGTATATGTTTATGGAACCCTATTGGGGTCATATTTGGCATTGATTTATGATTCGTTATCGAGTCTCATTGTACTTGTTTACATGTTTTAAGGCTTACTCTTATTCCGGTCATTTCCTAGCTAACTTTTGTTCTTATACCACTTTGAGCCTAGTGAACGGCTTTTGGGAAATGAGATGAATTTTGTGTGAGATGTTGGGACTGATTTGAGGAAATAATGAAGCCGTGATGGCTGAAAAATAGGTAAAAACAAGGGATATGCTGCCGAAATTTTACTTGAAGGCTAGTTGGATTTACTTGTGATTTGAGCAAAGGGCTTTTGGGTTGTTTGCGCCTAGGTCTTCATGTTACCTTTTCGTTTCCAAGAAAATCATGTTTTCCACCCTTTCATTAGTATTTATTTGGCAAGGCGTACGACGTGTAGTCGAGTCTCACTTGTGCATTCCGTTTACTCGATTTTGGATACGAAACCTTCAATTAGTTTACTTTGATTATTTTAGGGTTTCTTGGCGATCAAGGCCAATCTGAAGTGAAAACTTTTGAAGTTGAGCCGGTGAGTGTACCACTCCCCTCCATTGCTGTTTAACTTGATTTCTGCTCTGCAATCTGTTTAATTTGTTTGAGACGAGGGTGTACTTTATCACACTCGTTCTCTTGTCTGTTCATATGTCAATTTTGGTGTCAATCTGAATCTGTATCTGTATCTGATATTTGTATCTGTATCTGTTCGGACGTCGTTTGGAAACTTGTAACCAACATCCTTTCTGTGACCTATGAGCTCAAATCCTGTGGCTAAGTTATTCGAGTCGGGCCGGCAAGGGCCTGGACGATTAGATAACGAACCACGGTAGTCTGTTCGGGGATTTTTGGGTATTGAGACCCTTGATTCCGGTATACTCGAGTATTACCATTTCTGTTTCTGTTGAGGTGAGCGGGCCCGGTAAAGGGGTGTTTGGTGGACGGAATTCGGTGTAAAGAGGGGTCTACGGACGCGTTGGTTCTATATACGTTGACGGAGAGTCAACTGGTTTGGATCAAGTACTGTGCTGGAAATTTCGCTCCTGAGAGCCACCCGTATCCTTCTGATTTGAATCATTGGTTCCTTTGCTTTACATCTGGCATGTGTACTTGATTTGCTAAACGTGAAATGCCATGATTTTATTGCTATCTGTTTGGTACCTCGTTGAGCGCAAGCTCACCCCTTTCTGTTCCCTTTTGTTTTCCTTACAGGAAAATAAACACTTTTGGACTGGATTTGACAAAAGTCTGCCAAATTGAGCTAGTTGAACATATCTTTTGTATAGCTCATGTATTAAAATCCTAAATATACTTTTAGGGCATTTTCTCTTTTGATTTGGCAAACCGTGTATATATATTAACTTTTGAAAACTTTTGTTTGTCATTTTGATTTGTAAACGCTAAAGTTCAGATGTGAATGTTTGTTAGCTATTTCGGTTGGGTTCTGACGGGTCGGTTACTATTCATGGCCGACTTCGGATTTCATTTTTTTATTTTGGGTTATTTTACCATTTTGACTTGTTTGCGCTCGTTTGTAAGTTCCGGATCGCAATAGATAGTTCTAGTCTGCATCGTTAGTCTTGGCGAGAGCTGGGCAGGCGACCCGCCAAACCCTCTGGTTCGCCTTAGGGGGAGGTGGGGCCGTCACAGGTGGTATCAGAGCCTGCTTCGCGTGGTCTCTGCGCGGAGTGAGCCTGGACTAAGTGGTGGATAGGTATGAAGGATTAAGTGCTCGTTCGAGCCTAAGCTCTGAATTGTGAATGTTATAGGCCTTAAATCTTTTCCGTGGTAATTGAGGACCATAGATAGGTACGTCTGGTAGGAATTTCGATTGTAGATGATTTACTCTTGGGACTGGCCAGCTCGAGAGGTGAATTGTCTTATTTCGGATTCTTGTGCCTGAGTACTCCAGAGTTGAAACGGTGTTAAGTATGTGAGATTTGCATTTTGGGAACATGAATAGGCTTTGTTTGGCTGGAATGAGTCCATGAGGTTATTGGATATCTAGTTTGCATGGTAAGTGACGTGAGGGATCGGACGAGGTTATTTTAATTGGGTCTGGGACTATATCGCCTTTACTGTTGATTTGCTTTGATACCGCTATGACATAACAGTGGTTTGAGTATTGTGCATAGGATTATCCATCTAATTTGGCATGTATTGGTGTATTTGATTAACTGTTTTCTTGATACATGGTGTGTTATATGTGCATATGTCATTGGTGTAATTGGTGTGCTAGAATTTGATTACTTTTGTCACTTTACTGCATTTATGCGTTGAATTACCTTGGGGAAAGGGGAAAAAGAAAAGAGAGAAAAAAAATATAAATATATATATGTAAGGAATACGCAGTCGTGGACGTGGTCGTGGCCGTGGAACTAAGCGAGGCCAAGAATCAAGAGAAGAAAAGGGAAACAATAACTGGACGAGGACCGAGAATGCCACTTGTACTTAGGAATGTATTATGACTCATTGTTTTGCCCGACAGGCTAGTACCCGAGTTCCAGCACTTCCGTAAGATGACACATTGGGTTGATCCGTATCAGGAAATTTCAGTTCTCCGAGATGAAATAGAGGTTCAAAGGAGGCTGACCGAGTACTGGGAAATGCAATGGAAGCAAGAGTATTCGGAGAAAATTGAGCTCTTACACCAAAACATGGAGTTAAAGAGGAAATACGAAGAGATTTCCAAGGAGACCGTAGCAATGGCACAAGGTAATACTTCTATGGGGACGCCAGAGGAAGCTCAAAGGACGGGAACTGCAAGGCCACAACTGAAGAGCTTCCATGCAAAGAAAAAGGGTAAAGCTGGTTGATCATTTGCTAAGAAGGGCCGTGGAACGGGTGGTGTGATAATTTGTGGATGTTGTAGAAAATCCAATCATATTGAAGTGGATTGTTGGAAAAAGGGAAGAAGATGTCTGCACTGTGGGAGCGCCAAGCATCTGATTGCTAATTGCCCGGGGTTTATTGCACGAAAAGAAAGGAACCAGCAGCCAACCAAGACCGACCCTGGACCGTCAAGTGGCGAAGGGACTAAAATGAAGAACCTCATTTCTTCTGACTCTGAAGACGGAGAAGGTACAGGCCATTGGTTACTTTAAATTTTGAAGAGAAAATTTTGAGGGCGAAATTTCTTTAAGGGGGAGAGAGTGTGAGAACCCGTAATTTTTCCAATTTCTAGGTTTTATTATATTTCTAGGTTTGCTTATTTTCAATGATTTGTTTTCTGCACTTTCTGTATCCGGAAAATTTTCTAGATAAATTTTATGAGTAAATATAATTTTTAGATGATTTTTCTAGTATTGATAGGTTTTGAGAAATTAAGAGTGAATACCGGACGTGGGATCCACTAGTGCGAAAAGCTCGGCAATTTTCGGCCAACTAGGTTAAGTTTTGGATACTGGATTTAATTTACCAGGTGTTAAGGGATAAGTAGAGGATGTTATTTGGATTGGTGTGAGAGGGAACAAAGAGATAGAGATTCATTAATTAGGTGACAAGCGTCACCATTTGGTTGGATTGACTTGTATGACCACTATTCATGTCTTTACCAAATTAATATCAAAATTGACCAAAAATTTCCTTATTTTCTTCTCTCCTTGGCCGATTCTCTTCAAGCAACAAAAGGGAAAGAAAAACTCTCCAAACTCTTGCTTCAATCTTGCTCAAATTCAACTAATCAACCGTTTAATCTTGTTTTTGTTCCATAGAAACCCTTAAGGGAGTGATAGTGAGTTGTTTTGTGAAGTAATTTGGAAGATTTAAGTGCAAGGTTGCTCCATTCCTTTGGGTATCAAGGTGAGTAGTGAAGAAACTCCTTTTCTCTTTCCAATAATGCTGAATGAGCAACCTAAGTGAGTTAAAGTGATGATCTTTGGTGTTATTTCATGATTTTGGTTGAGATTGATGACACTTTCTATTTAATTAGGATTTTTCTGTTTTCATATGATTATTATTATGTGGTTATGTATGATGATCGGAAATGATATTTGAGGAAGCTAGGAGGTGGAAAAAGTGATTAATTGCAAGAAATTTCTGTTTTGGAAGAAAATTGAAAAAAACTAGGGTTCCTTGTTCTTCATTCTGTCCGAAATTTTAGGTCCTAGTTAGAGGCCTAATTGGCCTTGGATTAAAACATGAAAGTTGTAGGGAATGACGTTTTAGAGGTGCCTACAAAATTTCACGTCAATCGGAGTAGTGTAGAGTGAGATAAGTCGAAATTACTATTGCTGTTCTGGTTTTACCCGAAATCGAGATTTGCGACTGTAATTGGGTGTTTTGGTCTGAATTGCTTCCGAATTGGTTGTTGAGGCCTTCTGATGAAATTTATCCCTGTTTCTTAGCTTTCAGCGGGTTTTGGAATTTCTGGATTTGGACTTGTAGAGCCTGAGTTATGATGTTTCCGCTAGAATCGGTTTTACGTTTTTGATGTGGTTTCTTGCATTTTTGACCTGTTTGCACTCAAAACTGGGTGGAGTGACCTTCTGTGATGTTGTAACGGTGTCTTTTAGCTTCGAAATGGTGGGTCTTACACCTTCATCCGATAATTCTAGGGCATTTGGTGCCATTACCGCAAAAAGAGGTCAAAAACTGTTTTTTCAAGGCCAAAGCTAATTGCATTTCCGAATTTTCTGGTTTTCTCTAATGTTTGTATATGTTTATGGAACCCTATTGGGGTCATATTTGGCATTGATTTATGATTCGTTATCGAGTCTCATTGTACTTGTTTACATGTTTTAAGGCTTACTCTTATTCCGGTCATTTCCTAGCTAACTTTTGTTCTTATACCACTTTGAGCCTAGTGAACGGCTTTTGGGAAATGAGATGAATTTTGTGTGAGATGTTGGGACTGATTTGAGGAAATAATGAAGCCGTGATGGCTGAAAAATAGGTAAAAACAAGGGATATGCTGCCGAAATTTTACTTGAAGGCTAGTTGGATTTACTTGTGATTTGAGCAAAGGGCTTTTGGGTTGTTTGCGCCTAGGTCTTCATGTTACCTTTTCGTTTCCAAGAAAATCATGTTTTCCACCCTTTCATTAGTATTTATTTGGCAAGGCGTACGACGTGTAGTCGAGTCTCACTTGTGCATTCCGTTTACTCGATTTTGGATACGAAACCTTCAATTAGTTTACTTTGATTATTTTAGGGTTTCTTGGCGATCAAGGCCAATCTGAAGTGAAAACTTTTGAAGTTGAGCCGGTGAGTGTACCACTCCCCTCCATTGCTGTTTAACTTGATTTCTGCTCTGCAATCTGTTTAATTTGTTTGAGACGAGGGTGTACTTTATCACACTCGTTCTCTTGTCTGTTCATATGTCAATTTTGGTGTCAATCTGAATCTGTATCTGTATCTGATATTTGTATCTGTATCTGTTCGGACGTCGTTTGGAAACTTGTAACCAACATCCTTTCTGTGACCTATGAGCTCAAATCCTGTGGCTAAGTTATTCGAGTCGGGCCGGCAAGGGCCTGGACGATTAGATAACGAACCACGGTAGTCTGTTCGGGGATTTTTGGGTATTGAGACCCTTGATTCCGGTATACTCGAGTATTACCATTTCTGTTTCTGTTGAGGTGAGCGGGCCCGGTAAAGGGGTGTTTGGTGGACGGAATTCGGTGTAAAGAGGGGTCTACGGACGCGTTGGTTCTATATACGTTGACGGAGAGTCAACTGGTTTGGATCAAGTACTGTGCTGGAAATTTCGCTCCTGAGAGCCACCCGTATCCTTCTGATTTGAATCATTGGTTCCTTTGCTTTACATCTGGCATGTGTACTTGATTTGCTAAACGTGAAATGCCATGATTTTATTGCTATCTGTTTGGTACCTCGTTGAGCGCAAGCTCACCCCTTTCTGTTCCCTTTTGTTTTCCTTACAGGAAAATAAACACTTTTGGACTGGATTTGACAAAAGTCTGCCAAATTGAGCTAGTTGAACATATCTTTTGTATAGCTCATGTATTAAAATCCTAAATATACTTTTAGGGCATTTTCTCTTTTGATTTGGCAAACCGTGTATATATATTAACTTTTGAAAACTTTTGTTTGTCATTTTGATTTGTAAACGCTAAAGTTCAGATGTGAATGTTTGTTAGCTATTTCGGTTGGGTTCTGACGGGTCGGTTACTATTCATGGCCGACTCCGGATTTCATTTTTTTATTTTGGATTATTTTACCATTTTGACTTGTTTGCGCTCGTTTGTAAGTTCCGGATCGCAATAGATACGTCTAGTCTGCATCGTTAGTCCTGGCGAGAGTTGGGCAGGCGACCCGCCAAACCCTCTGGTTCGCCTTAGGGGGTGGTGGGGCCGTCACAGGTGGTATCAGAGCCTGCTTCGCGTGGTCTCTGCGCGGAGTGAGCCTGGACTAAGTGGTGGATAGGTATGAAGGATTAAGTGCTCGTTCGAGCCTAAGCTCTGAATTGTGAATGTTATAGGCCTTAAATCTTTTCCGTGGTAATTGAGGACCATAGATAGGTACGTCTGGTAGGAATTTCGATTGTAGATGATTTACTCTTGGGACTGGCCAGCTCGAGAGGTGAATTGTCTTATTTCGGATTCTTGTGCCTGAGTACTCCAGAGTTGAAACGGTGTTAAGTATGTGAGATTTGCATTTTGGGAACATGAATAGGCTTTGTTTGGCTGGAATGAGTCCATGAGGTTATTGGATATCTAGTTTGCATGGTAAGTGACGTGAGGGATCGGACGAGGTTATTTTAATTGGGTCTGGGACTATATCGCCTTTACTGTTGATTTGCTTTGATACCGCTATGACATAACAGTGGTTTGAGTATTGTGCATAGGATTATCCATCTAATTTGGCATGTATTGGTGTATTTGATTAACTGTTTTCTTGATACATGGTGTGTTATATGTGCATATGTCATTGGTGTAATTGGTGTGCTAGAATTTGATTACTTTTGTCACTTTACTGCATTTATGCGTTGAATTACCTTGGGGAAAGGGGAAAAAGAAAAGAGAGAAAAAAAATATAAATATATATATGTAAGGAATACGCAGTCGTGGACGTGGTCGTGGCCGTGGAACTAAGCGAGGCCAAGAATCAAGAGAAGAAAAGGGAAACAATAACTGGACGAGGACCGAGAATGCCACTTGTACTTAGGAATGTATTATGACTCATTGTTTTGCCCGACAGGCTAGTACCCGAGTTCCAGCACTTCCGTAAGATGACACATTGGGTTGATCCGTATCAGGAAATTTCAGTTCTCCGAGATGAAATAGAGGTTCAAAGGAGGCTGACCGAGTACTGGGAAATGCAATGGAAGCAAGAGTATTCGGAGAAAATTGAGCTCTTACACCAAAACATGGAGTTAAAGAGGAAATACGAAGAGATTTCCAAGGAGACCGTAGCAATGGCACAAGGTAATACTTCTATGGGGACGCCAGAGGAAGCTCAAAGGACGGGAACTGCAAGGCCACAACTGAAGAGCTTCCATGCAAAGAAAAAGGGTAAAGCTGGTTGATCATTTGCTAAGAAGGGCCGTGGAACGGGTGGTGTGATAATTTGTGGATGTTGTAGAAAATCCAATCATATTGAAGTGGATTGTTGGAAAAAGGGAAGAAGATGTCTGCACTGTGGGAGCGCCAAGCATCTGATTGCTAATTGCCCGGGGTTTATTGCACGAAAAGAAAGGAACCAGCAGCCAACCAAGACCGACCCTGGACCATCAAGTGGCGAAGGGACTAAAATGAAGAACCTCATTTCTTCTGACTCTGAAGACGGAGAAGGTACAGGCCATTGGTTACTTTAAATTTTGAAGAGAAAATTTCGAGGGCGAAATTTCTTTAAGGGGGAGAGAGTGTGAGAACCCGTAATTTTTCCAATTTCTAGGTTTTATTATATTTCTAGGTTTGCTTATTTTCAATGATTTGTTTTCTGCACTTTCTGTATCCGGAAAATTTTCTAGATAAATTTTATGAGTAAATATAATTTTTAGATGATTTTTCTAGTATTGATAGGTTTTGAGAAATTAATAGTGAATACCGGACGTGGGATCCACTAGTGCGAAAAGCTCGGCAATTTTCGGCCAACTAGGTTAAGTTTTGGATACTGGATTTAATTTACCAGGTGTTAAGGGATAAGTAGAGGATGTTATTTGGATTGGTGTGAGAGGGAACAAAGAGATAGAGATTCATTAATTAGGTGACAAGCGTCACCATTTGGTTGGATTGACTTGTATGACCACTATTCATGTCTTTACCAAATTAATATCAAAATTGACCAAAAATTTCCTTATTTTCTTCTCTCCTTGGCCGATTCTCTTCAAGCAACAAAAGGGAAAGAAAAACTCTCCAAACTCTTGCTTCAATCTTGCTCAAATTCAACTAATCAACCGTTTAATCTTGTTTTTGTTCCATAGAAACCCTTAAGGGAGTGATAGTGAGTTGTTTTGTGAAGTAATTTGGAAGATTTAAGTGCAAGGTTGCTCCATTCCTTTGGGTATCAAGGTGAGTAGTGAAGAAACTCCTTTTCTCTTTCCAATAATGCTGAATGAGCAACCTAAGTGAGTTAAAGTGATGATCTTTGGTGTTATTTCATGATTTTGGTTGAGATTGATGACACTTTCTATTTAATTAGGATTTTTCTGTTTTCATATGATTATTATTATGTGGTTATGTATGATGATCGGAAATGATATTTGAGGAAGCTAGGAGGTGGAAAACGTGATTAATTGCAAGAAATTTCTGTTTTGGAAGAAAATTGAAAAAAACTAGGGTTCCTTGTTCTTCATTCTGTCCAAAATTTTAGGTCCTTGTTAGAGGCCGAATTTGTAACGACCCCACCTCCCCCTAAGGCGTACCAGAGGGTTCGGCGGGCCGCCTGCCCAACTCTCGCTGGGACTCAGTAGTTCGCTACAGTCCTCAATTAAAAATTGAAATAAATCACTAGAATAAATAGGGCATTGATCTAAACTTAAAGCGGAACTTATATACATTGCCAACCCAAAAGATAATATAAACATCAAATATACAAGGGTTCTCAATCCTTCATACGTCCAGCCCATGCCAAGCACTAGGCGAGAACCACTACAAAAGAAACGAAAGAAACAAAACTAGATTGGCTAGTCTATCTCAAGCTCACGTCCTCGCTCGCCTTCCCCTGTAAGGAAAACAAAACTAAAGGAATGAGCTAAAAACCCAGTGAGGTTCCGAACACATAATCAGATAATCAATCCAATACATTAAACATGGAGTATCAATAATTCAAGAAACATTTACAATGGAAAGCGATAGTAACACATTCATTAAAAGGATACGGCTCACAAGGAGCAATTCGTTATTTCGTTCATTCGTTCTCCTGACATTTCCCCTTATTCCTCCAATCATTTGAAAATGCATTTTTCGTTTATCAATAACCCTCGTTCGTTCGTTCGTTCATTCATTCATTCACCCCCGTCCTGGCCGTTGGTCAGTCTCCACCAACCTATAGGGTAATACTCGAGTATACCAAACGTTCACCCAAGTCCCTAATCGCCCGACCGAGTCCGCTTCTGGCTCGAGACGACCGGTAACAAGGGGCAATGGCCAGTTCAGCCCAAAAGGCTTACATTCATGCGCAAGTAACATTTCAATCATTAAATCCTTGAAAATTGCACAGTTATTTAGGTCGAGTGCGATAAAGTACACACTCGCCTAGAAAGCTCGTTTTGGAAATCATTAAAAGCACTTAACACATTAGCAAATGATAACAACAAGCCATAGAATCAAATAAGGAACACTCACCTAGAAATGCAAAATATCGTGCAAAATATCCTTCCGGATATTACCCTTAATCACCAATGAAACCTAAGGTTGAACAAGAGAACATTATTATAGTTTATCGAGCAAAACATTTAAGGGAAACGAAGAAACCCGACTAATTAAGAGTAAAACGTGTAAAGATGACTTTCAAGTAAGAAAAGGGTTGTTTGAACCCAAGGATGAAAAATCATGTTTTAAAATGGAAAACTGGTCATGGTATTGGCCTAACAAAAGTATACAAGTTCAAATCGAATTACTCACTTAAATGTTCTAATGTGGCTTTGCTATATGTGGTTGTGTTGCCTTGAAGGCTTATTTGGATATTGTAATTGATTAAGGTGAGGGTGTATTTGAGCGCCCTCACCCCTTTTGATAGTATCACTGATTGTCTACTGTTTCACTGTCTTACTGAACTTGATATATGAGTTATTGCATTCCATTTCATGGAAACTGATTTGGTGTTGTTTGGACGAATGTCCAACGACCTTACTGTATCACTGAGCTCAACTCCGTTAGGTAGTCAATTGGATCGAGCCGGCGAGGGCTTGGTCGTGATAATTGACATGCCACGGGGACTGTACTGGGGAATCTTGTAGTAATGAGACTCTTGATTCCGGTAAACTCGAGTATTACCAAAATGACTGAATGGAGTGCGGGCCCGGTTGGGGAATGTTGGGTGGAAGGAATGGAAGTAAAGAGTTGTCTATGGTTGGTTATTCTTTAACATTGACGAAGGGTCAATGAGGTTGGATCAAGAAATAAGCGTGGAAATGGGCTCTTGAGAGCCGTCCGTATCCTTTCACTGATTTGATTTACTTCTTATTTGCATACTTGAACTGAATGGTTATACTTATGTGATCTTAGTTGCTATGGTGGTTGTATTCTCACTGGGCATTTAGTTCACCCCGTTTCTTTTGTTTTCCTTACAGGAATATGACTCTTTTGGAATGAATTTTGTTAAATGGTTGCTGAATGAACTAGATGAATGCCTCTTTTGTATTGTATATAAAATGGGACCCTAAATGTATCATTAGGGCCGTTTTCACTTTTGTTTTGGCAACCCACATATGTAGTGACTTTTGTATCACTTTTAAATGCCATTGTGGCTTGTAAATGGTTAATGTTATGTTGTATATGTATTTCGATGTTTGGTTGGGTTTCGGACGGGTCGGTTACCATTCATGGCCGACTCTGGATTTCATTTCTTTTATGTTGGGTTATTTTGCCCTTTTGCCTTGTTGCGCGCATTATAAGTTTCAGAACGTGATAGATCGCTTTATACTGCACCGTTAGTCCTGGCGAGAGCTGGGTAGGCAGTCCGCTAACCTCTTTGGTTCGCCTTAGGGAAAGGTGGGGCTGTTACAGGGTGAGCTTGCGCTCAATGAGGTACCAAACAGATAGCATTAAAATCATGGCATTTCACATTTAACAAATCAGATACACATGTCAGATGTAAAGCAAAGGAACCAATGATTCAAATCAGAAGGATACGGGTGGCTCTCAGGAGCCAAATTTCCAGCGCAGTACTTGATCCAAACTGGTTGACTCTCCGTCAACGTATATAGAACCAACGCGTCCGTAGACCCCTCTTAACACCGAATTCCGTCCACCAAACACCCCTTTACCGGGCCCGCTCACCTCAAACGAACAAAATGGTAATACTCGAGTATACCCGGAATCAAGGGTCTCAATACCCAAAATCCCCGAACAGACTACCGTGGTTCGTTATCTAATCGTCCAGGCCCTTGCCGGCCCGACTCGAATAACTTAGCCACAGGACTGAGCTCATAGGTCATAGAAATCCGAACAGATGCAGACACAGATAACAGATTCAAATTTTGCATAGTAAATTGGCATATGAACAGACAAGATAACGAGTGTGATAAAGTACACCCTCGTCTCAAACAAATAAACAGATTGCAGAGCAGAAATCAAGTTAAACAGCAATGGAGGGGAGTGGTACACTCACAGGCTCAACTTCAAAAGTTTCACTTCAGATTGGCCTTAATCGCCAAGAAACCCTAAAATAATCAAAATAAACCAATTGAAGGTTTCATATCCAAAATCGAGTAAACGGAATGCACAAATGAGGCTCGACTACATGTCGTACGCCTTGCCAAAAAAAAATACTAATGCAAGGGTGCAAAAGCATAATTTTCTTGGAAACGAAAAGATAACATGAAGACCAGGCGCAAACAACCCAAAAGCCCTTCGCTCAAATCACAAGTAAATCCAACTAGCCTTCAAGTAAAATTTCGGCAGCATATCCCTTGTGTTTACCTATTTTCCAGCCATCATGGCTTCATTATTTCCTCAAATCAGTCCCCAACATCTCACACAAAAGTCATCTCATTTCCAAAAGCCGTTCACTAGGCTCAAAGTAGTACAAGTACAAAAGTTAGCTAGGAAATGACCGGAATGAAAACAAGCCCTAAAACACGCAAACAAGTACAAGGAGACTCGATAACGAGTCATAAACCAATGCCAAATATGACCCCAATAGGGTTCCATAAGCATATATAATCATTAGAGAAAACCAGAAAATTCAGAAATGCAATTAGCTTTGGCCCTGAAAAACAGTTTTTGACTTCTTTTTGCGGTAATGGCACCAAATGCCCTATGATTATCGGATGAAGGTGTAAGGCCCACCATTTCGAAGCTAAAAGACAGGGTAACAACATCACAGAAGGTCACTCAACCCAGTTTTGAGTGCAAACAGGTCAAAAATGCAAGATACTCCATCAAAACGTAAAACAGATTCACCAAAACGCATTCTAGCGGAAATATCATAACTCAGGCTCTACAAGTCCAAATCCAGAAATTCCAAAACCAGTTGAAAGCTAATAAACAGGTCTAACTTTCATCAGAAGGCCTCAACAACTCATTCGGAAGCAATCCAGACCAAAACAACCAATTACAAAAGCAAATCCCAATTTCGGGTAAAACCAGAACAGCAATAGTAATTTTGACTTATCTCATTCTACACTACTCCGATTGACCTGAAATTTTGTAGGAACCTTTAAAATGTCATTCCCTACAACTTTCATGTTTTGAGCTAAAGCCAATTCGGCCTCTATCTAGGACCTAAAATTTTGGACAGAATGAAGAACCAAGGAACCCTAATTTTTCAGATTTCTTCCAAAACAGAAATTGATTGCAATTGTCCACTTTTTCCACCTCCTATAGTCATTAGAAACCATATCCAATCATCATACATGACCACATAATCATGTTCATATTAAAACAGAAAAATCCCCAAAAATAATAAAAGTTCACCAATTCAACCAAAAATCACATTATAATCCATAAAGTGGCACCTTATACCACCACTAATCATCAATTAAGCATCATTAGAGGGAGGAGGGTGGTTCTTCATGACTTACCTTTAAAACAAGAGAGAGAGAGCTATGGGTCACCTTAACCTTCCAAATAACTTCACCAATCACCTCAAAATCACTAAGTGGAGGAGTTTTATGGAGCAATTGAAAGATTAATCGGTTGATTTGAGAGATTGAGCAAGATTGGAGACCAAAATTGTGGAGAGTTTTCTTTCCTTTTTACTTGAAGAAAGTCGGCCAAGAGAGGAGGAAATAAGAGGATATTTTGGCCAATTTTTGATATTTATTTGGTAAAGGTAAAGTTATGAATTGCGGTCAAATGGCAAGACTAAATCTTATGGTGACACTTGTCACCTTTTTAATGCAAGTCTATCACTTTGTTCCCTCTCACATCAATCCAAATAGCTTCCTCTAATTATCTCTTAACACCCGATAAAATAATTCCAATATCCAAAACTTAATCTAGTTGGCCGAAATTTTCCGAACTTTCCGCACTAGCGGGTCCCACATCCGATATACGCTCGTAATTTCTCAAAAACTAACCGATACTAGAAAAATCATTTAAAAGCTATATTTACCCATAAAATTTATTTGCACAATTTTTCGAATAAAGAAAAGGTGGAAAAAACGTATAATTAAAAGAAATTAAAACCTAGAAATTAAGAAAATTACAGGTCCTCATAACATCATTCTCTACATATATCAACTTCATTTTGCCCTAACCTGGAAATTTTGCCCCAAACCAGAATTTTTGCACAATCAATCACATCCAACATATATCAACTTCATTTTGCACTATAACAAACCCTTCATCCATGGTTAACCAACACTAATCATATGAAATCAGAAAAATTATGAACAAAAGAAAAATCCATCAATCTCAACCATAGGTCATGAAAGCATCCATAAAATCACTTATTCAACCACTACAAATCACTAATTGAACATTATCAAGATTAAAGGAAAGGTTCCTTAGCCACTTACCTTGCAAACCCAAGAAAAGACCCAACTTAGCACCTTGCCTTCTCAAACCACTTCACCAATCACCTTAATCCTACCAAGAGAAAGGTTTTTAGGGAACAAATCCAAGTTTTAACGGTTGGTTTGTGAGATTCAAGCAAGAAATTGAATGAAGAAATTGGAAGCTTTTCTTTCTTTTGCTTGCTAGAGGAATTCGGCCAAGAGAGGTAGAAGATGAAGACTATTTGGGTCAAATTTGGACTTTTAGTAAAGATAAAGAAAGTTAGGCAAAGTTAGGTAAGTTTACTCCAATAAGGAATGGACACTTGTCACTTTAATTAATGCATATCTATCCTTTTGTCTCTCCATCATTAACCATCTAAGCAACCTCTAATTAAAATGTAGACACCAAATTTTTGGTTTTTTAACTTTATTTGTTTAATTAATTTAATAGATTTATTGGCTTCAATGCTAGTGCTTTTATTTTATTTTTGTTCTAGTTTATTTTATTTTATTTTAGTTTATTTTTATTTTATTTTATTGTTGTCTTCATACTAAATTTTAGAAAAACAAAAGAAAAAGGAAAAAAGAAAAAAAAAAGAGATAGAGTGAGATAGAGAGAGAGGGCTTAGGCTGAGGAAGGAAAAGGAAGAAAAGCTAGGGGAACCGAGAGTGAAAAAGAGAGTGGGTGGCGGAGACGAGCTGTGGGCAAGAAACGGAGGAAACCAGAGAAGAGCAAGAAGACTACGGGAGGCTTTGAGAGCTACTGAGAAACCTGGGAAAGATCTAAGAGATCAGGAAAGGCTTCAGAAAAGAGAGAGGATAAGAAAGGCAGCGGTGAGGGAGAAAGTTGAAAAATGAGGGAACTTGCTGAAAATTCATCACCGGGCGGACGAATCAGCCTCGTTTCGTGGCAATTTCCGAGCAATTCCTTATCTTTTGGAGCGAGTAATATTTTTCTGCACTTTCTGTGGACGTCAGGCAACAACTTATGTTCAGTGACCATTCCTTAAAAACACCTCCAACCCAGCCAGATTGGTGCTCCAAGTTGCGGGCTCCCCCATGCTGAAAGTTCTGCGACGGAAGTTCTCGACAGCGTCTCTGGAATCAGCGTGACCTTTTGGGCGATTTCCACGTTCATTTCATTCAGCCAGGATTCTGAGAAAAGAAACAAGAAACGGAAAGGAAAAAGGGATCTGGGCTAGATAGAAAAAGAAAAGGCAAGAACCTACGGGCTGAGGAAAGAAACTAGGAGGAAACCAGAACCAGAAAAAGTTTTCTGCAGAAATTTCATCAGAATGGGCTGGTTTTCGACACACCTGGCGGCTTGATCTTCTCCTTGCTGATTAGTTGATTCGACTAGATTTGGATTTCTGCATAAATTAGGGAATCTGTAGAGCAAGTTTTCTTCAGGAAGTGTCCACAAAAGGCTTCGATAAACCCCTCGAATCTGGTCCCCAAATCCGCAGCTTGACTTCGCTGGTGCGGTTTCGGAGCTGCAACGGGACAACTTCAGCCGTTTTTTTTACAGCGTTTCCCATCCGGATTTTGATCCAAAAAGCTTCATCAGGTACTCTTCTAAACTAATCTTATAGTTCCTCCCCTTGTCACTTGTTGATTTATTCATTTGCAGTTCTCTTTCGTTCCCTTTCCTGCCATTGGTTTGTATTTTAAGTTCTGTCTTGATTTCCTATTTGTTTGGTCTAATTCAAAGCTGATGTTATAAGAATAGGATATGAGGCAGCTAGATGGTTTTGTATGTTTAAGAATTATCGGACATTTTGGTTGAAATTGATAAAGGTCCGAACTTTGAGTCTCTGTTTGCTTGTTATGGTGGTGATGCTAAGCTTGTTGCAGCCATGTTGATAGAGTCATTGTTTTTTTTTGGAGTTGCTGAAGCTTTTGGTTTGTTGAAGTTTGTGGTTTGCCATGTACACGTTGGAGTTGCTTTCTTTCTATCTTTGCTGCATTATTCATATCCAGTTGCTTCGTTGGATCTCCTGGGATAGATATTTTGTGCTAGATAATGTTAATAAGGATAGTTTGAAGTTGTTGCATTAGGTTGTGGTTGTGGAATCGGTAGATTTCGCATGGGTTGCTTCTCACTTCACATCTAGGCGAATAACAAAAGGTTACTGAAATCTGGGCTGGCTAATGGATCTGCGAAGAAGTGCATGGCTGTTTCTTTTGGTTTCCTTTGTGCGTGATTTGGGGTTGGAAAATCATTGGGAATGCAAAGTATAGGACTGGGTCTAAATGATACAATACGTGTTTTGTTATTTTGGGTGAAAGAATGCTGTCTGTTTAGCTTTCATCACTTGCGTTTAGCATGACAATGGAAAAATGAAAGTTGCAGCTAGTTTTGTTGCTAAAAAGCTTCATCAATTGCCGAAACTTGCTGTTGCAGAAATTTTCTTCGAGTTTTCATGAAAGTTTCATAAGAACTTGCATAGTTTTCTGCTATGTTTTCGATTGTTGGTTGTGAAAGTTGTTGGTTTTGCTGCTTAGTCTGAAGTCGCAGGTGATAGCAGAAGCTTTCTCCGTAGCTTTTGCATGAATTATGCATGGAAAAATCTTCTAAGAATTTGTACCTTTGCCCACATGTTCCTCCTCATGATATTAAGGCCCTATGGTGTTCCAATTTATTGCAATTGAGTCCTAGAGTAATTGCAATTTGAATCATTACTTGACCCTTTCTTTGCTCTTGGACCCTTGAAGTTCCTAAAATGTTTTAATTGGGTTTGAGTGATTGGTTAATATTTTCAATTGGGTCCTTGGTAGTTTTTCTATTTTAGAAATTTGATCGAATAATTTACTTTTCTTTGAAATTATGCATTATTTGATTTCATTTAAGTTGCAATTGGGAGGGATTTGGTGATTTTGTTTATACTTTATTATTTAATTGGTGCCTTGACCCTTTTATTGTTTTGAAGCTAATATTTCTCTCATTTCAGGCAAGGGAGGTAACCTCTATCTCTTTGATTTATTTCTCCTATGTGCTCCTATGTGTTATGTGTGAATATGCATGCTTTAATTCGCTTTTCATTTTTATTAATGTTGAATTGCCTGTTTCACTTTCTTTTTATTTCGCCTTCTTTAATTGGCAAGTCATTTGAGGGCATTTGAACCCCAATTTGTAATAACTAGGTTTTGGCACCTCTCTTGAAGACATGTCTTAGCTAGTCAATGTAATAGTTAGGATTTTCTTTTATAAGTCCTTTCCCCCTCTTAGATTGTAGTAGGCTTCCCCCCGAATGTAATAGTTAGGGCCTTATTTGCCTCATGTGTTTTGCATGCTTAGGTGCTATGTGTTTAATCGCTTTCTTAGGTTTTGGCATCTAGATATGCATGCTTATGTGTTATGTGAATTACGTGCTTACATGTCTACTTGCTTTAATTATGCACTTTACTTATATATGTACGATGGATGCAAACGCACGTAACCGTGGCTAGTCCAATGCTAGTCATGGTTGTCCCCTCGAGCTCTTGCAAGTCCAACGCTTGTGAGAGAGCGTAGATGTGAGCTAGTCCAACGCTGGCCCTTAGGAGCCCTTCGCGCGTTAGATCATGCTTGTGTGATAAATCATTTCATCTCATGCATATCTTTACTTTTTAGGGCCTCTTTCACCATATTGCGTGACATTTTCCTTAAATATGTACACCCCTTTTCCCATATTTTCCCTTATATGTATATTACTTCCTCCTTTTGTATGAAACATGACATTAGTCTTGCATTTCATATAAGCGTTAGAATTAGGTTAGTTCATTTGCTTGATTAGATTAGGGAATAACGCCCTGGATATGGGATATGGACGAGTTTGGCTTTCTAGCCTTAGCACGCTCGTATTCCCTCTGTTAAAGGGAACATTGAGTCATGAACATAAGTCCCCCGCACCCATCATGATGCATTCCTTTAGGTCATACACATTTGTATATTATTATTCTTACTTTTTCTTTCTTTCGAGTCTCATGACTTGCATTATTCGTGACTTCTTCGAAGAGTCTTTATTGGGCGTCACAATTAATGTGATTGGCACTATTCAAGCTTTGAAGAAAAATTTTGCCCCCCGACATCCCCCTAAGTTTAGGGTTTGCATTCATATAGTACATCCAAATGTGATAATTCTTTGGTTAAAACAAGAAAATCTTTGACTAAATCACGCAACTAGCCTTGGCTAGGTCGAAGGGGTGCCTTGGATTTTTATCCTTGCCTTCCCCTTCGTCAAATGTGACTCCCGAACCTTTTTCGTTGGTTTACGTAGATTTGGAGTCGTTTAAAAGAGGTTTTTTTTCCATTTTTTCTTTTAAAATTTCATTTTTAGGTGACTTGGTACACCTTAACTCTATACCAAGTGGCGACTCCATTTTTCATTCAATAAACCCTTTTTAAACTATATTTTGGGTCAAATCGTCGCATTTTCATGTCCCATTAGACCCATATTTTTCTTCATTTTCTTTTTAAATCAAAATTCACTTTTTTTAAACCATTTATTTTTCTTATAAAAAATGGGGCGCGACAGTTGGCGACTCCACTGGGGACTTAGAGAGTCCGAGCATTTGATTTAGTCGATTCTTTTCTTCTTTTAACCTTCTTATATATTACATTTGGATGCTTAGGATTGCATTGTTTCCTTTTTTAGGATTTTTTGCATTTCGCGTGTATCAATTCACTTCCTTACACATTCACCTACGATTGTTTTAATGGATGGATGATATATGTGATTCCGCGCTTTGCATTGCATTTGGGTGGGGGATATTACCCTACAGCCTCGCGTTGGTTCTTGATCCCTCCCCTCCAAACGAGCACTTGCATACGTGCATACGCTTTTTATTATTCTTTACCCCTCATTTATTTTTTTCTTTTAGTGGCTTGTCACGCCACTCCACCCTATTAGGATTTTAGGCGACCCACTTGGACGTGTGATCACGACACGATGTGTGTGTAGCATGATCCGATGGGTCACTCAATCTTCCGCTTTAAGCTGTGGGTTGTTAGCCTTTAGCTTTTAGTCGAAGGTTGAAGATTTTTGATAGATTCACTCAAACACGTAGCCGTGACATGATGTGTGCGTAGCGGTGTTTGGGGAATCGCTCGAGCCACCGACAAAGAACCTTGGGATTGATGACCCTTGGTTTCCAAGTCTGAAGGCTCGGGGACCTATGACCTATCAAGTCTAGATGCATTAGTGAGCCAAGCCTCATGCATCCATATTAGAATTGCCTTAGGGTAGAGTCTGCCTTACCCTATTAGGGACACTATTCACGAGGGGAGGGATTCCAACCCTTTTTCCTTATTTTGCTTTTTATATTCTATTATTTGATTGCCACAACGTGTTATGTGTTATTTATTGAACTAACTTTCTTTGTCTTTTGTCTTTGGCATTCACAAACGTTAGGAAATAAGAGGTCTGGCATGATTTTCTTTTAGGACCTACCCTTGTAGATAGGCTATTGCACGTTTAAGAAAATTTGGTATATTTCGTTCATAAATTAATAATGCCATATCTTTTTAGGCCTACCCTGGCAAATAAAGGGTTTCTTAGGTCATGTTTCATTTCGAATTGCATGTTTTACTGCTTTAATAAAATGGCATCATGCATTTACCTTAGAAGGGAATGCCATCTAGGGAATCCCGTGTTAGGAACAAGCCTCCCAGTTGTCTCGGATGCTTAATCCAAGGAGACTTGCACGTTTACATTTTCCACCATCCGAAGGGGCAAGTTCTCATCATCCACCGGCTTGCCCAACTTGTTGGCAAACAAACGCAGGTGTGTTTTAGGGTTGCTTGTTCCATCATATTTGTTGAATTTAGGGGTCTTGAACCCCACTGGCAGTTGTATGTTCGGAAACAGGCATAAATCATCGTAGTCTAACACCCCTTGTTTGCTTAAACCTTGGCTTTTCCGGATGAATTCATCGAAACGATCCAAACGTTTAAGTAACTTCATATCAACTGGGGTAGACGACTCTCCCATTTCTGGCTTGTTTTGAAAAGTGTGCTCCGGCACAACGGGCTCTGCGGTAGTCTGGTGAAAAGTTTGTGGATTCGGATACATGTTTGGGTCGATTTGAGGCTGAAATCCTTGCCCATAAGGGGGATAGAACGGAGGATTTTGAGTATAAGCATATTGCGGGTTAACAGTTCCCTCAAACGTGGTTTGAAAGGGAGGAATAACAAATGGTTCGGATTGTGGTTGTGTGGCGGGCACAGGCTCAGGTTGTACTCTGCTACTAATGAGCTCATCGATTAACTTCTTTTGAGCGGGCATTTCAGATGCCATTTCCCCAAACTTGGTGAGTAATTCAGTCAACTGAACCCCAGGACTTGCGGCTTTCGGCTGGGTAGTTGCAACGGCCTTATCGGACGATTCTGGCTGAGTACTCATGTCTACACGATTCCTTTGGGCCTTACTTCGGGATCGCGTAATAATGGGGCTTTTCCGAAAAGCTATTTTGAAATTTTACCTGAGAATGCAAAAGACTTCTTTAGATAAACCAATCGTTATTAGATTTCTGCAATTTATTCAAAAGGGAAAAAGAAAAAGGCATGAGTTAGTAATTATTCGAACAATTCGGATGCATGTCCTATGGGGGGACCCTTTTTGTGCCAAGGGTAAGCCTAGCATGATGCGAACCTTCAGGGTAAAATCCCATTTTCAAACCTGTAAGTGAATTTAGAACTTTGAAATGGAAAGCGTCTCATAAATTGTGGAAAAGTTCAATCTTTCTTTACAATCTCGTCAATGGTCTTAGTAACCATGTTTACAAAATCCCTATGTCTCGAGAGACTTGTACTTTGTGATTCTCTAGAGCTCCCTAAACTGAGCTTACGAGCTCCTTCCCTAATCCTATCAAAGGCGTCTATGGCTTCCTCTAGCTTCTCATTCTTCTTCTTCTCCCTCCTCAGCTACACTTGGGTATCTTCTAGAACTCTGTTGGCCATTATAAGCTGGGCTTGAGATTCCTCTAATTCTTTCCTTAGCCTCTCCATCCGTTCTTCGGGACTGGCTGATGCTGATTGTTGCCTTGCCCTATCATGTTCCACCCTTTGCTTGATCCACTCGTTGTACCCAGGCATAACCGCAGGTGCCATTTTGTTTACCATTTCCAACTGCAAATTCTCAAGTCCTCGCAAATTTCCCCAAGCCTCTAATATCATACTCCGACTCTCGGTTACCGTACCCAATCTGAGATCTTCAACCCCTTGTACCATAGGAATGCTTTGCGGGTAGCCAAACTGTCTCATAACCCTTTGCGGAATATAGGCTACTAGACCATTGACTCCAGCTAAAGGGATGAAATCATGTTGAGTGGTCCTAAAAGCTGGGTCCCTAACTTTGGTCCAATCTAAAACCCACTGCACCTTTTCTGGTGTCAAATTGTTGAACTCTTCGATAAACGGGCTTGACGACATCACGCGGTAGTAGCGGCCGACTCTCTCTCGATGCGAATCAATCCAATTCTCAACTGGGAGGCAAGAACCCAACGAGTTTAATAATCTCTTCGCCAAATGTTCCATGATCCACATTTGGAGTATCAGATTCGAAGCATAGAAGAACCCCCCCTTTCCTTTGGCAATTGGTAAGAGCTGAGAAAATGTCTGCCATGACGACGGGTATCAAAGTTGGTGTTGTCCCACGAATTCCTAGAAAAAGGCTTTGAATCATGTTGATAGTTGCAAATGTCACCTTTCCATGCCTTTGAGGCAATAGTAATAAGTTAATCAAAACCAAACCAAAAGTTTGCATACGTTTCCCTTCCCATTGCCCCCTTGTTATGAAGAAATCAATCTGATGGCGCTCAAAAGACTCTCTTTCCCCAAATCGGTCATATAGAAACCTCAGTGGACAAGATCTAGCATCGGGGTGTTGGTCTAAACTATTGCTCCTTAATCCTAAAAATCGGTAAAACTGCTCTCTGGTTCCTCCGCTCGGATATACCATAGGGCTGCCCTTTCCCGGCATTTGCAATAATCCCTCTAACTCTTCTAGGGTTGGGGTGAGTTCGCACATTCCAAATCGAAAAACCGAGGCATCTGGATCCCAATAATTGATCAGTGCTTGAATAGCGGACACGTTGGGTATTATATCGACCAGGCTCGGTAGATGTCCCACATATTGAAATAGCCCCCCAATTTCATAGGATAGGTTGTTCCTCCACTGATTCAGCTCTCGGGGGACTTGGTTGAGCATTCGATACTGCGTCATCTGGATGGGGAATTCACTTAGATACCGTTACCTTGGGATTTTACCCCTTAGGTTAAATTGCAGAAAGTAGACGTGCAAAATCCCAAAAGTAGGGTTAAATACCCATGGGATTAGGATTGGTTTCCCTAACATGGAACTTGCCTAATTGGCGTTCCTTCTAAGGTTTAATGCATGATGCCATTTATTAAAGCAATGTAAATATGTGACAAGTATGGCCTAAAGGACATAAATAATGCATCGGGGGGAAAAGGTCTAAAATGAAACGTATTTATTGAAAAACTAAGGGTAATAACTGAATTTAAACATGTGAGTTATTTAATGGGTAAGTCACTAAAAGAGTGCCAAAAGGCCTCTTATTACTAAGGCACATGAATGCAAACCAAGAAAACAAAAGAATGGTTAGTGCAATTGATAGTACACATAACATATTGGGAGCAAAGAAGTACAATAAAAGCAAATAAAAGGGGTGGAACCCCTTCCCTCGTGCCTAATGTGCCTAAAAGAGGGTGAGGCTGACTCTAACCTAGGAAAATGCTAACATGGATGCATGAGGCTGGGGTTCACTAATGTGACTAGACTCGATAAGGCTTAAAAGGTCCCCAAGCCTTCAGACCTAAGGGAATGGGTCATCAATCCCAAGACCCTCGGTCGGTGGCTCGAGCGGTCCCCTAGGTATTGCTATGGGCGCAACGCACACCATCCACATACCTAGAGAAACCATTCCTAGTCCTACAAGGCGGTGTGGGAAAGAGCCCACGAAAATAAAACAAAATGGGATAACAACAAATAAACGTGCACGTATGAAGTGTTCCCTATTTTGAGGGAAGGGGTTGAGAACCAACGCAAGGCTCTAAAGGTGACACACCCCCCCCAAATGCAATGCAGGCGCGAAGTAAACATACATCCAATCAATTAATCATACATTCGTGAGCGGAGGAGTAGTTTGATGCGTACGTGAGACAAAAGGTCCTAAAAATGGAAGATGCAATCCTAATATCCACATGCCATGCATAAAAAGGGTAGAAAAAGGAAACGAATGGCTAAGTCAAATGCTTGGACCCATTTAGGAAGTCCCCAGTGGAGTCGCCAAGTTGTCGCGCCCCACTTTTTGAATTATGGTGTGTGAGTAGTATGTGTAGAAGTGAAAGAAAAGACCGTGGGATTGTGAAATGCGACGGTTTTGGTCAAATAAAGTTCAAAAGGGTTTTTTGTATGAAAAATGGAGTCGCCACTTGGTATAGAGTTAGGGTGTACCAAGTCACCCAAAAATGATTTTTAGTTTTTGAATGAAAAGGTAAACAAACCCTTTTTGAAAACTTTTAGGTCTACGTAACCAAAAAAGGGATCGGGGGTCACATTTGGTAAGGGAGAAAGCAAAGGCGGAGCCTAAGGCACTCCCTTACCCTAGCCTAAGCTAGTTGCGTGACTTAGCCCCACGTTTTCTACTTTTCTACCCAAGGTATGCATCGCGTGTTGGATATGACTATATGAATGCAAAAACCTAGACCTAGGGGGACATGGGGGAAATTTCTCTTCAAAGGTTGAGTGGTGCCAATCACATTAATTGTGAAGCCCAATAATGATCCTTTGGAGAGGTCGCACATAATTCTAAATGACGTAAAAATGAGTGGAATGCATGCCATGTGAAAATGTGAGTTTGTGTGAAGTGAGAAAAGTAATAAAATAATAGGATGTAAGTGAAGTTGTGCAAATGTATTTACAAGGTAAAGTGAGTAAAGAAATAATGTGAAAATGTATGTGAGATAACATAAAGTGCATGTGTGCGTGTGATATTATAAAGTGTAAGTAATTGAATGAAAACGTGCAAGAGTAGTGTGAAGTGAGAATGTGGAAAAAGGGTTAGAATATAAAGTAGAAGTGTATGTTGTAACAGCCCCACTTTCCCCTAAGGCGAACCAAAGAGGTTAGCGGACTGCCTACCCAGCTCTCGCCAGGACTACGGATCAGTTTACGTCGATCTATTACGTTCCGGAACATACCGAAGCGCGCAAACAAGTCAAAATCGCAAAATAAAAAAAAACGAAAATCAAAGCCGAAGATGAACAGTAACGGACACGTCAGAATCCGGCCGGAATCTGGCCGGATTTCCGGCCGGATTCTCGACCGGATACAAGGCCGAGAGCAATCCAAAATTTTTTCAAAATCCTTCCCAATCCGGCCGGCAATCCGGCCAGTTTCTGGCCGGATTTCTGGCCGGATTCGGTCATGTTCATTCCCGCCAATTTTTTTTTCCTTCTCCGTTTGAAATGCGTCTAGATCCGAAATCCATACAATCATCAACCAAACATATATACACATTGAAATTCAACTTTTACAACCATAGTGGCATGCCAAAAACCATTTATCATGAATATACATACTCGATTTGCCAATCAAAGAAAATGAACCCAATACACAATAGGGTTTCATTCAACAAGCTAAACAAAAGCCATTTACACTAGCTCAACTTGGCAATCGACTATCCAAATCAGTCCCAAAAGTAATTATATCCCTGTAAGGAAAACAAATGGAACGGGATGAGCTAAAGCCCAGTGAGTTACTACCACATAAGCAGTAAAGATCACATAAGCATAATCTTTCATTTCAAGTACACACTTAAGAAGTAAACAAGTCGGTAAAAGGATACGGATGGCTCTCAAGAGCCCGTTTCCACGCTTACATTCTTGATCCAATCTCATTGACCCTCCGTCAATGTTTAAGAATACCCGACCGTAGATCTCACTTCACTCCATTCCTTCCACCAAACATACCCCAACCGGGCCCGCACTCCAATTCAGTAGCTTTTGGTAATACTCGAGTATACCGGAACCGAGAGTCTCATTACTACAAGGTTCCTCAGTGCAGTCCCCGTGGTATGTCACTTATCACGACCAAGCCCTTGCCGGCTCGATCCAAATGACTACCAAACGAGGTTGAGCTCAGCAATACAGTGAGGTCGTTGGACATCGTCCAAACAACACCAAATCAGTTTTCCAAGATTGCAATTCAATAACTCATATAGCCAGTGCAGTATTTCAGTATAACAGTAGACAGTCATGAATGAAATCACAAGGGGGTGAGGGCGATCAAGTACACCCTCACCTCTATCAATTCCAATAGCCAAGTAAGCCTTCACGGCGTCAAATTCATATATAACAAAGCCACATTGTAACAATTAAGTGAGCAGTATACTCACAAAGCAATTAAGTGCTATGTCATGCACTTCCGTCAGGGGAAAGTCGTGAACCACCGTCACGCCCTAGAACACGTAAGCAAGTACTATGAGACTCGATACCGAGCCATAAAACAATGCCAATCACAACCCCAATAGGGTTTTATAAACATATATAAGCATCATAGGCAACCAGAAATTAGGAAATGGCTTTAGTTTAAGCCTTAACAAAGAAACCGTATTTGACCTTAAAATGCGGTAATGGCGTCAAATTCACTACGGTTATCGGATGGGGGTGTAAGACCCACCGTTTCGAAGCTAAGAAACAGGGTTACAACATTGTAGAAGGCCACTCAGTCCAAATCCTAGCACAATTAGGTCAAAAATGCAGAATACCAAATCCAGAACCGTAATTGCAGGTTCCCAAATCGTACTATGCTGTAATGAACACAACTCAGTCTATACAGGTCCAAATGCCAAAATTCCAAAGGCAAATGTTAGCTAAGACATCCAGCTACATTTCATCAGAAGACACCAACTTCAAAATCCAAACCAATTCCAGTCAAAATAGCCAAATACAAACTCTGTTTTCGCATTCTGGCCAAAGCAGAACAGCTACAGTAATTTCATCATAACTCATTCTACATTAATCCAAATGACCTGAAATTTTACAGGCACCTCAAACTCATCAATACCTACAACTTTCATGTTTTGAGCAAAGTCAAATTCGGCCTCTATCTATGACCTAAAATTTCGGACAGAATGTTCAACCAAGAAACCTAATTTTCCAGAAATTCTTCCAAATCCAAAATTGATTGCAATTTTCTATCATATGCACCTACTAGAGCCAAAGCCCCTTATTACCAACCATCAAAAACAACCACACCATCAAGATCATATGAAACCAGAAAATTCCTCAAAAAATAAAAAACTCAACCAAATCACTTCAAACCAAGAAATAATCCACAATTTCTAACACAATAGCCACCATTAGGCATAAATTCAACATCATTAGCTATAAGAGAATGTTCAATCATCACTTACCAAGTAAACAAGAGAGAGGAAGATGTTGGACACCTTAAGTTCTCCAAAAAGCTTCACCAAAACACTCACTAACACCAAGTGGAAGGATTTTATGGAGTAAAAACTAATTTAGGCAAATAGTTTGGAAGATTGAGCTAGTTGGGAGCTTGAAATTTGAAGCAATTTTCTTCCTTCTTGAGCTCTCAAGAGTCGGCCAACATAGAGTGAAAAATGGTAATTTTTTGTGAATTTTTTGAAGATATTTACTCCATAAGTCAAAAGGTCAAAACCATGAATAGTAGTCTTAAGTCCTAACCAATGGAAAAATGACACATGGCATCTCATTAAATGCAATTCAATCCTTTAGTCACCTCTCACATCAATCACTTCACACTCCTCTACTTATCTATTAACACCCGATAAATTTTACACAGTATCCGGAATTTAACCTAATTGGCCGAATTTTTCCGAACTTTTCGCACCAGTGGGTCCCACATCCAATATATATTCTTAATTTTCTAAAAATTCTCCAATACTAGAAAAATCATCTAAAAACTATAATTGCTCATAAAATCCACTAAGAAAATATTTCTAAGCCAGAAAATGCAGAAAACATGCAATTAAGGGGAAATAAACCCTAGGAAAAAAAATATTAGGGCAATACGGGTTCTCACACTCTCTCCCCCTTAAAAGAATTTCGTCCTCGAAATTCCTTATCATTGACTACTCCGGGATTAAATTGAGCATTATACTTGGCTAACAAATCTGTACCCCCTTCACTGGCCAGGTTCAGTAAATTCTTACCTTCCACGTCCTCTAATGGGTCAAAGATTTGATGTTGTTCTAAGGAGTACACCCGAGAGGACACTTTCGATCCATCCTTGTCTCCCTTCGACTGGTCAGGGTGGGTCGTGGTTGGTGGCAGAGTCCCTTGCCGCTCGCGCAGGCGAGCTGGACAGTTAGCAATTTGATGTTCGGCACTACCACAGAGCAAGCATTTTCCTCCTTTTCTCTAGCAATTGTCCTCCGAGTGGTTTAATTTTCCGCAATACCCGCAGGGTCCGCGTGCTGTAGAAGCCGAGCCTCCTCTTGACGGCCTCTCCGGTGACACTCCCGGCATCCTTACTCCTCCCGTTCCTCGTCCAAATTTGGGAGGGATACTTTCATCCTCCTGTCCCGAATTGTCTCCAGGAAATCCTCTATTTTTTGCCTGAAAGTTTTTCACCTGGAGCCTAGCATTCTCTATCCGTTGTGCCTTTTCCACTGCTTCACTGAAGGCGTTAATTTGGGCAGCCGCGAGGTCCTTCTGGATTTCTACGTTCAGGCCCTGGACAAATCGCCGTATTCTTCGTTGCTCGGTCATGATTAACTCAGGCGCAAACTTGGATAAGCGGGTAAAGTGGCTCTCATATTCCGCCACAGTTTGAGCTCCTTGGCGTAGTCGAATAAACTCGTCTTCCTTCCTCTCCTGAACTAGCGGAGGGAAAAATTTCGCATTAAACTCTCGAATGAAATTCACCCAGGTCCTAGGCGTCTGTTCCCTTTCCCATTTCTGCCGAATTATGTTCCACCAGGAACGGGCTGCCCCCTCAAGCTGAAACACGGCAAAAGTCACCTGCCGTTCGTCAGGGTAGTGTAAGGCTGCAAATATATCAACCATCTTTTCAAGCCACCTCTCGGCAACGTCCGGGTCGGGTCCCCCTACAAACTTTGGCGGAGCGAACTTTTGAAAACGTTCGAGAGCTCTATCTTCACTCTCGATATGATGGCCAGGGTTTCCGGGGTTTCCAGGGTTAAGGTTTGGGTTCTGGGCTTGTTGCTGCACTACTTGTGCTAGCAGGTCTGTCATTTGCTGCATAACAGCAGCTATCTGTACATTAGGGTTTACTTGCGGTTCCAGATTGGGTCCAGTAGAGGTTTCCCCCGTACCCCTAACCGGGGTAGGTTGTCTAGTTCTGCGTCCACGGCCTCGACCACTCCGAGTGCCTTCCATCAATCTAAGTCAATCTAGGTCACCAAATAAATATACTGTTAAAGGGCACCTAACCCTCCTTTCCGTAGCACCAGACAGGAACAATGAAACAAGAATAAGCAACTCAAACATTTACTGCGAAAAGCATTTAAACACATAACACGTATACATAGATCACATAACCAGGTTAAGCAATCATACGGAACAGTCAGTCAAGTACATATGAAGTCATTGCATGAAACAATAGGGTCCTCAGCAAATACTATGAACAACTAGGTCACAAGTGCAAAAGAATTCACGAAAAGCTTTTACCCCTTCTAGGGCTTCGTCCAAATATTTATATCTTAATCAAGGTCGATCACGCTTAACCACCCGAACAAACCACACGAAGTTCCATAGAATTGCCTTTCTAGTTCACCAAATCCTTTCTAACCTAGGCCTTCATATCTTTTGTATCCGGGCGCAAGAATCTCGTCTAAGATAATTCACATCTCGAGCCGGCCGGTCCCAAGAGTAAACCATCCTTATTAAAGATTCCTACCCGACATACACACCTAGCTTCCTCGAGTACCATGATAACGATTCGTACACTTATAACATGCCCGGTTCATAACTTACGCTCAAACGAGCACTTAGACATATCCATGAAATTAAGACCACAACACCACTTGGCCCAGTCTTACTCCGCGCAGAGACCACGCGACGTGGCTCTGATACCACTTGTAACAGCCCCACTTTCCCCTAAGGCGAACCAAAGAGGTTAGCGGACTGCCTGCCCAGCTCTCGCCAGGACTACGGATCAGTTTACGTCGATCTATTACGTTCCGGAACATACCGAAGCGCGCAAACAAGTCAAAATCGCAAAATAAAAAAAAAACGAAAATCAAAGCCGAAGATGAACAGTAACGGACACGTCAGAATCCGGCCGGAATCTGGCCGGATTTCCGGCCGGATTCTCGACCGGATACAAGGCCGAGAGCAATCCAAAATTTTTTCAAAATCCTTCCCAATCCGGCCGGCAATCCGGCCAGTTTCTGGCCGGATTTCTGGCCGGATTCGGTCATGTTCATTCCCGCCAATTTTTTTTTCCTTCTCCGTTTGAAATGCGTCTAGATCCGAAATCCATACAATCATCAACCAAACATATATACACATTGAAATTCAACTTTTACAACCATAGTGGCATGCCAAAAACCATTTATCATGAATATACATACTCGATTTGCCAATCAAAGAAAATGAACCCAATACACAATAGGGTTTCATTCAACAAGCTAAACAAAAGCCATTTACACTAGCTCAACTTGGCAATCGACTATCCAAATCAGTCCCAAAAGTAATTATATCCCTGTAAGGAAAACAAATGGAACGGGATGAGCTAAAGCCCAGTGAGTTACTACCACATAAGCAGTAAAGATCACATAAGCATAATCTTTCATTTCAAGTACACACTTAAGAAGTAAACAAGTCGGTAAAAGGATACGGATGGCTCTCAAGAGCCCGTTTCCACGCTTACATTCTTGATCCAATCTCATTGACCCTCCGTCAATGTTTAAGAATACCCGACCGTAGATCTCACTTCACTCCATTCCTTCCACCAAACATACCCCAACCGGGCCCGCACTCCAATTCAGTAGCTTTTGGTAATACTCGAGTATACCGGAACCGAGAGTCTCATTACTACAAGGTTCCTCAGTGCAGTCCCCGTGGTATGTCACTTATCACGACCAAGCCCTTGCCGGCTCGATCCAAATGACTACCAAACGAGGTTGAGCTCAGCAATACAGTGAGGTCGTTGGACATCGTCCAAACAACACCAAATCAGTTTTCCAAGATTGCAATTCAATAACTCATATAGCCAGTGCAGTATTTCAGTATAACAGTAGACAGTCATGAATGAAATCACAAGGGGGTGAGGGCGATCAAGTACACCCTCACCTCTATCAATTCCAATAGCCAAGTAAGCCTTCACGGCGTCAAATTCATATATAACAAAGCCACATTGTAACAATTAAGTGAGCAGTATACTCACAAAGCAATTAAGTGCTATGTCATGCACTTCCGTCAGGGGAAAGTCGTGAACCACCGTCACGCCCTAGAACACGTAAGCAAGTACTATGAGACTCGATACCGAGCCATAAAACAATGCCAATCACAACCCCAATAGGGTTTTATAAACATATATAAGCATCATAGGCAACCAGAAATTACGAAATGGCTTTAGTTTAAGCCTTAACAAAGAAACCGTATTTGACCTTAAAATGCGGTAATGGCGTCAAATTCACTACGGTTATCGGATGGGGGTGTAAGACCCACCGTTTCGAAGCTAAGAAACAGGGCTACAACATTGTAGAAGGCCACTCAGTCCAAATCCTAGCACAATTAGGTGAAAAATGCAGAATACCAAATCCAGAACCGTAATTGCAGGTTCCCAAATCGCACTATTCTGTAATGAACACAACTCAGTCTATACAGGTCCAAATGCCAAAATTCCAAAGGCAAATGTTAGCTAAGACATCCAGCTACATTTCATCAGAAGACACCAACTTCAAAATCCAAACCAATTCCAGTCAAAATAGCCAAATACAAACTCCGTTTTCGCATTCTGGCCAAAGCAGAACAGCTACAGTAATTTCGTCATAACTCATTCTACATTAATCCAAATGACCTGAAATTTTACAGGCACCTCAAACTCATCAATACCTACAACTTTCATGTTTTGAGCAAAGTCAAATTCGGCCTCTATCTATGACCTAAAATTTCGGACAGAATGTTCAACCAAGAAACCTAATTTTCCAGAAATTCTTCCAAATCCAAAATTGATTGCAATTTTCTATCATATGCACCTACTAGAGCCAAAGCCCCTTATTACCAACCATCAAAAACAACCACACCATCAAGATCATATGAAACCAGAAAATTCCTCAAAAAATAAAAAACTCAACCAAATCACTTCAAACCAAGAAATAATCCACAATTTCTAACACAATATCCACCATTAGGCATAAATTCAACATCATTAGCTATAAGAGAATGTTCAATCATCACTTACCAAGTAAACAAGAGAGAGGAAGATGTTGGACACCTTAAGTTCTCCAAAAAGCTTCACCAAAACACTCACTAACACCAAGTGGAAGGATTTTATGGAGTAAAAACTAATTTAGGCAAATAGTTTGGAAGATTGAGCTAGTTGGGAGCTTGAAATTTGAAGCAATTTTCTTCCTTCTCGAGCTCTCAAGAGTCGGCCAACATAGAGTGAAAAATGGTAATTTTTTGTGAATTTTTTGAAGATATTTACTCCATAAGTCAAAAGGTCGAAACCATGAATAGTAGTCTTAAGTCCTAACCAATGGAAAAATGACACATGGCATCTCATTAAATGCAATTCAATCCTTTAGTCACCTCTCACATCAATCACTTCACACTCCTCTACTTATCTATTAACACCCGATAAATTTTACACAGTATCCGGAATTTAACCTAATTGGCCGAATTTTTCCGAACTTTTCGCACCAGTGGGTCCCACATCCAATATATATTCTTAATTTTCTAAAAATTCTCCAATACTAGAAAAATCATCTAAAAACTATAATTGCTCATAAAATCCACTAAGAAAATATTTCTAAGCCAGAAAATGCAGAAAACATGCAATTAAGGGGAAATAAACCCTAGGAAAAAAAATATTAGGGCAATACGGGTTCTCACATATGTGATAGTGAATGAGTAAAATGCATGAATCCTATAGGAATGCATCAAGACGGGAACGGGGAGTCCTAACTTTGTGACTTTAATTTTCCCTTTGATTAGAAGGGAGAACTAGCGTGCTAAGGCTATTTTTTTAGCCACACTCGCTCGTTTCCCTTATCGAAAGGGGACACTCAAGCAAATGTATCCTATAACTAGCATGAAATGCAAAAATCCTAAAATGAGGGGAAAAGGGGTTCGAGGAGCATGCCAAATGATAAAAACTAAGAAAAATGTATGAAATGTAGTGCACATGCAAATATGCACTAACAAAAAAGGGGAACGGCCTATTGGGTCTAGCATTGGACTAGCCCTTTCTATGAATTCCGACTAGCGTTGGACTAGTGGAAACGTACATTCATCCATCACATTCATTCATGGCTATGGAAAGCGAGTAGACATGTGAATCACATAGCACCTAACACTTAGCATGCTCGACTAGATGCAAGAACCTAATAAAGCAAGTAACACATAACACATAGGCATGCAAACAAACTAATGAACCTATTACATTTGCTAGCTAGGCACATGTCTTCAATAGGTCTTCATCAAATGCTCTTCCAAGCCCTATCTATTACAAGCCAAGAGGTGTACACATACCCCATAAAGAATAACTTAAATAAAAAGCAAAAGTAAATGACATAAATAAAAGGAATTAAGGAAAGGCTAGGAAAGCAAAGTAGACATGCAATTTTTACTTAGCACGTTGGATCACATAGGAGACACAAAAAGGGATAAAAGAAATTATACCGCCCCCTTTGAATGGTGTCCAAATGAAAGAAAAATGGCTTCAAAACAATAAAAAGGTCACGGTACCTCAAATAGTAAAGTATAACAAAGTCACCAAATCTCTCCTAATTGCAATTTAAATGAAATCAAATAATACATAGTTTCTAATAAAGGGATCCACCAAAGACCCAATTGCAAGCATTTATCAACCATTCAAAACCAATTGAAACATTTTAGAAACTTTGAAAGTCAAAGAGCAAGAAAAAGGCCAAAGCCCATTTATTTCAGAAAATTCAAGAAATTAGGCGAACACAAGCTCATTTGATCATAAAGTTCACCAATTCATGCATTAAGTACCACCTAAACAAATGAAAGCAAACGAGCAATCGAATTGCAAAGTTGAGGCTACCAAGGACTCAATTGCGAACGCTAACCAAGCACTCAAACCTAATCAAACACTTTTAGGAACTTCAAGGGTCCAGGGGCAAAGAAAAGGGCAAGTAATAGTTCAGATTGCAAATACTTTAGGACTCAATTGCAAGAAATTAAAACATAATTGGGTCACAGTGCAACAAAGGGAGACTTGGGGGATTAAAAGTCCAATTTTAGAAAGTTATTTTTTGCATGCAAATGCATGTAAAACTACGTAACATTGCATGCAACAAGAATTCTGATGAAAGCTTCTCGCAATTCGGCATTTCGCAAAAAAACAGCTTTCAAACTCAATTAAATCCAAACAAAAACTACCATACATTCCTCTCATTTTGCATCATGAAACTTGTAAATTTAAACACCAAAAGTCAGCCAAGATACATGCAAAATCTGAACATTTCAGGCCACCTCATGCAAAGTTTACAAAAATATTTCTTGCAACAAGAAGAAACTTTTGAAAACCAGCCGAGATTTTGGAACTTCAGCA
The DNA here is from genome assembly GCF_036785885.1 of Coffea arabica. Lineage (NCBI taxonomy): Eukaryota > Viridiplantae > Streptophyta > Magnoliopsida > Gentianales > Rubiaceae > Coffea > Coffea arabica. Next base: position 29,988,370 of record NC_092316.1, on the reverse strand, counting down.
GCCTTATGCGGCAAACAACACTTTAACAAGGAGAAAGATTCAAATTCCAAGCTCACACTAGACCTCAAGAATTTACGGCCAAGATACCATGTGAGAGAGACAGACCAAGAGGAAAAAGAATGAAATGCTAATTAAGATAAAAATGAAATGCTAATTTTCCTTTTTCTCTTCTTCTTTTTTTTTCGAGAAAACATTATATTAAAACTACTAAAGCATATTTTGAATGATTTTCCTTCTTTTTCTTTTTTCTTCAAAGAATTATTTGAAACAAAATAATAACAATAACAAAAACATTAAATTTGAATCTAAAAGAAAAATAAAACATTTTTGTGAATGATTTTTCCTTTTTGATAAATTCTGCGCTAAAAACCTTCAAAATAATAAAAAACTAACTAAAAAGTGAATAAAATTTAACACGACAAATAAAAACTAAGAAATAAATAGTAAATGAAATCACGCTAAAATTTGGTTTCTACAGTTTGCCCCTCTTTGTCTGAGTTTTGGAAAAACTTGAGACAAAGAAGTAGACGCCAAATACCTACCTGTGTTATTTGGCTGCAAAAGGATCTCAACGAACTGGAATTCTAAAATGGGACTGACCCAAACATGAACTTAAAACAGGACTGGCCCGAACAGAAATTTAAAACGGGACTGACCCGAACAGGAATTTAAAACGGGACTGACCCGAACAGGAATTTAAAACGGGACTGACCCGAACAGGAATTTAAAAAAACGGGACTGACTCGGACAGGAATTTAAAACGGGACTGACCCGAACAGAAATTTTAAAATGGGACTGACCCGAACAGGAATTTAAAACGGGACTGACCCGAACAGGAATTTTAAAACGGGACTGACCCGAACAAGAATTTTAAAACGGGACTGACCCGAACAGAAATTTAAAACGGGACTGGCCCGAACAAGAATTTAAAACGGGACTTCACTGGGGAAGTTTAAACCATGGATTGAGTCTTTACCTGAGAGTGTTTCAAACTTTCGTACCAAGAAAGAGATTTGGATCTGTGTGGCCGAAGCGATGGCTGATGTTGTTTCTTATGGTTAAACTTTGCCAATGACATTATCCTTGCTTACTGTGAGAACCCGTAAATCCCTTAATAATTTTCCTAGGGTTTATTTCCTTTAATGGCATGTTATCTGCATTTTCTGGCTTAGAAAAATTTTCCTGGTGAATTTTATGAGTAATTATAGTTTTTAGATGATTTTCCTAGCATTGGGTAGTTTTTGAAAAATTACGGAGAGATTATGGACGTGGGACCCACTAGTGCGAAAAGTTCGGAAAAATTCGGCCAATAAGGTTAAGTTTCGGATACTGTGTGAAATTTATCGGGTATTAAGAGATAAGTAGAGGATGTTAAGTGATTGATGTGAGAGGAAAAGGAAGGGATAGGAATGCATTAATTGAGGTGACAAGTGTCACCATTTCATTGGGTATGGCTTATGACAACTATTCATGGTTTTTGACTTTTGACCAAATTGGTTAAATATCTAAAAAATTAACCAAAAATCTCTTATTCTTGTCTTCCTGTTGGCCGACTTTCTTGAGCTTCAAAAGAGAGAAAAACTCTTCAAGTTTTGGCTTTCATCTTGCTTCAATCAAACCATCCAACCTTCTAAACTTGTTTCTACTCCCTAAAACCTCTTCATTTAGTGATAGTGAGTTGTTTGGTGAAGTTGTTTGGAAGCTTAAGGTGACAAGTTGCTCTCCTCTTGTTTTACTAAGGTGAGTGGTGGATGAACCCCTTTCCTCCCTCTAATGATGTTTAATTTATGTTTAGTAGTGGCATAAGAGGCAATTTTATGGATTAATTCTTGATTTGTGGTTGAAATGATGAAGTTTTATTATTTTTGGGGATTTTTCTGTTTTAATATAAGCATGGTTATGTGGCTATCTAGGATGATTAGAAATGGTATATAATGACTTAAGGAGGTGGGAAAAGTGAACAATTGCAACCAATTTCTGGTTTGGGAAAAATTTCAGCAAGTTAGGGTTTTTGGGTTGCACAATCTGTCCGAATTTTTAGCACCTAGTTAGAGGCCGAATTGGCCTTGGCTCAAAACATGAAAGTTGTAGGTATTGATGTGTTTGAGGTGGCTGTAAAATTTCAGGTCATTTGGAGTAGTGTAGAGTAACATATGTCGATTTTACTGTAGCTGTTCTGAGTTGATCAGAATGTGCAAACTGTGTTTGTAATCGTCTATTTTGACTGGAATTGCTTTAGATTTGGATGTTGGTGTCTTCTTATGAAATGTAGCTTGAGGTCTTAGCTACCGCATGCCTTTGGAATCAATGCATTTGGACCTGTATAGACTGAGTTGGACTAGTTACAGCATGGTGTGATTTGTAAACCTGCAATTACGGTTCTGGTTTGGTATTCTGCATTTTGGACTTAGTTGTGCTAGGATTTGGACTGAGTGGCCTTCTACATTGTTGTAGCCCTGGTTCTTAGCTTCGAAACAGTGGATCTTACACCCTCATCCGATAATCGTAGTGCAATTTGTGCCATTACCGCATAATGAAGGCAAAACTGTTTTTGTTGTTATGGCCAAGATGGCTACATTTCCTGATTTTCTGGTTTGCTACAATGCATATATATGCATATGAAACCTTATTGGGGTTGTGGTTGGCATGGCTTTATGACTCGTTATCGAGTCTCCATGTACTTGTTTGCATGTTTAGGGCTCGCTCTCATTCCGGTCATTTCCTAGCTAACTTTTGTACTTGTACTACTTTGAGCCTAGTGAGCGGCTTTTGGGAAATGAGATGACTTTTGTGTGAAATGTTGGGACTGATTTGAGGAAATAATGAAGCCTTAATGGCTGGAAAAGTAAGAATTTTAGGGGAGGTGCTGCCCGATTTTCTAGGCCGTTTGGTTCCTTTAAGTTGGATTTGCCTTTTGATGGAAATGAAAGGCTTTTGGGTTGTTTGCGCCTAAGTCTTCATGTTACCATTTTGTTTCCAAGAAAATCATGTTTTCCACCCTTGCATTAGTAATTATTTGGCTAGGCATACGATTAGTAGTCGAGCATCATGTGCATTGTGTTTACTCGATTATGGATGTGAAACCTTCAATTGGTTTATTTTGGTTATTTTAGGGTTTCTTGGCGATTAAGGCCAATCTGAAGTAAAAACTTTTGAAGTTGAGCCGGTGAGTGTACCACTCCCCTCCATTGCTGTTTAACATGATTTCTGCTCTGCAATCTGTTTAATTTGTTTGAGACGAGGGTGTACTTTATCACACTCGTTCTCTTGTCTGTTCATATGCCAATTTTGAGTGCCTATCTGAATCTGCCGTCTGAATCTGCTATCTGAATCTGCTATTCTGTATCTGTATCTGAATCTGTTATCTGTGTCTGCATCTGTTCGGATTTCTATGACCTATGAGCTCAATCCTGTGGCTAAGTTATTCGAGTCGGGCCGGCAAGGGCCTGGACGATTAGATAACGAACCACGGTAGTCTGTTCGGGGATTTTTGGGTATTGAGACCCTTGATTCCGGTATACTCGAGTATTACCATTTCTGTTCGGTTACGGTGAGCGGACCCGGTAAAGGGGGTGTTTGGTGGACGGAATTCGGTGTGAAGAGGGGTCTACGGACGTTTTGGTTCTATATACGTTGACGGAGAGTCAACCGATTTGGATCAAGTACTGCGCTGGAAATTTGGCTCCTGAGAGCCACCCGTATCCTTCTTATTTGAATCATTGGTTCCTTTGCTTTACATCTGACATGTGTATCTGATTTGTAAAATGTGAAATGCCATGATTTTTCTGCTATATGTTTGGTACCTCATTGAGCGCAAGCTCACCCCTTTCTGTCCCTTTTGTTTTCCTTACAGGAAAATAAACACTTTTGGTCTAGATTTGACAAATGGCTGCCAAATTGAGCTAGTGGAACATATCTTTTGTATAGCTCATGTATTAAAACCCTAAGTGTACTTTTGGGGCGTTTTCTCTTTTGATTTGGCAAACCGTGTATATGTATCAACTTTTGAAAACTTTTGTATGTCATTTTGGATTGTAATCGCTAAAGTTCAGATGTGAATGTTTGCGTGCTCTTTCGATTGGGTTCTGACGGGTCGGTTACTATTCATGGCCGACTCCGGATCTCATTTTATTTTATTTTGGGTTGTTTTACTATTTTGATTTGTTTACGCGCGTTTGTAAGTTCCGGAATGAAACAGATAGCTTTAATCTGATCCGTAGTCCTGGCGAGAGCTGGGCAGGCAGTCCGCTAACCCCTTTGGTTCGCCTTAGGGGAAAGTGGGGCTGTTACACTTACTGAGAAGCTCTGTCTGACATCGGTTTAGGTGCCAAAAGGAAAGTGGCTTCTTTTGTTTGTAAACGCAATGTTTCTGCAAGAAAAGAAGAAATAATGGATTTGCTACCATCATTTGATCCGGTTTGCCTTGAGAATCGTGTAAACATGAGTCTTGTGATGCTTCTTGCTTCTGCTCTGCGGCGTCTGCCTTAGTCGAACTTGTAATTTTGACACCCTTTCAATTTTTTTGAGGCTGATAAAATAGCATTTACCACGTCACCAGATATATGTAGCAGCTTTGTTGCATTTTACCCAACGTAATAGATGATTGAATCCCCTATCTTTGCACAAACCTTAGGGTTTATCATCCATTCGAATCCAATAATGAAAGAATGATGCATGAAAACATGTCACATAAATCAATGATATATGCAAGATGGTTTTCTATGTCAGGCAAAAATGAACAGGCAAAAGAATGTAGACAACCACAAGCAGTCGAACGCAGATAATTTGAAAAAAACAAAGAGGTTTATAAAGATACATTTTGCAAAAGAATATTTGTAAAGGAAAAATACAAGTTTAGCCAATGAATATCATATTCAAGACTTTGGATATATCCGCTTCGGAATTCGATACTGGCAGAAGTATCACGAACATGAGGAAAAGTCTAAATGAACCAGGTCACCAGCTGTTCCTTCTCGAGCTCGTCTTGTTGAGAAAACCTGCCTTGGCGCCCTTTCGGGTTTTCACCAAGGTTGCCCCCACCCCTTTTTGTTTTTGTTTTGTCTTTTCTATTTTTTTTTTCGAGGCGCCCTTTCGGGTTTTCACCTAAAGAAAAATGAAATATCTCGACCATGATCGACTCAGAAACATGAATTAAAGATTTCTGGCATCAGTAAAATGTACTTCCCTTATAAGATTAGGCGAAGACATTACGGACATCACCTGCCAGTTGATTAGCAAATTTTCTAATAGAAATGCAACAAGTGACGAAAACCAGGACTTTGGGCTTTTGTAATGAAGTCAGGTGGGGTGTTTTTCAAGAAAGGTTAAGGCTTGAAAGCAGATTTGATACGAGGGGTGAAATAACTTGAGATTGCACTCTTTTGAAAACAACTCCGAAACTGAGAAAAATTTGCCCCAGTTTGATCGGACTTTCTCTCTTTGCATTTTTCATTATATTTTCCTCACTTTTGCATTTTTCTTTAAAAAACTGAATTTAACCCAGTGTCGGGGTTTTTTTTTTCTTTTTTTTTCATCTCTCTTTCAAAACTAAATTTGCCTCAGTGTAAGGTTTGCAATTCTCAAGGGTTATCAAACGAAATTTGTCAATTCTGATGGCTCAAAGGGGACAAGTAGAGATAAAATGTTTTTAGTGTAAAAGAAGATGGCCTGACTTGCATTTCGCCGTTTGCATGAATTTCTAAAGAAAATTTGCATGATCAAATGAAAAACTTTTTGCACATATCTGAGTTGATGGGTTGAGGGAAAGTCTGTCCATCCATTTCTATCAAAATAAGTGCTCCGCCGGGTAATACCTTTTGGACAATGAACGGCCCTTGCCAATTTGGAGCGAATTTGCCTTTGGCCTCATTCTGCATTGGTAAAATCCGCTTTAGTACTTTGTCACCTTGTTCGAATGCACGCCGATGAACTTTTTTATTGTAAGCCCGGGCCACACGTTTCTGATAGCACTGACCATGACAGATAGCATTGAGCCGCTTTTCATCGATCAAGGTCAGTTGCTCATGGCGCTGCTTGATCCAATCAGCCTCCTCCAATTTAGCTTCCATAAGAATTCGTAGCGAAGGAATTTCAACTTCAACTGGCAATATAGCTTCCATTCCATACATCAGTGAATATGGCGTTGCCCCAGTCGATGTCTGGATGGAAGTCCGGTATGCCATTAATGCATAAGGCAACTTTTCATGCCAATCGCGATGCCTTTCAGTCATTTTGCGGATAATCTTCTTCAAATTCTTGTTTGCAGCTTCTACAGCTCCATTCATCTGAGGCCTATAAATGGCAGAGTTGCGGTGTTTGATCTTGAACTGCTTGCATAGTCCATCTACCATGTCATTGTTCAGATTCTTGGCATTATCTGTAATAAGCGTTTCGGGTACTCCAAAGCGACAGATGATGTGATCTCTCAGGAAATTGGCAACTACCTTCTTCGTGACATGTTTGAATGATTCCGCTTCAACCCATTTAGTGAAGTACTCAATCGCCACCAATATAAATCGATGTCCATTTGAAGCGGGAGGATCGATTGTACCAATCACGTCCATACCCCACATTGAACAGGGCCATGGGGCGGTCATGCTATGCAATTCAGTGGGTGGAGCGCGTATAATGTCACCGTGCATTTGACATTTTATACATCTCCGGACAAAGTCTATACAATCCTGCTCCATAGTAAGCCAGAAGTATCCGGTTCTCATGATTTTCTTTGCTAGCAAATGGCCATTCATGTGAGGTCCACAAACTCCACTATGCACTTCTTTCATCATATATTGAGCTTCATCTTCATCAATGCACCTTAAAAGGTTCAAATCCGAGGTTCTTTTGTATAACACTTCTCCATTTAAGAAAAATTTTGAAGCCATTCTACGCAGAAAACTCTTGTCCTTTTGTATTAGCATGCAAAGGGTAAGATCCTGTTTTGAGAAACTCCTTAAGATCATTATACCACGGAACATTGTCGGAGGACTTGTCTACAACCCAACAGTGGGCAGGCTTGTCTTGAAGTTGAATCGGAATTGGCTCGATCCTCAATTCATCAGGATATTGGATCATAGAAGATAAGGTGGCCAAAGCATCGGCAAATGCGTTTCGGGCTCGTGGAAGATGTCTGAACTCCAAATTTCGAAATTGCTTGGCCAGAGTGAGCAGACTACAATGATAGGGCAGAATTTTTGAATCTTTGGTTATCCACTGCTTCAAGGTTTGATGCACGAGCAAATCTGAATCACTGAAAGCTATCAACTCTTTGATTTCCATTTCTAAAGCCATTTTGAGACCAAAAATGCAGGCTTCATATTCAGCCATGTTGTTTGTGCAGGCAAATTGCAATTTGGCAGCGGCAGGGTAATGCTTCCCTTCGGGTGAAACCAGAACAGCTCCAATTCCAACTCCGAGAGAATTCGAAGCTCCATCGAAGAAAAGCCTCCATTCAGGGCTTTGCTCACTTATATCATCTGTAGCGCCTACGAATAAAACTTTCTCATCAGTGAAATACGTATGAAGTGGTTGATAATCATCATCCCTTGGATTTTCGGCCAAATGATCAGCTATAGCTTGCCCCTTGACAGCTTTTTGTGAAGTGAAAACAATATCGAACTCTGAGAGAATTATCTGCCATTTTGCCAGACGTCCAGTTAACATCGGCTTCTCCAAAAGATACTTCAAAGGATCAGATCGGGAAATAAGATAAGTGGTATGGCTCAACAGGTAGTGTCTCAACTTTTGGGCTGCCCAGGCCAATGCACAACAGCTTTTCTCAATGAATGAATAATTAGCCTCATACTGCGTGAACTTCTTGCTTAGATAGTAGATGGCTTGCTCCTTCCTTCCAGAGTCATCAGGTTGTCCAAGGACACAACCAACTGTTCCTTCAAGCACGGATAGGTACATGATTAATGGTCGACCCGGCTTCGGTGGCACCAAGACTGGTGGATGCAACAAATAATCTTTAATCTTGTCGAAAGCCTGTTGGCACTCCTTATTCCAATACAACGGTACATTCTTTCTCAATAATTTGAACAATGGCTCGCATGTGGCAGTTAGCTGGGCAATGAACCTCCCAATAAAATTGATCTTCCCTAAGAAACTTTTCACGTCCTTCTGAGTTTTCGGCACTGGCATATCTCGAATTGCTTTGATTTTTGCTGGATCTATTTCTATGCCCTTCTTGCTGACAATGAATCCCAACAGCTTACCTGCGGGTGCTCCAAAGGCGCATTTTGCAGGATTTAGCTTCAAATTGTACTTCCGCAACCTTTCGAACAACTTCTTCAAATCAACCAAATGGTCCTCTGCCCTATTAGACTTGATTATGATGTCATCCACGTAGATCTCCATCTCCCGGTGGATCATATCATGAAACAAGGTGGTCATGGTCCTCTGATAGGTAGCTCCGGCATTCTTTAAACCGAAAGGCATGACTCGGTAGCAAAAGGTGCCCCAAGGGGTGATAAAAGCAGTCTTTTCTCTATCCTCTTCTGCCATCAAAATCTGGTGGTATCCAGGAAAGCAATCACAAAAAGATTCAATCTCATGCCCAGCAGTATTGTCCAGGAGAATGTGAATATTCGGCAAAGGAAAATCATCTTTAGGACGGGCTTTATTGAGGTCTCTATAATCAACACAAACTCGCACCTCTCCACTCTTTTTTGGAACAGGGACTGGATTCGAAAGCCAAATTGGGTAATGGGAAACAATGATAATGTTAGTTTTGAGTTGTTTTTCAATTTGCTATTTTATTTTGAGGCTCATATCTGGTTTGAATTTTTGGGGTTTTTGCTTTACGGGTGGAAAAGTAGGGTCTGTGGGCAATTTGTGCACTACAACATCAGTTGAGATGCCAGTCATATCATCATACGACCATGCAAAGACATCCTGGAACATAGTCAAAAATTCAAGCATCTCCTTTTTCTGCCTCTCATTCAAATGAATACTAATTTGCACCTCCTTAACCTCATCCTCAGTGCCAATGTTAACCTTTTCTGTTTCTTCCAGGTTCGGTTTTGGTTTTTCCTCACATTGTTCAAGGTCCTTTGCAAAAGAATCGAATACCTCCTCATTATCACTCTCGCTTTGGAGCTCGGATTCACAGACCTCCAAGTCGTGAGTGATACAGAGATTGCCATTATTGAATTCCAGAATTGTGATATCCAAAGGGTCAAATAATTTTATTTTTGGCCATCTGAAAGAATTAACGAATGTGGGATGATAAGCAAACAAACATACAACAAACAAATGAACAAGCAATATGAATATAAACAAGCGAATAAACAACACAACATGACAAGAACAACTTGTGCATTTTCATAAAACCTTTGATTGAAAGCAAATGGAAATGAAAACTTAACAATATTTACATGCGCAAATGTTAGTCAAAAAGTAAAATTGTTTCTATTGGCTATTTACAGATGCAAAAGTATTTTCATGAATTCGCATGAATGATAAACCCCTTTCAGTTTACCGAAACTCCTTCCGAATGGGCAGAAACTCGGCTGTCCAATTGGGAATTGATTCTTCAGGGATGTCAGGAAATTTAGCTTCGTCTGGAAAACTATCTTCAAATGTTGCCCCAACGAACAATTGGGCCAAACTAGCTTCAATTTCGTCAAACTGGGTTAATTTCTGACATGATCACCTCGGCTGGTCGTGGGAAAGTATAATGCAGGGGTGGAATGTCAAGAGCCCTTTGCCTTCCTTCTTTCTCCGCTTTCTTACGTTCCTTCATTTCTCTGATATCCTTAGCGGTCGGTCGGAACCCTAAACCAAACGAATCCTTTTTCTCAACAATCTCCACTGGCTTCAAAATTCCTTGCAAATCTCGTCCCAGCCCTTTGTCAAATTCATAGCCTCCACGGATCATTTCTTTAGCCGTCATGACACTGGCCTTTGATAGAGCTCGCTCCTCGTTTGTGATCCAACTTACAGAGACGATATCAGCCGTGATAGAGCTCGTTCCTCATGGTGACGTTTCGGCTTCCATCCTCTTTTGACCCAGAATCGGTGATTACAAGGCAATCCTCCTCGGCAAATATAGTTATCAGCTTGTCATTTACTACAAACTTCAGCAATTGATGTAATGAAGAAGGCACAGCCCCAGACTTGTGAATCCACGGCCTGCCAAGCAGAACATTGTAAACACTAGGAAAGTGCATGACTTGGCAGGTTGTTTGAAACTGGGCAGGCCCCATCTCGACGACTAAATCCACTTCTCCTATTGGCTCTCTTTGTGCTCCATCAAAACCTTGGACTACGGTCCCTGAAGGCCTCAGTTTTATGTCTTGCAACCCTAGCTTTTCCAAGGTACTCCAAGGACAGATATTAAGCGCAGATCCATTATCAATCAAAACCTTCGGCAACATTTTCCCATTACACCTTACAACTATGTATAGGGCCTTGTTATGTCCAATGCCTTCCGCTGGCAATTCATCGTCAGAGAAAGTAATTTGTTTAGTAAACAACACACTCCCAACCACGTGTGAGAAATTATCAACTGAAATATCCTTAGGGATTTGAGCTTTAGTCAATACTTCGATCAGCGCGTCCCTATGCATATCTGATTAAAAGAGCAGGTCCAGCATGGATATCTGAGCAGGTGACTTGCTTAGCTTCTTGACTACATTGTATTCGCTTCTCTGGAGCCTTTTAAGAAAATCCAAGGCTTCTTTCTCGGTGATTGTTGGTTTAGCAGGCGGCTCGGAGCTATTTGCTTGAATCGGAATGGTAGTTTCAAACGGACTGGCAGTCTTCCCCGATCTGGTAACCACTGACACCTCCTTCTTTGCAATTGACTTCTCCCCAATCTGTATGGCAGGTTCATCGTAATTCCATGGCACTTGTTGCAGACTTAAAACAGGTTCTTGCTTCGGGAATTCGATGACTACTGGCTCTAAAGACTCACTCTCGGCTAGCGTGAGATCCAAAATAAAAGGCTTTTTATCCTCTTCAAATGGCAGCTCTATGACAAATGGTTGGTCTGTGACCCCAAACACTTCAGCTTCCCTTACCATCTTTTTGACTTGTTCCACGTACTTTGCATCATCTAGAATGACCCCAATGGTATTAGCATGTTCCGGCAAGGGGTTCCTATTTACATTCGGCCCTTGTGCCTCCCTTTTTCGGATTACAATCTCTCCAGATTCAACCATATCTTGAATTCTATGCTTAAGAGCCTTGCAATCAATAGTCGAATGTCCGGCGGCCCCCTGAATGATAGGCACAGACGGCTTGCGGGTTATACCAAGCGGGCATGCCATATGGATAGGTAGGAGGGGGTACAGTACCAATTTTCCCGGCGGCCTTTAACTGATCATACAATTGGTCTAAAGGCCTGCCTAAGTTGGTAAATGTACGGCTAGGGGGTCGGTTGTAAGGTTCAGGAGGTTGAGGATGATTGTAAACAGGTCTATTTGGTGGAGGAAATCTTGGGTTATATGGAGGGCGAGGTCGGCTTTGGGGTGGATTTGGTTGAGAAATTTGAAAAGGAGCTGAAGGTGGGTTAGGATAGCCTGGGCGAGGTCGAGGGTGATGGATGTTGGTAGTATATACAGGATGCGGGTTTGAATAATAAGAGTAAGGTGGTTGGTAGGTTGGATTGTGTTGATATCGGGGTCTGGGTGAAGGGTTCTGGTTCCAAATAAAAGTTGCATCCCCCTCTTTCTTTTTGAACGGCGGCTTCTTTCCACTACTCCCTTGCCCTTGCAAAGCTTCCAATTGCGATTTCAGGGCAGAGACGTTGACAATTTTCCCGGCTCTCACAAAGTCATCAAACTCCTCGAGTTTATTTACAATTGCAGCAAACGAACACCCGGTCATACGGAAAATTTCTTCGAAGTATGGAGGATCATGCGCCTTTATGAATGTGCGAATAATTTCATCCTCAGTCATCGGTGGCTCCACTTTCGCAGCTATCTTTCTCCATCTTTTGGCATATGTCTTATGATCTTCAGATGGTCGCCTCTTCGTTCCTTCCAAAGTAGTCCGGGTTGGTGCTAGCTCGCAGTTATACTCATATTGTCTGATGAAAGCGTTGGACAGATCGAGACAGGTCTTCACCTCCTCTGGCTTTAAATTTGAGTACCAATCGAGGGCGTCCCCTTCCAGACTCTCCGGAAACAACCTCAATGGCAAGTTCTCATCATCCACCGGCTTGCCCAACTTGTTGGCAAACAAAAGCAGGTGTGTTTTAGGGTTGCTTGTTCCATCATATTTGTTGAATTTAGGGGTCTTGAACCCCACTGGCAGTTGTATGTTCGGAAACAGGCATAAATCATCGTAGTCTAACACCCCTTGTTTGCTTAAACCTTGGCTTTTCCGGATGAATTCATCGAAACGATCCAAACGTTTAAGTAACTTCATATCAACTGGGGTAGACGACTCTCCCATTTCTGGCGTGTTTTGAAAAGTGTGCTCCGGCACAACGGGCTCTGCGGTAGTCTGGTGAAAAGTTTGTGGATTCGGATACATGTTTGGGTCGATTTGAGGCTGAAATCCTTGCCCATAAGGGGGATAGAACGGAGGATTTTGAGTATAAGCATATTGCGGGTTAACAGTTCCCTCAAACGTGGTTTGAAAGGGAGGAATAACAAATGGTTCGGATTGTGGTTGTGTGGCGGGCACAGGCTCAGGTTGTACTCCGCTACTAATGAGCTCATCGATTAACTTCTTTTGAGCGGCCATTTCGGATGTCATTTCCCCAAACTTGGTGAGTAATTCAGTCAACTGAACCCCAGGACTTGCGGCTTCCAGCTGGGTAGTTGCAACGGCCTTATCGGACGATTCTGGCTGAGTACTCATGTCTACACGATTCCTTTGGGCCTTACTTCGGGATCGCATAATAATGGGGCTTTTCCGAAAAGCTATTTTGAAATTTTACCTAAGAATGCAAAAGACTTCTTTAGATAAACCAATCGTTATTAGATTTCTGCAATTTATTCAAAAGGGAAAAAGAAAAAGGCATGAGTTAGTAATTATTCGAACAATTCGGATGCATGTCCTATGGGGGGACCCTTTTTGTGCCAAGGGTAAGCCTAGCATGATGCGAACCTTCAAGGTAAAATCCCATTTTCAAACCTGTAAGTGAATTTAGAACTTTGAAATGGAAAGCGTCTCATAAATTGTGGAAAAGTTCAATCTTTCTTTACAATCTCGTCAATGGTCTTAGTAACCATGTTTACAAAATCCCTATGTCTCGAGAGACTTGTACTTTGTGATTCTCTAGAGCTCCCTAAACTGAGCTTACGAGCTCCTTCCCTAATCCTATCAAAGGCGTCTATGGCTTCCTCTAGCTTCTCATTCTTCTTCTTCTCCCTCCTCAGCTGCACTTGGGTATCTTCTAGAACTCTGTTGGCCATTATAAGCTGGGCTTGAGATTCCTCTAATTCTTTCCTTAGCCTCTCCATCCGTTCTTCGGGACTGGCTGATGCTGATTGTTGCCTTGCCCTATCATGTTCCACCCTTTGCTTGATCCACTCGTTGTACCCAGGCATAACCGCAGGTGCCATTTTGTTTACCATTTCCAACTGCAAATTCTCAAGTCCTCGCAAATTTCCCCAAGCCTCTAATATCATACTCCGACTCTCGGTTACCGTACCCAATCTGAGATCTTCAACCCCTTGTACCATAGGAATGCTTTGCGGGTAGCCAAACTGTCTCATAACCCTTTGCGGAATATAGGCTACTAGACCATTAACTCTAGCTAAAGGGATGAAATCATGTTGAGTGGTCCTAAAAGCTGGGTCCCGAACTTTGGTCCAATCTAAAACCCACTGCACCTTTTCTGGTGTCAAATTGTTGAACTCTTCGATAAACGGGCTTGACGACATCACGCGGTAGTAACGGCCGACTCTCTCTCGATGCGAATCAATCCAATTCTCAACTGGGAGGCAAGAACCCAACGGGTTTAATAATCTCTTCGCCAAATGTTCCATGATCCACATTTGGAGTATCAGATTCGAAGCATAGAAGAACCCCCCTTTCCTTTGGCAATTGGTAAGAGCTGAGAAAATGTCTGCCATGACGACGGGTATCAAAGTTGGTGTTGTCCCACGAATTCCTAGAAAAAGGCTTTGAATCATGTTGATGGTTGCAAATGTCACCTTTCCATGCCTTTGAGGGAATAGTAATAAGTTAATCAAAACCAAACCAAAAGCTTGCATACGTTTCCCTTCCCATTGCCCCTTTGTTATGAAGAAATCAATCTGATGGCGCTCAAAAGACTCTCTTTCCCCAAATCGGTCATATAGAAACCTCAATGGACAAGATCTAGCATCGGGGTGTTGGTCTAAACTATTGCTCCTTAATCATAAAAATCGGCAAAACTGCTCTCTGGTTCCTCCGATCGGATATACCATAGGACTGCCCTTTCCCGGCATTTGCAATAATCCCTCTAACTCTTCTAGGGTTGGGGTGAGTTCGAACATTCCAAATCGGAAAACCGAGGCATCTGGATCCCAATAATTGATCAGTGCTTGAATAGCGGACACGTTGGGTATTATATCGACCAGGCTCGGTAGATGTCCCACATATTGAAATAGCCCCCCAATTTCATAGGATAGGTTGTTCCTCCACTGATTCAGCTCTCGGGGGACTTGGTTGAGCATTCGATACTGCGTCATCTGGATGGGGAATTCACTTAGATACCGTTACCTTGGGATTTTACCCCTTAGGTTAAATTGCAGAAAGTAGACGTGCAAAATCCCAAAAGTAGGGTTAAATACCCATGGGATTAGGATTGGTTTCCCTAACATGGAACTTGCCTAATTGGCGTTCCTTCTAAGGTTTAATGCATGATGCCATTTATTAAAGCAATGTAAATATGTGACAAGTATGGCCTAAAGGACATAAATAATGCATCGGGGGGAAAAGGTCTAAAATGAAACGTATTTATTGAAAAACTAAGGGTAATAACTGAAATTTAAACATGTGAGTTATTTAATGGGTAAGTCACTAAAAGAGTGCCAAAAGACCTCTTATTACTAAGGCACATGAATGCAAACCAAGAAAACAAAAGAATGGTTAGTGCAATTGATAGTACACATAACATATTGGGAGCAAAGAAGTACAATAAAAGCAAATAAAAGGGGTGGAACCCCTTCCCTCGTGCCTAATGTGCCTAAAAGAGGGTGAGGCTGACTCTAACCTAGGAAAATGCTAACATGGATGCATGAGACTGGGGTTCACTAATGCGACTAGACTCGATAAGGCTTAAAAGGTCCCCAAGCCTTCAGACCTAAGGGAATGGGTCATCAATCCCAAGACCCTCGGTCGGTGGCTCGAGCGGTCCCCTAGGTATTGCTATGGGCGCAACGCACACCATCCACATACCTAGAGAAACCATTCCTAGTCCTACAAGGCGGTGTGGGAAAGAGCCCATGAAAATAAAACAAAATGGGATAACAACAAATAAACGTGCACGTATGAAGTGTTCCCTATTTTGAGGGAAGGGGTTGAGAACCAACACAAGGCTCTAAAGGTGACACACCTCCCCAAATGCAATGCAGGCGCGAAGTAAACATACATCCAATCAATTAATCATACATTCGTGAGCGGGGGAGTAGTTTGATGCGTACGTGAGACAAAAGGTCCTAAAAATGGAAGATGCAATCCTAATATCCACATGCCATGCATAAAAAGGGTAGAAAAAGGAAACGAATGGCTAAGTCAAATGCTTGGACCCACTTAGGAAGTCCCCAGTGGAGTCGCCAAGTTGTCACGCCCCACTTTTTCAATTATGGTGTGTGAGTAGTGTGTGTAGTGTGTGTGAACGTGTGTAGAAGTGAAAGAAAAGACCGTAGGATTGTGAAATGCGACGGTTTTGTTCAAGTAAAGTTCAAAAGGGTTTTTTGTATGAAAAATGGAGTCGCCACTTGGTATAGAGTTAGGGTGTACCAAGTCACCCAAAAATGATTTTTAGTTTTTGAATGAAAAGGTAAACAAACCCTTTTTGAAAACTTTTTGGTCTACGTAACCAAAAAAGGGATCGGGGGTCACATTTGGTAAGGGAGAAGGCAAAGGCGGAGCCTAAGGCACTCCCTTACCCTAGCCAAAGCTAGTTGCGTGATTTAGCCCCACGTTTTCTAATTTTCTACCCAAGGTATGCAGCGTGTTGGATATGACTATATGAATGCAAAAACCTAGACCTAGGGGGACATGGGGGAAATTTCTCTTCAAAGGTTGAGTGGTGCCAATCACATTAATTGTGAAGCCCAATAATGATCCTTTGGAGAGGTCGCACATAATTCTAAATGACGTAAAAATGAGTGGAATGCATGCCATGTGAAAATGTGAGTTTGTGTGAAGTGAGAAAAGTAATAAAATAATAGGATGTAAGTGAAGTTGTGCAAATGTATTTACAAGGTAAAGTGAGTAAAGAAATAATGTGAAAATGTATGTGAGATAACATAAAGTGCATGTGTGCGTGTGATATTATAAAGTGTAAGTAATTGAATGAAAACGTGCAAGAGTAGTGTGAAGTGAGAATGTGGAAAAAGGGTTAGAATATAAAGTAGAAGTGTATGTGATAGTGAATGAGTAAAATGCATGAATCCTATAGGAATGCATCAAGACGGGAACGGGGAGTCCTAACTTTGTGACTTTAATTTTCCCTTTGATTAGAAGGGAGAACTAGCGTGCTAAGGCTATTTTTTTAGCCACACTCGCTCGTTTCCCTTATCGAAAGGGGACACTCAAGCAAATGTACCCTATAACTAGCATGAAATGCAAAAATCCTAAAATGAGGGGAAAAGGGGTTCGAGGAGCATGCCAAATGATAAAAACTAAGAAAAATGTATGAAATGTAGTGCACATGCAAATATGCACTAACAAAAAAGGGGAACGCCCTATTGGGTCTAGCATTGGACTAGCCCTTTCTATGAATTCCGACTAGCGTTGGACTAGTGGAAACGTACATTCATCCATCACATTCATTCATGGCTATGGAAAGCGAGTAGACATGTCAATCACATAGCACCTAACACTTAGCATGCTCGACTAGATGCAAGAACCTAATAAAGCAAGTAACACATAACACATAGGCATGCAAACAAACTAATGAACCTATTACATTTGCTAGCTAGGCACATGTCTTCAATAGGTCTTCATCAAATGCTCCTCCAAGCCCTATCTATTACAAGCCAAGAGGTGTACACATACCCCATAAAGAATAGCTTAAATAAAAAGCAAAAGTAAATGACATAAATAAAAGGAATTAAGGAAAGGCTAGGAAAGCAAAGTAGACATGCAATTTTCACTTAGCACGTTGGATCACATAGGAGACACAAAAAGGGATAAAAGAAATTATACCACCCCCTTTGAATGGTGTCCAAATGAAAGAAAAATGGCTTCAAAACAATAAAAAGGTCACGGTACCTCAAATAGTAAAGTATAACAAAGTCACCAAATCTCTCCTAATTGCAATTTAAATGAAATCAAATAATACATAGTTTCCAATAAAGGGATCCACCAAAGACCCAATTGCAAGCATTTATCAACCATTCAAAGCCAATTGAAACATTTTAGAAACTTTGAAAGTCAAAGAGCAAGAAAAAGGCCAAAGCCCATTTATTTCAGAAAATTCAAGAAATTAGGCGAACACAAGCTCATTTGATCATAAAGTTCACCAATTCATGCATTAAGTACCACCTAAACAAATGAAAGCAAACGAGCAATCGAATTGCAAAGTTGAGGCTACCAAGGACTTAATTGCGAACGCTAACCAAGCACTCAAACCTAATCAAACACTTTTAGGAACTTCAAGGGTCCAGGGGCAAAGAAAAGGGCAAGTAATAGTTCAGATTGCAAATACTTTAGGACTCAATTGCAAGAAATTAAAACATAATTGGGTCACAGTGCAACAAAGGGAGACTTGGGGGATTAAAAGTCCAATTTTAGAAAGTTATTTTTTGCATGCAAATGCATGTAAAACTACGTAACATTGCCTGCAACAAGAATTCTGATGAAAGCTTCTCGCAATTCGGCATTTCACAAAAAAACAGCTTTCAAACTCAATTAAATCCAAACAAAAACTACCATACATTCCTCTCATTTTGCATCATGAAACTTGTAAATTTAAACACCAAAAGTCAGCCAAGATACATGCAAAATCTGAACATTTCAGGCCACCTCATGCAAAGTTTACAAAAATATTTCTTGCAACAAGAAGAAACTTTCGAAAACCAGCCGAGATTTTGGAACTTCAGCAGCCTTATGCGGCAAACAACACTTTAACAAGGAGAAAGATTCAAATTCCAAGCTCACACTAGACCTCAAGAATTTACGGCCAAGATACCATGTGAGAGAGACAGAGCAAGAGGAAAAAGAATGAGGTTTCAAGTTCACTCCCAATTATATCCAAGTCAAGATTTGTTGCTGCAATTTTTCCATAAGCTTCAGCTTTACCCGCAACCATGTTCATGCCATTCCCTTATTCAGTTTAAAAGTATTCAGGCAAGCAAACCAAAAAGAAATGGGATGGAATCGTTGTCTAAACAAACACCATAGCTGAAAGGCCGAAAAGGAAGGACAAAAACTCAAGAAGCAAGACCATAAAATTTCTGTTCGGCAATCTGAAGTTATTTTTTTCAACAAGTATTTGAACATGATTCCAACATTTCAGACTTTAAACATACAAACTCAACTCCAAACCTCCTATTTCCTTTCCCTCAAAACAGGTTAAACATGCAATTTAGGTGGAAAAACTTGATGTGCAATCACAGAATAGAAAAACAAGACAGAGAATGCAACTTCTTTTTGTTTTTGCTAAGAAATTTTGCAGCTACAAAGCTCGTGTAGGTTAAAATGTCAAAACATCTCATTAAATCCACCATTTATTCACCAAATACACACACATTTTCCAGATATCTATTTTAGCAATGAAGAAACCAAAAAAATGCAGCAAGGAAAACACCAAACATTTCATTCTCAGACCATGAAGCAACCATTTCATTCTCTCGGACCTTCAAACCAAACCAGAAAACTAGTCATCCAAATCCATTAAACTCCCAAACACAACACAAAAATGCAGGAGACAAACCATTGAAGGTCATGCGGAAAACAGAAATGGAAGAACACACAAACAGAAACAAACAGAAACGGCAAGAATAAACGGCAAGAATGAGTCAAAAACTAATTCCGAACCTACATAAACCTCGAATCTGCTGGGCTTGCTTGAAGATATGAAGTAAAGGGATTACCTTTAGCACCTTATGGGATCCCGTGAACAAAGCAGAAACGAAAAAATTGCGTGAGGACGTCGACTTCAACGCCACAGATTTCTGGTGAAGAAATTTCTGGAACACAGCAACGTTTCTTCTTGTTCAGCCGCCGCTTCCTTCTTCCTTTCCTTTCTTCCGCTAACCCCCCCCTCTCTCTTTGGTTTTTGTTTCTAAAACCCCACAGCCGCCAACTCTACTCAGCTCTCTCCTCGGCTATTTTCACTCTTTCTTCACAAAGCTCTCGGTTTTTTCCCTCTGCCGTCGCCTCTCTTGTTTTCTTTTTGCCGTCCACTCCAAAAACTCTTGCGGCTGTTGCTTCTCGTTCCTTTTATATGAACTCCCCAATCTCTTAAACCCTCACATGAAGGGTGCTGATGAGGGGTTTGTCCTTGCCTTCACATCCAGCCCTCCGATGGGCATCTGTGATCGTCCTTTGCAAGCTGCAAAAATATGCAGCTTGCATGCCGCGGCCATCTTTTTTTTTTATTTTTATAATAACTAATTAATATAGATAACTAATTAATAAAAAAAGATAACTAATGAAGAAATGCTAATTAAGATAAAAATGAAATGCTAATTTTCCTTTTTCTCATCTTCTTTTTTTTTCGAGAAAACATTATATTAAAACGACTAAAGCATATTTTGAATGATTTTCCTTCTTTTTCTTTTTTTCTTCAAAGAATTATTTGAAACAAAATAATAACAATAACAAAAACATTAAATTTGAATCTAAAAGAAAAATAAAACATTTTTGTGAATGATTTTTCCTTTTCGATAAATTCTGCGCTAAAAACCTTAAAAATAATAAAAAACTAACTAAAAAGTGAATAAAATTTAACACGACAAATAAAAACTAAGAAATAAATAGTAAATGAAATCACGCTAAAATTTGGTGTCTACACTCTTGCTGAAATCCAATCACTCAACCATCTACTCTTGTTTTTGTTCCATAGAAAACCTTAAGGGAGTGTTTGTGAGTTGTTTTGTGGAGTTACTTGGAAAGCTAAGAGGACTAGTTGCTCTCTTTCTTGTCTTTGTCGCGCCCCATTTTTTGATGAAATAAATAAATGGTTAAAAAATGTATTTTTTGATTCAATTTGTGATTGAAAAATGAATTGTGATTTAAAAGAAAAATGGGTCTAAATGGGGGTCTGAGAATGCGACGATTTGACCCAAAATTATAGTTTAAAAAGGGTTTTTTGAAACAAAATACGGAGTCGCCACTTGGTAATGAGTTAAGGTGTACCAAGTCACCCAAAAAAAAAGATTTTTTTTGTTTTCTGAGGAAAAATAGGAAAAAGTAGGAAGAAACCCCTTTTAAACGACTCCTAGTCCACGTAAACCAAAGAAAAAGGTTCGGGAGTCACATTTGACAAAGGGGAAGGCAAGGATAAAATCCAAGGCACCCCTTTGACCTAGCCAGGGCTAGTTGCATGATTTAATCAAAGATTTTCTTGTTTTAATCAAAGAATTTATTACATTTGGATGCACTACATGAATGCAAACCCTAGACCTAGGGGTATTGGGGGAAATTTCTCTTCAAAGGTTGAGTGGTGCCAATCACATTAATTGTGAAGCCCAATAACGATCCTTTGAAGGAGTCACGAATAATGCAAGCGGGATGCAAATGAATGGAATGCATGTATGCAATGTGAAGGCATGAGTTTGAAAAAGTAATAAAAGACAATAATGTGTAAGTGAGAGTGTGCACATGAGTGGGCAAGGTGAGGTATGTGAAATGATAATATGAAGTGCATGTGTGCAAGTAATGACGAAAGTGCTCGTGTGCAAGTGAAAATATAAAGGTGCACATGTGCAAGATGGGAGGAAAAAAAATGAAAGTGTGATAAGAGTATAAAATGGTAGAGTGAATGCATGATCCTAGGGAATGTATGCATATTGGGTACGGGGAGACCTAAATCGTGACTCAATTTGCCCTTTTATAGAGGGAATACAAACGTGCTAAGGCTTAGAAAAAGCCACACTCGTCTATATCCCATATTTAAGGGAACTCTCAAGCAAATGAACTCTATAACTAGCATGAAATGCAAAAATCCTAAAATGGAGGGAAAAGGGGTTCGAGGGGCATGAAAAATGATAAAAACTAAAAAGAATGCATGACATGTAATGAACATGCAAACATGTACTAACGAGGGGAAATCTCTAAGGGTCTAGCGTCGGACTAGCCCATTCTATGAATTCCGACTAGCGTTGGACTAGTGGAAACATACATTCATCCATCACATTCATTCATGGCCATGGAAAGCGAGTAGACATGCCAAACACTCGTAAACACATAGCGCATAACATTTAGCATGCTCGACTAGATGCAAGGCCCTAACAAAGCAAATTAACACGTAGCAACTAAGCATGCAAGACACATAAGACAATTAAAACCCTAACTATTACATTTGCTAGCTAGGCACACGTCTTCGATAGGTCTTCATTGAATGCTCCTCCAAGCCCTATCTATTACATTAGGGGGACCCTACTACAATCTAAAAAGGGGTAAAGGGAATAAAATAATTGAATCCCTAACTATTACAAGCCAAGAGGTGTACACATACCCCATAAAGAATAACTTAAATAAAAAAACAAAAGTAAATGACATAAATAAAAGAAATTAAAGAAAATCTAGGAAAGCGAAATAGACATGCATATTCACATAACACGTAGGTCACATATGGTCAAACAAAGCCGAGATAAGGGATAGAGTGTACCTCCCTTGAATCAATGCCCTAATGAAGCGGAATTACTAATTCACCCTCCAAAATAATAAAAAGGTCAAGGTACCACTTTAATTATCAAATAATCACATGAAACAACCATTAAACACAAAAGTGGAAATTAAACACGAAACGAAAATCAAATATGGAATGGATCATGCACGTGCAAGCAAAACTCGATCTCAAATAAAAAGGTCTCAAGAATCTAAAATGGAGTGCTAAATTGAAATGCTTAAGGGGAAATCCATCATCATCAAATGCAACAATCACAAAAGAGAAAAAAACTGTTCATAGAAATTATTTGTTATGATTAAATAACAAAATTATCTAAGAAAGACTAAATCAAATGAAACCAAGACTATGAATTCCTCCCAAATTATTAAGCCTTCATGATTTTATCCTAGAAATCCCTTAAAAGTGGTCCACAATTTATTATATAAAAAAAACATCAAGGTAAAATCACATAAAAGGGATCCAATTACAAACGTTAATCAGTCATGTGGGCCCAATAGAACATTTAAGCACTTCGAAGGTTCAAGAGTGATGAAAAGGTCAAGTCATGATTCAGATTGCAAATTCTTTAGGACTCAATTGCAAGAAATTAAAATATAATGGGGCCTCGGTGCCACAAAGGAAACTTGGGGGATCAAAAGGCAAAAATTCAGGAGCAATTACATGCATGCTACGTAGAAGAACCATTTTTCTGCACCAATTCTGCCGTGAATTTCCTTCCATCTTATCATGCAAATAGGTTCATCCAATGCCAGGATTTCTACCATCAATCATTGACTAAACATTCAACTTCATTGCAAGATTACAACAAAAATTGAAGCTGTTAACCATCAAGAAAACAAAACTAAACAGCAAAGGAAGAAAGAATGCAGCAAGATTTTCTGCAATTTGCTTCCTAAGCTTTGAAACCTCGGCAGCCAAGAATAGATTAGAAAACTTGTTAATCAATCTTCCAAGCTTTGAACTAATTAACAACTGCACAACTACCATAATCCAAGCAAGCAAAATCATGTGAGGAAACTATGTTAATTCATGAAGGAATGCATGCAAGGCAACGAAGAAACATTCTACAATCAAAGCTTGCTGCAATTTTCCAGGTTTGGTTCATTACCATGGCAGGGAATGCAATTCTCAACAGAGAAAATGGAACTTGCAACCAACATGTCCAGGATGCACTTAGCCAAAGATCAAAGAAATCGTAAACTCCAAAATTTCAAAACAGGATTTGACCCATGCTGCTGCAACAAACCAAAGGACTTCAGCTTGTTGCAGCCAACTTCATGCCAGTTACAGAAGAAGTAAACTTTCGGCAATCAAATCTATCAGCAAACTCCAGAAATTTCTGCAATTTCCAGCTCTCAAACAGGCAGGAAACAGCCGTGAGACATGAATGCAGATGGAAATACAATTATACCCACTACTTCCGCAGGACTCCAGTTAACACAAATCACGCAACAAACACATTCAACAGATAAAAAATCCATTTTCCAGCCACCATTTCTCTTTTCATAATCTAACAATGGAATTCAGGACATATACAACCCACAAAACCCAAGAAAGCATCCATCTCTTCAAAACAAAAACAAAACTTTACACGACCTATTCTCAAATTCGGCCATAAATTATGCATTTCCCATAAAACTCAAACCAGATTCATAGATAGAACTTGTATGGAGGACACAATCGAGTGTAAAGACCAAGACTTTCAGCATTCACACATGATTCAGCAACTTATAAACCAGTCCAAAGTAAAAAATGTTACCTTTGATCCTTGACCGAAGCTTGATGTATTCCAAAAGATGAAATCTTTGTTTGTTTCTCTAGCTTTCTTGCAGCTGCACCTCCTGATTCTTTTCCTTTGCTCAATCGAACCAGAAACCTTTTCTTCCCTCCTTGCTATTCAGATTCTTCCTGGAGCCCTCAGCCGTCAGCTCCCTCTCCCTCTGTTGTTCCTTTCCTTTTGATGTTTTTCCTATCTAGTTTGCAGCCGACCCACTCTCCTTCTAGCTCCCTCACTTCCCAGATGTTGTCTCTCCGAATTTTCCAGTTCAGCCGCTACTTCCCTCTCGGTTCCCTCTCTTTCACTCTCTCTCAGTCTTTCTTTTTCTCCACCACCAACTCCCGCCCCCTCTGGTTTTTTAGCCGTCAGCCTTCTATCTTCCGTATCCTCTCTCAATCCCCCCGGCTGCTGTCTTCTTTTCCTATTTATATGGGACTCCCTCATCCATAAACCCTCACCCCAATGGTAAGGATGAAGGGCTTGTCCTTGCCCTCACCTCCAGCCATCCGATGATGCTTCTAAAATTGTGCTTTGCACACTGCAAAAAAAATTGCAACGTGCATGCCGCGATAATAAATTTTTTTTTAAACTAATTAATTAATTAAACAGAAATGATAATAATAATAATAATAACAATAATAATAATAATAATAATAATAACGAAAACAACTTAATTAACATTGGATAAAAATAAACTAGAAACAACAACAACAAAAAACGCAACTTTCCATTTTTCCCCTTTTTTCATTTTTCTCATTTTGCATCATTTTGCATTTTTCCCTTTTTTCAAAATAAATTAACAAAAATAAACAAAATGCCAAAAGATTGAATTTAAGAGAAATGAACGTATTTGGAGAACCATTTTTTCTCTTTTTCCTCACAAATTTTACGTTAAAACTTAAAACTAAAACTAAAGCTAAAACGTGAACCAAATTAATATGACAAATAAAACTAAAAATAATTAGCAAATAAAAAACAAATAAAAAGGTAAAATGAATAAAAATAAAATAACAACTAAAATGCAGACAATCTAAAACAAAACACGAATTAGATGCCACATACAAATTATTTAAAATTTGATGTCTACAGTCTTGCTAAGGTAAGTTGAGAAGGACTCCTCTCCTCCCTCTAATGATGTTTAATCCATGATTAGTGGTAGTATAAGATGCAATTTTATGGATTATATCTTGATTTGTGGTTGAATTGATGAAGTTTTGTAATTATTGGGGATTTTTTTGTTTTCATATGAAATGATTATGTGGTCATGTATGAAGATTGGAAATGATATTTAAGGAAGCTAGAAGGTGGAAAAAGTGGTAAATTGCAAGCAATTTCTGTTTTGGAAGAAAAATTGGAAAGTTAGGGTTCTTTGAATTACATTCTGCCCGGTTTTGTAGCTCATAGTTAGAGGCCGAATTGGCCTTTGGTTAAAACATTAAAGTTGTAGGGAATGATATTTTAGAGATGCCTGAAAAATTTCAGGTCAATCGGAGTAGCGTAGATTGAGAAAAGATGGAATTACCCTGGCTGACCTGGTTTTACCCGAAATTGAGAATTGCTTCTGTAATGGGTTATTTTGGTTGAGAATGCTTCCGAATTGGTTGTTGAGGTCTTTGGATGAAATGTATCCCTGTTCCTTAGCTTTCGGATGGCTTTGGAATTTCTGGATTTGGACTTAGGTAGTCTGACTTATGATGTTTAAACCAGAATGCGTTCTGTGAGTCTGTTTTTCCGGTTCTGGTGTAGTAGATTGCATTTTTGACCTGGTTACACTCAAAACTGGGCTGAGTGACCTTCTGCAATATTGTAACCCTATCCTTTAGCTTCGAAACAGTGGGTCTTGCACCTTCATCCGATAATTGTAGTGCCATTGGCACCAAAACCGTAAAATGACGTCAAAAACTGTTTTTTCAGGGTTAAAGCTAGTTCCATTTCCGGATTTTTCTGGTTTCCTCTAATGCTTATGGAACCTTATTTTGGTAATACTTGACATTGGTTTATGACTCGTTATCGAGTCTCATTGTACTTGTTTGCATGTTTTAGGGCGTGACGGCGGTTCACGACGCTCCTTTGACGGGGTTGCATGAAATATCATTTGCAAGATTGGTGAGTGTACTACTCACTTGTGTGTTACTATATGGCTTTGATACTTGAACTTGATGAGTTAAATGTTTATTGTACCATTGATATTGATTGAAGTGAGGGTGTACTTTATCACTCTCACTTATTTCTCATGTTAGTGGAATGCTACATGAAATGAAAGTACATGACTTGGTGTCGTTTGGACGAGTATCCAACGACCATGATTGTTATCATTGAGCTCAACCCCATTGGTAGTTGATTGAATCGAGCCGGCGAGGGCTTGGTCGTGACAATTAATGAGCCTTGGGGAAATGTTATATGGAATCTTGTAGTATGAGAGACTCTTGATTCCGGTATACTCGAGTAATACCACAGTGCAAGTGTTTGGAGTTCGGGCCCGGTAGGGGAATGTTAGGTGGAAGGAATGGAAGTAAAGTGAAGTCTACGGTTGGTTACTTTTAAACATTAACGGAGAGTCAATGAGATCCGATCAAGAATGCAAACGAGGAAAAGGGCTCTTGAGAGCCGTCTGTATCCTTTTATCATCATTATTGATGTGTGCCTTTATTTACTTTTGATGAATTGGACTGAAAAGCTTGATGCATCTATGAACTTGGTTGCTTGAGTAGTATTATCTCATTGGGCAATTAGCTCACTCTATTCCTTTTATTTTCCTTACAGGAAAATAAATACTTTTGGACTGCAATTGATATTTGGTTGCTGAATTGAGCTAGTTGGACATATCTTTTGTATAGCTCATTTATTGAAACCCTAAATGTACTTTTGGGTCCGTTTCTCTTTTGTTTTGGCAAACCATACATGTATCCACTTTTGAATACTTTTGTATGCCACTTTGGATTGTAAATACTAAAGTTCAAGATGTGAATGTTTGCTTGATATTTGGTTGGGTTCTGACGGGTCGGTTACTACTCATGGCCAACTCCGGATTTATTTTTTTTATTTTGGCATTTTGACTTGTTTACGCGCGTTTGTAAGTTCCGGAACGCAATAGATCGCTCTAAACTGCACCGTTAGTCCTGGCGAGAGCTGGGCAGGCAGTCCGCTAACCCTTTTGGTTCGCCTTAAGGGAAGGTGGGGCTGTCACAGGACAAGTCGGCTGATTTTCCAACCCTGGATCAGCCCTAACTTCATGCAAAACTACATTAGTTCTTGGCACTATCTTCATTTGTTTTGGTTCAAATTCACCCAAATCAATCCTCAAACGTTCATATATAGGGATTCAAGTCACCTAGGGCCTTTGGAGCTCAAGATGTAATACATCAACATGTGACAACCCCACCTTTCCCTAGGTCAAACCAAAGGGGTTAGCGGATTGCCTGCCCAACTCTCGCCAGAACTAAGAAGCTAATCACACTCATAATACACATTCACATCGATATCATAGCATTCGAACCCTTCCACGATCGTAAAAAACGAAAAATGACAATGAAGCCGCGAATGAACAATGCCGGCCATATCAGTATCCGGCCGGAAACTGGTCGGATTGTCGGCCAGATTCCAGGCCAGAAAGGGCCCAGTAGCCCAAAACAAAGGAGTCAAAAACCCCTGTCAATCCGGCCGGTAATCCGGCCAAGAACTGGCCGGATTGCCCTGGTCGGATTTTGGCCAGAGGCCAGAACCTCAAATTTTTTCCTTTTCCCTGCATATCCGGCCTTGTATCCGGCCAGAACTTGGCCGGATTTGGTGAACAGTGACTTCGCCAAATTCTTTTCTTCCTCGTTCGACTCTCGTACTCGCACAAGTCCAAACTAAACACAAGTAACATATATCCACCAATATAGCAAGTACATACCAAAGCAATATATAACATATACAAGTGAGGATGTGACAGCCCCACCTTCCCCTAAGGCGAGCCAAAGAGGTTAGCGGACTGCCTGCCCAACTCTCGTCAGGACTAACGGTGCAGTATAAAGCGATCTATCACATTCTGAAACTTATAATGCGCGCAAACAAGGCAAAAGGGCAAAATAATCCAAAATAAAAGAAATGAAATTCAGAGTCGGCCATGAATAGTAACCGACCCGTCCGAAACCCAACCAAACATCGAAATACATATACAACATAACATTAACCATTTACAAGCCACAATGGCCATTAAAAGTGATACAAAAGTCACTACATATGTGGGTTGCCAAAACAAAAGTGAAAACGGCCCTAATGATACATTTAGGGTCCCATTTTATATACAATACAAAAGAGGCATTCATCTAGTTCATTCGGCAACCATTTAACAAAATTCATTCCAAAATAGTCATATTCCTGTAAGGAAAACAAAAGAAACGGGGTGAGCTATATGCCCAGTGAGAATACAGCCACCATAGCAGCTAAGAGCACATAAACATAACCGTTCAGTTCAAGTATGCAAATAAGAAGTAAATCAAATCAGTGAAAGGATACGGACGGCTCTCAAGAGCCCATTTCCTCGCGTATATTCTTGATCCAACCTCATTGACCCTCCGTCAATGTTTAAAAAAAATAACCAACCGTAGACAACTCTTTACTTCCATTCCTTCCACCCAACATTCCCCAACCGGGCCCGCACTCCAATTCAGTAGCTTTTGGTAATACTCGAGTATACCGGAACCAAGAGTCTCATTACTACAAGGTTCCTCAGTACAGTCCCTGTGGCATGACAATTTTCACGACCAAGCCCTCGCCGGCTCGATCCAATTGACTACCAAACGGGGTTGAGCTCAGTAATACAGTAAGGCCGTTGGACATTCGTCCAAACGACACCAAAGCAGTTTCCATGAAATGGAATTCACCAACCAATATATCAAGTTCAGTAATGCAGTAAAAAGGTAGCTAATCAGTGATACTATCAAAAGGGGTGAGGGCGGTCAAGTACACCCTCACCTTAATCAATTCCAATATCCAAGTAAGCCTTCAAGGCATCACATATACCTTTAGCAAAGCCACATAATAACAATTAAGTGAGTAGTATACTCACCAAGTGAGAAAATGATGTTTCATGCACCGTCGTTAAACGAACGTCGTGCACCACCGTTTCCTCTTAGAACAAGCAAAC
The DNA here is from genome assembly GCF_036785885.1 of Coffea arabica. Taxonomy (NCBI): domain Eukaryota; kingdom Viridiplantae; phylum Streptophyta; class Magnoliopsida; order Gentianales; family Rubiaceae; genus Coffea; species Coffea arabica. Next base: position 29,959,495 of record NC_092316.1, on the reverse strand, counting down.
AAATACAATGAGACTCGATAACGAGTCACAAAACAATGCTGAATACAACCCCAATAGGGTTTCATATGCATAAATAAGCATGATAGCAAACCAGAAATTAGAAATAGCATTAGTCTTGGCCCCGAATAGAAAAACTGTTTTGGCCTATTATGCGGTAATGGCGTCAATTTCACTACGATTATCGGATGGGGGTGTAAGTCCCACCATTTCGAAGCTATGGAACAGGGCTACAACAATGTAGAAGGTCCCTCAGTCCAAATCCTAGCACAACTAGGTCAAATGTGCCAAATACTCAACCGGAAACACCAAAAACAGGTTTACAAATCACATAATGCTGTAATTACTATAACTCAGTCTATACAGGTCCAAATGCCGAAATTCCAAAGGCATATGGTAGCTAAGACATCCAGCTACATTTCATCAGAAGACACCAACACCTAAATCCAAAGCAATTCCAGTCAAAATGGCCAATTACAAGTGCAGTTTTCGCATTCTGATCAACCCAGAACAGCAACAGTAAAATCGGCATATCGCACTCTACACTAATCCAAATGACCTGAAATTTTATAGGCACTTCAAACTCATCAATTCCTACAACTTTCATGTTTTGAGCAAAGTCCAATTCGGCCTCTAACCCTATGATCCAAAACCGGACAGAATTAGGGGTTGAAAAACCCTAACATTTCACAATTCACTCCAAACCCAAAATTAGTTGCTATTATCACCAATTCACACCCACATGAGTCATTACCCCTCATCATCAACCATCATAGATGGCCACAACATCCCATTCATATTAAACCAGAAAATTCATCATAAAATTGAAAACTTCACCAAAACTCTTCAAATCAAGAAATAAATCACATAATCCATCACTTTAGCCACTACTAAGCATAATTTAAGCTTTATTAAGTATAAGAGGGAAGTCACACACCACTTACCAAGTAAGCAAGAGAGATGGAGATGTTGGACACCTTAGCTCTTCAAACAAACTTCACTAGACCACTCACTAGCACCCAATGGATAGATTTTATGGAGTAGAATCTAATTTATGTGGTTGGTTTTGGAAGATTGAGTGAAATGGAAGCTAGAAAGTTGAAGAATTTCTTTCTTCTTGGCTCAAGGAAGAACCGGCCATGGAGGAGAAGAAAATGGTGATTTTTGAGCAATTTTTCAAGATATTTACTCAATTTGGTCAAAAGTCAAAATAGTGAATAGTAAGTCTTAAAGTAAAACCAATAAGAGGGTGACACTTGTCACCTCATTAATGCAATCTTATCACTTCTTTTTCTCTCTCACATCAATCATTTCACACACTCTACTTATCTCTTAACACCCGATAAATTTTACACAGTATCCGGAATTTAACCTAATTGGCCGAATTTTTCCGAACTTTTCGCACTAGTGGGTCCCACGTCCAATATATATTCTTAATTTTTCAAAAACTCGCCAATACTAGAAAAATCATCTAAAAACTATAATTACGCATAAAATCTACCAGAAAAATATTCCTAAGCTCGAAAATGCAGAAAACAAGCAATTAAGGGGAAATAAACCCTAGGAAAAATATTTAGGGTTTTACGGGTTCTCACACTCTCTCCCCCTTAAAAGAATTTCGTCCTCGAAATTTCTCACCTTAATTCCCGAAAAGGTTTGGGTATTTCTTTCGCATTTCCTCTTCCATCTCCCAGGTAGCCTCCTCAACTCCGTGGTTTCTCCATAGAACCTTCACTAGCGGAATACGCTTGTTTCTGAGCTCCTTGACTTTCCTATCGAGCACTTGGACCGGTTTCTCTTCATAGGCAAGCGATTCGTCCACTTCAATTTCCTCCGGTTGTAAGACATGGGATGGATCAGGATGATACTTCTTTAGCATTGAGACGTGAAACACATCGTGGATTCGAGAGAGACTGGATGGCAGTTCCAATCGATACACGACCGCTCCAACCCTCTGAAGAATCTTGTAGGGTCCGACGTACCGCGATTGAAGCTTCTTTCCTTTACCCGCTGTAAGACTTCGTAAGGGTGTGATCTTGAGAAATACGTAGTCTCCAACTTCAAACTCCAAGTCTTTTCTTCGATTATCCGCGTAGCTCTTTTGTCGACTTTGGGCTGTTTGAAGCCGTTGCCTTATCAACTTGACCTTCTCTTGAGCCTCTTCCATCCATGGAATAGTTGCCGGGTCCAGTGCTTTCTTTTCGCCAACTTCGTCCCAGTAAATCGGCGACCGGCACTTGCGTCCGTAGAGAGTTTCGTACGGAGCCATTTGAATCGACGAATGGAAGCTATTGTTGTACGCAAACTCTACTAAGGTCATGTGCTGACCCCAATTGCCTCCAAAGTCCAGAATGCAAGTTCGTAGCATGTCCTCGAGAGTTTGAATCGTCCGTTCCGACTGGCCATCCGTCTGAGGATGATAGGTCGTGCTCAAATTGAGTTTAGTCCCCAGAATTTCTTGAAACTTCTGCCAAAACCGAGATACGAACCGTGGATCCCGATCGGAGACGATGCTCACAGGAACACCGTGTAGTCTTACTACTTCATCCATGTACAGTAGGGCCAACTTGTCCATTGAATATTTCATGTTCACCGGCAAGAAATGGGCCGATTTGGTTAATCGATCAACGATCACCCAAACGGCATCGTGTCCTCTTTGCGTCCTTGGTAAACCTAAAACAAAGTCCATTGTGATGTTTTCCCACTTCCACTCGGGTATTTCCAAGGGTTGTAACAGACCCGATGGTTTTTGATGCTCTGCTTTCACCTGTTGGCAAATGAGACATTTCTGCACGTACTGAGCGATTTCCCTCTTCATATTGTCCCACCAATAGGTTCCTTTCAGGTCTTGATACATCTTGCTGCTACCCGGATGGATTGTATACTTGGACCTATGAGCTTCCTCCAGTATCTCCATTTTCATCGACTCTTTCTTTGGTACCACTATTCGGTTTCGATATTTCAAAATACCCTCAGGACTCAAATTGAAGTCCGAAGTTTCTCCCTTTTCCACTTTCTCTCTCCACTTTCGTACCATCAAATCTTCTTTTTGTGCCTCTTTAATGCGTTCCAGTAGAGTGGAGGTCACCCTCACATTGCCAAATATCACCTTATGGCTCCCAAGACAGGGTCTCCACTCACACACGGATTCTAATAAATCCCACTCCTTAATCATCAATCCTGCTACTTGGACCTTACGACTCAAAGCATCTGCTACCACATTTGCTTTTCCCGGATGGTAATTGATCGTACAGTCATAGTTCTCCAGAAATTCCATCCACCTTCGTTGCCTCATGTTCAATTCCTTCTGGGAGAAAAGGTATCTAAGACTTTTGTGATCTGAATACACTTCGAAGGTCACCCTATATAGGTAATGCGTCCACTTTTTCAGTGCAAAGACAACTGCGGCTAATTCCAGATCGTGAGTCGGGTAATTCTGCTCGTGAAGATTTAACTTCCTAGAGGCAAATGAAATCACATTCCGATTCTGCATCAAAACACACCCCAGGTCTTCTCGCGACGCGTCTGCATAAACCGCAAACCCGTCCACTCCATTTGGCAAGACCAGTACCGGAGCCATGGTCAATCTTTTCTTTAATTCCTGAAAACTTGTTTCGCATCGGCCGTTCCAGATAAACTGTCCATGCTTCTTCGTCAGGTCAGTTAAAGGTCCTGCCAGTTTGGAAAAATCCTTAATAAACCTTCGGTAGTACCCAGCTAGCCCTAGAAAGCTACGAATTTCCGTGGGGTTCTCTGGCCTCTTCCAATTTGTCACGGCCTCAACCTTCGCCGGGTCCACCGAAATACCTTCGTGGGAGATCACGTGACCTAAAAATGCTACTTTCTCCAACCAGAACTCGCATTTACTAAACTTGGCATACAGTTGATGTTCCCGTAACGTCTGCAATACCACTCTCAAATGCTCCTCATGCTCCTCGCGTGTCTTAGAGTAGACCAAAATGTCATCAATGAACACAACGACAAATCGGTCTAGATAGGGTTTGAAAACCCTATGCATTAGGTCCATGAAGGCGGCGGGAGCATTGGTCAGTCCAAAGGGCATAACGGCGAACTCGTAATGCCCGTATCTTGAATTGAAAGCAGTTTTCGGAATGTCCTCCTTCCTAATCAACAACTGGTAGTATCCCTGTCGGAGGTCTAACTTGGAGAAGACCACTGCTCCTTGCAACTGGTCGAACAACTCGTCGATGTGGGGCAGTGGATATTTATTCTTGATGGTCACGTTGTTCAGCCCCCGGTAATCAATGCACATCCTCAAGGTTCCGTCCTTTTTCTTCACAAATAGGACAGGAGCTCCCCAAGGAGACTCACTCTCGTGAATGAATCCCCGCTCCAAAAGATCTTGTAATTGCAACTTAAGCTCCTTAAGTTCTGCAGGCGCCATTCGGTAAGGGGTTTTCGAGATAGGTGCGGTTCCAGACAACAGGTCTATTCGGAATTCTATCTCCCTTTCCGGCGGTAAAGCTACTAACTCATCAGGGAATACATCCGGAAATTCCCTCACTATGGCCACGTCTTCCACTTTTAACTTATCCGTAGGGGTGTTAATTAAAAAGGTCAAAAATCCTTGCGCCCCTCTACTTATCAGTTTCCTAGCTCGTATGCCCGAAATTAAAGCAGATGAGGCTAACCTACCCCTTATATCCAACCTTAAGGTTGCCTCACCAGGAATGCGAAACTCTACTACTTTCGTTTTACAATCCAGTTGGGCATTATATTTGGCTAGCCAGTCCATACCCAGAATCACATCGTACCCCTTAATGGACAAGCTAATTAGGTCTCCTAAAAATCTCCTTTCACCTACCCATACATCACAATCCCTATAAACCATACTAGTCACCAACGTTGATTCCCCATAGGTGTACTAACTTCTAGGTCATATGGTAAACTAGCAGGTTTTATATCGATGCCACACATGAAATCAGGGTTAACAAACGAATGAGTGGCACCAGGATCAATTAAAACTTTGGCAAAACGGTGGAAAATAGGGATCGTACCTTCTACAACCTCAGAAGATTCTGGAACCTGATGGGGCTCTAAGGAATACACCCTAGCAGGAACTTTAGGTTTGGATCCGTCTCTCTTGGCTGGTCCAGTATTGGTCCTCGACGTTGGTTGGCTCCCCTTTCCGTCTTGTTTCAGGACCGGGCATGTAGCCAATTGATGGTCCGCACTTCCACACCGCAGGCACTTACCCTGTTTCCTCCAGCAATTATCCTCAGTGTGATTTGTTTTCCCACAGTGCCCACAAGGACCGCGAGGTGCCGAGGCCGAGCAACTCTGAGAAATTCCCCTCTGTCCTCGCCCAGCTTGACCACCCCTAAACGGAGTCCCTCTGCCTGAACCCGATTGTCGGCCACCACCCGTTCCTCGTCCAAATTTCGAGGGAGTGCTCTTCTCACCTTGTCCAGACGTACTCCCAGGAAAACCACGCTTCTTAGCCTGGAAGTTTCGGTCCTGCAGCCGTGCACTTTCAACTCATTGGGCTTTTTCCATTGCCTCGCTAAACGTAGTGATTTGAGCCGCCGCGAGGTCTTTCTGGATCTCAACGTTCAAACCCTGGATAAAGCGCCTCACCCGTCGTTGCTCAGTCATGATTAACTCCGGCGCAAACTTGGACAGGCGGGTGAATTGACTCTCATATTCCGCCACCGTCTGAGTCCCTTGGCGAAGCCTTATAAACTCGTCCTCCTTCCTCTCCTGGACTAGAGGAGGGAAAAACTTTGCATTAAATTCCCGGATGAAGTTCACCCAAGTCCTAGGTGTCTGCTCCCGCTCCCATTTCTGTCTAATTACGTTCCACCAGGAACGGACAGCCCCCTCAAGTTGAAACACGACAAAAGTCACCTGCGTTCGTCTGGGTAATGTAAAGCGGCAAATATATCAACCATCTTCTCAAGCCATTTCTCCGCAACATCAGGGTCGGGTCCCCCAACAAACTTTGGTGGGGAAAACTTTCTAAAACGTTCTAGAGATCTATCTTCGCTCTCAATATGATGGCCAGGGTTTCCGGGGTTAGGGTTTGGGTTCTGGCCCTGTTGTTGTACTACTTGTGCTAGTAAATTGGTCATTTGCTGCATAGCGGCAGCTATTTGTACATTCGGGTCTATTTGCGGTCCAGGATTGGGTCCAGTAGAGGTTTCCCCCGTTTCCCTAACCGGTGTGGGTTGTCTAGTTCCGCGCCCACGTCCCCGACCACTCCGTGTACCTTCCATGAGTTTTACTCGGTCTAGGCAAGAATACTAAACCAAAGTAGTAACAAGACAGATAAGTAACACTTAAACTTTGCACAAAAACACATAGGTATACAGTCCAAGCATAATCACAAACACACATATATACAAGCCAAACACATATATACAATCAGTCAGTCAAGTACGGCCAAGGCACGTACGTACATAAACGATCCTCCCGAGGATAGGCCTATCAAAAGAAATTTACACGTAGCTAACCCTACATCCAAAACGGTTAGCTAAGGCTCTATCCCTATCCCTATGTACATACAAAAACCACCACTATCCAAAAGATGCCTAAAGATCAAGGCCTAGTCAGTCGCTGGGGTCTGGGACCCAGGCGATGGGGTAGACTCCTCCCCGGCCTCGGCCCCCGCATACGAGGCCTCATCGCTAGACTCCTCGAGCCCGTCGTCGCACAGATTAAGGATCGCCTCAGTACGACCCCTGACTTTGCGAGCTCGCTTAACCTCGCGCTCGCGTGCATCCCTCAGTTGGTCACAGAGGTCATCAACTCTGTCCTCGGCCTCATGCACGTCATACTCTAGCTCCATGATACGTGCCGCCTGCTTCTTGTTGGTTGCCCTAACCTGAGTCACCTCAGCTTCCAACGTAGCAACCACAGCTTCCAACTTAGTGTTATCCTTAGCAAGCTCCTTACGCTCCTTCGCTACCGCCAAAACTAAGGTGTTCGGGTAAGCATAAGTATCACGGCACGCACACCGTCGAAGGCGGTTGGCCGGGCTCTAACGCACCACGGCCCCCTTCTGCCTGATCTGATATGGAATCACGGGGAGTGCTCTGGGAGGTCTCACTCCCGAAGGACTAGCACTAGGGTCACCACTCGCATCCATCCTATAGCAAAGGAGAAATAAAATGAATACACTTAATAGGCATAAACAATAGAATCCTCAAGTCCAGCATTCCTTTAACACCCAGGGTAATTCAAACCTAGGCTCTGATACCACCTGTGACAGCCCCACCTTCCCCTAAGGCGAACCAAAGAGGTTAGCGGACTGCCTGCCCAGCTCTCGCCAGGACTAACGGTGCAGTATAAAGCGATCTATCACGTTCTGAAACTTATAATGCGCGCAAACAAGGCAAAAGGGCAAAATAACCCAAAATAAAAGAAATAAAATCCAGAGTCGGCCATGAATAGTAACCGACCCGTCCGAAACCCAACCAAACATCGAAATACATATACAACATAACATTAACCATTTACAAGCCACAATGGCCATTAAAAGTGATACAAAAGTCACTACATATGTGGGTTGCCAAAACAAAAGTGAAAACGGCCCTAATGATACATTTAGGGTCCCATTTTATATACAATACAAAAGAGGCATTCATCTAGTTCATTCGGCAACCATTTAACAAAATTCATTCCAAAATAGTCATATTCCTGTAAGGAAAACAAAAGAAACGGGGTGAGCTATATGCCCAGTGAGAATACAACCACCATAGCAGCTAAGAGCACATAAACATAACCGTTCAGTTCAAGTATGCAAATAAGAAGTAAATCAAATCAGTGAAAGGATACGGACGGCTCTCAAGAGCCCATTTCCTCGCTTATATTCTTGATCCAACCTCATTGACCCTCCGTCAATGTTTAAAAAAAATAACCAACCGTAGACAACTCTTTACTTCCATTCCTTCCACCCAACATTCCCCAACAGGGCCCGCACTCCAATTCAGTAGCTTTTGGTAATACTCGAGTATACCGGAACCAAGAGTCTCATTACTACAAGGTTCCTCAGTACAGTCCCCGTGGCATGACAATTTTCACGACCAAGCCCTCGCCGGCTCGATCCAATTGACTACCAAACGGGGTTGAGCTCAGTAATACAGTAAGGCCGTTGGACATTCGTCCAAACGACACCAAAGCAGTTTCCATGAAATGGAATTCACCAACCAATATATCAAGTTCAGTAATGCAGTAAAAAGGTAGCTAATCAGTGATACTATCAAAAGGGGTGAGGGCGGTCAAGTACACCCTCACCTTAATCAATTCCAATATCCAAGTAAGCCTTCAAGGCATCACATATACCTTTAGCAAAGCCACATAATAACAATTAAGTGAGTAGTATACTCACCAAGTGAGAAAATGATGTTTCATGCACCGTCGTTAAACGAACGTCGTGCACCACCGTTTCCTCTTAGAACAAGCAAACAAATACAATGAGACTCGATAACGAGTCACAAAACAATGCTGAATACAACCCCAATAGGGTTTCATATGCATAAATAAGCATGATAGCAAACCAGAAATTAGAAATAGCATTAGTCTTGGCCCCGAATAGAAAAACTGTTTTGGCCTATTATGCGGTAATGGCGTCAATTTCACTACGATTATCGGATGGGGGTGTAAGTCCCACCGTTTCGAAGCTATGGAACAGGGCTACAACAATGTAGAAGGTCCCTCAGTCCAAATCCTAGCACAACTAGGTCAAATGTGCCAAATACTCAACCGGAAACACCAAAAACAGGTTTACAAATTACATAATGCTGTAATTACTATAACTCAGTCTATACAGGTCCAAATGCCGAAATTCCAAAGGCATATGGTAGCTAAGACATCCAGCTACATTTCATCAGAAGACACCAACACCTAAATCCAAAGCAATTCCAGTCAAAATGGCCAATTACAAGTGCAGTTTTCGCATTCTGATCAACCCAGAACAGCAACAGTAAAATCGGCATATCGCACTCTACACTAATCCAAATGACCTGAAATTTTGCAGGCACTTCAAACTCATCAATACCTACAACTTTGATGTTTTGAGCAAAGTCCAATTCGGCCTCTAACCCTATGATCCAAAACCGGACAGAATTAGGGGTTGAAAAACCCTAACATTTCACAATTCACTCCAAACCCAAAATTAGTTGCTATTATCACCAATTCACACCCACATGAGTCATTACCCCTCATCATCAACCATCATAGATGGCCACAACATCCCATTCATATTAAACCAGAAAATTCATCATAAAATTGAAAACTTCACCAAAACTCTTCAAATCAAGAAATAAATCACATAATCCATCACTTTAGCCACTACTAAGCATAATTTAAGCTTTATTAAGTATAAGAGGGAAGTCACACACCACTTACCAAGTAAGCAAGAGAGATGGAGATGTTGGACACCTTAGCTCTTCAAACAAACTTCACTAGACCACTCACTAGCACCCAATGGATAGATTTTATGGAGTAGAATCTAATTTATGTGGTTGGTTTTGGAAGATTGAGTGAAATGGAAGCTAGAAAGTTGAAGAATTTCTTTCTTCTTGGCTCAAGGAAGAACCGGCCATGGAGGAGAAGAAAATGGTGATTTTTGAGCAATTTTTCAAGATATTTACTCAATTTGGTCAAAAGTCAAAATAGTGAATAGTAAGTCTTAAAGTAAAACCAATAAGAGGGTGACACTTGTCACCTCATTAATGCAATCTTATCACTTCTTTTTCTCTCTCACATCAATCATTTCACACACTCTACTTATCTCTTAACACCCGATAAATTTTACACAGTATCCGGAATTTAACCTAATTGGCCGAATTTTTCCGAACTTTTCGCACTAGTGGGTCCCACGTCCAATATATATTCTTAATTTTTCAAAAACTCGCCAATACTAGAAAAATCATCTAAAAACTATAATTACGCATAAAATCTACCAGAAAAATATTCCTAAGCTCGAAAATGCAGAAAACAAGCAATTAAGGGGAAATAAACCCTAGGAAAAATATTTAGGGTTTTACGGGTTCTCACACTCTCTCCCCCTTAAAAGAATTTCGTCCTCGAAATTTCTCACCTTAATTCCCGAAAAGGTTTGGGTATTTCTTTCGCATTTCCTCTTCCATCTCCCAGGTAGCCTCCTCAACTCCGTGGTTTCTCCATAGAACCTTCACTAGCGGAATACGCTTGTTTCTGAGCTCCTTGACTTTCCTATCGAGCACTTGGACCGGTTTCTCTTCATAGGCAAGCGATTCGTCCACTTCAATTTCCTCCGGTTGTAAGACATGGGATGGATCAGGATGATACTTCTTTAGCATTGAGACGTGAAACACATCGTGGATTCGAGAGAGACTGGATGGCAGTTCCAATCGATACACGACCGCTCCAACCCTCTGAAGAATCTTGTAGGGTCCGACGTACCGCGATTGAAGCTTCTTTCCTTTACCCGCTGTAAGACTTCGTAAGGGTGTGATCTTGAGAAATACGTAGTCTCCAACTTCAAACTCCAAGTCTTTTCTTCGATTATCCGCGTAGCTCTTTTGTCGACTTTGGGCTGTTTGAAGCCGTTGCCTTATCAACTTGACCTTCTCTTGAGCCTCTTCCATCCATGGAATAGTTGCCGGGTCCAGTGCTTTCTTTTCGCCAACTTCGTCCCAGTAAATCGGCGACCGGCACTTGCGTCCGTAGAGAGTTTCGTACGGAGCCATTTGAATCGATGAATGGAAGCTATTGTTGTACGCAAACTCTACTAAGGTCATGTGCTGACCCCAATTGCCTCCAAAGTCCAGAATGCAAGTTCGTAGCATGTCCTCGAGAGTTTGAATCGTCCGTTCCGACTGGCCATCCGTCTGAGGATGATAGGTCGTGCTCAAATTGAGTTTAGTCCCCAGAATTTCTTGAAACTTCTGCCAAAACCGAGATACGAACCGTGGATCCCGATCGGAGACGATGCTCACAGGAACACCGTGTAGTCTTACTACTTCATCCATGTACAGTAGGGCCAACTTGTCCATTGAATATTTCATGTTCACCGGCAAGAAATGGGCCGATTTGGTTAATCGATCAACGATCACCCAAACGGCATCGTGTCCTCTTTGCGTCCTTGGTAAACCTAAAACAAAGTCCATTGTGATGTTTTCCCACTTCCACTCGGGTATTTCCAAGGGTTGTAACAGACCCGATGGTTTTTGATGCTCTGCTTTCACCTGTTGGCAAATGAGACATTTCTGCACGTACTGAGCGATTTCCCTCTTCATATTGTCCCACCAATAGGTTCCTTTCAGGTCTTGATACATCTTGCTGCTACCCGGATGGATTGTATACTTGGACCTATGAGCTTCCTCCAGTATCTCCATTTTCATCGACTCTTTCTTTGGTACCACTATTCGGTTTCGATATTTCAAAATACCCTCAGGACTCAAATTGAAGTCCGAAGTTTCTCCCTTTTCCACTTTCTCTCTCCACTTTCGTACCATCAAATCTTCTTTTTGTGCCTCTTTAATGCGTTCCAGTAGAGTGGAGGTCACCCTCACATTGCCAAATATCACCTTATGGCTCCCAAGACAGGGTCTCCACTCACACACGGATTCTAATAAATCCCACTCCTTAATCATCAATCCTGCTACTTGGACCTTACGACTCAAAGCATCTGCTACCACATTTGCTTTTCCCGGATGGTAATTGATCGTACAGTCATAGTTCTCCAGAAATTCCATCCACCTTCGTTGCCTCATGTTCAATTCCTTCTGGGAGAAAAGGTATCTAAGACTTTTGTGATCTGAATACACTTCGAAGGTCACCCTATATAGGTAATGCGTCCACTTTTTCAGTGCAAAGACAACTGCGGCTAATTCCAGATCGTGAGTCGGGTAATTCTGCTCGTGAAGCTTTAACTTCCTAGAGGCAAATGAAATCACATTCCGATTCTGCATCAAAACACACCCCAGGTCTTCTCGCGACGCGTCTGCATAAACCGCAAACCCGTCCACTCCATTTGGCAAGACCAGTACCGGAGCCATGGTCAATCTTTTCTTTAATTCCTGAAAACTTGTTTCGCATCGGCCGTTCCAGATAAACTGTCCATGCTTCTTCGTCAGGTCAGTTAAAGGTCCTGCCAGTTTGGAAAAATCCTTAATAAACCTTCGGTAGTACCCAGCTAGCCCTAGAAAGCTACGAATTTCCGTGGGGTTCTCTGGCCTCTTCCAATTTGTCACGGCCTCAACCTTCGCCGGGTCCATCGAAATACCTTCGTGGGAGATCACGTGACCTAAAAATGCTACTTTCTCCAACCAGAACTCGCATTTACTAAACTTGGCATACAGTTGATGTTCCCGTAACGTCTGCAATACCACTCTCAAATGCTCCTCATGCTCCTCGCGTGTCTTAGAGTAGACCAAAATGTCATCAATGAACACAACGACAAATCGGTCTAGATAGGGTTTGAAAACCCTATGCATTAGGTCCATGAAGGCGGCGGGAGCATTGGTCAGTCCAAAGGGCATAACGGCGAACTCGTAATGCCCGTATCTTGAATTGAAAGCAGTTTTCGGAATGTCCTCCTTCCTAATCAACAACTGGTAGTATCCCTGTCGGAGGTCTAACTTGGAGAAGACCACTGCTCCTTGCAACTGGTCGAACAACTCGTCGATGTGGGGCAGTGGATATTTATTCTTGATGGTCACGTTGTTCAGCCCCCGGTAATCAATGCACATCCTCAAGGTTCCGTCCTTTTTCTTCACAAATAGGACAGGAGCTCCCCAAGGAGACTCACTCTCGTGAATGAATCCCCGCTCCAAAAGATCTTGTAATTGCAACTTAAGCTCCTTAAGTTCTGCAGGCGCCATTCGGTAAGGGGTTTTCGAGATAGGTGCGGTTCCAGACAACAGGTCTATTCGGAATTCTATCTCCCTTTCCGGCGGTAAAGCTACTAACTCATCAGGGAATACATCCGGAAATTCCCTCACTATGGCCACGTCTTCCACTTTTAACTTATCCGTAGGGGTGTTAATTAAAAAGGTCAAAAATCCTTGCGCCCCTCTACTTATCAGTTTCCTAGCTCGTATGCCCGAAATTAAAGCAGATGAGGCTAACCTACCCCTTATATCCAACCTTAAGGTTGCCTCACCAGGAATGCGAAACTCTACTACTTTCGTTTTACAATCCAGTTGGGCATTATATTTGGCTAGCCAGTCCATACCCAGAATCACATCGTACCCCTTAATGGACAAGCTAATTAGGTCTCCTAAAAATCTCCTTTCACCTACCCATACATCACAATCCCTATAAACCATACTAGTCACCAACGTTGATTCCCCATAGGTGTACTAACTTCTAGGTCATATGGTAAACTAGCAGGTTTTATATCGATGCCACACATGAAATCAGGGTTAACAAACGAATGAGTGGCACCAGGATCAATTAAAACTTTGGCAAAACGGTGGAAAATAGGGATCGTACCTTCTACAACCTCAGAAGATTCTGGAACCTGATGGGGCTCTAAGGAATACACCCTAGCAGGAACTTTAGGTTTGGATCCGTCTCTCTTGGCTGGTCCAGTATTGGTCCTCGACGTTGGTTGGCTCCCCTTTCCGTCTTGTTTCAGGACCGGGCATGTAGCCAATTGATGGTCCGCACTTCCACACCGCAGGCACTTACCCTGTTTCCTCCAGCAATTATCCTCAGTGTGATTTGTTTTCCCACAGTGCCCACAAGGACCGCGAGGTGCCGAGGCCGAGCAACTCTGAGCAATTCCCCTCTGTCCTCGCCCAGCTTGACCACCCCTAAACGGAGTCCCTCTGCCTGAACCCGATTGTCGGCCACCACCCGTTCCTCGTCCAAATTTCGAGGGAGTGCTCTTCTCACCTTGTCCAGACGTACTCCCAGGAAAACCACGCTTCTTAGCCTGGAAGTTTCGGTCCTGCAGCCGTGCACTTTCAACTCATTGGGCTTTTTCCATTGCCTCGCTAAACGTAGTGATTTGAGCCGCCGCGAGGTCTTTCTGGATCTCAACGTTCAAACCCTGGATAAAGCGCCTCACCCGTCGTTGCTCAGTCATGATTAACTCCGGCGCAAACTTGGACAGGCGGGTGAATTGACTCTCATATTCCGCCACCGTCTGAGTCCCTTGGCGAAGCCTTATAAACTCGTCCTCCTTCCTCTCCTGGACTAGAGGAGGGAAAAACTTTGCATTAAATTCCCGGATGAAGTTCACCCAAGTCCTAGGTGTCTGCTCCCGCTCCCATTTCTGTCTAATTACGTTCCACCAGGAACGGACAGCCCCCTCAAGTTGAAACACGACAAAAGTCACCTGCGTTCGTCTGGGTAATGTAAAGCGGCAAATATATCAACCATCTTCTCAAGCCATTTCTCCGCAACATCAGGGTCGGGTCCCCCAACAAACTTTGGTGGGGAAAACTTTCTAAAACGTTCTAGAGATCTATCTTCGCTCTCAATATGATGGCCAGGGTTTCCGGGGTTAGGGTTTGGGTTCTGGCCCTGTTGTTGTACTACTTGTGCTAGTAAATTGGTCATTTGCTGCATAGCGGCAGCTATTTGTACATTCGGGTCTATTTGCGGTCCAGGATTGGGTCCAGTAGAGGTTTCCCCCGTTTCCCTAACCGGTGTGGGTTGTCTAGTTCCGCGCCCACGTCCCCGACCACTCCGTGTACCTTCCATGAGTTTTACTCGGTCTAGGCAAGAATACTAAACCAAAGTAGTAACAAGACAGATAAGTAACACTTAAACTTTGCACAAAAACACATAGGTATACAGTCCAAGCATAATCACAAACACACATATATACAAGCCAAACACATATATACAATCAGTCAGTCAAGTACGGCCAAGGCACGTACGTACATAAACGATCCTCCCGAGGATAGGCCTATCAAAAGAAATTTACACGTAGCTAACCCTACATCCAAAACGGTTAGCTAAGGCTCTATCCCTATCCCTATGTACATACAAAAACCACCACTATCCAAAAGATGCCTAAAGATCAAGGCCTAGTCAGTCGCTGGGGTCTAGGACCCAGGCGATGGGGTAGACTCCTCCCCGGCCTCGGCCCCCGCATACGAGGCCTCATCGCTAGACTCCTCGAGCCCGTCGTCGCACAGATTAAGGATCGCCTCAGTACGACCCCTGACTTTGCGAGCTCGCTTAACCTCGCGCTCGCGTGCATCCCTCAGTTGGTCACAGAGGTCATCAACTCTGTCCTCGGCCTCATGCACGTCATACTCTAGCTCCATGATACGTGCCGCCTGCTTCTTGTTGGTTGCCCTAACCTGAGTCACCTCAGCTTCCAACGTAGCAACCACAGCTTCCAACTTAGTGTTATCCTTAGCAAGCTCCTTACGCTCCTTCGCTACCGCCAAAACTAAGGTGTTCGGGTAAGCATAAGTATCACGGCACGCACACCGTCGAAGGCGGTTGGCCGGGCTCCAACGCACCACGGCCCCCTTCTGCCTGATCTGATATGGAATCACGGGGAGTGCTCTGGGAGGTCTCACTCCCGAAGGACTAGCACTAGGGTCACCACTCGCATCCATCCTATAGCAAAGGAGAAATAAAATGAATACACTTAATAGGCATAAACAATAGAATCCTCAAGTCCAGCATTCCTTTAACACCCAGGGTAATTCAAACCTAGGCTCTGATACCACCTGTGACAGCCCCACCTTCCCCTAAGGCGAACCAAAGAGGTTAGCGGACTGCCTGCCCAGCTCTCGCCAGGACTAACGGTGCAGTATAAAGCGATCTATCACGTTCTGAAACTTATAATGCGCGCAAACAAGGCAAAAGGGCAAAATAACCCAAAATAAAAGAAATAAAATCCAGAGTCGGCCATGAATAGTAACCGACCCGTCCGAAACCCAACCAAACATCGAAATACATATACAACATAACATTAACCATTTACAAGCCACAATGGCCATTAAAAGTGATACAAAAGTCACTACATATGTGGGTTGCCAAAACAAAAGTGAAAACGGCCCTAATGATACATTTAGGGTCCCATTTTATATACAATACAAAAGAGGCATTCATCTAGTTCATTCGGCAACCATTTAACAAAATTCATTCCAAAATAGTCATATTCCTGTAAGGAAAACAAAAGAAACGGGGTGAGCTATATGCCCAGTGAGAATACAACCACCATAGCAGCTAAGAGCACATAAACATAACCGTTCAGTTCAAGTATGCAAATAAGAAGTAAATCAAATCAGTGAAAGGATACGGACGGCTCTCAAGAGCCCATTTCCTCGCTTATATTCTTGATCCAACCTCATTGACCCTCCGTCAATGTTTAAAAAAAATAACCAACCGTAGACAACTCTTTACTTCCATTCCTTCCACCCAACATTCCCCAACAGGGCCCGCACTCCAATTCAGTAGCTTTTGGTAATACTCGAGTATACCGGAACCAAGAGTCTCATTACTACAAGGTTCCTCAGTACAGTCCCCGTGGCATGACAATTTTCACGACCAAGCCCTCGCCGGCTCGATCCAATTGACTACCAAACGGGGTTGAGCTCAGTAATACAGTAAGGCCGTTGGACATTCGTCCAAACGACACCAAAGCAGTTTCCATGAAATGGAATTCACCAACCAATATATCAAGTTCAGTAATGCAGTAAAACGGTAGCTAATCAGTGATACTATCAAAAGGGGTGAGGGCGGTCAAGTACACCCTCACCTTAATCAATTCCAATATCCAAGTAAGCCTTCAAGGCATCACATATACCTTTAGCAAAGCCACATAATAACAATTAAGTGAGTAGTATACTCACCAAGTGAGAAAATGATGTTTCATGCACCGTCGTTAAACGAACGTCGTGCACCACCGTTTCCTCTTAGAACAAGCAAACAAATACAATGAGACTCGATAACGAGTCACAAAACAATGCTGAATACAACCCCAATAGGGTTTCATATGCATAAATAAGCATGATAGCAAACCAGAAATTAGAAATAGCATTAGTCTTGGCCCCGAATAGAAAAACTGTTTTGGCCTATTATGCGGTAATGGCGTCAATTTCACTACGATTATCGGATGGGGGTGTAAGTCCCACCGTTTCGAAGCTATGGAACAGGGCTACAACAATGTAGAAGGTCCCTCAGTCCAAATCCTAGCACAACTAGGTCAAATGTGCCAAATACTCAACCGGAAACACCAAAAACAGGTTTACAAATTACATAATGCTGTAATTACTATAACTCAGTCTATACAGGTCCAAATGCCGAAATTCCAAAGGCATATGGTAGCTAAGACATCCAGCTACATTTCATCAGAAGACACCAACACCTAAATCCAAAGCAATTCCAGTCAAAATGGCCAATTACAAGTGCAGTTTTCGCATTCTGATCAACCCAGAACAGCAACAGTAAAATCGGCATATCGCACTCTACACTAATCCAAATGACCTGAAATTTTGCAGGCACTTCAAACTCATCAATACCTACAACTTTGATGTTTTGAGCAAAGTCCAATTCGGCCTCTAACCCTATGATCCAAAACCGGACAGAATTAGGGGTTGAAAAACCCTAACATTTCACAATTCACTCCAAACCCAAAATTAGTTGCTATTATCACCAATTCACACCCACATGAGTCATTACCCCTTATCATCAACCATCATAGATGGCCACAACATCCCATTCATATTAAACCAGAAAATTCATCATAAAATTGAAAACTTCACCAAAACTCTTCAAATCAAGAAATAAATCACATAATCCATCACTTTAGCCACTACTAAGCATAATTTAAGCTTTATTAAGTATAAGAGGGAAGTCACACACCACTTACCAAGTAAACAAGAGAGATGGAGATGTTGGACACCTTAGCTCTTCAAACAAAATTCACTAGACCACTCACTAGCACCCAATGGATAGATTTTATGGAGTAGAATCTAATTTATGTGTTTGGTTTTGGAAGATTGAGTGAAATGGAAGCTAGAAAGTTGAAGAATTTCTTTCTTCTTGGCTCAAGGAAGAACCGGCCATGGAGGAGAAGAAAATGGTGATTTTTGAGAAATTTTTCAAGATATTTACTCAATTTGGTCAAAAGTCAAAATAGTGAATAGTAAGTCTTAAAGTAAAACCAATAAGAGGGTGACACTTGTCACCTCATTAATGCAATCTTATCACTTCTTTTTCTCTCTCACATCAATCATTTCACACACTCTACTTATCTCTTAACACCCGATAAATTTTACACAGTATCCGGAATTTAACCTAATTGGCCGAATTTTTCCGAACTTTTCGCACTAGTGGGTCCCACGTCCAATATATATTCTTAATTTTTCAAAAACTCGCCAATACTAGAAAAATCATCTAAAAACTATAATTACGCATAAATCAACCAGAAAAATATTCCTAAGCCCGAAAATGCAGAAAACAAGCAATTAAGGGGAAATAAATCATAGGAAAAATATTTAGGGTTTTACGGGTTCTCACAGAGGAAACACTTTCATACATCCTTGACTTCCAAGGTTTACAACTCAAAAGGGATAATGGAGTCCAAATTCATTTAGGGATTCTCATAATCGAGGAGCTATACGAACAAAAGAATGCTTAACGAGCTCAACTCGTTTCTCAAAACATGATTCCAAAAGTGGTTCCTGTAAGGAAAACAAAAGTCACGTGGGTGATGTGATGGCCCCACTTCTCCCGAGAGCGAACCCTAGGGTCCTTTAATGTCCTTTAAGCAAGGGATTTTTACCAATTTTGATAAAATGGCCAAAAGGTGATTATTAGACGCTCATATTCCAAAGATCGCTCTTGAAAATGATCGGATCCTACCTTACCTCGTGCACTACCATTGAGGTTGTTTCCGGAGAGTCTGGAAGGGGACGCCCTCGATTGGTACTCAAATTTAAAGCCAGAGGAGGTGAAGACCTGGCTCGATCTGTCCAACGCTTTCATCAGACAATATGAGTATAACTGCGAGCTAGCACCAACCCGGACTACTTTGGAAGGAATGAAGAGGCGACCATCTGAAGATCATAAGACATATGCCAAAAGATGGAGAAAGATAGCTGCGAAAGTGGAGCTACCGATGACTGAGGATGAAATTATTCGCACATTCATAAAGGCGCATGATCCTCCATACTTCGAAGAAATTTTCCGTATGACCGGGTGTTCGTTTGCTGCAATTGTAAATAAACTCGAGGAGTTTGATGACTTTGTGAGAGCCGGAAAAATTGTCAACGTCTCTGCCTTGAAATCGCAATTGGAAGCTTTGCAAGGGCAAGGGAGTAGTGGAAAGAAGCCGCCGTTCAAAAAGAAAGAGGGGGATGCAACTTTTATTTGGAACCAGAACCCTTCACCCAGACCCCGATATCAACACAATCCAACCTACCAACCACCTTACTCTTATTATTCAAACCCGCATCCTGTATATACTACCAACATCCATCACCTTCGACCTCGCCCAGGCTATCCTAACCCACCTTCAGCTCATTTTCAAATTTCTCAACCAAATCCACCCCAAAGTCGACCTCGCCCTCCATATAACCCAAGATTTCCTCCACCAAATAGACCTGTTTACAATCATCCTCAACCTCCTGAACCTTACAACCGACCCCCTAGCCGTACATTTACCAATTTAGGCAGGCCTTTAGACCAATTGTATGATCAGTTAAAGGCCGCCGGGAAAATTGGTACGGTACCCCCTCCTACCTATCCATATGGCATGCCCGCTTGGTATAACCCGCAAGCCGTCTGTGCCTATCATTCAGGGGCCGCCGGACATTCGACTATTGATTGCAAGGCTCTTAAGCATAGAATTCAAGATATGGTTGAATCTGGAGAGATTGTAATCCGAAAAAGGGAGGCACAAGGGCCGAATGTAAATAGGAACCCCTTGCCGGAACATGCTAATACCATTGGGGTCATTCTATATGATGCAGAGTACGTGGAACAAGTCAAAAAGATGGTAAGGGAAGCTGAAGTGTTTGGGGTCACAGACCAACCATTTGTCATAGAGCTGCCATTTGAAGAGGATAAAAAGCCTTTTATTTTGGATCTCACGCTAGCCGAGAGTGAGTCTTTAGAGCCAGTAGTCATCGAATTCCCGAAGCAAGAACCTGTTTTAAGTCTGCAACAAGTGCCATGGAATTACGATGAACCTGCCATACAGATTGGGGAGAAGTCAATTGTAAAGAAGGAGGTGTCAGTGGTTACCAGATCGGGGAAGACTGCCAGTCCGTTTGAAACTACCATTCCGATTCAAGCAAATAGCTCCGAGCCGCCTGCTAAACCAACAATCATCGAGAAAGAAGCCTTGGATTTTCTTAAAAGGCTCCAGAGAAGCGAATACAATGTAGTCGAAAAGCTAAGCAAGTCACCTGCTCAGATATCCATGCTGGACCTGCTCTTTTCATCAGATATGCATAGGGACGCGCTGATCGAAGTATTGACTAAAGCTCAAATCCCTAAGGATATTTCTGTTGATAATTTCTCACACGTGGTTGGGAGTGTGTTGTTTACTAAACAAATTACTTTCTCTGACGATGAATTGCCAGCGGAAGGCATTGGACATAACAAGGCCCTGTACATAGTTGTAAGGTGTAATGGAAAAATGTTGCCGAAGGTTTTGATTGATAATGGATCTGCGCTTAATATCTGTCCTTGGAGTACCTTGGAAAAGCTAGGGTTGCAAGACATAAAGCTGAGGCCTTCAGGGACCGTAGTCCGAGGTTTTGATGGAGCACAAAGAGAGCCAATAGGAGAAGTGGATTTAGTCGTCGAGATGGGGCCTGCCCAGTTTCAAATAACCTGCCAAGTCATGCACTTTCCTAGTGTTTACAATGTTCTGCTTGGCAGGCCGTGGATTCACAAGTCTGGGGCTGTGCCTTCTTCATTACATCAATTGCTGAAGTTTGTAGTAAATGACAAGCTGATAACTATATTTGCCGAGGAGGATTGCCTTGTAATCACCGATTCTGGGTCAAAAGAGGATGGAAGCCGAAACGTCACCATGAGGAACGAGCTCTATCACGGCTGATATCATCTCTGTAAGTTGGATCACAAACGAGGAGCGAGCTCTATCAAAGGCCAGTGTCATGATGGCTAAAGAAATGATCCGTGGAGGCTATGAATTTGACAAAGGGCTGGGACGAGATTTGCAAGGAATTTTGAAGCCAGTGGAGATTGTTGAGAAAAAGGATTCGTTTGGTTTAGGGTTCCGACCGACCGCTAAGGATATCAGAGAAATGAAGGAACGTAAGAAAGTGGAGAAAGAAGGAAGGCAAAGGGCTCTTGACATTCCACCCCTGCATTATACTTTCCCACAACCAGCCGAGGTGATCATGTCAGAAATTAGCCCAGTTGACGAAATTGAAGCTAGTTTGGCCCAATTGTTCGTTGGGGCAACATTTGAAGATAGTTTTCCAGACAAATCCAAATCATTAATGCATCTCTATCTTTTTGTTTCCTCTCACACAAATCCAAATAGCACCCTCTAATTATCTCTTAACACCCGGTAAATTAATTCCAATATTCAAAACTTAACCTAGTTGGCCGAATTTTTCCGAACTTTTCGCACTAGTGGGTCCCACGTCCGGTATACGCTCTTAATTTCTCAAAAACTATTCGATACTAGAAAAATCATCTAAAACTATATTTACGTATAAAAATTATCTAGAAAATTTTTCTAATAAAGAAAATGCAGAAATGGAAAAAAAACCTAAAAATGGAAAAAAAATTACGGGTTCTCACATGTCCGAGCTACTGGTACTAAAAGGAGACGAACCAATGTGTGTGTTTGGTCCCGTTGGAAAGCCTTCGAGTCTAGTTTCAAACGCCGCTGACGGCACCAAATTTTGACCTTCCTACAGTGAGATATGACCGTTTTCCCAAGACTGCACGGACACGACTGTTTTACCCGCGAAGAACATTTTGAGCTTGAATGAAACTTTTATTTTGCCCGACTTTCTTGCACTTGTCAAACTTATTTTCTCATGAACTTTTACTGCATTTTGGGCCTAATTTGCATGATGAATTGAGTGATTTTAACCACTCACTTGGTCACTTAATGAGTTTACAATTGAGTGGGAAATGAAGCTAGAACGTTAACAATTTCACTCGTTGCACTAGGATTGGGAAACGAAGGTGGTCGTAACCGAGATACTTGACGGTTTGACTACTGCATTGCTTGATAGGTGAATGTTCCACTCCCATGATTTGTGCTTAACCTGGTTTATCTGTATTTGCAATTCGTGACTTGTTTACCTGTGACACTTGTTTATTCTGTACGAGACGAGGGTGTACTTTATCACACTCGTTCTTTGGCCTGTGTAACTGGTTTACTGTACGAACTTGAATTAGTTGATCCTGTATGCAGACTTGCATGTTTATGTGCATGTGAATTGAGGTCCTCTGATGAGGCATAGCCGCTGTGCTAGCCTGTTGTATTGTCCACCACTGCCAGGGACGAAATCCTTAATTGAGGCCCTCTGATAAGGCATAGCCGCTGTGCTAGCCTGTTGTGTTGTCCAGCACCGCTAGGGACGAAATCATGAATTGAGGCCCTCTGGTGAGGCATAGCCACTGTGCTAGCCTGTTGTGTTGTCCAGCACTGCCAGGGACGAAATTCCTAACTTGGGGCTCAGTTATATCCTAAAATTTCGATATACTCGAGTATTACCATTCCGTTCCTATTTGGTGTTCGGGGCTGGTAGGGGGTTGACTGGTGGACGGAGATTGGTGAAAGTGGTGTTCTACGGACTTTATATTCTGTGAAGACAAATGTTGACGGAGTCAATGGATGTGGTTATGATCAAGCTCAAGTGGTTTCTGGCTTTTGAAAGCCACCCGTATTCTTGAATTGAACTGTGATTAAAAGTGTTGTTGTACTATACGGTGTTTACTTGGTTATTTTATGCCCTTATTTGGCTATGTGTTTACTTGTTTTACTTGGAACCTCACTGAGATCTAGCTCACCCCACTCCCTTTGTTTTCCTTAACAGATCGGGGATGGACTATAGTTTGAGAGCTTTCTTAGCTTTATTTTGTTTGAACTTGTAACCTTTTGTTAAGATGACTTTACTTTTGATTTTTGTAAGTTTGAATTCATAAGTTCAACTTATGTTATGTAATTGTAGTATGGAGTGTTAAGTGTGACTTTTAGCTTGCCATTTTAAGTTGGAAAGTTGGCTTGACGTTTATGTGCCATTAGGGTTTGTATGCTTTATATTGAAGTTATTTCACCAGTTATTTTGAGTTGCTAGTTCTTTGATTGACCGAGCCCCGACAAGAGTTGGGCAGGCAGTCCGCTGATACCCTAGGGTTCGCCCTAGGGAGAGGTGGGGCTATCACATCGTATAGGGTGGCTCCAGCTGAATTGAAAGAGTTCAAATTATAGTTGCAGGATTTACTGGAGCAAGGTTTTATAAAGGAGAGTGATTCACCGTGGGGAGCTTTGGTCTTGTTTGTTAAGAAGAAGAATGGGAGTTTAAGGCTGTGTATAGATTACCGAGACTTGAACGATATTACCATTAAGAATAAGTACCCTTTGCCCCACATTGATGAATTGTTTGACCAATTGCAAGGGGCGGTAGTATTCTCGAAGTTAGATCTGAGACAGGGTTACTATCAGTTAAGGATTTTGGAAAAGAATATACCCAAAACTGCTTTTAACTCGAGGTATGGACATTTCGAGTTCGCAGTAATGCCATTTGGATTGACCAATGCACCCGTAGATTTTATGGATTTAATGCATCGAGTCTTTAAACCTCATCTGGATTAGTTTGTAGGGGTGTTCATCGATGATATACTGGTGTACTCTAAGACATTGGAGGATTATGAGAAATATTTGAGGATTGTTTCACAAACTTTAAGGGAACATCAGTTATATGTCAAGTTTAGCAAGTGTGAATTTTGGTTGAAAGAATTGACATTCTTCGGTCATATAATTTCTAAGGACGGGATTAAAGTGGATCCAGCCAAAGTTGAAATAGTCTCTAAATGGAAACAACCGGAAAATCTGTGACGACCCCACCTTCCCCTAAGGCGTACTAAAGGGTTCGGCGGACCGCCTGCCCAGCTCTCGCCAGGACTCACTCACTCGTATCACGGGCATACATCTATGGACCATAAATAACATCCATAATTCAAGCTTATAATTTACACTGATGCACAATCAAGATACAAAGCCTCAATATACCCAAACTGGTTCAAAGTGTATATAATCCAGATACAAAACATTCTATTCGAGTAATAGCGCGAGTACAAGTCAAAAGTCAAAACAACTAGGATACGCTAGTCTTTACGCGTCTCACGCCTCGCTCGTACCCCTGTAAAGAAAACAAAACTAACGGAGTGAGCCAAAGCTCAGTGAAGTTCAAAATATCAAATTGGCCATCAAACAAAGTAATAACAGTGTAATAGTGAAATAGCGAGCAAACAAGTCAAATCAGAGAGATAACACTTCAGATAGTCGAGAAATATATGGATCATTTTCACAGGTAAGGATACAGTGGCTCATGTCTCGGCTCCATCACAAACAGGTTGGTGCTAGCTCCAGAAACCAGAATCTCACAAACAGGTTGGCTAACCGCACAATTGTTAAACAGCAATAACTCAGGCTACCGAAATCCGATTGAAGTGTATCTTATGGTGTTTCGAAGCCAAAACACAAACATACATTAATTATGAAGGCCTCCAAGGCCAAATCATGCATTTTCATGGTAAAAAATGGAAAACTACACGAAAACAGAAATCTAGGCGCGAAACAGGTTTCATGGACAGTCAAGGGTATTTCGGTCATTTCACAAGCTACAGTGCTAGGATCGAGCTGAACTTTTGTAGGCAACTATTTTATACCATTGGCTACAACTTTCATGAAGATCTCTTGTCAAATTTCCAGTGTAACCCAATCCAATTAACCAATTACAGAAGCAATTATCAAGTTCGGATAGAAACAGGACAGCAGGGGTATTTCGGTCTTTTCACTGGTTACCGAGCTCAGATTGGGCTGAAAATTTACAGGAAACTATAAAACATCATTCTATACAACTTTCATGTTTTGTGCTAAGGCCAATTCGGCCTCTAACTAGGCGTAACAGGGCCGGGCAGAATAGGAAAAAAATTGAAACCCTAAACTGGAATTCATGCATTCAAGTGCTAATCTTCCACAAAAACATCTCTTTAGCTATCACAAGTCATTAATTTAACATAATCCAGAACAAAGAAAGGATGGCTAGACATGATACCTTCAAATATCAAGAAAGGTGATGGCTTAGGGTTTTTCTTCCAAAACAACTCCACCAAGAGCTTCAATCTTCCTTAGCTAGCAAGTTTTATGGAGTGGTTTGCAATTTAATTAGTTGGAACTCAAGATTTGGACAAGAATTGAAGTGACCAAATGAAAGGTTTTCTCTCTTTTCTCTCTCAATGGGTTCAGCCAAGAAGCATGAAGAATGAAGATGATTTTGGTCAATTTTTGATTTATTGGTAAAGTTGGTCCAAAGGTCAAAGTCCAACCCAATCACAAAGTGACACTTGTCACCTTGCTTGCTTAAGCTTATCTCTTTGTCTCTCTAACACTAATCCATATAGGTAACTTCTAATTATCTCTGAGCACCTTGTAAAATAATATCACTTAATACAAAACTCCAACAAGTTGTCAAAAATATATCGCATTTACCGCACTAGCGGGTCCCACGTTCAAAACGCACTTCAAAATGAACTTGGACTAACTTGTACTAGAAAAATGGTTGGAAAACTATATTCCCTTACAATAAATGTATAGGAAATTAATATATTGAAGAAAGGCATAAAATTATAGACAAGGAAACAAAATAATGTCTCGAAAATATATAAAATGTTTCGGGTTCTCACACGTATCTTTCGGGGCGTCACAAACTCCCCTCCTTAAAAGAATGTCGTCCTCGACATTCCATCTTGTATGTAACAGCCCCACTTTCCCCTAAGGCGAACCAAAGGGGTTAGCGGACTGCCTGCCCAGCTCTCGCCAGGACTAACGATGCAGACTAGAACTATCTATAGCGATCCGGAACTTACAAACGAGCGTAAACAGGTCAAAAAGGTAAAATAACACAAAATAAAAAAAAATGAAATCCGGAGCCGGCCATGAATAGTAACCGACCCGTCAGAACCCAACCGAAATAGCTAACAAACATTCACATCTGAACTTTAGCGATTACAATCCAAAAGGACATACAAAAGTTTTCAAAAGTTGATACATATACACGGTTTGCCAAATCAAAAGAGAAAACGCCCCAAAAGTACACTTAGGATTTTAATACATGAGCTATACAAAAGATATGTTCAACTAGCTCAATTTGGCAGCCATTTGTCAAATCCAGACCAAAAGGGTTTATTTTCCTGTAAGGAAAACAAAAGGAACAGAAAGGGGTGAGCTTGCACTCAATGAGGTACCAAACATATAGCAGAAAAATCATGGCATTTCACATTTAACAAATCAGATACACATGCCAGATGTAAAGCAAAGGAGCCAATGATTCAAATCAAAAGGATACGGGTGGCTCTCAGGAGCCAAATTTCCAGCGCAGTACTTGATCCAAACCGGTTGACTCTCCGTCAACGTATATAGAACCAAAACGTCCGTAGACCCCTCTTTACACCGAATTCCGTCCACCAAACACCCCTTTACCGGGCCCGCTCACCGTAACCGAACAGAAATGGTAATACTCGAGTATACCCGGAATCAAGGGTCTCAATACCCAAAATCCCCGAACAGACTACCGTGGTTCGTTATCTAATCGTCCAGGCCCTTGCCGGCCCGACTCGAATAACTTAGCCACAGGATTGAGCTCATAGGTCATAGAAATCCGAACAGATGCAGACACAGATAACAGATTCAAATTTTGCATAGTAAATTGGCATATGAACAGACTAGAGAACGAGTGTGATAAAGTACACCCCCGTCTCGAACAAATAAACAGATTGCAGAGCAGAAATCAAGTTAAACAGCAATGGAGGGGAGTGGTACACTCACCGGTTCAACTTCAAAAGTTTTCACTTCAGATTGGCCTTAATCGCTAAAAACCCTAAAATAACAAAATAAACCAATTGAAGGTTTCACATCCATAATCGAGTAAACACAGTGCACATGAGGCTCGACTACTTGTCGTATGCCTCGCCAAATAATTACCAATGCAAGGGTGGAAAACATGATTTTCTTGGAAACAAAAAGGTAACATGAAGACTTAGGCGCAAACAACCCAAAAGCCTTTCATTTCCACCAAAAGGCAAATCCAACTTAAAGGAACCAAACGGCCTATAAAATCGGGCAGCACCTCCCCTAAAATTCTTACTTTTCCAGCCATCAAGGCTTCATTATATCCTCAAATCAGTCCCAACACCTCACACAAAATTCATCTCATTTCCCAAAAGCCGTTCGCTAGGCTCAAAGTGGTACAAGTGCAAAAGTTAGCTAGGAAACAACCGAAATGAAAGCAAGCCCTAAAAGAGACTCGATAACGAGTCATATAGCCATACCAATTATAACCCTAATAGGGTTTCATATGCATAAATAAGCATCATAGGTAACCAGAAATTAAGAAATGGCTTTAACTTAGGCCTAAACAAAAAAACGTATTTGACCTCATAATGCGGTAATGACACCACTTTCACTACGGTTATCGGATGGGGGTGCAAGACCCACCGTTTCGAAGCTATGAAACAGGGCTACAACAATGTAGAAGGCCACCCAGTCCAAATCCTAGCACAACTAGGCCAAAAATGCAGAATACCACAACCTGAACCGTAATTGCAGGTTCCCAAATCGCACTATGCTGTAATGAACACAACTCAGTCTATACAGGTCCAAATGCCGAAATTCCAAAGGCATATGTTAGCTAAGACATCCAGATACATTTCATCAGAAGACACCAACTTCAAAATCCAAACCAATTCCAGTTAAAACAAACGATTACAAGCGCAGTTTTCACATTCTGAGCAACCCAGACCAGCAACAGTAAAATCAACATAACTCACTCTACACAAATCCAAATGACCTGAAATTTTGTAGGCACTTCAAACTCATCAATACCTACAACTTTCATGTTTTGAGAAAAGTCCAATTCGGCCTCTAACCCTATGATCCAAAACCGGACAGAATTAGGGGTGTATGAACCCTAACCTTTCATTTTTCAATCCAAACTCAAAATTGGTTGCCATTATCATCAATTCACACCTACTAGTGTCATTATAGGTCATTACCAATCATCATAAACAACCACATCATCATAATCCAATTAAACCAGAAAAATCATCAATAAAATAAAAACTTCACCAAATCACTTCAAACCAAGATAAAAACCAGAAATTTCAGCACTTTAGGTCCCATTAGGCACCATTTAAGCATCATTAAGTGAAGTAGGATGTTTAATCATCACTTACCTAGGAAACAAGAGAAGAGGAGTTGTAGACCACCTTAACTCTTCAAGAAAACTTCACCAAACCAACCACTATCACCAACTAGAAAGATTTTATGGAGTAGAAATGGATGTAAGCAAATGTTTTTGGGTGATTTGCACCAAGTAGTAGCTAGAACTTGAAGAGTTTCTTCTTCCTTCCTTGCTCAAGATGGCCGGCCAACAAGAGGTAAGAAAATGGTGATTTTTGTGCAATTTTTAAGATATTTAACCTCTTGGTCAAAAGGTCAAAAATTGGAATAGTAAGTCATAAGCCTTGCCCAATGAAATGGTGACACTTGTCACCTCAATTAATGCATTCCTATCCTTTCTTTTCTCTCTCACATCAATCATTTCACACACTCTACTTATCTCTTAACACCCGATAAATTTTACACAGTATCCGGAATTTAACCTAATTGGCCGAATTTTTCCGAACTTTTCGCACTAGTGGGTCCCACGTCCATTATTCACTCTTAATTTTTCAAAAACTCTCTAATACTAGAAAAATCATCTAAAAACTATAATTACTCATAAAAATTCATCAGGAAAATTTCCTAAGCCAGAAAACGCAGAAAACATGCAATTAAGGGGAAATAAACCCTAGGAAAAGATTAGGGTTTTTACGGGTTCTCACATTGTACTAATCAAGTCAAGACATCACGCAAGAATCACTCATATTTCAAACCAAACCCACAGTCCGGCAACCTAAACTTCAAGCCTAGGATACACTACAGAGATCGAAAGCCTAAGCTCTGATACCAACTGTGACGGCCCCACCTCTCCCTAGGGCGAACCAAAGGGTTCGGCGGACCGCCTGCCCAAGTCTCGCCGGGACTCAGTCTTTCACTTCAGTCCTTAATTAAAATCGAATAAAATCTCAAATATACATCAATTATCCAAGAATTACATATCAAAAGTGAAGCGACCACGCTTTCGCTGCGCCACTCTGATCCTTAATACCAACTATTATACAGAGGAAATTCCAAATCAAAACTGTACAAAATATAGGCCATCCAGTCGCATGAGTAAGTACTACAAGCCTTTCCTTCGTCCCAATCCCTGTGGAGGGGAATAAAAATATTTTTGGGGTGAGCTAAAAGCTCAATGAGTAACCAGCAAAATCAGTAAGCAAATATATTTCACCATAATGTATTTCGATGATGTCATGATTCAAGTATCAAATGCACGTATTTTTGCTCTCGTGAGCCAGTTAAATCATTGAAACTAAACACCCAACACTCAAATAGATCCATTAACAGTAAACAGGAATAGGGAGCCATGAGCCTCAGCTCAAGGCACAAGCAATAAATGCTCTAAAATAATTTTCAAGCAATAAATGCTCTAAAATCGTAGTTCAATCCGTTGGTGTTCAGTACAAGACTCCCCAAGAACTCATTGAAGCCAAATCATGTCATGAACTCGTATGCCGGCACACAGGATATGCAACCAAAGAAACAATGCAAGAAACATTTAAAAGTAACTTTGGAAACAGTTTAAGGTCACTCACCTCCACGGCTCAGAAATCATCCATCATATATCATTACCTTGTCCGAGTCCAAGCCCTAAATCACATACTCAAAGCAATCATACATACTCAAAGTTCGGACAGCATTTCCCCATAAATGCTTCATTTCCAACCTACAAACAACATCAATTCATCTCATTTCACTAGCCATTCCATAGGCTCCAAGTCATACAAATACAAAATCAAGCTAACGACATGTGCGGAAAAGGTTTAGCAAAAGACAGATTTGACGTGTTTTTGCGTAACGGATACAATCGAAGCTACGTTTATCGGATTGGGGTACAATTTATACCATTGTGAAGCTAAGACAGAGGGTTACAACTTTGATGAAGGCAACTCAGTCCAGTTCTGTGACAGCCCCACCTCCCCCTAGGGCGTACCCCAGGGTTCAGCGGGCCGCCTGCCCAACTCTCGCCGGGACTCAGTCGTTCACTACAGTCCTCAATTAAATTACAATATAAAAATCAAATATCCATCAAATTCTCGAAGAATTACATATCACGAACCCACTTAAGTCCAAACGTTCATACAATCCCTAATAACAACTATTACACAAGATGAAATCCAAAACTCAAACCATACATGAGATAATCCATCCGGTCACTTGAATACGTGCTACAAGCACTTCCTTCGTCTCGAGGCCTGTGGAGGGGAATAAAATATTTTGGGGGTGAGCTAAAAGCTCAGCGAGTAACCAATAAAATCGGTAAGCAAATCAGTTTCACAGTCGTTCATTTCAGTGATGTCATGATTCTAAGATCAAATGTACATTTATTGCTCTCGTGAGCCAGTGAAATCGTTGTACTTAAACACCCAACGCTCCAAACAAACATTTAACAGTAAACAGCCAGAGGGGGAGCCATTTGTTCCAGATGAACAGTACACAGAGGTGGAGACGTTGGTGTTCAGCACACGAATTCCAAGTACTCATTTAAGCCAAAACATGTCATGGGCCACATGAAAGCACTCATGATATGCAATCAAGTAAATAGTGCAAGAAACGGTTCATAAGTAACTTTGGAAATAGTTTAGGATCACTCACCTCCACGGCTCAGAACCCATCCGTCATATACCATTATCTTGTCCGAATCCAAGCCCTAAACCCAAAAACAGATTTGATGTCATTTAGCGGTTTTGGCACCATTGGCACTACAATTATCGGATGGAGGTGTAAGATACACCATTTCGAAGCTAAGAGATAGGGCTACAATATTTCAGAAGGTCACTCAGTCCAGTTTGCAATGTATCTAAGTCAAAATTGAAATATACGAAACCAGAAGCTCACAAACAGGTTGGCTAACCGCACAATTGTTAAACAACAATAACTCAGGCTACCGAAGTCCGATTGAAGTGTATCTTATGGTGTTTCGAAGCTAAAACACAACCCTACATTTCTTATGAAGACCTCCAAGGCCAAATCATGCATTTTCATGATCAAAAATGGAAAACTACACGAAAATAGAATTCTGGGCGAGAAACAGGTTTCATGGACAGTCAAGGGTATTTCGGTCATTTCATATGCTACAGTGGTAAGATCAAGCTGAAATTTTGTAGGCAAATATTTTACACCATTGGATACGACTTTCATGTTTTGGCCAAAATCTAATTCGGTAAGGAGCATGGTGAAAATTCACAATCAGATTGGGTGAAAAGACAACCCTGTTCACTGAACTCCTACCTAGACCAGTCTGGGTATTTCCGTCTTATCTCAGCATATACAACTCCAATTCAAGTGATTCCAAAGCCATTTGAAAGCTAAGATACAAGGCTATAATTCTTAAGGAGACATCAACAACCAAATCGGTAGTATTCCCAGTCAAACTACCCAATTACCAAAGCTGATTACTATTCTCGGATAGAAACAGGGTAGCAGGGGTATTTCGGTCTTTTTACAGGCTACCGAGTTCAGATTGAGCTGAAAATTTACAGGTAACTAGAAAACATCATTATCTACAACTTTCATGTTTTGTGCTAAGGCCAATTCGGCCTATAACCTGGTCAAACAGAAACGGGCAGAATTGAGGAAATGAAACCCAAACTGGAAATTTTTGCATTCAAGTCAGAAATTCTCCACTAAAACATCTCTTTAGCTATCACAAGTCATTAATTTAACAAAATCAAGAACAAAGGAAGGATGGGTAGACATGATACCTTCAAATATCAAGAAAGGTGATGGCTTAGGGATTTTTCTTCCAAAACAACTCCACTAGAAGCTTTAATCCTCCTTAATAAGTAACTTTGATGGAGCAATCTTCACTTTTAATGGTTAGAAATCAAGATTGGAGCAAGGGATTGAAGAACAAATGAAGCTTCTTTCTTGCTCACTCTCTCTCTTGTGTTCAGCCAACAAGCTAAAAAAAATGGAGAAGAATGAAGCTCCAAGATGGCTTTAAGATGACTTAGTCTTCACTTGGGTCAAAGGTCACTTTTCCTCCACCAATCAAATTTAAGCTTAGGAGGACCTTAGAAGCTTCAAGGTTACTAATATCTTACTTTGCTAAGTCTCACACTATGGCCCCAATAACTTTTAATCTTTGCAATTAACTTCATGGTTCACCAACTAGTTGAAAAAACAATCGCATTTACCGCACTAGCGGGTCCCTCGTTCATAATACACTTCAAAATTAACGTGGACTAACTTGGATCAAGAAAATGATTTGAAAACTATGTTTCCTTATAAAAATGTATAGAAAATTAATATATTGAAGAAAACAAACTTATAGACAAGAAAACAAAATAATGTCAAGAAAATATATAAAAATTTTTGGTTTCTCACACTCATACTTTTCGGGGCATCACAAGTTCTCACCCTAACTAGGTCAAATTTGAAATATACGAAACCAGAATCTCACAAACAGGTTGGCTAACCGCACAATTGTTAAACAGCAATAACTCAGGCTACCGAAGTCCGATTGAAGTGTATCTTATGGTGTTTCGAAGCCAAAACACAACCCTACATTTCTTATGAAGACCTCCAAGGTCAAATCATGCATTTTCATGGTAAAAAATGGAAAACTACACGAAAATAGAAATCTGGGCGCGAAACAGGTTTCATGGACAGTCAAGGGTATTTCGGTCATTTCACAAGTTACAGTGCTAGGATCGAGCTGAAATTTTGTAGGAAACTATTTTATACCATTGGCTACAACTTTCATGAAGATCACTTAGTCAAATTTCCAGTGTAACCCAATCCAATTAACCAATTACAGAAGCAATTATCAAGTTCGGATAGAAACAGGGCAGCAGGGGTATTTCGGTCTTTCACTGGCTACCGAGCTCAGATTGGGCTAAAAATTTACAGGCAACTATAAAACATCATTCTATACAACTTTCATGTTTTGTGCTAAGGCCAATTCAGCCTATAACTAGGGGTAACAGGGCCGGGCAGAATAGGAAAACAATTAAAACCCTAAACTGGAATTCATGCATTCAAGTGCTAATCTTCCACAAAAACATCTCTTTAGCCATCACAAGTCATTAATTTAACATAATCAAGAACAAAGAAAGGATGGCTAGACATGATACCTTCAAATATCAAGAAAGGTGATGGCTTAGGGGTTTTTTTTCCAAAACAACTCCACCAAGAGCTTCAATCTTCCTTAGCTAGCAAGTTTTATGGAGTGGTTTGCAATTTAATCGGTTGGAACTCAAGATTTGGACAAGAATTGAAGTGACCAAATGAAAGGTTTTCTCTCTTTTCTCTCTCAATGGGTTCAGCCATGAAGCATGAAGAATGAAGATGATTTTGGTCAATTTTTGATTTATTGGTAAAGTTGGTCCAAAGGTCAAAGTCCAACCCAATCACAAAGTGACACTTGTCACCTTGCTTGCTTAAGCTTATCTCTTTGTCTCTCTAACACTAATCCATATAGGTAACTTCTAATTATCTCTGAGCACCTTGTAAAATAATATCACTTAATACAAAACTCCAACAAGTTGTCAAAAATATATCGCATTTACTGCACTAGCGGGTCCCACGTTCAAAACGCACTTCAAAATTAACTTGGACTAACTTGTACTAGAAAAATGGTTGGAAAACTGTATTCCCTTACAATAAATGTATAGGAAATTAATATATTGAAGAAAGGCATAAAATTATAGACAAGGAAACAAAATAATGTCTCGAAAATATATAAAATGTTTCGGGTTCTCACACATATCTTTCGGGGCGTCACACCGTCCACCGATAAATCCCCTTTTCCGAGCCCGCACGCCACACGAAACACGGGTGGTAATACTCGAGTATACCGATTAGCCGAAAAGATAACACTCCACTCGACATTACTAGTTACCCAGGGTTCGTTATCTAATCGACTAGCCCCTTGCCGGCTCGACTCGATTAACTAGCCACAGGGTTACTGGAATTCCAGACAAGATACCATTCATATGCATGTAGAGCAAGTCAAGTGAAATTGATAAGCAAGAACAATTCTCGTTAGGGCAAGTGCAATAAAGTACACCCTTGCCCAATCAAATCACTTATATATCATGTAATCACATTGGTCAAAGATAAATCACAAATATCAAGTTCAATTAGATATTTGAAAGCACTCACCAAAAGTAGTGCCTCTAGTGTTCACGTCTGGGTGGTACTCCGGGTTTGGAGTCCAAATCTGCGGAAACAACTTGACTTAAGAACTTTGAAAATCGACTAAGGTTCAAAACTTGGACGTTTCATTCAATAAGAATCAAGTAATGATCACTCTTAACCCTTACTCAAGTCGCAAGTATATTTCCCTAGTCTTCGAGCGTAAATTTGGGCAGCACGCCCCTTGTATTTTCCTATTTCCGGCCATTTATGGCTTCATTCTTTTCCTCAATCAAACCCAAAGTTGCACACAACACAAATTCATTTCAATAGCCATTCAATAGGCTCAAGACAATATAAGGACAAAATCAAGCTAACAACAAGTGCGGAAATGAAGTTTAACAAAGGACAGATTTGACGGGTTTTTGCGGAATGGACACATCTGAGGCTACGCTTATCGGATTAAGGTGCAACTTATACCGTTTCGAAACTAAGACACACGGCTACAATTTTGATGCAGACCACTTAGTCCAAATTGTAACGACCCCATTTTCCCCTAAGGCGAACCAAAGGGGTCAACGGGCCGCCTGCCCAGCTCTCGCCAGGACTCAGTCGATCACTACAGTCCTCAAATCAATTACAATATAAAACTCAATTTTTCATCCAAACTCAAACCCAATTACCAAGGCAAGCACAAACTTTATAACAAATTACATCAAAACTCAAAGTGTACAAGAGATATCCGTCCATCCCAATTCAAACAATCACCCTAGCTCAACTATTATACAAAACAAATCCAAATCTAAGCTATACAAGATACATGCCATCCAGGCACACAGATAATGTAATACAAGCTCTCCTTTTGTCTCGATTCCTGTGGGGAGAAGAAAACATTTGGGGGTGAGCTAGAAGCTCAGCGAGTGAACAGTAAAAGCAGTAATTAAATAAACTTAACAGCAGTGTATTTCAATGCTATCATGGAATAACGGTCCAATGTGCAAATAATGCTCTTTAGAGCCAGTGAAAATCCTTGTACTTAAAAGCCAACACTCTCTTAGATCGAGTAATCAGATAAACAGAAACAAGGAGCCATCGTGCTCCAAGGAAAGTATACACAGTAGTGGAGACGTTGGTTCTAAGCACAAGATTTTTCCCAAGAACTCAATAAAGCCAACATGTTATGGCACACACACATACACAATGAGATGCAATCGTGTAAGCAATGCAAGAATTACTTCAAAAGTAACTTTTGGAGAAATAGTTAAGGTTCACTCACCAACCACGGCACACGAACCTTTTCCAGCATACATCATGACCTTGCTCAAGTTGGAATCCTAGATTACAAATATCAAGTCAAATAAGAGGAATTCTAAACTTAACAAGTTCCTGCCACCTTTTTGGTTATTTAATCACAATTGAAAATACGCTTATCCAATTGAAACAAATCTTATGGCGTTACGAAGCTAAAACATATACCAACATTTCTTATGAAGACCTCCAAGGCCAAATAATACATTTTCAGGGTCAAAAGTCAAATTTTAGAGAAAGAATTAAAACTGTCATGAAACAGGGATTATAGGGCAGTCATGGGTGTTTCGGTCAATTCACAAGCTACAGTACTCCAATCAATCTGAAATTTTGCAGGCAAGTAGTTAACTCATATATCTACAAGTTTCATGTTTTGAGCAGAAGTTGATTCGATCCACAGTATAGATAAAATGGCAGTCCAAGTTCAGTCCAAAAACAGGGAAAAAACTGAAATTACTCTTCTTGAACCGACCTTTGCATATAACTATCACTAATCACAATTAAGGGCTAAAAATTCCCACGTAATCATGAGACTAGCCTATACCAATCATGTACAGGCCAAAACAATGATGAACTACCTTAAACAAAATGTAGAAATGTCACTAATATGGAACTTAATCCTCCCAATGTCCAAATCACCAGAATTTCCATAAAATGAAGTAAGATCAACTCAAATTCAAAACAAACACATACTCTCAAAACTTGGACGGCATAACCCCTAAATTTTACACATTTCCAACCTACCATTCAATACCAAGTGTACCTCAATTCAATCCCCAATTTTACATACAATTATAGACCAGCAAATACACTCAATTAGAGCCACAATGCCCCTTTAATTAAAGCCATATAAACCAATCCTAAGAAAATCCCCAATTTAAACCCTAGAAACCGGAAATCACATCACAAGCGGAAATTTTCCGTAAACAACCGTAATTAACGTATAACGGTTCCATTTAACACCATTTCAAACCATTAATCCAACACTAATCATACCTTGCATACAAAATTAGAGAAATACCCAATAAATTAGAAATTTACCATAGTTTCCTTAAACCCATGAAATACTCCACAATATAACATATTCAACCTCTACAAGTTACTAATATAGCATTATCAAAACAAGAAAGACCTTCCTTAAACATCCTATCTCACAAATTCAAGAAGCTATCAACATGGAGCACCCCATCCAAATCCAATCCATCAAGAGCTTTAGTCCACCATAGTGAGCCATTGTGTGAAGTATTGTCCAAAATCATTGGTGAAAACTCAAGATTTTGGTAGAAATTAAAACTAGAAAATGGAAGAGTTTTTTCTTCTCTCAAGAGCTCGGTTGAGCTAGGAACAAAAATGAGATATTTTGGGTGCAAAACAAGATAAAAAGGTGCAGAAACAGTCGGTCAAACATGACAGCCGAAGCTGCCACGTCAGAATCCGGCCGGATTCTAGGCCGGATTCAAGGCAGAAGCAAACTCAAATTTTTTTAAAACGGCTGGGCAATCCGGCCAGCTATTTCCGGCCGGATTTGGCCCCCTTCACATTTCCAAAATTTTTTTTTCTTTTCCAAGTTTAAAAGCTGCGATCCTCCGCTCGTCCAACAAAAGATCCATAAAATGAAAACCCTAATTTTTGGGGCGTCACACAAATTCTAGTGTAACCTAGTCAAATTCCCAATTCACAGAACCAAAATCCAACTAACCGGCTAGTTAACCATACTACGTTTAAATGGTCATATCTCAAGCTACCAAAGTCTGTTTAAGATGTTCTTGGAGGTGTTGAAAAGCTAAGACAATGTAATAAAACTTTCATGTTTTGGAAAATGGCTAAATCAGCACGGATCATAGTGAATAGACATGGTCAATGGGATGAACTGTCTAAAACGGATCACTGGATGCATCCTAGGGTAGTGAGGGTATTTTGTCTTTGCACAGGCTACGTTACTCCGATTGGGCTGAAATTTTGTAGTAAACTATAAAACATTATTCTATACAACTTTCATGTTTTATGCTAAGCCTAATTCGGCCTCTAAGATCACGAACTGGAACCAGACAAAACTGAGCTACAATTTTCCAGATTTCTGAAATTTTACGGTTTCAAAGGAAACTTTCTTCATTTCTTGCTTCAATCACTACCACAACCTCTTATATAAGCTTAGATACAACATATAATATCCATACAGCAAGTATAGGCAGAAAATCATCAAACCCTAACTCATGTAACTCAAGAACATACACTATATCCATCCAAATCATTATAATAGGTATCATCCACCACAAATTTAAGGTGCTATGCCAAATTAAGCAAGATCAAGAGTAAGAAATGGTAAATCAGCATTATTACCTTACTAAAGTTACTACCAAGAGTAGCCCTAGCTTTTCCTTCCAAAATTTCACCAACACATCACTAGCTAAACACTCAAAGAAAGTTTTAATCGGATTAGTTTCTTGTTTTCTCACCTAAGAGACTCAAACTGAAGATGAAATGGTGTATCTCTCCTTGGTTTTTCTCTCCCTCTCTCTCAGTGAAAGCAAGCAGAAATGATGAAGAAAGGAAGCAAAATGGTGATAAGATGGCAAGACAATTTGGTCTTGGTCAAGGCCCTAGATGGCCAACTAGTGGCATCACCAATTTTCACTCATTTTTTTTTCTTTTTCCTTGCCAATTTAGTCAACATTTTTGGCCAAAGCTAGCTGAGAATGAGGGGATATTTTGCTCAAATTTTAATGAGCGTATATGGTAAAAAAGTGGTGACTAAGTGGTGTATTCAATCGGTAGTGCACGGTACACGTCGGTTCACACCGTTTTTCCTTAAATCACACGTACTAGAGTTTTTATTTTCTATTCACTAACTTTTTATCATTGCTTCTAATCACATATTATTTCTCACCTAAAGTCACTCTTAAGCACAAATTTGATCCTTACTCTGTACCGGATAATTACTCTACGGATACACGAAAAATCCTATTTCACTTCGAATTGAAATCGGAAAGGAAAACCCTAATTTTCTATGATCATTGGCACTTTTCTAAGGTGATTGAGTAGTAGGATAGTATAGAATAATAATTGCCAAATAATTTTCAAAAAAAAGGGAATTTTCAAGAAATATATAAGAAATTTAGAAGTCCTCACACTCTCTCTCCCTTAAGAGAATTTCGACCTCGAAATTCATACCTTTCATCGTGAACAGGTCGGGATATTTCTCTTGCATGTCCTTTTCTAACTCCCAGGTTGCTTCTTCCACTTCATGATGCTTCTATAGAACCTTTACTAATGGAATCTGCTTGTTTCTCAGGTCCTTCACCTTCCAATCCAATATTTGAATGGGTCATTCTTCATAGGTTAAGGACTCGTCGAGTTCAACATCTTTTGGTGGCAAAATGTGAGTCGGATCCGGATGGTATTTCTTAAGTAAAGAAACATGGAAAACATCATGGATCTGAGACAAACTAGCTGGTAACTCAAGTCGATAAGCCACCTTTCCTATTCACTGGAGTATATTGAAAGGTCCTATGTATCGTGGTTGCAACTTCTTCCCTTTTCCTGCTCTAATTTTTCCTTTCAACGGGGTAATCCGAAGAAACACCTTATCCCCTATCTCAAACTCCAAATCCTTCCTCCGATGATCGGCATAACTTTTTTGTCAGCTTTGACCTGTTTGAAGTCTCTGGCGGATCACCTTTACCCTTTCATAGGATTCCTCAACCCATGGTATTGCAGCCGGATCTATAATCTTCCTCTCTCCTACTCCATCCCAATGGATTGGGGATCGACATCGTCGTCCATACAAGGCTTCATATGGGGCCATTTGAATAGAGGAATGATAACTATTGTTATATGCAAATTCAACCAAGGTTAAGTATCGGCTCCAACTTCCTCCAAAGTCCACAATACAGGCTCTCAGCATATCCTCAAGAGTTTGAATGGTTCTCTCAGATTGTCCATCAGTTTGCGGCTGATATGCTGTACTATAATTCAACTTAGTTCCGAGAGCCTCTTGCAATTTCTGCCAGAATCGGGATACAAACCTAGGGTCTCTATCGGATACAATGCTCACTGGTACCCCATGTAGTCTCACCACTTCATCCATATAAAGTTTGGTAAGTTTCTCCAAAGAATATTTCATATTTACTGGCAGGAAATGTGCGGTCTTAGTTAATCGATCCACTATTACCCAAATCGCATCATGGCCCTTTTGTGTTCATGGCAACCCTGATACAAAATCCATCGTTATGTGCTCCGATTTCCATTCAGGGATCTCTAAAGGCTGTAACAGACCTGACGGTTTTTGATACTCAGCTTTCACTTGTTGGCACGTAAGACACCTTTGTACAAATTGGGCAATCTCCGCCTTCATATTATCCCACCAATACAGACTTTTGAGATCTTGGTACATCTTATTACTCCCTGGGTGAACCGTATACCTAAAGCAGTGAGATTCCCCCAAAATTTCTCTCTTTAACTCCTCATCCCTAGGTACAACGACACGATTTCGGAACTTCAAGATTCCATCAAGACCCAGGTTAAAGTTAGGCAACTCCTATTTCTTCACCTTTTCCACCCATTTTTGCACCATTGGGTCTTTCACTTGGCCCTTTTTAATCCGATCCAACAATGCCAACTTCACCTCAATATTTCCAAAAATCACCCACTTCGGTTCCAGACGAGTTTTCCACTCACATACATCGTCCAACAAGCTCCACTCTCTCACCATGGAACTTGCTAGTTGAGCCTTTCGGCTTAAAGCATCTGCTACAACGTTGGTTTTTTCGGGATGATAGTTAATCGTACAATCATAATCTTCTAAGAACTCCACCCACCGACGTTGTCTTAGATTTAGCTCTTTCTGAGAAAACAGATACTTAAGGCTCTTGTGATCCTTATATACCTCAAAGTCACACCGTATAGATAATGTTGCCATTTTTTCAAGGCAAACACAACAGCTGCAAGCTCCAAGTCATGAGTTGGATAGTTCTGCTCATGAGGTTTTAACTTTCGAGACGCATAGGCAATCACATTTGTGAGAACCTGTAATTTTTTTTCCATTTTTAGGTTTTATTCGGGTTAATAGCTTGTTTTCTGCATTTTCTTTATTAGGAAAATTTTTTAGATAATTTTTATGCGTAAATATAGTTTTAGATGATTTTTCTAGTATCGAATAGTTTTTGAGAAATTAAGAGTGTATACCGGACGTGGGACCCACTAGTGCGAAAAGTTCGGAAAAATTCGGCCAACTAGGTTAAGTTTGGATACTGGAATTAATTTACCGAGTGTTAAGAGATAATTAGAGGGTGCTATTTGGATTGGTGTGAGAGGAAACAAAAAGATAGAGATGCATTAATGATGGTGACAAGTGTCACCATAGGGTTGGTAGAAACTTTTGACTACTATTCCATGTCTTACCATTTGACTTAATAAACTAAAAATTTACCAAAAATTGCTCCATTTCCTAGCTCAAGTGGCCGGCTCTCTCAAGGAAGGAAAGAAAGAAAACCTCTTCAATTTCTTGATTCCCTCTTGCTCAAATCCAATCACTCAACCATCTATTCTTGTTTTTGTTCCATAGAAAACCTTAAGGGAGTGGTTGTGAGTTGTTTTGTGGAGTTACTTGGAAAGCTAAGAGGACTAGTTGCTCTCTTTCTTGTCATGCTAAGGTAAGTTGAGAAGGACCCCTCTCCTCCCTCTAATGATGTTTAATCCATGATTAGTGGTAGTATAAGATGCAATTTTATGGATTATATCTTGATTTGTGGTTGAATTGATGAAGTTTTGTAATTATTGGGGATTTTTCTGTTTTCATATGAATTTGATTATGTGGTCATGTATGATGATTGGAAATGATATTTAAGGAAGCTAGAAGGTGGAAAAAGTGATAAATTGCAAGCAATTTCTGTTTTGGAAGAAAAATTGGAAAGTTAGGGTTCTTTGAATTACATTCTGCCCGGTTTTGTAGCTCATAGTTAGAGGCAAAATTGGCCTTGGATTAAAACATTAAAGTTGTAGGGAATGATATTTTAGAGATGCCTACAAAATTTCAGGTTAATCAGAGTAGCGTAACTTGAGAAAAGATGGAATTACCCTTGCTGCCCTGGTTTTACCCGAAATTGAGAATTGCTTCTGTAATGGGTTATTTTGGTTGAGAATGCTTCCGAATTGGTTGTTGAGGTCTTCTGATGAAATGTATCCCTGTTCCTTAGCTTTTGGATGGCTTTAGAATTTCTGGATTTGGACTTAGGTACGCTGACTTATGATGTTTGAACCAGAATGCATTCTGTGAGTCTGTTTTTCCGGTTCTGGTGTAATAGATGCATTTTGACCTGGTTACACTCAAAACTGGGCTGAATGACCTTCTGTAATATTGTAGCCCTATCTTTTAGTTTCGAAATGGTGGATCTTGCACCTTCATCCGATAATTGTAGTGCCATTGGAACCAAAACCGCAAAATGACGTCAAAAACTGTTTTTTTCAAGGTTAAAGCTAGTTCCATTTCCGGATTTTTCTGGTTTCCTCTAATGCTTATGTATGCTTATGGAACCTTATTTTGGTATACTTGGCTTTGCTTTATGACTCGTTATCGAGTCCCATTGTACTTGTTTGCATGTTTTAGGGCGTGACAGTGGTTCACGACGCTCCTTTGACGGGGTTGCATGAAATATCATTTGCAAGCTTGGTGAGTGTACTACTCACTTGTGTGTTACTATATGGCTTTGATACTTGAACTTGATGAGTTAAATGTTTATTGTACCATTGATATTGATTGAAGTGAGGGTGTACTTTATCACTCTCACTTATTTCTCATGTTATTGGAATGTTACATGAAATGAAAGTACATGACTTGGTGTCGTTTGGACGCGTATCCAACGACCATGATTGTTATCATTGAGCTCAACCCCATTGGTAGTTGATTGAATCGAGCCGGTTAGGGCTTGGTCGTGACAATTAACGAGCCTTGGGAAAATGTTATATGGAATCTTGTAGTATGAGAGACTCTTGATTCCGGTATACTCGAGTAATACCACAGTGCAAGTGTTTGGAGTTCGGGCCCGGTAGGGGAATGTTAGGTGGAAGGAATGGAAATAAAGTGAACTCTACGGTTGGTTACTTTTAAACATTGACGGAGAGTCAATGAGATCCGATCAAGAATGCAAACGAGGAAAAGGGCTCTTGAGAGCCGCCCGTATCCTTTTATCATCATTATTGATGGGTGTCATTATTTACTTTTGATGAATTGGACTGAAAAGCTTGATGCATCTATGAACTTGGTTGCTCGAGTAGTATTATCTCACTGGGCAATTAGCTCACTCTATTCCTTTTGTTTTCCTTACAGGAAAATAAATACTTTTGGACTGCAATTGATATTTGGTTGCCGAATTGAGCTAGTTGGACATATCTTTTGTATAGCTCATTTATTGAAACCCTAAATGTACCTTTGGGTCCGTTTCTCTTTTGTTTTGGCAAACCATACATGTATCCACTTTAGAATACTTTTGTATGCCACTTTGGATTGTAAATACTAAAGTTCAAGATATGAATGTTTGCTTGATATTTGGTTGGGTTCTGACGGGTCGGTTACTACTCATGGCCGACTCCGGATTTTTTTTATTTTTTTTATTTTGACATTTTGACCTGTTTACATGCGTTTGTAAGTTCTGGAACACAATAGATCGCTCTAAACTGCACTGTTAGTCCTGGCGAGAGCTGGGCAGGCAGTCCGCTAACCCCTTTGGTTCGCCTTAGGGGAAGGTGGGGCTGTCACAGGTGGTATCAGAGCCTAGGTTTGAATTAGCCTGGGTGTAATAGAAATGCTCGATTTGAGGGTTCTTTGTTTATGGCCTTTAAGCTTATTTATGGTTAATTGCTCTTTTGGTGTAGGATGGCCGGACAGGGTAAGCCTAGTGATAGTCCTCCAGGCGAGAGACCTCGTGGAGCGCTCCCCGTGATACTATACCAGATACGGCCAAGAGGGACCGTCGTGCGCTGGAGTCCGTCTA
This sequence comes from Coffea arabica, assembly GCF_036785885.1. NCBI lineage: Eukaryota > Viridiplantae > Streptophyta > Magnoliopsida > Gentianales > Rubiaceae > Coffea > Coffea arabica. Next base: position 29,915,755 of record NC_092316.1, on the reverse strand, counting down.
ACCGCCTCAGACGGTGTGAGTGCCGCCATACCTATGCTTACCCTAACGCTTTAGTGTGGGCCGTGGCCGAGGAGCGTAAGGAGTTAGCCGCAGATAATGCTAGGCTTGAGGCCGAGGTGACCCAGCTTAGGGCGGCCAATGAGAAACAGGTCGAGCGCATTAAGGGCTTGGAGTACGACGTGCTAGAGATAGAGGATAGGGTGGATGACCTCTGCACTCAACTTAGGGAAGTCCGTGAGCGCGAGTCTAAGGGAGCCCGAAAGGTGAAGGTTCGAGCTGCCTCGATCCTGAACCTCTGTACTGAGGTGGTCGAGGGCGTGAGCGACGAGGACTCATGTGCGGGGCCCGAGGCTGGGGTTGCATCTACCCCGTCGGGTGGGTCTACTAGCCCATCGACGGACTAGGTCGCGACTCCTAGGTTATGGATAGTTTTGTTTCTGTATATAGGGATAGGGAAAGAGCCTTAGCTAATCGTTTTGTACGTTGGATTAGCTACGTGTATATTTCTTTTGATGGGGGCTTTTCCCTTGTGGATTGTCCATGTTTGTACTTGACTTGACTGGTTGTTGATATGTGTGTTGTTTGCCTTGTTTGGAATGTATATATATATGTTTGTAAAAGCTTTGAGATTTTATTTACATGCATGGTCATTTTATTGTTCTAGTACGTTTGTCTAGATCAAATAGATTTGATGGAAGGCACACGTAGTGGACGGGGGCGTGGGCGTGGGTATAGGCAACCTATGCCAGACCGAGGTGCTGGGGAAACCTCCTCTGGACCCAATCCTGGACCGAGAGTTGACCCCAATGTACAGATAGCTGCCGCTATGCAGCAAATGACCAACCTGCTGGCACAAGTGGTGCAGCAACAAGGCCAGAATCCAAACCCTAATCCTGGAAACCCTGGCAATCATGTCGAGAGCGAAGACAGAGCTATCGAACGATTTCAAAAGTTTGCTCCACCCAAGTTCATTGGGGGACCCGATCCGGATGTCGCCGAAAGGTGGTTCGAAAAGATGGTCGATATTTTCGCTGCCCTGCACTATATCGAAGAACGGCAGGTGACTTTTACCGTTTTTCAGCTGGAAGGGGCGGCCCGTTCCTGGTGGAATGTCATACGGCAAAAATGGGAACGGGAACAAACGTCCAGGACTTGGGTAAATTTTATGAGAGAGTTTAACGCGAAATTCTTCACTCCTCTGGTTCAGGAGAGGAAGGAACATGAGTTCATCCGACTCTGCCAAGGAGCTCAATCGGTGGCGGAATACGAGAGCCAGTTCACCCGCCTGTCCAAATTTGCGCCTAAGTTGATTATGACAGAGCAACGGCGAATTAGGCATTTTATCCAGGGACTAAACGTGGAGATTCAGAAGGACTTCGCAGTGGCTCAAATCAATGCTTTTAGCGAGGCCATTGAGAAGACCCAACGGGTAGAGAGTGCTAGATTGCAAGTACGGAACTTCCAGGCAAAAAAGCGGGGTTTTTCTGGAAGCAGCTTTGGACAGGGGGATAAAGGTACCCCCTCCAAGTTCGGACGAGGAGCTGGGTGTGAGGACTCGCAAATTCCTTGCATATTTCTCAAAAATTCCCTTTTATTTGAAAATTATTTGGAAATTATTATTTCATGTTATCCATGGTTCAATCACCCTAGAAAAGTGCCAATGACCATAGGAAATTAGGGTTTTCCTATTAGTTTTCAATTCAAGGTGAAATCGGATTTTTCGTGTAACCGCAGTATAATTATCCGGTACCGAGTAAGGATCAAATTTGGTGCTTAAGAGTGACTTTTAAGTGAGAAATAATATGTGGTTAGAAGCAATGATAAAAAGTTAGTGAATTGGAAGTAAAAACCCTAGTACGTGCGATTTAAGATAACACGCGTCACACCGACGTGTACCGTGCACTACCGTTTGAACCACCACTTGACCACCACTTTCTTGCCATACAAGTTTATTACTAATGGAGCAAAATATCTCCTCTCTCATGATGACCTCTTGACCGAAATTTGTGGCTAAAATGCAAGGAAAGAAAGAGAAAATTTTGTGGTGGAAATCAAGCCAAGTGTTGCCTAAACTTGTGGTCCAAATTAATCCTAATCTTCTTGCTTTCTTCTCTTACAAACTTAGCTCATTCTTCTTCATTTTTTCTTCTCCTTGGCCGAAATAAGAGAGAGAGAGAGAGACAAAGAGAGTTCATCTCATTCTCCTTCATTTCTTCTCCAAATCTTGAAAAGTTTCTTCTATTCGCGCAAATCTACTCCGATTAAGTTGTTATCTAGCTCAAGTGCTACCTACCGGTGTAATTTTCTTGAGGAACAAAGACCTTGAACACTTGTTTCTAGTTGCCTTGGAAAGGTATATATGCTAGAATCTTGATTCTCCGATTAAATGCATGATTAGTTGCTAAATATGTCACATATGGTTGAATTATTGATGTATGTGGTGAAATAGAGGCTTGGATCATGATTTTTCCATTTTATTGGAATTTTTACAGTTTTCCTATGATTCTTCTAGTGCTTAAAATTTGGGGCTTTGATGTTTAAAGTCTAATATGGGAAGTTAAGATGGTGAAGCAAGCCAAAAAAAAAGAAATTAGCATTTGATTTCAAGAATTTCCAGATTTCAGGGACTTGAAAATTCAGTTCTGCCCGTTTCTATATCACCTAGTTAGAGGCCGAATTTGGCTTGGCATAAAACATGAAAGTTATAGAGAATGATGTTTTCTAGTTACCTGTAAACTTTCAGCCCAATCCGAGCTTGGTACCATGTGAAAAGTCCAAAATACCCTTACTATTTTAAGTATTTCCTAAGCAGTCCGTGTGATCAGTTAAGTCCAGTTTATCACGTTTTTTTGACTAGTATTCATTCTGATTTAGCTTTTTGCCAAAACATGAAAGTTGTAGAATTCTGAATTAGCTTTCAAATGCCTCTAAGAACACCTGATTCGGACTTGTGTACTCTGACATATGTCCATTACAGTGTTCTGCGTTTAAACAGCCGACGAATTGGTTTCTGGTTTAGTAATTCGAGCATTTGACCAAGTTACATTAGAAACTGGACTAAGTGACCTTCATGAACATTGTAGCCCTGAGTCTTAACTTCGAAACGGCATAGGTTACATCTTAATCCGATAAGCGTAGCCTCGGATAAGTTATTTCCGATTTCATACGTCAAATCTGTCTTTTGCTAAATTGAATTTCTGCACTTGTTATTACTGTATTTCTTATTCTTATGATATTTTGAGCCTATGGAACGGCTCTTGACTTGAATTGCTTATGTGTGATGTTGGGTTGTGGTTGAGGAAAAATAATGAAGCCGAAATGGCTGGAAAATTTGGTAAACACAAAGGGCGTGCTGCCCAAATTTTCGCTCGAGGGCTAGGTTTCTATTTGAACTTGTATACTTTTGTTTAGCCAATACCATGACCGGTTTTCCATTTTAAAACATGATTTTTCATCCTTGGGTTCAAACAACCCTCTTCTTACTTGAAAGTGATCTTTACACGTTTCATTCCTAATTAGTCGGGTTTCTTTGTTTCCCTTAAATGTTTTGCTCGATAAACTGTAATATGCTCTCTTGTTCAACCATAGGTTTCATTGGTGACTAAGGGTAATATCCGGAAGGATATTTTGCACGTTATTGTGCGTAAATAGGTGAGTGTTCTATATATGTTTTGTTTCTATGACTATGTGGATTGTTGGGTCTATGTGATTATTTGTGACTATTTGATTAAATGTTACTTGTTTTCTATGATTTCTAAAATGAACTTTTTCTAGGTGAGTGTGTACTTTATCGTACTCGACCTAAATAAATATGAAATTTTCAATGATTTAATGATGGAAACATTAGTTGCGCATGATGTAAGCCTTTTGGCTGAATTGGGCCCTGCCCTTCGTTACCGATCGACTCGAGCCAGAAGCGGACTCGGTCGGGCGATATGGTGACCCTGGGTGAATTTGGTATACTCGAGTATTACCTTGTAGTCCGGCTACGTCCGGATGGGTGGAGTCCGGCCAATGTCCGGATGGGTGGAGTCCGGTCAACGTCCGGAAAAGGGGATGAACGAACAAAAGGATGAACGAGGGATTCTACTTACAAAAAAATGTATTTTCAAACGATTGGAGGAATAAGGGGAAATGTCAGGGGAACGAACGAACAAACAAATAGCTCCTCGTGAGCCTGTATCCTTTTAATGAATGTATTATCATTGCTTTATATTGAACATGTTTTCTGGATTAAATGTTATTACATGACTAATGTTCCTTGTTTAATTACTTGTTTATATATATAGAACCTCACTGGGCTTTTTAGCTCATACCACGTCAATTGTTTTCCTTAGCAGGGGAAGGCGAGCAAGGACGAGCGTTCTGTATAGTCTAGTTGATCTAGTTCTTTGGCCTTGTAATGGTTCTCGCCCTAGTGCTTGGCACGGGCTGGTTGTATGAGGAATGAGAGCCCTTGTATATTCGATGTTTGTACTTGAATGGTAAAAACTTTGAAGACTTCTGGTGTGTAGAAGTTTCTTATCTTTTACTTGAGCATCTATTGTCTATGGATGTATATACATGATTCGAGTTCCATAGTGAGTGAGTCCTGGCGATAGCTGGGCAGGCGACCCGCTGAACCCTGGGGTACGCCCTAGGGGGAAGTGGGGCCGTCACACTGGGGGTGGACGACAGTCGGTTACAAGCAGAGGGGCTCAGTCCAGGGGTGGCTCAGCCGGGAGAGGCCAAGGCGGAAACTTCCAGAAGGGTTCAGGTTCGGCGTCCCGTGGGCCTTGTGGGTACTGCGGAAAGCCGAATCACTCTGAAGATAATTGCTGGAAGAAGGGAGGTAAATGTCTACATTGCGGAAGCGCAGACCACAAGCTTGCTACCTGTCCACTCTTAAAGCAAGATGAAAAGGGAGCTCAAATGGCGCCAAAGACCAATACGGGACCGGATAAGGGGAATGGGACGAACAATGAAGTTTAACAAAAATCAAGTGCGAACAAGTGCGGAAATGAAGTTTAACAAAAGACAGATTTGACGGGGTTTTACGGAATGGACACATCCGAGGCTAAGCTTATCGGATTGAGGTGAAACTTATACTGTTTCGAAGCTAAGACACAGGGCTAAAATTTTGTTGAAGACAACTTAGTCCAAATTCTAGTGTAACCTAGTCAAATTCCCAATTCACAGAGCCAAAATCCAACTAACCGGCTAGTTAACTGTACTACGTTTAAATAGTCATATCTCAGGCTACCAAAGTCCATTTAAGATGTTCTTGGAGGAGTTAAAAAGCTAAGACAACGTACTAAAACTTTTATATTTTGGAAAATGGCTAAATCAGCACGGATCATAGTGAATAGACATGATCAATTGGATGAACTGTCTAAAACGGATCACTGGATGCATCCTAGGGCAGTGAGGGTATTTTGGTCTTTTCACAGGATTCGTTGCTCCAGTTGGGTTGAAATTTTGTAGACAACTATAAAACATCATTATCTACAACTTTCATGTTTTATGATAAGCCTAATTCAGCCTCTAACATCACGAACTGGAACCAGACAAAACTGAGCTACAATTTTCCAGAAATCTGAAATTTTATGGTTTCAAAGGAAACTTTCTTCATTTCTTGCTTCAATCACTACCACAACCTCTTATATAAGCTTAGATACAACATATACTATCCATACATCAAGTATAGGTAGAAAATCATCAAACCCTAACTCATGTAACTCAAGAACATACACTATATCCATCCAAATCATTATAATAGGTATCATCCACCACAAATTTAAGGTGCTATGCCAAATTAAGCAAGATCAAGAGTAAGAAATGGTAAATCAGCATTATTACCTTACTAAAGTTACTACCAAGAGCAGCCCTAGCTTTTCCTTCTAAAATTTCACCAACACACCACTAGCTAAACACTCAAAGAAAGTTTTAATCGGATTAGTTTCTTGTTTCCTCACCTAAGAGACTCAAACTCAAGATGAAATGGTGTATCTCTCCCTTGGTTTTTCTCTCCCTCTCTCTCAGCCAAAGCAAGAAGAAATGATGAAGAAAGGAAGCAAAATGGTGATAAGAAGGCAAGACAATTTGGTCTTGGTCAAGGCCCTAGATGGCCAACAAGTGGCATCACCAATTTCCACTCATTTTTTTTGCTTTTTCCTTGCCAATTTAGTCAACATTTTCGGCCAAAGCTAGCTGAGAATGAGGGATTTTGCTCAAATATTAATGAGCTTATATCGTAAGAAAGTGGTGACCAAGTGGTGTGTTCAATCGGTAGTGCACGGAACACATCGATTCGTACCGTTTTTCCTTAAATCACACGTACTAGGGTTTTTACTTCCTATTCACTAACTTTTTATCATTGCTTCTAATCCATATTATTTCTCACCTAAAAGTCACTCTTAAGCACCAAATTTGATCCTTACTCCGTACCGGATAATTGCTCTACGGATACACGAAAAATCCTATTTCACTTCGAATTGAAATCGGAAAGGAAAACCCTAATTTCCTATGATCATTGGCACTTTTCTAAGGTGATTGAGTAGTAGGATAGTATAGAATAATAATTGCCAAATAATTTTCAAATAAAAGGGAATTTTCAAGAAATATATAAGGAATTTACAAGTCCTCACAAAATCCTACTGAAGTTCGAAGTTTTATAGGGTTAGCAGGGTATTACCGAAAATTTATTAAGGATTTTTCTAAAATTGTTGGACCCATGACTGAGCTGACTAAGAAAAGTGAGAAATTTATATGGAGTACTAAGTGTGAAGAAAGTTTTCTAGAATTAAAAGGACGTTTGACAAGAGCGCCCGTATTAACTCTACCGAATGGGAAGGATAGTTTTGTGGTCGATACGGATGCTTCAAAGGAAGGCTTGAGATGTGTATTAATGTAAAATGAGAAAGTGATAGCTTATGTGTGAGGACTCGTAATTTATTTTATTTATTTATTTTATCGATTTATTCACTTATTTATTGGTTTACCCTAAAAGGGTTATTTTTATATTTAAGTACTCAAGTATTAGTTAGTAATACTATCGTTACAAGAATTTTTTTGAAATTTCACTTTATCGTGCACAAATCGGAAGTGCGTGTTTTCGCGCGTGATTAATTGAGGGATTTTGGACATTTATTTTGAGACTATTAATAGTGAATAATAATAATGTTAATGGAAGTGCATTAGAGGTTTAGTGCATAAGTGAAACAAATCCCAGATGAAATGGGCACAAAACGCGCGCGTACGCGCACTATTGAAAAGTTGACTTTTGTGCACCTTAGAGCCAACTACCAAGCTTACTCTAGAAGCTTTTGATCAGCACAACACTCTCGCTTTTCTCTCTCAAACAGCCGGCCACATCAAGGAGAAGAAGGAACCAAAACTTCTTTATCATCTCACTCAATCTTTCACCAAATCACTTCAAATTCATACCACAACTTGGAGATCATCTTGGACTAGGAGAGGAGCTTCATTCTCATGGTTTTCTTGGAGCTCTAAGGACTGAAAATTTTGAGTTCATCATCTAAGGAGGTAGCAAACCATCCAACCCTTGAAACTTTATCATTGTAAGTTAGATTAGACTTAGAAGCTTGTAGCTTCATGTGGGTAGCTTTAGATGGTTGAAAACAACGGACTTGATGATCTGATTTGATGAGTTTAGATGTTATTTGTGTTGATTAAGTGTTAATCTAGTAGAGATAAGTGGAAAAGTGAAAAGAAAATCAAAGGAAGTGATGCATGAAGAAGGGCCGAATCTGCCCTGTTCTTGTCAAACCGTTGGTGCAAATTTTTTGTAGTTAAATTGACTTGATTTTGATTTAGATATTTTGTATAGGTTTTGTGGAAAGTTTCCACCAAAAATCACTTGATTTGGTTGGGTAAATGTTTGGATTTCGAAATTTCTTCATGGCTGGAAAACGTGTCCAGAGTTACCCTGGCAGCGAATTTCAAATGACTATAACTCTTTGCTCCGATGTCCAAATCAAGTGCCATTTGTGGCACTAGAAACAAGACACTTCCAGTTTTCTAACGGTATAAAATGCATCCCCTGATTCAACTTGAGTAAACTCTACTAGCCTTTCAAATTTAACTGTCCTGTTTCACTACTGTGTTAGAAATGATTTGTTGCTCGAATATGAGCTAGTTATGGATAGAATTTTAGAATGATTTCTTCTGTGAAATTATAGCCTTATGAATGTAGTTTCCAAAGCCACTCACCACAGTCAATTCCAAGTTGAATTGACTGAGTTGTGGCCAAATTACATAACTGCATTAGTGATTGAAAACCCTAATTTTGGTTTAGCCAATGGCTTATTTCGAATTGGGACTTGCTATTTTGAAACTTTTATTGTCAATCACCTACCAAATGTGTTTTGGATGTTTCTTAGACCTTGTCTTCATAAATAAACCGGATTTGAGTCGATTTCATTGGCCAAAAGTTAGAAAAAGGAAAACAGAAGTACAAGGCAGATTTGCCTTGGAAATTCTTGGAATTTCAGTGGCTTTGGTAACTGACCTTCCATGCGAATTTTTACATGAAATTTGACAGAGGAATAGCCCTTATATGGTAGGGTAATACTACCAAATTTGGTGCCATTCCAAGTCCATTTCGATGCCCAACCAAGGTCTCAAAGTTCATGTTTCAAATCTGGAAAACCCTTGTTCAGTGAGAAATTTTCAGCAACTTTGAGCTGCTATATCTTGGCGCTCAAAACTCTGATTCTTGTTCCGTTTGTTGTGTTTTAAACTTTGATTGTAACTCTAATTGATTTCCAAATTTTAGAGGTTAGTTCATATTCTGTGAATTTTTCCAAATTTCCAAAGTTTGCCAAAAACCAACCCCAAATCTGTCCGGGGAGTCCGAATCAGCAACTTTGAGCTGAATTTTGAGTGTCTTCCATTTTGAATCATGGAAAAGTGTCTTCTAGGAACTTTTAGTACTTTGGAAGTAGTTTCCAACGGTACCAATTTTTCCAATTTTGGACCTACAGAGAGTGAGATGTGATTTTTCAAAGATCACACCTCAAATCTGAAATTTCCGAACTTAAAGAAAATTGAGTCCTTAGCACTCTCTATTTTCCTTCGAGATTGCTTGACCATTTTACACTTGATTTCAAGATGAAAATTAGATTTTTTCTTATATTATTAAACTCCACTTTTGAGTCTCGATTTACGAGTAATTAAGGCTCATTTTTGTGATATTTTTTTAGATTGTACAAGTGTACAACTTTCTTGATAATTAGGGGTTTTAAGCGATAGTGTGTAATAGTTCATTATTAATTGTTCAGACACTCAAGAGGACCTTCAAGAGGATCCCACGGTGGATGCCTGAACCCTCAAGTGAGCACTACTTCTTTGTTTTTGATTGGTGAGTGTCAAGTGCGTGAAATATGTGTTACGTGCTAATTGTTATTGATAATCGAATATTTTGAAAATGCTGAGTCGAGTGTGTATTTTACCGCACTCTTTCTCATTTGAATGAATCGTATTTAAATTGATTGAAATATATTGAATGAAATGATTGATTGAAATAATTCAATGATTGAATGAATGAAATGGTATGCTATGGCTGCATACATCGTTGGAGTGAATCTCCTCAACTCATAAATGTTAATTGGGGGACGCCTAAATTCTAACTGGCCAACCTTGGACTCGAAGCGGCACGGGCTTGGTCGGGCTCCCTGGCAAGCCATGAGAAAATATAAGTTTGACCTATTGAGAGGTTTTGCTTGGCATACTCGAGCAGTATCGCCTCAAACAAATGACAGGCGGGCCCGGTACAGGGGTATGTAACGGTGAATGGGGACGTGATAAGTGAAGTTCTACAGACTATAACCTACCCGATTGACGGAGTGTCGACTCGTGGAGGTTCTTGATCGTGCAAGTGGAAAAATAGCTCTTGAGAGCTCCTATATCCTTGAATTGTTTCTGTTTACTTTTCTAGCTCGAATTGTTATTTACTTGAATATTATTGTTTTACTCATCAAATGGGATTGTTACTTAAACAACATGCTTGCATGTGTGTTTTCTTGGCCTGACAAGCAATTGCACACTCCGTAGATTTGTTTTCCTTAACAAGAATGGACATGGAGTGAAATTCGAAGAAACCCCTTTGGATGTCCTTTAGTATTAAGGTTTCAAATGTGAATGACTAGACATTTTGCCTGTTGCATATTTTGGGAATTGATGTATCTTTTGGATACCTGATGTAAGAATTGGATAGCTGATGTATTTTGAACTCGTGGTGTAAGACTTGGATATTCGATTATGGAAGTGACTTTTCTTTATTGGGCTTGTATTAATCGTTATGTATTGTTAAGCGTGAATCGAATTGTCTTGAGTGTTGGCGAGAGTTGGGCAGGAATCCCGCGGATACCCTTTGGTTCGTCTTAGGAGAAGTGGGGGCGTCACATTATGCCTCTAGGAAATTAAAGCCGCGCGAGAAAATTTACCTGACTCATGATTTGGAGTTAGCGGCTGTAGTGTTTGCATTGAAGAAATGGAGGCATTACCTTTATGGGGTGACGTTTGAGGTTTGTACCAACCACAAGAGCCTTAAGTATTTGTTTTCTCAAAAGGAGCTGAACTTGAAACAACGCTGGTGGATGGAATTCTTGGAAGATTATGATTGCACGATAAAGTACCACCCAAGAAAAGCCAATGTAGTGGCTGATGCTTTAAGTCGTCAAGTGCAGGTAGCAGGATTGATGATTAAAGAGATGCACTTGTTGGAGGAGGTTAGTGTATGGAATCCCCTACTTGAACCGAGAAAAGTAATTCTGGGGAATATCGTCGTGAAATCCACTTTGTTGGAAAGTATCAAGGAGATTCAGGAAAAGGACCCTGAAGTACAAAAATGGTTGGAAAAAGTCAAAAAGGGAGAAAAGTCGGATTTTAACTTGGAAGTGAATGGTGTGTTGAGGTTTCGAGATCGGATAGTAGTGCTAAAGGACGAAGGGTTTAAGAAGGAAATTTTGGAAGAAACATACCGATCTAAGTACATGGTACACCTTGGAGGGAATAAAATATACCAAGACTTGAAGAGTTTGTATTGGTGGGAGAGCATGAAGAAGGAAATTGCTCAATTTGTCCAGACCTGTTTAATTTGTCAACAGGTTAAAGCCGAACATCAGAAACCATCAGGTCTTTTGTAACCTTTAGAAATACCCGAGTGGAAATAGGAAAATATCACCATGGATTTTGTATCTGGATTACCTAGGACACAAAGGGGTTATGATGCCATTTGGGTAATAGTGGATAGGTTGACCAAATCGGCTCACTTTTTGCCGATTAGTATGAAGTACCTGTTGGAGAAGTTAGCTAAGTTATACTTGGATGAAATTATAAGACTACATGGGATACCTGTGAGTATTGTGTCCGATCGAGACCCTAGGTTTGTCTCGTGATTCTGGCAAAAGATGCAAGAGGTGTTGGGGACTAAATTAAATTTTAGTACTGTTTACCATTGTGACGACCCCACCTCCCCCTAAGGCGTACCAAAGGGTTCGGCGGATCGCCTGCCCAGCTCTCGCCAGGACTCACTCACTCTGGAACTCGAATCATGTATATACATCCATAGACAATAGATGCTCAAGTAAAAGATAAGAAACTTCTACACACCAGAAGTCTTCAAAGTTTTTACCATTCAAGTACAACCATCGAATATACAAGGGTTCTCATTCCTCATACAACCAGCCCGTGCCAAGCACTAGGGCGAGAACCATTACAAGGCCAAAGAACTAGATCAACTAGACTATACCGAACGCTCGTCCTTGCTCGCCTTCCCCTGCTAAGGAAAACAATTAACGTGGTATGAGCTAAAAAGCCCAGTGAGGTTCTATATATATAAACAAGTAATTAAACAAGGAACAGTAGTCATGTAATAACAATTAATCCAGAAAACATGTCCAATATAAAGCAATGATAATGCATTCATTAAAAGGATACGGGCTCCCAAGGAGCTTCTTTGTTCGTTCGTTCGTTCCCCTGACATTTCCCCTTATTCCTCCAATTATTTGAAAATTTCCTTTTTGAGAAGTAAAACCCTCGTGCCTGCGTTCGTTCATTCATCCCTTTCCGGACGTTGGCCGGACTCCACCCATCCGGACGTTGGCCGGACTCCACCTACCCGGACATGGCCGGTCTACAAGGTAATACTCGAGTATACCAAATTCACCCAGGTCACCATATCGCCCGACCGAGTCCGCTTCTGGCTCGAGTCGATCGGTAACAAGAGCAAGGGCCCAGTTCAGCCAAAAGGCTTACATTCATGCGCAACTAGTATTTCAACATTTAATCACCGAAAATTTCATATTTATTTAGGTCGAGTGCGATAAAGTACACACTCACCTAGCAAAAGTTCATTTTAAAAATCATAGAAAACAAGTAACATTTAATCAAATAGTCACAAATAATCACATAGATCCAACAATCCACATAGTCATAGAAACAAAACGTATATAGAACACTCACCTATTTACGCACAACAACGTGCAAAATATCCTTCCGGATATTATTTTTAGTCACCGAGAAAACCTAAGATTAAACGAAAAGAATATTACCACTCATTTGTCACAACCAATTAGGTGCAATCAAAGAGACTCGTCGCATGATGAGTAGAACGTATAAAAAGACTTTAAAGTGGAACGTGGACATTTGGACTCGTGGATAAAAATAACTAGGGTTTCATAGACCACACATAAAACCAACTCAAAAGGGTTATAAAATTTTCTAATAGAAACACTTGAACTAAAGACAAATCAAAATCCAACTAGATAGACTAGGAAATACCATTTTCGGAATCGTTTATGTGGTTGAAACTTATCTTATATTCAAGTAGATATTATAGACTAATTGTCTTAATGAAATTCATGAAAAAAAGAGGACAAAATACTCAAGAAAATCCTAAACTACTCCTCTTTATTTGGCAAGAGTAAGTAAACATTTGGAGTTTCCAATTGAAGAAGGATCATGTTTTTAAGATGGAAAAACGGTCATAGTATTTTACAAGTTCAAATAAACCTTAGCTTTCGGGCGAAAATTTGGGCAGCATGCCCTTTGTGTTTACCTAATTTTCCAGCCATTTTGGCTTCATTATTTTTCCTCAACCACAACCCAACATCACACATAAGCAATTCAAGTCAAGAGCCGTTCCATAGGCTCACAATATCATAAGAATAAGAAATACAGAAATAACAAGTGCAGAAATTCAATTTAGCAAAAGACAGATTTGACGTATGAAAGCGGAAATAACTTATCCGAGGCTACGCTTATTGGATTAAGACGCAAATTATGCTGTTTCGAAGCTAAGACACAGGGCTACAATGTTCATGAAGGTCACTTAGTCCAGTTTCTAATGTAACTTGGTCAAATTCTCAAATTACTAAACCAGAAATCAATTCGTCGGCTGTTTAAATGCATTACACTGTAATGGACATATCTCAGAGTACACAAGTCCGAATCAGGTTTTCTTAGAGGCATTTGAAAGATAATTCAGAATACTACAACTTTCATGTTTTGGCAAAAAGCTAAATCAGAATGAATACTAGTCAAAAAAACGTGATAAACTGGACTTAACTGATGAAACGGACTGCTGGGAAATTTTTAAAACAGTGAGGGTATTTTGGACTTTTCACATCCTACGTTGCTCCGATTGAGCTGAAATTTTATAGACACCTACAAAATACCATTCTATACAACTTTCATGTTTTGACCCTAGGCCAAATCGGCCTCTAACATGAAGCTACAAAACCGGACAGAAAAGGGGAAAAAATTCCAGAAATCTGGAATTCTTATAATCAATTGCTAACTTCTTTGTTTTTGGCTTGCTTCACCATCTTAACTTCCCATATTAAACTTTAAACATCAAAGCCCCAAATTTTAAGCACTAGAAAAATCATAGGAAAGCTGAAAAATATTCCAATAAAATGGAAAATCATGACCCAAGCCTCTATTTCACCACATACCTCAATAATTCAACCATATGTGACGTATTTAGCAACTAATCGTGAATTTAATCGGAGAGTCAAGGTTCCAGCATGTATACCTTTCCAAGGAGACTAGAAACAAGTGTTCAAGGCCTTTGTTCCTCAAGAAAATTACACCGGTAGGTAGCCTTTGTGCTAGATAACAACTTAATCGGAGTAGATTTGCGCGAATAGAAGAAACTTTTCAAGATTTGGAGAAGAAATGAAGGAGAATGAGATGAACTCTCTTTGTCTCTCTCTCTCTCTCTTATTTCGGCCAAGATGCAGAATTAATGAAGGAAATTAAGCTAAGCTTGTGTTATAAGAAGGTTGGAAAGCTAAGGATTAATTCTAGCCACAAGTTTGGCTAACACTTGGACTAATCTTGACCACAAATTTTTCTCTCTCTTGTTGCATTTCTAACCTCTAATTTTCGGCCAATAGGAGGGCTAAGATGTGACGCCCCGAAAAAAAAAAAAAAGAGTTTGAGAACCCGTAAAAACCCTAATCTTTTCCGAGGGTTTTATTTCCTTTAATAGCATGTTTTCTGCATTTCCTGGCTTAGGAAATTTTCCTGAGGAATTTTTATGAGTAATTATAGTTTTTAGATGGTTTTTCTAGTATTGGAGAGTTTTTGGAAAATTAAGAGTGTATAATGGACGTGGGACCCACTAGTGCGAAAAGTTCGGAAAAATTCGGCCAATAAGGTTAAGTTTCGGATACTGTGTAAAATTTATCGGGTGTTAAGAGATAAGTAGAGTGTGTGAAATGATTGATGTGAGAGAGAAAAGAAAGGATAGGATTGCATTTATGAGAGTGACAAGTGTCACCATTTCATTTGATTTGACTTAAGAGTTACTATTCTTTTTTTTTTGACTTTTGACCAAAATTGGTTAAATATCTAAAAATTTCACAAAAAATCACCATTTTCTTACCTTGGATGGCCGGCCCTCTTAGCTCAAGAAGGAAGAAAGCTTCTTCAATTTTCAAGCTCCCAATTAGCTCAAATCAACCAAAACAATTGCATAAATTAGTTTCTACTCCATAAAATCTTTCTAGTTGGTGTTAGTGGTTGATTTGGTGAAGTTTTTTGGAAGAGTTAAGGTGTCCAACATCTCTATCTCTCTTGGTTACTAGGTGAGTGGTGTGTGAATTCCCTCTTGCACTTAATGAAGCTTAAGTTATGCTTATTAGTGATTAAAGTGCTGAAATTTCTGGTTTTATCTTGGTTTGAAGTGATTTGGTGAAGTTTTGATTTTATTGATGATTTTTCTGGTTTAATTGGATTATGGTGTTGTGGTTGTTTATGATGATTGATAATGAGGGGTTATGACTCTAGTGGATGGAAATGATTGATATTTGCAACCAATTTTGGATTTGGAATAAATTTTGGAAAGTTAGGGTTCATGAAGCTACATTCTGCCCGAATTTATTTCACCATGTTAGAGGCCGAATTGGCCTTGGCTTGAAACATGAAAGTTGTAGGTATTGATGAGGTTGAAGTGCCTGCAAAATTTCAGGTCATTTGGATTAGTGTAGAGTGAGATATGTCGATTTTACTATTGCTGATCTGGGTTGCTCAGAATGTGAAAACTGCGCTTGTAATCGCTTGTTTTGACTGGAATTGGTTTGGATTTTGTTGTTGGTGTCTTCTGAGGAAATGTAGCTGGATGTCTTAGCTAACATATGCCTTTGGAAGTTTGGCATTTGGACCTGTATAGACTGAGTTGTGTTCATTACAGCATTGTGTGATTTGTAAACCTGTTTTTGGTGGTTCTGGTGTAGTATTTGGCATATTTGACCTAGTTGTGCTAGGATTTGGATTGAGTGGCCTTCTACATTGTTGTAACCCTGTTTCATAGCTTCGAAACGGTGGGTCTTACACCCCCATCCGACAATCGTAGCGCCTTTGGTACCATTACCGCAAAATGACGTCAAAACTGTTTTTCTGGTTTTGAGCTTAACCTTCATTTCCGGACTTTTCCCTAGCTTGACTTGTCTTTGTACTACTTGGAGCTTGCTGAATGGATATTAGATGAACTTATTTGTGTGACTTTGGGACTGGCTGAAGTAATAATGAAGCCATGATGGCTGGAAAAGTTAGCAAATGTAGGGGAAGTGCTGTCCGAACTTTGAAGGGACTTGTTTGCATTGGGTTTGTGATCTAAGGCTTGGATTTGAGCAAGGCAATGTTATATGATGGATGGTTTCTGAGCCGTGGAGGTGAGTGACCTCAAACTACTTCTAAAGTTATTTATGAACCGTTTCTTACATTATTTACTTTTGAACTGTCTCCAAAGTTACTTTTGAAATGTTTTTGTGCATATCATGCGTGCTGGCATGTGAGTGTGCCTTGTTTGCTATATTTCTTGACTTCATGACTTGTATTTTGGTTGATAACGTGTTAAGCGCTTATAATGATTTCCAAAACGAGTTTTCGAGGCGAGTGTGTACTTTATCGCACTCGACCTCGATAAATGTGAAATTTTCGATTGAAATGTTACTTGCGCATGAATGTAAGCCTTTTGGGCTGAACTGGCCATTGCCCCTTGTTACCGGTCGTCTTGAGCCAGAAGCGGACTCGGTCAGGCGATTAGGAACTTGGGTGAACGTTTGGTATACTCGAGTATTACCTATGTAGGTTGGTGGAGCCTGGCCAAAAGCCAGGGACGGGGTGAATGAAATGAAATGAATGACCAAATGAGCGAGGAAATGTCAGGAGAATGAATGTATCCTTTCATGAATGTTACTATCGCTTTCCATTGTAAATGTTTCTTGAATTATTGATTATTGATGGTTAATGTGTTGGCTTTGTTATGTAATTTCATGTTCGGAACCTTATTGAGATTTTAGCTCATTGAGCTTTGTGGAATTACCATGTGGTGTCATTTTCTGCTTTTGTTTTACTCTCACTGTGCAAATGTTGACCTGTAACAAAATTACATTTTTACCCCCGGTTTGTAACATCCCGAATATTAGGAGGTTGTCTATGAAGAAAATATTAAAGTATATTTCTTCGGGTTTGATTTAAAACCTTATTTTGTTTTAAAAGACTAGAAACCCTAATGTTTTAATCAACAAAAAAAAAAACCCTAGTTTACTTGTGACTAAACGGATTCTTAAATCTCTCATATTTTACTAGAGATCCTAATGTTAATTATTGAAATTGTAAATTCCTCACGTTTTCTTAAAAATTTCCTTTTATTTGAAAATTATTATTTATTAAGGCCCTACTACCCAATTGTTCAACAATAAGTGTAGATGAACCTGGAAATAGGGTTTTACACTTCGGTTTCAAGATTTGAGCAAAATTAGGGTTTTCGTGATTTTTCGCCGGATGAATTTTCGATACTGACCAAGGATCAATTTGGTGATTAAAAGTGACTTTTAAGTGAGAAATAATATGTGATTAGTAGCAATGATATAAGGTTAGTGAATGGGAAGTAAAAACCCTAATACGTGTGTTTTTAAGAAAAACGGCGCGAACCGGCGGGTCCCGCGCACTACCGGTTGAACGCACTACTTGACCACCACTTTCTTACCATACAAGCTTATTGACTTTTGAGCAAAATATCTTCTTGTTTGGCAGCTGCTTTGACCGAAAATTTGAGGCTAGAAAATAGCAAGGAAGAAAGAGAAAAATGAAAGGTGGTGGTGGCGACAAGTGTCGCCACCCTAGAGTTTCTTGGCCAAGTGATTAACTAGCCTTCTTAAACCAATTTTCTGCACTTTCCTCTTCATTTTTCCAGTAGCTGGTCGACCAAGAGGGAGAGAGAAAGTGAGAGCAAGAAACAATTCCTTCTTCTTGATTCTAACCAACCAAGTGACAAATTAAATTTCTAAACCGATTAAACTTACCTTTGAGTGATTAGTTAGTGATTGTTGGTGAAATTTTGGAAAGAGAAAGCTTGGGCTACACTTGGAGAACTCTAATCAAGGTAAGGAAGATGATATCTCTAAATTTTACTTTCAATCTTGTTTAAATTAAGGTTAGTAACTTGATTTGTGGTGGAATCATGGATGCTATCATGTTTTGGAAGTTTTTCCCTCTTTATATGATGAACTAGGGTTTGAGGAATTTCTGCCCAATTTGGTGTATGATGCATATATGTTGTAATTAATTTTATAGAAGGGGTTTTGGTAGTGATTGAAGTGAGAAATTAAGGAAGATTGCATTAAAAACTAAAAATTCCAGATTTCTGGAAATTCTTGCTTCCATTCTGTCCGGTTTTGTAACTGTATGTTGGAGGCCGAATAGGCCTTAGGTCAAAGAATTAAAGTTGTAGAGAATGGTATTTTATAGATACCTATAAAATTTCAGCTCAATCGGAGCAACGTAGGTCACAAAAAGTCCAAAATACCCTTACTGTTTTAAGTTTTTCCTCAGCAGTCCGTTTCTTCAGTTTGTCCAGTTTATTACGTTTTTTCACTAGAATGCGTACTGATTTAGCTTTTTACCAAAACATTAAAGTTGTGGTACTCTGACTTAGCTTTAAAATTCCTCTAAGAACACCTGAATCGGACTTGTGTACTCTGAGATATGACCATTACAGTGTAAGGCGGTTATCAGCCGACAAATTGGATTTTGGTTCTGTAATTTGAGGATTTGACTAAGCTACATTAGGAACTGGACTAAGTGACCTTCATGAACATTGCAACCCTATATCTTAGCTTCGAAACGGCTTAGGTTGCGTCTCAATCCGATAAGTGTAGCCTCGGATATGTTATTTCCGCATTCATACGTCAAATCTGCCTTGTGCTAGATTGTATTTCTGCACTTGCTATTATTGTAATTCCTATTCTTATGATATTGTAAGCCTATGGAACGGCTTTTGACTTGAATTGCTGATATTTATGATGTTGGATTTTGGTTGAAGAAAAATAATGAAGCCTAAATGGCTGGAAATTAGGTAAACACAAAGGGCATGCTGCCCGAATTTTTACTCGAGGTCTAGAAAACTATCTTTGCAACTTGAGTATGAGTTAAGAGTGATTACTGCTTGAACCATCTAGGGTACTTAAGTCTTCTTGTCCCAAGATATATAAATAAGGACTTGGCCGAACTTGTACCCTTGAGAAATGAAATAATGATTGTTCAAAGTACGATTTCCTTGTACTTTCGACTCGCATGACCATTTCAAGTATAAATGTTACAAAGTTTTATCATTTAAAAAGTGAGCGAGTATTTCACGAGTATTCTCCAAGTGAATTTTCATTTCTTGATTCTTATTGAACGAAACGTCTAAGTTTCGAACTCTAATCATGTTTCAAAGTTCTCAAATTGAGTTTTATCGCAGATTTGGACTCCGAACTCGGAGTATAACCTGAAAGTGACCAGTAGCACTATATCTTTTGGGTGAGTGCTTTCAAATACCAAATTGAACTTGATACTTGAACTTGATACGTGACCAATCTGATTACATGTTATATACGTGAATTGTAAGGGCAAGAGTGTACTTTATCGCACTTGCCCTTACGTGATATACTTGTTTATTGTTGCAATTGACTTGATATACTTGATTATGATGCGCGCACTTCCTGGAATTCCAGAAACCCTGTGGCGAGTTACTCTAGTCGAGCCGGCAAAGGCTTGGTCGATTGGGTAACGAACCCTGGGTCTCTTGTATTGTCGAGTGGAGTGATATCTCCTCGACTAATCGGTATACTCGAGTATTACCACCCGTGTTCTTGAGGATTTTGGGCCCAGCTGGGGGTTGAACGGTGGACGGAGAGTCGTTTAAGTGGTGTTCTACTGGATTGGTTACTTACTTGAAAGTTGACGGAGTGTCAACTACTATGTGATCAAGCCCTGATGATGAATGGAAGTTGGCTCCTGAGAGCCATCCGTATCCTTATGCTTTGGAATAATTATTGTTTATTGGATTATTGTTTCTTTTGAAAAATTTCTACACTCGCTCATTTTAAGATTGTTACTTGACGTGTTATTGCTCACATTTATGAACTCTTCATGCTCGTTACTTTGCTATATCAAAAACTTGTACTTATAAATAATGGTCAATTTGCTATTTGGAACCTCACTGGGCTTTTAGCTCATTCCACTCCATTTGTTTTCCTTTCAGGGGTACGAGCGAGGTGTGAGTTATGTAAAGTCTAGCATAGACTAGTTGTTTGATTTTTGACTTGTACCCGCGCTATTCCTCGGATGGAACATGTTGTACTTGGATTGTATACGTTTTGAACTAGTTTGGTGTATTGAGACTTTGTACCTCGATTTCTATCAATGTAAATTATAAGCTTGAATTGGGAATGTTATTTATGGTTCATGGATGTGTGTACATGACTCGTTTGAGATAGGGAGTGAGTCCTGGCGAGAGCTGGGCAGGCGGTCTGCCGAACCCTTTGGTACGCCTTAGGGGGAGGTGGGGTCGTCACAGATGGTATCAGAGCTCCTATTGAGCTCGTGCCGAGAGAGGGTTCTCGGACTGTGGGGATTGGCTTGTTAAGTGTGGAACAATTGTCTATTGTTGGAGACCTTAGTTAGTTATGCCAGGTAGGAATCTCTAATATGGATGATTTACTCTTGGGACCGGCCGGCTCGAGTTGTGAATTGTCTTATTGTGGATTCTTGTACTTGGGTATCACATAGTGAAGAGCGTTAGAATAAGGGTCTGTATCTTGATTGCACTTAAGGTGAGTTTTGATGGAAAAGGTTAAAGCGTGGATGATTCTAACATTTAACCTTGTTATTGGACTGATCAAAGGGGTTTGCAATACTTGAACTGTCTGAGACAGACTAAAATGAGCTCATTTGGAACTTGAACTTGTTTTGGCAAGTGTGCTATTACGTACATGTAATGGACCTGATTTGATTTTACACATAAGTAATATGACCTATATGTGGATTTGAATTCGGTGACTGTTTGAGAATGTGAATTGCTGGGTATAGGCTAGTCAAGTGAGTTCTTATTTGTACCCGTGCTTCTTGAACTTGAAGTAATTGAACCTACTTTTGAACTTATATGTTTGAACCCTGCTTTGACCTTGCTTTTGAACTTATTCGTATTTGTGTGGCTGTAGACCAGCTACTACTCCTCTGTAGCGGTTGAACTAAAACTCTCTGGTGAGGCTTTGCCTGTTGTGTTTCCAAGCACCGCCAGGGGTAAAATTTTGGACTCGAGGCTAAGCCATGTTTTAAATTTTTTCGAATATCTGAGACTCTACTTTTAACTCAGGGCTGGTTATGTGAATTGAGCCCTTTTTGCATGTTCTATTTGGTTATCTCTTAGCTCTTTACTAAATGATAAGGTCATATATAAGGGATTGGAGTGATTTCTAGTACCTGACTGACTTTGAAGGACTCTTAGTACTTATTGGAATTTCGAGGGCGAAATTCTTTTAAGGAGGGGAGATTGTAACATCCCGAATATTAGGAGGTTGTCTATGAAGAAAATATTAAAGTATATTTCTTCGGGTTTGATTTAAAACCTTATTTTGTTTTAAAAGACTAGAAACCCTAATGTTTTAATCAACAAAAAAAAAAACCTAGTTTACTTGTGACTAAACGGATTCTTAAATCTCTCATATTTTACTAGAGATCCTAATGTTAATTATTGAAATTGTAAATTCCTCACGTTTTCTTAAAAATTTCCTTTTATTTGAAAATTATTATTTATTAAGGCCCTACTACCCAATTGTTCAACAATAAGTGTAGATGAACCTGGAAATAGGGTTTTACACTTCGGTTTCAAGATTTGAGCAAAATTAGGGTTTTCGTGATTTTTCGCCGGATGAATTTTCGATACTGACCAAGGATCAATTTGGTGATTAAAAGTGACTTTTAAGTGAGAAATAATATGTGATTAGTAGCAATGATATAAGGTTAGTGAATGGGAAGTAAAAACCCTAATACGTGTGTTTTTAAGAAAAACGGCGCGAACCGGCGGGTCCCGCGCACTACCGGTTGAACGCACCACTTGACCACCACTTTCTTACCATACAAGCTTATTGACTTTTGAGCAAAATATCTTCTTGTTTGGCAGCTGCTTTGACCGAAAATTTGAGGCTAGAAAATAGCAAGGAAGAAAGAGAAAATGAAAGGTGGTGGTGGCGACACTTGTCGCCACCCTAGAGTTTCTTGGCCAAGTGATTAACTAGCCTTCTTAAACCAATTTTCTGCACTTTCCTCTTCATTTTTCCAGCAGCTGGTCGACCAAGAGGGAGAGAGAAAGTGAGAGCAAGAAACAATTCCTTCTTCTTGATTCTAACCAACCAAGTGACAAATTAAATTTCTAAACCGATTAAACTTACCTTTGAGTGATTAGTTAGTGATTGTTGGTGAAATTTTGGAAAGAGAAAGCTTGGGCTACACTTGGAGAACTCTAATCAAGGTAAGGAAGATGATATCTCTAAATTTTACTTTCAATCTTGTTTAAATTAAGGTTAGTAACTTGATTTGTGGTGGAATCATGGATGCTATCATGTTTTGGAAGTTTTTCCCTTTTTATATGATGAACTAGGGTTTGAGGAATTTCTGCCCAATTTGGTGTATGATGCATATATGTTGTAATTAATTTTATAGAAGGGGTTTTGGTAGTGATTGAAGTGAGAAATTAAGGAAGATTGCATTAAAAACTAAAAATTCCAGATTTCTGGAAATTCTTGCTTCCATTCTGTCCGGTTTTGTAACTGTATGTTGGAGGCCGAATAGGCCTTAGGTCAAAGAATTAAAGTTGTAGAGAATGGTATTTTATAGGTACCTATAAAATTTCAGCTCAATCGGAGCAACGTAGGTCACAAAAAGTCCAAAATACCCTTACTGTTTTAAGTTTTTCCTCAGCGGTCCGTTTCTTCAGTTTGTCCAGTTTATTACGTTTTTTAACTAGAATGCGTACTGATTTAGCTTTTTACCAAAACATGAAAGTTGTGGTACTCTGACTTAGCTTTAAAATTCCTCTAAGAACACCTGAATCGGACTTGTGTACTCTGAGATATGACCATTACAGTGTAAGGCGGTTATCAGCCGACAAATTTGATTTTGGTTCTGTAATTTGAGGATTTGACTAAGCTACATTAGGAACTGGACTAAGTGACCTTCATGAACATTGCAGCCCTATATCTTAGCTTCGAAGTGGCTTAGGTTGCGTCTCAATCCGATAAGTGTAGCCTCGGATATGTTATTTCCGCATTCATACGTCAAATCTGCCTTGTGCTAGATTGTATTTCTGCACTTGCTATTATTGTAATTCCTATTCTTATGATATTGTAAGCCTATGGAACGGCTTTTGACTTGAATTGCTGATATTTATGATGTTGGATTTTGGTTGAAGAAAAATAATGAAGCCTAAATGGCTGGAAATTAGGTAAACACAAAGGGCATGCTGCCCGAATTTTTACTCGAGGTCTAGAAAACTATCTTTGCAACTTGAGTATGAGTTAAGAGTGATTACTGCTTGAACCATCTAGGGTACTTAAGTCTTCTTGTCCCAAGATATATAAATAAGGACTTGGCCGAACTTGTACCCTTGAGAAATGAAATAATGATTGTTCAAAGTACGATTTCCTTGTACTTTCGACTCGCATGACCATTTCAAGTATAAATGTTACAAAGTTTTATCATTTAAAAAGTGAGCGAGTATTTCACGAGTATTCTCCAAGTGAATTTTCATTTCTTGATTCTTATTGAACGAAACGTCTAAGTTTCGAACTCTAATCATGTTTCAAAGTTCTCAAATTGAGTTTTATCGCAGATTTGGACTCCGAACTCGGAGTATAACCTGAAAGTGACCAGTAGCACTATATCTTTTGGGTGAGTGCTTTCAAATACCAAATTGAACTTGATACTTGAACTTGATACGTGACCAATCTGATTACATGTTATATACGTGAATTGTAAGGGCAAGAGTGTACTTTATCGCACTTGCCCTTACGTGATATACTTGTTTATTGTTGCAATTGACTTGATATACTTGATTATGATGCGCGCACTTCCTGGAATTCCAGAAACCCTGTGGCGAGTTACTCTAGTCGAGCCGGCAAGGGCTTGGTCGATTGGGTAACGAACCCTGGGTCTCTTGTATTGTCGAGTGGAGTGATATCTCCTCGACTAATCGGTATACTCGAGTATTACCACCCGTGTTCTTGAGGATTTTGGGCCCAGCTGGGGGTTGAACGGTGGACGGAGAGTCGTTTAAGTGGTGTTCTACTGGATTGGTTACTTACTTGAAAGTTGACGGAGTGTCAACTACTATGTGATCAAGCCCTGATGATGAATGGAAGTTGGCTCCTGAGAGCCATCCGTATCCTTATGCTTTGGAATAATTATTGTTTATTGGATTATTGTTTCTTTTGAAAAACTTCTACACTCGCTCATTTTAAGATTGTTACTTGACGTGTTATTGCTCACATTTATGAACTCTTCATGCTCGTTACTTTGCTATATCAAAAACTTGTACTTATAAATAATGGTCAATTTGCTATTTGGAACCTCACTGGGCTTTTAGCTCATTCCACTCCATTTGTTTTCCTTCAGGGGTACGAGCGAGGTGTGAGTTATGTAAAGTCTAGCATAGACTAGTTGTTTGATTTTTGACTTGTACCCGCGCTATTCCTCGGATGGAACATGTTGTACTTGGATTGTATACGTTTTGAACTAGTTTGGTGTATTGAGACTTTGTACCTCGATTTCTATCAATGTAAATTATAAGCTTGAATTGGGAATGTTATTTATGGTTCATGGATGTGTGTACATGACTCGTTTGAGATAGGGAGTGAGTCCTGGCGAGAGCTGGGCAGGCGGTCTGCCGAACCCTTTGGTACGCCTTAGGGGGAGGTGGGGTCGTCACACGGTTACTTATTGAACTTCTAAAACATTACAATGATTTCACTGGCTCACGAGAGCAAAAATACGTACATCTGATTTCTGAACCATGACATCAATGAAATGAATTTTTGTGAAAACTATTTGATTACTGATTTTACTGGTTACTCACTGGGCTTTTAGCTCACCCCAAAAATGTTTTATTTCCCCCCCCACAGGGCTCGTGGCGAAGAAAAGCTTGGGGTGCTTATTCACGTGACTGGATGGCTTATTTCATGTACAGTTTAAGTTTGGATCTATTTTATGTACGAGTTGGTCTTGTATAAATATTTGAAGTTGATATGGATGTAAGTATACGTTCCACGATTGGAATCAGTTTCCGCTGCATTTGTAATATGTAATCATTGGAGAATTTGATGTAATTTTGAGATTTATATTGTAATCTGTTTAAGGAATGTAGTGAACGACTGAGTCCCGGCGAGAGCTGGGCAGGCGGCCCGCCGAACCCTGGGGTACGCCCTAGGGAGAGGTGGGGCCGTTACATAAGAGGGGGAAGATATTTTGCTCCATTAATGATAAACTTGTATGGCAAGAAAGTGGTGATCAAGTGGTGGTTCAATCGGTAGTGCGCGGTACACGTCGGTTCGCGCCGTTTTTCTCAAAACTCACGTACTAGGGTTTTTACTTTCCATTTACTAACCTTATCTCATGGCTACTACTCACATATTATTTCTCATTTAAAAGTCACTTTTAATCATCAAATTGATCCTCGGCCAGAACCGAAAATTCATCCGGCGGAAAAATCGAAAAACCCTAATTTTGCTCAAGTCATGAAACCGAAGCGGAAAACCCTATTTTCTAGGTTCATCTGCACTTATAGTTGAACAATTAGATAGTAGAGCTTTAATAAATAATAATTTTCAAATAAAAGGCATTTTTGAGGAAAAAAAATGTAGAAAATTTGCGGGTCCTCACACCCATCCCCAGACCGATGGAAAGTCTGAGAGGACGATTCAAATGCTCGAGGACATGTTAAGAACTTGTACTTTGGATTTTGGGAAGAGTTGGAGTAAGTATTTGACTTTGGTGGAATTTGCCTATAATAATAGTTTTCATTCTTCTATTCAAATGGCGCCGTACGAAGCACTTTATGGTTGGAAGTATAGGTCTCTGATTTGTTGGGATGAAGTAGGTGAATGAAAAATCTTGGACCCTACTATAGTGCCGTGGATTGAGGAGGCGAACGAAAAAGTGAAGTTGATACGCCAGAAGATTCAAACCGCACAAAGTCGTCAAAAGAGTTATGCCGATAACCGAAGGAAGGATTTAGAATTTGCAGTTGGAGATCAAGTTTTTCTTAAGATTACTCCTCTAAAAGCGAGTTTGTTGGCAGGAAAGGGAAAGAAGTTACAATCGAAATTTGTAGGACCTTATAAGATTATCCAACGTGCAGGAAGTGTGGCCTATAAATTGGAATTGCCACCAAATCTATCTCGGATCCACAATGTTTTCCACATATCAATGCTTAAGAAATATCATCCAGATCCGTCTCACGTTCTACAATCGGAGAGTATTGAAATTGATGAAACACTAACCTCTGAGGAGAAACCGATCAAGCTCCTAGATCGTAAGGTGAAAGAATTGAGAATCAAGCGGATTACATTGGTAAAAGTCCTTTGGAGGAACCACGGATTGGAGGAGGCAACCTGGGAAGTTAAAGAAGAAATTTGAGGAAAATATCCAGACCTATTCTCAAATCAAGGTATAATTTCAAGTACGAAATTTTCTTAAGGGGGAGAGGATGTGAGGACCCAAAAATTTTCTTATTTTATCTCATATTACTGGCTTATTTAAATAATTATTCACCCATTTTCTCCAAATAATTTATTTCAACCATTTTAAATTCATTTACATGGAACTATGACTTACACATATTTTAAAAACATCCCGTTAGTAAATTTAATTTTCGGAAGCTCGTTTAGTAAGATTTAGTGACTACGCGTTTGGAGGCAATATGCGATCTGAGAGTACAGTGACCTTGGAAATTTGAGGACTCATGTGTTAGTCTTAAAATAGTTATTTTTGTGATTAATTACCCTAGCATTAGTTACTTATATTATCATTAGAAGAATTCCTTTAATAACTTAGCCACAGGATTGAGCTCATAGGTCATAGAAATCCGAACAGATGCAGACACAGATAACAGATTCAAATTTTGCATAGTAAATTGGCATATGAACAGACTAGAGAACGAGTGTGATAAAGTACACCCCCGTCTCGAACAAATAAACAGATTGCAGAGCAGAAATCAAGTTAAACAGCAATGGAGGGGAGTGGTACACTCACCGGCTCAACTTCAAAAGTTTTCACTTCAGATTGGCCTTAATCGCCAAGAAACCCTAAAATAATCAAAATAAACCAATTGAAGGTTTTACTTCCAGAATCGAGTAAACAGAATGCACATGTGAGGCTCGACTACTAGTCGTATGCCTCGCCAAATAATTACTAATGCAAGGGTGCAAAGCATGATTTTCTTGGAAACGAAAAGGTAGCATGAAGACCTAGGCGCAAACAACCCAAAAGCCTTTCATTCTACCAAAAGGCAAACCCAACTTAAAGGAACCAAACGGCCTAGAAAATCGGGCAGCACTTCCCCTAAATTTCTTACTTTTCCAGCCATTAAGGCTTCATTCTATCCTCAAATCAGTCCCAACATCTCACACAAAATTCATCTCATTTCCCAAAAGCCGTTCACTAGGCTCAAAGTGGTACAAGTACAAAAGTTAACTAGGAAACAACCGAAATGAAAGCAAGCCCTAAAAGAGACTCGATAACGAGTCATAAACCAATGCCAACCACAACCCCAATAAGGTTTCATATGCATATATAAGCATGATAGCAAACCAGAAATTAAGAAAAGGGCTTTAAAATCCCTTTATGCAAAATTTAACCGAATCGGCCGAATTTCTCTCACTAAATGCACTAGCGGGTCCCACGTCCAAAATACGTTCCAAATTTCTCACGAACTACCTTATACTAGAAAAATGATTTAAAAACTATATTTACTGATAAAATGTTAATAAAAGTAATATAATAAAGAAAATACAAGAAAACGGTGCACAGGAATAAAATAATAAATAAATAAATAATTTTTTTTTTTCTCTGGGTTCTCACATCCTCTCCTCCTTAAGAAAATTTCGCCCTCGAAATTGCTCACCTGGGTTACTAAACAGCTCAGGATATTTCTTTTGCATTTCTTCCTCCAGTTCCCAAGTTGCCTCTTCTATACCATGATTCCTCCATAAAACCTTTACTAAGGGAATTTGTTTATTCCTCAGTTCCTTAATCCTTCGATCGAGTAGTTGTACAGGTCTCTCTTCGTAAGTGAGTGCCTTATTTAACTCAATCTCCTCTGGTCGCACGATGTGGGTTGGGTCAGGATAGTACTTTTTCAACATCGAGACATGGAAAACGTCATGAATCCGAGCTAAACTTGGTGGCAACTCGAGTTGGTACGCTACTTTTCCAACTCGTTGAAGAATTTTGTAAGGCCCCACGAACCGTGGTTGAAGTTTCTTTCCTCTCCCTGCAGTGACGCTTCGTAGTGGCGTGATTTTAAGGAAGACACGGTCTCCAACTTCGAACTCCAAATCTTTCCTTCGGTTATCTGCGTAGCTCTTTTGTCGGCTTTGAGCTGTTTGGAGTCTTTGACGGATCAATTTAACCTTTTCTTGCGCATCCTCCATCCAAGGAATGGTTGTTGGATCTAGAACTTTCTTTTCCCCCACTTCATCCCAATAAATGGGCGAACGACACTTTCGTCCGTAGAGAGCTTCGTATGGTGCCATTTGAATGGACGAATGGAAACTATTATTATAGGCAAACTCTACTAAAGTCATATGTTGGCCCCAATTACCCCCAAAATCTAGAATACACGTTCGTAACATATCCTCGAGGGTTTGAATTGTTCGCTCCGACTGTCCATCCGTCTGGGGGTGATAAGTTGTACTAAGGTTAATTTTGGTCCCTAAGTGCTCCTGAAATTTTTGCCAAAACCTTGATACAAAACGAGGATCTCGGTCTGAAACTATACTCACTGGAACCCCATGTAACCCCACAATTTCATTCAGGTACAACCGAGCCAGTTTATCCAGGGAATCTTTCACATTCACAGGTAAGAAATGGGCCGATTTGGTCAACCGATCAACGATCACCCAAACGGCATCATGTCCTTTTTGAGTTCTTGGCAATCCAGAAACAAAGTCCATCGTGATATTTTCCCACTTCCATTCGGGTATCTCAAGAGGTTGTAACAGTCCAGAGGGTTTTTGGTGTTCAGCCTTGACTTGCTGGCAAATCAGACAGGTTTGGACATATTGAGCAATCTCTCTTTTCATCTTATCCCACCAGTACAACCGTCGCAGGTCTTGGTACATCTTATTACTACCAGGATGGATCGTGTATTTCGATCGATGGGCTTCCTCTAAAATTTCCCTTTTCAGGTTTTCATCATTGGCCACCACTACTCGATTCCTATATCTTAAAATCCCTTCAGGACCCAAATTGAAATCAGGTAATGCTTTTTTTTCTACCTTTTCCTTCCACTTTTGTACCATCGGATCCTTCTCTTGGGCTTCTTTAATTCGATCAAGAATAGTAGAGGTTACCCGAATATTCCCAAAAGTTATTTTCTTACATCCCAATCTAGGGTTCCACTCACTAGCTGCTCCTAACATCTCCCACTCCTTGACCATCAACCCGGCTACTTGAGCCTTCCGACTTAGGGCGTCCGCTACTACGTTAGCCTTACCAGGATGGTAGTTGATCGTGCAGTCATAATCCTCTAAGAGTTCCATCCACCGACGTTGCCTCATATTCAACTCTTTTTGGGAGAACAGGTACTTAAGACTCTTATGGTCTGAATAAACCTCAAAGGTAATCCCGTAAAGATAGTGTCTCCACTTTTTCAGAGCAAAGACCACAGCAGCTAACTCCAAGTCATGGGTAGGGTAGTTTTGTTCATGGGTTTTTAGTTTCCTAGAGGCAAAGGCAATCACATTCTTATTTTGCATTAACACACACCCCAAACCTTCCTTCGAAGCATCGGTATAAACAGTGAAACTGTCCTTCCCACTAGGCAAGGCCAAAACAGGAGCTCTGGTTAACCTTCGCTTTAACTCCTGAAAACTGGTTTCACACCTAGTATCCCACACAAAACGACCGTTTTTCTTCGTCAGGTCGGTTAAAGGGCCGGCCAGTTTAGAAAAGTCTTTAATAAAGCGTCTATAGTACCCAGCCAACCCTAAGAAACTACGGATCTCTGTGGGATTTTCTGGCCTCTTCCATTCAGCGACCGCCTCTACTTTCGCGGGGTCTACCGTGATACCTTCTTTGGAAATCACATGTCCTAAGAAAGAGATTTTCTCCAGCCAAAATTCACACTTACTAAATTTGGCGTATAGCTGATGATCTCTCAGGGTTTGTAACACTAACTTCAAATGTTGCTCATGTTCCTCACGGGTTTTAGAATAGACCAAAATGTCGTCAATGAACACGACAACGAATCGGTCCAGGTAGGGTTTGAAAACTCGATGCATCAAATCCATAAAGGCGGCAGGGGCATTGGTCAACCCAAAGGGCATGACCGCAAACTCAAAATGCCCATATCTAGAATTGAAAGCAGTCTTGGGTACATCTTCTTTCTTAATTAGCAACTGATAGTAACCCTGTCGGAGATCTAACTTTGAAAAGACCACTGCGCCTTGCAACTGGTCAAACAACTCATCGATGTGGGGAAGTGGGTATTTGTTCTTAATGGTCATGTTGTTTAGTCCCCGATAGTCGATACACAGTCTTAAAGTTCCATCTTTTTTCTTAACAAATAATACCGGAGCCCCCCAAGGAGACCCACTCTCATGAATAAACCCCCGCTCCAACAGATCTTGCAATTGCAATTTCAACTCCTTGAGTTCAGCAGGTGCCATTCGATAGGGGGTCTTAGAGATAGGTGACGCTCCTGGCAATAGGTCAATCTTAAACTCTATCTCTCTCTCTGGAGGTAAAGTTACTAATTCATCAGGAAACACATCCGGATATTCACTTACAATAGGCACATCTTCAACCCTCAGCTTATCAGTGGGAGTATTTATAAGAAAAGCTAGAAATCCTTGGGCCCCTCTGTACAGAAATTTTCTAGCCCTAATACCCGAGGTCAATGCAGATGAGGCTAAACTACCTCTTACATCTAGCCTTAAGGTCGCCTCCCCCGGTATACGAAATTCCACTACTTTTCTCTTACAATCGAGCTGTGCATTGTACTTAGCTAGCCAGTCCATACCCAATATAACGTCGTACCCCTTTATAGCTAAACTTATAAGATTCCCCAAAAGCTTTCTCTCTCCTACCCATATTTCACAATTCGCATACATCAAACCAGTAATCAAATGTTGGTTCCCCGTAGGAGTACTAACCTCTAAGTCATAAGGCAAGCTAACGGGTTTTATATCAATACCGCACATAAAATCGGGGTTAACAAAGGAATGGGTAGCACCAGGGTCTATCAAAATCCTAGCTAGACGATGGAAAACAGGGATCGTACCTTCTACAACCCCAGAGGAATCAGGGACTTGTTGTTGCTCAAGGGAGTAAACCCGAGCTGGCACCTTTGGCTTCGTCCCTTCTACCTTGGACTGTCCCGAGTTGGCCTTTGACGACTGAGTGGTTGCTCTCGCCTCCCGAGGTAACACTGGGCAGTTAGCTATTTGATGCTCTGCACTCCCGCAGCGCAAGCATCTTCTCTCCTTCCTCCAACAGTTGTCCTCAGTGTGGTTTGGTTTTCCACAAAATCCACAGGGTCCGCGTGCAACTGAGGCCGAACTTCCTTGTGAGGTGCTCTTCTGCGGGCCCCGTCCATTGTGACCACCCCTCGGCGGAGTCCCTCGTGTCATCCCCGGTTGCCTTCCTCCACCGGCTCCTCTTCCAAACTTGGGAGGGGTCCCTTTATCCCCTTGGGTCGAACTACTCGCAGAGAACCCCCGTTTTTTCACCTGAAAATTCCTTACTTGAAGCCTTGCATTTTCAACTCGCAAAGCTTTCTCCACGGCGTCACTAAAAGTGTGGATCTGGGCTACCGCCAGATCCTTTTGAATTTCCACATTGAGCCCCTGAGTAAAACGCCGAACTCTCCTTTGCTCCGTCAGAATGAGTTCAGGGGCAAACTTGGATAAACGAGTAAACTGGCTCTCGTACTCAGC
This sequence comes from Coffea arabica, assembly GCF_036785885.1. Classification (NCBI taxonomy): domain Eukaryota; kingdom Viridiplantae; phylum Streptophyta; class Magnoliopsida; order Gentianales; family Rubiaceae; genus Coffea; species Coffea arabica. The sequence goes on along the minus strand of NC_092316.1, from coordinate 29,883,767 downwards.
CACTGATTGAGTCCCTTGGCGGAGCCTAATAAACTCGTCCTCCCTTTTTTCTTGGACTAGAGGGGGAAAGTATTTTGCGTTGAAGTCCCTCACAAAATTTACCCATGTTCTTGGGGTTTGTTCCCGGTCCCATTTCATGCGTATCACATTCCACCAAGAACGCGCGGCTCCTTCCAATTGAAAGACAGCGAAAGTAACCTGTCTCTCCTCTGAGTAGTGTAGGGCGGCAAAAATATCTATCATTTTCTCTAACCACTTTTCGGCCACGTCCGGATCTGGCCCGCCTAGAAATTTTGGCGGAGAGAACTTCTGAAATCTCTCCAGGGCCCGATCTTCACTTTCTACTACATGGCCAGGGTTCCCAGGTTGCTGGATAGGAGGTTGGCCCTGCTGTTGCACTACGTGGGCTAACAGGTCAGTCATTTGCTGCATAGCAGCGGCTATCTGGGCATTAGGGTCAACCCTAGGTTCAGGGTTTGATTCAGTCGTGGTATTCCTAATACCCTCGTCAGTTGTGGGTTGCCTAACCCCACGCCCGCGGCCTCGTCCGCTACGAGTGCCTTCCATTCTCTAGGTCACTCTAAAATCGAGGCACAAACTAATATCAAAAGGCATATCAATATAGTCATATAAGCATGACCAAAAATTAAAAGTAAACACCACATAAGGCACGTATACACATAGCACATTTATACATGGAACACATAACTGTGTCAAACAGTCATACATAAGCAGTCAAGCAAATATATACAAAGTACTCCCGTGAAGCCAAAAGAGGGTCTGCCAAAATACACTATACAACCTAGGTCTCAAAAGTACAAAACAACTACCCAAAAGCTTTTCCTAGGTATCCCTCACACGGGATCAAAACTAGGCCCAAAACCCTAATCTAGTCCTCGACGGAGCCAACCGACTCCCCCCCAGAGCTAGAGCTAGGGCTAGGGGCGCCTCCCTGACCTGGAGCTCCGCCACCTGGAGCTCCCCCTGGCGCATTGGCGCCAATCACCTCCTGGATCAGCGCCCCACACTCATCGATAATCGCGCCGGATCGGTCTCTCACCTCCCGGACTACTCGAATAAGGCGGTCGTTAACCGCCTGCAACTGCTCTCTCAGAGCGTCCGTCCTCTCCTGCTCCATGGCCACGTCCCCCCGGAGCTCTCCGATCCTATCGGCCTGCATCCGCATGATGCCCCTAAGCCTAAGGGTCTCAGTACGCTCCCTGGCGGCGTCACATCTAAGCCTCTGTCGCTCGGCAAGTACCGCCACCACCACGTGGTCCGCGTAGGAGTAAAACTGGCAACGCCTACAGCGGCGGGTCCGGCTAGCGGTATGCCATAGCCGGATCGGACCTCCCGGTCTCTCCTGGTAGTCGACAACCCGTGGGCGCCTCTGAGGTGGCTCGCCTCCACCTGCTCCACTAGTACCGGCCATACCCTACAAAGATAGCAAAGGTTTATAGCTTAGACAATATATTCACACTTAATAGCATCTAATCACAATCCCAAAAGTTCTAAGAAACAGGTTCCAAGTTCGCCCAGGTTATTTCTAGCCTAGGCTCTGATACCACTTGTGACAGCCCCACCTTCCCCTAAGCCGTACCAAAGGAGTTAGCGGACTGCCTGCCCAGCTCTCGCCAGGACTACTAAAACGGTCAAACACTAACTCAAGTCGTTCGGGAAAATATTGGCGCGCTTAAACAACCCAATAAATAAGAAACGGAAAACAAAAGTCAAAACGTGAAGCGAATAGTGACCGCCACGTCACAATCCGCCAAGATCCCATAGATTACAAGAAATTTCCAACAATCACTGAAAAGAGTATATACAAGCCAAGTACAAGCCATTGGATAGGAATACACCCTATTACAAACCTCATTTGTATGGTTACAAGCCAAAAGAAAGCATTTAAATCCAAGTACAAACAAAGGTTCCAACTATTGAGGAGCTATACAAAATCTCTCAACTAGCTCTACTCAACTCATGCTTCAAAGTCAAAAGTCCAAAAGACAATTCCCTGTAAGGAAAACAAAATTTAACGGAGTGAGCTTTCGCCCAATGAGGTACTATCACGTACATATACCAAGATCACATAAACTCAAGAGCATTCAGTCCAAATACGTTCGTCAAGTAAGTAAAAGCAATAACACCCAAGTGTAAGGAATAAAAGGATACGGATGGCTCTCAGGAGCCCTTTTCCTCTTTTGCCATACTTGATCTCATCTCATTGACTCTCCGTCAATGTATACCAGGTAATCATGACCGTAGACCCCTCTTTACTCCAATTATCCGTCCACCTCACTTTCCCCTTACCGGGCCCGAACACCACACAGTACAGAATTGGTATTACTCGAGTAAACCGGAATCTAGGGTCTCATACCCAAAGATTCTCAAATACAGTCCCCATGGCTTGTCAAATGTCCCCGACCAAGTCCTTACTGGCTCGAGTCCATTGACTTCCAATGAGGTAGAGCTCAAAGTAAACAGTACAGATCCAGAGTTACATTAAGGATCGGCATCCAAGCGACACCAAATCAAATACAGTCAAGAGTATTCAAGTTATATCATAACCAAACAAGTAGGCCAGAGAGTACGAGAGTGGTAAAGTACACCCTCGCCTCACCTAGTCCAAACAATCATCACAACTAGTCCAAAACACGGAATTCAAGTACAAGAAAGCCACGGAATAACAAATATGTGAGTAGTACACTCACCAAGTCAAACAAAGAAATTTCACAAGTTTTCGCCCGACGTGAGCCTCGGATCACCGGCACGCCCTATAATAATCAAGAAAGTACAATTAAGACTCAAACACGAGTCGAATACCCTTTTAATAGGAACTATTAAGGTAAAACCCAAATATAGCTTGGAAATGAAAAATACATAATATTTAGGGTTAAAAGTAGAAACAACCCTAACATTATTCATTTCTAGTCAATCTCAACCCAACTCACAAGGATCCAATGCCCTAGACACTCGGACAGCATTTCCCCTAAAATTTCAGCTTTTCCAACCTACAAGACACCAATAAAAACCATCCAACACAACCACAAGCACCCAAACAATTCATAAGGCATTCAATATACTTCATTAGGGTCACAATACCCCTCAATAATAGCCAATTAGAAGCTCAACAATCAACCATAGCAAAGCCCCAATTGAAACCCTAAATCTGAAATTTTTCGCACAAGCGGCAATTTCCGCAATTAACTACAATTAACGCATAAGTGAGCTATAAAACACCATTTGGAACCACCAAATCAAACCCAATCATATCCATCATATGAAACCAGAAGAATTCCAAGAAAAATCAGAAAATTGGGAAACTTCACTCCAATCCACCAAATCTTCCGTACAATCACGTATATAGCTACTATAAGGCACCATTTGGCCAAAATTAGAAACAAAAGATGAGTTCCAAGCAATATACCTTAGATCTTCAAGAAAGGTTGAAGCTTAGAGAGTTTTCTTCCAAAACAAAACCACCAAGTTCTTCAAACACCCGTAGCAAGATGATTTTATGGACTAATTCAAGAAATAATCGGTTGATTCTCAAGATTGGAGCAAGATTTGAAGATAGAAGGTTGAAGGTTTCTTTCCTTTGTTGGCTAGAGAGGTTCGGCCATGAGGAGCTGAAGAATGAAGATGATTTGGTCCAATTTTGACTTTTAAGTGAAGACAAAGAAAGTTAGGCAAAGTTAGGTATGGTTGGTCCAACCACATTTGGACACGTGGCACCTTGTTTTCACTTAGAGTTATCCTCTTATCCCTCCAAGGTTAATTCATCTAGGTAACCTCTAATCATCTCCTAACACCTAGTAATAAAATCCCTTTATGCAAAATTTAACCGAATCGGCCGAATTTCTCTCACTAAATGCACTAGCGGGTCCCACGTCCAAAATACGTTCCAAATTTCTCACGAACTACCTTATACTAGAAAAATGATTTAAAAACTATATTTACTGATAAAATGTTAATAAAAGTAATATAATAAAGAAAATACAAGAAAACGGTGCACAGGAATAAAATAATAAATAAATAAATAATTTTTTTTTTCTCTGGGTTCTCACAAGCTTCCTACGGCTATCAGTGCTAATTTTGAGCAAAAACTTGCACATTACAAAACCAAAGTCAATGCGAATTTTTTCAACAAAGCAGTAGAACAGATAGAGTTCCATTTTATTTGCATCTATTCTGTGGCCATCAGTCGGCACTAACAGATTTGAAATGATGGTAAAGATGATCAGGTTCTGAGAACTAAGATCATCCAGTCTTGCCTCAGCAGGAGTATTGAATGTGGTTTGGAAATATGTCATGAGTTTAGCATTGTAAAAATGATGGTAGGTAGAAGGAAATTTCTCATATGAAAAGAAATTTGCAATTTTTCCTTTGAAGCTAGGTTCAATACTGGTTTTCAGAATGGAATTCACAATGTCAGGAGTTAACATGATGTCTACAGAATTGACCCTAGAGATGAGTTCAGTGTGTGATTTACCCTTTCTAAGATTAGCAAAAAATTGATACAGCATGTCAGGGTAAAAGACATTAGAAATGGTCAAAAGATGAGTCCATTTCTGGAAATCAAACAGTTTGATGACAGGTTCAAGATCAAGCTTACGAAATTCAAAGGGAATGATGAGCCTTTGGGTGATGAACCCTTTTTGAGAGACTAACTCAAATCTATCTCTGGCTTCATCATCAATGAACTTTGATAGAGGACTGGGTTCAGGTATGGGCTGAGATACTGGATTCTTCCCAGAACGTGTCCCTTGTGAAGTTTGTGTGGCAGATGCCTCAGTATTTTGAGTCTCGGTCCGTGTTCTTGGAGATTTCCTAGTAGAGGGTTCAGGAGTTTTCTGACTCCCAGTGGTGTTTCCTTCATTCTGCTGATCATCAGAGGGATCAGCAGACTACTTTTTCTTGGATTGAGGAATGCTCTTCCTCTTTGCAGACCTCTTTCTTTTAGCAGAGGACCTTGTGACAGCTTTATCATCCTGGACAGCCTGTTCTGGTTCCTTGTTTCCACCAGCAATGTTTTCTTCAGAGCTCTGTTCTTCCAACTGTTCATCAGATGATTCAACAGTTGGAATATCCAGTTTTCTTTGGGCAGTTTGCTTCACCTTACCACCACGGGTTACAATCTTCTTTTTGGGAGCCACAGGAGGTGGTTCCAAAATTTCAATGTCTTCATCCCTAAGTCTAAAGGACGATCCGGCACTAGTAGATCCGCCTCTGATTCTAACCATGATGCAATGTGGATGTGATTTTGAATAAGGAATGTGGTGTGCAAAGAAAGAGTGCAGTAAGAACCAACTAATGTGCACTGAGATGCCGCAAGGAGTGAGTTATGGGAAGTTAGGGTTTCGTAAGTAAATTGGGAGTTTTGGGGTAGTTGGGGGTTAGGAGTGATTTTTATGAGTGATTGAAGAGCGACAGAGGTGTAATTGAGTTGGTTGGTTCAATTCCTCGGAACTTGATTTGAGGAGAGAGAATTTTGAATTTCAAATATTGGAGGAACCTGAACGGTTGCGTCCGAGACTTAAGAAAAAAATGAACTGAGAAGAATGGGTAACTGCCTCATAAGACTCAAGTTTTTGAGTGTCGGACGTCCAAACGAAGTGAAGCGTCCAACACGACCGTCCGAGCCAGGGTTTTTTCTGAATTTGGACGAAGGACACTGTCGGACGTCCGTTCTGATTCATTAGACGTCCGATAAAGATTGACTAAAAATAAAACTTAGAATATTTTTTCTGAAACACCCAATTTTGTTCTCAAGAACACGAATTGATCTAACGGAAGAGCTTTTGTGAGGATATCAGCGATCTGATCTTTAGAACAAACAAACTCAATACGGATTACCCCCTTGGAGACAAGATCGCGAATGAAATGATGCTTTACATCAATGTGCTTAGTCCTGGAGTGTTGAATGGGATTTTTTGTCAGAATAATTGCACTAGTGTTGTCACAATACATAGGTACACATTCATATACTAAACCAAAATCATTCAATGTGTTTTTCATCCATAACAATTGAGCACAACAAGCACCAGCAGCAACATATTCAGCTTCAATAGTGGACAATGAGATAGCATTTTGTTTTTTACTAAACCAGGATACCAAGCAATTTCCAAGAAAGTTACATATACCAGTAGTACTTTTTCTATCTATCTTACAACCTCCAAAAGTCAGCATCTGAAAATCCACATAAAGAAAGTTCATGACATTTTGGATACCACAGGCCAAAATTTAAGGTTCCTTTAAGATATCTCAAAATTCTTTTTACCGCAATCAAGTGAGATTCCTTTGGACAGGATTGAAATCGAGCACATAAGCATACAGCAAACATGATGTCAGGCCTACTAGCAGTTAAATAGAGTAAACTTCCAATCATACCTCTATACTTCTTTTCCTCAACTTTTGTACCTTCTTCATCTTTGTCAAGTTTGGTAGATGTGCACATAGGTGTTCCAACAGCCTTCGAGTCCTCCATTCCGAATCTTTTCAGCAGCTCCTTGGTGTATTTTGTTTGATTTATAAATGTTCCATCTTGTGTTTGAGTCACTTGGAGTCCAAGGAAGAAGTTCAGTTCTCCCATCATGCTCATTTCAAATTCTTTTTGCATTATGATGGAAAAGTCCTTGCACAAGCTCTCATTAGTAGCACCAAATATGATATCATCCACATATATTTGCACAATTAAGAAATCTCGTGAGCTTTGTTTTGTGAAAAATGTAGTGTCTACAATCCCCCTTTTAAAACAATTTTCAATCAGAAATCCACTCAGACGTTCATACCAAGCTCTAGGAGCTTGCTTTAATCCGTATAAATCTTTTGAGAGTTTAAAAACATGATCTGGATAAGATTCATTTTCAAAACCAGGAGGTTGGTCAACATAGACATCTTGATCTATAAACCCATTTAAGAAAGCACTTTTAACATCCATCTGAAATAATTTAAAATTCTTGAAACATGCAAATGCTAAGAACATTCTTATGGACTCCAGCCTGGCCACAGGTGCAAAAGACTCATCAAAGTCTATTCCCTCTTCTTGAGTGTATCTCTTAGCCACCAACCTGGCCTTATTTCTAACAACCTCCCCTTTATCATTCATTTTATTTCTAAAAACCCACTTGGTGCCAATAATAGGATGAACTTGTGGTCTGGCAACCAGGGTCCAAACCTTGTTTCTTTCAAACTGAGTTAACTCCTCTTCCATAGCTAAAATCCAGTGCTCATCACTCAAAGCATCAACAACATTTTTAGGTTCAATATGTGATATAAAAGCAAGATTATCTACTAGGTGTCTAGAGGAACGAGTTCTGACCTTTTCAGATGGATCACCAATTATAATCTCCCTAGGATGATTATGAAAAAATTCCAGACTCTTGGAAGATCATTGGAAGTAGTGGTATCTCTGTCATTCACTTCTTCCGCTGGACTGACCTGAATATCAGCATCCTTTAAGTCAGTCTCTGGTAAAGCAGAGTCATGATCATTGACTGCTAACTTCTTTAGTTCTTCTTGAACATCTGTATCATCATCTTCACCACCACTCATAGAAATGTCACCATTAGAGTCATCAAAAGTAATATGTATCACCTCTTCTATAATCAATGTTCTACGATTATAAACTCTGAAGCCTCTTTTGTTTTCACAATATCCCAAGAAAATTCCCTCATCAGATTTCTTATCAAACTTTCCAAGATGTTCCTTGATATTCAAAATGAAACATTTACAACCAAATACTTTGAAGTAACCAACAACAGGCTTTTTGTCAAACATGAGCTTGTATGAAGTTTTGTTCAAAATTGGTCTTAGGAGAACTCTGTTCATGGTATAACATGTTGTGTTTATGGCTTCAGCCCAAAAATATTTTGTGATGCCTCGCCAGTCATATGTCTAGAACATCCACTATCAATGAACCATTTTGATTCTTCAGCAATGTTATCCTGGTTCACCTACACACAAATTCACAAGATAATACTTGGTACCCTTTACATGTTGGGTCCTTGAGAGTTAGTCTTATGTCTAACTACCCACATGCATCTCATGCCATTCCTCATGTTTTTCTTAACATAACAATTGCTACTCATGTGACCAAATTGACAACAAAAGTTGCATACAGACAATGGATCAATCAAATGAACAGGTTTAATGAATCTGACTTGCCTTCTCCTGTGGATAGCATATTCATTTGAATTTTGATTCAGTCTTATTTGATGAGTATTAACATAAGGTACGGTGTCATTCTTTTGAGAGTGGTTCTGTTTTATGTGTTGCAACACTTGACACAAATCATTCATTCTTCTTTTTAGACTGCATTGTTCACTTCTGAGTATGTTACACAGTTTTTCCCTTTTTTTAAGATCATCAAGCACCTCAGTTTCAATCCTTTTCAGGTTCTCATTTTCATGCTTAAGACACTTGTTTTGTCGAAAAAGATTTGCATTGTCTTGTATCAAAAAGGTAATTTTCTGCTTTAGTTTCTTGTTTTTAACATAAGATTCTTTTAAGCTGTTATGCATTTTTTTTAGAAAAGAGTTAACATCATCATCAGATTCACTATCACTGTCGGTTTGAGAGTTGTATTGTGTTACCTCTTCATCTCCAATGGCCATGAAAGCCACTTGAGCAGATTCCTCTTCTTCTTCAACTTCGCCTTCTGAGTTGCAATCATTCCAGGTAATCTGGAAATTCTTGAACTTTGGTTTTCGTTCAATCTTGCTCTCTTTCTTTATCTTCATTGGACACTCATTCGCATAGTGTCCTGGTTGGCCACAATCGAAACACTTATTAGTAAGCTTCTTGTTGAACTCCAGTTTCCCTCTGTTTCTGAAGTCATTAGATTGATTTGGGAAGGAATTGTTGGATCCGCCTTTCTTGAATCTTCTCTTGTTGAGAAACCTTTTGAAGCCTCTTGTGATGAGTGCAATGTCACTTTCATCACCTTCCAAGTCATTTTCATCCTGTGAGGCAGTTTCATCTGCATCTTGTGAGGCTTTTAGAGCAATGCTCTTTCTCACCTTGGTGTCTTCTTCATCCTGCATCTTAGATTTAAGTTTCAGTTTGTAAGATGTTAGAGAGTTAATCAGAGATTCAATGGATAAGGTGTTTAGATCCTTGGCTTCCTCTATGGCAGTCACTTTGCTTTCCCAGTCCTTTGATAGAGCATTCAGAATTTTTCTATTCTTTTCACCTAGAGAGTACTCCTTGTCAAGCACCTCTAAATCCTTGATCAGATCATTGAATCTACAGTACATTTTGCCAATGTTTTCATGAGGTTCCAACTTAAAAGATTCATACTTAGTGACCAGAATGGATTTCTTCTGCTCTCTCACATTTTCGCTTCCCCTCATGGATCTCTCTAAGTTTATCCCAAATTTCTTTTGCAGATCTGCAGCCTTTGACTCTAATAGACTCATTTGAATCTAATGCACCGTATAGAACATTCGTAGCTTTGGCATTTAGAGTGAGATGAGTTCTATCTTCAGCAGTCAGCTCACTTCTAGTTTTTTGTCTCGGCCTATGAGTAGCTTCATCAATAATAGTTGCGTCATATGGACCCTCACTTACAATAAACCACAGCTCAATATCAATAGATTGCAAGAATATAATCATCCTTTCATTCCAACTCACATAGTTTGATCCATTGAACATTGGAGGTCTAGTGACAGATTGTCCCTCAAAGAACATGGCATTGTTGGTTGTCATGTTTACTCCCAAGCCGATTGAGCTTAATCTCTAGGAGACCAAGTTCTGATACCAATTGTAAGGATGGAACACAACCTTAGAGGGGGGTGAATTAGGTTTTCTAAAAACCAGCTGAGATATAAGTCACTCTTTTTTTCAAGTCTACCCTGCTTTTCTCAAAGACCACTCAATGGATCAGAGTACAAGAAAATACTGATGTACGTGAGATGAAAGTGTGAACAGATTATATAGTTAAAGCTGTAAATGAATATAGAGAAAAAAACAAACCAGACTTCAAACTCCACTTGAGTTTGAACAGAACTTTATATAACTAGCTACTTCAAGTTTAACAAGCTTGCAACCAATTTCTTGTGTACAAAGGAAGGATCACTTCCTTCTTGCCCCAAACCACACTTGGTCAAGTAAGGAAGTTTTACACACTCTGAAAACCCTCACAAAGCTACACTATTGAAGAAGCTTAGACACACTTGAAAAGCTACAAGAAAATTGCACAAGCAAGGAGTACAAACGTTCCTTTGGAGTATTCTAGCACTTGAATCACTCACTATCTGATGTGGACTTGATGTGCAAAGTTGTTTTTCGGTGGTTGACTTTTTCCTCTTTATAGGAGACCAGAAAATTCTTCAATTAATGCTGTCAATGGATAGAAGGAAACTGAAGAGTCAACTAGCCGTTGGTGCTGTCGGACGTCCGACACTCAGTTTTCATGCGTCCGAACGAGATCAATGATTTCTAGAAGTTTTCTTGAATCTCTTTAGGACGTCCGATCCCTCATCACCATGCGTCCGAGGGTAAGATGCACACTGGGATTTTTCTCTTCAATACCTTCGGACGGCCGATGTGTCCAGAGTGTTGCATCCGAAGTGCAGCAACGCTTGTCGGACGTCCGATACACAGATGTTGAGCGTCTGATCCTGAACAGTAATCAAGTAGCTCCTGGCTTGTCTTCTTCGGACGTCCGAGTCTGAGTTCTTTACTCGTCCGAAGATACTCAAAGAAAGTCGGACGTCCGATACTCTCCTTTTGTGCGTCCAACATCATCCTCAGCAGACTTCATTCTTTTTTGATCTTCTTTTTCTTCTTTAAATCCACAGACCTGTTTGGTTTATTTCTGAAAAGGATCTTTATAAAAGGTGTTAGAAACATCCAATTGTTTTGTAATCATCAAAAGATATGAGTTGAGATAAACATGGAAGGAAGAGCTAGGGTTGCTTTTGGTAGTCACTTTTGCAAGGTAATGATGCTGACTTCCCCATTTCTTACTCTTGATCTTGTTTAAATTGGCTTAGCACCTTAAATTTGTGGTGGATAATAGCTATTATCAAGATTTGGGTGGATAGTGTATGTTTTTTTTAGTTATATGAGTTAGGGTTTAAAAAGTTGCTGCCTATACTTGCTGTATGGTTAATATATGTTGTATCTGAGATTATATAAGGGGCTTTGGTAGTGATTGAAGCAAGAAATGAAGAAAGTTTCCTTTGAAACCGAAAATTCCAGATTTCTGGAAAATTGTAGCCCTGTTCTGTCCGGTTCCAGTTCGTGATGTTAGAGGTCGAATTCGGCTTAGTATAAAACATAAAAGTTGTAGAGAATGATATTTTATAGTTTCCTACAAAATTTCAACCCAATCGGAGCAACGTAGTCTGTGAAAAGACCAAAATACCCTCACTGCCCTAGGATGCATTCCAGTGATCCGTTTTAGACAGATTCATCCAATTAACCGTGTCTATTCACTATGATCCATGCTGATTTAGCCATTTACCAAAACATGAAAGTTTTAGTACTCTGTCTTAGCTTTTCAACGCCTCCAAGGACACTTTAAACGGACTTTGGTACGCCTTAGGGGGAGGTGGGGTCGTCACAGGTGGTATCAGAGCCTAGGTTGTGAATTGATCTGGATAGATTGAGTGCTTGATACGATAGGCTAGGGTTTCATTCTTGAACTTAGCCTTTAACCTTGTTTTCTACGTCTCGTGTACTTACTTTTGCAATGTTACTTGCAAACATAGGTAATGGCGGGCTCTGGGAGTGCTGGGCCGTTTCAGCCCGTACCTACTGACGCTCCTACTAACGAGCCACATCTGGAGGGGCCCGTTTGTCACGTGATGACGTACCAGGAGAGCCCCGGTGGGCCAGTGCAGCGGTGGTCCCCAGCACGCAAGATCCGACGCTGCGACTACTGGAAGACCTACTCCTACCCTGATCGAGTAGTGCTTGCCGTGGACGACGAGCGGAGACGATTGGGTAGTGCTAATCGTAGGTGCCAAATGGAGATTGAGCGTCTCCACGCTACTCTCCGAGTCCAGGCAACTAGGATCCGAGAGCTGGAAGCCTTGATTTTGGAGGAGCAGCAGTGGACCGATGCTTTCCGCTAGCAGGCTCAGGCAAGACTGGACGTCTTATGCGAGTGGTTGAGGATATACGAGACCGGACCGGCCATATCCTGACCGAGTGCGAGGCACTTGTAGAGGATGTGATACAGGACTTGGTCGAGGAGGGTCAAGCGCCTGTAGCTCCTGAGGTTCCTGAGGAGGATCCGGATTAGGATCCTGAGAAGGACCCAGAGGAGGAACCGAGTGCATCCTCGGAGTCGGTTCGGTCGGCGTCTAGCCGGGCGACTTTTTAGGATTGAGGTCGAGGAGATTTTTGTGGGATAGTTAGGAACATAGTAGGACGACACGTTTCCTTTTATTTTTTATTTTGACGTGTCATAGTGGATGTACATAGGGTTTCTTTTGTTCTATGTTCCTTGGCTAGTATAGCTTTTGACTTGCCTAGGTTGGCATGTATATGTGACTTGTTTGATATATATATAAAGTACCTGTTTATTATGTGTTCTATTGTCTCTATTTATTCTTTTGTAACGTGTTATACGAGCCATACCTTACTTTGTTATATGTTTATAGTTGGTTAAATCCAAAACATGGAGGGTAGAATATGTCAAACCAGGGGAACTAACTGAGGACGCGGTCCTAGTCGGGGCCGTGGGGGTAGACAAGCGCAAGAACCGAGGGAGGAGAGAGAGGCAACGATTGAGCCACAACCTGAATCCTAGGCTGCAGGGGAAGATCAAGTGGCAACCGCCATCCAGCAAATGACTAATATTCTGGCCCGTTTAGTGGAACAACAGGGTCAAGCTCCTATAAATCAACCTAGGGATCCCGATAATGGGCAAGATAGGGCCTTAGAGAGATTCCAGAAGTTCTCTCCACTTAAGTTCTTGGGAGGACCAGACCCAGAGGGAGCCGATAAATGGCTAGAGGCCATGATCAACATCTTTGTCGGTTTAAACTATACAGAGGAGAGGCAAGTGCAGTTCACTATTTTCCAGTTTGAAGGTCCAGCCAGGGCTTGGTGGAATGTAATTAGGGCCAAGTGGGAGAGAGAAGGAACTGCATGGACCTGGTTAAATTTTGTACGGGAGTTTAACGAGAAATACCTTCCACCTATCATCCAAGAGAAGTTAAAGGACGATTTTATTAAGCTTCGACAGGGAGCTTTTAGTGTAGCTGAGTATAAGACTCAGTTTACGAAACTGTCAAAATTTGCTCCTGACTTGATCGTTACGGAGCAAAGAAGAGTACGGAGATTTGTGCAAGGGCTCAACGTGGAGATACAAGAGGCCTTGGCGGCAGCTCAGATTAATACATTTACGGAGGTTTTGGAGAAGGCCTTAAGAATAGAGACTGTCAGGGCACAAGTGAGAAATTTTCACGCCAAACGGAAAGGGGGACCTAGTGGAGCCCAAGGGTCGGTGCGGAGTGATTGAAACACGCCACCTGCCAAGTCCGATCGTGGGGCTGGAGGTGGACGGTTTTCAAGTGCATCTAGGGGAGGTGCTCAGAGAAGAAGTGCCCAGAGGGGAGGCCAAAGTGGTAGGGGGCAAGGTAGAGGAATTCCACAGGGAAGCCAGACCTCCACTCCCCGAATAACATGCGGATATTGTGGGAAACCGAACCATATTAAGGATGTGTGCTGGAGAAAGGCTCGGAAGTGCCTAAGGTGTGGAAGTACGGAGCACCAGATAGTCAACTGCCCTTTGATCAGTGATACTCCGTCGATTGCCAGGTCAAACCCAAAGCCGACCAACGTCGGAGGGACCAGGTCGAGGGTACCGACCAGAGTGTATTCGCTGGACCAACAATCCGTACCTGAACCAATGGAGGTAGTGGAAGGTACGATCCCTGTTTTTCACCGGTTAGCATAGATCCTGGTGCTACTCATTCTTTTGTTAACCCTACATGCTTGGAATTGACATGAAAGTTGAAAGGCTACCTTATGACTTAGAAGTAAGGACACCTACGGGTAACCAAGTTTTACTTGCAAATAAGGTGTATAGAAATTGCAATATTTGGGTTGGTGAACGGAAATTGGTAGTTGACCTCATTGGTCTAGCCATTAAGGGGTAGGATGTCATTTTGGGTATGGATTGGCTAGCTCATTACCATGGTCGGGTAGATTGTAGGATGAATGTAGTAGAGTTTTGCATACCAGGTGAGGCAATTTTGAAGTTAGACGTGAGGGGTATGTTAGTCTCATCTGCGCTCATTTCGGGAATAAGGGCTAGGAAATTGCTTAGTCATGGGGCACGCAGTTACCTAGCTTTTCTAATTAACACTTCGGGAGAAAAGATGAAATTGGAAGACATGCCGGTAATCAGTGAATACCCGGACGTATTTCCGGAGGAGTTGGGATCGTTGCCACCTGAGAGGGAGATTGAATTTAAGGTTGATCTAGTACCCGGAACTACTCCCATCTCTAAAACCCCTTATCGAATGGCACCTGCTGAGCTTAAGGAGTTAAAGGTGCAATTGCAAGACTTGCTAGAACGGGGATTCATACATGAGAGCGAGTCGCCGTGGGGAGCTCCAGTGCTATTTGTTGAAAAGAAGGACGGGAGTTTAAGGTTGTGCATTGACTATCGAGGATTGAATGCAATAACTGTTAAGAATAAATATCCTTTGCCCCACATTGATGAGTTGTTTGATCAGTTACAAGGGGCTGTGGTGTTTTCAAAATTGGATCTTCGACAGGGGTACTATCAATTGCGAATCAGAGAGGATGTACCAAAAATGACGTTTAACACTCGGTATGGGCATTTTGAGTTTGTGGTAATGCCTTTTGGCTAAACCAATGCTCCAGCGGCATTCATGGATTTAATGCATCGAGTGTTTAAATCTTACTTGCATAGGTTTGTGGTGGCATTCATAGGTTTGCGAATAGTGCTGCAAACCCTAAAAGAGCACCAATTGTTCGCTAAGTTCAGCAAGTATGAATTTTGGCTGGAAAAAGTGGCGTTTTTAGGTCATATAATCTCGAAAGATGGGCTGGCTGTAGACCTGGCGAAAGTGGAAGCTGTAGCCAGATGGAAACGGCCAGAAAATCCCACAGAGGTGCGAAGTTTTCTAGGTTTAGCGGGATACTACCGCCGATTTATAAAGAACTTCTCAAAAATTGCGGGACGCTTAACTAATTTGACCAAGAAACAAGGAAAGTACATTTGGGATGTTAAGTGTGAGGGTAGTTTCCAAGAGCTTAAGAAGCAATTGATTATGGCTCCAGTTTTAGCTTTGCCTAATGGGAACGATAGCTACACGGTTTATACCGATGCTTCAAAAGAGGGGTTAGGGTGCGTGTTGATGCAAAAAAGGAATGTGATTGCCTATGCATCTCGAAAGTTAAAATCTCATGAGCAGAACTATCCAATCCATGACTTGGAGCTTGCAGCTGTTGTGTTTACTTTGAAAAAAATGGCGACATTATCTCTATGGTGTAACTTTCGAGGTCTATACGGATCATAAGAGTTTTAAGTATCTGTTTTCTCAGAAGGAGCTAAATCTAAGACAACGTCGGTGGGTGGAATTCTTAGAAGATTATGATTATACGATTAACTATCATCCTGGAAAGGCCAATGTCGTAGCAGATGCTTTGAGTCGAAAGGCTCAACTAGTAAGTTCCATGGTGGGAGAGTGGAGCTTGTTAGAAGATGTATGTGAGTGGAAACCTCGTCTGGAACCGAAAAAGGTGATTTTTGGGAATGTTGAGGTGAAGTCGACATTGTTGGATCGGATTAAAGAGGGCCAAGTGAAGGACCCAATGGTGCAAAAATAGGTGGAAAAAGTGAAGAAAGGGGAGTTGCCTAACTTTAACCTAGGTCCTGATGGAATCTTAAAGTTTCGAAATCGGGTCGTTGTACCTAGGGAAGAGGAGTTAAAGAGGGAGATTTTTGGAGGAATCACACCGCTCTAGGTATACGATACACCCAGGGAATAATAAGATGTATCAAGACCTCAAAAGTCTGTATTGGTGGGAGAATATGAAGGCGGTGTCGCGCCCCATTTTTTGATAAATAAGAATAAATGGTTTGAGAAAGATGTTTTTGATTCAATTGTGATTGGAGAATGATTTTTGTGCGTTGAAAAGACATGGGTCTCAATGGGACTTGGGAAAAAGCGACGATTTGACCCAAAAAATAGTTTTTTAAAAGGGTTTTTGAATGAGAAATTGGAGTCGCCACTTGGTAATGATTAAGGTGTACCAAGTCACCTAAAAAATAAATTTTTAAAGACAAAGTAGTAAAACCCTTTTAAAAACGACTCCTAGTCCACGTAAGCCAAAGAAAAATGTTCGGGAGTCACGTTTGACAAAGGGGAAGGCAAGGATAGAATCCAAGGCACCCCTTTGACCTAGCCAAGGCTAGTTGCGCGACTTAACCTTACCTTTCCTAATTTTCTACCCAATGTATGTATTGCACGTTGGATATGACTATATGAATGCAAAACGGAAAGGAAAATGCAATCCTAAATTCTACGATGTCTCTTGTGAGGCTTTTGGTCCCAAACCACATGAATTGTGGCGGCCAACAAAGGAAAACCTCATAGAGGTCGATTAATGCAAATGAGAGTTCAAATTTAAGTGTGCAAGTGTGAAAGTGTATGAAAGATGCAAGAAATGTAAGTGCAAGTGTGCGAATGTATAAAAAGGTGCATGTGTGAAATTGTATAAAATTCAAATGTTTTTTGTGTGCAAGTGTGTAAAAATAGAATAATAGATATATAAGGTAAGGTGGAATTCCATTTGTGAGGTGAAATTGAGCACGTGATGAGAAAAATGTAGTGAGAAAGTATGGTTTAAGAAATGTGAAAAAATGTGGTTAAAATAGTATGTAGGTGATAAAAATGAAAGTATGACCCTAGAGGAATGCAACAAGTCGGGTACGGGGGTTGACTCCTAACTCTTCGACTTCGATTTTCCCTTTGATTAGAAGGCGAAACTAGCGTGCTAAGGCTATCGAGTAGCCACACTCGCTCGTTTCCCTTATCGGAAGGGATTTTCACGCAAATGAACCCTAACTAGCATGAGATGCAAGTCCTAAAATGAAGGGGAAGGGGTTTGAGGAACATACCAAATGACAAACTAAGGAAAAATGCGTGATATGTGGTGATCATGCACTTAATGAAAAAAGGAAAAAAGAACCTATTGGGTCTAGCATTGGACTAGCCCATTCTATGAATTCCGACTAGCGTTGGACTAGTGGAAACGATAAAAGAAGCCACAACTAGCGTTGGACTAGTGTGGTGACGTACATTCATCCATTCCATTCATCTGTACTACAAAAAGCGAGTAGACATGCGAATCACTTATAAACACGTAGCACATAACACTTAGCATGCTTGGCTAGATGCAAAATCCTAATAAAGCATTTAACATATAACACATAGGCATGCAACCATTACATTTGCTAACTAAAACAAAAGGGAAAGGGAAAATGGACCAAATTACTTGTTATGCCCTATCTATTACAAGCCAAGAGGTGTACACATACCCCATAATGAATAACTTTAATAAAAGTAAAAGTAAATGAAATATATGCAAGGAATTAAGAAAAGCAAAGTAGACATGCATATTCACGTAACACGTAGGAGCACGTAGGAGAGACAAACAAAGATAAGAGAAATTATACCTTCTCCTAATGGTAAGCAAATGAAGGAAAATGGCTTCAAAACAATAAAGGGGTCAAGGCATCAATTTAAAAGTAAAGTATAAGCAAAAAACACCAAAACCCACCTAATTGCAACTTGAATGAGCTCAAAAAGTGCTTAAAGACCAAGAAAACGGAATAACCCGTTCAATTTCCAAATATAGCATCTACTAAAGACCCAAAACAAGCATTACTCAAACATTCAAGTCCAAATAAATCGTTTAAGCACTTCAAAGATTCCAAAAATAAAGAAAAAGCCAAATAATGATTGAAGTTGCAATAATTTTAGGACTTAATTACAAGATACTAAAACATGCTTGGGCTTTTGTGGCACAAAGAGAAACTTAGAAGGATCAAATTGATTAAATGTTCCAACTACTTGGGCCTTAGTAGAACAAAAAGGGACTTGGGGGGGCAAAAGCCAATTTTGAAAGTTTTCCATGCAGAATTCATGCAAAGTTATGTAGCTTATATTCTGCAATTTTCCAGCAGCCATTCCTTCAGCAATCTTTCATTTGTACAAAGCATTTTAACCCCAAATGGATTTGTGCAAAACAAACCAATGGATTCAACAACTCAACTTGCATGTAACAACTTAGAAGAAGGTTATGCAAAATCTGGAAAAAAGCTTTCATGCAAGGCTCATGAAGAAACTGAGATTTCTGCAATTTTCCAGCCAATGTTGCTTCGGCAACCTTTAAGCTTTCAAATGCAATGCAGATTTCATGCAAGATTTAGGACCCAAAGCGCACAGCTTTGCTTGAAAATTTTTTAGCCAAAATCATGATTTGAAACCAAACAACAAGACATATAATTTTAAACCTCCAAACCAGCAAGAGACGTAAAACGAGCTGATGCAAAAATCTGGAATAAAGCTCATACGAAAAAGATGGTTTGTTCTTTTCCAGCAAGCACTTGAACGTGATTCAAACATTTCAGCCCCTAAACATACACACCCAATAGTCTTGTCCAATTCCTTTTCAACCCGTACCCCAACACCTCAAAACATGCAAACCCAGCTAGCAAAAAAAAATGGATGGCTGAGGCTTTAATCAGAAAATGCAGGTAAAAGAAAACAGCCAAGCATGAGATGCAGCAAAAGAGAAAGGTGAAGCTTGCGGCAATATTCATCCAGAATTTTTGCAACTTCAAGCTTTCAAATGCAGGTTTCAAGTAAACTTCAAACAAAACCAGCAAAGACTATCACTTGACCACATTTAACATCTGGATACTTTGATTAACACAACAAAACTGAATATGCAACAAAAAGAGCAGCAAAACCACCCCCCAAAAGCTCATGCAACTCAGCCAAAGCTGCCACGAATATCCACAGATACTGTTGCCTTTTGTTGCCAAGCTCGCTTCAAGCGTGGCTTGTTGCAGCAGGTTTGTATGCGCAGAAACTCAGTCCAAGGCAAAAACTAAGACAAGCAGGAGGATCATCAAGCATGCGATTTTTCCATGATCCCGGGAGTTTAGCACATGCAGATTTCCTTTTTTATTCAATCATTTAACACTTTACCCATTCAAAACTAGAATAAAAACCTCAAAGTATAGGTTTTTCTTTTGCATTTTTCGAGACAAAACCGTGACAAAGATTTTAGCAAATCAGGCATGCTTAGGAGCAGAGAATGGGCATGGACGTTCACATGCTTCACCAGCCAAATGACTGTCTGCAGACTTGATTCAGGCAAAACACAATAGGAGGAACAAGACCAAAAAGCAAGTTCTAATATGCTTCAAATCCTAAATGCAAGAGCTCGAGACAGAAAGGAAAAGGACATCCAGCAAAATTTTTAGGTACCAAATAAAAATGACTTGAATGTCTACTAATCTTGGACCCAACATCGCAGTCGAACATCACATAAAACATACGTTAACCAAGACATAACTTCAGCCATAAAAATCCAATCTTTGAGGCTTATCAAAAATCACAGAAGGAGAAACCGTAGATGCCATTCATTTCATTTTTGTACGCAAGAGAGGAGACACGAAAGCCAACAGCTTTTAGTTCATAAAAGCACACAAATTCTAAACAGAGCCACTGGAATCACAGCTCATTTACCCGATCATGCCCAGCATACAACTATGAAGATCTGTGGTTTCTAACTCACAAACTAAGGACAAGATTCAATGACTTAAAGGGAAGAAGGCGCAACTTACAGTGATGATGCTTTCCCTCGATGAAGGCAGTGACGGACGTAAGGATGAACAGATCCAGTGACTTTTTTCTTTTTCTTTTTTTTTTTCCGCCTGAAGCTCTTCCTCTCCTCTGATTTGTTCAGCCGTCAAGTCCTCCGCTTGTCTCTTTTCTGGTTTCCTCTCCAGCCCATTCACCAAACCCCAGCCGTTAAAAGCCTTCAGATTTTTCTCACTCAGCCGTTATCTTCCAAAAAAAAACTCTCTCTCTCGCTCCCCTTCTCAATTCTTTCTCAGCCCTCCTTATACTTTCCTTTAGCCGACTGTAATCCTTTTCTCAGTCTCTCTTGCTTTCTCTTTGTTTTCCAGATTCCACCTAAGCCCACCCTTTCTCTCGGCCGCTGTTTTCTGTTCTTTTCTCTCCCCAGATTTTCAGCCGTTCCCTTCTCTCTCTCCCTTACGGCTGAGCCTTCTTATCCATTTTATAACCACTTCCCAATCTCCTAAACCCTCACCTCAATGGTGAGGATGAAGGCTTACCTCTCGCCTTCATATCCAGCCATCCAATGGCTGTTGAGGCTGTCCTTTGCACGCTGCAAAAAATTGCAGCTTGCATGCCGCGACGTTTTTTTTTTTTAAAAAAAATTTTTTAATTAATTAATTAAACAACAAAAATGATAATAATAAAACAATGAATGATGAAAACAACTTAATTAACATTAGATAAAAATAAACTAAAAACAACAAAAAATGCAATTTTCCATTTTTTCATTTTTCTCATTTTTCACTTTTTTTTTTAAAAATAACTTAAAAATGCCAAAAAGCTGAATTTAAAAGAAATAAACATATTTTTGTGAACAAATTTTCCTTTTTTTCCTTTTTTCATTTTTCAAATCCAACTAAAGCCAATTTATTTTTATTATTTTTTTTTTTGAATTTTTCTTCTTTTTCTTCTTTTCCTTTAATTTTCTCTTTTCTCCCTTTTTTATAATTTTCATTTTCATTTTTCCTTCGAGAAAGCATTGAATAAAAACAAAATGACTAAAACATATTTTTGATGCTTTCCTTTTCTTTTTTTCTAAAAACTCTATGCTAATCTTAAACTTAAAAGCTAAAACTAAAAACTAAAACTAAAAGTAAACAAGAATAAAAAGCAAATGAAATAGGTCAACTAAAAGGGCGAAAATGAATAAAACCAAAATATCATAACAACTAATAGTGCAAAACACACAATAACAAACTAAAATGCAAGCAATCTAAAATGAAAATCATGAAATAGATGCTACATAAAATTATTCAAAATTTGGTGTCTACAGTTTGCCCCTCTTTGTCTGAGTTTTGAAAAAACTTGAGACAAAGAAGTAGACACCAAATACTTACCTGTGTTATTGGGCTGCAAAAGATTCCAGTGAACAGGAATTCTAATACGGGACTGACCCGAACATGAAAAATAAAACGGGACTGACCCGAACCAGAATTGAAAACGGGACTGACCCGAACAAGAATTGAAAAACGGGACTGACCCGAACAGGAATTTAAACGGGACTGACCCGAACAGGAATTTAAACGGGACTGACCCGAATAGAATTTTAAAACGGGACTGACCCGAATAGAATTTTAAAACGGGACTGACCCGAACAGAAATTTAAAACGGGACTGACCCGAACAGAATTTAAACGGGACTGACCCGAACAGAAATTTAAACGGGACTGACCCGAACAGGAATTTAAACGGGACTGACCCGAACAGAATTTAAACGGGACTGACCCGAACAGAAATTTAAAACGGGACTGACCCGAATAGAATTTTAAAACGGGACTGACCCGAACAGGAATTTAAACGGGACTGACCCGAACAGAAATTTAAAACGGGACTGACCCGAACAAAATTTAAACGGGACTGACTTGAACATGAATTTAAACGGGACTGACCCGAACAGGAATTTAAACGGGACTGACCCGAACAGAATTTAAACGGGACTGACCCGAACAGGAATTTAGACGGGACTGACCCGAACAGGAATTTAAACGGAACTGACCCGAACAGAATTTAAACGGGACTGACCCGAACCAGAAATTTAAAACGGGACTGACCCGAATAGAATTTTAAAACGGGACTGACCCGAACAGAAATTTAAAACGGGACTGACCCGAACAGAATTTAAACGGGACTGACTGGGAAAGTTTAAACAATGAATTGAGTTTTTTTTTTTTTTACCTGAGAATAGTTCAACTTTTACACCAAGAAGGAAATTTGGATCTTTGTGATTGAAGCGAGAGCTGATGTTGTTTCTTGTGATCGAATTTTGCAAATAACATCGATCCTTGCTTACTGGGAAGGTTTGTCTGTCATTGATTTAGGCGCCAAAAAGAGAGCGGCTGCTTTTGTTTGTAAATGCAACATTCCTGCAAGAAAAGAAGAAATAATGGACTTGCCACCATTATTTGATCCGGTTTGCCTTGAGAATAGTGTAAACATGAGTCTTGTGATGCTTTTACTTCTGCTTTGCGACGTTTGCCTTAGTCGAACTTGAAACCTTTCAAAATACCGCGTCACCCAATCCAGGTGGTAGCTTTGTTGCATGTTACTCACTGTAGCTGATGATTGAATCCCTTATATTTGCCCAAACCTTAGGGTTTATCATTCATTTGAATTCAATGGTGAAAGAATGATGCGTGAAAATTTATCACATAACAATCAATGTATATGCAAGATTATTTCCTATGTCAGGCAAAGATGAGCATGCAAAAGAATGTAGACAATCATAAGCAGTTATACACAAATAATTGAGAACAACTACAAGGTTTATAAAGATACACTTTGCAAAGAATATTTGTAAAAAAACAATACAAGTTTAGCCAACGAATATCATATTCAAAACTTTGGATATTTTCTCTTCGGAATCCGATACTGGCAGAAGTATCACAATTATGCGGAGAACCCTAATGAACCAGGTCACCAGCTGTTCCTTCCTGAGCTCGACTGTTAAGAACACCTACCTTGGCGCCCTTTCGGGTTTTCACCAAGATTGCCCCCACCCAATTTTTTTTTTTTTTTTTCTTTCTCTTTCTTTTTTTCTTTTTCTTTTTCGAGGCGCCCTTTCGGATTTTCACCTAAATATCTCGACCATGATCGGCTCAGAAACATGAATTAAAGATTTCTGGCATCAGTAAAAATGTACTTCCCTTGTAAAATTAGGCGAAGACATTACGGACATCACCTGCCAGTTGATTAACAAATTTTCTAATAGAAATGCAGCAAGTGACGAAAGCCAGGACTTTGGGCTTTTATAATGAGGTCAGGTGGGGTGTTTTTCAAGAAAAGTTGAGGCTTGAAAGCAAATTTTGATATAAGAGGTGAAATAACTTGAGATTGCACTTTTTTGAAAACAACTCCAAAACTGAGGAAAATTTGCCCCAGTTTGATCGAATTTTCTCTCTTTGCATTTTTCATCACTTTTGCATTTTTCTTTGAAAACTAAATTTGCCCCAGTGTAGGGTTTTCTCTTCCCTCTTTTTTCTTTTCCTTTTTTTTCTTTTCCTTCTTTTCTTTTTCTTCTTTTTCCAAATAAATTTGCCCCAGTGTGGGGTTTGCAATTCTCAAAGGTTATCAAACGAAATTTGTCAATTCTGATGGCTCAAAGGGGACAAGTAGAGATAAAATGTTTTTAGTGTAAAAGAAGATGGCCTGACTTGCATTTCGCCATTTGCATGAATTTCTTAAAGAAAATTTGCATGATCAAATGAAAAACTTTTTGCACATATCTGAGTTGATGGGTTGAGGGAATGCCCGTCCATCCATTTCCGCCAAGATGAGCGCTCCGCCAGGTAATACCTTTTGGACAATGAACGGCCCTTGCCAATTTGGAGCAAATTTGCCTTTAGCTTCATCTTGCATTGACAGAATCCGCTTCAGTACCTTATCACCTTCTTCAAATGTCCGCTGATGGACCTTTTTGTTATAAGCCCGGGCCACACGTTTCTGATAGCACTGACCATGACAGATGGCGTTGAATCGCTTTTCATCTATCGAAGTCAATTGCTCATGGCGCTGCTTGATCCAATCAGCCTCTTCCAATTTAGCTTCCATAAGGATTCGTAGCGACGGAATTTCAACCTCAGCTGGTAATACCGCTTCCATCCCATACATGAGTGAATACGGCGTTGCCCCAGTTGATGTCCGGATAGAAGTCTGATACGCCATTAATGCATAAGGCAACTTTTCATGCCAATCGCGATGCTTTTCTGTCATTTTGCGAATAATTTTCTTCAGATTCTTATTTGCGGCTTCTACAGCTCCATTCATCTGAGGCCTATAAATGGCAGAATTGCGATGTTTGATTTTGAATTGCTCACATAGTCCATCTACCATGTCATTGTTCAGATTCCTGGCATTGTCTGTGATAAGTGTTTCGGGTACTCCAAATCGACAAATGATATGATCTCTCAAGAAATTGGCAACCACCTTCTTCGTGACATGTTTGAATGACTCCGCTTCAACCCATTTGGTAAAGTACTCGATTGCCACCAATATAAATCGATGTCCATTTGAAGCAGGAGGATCGATTGTACCAATCACGTCCATACCCCACATTGAACAGGGCCACGGGGCGGTCATGCTATGCAACTCAGTGGGTGGAGCGCGTATAATGTCACCGTGCATTTGGCATTTTATACATCTTCGGACAAAGTCTATACAATCATGCTCCATAGTAAGCCAGAAGTATCCGGTTCTCATGATTTTCTTCGCCAGCAAATGGCCATTCATATGAGGTCCACAAACGCCACTATGCACTTCTTTCATCATATATTGAGCTTCATCCTCATCAATGCACCTTAAAAGGTTCAGATCCGAGGTTCTTTTGTATAACACCTCTCCATTTAAGAAAAATTTTGAAGCCATTCTACGCAGAAAACTCTTCTCTTTTATACCAGCACGCTGAGGGTAGGACCCAGTTTTGAGAAACTCTTTAAGATCATTAAACCAAGGAGTAGTATCCGAGGACTCGTCTGCAGCCCAGCAGTGGGCTGGCTTGTTTTGAAGTTGAATTTGGATTGGTTCGATCTTCAAATCATCTGGATATTGGATCATAGAAGCCAAGGTGGCCAAAGCATCGGCAAATGCGTTTCGGGCTCGAGGGAGATGTCTGAATTCCAAATTTTGAAATTGCTTGGCCAAAGTGAGCAGACTACAATGGTAGGGTAGAATTTTTGAATCTTTGGTTATCCACTGTTTCAAGGTTTGATGCACGAGCAAATCTGAATCACTGAAAGCTATCAACTCCTTGATTTCCATCTCCAAAGCCATTTTGAGACCAAAAATGCAGGCTTCATATTCAGCCATGTTATTCGTGCAAGCGAATTGCAATTTGGCAGCGGCAGGGTAGTGCTTCCCTTCGGGTGACACCAAAACAGCTCCAATTCCAGCTCCGAGAGAATTTGAAGCTCCATCGAAGAAAAGCCTCCATTCAGGACTTTGTTCACTTATATCATCTGCAACGCCTACAAATAGGACCCTCTCGTCAGGGAAATAAGTACGGAGTGGTTGATAATCATTATCCCTTGGATTTTCCGCCAAATGATCAGCTATAGCTTGCCCCTTGACCGCCTTTTGTGAGGTGAAAACAATATCGAATTCTGAGAGAATTATCTGCCATTTCGCCAAACGCCCAGTCAGCATCGGCTTCTCCAAAAGATACTTCAAAGGATCAGACCGGGAAATAAGATACGTGGTATGACTCAACAGATAGTGTCTCAACTTCTGGGCTGCCCAGGCCAATGCACAGCAGCTTTTCTCAATGAATGAATAATTAGCCTCGTACTGCGTGAACTTCTTGCTTAGATAGTAAATGGCTTGTTCTTTCCTTCCAGAGTCATCGTGCTGACCTAGAACACACCCTACTGCTCCTTCAAGCACGGATAATTACATAATCAAAGGTCGGCCCGGTTTGGGCGGCACTAAGACTGGTGGATGCAACAAATAATCTTTAATCTTGTCAAAAGCCTGTTGGCACTCCTCATTCCAATACAACGGCACGTTCTTCCTCAATAATTTGAACAACGGCTCGCATGTGGCAGTTAGTTGGCCAATGAACCTCCCGATAAAATTGATCTTCCCTAAAAAGCTTTTCACGTCCTTCTGAGTTTTTGGCACTGGCATGTCTCGAATTGGTTTGATTTTCGCCGGATCTATTTCTATGCCCTTCTTGCTAACAATGAATCCCAACAGCTTACCCGCAGGTGCTCCGAAGGCGCATTTCGCAGGATTTAGCTTTAAATTGTACTTCCGCAACCTCTCGAATAATTTCTTCAGATCAACCAAGTGGTCCTCTGCCCTTTTAGACTTGATTATAATATCATCCACGTAGACCTCCATCTCCCGGTGGATCATATCATGAAATAGGGTTGTCATGGTCCTCTGATATGTTGCTCCAGCATTCTTTAAACCGAAAGGCATGACTCGGTAGCAAAAGGTACCCCAAGGGGTAATGAAAGCAGTCTTCTCCCTATCCTCCTCTGCCATCAAAATTTGGTGGTAGCCAGCAAAACAATCGCAAAAGGTTTCAATCTCATGTCCGGCAGTATTGTCTAAGAGAATGTGAATATTTGGTAGAGGGAAATCATCTTTAGGACTGGCTTTATTAAGGTCTCTATAGTCAACACAAACTCTCACCTCTCCACTCTTTTTTGGAACAGGGACTGGATTTGAAAGCCAAATTGGGTAATGGGAAACAATGATAATGTTGGTTTTGAGTTGTTTTTCAATTTGCTCTTTTATTTTGAGGCTTATATCTGGTTTGAATTTTCTGGGTTTTTGTTTTACGGGTGGAAAAGAAGGGTCTGTGGGCAATCTATGCACTACCACATCAGTTGAAATGCCAGTCATATCATCATAGGACCACGCAAATACATCCTGGAACATGATGCTTTGGCCGTCGTTTCTACAACCTAAATACTGATCATCCCTTGCATCCTCATTTGAGCTAAAAATTGGTGGTTCTTTTCAAAGTACTTATGATCGCACCCCACATTGGGGAAGGAGATTGGAAATTTTTGAAAAAGAAAAAAAGAAAAAGGGGAAAAGGAACCGCAGATTGGGAAAATTTGATTCCACTTGGGTTCCAATTTGAAAAGAAGAAAAGGAAGAGATTTATCCGCACGGACCGCCTATGTGTCACAAATATGGATGAACAAGGGTCTCCCTCAGTCAATTAATTCAGATACATGTAAAAAATTTTCGCATTGACGAAAGTTTCCTTTCAGAGTTATTGTAAGGGACGGAACAAAGGTCAGGCCCTCTTCTTTTCCAATCAAGCATTCTATCCCTAGTTATCCCTTTTGAGCCATTAGAATAAATTATTTCGTTTGGCAACCCCTGAGAATCGCCAACCCCACACTGGGGCAAGTTGGAGTTGAAAAGAAAAGTTTTCAAGAAGTGAAAAAGTGACAAAGCCACAAAATCAAAAACAAGAGGAAAAAGAGAACCTCAGTTCAAAAATAAACTGGGGCAAATTTTGTGAAAATTTCAAAAATGGCAGAAAGCCGAAAAGTCAAAAGAAGAAAGAAAATGAAAAAGAAAAGGCCTCAATTGAGCATAAACTGGGGCAAATTCTGATTTAACCCTAAATTAGGGTTGGCGCAACAATGCGATCTCAGATTCTTCAAACCTTTTTAAAATCTGCATTCAAGCCTCAACTTTTCTAAACACCCCACCTGACCCCATTACAAAAGCCAAAAGTCCTGACTTCTGTTCTTTGCGATGGCCCTGTCAAGAAAATTTCTGATGCCGGAAAATTTTAGCTGTATTTCTGAATTGCTTGGGTATGGGGTTGACGCTACTCACCATGTGAAAACCCACCAGATCAAAGAAAAGAAAACGGAAAAGCAAAAGGGAAAAATGAAATACAAAAGATTCGATGGTGAAGTCCCTTTTGAGTGATCAAACAAAGTTCAGAATCTTCGGGTTCAAAATAGGGGCAATTTCGGAAAAATGCGATCTGTGGTGCAATGTTCTTGAAAGTCTTATCGTTCAACTATCGTTTCAAGCCACATTACAAGCTAACAAAGTCCATCGTTGACTTATTCCTTCATGACAATCCAAAGTGAGGATTATGCTCGTAAGAAATCCATCAATCATTTGTGATCATAGGGGTATAACCATTTTTCACTGGTTTAGCTATCGCTTCTACCCATATTGTTGCAAGCCTATAAAGCTTATACGTTGACTAAGTTTTCTTAAGAAATAAGAGTGACAAACCCTTTGCTTTCACTAAGATGTGGTATTGAAAGAATTACAATTTTGAGCACAAGAACCAAACAAATCTTGACTTCTCATTTCCCTTAACCCCTCAAAAATCAGAAATAAGATCACTGGATTGCTCCTGAAAAATGAGCCAATAAGGATTGGTGACCCATCACCCAAAGCATTGATGCTAAAGTGGGAAAAATCTTTCGTAATTTGGCATTATTTTGAAATTCATCATGAAATTTCCTGTATGAGTTAAGCAAGATATTCAATTTCCTTCACATTGTATAGGAAACACAGTTTCTTACTTGGAAGGGCATCCAAATCAATTTTTGCAATCAAATGGGCCCACACTGGGGCAAAATTTTTATTTGCAACCCACACTGGGGCAAATTTTTTCAGTCACGCTACTCTTTCTATGAATAGTAGTTGCAATTTTTTGAAATTCAAGTGCATGTCATAGTGAGCCCCTGTGCAGGTATTCATAGTTGAAATCGACGAAAAAGCATCTGGTGATGTGGGAGGCCGATGCCGAAGAAAGAGAAGAAAGAAGGGAAAAGGGCCCTACACTGGGGGCAAATTATTTTGAAAAAGATTCTCTCGAAAA
Source organism: Coffea arabica (assembly GCF_036785885.1). Taxonomy (NCBI): domain Eukaryota; kingdom Viridiplantae; phylum Streptophyta; class Magnoliopsida; order Gentianales; family Rubiaceae; genus Coffea; species Coffea arabica. The sequence goes on along the minus strand of NC_092316.1, from coordinate 29,855,088 downwards.
ATCAGAAAAATTCAAAAGTCAAAAAAATCAAAAATCAATTTCAAATTCTTGTTTCTTGGAAAATCAAATTTAATTTCTAGTTTTCGACAAATCAAGTTCAATTTCTTGACCAATATTGGCAGGACCGGGTTTTATCCCGCTGACCGCTTACCTCGGCAGGACCGGGTTTTATCCCGCTGACCGCTTACCTCGGCAGGACCGGATTTTATCCCGCTGACAGCTTACTTCGGCAGGACCGGGTTTTATCCCGCTGACCGTTTACCTCGGCAGGACCGGGTTTTATCCCGCTGACCGCTTACCTTGGCAGGACCGGGTTTTATCCCGCTGACCGCTTACTTCGGCAGGACCGAGTTTTATCCCGCTGACCGCTTACTTCGGCAGGACCGGGTTTTATCCCGCTGACCGCTTACCTTGGCAGGACCGGGTTTTATCCCGCTGACCGCTTACCTCGGCAGGACCGGGTTCTATCCCGCTGATCGTCCACACCCCGTCAGGCTCAGATGTTATCCCACCGACCAATTAATCACACTGGGGCAAATTTTTAGATAATTTTTCAAACAAGTCTTATACAGTTCTTCATTTTACATTTTCTGTTCGGGTCTATCCCGTGGGTCTATCCCATTTAAATTTCTGTCTGGGTCTATCCCATTTACATTTCTGTCTGGGTCTATCCTATTTAAATTCTGTTCGGGTCAGTCCCGTTTAAATTCTGTTCGGGTCAGTCCCGTTTAAATTCCTGTTCGGGTCAGTCCCGTTTAAATTCTGTTCGGGTCAGTCCTGTTTAAATTCCGTTCGGGTCAGTCCCGTTTAAATTCTGTTCGGGTCAGTCCCGTTTAAATTCCTGTTCGGGTCAGTCCCGTTTAAATTCTGTTCGGGTCAGTCCCGTTTAAATTTCTGATCGGGTCAGTCCCGTTTTAAAATTTCCTGTTCGGGTCAGTCCCGTTTTAATTTTATGTTTGGGTCAGTCCCATTTTAGAATTCTTGTTCGTTGGAATTATTTTGCAGCCGAATAATGCAGGTAGGTATTTGGTGTCTAATTCTTTGTCTCAAGTTTTTTCAAAACTCAGACAAAGAGGGGCAAACTGTAGACACCAAATTTTTGGTTTAATTTCATTTACTGTTTATTTTTTTTAGTTTTTATTTGTCGTGTTAGTTTTATTCGATTTTTAGTTTTTAGTTTATAGTTTTATTTTTATTTTTAAGTTTTTAGCGTAGAATTTCTCGGAAAAAAAGAAGAAAAAGAAAAAAAGCTTTCAAAAAAAATATGCTTTAGTTGTTTTGATTTAAATTCAATGTTCACTAAAATGTGTTTATTTCTTTTAAATTCAATTTTGCAGCGTTTCTTTTAAAAATATTTCATTACGTGTTAAAAAATGAGAAAAAAGAGACAGGCTTATGGACCTTGAGAAGCGTAGGATTATAACCTTTCCTCATTGTTTCTTTTCGGCAAAACGCAGATACAAAAATGGTTTTCTTAGCTCATTTGCCGGTTTTTCCCTTCATTTATTTTACTCCATTTGATCGCTCCACTTGGCCCTCATCTGTCAAAGCTGGAAGTTGAAGATGATCGGATGATCAAGGAAATGCGGTGAGATGAGATTTGCTGAGGGCCTTTGATATCAGGTTTTTGGAGGGTTTAGCCATTCGGGAGGAGGATAAAAAGGAAAAAGAAAGAGACCAGAGGGGTGGGGGGGCTTCGGATGAAAAGAGGAAGAGGAAATAGAGAGGGATAGCCGGGAGCAAAACAAAAAGAGAAAGTCAGAGAGAGATGGACGAAGAGGAAGGAAGTAAATCTGGGAAATGGAAGAGAGTTTCTGTGAGAGCAAAACAAAGGCTGCAGAAAACAGGGCAGCCGAAGCTGCTGCACTCGCGAGGAGCCACCACCCCCCACTTCGTCGGAGGCCGCCGCCATCGGCACATCTTTGCCGAGGAAATATGTGTGGTAAGAGATCCTTTTTCTTTGAAATTCATTTTTTTGTGCAAGTTCATATTTGGAAATTTAAAACAGAGGATGATTTCTCGAATTTTCTTTGTGGATTGTCCACAATTTTGACCGAGCATGCTTTATGGATTGGTTGGGATATTTTGTTTTGTTTCCTGACAAAAATTTTGGGCTAGCTATGGCATCAATTGAACAAAAATCATTGAATTTTTCAATACCCGTCTGGTGTTTGATGAAATGCTCGATTGAAACCCGTAGTTTATCCCTTTTCGTGTCTCCCATTCATGTGATGTATATAATTTTTGTTATTTAAGAGTAATTTGATTGGGTTTGCTGATAATTTTTGGGACAGATTATAACATCAACTAGGCAAAAGGACAGTGAAATCTTAATGTCTTTCTTGTCCAACGAAATGTCAGACTAGAAATTCATCTTAAAAATGATTCATCTGCGGTTTTATGTGAGGAAAATGAACAAGTCATCAAGTTCAATTCCTTTCCTCCCATTTGAGAATCTTTGGTGCATGGCTGCCTTACATTTTGCCGTTCCTGTCGCATCCATCATATGCATTCGAATTAAGGTTGGGAGGGGAAGTTCTTGTGGGTTTCATTGTCTGATTCAGAGTGCTTGGATTCGAAACTAAATTTCTGATGTTGCTGACCGGAAGAAAGCTGAAATGGTACTTGATGTTAGTTTATTTGGTACATTTTTCATCGAGATGCTTTCCATCATGTCAAGTCATCTGTTTGTGTTGTGCCGTATGTTCATTACCTGATGTTTGTATGCGGGAGACAAAATTCGATGTTTGAGGTTGAGTTGAGGAACTCTGTCCAAATCTGTGTTATGTGTTCAAATGTTCGCCGGGTAGGTGAACTTCTGTAGCTTCAGAAAACTTCGACCAAGCTGCCTGAATTTTTGTTTAGAAACTTGTGTTTTTCAGCCCCACTTTATCTTAGACTTCATTGGCTTGTATGTTCACATTTATGTTGGATGACGGTCTTATGAAATTTGGCGATTGTTTGAGTTCAAAGCTTGGTTTAGAACCATCACAAGCTTCCTGGTTGTTGAATAAGAAATAGAGAAAGTTGCAGCAGATTTCTTTTTTTCAAATGTTTGCATGTTGTTCCAGAATTTTGCATGAGATTTTTCTAAATGTTCTTCCTGTTTGGATGATGGTGATTGTGTAGTTAGTCGCTTAGTTCAAAGCTTTCATATTTGGGTTTGAGACTTTAACTAAAAAGCAAGTTGTGTGTGCTGTTTCTCTTGTTGAAGTTTCGGTTGCTAATGGTTTGATAAGAGATGTTGCAGAAAATTTGTAAAACTTGGCATGAGGCTGCTTGAGCTGTTTAAATTTTGCATGTCTGTTGTCCGATTTTGGGTGTTTAAGTCTACAAGCTTTATGATGCAAAGTGAGAGAATTGTTGATAGTTGTGTTTGGATTTGGCTATGTTTGAAGGCTGTCTTTGTAAAATGCTGGGTGGCTGAAAGCTTTCAGCAGAAATTTCTGCTGCAGAATGTTGTTTCTCATGTTGTTTTTCACGTCATTTGCATGAAGATTGCATGAAAACAATCTTCCAAAATTGCAATTTAACCCCTCAGCTTCCCCTTATTCTGCTATGGCCCAAAACTTGGAATAAGTGAACTAATTTTGTCATTTTAAGTTTAATCCTCTGTTTGCATATTTTATGTGACTTTGGGGATAGATTAATTTTTGATTGTGGGTCATAATTGCGGCTTAATAATTTTGTTGATTTGTTTATTTTGTTTGGTTTAATGAAATAAGTGTTTGGGCTAAGAGGTTATTTTGTGTTTGGGTTTAAAAAAGTTGTTTTGGTTTATTTTGTTTGTTTTTTCTGGTTTGGGCTAGAGAGCCAAAGCCCATCTATTTGGTTGGCTAATTTTGGGCCAAAATAATATGCTAGCCCATTTCAGTACTTTGGACTTCCGATCGGGCCAATTTGTTTTGGCCCAAGAAATTAATAAAATGGCCCCATGGCCTAGTCCATTAAGAAACCAGAGAACGCATTTGCAGATCAGTCCCTGTACTTTTCTTTAATTTCATTGTGGCCCTGGATATTTTCAACTACTTTCAATTCGGTCCTTACTTTAATTGCAAATAAGTCCTTGAACTTTGTTTTCTTTAATTTTGGCCCCAAAATTTTGTCAATCTTTGCAATCAAGTCCTTTCTTCTCTTGACTTCTTAAATGTGGTTTGTTGACGTGATTTAATTGATTCAAATTCATGTTTATTTTTATCCTTTGTGATTATTTGTCAAATAAATTGGTGCCTTGACCTTTTTTATTGTTTTGAAGCTAATATCTCATTTACTCGATTTCCATTACAAGGGAGGTAACTTCTATATTCTTGCGTTATTTTTCCTACGTGCTCCAACGTGCTAAGTGAAATACATGTCTACTTTGCTTTCCTAACCTTTCTTTAATTTCTTTCATTTATGTCATTTACTTTTGCTTTTTTATTTAAGTTATTCTTTATGGGGTATGTGTACACCTCTTGGCTTGTAATAGTTAGGGATTTAATCATTTTATTCCTTTTCCCCCTTTTTACTCTAATGTAATAGATAGGGCTTGGAGGAGCATTCAATGAAGACCTACCGAAGTCGTGTGCCTAGCTAGCAAATGTAATAGTTAGGGGTTAATTGTCTTATGTGTCTTGCATGCTTAATTGCTACGTGTTAATTTGCTTTGTTAGGACCTTGCATCTAGTCGAGCATGCTAAGTGTTATGTGCTATGTGTTTATGAGTGTTTGGCATGTCTACTCGCTTTCTATAGCCTGAATGAATGTGATGGATGAATGGACGTTTCCACTAGTCCAACGCTAGTCGGAATTCATAGAATGGGCTAGTCCAATGCTAGACCCTTAGGGATTTCCCCTCGTTAGCACATATTTGCATGTTCATTACATGTCATGCATTCTTTTTAGTTTTATCATTTTGCATGCCCCTCGAACCCCTTCTCCCTTCATTTTAGGATTTTTGCATTTCATGCTAGCTATAGGGTTCATTTGATTGAGAGTCCCCTTAAATATGGGATATAGACGAGTGTGGCTTTTTCTAAGCCTTAGCACGCTTGTATCCTCTCTATAAAAGGGCAAATTGAGTCACGATTTAGGTCTCCCCGTACTCAGTATGCATGCATTCCCTAGGCTCATGCATTCTAAATCCACTCTATCATTACACTTTCACTTTTGTCTCATTTGCACACATGCACCTTTTTATCCCTTCACTTGCACACGAACACTTTTCCTCCCATTTGCACACGTACACCTTTTTATCCCTTCACTTGCACACAAACACTTGTAAATACATTTGCACACCTCCACTTACATCCTATTATTTTTATTATTTTTCTCACTTCACATATCCTCACATTGCATACATGCATTCCATTCATTTGCATCCCACTTGCATTATTTGTGACTTCTTCAAAAGATCGTTATTGGGCTTCACAATTAATGTGATTGGCACCATTCAACCTTTGAAGAGAAATTTCCCCCAATACCCCTAGGTCTAGGGTTTGCATTCATGTAGTGCATCCAAATGTAATAAATTCTTTGGTTAAAACAAGAAAATCTTTGATTAAATCAACGCAACTAGCCTTGGCTAGGTCGAAGGGGTGCCTTGGATTTTTATCCTTGCCTTCCCCTTCGTCAAATGTGACTCCCGAACCTTTTTCTTTGTTTGCGTGGACTAGGAGTCGTTCAAAAGGGTTTCTTACTTTTTTTTCCTTAAAAAAAAAAATTCACTTTTTGGGTGACTTGGTACACCCTAACTCTATACCAAGTGGCGACTCCATTTTTTCATATAAAAAACCCTTTTTGAACTATTTTTCTTGGGTCAAATCGTCGCATTTTCAAACCCCCATTTAGACCCATTTTTCTTTTAAATCACGATTCATTTTCCAATCACAAAATACATTTTTCAAACCATTTATTTATTCATCAAAAAATGGGGCGCGACACCAAAGGGTCAAATAATTTTATTTTTGGCCATCTGAAAGAATTAACGAATGTGGGATAATAAGCAAATAAGCATACAACAAACAAATGAACAAGCAATATGAATTTAAACAAGCGAATAAACAACACAACATAACAAGAACAAACTTGTGCATTTTCATAAAACCTTTGATTGAAAGCAAAACAAAAGAAAGCAAGCGGAAACAATATCTACATGTGCAAATTTTAGTCAAAAGTAAAGATGCTTTCATTAACTATTTACAGATGCAAAAGTATTTTTTCCATGAATATGAATGATAAACCCCTTTCATTTTACCGAAACTCCTTCCGGACGGGCAGGGACTCGGCTGTCCAATTGGGAATTGGTCCTTCGGGGATATCAGGAAATTCAGCTTTGCCTGGAACACTATCTTCAAATGTTGCCCCTACGAACAATTGGGCCAAACTAGCTTCAATTTCTTCAACTGGATTAACCTCTGATGTGATAACCTCTGTTGGTCGTGGAAAAGTATACCGCAGTGGGGGAATGTCAAAAACCCTTTGCCTGCCCTCTTTCTCTGATCTTTTGCGCTCCTTCATCTCTTTGATGTCCTTGGCGGTTGGTTGGAAACCCAAACCGAATGTATCCCTTTTTTCCATAATCTCCACTGGCTTCAGGATCCCTTGCAGTTCACGCCCCAATCCTCTGTCTAATTTGTATCCTCCACGAATCATTTCCTTAGCCATCATTACACTTGCTTTTGAGAGAGCTTGTTCCTCCGTTGTGATCCAACTTACGGAGACTATATCGGATGTGCTATGAGGGGACATGGTGGCACTTCGACATCCCTCCTCTTTAGATCCAGAATCGGTGATTACCAGGCAGTCCTCTTCGGCAAAGATAGTGATTAGCTTGTCATTTACTACGAATTTCAGCAATTGATGCAACGAAGATGGCACAGCCCCAGACTTGTGAATCCATGGCCTGCCAAGTAAAATATTGTAAATGCTCGGGAAGTGCATTACTTGGCAAGTTATTTGAAATTGGGCAGGCCCCATCTCGATTACTAAATCTGCCTCTCCTATCGGCTCCCTTTGAGCTCCATCAAACCCTCGAACGATAGTCCCTGAAGGCCTCAGCTTAATGTCTTGCAATCCTAGCTTCTCCAAGGTACTCCAAGGACAGATATTAAGCGCGGACCCGTTGTCAATTAGCACCTTCGGCAGCATTTTCCCGTTGCACCTCACCGTTATGTACAACGCCCTATTATGTCCAATGCCCTCTGTCGGCAATTCATCGTCAGAAAAAGCAATTTGTTTGTTTGAATAATACGCTCCCAACCACGTTTGAAAAATTATCAACAGAAATGTCCCTCGGAATTTGAGCCTTAGTTAATACGTCGATCAATGCATCCCTATGCACGTCTGAAGAGAAAAGTAAATCCAACATGGTTATCTGGGCAGGTGACTTGCTTAGCTTTTCGATTATGTTGTATTCACTTCTCTGGAGTCGTTTAAGGAAATCCACGGCTTCTTTCTCGGTGATTGTTGGCTTAATGGGCGGCTCGGAATTCTTTGCTTGAATCGGAATAGTAGTTTCAAATGGACTTACAGTCCTCCCCGATCTGGTAACCACTGACACCTCTTTCTTTGTAGCTGAATTTTCCCCGATCTGTATAATAGGTTCATCGTAATTCCACGGCACTTGTTGCAGGCTCAAAACAGGCTCTTGCCTCGGGAATTCGATGAATACCGGCTTCAAAGCTTCACTCTCTGCTGGCGTAAGATCCAAGACAAAAGGCTGGTTATCTTCTTCGAATGGCAACTCTATGATGAATGGTTGGTCTGTGACCCCAACTACCTCAGCTTCTCTTGCCAAATCTTTGACTTGTTCCATATACTCCGTGTCATCCATAATGACCCCAATGGTATTAACATGGTCCGGCAAAGGGTTCCTATTTACGTTCGGCCCTTGCGCCTCCCTTTTCCGGATTACAATCTCCCCGGCTTCAACCATATCTTGGATTTTATGCTTAAGCGCCTTGCAATCAAGGGTGGCATGTCCGGGGGCCCCAGAATGATAAGCACAGACAGTTTGTGGATTATACCACGCGGGCATACCATATGGGTAGGTAGGAGGGGGCACCGTACCAATTTTCCCAGCAGCCTTTAATTGTTCATACAATTGATCCAGAGGCCTGCCTAGATTGGTAAATGTACGGCCAGGGGGTCGGTTGTAAGGTTCAGAAGGTTGAGGGTGGTTGTAAACAGGTCTATTTGGAGGCGGGAATCTTGGGTTATATGGAGGGCGTGGTCGGTTTTGGGGTGGATTTGGTTGAGAAATTTGAAAAGGGGCTGAAGGTGGGTTTGGATAGCTTGGGCGAGGTCGAGGGTGGTGGATGTTGGTAGTATATACAGGGCGCGGATTTGAGTAGTAAGGGTAATGGGGTTGGTAGATTGGATTGTGTTGGTATCGGGGTCTAGGTGAATGGTTTTGGTTCCAAATAAAGGTTGCGTCCCCCTCTTTCTTTTTGAACGGCGGCTTCTTCACATTGCTTCCTTGCCCTTGTTGTAAAGCATCCAACTGAGATTTAAGGGCGGAGACATTGACAATCTTCCCAGCTCTCACAAAGTCATCAAACTCCTCAAGTTTATTTACAATTGCAGCAAACGAACATCCGGTCATACGGAAAATCTCTTCGAAGTACGGCGGATCATGGGCTTTTATGAAAGTACGTATGATTTCATCCTCGGTCATTGGTGGCTCGACCTTGGCAGCTATTTTTCTCCACCTCTTGGCATAGGTCTTGTGGTCCTCGGAAGGCTTCCTTTTCGTTCCTTCTAACGTAGTTCGGGTCGGAGCCAACTCGCAGTTGTACTCGTACTGTCTCACAAATGCATTAGACAAATCAATCCAGGTTTTCACGTCTTCAAGTTTCAGGTTAGAATACCAGTCAAGCGCATCCCCTTCCAGACTCTCGGGGAACAACCTTAAAGGCAAATTCTCATCGTCCACGGGCTTTCCCAATTTGTTGGCAAATAGTCGGAGATGTGTCTTGGGATTACCCGTCCTATCATATTTGTTAAATTTAGGGGTTTTGAACCCCTCAGGCAACTGCACGTTCGGAAAAAGGCACAATTCATCATAATCCAGGACTCCCTGCTTATGCAACCCCTGGCTCTTCCTTATAAATTCATCAAAACGATCTAGACGTTTGAGCAACTTCATATCAATTGGAGCAGAAGATTCACCCATTTCAGGCTTATTTTGGAAAGTGTGCTCCGGTATCACGGGTTCTGCGGTGGTTTGATAAAAAGCTGGTGGGTTCTGATGCATGTTTGGGTCGATTTGAGGCTGAAACCCTTGCCCATAAGGAGGATAGAATGGAGGATTTTGAGTATAAGCATATTGCGGGTTGACAATTCCCTCAAACGTGGTTTGCATTGAAGGAATAACAAATGGTAATGTGACGACCCCACTTCTCCCAAGGGCGAACCCAAGGGTATCGGCGGGCCGCCTGCCTAGCTCGCGCCAGGACTCAAAACTTAAAGCAATCAAACGAGATAGATTGAAAGAGCACTATATACAATATATACAATCCCAAAAGTTATATTTACATCTTCAAAAGTCTCGAGTCAAACCACTTTAATATACTACAACCACAACCAGCAGAAGATAGACCCTAAGAAGGGTCCTTATACAAACCACCAAAACAAAAACAAACATCCTAACTGTCCAACTATTACAAACAAACTTAACTATACTAGTGTAAGTGCCAAAATCCCCGCGTCGGCCCCTGCTAAGGAAAACAAAATGAATGGGGTAAGCTAAAAGCTTAGTAAGTAAGCAGGGGCGAAAGCATAAATTCACGTAGCAACCATTACACAATAAGAGTAAAGCAAAAGCAGAAAAGAACAACATCATATAATAAGGATACGGGTGGCTCCAAAGCCAATTCATGTGCCATGTATGATCTCCTGCCGACACTCCGTCGACCGCAAATAATAGTCCGTAGAACTTCACTTGTACACCCACCGACACCTTATCACCCTCACTGGCCAGTCACCTCACAAACTTGCCCGGGCGAACGAAATCACAAACTTGAGCTTGAGTCACAAGCTCGGGTCACAAACTTGGTCACCTTCTCGGTGAACCGGATTCACAAAATTGGTTCATAACATGAACCTACAAACTTGGTGACCTCAGACTAAGTTGGACTGACTTCGACCAAGCCCTAACCGGCTCGAATAGTCCAAACAGGTCTTAGATCGGCCCCACGAACTCACAAACTTCACAAAATTCACAAACTTTACTCGAAAGTCGCCCCGAGCCACAAGCTCAAGGGTTTTGGTTCCAAAAGGTTCATATACATATGCCAAGTACAATTATACATTTAAATTAGGGTTTAGGTCGAGTGCGATAAAGTACACCCTCGCCTAAGTACCCTTTCACATATCTCAAATACATAGCAAAGAAAACACACCAAACTGGCCTGAATACTTACCCAAAATACCGAAAGTAGTACGAAAGCAAAATCGCTTCGCGCGTTCGCTAGTAATGGGCCCCACCGGCTCCGCCTAGCTCACCGCTGTCTGAAATAGAAGATTTTATCACAAACGGCCACTAACATGCCCAAAACAAGCAAAACGGCAAAACGACACGCGCGCACATAAATATGACGGACGGAAACGGAAACGGCAGATTTGATACTCATTTCTAGTTTACCCATAAGTTGAGCTACGAATATCGGATTAAGGCGTATGAGATGCCAAATCGAAGCTTAAAGGATGAACAACAACTGTTATGAAGACATCCAGAACTGAAACTGGAGGCTTCAGTCCCAAATGAACCAATCACAATCACTTACGAAATCTGGCCAATGCACAAATGGTCAGTTTTGAGTGCGAACTGTTTTCTATGCTACACATGGTCAAAAGAGCTGAAAATTAGCAGTTAGATAGTTCATTCCAAATGGAACAACTTTCATGAAGGTCGGCAATCCAAATTCGGAACAGAAATTGGTCATCAGGACCAAAACAGCTCTGACCAGAAAATGGTCATCTTCACAGCCAGGCATTATTTGCTCGGCTATATCTCAGGTTATATAAATCCGATTCATGAAATTCCAAGGGCGTTGGAAAGCTCTGATATAAGGCTATAAGTTTGGTGTTTTGGTCGCAAGCCCAAACAGCTTGTAACCCAGTCAAATGTGAAGCCAAAGTTCCAGTCGTAAACTTTCCAAAAACGTAACAGAATTTGCTGGTCAAAACAGGTCTGAGTATTTCATTTATAGCTCAGGATATACTAATCCGTTTAACCTGAAAATTTACAGGGATATCCAGGACTTAAGGGGCTACAATGTTGAAGAAGGAAACTTTGTCCAATTTTGAATGTAACAAGGTCAAAAATGCAAGACACTATACCAGAATTGCAAAACAGGATCACAAACCGTATTTGACCTTAATATGCGGTAATGGCACCAAATTCACTACGGTTATTGGATGGGGGTGTAAGACCCACCATTTCGAAGCTATGGAACAGGGCTACAACAATGTAGAAGGTCACTCAGTCCAAATCCTAGCACAACTAGGTCAAATATGCAAAATACGAACCCAGAATTACCAAAACAGGTTTACAAATCACACAAAACTGTAATCGGTATAACTCAGTCTATACAAGTCCAAATGCCAAAATTCCAAAGGCATAAGATAGCTAAGACATCCAGCTACATTTCATCAGAAGACACCAACTTCAAAATCCAAACCAATTCCAGTCAAAACAAACGATTACAAGCGCAGTTTTCACATTCTGAGCAACCCTGGACAGCAACAGTAAAAACGACATAACTCACTCTACACAAATCCAAATGACCTGAAATTTTGCAGGCACTTCAAAATCATCAATACCTACAACTTTCATGTTTTAAGCCAAGGCCAATTCGGCCTCTAACATGGTGCAATAAATTCGGGCAGAATGTAGATTCATGAACCCTAACTTTCCAAAATTTATTCCAAATCCAAAATTGGTTGCAAATATCAATCATTTCCATCCACTAGAGGCATAACCCCTCATTATCAATCATCATAAACAACCACAACACCATAATCCAATTAAACCAGAAAAATCATCAATAAAATCAAAACTTCACCAAATCACTTCAAACCAAGATAAAACCAGAAATTTCAGCACTTTAATCACTACTAATCATATCTTAAGCATCAATAGGTGTAGGTGGAAGTTTAAGCTTTACTTACCAAGTAAACAAGAGGGGGGGGAAGATGTTGGACACCTTAGCTCTTCCAAAAAACTTCACTAAAACACTCACTAGCACCAAATGGAGGAATTTGATGGAGTAGAAACTAGCTTAAGCACTTGAGTTGGATGATTTGAGCTTGTTGGAAGCTAAAATGGTGAAGAGCTCTCTTCCTTTCTTCCTTAAGGTTGGTCGGCCAAAGAAGAGAAAGAAATGGTGATTTTGTGGTAAATTTTAAGATATTTAACCACTTGGTCAAAAGGTCAAAACAAAAGAATAAAAATCATAAAGTCCACCCAATGATCTTGTGACACTTGGCATCTCATTAAATGCAATTCAATCCTTTCTTTTCTCTCTCACATCAATCATTTCACACACTCTACTTATCTCTTAACACCCGATAAATTTTACACAGTATCCGGAATTTAACCTAATTGGCCGAATTTTTCCGAACTTTTCGCACTAGTGGGTCCCACGTCCAATATACGTTCTTATTTTCTCAAAAGCTAACCGATACTTGAAAAATCATCTATAACCCATATTTACTCATGAAAATTATCCTGAAGATTTTTCTAATAAAGAAAATGCGGAAAAAGGCGGGCGATAAATAACTCCACTTAAACTTTCTAATATTGTAACACTAGAGGTTTGCTAATCATTCAAACTTACTAAACCTTTGTAATTAAAACAAATCCTATATTTACTTACGTCAAGGCACACACTAGAATACCGAATATAAATTATAGCTTGAACCTTATAATAATAATACGTAAACTAGGATTTCCAAACTTAACCGAATTAGGGTTTCCTTCCTAGCCATAAAACCCTATTTTTTCCATACCGACTATCAACTAACCCTAATATCGACTTACGATCGGACTGGGGCCTCACAATCTCCCCCACTTAGGACAATTTCGTCCTCGAAATTAATTCGTTGATCAAAGCGTACCTTCAAAACCTGCCGAAGGGTCAATCGCCTCCTGTTGACCCATTGCATAGACTCTGGCTGGCCCTTTGGATCGATTTTCCCCTGCATTTGACGGCTTAGCTGTAGTCCCTTCAGTCGGTGGCTTAGGTTTCTCCTTTTGTGACTTAGGGCACTGGGCGATCAGATGTTCTGCACTACCACACTTATAGCATCTTCGGATCGAACTGTTCTTCCAACAGTTTTCGTCAGTGTGATTGGCCCCACAGAAACCACAGATTGGCTTAACGCCTGCACTTGGCCCTCCACGCTGGGCACTCCTCTGGGGCTCTTGCCCTACTCGACCTCTTCCATAATTACCCTGGTTTAGAGTTCCTGCGGGTCGGGGACCATCTGTTCCATGACTCTTCTTAGAAGGTAACTCACTTTGCGAGCTCTGTCCAGTCACAAAATGGCTCGAATCGGGTTGTCTTCGTTTCCTCTCATTAAAGGATTTTACCTGTCCCCTAGCTGTCTCAATCCGCTGTGCCTTTTCCAGTGCCTGGCCAAACGTGTCCAACTGAGCAGCTGCCAGTGCCTCCTGGATCTCCACATTTAAACCTTGAACGAAGCGGCGGATTCGTTTTCGCTCCGTTAGCACCAATTCCGGGGCAAAACGGGAGAGCTTTGTGAACTGGGTCTCGTACTCCGCTACACTCAGTGTCCCTTGACGCAAACGGATAAAATCATCTTCCCGTTTCTCTTGTACGATGGGTGGTAAATATTTTTCATTAAACTCTCGCGTAAAGTTAATCCAGATCCAGGGGGTCTGTTCCCGCTCCCACTTGGCTCTGATCACATTCCACCAGGCTCGAGCGGCCCCCTCAAACTGGAAAACAGCAAAAGAAATCTGCCGCTCCTCCGAATACCTAAGTGCGGCAAATATATCTAGCATACGGTCCATCCAGGTTTCTGCTAAATCAGGATTAGGTCCTCCTATGAACTTAGGAGGTGCAAACTTTTGGAACCGTTCTAGGGCACGGTCCTCGCCCTCATGATTATGTCCCGGATTATGTCCAGGGTTTCCAACAGCATTCCCATGGCCCTGACCCTGTTGGTCAATCATACGTTCCATCAAGTCAGCCATTCGCTGGATGGCTGTAGCTACTTGGTCTGGTTCTTGTTCATGTTCCATTTCAGGGCTTCGTCCTCGCCCTCTACCTCTACCTCGAGTACCGGAGGCCATCTAAATGTCAAAAGTCTATGGACCCAAGCATAGCGTGTATTTAGTATTCAAACTAGAAACAAAACAAAAACACAAAATAGATACACGAAAGGTACGCAAAGGATAGGTGCAAAAGATAATACTCGAATATATACATTTATTTACAAAGTCACACCAAAAGATTTACACATTACCCGACCTCCAGTCGGTACAAAACCCAATATACACGAGCACTCCGGCTCCAAAATGTAGTCAATCACCGGGTAACAAAAGAAACCAGGCATACTGGTTATAACAAAATAAACATGGCAGATATAACAAAATAAACATATCAGATAGTCAAAAGGAAATCCCATCAACGGCCCTACGCGCCTCCCCTACGGAACCTACCTAATCCACTAGCACCGCCCCGGCGGGCCTAGGGTGCAAACCTAAAGAATAGGTCCAAGTAGCTAACTTCAATATTAAGTAAGAACCAAATCGATTCACACTGGGACTGGCCATCTCCAAGTGCAATCAACTCAATCCCCACTTTGCCTTATGGAAAAATTACAAAAGTCAATATCAAAATCTTAGCATTCAATATTTACCTTAATAGCCAAGTATCCCACAGTCCGGCATCCTAAACTTCAAGCCTAAGATACACTACAGAGATCTGAAGCCTAAGCTCTGATACCAACTGTGACGACCCCACTTCTCCCAAGGGCGAACCCAAGGGTATCGGCGGGCCGCCTGCCTAGCTCGCGCCAGGACTCAAAACTTAAAGCAATCAAACGAGATAGATTGAAAGAGCACTATATACAATATATACAATCCCAAAAGTTATATTTACATCTTCAAAAGTCTCGAGTCAAACCACTTTAATATACTACAACCACAACCAGCAGAAGATAGACCCTAAGAAGGGTCCTTATACAAACCACCAAAACAAAAACAAACATCCTAACTGTCCAACTATTACAAACAAACTTAACTATACTAGTGTAAGTGCCAAAATCCCCGCGTCGGCCCCTGCTAAGGAAAACAAAATGAATGGGGTAAGCTAAAAGCTTAGTAAGTAAGCAGGGGCGAAAGCATAAATTCACGTAGCAACCATTACACAATAAGAGTAAAGCAAAAGCAGAAAAGAACAACATCATATAATAAGGATACGGGTGGCTCCAAAGCCAATTCATGTGCCATGTATGATCTCCTGCCGACACTCCGTCGACCGCAAATAATAGTCCGTAGAACTTCACTTGTACACCCACCGACACCTTATCACCCTCACTGGCCAGTCACCTCACAAACTTGCCCGGGCGAACGAAATCACAAACTTGAGCTTGAGTCACAAGCTCGGGTCACAAACTTGGTCACCTTCTCGGTGAACCGGATTCACAAAATTGGTTCATAACATGAACCTACAAACTTGGTGACCTCAGACTAAGTTGGACTGACTTCGACCAAGCCCTAACCGGCTCGAATAGTCCAAACAGGTCTTAGATCGGCCCCACGAACTCACAAACTTCACAAAATTCACAAACTTTACTCGAAAGTCGCCCCGAGCCACAAGCTCAAGGGTTTTGGTTCCAAAAGGTTCATATACATATGCCAAGTACAATTATACATTTAAATTAGGGTTTAGGTCGAGTGCGATAAAGTACACCCTCGCCTAAGTACCCTTTCACATATCTCAAATACATAGCAAAGAAAACACACCAAACTGGCCTGAATACTTACCCAAAATACCGAAAGTAGTACGAAAGCAAAATCGCTTCGCGCGTTCGCTAGTAATGGGCCCCACCGGCTCCGCCTAGCTCACCGCTGTCTGAAATAGAAGATTTTATCACAAACGGCCACTAACATGCCCAAAACAAGCAAAACGGCAAAACGACACGCGCGCACATAAATATGACGGACGGAAACGGAAACGGCAGATTTGATACTCATTTCTAGTTTACCCATAAGTTGAGCTACGAATATCGGATTAAGGCGTATGAGATGCCAAATCGAAGCTTAAAGGATGAACAACAACTGTTATGAAGACATCCAGAACTGAAACTGGAGGCTTCAGTCCCAAATGAACCAATCACAATCACTTACGAAATCTGGCCAATGCACAAATGGTCAGTTTTGAGTGCGAACTGTTTTCTATGCTACACATGGTCAAAAGAGCTGAAAATTAGCAGTTAGATAGTTCATTCCAAATGGAACAACTTTCATGAAGGTCGGCAATCCAAATTCGGAACGGAAATTGGTCATCAGGACCAAAACAGATCTGACCAGAAAATGGTCATCTTCACAGCCAGGCATTATTTGCTCGGCTATATCTCAGGTTATATAAATCCGATTCATGAAATTCCAAGGGCGTTGGAAAGCTCTGATATAAGGCTATAAGTTTGGTGTTTTGGTCGCAAGCCCAAACAGCTTGTAACCCAGTCAAATGTGAAGCCAAAGTTCCAGTCGTAAACTTTCCAAAAACGTAACAGAATTTGCTGGTCAAAACAGGTCTGAGTATTTCATTTATAGCTCAGGATATACTAATCCGTTTAACCTGAAAATTTACAGGGATATCCAGGACTTAAGGGGCTACAATGTTGAAGAAGGAAACTTTGTCCAATTTTGAATGTAACAAGGTCAAAAATGCAAGACACTATACCAGAATTGCAAAACAGGATCACAAACCGTATTTGACCTTAATATGCGGTAATGGCACCAAATTCACTACGGTTATTGGATGGGGGTGTAAGACCCACCATTTCGAAGCTATGGAACAGGGCTACAACAATGTAGAAGGTCACTCAGTCCAAATCCTAGCACAACTAGGTCAAATATGCAAAATACGAACCCAGAATTACCAAAACAGGTTTACAAATCACACAAAACTGTAATCGGTATAACTCAGTCTATACAAGTCCAAATGCCAAAATTCCAAAGGCATAAGATAGCTAAGACATCCAGCTACATTTCATCAGAAGACACCAACTTCAAAATCCAAACCAATTCCAGTCAAAACAAACGATTACAAGCCCAGTTTTCACATTCTGAGCAACCCTGGACAGCAACAGTAAAAACGACATAACTCACTCTACACAAATCCAAATGACCTGAAATTTTGTAGGCACTTCAAAATCATCAATACCTACAACTTTCATGTTTTAAGCCAAGGCCAATTCGGCCTCTAACATGGTGCAATAAATTCGGGCAGAATGTAGCTTCATGAACCCTAACTTTCCAAAATTTATTCCAAATCCAAAATTGGTTGCAAATATCAATCATTTCCATCCACTAGAGGCATAACCCCTCATTATCAATCATCATAAACAACCACAACACCATAATCCAATTAAACCAGAAAAATCATCAATAAAATCAAAACTTCACCAAATCACTTCAAACCAAGATAAAACCAGAAATTTCAGCACTTTAATCACTACTAATCATATCTTAAGCATCAATAGGTGTAGGTGGAAGTTTAAGCTTTACTTACCAAGTAAACAAGAGGGGGGGAAGATGTTGGACACCTTAGCTCTTCCAAAAAACTTCACTAAAACACTCACTAGCACCAAATGGAGGAATTTGATGGAGTAGAAACTAGCTTAAGCACTTGAGTTGGATGATTTGAGCTTGTTGGAAGCTAAAATGGTGAAGAGCTCTCTTCCTTTCTTCCTTAAGGTTGGTCGGCCAAAGAAGAGAAAGAAATGGTGATTTTGTGGTAAATTTTAAGATATTTAACCACTTGGTCAAAAGGTCAAAACAAAAGAATAAAAATCATAAAGTCCACCCAATGATCTTGTGACACTTGGCATCTCATTAAATGCAATTCAATCCTTTCTTTTCTCTCTCACATCAATCATTTCACACACTCTACTTATCTCTTAACACCCGATAAATTTTACACAGTATCCGGAATTTAACCTAATTGGCCGAATTTTTCCGAACTTTTCGCACTAGTGGGTCCCACGTCCAATATACGTTCTTATTTTCTCAAAAGCTAACCGATACTTGAAAAATCATCTATAACCCATATTTACTCATGAAAATTATCCTGAAGATTTTTCTAATAAAGAAAATGCGGAAAAAGGCGGGCGATAAATAACTCCACTTAAACTTTCTAATATTGTAACACTAGAGGTTTGCTAATCATTCAAACTTACTAAACCTTTGTAATTAAAACAAATCCTATATTTACTTACGTCAAGGCACACACTAGAATACCGAATATAAATTATAGCTTGAACCTTATAATAATAATACGTAAACTAGGATTTCCAAACTTAACCGAATTAGGGTTTCCTTCCTAGCCATAAAACCCTATTTTTTCCATACCGACTATCAACTAACCCTAATATCGACTTACGATCGGACTGGGGCCTCACAGGTAACGTGGTCTGGCTGGGAGGAATAACAAATGGTTCAGATTGTGGTTGTGTGGCGGGCACAGGCTCAGGTTGCACTCCGCTACTAACGAGTTCGTCGATTAACCTCTTTTGAGCGGCCATTTCGGATGCCATTTCCCCAAATTTTGCGAGAAAAAGAAAAAGAAAAAGACATGAGTTAGTAGCTATTCGAACAATTCGGATGCATGTCCTAGTTGGGGAACCCTTTTTGTGCCAAGGGTAGGCCTAGCATGATGCAACACTTTCGGAATGAGACCCATTAATCAAACCTGTTATTTGACAAACACTTTGTGAAAAGAGATTCATTTCATTGCAGAAACCAAATACATCTGTTTACATCATATCGCGAAGGCGATTTCGTACAAGATCACCAAAGTTCCTAAGTCTATTCAACACAGAGTCTTTACTTTCTCTAGCATATGGCATCTGGACACAGTCGGCTTGATCATATAATTCCCCACATTTCCGCTTCATCTCTTGGCGCCTTTCTCGCTCCTTCTCATATAACCTCTTGTTTTCTTCTGCCTTTCCTTTGTGCACTTCGATGGATTTCTTTAACTGTACCACCTCCATGTCCTTGGCTTTAATGATGGCTCTCAGCTTCTCAATTTCCTCATACGGTTCATGTTGCAACCCTTGCGTGGTGGAATCTTTCAACCAATCCTCGTATGGTGCGGTCATTACCCCCTTCTGTTTGAGCTCCGGAAGATAACGAATGCTTCTATTGTCGGATATTGTTCTCCAAGATTCAGTGATTTGGCTCTTCATAGGGATCTCTTTTGGGCATACCCCCTGATCAAAGAAAATGGTGACTTCACTAAACTCGGAAATCGGTGGCGGCCCCTGAATGCGACCTAGTTGTCTGAGAAATCTTTTCGGGGTATATGAGATGATTCCTTGAGTACCCAGCAAAAGAACACGTTCAGATTCCTTAGTGCGAAGTATCGGCTCAAAGCAGTCTGTCCAATCTAATACCCACCTAATGTTGAAATCTTGCAATGTTTCCAAGTAATCCACGCATTCGGATGCGTTCTTAGGTAGATCTCCCTCGTTGACTCTTTTGGGATGTGTGATTACCCAATTATATCCAACCATCGGCAAACTATCAGCAACTGATGCTTGTCTCTTAAAATGTTCCGTAGCCCATATGTATAAAACCAAGTTCGCCCCATGGAAAAACTTTTCTCCCTTTCGACAACCAGTACAAGCTAAGAAAATATCTGCGAGAATGGTCGGGACTATAGAACATTGCTTACCCTGAATTCCTAAGAAAAGGTCATTCACAATTTTTGCTGATTTGAAGGCTATCTTTTGATCTTTTCGCGGAAAGAAATAGGTCCCAGCCATAACTACCCCATATACTAGTAGCCTTTTGCGCTCCCATACGGCTTTGGAAGTGAACACAAAATCCGTCACATGCCTCTCGAATCCATCGCGTGGCGCAAATCGTTCAAACAGAATATTCACGGCGACGCCCTGATCTGACCCTCGTAGCACGGACTCTTTCAATCCTATAATTTGACAAAATTCGGCCTTGTCGGAAGCAAATGGAAATACCAAGGCAGTTCCTCGTGTGGGTAAACCAAAGAGGCCAGCTACTTCTTCGAGTGTTATAGTCATTTGCCTATTGCCTATTCTGAAAGCAGTACACTCGAGGTCCCAAAGATGAACTAAAGCCTCTACCAAATAATTGTTGGATTTGATCTGCTTAAAGTCTCCAATTGGTCCTAAAAATTGGGCTACTTGATTCAGTTCACTAGGTAACATGAAGGTAGGCCATTGTTGAACCTCAGTTGATGGTATTAACAACTGGTAGATGCGGCGAGGGCAAGCCATCTGATAATGAAGAAGGTAGTTTGTCAATTACCTTACCTACGAGTCTCATTCCTCCAGTTATGCGATAATTTAAACGTGCAGTCCCTTGAAGGGTTAAATACCCATGGGACACAAAAGGGTTGGTTTTATTCCTAAAACGGGATTCCCTACGTGGCGTTCCCTTTCTAGGGTTTATGCATGATGCTATTTTATTATTAAAACAATAAAATATGCAATTTGAAATGAAACGTGACCTAAGGAACCCTTTATTTGCCAGGGTAGGCCTAAAATGATTTGCAATCATTAATCTACGAATGCAATATACCAAAATCTTTAAACGTGCAATAACCTATCTACAAGGGTAGGTTCTAAAAGAAAGTCATGCCAGACCTCTTATTTCCTAATGTTTGTGAATGCAAAAGACAAGAGACAAGGAAACGCGAGTTCAACACATAATCACATAACACATTTGGACAAATAGATAAGGCAATAAAGATAAATAAGGAAAGAGGGTTGGGACCCCTCCCCTCGTGAATAGTGTCCCTAGTTCAGGATAAGGCTGACTCTACCCTAGGCAATTCTAATATGGATGCATGAGGCTTGGCTTACTAATGCATCTAGACTCGATAGGTCATAGGCCCCCGAGCCTTCAGACTTAGAAACCAAGGGTCATCAATCCCAAGGTTCTTCGTCGGTGGCTCGAGCGATTCCCCAAACACCGCTACGCACACATCGTGTCACGGCTACGTGTTTGAGTGAATCTATCAAAACCTCAATCTTCGACCAAAAGCTAAAGGCTATCAACCAATAGCTTTAAGCGGAAGATTGAGTGACCCATTGGAACATGCTACACACACATCGTGTCGTGATCACATGTCCAAGTGAGTCACCTAATCCTAATAGGGTGGAGTGGCGTGACAAGCTACTAAAGAAAAATAAAAGGGATAAGAGAAGTAAAGCGTATGCTCGTATGCTAGTGCTCGTTTGGAGGGGAAGGGTCAAGAACCAACGCGAGGCTCTAGGGTGACCCATACCTCCCAAAATGCAATGCAAGCGCGAGATAACAAATAAACATTCATTCAAACATACATTCGCGAGTCGAGGGATTGGTTTGATTACGTATATAAGACAAAAGGTCCTAAAAAATGAAAAATGCAATCCTAATATCCACATGCCATGCATAGAAAGGGTAGAAAAAGGAAACGAATGGTTAAGTCAAAATGCTTGGACCCACTTAGGAAGTCCCCAGTGGAGTCGCCAACTGTCGCGCCCCATTTTTTGATAAATAAGAATAAATGGTTTGAGAAAGATGTTTTTGATTCAATTGTGATTGGAGAATGATTTTTGTGAGTTGAAAAGACATGGGTCTCAATGGGACTTGGGAAAAAGCGACGATTTGACCCAAAAAATAGTTTTTTAAAAGGGTTTTTGAATGAGAAATTGGAGTCGCCACTTGGTAATGATTCAGGTGTACCAAGTCACCTAAAAAATAAATTTTTAAAGACAAAGTAGTAAAACCCTTTTAAAAACGACTCCTAGTCCACGTAAGCCAAAGAAAAAGGTTCGGGAGTCACGTTTGACAAAGGGGAAGGCAAGGATAGAATCCAAGGCACCCCTTTGACCTAGCCAAGGCTAGTTGCGCGACTTAACCTTACCTTTCCTAATTTTCTACCCAATGTATGTATTGCACGTTGGATATGACTATATGAATGCAAAACGGAAAGGAAAATGCAATCCTAAATTCTACGATGTCTCTTGTGAGGCTTTTGGTCCCAAACCACATGAATTGTGGCGGCCAACAAAGGAAAACCTCATAGAGGTCGATTAATGCAAATGAGAGTTCAAATTTAAGTGTGCAAGTGTGAAAGTGTATGAAAGATGCAAGAAATGTAAGTGCAAGTGTGCGAATGTATAAAAAGGTGCATGTGTGAAATTGTATAAAATTCAAATGTTTTTTGTGTGCAAGTGTGTAAAAATAGAATAATAGATATATAAGGTAAGGTGGAATTCCATTTGTGAGGTGAAATTGAGCACGTGATGAGAAAAATGTAGTGAGAAAGTATGGTTTAAGAAATGTGAAAAAATGTGGTTAAAATAGTATGTAGGTGATAAAAATGAAAGTATGACCCTAGAGGAATGCAACAAGTCGGGTACGGGGGTTGACTCCTAACTCTTCGACTTCGATTTTCCCTTTGATTAGAAGGCGAAACTAGCGTGCTAAGGCTATCGAGTAGCCACACTCGCTCGTTTCCCTTATCGGAAGGGATTTTCACGCAAATGAACCCTAACTAGCATGAGATGCAAGTCCTAAAATGAAGGGGAAGGGGTTTGAGGAACATACCAAATGACAAACTAAGGAAAAATGCGTGATATGTGGTGATCATGCACTTAATGAAAAAAGGAAAAAAGAACCTATTGGGTCTAGCATTGGACTAGCCCATTCTATGAATTCCGACTAGCGTTGGACTAGTGGAAACGATAAAAGAAGCCACAACTAGCGTTGGACTAGTGTGGTGACGTACATTCATCCATTCCATTCATCTGTACTACAAAAAGCGAGTAGACATGCGAATCACTTATAAACACGTAGCACATAACACTTAGCATGCTTGGCTAGATGCAAAATCCTAATAAAGCATTTAACATATAACACATAGGCATGCAACCATTACATTTGCTAACTAAAACAAAAGGGAAAGGGAAAATGGACCAAATTACTTGTTATGCCCTATCTATTACAAGCCAAGAGGTGTACACATACCCCATAATGAATAACTTTAATAAAAGTAAAAGTAAATGAAATATATGCAAGGAATTAAGAAAAGCAAAGTAGACATGCATATTCACGTAACACGTAGGAGCACGTAGGAGAGACAAACAAAGATAAGAGAAATTATACCTTCTCCTAATGGTAAGCAAATGAAGGAAAATGGCTTCAAAACAATAAAGGGGTCAAGGCATCAATTTAAAAGTAAAGTATAAGCAAAAAACACCAAAACCCACCTAATTGCAACTTGAATGAGCTCAAAAAGTGCTTAAAGACCAAGAAAACGGAATAACCCGTTCAATTTCCAAATATAGCATCTACTAAAGACCCAAAACAAGCATTACTCAAACATTCAAGTCCAAATAAATCGTTTAAGCACTTCAAAGATTCCAAAAATAAAGAAAAAGCCAAATAATGATTGAAGTTGCAATAATTTTAGGACTTAATTACAAGATACTAAAACATGCTTGGGCTTTTGTGGCACAAAGAGAAACTTAGAAGGATCAAATTGATTAAATGTTCCAACTACTTGGGCCTTAGTAGAACAAAAAGGGACTTGGGGGGGCAAAAGCCAATTTTGAAAGTTTTCCATGCAGAATTCATGCAAAGTTACGTAGCTTATATTCTGCAATTTTCCAGCAGCCATTCCTTCAGCAATCTTTCATTTGTACAAAGCATTTTAACCCCAAATGGATTTGTGCAAAACAAACCAATGGATTCAACAACTCAACTTGCATGTAACAACTTAGAAGAAGGTTATGCAAAATCTGGAAAAAAGCTTTCATGCAAGGCTCATGAAGAAACTGAGATTTCTGCAATTTTCCAGCCAATGTTGCTTCGGCAACCTTTAAGCTTTCAAATGCAATGCAGATTTCATGCAAGATTTAGGACCCAAAGCGCACAGCTTTGCTTGAAAATTTTTTAGCCAAAATCATGATTTGAAACCAAACAACAAGACATATAATTTTAAACCTCCAAACCAGCAAGAGACGTAAAACGAGCTGATGCAAAAATCTGGAATAAAGCTCATACGAAAAAGATGGTTTGTTCTTTTCCAGCAAGCACTTGAACGTGATTCAAACATTTCAGCCCCTAAACATACACACCCAATACTCTTGTCCAATTCCTTTTCAACCCGTACCCCAACACCTCAAAACATGCAAACCCAGCTAGCAAAAAAAAATGGATGGCTGAGGCTTTAATCAGAAAATGCAGGTAAAAGAAAACAGCCAAGCATGAGATGCAGCAAAAGAGAAAGGTGAAGCTTGCGGCAATATTCATCCAGAATTTTTGCAACTTCAAGCTTTCAAATGCAGGTTTCAAGTAAACTTCAAACAAAACCAGCAAAGACTATCACTTGACCACATTTAACATCTAGATACTTTGATTAACACAACAAAACTGAATATGCAACAAAAAGAGCAGCAAAACCACCCCCCAAAAGCTCATGCAACTCAGCCAAAGCTGCCACGAATATCCACAGATACTGTTGCCTTTTGTTGCCAAGCTCGCTTCAAGCGTGGCTTGTTGCAGCAGGTTTGTATGCGCAGAAACTCAGTCCAAGGCAAAAACTAAGACAAGCAGGAGGATCATCAAGCATGCGATTTTTCCATGATCCCGGGAGTTTAGCACATGCAGATTTCCTTTTTTATTCAATCATTTAACACTTTACCCATTCAAAACTAGAATAAAAACCTCAAAGTATAGGTTTTTCTTTTGCATTTTTCGAGACAAAACCGTGACAAAGATTTTAGCAAATCAGGCATGCTTAGGAGCAGAGAATGGGCATGGACGTTCACATGCTTCACCAGCCAAATGACTGTCTGCAGACTTGATTCAGGCAAAACACAATAGGAGGAACAAGACCAAAAAGCAAGTTCTAATATGCTTCAAATCCTAAATGCAAGAGCTCGAGACAGAAAGGAAAAGGACATCCAGCAAAATTTTTAGGTACCAAATAAAAATGACTTGAATGTCTACTAATCTTGGACCCAACATCGCAGTCGAACATCACATAAAACATACGTTAACCAAGACATAACTTCAGCCATAAAAATCCAATCTTTGAGGCTTATCAAAAATCACAGAAGGAGAAACCGTAGATGCCATTCATTTCATTTTTGTACGCAAGAGAGGAGACACGAAAGCCAACAGCTTTTAGTTCATAAAAGCACACAAATTCTAAACAGAGCCACTGGAATCACAGCTCATTTACCCGATCATGCCCAGCATACAACTATGAAGATCTGTGGTTTCTAACTCACAAACTAAGGACAAGATTCAATGACTTAAAGGGAAGAAGGCGCAACTTACAGTGATGATGCTTTCCCTCGATGAAGGCAATGACGGACGTAAGGATGAACAGATCCAGTGACTTTTTTCTTTTTCTTTTTTTTTTTTTTCCGCCTGAAGCTCTTCCTCTCCTCTGATTTGTTCAGCCGTCAAGTCCTCCGCTTGTCTCTTTTCTGGTTTCCTCTCCAGCCCATTCACCAAACCCCAGCCGTTAAAAGCCTTCAGATTTTTCTCACTCAGCCGTTATCTTCCAAAAAAAAACTCTCTCTCTCGCTCCCCTTCTCAATTCTTTCTCAGCCCTCCTTATACTTTCCTTTAGCCGACTGTAATCCTTTTCTCAGTCTCTCTTGCTTTCTCTTTGTTTTCCAGATTCCACCTAAGCCCACCCTTTCTCTCGACCGCTGTTTTCTGTTCTTTTCTCTCCCCAGATTTTCAGCCGTTCCCTTCTCTCTCTCCCTTACGGCTGAGCCTTCTTATCCATTTTATAACCACTTCCCAATCTCCTAAACCCTCACCTCAATGGTGAGGATGAAGGCTTACCTCTCGCCTTCATATCCAGCCATCCAATGGCTGTTGAGGCTGTCCTTTGCACGCTGCAAAAAATTGCAGCTTGCATGCCGCGACGTTTTTTTTTTTTTTTTTAAAATTTTTTTTAATTAATTAATTAAACAACAAAAATGATAATAATAAAACAATGAATGATGAAAACAACTTAATTAACATTAGATAAAAATAAACTAAAAACAACAAAAAATGCAATTTTCCATTTTTTCATTTTTCTCATTTTCACTTTTTTTTTTTAAAAAATAACTTAAAAATGCCAAAAAGCTGAATTTAAAAGAAATAAACATATTTTTGTGAACAAATTTTCCTTTTTTTCCTTTTTTCATTTTTCAAACCCAACTAAAGCCTATTTATTTTTATTATTTTTTTTTTGAATTTTTCTTCTTTTTCTTCTTTTCCTTTAATTTTCTCTTTTCTCCCTTTTTTATAATTTTCATTTTCATTTTTCCTTCGAGAAAGCATTGAATAAAAACAAAATGACTAAAACATATTTTTGATGCTTTCCTTTTCTTTTTTTCTAAAAACTCTATGCTAATCTTAAACTTAAAAGCTAAAACTAAAAACTAAAACTAAAAGTAAATAAGAATAAATAGCAAATGAAATAGGTCAACTAAAAGGGCGAAAATGAATAAAACCAAAATATCATAACAACTAATAGTGCAAAACACACAATAACAAACTAAAATGCAAGCAATCTAAAATGAAAATCATGAAATAGATGCTACATAAAATTATTCAAAATTTGGTGTCTACAGGCGGAGATTGCCCAATTTGTACAAAAGTGTCTCACGTGCCAACAGGTGAAATCTAAGCATAAAAAACCGTCAGGTCTGTTACAGCCTTTAGAGATCCCTAAATGGAAATGGGAGCACATAACGATGGATTTTGTATCAGGGTTGCCACGAACACAAAAGGGGCATGATGCGATTTGGGTAATAGTGGACCGATTAACTAAGACTGCACATTTCCTGCTAGTGACTATGAAATATTCTTTGGAGAAACTATCCAAACTTTATATGGATGAAATGGTGAGACTACATGGGGTACCAGTGAGTATTGTATCGGATAGAGACCCAAGGTTTGTATCCCGATTCTGGCAGAAATTGCAAGAGGCTCTAGGAACTAAGTTAAACTATAGTACAACATATCTGTAAGGCCCAAAGACAACCTAAGAGGGGGTGAATTAGGTTGATTAAAATCTTAATCAAATTTATGCACTTTTTCTTTAATAAAAATTTACCTTCTTTTCTAGTAATGATTAACCAAGTAGATTAGAAGAGGAGAGCAATGTTGATTAGAAAAACAAGTATAGATAAGCAATGAGAATTTTATTAAACAAAAAGAATAAGATAGAATATCAAACCGATTGTCTACCAAGCTTTCCTCAAACTTGAAGACCAATCACTAGGTTGAGCAACTTCTCTTTGATGAAAGATGATCAACTAGATGTACAATGGAGGGAGCACTTCCTCCTTGCCCTAAGCCTCACTTGGACAAGTTAAGAAGTTTTACAATCACTCAGATAACCCTCAAGAAAGCTACACTAATGAAACTTTCAACCACAAGAGAAATGCTCACAAGAAATTCACACCACTTGGAGAACAAATCTAGCTTTGGAGACTATTTTCTAACTAAAATATCTCTTGAGATCTTGTAAACAGAGTGTGCAAAAGTCACTCACTGGTTCAGAATCGTTTGTATTTAAAGGGGACCAAAAATGGGCTTCAATAATGCTTCCAACGGATAGTAGGCAGATGAAGAGTCAGCTAGCCCTTGGGCCCGTCGGACGTCCGACAAATGAATCACCGTCCGATCCCATCGTTCGAAAATCAGCCAAGTTGTCGTTCGGACGTCCGATGGGATATTATCGTCCGACAACATCTGCGTCCGAACGTCGTCAGAGAGTCATCAAAACTTTGCAGAATTTCTCGGACGTCCGATGCTTCCTTACGAGTGTCCGACAGAGTTTCTTTCTTGATGTTCTTCATTCTTTCGGACGTCCGACAGCTTCCTTTAGGACGTCCGACATGAGTGCCCTGTTTTTGCTTCTTCTTTTGGTTGATTTTCTTTCCTTGATACCTTTGTACCTGATTCTCTTAAAAGCAAAACACTTATATTTTAAGAGAATTAGATAAACATTTCAAAGTACTTTGTGATCATCAAAATCAAGAATAACATTCTCCCCCTTTTTGATGATGACAAAACAATGGTTTGAAATGAAATTTGATGATTACAAATAAGCTCCCCCTTTCTTAGTCAATCGTAGAACAAAAGCTTAAAAACTCCCCCTCACTTGGTTACTTATTATCCATATTATCCGTTTTCATATCTACACCATCTCTCCCCCTTTTTGTCATCACAAAATTCAAAATGTAAAGATACATTTGGAGAACTAGTAACAAAGATTCGACCATATATCCAACCATTCATAGCAAAATGATCTTACGAGCATTACATCCATATTTCCAACCATTCAACCAAGCAAAATGTAAAGATTCAACCATTCACAAACATTACAAACGTATGTCCAGTTTTGGACATTACAAAACATCAAATGACACCAAGAACCAGAATTCAATAGATAAAAATAGTTCAAGGTAACTATCTAACATTCAGCAAATAAAAATAGTCAAACATAATGCAAATGATCCTAATAGGACTAGTGATCCTAAATGATAAGTTAAGAGGATCCAGGCGTCCTTCGAGTAAGCTGATACTGAGAGAGATCCTCCTCCTCAGTGTCCTCATCATCTTCAGCAACTTCACCAACTGATTTCTTGCCTTTATCAGATGTGGAAGGATCATGTGGTGCCATGGGAGTAGAGGTGAGATCGATAGGAGCAGGACTCATAGAGCGAACAGGGGCTAATGAACTTAGATCATTGGAGCGTGGCTCCTTACCAGGAGGGACTTCTTCAACCACAGGTGGGGGAAAAAGAAGATTCTTTTTATCTAGGAAGTCAGCTTGTTGTTGGGATGACATGGTGAACATGAGACCATGTTCAAGAAGCAGAACATGTTGCTTAAGGTCTCGAAGGAGCTCAACCACCTCAGAATTTGAAGAAGAAGATGCCTTAGTGGCAGTCTTCCTAGGATGAATAGAGGTCAGTGCAACAGAGGATGGAGTGTGAAGTGGATCATGTGCAGTCTTAGATCTAGGTTCATTAGAAGTGGCCCCCTTATACGCCCACAAATTATCCACAAAGACAAGATTTTTTCCCTCAAAATAAGCCTTAGTAAAGGCATAAGAAGATGCTTCTTTGGGACAAACACCTAGAATTGGTACTTTGTAAAACTCAAAAATCTTTTGAAGAAATTTTCCATAAGATAATTTTCTGCGAGAATCAGTGGCATAGCGAAGTAAAAACTTGCACATGACAAAACCAAAATCAATACGAATCTTTTCTCGAAAACAGTAAAAGAGATACAACTCCATTTTGTTTGCATCTGTTCTATGGCCATCAGTAGGCACAAGCAGGTTTGAAATGATTGAAAAGGCAATTAGATTCACAGGGGCAAGATCATACAGTTTAGCATCAGCAGGGGCAGAAAAACTTCTTTTAAAATAAGTCAACATCTTAGCCCCATCAAAATGATTATCAGCAGTAGGATGCTCTTCATAGGAAAAGAAATTTGCAATTTTACTTTTGCATCCACGTTCAATAGTAGTATTTAAGATGGCATTCACAGTTTCAGAATCAAATACTAAGTCTACCCCATTAACCCTGGACATAATCTCAGTTTGATCAGTGTGAGGCCCCAGTTCGTTCTACGTTGATATATTCATTAATTGGGCGGTAACGTTTGGTTTTGGGAGTATTTCGAAAACCCTAAGTAGGGATTAAGATTTAAACCCTCAGTTCCGGTTAAGATTGAAAACCCGTTTTCCTACATTTTCTTTATTAGAAATTTCCCCAGATAATTTTTATTGAGTAACTAGAGTTTTTAGATGATTTTTCTAGTATTAGTTAGATTTTGAGAAATTAAGAACGTATATCAGACGTGGGACCCACTAGTGCGAAAAGTTCGGAAAAATTCGGCCAATTAGGTTAAATTCCGGATACTGTGTAAAATTTATCGGGTGTTAAGAGATAAGTGGAGTGTGTGAAATGATTGATGTGAGAGAGAAAAGAAAGGATAGGAATGTATTAATGGCGGTGACAAGTGTCACCATTTCATTGGAGAAGACTTATGAATTACTATTTCATTTTTTGACTTTTGACCAAATTGGTTAAATATCTAAAAAAATTAGCCAAAAATCACCATTTTCTTGCACCTTGTGGCCGGCTCTCTCCTCTCTCTCTTTCTCTCTCTCTTGCTCCAAGTACAAAGAAGAAACACTTCAATCTTGTTCCAAATCATCAAACCAACCATCCAACCTTGATTTTGCTCCATAAAACATCTTCAAGTGGTGGTTGTGAGTTGTTTGGAAGAGCTAAGGTGGTCTACAACTCCTCTTCTCTTGTATACTAGGTAAGTGATGATTTAACATACTCTTGCACTTAATGAAGCTTAAGTTATGCTTATTAGTGATTAAAGTGCTGAAATTTCTGGTTTTTATCTTGGTTTGGAGTGATTTGGTGAAGTTTTCCATTTTATGATGAATTTTCTGGTTTAATATGAATGGGATGTTGTGGCCTTGTATGATGAATGGTAATGGTTTAAAATGACTCTAGTGGGTGTGAATTGTTGCTAAATGCAACCAATTTTGGATTTGGAGTGAATTGAGAAAAGTTAGGGTTCATAATCCCCTAATTCTGTCCGGTTTTGGATCATAGGGTTAGAGGCCGAATTGGACTTTGCTCAAAACATGAAAGTTGTAGGTATTGATGTGTTTGAGGTGCCTGTAAAATTTCAGGTCATTTGGATTAGTGTAGTGTGAGTTATGTCGAAATTACTGTAGCTGTTCTGCTTTGGCCAGAATGCAAAAACTGCGTTTGTATTTGGCTATTTTGACTGGAATTGGTTGGGATTTTAAAGTTGGTGTCTTCTGATGAAATGTAGCTGGATGTCTTAGGTAACATATGCCTTTGGAATTTCGGCATTTGGACTTGTATAGACTGAGTTATACCGATTACAGTTTTATTGGTTTTGCAAACCTGTTTTGGTAATTCGGGTTTCGTATTTTGCATATTTGAACTAGTTGTGCTAGGATTTGGACTGAGTGGCCCTCTACATTGTTGTAGCCCTGTTTCTTAGCTTCGAAACGGTGGGTCTTACACCCCCATCCGATAACCGTAGTGAATTTGGTGCCATTACCGCATATTGAGGTCAAATACGGTTTGTGATTCTAGTACGTTTTTGGAAAGTTTATGGCTGGAACTTTGGCTTCACATTTGACTGAGTTACAAGCTGTTTGGGCTTCCGACCAAAACACCAAACTTATAGCCCTATATCAGAGCTTTCTAACGCCCTTGGAATTTCATGAATCGGATTTATAAAACCTGAGATATAGCCGAGCAAACAAGGCCTGCCCGTGAAAATGACCAGAAATCTGTTTTGGTCCTGATGACCAATTTCCGTTCCGAATTTGGATTGCCAACCTTCATGAAAGTTGTTCCATTTGGAATGAACTATCTAACTGCCAATTTTCAGCTCTTTTGACCATGTGTAGCATAGAAAACAGTTAGCACTCAAAACTGACCATTTGTGCATTGGCCAGATTTCGTAAGTGATTGTGTTTGGTTCATTTGGGACTAAAGCCTCTAGTTTCAGTTCTGGATGTCTTCATAACAGTTGTTGTTCATCCTTTAAGCTTCGATATGGCGTCTCATACGCCTTAATCCGATATTCGTAGCTCAACTTATGAGTAAAATAGAAACGAGTGTCAAATCTGCCGTTTCCGTTTCCGTCTGTCATATTTACGTGCGCGCGTGTTGTTTTGCCATTTTGCTTGTTTTGGGCATGTTAGTGGCCGTTTGTGATAAAATCTTCTATTTCAGACAGCGGTGAGTTAGGCGGAGCCGGTGGGGCCCACTACTAGCGAACGCGCAAAGCGATTTTGCTTCCGTACTACTTTTGGTATTTTGAGTAAGTATTCAGGCCGGTTTGGTGTGTTTTCTTTGCTATGTGTTTGAGATATGTGAAAAGGGCACTTAGGCGAGGGTGTACTTTATCGCACTCGACCTAAACCCTAATTTGAATGTATAATTGTACTTGGCATGTGTATATGAATCTTTTGGAACCAAAACCCTTGAGCTTGTGGCTCGGGGCGACTTTCGAATAAAGTTTGTGAAGTTTGCAAAGTTTGTGATTTTGAATAATTTTGTGAAGTTTGTGAGTTTGGGGCGAACTCTTGACCTGGTTGGACTATTCGAGCCGGTTAGGGCTTGGTCGAAAGCAGTCCAACTTAGTCTGAGGTCACCAAGTTTGTAGGTTCATGTTATGAACCAATTTTGTGAATCCGGTTCACCGAGAAGGTGACCAAGTTTGTGACCCGAGCTTGTGACTCAAGCTCAAGTTTGTGATTTCGTTCGCCCGGGCAAGTTTGTGAGGTGACTGGCCAGTGAGGGTGATAAGGTGTCGGTGGGTGTACAAGTGAAGTTCTACGGACTATTATTTGCAGTCGACGGAGTGTCGGCAGGAGATCACGCATGGCACATGAGTTGGCTTTGGAGCCACCTGTATCCTTATTATGTGATGTTACTTTTCTGCTTTTGCTTTACTCTTATTGTGTAACTGTTACGTGAAATTTATGCTTTCGCCCCTGTTTACTTACTAAGCATATAGCTTACCCCATTCCTTTTGTTTTCCTTAGCAGGGGCCGACGCGGGGACTTTTGGCTCGTATACTAGTATAGTTAGATTGGCTTGTAATAGTTGAACAGTTAGGATGTTTGTTTTTGTTTTGGTGGTTTGACTCGATACTTTTGGAGAATGTAATTATAACTCTTTTGGGGTTGTATATAGTACTCTTTTGAATTTTCTGGCTTTGATTGTTTTAAGTTTTGAGTCCTGGCGCGAGTTAGGCAGGCGGCCCGCCGATACCCTTGGGTTCGCCCTTGGGAGAAGTGGGGTCGTCACAATCAGTGCCTTTCCTAAGATTGGCAAAGAATTGAAACAGCATTTCAGGATAATAGACATTAGGCATAGAAATGAGATGTGACCATTTCTGGAAAGCAAACAGACTCAGAATGGATTCTAAACCCATTTGGTGAAATTCAAAAGAATTTACGGTGCGTTGAGAGATGACACCTTTTTGGGATATCCAGGAGTGTTTGTCTTTTGCAGCATCATCAAAGAATGTAGGGACTGTGGTTGATTTTGGAGGCGGTTGAGATGAGGTTCCCTGTCCAGATTCAGGCTGAGGGGTGGATTGTGGTGTAGGCTGTGACATTTGACCCTTTACAGCTCCCCTCTTGACGCGTTTGGATGATCGTTTGACCGTAGGAACATCATCATCCTCATCCCTGAGTGGATGCTTGCGTCCAGCAGTGACCTTCCCTCCTCTTAGATTAACCATTGTGCGAAATGTGTGGAATGAAGGATGCAAATGATGCACACAGTAGTATGGAAGTGAATCACACAGAAATTTTGGGACAAAAAGGCCTTGAAGAAGATTGGACAGAGCGGTTATGAGAAAAAAGGGTTTTGAGGGAAATTTGGGAATTTGCAAAATGTTATGCGATTCGGTGAAATGATCAGGAGAAGCGAATCGCAATCGATCAGGAAAAGTTTTAGTTGAGTCAATTTGGGAATGAGAGTTTCAGAATGGTACGAAGAGTAAGAAACGAGAGAGTTTTCGTCCGAGAGGAAATAGAAGAAGAAGAGTTTGAAGCAAATGAGAAAGAAAGTTACTTTAAAAAGTGAACCATTGCACTGTCGGACGGCCGAACGAAGTCGTGCGTCCGACAATTTCGTCCGAACAGGTGCATTCTGGAAAAAATAGCTGAAGAACATTATCGAACATCCGTTCATCTTCTTTCGGACGTCCGAAGGTTTTGAAAAATTTTAAGATGATTTTTCGATTATTCCTAATTTTGATCTTAGATGAATGAACTGATCTAATGGCAAAGCTTTTGTAAAAATATCAGCAAATTGATCTTTAGAACAAATATAATTTACACATACTTCACCTTTTTGATCAAGATCGCGAATAAAGTGGTGCTTTATATCTATATGCTTTGTCCTAGAATGTTGAATTGGATTTTTGGTCAATTGATAGCACTAGTATTATCACAGAATATAGGCATGCAGTCATATGACAATCCAAAATCATTCAAGGTATGATTCATCCATAAAAGTTGAGCACAACATGCACTAGCGGCAATATATTCCGCTTCAGTTGTAGACAAAGAGATTGCATTTTGTTTCTTGCTAAACCAAGAGACTAAGCAATTACCAAGAAAGTGACAAGTTCCACTAGTACTCTTTCTATCCACACGACAACCTCCAAAATCAGCATCCGAATATCCATATAGTGCAAACTCACTAGATCTAGCATACCAAAGACCATAGTCTAATGTACCTTTCAAGTACCTAAAAATCCTTTCAACAGCATTCAAATGTGATTCTTTTGGACAAGATTGAAATCTAGCACACAAGCAAACAGCAAACATAATATCGGGTCTACTTGCGGTTAAGTAAAGTAAGTTTCCAATCATACCTCTATAGTGCTTTTGTGACGGCCCCACTTCCCCCTAGGGCTACAAAGGTTCTCACTTCACCATACAACCAGCCCGTGCCAAGCACTAGGGCGAGAACCATTACAAAAGAAACAAAAGACCTAGACTAGGCTAGTCTATGCTCTCATCCTGCTCGCCGTCCCCTTTAGTTTTGTTTTCCTTAACAGGGGACGGCGAGCAGGATGAGAGCATAGACTAGCCTAGTCTAGGTCTTTAGTTTCTTTTGTAATGGTTCTCGCCCTAGTGCTTGGCACGGGCTGGTTGTATGGTGAAGTGAGAACCTTTGTACATTTGATGGCTGTACTTCCTTTTGAGATAGCAATGTATATAAGTTCCGCTTTAAGTTTGGATTGCTGCCCTATTTATTCTTGTAATTTATTCTGGATTTGATTAAGGAACGACTGAGTCCCGGCGAGAGCCGGGCAGGCGACTCGCCAAACCCTTTGGTTCGCCTTAGGGGGAGGTGGGGCCGTCACAGCTTTTCATCCACATGTTTACCTTCTTCATCTTTGTCAAGTTTTGTTGAAGTGCACATTGGAGTTCCAACTTATTTTGAGTCCTCCATGCCAAATCTTTTCAGCAATTCCTTAGTGTATTTTGCTTGATTTATAAAAATGCCCTCTATGGCTTGATGTATTTGAAGTCCAAGGAAGAAATTTAATTCTCCCATCATACTCATTTCAAATTCACTTTGCATAATGGTGGAAAAATCCTTGCATAGATACTCATTAGTAGCACCAAAAATAATATCATCTACATATATTTGCATAATAAGGAGTTCGTTTAGCACTTGCTTAGTAAACAGTGTGGTGTCCACAACTCCTCTTTTGAAATTATTTTCAATCAAAAAACCACTCAATCTTTCATACCAAGCTCTTGGAGCTTGTTTTAGCCCATACAATGCTTTTGAGAGTTTAAACACATGATTTGGAAATTTTGAATTTTTAAAACCGGGGGGTTGATCCACATATACTTCTTGATCAATAAAACCGTTTAAGAAGACACTTTTAACATCCATTTGAAACAGTTTAAAACCCTTGAAGCAAGCAAAAGCGAGAAGCATTCTAATTGATTCAAATCTAGCTACGGGAGCAAATGTTTCATCAAAATCAATTCTTTCTTCTTGAGCATATCCTTTTGCAACTAATCTAGCTTTATTTCTTACAACTACACCTTTATCATCCAACTTATTTCTAAATACCCACTTAGTGCCAATGATAGGGTGATTTTGAGGTCTATCAACTAGTGTCCAAACCTCATTTCTTTCAAATTGATTGAGTTCCTCTTGCATTGCCAAAATCCAGTTTTCATCCTTTAAGGCATCATTGATATTTTTAGCTTCAAAAAGAGAAACTAAAGCAAAATTGTCTATCAATTTCTTAGATGAGGAACGAGTGTTTACCTTCTCGGATGGATCACCAATTATAAGTTCTTTTGGATGATTTTGGCTAAATTTCCAAGCCTTGGGAAGATCTTTGAATGAATCATCATTTTTGTCCTCATCTTCCCTTTCTTGATCTTCATGAGCTTCATTCTCCATTTCCTTTGCTTCCGGTTTAGAGTTTTCTCCATCTCCAATTTTTAGCTTTTCTATTTCTTCACGAACACCTACATCATCATCCTCACACGAACTTTTGGAATTATCATCATTAGTTTCATCAAATGTTATGTGTATGGCTTCTTCTATCACAAGAGTCCTTCTATTAAAGACTCTATATCCTCTTTTGTTCTCACAATATCCCAAAAATATTCCTTCATCGGATTTTTTCTCAAACATACCAAGATGTTCCTTTAAATTTAAAATATAACATTTACAACCAAAGACTTTGAAATATCCAACCGTAGGTTTCTTATCAAAAATCAGTTCATAAGATGTTTTATTCAAAATGGGTCTCAAAAGGATTCTATTCATCACATAACATGTAGTGTTTACCGCTTCAGCCCAAAGGTATTTTGGCAAACTACATTCACTTAACATAGTTCTAGCAGCCTCTTGTAGTGTCCTATTTTTCCTTTCTACAACACCATTTTGTTGTGGAGTTCTTGCAATAGAAAACTCATGTGTTATGCCATTATGATCACAAAATTCTAGAAAACCACAATACTTGAATTCCGTTCCATTATGACTTCTAATCCTAACAATTTTTAAACCAAGCAGATTTTGCACTTTAGCAAATAATGAAGTGAAATTCTTGAAGCCATCATCCTTATGAGCAAGAAATATCACCCAAGTATATCTAGAATAATCATCACAAGCACAAAGCAGTATTTCTTACCACCCAAGCTAGTGATTTGAGTAGGACCAAATAAGTTAAGATGCAAGAGTTCTAAAGGTTTAGAAGTTGATACACACTTCTTTGGTTTAAAAGAAACTTTTGTTTGCTTTCCAAATTGACATGCATCACAAATTTTATCCTTTTCAAAACTGATTTTTTGGCAAGCCTCTAACCAGCTCCTTTTTCGAAATTTCCTTTAGTAAATCCATGTTAAAATGACAAAGTCTCCTATGCCACAACCAAGGATCTTCATTTGAAGCTTTAAGACATTTGAAGCTAGATGAATCAATTTTATCAAGAACCACAATATATATGTCGTTAAACCTCTTACCTTTGAACACAACATTATATTTGGAATCAAGCACAATGCATTCATGCTTTTTAAACAACACATTCAAGTCTTTATCACACAATTGACTAACACTAAGCAAGTTATAACCTAAGTTATCAACTAAGAGCACATTATGAACAAAAGTTTCACCATCCTTACCAACATCACCTATTCCAATTGTCTTAGCTTTCACATCATCACCAAATGTCACCTTTCCACTTGATTTTGATTTTAGTTTTATGAACAAAGAGGGATCACCGGTCATATGCCTTGAGCAGCCACTATCAATAAACCATTTGGACTTGTTTGAGCCTTTTTCCTGAAAATAGAGAGTGTTTGGTACCCTTTTAATTTTTGGGTCCACAATAGTTAGCATTGTGTCTAACTAACCACATGCATCTCATCCCTTTGTTCAGATTTCTTTTCACATAGCAATCTCCTTTCAAATGCCCTTTTTGACAACAAAAACCACACATAATGGAAGAGTCCTTAACATGTAATGGTTTGACATATCTCAATCCACTTCTTCTATATGTTATGAAACCATGTGCATTTTTGTTGTGTGCTAATGTTCTTTGATGAGCAGCAAGAAAGGTAGATGACATGTTCTTTTTGAGAAAATCTTGCTTTCTTGCTTTCAAAGTCTCATCCAAGTTGTCCATTCTTTTCTTCAAATCACCATGTCTTTCCTTCAGCATTTCACAAATACTTGTCTTTCTATCAAGCTTATTTTGAACATCAAATTCGGCTCTTACAAGACATTCATTGTCAGTCTTTAGTTGTTTATTTTGTTGAAGAAGACTTGCATTTTTATGAATGAGAAAAGCAATTTTCTGTTTTAACTGCTTGTTTTTATCATAAGATTCCTTCAAGGCATTATGCAGTTTTTCAACAAAGGATTCAAGATCATCATCTTCTTCATCATCACTTTCAGATTGAGAGTGTATGGAAGTTACCTCATTATCTCCAATAGCCATGAAGGCCATTTGAGCTGATTCTTCCTCTTCTTCAACTTCCCCTTCGGAGTTGCATTCATTCCAAGTAATCTGGAAGTTGTTGAATCTTGGCTTTCGATCAGATTTCCCATCTTTCATTTTCTTCATGGGGCATTCGTTTGCATAGTGTCCAGGCTGTCCACATTCATAGCATTTGTCCACTTGCTTCTTGTTGAATTCTTGTTTTCCTTTGTTCCTTGCATTTGATGAATAATTTTGAAATTGATTGTTAGGTCCTCCCCTTCTAAACTTTCTTTTATTCAAGATTCTCTTGAAGCCTCTTGTAATGAGAGCAAGATCATTATCATCACCATCCGAGTCTTCATCATCCAAGTGAGATGGATCATCTTCACCTTGAGTAGTCTTTAGAGCAATATTTCTCTTTGCTCTAGCATCCTCTTCCTCTTGCACCTTAGATTTCAATTTCAACTCATAAGAGGTTAGTGAGTTAATGAGAGATTCAATAGGCACAGAATTTAAATCTTTAGCCTCCTCTATTGCAGTCACTTTATTTTCCCATTCTTTGCCCAATGCATTGAGAATTTTCCTGTTCTTCTCTCCCAAGGTGTACTCTTTGCCCAACATCTCGAGATCTTTGATCAAGTCATTGAACCTGCAATACATTTTGTCAATATCCTCAAGAGGTTCAATTTTAAATGATTCATACTTTGTGACCAAGATAGCCTTTTTCTGTTCTCTCACGTTGTCACCACCCTCATGGATTTCTCTTAGCTTATTCCACATTTCTTTGGCCAATTTACAGCCTTTTACTCTAATTGATTCATTTGAATCTAAGGCACTATAAAGAACATTCATGACTTTGGCATTCAATATGAGATTAGTCCTATCTTGAGCATTCATTTCAGCTCTCGTTTTTGGCCGAAGCAAACCTGTATCTGCATCAAGAAAGTTAGCTTCATGCGGTCCTTCACTCACAATAAACCATAGCTCAATATCAATAGATTACAAAAAGATAATCATCCTTTCTTTCCAGCTAACATAATTGGAGCCACTAAACATGGGAGGCCTAGTAACAGATTGCCCCTCAACAAACATAGCATGACTGGTTGTCATCTTTACTCCAAGCCACTTGAGCTTAATCTCTAGGAGACCAAGCTCTGATACCAATTGTAAGGCCCAAAGACAACCTAAGAGGGGGGTGAATTAGGTTGATTAAAATCTTAATCAAATTTATGCACTTTTTCTTTAATAAAAATTTACCTTCTTTTCTAGTAATGATCAACCAAGTAGATTAGAAGAGGAGAGCAATGTTGATTAGAAAAACATGTATAGATAAGCAATGAGAATTTTATTAAACAAAAAGAATAAGATAGAATATCAAACCGATTGTCTACCAAGCTTTCCTCAAACTTGAAGACCAATCACTAGGTTGAGCAACTTCTCTTTGATGAAAGATGATCAACTAGATGTACAATAGAGGGAGCACTTCCTCCTTGCCCTAAGCCTCACTTAGTCAAACTAAAAAGTTTTACAATCACTCAGATAACCCTCAACAAAGCAACACTAATGAAACTTTCAACCACAAGAGAAATGCTCACAAGAAATTCACACCACTTGGAGAACAAATCTAGTTTTGGAGACTATTTTCTAGCTAAAATATCTCTTGAGATCTTGTAAACAAAGTGTACAAAAGTCACTCACTGGTTCAGAATCGTTTGTATTTAAAGGGGACCAAAAATGGGCTTCAATAATGCTTCCAACGGATAGTAGGCAGATGAAGAGTCAACTAGCCGTTGGGGCCGCCGGACGTCCGACAGATGAATCACCGTCCAATCCCATCATTCGAAAATCAGCCAAGTTGTCGTTCGGACGTCCGATGGGATTTATCGTCGGACAACATTTGCGTCCGAACGTCGTCAGAGAGTCATCAAAACTTTGCAAAATTTCTCGGACATCCGATGCGATCGATGTGCGTCCGAAGCATGCGTCCGATCCTCCCGGACGTCCGATGCTTCCTTACGAGCGTCCGACAGAGTTTCCTTCTTGATGTTCTTCATTCTTTCGGACGTCCGACAGCTTCCTTTAGGACGTCCGACATGAGTGCCCTGTTTTTGCTTCTTCTTTTGGTTGATTTTCTTTCCTTGACACCTTTGTACCTGATTCTCTTAAAAGCAAAACACTTATATTTGAAGAGAATTAGATAAACATTTCAAAGTGCTTTGTGATCATCAAAATCAAGAATAACAATATCACCCACAAACTGACGGACAATATGAGAGAACCATTCAAACTCTTGAGGATATGCTGAGAGCCTGTATTGTGGACTTTGGATGAAGTTGGAGTCAATACTTAACCTTGGTTGAATTTGCTTATAATAATAGTTATCATTCCTCTATTCAAATGGCCCCATATGAAGCCTTGTATGAACAACGATGTCGATCCCCAATCCATTGGAATGAAGTAGGAGAGAGGAAGATTATAGATCCGGCTACAATACCATGGGTTGAGGAAGCCTACGAGAGGGTAAAGGTGATCCGCCAGAGACTTCAAATAGCCCAAACCCGACAAAAAAGTTACGCCGATCATCGGAGGAAGGAATTGGAGTTCGAGATAGGAGATAAGGTGTTTCTTCGGATTACCCCGTTAAAAGGAAAGATTAGAGCAGGAAAAGGAAAGAAATTGCAACCACGATACGTAGGATCTTTCAAAATACTCTAGCAAATAGGAAAGGTGGCTTACCGACTTGAATTACCAGTTAGTTTGTCTCGGATCCATGACGTTTTCCATGTTTCTCTGCTTAAGAAATACCATCCGGATCCGACTCATATTTTACCACCTGAAGATGTTGAACTCGACGAGTCCTTAACCTATGAAGAACGACCCACTCAAATACTGGATCGGAAGGTGAAGGATTTGAGAAACAAGCAGATTCCATTAGTAAAGGTTCTATGGAAGCATCATGAAGTGAAAGAAGCAACCTGGGAGCTAGAAAAAAACATGCAAGAGATATATCCCGACCTATTCACGATGAAAGGTATGAATTTCAAGGTCGAAATTCTTTTAAGGGGGAGAGAGTGTGAGGACTCGCAAATTCCTTATATTTTTCTCAAAAATGCCCTTTTATTTGGAAATTATTCATTTATTATAGACCTACTTCCTAAACATTCCACAATAAGTGCAAATGAACCTACAAAGTAGGGTTTCACTTTTCATTTTCAAGTTGGAGCAAGTTAGGGTTTTCGCATTTTTCGGTAGGGTGATTTTTCGGTACGGAGCAAGGATCAAATTTGGTGCTCAAGAGTGACTTTTAGGTGAGAAATAATATATGATTAGGAGCAATGATAAAAAGTTAGTGAATAGGAAGTAAAAACCCTAATACGTGTGATTTAAGGAAAAACGTTGCGAACCGACAGGTACCGTGCACTACTGATTGAACGCACCACTTGACCATCACTTTCTTACCATATGAGCTTATTAATATTTGAGCAAAATATCCCCTCAATTCCAGCTGGCTTTGACCGAAATTTTGGACCAAAATGGCAAGGAAAATAAACAAAAAAATGAGTGGAGGTTGGTGAGGACACTTGTCGGCCATCTAAGGGCCTTGACCAAGACCAATTGTCTTGCCTTCTTATCACCATGGAGCAGCCTTTCTTCCTTATTTTTCTGCTACCTTGGTCGAGAGAGAGAGAGAGAGAGAAAAACCCAAGGGAGAGCTGCCCAATCCATCTTGAAATTGGATCATCCAAGTGAGGAAACAAAAAACTAAACCGATTAAAACCTTTCTTGAGTGTTTAGCCAGTGGGGCGTTGGTGAAATTTTGGAAGGAAGAGCTAGGGTTGCTTTTGGTAGTCACTTTAGCAAGGTAATGATGCTGACTTCCCCATTTCTTACTCTTGATCTTGTTTAAATTGGCTTAGCACCTTAAATTTGTGGTGGATGATAGCTATTATCAAGATTTGGGTGGATAGTGTATGTTTTTTTTAGTTATATGAGTTAGGGTTTGAAAAATTGCTGTCTATACTTGCTGTATGGTTAATATATGTTGTATCTGAGATTATATAAGGGGCTTTGGTAGTGATTGAAGCAAGAAATGAAGAAAGTTTCCTTTGAAACCGAAAATTCCAGATTTCTGGAAAATTGTAGCCCTGTTCTGTCCGGTTCCAGTTCATGATGTTAGAGGCCGAATTAGGCTTAGTATAAAACATGAAAGTTGTAGAGAATGATGTTTTATAATTGCCTACAAAATTTCAGCCCAATCGGAGCAACGTAGACTGTGAAAAGACCAAAATACCCTCACTGCCCTAGGATGCATTCCAGTGATCCGTTTTAGACAGATTCATCCAATTAACCGTGTCTATTCACTATGATCCATGCTGATTTAGCCATTTGCGAAAACATGAAAGTTTTAGTACTCTGTCTTAGCTTTTCAATGCCTCCAAGAACACTTTAAACGGACATTGGTACGCCTTAGGGGGAGGTGGGGTCGCCACACTTATTTTTTCAAAATTAATACACTCTCAATTCAAATATAGTCCCGAAAAGCGTGTACTTGTTGTTCCGAACTAAACGAGTTTTTGAAAAGTAACTTTTCTAACAAAACACTTTAAAAACATAAGAGAGATGTTTTTCCATATAAATGGATTTTAAATAGTCGAATTAAATAATTAATTAATCCAGTAAAATAAAATAAAATAAAGAAAATTTCGGGTTTCACAACCTCCCCTCCTTAAAAGAATTTCGTTCTCGAAATTCACACTTACGATAATATCGTACCATTTATTTGCCAGGTCTGCTAGATCTACCAAAATTCACAGCTTATATAATTTGCACTAACAATTAAGCTCTGATTTCTTCATAGGACTCCTACCCTCCAAACTATAGAGCAGCAATCACACTTTCCTTGTACTCCTCACGAAAATAGGGTTTTCACAAGAATAATCAACTCCAGGGTCCATTAAAAGGTCTAGTTAAATGATTCCATCTGGTGGTTCAAAACTCGAATAGGTAGATATATTTTCAATAGAAAACTAACTTTACCAAAATCTTCTACTCAATTTGTCCAAAAATCATTTACTGGCATTCGATCTCCAAAATTACAATTTTAGAAATAACTGAATTTCTTTGGTCCCAAATAACCACTCAAATTTTTGTCCAAATCAAGTCAATCATAATATGTGAGACAAAAATGAGGGTTTTTTTTATGTATTTCGGATATGTATGTGGCAAAATACGATTCACAATTTCAAAATTAGAGCTAAAAGATACAAACCTTTCTTCATGGTCCGAAACAAAGTTTTCTTAGTAAGAAATTTCCGGTAATGTTTTTGCCACCGTCATTAATACATATTTCAAATTCTCAAATATATTTAAGAAGATTAATCATGTGACTCAATGAATAGGTATTAAAGAGCGTATACAATGAAATAACATATTACTGAAGGATGTTTCAAAAATTTCATCAAAGTTTCAAGTTAAGAATTACGTTTGAATAATCATATATTCTAGAAAACGCTTTTAAGAGAGAAAGTGTTTTTGTTTTTGTTTTTTTTAAGTACAGCAGATAAGTAATGAGTTCAAGTGACTTCACAAATAACCAACGAAATACTTCGAAAGTTCAAACATTTATAAAAGGTTGAAACATGTCCACAGGACCAACCACAAGATACGGTAGAACAATTATTAAAATTGCACAGGGGAGAACCCCTCTAAGTATCCAACTATATCAATCTTTTATATCACTGGTAGATCTAATCTTCTCGTTCATTTCCGATTCATATCTATCACTAAGATCCCATTGGATTATATAAGACCGGCCATCATTCTTTCTCAAGAGTGCGGGTTGCCTAAACCCACACCACAACCCATTCATTGTCCTTACCGAGCCATACTTAATATAAGTCTATAGGCGTAAGAAAAGGAATAATTAGGCATAGAAGAATTTAAAGCATATACAAGTTACAAATACATTTAGAATTAGAAGCATGATTCTATACATATATCAAAAGTCATAATACAAATCAAGAGGTCATAAACAAGCCAAATAAAGTACATACCAAGTCAAAGTCAATAAACAAAAAATGAATAAGTGATTATCAAAAGTGCATCCATCTCCAAGGCACAAACTCTTAAGTTCTACTCCCACCATTCCATTACGAAAGATCACAAGTAGTGCTTCACTAGATTAATTGGAACTAAATGATCCCCATTCCCTAACATATTCAACTTTAATCCCAACACAAAGATCTTCTAGGCCACGATCTTCTTCACCTCTCGCTCTTTATTATTGTGCCATCTTAGCCAAACGACTATCGGTTTCTTGTAACTATTCACGTGAAATATCGATTCATTCTTATTCCCTGCAAATGGAGATCTCAACTCCTTGGCATTGTCCTCAACGCTTGAGTACTCAAGTACAAGAATCCGAAATAAGATAATTCACATCTCAAGCTAGCTAGTTCCCAAGAATAAATCATCACATTTGAGATTCCTACCCATCATACATACCAAATGTTTTTTCCCAAATATCAAAACAAAGGGGTTTATACTTATCACA
This sequence comes from Coffea arabica, assembly GCF_036785885.1. Taxonomy (NCBI): domain Eukaryota; kingdom Viridiplantae; phylum Streptophyta; class Magnoliopsida; order Gentianales; family Rubiaceae; genus Coffea; species Coffea arabica. The sequence goes on along the minus strand of NC_092316.1, from coordinate 29,810,248 downwards.
TTCATGATTCACATCTCATACTCTAGAAGAGTACTTAAACCTTTACTCATTCACATAATAAGAACCACAGCACCACTTGGCCCAAACTCACCCCGTGCACAGACTACGCGAAACGGCTCCGGTTTTCATCCCTACAAGCGGTCACTAAACTTTCAAACCGGTCCCACAATCCGGCATCCCAAAACTTTTAAGCCTAGAATACACTACAAAGATCTGAAACCTAAACTCTGATGCCAACTGTAACGCCCCCACTTGTCCCTAAGGCGAACCAAAGGGTATCCGCAGGACGCCTGCTCAACTCTCGCCAGGACTCACTACAACCCACAATTCACATGCTCGGAATACTTCAATAATACTTCAAATAACTTCAATACATAATAAAAGTATTCCAAAATATCTCACACTTACAATTAATCAGCTCTCAAGCTTAATACAACCCAAAAGAATATTTACTACAGTCATCTGCTATAATACAACTTAAAGTTTTCAAAAGAAGCAAATCTAGTACTATTCACGAGCAATCTTGGTTTCAAACCCTGTTAAAGAAAATAAAATCATGGGATGAGCTACACAGCCCAGTGAGGTTCCAAGACACTCTAGCAGTTCTAATAAATCAAATAATTGTGCATACTGCATGTAGGGTTCAAGGTTGTACATTGGCATATTTACATGAGACAATAATCATTGTATGAGTAATTTGAACATATCACAAGTATGGCACATTTGCAAGAAATGGTTATCATTATGTAAAAAAAAAACACACATTGAAGGATACGGTGTTCCATTGGAATCATTTCGGTCAACTGCACCTTATAACTACTGGTCCCCATGGTACTGTCTAGCCATCGCCTTATCCCTCCAATGGTAATACTCGAGTATACCGAAATGGTGGCCCAGGGTTCCAACCTACCCGACCGAGCCTAATCCTAGCTCGAGTAGGTCAGTAACCAAGGGCAGGGTCCAAGTTTAGCTTAGAGCTTACATCATGCACAAGTAATCAAATAACTTGGCGAACGGTAAAAATTTATTCTTTTGGTAGGTCGAGTGAGATAAAGTACACACTCGCCTTAAAATGGTGGACAATTTCATATGAGTAATTACTAGCAACAATTAACACATAAACACATAAGCAATATTTGATAATTTCATGTGAACATGTAATTTACGGTAATCAAGTAATCAAGTACCAGGTAATCAAGTAGATAGGAAAACGGTAAGTAATTACGGTAAACGGTTAACGGTTGATGGTTAACGATAGTAATCACGGTTAATTGGTGGACATTAGTCATTTTAATAGGCCGCCATTGGCCGTTTCCCACTTTTACCACTTAAGAGTCGAGGAGATTCACTACAACCAACTTATTCAGCTATAGCATAAGTCATCATTTAAACACATCACAAAAATATGCAATTCAAGTATTTCATGTCGAGTAATTCAAGTATACATTACTTAAATATGCATGAGTGTCGTAAATACTTAACATGTAGCACTTAACACTTAATGATCATGGATTAAGCATGTCATACACTTATTCAAATTACGTACTCCTATATAAAACACTCACCTATTGCAACAAAAGAGTAAGTGCGTATACAATCCTTCAAGTGTTCCCCTCGAGATCCTCTTGAAGGTCTCCTTGAGCACCTGAGCAAACAATAGTTGTCTATTACACACCATCGCTTAAAATCCCTTACTTATCGAGAAGGTTGTACTAGTGTTCATTCTAAGGAGAATTCATGAATTGATCCTCAATTACTTATAGTCGAGGGTCGGACGTGGGTTTTAAAAACACAAGAGAAATCTGATTCTCGCCTTTGAAATCAAGTGTAAAACGGTCTAGCAATATCGGAGGAAAATGGAGAATTTGAAACCCTCAATTCCCTTTAAGTTTAAAAATTTCAGATTCAGCAAGCAAATTTTGAAAAATCAGATCTCACTCTCTATGAGCCCAAAATTGGAAAACTTGGTACCCTTGGAAACTACTTCCAAAGTACTAAAAGTTTCTAGAAGACACTTTTCCATGATTCCAAATGGAAGGTATTCAAAATTTGTCTCAAAATTGCTGTTTTGGCTTCCGAGACAGTTTCGGGGTTGGTTTTCGCCAACTTGGAAAATTCAGCAAAATTCACAAAATTGGAACTAGCCTCTCAAATTTGAAAATCAACTAGATTTACAATCAAAGTTTAAAATGGAACAAGTGGAATGAGAATTGAAGATTTGAGCACCAAGATACGGTAGCTCAAAGTTACCCAAATTTCTTTGTTAAACATGGGTTTTCCAAAATCAAGTCATGAACTTTGGAAGTTTAGTTGAGCAGTGAAACGGACTCGGAATAGCACCAAAATTAGCAGTATAATACTACCATATAAGGAGTATTTCTCTTCCCATTTCATGGATAAATATGCACGGAATGTTGGTTAACCAAATCACCAAAATTCCAAAATTTCCAAGACAAGTCTCCCTTGTGAGTTTCGTTTTCCGTTTTCAAAACATTTGGCTTACAAAGTACCTCAAACATGATCCATTTGCATAGAAAACATCTAAGAGGTATCCAAAACACAATTTTGGGTGATTAACACCAAGAATCTCAAATTAACAAGTCTCAATCGAGTTTAGTAACAATTCTGCCTAAAAGGAGAGTTTTCCTTCAAGAAGTCAGTTTTGAAATACGGCCACAAATCACTCAATTCAACTCAGAATTGGACGTGGTTGGTGGCATTGGAAAACACTTTCAAAACTCTACAATTTTTCAGAAGAAACCATTTTTAAAATCTGTCCACAACTAGCCCACATTTGAGCATAAACTTGCTGTTCAAAACAGAACTTCAGTGAACTAACGAAACAGAACAGCCAAGTTCAAATGGATGGTGTGGTTCACTCAGGTAGAATCAAGTTGTGCATTTTATACCGTTGGAAATCTGGGAATGTTTAGTTTCCAGTGCCATAAACGGGACTTGATTTCAACATCGGAGCAACAAGTTATGGCCGAAACAAAAAAACTGCCTGGGCAATCCGGGAAAATTTTCCAGTTTTGCTAAACCTTAGAAATCACTACATTTGACCAACCAAATCATGTTATTTTTCAATAAAAAATTCTACACCATCCATATAACATGTATACATCATAATTAAGTTATTAGAACCTAAAAAATTTGCACAAAAGTGCACGAACATGGCAGGGACAGATTTGGAAGATTTTTGCTCTTCACCTCCTTTGAGCTTCCTTTCAACAATACAACTTATTTCCACTAATTTAAGCACTAAACCAACATTAACGACATCAAAACTCATGAAATCAGTCCATCAAGTCATTGTGAGTGTTCATAGAGTCCACACACCAAGATCCAACATAAATAAAGCTACCCATGTGAATATACAAGCTTATAAGTGCTATACTACTTTCATAAATCAAGATTTGGAGGATTGATCGTCCATTACCTCTCTTCAGGAACTAAACAGAAATTTTCGATCCTTATGAGCCAAAGAAAAACCGTGAGAGCAGCCTCCTTTCCTAGCTTGAAGTGCTCTCCAAGTGTGTAGCAAGGTGTGGTTAAAATTTGAGGTGATTTGGTGGAGGATTAGTGAAGATTTGATGGAGGAAAATTGAAGAACTTGGTGTTCTTCCTCTTGAAGTGATGCACGGCTGTTTCGAAGAAAAAGAAAGAGTTGCACGGCTGTTTGAGGTGATAAAGTGGAGAGTTTTGATCTGGTGTGATGCTCCCATGAGAAGCCCAAGAATGTGTGGCCCAAAATGCTCCAAAAGTCAACTAAGGAGAGTACGCGTACGCGCTCGTTTTCCCTCGGGTTTGTTTCACTTGTGCACTAAATCTCTAATGCACTTCTATCCATGCTATTATTATTCATTCTTAATAGTCTAGAAATAAAGGTCTTACGTCCCTCAATTAAACCGCGCGTGTGAAAACGCGTATCTCCGATTTGTGCGCGATAAAGTGAAATTATCAAGAAATTCTTATAACGATGGTATTAATAACTATCACTTGAATACTTAAGTATAAAAATACCTATTTTAAGACCATTGTGTAAGTCTCCAATTTTCCAAACTCACTATATTCTCAAATCGATCATTGTCTCCAAACGCGTATTCACTATTTTCACTAAACGAGTTTCCAAAAATTAATTTTCGTAACAAGTCATTTTAAAAATACATGTAACTCATAGTTCCATGTAATTGGGTCTAAAAAGGTTAGAAAATAATATTCGGGGTAAACAGGCAATTAAATATTTAAATAAGCTCGTAACTGGAGTTTAATATAAATACATTTTTACAAGTCCCCATGACCTTTCTTAATCTACTATTGATCATTCTTACTTTTTCAAAATTAATACACTCACAATTCAAATATAGTCCCAAAAAGCATGCACTTGTTGTTCCGAACTAAACGAGTTTTCGAAAAGTAACTTTTCTAACAAAACGATTTAAAAACATAAGAGAAGCGTTTTTCCATATAAATGAATTTTAAATAGTCGAATTAAATAATTAACTAAGCCAGTAAAATAAAATAAAGAAAATTTCGGGTCTTCACAACCTCCTATCCTTAAAAGAATTTCGTCCTCGAAATTCACACTTACGATAATATCGTACCATTTATTTGCCAGGTCCACTATATTTACCAAAATTCACAACTTCTATAATTTGCACTAACAATTAAGCTCTGATTTCTTCATAGGACTCCTACCCTCCAAACTATAGAGCAGCAATCACACTTTGCTTGTACTACTCACGAAAATAGGGTTTTCACAAGAATAGTCAACTCCAGGGTCCATTAAAAAGACCTAGTTAAATGATTCCATCTGGTGGTTCAAAACTTGAATAGGAAGATATATTTTCAATAGAAAACTAACTTTACCAAAATCTTCTACTCAATTTGTCCAAAAATCATTTACTGGCATTCGATCTCCAAAATTAACAATTTTAGAAATAACCGAATTTCTTTGGTCCCAAATGACCACTCAAATTTTTGTTCAAATCAACTCAATCATAATATGTGAGACAAAAATGAGGGTTTTTTTTTTAATTTCAGATATGTATGTGGCAAAATACGATTCACAATTTCAAAATTAAAGCTAAAAGATACAAACCTTTCTTCATGGTCCGAAACAAAGTTTTCTTAGTAAGAAATTTCAGGTAATGTTTTTGCCACCGTCATTAATACATATTTCAAATTCCTCAAATACATTTAAGAAGATTAATCATGCGATTCAATGCATGGGTATTAAAGAGCGTATACAATGAAATAACATATAACTGAAGGATGTTTCAAAAATTTCATCAAAGTTTCGAGTTAAGAATTGCGTTTGAATAAACATACATTCTAGAAAACGCTTTTAAGAGAGAAAGTGTTTTTGTTTTTGTTTTTTTTTAAATACAGCAGATAAGTAATGAGTTCAAGTCACTTCACAAACAACCAACGAAATACTTCGAAAGTTCAAACATTTATAAAAGGAGAACCGCTCTAAGTATCAAACTAGATCAATCTTTTATATCACTGGTAGGTCTAATCTTCTCATTCATTTCCGATTCATATCTATCACTAAGATCCCATTGGATTATATAAGACCGGCCATCATTCTTTCTCAAGAGTGCGGGTTGCCTAAACCCATACCACAACCCATTCATTGTCCTTACCGAGCCATACTTAATATAAGTCTATAGGCGTAAGAAAAGGAATAATTAGGCATAGAAGAATTTAAAGCATATACAAGTTACAAATACATTTAGAATTAGAAGCATGATTCTTTACATATATCAAAAGTCATAATACGAATCAAGAGGTCACAAACAAGCCAAGTAAAGTACATACCAGGTCAAAGTCAATAAACAAAAATGAATAAGTGATTATCAAAAGTGCATCCATCTCTAAGGCATAAACTCTTAAGTTCTACTCCCATCATCCCACTACAAGTATTGTTTCACTAGATTAATTGGAACTAAATTATCCCCATTCCCTAACATGTTCAACTTTAATCCCAACACAAGGATCTTCTAGGCCACGATCTTCTTCACTTCTCGCTCTTAATTATTGTGCCATTTTAACCAAACGATTATCGGTTTCTTGTAACTATTCACGTGAAATATCGATTCATTCTTATTCCCTGCAAATGGAGATCTCAAGTCCTTAGCATTGTCCTCAACGCTTGAGTACTCAGGTACAAGAATCCGAAATAAGATAATTCGTATCTCGAGCTGGCCAGTTCCCAACAATAAATCATCGCATTTGAGATTCCTACCCATCATACATACCAAATGTTTTTTCCCAAATATCAAAACAAAGGCGTTTATACTTATCACATTCATGATTCACAGCTTATACTCTAGAAGAGTACTTAAGCCTTTACTCATTCACATAATAAGAACCATAATACCACTTGACCCAAGCTCACCCCATGCACAGACTACGCAAAACGGCTCTGATTTTCATCCCTACAAGCGGTCACTTAACTTTTAAACCAGTCCCACAGTCCGGCATCCTAAACTTTTAAGCCTAGGATACACTACAAAGATCTGAAACCTAAACTCTGATACCAACTGTGACGCCCCACTTCTCCCTAAGGCGAGCCAAAGGGTATCCTCGGGACGCCTGCCCAACTCTCGCCAGGACTCACCACAATCCACAATTCACATGCTCGGAATACTTCAATAATACTTCAAATAACTTCAATACATAATAATAGTATTCCAAAATATCTCACACTTACAATTAATCAGCTCTCAAGCTTAATACAACCCGAAAGAATATTTACTACAGTCATCTGCTGTAATACAATTTAAAGTTTTCAAAAGAAGGAAATCTAGTACTATTCACGAGCACTCTTGGTCTCGAACCCTGTTAAAGAAAATAAAATCATGGGATGAGCTACACAGCCCAGTGAGGTTCAAAGACACTCTAGCAGTTCTAATAAATCAAGTAATTGAGCATACTGCATGTATGGTTGAAGGTTGCACATTAGCATAGTAACATGAGACAATAATCATTGCATGAGTAATTTGAGCATATCACAGGTATGGCACATTTGCATGAAATGGTTATCATTATGTAAAAAAAACACACATTGAAGGATACAGTGTTCCATTGGAATCATTTCGGTCAACTGCACCTTATAACTTCTGATCCCCACGGTACTGTCTGGCTATCGCCTTATCCCTCCAATGGTAATACTCGAGTATACCGAAACGATGGCCCAGGGTTCCAACCTACCCGACCGAGCCCAGTCCTGGCTCGAGTAGGTCAATAACCAAGGGCAAGGTCCAAGTTTAGCTTAGAGCTTACAACATGCACAAGTAATCAAATAACTTGGCGAACGGTAAAAATTTATTCTTTTGGTAGGTCGAGTGAGATAAAGTACACACTCGCCTTAAAATGGTAGACAATTTCATATGAGTAATTACCAGCAACAATTAACACATAAACACATAAGCAATATTTGATAATTTCATGTGAACATGTAATTTGCGGTAATCAAGTAATCAAGTACCAGGTAATCAAGTAGATAGGAAAATGGTAAGTAATTACGGTAAACGGTTAACGGTAGTAATGACGGTTAGTTGGTAGACACTAGTCATTTTAATAGCCCGCCATTGGCCGTTTCCCACTTTTACCACTTAAGAGTCGAGGAGATTCACTCCAACCGACTTATGCAGCGATAGCTTAATTAATCATTTAAACACATCACATAAATATGCAATTCAAATATTTCATGTTGAGTAATTCAAGTATACATTACTTAAATATGCATGAGTGTGGTAAATACTTAACATGTAGCACTTAACACTTAATAATCATGGACTAAGCATGTCATACACTTATTCAAATTACGTACTCCTATATAAAACACTCACCTATTGCAACAAAAGAGTAAGTGCGTATACAATCCTTCAGGTGTTCCCCTCGAGATCCTCTTGAAGGTCTCCTTGAGCACCTGAGCAAACAATAGTTGTCTATTACACACCATCGCTTAAAATCCCTTACTTATCGAGAAGGTTGTACTAGTGTTCATTTTAATGAGAATTCATGAGTTGAGCCTCGATTACTTATAGTCGAGGCTCGGAAGTGGGTTTTAAAAACACAATAGAAATCTGATTCTCGCCTTTGAAATCAAGTGTAAAATGGTCTAGCAATATCGGAGGAAAATGGAGAGTTTGAAACCCTCAATTCCCTTTAAGTTTGAAAATTTCAGATTCGGTAAGCAAATTTTGAAAAATCAGATCTCACTCTCTATGAGTCCAAAATTGAAAAACTTGGTACCGTTGGAAACTACTTCCAAAGTGCTAAAAGTTTCTAGAAGACACTTTTCCATGATTCCAAACGAAAGGTATTCAAAATTTGTCTCAAAGTTGCTGTTTTGCCTTACGAGACAGTTTCGGGGTAGGTTTTTTGCCAACTTGGAAAATTCGACAAAATTCACAGAATTGGAACTAGGCTCTCAAATTTGAAACTCAACTAGAGTTGCAATGAAATTTTAAAATGGAACAAGCAGAACAAGAATTGATGTTTTGAGCACCAAGATATGGTAGCTCAAAGTTACCCAAATTTCTTTGTTAAACAAGGGTTTTCCAAAATCAAGTCATAAATTTTGGAAGTTTAGTTGAGCTGCGAAACAGACTCGGAATGGCACCAAAATTAGCGCTATAATACTACCATATAAGGAGTATTTCTCTGCCAAATATCATGGATAAATATTGTGACAACCCCACCTCCCCCTAGGGCATACCCCAGGGTTCGGCGGACCGCCTGCCCAACTCTCGCCGGGACTCAGTCGTTCACTACATTCCTCAAACAGATTACAATATAAATCTCAAATATTACATCAAATGTTCCAACATTTACATATCAAAAGCGAAGCGTCCACGCTTCCACTACGCCACTCTGATCCATGATCCCAATTCTTATACAAGAGGAATTCCACAACAATAAAATCACAACAAGCCTTCCTTCGCCACGAGCCCTGTGGAGGGGAATAAAATAGTTTTGGGGTGAGCTAAAAGGTCAGCGAGTAACCAGAAAAATCAGTAATCAAATCGGTTTCACAATAGTTCATTTCAATGATGTCATATATCAATGATGTCATAAATCAAATGATAAGTCCAGAAACAACTACAACATTTGCAAAACAGTAAATATGGAGTATCAATAATTCAAGAAACATTTACAATGGAAAGCGATAGTAACATTCATGAAAAAGATACGTTCGTTCTCCTGACATTTCCTCCTTCCTTCAAACTTTTGAAAAATGCATTTTCGTTTCTTTTATAAATAAATGCCTCGCTCATTTGGTCATTCATTTCATTCACCAGACTCCACCAACCTCCACCAACCTACAAAGGTAATACTCGAGTATACCAAACGTTCACCCAAGTCCCTAATCGTCCGACCGAGACAGTTTCTGGCTCGAGACGACCGGTAACAAGGGGCAATGGCCAGTTCAGCCCAAAAGGCTTACATCATGCGCAACTAGCATTTCAATAATTAAATCCTTGAAAATTGCACAGTTATTTAGGTCGAGTGCGATAAAGTACACACTCGCCTAGAAAGCTCGTTTTGGAAATCATTCAAAACACTTGACACGTTATCAATCAATAATACAAGTCATGAAGTCAAGAAAATATAGCAAATAAGGAACACTCATATGCAAGCACGCATGATATGCAAGAAAATAGTTCAAAAGTAACTTTGGAAACAGTTTAAGGGTAAATAATGCAAGAAAACGGTACAAAAGTAACTTTGGAAACAGTTCAAAAGTAAATAATGCAGGAAACGGTTCATAAATAACTTCAGAAATAGTTTGAGGTCACTCACTTCCATGGCTCAGAAATCATCCATCATATAACATTGCCTTGCTCAAATCCAAGTCTTAGATCACAAACTCAAAGCAATCAAACCCTTTAAAACTTCGGACAGCACTTCCCCTAAATTTGCTTACTTTCCCAGCCATCATGGCTTCATTATATCTTCAGCCAGTCCCAAAGGTACACACACAACAACAAGTTCATCCAATAGCCATTCAGCAAGCTCCAAGTAATACGAGTACAATTCAAGCTAGGGAAAAGTTCGGAAATGAAAGTTAAGCTCAAAACCAGAAAAAACAGTTTTGACGTCATTTTACGGTAATGGTACCAAAGGCGTTACGATTGTCGGATGAAGGTGAAAGACCCACCGTTTCGAAGCTAAGAGACAGGGCTACAATATTACAGAAGGTCACTCAACCCAGTTTCGAGTGTAACCAGGTCAAAAACACAAGAAACTACACCAGAATCACAAAAACAGCTTCACAGAACGCATTCTAGCGGAAACATCATAACTCAGGCTCTCCAAGTCTAAATCCAGAAATTCCAAAACCATCTGGTAGCTAAGAAACAGGGATAAATTTCATCAGAAGGCCTCAACAACTAAGTCGGAAGCAATCCTGACCAAAACAACCAATTACAGTCGCAATTCTTACATTCGGGTAACACCAGAACAGCAATAGTAATTTCGACTTTTCTCACTCTACGCTACTCCGATTGACCTGAAATTTTGTAGGCACCTCTAAAATGTCATTACCTACAACTTTCATGTTTTAAGACAAGGCCAATTCGGCCTCTAACTAGGAGCTAAAAATTCGGGCAGAATGTTCCTTCACAAAACCTAATTTTCTGAAATTTCTTCCAAAACAGAAATTGATTGCAATTGTCCACTTTTTCCACCTTCTAGAATCATTATATACCATTTTAAATCATCATAGATAGCCACACAACCATGCTTATATTAAAACAGAAAAATTCCCAAAAATAATAAAACTTCATCACTTCAACCACAAATCAAGAAGTAATCCATAATATTGCATCTCATACCACCACCAATCATGAATTGAACATCATTAGAGGAAGGAGAGGGGTCCTTCACAACTCACCTTAGCAATACAAGAGATAGAGCACCTAGTCACCTTAGCTTTCCAAACAACTCCACAAAACACCTCAAGACCACTTAGCAAAGAGATTTTATGGAATGATTTGGAGTTTTATTGGTTGGATTTGAAGATTGAGCAAGAAATAGAAGGAAGAAATTGAGAGCTTTTCTTTCTTTTCCTTTGAGAGAGAGCTGGCTATGAAGCTTTAGAAATAAGGATGATTTTTGGCAATTTTTTTGATTTATTTGGTAAAGTAGTGAATAGTGTAGTCAAAGTCCAAGACTTAATCTTATGGTGACACTTGTCACCTTTAGGTTTAAAACTTATCTTTTTGTCTCTCCAATACAAATATCTTAACACTTTGTAAAATAATATCACTTAATACAAATTTCCAACAAGTTGTCAAAAATATAATGCATATACCGCACTAGTGGGTCCCACGTCCAAAATACGCTTTTAAATTCTCAAAAACTAACCGATACTAGAAAAATCATTTCAAAACTATCTTTGCTCATAAACTTTATCTGGGAAATTTTTCTAACAAAGAAAATGTAGAAAAGACGGGCGATTAAAAAAAATAAACCCTAGAAAATTAGAAAATTTCCGAGTTCTCAAACTCATTTCATATTTTTTTCGGGGCGTCACAAATATGCATGGAAAGTTGGTTAACCAAATCACCAAAATTCCAAAATTTTCAAGGCAAGTCTCCCTTGTGAGTTTCGTTTTCCGTTTTCAAAATGTTTCGTTTACAAAGTACCTCAAACATGATCCATTTGCATAGAAAATGTCTAATAGGTATCCAAAACACAATTTTGGGTGATTAACACCAAGAATCTCAAATTAACAAGTCTCAATCGAGTTTAGTAACAATTCTGCCCAAAAGGAGAGTTTTCCTTCAAGAAGTCAGTTTCGAAATACGGCCACAAATCACTCAATTCAACTCGGAATTGGACATGGTTGGTGGCATTGGAAAACACTTTCATAGATCTACAATTTTCAGAAGAAACCATTTTTAAAATCTGTCACCACTAGCCCACATTTGAGCATCAACTTGCTGTTCAAAACAGAACTTCAGTGAACTAATGAAACAGAACAGCCAAGTTCAAACGGATGGTGTGGTTCTCTCAGGTAGAATCAAGTTGTGAATTTTATACCATTGGAAATCTGGGGAAGTCTACTTTCCAGTTCCACAAACGGGACATGATTTTGACATCGAAGCAACAAGTTATGGCCGAAACAAAAAGATTGCCTGAGCAATCTGGGAAAATTTTCCAGTTTTGCTAAACCTTAGAAATCACTACATTTGACCAACCAAATCATGTTATTTTTCAATAAAACATTCTACACCATCCATATAACATGTATACATCATAATTAAGTCATTAGAACCTCAAAAATTTGCACAAAAGTGCACGAACATGGCAGGGACAGATTTGGAAGATTTTTGCTCTTCACCTCCTTTGAGCTTCCTTTCAACAATACAACTTATTTCCACTAATTTAAGCGCTAAACCAACATTAACGACATCAAAACTCATGAAATCAGTCCATCAAGTCATTTTGGGAGTTCATAGAGCCCACACACCAAGATCCAACATAAATAAAGCTACCCATGTGAATATACAAGCTTATAAGTGCAATACTACTTTCATAAATCAAGATTTGGAGGGTTGATCGTCCATTACCTCTCTTGAGGAACTAAACAGAATTTTTTGGTCATTATGAGCCAAAGAAAAACCGTGAAAGCAGCCTCCTTTCCTAGCTTGAAGTGCTCTCCAAGTGTTTAGCAAGGCATGGTTAAAATTTGAGGTGATTTGGTGGAGGATTAGTGAAGATTTGATGGAGGAAAATTGAAGAACTTGGTGTTCTTCCTCTTGAAATGATGCACGGCTGTTTAGAGGAAAAATAAAGAGTTGCATGGCTGTTTGAGGTGATAAAGTGGAGAGTTTTGATCTGGTGTGATGCTCCCATGAGAAGCCTAAGAATGTGTGGCCCAAAATGCTCCAAAAGTCAACTAAGGAGAGTGCGCGTACGCGCGCGTTTCGCGCTCGTTTCCCCTCGTGTTTGTTTCACTTGTGCACTAAATCTCTAATGCACTTCTATCCATACTATTATTATTCATTCTTAATAGTCTAAAAATAAAGGTCTTAAGTCCCTCAATTAAACCGCGTGTGTGAAAACGCGTATTTCCGATTTGTGTGCGATAAAGTGAAATTTCCAAGAAATTCTTATAATGATGGTACTAATAACTATCACTTGAATACTTATGTATAAAAATACCTATTTTAAGACCATTGTGTAAGTCTCCAATTTTCCAAACTTACTATATCCTCAAATCGATCATTGTCTCCAAACGCGTATTCACTATTTTCACTAAACGAGCTTCCGAAAATTAATTTTTGTAACAAGTCATTTTAAAAATACATGTAAATCATAGTTCCATGTAATTGGGTCTAAAAAGGTTAGAAAATAATATTCGGGGCAAACAGGCAAATTAAATATTTAAATAAGCTCGTAACAGGAGTTTAAAATAAATACATTTTTACGAGTCCTCATGACCTTTCTTAATCTACTATTGATCATTCTTACTTTTTCAAAATTAATACACTCTCAATTCAAATATAGTCCCGAAAAGCGTGTACTTGTTGTTCCGAACCAAACGAGTTTTCGAAAAGTAACTTTTCTAACAAAATGCTTTAAAAACATAAGAGAGACGTTTTTCCATATAAATGGATTTTAAATAGTCGAATTAAATAATTAATTAAGCCAATAAAATAAAATAAAGAAAATTTTGGGTCATCACGTACCAAATGTATATTAGATGTTTCTTGGACCTTAGTGTCACCAATGAACCAAATTGGAGTTGATTTCATTGGGCAAAATGTTTGAAAAGGGAAAAGGAAACAAGAAGACAGATTTGTCTTCGAAATTTCTTGAACTTTGATAGTTTTGTTAACTACATTCCCATATGCGTTTTTACGTGAAATTTGATAGAGGAGTATCCCTCATATGGAAGTTCAATTGTACCAATATTGGTGTCATTCTAAGGCTGTTTTGATATACAAATGATAGGCCAAATTTATTCTTCAAAATCTGGAAAATTTACCAACAGTCTTCATTTTTGGCCAACTTTGAGCTGCTATATTTTGGCACTCAAAACTCCAAATTTAGTTCCATTTATCGTGTTTCAAACTTTGTCTAGAACTCTTATTGTAGTACAAATTTCAGAAGCTAGTTCACTTCCCGTGAATTTTGCCGAATTTCCAAAATTTGCCAAAAAACAAGACTAAAACTGTCTTGTGTGCTTATAGCAGCCACTTTGGGCTGAAATTTTAATGTCTTCCGTTTAGAATCCTGGAAAGGTGTCTTCTAGGAACTTTTAGTATTTTGAACCAAGATTCCAACGGTATAAAGTTTTCCAATTTTGGACCTATTGAGTGCAAGATATGATTTTTCAAATTTGACACTTAAAACTGAATTTTTCCAACTTGTTGGGAAATGAGATTTAGAAACTCTTCACTACCCTTCGATATAGATTGACTATTTTAAACTTGATCTCATGAAGGAAATCAGTTTTTCCTTGTGTTATTAAATCCCACTCTTGAGTCTCGATTTTTGAGTAATTAAGGCTCTCTTTCATGATATTTTCTTAGGTCGTACAAGAGTACAATCTTCCTTGTTAATAAGGGATTTATAAGTGGTAGTGTGTGATTGTAAATTATTATTTCCTCAGGCGCTCAAGGGGACCTTCAAGAGGACCTCACAGTGGACGCCTACACATTTGATTGAGCACTACTCCCTTATTTTGATTGGTGAGTGTCAAGTGTCTGAAAAATTGCTATGTGCTTAATTGCTATCATTGATTGAGTATTTTGAATATGCCGAGCCGATTGTGTACTTTATCGCACTCATGCTCGTTTAAGTGAAGTGTAATTGAATTGCTTGAAGTGAAGTGAAGTGCTTGAAGTGAATTGCTAAGTGAATTAAGTGAAGTATTGCAATAGTGAAATATGCTATAGTTGCATATATCGTTGGAGTGAATCTCCTTGACTCCTAGTGAAAATGTCGAGGGATGCCCAAATCTCATCGGCCAACCGTACGACTCGTGTGACGGCCTCACCTCCCCCTAGGGCGTACCCCAGGGTTCGGCGGACCGCCTGCCCAACTCTCACCGGGACTCAGTCGTTCACTACATTCCTCAAACAGATTACAATATAAATCTCAAATATTACATCAAATGTTCCAACATTTACATATCAAAAGCGAAGCGTCCACGCTTCCACTACGCCACTCTGATCCATGATCCCAATTCTTATACAAGAGGAATTCCACAACAATAAAATCACAACAAGCCTTCCTTCGCCACGAGCCCTGTGGAGGGGAATAAAATATTTTTGGGGTGAGCTAGAAGCTCAGCGAGTAACCAGAAAAATCAGTAATCAAATATATTTCACCATATTGCATTTCGATCCTTTCGATGATGTCATGATTCAAAGAACAAATGTCCGTTTATTGCTCTCGTGAGCCAGTGAAATCATAGTACTTGAACACCCAACGCTCAAATCGATCATTTAACATTAACATTAACATTAAGAGGGAACCCCTTTTTGAGCTCCGGAGCCATTTGCTCCAAGTAAACAGAGGTGGAGACGTTGGTGTCCAGCATAAGACTCCCCAAGAACTCATTGAAGCCAAAATCATATCATGAATTCACATGCAAGCACGCATGAGATGCAATCGAGTAAATAATGCAAGAAACATTTCATAAGAAGCTTTAATAATAGTTTGGGGTTATTCACCTCCATGGCTCAGAAATCATCCATCATATAACATTGCCTTGCTCAAATCCAAGTCTTAGATCACAAACTCAATGCAAAGAAGTCCCTTCAAAGTTCGGACAGCACTTCCCCTGAATTTGCTAACTTTTCCAGCCATCATGGCTTCATTATTTCCTCAGCCAGTCGCAAAGGTACACACACAACAACAAGTTCATCCAATAGTCATTCAGCAAGCTCTAAGTAGTACTAGTACAAGTCCAGTTAGGGAAAAGTTCGGAAATGAAAGTTAAGCTCAAAACCAGAAAAATAGCTTTTGACATCCTTTTGCGGTAATGGTACCAAAGGCACTACGATTGTCGGATGAAGGTACAAGATACACCGTTTCGAAACTAAGAGATAGGGCTACAATATCACAGAAGGTCACTCAACCCCGTTTTGAGTGAAAACAGGTCAAAAATGCAGGATACCACATCAAAAATGTAAAACAGATTCACCAAAATGCATTCTAGCGGAAACATCATAACTCAGGCTCTACAAATCCAAATCTAGAAATTCCAAAACCAGCTGAAATCTAAGAAACATGGCTTCAATTCATCAGAAGACCTCAACAACCAATTCGGAAGCATTCCGGACCAAAACAACCAATTACAGAAGCAATTCCCAAATTCGGGTAAAACCAGGACAGCAAGGGTAATTTCGACTTTTCTCAAGCTACACAACTCCGATTGACCTGAAATGTTGTAGGTATCTCTAAAATGTCATTCCCTACAACTTTTATGTTTTAAGCCAAGGCCAATTCGGCCTCTAACTATGAGCTAAAAATTCGGGCAGAATGTTCCTTCACAAAACCTAGTTTTCTGAAATTTCTTCCAAAACAGAAATTGATTGCAATTGACCACTTTTGCCACATCATAGAGTTCTTAAACATCATTTCCAATCATCATATATAACCACACAACCATGTTCATATTAAAACTGTGACGACCCCACTTCTCCCAAGGGCGAACCCAAGGGTATCGGCGGGCCGCCTGCCTAGCTCGCGCCAGGACTCAAAACTTAAAGCAATAAAACGAGATAGATCGAAAGAGCACTATATACAATATATACAATCCCAAAAGTTATATTTACATCTTCAAAAGTCTCGAGTCAAACCACTCTAATACACTATAACCACCACCAGCAGAAGATAGACCCTAAGAAGGGTTCTTATACAAACCACCAAAACAAAAACAAACATTCTAACTGTTCAACTATTACAAGCCAATCTAACTATACTAGTGTACGAGCCAAAAGTCCCCGCGTCGGCCCCTGCTAAGGAAAACAAAAGGAATGGGGTAAGCTATATGCTTAGTAAGTAAACAGGGGCGAAAGCGTAAATTTCACGTAACAACAGTGACATAGTAAGAGTAAAGCAAAAGCAGAAAAATAACATCACATAATAAGGATACAGGTGGCTCCAAAGCCAATTCATATGCCATGCGTGATCTCCTGCCGACACTCCGTCGACCACACTTAATGGTCCGTAGAACTTCGCTTGTACACCCACCGACACCTTATCACCCTCACTGGCCAGTCACCTCACAAACTTGCCCGGGCGAACGAAATCACAAACTTGAGCTTGAGTCACAAGCTCGGGTCACAAACTTGGTCACCTTCTCGGTGAACCGGATTCACAAAATTGGTTCATAACATGAACCTACAAACTTGGTGACCTCAGACTAAGTTGGACTGACTTCGACCAAGCCCTAACCGGCTCGAATAGTCCAAACAGGTCTTAGATCGGGCCCACGAACTCACAAACTTTGCAAACTTCATAAACTTTACTCGAAAGTCGCCCCGAGCCACAAACTCAAGGGTTTTGGTTCCAAAAGGTTCATATACATATGCCAAGTACAATTATACATTCACATTAGGGTTTAGGTCGAGTGCGATAAAGTACACCCTCGCCTAAGTACCCTTTTCACATATCTCAAACACATAGCAAAGAAAACACATCAAACTGGCCTGAATACTTACTCAGAAACTGGAATAGCAAAAGTACGAATCGGATCGAAATGAACAGCTAGTAGTGGGCCCCACCAGTTCCGCCCAGCTCACCACCATCTGAAATAGAAGATTGTGTCACACAATATCGGAAACGGCTACTATCGTGCCTAAAACAAGCAAAACGGCAAAAATGACACGCGCGCACGTAAATATGACGGACGGAAACGGAAACGGCCGTTAGCGGAAACGACAGATTTGACACTCGTTTCTATTTTAATCATAAGTTGAGCTACGAATATCGGATTAAGGCGTATGAGACGCCATATCGAAGCTTAAAGGATGGACAACAACTGTTATGAAGACATCCGGCTTTGCAATTATCATCATCATCAAAGCTAATACCTCATCCAAGCTGATTCAAAAACTTGCCCTCATTAATTCCTGAATGAGGCTTCAGTCCCAAATGAACCAAACACAATCACTTACGAAATCTGGCCAATGCACAAATGGTCAGTTTTGAGTGCAAACTGTTTTCTATGCTACACATGGTCAAAAGAGCTGAAAATTGGCAGTTAGATAGTTCATTCCAAATGGAACAACTTTCATGAAGGTCAGCAATCCAAATTCGGAACGGAAATTGGTCATCAGGACCAAAACAGATCTGACCAGAAAATGGTCATTTTCACGGGCAGGCCATGTTTGCTCGGCTATATCTCAGGTTTTATAAATCCGATTCATGAAATTCCTAGGGCGTTAGAAAGCTCTGATATAGGGCTATAAGTTTGGTGTTTTTGGTCTCAAGCCCAAACAGCTTGTAACCCAGTCAAATGTGAAGCCAAAGTTCCAGTCATAAACTTTCCAAAAATGTAACGGAATGTGACGGTCAAAACAGGTCTGAGTATTTCGTTTATAACTCAGGATATACTAATCCGTTTAACCTGAAAATTTACAGGGATATCCAAGACTTAAGGGGCTACAATGTTGAAGAAGGAAACTTTGTCCAATTTTGAATGTAACAAGGTCAAAATGCCAGACACTATACCAGAATCGCAAAACAGGATCACAAACCGTATTTGAACTCAATATGCGGTAATGGCACCAAATTCGCTACGGTTATCGGATGGGGGTGTAAGACCCACCATTTCGAAGCTAAGAAACAGGGCTACAACAATGTAGAAGGTCACTCAGTCCAAATCCTAGCACAACTAGGTCAAATATGCAGATTACCAAACCAGAACCGCAATTGCAGGTTCCCAAATCACACTATGCTGTAATTAGTCTATTTCAGTCTACACAAGCCCAAATGCATTGATTCCAAAGGCATATGGTAGCTAAGACATTCCTCTATATTTCATCAGAAGACACCAACATCTAAAACTAAAGCAATTCCAGTCAAAATAGCCAATTACTAGTGCAGTTTTTGCATTCTGATCAACCAAGAACAGCAACAGTAAGATCAACATATCTCACTCTACACTAATCCAAATGACCTGAAATTTTTCAGGCACTTCAAACTCATCAATACCTACAACTTTCATGTTTTGAGTAAAGTCCAATTCGGACTCTAACCCTATGATCCAAAACCGGACAGAAATAGGGGTCATGAAACCCTAACTTTCTCAACTTCAATTCAAACCCAAACTTGGTTGCAATTATCATTCATTTACATCTACTAGAGTCATAACCCCTCATTATCAACCATCATAAACAACCACAACACCATAATCCAAATAAACCAGAAAAATCATCAATAAAATAAAAACTTCACCAAATCACTTCAAACCAAGATAAAAACCAGAAATTTCAGCACTTTAATCACTAATAAGCATAACTTAAGCATCATTAGGTGTAGGAGGAAGTCTTAGCATCACTTACCAAGTAAACAAGAGAGAGGAAGTTGTAGACCACCTTAGCTCTTCCAAAAACTTCACCAAACTCACCACTAACACTAAATGGAAAGATTTTATGGAGTAGAATCTAGTTCAAGCAATTGTTTTTGGAAGATTGAGCCAAATGGAAGCTAAAATGGTGAAGGATCTCTTTCTTCTTTGCTCAAGGAATGGCCGGCCATCAAGGAGAAGAAAATGGTGATTTTTGGTAATTTTTTTAGATATTTAACCAATTTTGGTCAAAAGTCAAAAACATGATAGTAACTCATAAATTAGAACCACTAAGAGGGTGACACTTGTCACTCTCATAAATGCAATCTTATCTTTTCTTTTCCTCTCACATCAATCAATTCACACTCTCTACTTATCTCCTAACACTCGATAAATTTCACACAGTATCCGAAATTTAACCTAATTGGCCGAATTTTTCCGAACTTTTCGCACTAGTGGGTCCCACGTCCGATATACGTTCTTAATTTCTCAAAATCTAACCGATACTTGAAAAATCATCTAAAACCCATATTTACTCATAAAAATTATCCTGGAGATTTTTCTAATAAAGAAAATGCGGAAAAAGACGGGCAATAAATAAAACTCCACTTAAGCTTTCCATATAGTAACACTAGAGGTTTGCTAATCATTCAAACTTACTAAACCTTTGTAATTAAAACAAATCCTATATTTACCTATGTCAAGGCACACACTAGAATACCGAATATAAATTATAGCTTGAACCTTATAAGAATAATACGTAAACTAGGATTTTCAAACTTAACCGAATTAGGGTTTCCTTCCTAGCCATAATACCCTGATTTCTCTATACCGAATATCAAATAACCCTAATATCGACTTACGAACGGACTGGGGCCTCACAAAAACAGAAAAATCCCCAAAAATTATAAAACTTCATCAAGTCAACCACAACTCAAGATATAATCCATCAAACCATCTCTTTAGCCATCACAAGTCACTAATTTAGCATAATCAAGAACAAAGAAAGGATTGCTAGACATGAACCTTGAAATATCAAGAAAGTTGATGCTTTAGTCCTTTGCCTTCTCTAATCACACCACCACTATCTTCAATCTTCCTAAACAAGTGACTTTTGTGGAGGAGTTTGAAAGTTTAACGGTTGATTCACAAGATTGAGCAAGAAATGGAGTTGGAGTTGAAGGCTTTCTTCTTGTATTTTTGCTCCAAGAGGTTCGGCCAAGACAAGCATTAAATGGAGAGAAATTGGTCAATTTTTGAGGTTTAGTAAAGGTGATGCAAATTAGTCAAAGTCCAACTTTGAATAAGAAGGCGACACATGTCACCTTTTTGGTTTAAAACTTATCTTTTTGTCTCTCCAATACAAATATCTTAACACTTTGTAAAATAATATCACTTAATACAAAATTCCAACAAGTTGTCAAAAATATAATGCATTTACCGCACTAGCGGGTCCCACGTCCAAAATACGCTCTTAATTTCTCAAAAACTAACCGATACTAGAAAAATAATTTTAAAACTATCTTTGCTCATAAACTTTATCTGGGAAATTTTTCTAATCAAGAAAATGTAGAAAAGGCAGGCGATTAAAAAAATAAACCATAGAAAATTAGAAAATTTCCGGGTTCTCACTCTCATTCTTTTCGGGGCGTCACAAACTCCCTTCCTTAAAAGAATGTCGTCCTCGACATTCCATCTTGTACCAATCAAGTCGAGATATCCCGCAAGAATCACTAATATTGCAAACCAAACCCACAGTCCGGCATCCTAAACTTCAAGCCTAGGATACACTACAGAGATCTGAAACCTGGCTCTGATACCAACTGTGACGGCCCCACCTCCCCCTAGGGCGTACCCCAGGGTTCGGCGTGCCGCCTGCCAGCACTCGCCGGGACTCAGTCGTTCACTACATTCCTCAAACAGATTACAATATAAATCTCAAATATTACATCAAATGTTCCAACATTTACATATCAAAAGCGAAGCGTCCACGCTTCCACTACGCCACTCTGATCCATGATCCCAATTCTTATACAAGAGGAATTCCATAACAATAAAATCACAACAAGCCTTCCTTCGCCACGAGCCCTGTGGAGGGGAATAAAATATTTTTGGGGTGAGCTAGAAGCTCAGCGAGTAACCAGAAAAATCAGTAATAAAATATATTTCACCATATTGCATTTCGTTCCTTTCGATGATGTCATGATTCAAAGAACAAATGTCCGTTTATTGCTCTCGTGAGCCAGTGAAATCATAGTACTTGAACACCCAACGCTCAAATCGATCATTTAACATTAACATTAACATTAAGAGGGAGCCCCTTTTTGAGCTCCGGAGCCATTTGCTCCAAGTAAGCAGAGGTGGAGACGTTGGTGTCCAGCACAAGACTCCCCAAGAACTCATTGAAGCCAAAATCATATCATGAATTCACATGCAAGCACGCATGAGATGCAATCGAGTAAATAATGCAAGAAACATTTCATAAGAAGCTTTAACAATAGTTTGGGGTTACTCACCTCCATGGCTCAGAAATCATCCATCATAGAACATTGCCTTGATCAAATCCAAGTCTTAGATCACAAACCCAATGCAAACAAGTCCCTTCAAAGTTCGGACAGCACTTCCCCTGAATTTGCTAACTTTTCCAGCCATCATGGCTTCATTATTTCCTCAGCCAGTCCCAAAGGTACACACACAACAACAAGTTCATCCAATAGTCATTCAGCAAGCTCTAAGTAGTACTAGTACAAGTCAAGCTAGGGAAAAGTCCGGAAATGAAAGTTAAGCTCAAAACCAGAAAAATAGCTTTTGACATCCTTTTGCGGTAATGGCACCAAAGGCACTACGATTGTCGGATGAAGGTGCAAGATACACCGTTTCGAAACTAAGAGATAGGGCTACAATATCACAGAAGGTCACTCAACCCCGTTTTGAGTGAAAACAGGTCAAAAATGCAAGATACCACATCAAAAATGTAAAACAGATTCACCAAAACGCATTCTAGCGGAAACATCATAACTCAGGCTCTACAAATCTAAATCCAGAAATTCCAAAACCAGCTGAAAGCTAAGAAACACGGTTTCAATTCATCAGAAGATCTCAACAACCAATTCGGAAGCATTCCTGACCAAAACAACCAATTACAGAAGCAATTCCCAAATTCGGGTAAAACCAGGACAGCAAGGGTAAATTCGACTTTTCTCAAGATACGCTATTCCGATTGACCTGAAATTTTGTAGGCACCTCTAAAATGCCATTCCCTACAACTTTCATGTTTTAAGCCAAGGCCAATTCGGCCTCTAACTATGAGCTAAAAATTCGGGCAGAATGTTCCTTCACAAAACCTAGTTTTCTGAAATTTCTTCCAAAACAGAAATTGATTGCAATTGACCACTTTTGCCACCTCATAGAGTTCTTAAACATCATTTCCAATCATCATATATAACCACACAACCATGTTCATATTAAAACAGAAAAATCCCCAAAAATTATAAAACTTCATCAAGTCAACCACAACTCAAGATATAATCCATCAAACCATCTCTTTAGCCATCACAAGTCACTAATTTAGCATAATCAAGAACAAAGAAAGGATTGCTATACATGAACCTTGAAATATCAAGAAAGTTGATGCTTTAGTCCTTTGCCTTCTCTAATCACACCACCACTATCTTCAATCTTCCTAAACAAGTGACTTTTGTGGAGGAGTTTGAAAGTTTAACGGTTGATTCACAAGATTGAGCAAGAAATGGAGTTGGAGTTGAAGGCTTTCTTCTTGTATTTTTGCTCCAAGAGGTTCGGCCAAGACAAGCATTAAATGGAGAGAAATTGGTCAATTTTTGAGGTTTAGTAAAGGTGATGCAAATTAGTCAAAGTCCAACTTTGAATAAGAAGGCGACACATGTCACCTTTTTGGTTTAAAACTTATCTTTTTGTCTCTCCAATACAAATATCTTAACACTTTGTAAAATAATATCACTTAATACAAAATTCCAACAAGTTGTCAAAAATATAATGCATTTACCGCACTAGCGGGTCCCACGTCCAAAATACGCTCTTAATTTCTCAAAAACTAACCGATACTAGAAAAATAATTTTAAAACTATCTTTGCTCATAAACTTTATCTGGGAAATTTTTCTAATCAAGAAAATGTAGAAAAGGCAGGCGATTAAAAAAATAAACCATAGAAAATTAGAAAATTTCCGGGTTCTCACTCTCATTCTTTTCGGGGCGTCACAAACTCCCTTCCTTAAAAGAATGTCGTCCTCGACATTCCATCTTGTACCAATCAAGTCGAGATATCCCGCAAGAATCACTAATATTGCAAACCAAACCCACAGTCCGGCATCCTAAACTTCAAGCCTAGGATACACTACAGAGATCTGAAACCTGGCTCTGATACCAACTGTGACGGCCCCACCTCCCCCTAGGGCGTACCCCAGGGTTCGGCGTGCCGCCTGCCAGCACTCGCCGGGACTCAGTCGTTCACTACATTCCTCAAACAGATTACAATATAAATCTCAAATATTACATCAAATGTTCCAACATTTACATATCAAAAGCGAAGCGTCCACGCTTCCACTACGCCACTCTGATCCATGATCCCAATTCTTATACAAGAGGAATTCCACAACAATAAAATCACAACAAGCCTTCCTTCGCCACGAGCCCTGTGGAGGGGAATAAAATATTTTTGGGGTGAGCTAGAAGCTCAGTGAGTAACCCGAAAAATCAGTAATCAAATATATTTCACCATATTGCATTTCGTTCCTTTCGATGATGTCATGATTCAAAGAACAAATGTCCGTTTATTGCTCTTGTGAGCCAGTGAAATCATAGTACTTGAACACCCAACGCTCAAATCGATCATTTAACATTAACATTAACATTAAGAGGGAGCCCCTTTTTGAGCTCCGGAGCCATTTGCTCCAAGTAAACAGAGGTGGAGACGTTGGTGTCCAGCACAAGACTCCCCAAGAACTCATTGAAGCCAAAATCATATCATGAATTCACATGCAAGCACGCATGAGATGCAATCGAGTAAATAATGCAAGAAACATTTCATAAGAAGCTTTAACAATAGTTTGGGGTTATTCACCTCCATGGCTCAGAAATCATCCATTATATAACATTGCCTTGCTCAAATCCAAGTCTTAGATCACAAACTCAATGCAAACAAGTCCCTTCAAAGTTCGGACAGCACTTCCCCTGAATTTGCTAACTTTTCCAGCCATCATGGCTTCATTATTTCCTCAGCCAGTCCCAAAGGTACACACACAACAACAAGTTCATCCAATAGTCATTCAGCAAGCTCTAAGTAGTACTAGTACAAGTCAAGCTAGGGAAAAGTCCGGAAATGAAAGTTAAGCTCAAAACCAGAAAAATAGCTTTTGACGTCCTTTTGCGGTAATGGCACCAAAGGCACTACGATTGTCGGATGAAGGTGCAAGATACACCGTTTCGAAACTAAGAGATTGGGCTACAATATCACAGAAGGTCACTCAACCCAGTTTTGAGTGAAAATAGGTGAAAAATGCAAGATACCACATCAAAAACGTAAAACAGATTCACCAAAACGTATACTAGCGGAAACATCATAACTCAGGCTATACATATCCAAATCCAGAAATTCCAAAACCAGCTGAAAGCTAAGAAACACGGTTTCAATTCATCAGAAGACCTCAACAACCAATTCGGAAGCATTCCTGACCAAAACAACCAATTACAGAAGCAATTCCCAAATTCGGGTAAAACCAGGACAGCAAGGGTAATTTCGACTCTTCTCAAGCTACGCTACTCCGATTGACCTGAAATTTTGTAGGCACCTCTAAAATGTCATTCCCTACAACTTTCATGTTTTAAGCCAAGGCCAATTCAGCCTCTAACTATGAGCTAAAAATTCGGGCAGAATGTTCCTTCACAAAACCTAGTTTTCTAAAATTTCTTCCAAAACAGAAATTGATTGCAATTGACCACTTTTGCCACCTCATAGAGTTCTTAAACATCATTTCCAATCATCATATATAACCACACAACCATGTTCATATTAAAACAAAAAAAATCCCCAAAAATTATAAAACTTCATCAAGTCAACCACAACTCAAGATATAATCCATCAAACCATCTCTTTAGCCATCACAAGTCACTAATTTAGCATAATCAAGAACAAAGAAAGGATTGCTAGACATGAACCTTGAAATATCAAGAAAGTTGATGGCTTAGTCCTTTGCCTTCTCTAATCACTCCACTACTATCTTCAATCTTCCTAAACAAGTGACTTTTGTGGAGGAGTTTGAAAGTTTAACGGTTGATTCACAAGATTGAGCAAGAAATGGAGTTGGAGTTGAAGGCTTTCTTCTTGTATTTTTGCTCCAAGAGGTTCGGCCAAGACAAGCATTAAATGGAGAGAAATTGGTCAATTTTTGAGGTTTAGTAAAGGTGATGCAAATTAGTCAAAGTCCAACTTTGAATAAGAAGGTGACACATGTCACCTTTTTGGTTTAAAACTTATCTTTTTGTCTCTCCAATACAAATATCTTAACACTTTGTAAAATAATATCACTTAATACAAAATTCCAACAAGTTGTCAAAAATATAATGCATTTACCGCACTAGCGGGTCCCATGTCCAAAATACGCTCTTAATTTCTCAAAAACTAACCGATACTAGAAAAATAATTTTAAAACTATCTTTGCTCAAAAACTTTATCTGGGGAATTTTTATAATCAAGAAAATGTAGAAAAGGCAGGCGATTAAAAAAATAAACCATAGAAAATTAGAAAATTTCCGGGTTCTCACTCTCATTCTTTTCGGGGCGTCACAACTCGACCCGGCATGGGCTTGGTTGAGAAGCTTGGTGAGCCATAGGAAAAGTGTATAAGCTCAATCTATTGGAGAGATCTCTCTTGGCATACTCGAGTAGTATCGCCTTATATAAACGAAGTGTGGGCCCGAAGCAAGGGGACTAACGGTGAACAGGGAAAGTGTAAGTGAAGTTCTACGAATTATAACCTACCCGATTGACGGAGTGTCAACTCGTGGAGGTTTTGGATCGAGCAAGTGGAAAATAGGTCTTGAGAGGTCCTATATCCTTATCAAGTGTGTGTTATTGTAAATTGTGAACTACTTGAGTGTTACAGCTTTCATTCTTGTTCAAGTGCTATTGTTATTTTAACTACGTGTTTTGCATGTTTTCTTGGCATCACGAGCATCCGCTCACCCAGTTAGATTTGTTTTCCTTAACAGGAACCGAAATGGAAAGAGTTATGAAAAAGCCTATTTGATGGCTCTTTGGACTTGAATTTTGGAATGTATTTTGGCTAGACTTTTGAATGTATTTGTTTAGACATCCTTTTGGGAAAATTGTTTATTTTGAAGAGTGGATGTATTTCGAATTTGTTATGTAAGATTGAATGTTTAGGTATGGAAATGATTTTGTACCATTATTCCAATTTCAGTGTTAGTATTGTACCTTAAGTTTGAACTGGTATTGTATTGAGTCTTGGCGAGGTTAAGCAGGCGTCCCGTGGATACCCTTTGGTTCGCCTTAGGGAGAAGTGGGGGCGTCACACTGCTCTCAAGACTTAATGCTAGCCAAATGATAACTGGGCAATTAATAATAAAAATTTCAACTAAGTTGTAAAATGACATTTTAATAGACGAGAATACCAGAAATTTGACAAAATCACATAATATAAATATTTTCATCACTATTATTTACCTTTCAAAAACAGTAAAACTTTTAGAGTCCTCACATTTGCAAGCCTTTCTTTCTTCAAGAGCTTCCTCCCAAGCTTGTCTCAAAGATTGATGGAGTAGATTAGGTTTTCTCTCTTGTTTGCTCGCTAATTTGGACAAGAATCAAGGCTAAAATTTTGCTTTCTCTCCCTCTTTTCCTCCCCTAAATTTCCTCCAGCCCTACTCCAAGGAAGGAGAAAGTTTTGTGATGAAATGAAGCTTGGTTATAAGAAGAATTAGTCTTGGTCTTGGTCAAGATTGAAGGGATGATTGGCAAGTGACCAAGAAACAGGCAATGTCTATTTTAATTTCCCAAATATCTCTCATCCTCCAATGATATCTTAACACCTATATTCCACCAAATTCCTATTGCACAAAACTCCTTCTAATCTACCAAATTTATTGTATACACCTCACTAGTTGGTCACAGTAGTATAATGCACTCTAAAACTCAACATGCAATAAATTGAACGAGGCAATAGGAATAAAAATCATGACACAACCATTAAATCAACCAAAAATTCAAGAAAAGTAAGTGAAAATTGTGATGACCCCACCTCTCTCTAAGGCAAACCAAAGGGATCAACGGGCCGTTTGCCCAATTCTCGTAAGGACTCAAGCACTAGTTGAATAACAAGTCCTTTCAAAATAAAAGTCACATTTACATGGCCAATACAAAAGATCCCTGGCTAAATACAACAGATTGTGATCGATACAATCTTCGAATGTGCTAGTAGTTCAACTTACAACAGTTGAGTTCCCAACTTACAAAACTAAACTAAAAGTTGGTGTGACTAAGCTAGGACAAAAGTTTCCGACAAAACTCAGCCCCTTTCTAATCACTCACCTAGGTGCTCACCTCCTGTAAGAAAAACAAATCTAAAGGGTAAGCTTTCACCCCGTGAGGTTCCAAGAAGGTTATGTAAACAATAATATCATATTTAAACCATAATTCACCACAATATAGTGTAAGTATACATCAAATGAGAATTCACATATTCGGGTAAAAGGATATGGGGCTTTTTAGAGCTTGTTTGAGTAGCTTGATCAAGATTTCGTTGACACTCTGTCAACGTTCTCCAAAATACTATTAAGTACTTCAGTACTTCACGTCTTTTCCATCCATCATTCAACCCCCTACCAGGCCCACACGTCAAGATTCAAGAAGGGTAATACTCGAGTATACCAGTTCAAGTTCAAGAGCTCAAGTACAAGTTAGCGTTCAAGTGACAAGACCCATGGTTCGTCAATCATGTCGACCAAGGCCTTACTGGCTATACCTGACCAACTAGTCAATGGGTTTGAGACCTCAAGCACACAAGAAAGTCGATGGGATAACCACCCAGTGACCAACAAGTCAAGTACAAGCAAAATAATTCATTTCATATCAATATCAAGAAGTTAACTACAAAGGATCAAGTATGATAAAGTACATCCTCGTCCCAAAGGTCATCAATTCAAGAGTAATTTCTTTAACCAAGCAAGCATGTCATTCAAGTAAGGAGACATTCCACGTAAATATTTTCATGCACTTAGAACACTCACCACGGTACAAGTTCAAGTGTTTACCTTATGTGCATTTCCGACCTCACCTCCACATCCTAAAATCACATTTACAAAGTGCCATGAGATCCACTATGCCAAGTCACATTATTTCAAAAGAAAAATCAAGCTCAAAATGGTTCAACAACTCCAACTTGAAGTTGGAAGTGAAAGTAAGGATAGTTTTAAGAAAACAGAAATTTTGCCAGCTTTGTGTGACGCTATTTGAAAAATTATATCTCAAGGTTCTTAAGTCCAAAATTTATAAACTTTATACCATTGCAAAATAGATTCAAAGGGTTACAATTTCTCAGAAGACACCTTTGCAAGATTCTATCCACAAATCAGTCAAAATCCAATCTCAAGTGGCTGCTTTACCCAGTAGAAAGACAGAACAGGAATGGAAATTCAGTCAATTTTGGAAAATCACAGATATTCATAGAAATTGAGAAAAAATCTGAAATTTTCACGGTAGAAAGTACTCTGAATCTAGTTTCAAACAAAATAAGCAAAACTCAATTTATATTTTTCTACACCAAGATATGATTAGATTTCCCAAAACTGCTCAGAGTCTCCTGGAGAAAATTTCCAGCCATGGTTTTTGGTAAAAATGTGAGGTTTAAGCCACTTAAAGTGCATGTTTTGAATCAAATCTCAGCACACACTTGTAGGCTAAAGTAGTATAAAGTATTTTCAACAAAACTAAGCCTAGAATCATGATAAAAAATCTCGAAATCTAGCCTGCAACTTCAGCCCTTCCATTCGGTTAGCAACCAGAAATGTTTCTTCCAAGTTTTCCAACTTTCCTCCAACTAATTGTCCCAAGTTCAACACTTAGCAAATCCATAAAGTTTCATCTCCAACATAACCATAGACACATATGTGGCCATAATCACAACAAGAAAACACCATAATAATAGGCATAATTAAACCCTTGAACTCAAGTATGAAAGATAAGCATCATCAACTTGAAAACTACCAAGATTCACCACCAAATCATGTTTTTATCCAACAATCAACCCTATTTTCAACATAAGACAAAGAAAGAAGGTTAAACTATCATTTTACCTTTCATTTTCCAACCAAGATGAAACTCAACTAATCTCCCAAATCTTCTCTCTTTTTCAAGCTCAAGCAACGCTTGATGGAAGCTCCAAGCTATCTTCTTCTTTTTCCCTCAAAATTCAAGCAAGATTGAAGCTAAAATTTGGTCAAGTTTTTCTCTCTTTTCTTTCCCTAGCTCTCGGCCCCCTGTGATGCCCCCACTTCTCCCTAAGGCGAACCAAAGGGTATCCATGTGATGCTTGCCCGGCTCTCGCCAGGACTCAAAACAATACCAGTTCAAACTTAAGGTACAATACTAATACTGAAATCGGAATAATGGTACGAAATCATTTCCATACCTAAACATTCAATCTTACATCACAAATTCAAAATACATCTACTTTTCAAAATATACAATTTCCCCAAAAGAATGTCTAAACAAATACATTCAAAAGTCTAGCCAAAATACATTCCAAAATTCAAGTCCAAAGAGCCATCAAATAGGCTTTTCCATAACTCCTTCCATTTCGGTTCTTGTTAAGGAAAACAAATCTAACAGGGTGAGCGGATGCTCGTGAGGCCAAGAAAACATGCAAAACACGTAGTTAAAATAACATTAGCACTTGAACAAGAATGAAAGTTGTAACACTCAAGTAATTCACAATTTACAATAACACACACTTGATAAGGATTCAGGAACTCTCAAGAGCTATTTTCCACTTGCTCAATCCAGAACCTCCACAAGTTGACACTCTGTCAATCGGGTAGGTTATAATCCGTATAACTTCACTTACACTTTTCCCGTTCACTGTTACTTCCCCTGCTCTGGGCCCGCACTTCGTTTATATAAGGCGATACTACTCGAGTATGCCAAGCGAAATCTCTCCAATATATCGAGCTTATACACTTTTCCCATGGCTCACCAAGCTTCTCGACCAAGCCCATTCTGGCTCGAGTCGCAAGGTCGGCCGATGAGATTTGGGCATCCCCTAACATTTTCACTAGGAGTCGAGGAGATTCACTCCAAGACATATGCAATCATAGCATATTTCACTATTGCAATATTTCACTTAATTCACTTAACGATTAACTTCAAGCAATTCAATTACACTTCACTTAAATGAGCACGAGTGCGATAAAGTACACACTCGACTCGGCATATTCAAAATATTCAATCAATGATAGCAATTAAGCACGTAGCAATTTTTCACACACTTGACACTCACCAATCAAAAATAAGAGAGTAGTGCTCAATCAAGTGTTTAGGCGTCTGCTGTGAGGTCCTCTTGAAGGTCCCCTTGAGTGCCTGAACAAATAATAATTTACAATCACACACTACCACTTATAAATCCCTTATTAACAAGGAAGATTGTACTCTTGTACAACCTAATAAAATATCATGAAAGAGAGACTTAAGTACTCGTAAATCGAGACTCAAGAGTGGAGTTTAATAACACAAGGAAAAACTTATTTCCTTCATGAAATCAAGTTTAAAACGGTCAATCTATATCGAAGGGTAGTGAAGAGTTTCTAAATCTCATTTCCCAACAAGTTGAAAATTTTCAGTTTTAAGTGTCAACTTTGAAAAATCTTATCTTGCACTCAGTAGGTCCAAAATTGGAAAACTTTATACCGTTGGAATCTATACTAAAAGTTCCTAGAAGACACCTTTCCAAGATTCTAAACGGAAGACATTCAAATTTCAGTCCAAAGTGGCTGCTATAAGCACACAAGACAGTTTTAGTCTTGTTTTTCGGCAAAATTTGGAAATTCGGCAAAATTCACAGGAAGTGAACTAGCCTCTAAAATTCGTACTACAATAAGACTTCTAGACAAAGTTTCAAACACAACAAATGGAACTAAATTTGGAGTTTTGAGTGCCAAAATATAGCAGCTCAAAGTTGGCCCAAAAATGAAGACTGTTGGTAAATTTTCCCGATTTTGAAGAACAACTTTAGCCTACCATTTGTATATCAAAATAGTCTTAGAATGACACCAAAATTGGTACAATTCAACTTCCATATGAGGGCTACTCTTCTATCAAATTGCACTTAAAAAATCGTATGGGAAGGTACTTAACAAAACTACCAAAGTTCAAGAAATTTCGAAGACAAATCTGTCTTCTTGTTTCCTTTTCCCTTTTCAAACATTTTGCCTAATGAAATCAACTCCAATTTGGTTCATTGGTGACACTAAGGTCCAGAAAACATATAATATACATTTGTTAGGTGTTTGACACCAAAAATTTTGAAACAACAGGTCCCAAGTCAAACTAGGCCATTCGGCTAGCAAAATTAGGGTTTTCCAGCTTTGGTACAGTTCGGGAATTGGGCTATACCTCACTCAATATAACTTGAAATTGAGCGTGGTTGGTGGTGTTAGAAACTATATTCACAAGTCTATATTTCATCAGACAAATCATTTTGAAATTCTGTGATAGCCCCATCTCACCCTAGGGCCCAACTCTCGTCGGGACTCAGTCATACTTCAAACAAAAACCGGAATAAAACCATAGGTATAAGAATAACAACAATCCAAAACTTAAAGCGAAACTTATGTGCATTGCTATCCCAAAAGGGAGTACAAATTTCGAATATACAAAGGTTCTCAATTCTTCATACATCCAACCCTTGTCGGTACTCATAGTGTATGTATCAAAAGTTCCCCGCGTCGGTCCCGGCTAAGGAAAACAAAAGGAAAGGGGTAACCTATATGCTTAGTAAGCAAACAGGGGCGAAAGCGTAAATTTCACGTAACAACAGTTACACAGTAAGAGTAAAGCAAAAACAGAAAAGTAACATTACATAATAAGGATACAGGTGGCTCCAAAGCCAAATCGTTTGCCATGTGTGACCGCCTGCCGACACTCCGTCGACCACAATTAATGGTCCGTAGAACTTCACTTGTACTCCCACCGTACACCTTATCACCCTCTCTGGCCAGACACCTCACAAACTTGCTCGAGCGAATGAAATTGAGCTTGGTTCACAAGCTCGGGTCACAAACTTGGTCCACATAATCGGTGAACCGGTTTCACAAACTTGGTGACCTCAAGCCAGGTTGGACTGATTTCGACCAAGCCCTAACCAGCTCTAATAGTCCAGCTAGGTCATGAGATCGGGCCCCAAACTCACAAACTTCACAAAATTTATTCAAAAGTCACCCCGAGCCACAAGCTCAAGGGGTTTAGTTCCAAAATGATTCATATACATATGTCATGTACAAATATGTGCGCAAATTAGGGTTTAGGTCGAGTGCGATAAAGTACACCCTCGCCTAGGTATCCTTTTCATACATATCGAAACACATAAGCAACTAACACGTAAGAGCGGCCTGAATACTTACTCAACGAACAAAAGAGCAAAAGTTCGAAATTTGTGTCGCGAGGAGTAGCTAGTAGGCCCCACCGGCTCCACCTAGCTCACCACCGTCTGAAATAGAAGATTGCATCACATAATATCATAAACGGCTACTAATATGCCTAAAACAAGTAAAACGGCAAAATCGGCACATACGAGTGCGGAAACGGCACACGGAAACGAGAATGGCGGCCTAGCCATTTTGCCGTCAAAACTGTTTTGAGCCTAATCAAAGCTATGAGTGTCAGATCAAGGTACACGAGGTACCGTTACGAAGATAAGAGAAAAGTCTATAACTTTCATGAAGACCCCTAACTCCGGATCTGAACAGAGATGGGTCGAAAGTGCAGAAAACCGTTCCAGGAATTCGCACTCCAAAGTAACGGACAGGGTATGTTTGCTGGACTATAACTCCCAGCTCACAAATCCAAATCAGGAAATTACAAAAGCATTAGAAAGCTGAGACATAAGGCTAAAGCTTTGATGTTTTGGCCAAGACCTGAATCCACTCAGAACAGAACGAAATTTGAGTGTCAAAGTACCCGTCAGAACTGTCCAGATTCAAAGGCAGTTCTGACGATTGATCTTGTTTGGGTCATAACGGAAGCTACGGAACTCGGATTTCGACGCACTTTATACCGTTTCGAAACCAAAACCAAGATCTACATTTCTTATGAAGGAGTCAGCACCCAGATCGTACGGCATCAAAACCGAAAAAGTCACGGGCAGAAGCTAAACTAAAAACGCACAGAACCTGATGTTTAAAACAGGCTTGAGTATTTCATCTATAACTCATGATACACTAATCCGTTTGACCTGAAATTTTACAGGCATATTCAGGACTTAAGAGGGTACAATAGTGAAGAATGCCACTCAGTCCAATTTCGAGTGTAACTATGCCAAAAATGTAATATACTACACCAGAATTGCAAAACAGGTTCACAAACCGTATTCTAGTACAAACATCATAAAACAGCCTACATAAGTCCAAATCCAGAAATTCCAAATCCATACAAAAGCTTAGAAACAGGGATACATTTCATTAGAAGACCATAACAACCAATTCCGAAGCAATTCCAGCCAAAACAACCAATTACAGGCGCAATTCTTACATTCGGGTAAAACCAGGACAGCAAGGGTAATTTCATCTTTTCTCATTCTAGGCTACTCCGATTGACCTGAAATTTTGTAGGTACCTCTAGAATGTCATTCCCTAAAACTTTCATGTTTTAAGCTAAGGCCAATTTTGCTTCTAACCAGGAGATACAAAACCGGACAGAATTGAAGGGTATGAAACCCTAGTCTTCCAAATTTCCCTCCAAACCAAAAAGTGCTTGCAATTAACAATCATTTACACCTACTAGCCTCATTTTAGGCCATTTCCAATCATCATACAAGGCCACACCATCAAATTCATATATAAACAGAAAAATTACCAATAAATGTAAAACTTCACCACTTCATCCAAAATCAAGAAATAAACCACAAAATTCAACATTTTAACTACCACTAAGCACAAATTAAGCTTCATTAGGTGAAGGAGAAGGTTCATTCACTACTCACCTAGTAAAACAAGAGAGGAAGAGTTGCTTGTCACCTTAGCTTCCCCAAACACTTCACCAAACAACTCACTAACACCTAATGAAGAGGTTTTATGGAGTAGAAACAAGTTTAAGTGATTGTTTTGGAGGATTTGAGCTAGATGGAAGCCAAAACTTTGAAGAGTTTTCTTTCTTCCTTTGCTAGAGAAGGCCGGCCAAGATGGAGAAGAAAAGAGTGAATTTTTGGTAATTTTTGACATATTTTAACCAAATGGTAAGACAAGGAATAGTAGTCTTACTGAAGGGCTAATCCAAGGGTGACACTTGTCACCTCCATTAATGCAAGTCTATCACTTTGTTCCCTCTCACTCTAATCCATAAAGTATCCTCTAATCATCTCTTAGCACCCGATAAATTAAACCCAGTATCCGAAACTTAACCTAATCGGCCGAATTTTTCCGAACTTACCGAACTAGTGGGTCCCACGTCCGATATACGTTCTTAATTTCTCAAAAACTAACTGATACTAGAAAAATAATCTAAAATCTATATTTACTCATAAAAATTATTTGGGGAATTTTTCTAATAAAGAAAATGTGGAAAAAGGCGGGCGATAAATAAAACTCCACTTAAGCTTTCTAATATTGTAACACTAGAGGTTTGCTAATCCAGAGTTTGCCAACCATTTTCAAACTTGTTAAACCTCTGTAAACTATAACGAATCCTATTTTTACTTGTGCCAAAACACACACTAGAATACCGCATATAAACTGTAGCTCGAGCTTACGAATAATACATAAACTAGGGTTTTATCATAAGCAAGGTTAGGGTTTTCAATCTTAGCCGAGATTAGGGTTTCTCCTTAGCCCTAAAACCTTAATTTAACCGTACAAAATAAGGAATAACCCTAATATCAACTTACGAACGGACTGGGGCCTCACACAAACACATAAACAAACAAACAGTTCAATACATTTACCATAGATAGCAAGTAATTCAAGAAACATGTCAATATAAAGCGATAATAACATTCATTAAAAGGATACATGCTCACTTGGAGCCATTCATTCATTTAGTCATTCTCCTTTCATTTCCTTATTCCTCCAATCGTTTGAAAAATGTATTTGATAAGTAAAACCCTTCATTTACATTGACATTTGTTCATTCATTTCATTCACCCCCTCTTGGACGTTGGCCGGGCTCCACTAGACTACAAGATTACTCGAGTATACCAAACGTTCACCCAGGGTCACTAAATCGCCCGACCGAGTCCGCTTCTGGTTCGAGTCGATCAGTAACGAAGGGCAGGGCCTAGTTCTGCCAATAGGCTTACATTCATGCACATGTAATTATTCAATCATTCAATCATTAGAAATTTCACATTCATTTAGGTCGAGTGCGATAAAGTACACACTCGCCTAGAAAACTCGTTTGACAATCATAGAACGCATTTAACATGTTATCAATCATTCATAATAAGCCATATAATCAAGAAAACATAACAAATAAGAAACACTCACCTATTAAGGTGAAATAACGTCCAGAATATCTTTCCGAGTAACACTCTCAATCACCGATGAACCCTAAGGTTAATCAAGAGAAAATATTACAGTTCCTCCAGTAAAAGTTAGGTGAATCGAAGACAATTCAAATACTACTTGTACAAAGTATAAATATGATTTTGGAAGTGAAAAGAGTACATTTAAACCAAAGGACATGAGTAAAATATCCATTTTGAGTCGAAGAAATGAAGAAAACGTATTTCTATTAACCGTAAATTTCATTTTTCCAAGTGTACAAGTTTCGGCCCGATTCAAACTTATATACCTCGATAAAGGAAGATGCAAATATCCTAGATGGTTCATATAGTATTCGCTCTCAAATCGTTACCTAATCCTCGGGTGTAAATTTGGGCAGCACGCCCTTTGTATTTACCTATTTTCCAGCCATTTATGACTTCATTATTTTTGTCAATCAATCCCAAAGTCATACACAATATAAATTCATCACAACATCTGTTCAATAGGCTCAAAGTCATTCAAGTACAAGATTTAGCTAGGAAAATGACCGGAAATGAGCTTTAAGCTAAGAAACCAAAAAGGCAGATTCACCACTACTTAGCGTATCGGACATAACCGAAACTACACTTATTGGATTGAAGTGCAAGTTATACTTTTTCGAAGCTAAGACAAAGAGCTATAACTTTGATGAAGACTATTTAGTCCAGTTCTCACCCTAACTAGGTCAAATTTACCAAAACAACTCCAGATTTTCCAGCACGAAGCTCACTGTGAAATGCAACTAGCAGTCCTGATTCATTCACTCATATCTCAGCACACACAACTCCAATTCAGCTAATTACAAAGCCATTGGAAAGCTAAGATACACGGCTATAATTCTTAAGAAGACATCAACAACCAATTCAGTAATATTCCTAGTCAAACTAACCACTTACAGAGGCTGATTATCATTTTTGACAGAAACAGGGCAGCAGGGGTAATTTTGTCATTTCACAAGATACCCTGATCCGATTGATCTGAAAATTTACAGGCATACTCGGTACTCAATTATCTACAACTTTCATGTTTTGTGCTAAGGCTAATTCAGCTCCCAACATGTTCGAATTTCCAGACTAATTTGGGACAGAAATCTTGACAGAAAAGGAATACTTGAAGTTCATTTAAATTCCACCCAATCAAACGAATTTCCAGCCATTCAAATCAGTTCCTAGCTAGTTAGATTCAACTTCCAATCATCAATCATAAGTTTTACCACAAGAATCAAGAGTTAGGAAACTGGTTTACCTCAAATCCTTAATCATAACCCTAGCTGGCCGATTCTCTTGAAGCATGAAACACAGAAATTAATCCAACAATTCATCATATATCACAAGCTTGGTCATCAATTCACCAAAAGAAACAAAATCAGTACAAGTTCATGAGCTAAACCAACGTCCAGCTTTGGTGAATGAAACTTACTTGAGGAGATGTATCCTTCAGCTCCAACTCTCCAACAAAGTTCCCTTGGTTGGTTGCGAGCAAGGTTGGATGAATAACCCCAATGATTCTCTTTCTTTCTTTCTTTTCCTTCTTTCTTTCTTCTCCTAGCTCACCCGATGCTGCCCTTCTTCTTCTCCAAGATTACGGCAGCTTGTTCTTGGTGTTGGCTTTGTTTGTTTTGTCTTATGTCCAACTAACTTACTAGCTAAGTCTATTAATAGTAAAGCAAACCAAGAGATGGGTCATGGGCTTGGGTAATTAATGGGTTTATGGTTTAGGCTTCTAATGAAATTAAAACTTAAATGCCCAACACTAAAACTCTACTTGATCCAATGTAATTAACCCATTGGTTTACTAACTTAATATCCACTTAATGCACTAACTTAGTTTAATTAAAACTTAAGCACACTAACCCAAGGTACTAATCACTCGAACCCCCGTACTAAACATGCATGCATGCACATACAATCACGAAAATATTAATTGGTTGAATTTAATTTAAACTTAAAGGTTTAGTTTTGAAAGTAGGATTTTAATGATTCAATTAAATTTTTTCACTTTTGGTATGTAAAATACTCTTTGAAAATTAAAACACATGGTAAAATACATTTTTCACACAATAGCTACTATAATTATCCATATTTAATTTATTTGAGACAAATAGGAATCCAGGATCTCACATCCATAATGCACCTCAAACTTAACATGTACGCACTTATTCTAAAAAAAATGATTTAAAAACGATGCTCACTTATAAAATCTCTGAAAATTAAATGATTAATTGATTGAAAGTTAGGAAAATACAAGCGAAAAAATAAAATAGAATAAAATAAAAT
Source organism: Coffea arabica (assembly GCF_036785885.1). Classification (NCBI taxonomy): domain Eukaryota; kingdom Viridiplantae; phylum Streptophyta; class Magnoliopsida; order Gentianales; family Rubiaceae; genus Coffea; species Coffea arabica. The sequence continues at coordinate 29,771,640 of NC_092316.1, read as the reverse complement.
AAAACAAGGAGAATTTTGCGGGTCCTCGCACTCTCTCCCCCTTAAGAAATTTCGTCCTCGAAATTTTTACCTTCCGTTGCCTCAGATGACCTCGGAGCTTGTTGCTGGTCTACGGCATATACCTGTGCTGGTACTTTTGTTCGATTCCTTCTTTCATTCACTTGTTTTGATTTAGTTCCATCCAGTGGTTGGGTACTAGTCTCTCGTGACTGTTTTCTCGGACAGTTATTAACTTAATGATCACCACCTCCACAGATCAAACACTTCCACCCTTTCCTCCAGGAATCATTCTCGGCGTGATTGGCCTTTCCACAGTATCCACAGACCAAGTGAGAAGTGTGACGCCCCGAAAGAAGGAGGGTTTCATTTTATATATATTTTGTTGGACGAGCGGAGGAGCACAGCGTTTGAACTTGGATGAGAAGAGAAAAAAATTTGCAAAAAAGTGAAAGGGCTAAATCGGGCCGCAAATCCGACCTGTTTTTGGCCAGATTGCTGGCCGGATTGTTGGAGGTTTTTGAAAAATTTTGATTTTGTAAGGACCCGGAATTTTCTTAATTTCTAGGTTTTAATTTCTTTTAATTACACGTTTTTCCACATTTTCTTTATTCGAAAAATTGTGCAAATAAATTTTATGAGTAAATATAGTTTTTAAATGATTTTTCTAGTATCGAATAGTTTTTGAGAAATTAAGAGTATATATCGAACGTGGGACCCGCTAGTGCGGAAAATTCAGAAAAATTCGGTCAACTAGGTTAAGTTTCAGCTACTGGGTTTAAATTATCGGGTGCTAAGAGATAATTAGAGGCTGCTATTTGGATTGATGTGAGAGGAAACAAAAAGATAGGGATGCATTAAATAAAGTGACAAGTGTCACTTAGTGGTTGGTTGGACTTGAAGACCACTATTCACCTTTTTCCTTTTGACCAAATAAATCACAAAAATTACCAAAATTTCACCATTTTCTTCTTCTCTTAGGCCGGCCACTTCAAGAAAAAAAGAAAGGGAAAAGCTCTCCAAGTTTTGCTTCAATCTTGCTCTAATCTACCAAATCAACCATGGAATCTTGTTTTTGCTCCATAAAAACACTTAAGGGAGTGATAGTGAGGGGTTTTGTGGAGTTGTTTGGAAAGCTAAAGGGATTAGTTGCTCTCTCTCTTGTGTTGCCAAGGTGAGTAGTTAAGGACCCCTCTCCTCCCTCTAATAATGCTAAATTCATGATTGGTGGTAGTATAAGATGCACTTTTATGGATTATATCTTGATTTTTGGTTGAATTGGTGAAGTTTTGTAATTATTGGGGATTTTTCTGTTTTCATATGAATATGATTATGTGGTCATGTATGATGATTGGAAATGATACTTAAGGAAGCTAGAAGGTGCAAAAAGTGGTTAATTGCAAGCAATTTCTGTTTTGGAAGAAATTTTGGAAAGCTAGGGTTTCGTGTTCTTACATTCTGCCCGGGTTTATAGCTCATAGTTAGAGGCTGAATTGGCCTTGGGTTAAAACATAAAAGTTGTAGGGAATGATATTTTAGACGTGCCTACAAAATTTCAAATCAATCGGAGTAGCGTAGCTTGAAAAAAGATGGAATTACCCTTGCTGCCCTGGTTTTACCCGAATTTGGGAATTGCTTCGGTAATGGGTTATTTTGGTTGGGAATGCTTTGGAATTGGTTGTTGAGGTCTTCTGATGTATTGTAGCCCTGTTTCTTAGCTTTTGGATGGCTTTGGAATTACTGGATTTGGACTTAGGTAGGCTGACTTATGATGTTTGAACCAGAATGCATTCTGTGAATCTGTTTTTCCGGTTCTAGTGTAGTATCTTACATATTTGACCTGGTTACACTCAAAACTGGGCTGAGTAACCTTCTACAATATTGTAACCCTATCTCTTAGCTTCGAAACAGTGGGTCTTGCACCTTCATCCGATAATCGTAGTGCCATTGGTACCAAAACCGCATAATGACGTCAAAAACTGTTTTTTTTCGGGTTAACGCTTAACTACATTTCCGGATTTTTCTGGTTTCCTCTAACGCTTATGTATGCTTATGGAGCCCTATTTTTGTGGTATCTGGAATTGGTTTATGACTTGTAAGCGAGTCATATTGTGTTTATTTGAATAATTTTAGGGCTTGACTTTTGTTTCCGGTCATTTTCCTAGCTAAATTTTGTACTTGAATGACTTTAAGCTTAGTGAACGGCTTTTGGAAATGAGATTATTTTTGGTATGAGATATTGGGACTGATTTGAAGAAATAATAAAGCCATTAATGGCTGGAAAATAGGTAAACACAAGGGACTTGCTGCCGAAATTTTACTTGAAGGCTAGTTGGATTTACTTGTGACTTGAGCGAAGGCTTTTAGGGTTGTTTATGTTTTTGATACCAACCGCTACCTTTTTCTCCAATTTCATTGTTACTTCTTTGCACTGGTAGCTAATGTGATCAGGCACACGACTTATAGTTAAGTCTTAGTTATGCATTTCGTGTACTGGATTCGTGAAAGTGGGAACCATAATTGTTTCACCTTGGTTATTTTAGGGTTTCTTGGTGATTAAAGCCCAAACTTTTGAGGTATCCGTACTGACGCAGGTGAGTGTACCACTCTCCTCCATTGCTGTTTAACTTGATTTCTGCCCTGCAATCTGTGATTTAAATGACTGCACTATCTGTTTAATTTGTTTGAGACGAGGGTATACTTTATCACACTCGTTCTCTTGTCTGTTAATATGCCAATTTTGGTGCGAATCTGAATCTGTCTTTGTTCGGACGTCGTTTGGAAACTTGTATCCAATGACCTTTCTGTGACCTCTGAGCTCAACCCTTGTGGCAAGTTACTCGAGTCGGGCCGGTAAGGGCCTGGTCGATTAGATAACGCACCACGGTAGTCTGTTTTGGGATCTTTGGGTATTGAGACCCTTGATTCCGGGTATACTCGAGTATTACCATTTCTGATCTGATTGGATTGCGGGCCCGGTAGGGGTATGTGAGGTGGAAGGAATCGGAGAAAGTGGAGTCTACGGTATTGGTTACTCCTTTAGCATTGTGTGAGAACCCGTAATTTTCATTTTCTAGGTTTTAGAATTTTTCATGGCTTGTTTTCTGCATTTTCGTGATTAGAAAATTTTTTTATATAATTTTAGGAGCAGATATAGTTTTTAGATGATTTTTCTAGTATCGAATGGATTTTGAGAAATTAAGAGCGTATACCGGACGTGGGACCCACTAGTGCGAAAAGTTCGGAAAAATTCGGCCAACTAGATTAAGTTTTGAATACTGGAATTATTTTACCGGGTGTTATGAGATATTTAGAGGTTACCAAGTGGTTGGTGTGAGAGAGACAAAAAAGTTAGGCAAGTAATTAATGAAGGTGACATGTGTCACCATATGATTAAATCTTGTTTTGACTTACTATTCAACCTTTTACCAATTACTAAATAAAACCAAAAATTGACCAAATATCTTCCATTTCTTACAAGCTTGTGGCCGAACCTCTTGCTCAAGAGAAGAACAAAATCCTCCAACTTCCTACCTCATAATCTTGCTCCAATCTTCAAATTAAACCGATACAATTTCAAGTCACTCCATAAAACCTCTCCACTTAGTGATTTTGAGGTGATTGGTGAAGTTATTTGGAAGGTTAAGGTGACCCATAGCTCTCTCTCTCTTGTTTTAAAGGTAAGTCATGAAGTACCACTCTCCTCCCTCTAATGATGCTTAATTGATGCTTAGTGGTGGTATAAGGTGCCACTTTATGGATTATATTGTGATTTTTGGTTGAATTGATGAACTTTTGTAATTTTGGGGATTTTTTCTGTTTTAATATGAACATGATTGTGTTGCTATATATGATGATTGGAAATGGTATATAATGATTCTAGAAGGTGGAAAAAGTGGAAGATTGCAAGTAATTTCTGTTTTGGAAGAAATCTGGAAAATTAGGGTTCCTTGGTTCTTCATTCTGTCCGAAATTTTAGGTCATAGATATAGGCCGAATTGGCCTTAGCTCAAAACATGAAAGTTGTAGGGAATGATATTTTATAGGTTCCTACAAAATTACAGGTCAATCGGAGTAGTGTAGAATGAGATAAGTCGAAATTACTATTGCTATTCTGGTTTTACCCGAAATTGGGATTTGCTTCTGTAATTGGTAGTTTTGGTCTGGATTGCTTCCGAATGAGTTGTTGAGGCCTTCTGATGAAATTTAGCCCTGTTTCTTAGCTTTCAACTGGTTTTGGAATTTCTTGATTTGGACTTGTAGAGCCAGCGTTATGATATTTCCGCTAGAATGCATTTTGGTGAATCTGTTTTACGTTTTGATGTAGTATCTTGCATTTTTTACCTGTTTGCACTCAAAACTGGGTTGAGTGACCTTCTGTGATGTTGTAGCCCTGTCTTTTAGCTTCGAAATGGTGGGTCTTACACCTTCATCTGATAATCATAGGGCATTTGGTGCCATTACCGCAAAAAGAAGTCAAAAACTGTTTTTTCAGGGCCAAAGCTAATTGCATTTCCGAATTTTCCGGTTTTCCCTAATGATTGTATATGCTTATGGAACCCTATTAGGGTCATATTTGGCATTGATTTATGATTAGTTATCGAGTCTTATTGTACTTGTTTGTATGTTTTAAGGCTTACTTTTATTCCGGTCATTTCCTAGTTAACTTTTACTTTGAGCCTAGTGAATGGCTTTTGGAAATGAGGTGAATTTTGTGTGAGATGTTGGGACTGATTCGAGGAAATAATGAAGCCTTAATGGCTGGAAAAGTAAGAAATTTAGGGAAAGTGCTGCCCGATTTTCTAGGCCGTTTGGTTCTTTTAAGTTGGATTTGCCTTTTGGTAGAAATAAAAGGGCTTTTGGGTTGTTGAACCTAGGTCTTTATGCTATCATTTTGTCCCCAAAAATCATGTTTTGTACCCTTGCATTAGTAATTATTTGGCGAGGCATACGACTAGTAGTCGAGCCTCATGTGCATTTTGTTTACTCGATTATGGATGTGAAACCTTCAATTGGTTTACTTTGATTATTTTAGGGTTTCTTGGCGATTAAAGCCAATCCGAAGTGAAAACTTTTGAGGTATCTGTACTTGAACCGGTGAGTGTACCACTCCCCTCCATTGCTGTTTAACTTGATTTCTGCTCTGCAATCTGTTTAATTTGTTTGAGACAAGGGTGTACTTTATCACACTCGTTCTCTTGTCTGTTCATATGCCAATTTTGGTGTCAATCTGAATCTGTATCTGTATCTGTTCGGACGTCGTTTGGAAACTTGTAACCAACGACCTTTCTGTGACCTATGAGCTCAAATCCTGTGGCTAAGTTATTCGAGTCGGGCCGGCAAGGGCCTGGACGATTAGATAACGAACCACGGTAGTCTGTTTTGGGATCTTTGGGTATTGAGACCCTTGATTCCGGGTATACTCGAGTATTACCATTTCTGTTTCCGTTGAGGTGAGCGGGCCCGGTAAAGGGGTGTTTGGTGGACGGAATTTGGTGTAAAGTGGGGTCTACGGACGCGTTGGTTCTATATACGTTGACGGAGAGTCAACCGGCTTGGATCAAGTACTGCACTGGAAAGCTGGCTCCTGAGGGCCACCTGTATCCTTCCTATTTGAGTCCTTGTGTTTACCGGTCTTACTTTATAGCGGGCATGTATATCTGATTTGTATAACGTGTAATGCCATGATTTTTCTGCTATATGTCTGGTACCTCATTGAGCGCAAGCTCACCCCTTTCTGTTCCTTTTTGTTTTCCTTACAAGAAAATAAATACTTTTTGACTGGATTTGATAATTGGTTGCCGAATGGAGCTAGTTGGACATATCTTTTGTATAGTTCATTGATTGAAACCCTAAATGTACTTTTGGGTCCGTTTCTCTTTTGATTTGGCAAACTGTACATGTATCCACTTTTGAATAACTTTAGTGTGCCACTTTGGATTGTATATGCTAAATTTCAACGTGGAAATGTTTGCTTGATGTTTGGTTGGGTTTTGACGTGTCGGTTACTATTCACGACCGACTCGGTTTCAATTTTTTTTTATTTTGAGATTTTGACTTGTTTACGCGCGTTGTATGGTCCGGAACGTACTCGATCGCTCCAAACTGAACCGTTAGTGCTGGCGAGAGCTGGGCAGGCAGTCCGCTAACCCCTTTGGTTCGCCTTATGGGAAGGTGGGGCTGTCACACATTGCGGAGTGTCCACTATTATTTCGATCAAACTTCGGTGACGCGAATGGGGATTTGGCTCCTGAGAGCCACCTGTATCCTTCCTATTTGAATCATTGGTTCTTTTACTTTACATCTGGCACGTGTACCTGATTTGTTAAATGTTAAATGCCATAATTTTACTGCTATATGTCTGGTACCTCATTGAGCGCAAGCTCACCCCTTTCTTTTCCTTTTGTTTTCCTTACAGGAAAATAAATCCTTTTGGACTGGATTTGATAGTTGGTTGCCGAATTGAGCTAGATGAACATATCATTTGTATAGCTCATTGATTGAAACCCTAAATGTACTTTTGGGTCCGTTTCTCTTTTGATTTGGCAAACCGTACATGTATCAACTTTTGAATACTTTTGTATGCCACTTTGGATTTTATATGCTTAATTTCAAGATGTATATATTTGATTGATGCTTGGTTGGATTTTGACGTGTCGGTTACTATTCATGGCCGACCCTGTTTTCAGTTTTTTTAATTTTGTGATTTTGACTTGTTTACGCGCGTTTGTATGTTCCGGAACGTATTAGACCGCTTTAAACTGAACCGTTAGTCCTGGCGAGAGCTGGGCAGGCAGTCCGCTAACCCCTTTGGTTCGCCTTAGGGGAAGGTGGGACTGTCACAGGTGGTATCAGAGCTGCTTCGCGTGGTCTCTGCGCGGAGTGAGATTGGGGCCAAGTGGTGTTATGGTCCTGCTTTTGGTGAAGGTGTCTAAAAGGGTTAAGTACTTTTTTGAGCATAAGCTATGAACCGTGCATGTTATAGGTGTAAAATATCTATTATTGAACTTGAGGAAGATAGATATGTATGTCAGGTAGGAATCTATAATATGGATGATTTACTCTTGGGACCGGCCGGCTCGAGTTGTGAATTATCTTATTTGGGATTCTCGTGCCCGGCTACTAAATCAATGAGAGCCTAGGTTAGAAAGGACTTAGGCGAACTAGAAAGACTATTCTATGGAACATCGTATGGTCTGTTCGGGTGTGGTTAAGCGTGATCAATTTTAATTCAGATATAGATGGTGTTGTTGTCGTAGATTAGGGACGGAGCTCTCGAGAGGGAAAAGCTCTTCATGATTTATTTTTGTACTCGTGACCTAGTCTGTCTATAGTACTTTCGGATGATCCCGCTACTTTCATGGATCTCTCATATTTGTATCTACTTGACTGCTACCGTGTGACTGATTCGATCTAGTTGTGTGTATATATGCTTTGCTTTGCGTGTATATCTTGTTATTTGCTTATGCTTATAATTATCTTTAATATTATCTTTGCACCTCGACCCTAGATTGACTTAGATTCATGGAGGGCACACGTAGTGGCCAAGGACGTGGGGGCGGGCGCAGGCAACCCACGCCAGACAGAGGTGCTGGGGAAACCTCATATGGACCAAACCCTAAACCTAGGATTGACCCCAACGTCCAAATAGCTGCTGCCATGCAGCAAATGACTGATTTGCTAGATCAAGTAGTGCACCAACAAGGTCAAAACCCTAACCCCAACCCTGGGAACCCTGGTAATCACACAGAGGGCGTGGATAGAGCCCTTGAGAGATTTCAAAAGTTCTTTCCACCCAAATTTCTCGGAGGTCCTGATCCTGACGTGGCTGAGAGGTGGCTGGAGAAGATGATCGATATTTTTGCTGCATTAAAATACACTGAGGAGAGACAGGTGACATTTGCTGTCTTTCAACTAGAGGGAGCCGCCCGTTCCTGGTGGAATGTCATTCGAATGAAGTGGGAAAGAGAACAAACCCCGAGGACGTGGGCGAATTTTATGAGAGAATTTAATGCCATGTTTTTCCCTCCTCTAATCCAAGAAAAGAAGGAAGATGAATTCATTCGGCTTCGCCAAGGAACTCAGACCGTAGCCGAGTATGAGAGTCAATTCACTCGGTTGTCTAAGTTTGCGCCCAAATTGATTGTAACCGAACAAAGACGGATAAGGCGGTTCATCCAAGGATTAAATGTTAAAATTCAGAAGGATCTGGCAGTAGCCCAACATAATGCCTTTAGTAATGCGGTGGAGAAGGCCCAGCGAGTTGAAACTGCGAGGTTACAAGTTAGGAACTTCCAAGCCAAAAAAAGGGGCTTTCCTGGGAGCAGCTCGGAACAGGAAGATAAGAGCACACCCCCTAAGAGTGGAAAAGGAAATGGGGGAGTACGACAACCGGGGGTGGCCAGTGGTGTCTCACTGGGAGGATCGGCCACTGCTACTCGAGGTCCCTGTGGATTTTGCCGAGAGCCAAATCACACGGAGGCAAATTGTTGGAAGAAAGAAGGAAAATGCCTGCGCTGTGGTAGCGCCGAACATCGAATTGCTAACTGTCCAGCTCGACTGCGCGAAGGGAGAGGGACTCCACCACCGACCAAGACCAACTCTCAGCAACCAGCCAAAACCAACCCTGGACAGTCGAAAGGAGAAGGGACAGGAGCGAAAGTACCGGCTCGACTATATTCCCTGGAGCATCATCAGGTCCCTGACTCGTCTGAGGACGTAGAAGGTATGGTCTGTTGGGTACCTTAGATTTGATAGATTCCATTAATTAAATTTCTTTAAGGGAGAGAGAGTGTGAGGACCCGGAATTTTCTTAATTTCTAGGTTTTAATTTCTTTTAATTACATGTTTTTCCACCTTTTCTTTATTCGAAAAATTGTGCAAATAAATTTTATGAGTAAATATAGTTTTTAAATGATTTTTCTAGTATCGAATAGTTTTTGAGAAATTAAGAGTATATATCGGACGTGGGACCCGCTAGTGCAGAAAATTCGGAAAAATTCGGTCAACTAGGTTAAGTTTCGGATACTGGGTTTAAATTATTGGGTGCTAAGAGATAATTAGAGGCTGCTATTTGGATTGATGTGAGAGGAAACAAAAAGATAGGGATGCATTAAATAAAGTGACAAGTGTCACTTAGTGGTTGGTTGGACTTAAAGACCACTACTCACCTTTTTCCATTTGACCAAATAAATCACAAAAATTACCAAAATTTCACCATTTTCTTCTTCTCTTTGGCCGGCCACTTCAAGAAAAAAGGAAAGGGAGAAGCTCTCCAAGTTTTGCTTCAATCTTGCTCCAATCTACCAAATCAACCATTGAATCTTGTTTTTGCTCCATAAAAACACTTAAGGGTGTGATAGTGAGGGATTTTGTGGAGTTGTTTGGAAGGCTAAAGGGATTAGTTGCTCTCTCTCTTGTGTTGCCAAGGTGAGTAGTTAAGGACCCCTCTCCTCCCTCTATTAATGCTTAATTCATGATTGGTGGTAGTATAAGATGCACTTTTATGGATTATATCTTGATTTTTGGTTGAATTGGTGAAGTTTTGTAATTATTGGGGATTTTTCTGTTTTCATATGAATATGATTATGTGGTCATGTATGATGATTGGAAATGATACTTAAGGAAGCTAGAAGGTGCAAAAAGTGGTTAATTGCAAGCAATTTCTGTTTTGGAAGAAATTTTGGAAAGCTAGGGTTTCGTGTTCTTACATTCTGCCCGGGTTTGTAGCTCATAGTTAGAGACCAAATTGGTGTTGGGTTAAAACAAGAAAGTTGTAGGGAATGATATTTTAGAGGTGCCTGCAAAATTTCAAGTCAATCGGAGTAGCGTAGCTTGAGAAAAGATGGAATTACCCTTCCTGCCCTGGTTTTACCCGAATTTGGGAATTGCTTCTGTAATGGGTTATTTTGGTTGGGAATGCTTTGGAATTGGTTGTTGTGGTCTGCTGATGTATTGTAGCCCTGTTTCTTAGCTTTCGGATGGCCTTGGAATTACTAGATTTGGACTTAGGTAGGCTGACGTATGATGTTTGAACCAGAATGCATTCTGTGAATCTGTTTTTCCGGTTCTGGTGTAGTATCTTACATTTTTGACCTTGTTACACTCAAAACTGGGCTGAGTAACCTTCTACAATATTGTAACCCTATCTCTTAGCTTCGAAACAGTGGGTCTTGCACCTTCATCCGATAATCGTAGTGCCATTGGTACTAACACCGCATAATGACGTCAAAAACTATTTTTTTTTCGGGTTAACGCTTAACTACATTTTCGGATTTTTCTGGTTTCCTCTAACGCTTATGTATGCTTATGGAGCCGATTTTGGTGGTATTTGAAATTGGTTTATGACTTGTAAGCGAGTCTTATTGTGTTTATTTGAATAGTTTAAGGGCTTGACTTTTGTTTCCGGTCATTTTCCTAGCTAAATTTTGTACTTGAATGACTTTAAGCTTAGTGAACGGCTTTTGGAAATGAGATTATTTTTGGTATGAGATATTGGGACTGATTTGATGAAATAATGAAACCATTAATGGCTGGAAAATAGGTAAACACAAGGGACTTGCAGCCGAAATTTTACTTGAAGGTTAGTTGGATTTACTTGTGAGTTGAGCGAAGGGTTTTAGGGTTGTTTATGTTTTTGATACCAACCGCTACCTTTTTCTCCAATTTCATTGTTATTTCTTTGCACTGGTAGCTAATGTGATCAGGCACACGACTTATAGTTAAGTCTTAGTTATGCATTTCGTGTACTGGATTTGTGAAAGTGGGAACCATAATTGTTTCACCTTGGTTATTTTAGGGTTTCTTGGTGACTAAAGCCCAAACTTTTGAGGTATCTGTACTGACACCGGTGAGTGTACCACTCCCCTCCATTGCTGTTTAACTTGATTTCTGCCCTGCAATATGTGATTTAAATGACAGCACTATCTATTTAATTTGTTTGAGACGAGGGTGTACTTTATCACACTCGTTCTCTTGTACGTTAATATGCCAATTTTGGTGCGAATCTGAATCTGTATCTGTATCTGATATCCGTATCTGTATCTGTATCTGTTCGGACGTCGTTTGGAAACTTGTATCCAATGACCTTTCTGTGACCTCTGAGCTCAACCCCTGTGGCAAGTTACTCGAGTCGGGCCGGCAAGGGCCTGGTCGATTAGATAACGCACTACGGTAGTCTGTTTTGGGATCTTTGGGTATTGAGACCCTTGATTCCGGGTATACTCGAGTATTACCATTTCTGATCTGATTGGATTGCGGGCTTGGTAGGGGTATGTGAGGTGGAAGGAATCGGAGAAAATGGAGTCTACGGTATTGGTTACTCCTTTAGCGCTGACGGAGTGTCAACTATTATTTCGATCAAGCTTCGGTGACGCGAATGGGGATTTTGCTCCTGAGAGCCACCTGTATCCTTCCTATTTGAATCATTGGTTCTTTTACTTTACATCTGGCACGTGTACCTGATTTGTTAAATGTTAAATGCCATAATTTTACTGCTATATGTCTGGTACCTCATTGAGCGCAAGCTCACCCCTTTATGTTCCTTTTGTTTTCCTTACAGGAAAATAAATCCTTTTGGACTGGATTTGATAGTTGGTTGCCGAATTGAGCTAGATGAACATATCTTTTGTATAGCTCATTGATTGAAACCCTAAATGTACTTTTGGGTCCGTTTCTCTTTTAATTTGGCAAACCGTACATGTATCAACTTTTGAATACTTTTGTATGCCACTTTGGATTGTATATGCTTAATTTCAAGATGTATATATTTGATTGATGCTTGGTTGGATTTTGACGTGTCGGTTACTATTCATGGCCGACCCCGTTTTCATTTTTTTTAATTTTGTGATTTTGACTTGTTTACGCGCGTTTGTATGTTCCGGAACGTATTAGACCGCTTTAAACTGAACCGTTAGTCCTGGCGAGAGCTGGGCAGGCAGTCCGCTAACCCCTTTGGTTCGCCTTAGGGGAAGGTGGGGCTGTCACAGATTTCGTCTCTGGCCTGAATCCGGCCGGATTGTGACGTTGTGAGAACCCGTGGATTTTCTTATTTTCTTGACTTTATTTTATTTAATTGCACTCTTTTCTGCATTTTCTTTCTTAGAAAACTTTTCTAGATAGTTTTTATGAGTAAATATAGTTTTTAGATAATTTGTCTAGTATCGGTTAGTTTTTGAGAAATTAAGAGCGTAGACCGGACGTGGGACCCGCTAGTGCAGTAAAATTCGGCCAGTTAGGTTAAATGTTGGATACTGGGTTTATGTTAGCAGGTGTTAAGAGATAATTAGAGGATACCAAATGGATGAGAGTTGGAGAGACAAAAGGATAGCCATGCATTAATGGTAGTGACAAGTGTCACTTGGAGGTTTCGTCTTGACTTTGACTAACTTGTCTACTTTACCAATTTAATCAAATTTGACCCAAAAATTCATCACATATCCCACTCCTTGGCCGAACCTCTTGCTTGAGAAAAGAAAGAAAAAGCTTCCAAGTTTCTTGCTCCAATCTTGCCCAATCTCACAAACTAACCGTTTAATCTTGAATTTCTTCCATAAAACCTCTTAGTTTAGTGCTTGTAAGGTGATTAGTGAAGTGGTTTGGAAGGGTAAAGTGCTAAGTGGTCTCTTTTCTTGAGTTGATAAGGTAAGTAACTAAGAAACCTCTCTCCTCTATCTAATGATGTTTAATTAATGACTTGTGGTAGCCTAAGGGATGATATTAGGTGTTATTTCAGGATTTTGGTTGAGATTGATGACATTTTCTATTTAATCATGATTTTTCTGATTTAATATAATTCATATGTTGTGGCAATGGATGATGATTGGAAATGATCTGGAATGAAACCTTAGTGTGTCAATTGTAGTTATTTGCTGAAAATTTTCGCATCGAACGGAAATTTCGGAAGTTAGGGTTTCAATTACCCCCTTTCTGCCTAGTACTGTTCCTCATAGTTAGAGGCTGAATTAGCATTGGGTTAGAACATAAAAGTTGTAGGGAATGATATTTTAGAGATTTCTACAAAATTTCAACTCAATCGGAGCAACGTAGCCTATGAAAAGACCGAAATACCCCTGCTGCCCTGTTTCTACCTGAACATGCTAATCAGCTTCTGTAATTGGTTGTTTTGACCAGGAATACTACTGATTTGGTTTTTGATTCCTTCTTAAGAAATATAGCCTGGACTCTTAGCTTTTGGATGGCTTTGGAATCACTTGAATTGGATTTTGGTAGCCTGAATTATGGTTGTTTAACCAGAATGAGGTTTGCTAACTTGTTTATGTGGTTCTGGTTTGGTATATTGAACTGTTGATCTAGTTGCACTACAAACTGGACTGAGTGACCTTCTGTAACATTGTAGCCCTTTCTGTTAGCTTCGAAACAGTGTATATTGTACCTCCATTCGATAATCATAGCACTGGTTATGTCCAAAACGCTAAATGACGTCAAAACTATTTTTGGGTTTTGGGGCTTAACCTTCATTTCCGGTCATTTTCCTAGCTAAATCTTGTACTTGCATGACTTTAAGCCTATTGAACAGCTGTTATGATGAATTTATATTGTGTATGACCTTGGGATTGATTGAGAAAAATAATGAAGCCATAAATGGCTGAAAAATAGAGAAATACAAAGGGCGTGCTGCCCAAATTTTCACTCGAGGATTTGGTATCGATTTGAGAGTGAATACCATATGAACCATCTAGGATATTTGCATCCTCTTTTATCGAGGTATATAAGTTTGAATCTGGCGAAAACTTGTACACTTGGAAAAAATGAAATTTACAACTAATACAAAGACGTTTTCTTCCTTTTCGACTCAAATGGATATTTCAAAGCTTTCAAGCGAGCATAAGTTTTCCAATCCTATCTATACTTTGTACTAGTGGTATTTGAATTGTCTTCAATTCACCTGACTTTTGCTGGAGAAACTGTAATATGTTCTCTTGATTAACCTTAGGGTTCTTCGTTGATTGAGAGGGTTACTCAGAAAGATCTTCTGGACGTTATTTTGCCTTAGTAGGTAAGTGTACCACTCCCCTTATTTGTTCCTTAACTTGATTTCTGCACTTGCAATCTGTGCTCTGAATGACTGTACTATCTGTTTATTCTGTTTGAGACGAAGGTGTACTTTATCACACTCGCTCTCTTGTCTGCCCATACGCCTATAGACTATGTATAATCTGTTAACTGTATCTGAATCTGTTCGGAAGTTGTTTGTAGGCTGGTATCCAACGACCTTTCTGTGATCTCTGAGCTCAACCCCTGTGGCTAGTGACTCAAGTCGGGCCGGCAAGGGCCTGGTCGACGTGATAACGAACCACGGTAGTCTGTTCTGGGAATCTTTGGGTATTGAGACTCTTGATTCCGGTATACTCAAGTATTACCATTTCTGTACTATATGGAGTTCGAGCCCGGTAGGGGTATGTTTGGTGGACGGAAATTGGTGTAAAGTGGGGTCTACTGATATGTTGGTTCTAATTACATTGACGGAGAGTCAACGGGTTCGGATCAAGTACTGCAAATGGAAATCTGGCTCCTGAGAGCCACCCGTATCCTTTTCCTTTGAACCATGGTGTTTAAATGTTTTCCTTTATATCTGGTATATGTATCTGATTGATTCAACGTGAAAGGCCATGATTTTACCTCTATATGTTTGATACCTCATTGAGCGTATAAAGGTAGTAAGACCCTAATGAGGTGATTGGATTGGCCTATAAATTGTGTAGGTATGTGTGATAACTTGGATGATGAATGATAGGTTGGAAATGTGTAAAATTAAGGGGAAATGCTGTCCAAGCTTTGAATGTATTCGATTGTTTTGAATTTGAGTTGATCTTGATTGAGTTTATGGAAATTCTTGCGATTCGGAAGCTAGGAGGATGAGTTCCATATTAGCAATATTTCTAGACTTGATCTAAGTTATTTCCTCTTCGATTTTGGCATGTATATGCTTAATGGAGGTTATTCCCAAGCGTGGAACGTACACATACACCCGATTCAAATCCAAATAGGCATACTAGCCCAACTATTACACCAAATGATTCCAAATCAAAGCAGTACAAGATATATGCCCTCCAGTCACACAAATAACGTAATACGAGCGCTTCCTTTGCCTCGATCCCTGTGGGGAGAAGAAAACATTTGGGGTGAGTTAGAAGCTCAGCGAGTGAACAGTAAAATTAGTAATCAAATAAGTTTTACAATAGTACATGTAAATGATGATACGAATCAGTGTTCGAATGTATGCATATTGCTCTAGTGAGCCAGTGAAATCCTTGTACTTAGATACCCCACGCTCCCTTAGATCAAGTAACAAATAACAGAAATAAGGAGCCATCATGCTCCAAAGAATGCGTAAACAGTAGTGAAGACGTTGGTTCTAAGCACAAGATTTCCCCAATAACTCATTGGAGCTAAAATGTCATGGCACACACACAAACACAATGATATGCAATCGTGTAACCGATGCAAAAATTCTTTCAATAGTAACTTTTGGAAATAGTTGAGGGATCACTCACCAACCACGGTTCACGAACCTTATTCAGCATACATCATTGCCTTGCTCAAGTCGAAACCCTAGATTACAAATAGCAGGTCAACAAAGAAATTCTAATATTATCAAGCTTCTACCACGCTTGGGAGAATTGAATGTAAAATTTGAGATTTATATTGTAATTTATTTGAGAACTGTAGTGAATGACTGAGTCCCGGTGAGAGTTGGGCAGGCAGTCCACCGAACCTGGGGTACGCCTTAGGGGGAGGTGGGGCTGTCACAGTTAGTATCAGAGCTTAGGCTTCAGATCTCTATAGCGTATCCTAGACTTAAAGTTTAGGATGCCGGAATGTGGGATTAGTTGAAATTTTATGTGAACGAGGATCTATTGTATCCTAGGAGGGGTCAAAGAAATTGAGTATTTGAGAGTTTCTTACTTGGGATTTGTGGAAATAAAATTGAGGAATTTGGTGATGTTATATTGAAGGAAAATATGGGATGAGGGATTAGTAGTGAAAGATTGGACGAATTTGAGTTATCATTATACTTGTAAGTGTGGAAAGAATTGAGGTAATTATTGGTACTGGTTATGGAGGATAAGAGACCGAGATTTGATGGTCAAACTCCATGTATGATGATTTTTAACCAAGATAACAAAGTATCAAAGAAATAAAATGCATTTTCTGCCCATTTACCTCCTAGAGAATTTCTGCTTTGAAATTCTAAAGAAAAACTAGGATGTACTATTTTTACTTTCAAACGATGATTGGAAATAATATATATGCTTTAAGTATGTGTAATTTTCCGATTTGGGTAAATATGTGAATTTTACTTGAATTTCAAATTTGAAAATTTGTGAATAACTAATGAGTTTGTTGAATTTTGTATATGATGAGCTGATACAAGGTTAAAATTTTCTAAACTAAGTTTTCCTCCCCTTGATTGTATACTGGTGTATTCTCACACTTGAATTTGTGTGAGACCCCGTAATTTTCTCATTTTCTGGGTTTTATTCTATTTAATGGCATATTTTTCTGCATTTTCTTTATTAGGAAAATTTCTAGATAATTTTTATGAGTAAATATTCTTTTTTAGATGATTTTCTAGTATCAGTTAGTTTTCGAGAAATTAAGAGCGTATATCGGACGTGGGACCCGCTAGTGCGGAAAGTTTGGTAAAATTCGGCCAATTAGGTTAAGTTTTGTGTACTGGGATTAATTTGCTAGATGTTAAGAGATAATTAGAGGTTGCTTAGATGGTTAATGATGGAGAGACAAAAGGATAAGTGTTAAACTTACAAGGTGCCACGTGTCGCTTTTTTCATTCGAGCTTGGATTTTGACCATTATTTCTTACCTTTACTAATACTCAATTTTGACCCAAAAATCACCCAATTTTACATGCCTTTGGCCGACTCTCTCTCTCTCTTTAGAAGACAAGAAAAGAAAACTCTCAACCTTTTGCTTCTAATCTTGCCTAAATCTTGCAATCCAACCGATTAATCTTGAGATTATTCCATAAAAACCTCTAGCTAGGTAGGATTGAGGAAGTTGGTGGAGTTGTTTTGGAAACAAGAGACCTAAGCTACTACCTTTTGTGAGTTATCAAGGTATGGTGTGTAAATATCCATTGTTTGTTTTCAATAATGGTGAATTCATGACTTGTGATGGCTAAAGAGATGTTTTAGTGGAAGATTTTATGATTTTTGGTGGAGATTGATGAATTTTTATTTTATGCTTGATTTTTCTGATTTCATATGTTTGGTGTTGGTTATTCATGGATTGTTGGTTAGTTATAGTGTAAAATGAAGTTGATATATGTTGGATGTGATAGATTGTACAAAAATTCTGGTTTGGGGCAAAGATTCCAGATTAGGGTTTCACTAACCCCTGTTCTGTCCGTTTCTGTTCGACCAGGTTAGAGGCCGAATTGGCCTTATCACAAAACATGAAAGTTGTAGAGAATGATGTTTTCTAGTTTCCTGTAAATTTTCAACCGAATATTAGCTCGGTAGCCTGAGATAAGACGGAAATACCCAGACTGGTCTAGGTAGGAGTTCAGCGAACAGGGTTGACATTTCACCCAATCTGACCGTGACTTTTCACCATGATCCTTACCGAATTAGATTTGGCCAAAACATGAAAGTTGTATCCAATAGTACAAATTAGTTACCTTCAAAAATTCAGCTCGATCCGACCACTGTGGCATGTGAAA
Source organism: Coffea arabica (assembly GCF_036785885.1). Lineage (NCBI taxonomy): Eukaryota > Viridiplantae > Streptophyta > Magnoliopsida > Gentianales > Rubiaceae > Coffea > Coffea arabica. Next base: position 29,753,940 of record NC_092316.1, on the reverse strand, counting down.
TGACCGAAATACCCTTGACTGTCCATGAAACCTGTTTCGCGCCCAGAATTCTGTTTTCGTGTAGTTTTCCATTTTTTATCATGAAAATGCATGATTTGGCCTTGGAGGTCTTCATAAGAAATGTAGGGTTGTGTTTTAGCTTCGAAACACCATAAGATACACTTCAATCGGACTTCGGTAGCCTGAGTTATTGCTGTTTACCAATTGTGCGGTTAGCCAACCTGTTTGTGAGATTCTGGTTTCGTATATTTCAATTTTGACCTAGATACATTGCAAACTGGATTGGGGGGCCTTCTTCAACATTGTAGCCCTTTCTCTTAGCTTCAAAACGGTGTACATTGCACCTCAATCCGACTAGTGTCACTTCAGTTGTGTTAGTTCCGCTAAACAACAGCAAATCTGCCTTTTGTTTTCTAACCTAAACGTCATTTCCGTACTTATTATTAGCTTGATTTTTGTCCTTATATTGTCTTGAGCCTATTGAATGGCTATTGAAATTAATTTTTTTCTGTGTACCTTTGGGTTTGAATGAGAAAAATAATGAAGCCATAAATGGCTGGAAATAAGAAAATACAAAGGGCGTGCTGCCCAAATTTTCGCTCGAGGGCTAAGTTTCTATTTGAATGTATATTTTTCGTTTGGCAAATACTATGACCGTTTTCCATCTTAAAACATGATACCTTTTTCCATTTGAACCTTGAAATGTTTATTTACTACTTCATACCAAAATATAGAGGTATGTCCTAAGGTTTTCTCAGTCAAGACATGTAGGCCATAATACCTACTTGAATGTATATTGATTTTGAACCACATAAACGATTCCAAAAAATAATATTTCTGAGCCTATCTAGTTGGATTCCGACTTGACTGTGATTCAAGTGTTTTCCATTGGAACTGTTATAACCCTCTGAGTTTGGTTTATGACACCCTAGTTATTTCCGTCCACAGATCCAAATGGATTTTTTTTTTACTTTAAAGTCACCTTTATCCGTTTTACTCGTAACTAGTCGAGTTCCTTGATTCCACTTACTTATTTTGCTAGATGAATTGTAATATTCTTCTCATTGAATCATAGGTTTTCTCGGTGACCGAGGGTAAGATCCGATAGGACATTTTGGACGTTATTTTGCATAATTCGGTGAGTGTTCCTTGTTTGTTATATTTTCTTGACTTCATGACTTGTATTATTATTTGATAACGTGTTAAGTGCTTTCAATGATTTCCAAAACGAGTTTTCTAGGCGGGTGTGTACTTTATCGCACCTGACCTAAATAAATGTGAAATTTTCAAAGATTGAATGATTGGAACGTTACTTGTGCATGAATGTAAGCCTTTTTGCTAAACTGGGCCTTGCCCCTGGTTACCGATCGACTCGAGCCAGAAGCGGACTCGGTCAGGCAATTTGGTGACCTGGGTGAACGTTTGGTATACTCGAGTATTACCTGGTAGGTTGGTGAAGGCTGGTGGAGCCTGGCCAATGTCCAGGAAGGGTTGAATGAAATGAACAAACGAACGAATGAGGGTTTTATTGATAAATGAAAAATGCATTTTCAAACGAATGAAGGAATAAGGGGAATGACAGGAGAACAAACGAATGAACGAACGTATCCTTTTCATGTGTGACTTATTGTAAACGTGGTAAATGTTTCTTGACATATTGTTTGATTTATGGCTTGATCCTATGTTCGGAACCTCACTGAGCTTTTAGCTCATCCCTTTAGTTTTGTTTTCCTTAACAGGGGAAGGCGAGCAGGGGCGAGAGCTCTATATCGACTGGCTGGGTCTAGTTTTGGTTTTGTTTTGGTTCTCGCCCTAGTGCTTGGCACGGGCTGGTTGTATGGTAACTTGAGAACTTTTGTATTCTCGACGGTTGTACTTCTTTCTGAGATAGAAATGTATATAAGTTTTGTTTTAAGTTTTGGATCCTCGTTTTGCTCTTTCTTGTGGTTCTATTTCCGATTTGTGTGAGTGAACGACTGAGTCCCGGCGAGAGCTAGGCAGGCGATCCGCTGAACCCTCTGGTTCGCCTAAGGGGAAAGTGGGGCTGTCACAATTTGTCTATGTTATACGAAAGAAAAAAAAGAGAAGAAAGAGAAAATCTTGAGTTTTGGAAGAATGGCGAACTTGTGTTTTATAATGTAAATCTTGAACTTGATAAGATTTTTGGTTACTTTAAATACTCTTTTTATGTTTTAAAATTCTTGACTTTCAAAAAGAGTGAGCCTATCTTAAAGTGTACGGACTGAGGGGACTTTGAGATATAGAGTAGCTGCATTCAAGAGCATGAAGTTAGTATGAATTGATTTGGTTTCCATTTGACATGTAGGTTAGCAAATTGTACTTATTTATTGGGTTTGAACTTGAAACTTGAGACTTTAACTATAAAACCTTAAGACTGGTTATTCTTGGAGATGATCGTGCTTTGGTTGGTGGCTTTGCTTGTTAAAGATTTTGAATTTCGAATGGATAACCATTGGTTTTAGCTTTTGTTATGGTTTGATTGTATGTAATTAGGTAAAGGCATGTGATCTGATTGAAATTAGTGATATTTGGACCCTTTGGTTTAACTATGGATTTAGGAAGGGCGGTGCATGCCATGAGGCCTTTTGTATCCTGCTTGTGTATACTTCTGTATTTTGTGGCACTTAATTGCCTATATGTAGTTTTTGTCATATTGGGCTTGTTTTAGGACTTCCAACTCGTGTTATCACTTTTGCTACATGTAAAGAATCATGGCATGTCCTGATTCTAAATATTTTTGCAACTTGTCTAGGTATTAAGTTCTTTTGTGCTTAATTATTCCTTTTCTTGTGCTTATAGACTTCTATTAAGTATGGCAGCAGGAATTGGAAAAAAAAAGGGGTCGTGGCCGAGGGCTTAGACAACCCGTACTCGTGTAGAAAAAAAATTGATGGATAGTTTTATATAATTTAATGGGTCCCTAGTACTAAATATGAATCGAGAATAAACCAGAGGATTAGATCTACCAGTGTCTAATGGATTAACCTAGTTGGGAACTTAGTGAGATTTTCCCGTGCGGAGTTTTGATGGTTGCTTTATACGTATCTCATGATTGGTCCTGTGGCCAAATTTCAACTTTTATGAAAGTTTGAACTCCGAAAGTATTTCGTTGGTTTGGTGAGATACTTGAATTACCTACGACTGACCTTGAACTGCCTGAGATTGACTAGGCTGAGCTTACTTGAGACTTGAACCTGTTTAGGTGAGTGCGTTCTTATTCGTACTCATGCACCTTGAACTCGAACTCGAACTTGAACTTGTGCTCTCATTTGTGCTCGTGCTCCATGAACCTGAAATATTTGAATCCTGCTTTGACCTTGTTTTTGAATTTATTCGTACCCGCGTGGTTATAGACCGGCTACTACTCTTCTGTAGCGGTTGAACTGAACCTTTTTGGTGGGGCATTGCCTGTTGTGTTTTCAAGCACCGCCACTCTTCTGGCGAGGCATGCCTGTTGTGTTGTCCAACACCATCAGGGATGAAATTTTGAACTGAGATCCTTTGGTGGGGTATAGCCGTTGTGCTAACCTGTTGTGTTTTCAAGCACCACCAAGGACAAATTCCTGCACTGAGGCTTTTGGTGAAGTATAGCCGTTGTGCTAGCTTGTTGTGTTGTCCAGCACCACCAGGGCCAACCTCTTGAACTGAGACTCTTTGGTGAAGCATAGCTGTGTGCTAGCTTGTTGTGTTGTCCAGCACTACCAGGGGTGAAATGTTGATCTGAGGCTTCGCTATATCCTGAACTTCTTCTAAATCTCTGGGACTTTAAGTCCAACTTCAAACCTTTTGCATGTTTTATCTAGTTCCTGGATTCACTATTTATTGGATCATGACTATTTGGTAAATAGGATTGGAGTGACTCTTAGTACTTGACTGCTTTCGAGAATTGTTTTGATCTGATTCGTACAAGTTGGAATGTCGAGGACGACATTCTTTTAAGGAGGGGAGTTTGTGATGCCCCGAAAGAAGGAGGGTTTCATTTTATATATATTTTGTTGGACGAGCGGAGGAGCACAGCGTTTGAACTTGGATAAGAAGAGAAAAAAATTTGTAAAAAAGTGAAAGGGCCAAATCCAGCCGCAAATCCGACCAGTTTTTGGCTGGATTGTTGGAGGTTTTTGAAAACTTTTGATTTCGTCTCTGGCCTGAATCCTGCCAGGAATCCGGCAGCCAGGTTTGACCAGCTGTTTTTCTTCCTTCTTATCCTACTTTTGGCCAAAATATCTTCATTTCCTTCACCCTCTTGGCCGAGCTTCATGGAGAGAAAAGAAAGGAAACCTTCAAAGTTTTCTTCCACTCTTGCTTATATCTTGTAATCTAACTGTTAGGTTTGCAAATTGTTCTGATTGATTTCATATCTAAGGTGATTGCAAGCTTTTGATGGAGTCTTTAGTGAAGGGGAAGCCCTAGCTACCTTACTTCTTGGAGTTGCAAAGGTGAGTGGTTGAGACATCTCTTCTTTTATGTTAATACTAGTAAATTAGTGGTATTTAGTGGTTGGATAAACCATTTTGTGGAATCTGTAGACACCAAATTTGTACTCTTTTATTTATTTACTATTTTTGTTTTAATTATCTCAAAATTTTATCTTAGACATTTTTTAAGCATTTTTGAACATCAAATCTTTTAATTTAGTTTTATTTGTTAATTTTATTCATTTTTTGCTTATTTTATTTTAAGATTTTTCGAAGAAAAGAGAATTGCTCACAAAAAAAATATTCTTTAAATTTTTAGATTCAAATTAGGAAGGTTTGTTGTTTATTTTGTTAAAAAAAAAAAGATAAAGATCTCATGCACCATGCTCAACTTCATATCAGAAACCAAGCCCTTCCTCAACTTCATATCAGAAACCAAATACATGTACAGTATAGAAAAATTGCAGCTGGCTTTTTCTTCCAATTTCATCCGTTCCTCCGAGCGATTCTCAGGATAAGTCCAGCTCACTCCATTCATGAATGGGATCAAAGGGGCAAGAGCAGGCCACATAAACCGATTTTTGGGATTTGAGATCTCAGCCTTCCATTGTAGGTTTAGGTTCGAGGCTCCTTTAAATGCTTGGAAAGGCAGCTAGCAAAAGGAAAAAGGAATCTGGGGGGTGACGGCTAGGTTTTAGAAAAGCAACAAAAGGAAAGGGAAGGCGGAGAACATCTAATGACGGCAAAAAATCTGGAGAGAAAAAGAAAAGGGAGAGCGAGAGAGAGCTAGGGCAGTGGACGGCTAAAGAGATTCTGGGGACGGCTGAAAAGAAAACCAGAGAGGAGAGTAGAGGAAAAAAGAGAGCAAGAGAGGAGAGGGACGGCTGGAAAAGAATCTAGAAAGCAGGGGAGAGCTAGAGGGAAGAAACCAAGGGTTTCGGCAAGAAAAAGGGAGTTTTCTGGGCAGAGAAAAAATAGAAAAAGAACTGAGGAAAGCAAAGGGAAACCGAAAGGAACCAGCAAAATAGCAAAGAAGTGAGTTGAGCGACGGAGTCATCGTCATCATTTTCCATTGGCGTTCCTTTGAAGATCCGGCAGAACCATCTGAGCCTTTCCTTTAGTCATCCCACGCCTCATTTCTTGTTTAAGGTAAGATCCTTATCTTTTATGGTAAAAAGCTGTTTTCTTTAGTTGTTATTTGCTTCCTTTTACTGTCTACTGGTTCTGCTTTCCATGATTAGTTGATGGTTCTCCGTTGATAAGGTTATGATATTTGGGGTTTATGTGATGAACAGTAGGTTTCATTTGAATCATACTGCATGATAGTGTTTTTGGCCGAACAAAATTGCAGAAAAGTTTGCAGCTTTGATCGTTCTATGCTTAGAATCTTTGGACTAGGTTTTGAGAGACGGAAACCCAGGAATTTTTGGGGTTGATTACCTTCATTTTTGCTGTCTTTTGTGTTGGATTATGGCTTGATATGCGCCTGTTGTGTAAGGTTGCTGAAAACTCAAAGTTTCAGAGGTTGCAAAAGTTTCTTTAGTTGAGGGAAAAGCTTGCTGTGAACACTTTCTTTATTCTGATTTTTTGTTGTGTGTAAATCTAGAGCTGGGGTTATGTTCAAGTTTGGGTTTTAGACAAGAAAAATATAAAAAGATTTGTTTTGGTACTTCATTCGAAAGTTTGATTGGGTTTGTGGTATGGTCAGTCTCTTGTTTAAACCATGCGATGCCTGCTGATGATGAACTCAGAAATGCAATATGGTTTTGAATGGACTGCATGATCTTGTAGCTTCTTGTATAAACATTAGAAGTTGTAATGGATGTAACCCGTGGGTCTTTTCCTTTGGTGATTCTGTTGCTTGAGTTCAAATTGTGTTTGGATTGGTGCATAAAAATCTGTTGCAGCAAAGTTTGAAGCTCTCGGTTGATGCAGTAGCCTGGGCAGTTTTGTTCTTTTGATTGTTCGAATTTTGGCTTGTTTGAAGTTTGTGATTTCTTTCATACTTACCTGATATTTACACATCAGCCTTCATGATTGCAAGATGTTGTCTCGAAATTCCCTGCGCAAATATCTGATACTTTGTTTGCTTCATGGTCCGAAAGACAAAATGTTTCCTCGAATGTCCTGATTCAACATCTCAAGTGAATGTTGATGCTTTCTTTGTTGCATTCTTTTGTTTCCTCGCTGCTAAAATTGATGTTTAGAAAATGTGCGTGCGTTTGGTGGATAAATGGTGAGTCTAATGCAATGTTTCGGCATTTTAATCTACATGAGCTTGTAGCTGCAAAATTTCGGAGCAAAACAAAAGAAGTTGCATTTTCTGTTCTGTTTGCTGTTCCGTGGTTGCTCATCAAGTCTTTACACTTAAGTTGCATGTTTAATCTGGTGTTGAGGGCAAGGAATGGAATGACTTGGTGTTGGGTTTGGGTGTTTGGGTATAAAAATACTTGAGCTATGATTGAATGGTAGCTGAAAGGGAACAAGTCAGGATTGCTAAACCATTTTTTGCATAAATTTCTCCAGTATTTGCGTAATTTCCTTTCTATGTTTTGCTCGTTTTGGATATTGAAGTCATGAGTCTTGTTGTTTTGTTGTTTGGCTGAAAGAATTTGGATGGAAGTTGTGGGTTTTGGGTTTGAAATGCCGAAAATAAAAATGCAGCAAGTGTTGCAGAAACCATAAGCTTCGTAACTTTGAATGAGTTTGCATGAAAAATCTTAAAAATTGCACTTTGGCCCCAAGTCTTCCCTTGTTTCACTATGGCCCAAAAATTGGAAAAATCAATCAAACTGATCCCTCAAACTTTCTTTTTTCCTTTCAATTAGATCCTAATTTTGTGAATCATGGACTGTTTAGTTATTTAAATGCTTTCAATGGTTCAACTTCATGTTTATCTGGTTATTTGAGGTGCCTTGACCCTTTTGTTGTTTTGAAGCTAATATTTCCTTCATTTCATTACCATTGCAAGGGAGGTAACCTCTATCTTCTTGATTTTATTTCTCCTACATGCTCCTACGTGCTATGTGTGAATATACATGCTTTAATTTGCCTTTTTAATATTTAATTGCCTGTTTCACTTTCTTTTTATTTAGCCTTCTTTAATTGGCATGTCATTTTGAGGGCATTTGAACCCCAATTTGTAATAGCTAGGTTTTGGCGCCTCTCTTGAAGACATGTTTTAGCTAGCCAATGTAATAGTTAGGATTTACTTTTCCAAGTCTTTCCCCCTTTAGATTGTAGTAGGCATCCCCCCTTTGTAATAGATAGGGCTTATGTGCTATGTGCTTGTGTGTGCCTATGTGTTTATCGTTTTCCTAGGCCTTTGCATCTAGATATGCATGCTTATGTGCTATGTGAATTACGTGCTCACATGCTTACTTGCTTTAACTATACCTACTTACTTATATATATATGGTGAATGCAAATGCATGTTACCGTGGCTTGTCCAATGCTAGCCATGGCCTTCCCCTCGAGCCCTCACAAGTCCAATACTTGTGAGAGAGCGTTAGATATGAGCTAGTCCAATGCTAGACCCTTAGGGACCTCCGACGCTAGATCATGTGTTGATCTTGATCCCTATCTTTTGATGTTTACAAAACAAATGGATGATACTAATGTTTCTTCAAGATATATTTTCAGTTATGAAGTTATTTGATTCCATGATCAAGTACAATTGAAAGATGACAAAGTATGCTGAATCTGTCGGCCGCTCAAGATGTCAGGATCGGACGTCCGATAATCATTGCACAACTTCGGACGCATGCTTCGGAGGTCCGATAGGATCCTTCGAAGTCGACGAAACTATCGGACGCTGAATATGTCTCTACCGGACGTCCGATAGAAACAAGATAATTTCTCAAATCTGTTTATTTGCTGTCGGACGCATAAAGAGCTTGCACCGGACGTCCGAAAGAATTGAAGAAAATCTCTGAAACTCACTGCCTGCTGTCGGACGCATAAAACAGGGCTATCGGACGTCCGACACTCCAACGGCTAGTTGACTCTTCAGCTACTTTCTATCCGTTGGAAGCTTTAATGAGGCTCTTTCTTGGTCCTATATAAATAGTGGTTGGTCAGATACTTCAAATAACTTTGGCACACTGAAGATACAAAAGATCTAGAGAGATTTTAGTGAGAAAATACTCCAAAAAGAATATTTATAGTCTTAGTGGTGTGAGGTTCATTGTAAGCTTTTCATTTGTGAGTGAATCTTTCATGAGTGTAGCTCTGTGAGGGTTGTCCTGAGGGATAGTAAAACGTCCTGGCTTGACCGAGTGCTGCTTGGGGCAAGGAGGAGGTGAACCTTCCTTTGTACACAAGAGTGATTGTAATTCATCAACTTGAAGTAGCTTGTTTCAATTAATCTACAAGCTCAAGAGGAGTTGGGTAGTTAATTGGTTTGCAATCCTTTCCTTTTTATTTACTTATTGTTTCGTTTATGATCTTTGCATTGGTTGTTTTGGGCCTTACATCATGTTTGCATGACTACATTACATTCTCATGCATATTTTTTCACTTTTTAGGGTCTTTTATCATTTTTGCATGATATCCCTCCTCATACGTATATCCCTTTCCCCGTATTTTCCCTTATATGTATATTATTTACCCCTTTGTATAAAACATGACATTAGACTTGCATTTCATCTAAGCATTAGACCTAGGCTAGTACATTTGCTTGATTAGACTAGGAAAAACCCCTTGGATATGGGATATGGACGAGTTTGGCTTTTTCTAGCCTTAGCACGCTCGTATTCCCTCTATTAAAGGAAACATTGAAAGTCACAAGTGTAAGTCCCCGCACCCATTATGATGCATTCCTTTAGGTCATACGCCTTTGTATATTATTATATTCTTCACTTTTCCTTTCTTTCGAGTCTCATGACTTGCATTATTCGTGACTTCTTCGAAGAGTCTTTATTGGGCATCACAATTAATGTGATTGGTACCAAATAAGCTTTGAAGATACATTTTGACCCCCCGATACCCTCCTAGGTCTAGGGTTTGCATTCATATAGAACATCCAAATGTGATAAATCTTTAGGTTAAAATAAGAAAATCTTTGACTAAATCGTGCAACTAGCCTTGGCTAGGTTGAAAGGGTGCCTTGGATTCTTATCCTTGCCTTCCCTTTCTTCAAATGTGACTCCCGAATCTTTTTCTCTGATTTTTGTGGACTTGGAGTCATTTAAAAAGGGTTTTCTACTTTTTTCCTTTAAAATTCATTTTTAGGTGACTTGGTACACCTGAACTCTATACCAAGTGGCGACTCCATTTTTCATTCAAAAAACCCTTTTTAAACTACATTTTGGGTCAAATCGTCGCATTTTCAAGTCCCATTTAGACCCATGCTTTTCCATAATCAAAAATTCATTTTCCAATCAAAAATCGAATCAAAAGTCATTTTTTTTCTAAACTTGTTTTTATTTTTCTTTATTTTAAAAATGGGGCGCGACAAAATCGTTCATGACATATGGTTGGGTTTGTCTTATTTTATATTTATTGGGAATTTTTCTACTTTATATGGTATAATATAGTTGGCCTTGGTGTGATGGTCTCATATTGAATAATATGGAGCCTTTATATGTTAATTGTGGTTGATGGTAGAAAATTTCAGCTTTTGTAAGAAAATTTCAGTTTTAGGGTTTAAATTGGGGCTTTGTTAAGGGTGGCTTTTAAGCTTGCATTTGATGGATATTTAAAGGTAGTAAGACCCTAATGAGGTGATTGGATTGGCCTATAAATTGTGTAGGTATCTGTGATAGCTTGGATGATGAATGATAGGTTGGAAATGTGTAAAATTAAGGGGAAATGCTGTCCAAGCTTTGAATGTATTCGATTGTTTTGAATTTGAGTTGATCTTGATTGAGTTTATGGAAATTCTTGCGATTCGGAAGCTAGGAGGATGAGTTCCATATTAGCGATATTTCTAGACTTGATCTAAGTTATTTCCTCTTCGATTTTGGCATGTATATGCTTAATGGAGGTTATTCTCGTGTTAAGGTGGAATTACTAGCCTTAATCGTAATTAGTGATGGTTATATGCAAAGATTTGTTTAGAGATATAATTTCAGTTTTCTGGTGTTATTTCTGCCCTCATGTGACACGTAGTGGTTGTTCATAGCATGATAGCTTGATATTGTGATAAATGAAGCTTTGGTATGTTAGTTTTAATGACCTAAAGGAATTTCAGTTAGAGTACATGAATTCCAGATTAGGGTTTCCAATTGTAGTAGTAATCTGTCCTATTTTTACACTGTACGTTTGACCTTGAGAGGGACTGAATCGGCCCTTGCTCAAAACATGAAACTTGTAGATATATGAGTTAGCTAGTTACCTACAAGAGTTCAGATTGATTGGAGTACTGTAGCCTGTGAAATGACCAAAATACCCTTGACTATTCATAGACCCTGTTTTGCGGATAGTTTTCTGTCCTCTTCGAGATTTTGATAATTGACCCTAAAAATGTACGATTTGGCCTTGAAGGTCTTCATAAGAAATGTTGGTATATGTCTTAGCTTCATAACACCACAAGATTCGTTTCAATCCGATAAGTGTAGCTTCAATTGTGATTAAAGTGCTAGAAGGTGGTAGAAGCTTGATAATATTATAATTCCTTTGCTTGACCTGCTATTTGTAATCTAGGGTTTCGACTTGAGCAAGGCAATGATGTATGTTCGATAAGGTTCATGAACCGTGGTTGGTGAGTGATCCCTCAACTATTTCCAAAAGTTACTTTTGAAATAATTTTTGCATCGGTTACACGATTGCATATCATTGTGTTCGTGTGTGTGCCATGACATTTTAGCTCCGATGAGTTCTTGGGGAAATCTTGTGCCTAGAACCAACGTCTCCACTACTGTTTACGCATTCTTTGGAACATGATGGCTCCTTATTTTTGTTATTTGTTACTTGATCTAAGGGAGCGTGGGGTATCTAAGTACAAGGATTTCACTGGCTCACTAGAGCAATATGCATACATTCGAACACTGATTCATATCATCATTTACATGTACTATTGTAAAGCTTATTTGATTACTGATTTTACTGTTCACTCGCTGAAGTTCTAGCTCACCCCAAATGTTTTCTTCTCCCCACAAGGATCGAGGCAAAAGAAGCGCTCGTATTACGTTATTTGTGTGACTGGAGGGCATATATCTTGCACTGCTTCGATTTGGAATCATTTGGTGTAATAGTTGGGCTAGTGTGACTATTTGGATTTGAATCGGATGTGTGTGTATGTTCCACACTTGGAAATTAGTTTCCGCTTCGCTTATGATATGTAATTCTTGGAGAATTGAATGTAAAATTTGAGATTTATATTGTAATTTATTTGAGGACTGTAGTGAATGACTGAGTCCCGGCGAGAGTTGGGCTGTGAAGGCCCCACCTCCCCCTAAGGCGAACCAGAGGGTTCGGCGGACCGCCTGCCCAGGTCTCGTCGGGACTCAGTCGAACCTCAATCAAATCCGAAATAAAACCACAAGATCAAACGAAATAACAATCCAAAACTTAAAGCGAAACTTATATACATTTCTATCTCAAAAGGAAGTACAATTATCGAATATACAAAGGTTCTCAATTCGTCATTCATCCAGCCCGTGCCAAGCACTAGGGCGAGAACCATTACAAAACAAAAAAAAACTAGACTAGGCTAACCTACACTAGGCTCTCGTCCTTGCTCGCATCCCCTTGTTAAGGAAACAAAACTAAAGGGGTGAGCTAAAATCTCAGTGAGGTTCCGAACACATAGGCAATAAGAAGTTCAAAGCATTCATTACATATAATCAATAATTCAAGACACAAATACAAAGTAAAGCGATAAACACATTCATTAAAAGGATACGGCTCACAGGGAGCCAATCATTCGTTCGTTCGTTTATTCATTCTCCTGTCATTCCCCTTATTCCTCCAATCATTTAAAATGTATTTTTGTAAGTAAAACCCCCGTTTGCATTCACATTCGTTCGTTCATTTCATTCACCCCCTCCTGGACGTTGGCCAGGCTCCACCCGACAACAAGGTAATACTCGAGTATACCAAACGTTCACCCAGGGTCACTAAATCGCCCGACCGAGTCCGCTTCTGGCTCGAGTCGATCAGCAACGAAGGTCAAGGGCCCAGTTTAGCCAAACGGCTTACATTCATACGCAACTAGTATTTTATCATTTAATCATTGAAAATTTCACATTCATTTAGGTCGAGCGCGATAAAGTACACACTCGCCTAGAAAACTCATTTTAAGCAATCATTGAAAGCACTTAACACATTATCAATCAATAACAACAAGCCAATAAGTCAAGGAAATATAACAAACAAGGAACACTCACCTAGTTAAGCAAAATAATGTCCACAGTATCCTCCCGGATAACACTCTCAATAGCCAAGAAACCCTAATAATAGCCAAAAGAAAATATTATAGTTAAACCCCTCCAAAGTTTAAGTGAACCAAAGAAAATCCGAATAACTACTAGTACAAAGTATAAGTATAGTTTTGGAAGTGAAAAGAGTACATTTAAACCAAGGCTATGAGTAAAATATTTGTAAAACTTATGCTTGCTCGTAAAACTTTGAAATCTCCATTTAAGTCGAAGTGATAAAGAAAACGTACTCCGAGCAGTCATTATTTTATTTCTCAAGGGTATAAGTTTGGCCAAGTCCTTACTTATATACCTCGGTAAAAGAAGATGCAAATATCCTAGATGGTTCAAGTGATATTTACTCTTAACCCTTGCTCAAGTTGCAAGTATAGTTTTCTAGTTCTCGAGCATAAATTTGGGCAGTATGCCCTTTGTGTTTACCTAATTTTCCAGCCATTTTAGCTTCATTATTTTTCTCATTTAAACCCAAAGGTACACACACAACAATCTAACTTCAATAGCCATCCAATAGGCTCAAGACAATACAAGGACAAAAATCAACTAACAACAAGTGCAGAAATCAAATTTAACAAGAGACAGATTTGATAGAGTTTTACATAACGGACACAACCGGAGCTACGCTTATCGGATTGGGGTGAAACTTATACCATTTCGAAGCTAAGATGAAGTACTACAACTTTCATGAAGATCACTTGGTCAAATTTCCAGTGTAATCTAATCAAATTCCCAGTTCACAGAACCAGGTTCCAACTAATCAGCTAATTAACCATACTACATTTAAATGGCCATATCTCAGGCTACCAAAGTCCCTTTAAGGTGTTCTTGGAGGCGTTGAAAACCTAAGACAAAGACCTACAACTTCCATGAAGACCACTCAGTCCAGTTCTCACCCTACCTAGGTCAAAGTTACCAAAACAATTCCAGATTTTCCAGTTCGAGATTCACTGTAGAAATCAACTAGCAGTCCTGCTTTATTCACTCATATCTCAGCACACACAACTCCAATTCAGGTAATTCCAAAGCCATTTGAAATCTAAGATACAAGGCTATAATTCTTAAGAATACATCATCAATCAAATCAGTAGTAATCCTGGTCAAACTAACCAATTACAGAAGCTGATTAGCATGTTCGGGTAGAAACAGGGCAGCAGGGGTATTTCGGTCCTTTCATAGGCTACATTACTCCGATTGGGCTGAAATTTTGCAGGCAAATATAAAACATTGTTCTCTACAACTTTGAAGTTCTGAGCTAAGGCTAATTCGGCCTCTATCATGATGAAACAAAAACGGGCAGAATGGTGTTTGTGAGAATTTAAACCTGGAATTAGAGCTTTGTTGCTAGAATTTCATGTTTGTTAGGTTTAAATCATCAAAACCTCCAACTAGCACCTTCATAACATCAATTAAAGGATATTTGATCATAATCAAAGCTGAAAATGAAACCCTAGCTAATCATCCCCCCAACTCCAACAAAACTCACTAATTAACCGTTGTAACTCAAAATTAAAAGCTTCTAGCCATATTTAACCACAATTGGGAAAAAGAAAAGGGTGAAAAGCCATGATACCTTCCTAGGATGCTTGTAGGAGATGACCACAACCTTTCCTTCAAAATCTTGCCATACAAAGCTCTAATCTTCCCTAAAGAGTAGTTTTTGTGAAGTGATTCACAAGATTTATGGTTGGAGTTTAAGATTAAGCAAGAAATTTAGTTGGTGAAGATGAAGTTTCTCTCCCCTTTTTCTCTCTCTATTTTCGGCCAAGGTGGTGAAGAAATGGAGAAGATTTGGTTAAATTCTTGTTTTATGATGGTTGATACAAATTAGTCAAAGCTCCTTCCAATAAGGGCTTGACATGTGTCCTTTCTAGAGTTTTCTTTCTTCTTCCTTTGGCCCACCATGGTGACTCATGTATAAGATATTTTAAGACTAATTAGTCAAAATAAAATGAGGAGATTAAAGAAATAAAGTAGGGTTTAATCGGTGCACTCACTCGGTAACGAACGGTACACGTCAGATCTATCCGTTTTCCTTAAATTACACGTACAATGGCTTTTACTTCCTATTCACTAACTTTATATTATAGCTTCTAATCACATATTATTTCTCACCTAAAAGTCACTCTTAAGCACCAAATTTGATCCTTACACTGTGGATACACGAAAACCCCATTTCACTTTGATTTGAAATCGGAAAGGAAAACCCTAATTTCCTATGATCATTGGCATATATTTTTTTTTCTAGGGTGATTGAGTAGTAAGATGGTATAGAATAATATTTTCCAAATAATTTTCAAATAAAAGGAAATTTTCAATAAATATATAAGTTAATTTGCAAGTTCTCACATGGGCAGGCTGTAACGACCCCACCTCCCCCTAAGGCGTACCAGAGGGTTCGGCAGGCCGCCTGCCCAGCTGTCGCCGGGACTCAGTCGTTCGCTACAGTCCTCAATTAAAAATTGAAATAAATCACAAGAATAAATAGGGCATTGATCCAAACTTAAAGCGGAACTTATATACATTGCCAACCCAAAAGAGAATATAAACATCAAATATACAAGAGTTCTCAATCCTTCATACGTCCAGCCCGTGCCAAGCACTAGGCGAGAACCACTACAAAAGAAACAAAACTAGATTGGCTAGTCTATCTCAAGCTCACGTCCTCGCTCGCCTTCCCCTGTAAGGAAAACAAAACTAAAGGAATGAGCTAAAAGCCCTGTGAGGTTCCGAACACATAATCAGATAATCAATCCAATACATTAAACATGGAGTATCAATAATTCAAGAAACATTTACAATGGAAAGCGATACTAACACATTCATTAAAAGGATACGGCTCACAAGGAGCAATTCGTTATTTCGTTCATTCGTTCTCCTGACATTTCCCCTTATTCCTCCAATCATTTGAAAATGCATTTTTCGTTTATCAATAAACCCTCGTTCGTTCGTTCGTTCATTTATTCATTCATTCACCCCCGTCCTGGCCGTTGGCCAGTCTCCACCAACCTACAGGGTAATACTCGAGTATACCAAACGTTCACCCAAGTCCCTAATCGCCCGACCGAGTCCGCTTCTGGCTCGAGACGACCGGTAACAAGGGGCAATGGCCAGTTCAGCCCAAAAGGCTTACATTCATGCGCAAGTAACATTTCAATCATTAAATCCTTGAAAATTGCACAGTTATTTAGGTCGAGTGCGATAAAGTACACACTCGCCTAGAAAGCTCGTTTTGGAATTCATTAAAAGCACTTAACACATTAGCAAATGATAACAACAAGCCATAGAATCAAATAAGGAACACACACCTAGATATGCAAAATAACGTGCAAAATATCCTTCCGGATATTACCCTTAGTCACCAATGAAACCTAAGGTTGAACAAGAGAACATATTACAGTTTATCGAGCAAAACATTTAAGGGAAACAAAGAAACCCGACTAATTAGGAGTAAAACGTGTAAAGATGACTTTCAAGTAAGAAGAGGGTTGTTTGAACCCCAGGATGAAAAATCATGTTTTAAAATGGAAAACCGGTCATGGTATTGGCCAGACAAAAGTATACAAGTTCAAATAGAAACCTAGCCCTCGAGCGAAAATTTGGGCAGCACGCCCTTTGTGTTTACCTAATTTTCCAGCCATTTTGGCTTCATTATTTTTCCTCAACCACAACCCAACATCACACATAAGCAATTCAAGTCAAGAGCCGTTCCATAGGCTCACAATATCATAAGAATAAGAAATACAGTAATAACAAGTGCAGAAATTCAATTTAGCAAAAGACAGATTTGACGTATGAAAGCGGAAATAACTTATCCGAGGCTACGCTTATCGGATTAAGACGCAACCTATGCCATTTCGAAGCTAAGACTCAGGGCTACAATGTTTATGAAGGTCACTTAGTCCAGTTTCTAATGTAACTTGGTCAAATTCTCGAATTACTAAACCAGAAACCAATTCGTCGGCTGTTTAAACGCAGAACACTGTAATGGACATAACTCAAAGTACACAAGTCCGAATCAGGTGTTCTTAGAGGCATTTGAAAGCTAATTCAGAATTCTACAACTTTCATGTTTTGGCAAAACACTAAATCAGAATGGATCCTAGTCGAAAAATGTGATAAACTGGACTTAACTGATCACACGGACTGCTTGGGAAATACTTAAAACAGTAAGGGTATTTTTGAGGAAAAATACAAGGAATTTGCGAGTCCTACATTCTCTCCCCCTTAAAAAATTTTACCTTCAGTTGCCTCAGACGAGTCCGGAACTTGTCGGTTGTCTAAAGCATAAACCTTTGCCGGTCCGCTAGTTCGTTTCCCTCCTTCATTCACTTGTGATTTAGCTCCATCCAGTTGCAGAGTATTGCTTTCACGTGACTGTCTCCTCGGACAGTTGCTAACTTGATGATCGCCACTTCCGCAGATTAAACATTTCCGCCCCTTTCTCCAACAATCGCTTTCGACATGATTTGCCTTTCCACAGTACCTACAGACCACGTGAGAAGCCATCTTTTGGCTTTCTTGAAAACTTTTCCCAAATCTGATTTGGCTTTCTTTTGTAGATCCTTCACCTATCGCCCCTAATGTCCATGGTGGGTGGGACAAAAAGTTCACTTTTTGCACTTTGGAAGGGACCCTCGCTTCACTTAATTCCTCCACTACACTACTCGATGCACTCCTTTTCTGGGTCTCGGAAGCTTTTATCTGTGCCTTTGCAGTCTCGATTCTTTGAGCTTTCTCAAGGCCTCCGTAAACGTATTCACTTGTACTGCCGCTAATGCTTCTTGGAGTTCCAAATTTAATCCTTGTATAAACCGTCTTACTCTTCGCCGTTCTGTGGCCACCAATTCAGAAGCAAACTTGGATAGTTTCATAAATTTCGTTTCATATTCGGCCACACTTAACGTTCCCTGGCGTAGTCCAATAAACTCTTCCTCTCTCCTCTCTTGAACTAAAGGAGGGAGGTATTTCTCGTTAAATTCCCTTATGAAATTCGTCCATGTCTATTCGGTCTGTTCTCTTTTCCATTTTGCTTTAATAACGTTCCACCACGCTCGGGCCGATCCTTCAAATTGAAACACCGCAAAGTTTACTTGTCTTTGCTCGGTGTAGTTCAAGACGGTGAAAATATTAATCATGGCCTCTAACCATTATTCGGCTATATCCGGATCAGATCCTCCAAGGAATTTCGGAGGAGTAAATTTCTGAAACCGCTCAAGAGCCTTATCTTCTCCGATTTCAGGGTTCCGGGGTTGATTCACGGCCATTTGGCCTTGTTGATCCACCAGTCTTGCCAAGATATCTGTCATTTGTTGCATTACCGTTGCCATTTGGTCTTCGGCTTCAACCCTTATTCCTTGCTCTTGTGCAGCTATTGTTTCTCTTTCCTCTCTCGGCTCTTGAGCTCGTTCATTCCCACGGCCACGTCCACGTCCACGGCTACGTCTCCCGTCCATATATATGTTTTCCCTCTCTTTTCTTTTCCCCCAAAAGGTAATTTAGTAAATAAACACGATAAGATTACTAAAGTAACTATTGAGGGCACCAAATATTCAAATAAACATATACCCACATAACACGCCATACCAAAAAGACGGATAAGCAAATACACAAATACATATCAAGTTGGACAGATAACCATGTACATACAGGTATACTAACGTCATGTAGTAACAATATACTGGTAAATCAAAAGGAAAAGGTGAAGTCGTCCCAGTATCAGCCCGTCCGGTCTCTCACGTCACTTACTATCCAAACTAGATGTCCCTGATCTCTTGTGCTCATTCTAGTCAGACAAAGCCTGTTCATGTTCCCAAAATGTAAGTCTCAAGTATTTAGCAGCACCTCAACTATAGAGTACTCAGGCACGAGAATCCGAAAGAAGATAATTCACATCTCGAGCTGCAGTCTCAAGAGTAAACTATCTACAATCGGAATTCCTACCTGACATACCTATCTATGGTCTTCAGATACCATGAGAAAGATTTAAAGCCTATAACATTCGCAATTCATAGCTTCACTTAGTCCCTCATACTTTTTCACCACTTAGTCCAGGGTCACTCCACGTAGAAACCACGCGAAGCAGCTATAAGTTTTATCCCTCAATCGCTTAACTTTCAAGTCCAATCAAATCCCACAGTCCGTTATCCTAATCTTTAATCTAGGATACACTACAGAGATCTGAAGCCTAAGCTCTGATACCACTTGTAACGACCCCACCTCCCCCTAAGGCGTACCAGAGGGTTCGGCGGGCCGCTTGCCCAGCTCTCACCGGGACTCAGTCGTTCGCTACAGTCCTCAATTAAAAATTGAAATAAATCACAAGAATAAATAGGGCATTGATCCAAACTTAAAGCGGAACTTATATACATTGCCAACCCAAAAGAGAATATAAACATCAAATATACAAGAGTTCTCAATCCTTCATACGTCCAGCCCGTGCCAAGCACTAGGCGAGAACCACTACAAAAGAAACAAAAGAAACAAAACTAGATTGGCTAGTCTATCTCAAGCTCACGTCCTCGCTCGCCTTCCCCTGTAAGGAAAACAAAACTAAAGGAATGAGCTAAAAGCCCAGTGAGGTTCCGAACACATAATCAGATAATCAATCCAATACATTAAACATGGAATATCAATAATTCAAGAAACATTTACAATGGAAAGCGATACTAACACATTCATTAAAAGGATACGGCTCACAAGGAGCAATTCGTTATTTCGTTCATTCGTTCTCCTGACATTTCCCCTTATTCCTCCAATCATTTGAAAATGCATTTTTCGTTTATCAATAAACCCTCGTTCGTTCGTTCGTTCATTTATTCATTCATTCACCCCCGTCCTGGCCGTTGGCCAGTCTCCACCAACCTACAGGGTAATACTCGAGTATACCAAACGTTCACCCAAGTCCCTAATCGCCCGACCGAGTCCGCTTCTGGCTCGAGACGACCGGTAACAAGGGGCAATGGCCAGTTCAGCCCAAAAGGCTTACATTCATGCGCAAGTAACATTTCAATCATTAAATCCTTGAAAATTGCACAGTTATTTAGGTCGAGTGCGATAAAGTACACACTCGCCTAGAAAGCTCGTTTTGGAATTCATTAAAAGCACTTAACACATTAGCAAATGATAACAACAAGCCATAGAATCAAATAAGGAACTGTGACGCCCCGAAAGAATGAGTACGCGGACCCGAAATTTATTTTAAGTTTTTAGGGTTTGTTTTATTGATCGCTCGCCTTTTCGACATTCTCTTTATTAGAAAATTCTCCAGATAATTTTTATGAGTAAATATAGTTTTTAAATGATTTTTCTAGTATCGGTTAGTTTTTGAGAAATTAAGAGCGTATATGGACGTGGGACCCGCTAGTGTGACATAATTTTGGTGACTAAGTGAATTGTGTTGTGAGAACCCGTTTTGCCCTAATATTTTTCCTAGGGTTTATTTCCCCCTTAATTGCATGTTTTCTGCATTTTCGGGCCTAGGAATATTTTTCTGGTAGATTTTATGAGTAATTATAGTTTTTAAATGATTTTTCTAGTATTGGTGAGTTTTTAGAAAATTAAGAATATATTTTGGACGTGGGACCCACTAGTGCGAAAAGTACGGAAAAATTCGGCCAATAAGGTTAAGTTTCGGATACTGGTGGAAATTTATCGGGTGTTAAGAGATAAGTAGAGGGTGACATGGCATTGATGTGAGAGGAACCAAGTGATAGGAAGGCATTAAATGAAGTGCCAAGTGGCACTATGTGATTGGTCCACTTGTTGGACATTTTTGACTTTTCTTACCATGGATTAAATATCTCAAAAATTGACTAAAAATTCATTCTTTCTTACCTCTTGTTGGCCGATTCTCCCTCTTGGACAAGGAAGAAAAACTTCTTCAATTTACAAGCTTCAAACTATCTCAATCTTCCATTCCAACCAATTAAACTTAGATTTGCTCCATAAAATTCTTCCTTCTAGTGCTAGTAAGTTGTTTGGTGAACTTTGTTTGAAGAACTAAGGTGCACAACATCTTCCTCTCTCTTGATTTCTTGGTAAGTGTTGCTTGAACACCCTACTACCTCTAATAATGGTTATATGATGCTTAGAAGTGGCTTGAGTGTTTGAAAATGTGATTTATCTCTTGATTTGGCTTGTTTTGGTGAAGTTTTTATTTTATTGGGAATTTTTCTGGTTTAATATGATCTTGATGTTGGGGGCTTGTATGATGAATTGTAGTGGTTGGAAATGACTCTAGTGGATGTGAAATGTGGATAAATGCAACTAATTTTGGATTTGGTGTGAAAATTGAAAAGCTAGGGTTCTTAAATCCCCAATTCTGTCCGGTTTTGGATCATAGGGTTAGAGGCCGAATTTGACTTTGCTCAAAACATGAAAGTTGTAGGTATTGATGTGATTGAGATGCCTACAAAATTTCAGGTCATTTGGATTAATGTAGAATGAGTTATGACGAAATTACTGTAGCTGTTCTGCTTTGGACAGAATGCGAAAACTGCGATAGTAATTGGCTATTTTGACTGGAATTGGTTTGGATTTTTGAGTTGGTGTCTTCTGATGGAATGTAGCTGAATGTCTTAGCTAACATATGCCTTTGGAATTTCGGCATTTTGACTTGTATGGACTGAGATATACCGATTACAGTTTTCTGTGTTTTGCAAACCTGTTTTGGGAATTCTGGGTTAGTATTTGGCATTTTCGACCTAGTTAAGCTAGGAACTGGATTGAGTGACCTTCTACATTGTTGTAGCCCTGTTTCATAGCTTCGAAACAGTGGGTCTTTCACCCCCATCCGATAACCGTAGAGAATTTTACACCATTACAGCATAATAAGGGCAAAACAGTTTTCTATTTGGGGCCAAGACTAAGGCCATTTTCTAATTTCTGGTTTGCTATTAGGCTCACTTATGCATATGAGGCCTTATTGGGGTTGTGGTTGGCATTGGTTTATGACTCGTTATCGAGTCTCTTTTAGGGCTTGCTTTCATTTCGGTTGTTTCCTAGTTAACTTTTGTACTTGTACCACTTTGAGCCTAGTGAACGGCTTTTGGGAAATGAGATGAATTTTGTGTGAGATGTTGGGACTGATTTGAGGATAGAATGAAGCCTTAATGGCTGGAAAAGTAAGAGATTTAGGGGAAGTGCTGCCCGATTTTCTAGGCCGTTTGGTTCCTTTAAGTTGGATTTGCCTTTTGGTAGAATGAAAGGCTTTTGGGTTGTTTGCGCCTAGGTCTTCATGCTACCTTTTCGTTTCCAAGAAAATCATGTTTTGCACCCTTGCATTAGTAATTATTTGGCGAGGCATACGACTAGTAGTCGAGCCTCACATGTGCATTCTGTTTACTCGATTCTGGAAGTAAAACCTTCAATTGGTTTATTTTGATTATTTTAGGGTTTCTTGGCGATTAAGGCCAATCTGAAGTGAAAACTTTTGAAGTTGAGCCGGTGAGTGTACCACTCCCCTCCATTGCTGTTTAACTTGATTTCTGCTCTGCAATCTGTTTATTTGTTCGAGACGAGGGTGTACTTTATCACACTCGTTCTCTAGTCTGTTCATATGCCAATTTACTATGCAAAATTTGAATCTGTTATCTGTGTCTGCATCTGTTCGGATTTCTATGACCTATGAGCTCAATCCTGTGGCTAAGTTATTCGAGTCGGGCCGGCAAGGGCCTGGACGATTAGATAACGAACCACGGTAGTCTGTTCGGGGATTTTTGGGTATTGAGACCCTTGATTCCGGTATACTCGAGTATTACCATTTCTGTTCGGTTACGGTGAGCGGGCCCGGTAAAGGGGTGTTTGGTGGACGGAATTCGGTGTAAAGAGGGGTCTACGGACGTTTTTGTTCTATATACGTTGACGGAGAGTCAACCGGTTTGGATCAAGTACTGCGCTGGAAATTTGGCTCCTGAGAGCCACCCGTATCCTTCTGATTTGAATCATTAGTTCCTTTGCTTTACATCTGACATGTGTATCTGATTTGTTAAATGTGAAATGCCATGACTTTATTGCTATCTGTTTGGTACCTCATTGAGCGCAAGCTCACCCCGTTCTGTTCCTTTTGTTTTCCTTACAGGAAAATAAATACTTTTGGACTGGATTTGATAATCGGTTGCCGACTTGAGCTAGTTGGACATATCTTTTGTATAGCTCATGTATTAAAACCCTAAGTGTACTTTTGGGGCGTTTTCTCTTTTGGATTTGGCAAACCGTACATGTATCCACTTTTGAATCACTTTGGTATGCCCCTTTTGGGAAGTATATGCTAACTTGTGAGATGTAAATATTTGCTTGACGTTTGGTTGGGTTTTGACGTGTCGGTTCCTCTTCATGGCCGACTCCGACTTTGTTTTTTTCTTATTTTGTGGGTTCGACTGGTTTTCACGCGGTTGTATGACCCGAAAAGTATTAGATCGCGCTAATCTGATCCGTAGTCCTGGCGAGAGCTGGGCAGGCAGTCCGCCAACCCCTTTGGTTCGCCTTAGGGGAAAGTGGGGCTGTCACATGTGTGCTAAGTGTTATTATTTTACAAGGTGCTAGGAAATGATTAGAGGGTGGTTATATGATGTAACCATTGGAAGCCAAAGGATTAAAGAAAATACTAGAAGGGACAAGTGTCACAAACCCATTGCAAGTTGGACCTTTGACTAAGACCATGATTTCTTCTTCTTATCTTGACCAAACCTTTTTGTTTTCATCATTTCTTCTTCTTGTAAGCATGATGGACGAAATTTTGAGAGAAAGAGAGAGAAAATCCAGCATCTTGCACCTCAATTTCTTCCTCCAATCCTGAGTTCTAACCGATTAAATTGCAAATCACTCCATAAACTTGCTAGCTAAGGAAGATTGAAGCTATTGGTGGAGTTGTTTTGGAAGAAAAATCCCTAAGCCATCACCTTTCTTGATATTTCAAGGTATCATGTCTAACCATCCTTTCTTTGATCTTGATTTTGTTAAATTAATGACTTGTGATGGCTAATGAGATGTTTTAGTGGAAGATTAGCACTTGAATGCAAAAATTTCCAGATTAGGGTTTTCAATTTCCCCAATTCTGCCTGACACTGTTCATCATAGTTAGAGGCCGAATTGGCCTGATCACAAAACATGAAAGTTGTATAGAATGATGTTTTATAGTTGCCTGCAAAATTTCAGCTCAATCCAAGTTCGGTAGCCTGTGAAAAGACCAAAATACCCCTGCTGCCCTGTTTATGTCCGAACCTGGAAATCGGCTTTGGTAATTGGTTAGTTTGACTGGGAATAATACTGATTTAGTTATTGATGTCTTCTTAAGAATTCTAGCCCTGTATCTTAGCTTTCAAATGGCTTTGGAATTACCTGAATTGGAGTTGTGTGTGCTGAGATATGAGTGAATAAAGCAGGACTGCTAGTTGATTTCCGCAGTGAATTTCGAACTGGAAAATCTGGAGTTGTTTTGGAAAGTTCGACCTAGTTAGGGTGAGAACTGGACTGAGTGGTCTTCATGAAAGTTGTAGGGAATGCTATTTTAGAGGTGTCTACAAAATTTCAGGTCAATCGGAGTAGTGTGGAATGAGAAAAGTCGACATTACTACTGCTGTTCTGGTTTTACCCGAAATTGAGAAGTGCGACTGTAATTGATTGTTTTGGCTGGAATTGCTTCCGAATTGGATGTTGAGGCCTTCTGATGAAATTTATCCCTGTTTCTCAGCTTTCAGCTGGTTTTGGAATTTCTGGATTTGGACTTGGAGAGCCTGAGTTATGACGTTTCCGCTAGAATGCGTTCTGTGAATCTGTTTTTGTGATTTTGATGTAGTATCTTGCATTTTTGACCAGGTTACACTCGAAACTAGGTTGAGTGACCTTCTGGAATATTGAAGCCCTATCTCTTAGCTTCGAAACGGTGTATCTTGAACCTTCATCCGATAATCGTAGTGCCTTTGGTACCATTACCGCAAAATGACGTCAAAACCTGTTTTTCTGGTTTTGAGCTTAACTTTCATTTCCGGACTTTTTCCTAGCTTGACTTGTACTAGTACTACTTGGAGCTTATTGAATGACTATTGGATGAACTTGTTGTTATGTGTGTACCTTTGGGACTGGCTGAGGAAATAATGAAGCCATGATGGCTGGAAAAGTTAGCAAATTCAGGGGAAGTGCTGTCCGAACTTTGAAGGGACTTGTTTGCATTGAGTTTGTGATTTAAGACTTGGATTTGGGCAAGGCAATGATATATGATGGATGGTTTCTGAGCCATGGAGGTGAGTGACCTCAAACTACTTCTAAAGTTATTTATGAACCGTTTCTTACATTATTTACTTTTGAACTGTTTCCAAAGTTACTTTTGAAATGTTTTCTTGCATATCATGTGTGCTGGCATTTGAGTGTGCCTTGTTTGCTATATTTCTTGACTTCATGACTTGTATTTTGGTTGATAACGTGTTAAGCGCTTATAATGATTTCCAAAACGAGTTTTCGAGGCGAGTGTGTACTTTATCGCACTCGACCTCGATAAATGTGAAATTTTCGACTGAAATGTTACTTGCACATGAATGTAAGCCTTTTGGGCTGAACTGGCCATTGCCCCTTGTTACCGGTCGTCTTGAGCCAGAAGCGGACTCGGTCAGGCGATTAGGAATTTGGGTGAACGTTTGGTATACTCGAGTATTACCTATGTAGGTTGGTGGAGCCTGGCCAAAAGCCAGGGACGGGGTGAATGAAATGAAATGAATGACCAAATGAGCGAGGAAATGTCAGGAGAATGAATGTATCCTTTCATGAATGTTACTATCGCTTTCCATTGTAAATGTTTCTTGAATTATTGATAATCCATATTTACTGTTTTGCAAATGATGTAGTTGTTTCCGGATTTATCATTTGATTTATGACATCATTGCTATATGACATCATTGAAATGAACTATTGTGAAACTGATTTGATTAATGATTTTCTGGTTACTCGCTGAGCTTTTAGCTCACCCCAAAAA
The DNA here is from genome assembly GCF_036785885.1 of Coffea arabica. Taxonomy (NCBI): domain Eukaryota; kingdom Viridiplantae; phylum Streptophyta; class Magnoliopsida; order Gentianales; family Rubiaceae; genus Coffea; species Coffea arabica. The sequence continues at coordinate 29,728,162 of NC_092316.1, read as the reverse complement.
CTATTTTATTCCCCTCCACAGGGCTCGTGGCGAAAGAAGGACTTGTTGTGCTTATTCACGTGAATGGATGGCCTAAACTTTGTACAAATTTTGGATTTGGAATTATTTTATGTATATTTGGGATTAGTTTCCGCTGCATTTGTGACATGTAATTATTGGAGACGGATGTGTATTTGTGGACCATTTGATGTATACTTGAGATTTGTATTGTATTTATTTGAGGACAGTAGTGAACGACTGAGTCCCGGCCAGAGTTGGGCGGGCGACCCGCCGAACCCTGGGGTACGCCCTAGGGGGAGGTGGGGCCGTCACAGGAACACTCACCTAGATATGCAAAATAACGTGTAAAATATCCTTCCGGATATTACCCTTAGTCACCAATGAAAGCTAAGGTTGAACAAGAGAACATATTACAGTTTATCGAGCAAAACATTTAAGGGAAACAAAGAAACCCGACTAATTAGGAGTAAAACGTGTAAAGATGACTTTCAAGTAAGAAGAGGGTTGTTTGAACCCCAGGATGAAAAATCATGTTTTAAAATGGAAAACCGGTCATGGTATTGGCCAGACAAAAGTATACAAGTTCAAATAGAAACCTAGCCCTCGAGCGAAAATTTGGGCAGCACGCCCTTTGTGTTTACCTAATTTTCCAGCCATTTTGGCTTCATTATTTTTCCTCAACCACAACCCAACATCACACATAAGCAATTCAAGTCAAGAGCCGTTCCATAGGCTCACAATATCATAAGAATAAGAAATACAGTAATAACAAGTGCAGAAATTCAATTTAGCAAAAGACAAATTTGACGTATGAAAGCGGAAATAACTTATCCGAGGCTACGCTTATCGGATTAAGACGCAACCTATGCCGTTTCGAAGCTAAGACTTAGGGTTACAATTTTTATGAAGGTCACTTAGTCCAGTTTCTAATGTAACTTGGTCAAATTCTCGAATTACTAAACCAGAAACCAATTCGTCGACTGTTTAAACGCAGAACACTGTAATGGACATAACTCAGAGTACACAAGTCCGAATCAGGTGTTCTTAGAGGCATTTGAAAGCTAATTCAGAATGCTACAACTTTCATGTTTTGGCAAAACACTAAATCAGAATGGATCCTAGTCGAAAAACGTGATAAATTGGACTTAACTGATCACACGGACTGCTTGGGAAATACTTAAAACAGTAAGGGTATTTTTGAGGAAAAATACAAGGAATTTGCGAGTCCTCACATAGGCGGTCCGCCGAACCTGGGGTACGCCTTAGGGGGAGGTAGGGCTGTCACAAAAGGATACAATGGAATCTGACCGCAAATCTGGCCAGAACTTGGGCGGATTGTCTTGGAATTTTTGAATTTGGGCAGTTGGTCACTACCTCCAATCCGGCCAAGAATCCGACCGGATTAAGACGTGGCTGTGACGCCCCGAAAGAATGAGTACGCGGACCCGAAATTTTTTTTAAATTTCTAGGGTTTGTTTTATTGATCGCCCGCCTTTTCGACATTCTCTTTATTAGAAAATTCTCCAGATAATTTTTATGAGTAAATATAGTTTTTAAATGATTTTTCTAGTATCGGTTAGTTTTTGAGAAATAAAGAGCGTATATCGGACGTGGGACCCACTAGTGCGAAAAGTTCGGAAAAATTCGGCCAATAAGGTTAAGTTTCGGATACTGTGTGAAATTTATCGGGTATTAAGAGATAAGTAGAGGATGTTAAGTGATTGATGTGAGAGGAAAAGGAAGGGATAGGAATGCATTAATTGAGGTGACAAGTGTCACCATTTCATTGGGTATGGCTTATGACAACTATTCATGGTTTTTGACTTTTGACCAAATTGGTTAAATATCTAAAAAATTAACCAAAAATCTCTTATTCTTGTCTTCCTCTTGGCCGACTTTCTTGAGCTTCAAAAGAGAGAAAAACTCTTCAAGTTTTGGCTTTCATCTTGCTTCAATCAAACTATCCAACCTTCTAAACTTGTTTCTACTCCATAAAACCTCTTCATTTAGTGATAGTGAGTTGTTTGGTGAAGTTGTTTGGAAGCTTAAGGTGACAAGTTGCTCTCCCTCTTGTTTTACTAAGGTGAGTGGTGGATGAACCCCTTTCCTCCCTCTAATGATGTTTAATTTATGTTTAGTACTGGCATAAGAGGCAATTTTATGGATTAATTCTTGATTTGTGGTTGAAATGATGAAGTTTTATTATTTTTGGGGATTTTTCTGTTTTAATATAAGCATGATTGTGTGGCTATCTAGGATGATTAGAAATGGTATATAATGACTTAAGGAGGTGGGAAAAGTGAACAATTGCAACCAATTTCTGGTTTGGGAAAAATTTCAGCAAGTTAGGGTTTTTGGGTTGCACAATCTGTCAGAATTTTTAGCACCTAGTTAGAGGCCGAATTAGCCTTGGCTCAAAACATAAAAGTTGTAGGTATTGATGTGTTTGAGGTGCCTGTAAAATTTCAGGTCATTTGGAGTAGTGTAGAGTAAGATATGTCGATTTTACTGTAGCTGTTCTGGGTTGATCAGAATGTGCAAACTGTGTTTGTAATCGTCTGTTTTGACTGGAATTGCTTTGGATTTGGATGTTGGTGTCTTCTTATGAAATGTAGCTTGAGGTCTTAGCTACCGCATGCCTTTGGAATCAATGCATTTGGACCTGTATAGACTGAGTTGGACTAATTACAGAATGGTGTGATTTGTAAACCTGCAATTACGGTTCTGGTTTGGTATTCTGCATTTTTGACCTAGTTGTGCTAGGATTTGGACTGAGTGGCCTTCTACATTGTTGTAGCCCTGGTTCTTAACTTCGAAATGGTGGGTCTTACACCCTCTTCCGATAATCGTAGTGCCAATGGTGCCAAAACCGCTAATGACATCAAATCTGTTTTCGGGTTTAGGGCTTGGATTTGGACAAGATAATGGTATATGACGGATGGGTTCTGAGCCGTGGAGGTGAGTGACCTCAAACTACTTCTAAAGTTACTTTTGAAATGTTTTCTTGCATATCATGTGTGCTGGCATTTGAGTGTGCCTTGTTTGCTATATTTCTTGACTTCATGACTTGTATTTTGGTTGATAACGTGTTAAGCGCTTATAATGATTTCCAAAACGAGTTTTCGAGGCGAGTGTGTACTTTATCACACTCGACCTCGATAAATGTGAAATTTTCGATTGAAATGTTACTTGCGCATGAATATAAGCCTTTTGGGCTGAACTGGCCATTGCCCCTTGTTACCGGTCGTCTTGAGCCAGAAGCGGACTCGGTCAGGCGATTAGGAACTTGGGTGAACGTTTGGTATACTCGAGTATTACCTATGTAGGTTGGTGGAGCCTGGCCAAAAGCCAGGGACGGGGTGAATGAAATGAAATGAATGACCAAATGAGCGAGGAAATGTCAGGAGAGTGAATGTATCCTTTCATGAATGTTACTATCGCTTTCCATTGTAAATGTTTCTTGAATTATTGATAATCCATATTTACTGTTTTGCAAATGATGTAGTTGTTTCCGGATTTATCATTTAATTTATGACATCATTGCTATATGACATCATTGAAATGAACTATTGTGAAACCGAATTGATTAATGATTTTCTGGTTACTCGCTGAGCTTTTAGCTCACCCCAAAAATATTTTATTCCCCTCCACAGGGCTCAAGGCGAAGACAGGACTTGTTGTGCTTGTGCACGTGTATGGATGGCCTAAACTTTGTACAATTTTGGATTTGGAAATTAGTTTCTGCTGCATTTGTGACATGTCATTATTGGAGACGGATGTGTATTTGTGGACCATTTGATGTATACTTGAGATTTGTATTGTATTTATTTGAGGATTGTAGTGAACGACTGAGTCCCGGCGAGAGTTGGGCAGGCGGCCCGCCGAACCCTTTGGTACGCCCTAGGGAGAAGTGGGGCGTCACAGTGGCCAACACTATTCATGTGCAGCTTCGATTTTCGTTTTTCTGTTTCGCAATTTTTGAATCATTTAAGTGCTATATCTTCCGAAACGTTTTAGATTGTATATAACCATCTTTTAGTCCTGGCAAGAGTTGGGCAGACAGTCCGCTAACCCCTTCAGTATGCCTTAGGGGAAAGTGGGGCTGTCACATATGACACTTTGAATTCACAGTTACGCCCTTTGGGTTGACTAATGCACTAGCAGCAATTATGGGCTTAATGCATCCGGGTTTTAAGCCGTATTTTGATCAATTTTTGGTGGCATTTATTGGTGATATATCGGTATACTCTAAGGTTCAAGAAGATCATGAAAGACACCTGATGAAAGTTTTACAAACCCTGAGAGAGCACCAACTTTTGTTAAGTTCAATAAGTGCGAGTTTTGAGTGGGAGAAAAAAGACTTCATGAGAATTTGTCCTATGAAGAAAAAGCCGGTAAAGATTTTAGATTGAAAAATGAAGAAATTAAGATGGAAGAAAATCCCTCTAATGAAGGTTTATGGAGAAATTATGGAATGGAGGAAGCGACTTGAGAAATAAAAGAGGAGATTCGAAAGAAGTACCTAGAATTGTTCCTAAATCAAGGTATGAATTTTGAGAATGAAATTCTGTTAAGGAGGAAAGGATGCAAGGACCCGAAATTTTCTCATTTTTATTTTATTTTTCTAGCTTATTTAATTATTTATTTACCGTTTTCTCTGAACAATTTATTTCAACCATTTTAAATCCATTTTCATGGAACAATGTCTCACTTATATTTTTAAAACGTCTCGTTAGTAAATTTAATTTTTCTGCGGCTCATCTAGTAAGGAATAGCGAATACACATTTTTCGAGGCGATATTCGGTCCGAGAGTGCAATAATCTTGAAGAATTAAGAATGATTAATAATAGATCAATAAAAGTTAATTGAAGGATTAGATGTGAGTTAGTGAAATTAAGCTTTTATCGCTCGCGCGTCGATAGTTTCTCAAAAGTCGCATCGCGTGACTAATTGGAGATTTGAGGATTTAATACTAGACTAGTAAGTATGAATAATTACAGTGTTAAAGGAATTACATTGGAGGATTAGTGCATGAGTGTATCGAATCCGAGAGAAAATGGTAGTACGAAACCTTATTTCGCACTATTAAGAGTTGACTTTTGTGCACCAACTTAAAGTACCTTTTTCCATTCTTTCTGTAACAGTCCCACTTTCCCCTAAGGCGAACCAAAGGGGTTAGCGGACTGCCTGCCCAGCTCTCGCCAGGACTACGGATCAGAGTAGAGCTATTAATAGCGATCCGGAACTTACAAACGAGCGTAAACAAGTCAAGATAGTAAAATAACCCAAAACAAAAAAAATGAAATCCGGAGTCGGCCATGAATAGTAACCGACCCGTCAGAACCCAACCGAAATAGCTAACAAACATTTACATCTGAACTTTAGCGTTTACAAATCAAAATGACATACAAAAGCTTTCAAAAGATAATACATATACACGGTTTGCCAAATCAAAAGAGAAACGCCCCAAAAGTACACTTAGGGTTTTAATACATGAGCTATACAAAAGATATGTTCAACTAGCTCAAGTCGGCAACCGATTGTCAAATGCAAACCAAAAGGGTTTAATCTCCTGTAAGGAAAACAAAAGGAACGGAAAGGGGTGAGCTTGCGCTCAATGAGGTACCAAACAGATAGCATTAAAATCATGGCATTTCACATTTAACAAATCAGATACACATGTCAGATGTAAAGCAAAAGAACCAATGATTCAAATCAGAAGGATACGGGTGGCTCTCAGGAGCCAAATTTCCCAGCGCAGTACTTGATCCAAACCGGTTGACTCTCCGTCAACGTATATAGAACCAAAACGTCCGTAGACCCCTCTTTACACCGAATTCCGCCCACCAAACACCCCTTTACCGGGCCCGCTCACCGTAACCGAACAGAAATGGTAATACTCGAGTATACCGGAATCAAGGGTCTCAATACCCAAAAATCCCCGAACAGACTACCGTGGTTCGTTATCTAATCGTCCAGGCCCTTGCCGGCCCGACTCGAATAACTTAGCCACAGGATTGAGCTCATAGGTCATAGAAATCCGAACAGATGCAGACACAGATAACAGATTCAAATTTTGCATAGTAAATTGGCATATGAACAGACTAGAGAACGAGTGTGATAAAGTACACCCCCGTCTCGAACAAATAAACAGATTGCAGAGCAGAAATCAAGTTAAACAGCAATGGAGGGGAGTGGTACACTCACCGATTCAACTTCAAAAAGTTTCACTTCAGATTGGCCTTAATCGCCAAGAAACCCTAAAATAATCAAAATAAACCAATTGAAGGTTTTACTTCCAGAATCGAGTAAACAGAATGCACATGTGAGGCTCGACTACACGTCGTACGCCTTGCCAAATAAATACTAATGCAAGAATGCAAAAACATGATTCCCTTGGAAACGAAAAGGTAGCATGAAGACTTAGGCGCAAACAACCCAAAAGCCTTTCATTTCCACCAAAAGGCAAATCCAACTTAAAGGAACCAAACGGCCTAGAAAATCGGGCAGCACTTCCCCTAAATTTCTTACTTTTCCCAGCCATTAAGGCTTCACTATATCCTCAAATCAGTCCCAACCTTTCACACAAGAGTCACCTCATTTCCCAAAAGCCGTTCACTAGGCTCAAAGCAGTACAAGTACAAAAGTTAGCTAGGAAACAACCGAAATGAAAGCAAGCCCTAAAAGAGACTCGATAACGAGTCATATAGCCATACCAATTATAACCCTACTAGGGTTTTATATGCATAAATAAGTATCATAGGTAACCAGAAATTAAGAAATGGCTTTAACTTAGGCCTTAACAAAAAAAAACGTATTTGACCTCATAATGCGGTAATGACACCACTTTCACTACGGTTATCGGATGGGGGTGCAAGATGCACCGTTTCGAAGCTATGAAACAGAGCTACAACAATGTAGAAGGCCACTCAATCCAGTTCCTAACACAACTAGGTCAAATATGCCAAATACTAACCCAGAATTCCCAAAACAGGTTTGCAAAACACAGAAAACTGTAATCGGTATATCTCAGTCCATACAAGTCCAAATGCCGAAATTCCAAAGGCATATGTTAGCTAAGACATTCAGCTACATTTCATCAGAAGACACCAACTTCAAAATCCAAACCGATTCCAGTCAAAAGGGCCAATTACTATCGCAGTTTTCGCATTCTGATCAAAGCAGAACAGCTACAGTAAAAACGGCATAACTCACTCTACACTCATCCAAATGACCTGAAATTTTACAGGCACCTCAAACACATCAATAACTACACCTTTTATGTTTTGAGTAAAGTCTAATTCGGCCTCTAACCACATGATATAAAACCGGACAGAAATTGGGGATGATAGAACCCTAACTTTCACTTTTCCTTCCAAATCCAAAATTGGTTGCAATTATCTATCATTCACACCTACCATAGTCATTACCCCTCATCATCAACCATCATAAACAACCACAACACCATGATCATATTAAACCAGAAAATTCCTCAAAAAAATAAAAACTTCACCAATTCATCACAAACCAAGAAATAAATCACATAATCCATCACTTTAGCTCCCATTAGGCACAAATTAAACATCATTAAGTGTAGGAGGAAGTTCAAGTACCACTTACCTAGTAAACAAGAGAAAGATAGTGGTGGAACACCTTAGCTTCTCCAAAAACTTCACCAAGTCACTTACTAGCACCTAATGGAGTGATTTTATGGAGCAAATCTAAGTTTAATTGGTTGGAATGGAAGATTGAGATAGTTTGAAGCTTGCAATTGCAGAAGTTTTTCTTCCTTGTCCAAGAGAGAGAATCGGCCAACAAGAGGTAAGAAAGAATGAATTTTTAGTCAATTTTTGAGATATTTAATCCATGATAAGAAAAGTCAAAAATGTCCAACAAGTGGACCAATCACATAGTGCCACTTGACACTTCATTTAATGCCTTCCTATCACTTGGTTCCTCTCACATCAATGCCATGTCACCCTCTACTTATCTCTTAACACCCGATAAATTTCCACCAGTATCCGAAACTTAACCTTATTGGCCGAATTTTTCCGTACTTTTCGCACTAGTGGGTCCCACGTTCAAAATATATTCTTAATTTTCTAAAAACTCACCAATACTAGAAAAATCATCTAAAAACTATAATTACTCATAAAATCTACCAGAAAAATATTCCTAGGCCCGAAAATGCAGAAAACATGCAATTAAGGGGGAAATAAACCCTAGGAAAAATATTAGGGCAAAACGGGTTCTCACACTTTCTCTCCAAGTTTTCATCACACAAAACCCTTATCTCTCTCACCTCATTCAGCCGACAAAGAAGAAAGAAAAGGAAAGAAAGGAACTTCATCTTCTAGCTTCGATTTGACTTGCAAATCAACGTCCAACCATCAAACCTCTTGGAGATTCACTCTAGCTAGGAGAAAGAAGCAATCTTGTGGAGTTTCTTGGAGGAATTTCGATGAAAAAATCTGGTTTTCATCTAGGGTTTAAAGGGTAACCCTCTTCATCTCTTTAATCTTTCCAATTATAAAAAGTTTAACGGTTAATATTCATGGGTTTGAACCCTAATCGCGTTTATAGGCTAGCGGACTTGAGGAACCATTTATCTCGCTTTAAATCATAGGCTAGCTATCTTGATGAGGCCTCTAGGTAGTTGACTTGAGGCTTGATTGTTTGATTTTGGTTGTTTATGTGATGAATGAGATGATTATGGTTAGAAAGTGGAGAGAAATTGAAGGAAAGTTGTGAAAGGAAGCTGGCCGAAATTTTGGTCATGTTGTTCTATTTTAGTTCTAAATTTTGATGCTTGGTTGGTTGTAAATTGATGGATATATGTTGTATTATGTGTATAGAAAGTGCCTTTCAAAAATCATGTCAAATGGTTGCATAAAACTTGAGTTTTGCTAAAGATTCAAATCTCGAAAACGCCTAGCAGGGTGGTTGGGCAATGGTTCTTTGTCTGAATATAACTTTTTGTATAAATGTTGAAATTGAGTGCTGTTTGTGGTATTCAAAACTAGACATTCATAGCTTTACAACGGTATAAAATTCCCCTGCTACTTTGTTTTGAGTGATCTGTAGCGAATCGGCAAAGTTGGCTGTTCTGTTATGCCAATCTGTCCGAATGAAACTGGGAAGCTGCATCTTGTCGCTCGGTTTTGTTCCACTTGTGAAAAGCTTTTCAAAATGATACCTTCTGATGAATTGTAGCATTTTGAACTTAGTTTCCAATGCCATAAACCATTCTCAATTGGATTTGTATAGAGATAGATATGGTTTGATTTCGAAACTGCGACAAAGCTCAAAACTGGAAAAATTTTCCTTTCCCTGCTGACCGAATGGCCAAGTCTGTTTTGGGATGTTATATTTCAAACATTTTAGTGTCATTTATCCATAAATTGCTCATTAAATGTTTTTGGAACCTCAATTTTAAAAATGGAGCGAATTGGAGCTGATTTCGTTGGACAAAACTTTTGAAAGAGAAAGAGAGATAGGGTTGGCAGATTAGCATTGAAAAATTTCATAAACTTTGGTCATTTTGTTAACTGCCTTTCCGTGTGAGTTTTTGTCTAAATTTTTATAGTGAGGTAGCCCATATATGGAAGTTTAAGTGTACCAAATTTGGCATAATTTCAATACCATTTCGATACCCAAATAATGCCCCAAAGATTGCTCTTTAAAACTGGAAAATCTTCTGAACAGGTTGCCGAAAACCAGTCGACTTTAAACTGTTATATCTTGTTACTCAAAACTCCGAATTTAGTTCTGCTTTTTTTTTTTTTGAAACTTAGTTTGTAACTCTTATTGGTGATAAATTTCAAAGTCTGATTCACTTCTTGTGAATTTTTCCGAATTTCCAAACATCGCTGAAAAACCAAGGCTAGTTTTGTCTTGTCTTCTTGAATCAGCAACTTTGAGTTGAAATTTGAATGCATTCTGTTTGGAATCTTGGAGAAATTCATCTGGGAACTTTTAGTACTTTTAATCTAGTTTCTAATGGTATAATTTTTTCCATTTTTGGACGTACTAAGCTCAAGATCTGATTTTCCAAGTTTTGTTGCGCAAAGCTGAAATTTTCTGATTTCTTAAGAGTTGTACTTTTAAGAACTTTTCATTTCCTTTTGATATTGATAGTCCGTTTTAAAACCGATTTCATGGAGGATACAAGTTTCCCTTGTGACTTTAAATCCTCACTTTTAAATCTCAATTTTCGAGGGATTAAGCTCTTTTAAGGCATTGTCTTAATTTTTACGCAAATGTACATTCTTCCTTGATTGATAAGGGGTTGGGAATGTATGAGAGTGATTGTTGGTCATTTTTCTTCAAGCACTTAAGAAGGTCTTGAGGAGAATCTCAGGGTGGACAACTAAAGACTTTACTTGTTCACTTACTTTTGATTTGGTGAGTGTCAAGTTCATGATTTGTCGCATAATACTTGCAATACTTCTTGTTGAATATGTGAATTATACTTGTTCAGACGAGTGTGTATTTTATCGCACTCACTTTCTTTTACTTGATTTGATAATCGACTTGCTCATACTTGAAATTATATTTGTGTTGAATCGATGTCGATTGGAGTGAATCTCATCGACTTATATTTATAATCATGGGGATGCCCAAACTCATTGGCTAACTTTACGAATCGAGCCAGCATGGGCTTGGTCGAGGAACATAGTGAACCATGAAAAATCATAAAGCTTGATCTATTGGAGAGATCTTGCTTGGCATACTCACGTAGTATTGTGTGAGAACCCGAAAATTTTCTTATTTTCTTGGCTTTTATTTTATTTATTTGCATGTAATTTCTATATTTTCTTTATTAGGAAAATTTTCTAGATAATTTTTATGAGTGAATATAGTTTTTAAATCATTTTTCGAGTATAAGTTAGTTCATGAGATTTTAGGAGTGTATATTGGACGTGGGACCCGCTAGTTTGTTAAGTGTAAATTATTCGGCCAATTAGATTAAGTTTTGTATACCGAGATTAATTTACTAGGGGTTAAGAGATAATTAGAGGTGACCTAAATGGATTAACCTTGGAGAGACAAAATGATAAGTTTAAACCTAATGGGGTGACATGTGTCACTTTCCTATTCAACTTGGACTTTGACCATCTTACCTCAACTTTACTAAATAACCAAAATTGACCCAAAATGCAAATTCATTTGCATCCTCTTGGCCAAAACTCTTAAGGAGAAAAAGAAAGGAAAGCCTTCAACTTACTTCATCCATTTCTTGCCCAAATCTTGTGATCCAACCATAGAACTTCAACTTTACTCCATAAAAATCCTTGGTTAAGTAGTATTATAGAAGGTGGTGGAGTTGTTTTGGAAGAAAGAAACCTAAACTAATACCTTTCTTGAGGTATCAAGGTATGGTTTATTAGTTGTTTGGATATGGTGTTTTGGATATATTGTTTGGATATGGTGTTTTGGAAGTTGTTTTTGAAATACATATTTACTGTAGCACTTGGAATGTGAAAAATAGTTTTTCAAAAACATGTGCAAAAACACTCAATCCAAACGGACCCCATAGTTTGTCCTTAATAATGGTTTATTAGTGGCTTTTGTGGCTAAATATGTTGATTTGTAGTAGGTTTGATGGTTGGAAGTGGAGTTTTGATGGATTTTTTATTTATTATTGATTTTGCTATTTTTATATAGTAATTATTGTTTAGTCTTGGATTGGTGGTTTGCTATAGTGTAAAATGGAGTTTGTATATGTTGGATATGATTGGTTGCGAAAAATTTCTGGTTTGGTGCGGAAATTCCAGTTTAGGGTTTCAACTTACCCTGTTCTGCCCAGTTCTGTTCGACCATGATAGAGGCTGAATCAGCCTTAGGTTAAAACATGAAAGTTGTAGGAAATAATGTTTTATATCTGTCTATAGAATTTCAGCTCAATCCGAGTGCTGTACCATGTGAAAAGACAAAAATACCCCTGACTGCCATAGGTAGAGCTTCATGGACAGTTTTGACATTTCACCAATCTGACCATGTCTGTTCACCGTGATCTGTACTGAATTAGCATTTGGCCAAAACACGGAAGTTGTAGTGCTATGTCTTAAACATAGTGCAGTTAACTAGCCTAATTGTGAGATTCTGATTCTGTAATTTGAAATTTTGACCTGGATACACTATGATCTAGGTTAAGTGGTCTTCATCAAAGTTGTAGGTCTTTGTCTTAGCTTCAAAACGGTATAAATTGCAAGAGGTAATTTAATAAATTACCTCAAAGTTGTAGGCCTTTGTCTTCATCAAAGTTGTAGGCCTCTCTCTTTTCTTTTCTTTCCCAAAAGGTAATTTAATAAATAAATGAAGTAAATTGGCTAAAATAACAAGATCTAACACACCAAATGCACAGAGAGGCATATACACAAAGAGACATATCAAGTTATACAAATAATCAAAAGCAGTCAATATTACATATGTAGGTATTAACATACCACAAACAAAAGTCATGCAGTAACAATACAAGGGCAAATCAAAAGAAAAGGCGATATATCGTCCCAGTCTTAGTTAAAATAACCCCGTCCGGTCTCTCACGCCACTTTCTATCCAAACTGGACATCCGTTGACCTCTTGTACTCATTCTAGCCAAACAAAGCCTATTCATGTTCCCAAAATGCAAGTCTCAAGTGCTTAGTATCACCTCAACTCTGGAGTACTCGAGCACGAGAACTCGAAATAAGATAATTCACATCTCAAGCTAGCCAGTCCCAAGAGTAAACTATCTATGTGAGACCCCGTAATTTTTTCATTTTCTGGGTTTTATTCTATTTAATGGCATATTTTTCTGCATTTTCTTTATTAGAAAAATTTTTTAGATAATTTTTATGAGCAAATAGGGTTTTTAAATTATTTTTCTAGTATCGGTTAGTTTTTGAGAAATTAAGAGCGTATATCGGACGTGGGACCCACTAGTGCGGAAAGTTCGGTAAAATTCGGCCAGTTAGGTTAAGTTTCGTATACCGGGATTAATTTAGCAGGTACTAAGAGATAATTAGAGGTTACCTTAAGTGGATTATTGTTGGAGAGACAAAAGGATAACCATGAACAAAAAGGGTGCTAGGTGGCACTTTTCTATTGGTCATGGACTTTGACCATTTAACTTTACCTTTACCATATAACAAAATTGATCCAAAAATCTCTTCTTATTTCTTTCTTGTTGGCCGGCCTTCTCACAAGGAGAAAAGAAAAGAAACTCTCCACAATCTTACTTCTAATCTTGCCCAATCTCTCAATTAAACCGTTTAATCTTCAAATTACTCCATAAAACCTCTTAGTTTAGTGAAGTTAAGCTTGGTTGTGAAGTGGTTTGGAAGATTAAGGTGCCAAGTTGCTTCTTTTCTTGGGTTGTTAAGGTGAGTAGCTAAGGGACCTCTCTTTCTTCTCAATAATGCTTAATTAGTGACTTATGTGAGATGAAGTGATGATTTTAGTGGTTATTTCGTGACTTTTGGTTGGAATTGGTGAAGTTTTATATTTATTCATGATTTTTCTGTTTTCACATGATTAATATTGTGTGGCCATGCATGATGGTCTAGTATGGGTTAGAATGAAGCTTTGGTATGATAATTGTAAGGATTAGTGGAAAATTTCTGGTTTGAAGCAAAAATTTCCAGATTAGGGTTTCCATTTCTTCTCCTTCTGCCCGGTACTGTTTCCACTAGTTAGAGGCCGAATTAGCCTTGGGTTAAAACATGAAAGTTTTATAGAATGTTGTTTTATAGTAGTCTACAAAATTTCAGCTCAATCGGAGCAACGTAGCCTATGAAAAGACCGAAATACCCCTGCTGTCCTGTTTCTACCCGAACATGTTAATCAGCTTCTGTAATTAGTTGTTTTGACCCGGAATACCACTGATTTGGTTTTCGATGTCTTCTTAATACTTATAGCCTTGTATCTTAGCTTTCAAATGGCTTTAGAATTACCTGAATTGGAGTTGTGTGTACTAAGATATGAGTGAATGAATCAGGACTGCTAGTTGAACTGCGAACTGGAAAATCTGGAGTTGTTTTGGTAAATTTGACCTAGATACATTGCAAACTGGACTGGGCGGCCTTCTTCAACCTTGTAGCCCCCTGTCTTAGCTTCTAAATGGTGTAAGTTTCACCTCAATCCGATAAGCGTAGCCTCGGATGTGCCCATTCCACAAAAACACATCAAAACAGTCTTTTGTAAACTTCGTTTCCACACTTGTTGTTAGCTTAAATTTTACCCTTGTATTGACTTGATCATATTGAGTGGCTGTTTATGTTATGTGTAATGTTGGGATTGATTTAGGAAAACAATGAAGCCATAAATGGCTGGAAAATAGGAAAATACAAAGGGCGTGCTGCCCAAATTTTCGCTCGAGGGCTAAGTTTCTATTTGAACTTGTATATTTTTCGTTTGGCAAATACTATGACCGTTTTCCATCTTAAAACATGATACCTTTTCCATTTGAACCTTCAAATGTTTATTTACTACTTCATACCAAAATATAGAGTTATGACCTAAGGTTTTCTCAGCCAAGACATGTAGGCCATAATACCTACTTGAATGTATATTGATTTTGAGCCACATAAACGATTCCGAAAAATAATATTTCTGAGCCTATCTAGTTGGATTCCGATTTGACTTGGATTCAAGTGTTTTCCATTGGAACTATTATAACCCTTTGAGTTTGGTTTATGACACCCTAGTTGTTTCCGTCCACAGATCCAAATGGCTTTATTTTCACTTTAAAGTCACCTTTATCCGTTTTACTCGTAACTAGTCAAGTTCCTTGATTCCACTTACTTGTTTTGCTAGATGAATTGTAATATTCTTTCTCGTCGAATCATAGGTTTTCTCGGTGACCGAGGGTAAGATCCGATAGGACATTTTGGACGTTATTTTGTATAATTCAGTGAGTGTTCCTTGTTTGCTATATTTTCTTGATTTCATGACTTGTATTATTGTTTGATAACGTGTTAAGTGCTTTCAATGATTTCCAAAACGAGTTTTCTAGGCGGGTGTGTACTTTATCGCACCCGACCTAAATAAATGTGAAATTTTTAAAGATTGAATGATTGGAACGTTACTTATGCATGAATGTAAGCCTTTTGGCTGAACTGGGCCCTGCCCCTTGTTACCGATTGACTCGAGCTAGAAGCGGACTCAATCGGGCGATTTGGTGACCTGGGTGAACGTTTGGTATACTCGAGTATTACCTTGTAGGTTGGTGGAGCCTGGCCAATGTCCAGGAAGGGTTGAATGAAATGAACGAACGAACGAACGAGGGTTTTATTGATAAATGAAAAATGCATTTTCAAACGAATGAAGGAATAAGGGGAATAACAAGAGAACGAACGAATGAACGAACGTATCCTTTTCATGTGTGACTTATTGTAAATGTTGTAAATGTTTCTTGACTTATTGTTTGATTTATGGCTTGATTCTATGTTCAGAACCTCACCGAGCTTTTAGTTCATCCCTTTAGTTTTGTTTTCCTTAACAGGGGAAGGCAAGCAAGGGCGAGAGCTCTGTATCGACTGGCTAGGTCTAGTTTTGGTTTTGTTTTGGTTCTCGCCCTAGTGCTTGGCACGGACTGGTTGTATGGTGACTTGAGAACTTTTGTATTCTCGACGGTTGTACTTCTTTCTGAGATAGCAATGTATATAAGTTTTGTTTTAAGTTTTGGATCCTCGTTTTGCTCTTTCTTGTGGTTCTATTTCCGATTTGTGTGAGTGAACGACTAAGTCCCGGCGAGAGCTGGGCAGGTGGCCCGCCGAACTCTCTGGTTCACCTAAGGGGAAAGTGGGGCTATCACAGTTGGTATCAGAGTTTAGGCTTCAGATCTCTGTAGTGTATCCTAGGCTAAAGTTTAGGATGCCAGACTGTGGGAATTTGATTTGACTTGAAAGTTAAGCAATTGACGGATAAAACTTATAGCTGCTTCGCGTGGTCTCGGCGCAGAGTGACCCTGGACTAAGTGGTGAATAAGTATGAGGGACTAAGTGAAGCTATGAATTGTGAATGTTATAGGCCTTAAATCTTTCTCATGGTATCTGAGGACCATAGATAGGTATGTCAGGTAGGAATTCCGATTGTAGATAGTTTACTCTTGGGACTGAAGCTCGAGGTGTGAATTATATTATTTCGGATTCTCGTGCCTGAGTACTCTAGAGCTGCGGCGCTGCTAAGTACTTGAGACTTGCATTTTGGAAACATGAACAGGCTTTGTCTGACTAGAATGAGCACAAAAGGTCAGGGACATCTAGTTTGGATAATAAGTGACGTGAGAGATCGGACGGGCTGATACTGGGACGACTTCACCTTTTCCTTTTGATTTACCTGTATATTATTACTACATGACGTTAGTATACCTGTGTGTACATGGTTATCTGTCCAACTTGATATGTATTTGTGTATTTGCTTATCCGTCTTCTTGATATGGTGTGTTATGTGCGTATATGTTTATTTGTGTATTTGGAATGCTAGAATTTGTTACTGTAGTTAATTTACTGTGTTTATTTACTAAATTACCTTTTTGGGGGAAAAGTAAAGAAAAGAGAGAGGGAAAACATATATATGGACGGGAGACGTAGTCGTGGACGTGGAGCTAGTCGTGGACGTGGAGCTAGGCAAGCTCAAGAATCGAGAGAAGAAAGAGAAACAGTGGCCGAGCAAGAACAGGGACCGAGGGTTGAGGCTGGAGATCAAATGGCGACGGCGATGCAACAAATGACAAATATCCTGGCATGACTGGTAGATCAACAAGGTCAAATGCCAGTGAATCAACCCCGGAATCCTGAGATCGGAGAGGATAAGGCTCTTGAGAGGTTCCAAAAGTTTCTACCTCCGAAATTTCAAGGAGGGCCTGATCCGGATATAGCTGAGCAGTAGTTGGAGGTAATGATTAATATCTTCGCGGCTTTGAATTACACGGAGCAAAGACAAGTAAATTTTGTTGTATTTCAATTCGAAGGACCATCCCGCGCGTGGTGGAATGTAATTAAGGCCAAGTGGGAAAGAGAACAGACGGTATGGACATGGGCGAACTTTGTAAGGGAATTTAACGAAAAGTATCTCCCACCTTTAGTCCAAGAAAGGAGAGAGGACGAATTTATTGGGTTGCGTCAGGGAATCCTAAGTGTGGCCGAATATGAGACCAAATTTACTAGACTGTCTAAATTCGCTTCCGAATTGATGGTTACGGAGCGACGGAGAATAAGACGATTCATACAATGACTAAATTTGGAAATTCAGGAGGCATTAGCAGCAGTTCAAGTTAATACATTTACAGAGGCTCTTGAGAAGGCCCAAAGAATTGAGGATGTGAAAGCCCAAGTAAAAGCCTTTCAAACGCGGAAAAGAGATACATCCAGCAGTATACCTGAGGAATCCGGAGAAAAGATAATGCTCTCCAAAGTGCAAAAAGTGAACCATTCACCTCGCTTACCTTGGACATTAAGAACATTAGATGAAAGGTCCATGAAAGGAAGTCAGATCGGATCAAATGACATTTCTCGAGAAGATCCAACAGTAGCTCCTCGATGGGCCTGTGGATACTGTGGAAAGGCAAATCACACTGAGAATGATTGCTGGCGGAAAGGGGGAAAATGTTTGATTTGTGGGAGTAGCAATCATCAACTTAGCAATTGCCCGAAAAAACAGCCACGAGAGGGTGGTACTCAACAAGTGGAAGGAACCAAACCGAAACAAACTCATGAAAGAAGAAACCGAACAAAAGTATCAACACAAGTTTATGCCGTAGATCAGCACCAAGTTCTGGGGTCCTCCGAGGCGACGGAAGGTATGAATTTCGAGGTCGAAATTCTTTTAAGGGGGAGAGAGTGTGAGGACTCGCAAATTCCTTATATTTTTCTCAAAAATGCCCTTTTATTTGGAAATTATTCATTTATTATAGCCCTACTACCCAATCATTCCCCAATAAGTGCAAATAAACCTAGAAAGTGGGGTTCACTCTACGTTTTCAGGATTGGAGCAAATTAGGGTTTTCGCGATTTTTTCGCCGGATGATTTTTCGGTACAGAGCAAGGCTCAAATTTGGTGATTAAAAGTGACTTTTAGGTGAGAAATGATGTGTGATTAGGAACAATGACATAAGGTTAGTGAATAGGAAGTAAAAACTCTAGTATGTGTGATTTAAAGAAAAACGGCGCGAACCGCTGGATATCGCGCACTACCGATTGAACGCACCACTGGACCACCACTTTCTTACCACATGAGCTCATTAATATTTGAGCAAAATATCCCCTCATTTCCAGCTGCCTTTGACTGAAATTTGTGGCCAAAAATGCAAGGGAGAGAGAGAAAAATTTGCATGGCTTTGGTGGTGCCAAGTGTCACCACCTCATGGCTCCTTGATTAATTTTTTTTCTTGCCTTTTTATCCTTCATTTCAGCCATCTTTCTTCTTCATTTTTTCTGGTCTTGGCCGAGAGAGAGAGAGAGAAAAACCCCAAGAGAGAGTTCACCATTTCTTCTTGAAATCTAGTCACCAAGTGAGGAAGAAGGAAAACTAAACCGATTAAAGTCATCCTTGAGTGTTTATCTAGTGAGGTGTTGGTGAACTTTTGAAGGGGAAAGCAAGGGTTGCTCTTGGTAGACACTTAAGCAAGGTAAGGATGATGATTTTCCCATTTCTTACTCTTCATCTTGTTTAAATCAGCTTAGCATCTCAAATTTGTGGTGAATAATGGTTGTTATCATTCTTGGGTGTTGTTTTTCCTTGTGGATACATGAATTAGGGTTTGATGAATTGCTGCCAAACTTGATGTATGATTAATATATGTTGTATCCAATATTGTATAGGGGGTTTTGGTAGCAAGTGAAGCAAGAAATGAAGAAAGTTATCATTGGAATCAAAAATTCCAGATTTCTGGAAAATTTCACCCTGTTCTATCCGGTTCCAGTTCGTATGGTTAGAGGCCGAATTAGGCTTGGCACAAAACATGAAAGTTGTATAGAATGGCATTTTATAGTTTCCTACAAAATTTCAGCTCAATCAGAGCAACGTATCCTATGAAAAGACCAAAATACCCTCACTGCCCTAGGTTGTATTCCAGTGTTCCGTGTAGACAGTCAGTCTATTTGGCTGTGTTTATTCACTATGATCCGTACTGATTTAGCCATTTTCCAAAATATGAAAGTTTTAGTACTCTGTATTATCTTTTCAACGCCACCAAGAACCCTTAAACGGACCTTGGTAGACTGAGATATGGCCATTTGAATGCAGTACGGTTAAATAGCCGATTAGTTGGAATTAGGTTATGTGAATTGGGAATTTGATTAGGTTACACTGGGAATTGGACTAAGTGATCTTCACAAACATTGGAACCTTGTGTCTTAGCTTCGAAATGGTATAATTTGCAACTCAATCCGATAAGCATAGCCTCGGATGTACCCATTCCGCAAAACCCCGTCGAAACTGTCTTTTGTAAACTTCATTACCGCACTCGATATTAGCTTAATTTTTGTTCTTGTATTGTCTTGAGCCTATGGAATGGTTATTGAAATGAAATTGTGTTATGGATAACCTTGGGTTTGATTGAGTAAAAGGATGAAGCCATAAATGGATGGAAAATAGGAAAATACAAAGGGCATGCTGCCCAAATTTTCGCTCGAGGACTAAGTTTCTATTTGAACTGGTATACTTACGTTGGGTCTATGAAACCCTAGTTATTTTTGTCCACGGGTCCAAATGTCCTCGTTTCACTTTAAAGTCTTTTTGTACGTTCTACTCAATTATTGTCGAGCTTCTTTGATTGCACCTAATTGTTGTGCTAGATGATCTGTAATATTCTTTCTCGTTTAATTTAGGTTTTCTCAGTGACTGAGGATAATATCCGGAAGGATATTTTACCCGTTATTTTGCGTACATAGGTGAGTGTTTCTTGTTTGTTATATTCTCCATGACTTCATGACTTGTTGTTGTTGTTTGATGATGTGTTAAGTGTTTTCAAGGATTTCCAAAACGAATTTTCTAGGCGAGCGTGTACTTTATCGCACTTGACCTAAATGAAATGTGAAATTTTCAATGATTTAACGATTGAAACATTAGTTGCGCATGATGTAAGCCTTTTGGCTGAATTGGGCCCTGCCCTTCGTTACCGATCGACTTGAGCCAGAAGCGGACTCGATCGGGCGATATGGTGACCCTGGGTGAATTTGATATACTCGAGTATTACCTTGTAGTCCGGCCACGTCCAGATGGGTGGAGTCCGGCCAACGTCCGGATGGGTGGAGTCCGGTTAACGTCCCGAAGGGAATGAATGAACGAACGCAGACACGAGGGTTTTACTTCTCAAAAAGGAAATTTTCAAATAATTGGAGGAATAAGGGGAAATGTCAGGGGAACGAACGAACGAACAAATAGCTCCATGTGAGCCCGTATCCATTTAATGAATGTGTTGCTATCGCTTTCCATTGTAAAAATTTCTTGAATTATTGATACTCCATGTTTAACGTATTGAATTGACTATCTGACCATGTTTAACGTATTGAATTGACTATCTGACTATGTGTTCGGAACCTCACTGATCTTTTAGCTCACCCCTTTAGTTTTGTTTTCCTTAACAGGGGACGGCGAGCAGGATGATAGCATAGACTAGCCTAGTCTAGTTCTTTTGTTTTTTTTTTGTAATGGTTCTCACCCTAGTGCTTGGCACGGGCTGGACGTATGAAGGATTGAGAACCTTTGTATATTCGATCTTTATACTCCCTTTTGGGATGGCAATGTATATAAGTTTCGCTTTAAGTTTGGATCGCTGCCCTATTTATTCTTGTGATTTATTCCGATTTTAATTGAGGACTGTAGTGAACGACTGAGTCTCGGCGAGAGCTGTGCAGGCGGTCTGCCGAACCCTCTGGTTCGCCTTAGGGGGAGGTGGGGCTGTCACAATCTTCCTTTGAATTTTCTTCTAATAGAGTATTGTCTTGATCATGAATTATGAGTTTCTTAAATTCTTCTTGAACATCTACATCATCATCCTCACAACAACTCTTGGAAATATCATCATTAGATTCATCAAATGTAACATGTATGGTTTTTTCTATAGCAAGAGTCCTTCTATTATAGACCCTAAATCCTCTTTTGTTTTCACAATAACCCAAGAAAATACCTTCATCGGATTCTTATCAAATTTTCCAAGATGTTTCTTGATATTTAAAATAAAACATTTATAACCAAAAATTTTGAAATATCCAACAATTGGCTTTTTACCAAAAATCAACTTTTAAGAGGTTTTGTTCAAAATTGGTCTCAAGAGAACTCTATTCATTGCATAACAAGTCGTATATATAGTTTCGACTCAAAAATATTTTGGTAAGTTGCATTCACTTAACATGGTTCTTGCGGTTTCTTGAAGAGTTCTATTCTTTCTTTCAACAGCACCATTTTGTTAAGGAGTTCTTGCAATTAAAAATTCATGAGTAATTCCATTTTGATCAAAAAATTTTGAAAAACCACAAAATTTAAATTCCGAACCATTGTCACTTCTAATCTTAACAATTTTCAACCCAATCAGATTTTGAACTTTTGTGAAACGGGAAACAAAATTTTTGAAGGCATCATCCTTGTGTGCAAGAAACATCACCCAAGTGTATCTAGAATAATCATCAACAATGACTAAGTAATATCTCTTACCACCCAAACTAGCAATTTGTGTAAGAACAAACAAATCAAGATGTAAAAGCTCCAAAGGTCTTGAAATAGAAACACATTTCTTGGGTATAAAAGAAATTTTGACTTGTTTTCCAAATTTATAAGCATCACAAATTTTGTCCTTTTCAAACTTAATTTTTGGCAAGCCTCTAATAAGATCCTTTTTGAAAATTTCTTTTAACAAATCCATGTTGAAATGACAAAGTCTTCTCTGCCACAACTAAGGATCTTCATTTGAAACTTTATGGCATTTAAAGTTAGAGGAATCAACATTTTCAAGAATAACTACATAGATGTCATTTAATCTTTTTCCTTTGAAAATGATATTAAAGTTTGAGTCAAGAACAAAACACTCATACTTTTTGAACAAAATAAACAAATTTCTATCACATAATTGACTAACACTTAGCAAGTTATAACTCAAATTATCAACTAAAAGAACATTGTGAACAAAAGTTTGGCCATTCTTAAGGGTAAATTCCCTTTTGACCCCCTAAACTATACCCTATTTCTCACTTCAATCCCTAAACTTCTTAATGGGACACTTAAATCCCCAAACTACTGAATCCGTCCCAATTAAGTATAACCGTTGACGGACTCGACAGAATCATCAGGGTTTTTTGAGCGTGCAAAACAAGCGCCGTTAGTGAGATTAGATACGCCATGAAAACTGAAATAGCCAGGACATAATTGTAATTTCGCCCGTTAGGTATAAGGGGAAAAGAAAATCGAGGGAAACGGCTTTGTTTCTGTCGTCTTCACCGTGGATTTGAACACAGAGAGAGAGAGAGAGAGAGAGAGAGGGACGGTGTGAACGAAGTTAGCAGATTTCTACTAATCTATACCCTTGACATGTTTGTGACCGTGAGTTAGAAGTGACTGGCATTATAAAATGGGAAAGTCAATATCGACATTGAAGAGGGCTGATGGAGAAATGAGGTCGCCAATGAAGAACAAGAAGAGAAAGGCCACTCCCGGTAAGAGAAATGATATTAAAATGTCATTATTTGCTTGTTGGATAATAGCATATATAGTAGTTGGGTTATTGTGCTATGTTGTCGGTTAGGTTTTGTAGTGATATTGTGTACTGTAAAAAGGGCCAGATTGACCTCTGTATGTTATACCCTGTTTGTCATAAATTATGGTAGACAAAATTGTTTAATGTTGAATGTATGGGCAATTTGATGATTTGGGGTATTTTTTAAGGCAATGTTTATGCTGTTCAAACCGTAATGTTTCCTGTATTTCAGACATTGTGGTCCCCGATCCACTGTAAAAGGTGTAAAAAAATTAATTATTGAATTAAAATTTTTTTTTCTTTGAACCAGGAAATGGTGATAGTGGAACTTGGCCTGAACCTTTCTCCTTAAAGATACGCCATCAAGTGACCTTCACAGACTCTCCTAACAAACAGTATATAGAGGGACGGGTTGATTTTATAGATAGATGCAACCCAGAAATGTGGTCATTAGTAGCTCTAGACAAATGTGGAGTCCGTCTTGGGTATGATGCAAAAGATCGTTTTGGGTGGTATTATCTGCTACCAGAGATGACATTGGATACAAGCTTGGTCTTTTGTATGTGTGATAGCGATTGTGAGATGATGGTGAACACATTACCACCACATAGGGTGGCAGAAGTGTTTCTTGGAGTTTTGTCACAAGGTTGTCCACAGGCTATAGCACCCTGTAGTACTGGGCCAGAAGTAGAACCAGAAACTACAGCCAAGCAAGCAAAAGTCTTGATGTTGAACCAGAAAGTATTGAAGTAGCACCAGAAACTGCAGACAAGCACGCAAAAGGTGCTGATGTTGAACCAGAAAGTGAGGAATTTTATCGTGTTGCTACTGAAGATGAAGCAGAATATGAAGACGTTAACAGCAAAGCGACTGAAACTCAAATTTTGGTAGAAAAGAAAGCTGATAATAGGAGTGATACTGCAAAGGAGCAAAAAGATGTTGAAGGCTGTGATGAAGCTTCAAATGCACAAGTCAGAGAAGAAGATGACTAAAGTAAAAATTGTAATAAAAATGCACAAAACATAGCTAGCAATGAAGGTGGTGTAGGGGAAACAGAATGTGATGCTGCCAGACAAGAAAAGGAAGAAAATGGAGTCAATGTTGATGAGAAGATGGCAGATTCAGACTATGAGGATCAAGGGGGAGACAATGACATATTAGACGAAGCCATCAAAATTGGTCAAACATTTGGAGGAGATCTAGGTGCACATTCAGCTGGCCCTTCCATTGCAATAAACCTGGTCCTTCTGATTGAAGTGAGCAAAGAAAGAAGAAGGCAGGAAGGAAGAGAGACCCACCCATTGAAATTAACTGCTGTGATGACTCGGATATGATTAACATTGATGACATTGAATCAGAATATGACTCGAATGATTCATTTGAATTGAAGAGTCAAAGTGAATCCAATGAAGATGGGAATAGTAAGACAAGGAGGCCTAAATTTTCAGTTTTTAATGAGCAAACAGACATGAAAAAATCAAAGTTTGAAGTTGGTCAGAAATTCACATCAGTCATTATATTCAGGTTGGTTGTAAGAATCCAAGCAATTATGGATGGGAGAGATGTGTATTTCAAGAAAAATGATACACGGTGGGTGAGAGTGAAATGCAGAAGTTGTGACTGGCAGCTATTTGGGTCTAAAATGCAAGATGAAAATACCTTTCAGATAAAAACACTTAGTGATGAGCACACTTGTGGAAGAGTGTTCTACAATAAAAACATGACATCTAGGTTGGCTAGCAAACTATTTGTTGATGAGGTAAGGAAAACGCCATCTATGACAGTGCATGAGTTGATGACCAAAGTAACTGAGGAGTTAAATGTTGATTTCAACCTTAAGCAAGGATATAGAACACTTAGAAAAGTTAGAGACACTATTCAGGGGTCCCATGACAAACAGTACACCATGTTGGAATCATTTTGTGGTGAATGGAGGAGGACAACTATGGGATCTACTGTGTTTGTTGAGACTGATGTAGATGAAGATGGTGTTTCTAGGTTTAGAAGGCTGTATATGTGCTTAGAACCAATAAAGAGAGGTTTTTTAGCTGGTTGTAGAAAGTGGATTGGGTTAGATGGTTGCTTCCTAAAAGGTCCATATGGTGGGCAGCTTTTGTCAGCAGTTGGAATGGACGGTGATAACAAAATGTTTCCCTCGGCAATGTCAATTGTTGGGGTAGAGAATTATGATAACTGGAGTTGGTTTTTAGGATTGCTTGTACAAGATTTAAAAATTGAAGACTCTAGTTGCTGGTGCATTATGACTGGCAAACAGAAGGTAGTATTTATTAATACAAATTAATAAATTTGTTATCCATTAACTATTTATGTTATACTATTGATATTAATGTGGCATATGTGATTGTTGTGCTGTGTTGCACAGGGACTACTTCAGGCTGTTAGGGACAAACTTCTACAAGCTGAACATAGGTGTTGTGTCCAACACCTTTACACTAACTTCAAGCAAATGCATAGAGGTCTTGCTCTTAAAGATAGGCTTTGGAGATGTGCAAGGGCTTCATATATGACTCAGTTCAAAGCAGAAATGGAGATGATGAAGCAAGAATCAAAGAATGCATATGCATGGTTGGATGAAAAGGACCGCATACTTGGTCACGGGCTCATTTCAAGACTGACTGGATTGGATTGCGATATACTGGTTAATAATATGTGTGAATCTTTTAATTCAATTATATTAAAGGCACGATCACTGCCTATCATAGGCATGTTGTAAACTATTTACTTATATTTGTTGAAGAGAATGGAGAAGAATAGAGAGACAATGTCCAAATATGAAGGTTAAGCTACTTGCTTACTATTTTTTATCAGCACTTCTTTCTAGTTATCCTGTGTTTAATATCTAATTTGCCCTTTTATTTGTCAGGTCTCTTATGTCCAGCAATTTTTGACATTCTTGAGAAGGCCAAGAAAGAGCAATGCATGTGCATCTGCTATTACGCTGGCACAATGAAGTATCAGATATGTTGTCCTTTTGGTGACCAGTTTGTCGTTGATTTGGGGAGCAAGACCTGCACTTGTAGAAAATGGCAACTGAGGGGAATCCCATGTGGCCATGCAGTGGCTGCTATTTATAGGAGACGTGACAAGCCAGAAAAAAATGTGGCACCCATCTACTGGAAGACTACATACATGAAGAGTTATGAACCTGTATTGAATCCAATCAATGGACCTAATCTGTGGGCCCCAATAGATTTACCACCAATGAAGCCTCCAAAATATGGGAAATCACCTGGAAGGCCAAAAAAGGCGAGGAAAAAGGAACCAGATGAAGATAGGAACAGGCAGTCACGTGTGAATCCATCTAAACCTCACAAAGTTAGCAAGGTTGGCACTAAGATGAGTTGTAGTCTGTGCAAGAAATATGGCCATAATAGGAGGAGCTGCCCTGAAAAAAATCAGGAAACTGCTCCAGTAGAAAGGGAGGAGATGGGCATATGGATAAGGAAACTAGTGGGACCAGTACACAACAAACAGATGCTATCAGAAATGAAACAAGGCATACCAGTACTGGTCCAACTACTTCTAATGTCACTCACTTAAGTACACAAGAGAGCTGCACGGCTGCTCCTCAAAGTCAGACTCAACAGAAAATTGGTGGAGAACAACCAGTCAAGGGCACAAGAAAATGCTCATTTTGCAGGAAACCTGGCCATTCAAAGAAAGGTTGCAAGCTGAGGCAATGGACCTTTAGAAACTCACTGGACATGACTGGAGAACTTGGACTCAACAGAGCTGCAACTGATTCTCTAATCAACCCATATGAGACAGCTTCAAACAATACTGAATCTGGACATGTAAGTGCTTCAAAATTTCAGTTTTTATACTGTGTGAGATGTGAAAATGTTCACTCTCCTATTAACTACTTCTTATCTTGTGACATGTAGTTGAACTCCAATACTGGTGACAAATTTATTCACACAGTCCAGGGATAACAATGAAACCACCAAACTCATACATTGATGATAGGCAGACAGAAGAGCTTGGTTCAACTAGCCGTGTCACCGGACGACTTCAACCAACCCCCTTCACTTGGAGGGGAAACATGTGTGTAAATCTGTCTACATTGCAGGCAGCAACAGGTCACATGAATCATTCAACCACCATTGCCAATATGCAGCTCCATAGGAATGCAAATGAAACTGCAAAGTTAGGAAATTTAAATCAGCCTCCAAAATAGTTGTGTTTTGTAAATGCCAATGTGCAGCTCCATGTTTAGCTGGGTTTTGTGAATTTATGTTGCTTTGTAGGGAGCTGATGTTTTGTAAATGGCAAATGATGTTGTTAATGCCAAGAAATTCCAGCTGTTGTTTTGTAAATTTGTGAAACTTCTGGTCTTTTGGTGTAAGGCTAAACATGCCTTCTTCTTAAATGATCAAATTCAGTCCATTTTCAATTGCATTTATTGTGTCAAACAGTGGATGGTGTTACAAATGTTTACAGGTGTATCATCCATTGACAAAAGTAGTTCAATAAGTTGGGACACTTTAGTCCCTCAACTACATAAAACGAATGATTTATAAACAATACTTCATTACATAGGGACACTTAGGTCCCTAAAGTTCAAACAAAAGAGCATGTCAGCCCCTATTGCTTCTTCAAGCATAGCTACATTACACCAGAAACCGCATCTTATACAGAGAGATAAAATTACATCTTTTCCATCCCAATTACATAGCACCATTTTCCCTTTACTACAGCGTTGCTTCTTTTCCCACATAGATGGACATTTTCTTGTCAAACTCCAATGATGACCTTTATGGCCCAGAGTTGAACAAAAGGATCCATACAACAGCAACAACCCAGTGAACAAACAAGTACATCTTCAGCCTTCTTAGTTTTGCTTCCTGCAACTTTGAGTTCTCTTGCAACCTCTCAATCTCTGCCTCCAATTTATTTTTTGTTCTTATTAGTCTAGGGATTATATCCTTCGACCTTTGACACATCTCAAGATCCACCCAATCCAAATACCTGCATCCCTTTGATTCCTGCATTAACAACACCATTGAGAGAGTAAATACAAGTTTACTTAGGTGCATTGCATACAAATCAAAACCATAGGGGAAGAAATGCAAACAGATATAATGGAAATGGAATCACCCTGTAATTTGGACATCGACAAAACCTTCTTCGTGGGTTTAAATCAGTCCATAATGTCATCATCAATGCTTGTTTTCCACAGTTGCATGTGTCCCTAACCATCTCTCCTTGGTCTTCTTTCTTATCTTCAGATTTCCGCCAGCTCTCAACCAAGAAGCTCTTACCCCTCATTTCGGTAATTAGGGCACAATCCGTCCCTTTTATGCATTGGATTGGGTCAATTATTTGACCCGATTGTGCTTGATAAAAGGAGGGAAAGTTTCCCTCCTTTGTGCTAAATACGGTTATTTCTTTTTCTTATTATATCTTTTCTCTGAATTTCATCCCTGCCCTTGGTCAGCGGCGCTTGTTTTGCACACTCGGAAAACCCTGATGATTCTGTCGAGTCCGTCAACGATTATACTTAATTGGGACGGATTCAGTAGTTTGGGGACTTAAGTGTCCCATTAAGAAGTTTAAGGATTGAAGTGGGAAACAGGGTATAGTTTAGGGGGTCAAAAGGGAATTTACCCAAAAATGATAAAAAAAACAGCACAGTTCTATAATTGACTGAAGTATATTGGCATGATGGTTGAGACAATTTACAGCGTTAATTACTTTTGGAAGTTTCAAATATATAGCTAATATTCTGATTTTGCTGTTTTAGGAGAAAGATAAGGAAGGATTTTAGTGACTATGGACGAATTCTAGTTTATTCGAACTAACGAATAAGTGGCATTCAAAGGTTTATGTAATTATTGGTTTGTATTTATAAGTTCGATAAACAGTTCTATATCCTCTCGGAAGGGTATGTCAGTGCCTCGCTCCACATCATAAGTTAAATATTTTTAAATGCGGTTGTTGGATTTGGGGTGTGACATTTGAAGTTTGAGTATCCCTCTAAAAATCTCCATTTTCATGTGGAGGCTGCTGAACAATTTTCTTCCTTTTCCAGAGGTGTTACAGAAATTGGGAGTCCATTTGCCATATAAATGTCCTTGTTGCACAAATGCTGACAGTATATATCATTCTTTCGCTGTTTGCACTTTGCAGTAAAGCAAGGGACACATGCAAAGCTTTCGAAGGCTCCTGGAAATCCCCTCAACTCAAAGACTTAAGACATCTTCCTCAAGCTGCAACATTGGTGGTGTTTCTCCAGCAAATCATCACCTATCGGAGAAGTAATTCTGATCCTGCCTACTTTGATTTGTTGGGAGTTATGGAAAGCTTGGAATCGATTCCAAATTGAGGGAATTCTACTTTTGTCGGCACAAATCATTCATCAAGTGCATGTTAGTTTGAATTTAATAGCATATGCATGGCCGTTTCAAAATCTGAAGTCTGCAGACATCAGGCTCATTTCTCTTGGAGTGGTTCCATTTCTTTTAAAAAGGAAACGGATGAAGCATTTTCCAATCTTTTGGATAAGAGCTTCAGACAATGTTTTAAAACTGAATGTTGATGGCTCGTCTTTGGGAAATCCAGGCTATTCGGGAGGAGGAGGAGTCAGGAATAGGGGGGAAGCGCTCTGGCAACATTCTCAACTTTTTTTGGTCTTTGTTCAAAAATAGAAGCCGAAGCCAAAGCTTGGCTCGAGGGTCTTCAACTATGCCTGTCCTTAGGTCTCACGCACGTCGTCGTTGAGGTGAACTCACGGGTGCTATTATCTTCTATTTCTTCTAGCTCCCCGGAGAATGAACCAGTACATGGCAAGTATTAGAAGGTTTAGGTCCCAAGGCGATTTCTTTTTTTTTTTTTTTGAATACAATAGGTTCTATACTATATCTACTCCTATTCTATAATAGGGGAAGGGGGACCCTAAGGGGTTAAAAGGAAAACTCGACGGGGATTGAACTACCACCGGTTTAGACAAATACGTACTCCTACTCTATACTAGGAAGAAGGGGGATGCTAAGGGGTTAAGGAGATCGACTGAATCACCATCAGTTCAAACGGATACCTACGCACTCACTAACGAAACATTTCAAAAAAATTTAGATATTAGAATGTGGGACAAAGAATTTGATCCCTTGACTTACACCTAAGTAGAGCATCGGTTCCAAGGCGGTTTCACCTTCTCACATATCTACAGAGAGGCCAAGTCAATTGCTGATTTTTCGCTAAGCAAACTGCATCGAATGGGGCCTCTACGAGGTTCTCTCAATTTTACAATCCTAGGCATGCCAATGGACTTATTAGACTAGATAGGATGAGCTTTCCATACTTTCGTTCGGTGAAGGAGTAGCACTCCTTGTTTATTGGCTTTCTTTGATTGTATCATTTGAGATAAGGCTTTAGCCCCCTTGTTCATTTAATTAATGAAATTAAGGTTGGCATCCCTTCACCATCGACAGAGCTTTTTGCCAAAAAAGAAAAAAAATTACTTCTGTTGTCATTTCAACTAAAACTTGAACCAAATCTCAAGGAATATTTAGTCATAATGTAAAGGGCAAAAAAAAAAGATTGCTAAAGAGTCAAAGTAAAATATCTATGCATCTAAATAACTATTTGTAATTGTATAGTTGATATAATTGTGTTAATATCTTCTATAATAAGGTAAAGCCAAAATTGTAAATTTCAATTGTACAGTGTACACCAAACCAATCAAATATGTATAAGAAATGTGAATTTCTTTTACGTATGACCTCTTTCGTGGAGGAGATAAAGTGTGTTTATTAAATTAGACTAATTTTATGAGTACTCTATCATACGTGATTAAATTATAAACTATTAGGTTGCATTTAGATTGAGCAATTTGGCAAAGGATTTGAAATCCTTTCAAATCCCTCTGGTTGTTTAAATTATTTCGAAGATATTTAAATTTATGAATCACCAATTATTGTAGTGAATTTAGAGTATTATGGCTATGCTAGTTATCAAATGACAGTGCTTAAGATCTACTTCAGTTTTATAAGAGGTTCAACTCAATAGTTAGTTAACCAAAAAAGGATATTAAGAGGTTCAACCAAATAGTTAGTTAACCCAAAAAAACTTTTAAAAGTGGAAAGCCATGGTAACTAAAATATGGAAAATCATGCAGTATGATAGAAACTGTAACTTCCTAAGACATTAATTTGGATAAGTAGAAAATAAAACAAAGTCTTTGTTTTTTGGAAAGCAGATATTCAAGATTAATTGGCCAAAAAAGAGAGAAAATACTAAATTAAAGCATTTGTAAGTATAAAAAGGAGAAAAAACCGTTTGCATTAGTAGTGTTGTCTATATGCAGCTGCAATAAAAACATTAAAGAATAAATGAGTTCTTAAATCACAAATGCTTTCATGCCAACAATCTCAATATGAAAATTAAAAATGAAACAATAATTTTTCAAGTTTACTGCTAGGCTTATGTCATATTAGATATCTTAATGTTTTACTCTCTTAAGTCTTACTAAACAAACAATTTCATTTAGATATTAAGAATCATGGTTGTAGCTCTTAGGATTATGTACCTATATTTCATAATTCTATTGAACTGAGTCCATATAGAAATAAAAGTCATAGCTAAATAATATTGATATTTGTAAGTTACATGAGTTTGTATAAGTTATATCCTTTAACACAAAAACAACCATTATCAATTATGATACAAAGTAAAAACTCATAATGGAAAAATAAAAGTTATCACAAAATGTTATATTAAATATTCTCAGAAAAGTGAGACAGCCTTTTTCTTATTTTTGAGAAGGATATCCCTTCATGCATTACACATTAAAGCAGATAGTAAACTAGAGAATGGATGAAAAAAGAAAGTCTATAAAGTTTGTAAACTATACAAATCTTTATTATTTTTATCGATTTTTGCTCCATTTGGATTCCTTATTTTTTGAAAAACAAGTTTTTTTATATACAATTTTATAGTAATATACAAACAAAAACAATTCCAAAAACACCACATCCATACAATATATCAAAAACAACTCTAAATATATAAAAAATAAAAAATAAAATTTACACCATTTTCTTCTTCCATCTATCACCACCACTCATACCCACCACCGCCACCATCCCTTCTTTCTCCTCTTTCCTCTACCTCTCTCTTCCTCCTCCTCTCCTCCCTTTCCGTTTCTCTCGCTTTTCTCGCCACACCCCACCGCTTCCTTTCCCTCCCATATCTGCCCTCGACCAAAGCCTATAATCTGGCCGCGATATCGTGACCAGAGGTCTCGATCTGTCCAATGGGGAAGAGAAGGGGTGAGGCATGGCAGGAAAAGAAAGGAGAAGGGAAAGGAAGGAGGGGAGGAAAAAAAAGAAAGGAAGAAGATGGGAGGAGTAAAGAAATGGAAGAGGGGGGGAGGGGGAAGAAAGAGGGAAGGAGAAAAAGGGAGAGGAAAGAACGAGGAGGAGGAGAAGGGTAGGGGTGGTGGTGGTGATGGTGATGGTAATTTTTTAAAAATACCAAGAAAAAAAATTTAAACTTTAAAACTACTGCAAAATATATCCTAAAAATACCTCCAAAAATTTCATGAAAAACATGTACGATAAAAAATTTTTCATATACACTATTATAATAAAGTATTTTAAAATACTCTAAAAAACCGTTAATCCAAATGGAGCCGCACTAGTCGTCCAGAAAAGTTTGTAGAATGTGTTCAATCTTTTTGCTTAGAATTTGAAGTTTAATGGTTTAATATATATTTTCCAACTTAATCAATTGCATCTTTTTTTCATAAAGTCATGGCCATAGTTTTGCACTTGATAGTGGATTCCTTTTTTTTTTTAATTTGTTCTAAGAACAATACCATAGGACCAATTCCACTCTAAGCATCCATAGATTCTCTAACATTTGATTTTCTTGCTTACAATGAAATCATTTTGATTAAGTTCAATATCATATATATAATCGACATTACTCATTTCCGCAAGTGCATTTTCCTAGTTCCCTTAAATGTGTGTTCATTACTGTGTTTTATATCAATATCACATGAGACCCTACGTATATATTTATTGCCTAAGAAAGTAGAAATCTCTTCATCAACATATCAAGTGACAGCATGCCTTCAATGTTCTATTGCTTTATTAGCACTTACACAATCATCAGTTGCTCTTATACAAGGCATCGACCACATGACACATGAACCAACATCCCACAGAAAGACAATACAGTCAGCATCAGTAAAGCAACGCTCCATAATGCAGATTCCTACTCGTTGTGCTTACCAATGGGTTGAACAGTGGTGAATGAAGGCAAGATCTGCACTTCTATGCATACTGAGGTCTTGATACCAGTACATATGATTATTTTCTAGATGCCATGAGGCCCACAGCCATGCCTCTGATTTGAATAGCAAAAGCTGGAGAGAGGCAAAGAAATCTTATTAAAGAAAGAACAATCTTATTGGCATACTCAAGGATAATGATGCTGATAAATAAGAATGATAAGAGAGTACACTTCATCTAAATGACTCCAGCGGTCAAGAATGCAAATAATCCATAATGCGCAAAAAATGGCTGTAGGCCTCATGGCTTCCACAGAATGGTTGTTTCTGCAATCAAGAAGTAACAACAATGTCACGATAAGCCTTGTCAGCTCCAGCTCTGCAATAATATGGTCCCTGTGAGTTATCAACATAAGTAGATAAAGAGCCGAAGGCCTCTGATGACCTGGAATGGTTTTCGTCGTCCTCTCACGTGCCGCACATGTCAGTCACCAGCCTCTTTTTTTCCCCGCAATGCGCCAAATACTTCCTCTCTAGGGTTTTCTTAAATTTCCTCCGCCGCCGCCGCTTTCTCTCTTCTCCCCTTCTCTCCTTCGCCTCACCTTTATCCTCAGAAGCTAAACCCATCCCAACAGTCCTTGATCAGATCTTTCCCTCTTCCTCTTGCTCTCAAAATCTTTATTATCTCTCCTTCTCCTTTCCTTCCAACTCTTTGATTTTATTCTTGAATATTACTTCAATTTTTTTATTTTTTTTCTTTATTCTCATGTTTACTGCGCCTGCCTGCCGTCCCCAATTCCCCACTCAACTCGCCACACCGGCTACTACGACCAATTTGTCATGTCTCCCAGCTCCGGACGTCACAGAATTTAAAAGCTACCAGTTGCCACTTTCTGCTGGTCCCTAGGCTTTTCTTTTCAATCCACAGCACTCCACCCGTCCATCCGGCCCAAGCTTACAGCTAGATGAAGGAACAAAGCATAGGCCTCCACTATCCGTGCCAACTGCCTATTTGTTCCGTGTTTTCATTTAACATTTGAAGCTTCAAACCCTGTAAATGATACCTAACCTTTTCCACAATCGTCTTTTGTGAGAACCCGTAAATCCCCTAATAATTTTCCTAGGGTTTATTTCCTTTAATGGCATGTTTTCTGCATTTTCTGGCTTAGGAAAATTCTCCTGGTGAATTTTATGAGTAATTATAGTTTTTAGATGATTTTTCTAGTATTGGAGAGTTTTTGAAAAATTAAGAATCTATTGTGGACGTGGGACCCACTAGCGCGAAAAGTTCGGAAAAATTCGGCCAATTAGGTTAAGTTTCGGATACTGGTTGAAATTTATCGGGTGTTAAGAGATAAGTAGAGGTTGAGATGTGATTGATGTGAGAGAGACTTAAAGGATAGAAATGCTTTAAATGTAGTGACAAGTGTCACTTGGTGAGTGGTGGCACTTGTAGGACAACTATTCATTTTCTTGACTTTTGACCAATTGTTTAAATATCTCAAAAATCACACAAAATTCATTCTTATCTTCAACTTCTTGGCCGGCTCTCTCTCTAGGAAAAGAAAGAAAACTTCTCCAATTTTCAAGCTTCCAACTAGCTCAAATCCTCCAAAACAATTGCTTAAATTTGTTTCTACTCCATAAAATCCCTCCATTTGGTGCTAGTAAGTGATTTTGTGGAAGTGTTCAAGGAAGCTAAGGTGTCCTACAACTCTCCCTCTCTTGTGTTCTAGGTAAGTGGTGTTTGAACTTCCTCCTACACTTAATGAAGCTTAAGTTGTGCTTAGTGGTAGCTAAAGTGCTGAAATTTGTGGTTTATTTCTTGGTTTGAGATGAATTGGTGAAGTTTTTAATTTATTGGTGATTTTTCTGGTTTAATTTGATCAAGATGCTGTGGCTATCCATGATGATTGGAAATGGTATATAATGATTCTAGAAGGTGGAAAAAGTGGAAGATTGCAAGTAATTTCTGTTTTGGAAGAAATCTGGAAAATTAGGGTTCTTTGGTTCTTCATTCTGTCCGAAATTTTAGGTCATAGATAGAGGCCGAATTGGCCTTAGCTCAAAACATGAAAGTTTTAGGGAATGATATTTTATAGGTGTCTACAAAATTTTAGGTCAATCGGAGTAGTGTAGAATGAGATAAGTTGAAATTACTATTGCTATTCTGGTTTTACCCGAAATTGGGATTTGCTTCTGTAATTGGTTGTTTTGGTCTGGATTGCTTCCGAATGAGTTGTTGAGGCCTTCTGATGAAATTTAGCCCTGTTTCTTAGATTTCAACTGGTTTTGGAATTTCTGGATTTGAACTTGTAGAGCCTGAGTTATGATATTTCCGCTAAAATGCGTTTTGGTGAATCTGTTTTACCTTTTGATGTAGTATCTTGCATTTTTGACCTGTTTGCACTCAAAACTGGGTTGAGTGGCCTTCTGTGATGTTGTAACCCTGTCTTTTAGCTTCAAAATGGTGGGTCTTACACCTTCATCCGATAATCATAGGGCATTTGGTGCCATTACCGCAAAAAGAAGTCAAAAAACTATTTTTTCAGGGCCAAAGCTAAGTGCATTTCTGAATTTTCTGGTTTTCTCTAATGATTGTACATGCTTATGGAACCCTATTGGGGTCATATTTGGCATTGGTTTATGACTCGTTATCGAGTCTCCTTGTACTTGTTTGCATGTTTTAAGGCTTGCTTTCATTCCGGTCATTTCCTAGCTAACTTTTGTACTCGTACTACTTTGAGCCTAGTGAACGGTTTTTGGGAAATGAGATGACTTTTGTGTGAGATGTTGGGACTGATTTGAGGAAATAATGAAGCCATGATGGCTGGAGAGTTAGCAAATTTAGGGGAAGTGCTGCTCGATTTTCTAGGCCGTTTGGTTCCTTTAAGTTGGATTTGCCTTTTGGTAGAAATGAAGGGCTTTTGGGTTGTTGAACCTACGTCTTCATGTTACCTTTTTGTTCCCAAAAATCATGTTTTGCACCCCTGCATTAGTAATTATTTGGCGAGGCATACGACTAGTAGTCGAGCCTCACATGTGCATTCTGTTTACTCGATTCTGGAAGTGGAACCTTCAATTGGTTTATTTTGATTATTTTAGGGTTTCTTGGCGATTAAGGCCAATCTGAAGTGAAAACTTTTGAAGTTGAGCCGGTGAGTGTACCACTCCCCTCCATTGCTGTTTAACTTGATTTCTGCTCTGCAATCTGTTTATTTGTTTGAGACGAGGGTGTACTTTATCACACTCGTTCTCTTGTCTGTTCATATGCCAATTTACTATGCAAAATTTGAATCTGTTATCTGTGTCTGCATCTGTTCGGATTTCTATGACCTATGAGCTCAGTCCTGTGGCTAAGTTATTCGAGTCGGGCTGGCAAGGGCCTGGATGATTAGATAACGAACCACGGTAGTCTGTTCGGGGATTTTGGGTATTGAGACCCTTGATTCCGGGTATACTCGAGTATTACCATTTTGTTCATTTGAGGTGAGCGGGCCCGGTAAAGGGGTGTTTGGTGGACGGAATTCGGTGCGAAGTGGGTGTACGGACGCGTTGGTTCTATATACGTTGACGGAGAGTCAACCGGTTTGGATCAAGTACTGCGCTGGAAATTTGGCTCCTGAGAGCCACCTGTATCCTTCCTATGTGAATCATTAGTTACTTTACTTTACATCTGGCATGTGTATCTGATTTGTTAAATGTGAAATGCCATGATTTTAATGCTATCTGTTTGGTACCTCATTGAGCGCAAGCTCACCCCATTCTGTTCCTTTTGTCTTCCTTACAGGAAAATAAACCCTTTTGGTCTGGATTTGACAAATGGCTGCCAAATTGAGCTAGTTGAACATATCTTTTGTATAGCTCATGTATTAAAACCCTAAGTGTACTTTTGGGGCGTTTTCTCTTTTGATTTGGCAAACCGTGTATATGTATTAACTTTTGAAATCTTTTGTATGTCATTTTGGATTGTAATCGCTAAAGTTCAGATGTGAATGTTTGCGTGCTCTTTCGGTTGGGTTCTGACGGGTCGGTTACTATCATGGCCCACTCCGGATTTCATTTTTCTTATTTTGGGTTATTTTGCCATTTTGACTTGCTTACGCTCGTTGGTAAGTTCCGGAACGCATTAGATAGCTCTAATCTGCACCGTTAGTCCTGGCGAGAGTTGGGCAGGCAGTCCGCTAACCCCTTTGGTTCGCCTTAGAGGAAGGTGGGGCTATCACAGGTGGTATCAGAGCCATATGCCGACAGTTGGGACTTTACGTCCTTCGTCTGGAAAAGCCCCGAGCCTCTCGTTCGTGAAGAGTCACGAAGCGAAACTCTCCGTAGGGGATGCCCGCGTGCGGGTTGCAAGCTGATAGGTACCCTGTGATGTGACCCTGAGAACTGTCACAGGTGGTATCAGAGCCACTTCGCGTGGTCTCTGCGCGGAGTGATACTGGGCCAAGTGGTGTTGTGGTCCTAATTTCATGAATATGTCTAAGTGCTCGTTTGAGCATAAGTTATGAATCGAGCATGTGATAAGTGTACGAATCATTATCAGGGGACTCGAGGAAGCTAGGTATGTATGTCGGGTAGGAATCTTTAATAAGGATGGTTTACTCTTGGGACCGGCCGGCTCGAGTTGTGAATTATCTTAGATGGGATTCTTGCGCTCGGATACGAAAGATATGAGAGTCTAGGTTAGAAAGGATTTGGTGAACTAGAAAGGCCATTCCTCGGTGGATCGTCTATGTTTGTACTTGACTTAACTGGCTGTATATATGTGTGTGGCTTAATTTTGACCGGCTTGTATATATATGTTTTGATCTTGTTTGGAATGTATAAATGTGTGTTACCATAAAAGTTTTGAGTGTTACTTACATGCATCGTGCTTATTTTGGTTTAGTATTATTGCCTAAACCAAGTAAAACTCATGGAAGGTACACGGAGTGGTCAGGGACGTGGAAGGTAAGAATTTACTGAACCTGGCCAGTGAAGGGGTACAGATCTGTTAGCTAAGTATAATGTTCAATTTAATCCCGGAGTAGTCAATGATAAGGAATTTCGAGGACGAAATTCTTTTAAGGGGGAGAGAGTGTGAGAACCCGTAAATCCCCTAATAATTTTCCTAGGGTTTATTTCCTTTAATGGCATGTTTTCTGCATTTTCTGGCTTAGGAAAATTCTCCTGGTGAATTTTATGAGTAATTATAGTTTTTAGATGATTTTTCTAGTATTGGAGAGTTTTTGAAAAATTAAGAATCCATTGTGGACGTGGGACCCACTAGCGCGAAAAGTTCGGAAAAATTCGGCCAATTAGGTTAAGTTTCGGATACTGGTTGAAATTTATCGGGTGTTAAGAGATAAGTAGAGGTTGAGATATGATTGATGTGAGAGAGACTTAAAGGATAGAAATGCTTTAAATGTAGTGACAAGTGTCACTTGGTGAGTGGTGGCACTTGTAGGACAACTATTCATTTTCTTGACTTTTGACCAATTGTTTAAATATCTCAAAAATCACACAAAATTCATTCTTGTCTTCAACTTCTTGGCCGGCTCTCTCTCTAGGAAAAGAAAGAAAACTTCTCCAATTTTCAAGCTTCCAACTAGCTCAAATCCTCCAAAACAATTGTTTAAATTTATTTCTACTCCATAAAATCCCTCCATTTGGTGCAAGTGATTTTGTGGAAGTGTTCAAGGAAGCTAAGGTGTCCTACAACTCTCCCTCTCTTGTGTTCTAGGTAAGTGGTGTTTGAACTTCCTCCTACACTTAATGAAGCTTAAGTTGTGCTTAGTGGTAGCTAAAGTGCTGAAATTTGTGGTTTATTTCTTGGTTTGAGATGAATTGGTGAAGTTTTTAATTTATTGGTGATTTTTCTGGTTTAATTTGATCAAGATGCTGTGGCTATCCATGATGATTGGAAATGGTATATAATGATTCTAGAAGGTGGAAAAAGTGGAAGATTGCAAGTAATTTCTGTTTTGGAAGAAATCTGGAAAATTAGGGTTCTTTGGTTCTTCAT
This sequence comes from Coffea arabica, assembly GCF_036785885.1. Taxonomy (NCBI): domain Eukaryota; kingdom Viridiplantae; phylum Streptophyta; class Magnoliopsida; order Gentianales; family Rubiaceae; genus Coffea; species Coffea arabica. The sequence continues at coordinate 29,689,224 of NC_092316.1, read as the reverse complement.
TCTGTCCGAAATTTTAGGTCATAGATAGAGGCCGAATTGGCCTTAGCTCAAAACATGAAAGTTGTAGGGAATGATATTTTATAGGTGCCTACAAAATTTCAGGTCAATCGGAGTAGTGTAGAATGAGATAAGTTGAAATTACTATTGCTATTCTGGTTTTACCCGAAATTGGGATTTGCTTCTGTAATTGGTTGTTTTGGTCTGGATTGCTTCCGAATGAGTTGTTGAGGCCTTCTGATGAAATTTAGCCCTGTTTCTTAGATTTCAACTGGTTTTGGAATTTCTGGATTTGAACTTGTAGAGCCTGAGTTATGATATTTCCGCTAAAATGCGTTTTGGTGAATCTGTTTTACCTTTTGATGTAGTATCTTGCATTTTTGACCTGTTTGCACTCAAAACTGGGTTGAGTGGCCTTCTGTGATGTTGTAACCCTGTCTTTTAGCTTCAAAATGGTGGGTCTTACACCTTCATCCGATAATCATAGGGCATTTGGTGCCATTACCGCAAAAAGAAGTCAAAAAACTATTTTTTCAGGGCCAAAGCTAAGTGCATTTCTGAATTTTCTGGTTTTCTCTAATGATTGTACATGCTTATGGAACCCTATTGGGGTCATATTTGGCATTGGTTTATGACTCGTTATCGAGTCTCCTTGTACTTGTTTGCATGTTTTAAGGCTTGCTTTCATTCCGGTCATTTCCTAGCTAACTTTTGTACTCGTACTACTTTGAGCCTAGTGAACGGTTTTTGGGAAATGAGATGACTTTTGTGTGAGATGTTGGGACTGATTTGAGGAAATAATGAAGCCATGATGGCTGGAGAGTTAGCAAATTTAGGGGAAGTGCTGCCCGATTTTCTAGGCCGTTTGGTTCCTTTAAGTTGGATTTGCCTTTTGGTAGAAATGAAGGGCTTTTGGGTTGTTGAACCTACGTCTTCATGTTACCTTTTTGTTCCCAAAAATCATGTTTTGCACCCCTGCATTAGTAATTATTTGGCGAGGCATACGACTAGTAGTCGAGCCTCACATGTGCATTCTGTTTACTCGATTCTGGAAATGGAACCTTCAATTGGTTTATTTTGATTATTTTAGGGTTTCTTGGCGATTAAGGCCAATCTGAAGTGAAAACTTTTGAAGTTGAGCCGGTGAGTGTACCACTCCCCTCCATTGCTGTTTAACTTGATTTCTGCTCTGCAATCTGTTTATTTGTTTGAGACGAGGGTGTACTTTATCACACTCGTTCTCTTGTCTGTTCATATGCCAATTTACTATGCAAAATTTGAATCTGTTATCTGTGTCTGCATCTGTTCGGATTTCTATGACCTATGAGCTCAGTCCTGTGGCTAAGTTATTCGAGTCGGGCTGGCAAGGGCCTGGATGATTAGATAACGAACCACGGTAGTCTGTTCGGGGATTTTGGGTATTGAGACCCTTGATTCCGGGTATACTCGAGTATTACCATTTTGTTCGTTTGAGGTGAGCGGGCCCGGTAAAGGGGTGTTTGGTGGACGGAATTCGGTGCGAAGTGGGTGTACGGACGCGTTGGTTCTATATACGTTGACGGAGAGTCAACCGGTTTGGATCAAGTACTGCGCTGGAAATTTGGCTCCTAAGAGCCACCTGTATCCTTCCTATGTGAATCATTAGTTACTTTACTTTACATCTGGCATGTGTATCTGATTTGTTAAATGTGAAATGCCATGATTTTAATGCTATCTGTTTGGTACCTCATTGAGCGCAAGCTCACCCCATTCTGTTCCTTTTGTCTTCCTTACAGGAAAATAAACCCTTTTGGTCTGGATTTGACAAATGGCTGCCAAATTGAGCTAGTTGAACATATCTTTTGTATAGCTCATGTATTAAAACCCTAAGTGTACTTTTGGGGCGTTTTCTCTTTTGATTTGGCAAACCGTGTATATGTATTAACTTTTGAAATCTTTTGTATGTCATTTTGGATTGTAATCGCTAAAGTTCAGATGTGAATGTTTGCGTGCTCTTTCGGTTGGGTTCTGACGGGTCGGTTACTATCATGGCCGACTCCGGATTTCATTTTTCTTATTTTGGGTTATTTTGCCATTTTGACTTGCTTACGCTCGTTGGTAAGTTCCGGAACGCATTAGATAGCTCTAATCTGCACCGTTAGTCCTGGCGAGAGTTGGGCAGGCAGCCCGCTAACCCCTTTGGTTCGCCTTAGAGGAAGGTGGGGCTATCACAGGTGGTATCAGAGCCATATGCCGACAGTTGGGACTTTACGTCCTTCGTCTGGAAAAGCCCCGAGCCTCTCGTTCGTGAAGAGTCACGAAGCGAAACTCTCCGTAGGGGATGCCCGCGTGCGGGTTGCAAGCTGATAGGTACCCTGTGATGTGACCCTGAGAACTGTCACAGGTGGTATCAGAGCCACTTCGCGTGGTCTCTGCGCGGAGTGATACTGGGCCAAGTGGTGTTGTGGTCCTAATTTCATGAATATGTCTAAGTGCTCGTTTGAGCATAAGTTATGAATCGAGCATGTGATAAGTGTACGAATCATTATCAGGGGACTCGAGGAAGCTAGGTATGTATGTCGGGTAGGAATCTTTAATAAGGATGGTTTACTCTTGGGACCGGCCGGCTCGAGTTGTGAATTATCTTAGATGGGATTCTTGCGCTCGGATACGAAAGATATGAGAGTCTAGGTTAGAAAGGATTTGGTGAACTAGAAAGGCCATTCCTCGGTGGATCGTCTATGTTTGTACTTGACTTAACTGGCTGTATATATGTGTGTGGCTTAATTTTGACCGGCTTGTATATATATGTTTTGATCTTGTTTGGAATGTATAAATGTGTGTTACCATAAAAGTTTTGAGTGTTACTTACATGCATCGTGCTTATTTTGGTTTAGTATTATTGCCTAAACCAAGTAAAACTCATGGAAGGTACACGGAGTGGTCAGGGACGTGGAAGGTAAGAATTTACTGAACCTGGCCAGTGAAGGGGTACAGATCTGTTAGCTAAGTATAATGTTCAATTTAATCCCGGAGTAGTCAATGATAAGGAATTTCGAGGACGAAATTCTTTTAAGGGGGAGAGAGTGTGAGAACCCGTAAATCCCCTAATAATTTTCCTAGGGTTTATTTCCTTTAATGGCATGTTTTCTGCATTTTCTGGCTTAGGAAAATTCTCCTGGTGAATTTTATGAGTAATTATAGTTTTTAGATGATTTTTCTAGTATTGGAGAGTTTTTGAAAAATTAAGAATCCATTGTGGACGTGGGACCCACTAGCGCGAAAAGTTCGGAAAAATTCGGCCAATTAGGTTAAGTTTCGGATACTGGTTGAAATTTATCGGGTGTTAAGAGATAAGTAGAGGTTGAGATATGATTGATGTGAGAGAGACTTAAAGGATAGAAATGCTTTAAATGTAGTGACAAGTGTCACTTGGTGAGTGGTGGCACTTGTAGGACAACTATTCATTTTCTTGATTTTTGACCAATTGTTTAAATATCTCAAAAATCACACAAAATTCATTCTTGTCTTCAACTTCTTGGCCGGCTCTCTCTCTAGGAAAAGAAAGAAAACTTCTCCAATTTTCAAGCTTCCAACTAGCTCAAATCCTCCAAAACAATTGTTTAAATTTATTTCTACTCCATAAAATCCCTCCATTTGGTGCAAGTGATTTTGTGGAAGTGTTCAAGGAAGCTAAGGTGTCCTACAACTCTCCCTCTCTTGTGTTCTAGGTAAGTGGTGTTTGAACTTCCTCCTACACTTAATGAAGCTTAAGTTGTGCTTAGTGGTAGCTAAAGTGCTGAAATTTGTGGTTTATTTCTTGGTTTGAGATGAATTGGTGAAGTTTTTAATTTATTGGTGATTTTTCTGGTTTAATTTGATCAAGATGCTGTGGCTATCCATGATGATTGGAAATGGTATATAATGATTCTAGAAGGTGGAAAAAGTGGAAGATTGCAAGTAATTTCTGTTTTGGAAGAAATCTGGAAAATTAGGGTTCTTTGGTTCTTCATTCTGTCCGAAATTTTAGGTCATAGATAGAGGCCGAATTGGCCTTAGCTCAAAACATGAAAGTTGTAGGGAATGATATTTTATAGGTGCCTACAAAATTTCAGGTCAATCGGAGTAGTGTAGAATGAGATAAGTTGAAATTACTATTGCTATTCTGGTTTTACCCGAAATTGGGATTTGCTTCTGTAATTGGTTGTTTTGGTCTGGATTGCTTCCGAATGAGTTGTTGAGGCCTTCTGATGAAATTTATCCCTGTTTCTTAGATTTCAACTGGTTTTGGAATTTCTGGATTTGAACTTGTAGAGCCTGAGTTATGATATTTCCGCTAAAATGCGTTTTGGTGAATCTGTTTTACCTTTTGATGTAGTATCTTGCATTTTTGACCTGTTTGCACTCAAAACTGGGTTGAGTGGCCTTCTGTGATGTTGTAACCCTGTCTTTTAGCTTCAAAATGGTGGGTCTTACACCTTCATCCGATAATCATAGGGCATTTGGTGCCATTACCGCAAAAAGAAGTCAAAAAACTATTTTTTCAGGGCCAAAGCTAAGTGCATTTCTGAATTTTCTGGTTTTCTCTAATGATTGTACATGCTTATGGAACCCTATTGGGGTCATATTTGGCATTGGTTTATGACTCGTTATCGAGTCTCCTTGTACTTGTTTGCATGTTTTAAGGCTTGCTTTCATTCCGGTCATTTCCTAGCTAACTTTTGTACTCGTACTACTTTGAGCCTAGTGAACGGTTTTTGGGAAATGAGATGACTTTTGTGTGAGATGTTGGGACTGATTTGAGGAAATAATGAAGCCATGATGGCTGGAGAGTTAGCAAATTTAGGGGAAGTGCTGCCCGATTTTCTAGGCCGTTTGGTTCCTTTAAGTTGGATTTGCCTTTTGGTAGAAATGAAGGGCTTTTGGGTTGTTGAACCTACGTCTTCATGTTACCTTTTTGTTCCCAAAAATCATGTTTTGCACCCCTGCATTAGTAATTATTTGGCGAGGCATACGACTAGTAGTCGAGCCTCACATGTGCATTCTGTTTACTCGATTCTGGAAATGGAACCTTCAATTGGTTTATTTTGATTATTTTAGGGTTTCTTGGCGATTAAGGCCAATCTGAAGTGAAAACTTTTGAAGTTGAGCCGGTGAGTGTACCACTCCCCTCCATTGCTGTTTAACTTGATTTCTGCTCTGCAATCTGTTTATTTGTTTGAGACGAGGGTGTACTTTATCACACTCGTTCTCTTGTCTGTTCATATGCCAATTTACTATGCAAAATTTGAATCTGTTATCTGTGTCTGCATCTGTTCGGATTTCTATGACCTATGAGCTCAGTCCTGTGGCTAAGTTATTCGAGTCGGGCTGGCAAGGGCCTGGATGATTAGATAACGAACCACGGTAGTCTGTTCGGGGATTTTGGGTATTGAGACCCTTGATTCCGGGTATACTCGAGTATTACCATTTTGTTCGTTTGAGGTGAGCGGGCCCGGTAAAGGGGTGTTTGGTGGACGGAATTCGGTGCGAAGTGGGTGTACGGACGCGTTAGTTCTATATACGTTGACGGAGAGTCAACCGGTTTGGATCAAGTACTGCGCTGGAAATTTGGCTCCTGAGAGCCACCTGTATCCTTCCTATGTGAATCATTAGTTACTTTACTTTACATCTGGCATGTGTATCTGATTTGTTAAATGTGAAATGCCATGATTTTAATGCTATCTGTTTGGTACCTCATTGAGCGCAAGCTCACCCCATTCTGTTCCTTTTGTCTTCCTTACAGGAAAATAAACCCTTTTGGTCTGGATTTGACAAATGGCTGCCAAATTGAGCTAGTTGAACATATCTTTTGTATAGCTCATGTATTAAAACCCTAAGTGTACTTTTGGGGCGTTTTCTCTTTTGATTTGGCAAACCGTGTATATGTATTAACTTTTGAAATCTTTTGTATGTCATTTTGGATTGTAATCGCTAAAGTTCAGATGTGAATGTTTGCGTGCTCTTTCGGTTGGGTTCTGACGGGTCGGTTACTATCATGGCCGACTCCGGATTTCATTTTTCTTATTTTGGGTTATTTTGCCATTTTGACTTGCTTACGCTCGTTGGTAAGTTCCGGAACGCATTAGATAGCTCTAATCTGCACCGTTAGTCCTGGCGAGAGTTGGGCAGGCAGTCCGCTAACCCCTTTGGTTCGCCTTAGAGGAAGGTGGGGCTATCACAGGTGGTATCAGAGCCATATGCCGACAGTTGGGACTTTACGTCCTTCGTCTGGAAAAGCCCCGAGCCTCTCGTTCGTGAAGAGTCACGAAGCGAAACTCTCCGTAGGGGATGCCCGCGTGCGGGTTGCAAGCTGATAGGTACCCTGTGATGTGACCCTGAGAACTGTCACAGGTGGTATCAGAGCCACTTCGCGTGGTCTCTGCGCGGAGTGATACTGGGCCAAGTGGTGTTGTGGTCCTAATTTCATGAATATGTCTAAGTGCTCGTTTGAGCATAAGTTATGAATCGAGCATGTGATAAGTGTACGAATCATTATCAGGGGACTCGAGGAAGCTAGGTATGTATGTCGGGTAGGAATCTTTAATAAGGATGGTTTACTCTTGGGACCGGCCGGCTCGAGTTGTGAATTATCTTAGATGGGATTCTTGCGCTCGGATACGAAAGATATGAGAGTCTAGGTTAGAAAGGATTTGGTGAACTAGAAAGGCCATTCCTCGGTGGATCGTCTATGTTTGTACTTGACTTAACTGGCTGTATATATGTGTGTGGCTTAATTTTGACCGGCTTGTATATATATGTTTTGATCTTGTTTGGAATGTATAAATGTGTGTTACCATAAAAGTTTTGAGTGTTACTTACATGCATCGTGCTTATTTTGGTTTAGTATTATTGCCTAAACCAAGTAAAACTCATGGAAGGTACACGGAGTGGTCAGGGACGTGGAAGGTAAGAATTTACTGAACCTGGCCAGTGAAGGGGTACAGATCTGTTAGCTAAGTATAATGTTCAATTTAATCCCGGAGTAGTCAATGATAAGGAATTTCGAGGACGAAATTCTTTTAAGGGGGAGAGAGTGTGAGAACCCGTAAATCCCCTAATAATTTTCCTAGGGTTTATTTCCTTTAATGGCATGTTTTCTGCATTTTCTGGCTTAGGAAAATTCTCCTGGTGAATTTTATGAGTAATTATAGTTTTTAGATGATTTTTCTAGTATTGGAGAGTTTTTGAAAAATTAAGAATCCATTGTGGACGTGGGACCCACTAGCGCGAAAAGTTCGGAAAAATTCGGCCAATTAGGTTAAGTTTCGGATACTGGTTGAAATTTATCGGGTGTTAAGAGATAAGTAGAGGTTGAGATATGATTGATGTGAGAGAGACTTAAAGGATAGAAATGCTTTAAATGTAGTGACAAGTGTCACTTGGTGAGTGGTGGCACTTGTAGGACAACTATTCATTTTCTTGACTTTTGACCAATTGTTTAAATATCTCAAAAATCACACAAAATTCATTCTTGTCTTCAACTTCTTGGCCGGCTCTCTCTCTAGGAAAAGAAAGAAAACTTCTCCAATTTTCAAGCTTCCAACTAGCTCAAATCCTCCAAAACAATTGTTTAAATTTATTTCTACTCCATAAAATCCCTCCATTTGGTGCAAGTGATTTTGTGGAAGTGTTCAAGGAAGCTAAGGTGTCCTACAACTCTCCCTCTCTTGTGTTCTAGGTAAGTGGTGTTTGAACTTCCTCCTACACTTAATGAAGCTTAAGTTGTGCTTAGTGGTAGCTAAAGTGCTGAAATTTGTGGTTTATTTCTTGGTTTGAGATGAATTGGTGAAGTTTTTAATTTATTGGTGATTTTTCTGGTTTAATTTGATCAAGATGCTGTGGCTATCCATGATGATTGGAAATGGTATATAATGATTCTAGAAGGTGGAAAAAGTGGAAGATTGCAAGTAATTTCTGTTTTGGAAGAAATCTGGAAAATTAGGGTTCTTTGGTTCTTCATTCTGTCCGAAATTTTAGGTCATAGATAGAGGCCGAATTGGCCTTAGCTCAAAACATGAAAGTTGTAGGGAATGATATTTTATAGGTGCCTACAAAATTTCAGGTCAATCGGAGTAGTGTAGAATGAGATAAGTTGAAATTACTATTGCTATTCTGGTTTTACCCGAAATTGGGATTTGCTTCTGTAATTGGTTGTTTTGGTCTGGATTGCTTCCGAATGAGTTGTTGAGGCCTTCTGATGAAATTTATCCCTGTTTCTTAGATTTCAACTGGTTTTGGAATTTCTGGATTTGAACTTGTAGAGCCTGAGTTATGATATTTCCGCTAAAATGCGTTTTGGTGAATCTGTTTTACCTTTTGATGTAGTATCTTGCATTTTTGACCTGTTTGCACTCAAAACTGGGTTGAGTGGCCTTCTGTGATGTTGTAACCCTGTCTTTTAGCTTCAAAATGGTGGGTCTTACACCTTCATCCGATAATCATAGGGCATTTGGTGCCATTACCGCAAAAAGAAGTCAAAAAACTATTTTTTCAGGGCCAAAGCTAAGTGCATTTCTGAATTTTCTGGTTTTCTCTAATGATTGTACATGCTTATGGAACCCTATTGGGGTCATATTTGGCATTGGTTTATGACTCGTTATCGAGTCTCCTTGTACTTGTTTGCATGTTTTAAGGCTTGCTTTCATTCCGGTCATTTCCTAGCTAACTTTTGTACTCGTACTACTTTGAGCCTAGTGAACGGTTTTTGGGAAATGAGATGACTTTTGTGTGAGATGTTGGGACTGATTTGAGGAAATAATGAAGCCATGATGGCTGGAGAGTTAGCAAATTTAGGGGAAGTGCTGCCCGATTTTCTAGGCCGTTTGGTTCCTTTAAGTTGGATTTGCCTTTTGGTAGAAATGAAGGGCTTTTGGGTTGTTGAACCTACGTCTTCATGTTACCTTTTTGTTCCCAAAAATCATGTTTTGCACCCCTGCATTAGTAATTATTTGGCGAGGCATACGACTAGTAGTCGAGCCTCACATGTGCATTCTGTTTACTCGATTCTGGAAATGGAACCTTCAATTGGTTTATTTTGATTATTTTAGGGTTTCTTGGCGATTAAGGCCAATCTGAAGTGAAAACTTTTGAAGTTGAGCCGGTGAGTGTACCACTCCCCTCCATTGCTGTTTAACTTGATTTCTGCTCTGCAATCTGTTTATTTGTTTGAGACGAGGGTGTACTTTATCACACTCGTTCTCTTGTCTGTTCATATGCCAATTTACTATGCAAAATTTGAATCTGTTATCTGTGTCTGCATCTGTTCGGATTTCTATGACCTATGAGCTCAGTCCTGTGGCTAAGTTATTCGAGTCGGGCTGGCAAGGGCCTGGATGATTAGATAACGAACCACGGTAGTCTGTTCGGGGATTTTGGGTATTGAGACCCTTGATTCCGGGTATACTCGAGTATTACCATTTTGTTCGTTTGAGGTGAGCGGGCCCGGTAAAGGGGTGTTTGGTGGACGGAATTCGGTGCGAAGTGGGTGTACGGACGCGTTAGTTCTATATACGTTGACGGAGAGTCAACCGGTTTGGATCAAGTACTGCGCTGGAAATTTGGCTCCTGAGAGCCACCTGTATCCTTCCTATGTGAATCATTAGTTACTTTACTTTACATCTGGCATGTGTATCTGATTTGTTAAATGTGAAATGCCATGATTTTAATGCTATCTGTTTGGTACCTCATTGAGCGCAAGCTCACCCCATTCTGTTCCTTTTGTCTTCCTTACAGGAAAATAAACCCTTTTGGTCTGGATTTGACAAATGGCTGCCAAATTGAGCTAGTTGAACATATCTTTTGTATAGCTCATGTATTAAAACCCTAAGTGTACTTTTGGGGCGTTTTCTCTTTTGATTTGGCAAACCGTGTATATGTATTAACTTTTGAAATCTTTTGTATGTCATTTTGGATTGTAATCGCTAAAGTTCAGATGTGAATGTTTGCGTGCTCTTTCGGTTGGGTTCTGACGGGTCGGTTACTATCATGGCCGACTCCGGATTTCATTTTTCTTATTTTGGGTTATTTTGCCATTTTGACTTGCTTACGCTCGTTGGTAAGTTCCGGAACGCATTAGATAGCTCTAATCTGCACCGTTAGTCCTGGCGAGAGTTGGGCAGGCAGTCCGCTAACCCCTTTGGTTCGCCTTAGAGGAAGGTGGGGCTATCACAGGTGGTATCAGAGCCATATGCCGACAGTTGGGACTTTACGTCCTTCGTCTGGAAAAGCCCCGAGCCTCTCGTTCGTGAAGAGTCACGAAGCGAAACTCTCCGTAGGGGATGCCCGCGTGCGGGTTGCAAGCTGATAGGTACCCTGTGATGTGACCCTGAGAACTGTCACAGGTGGTATCAGAGCCACTTCGCGTGGTCTCTGCGCGGAGTGATACTGGGCCAAGTGGTGTTGTGGTCCTAATTTCATGAATATGTCTAAGTGCTCGTTTGAGCATAAGTTATGAATCGAGCATGTGATAAGTGTACGAATCATTATCAGGGGACTCGAGGAAGCTAGGTATGTATGTCGGGTAGGAATCTTTAATAAGGATGGTTTACTCTTGGGACCGGCCGGCTCGAGTTGTGAATTATCTTAGATGGGATTCTTGCGCTCGGATACGAAAGATATGAGAGTCTAGGTTAGAAAGGATTTGGTGAACTAGAAAGGCCATTCCTCGGTGGATCGTCTATGTTTGTACTTGACTTAACTGGCTGTATATATGTGTGTGGCTTAATTTTGACCGGCTTGTATATATATGTTTTGATCTTGTTTGGAATGTATAAATGTGTGTTACCATAAAAGTTTTGAGTGTTACTTACATGCATCGTGCTTATTTTGGTTTAGTATTATTGCCTAAACCAAGTAAAACTCATGGAAGGTACACGGAGTGGTCAGGGACGTGGAAGGTAAGAATTTACTGAACCTGGCCAGTGAAGGGGTACAGATCTGTTAGCTAAGTATAATGTTCAATTTAATCCCGGAGTAGTCAATGATAAGGAATTTCGAGGACGAAATTCTTTTAAGGGGGAGAGAGTGTGAGAACCCGTAAATCCCCTAATAATTTTCCTAGGGTTTATTTCCTTTAATGGCATGTTTTCTGCATTTTCTGGCTTAGGAAAATTCTCCTGGTGAATTTTATGAGTAATTATAGTTTTTAGATGATTTTTCTAGTATTGGAGAGTTTTTGAAAAATTAAGAATCCATTGTGGACGTGGGACCCACTAGCGCGAAAAGTTCGGAAAAATTCGGCCAATTAGGTTAAGTTTCGGATACTGGTTGAAATTTATCGGGTGTTAAGAGATAAGTAGAGGTTGAGATATGATTGATGTGAGAGAGACTTAAAGGATAGAAATGCTTTAAATGTAGTGACAAGTGTCACTTGGTGAGTGGTGGCACTTGTAGGACAACTATTCATTTTCTTGACTTTTGACCAATTGTTTAAATATCTCAAAAATCACACAAAATTCATTCTTGTCTTCAACTTCTTGGCCGGCTCTCTCTCTAGGAAAAGAAAGAAAACTTCTCCAATTTTCAAGCTTCCAACTAGCTCAAATCCTCCAAAACAATTGTTTAAATTTATTTCTACTCCATAAAATCCCTCCATTTGGTGCAAGTGATTTTGTGGAAGTGTTCAAGGAAGCTAAGGTGTCCTACAACTCTCCCTCTCTTGTGTTCTAGGTAAGTGGTGTTTGAACTTCCTCCTACACTTAATGAAGCTTAAGTTGTGCTTAGTGGTAGCTAAAGTGCTGAAATTTGTGGTTTATTTCTTGGTTTGAGATGAATTGGTGAAGTTTTTAATTTATTGGTGATTTTTCTGGTTTAATTTGATCAAGATGCTGTGGCTATCCATGATGATTGGAAATGGTATATAATGATTCTAGAAGGTGGAAAAAGTGGAAGATTGCAAGTAATTTCTGTTTTGGAAGAAATCTGGAAAATTAGGGTTCTTTGGTTCTTCATTCTGTCCGAAATTTTAGGTCATAGATAGAGGCCGAATTGGCCTTAGCTCAAAACATGAAAGTTGTAGGGAATGATATTTTATAGGTGCCTACAAAATTTCAGGTCAATCGGAGTAGTGTAGAATGAGATAAGTTGAAATTACTATTGCTATTCTGGTTTTACCCGAAATTGGGATTTGCTTCTGTAATTGGTTGTTTTGGTCTGGATTGCTTCCGAATGAGTTGTTGAGGCCTTCTGATGAAATTTATCCCTGTTTCTTAGATTTCAACTGGTTTTGGAATTTCTGGATTTGAACTTGTAGAGCCTGAGTTATGATATTTCCGCTAAAATGCGTTTTGGTGAATCTGTTTTACCTTTTGATGTAGTATCTTGCATTTTTGACCTGTTTGCACTCAAAACTGGGTTGAGTGGCCTTCTGTGATGTTGTAACCCTGTCTTTTAGCTTCAAAATGGTGGGTCTTACACCTTCATCCGATAATCATAGGGCATTTGGTGCCATTACCGCAAAAAGAAGTCAAAAAACTATTTTTTCAGGGCCAAAGCTAAGTGCATTTCTGAATTTTCTGGTTTTCTCTAATGATTGTACATGCTTATGGAACCCTATTGGGGTCATATTTGGCATTGGTTTATGACTCGTTATCGAGTCTCCTTGTACTTGTTTGCATGTTTTAAGGCTTGCTTTCATTCCGGTCATTTCCTAGCTAACTTTTGTACTCGTACTACTTTGAGCCTAGTGAACGGTTTTTGGGAAATGAGATGACTTTTGTGTGAGATGTTGGGACTGATTTGAGGAAATAATGAAGCCATGATGGCTGGAGAGTTAGCAAATTTAGGGGAAGTGCTGCCCGATTTTCTAGGCCGTTTGGTTCCTTTAAGTTGGATTTGCCTTTTGGTAGAAATGAAGGGCTTTTGGGTTGTTGAACCTACGTCTTCATGTTACCTTTTTGTTCCCAAAAATCATGTTTTGCACCCCTGCATTAGTAATTATTTGGCGAGGCATACGACTAGTAGTCGAGCCTCACATGTGCATTCTGTTTACTCGATTCTGGAAATGGAACCTTCAATTGGTTTATTTTGATTATTTTAGGGTTTCTTGGCGATTAAGGCCAATCTGAAGTGAAAACTTTTGAAGTTGAGCCGGTGAGTGTACCACTCCCCTCCATTGCTGTTTAACTTGATTTCTGCTCTGCAATCTGTTTATTTGTTTGAGACGAGGGTGTACTTTATCACACTCGTTCTCTTGTCTGTTCATATGCCAATTTACTATGCAAAATTTGAATCTGTTATCTGTGTCTGCATCTGTTCGGATTTCTATGACCTATGAGCTCAGTCCTGTGGCTAAGTTATTCGAGTCGGGCTGGCAAGGGCCTGGATGATTAGATAACGAACCACGGTAGTCTGTTCGGGGATTTTGGGTATTGAGACCCTTGATTCCGGGTATACTCGAGTATTACCATTTTGTTCGTTTGAGGTGAGCGGGCCCGGTAAAGGGGTGTTTGGTGGACGGAATTCGGTGCGAAGTGGGTGTACGGACGCGTTAGTTCTATATACGTTGACGGAGAGTCAACCGGTTTGGATCAAGTACTGCGCTGGAAATTTGGCTCCTGAGAGCCACCTGTATCCTTCCTATGTGAATCATTAGTTACTTTACTTTACATCTGGCATGTGTATCTGATTTGTTAAATGTGAAATGCCATGATTTTAATGCTATCTGTTTGGTACCTCATTGAGCGCAAGCTCACCCCATTCTGTTCCTTTTGTCTTCCTTACAGGAAAATAAACCCTTTTGGTCTGGATTTGACAAATGGCTGCCAAATTGAGCTAGTTGAACATATCTTTTGTATAGCTCATGTATTAAAACCCTAAGTGTACTTTTGGGGCGTTTTCTCTTTTGATTTGGCAAACCGTGTATATGTATTAACTTTTGAAATCTTTTGTATGTCATTTTGGATTGTAATCGCTAAAGTTCAGATGTGAATGTTTGCGTGCTCTTTCGGTTGGGTTCTGACGGGTCGGTTACTATCATGGCCGACTCCGGATTTCATTTTTCTTATTTTGGGTTATTTTGCCATTTTGACTTGCTTACGCTCGTTGGTAAGTTCCGGAACGCATTAGATAGCTCTAATCTGCACCGTTAGTCCTGGCGAGAGTTGGGCAGGCAGTCCGCTAACCCCTTTGGTTCGCCTTAGAGGAAGGTGGGGCTATCACAGGTGGTATCAGAGCCATATGCCGACAGTTGGGACTTTACGTCCTTCGTCTGGAAAAGCCCCGAGCCTCTCGTTCGTGAAGAGTCACGAAGCGAAACTCTCCGTAGGGGATGCCCGCGTGCGGGTTGCAAGCTGATAGGTACCCTGTGATGTGACCCTGAGAACTGTCACAGGTGGTATCAGAGCCACTTCGCGTGGTCTCTGCGCGGAGTGATACTGGGCCAAGTGGTGTTGTGGTCCTAATTTCATGAATATGTCTAAGTGCTCGTTTGAGCATAAGTTATGAATCGAGCATGTGATAAGTGTACGAATCATTATCAGGGGACTCGAGGAAGCTAGGTATGTATGTCGGGTAGGAATCTTTAATAAGGATGGTTTACTCTTGGGACCGGCCGGCTCGAGTTGTGAATTATCTTAGATGGGATTCTTGCGCTCGGATACGAAAGATATGAGAGTCTAGGTTAGAAAGGATTTGGTGAACTAGAAAGGCCATTCCTCGGTGGATCGTCTATGTTTGTACTTGACTTAACTGGCTGTATATATGTGTGTGGCTTAATTTTGACCGGCTTGTATATATATGTTTTGATCTTGTTTGGAATGTATAAATGTGTGTTACCATAAAAGTTTTGAGTGTTACTTACATGCATCGTGCTTATTTTGGTTTAGTATTATTGCCTAAACCAAGTAAAACTCATGGAAGGTACACGGAGTGGTCAGGGACGTGGAAGGTAAGAATTTACTGAACCTGGCCAGTGAAGGGGTACAGATCTGTTAGCTAAGTATAATGTTCAATTTAATCCCGGAGTAGTCAATGATAAGGAATTTCGAGGACGAAATTCTTTTAAGGGGGAGAGAGTGTGAGAACCCGTAAATCCCCTAATAATTTTCCTAGGGTTTATTTCCTTTAATGGCATGTTTTCTGCATTTTCTGGCTTAGGAAAATTCTCCTGGTGAATTTTATGAGTAATTATAGTTTTTAGATGATTTTTCTAGTATTGGAGAGTTTTTGAAAAATTAAGAATCCATTGTGGACGTGGGACCCACTAGCGCGAAAAGTTCGGAAAAATTCGGCCAATTAGGTTAAGTTTCGGATACTGGTTGAAATTTATCGGGTGTTAAGAGATAAGTAGAGGTTGAGATATGATTGATGTGAGAGAGACTTAAAGGATAGAAATGCTTTAAATGTAGTGACAAGTGTCACTTGGTGAGTGGTGGCACTTGTAGGACAACTATTCATTTTCTTGACTTTTGACCAATTGTTTAAATATCTCAAAAATCACACAAAATTCATTCTTGTCTTCAACTTCTTGGCCGGCTCTCTCTCTAGGAAAAGAAAGAAAACTTCTCCAATTTTCAAGCTTCCAACTAGCTCAAATCCTCCAAAACAATTGTTTAAATTTATTTCTACTCCATAAAATCCCTCCATTTGGTGCAAGTGATTTTGTGGAAGTGTTCAAGGAAGCTAAGGTGTCCTACAACTCTCCCTCTCTTGTGTTCTAGGTAAGTGGTGTTTGAACTTCCTCCTACACTTAATGAAGCTTAAGTTGTGCTTAGTGGTAGCTAAAGTGCTGAAATTTGTGGTTTATTTCTTGGTTTGAGATGAATTGGTGAAGTTTTTAATTTATTGGTGATTTTTCTGGTTTAATTTGATCAAGATGCTGTGGCTATCCATGATGATTGGAAATGGTATATAATGATTCTAGAAGGTGGAAAAAGTGGAAGATTGCAAGTAATTTCTGTTTTGGAAGAAATCTGGAAAATTAGGGTTCTTTGGTTCTTCATTCTGTCCGAAATTTTAGGTCATAGATAGAGGCCGAATTGGCCTTAGCTCAAAACATGAAAGTTGTAGGGAATGATATTTTATAGGTGCCTACAAAATTTCAGGTCAATCGGAGTAGTGTAGAATGAGATAAGTTGAAATTACTATTGCTATTCTGGTTTTACCCGAAATTGGGATTTGCTTCTGTAATTGGTTGTTTTGGTCTGGATTGCTTCCGAATGAGTTGTTGAGGCCTTCTGATGAAATTTATCCCTGTTTCTTAGATTTCAACTGGTTTTGGAATTTCTGGATTTGAACTTGTAGAGCCTGAGTTATGATATTTCCGCTAAAATGCGTTTTGGTGAATCTGTTTTACCTTTTGATGTAGTATCTTGCATTTTTGACCTGTTTGCACTCAAAACTGGGTTGAGTGGCCTTCTGTGATGTTGTAACCCTGTCTTTTAGCTTCAAAATGGTGGGTCTTACACCTTCATCCGATAATCATAGGGCATTTGGTGCCATTACCGCAAAAAGAAGTCAAAAAACTATTTTTTCAGGGCCAAAGCTAAGTGCATTTCTGAATTTTCTGGTTTTCTCTAATGATTGTACATGCTTATGGAACCCTATTGGGGTCATATTTGGCATTGGTTTATGACTCGTTATCGAGTCTCCTTGTACTTGTTTGCATGTTTTAAGGCTTGCTTTCATTCCGGTCATTTCCTAGCTAACTTTTGTACTCGTACTACTTTGAGCCTAGTGAACGGTTTTTGGGAAATGAGATGACTTTTGTGTGAGATGTTGGGACTGATTTGAGGAAATAATGAAGCCATGATGGCTGGAGAGTTAGCAAATTTAGGGGAAGTGCTGCCCGATTTTCTAGGCCGTTTGGTTCCTTTAAGTTGGATTTGCCTTTTGGTAGAAATGAAGGGCTTTTGGGTTGTTGAACCTACGTCTTCATGTTACCTTTTTGTTCCCAAAAATCATGTTTTGCACCCCTGCATTAGTAATTATTTGGCGAGGCATACGACTAGTAGTCGAGCCTCACATGTGCATTCTGTTTACTCGATTCTGGAAATGGAACCTTCAATTGGTTTATTTTGATTATTTTAGGGTTTCTTGGCGATTAAGGCCAATCTGAAGTGAAAACTTTTGAAGTTGAGCCGGTGAGTGTACCACTCCCCTCCATTGCTGTTTAACTTGATTTCTGCTCTGCAATCTGTTTATTTGTTTGAGACGAGGGTGTACTTTATCACACTCGTTCTCTTGTCTGTTCATATGCCAATTTACTATGCAAAATTTGAATCTGTTATCTGTGTCTGCATCTGTTCGGATTTCTATGACCTATGAGCTCAGTCCTGTGGCTAAGTTATTCGAGTCGGGCTGGCAAGGGCCTGGATGATTAGATAACGAACCACGGTAGTCTGTTCGGGGATTTTGGGTATTGAGACCCTTGATTCCGGGTATACTCGAGTATTACCATTTTGTTCGTTTGAGGTGAGCGGGCCCGGTAAAGGGGTGTTTGGTGGACGGAATTCGGTGCGAAGTGGGTGTACGGACGCGTTAGTTCTATATACGTTGACGGAGAGTCAACCGGTTTGGATCAAGTACTGCGCTGGAAATTTGGCTCCTGAGAGCCACCTGTATCCTTCCTATGTGAATCATTAGTTACTTTACTTTACATCTGGCATGTGTATCTGATTTGTTAAATGTGAAATGCCATGATTTTAATGCTATCTGTTTGGTACCTCATTGAGCGCAAGCTCACCCCATTCTGTTCCTTTTGTCTTCCTTACAGGAAAATAAACCCTTTTGGTCTGGATTTGACAAATGGCTGCCAAATTGAGCTAGTTGAACATATCTTTTGTATAGCTCATGTATTAAAACCCTAAGTGTACTTTTGGGGCGTTTTCTCTTTTGATTTGGCAAACCGTGTATATGTATTAACTTTTGAAATCTTTTGTATGTCATTTTGGATTGTAATCGCTAAAGTTCAGATGTGAATGTTTGCGTGCTCTTTCGGTTGGGTTCTGACGGGTCGGTTACTATCATGGCCGACTCCGGATTTCATTTTTCTTATTTTGGGTTATTTTGCCATTTTGACTTGCTTACGCTCGTTGGTAAGTTCCGGAACGCATTAGATAGCTCTAATCTGCACCGTTAGTCCTGGCGAGAGTTGGGCAGGCAGTCCGCTAACCCCTTTGGTTCGCCTTAGAGGAAGGTGGGGCTATCACAGGTGGTATCAGAGCCATATGCCGACAGTTGGGACTTTACGTCCTTCGTCTGGAAAAGCCCCGAGCCTCTCGTTCGTGAAGAGTCACGAAGCGAAACTCTCCGTAGGGGATGCCCGCGTGCGGGTTGCAAGCTGATAGGTACCCTGTGATGTGACCCTGAGAACTGTCACAGGTGGTATCAGAGCCACTTCGCGTGGTCTCTGCGCGGAGTGATACTGGGCCAAGTGGTGTTGTGGTCCTAATTTCATGAATATGTCTAAGTGCTCGTTTGAGCATAAGTTATGAATCGAGCATGTGATAAGTGTACGAATCATTATCAGGGGACTCGAGGAAGCTAGGTATGTATGTCGGGTAGGAATCTTTAATAAGGATGGTTTACTCTTGGGACCGGCCGGCTCGAGTTGTGAATTATCTTAGATGGGATTCTTGCGCTCGGATACGAAAGATATGAGAGTCTAGGTTAGAAAGGATTTGGTGAACTAGAAAGGCCATTCCTCGGTGGATCGTCTATGTTTGTACTTGACTTAACTGGCTGTATATATGTGTGTGGCTTAATTTTGACCGGCTTGTATATATATGTTTTGATCTTGTTTGGAATGTATAAATGTGTGTTACCATAAAAGTTTTGAGTGTTACTTACATGCATCGTGCTTATTTTGGTTTAGTATTATTGCCTAAACCAAGTAAAACTCATGGAAGGTACACGGAGTGGTCAGGGACGTGGAAGGTAAGAATTTACTGAACCTGGCCAGTGAAGGGGTACAGATCTGTTAGCTAAGTATAATGTTCAATTTAATCCCGGAGTAGTCAATGATAAGGAATTTCGAGGACGAAATTCTTTTAAGGGGGAGAGAGTGTGAGAACCCGTAAATCCCCTAATAATTTTCCTAGGGTTTATTTCCTTTAATGGCATGTTTTCTGCATTTTCTGGCTTAGGAAAATTCTCCTGGTGAATTTTATGAGTAATTATAGTTTTTAGATGATTTTTCTAGTATTGGAGAGTTTTTGAAAAATTAAGAATCCATTGTGGACGTGGGACCCACTAGCGCGAAAAGTTCGGAAAAATTCGGCCAATTAGGTTAAGTTTCGGATACTGGTTGAAATTTATCGGGTGTTAAGAGATAAGTAGAGGTTGAGATATGATTGATGTGAGAGAGACTTAAAGGATAGAAATGCTTTAAATGTAGTGACAAGTGTCACTTGGTGAGTGGTGGCACTTGTAGGACAACTATTCATTTTCTTGACTTTTGACCAATTGTTTAAATATCTCAAAAATCACACAAAATTCATTCTTGTCTTCAACTTCTTGGCCGGCTCTCTCTCTAGGAAAAGAAAGAAAACTTCTCCAATTTTCAAGCTTCCAACTAGCTCAAATCCTCCAAAACAATTGTTTAAATTTATTTCTACTCCATAAAATCCCTCCATTTGGTGCAAGTGATTTTGTGGAAGTGTTCAAGGAAGCTAAGGTGTCCTACAACTCTCCCTCTCTTGTGTTCTAGGTAAGTGGTGTTTGAACTTCCTCCTACACTTAATGAAGCTTAAGTTGTGCTTAGTGGTAGCTAAAGTGCTGAAATTTGTGGTTTATTTCTTGGTTTGAGATGAATTGGTGAAGTTTTTAATTTATTGGTGATTTTTCTGGTTTAATTTGATCAAGATGCTGTGGCTATCCATGATGATTGGAAATGGTATATAATGATTCTAGAAGGTGGAAAAAGTGGAAGATTGCAAGTAATTTCTGTTTTGGAAGAAATCTGGAAAATTAGGGTTCTTTGGTTCTTCATTCTGTCCGAAATTTTAGGTCATAGATAGAGGCCGAATTGGCCTTAGCTCAAAACATGAAAGTTGTAGGGAATGATATTTTATAGGTGCCTACAAAATTTCAGGTCAATCGGAGTAGTGTAGAATGAGATAAGTTGAAATTACTATTGCTATTCTGGTTTTACCCGAAATTGGGATTTGCTTCTGTAATTGGTTGTTTTGGTCTGGATTGCTTCCGAATGAGTTGTTGAGGCCTTCTGATGAAATTTATCCCTGTTTCTTAGATTTCAACTGGTTTTGGAATTTCTGGATTTGAACTTGTAGAGCCTGAGTTATGATATTTCCGCTAAAATGCGTTTTGGTGAATCTGTTTTACCTTTTGATGTAGTATCTTGCATTTTTGACCTGTTTGCACTCAAAACTGGGTTGAGTGGCCTTCTGTGATGTTGTAACCCTGTCTTTTAGCTTCAAAATGGTGGGTCTTACACCTTCATCCGATAATCATAGGGCATTTGGTGCCATTACCGCAAAAAGAAGTCAAAAAACTATTTTTTCAGGGCCAAAGCTAAGTGCATTTCTGAATTTTCTGGTTTTCTCTAATGATTGTACATGCTTATGGAACCCTATTGGGGTCATATTTGGCATTGGTTTATGACTCGTTATCGAGTCTCCTTGTACTTGTTTGCATGTTTTAAGGCTTGCTTTCATTCCGGTCATTTCCTAGCTAACTTTTGTACTCGTACTACTTTGAGCCTAGTGAACGGTTTTTGGGAAATGAGATGACTTTTGTGTGAGATGTTGGGACTGATTTGAGGAAATAATGAAGCCATGATGGCTGGAGAGTTAGCAAATTTAGGGGAAGTGCTGCCCGATTTTCTAGGCCGTTTGGTTCCTTTAAGTTGGATTTGCCTTTTGGTAGAAATGAAGGGCTTTTGGGTTGTTGAACCTACGTCTTCATGTTACCTTTTTGTTCCCAAAAATCATGTTTTGCACCCCTGCATTAGTAATTATTTGGCGAGGCATACGACTAGTAGTCGAGCCTCACATGTGCATTCTGTTTACTCGATTCTGGAAATGGAACCTTCAATTGGTTTATTTTGATTATTTTAGGGTTTCTTGGCGATTAAGGCCAATCTGAAGTGAAAACTTTTGAAGTTGAGCCGGTGAGTGTACCACTCCCCTCCATTGCTGTTTAACTTGATTTCTGCTCTGCAATCTGTTTATTTGTTTGAGACGAGGGTGTACTTTATCACACTCGTTCTCTTGTCTGTTCATATGCCAATTTACTATGCAAAATTTGAATCTGTTATCTGTGTCTGCATCTGTTCGGATTTCTATGACCTATGAGCTCAGTCCTGTGGCTAAGTTATTCGAGTCGGGCTGGCAAGGGCCTGGATGATTAGATAACGAACCACGGTAGTCTGTTCGGGGATTTTGGGTATTGAGACCCTTGATTCCGGGTATACTCGAGTATTACCATTTTGTTCGTTTGAGGTGAGCGGGCCCGGTAAAGGGGTGTTTGGTGGACGGAATTCGGTGCGAAGTGGGTGTACGGACGCGTTAGTTCTATATACGTTGACGGAGAGTCAACCGGTTTGGATCAAGTACTGCGCTGGAAATTTGGCTCCTGAGAGCCACCTGTATCCTTCCTATGTGAATCATTAGTTACTTTACTTTACATCTGGCATGTGTATCTGATTTGTTAAATGTGAAATGCCATGATTTTAATGCTATCTGTTTGGTACCTCATTGAGCGCAAGCTCACCCCATTCTGTTCCTTTTGTCTTCCTTACAGGAAAATAAACCCTTTTGGTCTGGATTTGACAAATGGCTGCCAAATTGAGCTAGTTGAACATATCTTTTGTATAGCTCATGTATTAAAACCCTAAGTGTACTTTTGGGGCGTTTTCTCTTTTGATTTGGCAAACCGTGTATATGTATTAACTTTTGAAATCTTTTGTATGTCATTTTGGATTGTAATCGCTAAAGTTCAGATGTGAATGTTTGCGTGCTCTTTCGGTTGGGTTCTGACGGGTCGGTTACTATCATGGCCGACTCCGGATTTCATTTTTCTTATTTTGGGTTATTTTGCCATTTTGACTTGCTTACGCTCGTTGGTAAGTTCCGGAACGCATTAGATAGCTCTAATCTGCACCGTTAGTCCTGGCGAGAGTTGGGCAGGCAGTCCGCTAACCCCTTTGGTTCGCCTTAGAGGAAGGTGGGGCTATCACAGGTGGTATCAGAGCCATATGCCGACAGTTGGGACTTTACGTCTTTCGTCTGGAAAAGCCCTGAGCCTCTCGTTCGTGAAGAGTCACGAAGCGAAACTCTCCGTAGGGGATGCCCGCGTGCGGGTTGCAAGCTGATAGGTACCCTGTGATGTGACCCTGAGAACTGTCACAGGTGGTATCAGAGCCACTTCGCGTGGTCTCTGCGCGGAGTGATACTGGGCCAAGTGGTGTTGTGGTCCTAATTTCATGAATATGTCTAAGTGCTCGTTTGAGCATAAGTTATGAATCGAGCATGTGATAAGTGTACGAATCATTATCAGGGGACTCGAGGAAGCTAGGTATGTATGTCGGGTAGGAATCTTTAATAAGGATGGTTTACTCTTGGGACCGGCCGGCTCGAGTTGTGAATTATCTTAGATGGGATTCTTGCGCTCGGATACGAAAGATATGAGAGTCTAGGTTAGAAAGGATTTGGTGAACTAGAAAGGCCATTCCTCGGTGGATCGTCTATGTTTGTACTTGACTTAACTGGCTGTATATATGTGTGTGGCTTAATTTTGACCGGCTTGTATATATATGTTTTGATCTTGTTTGGAATGTATAAATGTGTGTTACCATAAAAGTTTTGAGTGTTACTTACATGCATCGTGCTTATTTTGGTTTAGTATTATTGCCTAAACCAAGTAAAACTCATGGAAGGTACACGGAGTGGTCAGGGACGTGGAAGGTAAGAATTTACTGAACCTGGCCAGTGAAGGGGTACAGATCTGTTAGCTAAGTATAATGTTCAATTTAATCCCGGAGTAGTCAATGATAAGGAATTTCGAGGACGAAATTCTTTTAAGGGGGAGAGAGTGTGAGAACCCGTCAATCCCCTAATAATTTTCCTAGGGTTTATTTCCTTTAATGGCATGTTTTCTGCATTTTCTGGCTTAGGAAAATTCTCCTGGTGAATTTTATGAGTAATTATAGTTTTTAGATGATTTTTCTAGTATTGGAGAGTTTTTGAAAAATTAAGAATCCATTGTGGACGTGGGACCCACTAGCGCGAAAAGTTCGGAAAAATTCGGCCAATTAGGTTAAGTTTCGGATACTGGTTGAAATTTATCGGGTGTTAAGAGATAAGTAGAGGTTGAGATATGATTGATGTGAGAGAGACTTAAAGGATAGAAATGCTTTAAATGTAGTGACAAGTGTCACTTGGTGAGTGGTGGCACTTGTAGGACAACTATTCATTTTCTTGACTTTTGACCAATTGTTTAAATATCTCAAAAATCACACAAAATTCATTCTTGTCTTCAACTTCTTGGCCGGCTCTCTCTCTAGGAAAAGAAAGAAAACTTCTCCAATTTTCAAGCTTCCAACTAGCTCAAATCCTCCAAAACAATTGTTTAAATTTATTTCTACTCCATAAAATCCCTCCATTTGGTGCAAGTGATTTTGTGGAAGTGTTCAAGGAAGCTAAGGTGTCCTACAACTCTCCCTCTCTTGTGTTCTAGGTAAGTGGTGTTTGAACTTCCTCCTACACTTAATGAAGCTTAAGTTGTGCTTAGTGGTAGCTAAAGTGCTGAAATTTGTGGTTTATTTCTTGGTTTGAGATGAATTGGTGAAGTTTTTAATTTATTGGTGATTTTTCTGGTTTAATTTGATCAAGATGCTGTGGCTATCCATGATGATTGGAAATGGTATATAATGATTCTAGAAGGTGGAAAAAGTGGAAGATTGCAAGTAATTTCTGTTTTGGAAGAAATCTGGAAAATTAGGGTTCTTTGGTTCTTCATTCTGTCCGAAATTTTAGGTCATAGATAGAGGCCGAATTGGCCTTAGCTCAAAACATGAAAGTTGTAGGGAATGATATTTTATAGGTGCCTACAAAATTTCAGGTCAATCGGAGTAGTGTAGAATGAGATAAGTTGAAATTACTATTGCTATTCTGGTTTTACCCGAAATTGGGATTTGCTTCTGTAATTGGTTGTTTTGGTCTGGATTGCTTCCGAATGAGTTGTTGAGGCCTTCTGATGAAATTTATCCCTGTTTCTTAGATTTCAACTGGTTTTGGAATTTCTGGATTTGAACTTGTAGAGCCTGAGTTATGATATTTCCGCTAAAATGCGTTTTGGTGAATCTGTTTTACCTTTTGATGTAGTATCTTGCATTTTTGACCTGTTTGCACTCAAAACTGGGTTGAGTGGCCTTCTGTGATGTTGTAACCCTGTCTTTTAGCTTCAAAATGGTGGGTCTTACACCTTCATCCGATAATCATAGGGCATTTGGTGCCATTACCGCAAAAAGAAGTCAAAAAACTATTTTTTCAGGGCCAAAGCTAAGTGCATTTCTGAATTTTCTGGTTTTCTCTAATGATTGTACATGCTTATGGAACCCTATTGGGGTCATATTTGGCATTGGTTTATGACTCGTTATCGAGTCTCCTTGTACTTGTTTGCATGTTTTAAGGCTTGCTTTCATTCCGGTCATTTCCTAGCTAACTTTTGTACTCGTACTACTTTGAGCCTAGTGAACGGTTTTTGGGAAATGAGATGACTTTTGTGTGAGATGTTGGGACTGATTTGAGGAAATAATGAAGCCATGATGGCTGGAGAGTTAGCAAATTTAGGGGAAGTGCTGCCCGATTTTCTAGGCCGTTTGGTTCCTTTAAGTTGGATTTGCCTTTTGGTAGAAATGAAGGGCTTTTGGGTTGTTGAACCTACGTCTTCATGTTACCTTTTTGTTCCCAAAAATCATGTTTTGCACCCCTGCATTAGTAATTATTTGGCGAGGCATACGACTAGTAGTCGAGCCTCACATGTGCATTCTGTTTACTCGATTCTGGAAATGGAACCTTCAATTGGTTTATTTTGATTATTTTAGGGTTTCTTGGCGATTAAGGCCAATCTGAAGTGAAAACTTTTGAAGTTGAGCCGGTGAGTGTACCACTCCCCTCCATTGCTGTTTAACTTGATTTCTGCTCTGCAATCTGTTTATTTGTTTGAGACGAGGGTGTACTTTATCACACTCGTTCTCTTGTCTGTTCATATGCCAATTTACTATGCAAAATTTGAATCTGTTATCTGTGTCTGCATCTGTTCGGATTTCTATGACCTATGAGCTCAGTCCTGTGGCTAAGTTATTCGAGTCGGGCTGGCAAGGGCCTGGATGATTAGATAACGAACCACGGTAGTCTGTTCGGGGATTTTGGGTATTGAGACCCTTGATTCCGGGTATACTCGAGTATTACCATTTTGTTCGTTTGAGGTGAGCGGGCCCGGTAAAGGGGTGTTTGGTGGACGGAATTCGGTGCGAAGTGGGTGTACGGACGCGTTAGTTCTATATACGTTGACGGAGAGTCAACCGGTTTGGATCAAGTACTGCGCTGGAAATTTGGCTCCTGAGAGCCACCTGTATCCTTCCTATGTGAATCATTAGTTACTTTACTTTACATCTGGCATGTGTATCTGATTTGTTAAATGTGAAATGCCATGATTTTAATGCTATCTGTTTGGTACCTCATTGAGCGCAAGCTCACCCCATTCTGTTCCTTTTGTCTTCCTTACAGGAAAATAAACCCTTTTGGTCTGGATTTGACAAATGGCTGCCAAATTGAGCTAGTTGAACATATCTTTTGTATAGCTCATGTATTAAAACCCTAAGTGTACTTTTGGGGCGTTTTCTCTTTTGATTTGGCAAACCGTGTATATGTATTAACTTTTGAAATCTTTTGTATGTCATTTTGGATTGTAATCGCTAAAGTTCAGATGTGAATGTTTGCGTGCTCTTTCGGTTGGGTTCTGACGGGTCGGTTACTATCATGGCCGACTCCGGATTTCATTTTTCTTATTTTGGGTTATTTTGCCATTTTGACTTGCTTACGCTCGTTGGTAAGTTCCGGAACGCATTAGATAGCTCTAATCTGCACCGTTAGTCCTGGCGAGAGTTGGGCAGGCAGTCCGCTAACCCCTTTGGTTCGCCTTAGAGGAAGGTGGGGCTATCACAGGTGGTATCAGAGCCATATGCCGACAGTTGGGACTTTACGTCTTTCGTCTGGAAAAGCCCTGAGCCTCTCGTTCGTGAAGAGTCACGAAGCGAAACTCTCCGTAGGGGATGCCCGCGTGCGGGTTGCAAGCTGATAGGTACCCTGTGATGTGACCCTGAGAACTGTCACAGGTGGTATCAGAGCCACTTCGCGTGGTCTCTGCGCGGAGTGATACTGGGCCAAGTGGTGTTGTGGTCCTAATTTCATGAATATGTCTAAGTGCTCGTTTGAGCATAAGTTATGAATCGAGCATGTGATAAGTGTACGAATCATTATCAGGGGACTCGAGGAAGCTAGGTATGTATGTCGGGTAGGAATCTTTAATAAGGATGGTTTACTCTTGGGACCGGCCGGCTCGAGTTGTGAATTATCTTAGATGGGATTCTTGCGCTCGGATACGAAAGATATGAGAGTCTAGGTTAGAAAGGATTTGGTGAACTAGAAAGGCCATTCCTCGGTGGATCGTCTATGTTTGTACTTGACTTAACTGGCTGTATATATGTGTGTGGCTTAATTTTGACCGGCTTGTATATATATGTTTTGATCTTGTTTGGAATGTATAAATGTGTGTTACCATAAAAGTTTTGAGTGTTACTTACATGCATCGTGCTTATTTTGGTTTAGTATTATTGCCTAAACCAAGTAAAACTCATGGAAGGTACACGGAGTGGTCAGGGACGTGGAAGGTAAGAATTTACTGAACCTGGCCAGTGAAGGGGTACAGATCTGTTAGCTAAGTATAATGTTCAATTTAATCCCGGAGTAGTCAATGATAAGGAATTTCGAGGACGAAATTCTTTTAAGGGGGAGAGAGTGTGAGAACCCGTCAATCCCCTAATAATTTTCCTAGGGTTTATTTCCTTTAATGGCATGTTTTCTGCATTTTCTGGCTTAGGAAAATTCTCCTGGTGAATTTTATGAGTAATTATAGTTTTTAGATGATTTTTCTAGTATTGGAGAGTTTTTGAAAAATTAAGAATCCATTGTGGACGTGGGACCCACTAGCGCGAAAAGTTCGGAAAAATTCGGCCAATTAGGTTAAGTTTCGGATACTGGTTGAAATTTATCGGGTGTTAAGAGATAAGTAGAGGTTGAGATATGATTGATGTGAGAGAGACTTAAAGGATAGAAATGCTTTAAATGTAGTGACAAGTGTCACTTGGTGAGTGGTGGCACTTGTAGGACAACTATTCATTTTCTTGACTTTTGACCAATTGTTTAAATATCTCAAAAATCACACAAAATTCATTCTTGTCTTCAACTTCTTGGCCGGCTCTCTCTCTAGGAAAAGAAAGAAAACTTCTCCAATTTTCAAGCTTCCAACTAGCTCAAATCCTCCAAAACAATTGTTTAAATTTATTTCTACTCCATAAAATCCCTCCATTTGGTGCAAGTGATTTTGTGGAAGTGTTCAAGGAAGCTAAGGTGTCCTACAACTCTCCCTCTCTTGTGTTCTAGGTAAGTGGTGTTTGAACTTCCTCCTACACTTAATGAAGCTTAAGTTGTGCTTAGTGGTAGCTAAAGTGCTGAAATTTGTGGTTTATTTCTTGGTTTGAGATGAATTGGTGAAGTTTTTAATTTATTGGTGATTTTTCTGGTTTAATTTGATCAAGATGCTGTGGCTATCCATGATGATTGGAAATGGTATATAATGATTCTAGAAGGTGGAAAAAGTGGAAGATTGCAAGTAATTTCTGTTTTGGAAGAAATCTGGAAAATTAGGGTTCTTTGGTTCTTCATTCTGTCCGAAATTTTAGGTCATAGATAGAGGCCGAATTGGCCTTAGCTCAAAACATGAAAGTTGTAGGGAATGATATTTTATAGGTGCCTACAAAATTTCAGGTCAATCGGAGTAGTGTAGAATGAGATAAGTTGAAATTACTATTGCTATTCTGGTTTTACCCGAAATTGGGATTTGCTTCTGTAATTGGTTGTTTTGGTCTGGATTGCTTCCGAATGAGTTGTTGAGGCCTTCTGATGAAATTTATCCCTGTTTCTTAGATTTCAACTGGTTTTGGAATTTCTGGATTTGAACTTGTAGAGCCTGAGTTATGATATTTCCGCTAAAATGCGTTTTGGTGAATCTGTTTTACCTTTTGATGTAGTATCTTGCATTTTTGACCTGTTTACACTCAAAACTGGGTTGAGTGGCCTTCTGTGATGTTGTAACCCTGTCTTTTAGCTTCAAAATGGTGGGTCTTACACCTTCATCCGATAATCATAGGGCATTTGGTGCCATTACCGCAAAAAGAAGTCAAAAAACTATTTTTTCAGGGCCAAAGCTAAGTGCATTTCTGAATTTTCTGGTTTTCTCTAATGATTGTACATGCTTATGGAACCCTATTGGGGTCATATTTGGCATTGGTTTATGACTCGTTATCGAGTCTCCTTGTACTTGTTTGCATGTTTTAAGGCTTGCTTTCATTCCGGTCATTTCCTAGCTAACTTTTGTACTCGTACTACTTTGAGCCTAGTGAACGGTTTTTGGGAAATGAGATGACTTTTGTGTGAGATGTTGGGACTGATTTGAGGAAATAATGAAGCCATGATGGCTGGAGAGTTAGCAAATTTAGGGGAAGTGCTGCCCGATTTTCTAGGCCGTTTGGTTCCTTTAAGTTGGATTTGCCTTTTGGTAGAAATGAAGGGCTTTTGGGTTGTTGAACCTACGTCTTCATGTTACCTTTTTGTTCCCAAAAATCATGTTTTGCACCCCTGCATTAGTAATTATTTGGCGAGGCATACGACTAGTAGTCGAGCCTCACATGTGCATTCTGTTTACTCGATTCTGGAAATGGAACCTTCAATTGGTTTATTTTGATTATTTTAGGGTTTCTTGGCGATTAAGGCCAATCTGAAGTGAAAACTTTTGAAGTTGAGCCGGTGAGTGTACCACTCCCCTCCATTGCTGTTTAACTTGATTTCTGCTCTGCAATCTGTTTATTTGTTTGAGACGAGGGTGTACTTTATCACACTCGTTCTCTTGTCTGTTCATATGCCAATTTACTATGCAAAATTTGAATCTGTTATCTGTGTCTGCATCTGTTCGGATTTCTATGACCTATGAGCTCAGTCCTGTGGCTAAGTTATTCGAGTCGGGCTGGCAAGGGCCTGGATGATTAGATAACGAACCACGGTAGTCTGTTCGGGGATTTTGGGTATTGAGACCCTTGATTCCGGGTATACTCGAGTATTACCATTTTGTTCGTTTGAGGTGAGCGGGCCCGGTAAAGGGGTGTTTGG
Organism: Coffea arabica; assembly: GCF_036785885.1. Classification (NCBI taxonomy): domain Eukaryota; kingdom Viridiplantae; phylum Streptophyta; class Magnoliopsida; order Gentianales; family Rubiaceae; genus Coffea; species Coffea arabica. The sequence goes on along the minus strand of NC_092316.1, from coordinate 29,659,801 downwards.
TGGACGGAATTCGGTGCGAAGTGGGTGTACGGACGCGTTAGTTCTATATACGTTGACGGAGAGTCAACCGGTTTGGATCAAGTACTGCGCTGGAAATTTGGCTCCTGAGAGCCACCTGTATCCTTCCTATGTGAATCATTAGTTACTTTACTTTACATCTGGCATGTGTATCTGATTTGTTAAATGTGAAATGCCATGATTTTAATGCTATCTGTTTGGTACCTCATTGAGCGCAAGCTCACCCCATTCTGTTCCTTTTGTCTTCCTTACAGGAAAATAAACCCTTTTGGTCTGGATTTGACAAATGGCTGCCAAATTGAGCTAGTTGAACATATCTTTTGTATAGCTCATGTATTAAAACCCTAAGTGTACTTTTGGGGCGTTTTCTCTTTTGATTTGGCAAACCGTGTATATGTATTAACTTTTGAAATCTTTTGTATGTCATTTTGGATTGTAATCGCTAAAGTTCAGATGTGAATGTTTGCGTGCTCTTTCGGTTGGGTTCTGACGGGTCGGTTACTATCATGGCCGACTCCGGATTTCATTTTTCTTATTTTGGGTTATTTTGCCATTTTGACTTGCTTACGCTCGTTGGTAAGTTCCGGAACGCATTAGATAGCTCTAATCTGCACCGTTAGTCCTGGCGAGAGTTGGGCAGGCAGTCCGCTAACCCCTTTGGTTCGCCTTAGAGGAAGGTGGGGCTATCACAGGTGGTATCAGAGCCATATGCCGACAGTTGGGACTTTACGTCTTTCGTCTGGAAAAGCCCTGAGCCTCTCGTTCGTGAAGAGTCACGAAGCGAAACTCTCCGTAGGGGATGCCCGCGTGCGGGTTGCAAGCTGATAGGTACCCTGTGATGTGACCCTGAGAACTGTCACAGGTGGTATCAGAGCCACTTCGCGTGGTCTCTGCGCGGAGTGATACTGGGCCAAGTGGTGTTGTGGTCCTAATTTCATGAATATGTCTAAGTGCTCGTTTGAGCATAAGTTATGAATCGAGCATGTGATAAGTGTACGAATCATTATCAGGGGACTCGAGGAAGCTAGGTATGTATGTCGGGTAGGAATCTTTAATAAGGATGGTTTACTCTTGGGACCGGCCGGCTCGAGTTGTGAATTATCTTAGATGGGATTCTTGCGCTCGGATACGAAAGATATGAGAGTCTAGGTTAGAAAGGATTTGGTGAACTAGAAAGGCCATTCCTCGGTGGATCGTCTATGTTTGTACTTGACTTAACTGGCTGTATATATGTGTGTGGCTTAATTTTGACCGGCTTGTATATATATGTTTTGATCTTGTTTGGAATGTATAAATGTGTGTTACCATAAAAGTTTTGAGTGTTACTTACATGCATCGTGCTTATTTTGGTTTAGTATTATTGCCTAAACCAAGTAAAACTCATGGAAGGTACACGGAGTGGTCAGGGACGTGGAAGGTAAGAATTTACTGAACCTGGCCAGTGAAGGGGTACAGATCTGTTAGCTAAGTATAATGTTCAATTTAATCCCGGAGTAGTCAATGATAAGGAATTTCGAGGACGAAATTCTTTTAAGGGGGAGAGAGTGTGAGAACCCGTCAATCCCCTAATAATTTTCCTAGGGTTTATTTCCTTTAATGGCATGTTTTCTGCATTTTCTGGCTTAGGAAAATTCTCCTGGTGAATTTTATGAGTAATTATAGTTTTTAGATGATTTTTCTAGTATTGGAGAGTTTTTGAAAAATTAAGAATCCATTGTGGACGTGGGACCCACTAGCGCGAAAAGTTCGGAAAAATTCGGCCAATTAGGTTAAGTTTCGGATACTGGTTGAAATTTATCGGGTGTTAAGAGATAAGTAGAGGTTGAGATATGATTGATGTGAGAGAGACTTAAAGGATAGAAATGCTTTAAATGTAGTGACAAGTGTCACTTGGTGAGTGGTGGCACTTGTAGGACAACTATTCATTTTCTTGACTTTTGACCAATTGTTTAAATATCTCAAAAATCACACAAAATTCATTCTTGTCTTCAACTTCTTGGCCGGCTCTCTCTCTAGGAAAAGAAAGAAAACTTCTCCAATTTTCAAGCTTCCAACTAGCTCAAATCCTCCAAAACAATTGTTTAAATTTATTTCTACTCCATAAAATCCCTCCATTTGGTGCAAGTGATTTTGTGGAAGTGTTCAAGGAAGCTAAGGTGTCCTACAACTCTCCCTCTCTTGTGTTCTAGGTAAGTGGTGTTTGAACTTCCTCCTACACTTAATGAAGCTTAAGTTGTGCTTAGTGGTAGCTAAAGTGCTGAAATTTGTGGTTTATTTCTTGGTTTGAGATGAATTGGTGAAGTTTTTAATTTATTGGTGATTTTTCTGGTTTAATTTGATCAAGATGCTGTGGCTATCCATGATGATTGGAAATGGTATATAATGATTCTAGAAGGTGGAAAAAGTGGAAGATTGCAAGTAATTTCTGTTTTGGAAGAAATCTGGAAAATTAGGGTTCTTTGGTTCTTCATTCTGTCCGAAATTTTAGGTCATAGATAGAGGCCGAATTGGCCTTAGCTCAAAACATGAAAGTTGTAGGGAATGATATTTTATAGGTGCCTACAAAATTTCAGGTCAATCGGAGTAGTGTAGAATGAGATAAGTTGAAATTACTATTGCTATTCTGGTTTTACCCGAAATTGGGATTTGCTTCTGTAATTGGTTGTTTTGGTCTGGATTGCTTCCGAATGAGTTGTTGAGGCCTTCTGATGAAATTTATCCCTGTTTCTTAGATTTCAACTGGTTTTGGAATTTCTGGATTTGAACTTGTAGAGCCTGAGTTATGATATTTCCGCTAAAATGCGTTTTGGTGAATCTGTTTTACCTTTTGATGTAGTATCTTGCATTTTTGACCTGTTTGCACTCAAAACTGGGTTGAGTGGCCTTCTGTGATGTTGTAACCCTGTCTTTTAGCTTCAAAATGGTGGGTCTTACACCTTCATCCGATAATCATAGGGCATTTGGTGCCATTACCGCAAAAAGAAGTCAAAAAACTATTTTTTCAGGGCCAAAGCTAAGTGCATTTCTGAATTTTCTGGTTTTCTCTAATGATTGTACATGCTTATGGAACCCTATTGGGGTCATATTTGGCATTGGTTTATGACTCGTTATCGAGTCTCCTTGTACTTGTTTGCATGTTTTAAGGCTTGCTTTCATTCCGGTCATTTCCTAGCTAACTTTTGTACTCGTACTACTTTGAGCCTAGTGAACGGTTTTTGGGAAATGAGATGACTTTTGTGTGAGATGTTGGGACTGATTTGAGGAAATAATGAAGCCATGATGGCTGGAGAGTTAGCAAATTTAGGGGAAGTGCTGCCCGATTTTCTAGGCCGTTTGGTTCCTTTAAGTTGGATTTGCCTTTTGGTAGAAATGAAGGGCTTTTGGGTTGTTGAACCTACGTCTTCATGTTACCTTTTTGTTCCCAAAAATCATGTTTTGCACCCCTGCATTAGTAATTATTTGGCGAGGCATGCGACTAGTAGTCGAGCCTCACATGTGCATTCTGTTTACTCGATTCTGGAAGTGAAACCTTCAATTGGTTTATTTTGATTATTTTAGGATTTCTTGGCGATTAAGGCCAATCTGAAGTGAAAACTTTTGAAGTTGAGCCGGTGAGTGTACCACTCCCCTCCATTGCTGTTTAACTTGATTTCTGCTCTGCAATCTGTTTATTTGTTTGAGACGAGGGTGTACTTTATCACACTCGTTCTCTTGTCTGTTCATATGCCAATTTACTATGCAAAATTTGAATCTGTTATCTGTGTCTGCATCTGTTCGGATTTCTATGACCTATGAGCTCAGTCCTGTGGCTAAGTTATTCGAGTCGGGCTGGCAAGGGCCTGGACGATTAGATAATGAACCACGGTAGTCTGTTCGGGGATTTTGGGTATTGAGACCCTTGATTCCGGGTATACTCGAGTATTACCATTTTGTTCGTTTGAGGTGAGCGGGCCCGGTAAAGGGGTGTTTGGTGGACGGAATTCGGTGCGAAGTGGGTGTACGGACGCGTTGGTTCTATATACGTTGACGGAGAGTCAACCGGTTTGGATCAAGTACTGCGCTGGAAATTTGGCTCCTGAGAGCCACCTGTATCCTTCCTATGTGAATCATTAGTTACTTTACTTTACATCTGGCTTGTGTATCTGATTTGTTAAATGTGAAATGCCATGATTTTAATGCTATCTGTTTGGTACCTCATTGAGCGCAAGCTCACCCCATTCTGTTCCTTTTGTCTTCCTTACAGGAAAATAAACCCTTTTGGTCTGGATTTGACAAATGGCTGCCAAATTGAGCTAGTTGAACATATCTTTTGTATAGCTCATGTATTAAAATCCTAAGTGTACTTTTGGGGCGTTTTCTCTTTTGATTTGGCAAACCGTGTATATGTATTAACTTTTGAAATCTTTTGTATGTCATTTTGGATTGTAATCGCTAAAGTTCAGATGTGAATGTTTGCGTGCTCTTTTGGTTGGGTTCTGACGGGTCGGTTACTATCATGGCCGACTCCGGATTTCATTTTTCTTATTTTGGGTTATTTTGCCATTTTGACTTGCTTACGCTCGTTGGTAAGTTCCGGAAAGCATTAGATAGCTCTAATCTGCACCGTTAGTCCTGGCGAGAGCTGGGCAGGCAATCCGCTAACCCCTTTGGTTCGCCTTAGAGGAAGGTGGGGCTGTCACATCTTTTATTTTCGTTCCTTGGCTGAGAGACTGCCGACTTTGTCTTGGCTGGGATTACTTTTGATTTGTTGACTTTTATTTTTCGGTCAAATATAGAACCGAGAGTGAAGCATTGACTGCTGCTTCCTCTCTATTGTTTCAGGTACTACCTCGGTTCTTCCGTTACTTTCCGTTAATTAGTGATTATTTTTCTCTTTTCTATTTGGTTGCGTCGATGTTTTGTCTTGTTTTTTCTGGAATGCAGCTAGAGTGTAGATATGTGGTGGCCCTCTTAGAGATGATCTGAAAGAAAATATTCAATCCCAGATCTTCAAGGTAAAGTAGTAGAGTGAGGTATGTGCGGTTTTCTCTAATTTTTTTCCTAATTATTTCATTTCATAGGATTTTTTTTCTGAATTTTCCTGAAATTTTTTTAGAATTGCAATATTGATTTTATTAGAAGTGCCTCTACCGAAATTTTTCTGGCTGCTTTTCAAGTTTATTATTGCTAATTAATTGGATTACTGGAATGGATAGGTTGTTGCAGTTAAGCAATTGGATAGAAATAGACTTTAAGGTAACCGGGAATTTTTGGTTGATGTTCTTATGTTCAGTCTTTTATATCATTCTAACCTTGTAAATTTAATTGGTTACTGTGCTAATAGGGACCAGAGGCTACTTGTCTATTAGTTCATGCCCTTGGGATCATTGGAGGATCATCTTCATGGTATCATTTCAGGCATTCTTGTTCATTATCTTGTCAATTGTTTGCGATTTAGTTATTGCATGCATTTTTAAGTTAAATTTACATGTTTACTGAAATTTACAAACTACATAAATTTTCTTAAGGAAGGCATGATGACTGTGTAAGTTTTGTTTAGTAAGTTAATTGGGTTTTTTCTACTTAAACTAACTTTTATGTTGATTGCTCTTTCTTTACAATAATGCCATTTATAAGGAAAAATAAAATGCAGAACTAATAAAGCCTCAAGGATAGAGCTTAGGCTCAAACTTGCTTATTCTAGGTATGGGGGTCAATATTCGTTTCAGGAAAAGGGAAAAGGTGGGGTTGGGGGCATATAAGTGGCATAGTATGGTGAATGGATGGTTTGGTGTTTTTAATAGTGGTGATAGCTGCTAGCATTGAAGAATCTTAAGTCCTTTAAGGTACTGCCTTCATTATTTTGTCATTTCTCTCCATTTTTTTTCCTTCCATGTTTGAACTATTGTGGTGTTGCTACTTTTTGTAATTATCAGCTGTTCTTTTTGCTTGTTTCATGGTTGTTTGTTTTGATTTTTCTGCCCTGAAATTTTCCTTTGGTTTTTTGTCCGATAAAATCCATCTAAAGATGACTATTATTTGTGTTAGTATGGCTTCTGCCTCCGATTAGTGATGCAAATTTACTTCTTTTTCAATATCGAACCAGCCTTTGCATTTAGAATAATGTCTTCTTTAACTTTCTGCCTTTTGTTTTCCCTGTATTCTATATTTTTAGATGATTTATTATTGTTTTCCTATTATTGTTGATCTATTAGGGTTCAGCTGCAGAAAGTGCTTTCTCAGGGATTTGATGAAAGTTCTTGGCCACTCCAAACTAAAACCGGCAGGTATACTCTACAAAAGATAAAAGGGACAATTACCTGCCATATTCATTCTTTTGTAGGTTAATACATACTTGAACATTTAAAATTGTACTTATGAGAAAATTGAAATAGCTACTCAAACTTGGTATATTTGTAAAATTTTGACAAGATTGATAAACATGCTATATTGTTTATGTGACGGCCCCACCTCCCCCTAGGGCGTACCCCAGAGTTTAGCGGGTCGTCTGCCCGGCTCTCGCCGGGACTCAGTCGTTCCTTAATCAAATCCAAAATAAATCACAAGAATAAATAAGGCAGCAATCCGAATTTAAAGTGGAACTTATATACATTGCTATCTCAAAAGGAAGTACAGCCATCAAATGTAAAAAGGGTCTCACTTCACCATACAACCAGCCCGTGCCAAGCACTAGGGCGAGAACCATTACAAAAGAAACAAAAGACCTAGACTAGGCTAGTCTATGCTCTCATCCTGCTCGCCGTCCCCTGTTAAGGAAAACAAAACTAAAGGGGTGAGCTAAAAGCTCAGTGAGGTTCCGAACAGCTAATCAAACAATCAATTCAACACATTAAACATGGAGTATCAATAATTCAAGAAACATTTACAATGGAAAGCAATAGTAACATTCATTAAAAGGATACGGGCTCACATGGAGCTATTCGTTCTTTCGTTCGTTCCCCTGACATTTCCCCTTATTCCTCCAATTATTTGAAATTTCCTTTTTGAGAAATAAAACCCTCGTGCCTTCGTTCGTTCGTTCATCCCTTTCCGGACATTGATCGGACTCCACCCATCCGGACGTTGACCGGACTCCACCATCCGAACGTAGCCGGACTACAAGGTAATACTCGAGTATACCAAATTCACCCAGGGTCACCATATCGCCCGACCGAGTCCGCTTATGGCTCGAGTCGATCGGTAACGAAGGGCAGGGCCCAATTCAGCCAAAAGGCTTACATTCATGCACAAGTAACGTTCCAATCATTCAATTTTTGAGAATTTCACATTTATTTAGGTCGAGTGTGATAAAGTACACACTCGCCTGAAAAAACTCATTTTAACAATCAATGAAAGCATTTAACACATTATCAATCAATAATAACAAACCAATAAGTCAAGAAAATATAACAAACAAGGAACACTCACCTAGTTATGCAAAATAACGTGCAAAATATCCTTCCGGATATTACCCTTAGTCACCAATGAAACCTAAGGTTGAACAAGAAAACATATTACAGTTTATCGAGCAGAACATTTAAGGGAAACAAAGAAACTGGACTAATTAGGAGTAAAACGTGTAAAGATGAGTTTCAAGTAAGAAGAGGGTTGTTTGAACCCAAGGATGAAAAATCATGTTTTAAAATGGAAAGCCGGTCATGGTGTTGGCCAAATAGAAACCTAGCCCTCGAGCGAAAATTTAGGCAGCACGCCCTTTGTGTTTACCTAATTTTTCAGTCATTTTGGCTTCATTATTTTTCCTCAGCCAATCCCAAAGTCATACATATCATAAATTCAAGTCAATAGCCATTCCATAGGCTCATAACATCATAAGAACAAGAATCAAAGTAATAACAAGTGCGGAAATACAATCTAGCAAAAGACAGATTTGACGTGTGGATGCGGAAATAACAAATCTGAGGCTACGCTTATCAGATTGAGGCACAACTTATGCCGTTTCGAAGCTAAGACACAGGGCTACAATGTTTATGAAGGTCACGTAGTCCGGTTTCCAATGTAACTTAGTCAAATCCTCAATTTACAGAACTAAAATCTAACTCGTCGGCTGTCTAACCGCATTGTACTGTAATGGTCATATCTCAGGTTACAAAAGTCCGATTCAGGTGTTCTTAGAGGCGTTTGAAAGCTAACTCAGAATACTACAAATTTCACGTTTTTGTAAAAAGCTAAATCAGTACGGATCCTAGTGGAAAAACGTGATGAACTGGATGAACTGACGAAAACGGAACACTGGAAATTTCCTAAAATAGTGAGGGTATTTTGATCTTTTCATGGGTTACGTTACTCCGATTGAGTTGAAATTTTGCAGGCACCTCTAAAATGTCATTTCCTACAACTTTCATGTTTTAAGACAAGGCCAATTCGGCCTCTAACATAGGGCAATAAAAACAGGCAGAACCTAGTGACAATTTTCCAGAAATCTGAAATCTTTTGGTTTCAATGATAACTTTCTTAATTTCTTACTCCACTTGCTACCAAAACCCCCTATATAACCTTGGATACAACATATATTCATCATACATCAAGTTTAGGCAGAAATTTATTAAACCCTAACTCATGTAACAAAAGGAAAAATTACCCAAAACATGATAACAACCGTAATTCATCACAATCTTGAGATGCTAAGCTAATTTAAACAAGATTAAGAGTAAAAATTGGGGAAATCATCATCCTTACTTTGCTTAGTGTCTACCAAGAGCAACCCTAGCCTTCCCCTTCAAAATTTCACCAATAGCTCACTCAATAAACACTCAAGGGTGCCTTTAATCGGTTTAGTTTCTTTGTTTCCTCACTTTGTGACTTGATTCAAGAAGAAATGGAGAAGCTTTTCTCTTGTTTTTGCTCTCTCTCTCTCTCGGCTCTTCAGCAGAAATAATGAGGAAGAATGGTGCAATTTTGGGGATAAGAAGGTTGGACAATGTGTGAGGCCCCAGTTCGTTCTACGTTGATATATTCATTAATTGGGCGGTAACGTTTTGTTTTGGGAGTATTTCGAAAACCCTAAGTAGGGAGTAAGATTTAAACCCTAGTTTTGTATTCGAACAAGTTTGAGTGGTGATTAAAGTTAGTTATGTTAATGTGTGTTTTAGTGTGGGTAAGTATAGGATTTAATCCATTTTGTATAGATTAATTAAGTTTAAGAAGGTTAGAAACCCGAAGTGAACAAAAACCCTAATTTCCGGTTAAGATTGGAAACTCGTCTTTTCTACATTTTTCTGTATTAGAAAATTTTCCCAGATAATTTTTATTGAGTAAATAGAGTTTTTAATTGATTTTTCTAGGATTAGTTTGTTTTTGAGAAATTAAGAACGTATATCGGAAGTGGGACCCGCTAGTGCGAAAAGTTCGGAAAATTTCGGCCGATTAGGTTAAGTTTCGAATACTGGGTTTAATTTACCGGGTGTTAAGAGATAAGTAGAGATTGCAATTTGGATTGATATGAGAGAGAAAAGTTAGGTAGATATTTCATAAAAGGTGACAAGTGTCACCATAAGATTAACTCTTACAATAAGATTTACTATTCCATTTTTTGACTTTTGACCCAATTGGTTAAATATTTTAAAATTAACCAAAAATCACCATTTTTCTCTTACCTTTGGCCGGCCCTCTCTCTTGCAAGAAGGAAGAAAACCTCTCTCAATTCCTTGCTCTAATCTTGCCCAAATCAAGAACTTAACCGTTTAATCTTGAATTCCTTCCATAAAACCTCTTAGTTTAGTGCTTGTAAGGTGTTGTGAGGAGTTGTTTGGAAGCTTAAGGTGCTAAGTGGTCTCTCTTCTTTGGTTCTAAGGTAAGTGACTATGGAACCCCTCTCTTCTATCTAAAGATGCTTAATAAATGACTTGTGGTTGTTATGAGTGTGATTTTGTGGACTATTTCTTGATTTTAGTTAAGATTGATGAAGTTTTCTATTTATTTGGAATTTTTGCTGGTTGCATATGATCACTATGATGTGGCTATGTATGATGATTGGAAATGAGGGGTAATGACTCTAGTAAGTGCAAATGAGTGATAATTGCAAGTAATTTTGGATTTGGAGGAAATTTCAGCAACTTAGGGTTTCACCACCCCCTTTTCTGTCCGGTTTTGTATCTCCTACTTAGAGGCCGAATTGGCCTTTTCTTAAAACATGAAATTTCTAGGTATTGATGTGTTTGAGGTGCCTGTAAAATTTCAGGTCATTTGGAGTAGTGTAGAGTGAGATATGTCGATTTTACTGTTGCTGTTCTGGGTTGATCAGAATGTGAAAACTGCACTTGTAATTGGTTGTTCTGGCTGGTATTGCTTCAGAATTAGTTGTTATGGTATTCTAATGAAATGTAGCTTGATGTATTAACTACCATATGCCTTTGGAATTTCTGGATTTGGACTTGTGTAGGCTGAGTTATGATGTTTGCACTAGAATACGTTTTGTGAATCTGTTTTTGTGATTCTGGTATAGTATATTGCACTTTCGACCTGGTTGCACTCGAAACTAGATTGAGTAGCCTTCTTCAACATTGTAGCCCCTTGAGTCCTGTGTATTCTTGTAAAATCTCAGGTTAAACGGATTAGTGTCTCATGAGTTATAGATGAAATGCTCAAGCCTGTTTTGCACATCAGATTTGGTACGTCTTTTAGTTTAGCTTCTGCCCGTGATCTTTCGGTTTTGATACAGTGCGATTTGGGTGTCAACTCCTTCATAAGAAATTTAGATCTTGGTCTCAGCTTCGAAACGGTATAAAGTACGTTGAAATCTGAGTTCCGTAGCTCCGGTTTTGATCAAAACAATATCGATCGTCAGAACTGCCCGGTATTTGGACAGTTCTGACGGGTATTTTGGCACTCGATTTTCGTTCTGTTCTGAATGGATTCAGGTCTTGGCCAAAACATGAAAGTTTTAGACTTATGTCCCAGCTTTCTAACGCCTTTGGAATTTCTTGATTTCGATTTCTGACCCATGAGTTACGGCCTTGTAAACAGGGCCTGTTTGGTAACTCGCAATGAAACAGCTGGCACAATTTCGTGCATTTTTTTACCTATATCTATTGAGATCTGGGTTGAGATGTCCAAAGGGAAGTTGTAGCCCTTCCTCTTAGCTTCGCAACGGTACCTCATGTACCTTGATCCGACACTCCTAGCCTAACTTTTGACCAAAACGGTTTGAGATGGCAGATTTGGCCGTCCCGTTTGCCGTTCCGCGCGCGCGCGTGTGCCATTTTTGTCGTTTCCGCACTTGCGCATGCCAATTTTGCCGTTTTGCTTGTTTTAAATACGTTAGTTGCCGTTTGTGATATATTGTGACACAATCTTCGATTTCAGACGGTGGTGAACTAGGCGGAGCCGGTGGGGCCCACTACTAGCCAACAAACGAAGTGATTTCCGCTTTTGTACTACTTTTGTATTTTGAGTAAGTATTCAGGCTAGTTTGGTGTGTTTTCTTTGCTATGTGTTTGAGATATGTGAAAAGGGCACTTAGGCGAGGGTGTACTTTATCGCACTCGACCTAAACCCTAATTTGGATGTATAATTGTACTTGGCATATGTATATGAACCTTTTGGAACCAAAACCCTTGAGCTTGTGGCTCGGTGCGACTTTTGAATAAAGTTTGTGAAGTTTGCAAAGTTTGTGATTTTGAATAATTTTGTGAAGTTTGTGAGTTTGGGGCGAACTCTTGACCTAGTTGGACTATTCGAGCCGGTTAGGGCTTGGTCGAAGGCAGTCCAACTTAGTCTGAGGTCACCAAGTTTGTAGGTTCATTTTATGAACCAATTTTGTGAATCCGGTTCACCGAGAAGGTGACCAAGTTTGTGACCCGAGCTTGTGACTCAAGCTCAAGTTTGTGATTTCGTTCGCCCGGGCAAGTTTGTAAGGTGACTGGCCAGTGAGGGTGATAAGGTGTCGGTGGGTGTACAAGTGAAGTTCTACGGACTATTATTTGCAGTCGACGGAGTGTCGGCAGGAGATCACGCATGGCACATGAGTTGGCTTTGGAGCCACCTGTATCCTTATTATGTGATGTTACTTTTCTGCTTTTGCTTTACTCTTATTGTGTAACTGTTACGTGAAATTTATGCTTTCGCCCCTGTTTACTTACTAAGCATATAGCTTACCCCATTCCTTTTGTTTTCCTTAGCAGGGGCCGACGCGGGGACTTTTGGCTCGTATACTAGTATAGTTAGTTTGGCTTGTAATAGTTGAACAGTTAGGATGTTTGTTTTTGTTTTGGTGGTTTGACTCGATACTTTTGGAGAATGTAATTATAACTCTTTTGGGATTGTATATATTGTATTTAGTGCTCTTTCGAACTTTAAGTTTTGAGTCCTGGCACGAGCTAGGCAGGCGGCCCGCCGATACCCTTGGGTTCGCCCTTGGGAGAAGTGGGGTCGTCACACAATGTCTTGGTCAATGGCCTCTAATGGTGTGACACTTGTCACAACCCTTACCAAGTAAAATTTCCTTTTCTTTTCTTGTATTTTCAGCCTCTAATTTCGGTCAAGCTTAGCTGGAATTTAGGAGATATTTTGCTCAAATATTAATGAGCTCATGTGGTAAGAAAGTGGTGGTCAAGTGGTGCGTTCAAACGGTAGTGCGCGGGACCCGCCGGTTCGCGCTGTTTTTCTTAAAAACACACGTACTAGGGTTTTTACTTCCCATTCACTAACCTTATCTCATTGCTCCTAATCACATATTATTTCTCACTTAAAAGTCACTTTTAATCACCAAATTTAATGCTTACTCTGTACCGAAAATTCATCCGGCGGAAAATCGCGAAAACCCCAATTTTGCACTAGTCTTGAAACCAAAAGTGAAACCCTACTTTCTAGGTTTATTTGCACTTATTGGGGAATGGTTGGGTAGTAGGGCTATAATAAATGATTTCTAAATAAAAAGGCATTTTTGAGAAAAATATAAGAAATTTGTGAGTCCTCACACTCTCTCCCCCTTAAAAGAATTTCGACCTCGAAATTCATACCTTCCGTCGCCTCGGAGGACCCCAAAACTTGGTGCTGATCTACGGCATAAACTTGTGTCGATACTTTTGTTCGATTTCCTTTTTCATGAGTTTGTTTCGTTTTGGTTCCTTCCACTTATTGAGTACTACCCTCTCGTGGCTGTTTCTTCGGGCAATTGCTAAGTTGATGATTGCTACTCCCACAAATCAAACATTTTCCCCTTTTCCGCCAGCAATCATTCTCAGTGTGATTCGCCTTTCCACAGTATCCACAGGCCAATCGAGGAGCTACTGTTGGATCTTCTCGAGAAATGTCCTTTGATCCGATCTGACTTCCTTTCATAGACCTTTCATCTAATGCTCTTAATGTCCAAGGTGGGCGAGGTGAATGGTTCACTTTTTGCACTTTGGAGAGCATTATCTTTTCTCTGGATTCCTCAAATGTGCTGTTGGATGTATCTCTTTTCCGCGTTTGACAGGCTTTTACTTGGGCTTTCACATCCTCAATTCTTTGGGCCTTCTCAAGAGCCTCTGTAAATGTATTAACTTGAACTGCCGCTAATGCCTCCTGGATTTCCAAATTTAGTCCTTGTATAAATCGTCTTATTCTCCGTCGCTCCGTAACCACCAATTCGGAAGCGAATTTAGACAATCTAGTAAATTTGGTCTCATATTCGGCCACACTTAGGGTTCCCTGACGCAACCCAATAAATTCGTCCTCTCTCCTTTCTTGGACTAAAGGTGGGAGATACTTTTCATTAAATTCCCTTACAAAGTTCGCCCATGTCCATACCGTCTGTTCTCTTTCCCACTTGGCTTTAATTACATTCCACCACGCGCGGGCTGGTCTTTCGCATTGAAATACAGCAAAATTTACTTGTCTTTGCTCCGTGTAATTCAAAGCCGCGAAGATATTAATCATTGCCTCCAACCACTGCTCAGCTATATCTGGATCAGGCCCTCCTTGAAATTTCGAAGGTAGAAACTTTTGGAACCTCTCAAGAGCCTTATCCTCTCCGATCTCAGGATTCCGGGGTTGATTCACTGGCATTTGACCTTGTTGATCTACCAGTCTTGCCAAGATATCCGTCATCTGTTGCATTGCCGTTGCCATTTGGTCTCCAGTCGCAGCTCTTGATCCCTGCTCTTGCTCGGCTGACGTTTCCCTTTCTCCTCTTGCTTCCGGGGTCCGCTCAGTTCCCCGGCCTCGACCACGCCCACGACCACGTCTCCCGTCCATAGATATGTTTTTCCTTCTCTCTTTTTTTTTTCTTTTCCCCCAAAAAGGTAATTTAGTAATGAAACACAGTAAATCGACTATTGTAATAAATTCTAGCTTTCCAAATACACAAATAAATATATATGCACATAACACGCCATATCAAGAAGACGGATAAGCAAATACACAAATACATATCAAGTTGGACAGGTAATCATGTACACACAGGTATACTGACGTCATGTAGTAACAATATACAGGTAAATCAAAAGGAAAAAGTGAAGTTGTCCCAGTATCAGCCCGTCCGGTCTCTCACGTCGCTTACTATCCAAACTAGATGTCCCTGACCTCTTGTGCTCATTCTAGTCAGACAAAGCCTGTTCACGTTCCCAAAATGCAAGTCTCAAGTACTTAGCAGCGCAGCAACTCTAGAGTACTCAGGCACGAGAATCCGAAATAAGATAATTCACATCTTGAGCTGCAGTCTCAAGAGTAAACTATCTACAATCGGAATTCCTACCTGACATACCTATCTATGGTCTTCAGATACCATGAGAAAGATTTAAAACCTATAACATTCGCAATTCATAGCTTCACTTAGTCCCTCATACTTATTCACCACTTAATCCAGGGTCACTCCGCGTAGAGACCACGCGAAGCAGCTATAGGTTTTATCCCTCAATCGCTTAACTTTCAAGTCAAATCGAATCCCACAGTCCGGCATCCTAAACTTCAAGCCTAGGATACACTACAGAGATCTAAAGCCTAAACTCTGATACCACCTGTGACGGCCCCACCTCCCCCTAGGGCGTACCCCAGAGTTCAGCGGGTCGCCTGCCCGGCTCTCGCCGGGACTCAGTCGTTCCTTAATCAAATCCAGAATAAATCACAAGAATAAATAGGGCAGCAATCCGAATTTAAAGTGGAACTTATATACATTGCTATCTCAAAAGGAAGTACAGCCATCAAATGTAAAAAGGTTCTCACTTCACCATACAACCAGCCCGTGCCAAGCACTAGGGCGAGAACCATTACAAAAGAAACAAAAGACCTAGACTAGGCTAGTCTATGCTCTCATCCTACTCGCCGTCCCCTGTTAAGGAAAACAAAACTAAAGGGGTGAGCTAAAAGCTCAGTGAGGTTCCGAACAGCTAATCAAACAATCAATTCAACACATTAAACATGGAGTATCAATAATTCAAGAAACATTTACAATGGAAAGCAATAGTAACATTCATTAAAAGGATACGGGCTCACATGGAGCTAATCGTTCTTTCGTTCGTTCCCCTGACATTTCCCCTTATTCCTCCAATTATTTGAAATTTCCTTTTTGAGAAATAAAACCCTCGTGCCTTCGTTCGTTCGTTCATCCCTTTCCGGACATTGATCGGACTTTACCCATCCGGACGTTGACCGGACTCCACCCATCCGGACGTAGCCGGAATACAAGGTAATACTCGAGTATACCAAATTCACCCAGGGTCACCATATCGCCCGACCGAGTCCGCTTCTGGCTCGAGTCGATCGGTAACGAATGGCAGGACCCAATTCAGCCAAAAGACTTACATTCATGCACAAGTAACGTTCCAATCATTCAATCTTTGAGAATTTCACATTTATTTTGGTCGAGTGCGATAAAGTACACACTCGCCTAAAAAAAACTCGTTTTAACAATCATTGAAAGCATTTAACACATTATCAATCAATAATAACAAGCCAATAAGTCAAGAAAATATAACAAACAAGAAACACTCACCTAGTTATGTAAAATAACGTGCAAAATATCCTTCCGGATATTACCCTTAGTCACCAATGAAACCTAAGGTTGAACAAGAAAACATATTACAGTTTATCGAGCAGAATATTTAAGGGAAACAAAGAAACTGGACTAATTAGGAGTAAAACGTGTAAAGATGAGTTTCAAGTAAGAAGAGGGTTGTTTGAACCCAAGGATGAAAAATCATGTTTTAAAATGGAAAGCCGGTCATGGTATTGGCCAAATAGAAACCTAGCCCTCGAGCGAAAATTTGGGCAGCACGCCCTTTGTGTTTACCTAATTTTTCAGTCATTTTGGCTTCATTATTTTTCCTCAGCCAATCCCAAAGTCATACATATCATAAATTCAAGTCAATAGCCATTCCATAGGCTCATGACATCATAAGAACAAGAATCAAAGTAATAACAAGTGCGGAAATACAATCTAGCAAAAGACAGATTTGACGTGTGGATGCGGAAATAACAAATCCGAGGCTACGCTTATCAGATTGAGGCACAACTTATGCCGTTTCGAAGCTAAGACACAGGGATACAATGTTTATGAAGGTCACGTAGTCCGGTTTCCAATGTAACTTAGTCAAATCCTCAATTTACAGAACTAAAATCTAACTCGTCGGCTGTCTAACCGCATTGTACTGTAATGGTCATATCTCAGGTTACAAAAGTCCGATTCAGGTGTTCTTAGAGGCGTTTGAAAGCTAACTCATAATACTACAAATTTCATGTTTTTGTAAAAAGCTAAATCAGTACGGATCATAGTGGAAAAACGTGATGAACTGGATGAACTGACGAAAACGGAACACTGGAAATTTCCTAAAATAGTGAGGGTATTTTGATCTTTTCATGGGCTACGTTGCTCCGATTGAGCTGAAATTTTGCAGGCACCTCTAAAATGTCATTCCCTACAACTTTCATGTTTTAAGCCAAGGCCAATTCGGCCTCTAACATAGGGCAATAAAAACAGGCAGAACCTAGTGACAATTTTCCAGAAATCTGAAATCTTTTGGTTTCAATGATAACTTTCTTAATTTCTTACTCCACTTGCTACCAAAACCCCCTATATAACCTTGGATACAACATATATTCATCATACATCAAGTTTAGGCAGAAATTTATTAAACCCTAACTCATGTAACAAAAGGAAAAATTACCCAAAACATGATAACAACCGTAATTCATCACAATCTTGAGATGCTAAGCTAATTTAAACAAGATTAAGAGTAAAAATTGGGGAAATCATCATCCTTACTTTGCTTAGTGTCTACCAAGAGCAACCCTAGCCTTCCCCTTCAAAATTTCACCAATAGCTCACTCAATAAACACTCAAGGGTGCCTTTAATCGGTTTAGTTTCTTTGTTTCCTCACTTTGTGACTTGATTCAAGAAGAAATTGAGAAGCTTTTTTCTTGTTTTTGCTCTCTCTCTCTCTCTGATCTTCAGTAGAAATAATGAGGAAGAATGGTGCAATTTTGGGGAGAAGAAGGTTGGACAATGTCTTGGTCAATGGCCTCTAATGGTGTGACACTTGTCACAACCCTTACCAAGTAAAATTTCCTTTTCTTTTCTTGTATTTTCAGCCTCTAATTTCGGTCAAGTTTAGCTGGAATTTAGGAGATATTTTGCTCAAATATTAATGAGCTCATGTGGTAAGAAAGTGGTGGTCAAGTGGTGCGTTCAAACGGTAGTGCGCGGGACCCGCCGGTTCGCGCTGTTTTTCTTAAAAATACACGTACTAGGGTTTTTACTTCCCATTCACTAACCTTATCTCATTGCTCCTAATCACATATTATTTCTCACTTAAAAGTCACTTTTAATCACCAAATTTAATGCTTACTCTGTACCGAAAATTCATCCGGCGGAAAATCGCGAAAACCCTAATTTTGCACTAGTCTTGAAACCAAAAGTGAAACCCTACTTTCTAGGTTTATTTGCACTTATTGGGGAATGGTTGGGTAGTAGGGCTATAATAAATGATTTCTAAATAAAAAGGCATTTTGGAGAAAAATATAAGAAATTTGTGAGTCCTCACAGTTTACATGGTATTTTTCTTACTTGTATTTTGCTAAATGGTTTAAACTATGCCATGAGATAGATGGATATATTCAATGATGCACTGGAATGTTTCTATTTTCATGCTTAATAGTTGCTATTAATTCATTTTCTATCTTCTGTTGCAGCTTCTAGAAATAGCTCAAGTTCCTGATGAACATGTGAGATTCAATTTCTTCTGGTTTCTTTACCTTTTAGCGAAATGCTTTTAACTGATGGCATACTGCATGCAATCTTGTGCAATTTAAACATTGTTTCTTTAAATAACTATTTCTACATAAGAAGGTCCCAGGATTGATGTATGTAGGGGTATAAGCACGTTACATATAACCAGTTAGGTTAATCAGTATGGTTGTTTACTTAATGTGGAGTTAGATCCATCGACCTATTTAGGCAACTAAACAAGGGTATCTAGAATTAGCCCATTCTTGATGTAACATCTTTTTCTTGGGTTACACAATTTCATAGGCATCATTTTGATATTAAAGGATTATGCTGCTCCTCTTTTTTTACAGGTGAATGAATTCAAGTTGATAGGGAAGTTCAAAATTTTCAATCCCAACAACTTGTAAGTGTTATGCTTCTCATTTGAAGCTAAAATATTATTTGCTTCAAGCACTGTGGGCAATGCTTCCTTCATGGAAAATGCAATGGAATGATATATTTCTGCTATCATATAGATGGGTGAACTTGAAAGCAATCAAAAGACTTGTACAAGAAAGTGCACTGAAGATGGAGATTATTCCAAATCCAAAGGTTCTATTTCTTAACTATCCATTCTGCATTCTGCCAATGTATTTGTCCTTCTATTTAATTTTGTCTAATTAATAGGAAGTAGATGGGGTGAAAGTTCTTCAACTTGAAACTGCTACTGGCGCTACAATAAGGATACATTAACCTTATCTCTTGATATTCATTTAAACATCTTTATTTTCCATTTCTTTCCATTTAGGTTTATCAATATGGCATTTCACATTCAGTCTCCTCTCTACCAACAACCAAAGGTAAGAAGTAAAATCATTTACTTTCAGCCCCCACCCCCAATCAGTTCTTTGATCATGCTATTGAATTCTGTTTTGAATACTATATGAATTGCTATTTATTCATGCATTTAACCTTTACAGTCCGACCTGTACACTTTGTCTGATGACGGCTATGTGGTCTGCAACAAGGCTAGGAAAAATCCAACTAACCCAACTATGAATTGGGACATGAATTTAAGAAGGTTGAGATTTTAGCCCCCTATCTTTCTCCACAGGTTGAATTGTTTATATAGCTAATTGTTTTTTCACTTTTTTAGGTAGGCAACTTCTTAAGTCGTATCAAGTTTATTCCCAGTATTGTTGAACTAGACAACCTAAAGATGAGTGGTGATGGTGGTTTGGATCTGGTATCACCCTGAAGGTAATACAAACTAACTACTTGTCTCCCTATTACTCTGTTTCCCTGTTACCTTGTTTCTGAAGCTTTATGGATGTATCTGTTCCTTGAAGATTTTCTTGTGATGTGGCAATTTGTGGTTGTACAGTGATTTGTTATTTCTTATTTAGTGTCCAAATGGCATACGCATTAATTTCTTCTTTTCTTTTTTTTTCCCCTTGTTTTAAGGGGAAAGTGACAATAACTGCAAAACCTGGAACCAAATTAGAAATTCCAGACAAAGTTGTAATTGCTGATAGGGTAATATATGCAGCCGACTGCCGTAAAAATTTGGTTCACCGATTCAAAAAAAAAATTGGTTCATGCTGCATAGCAATTTGGCTTTACATTCTCTATCTATTGCCAGGTTATAAATGGCCGTGAGGATATTTAAGAGGTCTAATTCTCTGGAAGTGATGCATAGTTTTGCCATTTTTAACGTTGAAAGAAATATTTGTTTCCATTTGTTTTCTTTGTGCAATTTTTTTTAAAGAGAAGGTACTGAAAATTTGAAAAGTGATTGACTACTTTTGAACTATTTAAAAAGATTATTTGAGAGATATTTGGTGAATTATGGTCCA
The DNA here is from genome assembly GCF_036785885.1 of Coffea arabica. NCBI lineage: Eukaryota > Viridiplantae > Streptophyta > Magnoliopsida > Gentianales > Rubiaceae > Coffea > Coffea arabica. The sequence goes on along the minus strand of NC_092316.1, from coordinate 29,639,805 downwards.
TAAGAAAGAATAATTGGCACTGAGAATATTTCAAGCAATAAAAGATGAAATCCCTTCAAAAGTTGTATAATTGAAATTACATTGTTGATGTTAAGTTCCAAATTTTGAACTTTAAGTATCATTAACTCCAAACTTCATATTTATAGGGTGAACTGGTGGTTTAAGAAGAATTATTCTCAATTTCGCAGAATGACGTTGGATGTTAATGTAGGAAAAATTTAATCTGATTGAAAAATTCTTTTGTAATAATCCATTGTTCATTCTCTTCTGCTTGTTATACATGTACTTAACCGAAATCGTCATTTGGTTTTTTGTAGGACTGGTTCCAAAACTGAGCTTGCTCCAGTTTCAGTTTCAACAGGTTCTCGCACTGATGCAATACCATATTCTGGGAAATATGATGGGGTAGTTGGCATGTTGGGTACAATAGAAGCCATCAACGTTCTAAAGCGGTATGTTGGCTAAATTGGCTTGACTGACTCTTGTTAGCCCTCTTGAATTCTTAAATTGTACCATGGCCCAAAATTCAAGGTTGCAGTTGTTTGCTGGTTTGCTTTACCTAAATTTTTCGCTTGTTCGATGGTAGGTAATTTTTTTATGGAGTTGGAATCTTAGAGAATTGCCTTTCCCCCCTACTCCTTTATGTGTTTCTTGGATCCTTGCTTTACTAATGCTGCTATGCAATGGTCTTAATGCTAATTTTTTCATCTTTTTTCCTTGTATGCTTTGTTCTTTCCCTTATGCTAAATATCTGGCTGTGATTGTTTGCTGCTTTTTGATGTTTTATCTTTTCTGGAGTTTTGTTTGATTTCTTTTGGATTTTTCATAAGAGATGTTAAAAAGTAGGAACAAGTTTTTGGATACAAATCTGGAGAAAGTTTGTGGAGCTTCCCACACATTCATTTGGCAACCAAGATACACGTGATGCTTTGTCTGCAGCAATCCACCATGAGAACAAAGCTGTCATGTACCACTGCAAATATCCGCTTTTAAGGTTTATTGATGACTTCATTTTCATGTCAACGTCAAAGAAACAGGCCTCTTTGTTCTTCTCCCGGTTGCAAGGAGGATTTCATGGATACAACTGCTATATGAATAAAGGGAAATTTGGTGTAAATTTTGATATGGATCATGTATCAGGATTCAGGTCAAATATACTCTATATGGGTTAACTCTATGGTTGACCATAGAGTAAATTTTGAAATGAAGCTTATGGATTTGAAGCTCAAGATAAGATAGCTGATTTGGATTCCTATTTTCGTGAAACAATTTTGCCTCCTACTTATTCATGTATATTTATATTTAGCTGTGTACACAAATTAACTGACAAACATTTTTGTTCCATGAATCCATATGTCTAAGTGGGCATATTTTCTGTTTATCCCAACGCGCGCAGCGCGTTTTGTGCCTCCTAGTAGATGAGATAAATTACCAAATCAAGAACTCTGTATAGAAGATACCTCAAATTCAAGCAAAAAGCCAGTAACAGGTAAAATATGACTTGAACGATTGTATATAGGAAGCCAATAATGAAAAACAACAACCAAGCAACTTAATGGACATCAAATGAAACAAAGGCACAGCACCTGCGGTCCAGGATACCCTCCGACTGGCCATCCAATAGGCCATTTAACTTCCTTCTGCAGCAAGGTGTACTCTTGCTCGATTCCATGCCTGCATAGAGACTAGCTTTATAATGTGAGTCAACAATGTCATGATAAGCCTTGTCAGCTCCAGCCCTGCAATAGTATGGTCCCTGTGAGTTAGATGAGATAAATTACCAAATCAAGAACTCTGTATAGAAGATACCTCAAATTCAAGCAAAAAGCCAGTAACAGGTAAAATATGACTTGAACGATTGTATATAGGAAGCCAACAATGAATAACAACCACCAAGCAACTTAATGGATATCAAATGAAACAAAGACAGCACCTGCGGTCCAGGATACCCTCCGACTGGCCATCCAATAGGCCAGTTAACTTCCTTCTGCAGCAAGGCGTACTCTTGCTCGATTCCATGCCTGCATAGAGACTAGCTTTATAATGTGAGTCAACAATGTCACGATAAGCCTTGTCAGCTCCAGCACTGCAATAGTATGGTCCCTGTGAGTTAGATGAGATAAATTACCAAATCAAGAACTCGGTATAGAAGATACCTCAAATTCAAGTAAAAAGCCAGTAACAGGTAAAATATGACTTGAACGATTGTATATAGGAAGCCAATAATGAATAACAACAACCAAGCAACTCAATGGACATCAAATGAAACAAAGACACAGCACCTGCGGTCCAGGATACCCTCCGACTAGCCATCCAATAGGCCATTTAACTTCCTTCTGCAGCAAGGTGTACTCTTGCTCAATTCCATGCCTGCATTATTTCATTTGATTAACTTATATGTCTGAACAAAACATTATAAAAAAAATTCGTGAACCGTGATCAGTAAAAGTAAAAAGAGTTAGAACATACCAAGGTTCCTCGGCAACAACTTCAGAACTGCTAAATATGCTTCAGAACTGCTAAATATCTTTGCAGCATTTTGCTTCTCGTTTGTTAGAATAGGTTCCCCAGCAGGACTGTAAGCATCACATATAACTTAGTCATCACGATAAAAAAATTACATTGAAACTTAAAGCAGAATAAGATCGACTAGTCTTAAATCGAGCAACTAGTACTAGATAAAAAGGCCCTCACAAAAATGTTATTGCCCCTCCTGAATGGATCATTAAATATTGCCTGAGGACTATATTTTGGCACCAAATTTAAAAAAAAAAAAAAAAAAAAAGAAACGTATTAGTAAGTCTCTTGCAAATAAAATAAAAAAATAAAAGCGAAAATAAAAAGGACAACAAAAAAGTACTGAAGTATTAAAACAACACAGTTAAAAGAAACAACATATTATAAGACCACTTCCCTATTGACCAGTGCTTGACCAATCATAGTTCCACATGGGAAGCTTAGCAGGATCATTAACTGGTCCAGCTAGAGTCTGATTCACAGAAACAATAAATCAACAACAACATCAGAAGAAGATCAAAAATTACACCCAAAAAGCTTGACTAAACTAATCATTGTTAATCAATACAGGAATTACTCTGGCTTTGCTTCTGACGTACATATTAGATCCACCGATCCTGGGGCTCAATAGTCAAACACCATACAGACATCAAAAGAAAGAGAAACACTCAGTGGGGGAAAAAAAAAAAGAAACAAACAAGTGGGGCAAGACATTGCACTAGGAATACTTGCAAGGTTCCTCAAAGAGCAGGAGGGGAAACCAGATGTTTGTAACAATCTGCAAAGCATGTTTAAACCTGAAAATATTTGACAACTAAGTCATTCATTTAGAATGCACTTCTATGAGCATTCCCACAAGCAGCATTCCACCAAAGCAGATGCTTCCTTCTGTGATTTTTACATTCCCATTTTTTCTGGGCATTCTTAAGAAGGAGGAGAAAGGGATTATACATATATAGGTTGTGTATTAAACAAGCAAAATAAAACACAACCACCAAAATTGCATTTCAAAACAAAACAAATGAAAAAAAGAATATACAGGAGCGACTATATGACTCTTGCTGCTTTCTGAATGCTTGAAGAGTTGATGAATTAAAGGTCTTTCTCAATCGTATGCCTTCTCCCAATCGTCCACTACATCAGATATCTCATTGATCCCTGCTCCTTGTGGTTGTCCAGGCAGAACTGAACTACTTGAACTCGGCTTAACACTGGAAACTAGAGGAGTTCCTGGCTTGTTCCTAGAATCGTCATTCCTGCCAGATGATGTAGACGAACTATTTTCAGAATCTAGAACACTCCATCTGTTTGTGGCAGATATCGGAACTTCATTTCCCTTCCGAATGGATGAGTGCACATCAACAGAATTATCTGACCAGTCCTCAGCACCCCATGAACTCTCCCTCCCATCAGGTTCCTGCATTACAGCTTTCTTCCAAGGATTCGTCTTGAGAGCTGTAACTGCACCACCATCCTTGGATGGTCCCGTTGCTCCCCAAGCATTGGCTGCAGCTGCAGCTGCTACGGCTGTAGCTGATGCTCCACCATGGTGAGGAACTACAACAGCACCATAATACAATGAACCTTGATCCAATCTTCTCATGGCAGTTGCTGCTCGGGCAGGATCACTAAAAACAGCCAAAGCATTCTTGTCATTCAGCCAGACCAGCTCACATTCACCACCAAACCTCAGAACCAATGCGCTAATGTCGGCATCCCTAGGCAAATCAAATAGAGCGACAACAAGCCTGGGATCCATGTCTACCAGAGGATCGAAAACTGGTGGCTGCAACATGTTACTGGCAAGACAGCCCTTCAGACCAAGTATGCGAGCGGGAGCTTTGGACTTTGGTGTGACATGAAGAACAATGAATCTTTTTGGCTCCCAACCAGCAGCATTTACTGAAAGTTTCCATCTTTCGGCTATTAACCTGACAATGTCTCTCTTTTCCTTTGACATTGGGCAAAAGACATGAACTTTAACAGCATTAATTCCACCTCTGCCCCTTCCTAGAACCAGATATTTGCATCTCTCTTCCACAGACAGCACCCATTTAGGTTCCCTACGTAGTAGATCACTGAGCACTTCAGAAACAACAGCATTCTCACCAAAGTGAAGTGCATCCAAGTTTGGAGTTGTAACACCAAAAGCATCAGCAAGCACCTTTTTTCTTTCAGTCTTTGCACATTCATCATCGCACATCAGTTTCCTCTGACCAAGTGGCACCTTTACATTACCTTCAACAGGTTGAAGAGGCGCCGGCAACTTCTGGACTATAGAAGCTTCTAAAACTGTATCGCTGCTATACCCACCACCACTGCCTCCAGCATCACAAGGAACAGTAGCATTTATTCGCCCACAAGAACATGTAATCGAAACAGGAAACTCACATCTTACATCAGGACAGGAACCAGTTGGGTGACAAAGAGCAGTGCATGTATGCCGGCAATCCCTCCTCGGAGCACCACAGGGCTGCCCACAAGAAGCTCTTGAGCCAATACTAGTTCCACTAGGAGTATCACAAGGTGAAGGATGACAAGTTCGAGCACATGCATGCAAACCACACTGCCTCGTCTTACCACAAAGTTTGTTACATCGTATATCCTTTGAACCACAAGGAATGTTCCTCAGGACCACATGTCCACCAATGCACTCTTTTGCTATAGGTATCGTGCAGGGTGGGCAGTCTCCAAGGTGGCAGCTGTGAGTGGATGGATGGCCACAAGGCTGAGGAACTGAGCAGGGATACTGACAAGAAGGAGGAGGTGTACCACAAGGCAGTGGAGGAGGAATTGATGTCCTTCCACAAGTGCAAGTCAAGTCGGTGAAAATTGTATCTAGGCAGGGAGGACAATGGCCACTGTGACAGAATGAGTGGCAGGAATGCTGCCTGCACCTTAACTTCTTACCACATGGCATTGAGCACAAGTGTGGATCCCAATCACCAGAAAAGGATTTGTTTGGATTTGACAAAGGACAGCACCTCTCGCTGCATCGGTGCCTCCCACAATTTTTCTTCTGCCCACAAGGTCTGTCACAAGTAAAATTTTCATTTTCTGCTGTTGTTCTGTAGCACTCCACAGTCCGAGAAGTCGAACCACAGCGGCATTTTTGAGTAACCAAAACAGGACAAGGTGCACAAACTCCAGTATGACACATCTCTTTACAATGATGAACCCCACAGGGCAGGCTTTTACCACAGGTTTGTGAACATGTTGAAATTGGGTCCAGACAACTCTCTCGATCTTCCTTTAACCTCATTTTACCACAGCAGCATGTTTTAATTTTACTTGGCAACAAGTCACATTCTCCACACGGTCCAGGATGGCATATATCATCACAAAAATGATTCCTGCAGCCCAATTTCTTCTCACAGATAGAACTACAAGAAAAGACACCATCGTCTGCTCTAATTTCTCCTTTCACAACCATGTCTCCACAAAGCACAACCTCAATCTTCTTCTTGCAAAAACATGAGGCATTAACCAGCACGTCACATGGATCACAAGGACCAACATGGCAAGTCCGCTCACAACGATGACGCCCACAATCAAGAAGCTTATCACACCGCTGTCCACATGTAAGAACAGACTTTCGATCAGAGCATCTTGTAGTGATTACTTGCTTCCCACAGGGGCACCACCTTGCCGGAGCAAAAGCTTTACAAGGAGGACAAGGACCAGGATGACATTGCAGGACACATAGATGAGGACAAAGATCCTCCTTTGCCATACCTGAACCAGGAACTTCCTTCTCAAGTGCCTTGCCACAAGGCTCTCCACAAGAATGGGGAGTCAAATACAAATCAGGAGGAGGATCCTGCCTTTTCCCACAAAAACAAACATACCGAATCTCCTTCGAGGACATGAGCTGTACAGCTTGACAACCAGGGCACCTCCAGTTACACCCCTGACCCTTCTCTGCTGACAAGTCGACTGAAGTAGGAGCCCTTGCCCATTTCTTAATACATGCTAAGTGAAAAATAGAATAACAGCTAGAACATGACCAGATTGGTGCAGACCTCCTTACCATATCATAACAAATCATGCACTCCACAGAACCTTTCATCAACTTATCCTGAATTTCTTGGACAAGTAAAGGTAAGTTAAGATCCTTCGACCCTTTTACCTCTCTACTATGATCCCTCTGCTTCTCTTTATCCCGCTCCCTCCTCTGATTCGAATGCTGACGCATAATGCATCTGGCTCCTGAAGTGCTCCTGGTCCTGTTAGCAGGTGGAACTGACCTGCCATTCTGGTCCCCATTGTTTCCATTTCTAATCACATCATCAGCAGCCACCGCAGGGCTGTAATTGGTAGGAGGTATAGCGGCAGTGGTGGGAGTGGGAGCAGCGGTGGTGGCAATGGGAGCCGGACCACGCAGGACCCACTCACGTCGAGCACCTTGAACAGGACTAGTAGTTCTATTCCTTGACCGATTATCTCTTCTGTTGCGCTGTACTGGAAAGCTCATATTCTGATTTGAAGATGTGAAATTCCTAATATCCCTAATTGCCAGACAGTCGAAATTTTAACCACAAGAATCAACCCAACACAACCTTCAACCGCTAATTAATCTGTAGAAAGTAAAACAGAAATCCAACTTTAAAAGAAACAGAACAAGTGACCATTCTGAGAAAGGCGTTCTATGAACAAAACAGTTAATTCAATTCTACAACTAAATTGACAAGAGAAACAAGAAAGGCACAAACTTAATGGCTTATCTTACACTATTAAACGATCAGAAACCGAAAAACCAGACAGAAAGATCCGAAATCAAGCATCACATGTAAATCTCCACATAAAAATGAAAAGTACAGAGCATTCGATCGTTGAAAATGCTGAAGCAGGAACAGATAAGTACCTGACGAAGAACGGTCGACGATAATTCAGGCAAAAAATGGAACCCCAAAAAATGTTACTTCAGATTATTCGTTAAGTATAAACCAGACCCAAGTAGGTTCTTGCGATTTTTTCTTTTTATTGTGCCACAATGTTCTCTCTTTGACAGAGAGGAAGGAGAATCGAAGGGAGAGGGATGCAGAACTGGGAGGATTTATAGGGGGAAGAGGGAGGGGAAAATCAAGAAAATCTGGCTTGGAGGCCAAGGCGGTAAGATTGGACAGTTGCCAGAAGTTTGAGGTGGCAAATGGTAATATAAGCAAATTGTGAGTCGGTCAATGAACCGTAGGATTAGGCTACTGATCTCGTTGTGTACGGTATGCGTGGGGCTCAAACCATACCTTTATCATTTTCAATGTCAAAGTGTATATTAACCTATAAACGTATAATCTTAAGTTTTTTTTTTTTTTTTGGGAAAAGTTGGTTCAAAAACCATCGTATGCTATGACTGAAAACCACCGAGTTTGAACATTTAGATAATATCAAAATGTATATTAAAGTATATTCTTATCCTCGTACTATATAAGAATGAGTTGTGATTTTGAATTTCAACCGCATGGATAGGGGCATTTTGGGGATGTGAATTGATGTGCAGTTTTTATAAACATTTTGGTACAACTGATAGCAGCATGTTTTTGGATATGTTTACGGAAATGTCCTCATATTTATACATTTAAAACTTTTATTTATAGAGATATTTGGGTAATTTTGAAATGTGGAATTATTTTACAAACTTTTTGCATTGAGTACAACTCATATAAGTTTATGTGTTGGTATAATTACTGAAATGATGTTATAAATGTAGACACCAAAATTTTTCCATTTTTATTTTCTTCATTTTATTCCTATTTTTGTTCATTTTAGTTAAATTTTTATTTATTTTTATTTATTCTGTTTCATTTCTATTTCTTGAGAAAAATCTTCTTTTAGAAAAATCGAGAAAAACAAAGAAAAAAAGAGAAGAAAAAAAGAAAACAAAAGAGGAAAATTGCAGTTTAAGGAAAAAAAAAACCGAGGAGTTGCACGCCGTTCATGGCTTCGTACCAGAAGGCATGGTACCAAGTTTTTGCAGCTAGCATTTGGAGCCACTCATTTTTGCAATTTTTTTCTTTCCTTATAAGCCCCCCAAGGGACCAGATCATCTTCCAATTCTTATCCAAAATCTGCTATCTAATGGCTTCAAATCATCCCCAAAAATCTGTTTCATCACACCCATTGACATTAGGGTTGGAGAGAGCTTTGATTCCATATAAATAGATAAAAACGGGGTCTAAGAAAGAGATAACAAAAGAAACAAGAGGGGAAGCGGTGGAACAAGAAAAAGAGAGAAAGCAGGGAGAGAAAAGGAGAAAAAAAAGTGCAGAAATTTTTCTGGAAAAACTTGAGCCAGGGTTGTGAAGATCCAACTTTTCCTTAGGGCGAATCCTAGAGTTACGGCGGGTTGCTTGCCTAACTTTCATCAGGATTTGATACAAGTCAAGATTTATAACTTAGAACTAAACAACCAGTAAGAAAATTAATATAAAGAAAAGTCGCTTCCTTCAATAGTCATCAAATTCTACATTACAATATTTCCAAAAGTTACATCAAATTTCCCCAAAATACAACCATCAAAAGTTGACTAAATCATTTACATCCACAATTGGACCAAAAGAAAATCAAAGCCAGCTTCTCCAAAACCTTTCCACTTCAAGTTCCTTCTAAGGAAAACAAACTACAGGAGTAAGCTAACGCTCAGTGAGGCCAAGAAAAGCAGGCAAACAAATAAATACAACTAGCATTAAAGCTTATACAAGAAGGCATCCATAATATTCATGTAACTCACAAAGGAAAACAAAACACAATCAATAAGGATACGGGAGCTCTCAGGAGCTAAATCCTCATTTGCTTTGCCAAGGTTTGATCCAACACTTCCAAGTGGTGACACTCCGTCAACCGAGTAAATACACAAGTTTGTAAAACCCCACTTACTTTCTCTATTCACCATTTCATCCTCTCGGATCCGGAATCAAACACACACGAAATGGCAATATTACTCGAGTATGTCAAGCAAGATCTCAAAAGATCAAGCTATATAATTTTCCATGATTCACCAAGCTTCTCGACCAAGCCCATGCCGGCTTGAGTTACAAGGTTAGTCAATGGAATTTGGGCTTCCCCACAAGTACAAGTGCAAGTCGATGAGATTTTTCTCAAATCGACACCAAGTCATGCACAAGCACGAATATGATTATCAAGTACGAGCAAGTCATTTATCAAGTCAAGCAAGAGAAAACAAGTGCGATAAAATACATACTCATCTCGATAAGTCCAATTCACATATTCAACAAGAAGTAGTTCAAATATTATACAACACGTCATGCACTTGACACTCACCAATTTCAAAAGCAAGTGAGTAAGAAATTCCTTTAAAGTTCCTCGCCGAGATTCCTTTCTAAACCCTTTTGAGCACCTGAAGAAATATTAACCAACCATCACTCACGGATACCCTAGGTCATTGAGCATACAAAGAAGAAAGTTCGTTTGCTTAGAACTAGGACAACGCATCAAAAGAGTTTTATTCCATTGAAACCCGAGATTCCCAAATGAAGGTTTAAAGTCACAAAAGAACTTGTATCATCCATGAAATCAAGTTTGAAATGAACTATCAATTTTAAAAGGAACTTCCAAGTTCATAAAAGTTCATTTTGTTGGAAATCAAAAATTTCCAGCTTTACGCGACAACACTTGAAAATTCATATCTTGAGTTCAGTAAGTCCAAAAACTAGAAAATTTATACCGTTGGAAACTAAATTCAAAGTACTAAAACTTTCCAGAAGATACTTTCTCTGATTCAAATTAGAAGGCATTCAAATCTCAGCTCAAACTTACTGTTTTATTAAAATAGGGCAGAAACAGTCTTGATTTTTCAATAAAATTTGAAAATTTGGCAAAATTCACAGGAATTGAATTAGCCTCTGAAATTATAACACAGCAAGAACTTCAAGTCAAGTTTCAAACACAACAAACGGAACTGAGTTTGGATTCTCCAACACCAAGATACAATAGTTTAAGAAAACTGGTTTTCGCAACTTGTTCCGCGATTTTCAGTCACAAAGTTTCGACACAGTTTTGAAATCAGGTCATAACTAACTCTACACAAGTCCAAATTGGGAATGGTTTATGGCGTTGAAAACTAGATTCAAAATTTTATAAATCATCAGAAGAAATAATGTTCAAATTCTTTTCATAAGAGGGATGAAATTGAGCCACAAGATGCAGCTGTATGATTTTCTCGGGTAAATAGGTGAAGTAAATCAGTCCACTTTGCCAGTTCGCTACGACTCACTCAAAACGAATTAGCAGGGGGAATTTTATACCATTGGAAAGCTCTTGTGTGTAGTTTCAAATGCTGTAAACGGTACTTGATTTGAACTTTTGTACAAAGATTTATGTGCAATCAAAGAGCCCCTGGTCGGTTGACCTGGCTACTTTTCCAGTTTTCTTTCTTTCTTCAAAACTCAAGTTTTATCCAACCAATTGAAATGATTTTTGAAAGATAATTTTTACACACACAATACAACATATAACAAGCATTTTAGCAGCCATTTGAGCAGCAAAATTTTAAATCAAATCAAGGGAACAAGACAGCAAATTTCGATCAGCCCCTCCCCTTAAATTCTTCAAGATTTCTCTCCACAACCAAGCCAATATAAAGCCATACTTCACAAGAACAACAACCAACAAGCAATAACCCTCAAGTCCACTATCTAAAAGGCCACCTCAAGACCACTACCTAAGATATAAAGCAAGAAACAAGGGTTTCCTCAAGTCCTCTAGTTTAGGTTTTTGGTTAGGGTTTTCAAACCCATGTAAATCAACCACTAACCATTACTAATCCTTGTAAATTTAAAAAATAAAAAAAAAGATGGGCTTGTTACCTCTTCAAGCTTCTTGAACGCTAGTTGAAGGCAAGATTTTTCACTAGCACTCCACCAAAAACCACCACAAGATAGCACCTTTTCTCTAGGTAAAGCAATATCCAAAGGTCTTGAGGGTTGGGTGTTGATCTTTAAGCAAGATCAAGAGCAAAAGATGAAACTTTTTTCTTCCTCCTTTTGAGCTCCCAATTTTCGACCAAGAGAGAGAGAAAGTGAGGGAGTTGGAGTGTTTGATTTATGGTGAAAAGGTTGGAAGAAAATTAGCCTTTTGTTTGGTGAAAAAAAGTCAACTTCGAATAGTGGTATAATAGTGCTATGCACTACCAATTTCCCTCTTGTTTGTAACACTTAAATACTAATCATCCAAGGTAGTTCCTCTAGTATTACAAATATTTATACTTACTAGTCTAAAATTAATTTTTCAAATCTCCGATTAGTCACACCGTTGCGACTTTTGAAAAAATTTGATGTGTAAATGATAAAAGTATAATTTAAGTAAAATTCATTCTAATATAATAAAATTAAAAAACACCAATGCAAATAATTTTTTAAAATAAGCTAAATTAAGAATAAATAAATAAAAAAATGAGTCCTCACAAGGGTTGAGCAGGAAACCCGGTTCAGAGGCCATTTTCTTCTTCATTTCGACTTCTTTTTTCATCAATTTTTTTCCATACCCTATAGACGTAGGAGAAGAACTTTTATGTTGAAGGTTTTGTGAGAATACAACTTTAAAACTACCAAATTTGACGTCAAATTTGGGAGAAAACCAACCCTGGTATCCGAAATTCTTGGAGTTTGAAATCAAATTTGCAGCCGCAAAGTCCGTTCGTTTTGATTCATTTTTGATCGATATATCTAGGTAGATGTTCCTAAACTTCGGCCCCTTTATTTGTTTTGTTGGAATGCAGTTTTGTGGGATTTCCTTGCTGTTGGGTTTGCTCCGTCTCTCTACCATGTTTTCTAGATGATTTTCTTGCTGAACATTTCCTTTTTTGTTTGTGAATCTTGGGTTTTGAGCCATGGATCTTGTGTTGCTGCGTTGTTTCTTGTTGGGTTGAGGTTCCTGTTGTGTTTTAGCTGATGAATCCATGGGTTTTGCTAGAGTTCATGGCTGTTTTTCCTACATTGAATAAGCTTCTGAAGTTGCAGAAGAAGATAGGTTCGAACAACTTTGCATGAAGGTTCAAAAAATTACATTTTGACCCCTAACTTTTGCATAATTATATTCTGGCCCCAAATTTCTACAAACCATTTTGATCCCTTTTAAGTTTTAATCATCTTTTGCATATTTTAATCATTAGTGTGTTTGGACAGTCGGTTATTTCCCCAAATATATTTGCTTACATCACCATTACAATTTCCAATACAGTTTTTTATCTTCCCAATTGCCTTTTTATCTCACATACATCACATCACAAAAAGTACTACAGTAAAAATATCTCAAATAACCCACTATCCAAACACACTACATGTTTTTAGGCAGATTAATTTCGATTTTTAGGACATAATTAGGGTTAAATAATTTTTAATAGATTTATTATCTGGTTGAGTTTAGTAAGTGGTTTAAGGATTTGGGTAATGATATTTGGTTAGGTCTTGAAAGTGGGTCTTGGTTTATTTCTTTTGGGTTTTTGACTTGGGTTTTGGAATTGAATCCCATACATTATTGTTTGGGTTTGATTGATAAAAAGATAGACTAGTCTGCATTTTTCCTTAAAGGCTTTCGGTCGGACTTGGGAGGCAGGACCCAACGTTTTTTCGTTGGACCAGTAGATAGATTGGTCTGTCCGTTTTTCTTGATCCTCTGATGGGCCAAAGCAGTCTTGGCCCAGAGAAATAAATAAAAAGGCCTGTTGCATTTTAGTCACTCAAGTTTTAATTAATTTTACTATGGCCCTAAAAGATTAAATTTCTTTCAATTAGGTCCCTACTTTAATTGTATTCAGGTCCCTAAACTTTATCTTTCTTTAATTTTGACCCTTAAATTTTGTAATAATTATGATTTGATCTCAAAAACTTTCTCAATTTTTGCAATTAGGTCCCTAATAGTTTTTGTGATGACCCAGAAAATTATTTTTCTCACCTCCCAACTATTTGCATTTTTATTTAAATTATATTTTTACAAAGTTTACATTCATTTAGTGATTTACTTGTTAATTGATAAATGAGTTTCTTTTACTTGCTTATTTTAACCTTCGAATGATTAATTTATTGAAAATATTTTTATATTATGTGATTTTTCCAAATTTTTTATTTTCTCATCTATTAAAATGCCATTTTTCAATTTAGTTGAATTTTTATTATTAATTGCCCGATTATTATTTGACCAGCATTAAGTGTGAAACTTTGGAGTGGTGACGCGGAATTTAGTCTTAAGATGAAATTTAAAGCATCTAGAGACTTTGAAGAAATAGAAAAATAATAGGATAATGTTGATTAAGGAAAATCTAGTTAAGGATAAGGTGTCGCATGAGAATGCGATACACAAGCGAGTAGGTGAGGTGGTCCACCTACCACACTTTAAAGGAAGAAACTAGACTTGAGAGTTCATTCTCTTTCCTTCCCCATTTTGTTCTTGAAGATCACTTGGGAAAACCATCAACCACCACAATTTCTCTTCTCCTTCTTTTTCTTTTCTTGTAGAGCCAAGAGAGGGAGTTCAAGAGAGCGAGAGAGAGAGAGCGGGAGAGAGAGAGAGAGAGCGAGAAAGAGAATAGCCAAGAGGGAAGGGACACCATCCATCTTGTTTCTTGAAGATTTGTGGAAGAAATCATCAAGCAACTTAAAAGATTTGACCTTTCTTAAGGAAATTTGAAGAGGTGAATCTTGGAAGGAAGTTTTGAGCTTAAATCACACTAGTTCAAGTAAGATCTTGAGGTAAGAATAAAAAATCACCCTTAATCTTTAATTTCTAGCCATGAAAATATTAGATTCACTTGATTTAAGTAAGATCTATGGTAGATCTAATAAATTTCTTGAAGCTATACCACTAGATGTTCTAGTGGTTAAAATACTAGCATAACTCTTGATTTGATTGGTTAGATTTACTTGAAAATTTTCCATTAATAACCAAGGGTTAATGATTGATGAAATCCTTGAGGATTTGAGTTATATTTCTAGTGATTTGTTGGTGAAATTGGAACTCTTGATTTGATTGGTTAGATTTACTTGAAAAATTTCCATTGATAACCAAGGGTTAATGATTGATGAAATCCTTGAGAATTTGAGTTATATTTCTAGTGATTTGTTGGTAAAAATGGAAGAAATCTCTATGTCCACCAAGTGTTTGATCTTTTGTTTAGGGTTGTTTATGTGCAAATTTTCATGATTTTTCTTGCTAAGAATCTCAGTATATATTGTTTGATGTGTTCATGGATTTGTTAGGGGAAAAGTGGGAAGATTTGATGGAGAAATATTCGGAAAATTCTTGTGGGAAAAATTCTGCCTTTGCTGCCCAAAACAGGGGAAGATATTCCAACCTCGATTTTCATTTTTTCTTAATAATTTTGGGTAAGTTCTTGTTCAAGAAACTTTTTAAAATATCACTCTTTACTTGTATGTTGAATTTGAACCAAAACTATAAATTTCTCCCTTGTTTTCTTGTTGGAAAGTTTGCAAAATGAACTGAAACTCAAAGAGCATTTTCAGTCAATTTGTTAGATTTTCTGGTATTAATTGAAAATGAATTAGAGTCTAAATTTTATACCGTTGGAAAGCTCTTTGAGTCTAGTTTCAAACACAACTAACGGTATTTTATTTCGATTTTTTTACATTGAGTTATAGCCGTTTTCCCGAAACTACTCAAATGCCCTGATATGACGCGACAGTTTTCTTCTGCCTCTGTGATTGCTATTTTTGCCACGAAAATGCATGAACTGGATTTCAATGTCTTCATAAGAACTGTAGATCTATGTCTTAGCTTTGAAACGCCATAAAATTCATCTCATTTCAATAAGTGTACCTCCAATTATGATCAAAATGCCAAGAGGTGTCAAAACTGTCACTTTGATTTTTTTTTTCCTTTACACTCTTTCCTTCACTTTTCTTGGTTTAATTTAACATTTTTCACTCCATATTATGCCTGAACCATTGATCTAACATATACATGGATTTTCCCTTTGAATTGAACTTGAAAATTATTCTAGATACATATTATTTTCATAACTCGAGTTTACATGTCGAGTTCAAGTGAATTTGGTTTAGTTTTGCGAATTATTGAGGCGAAACTTATTATCTTTCTTTACGTGTTTATAGGAGTGATTGAAGCCGGTGTTACAGTTCCTAACTTGGATTCAGAACTTTGATTTATTGGTGAGTTTCCATGCATATTATCTGACTTGAATTTGCAAATGTGACATAGATGTGAACTTGATATTGTGACTGAGATGTATAGTGTTTTGAATTGTTGAAGTGTTGTGATGTCGTTTGGGTTGTTATCCCATCGACAAACGACGATCAGTGATTGAGTGTGCATGTTAATTCTTGGAAATTCCTGAATCCTATAGGTAAGTCTGTCGATTCGACTCAGTCATGGGACTTGATCGAGGAGATTTGAAGAGCCATAGGAGAGTGTTATATATTCACTGGACTTGGCGTATGGACTTGTTCCTTGTGAAGTGAAAACTATGGTATGCTTGAACAATGCCCATTTTAAGTGTATTGGAGTGCTGGTCCGGTAGGGGGAGTCGTTGGAAGGAGAATGAAGTAAGTGGAGTTCTACATAGTGATAAAACTTGAAAGTCGATGGAATGTCTACTATGTGAAATAAGATCAAGATTCGTGAAAATTGGCTCCTGAGAGCCACCCGTATCCTACCTCTTGATATTGTTAATCGCTTGATTTATTTGATTTGACTTGTGAACTTGAAGTGTAATTTGAGCTGCTCTATGTGACTGTATGCCTTTTTGGAACTCCTCTTTCTTTTTCAGCTTGATTCATTACATAAAATGCGGCACAACTCCAAGGTGATTTTGAGGGTGTTATTAATCCTTTATCCATTAATATTTTTATCTCTTTTTTACAAAATTCTAATAAATCAGAATTCATTTGTATTGGTCTAGCTTTTGTTGGAATATTCTTTTCATTAAAATCTTTTTCATATGGTAATTCTATTATATGTTGTTTTCTATCCCAAAAAGCATTAGGAATATCTGCACAAATTTCTTCTTGTAATAACTCTTCTAATTCTGATATTCTTTTTTGTATTTTAATGTCTTTTAATTGTTCTTCAATTTTTAAATAAGTCTTTTCTTCTTTAATATAGCTTATATGTTGTTGTACTTTAGTAATAGTATTTATTGTTTTATAAATAGAAGATGTTTGTAAAGTCTGTAATTCTCTCTGTTTTATTGGAGTTAAGAACTTAAAAGTAATAATTTTTCCCATTATATTTATTGAAATTCCTTCATGACTTACTAAAAATGGATAAATTTGAATTAAAAAAGGTGTTCCTAATATTATATCATGATTTATATTTTTTACAATTATGAAATTATGTTTAATACAATATTCATTGTTACATATTGATCCTTTTGTAAATTTATATTTTACTTGTAAATTTTCTCCATTTGCTGCCATTAATGTTTCTTTTGTCCTTTCACAATATTTAGTAGGGATTATTCCTTCTTTAATGCAACTTGCATCAACTCCACTATCTATTAGAGCTACATAGGTTTCTTTGAAGTCTTCCACTGTAATGGTTACTAAAGCAAACCATTTTTGAAATGTCATTTTTTCTATAGTATTTAAATATTGAGCTTCTTCTACTGGTTTTTCTGATATTAATATTTCTTCTGTTTTAGAATTAGAGGTTGAGGGCTGATTATTTATTAATGCTATTTTTGCTTCTATTTCTAAATCTTTTGTTTTTAATTCTATAATTTCTTGTTGTAATTGTTTTACTTGTATCTTTAGATTATTAATTTCTAATTGAAGATCTTTAGTAGTTTCTTTCTTCATCATATTTATATTTGGATATTTGTCTATTAGTTTGGAAATGCTAAAAGGTTCTATTATCCTTGGCATTTTATCTTCTTGAATGATTAAGCTTTTTAATCTTTCTAAATATTCTTTTTTAGCTATTGGATCATTAATTTTTTCTATAATATCTAATAAAAATTCTTTATCTTCTTTTTTAGTTATAACATTTATATATTTGGGAGTATTAGAACAATTACAATTTTTTTCACTTTCTGAACTAGAAATATCATCATAACATTCTTCATCGTAACTTTGTTCTTTTTCATTTATTAATAGATTTATTAATTTACTTTTTATCTCTTCATCTTCTGCACAGATTTCATTAATTTTTTCTTTTAGAGTACATTTGTTTGCTTTATGGCCTATTTTTCCACATTTATAACAAACAATTTTCTTTTTCATAAATTTTCTTGTTCTTTCGGGTTTATTTTCTTCAGGTCTTTTATATTTTTGTCTCTTTTGAGTATTATATTTTTTAATTTTCTTTTTATATGCAGATGGGGATTTTATTCTTTTAATTCCGAAGGCATCACAAAATGAACCCACTTCTTTTGTTTTTGAACCATATTTTATTTGAAGTCTTAATTCTGAACATAACATTAATCCTTCCTTTTTAACAAAAGCGAATAATTGTCCAAAAGTAATATTTTCAAATGAAATAACACCTGTTCCCATTTCTTTTTGTAAATTATACATTATTCTTTGTGAAAATAAACTTGGTAATCCTGTTATGAATCTTTCTTTCCAAAATGAAGCATTACAATCTGGTCTTCTTAATACATTAGTTAAAAACATATCTTTGTACCATCTAAAGTCTGATAATGTTGGGCATCTTAAATTTGTTAAGAATGTTTTATTAGAGTTTAATTCTTCTTTCGGATTTCCTATAAAATACATTACTATGGTTACAATTAAAAATTCTGCAGCATCTGACTGTATTTGAATATTTCCTTGATCATTTTCAATTTCTTGTGTATGATCTAATATTGATAATGTAAGGATCGAAAACAACCTAAGAGGGGGGGGGGTGAATTAGGCTTTCAAAAACCTGCTGAGATATATTCTACTTTTTTTTCACAGACAGCCTTTCTTTTCTCAAATACCTCCCAATGAACAAGATAACACAAGAGCACAGGTATTCGTGAGATGGAGAGAAGAACAGTTTATGTAGAAAAGCAGTAAATGAAAGTAAAGAAACAAACCAGGCTTCAAACACAACTGAGGTTTGAACACCACTTTTATATACCAAGTTACTTCAAGTTGAACAGACTTGCAACCAATCTTTTGTGTACAAGGAAGGGATCACTTCCTTCTTGCCCCAAACCACACTTGGTCAAGCAAGGAAGTTTTACAAACACTCGCAAACCCTCACTATGCTACACTATTGAAGAAGCTATGTCACACTTGAAAAACTGCACGAAGATTGCACAAGCAAGGAGTACAAATGTTCTTTTTGAGTATTCTAGCACACAAATCACTCACTATCTGATGTAGGCTTGATGTACAAAGTTACCTTGAGGTGGTTGATTTTGTTCTTTTTATAGGAGACCAGAGAGTTCCTCAATTAATGCTGTCAACGGGTAGAAGGCAACTGAAGAGTCAACTAGCCGTTGGTGCTGTCGGACGTCCGATGTTTGGTTTTTATGCGTCCGAACGAGATCAATGAGTTCTGGAAGTTTTCTTGAGTCCCTTAGGACGTCCGATCATGCGTCCGAGGGTAGGATGAATACTTGGACTTTCTTCTTCAATTCCTTCGGACGGCCGATGCGTCCAGAGTGTTGCGTCCGAAGAGCAGCAACGTTTGTCGGACGTCCGATACACAAGTGTTGAGCATCCGAACCTGATTAGTAATCAAGTATGTAACGACCCCACCTCCCCCTAAGGCGTACCAGAGGGTTCGGCGGGCTGCCTGCCCAACTCTCGCCGGGACTCAGTCGTTCGCTACAGTTCTCAATTAAAAATTGAAATAAATCACTAGAATAAATAGGGCATTGATCCAAACTTAAAGCGGAACTTATATACATTGCCAACCCAAAAGAGAATATAAACATCAAATATACAAGGGTTCTCAATCCTTCATACGTCCAACCCGTGCCAAGCACTAGGCGAGAACCGCTACAAAAGAAACAAAAGAAACAAAACTAGATTGACTAGTCTATCTCAAGCTCACGTCCTCGCTCGCCTTCCCCTGTAAGGAAAACAAAACTAAAGGAATGAGCTAAAAGCTCAGTGAGGTTCCGAACAGATAATCAACAATCAATTCAATACATTAAACATGGAGTATTAATAATTCAAGGAACATTTACAATGGAAAGCGATAGTAACATTCATTAAAAGGATACGGGCTCACATGGAGCTATTCGTTTGTTCGGTCGTTCCCCTAACATTTCCCCTTATTCCTCCAATCGTTTGAAAATACATTTTTTGTAAGTAGAATCCCTCATTCATCCTTTTGTTCGTTCATCCCCTTTTCCGGACGTTGACCGGACTCCACCCATCCGACCATTGGCCGGACTCCACCCATCCGGACGTAGCCGGACTACAAGGTAATACTCGAGTATACCAAATTCACCCAGGGTCACCATATCGCCCGACCGAGTCCGCTTCTGGCTCGAGTCGATCGGTAACGAAGGGCAGGGCCCAATTCAGCCAAAAGGCTTACATCATGCGCAACTAATGTTTCCATCATTAAATCATTGAAAATTTCACGTTTCATTAAGGTCGAGCGCGATAAAGTACACGCTCGCCTAGAAAACTCGTTTTAGAAATCCTTGAAAGCACTTAACACATTATCAAACAACAACAACAAGTCATGAAGTCCGGGAGAATATAACAAACAAGGAACACTCACCTAGATATGCAAAATAACATGCAAAATCCTTCCGGATATTACCCTTAGTCACCAATGAAACCTAAGGTTGAACAAGAGAACATATTACAGTTTATCGAGCAAAACATTTAAGGGAAACAAAGAAACCCGACTAATTAAGAGTAAAACGTGTAAAGATGACTTTCAAGTAAGAAGAGGGTTGTTTGAACCCCAGGATGAAAAATCATGTTTTAAAATGAAAAACCGGTCATGGTATTGGCCAAACAAAAGTATACAAGTTCAAATAGAAACCTAGCCCTCGAGCGAAAATTTGGGCAGCACGCCCTTTGTGTTTACCTAATTTTCCAGCCATTTTTGCTTCATTATTTTTCCTCAACCACAACCCAACATCACACATAAGCAATTCAAGTCAAGAGCCGTTCCATA
Organism: Coffea arabica; assembly: GCF_036785885.1. Lineage (NCBI taxonomy): Eukaryota > Viridiplantae > Streptophyta > Magnoliopsida > Gentianales > Rubiaceae > Coffea > Coffea arabica. The sequence continues at coordinate 29,619,228 of NC_092316.1, read as the reverse complement.
GGCTCACAATATCATAAGAATAAGAAATACAGTAATAACAAGTGCAGAAATTCAATTTAGCAAAAGACAGATTCGACGTACGAATGCGGAAATAACATATCCGAAGTTACGCTTATCGGATTGAGACAAAACCTATGCCGTTTTGAAGCTAAGACATGGAGTTACAACATTCATGAAGGTCACTTAGTCCAGTTCCTAATGTAACTTAGTCAAATTCTCAAATTACTAAACCAGAAACCAATTCGTCGGCTGTTTAAACGCAGAACACTGTAATGGACATATCTCAGAGTACACAAGTCCGAATCAGGTGTTCTTAGAGGCATTTGAAAGCTAATTCAGAATACTACAACTTTCATGTTTTGGCAAAAAGCTAAATCAGAATGGATCCTAGTCGAAAAACGTGATAAACTGGACTTAACTGATCACACGGACTGCTTGGGAAATACTTAAAACAGTAAGGGTATGTTGGACTTTTCACATCTTACGTTGCTCCGATTGAGCTGAAATTTTGTAGACACCTATAAAATACCATTCTATACAACTTTCCTTCTTTGACCTAAGGCCAATTCGGCCTCTAACATAGGGTTACAAATTCGGACAGAATGATGGGGAAAATTTCCAGATTCTGGAATTTTTTTGTAATCAATGGAACTTTCTCAATTTTCTTGTTCTAATCACTACCAAAACACCTTATACAACCTTAATTGCAACATACAAGCATCATACAACAAATTGGGCAGAAATTCCTCAAGCCCTAGTTCATCATATAAAAGGGGAAAACTTCCAAATTCATCACACCCACTTGCATAATCATGAAATCAAGCCAAAACTTAAGCTAAAAACACATCTTAAAGCAAAATTCAAAGCAACCAAGATCATGTTCAGATGTTGGTACCTCAAAAGCAAGGCTTGGATGAGTGATAGTTCACTCCCTTTGAAATTTCTTGGTTCCTCAAGCTTCCCAACTCACAACCTACCCTTTAATCGGTTTGGAATTGGAATTCCTCACTTAGTTGAAGCAAATCAAGAAGATGGAATTGTTTTCTTGCTCTCACTTTCTCCCTCTCTTTTGGTTGGCAGCTACTGGAAAAATGAAGGGGAAAGTGCAGAAAATTGGTTAAGTAAGAAGGCAAAGTGTCTTGGTCAAGATGCTCTTAGGTGGCGACACGTGTCGCCACCACTACCTTCCATTTTTCTCTTTCTTTTCCTTGTTATTCTAGCCACCAATTTCGGTCAGCTTTAGCTGTAATTTAAGAAGATATTTTGCTCAAAAGTCAATAAGCTTGTTTGGTAAGAAAAATTGTGGTCAAGTGGTGCGTTCAATCGGTAGTGCTCGGGACCCGCCGGTTCGCGCCGTTTTTCTTAAAAACCCACGTACTAGGGTTTTTACTTCCCATTCACTAACCTTATATCATTGCTACCAATCACATATTATTTCTCACTTAAAAGTCACTTTTAATCCTCAAATTTAATCCTTACTCTGTACCGAAAATTCATCCGGCGAAAAATCGCAAAAACCCTAATTTTGCTCCAAACTTGAAACCGAAGCGTAAAACCCTATTTTCTAGGTTTATCTACACTTAATGTGAAATATTTGGGTAGTGGCCTTTGGTAAATACTAATTTTCAAATAAAAGGGTATTTTTGAGGAAAAATACAAGGAATTTGCGAGTCCTCACAAAGTAACTCCTGGCTTGTCTTCTTCGGACGTCCGAGTCTGAGTTCTTTACTCGTCCGAAGATACTCAAAGAATATCGGACGTCCGATATTCTCCTTTTGTGCGTCCGACATCATCCTCAGCAGACTTCATTCTTTTTTGATCTTCTTTTTCTGCTTTAAATCCACAGACCTGTTTGGTTTATTTCTGAAAAGGATCTCTACAAAAGGTGTTAGAAACATCCAATTGTTTTGTAATCATCAAAAGATATGAATTGAGATAAACAGATAATTTATCTTGAAGTGTTAGAGCATTATCCCACCAATTTTTTAATTGTCCAGTAAATCCTGAAACTAATAATGTTGCAATATTTCTTTCTTGAATATTTTTAATTTTATAAGCTAATCTAGCCATTCCCATTTCTTGCAAATTATTTAATACTTCATATTCTGCTTTACCATCTATATTCCATTCATAAATTGAATCTCCATCATATTTAGTAGTACGAAATTTTGATCTTTCTTCATATTGAATATCTGGAGGGCTAGATCTTGGATAATAATTTCTAGTACTAATCATTTTCCAATCTTTGGTATTACCTTTATTATAAATTCTTTTTCTTCTTATTTTATTTATTTGATTATCTTCTATTTCTTCGAATTAATTTTCTAATGGTAAAATCATGTCTTCTTCATTTTCTGAATATGTTGATTCTTCAGATGATTTTTCAGATAAATTCTCTTCTTCTATTATTTTTTCTAGTGTGTTTATTTTTAAAGTTTGGGGTGTAGTTAGGTTTTGTAATGATTGAGATATTCTATTTAATATATTATCTGTATTATTTGTTTTTTGATTGTTAATATTAAAACCGAACCCTTTAGTTTGCCCTAGAAGAAGGTGGGGCCATCACAGTTGGTATCGGAACTATAAGTTTCAGATTTTTGTAGTGTATCCTACGCTTGAAATTTAGGATGCCAGACTGTGGGATTAACTTGAATATTACATGAACTGGAGAACCTACTGTATCCTAGTGGTTAAAGAGAATTATTACTTGTGAGTTTCTTATATGGGATTGGTTGAAACAAAACTGAGGAATTATGTGGTGTTACATCGAAAGGAAACATTATGTGAGAAATTAGTAGTGAAAGATGAATGAGATTCGAATTATTTTCGTACTTATAGGAATGGAAGGAATCGATGCAAATATTGGTATTAGCTATAGGAGATAAAAAATCAAGATTTGCTAGTTAATTCCACATATGATGGTTTTGAACCAAAACAAAAGAGTTTCAAAGGAATAAAATGCATTTTCCACCTATTTACCTACTGAAAAATTTCTACTTAACTAAAATGTACTAGTTTCCTATACATATATAAAAAGCACTTTGCAATTGACGGTTGAAAAATTTTCATTTGTCAAGTGGAGGGGTATATTTGGATGCAGAAAAGTACAATGCAAATGATGAAGCCCAAAGTACAATATTGTTTTGCTTGCTTCCATAGTTGTTGACTATAGTACCCTTTCAAGTGGGATTGTCACAAACTGTTGGGAAATTTGCATGTGCTGTGTCTAGGGGTAATTTGGGGCTAGGAAACGTATGATGGAAATGATTTAGCAACAAGTACAATGGGGTGATCCCTCCTCCAGCAGTGTTTCCTTATATTACCCTTGGCAGTGTTTCCCTATCCAATAAGTTTGTCATTAATACAAATACAGGAAAGAAGTTCGATAGATGAGAAACCAGGCGGAATGAAAGACATGCAATTCAATTTGAATAAAGAATGGGAAGATCTCAAATGATAATTTAGCTTTATTTAAGAGAGTTTTAATGCGTATTAGATGAAAAATCATTCATATAACTCATTAGGATTGTAAATGCAGCACCTTTCCTCTTCTTTTGCAGTTCATGGAATTTTAGATGATGGAACGAAACTAATGTCAAGAGTGTAGTTATTGAAGTCACTAATTGATTTATCTTAAAGAGAGTTTTAGTCTAGATTAGGTGAAGAATCATTTCTATTCAATTACAAGAATAATTGCAATGCCTTTGAGTTTCCTGGCAATAATGGAGGCTTTGGGTATTGATGCAGGTGTTTGTATTCCGTATCTTTTTAAAGGCGTTTGCCTAGGTTTCTTTATTCTCTGTGTCTCTTTTTTTTTAAAAAAAAAAACTTTTTTTGTATTCAACTGGTTCATTAGATACTGTAAATTTTCTACTGCAATTTTTCTCTTTAGCTATTATATGAATTTGAGAATTTCATTATGAAGTAGATAATACCTGTGAACATTGAAAATCTGATTTTTCTTCTAACTGTTCTTGGAAAATCTGATTTTCTTAGGTGTAGGTGGTTAAATTGTGAGGAAAAGTTATCTGTATACTGGAACTTTGACTTGAAGGTACGATTTAAATCTTCACTCACAATTGGTATGTGTGAATTGTTGACTCTCTTTTTGATATTAATTCTCATCTTGGTGTAGGTTTGAATGTATATACTTATCTTTAAATATCACTTGCACAAAAAGGCTTGAACCGTGTTGAGATTTGAGCTTTAGTAGATGAGTTTAGCAGAGACTATTTCACTATTTGTTAAATGGTTGTTTCTCTATTCATTGTGCAGAATATCAATATCTTGTTTGCTGCATAAAAGATGATTAATGAGATACATATGTTGTGATTTGCATATATGGCTTATATGCCTATCCCTTAGTTATTGTTATTACTGGATTAGTGCAGCTGACAAAGTTAGCGATTTACTTGTTTGGTTTCTCTCTATTTATTTGACCTTGCATTTGTTCATTGGAATTATTGTTGCTTAGAGATTGTTTAAACTCCAGGACCATTAGGTAGTTGTTTTAGTTATGATAGCAAATTTAAAAGTTACCTTAATTGCATCGAATTTTAGAATGGATAGATGTAACGATAAACCGAATGCTAAAAATTAACTTTGAAATGAGAAAGGAAAAAAAGATATATGCATCATTATGTATTGAACAAAAAGAAAAAAATCCATGAGAAATAACGTCAAGCTTATGATAAGAGGACCATTAGGTAGTTGTTTTAGTTATGATAGCAGATTTAAAAGTTACCTTAATTGCATCAAATTTTAGAATGGATAGATGTAACGATAAACTGAATGCTAAAAATTAAACTTTGAAATGAGAGAGGAAAAAAAGATATATGTATCATTATGTATTGAACAAAAAGAAAAAAATCCATGAGAAATAACGTCAAGCTTATGATAAGTATAAAAAGGTGAAAAACCACTAGATCTGCTTTTCAAACCGTCATGAAAAATAATGGTAAGTATATCTCATGCCAGAGGTGTAGTTTAGAAAAATAGTTGATATCGATTAAATACCACCATCATATAATAGCACTATGTATTTATAAAAGTATGGTGCCCTTTCCTCATAATTTTATTTTATTTTTTATAAATTTACTCATTTCACCACACAGGTTATCACTCCCGCGCTGAGCGCGGGCTTATCCCCTAGTTATTTTCAAACGATGGTTGGAAATAACACCTATGTGCTCCAAATACTTTATAACATACCAATCTTGATAAGTATGTGAATTTCACTTGATTTTTAAAACCAGAAATTGGTGAGCAATTGATGAGTTTTGTTGGATTTTTATATATGCTGGACCCGAGAAAGAAGTTGAAGTTTTCTAACCAAATCTTCCAATTCTTGATTGTACACTGATATATTCACGCACTTAAATTTGCCTATGCTTTGAACAAAAAAATCTTTGAGTTTTTGGAAGAATTGCGAATTTGGGCTCTGGTAATGTAAATCCTGGACTTGATGAGATTTTGTTACTTTGATTGCTCTTCTTATGTCTTCAAAAAGTTTATCTGAGATTTAAATATGAAATTCTTGGTTTTCAAGGAGAGAGCCTATCTTCAGGTGTAAGAACTGAGGGAGCTTTGAAGATATAAAGTGATTGCATCCGAGAGCCTGAAATTAGTGTGATCGAGGAGTAAGAGTGTACTAATGATTTCGTAGATTGTTCTAGGAGTTCCATAACTGCATTGACTAAAGGGAAAGATAGTTAAGAGATAAAATGGAGTGGCTAAAGTTTGATAAAGTGTAATGGTGAAGGTTAGGACATGAAGGATCTAAGTACTAGATCTAAGGTTGAACAAATTGAAAAGATTTGAATTCTGAAGATTGTCGTGGTCTAGGTAAGTAAATCCTTGGTTAGGATTTCTCTCGATGGTGGTTCGATTTGAAATTTGATGCTTGTCTTGAATGTGTATTGTGCTAGCACTGCAGAGTTGCTTAATTTTTGATATATTTGAACTTGTTATATGTTTACTTGTACCTGTTGTGATCATATGTATCAATCTTGTGAAATATGATAATTGTACTTTGAATTATGATTGACTAGTATTACATCTATGATTTTGTGATCCTTGTTCTCTTATACCTATATTGCCTTAGACTTGTGTGAGAAGTGGAAACCGGAGAATGGCGTTGAGGATATAGATAGTATAGAAGTACGGTTTAAAGATATATATTGAATACATTGGTGTCGGATCATGATATGAGTTAGTCATTGTTTGGGTTGCGAAATAACTCGATGATTCACTTTAGTCCATGGGATGAATAAATGTTAGCAATGATGACTTAGTATTCTATTTACGCTTGAACATAATGGTATGTGTATAATGATAATCCAGGTTGAAGAGTTGTAAACTTTCACTTATGTGTTGGTGAAAAACTTTTGTCCTATGATTAGTAGTTAAAGTTCAATGATCCATGAATAAAGGGAATGTAAATTGGTTCTTCAAGTTTTAGATATAAGTTAGATAGTTTATGGGAAGAAATTTAATCTATCTTTTGACAATGCCTGTTAAACCTGACTTTTAAAAAAATGATGATGAATTCAAAAAAATTTCAATTCGACAATATATTTCTTTGCCTTTCTACGCCTTTTAGATACTGATATTTAAATTTGCTATAAATGTTCTTGTAAAATTAATTTAGAAATTTTTATCGTATTTTTCTTGTTTAAGTTATTTGGGTAATTCTCTTGTACGATATTTTTATGAAATTTGAGTTATTAAGATCGTATCTTTTATAAAAGAAAAGGTTTTAATCAAGCATTTTATATCCTACCCATCTTACCTTTTCACTTTTGAGTTAACTAAGAGAGTCTCTTTGCAAACAACCAAGAATTTAAGAATTTATTCTTATGAGCGTTATTATGAAAATTTTATATCCTTCTCTTAAAAAGAACTTCAAACATTTTGATTTTTATTATAAAACTATATTTTCTCTTTGTGGAGAAGAATGAACCCAAGAGCCTTATTATATCTGATGTAAGGTTTGAATTTATTGTAGTAAGTGACTAGAGGACTATAATAAGATATTATTGAGTTTAAGATTTGTCCTTTAGTGTTTTGATATTTATATACATTTGTATGGAACTGGATGTGATTTTTTTTAAAGTTATTGATTACTTGAGATTTCTTTCTAATTGTTTTGAAATATTAATAGGCTTAAGGCCTAGTAAGACAAAATTACTGCTTTGTTAAGATCTTATAAAATTTGATATACGAGACATTAAAGTTCATTGATAGCACTTAAAGACCATTGGGATACTAAGGTAAGGATTATATGATTTGTTCTTGGATTAGAATACATAGATTGACAGATTTCTTGAGGTGATTTTAATTACTTATGATTGGCCTATTAATGAGGTGATTGAATTTACGAAAACGCATGAAAAGATTTTCATCTTACTCCTCGTGAAAAGATTTAAGGATACATGACTTACGTGATATCTAGTGTGGAATAAGTTTTACAATTCTTAAGAGCGGGATGCAAAAGAGATATCTGGAGTTTTCGAATTAAGGTATGAATTTTGAGAACGAATTCTTTTAAGGGGAGAGGATGTGATGACCTAGAAAATTATTTTTCTCACCTCCCAACTATTTATATTTTTATTTAAATTATATTTTTATAAAGTTTGCATTCATTTAGTGATTTACTTATTAATTGATAAGTGAGTTTCTTTCACTTGCTTATTTTAACCTTCAAGTGATTAATTTCTTGAAAATATTTATATTATGTGATTTTTCCAAATTTTTGATATTCTCATCTATTAAAATGTCATTTTCCAACTTAGTTGAATTTTTATTATTTATTGCTCGGTTATTGTTCGGTTAGCATTAAGTGTGAAACTTTGGAGTGGTGACGTGAAATTTAGTCTTAAGATAAAATTTAGAGCATGTAGAGACTTTAAAGAAATAGAAAAACAATAGGATACTGTTGGTTGAGAGAAATCTAGTTAAGGATATGGTGTCACATGAGAATGCGACACATAAACGAGTAGGTGAGATAGTCCACCTACCATACTTTAAAGGAAGAAACTAGACTTGAGAGTTCAATCTCTTTCCTTCTCCATTTTGTTCTTGAAGATCACTTGGGAAAACCATCAACAACCACAATTTCTCTTCTCCTTCTTTTCCTTTTCTTGTAGAGCCAAGAGAGGGAGTTTGAGAGAGAGAGAGAGAGAGAGAGAGAGAGAGAGAGAAAAGCCAAGAGAGAAAAGCCAAGAGAGAAGGGCCACCATCCATCTTGCTTCTTGAATATTTGAGGAAGAAATTATCAAGCAATCTAAAAGATTTGACCCTTCTTGAGGAAACTTGAAGGGATGAATCTTGGAAGGAAGTTTTGAAATTGAATCACACTAGATTTAGTAAGATCTTGAGGTAAGAACCAAAAATCACTCTTAATCTTTAATCTCTAGTCATGAAAATGTTAGATTCACTTGATTTAAGTAAGATCTATGATAGATCTAATAAATTTCCTGAAACTATACCACTAGATGTTCTAGTGGTTAAAATACTAGCATAACTCTTGATTTGATTGGTTAGATTTACTTGAAAATTTTCCATCGATAACCAAGGGTTAATGATTGATGAAATCATTAAGGATTTGAGTTATATTTCTAGTGATTTGTTGGTGGAAATGGAAGAAATCTCTATGTCCACCAAGCGTTTGATCTTTTGTTTAGGATTGTTTGTGTGCAAATTTTCATGGTTTTTCTCACTAAGAATCTTGGCTATATATTGTTTGATGTGTTCATGGATTTGTTAGCGAAAAAGTGGGAAGATTTGATGGAGAAATATTTGGAAAATTCTTGTGGGAAAAATTCTGCCATTGCTGTCCAAAATAGGGGAAGATATTCCAACCTTAATTTCCACTTTTTCTTAATAATTTTGGGCAAGTTCTTGTTCAAAAAACTTATTAAAATATTGCTCTTTACTTGTATGCTGAATTTGAACCAAAACTATGAATTTATCCCTTATTTTCTTGTTGGAAAATTTGCAAAATGGATTGAAACTCAGAGAGCATTTTCAGTCAATTTGTTAGATTTTCTGGTATTAATTGAAAATGAATTAGATTCTAAATTTTATATCGTTGGAAAGCTCTTTCAGTCTAGTTTCAAATGCAACTAACGGCATTCGATTTCAATTTTTTTACATTGAGTTATAGCCGTTTTCCCGAAACTGCTTAAATGCCCTGATATGACACGACAGTTTCTTGTGCCTCTGTGATCGCTATTTTTGCCACGAAAATGCATGAACTGAATTTCGATGTCTTCATAAGAATTGTAGATCAAAATGTCATAAATTTCATCTCATTTCGATAAGTGTACCTCCAGTTATGATCAAAATGCCGAGAGGTGTCAAAATTGTCACTCTGACTTTTTTTTTTCTCCTTTGCATTCTTTCCTTCACTTTTCTTGGTTCAATTTAACATTTTTCACTCCATATTATACTTGAACCATTGACCTAACATGTACACGGATTTTCCCTTTGAATTTGGTTTGAAAAGTATTCTAGATATATATTATTTTCATAACTCAAGCTTACGTGTCGCGATCAAGTGAATTTGGTTTAGTTTCGCGAATTGTTGAGACGAAACTTATTATCTTTCTTTACGTGTTTATAGGAGTGATTGAAAACTGTGTTACCGATCCTAATTTGGATTCAGAGCTTTGATTTATCGGTGAGTTTCTATGCATGTTATCTGACTTGAATTTGCAAATGTGACATAGATGTGAACTTGATATTGTGACTAAGTTGTATAGTGTTTTGAATTGTTGAAGTGTTGTTGTGAGGTCTTGAAATTTTACTTGTCTTTATAGTTCTTATTTGAACTTACTTGCTTTAAATTCTTGATTGTTTTAATGGTTGAATTTGAGCCAAAGGAGTGAATTTTGTTAATAAAAGTTTCATAATCTCAAGTTGTTAGCAAAACTGGAATTTTCGCAGGAGGCTCTGCGCAATTTTGGGGAATTAGCTTAACTTCGTATAGGAAAGTCGGAATTGACTTCCGTTTGTTGTGTTTGAAACTAGACTCATAGAATTTCCCATGGTATAAAATTAGAATTTGATTCAATCTCTATAAATTCTAGAAAATTGGCAAAATTGACTGAAAATTCTGCCCTGCACAAGTAAAAATAGGATGTTATAGTAGTTTACGGCTCAATTTGGACCAACTTATGAACTGAATCTCTTTGAGGCGTTTTCTAAAAATTATTAGTATTTGAAATATGCTTTTAATAATCCAAGTTGTATGAATTTTTGATAATTATAACTCAAGTTATGAGTTTTCCAAAGGAATGGTGCATACTAGGATTTTTGGTGCATATTGGTAGTGTGATCACTTGGTGAGGTATGTGTATTAAATTTGGTGGATAAGTGTGAGTATTAATTAAAAGGAAGTATGTGATTAGAAGTGCTAATAATAACTTAGTAAATCATAAGTTAAAACAAAAGTACGAGAGAGTTAAGGAAAATAGACTTGAACTGATGTGCGCCGTTTGTGACCGGTTGAGTACACCATTTGAACAATATTTTCTTACCTTAATTTTCTTGATTTTATTTCATTTAATTCTACCTAATTTGACCCTTAGACCAGCCAAAATTCTTGACCTAAAAACAAGAGGAAAAGAAAAAAAAAAAGAGGAAAATTGGTGGTGACAAGTGTTGGCAATCCAAGAGATGTTTGACCAAGACCATTTCCTTTCTTCTTATCTTTCTCTTGGACTAATTTTTCTTCATTTCTTACTTGGTTTGGCCGTGAGTTTGGAGAGAAAAAAAGAGAGGAGAGAGTTTCAATTTTCATCTTGATTCTTGGCTTGTTTGAGTTGAAATCACAAAAATAAACCGAACAAACTTGCAACAAGGTGACAAGGAAGCTTGGGGTGGAGTGATCTTGCATAGGCAGCCTTGGTTTTGTATTTTTCCTTTAGGTTTGAAGGTATTAAGCTAAGAAACTCTTTTTATCTCTCTTATCTTGCATTTTTATTAGATAGATGACTTGAATATGAAAGTTGTATGGAAGATATCATGGATTTATGAAGTTGGTGGAATTTTTCAGTTTAGGGTTTCATTTTTCAGCCTTGATGTGTGTTTTTCAGCTATGATATGATGGTATTTAGCCTGGTTATGGACTTTTGTAAAGATTTATAAATTTATTGTGACTTTTTAGCTTTTAACTAGGAATTTTCAGCTTTAGTTCCACAATTTCAGCTTTAATAGAGAAATTTTCAACTTTGATACTGTGATGATATACACTAGAAATGAGCTACAATTAGATTGTTTTATGGCCTAGATTAAGAGCGGTTTTATCTTGTTAGTTGTGTGTTGATTTCGGGCTGATTTAAGAAGAAAATAAAGCCTTAAAATGGCTGGAAAATTAGGAAAATACAAAGGAAATGCTGCCCATTTTATTTCGTGAAATTCAAGCAAGTGAAATTGGAACTTGAGTGGTAATTCTTGATTGAATTGAATCTAGATTATTTAGGGTATTTGAGTTCCCCTTAGTAGGGATGTATAAACTGAAATTTTTGCCAAAACTTATATATTTTATAAAGAGAAAGTAGCGACCGCTTTAAACAAGATTTTCTCGTTTCTTATACCAAATTGCAAATTTAAAAGTTTTAAACGCTTCTTTATCGAAACTAAAAAAGCGAGCATGAATTTTCGAAAGTTTGATAAGTAAAATGAGTACAACTTAAATGAGTTCTATTTATTCGGTTTTCTTTAAGCGAAACTCTTATATTTTGAAACCCTATTTGATTTCAAGTTGCTATACGATATTGTAAGTCCCAAAGACAACCAAGAGGGGGGGTGAATTGGGTTGATTAAAATCTTAACCAAATAATGCACTTTTTCTTTAATAAAAATTTACCTTCTTTTCTAGTAATGATCAACCAAGTAGATTAGAAGACAAGAGCAATATAGATCAGAAAAACAAGAATAGATAAGCAATGAGAATTTTATTAAACAGAAAAGTAAGATAGGGAATCAAACCAAGTGTCTACCAAGCTAACCTCAAGCTTGAAGACCAAATACAAGGAAGAGCAGCTTCTCTTTGATGAAAGAAGATCAACTAGATGTACAATGGAGGGAGCACTTCCTCCTTGCCCTAAGCCTCACTTAGTCAAGCTAGGAAGTTTTACAATCACTCAGAAAACCCTCAACAAAGCTACACTAAAGATCCTTTCAACCACAAAAGAAATGCTCACCAGAAATTCACACCACTTTAAAACAAATCTAGCTTTGGAGACTATTTTCTAGCTAAAATATCTCTTGAGATCTTGTAAACAAAGTGTGCAAAAGTCCCTGCTTGGTTCAGACCAGTTTGATTTTAAAGGGAACCAGAAATGGGTTTCATCAATGCTTCCAACGGATAGAAGGCAGCTGAAGAGTCAACTAGCCGTTGGGGCTGTCGGACGTCCGACGATCGAATCATCGTCCGAACCAATCGTCCAATGATAGCCAAGTTGAAGTTCGGACGTCCGATGAGTTTTTGTCGTCCGACAGCACAGCGTCCGATCGTGGGCCGAGAGCTAGCAAGTTATCTTGGAATTTTTCGGACGTCCGATGCGGTTGATGAGCGTCCGATGGCAAGCGTCCGATCCTTCCGGACGTCCGAAGCTTCCTCACGAGCGTCCGACAGAGCTTCCTTCTTGATGCTATTTATCCTTTCGGACGTCCGACAGATTCCTTTCGGCCGTCCGACGTGAGTGTCCTGTTTTTGCTTCTTCTTTTGATTGAATTGCATTTCATGACCTATTCATACCTGATTCTTTGATATGTAAAAACACTTATAATCGAAGAAGGTTAGATACATTTCAAAATACCAAGAATAGCAACATTGTCATACTTAAAGGACAGTATCTTTGATCGGAACAAAACAATGACTAAATTCATTCATATTATTCCAATCTTGTTTGCCACATCCAAAGCAACGTAGTCAGGAGACCTGATCAAAGTGTTCACTTTCTTGGTCAATCAAAGTGTTCACTTTCCTGGTTAGTATAAACATTTCAAATTACTTTGTGATCATCAAAACCAAGAATAACATTCTCCCCCTTTTTGATGATGACAAAACAAAGGTTTGAAATGAGATTTGATGATTGGAATAAAATCTTCCCCTTTCACAATAGACAAGAACTCCCCCTTACTTAGTGAATCATAAACAATTTTGAAAAACTCCCCCTCACTTGGCTGCCCAACCGAATTACACAATTATCCAATTATACAAAAATTTCAACCAACATTTTACTAATTCAATCCATCAGCCAATCCAATCAATCCAATATCAATCCAACATCATCAATCATCAATATCAATCTATAAATCCGGCCATCTCCCCCTTTTTGTCATCACAAAAGGGTAATCAATCACATTCATAAATGCAAACCAGAGTCATTCACAAATACATTCATTACACCAATGCAAACCAAATTCATTGTATTCACACAATCAGAATAGACAAACAAACATCCATCAGTACTTAAACACATCAAAAGAAACTTAGAATATCCATTACATCAAAACACACCAAAAGAAACTTAGAATATCCATTACATTTCATATTCATTGTTAAATACGACAAACACATAAACAAGACAAACACAATGCAAATGTCCTAAGTGATGAACTATGTGGATCCAAGTGTCCTCCGAGAGAGCTGATATTGAGAGAGGTCTTGTGACGCCCCGACCAAAGGAGGGTTTCCTTTTATACAAGTTTTTGTTGAACGAACGGAATAGCACCATTTTGAACTTGGAAAAGAAAAGAAAAAATTTTGGAAATGTGAGGGGGGCCAAATCCGGCCGGAAATCCGGCCAGTTTCTGGCCGGATAGCTGGCCGGATTGCCCAGTCGTTTTGAAAAAAAATTGAGGAGCTCTCGGCCTTGAATCCGGCCAAGAATCCGGCCGGAAATCCGGCCAGATTCCGGCCTGATTCTGACGTGGCATGTCGGCCAACAGCTTTGACCAGCTGATTTCTCTGTCTTTTTATACTGTTTTGCACCCCAAAAATATCTCATTTTGCTTCAGCTCAACCGAGCTCTTTGAGAAAAGAAAAACTCTTCCATTTTCTAGTTTTAATTTCTACCAAAATCTTGAGTTTTCACCAATGATTTTGGACAATACTTCATACAAGGGCTCACTATGGTGGACTAAGGCTCTTGATGGATTGGATTTGGATGGGGTGCTCCATGTTGATAGCTTCTTGAATTTGGGAGGTAAGTTGGATAAACAAGTTTCCTTTTGTCTAAAATTGGTGAATTGGTGGTTTGTGGTGATTAAATGTGTTATATTGTGGAGTATTTCATGGGTTTAAGGAATTTGTGGTGAATTTCTAATTTATGGAGTATTTTCTGATTTTATAAGAAAGTTTTGATTAATGTTAAAGTGATGGATTGAAATGATGTTAATTGGAACCCTTATGCGTTAATTGTGATCATTTGCGGAAAATTTACGTGGTAGTGTGATTTCCGGTTTTAGGGTTTAAATTGGGGATTTTCTTGTGATTGGTTTGTTGGCTTTGATTAAGGGGTATTGTGGCCCTAATTAAGTATATTTTCTAGTCTATAAATTGTATGTGAAAATGAGGTTGAATTGAGGTATATTTGGTATTTGAATGGTAGGTTGGAAATGTGTAAAATTAAGGGGTTATGCCGTCCAATTTTTGAGAATATGTGTTTGTTTTGAATTTGAATTGATCTTACTTCATTTTATGGAAATTCTTATGATTTGGACATTGGGAGGATTAAGTTCCATATTAGTGACATTTCTAAACTTTGTTTATGTTAATTCATCCTTGTTTTGGCATGTACACGATTAGTATGGGCTAGTCCCATGTTAAGTGGGGATTTATAGTCCTTAATTGTGATTAGTGATGGTTAGATGCAAAGGTTGGTTCAAGAAGGGTAATTTCAGTTTTTTCCCTGTTTCTGGACTGAACTTGGACTGTCATTTTCTCTGTGTTTTAGACCGAACCAGCTTTTGCTCAAAACATGAATTTTGTAGATATATGAGTTAACTACTTGTCTGCAAAATTTCAGATTGATTGGACCTCTGTAGCTTGAGAAATGACTGAATTGCCCTGACTGCCTATAAATCCTGTTTTGCGGACAGTTTTCTGTCCTCTCCTAGATTTCGATATTTGACCCTGAAATTGTATGTTTTAACTTTGGAGGTCTTCATAAGAAATGTTGGCATATGCTTTAGCTTTGTAACGCCATAAGATTTGTTTCGATCGGATAGGTGTAGCTTTACTTGTGATTAAAATGCCAAAAGGCAATAGAAGCTTGTTAATGTTAGAATTTTCCTTTGCTTGACGTGATATTTGGTTTTAGGATTTCAACTTGATCAAGATAATGAGGCTTGCCGAATAAGCTTCGTGAGCCGTGCTTGGTGAGTGTATCATTAAATGGTTCAATGTACCTGTTATATGACTTGAATAGGTCGAGGGTGTACTTTACCGCTCTTGACCACTTGCTTGCACTATTGTTACAGTTGGACTGTGAAATTTCATGAATATGTGATTTGATATTTGCTAGGGCAATGCCCTATTATTTCTGTGAAAACTGAGCTCATTCCCTTGGACCGTTATTTGAGTCGAGCCAGCAAGGGCTTGGGCGATTCGTTAACGAGCCTTCGGGTCTCTGATAGGCGAGTGGAGTGTTATCTCCTCGACCTTGTGGTATACTCGAGTATTACCTTTTGAAACTATGAGGTGTGCGGGCCCGAATAGGGGGTGAATGGTGGAAGGAATTGGTGCGAAGTGGTGTCTACAGTTTTTGGTTATCCTCAATGGTTGACGGAGTGTCAACGAGTACGATCAAGTATGGACATCGGAAACGGCCCTTGAGGGTCGAATGTATCCTTTTATAAATGGATGTTTGAATGAAGGCACTTATGCATATATGTTATTTGGCCGTATCATGTATTTGTGCATTTGGTACCTCACGAGCGCAAGCTCACCCCCGTTGCTTTGTTTTCCTTACAGGGACACTGTTGGACTCAAGTTTTGAAATGAGTGGAGCTAGTTATGTAGCTAGTTTTGAGTTGCTCCTCGAAAACTTGGAATTTTGATGTAAATGCATTCAAGTACTTTTGAAGTGTACAATTGAACCTTTCTCATGTATATATGACATGTATATATATATGTCCTTATCAAGTCTTGGATAAACTGCATTATGTGTTTGATGTGTTTATGCGAGTACCGGTTTCGAACAAAGGAAGAGCTGTATTACGTTATTTGTGTACCTGGATGGTATATATCTTGTACAGTTTGGATTTGAATCCGTTTTGTATAAGAGTTGAGCTAGGGTGACTGTTTGAATTGGAATGGATGGAATTACACCTTGTACGGTTTGAATTTGGATCGACTCCTGTGTAATAGCTTGTGGATATGGTTTGTAATGAATGATTGGACTTGAATGGACGTACGTGTACATTCCGCAACGTTTGTGATATGTAGTTCTTGGAGAATTGATAAATATATTTGAGATTTATATTGTAATTTTTGGAGAACTGTAGTGATTGACGGAGTCCTGGCGAGAGCTGGGCAGGCGGCCCGTTGACACCTCTGGTTCGCCTTAGGGGAAAATGGGGTCGTTACAATTGGTATCAGAGCTTAGGCTTCAGATCTCTGTAGTGTATCCTAAGTTTGAAATTTAGGATGCCTGACTGTGGGATTGATTTGAATATTGTGTGAACAAGGATCTATTGTATCTTAGAGGTTAAAGAAATTGATTATTTGGGAGTTTCTTGCTTGGGATTTATATTGAAGGAAAATATGGGATGAGAGTTTTGTAGTGAAAGATTGGACGAATTTGAATTGCAATTATACTTGTAAGTGTGGAAAGAATTGAGATAATCATTAGTACTGGCTATGGGGAATAAGAGACCGAGGTTTGCTGGCCAAACTCCACGTATGATGATTTTGAACCAAGATAAAAGAGTATCAAATGAATAAAATGCATTTTCTGCCTGTATACTTCCTAGTTTTATTTGCAAGCGATGATTGGAAATACGATATATATGCTTTAAAAATGTGTAATTTTCCGATTTTGGTAAAAAGGTGAATTTTACTTGAATTTCGAATTCGAAAATTTGTGAATAACTGATGAGCTTATTTGACTTGGTTTCTATTTAACATGTAAGTTAGCAAGCTGTGCTTACTTCTTGGATTTGAACTTGGAACTTGAGACTCTGCTATAGAACCTAAGATTGGTTATTCTTGGAGATGATGGTGCTCTTACTAGTAGCTGGTTTATTGAAGATTTTGAACTTCGAATGGATAACCTTTGGTTTCAGCTTGTGTTATGGAAGTATTGGATCTAATTTCGTAAAGGCATGTGATCCGATTGAACTTGGTGCCACTTGGTGACATTGGCACTAATTCTGGAAGTAGTATATGTAAAATATGACTTTGATTTTCGCTGAATACCATACGATCTGAGTCGTGAAGTTCTTAGTTGGAATTCTTGTATTTGAGTACTTGACATTTTCTTGAGGAAATGCTCATGAATCTTGGTTGGAACATAGTTTAATGTATGACGATGTGAATGGAAATTATAAGTGAGTTTGAGATAAGTTGTGATGGCATAGGTTAGAGCACAGAAGATTTTGTATTGTACTCACGGCTAAACCGAATAAGGAGAGTGAAATAATGACTTGGACTTGTTCAATAAGTATGTGGCTCGGGTTTTGATAGATTTCGGTAGTGGCTAGAATTGTTGAGAAATTTTTAGTTTTGTATCTCTCTTCTAGTATTCCTGTTGGATTAAAGTTGCACCACTTGAGTGGTAAGTGTTGGAATTTGCTATACTTGAACTACTTGGGATTGACCTCGAACTACCTGAGATTGGTCTTGAGCTGCCTGAGATCGACTGGATTGAACTTCCTTGAGACTTGACCTCGTTAGGCGAGTGTGTTTATACGTATCCTTGATGGACCTAACTTCACTGAATATATGGTATTGGACCTGTAGGTGGACTTGAATTTCATGACTGCTTAAGAATGTGAATAGTTGGACAGAGGTTAGGCTAGTGTGTTTTACCAGTACTCATGATCCTTGAACTTGAACTTGCACTTGAACCTGAACTTGTACTCTTATTTGTGACCATGCTCCCTGAACCTGCAATAATTGACCCTGCTTTTGAACTTCCTCGTACTCATGCACTATGAACCTGAAGTAATTGGCGCTGCTTTGACCCTACTCTTGAATTTATTCATACTCATATGGTTGTAGACCGGCTACCACTCTTTTGTAGCGGTTGAACTGAACCTCTCTGGTGAGGCATTGCCTGTTGTGTTGTCCAGCACCGCCATTCTTCAGGCGAGGCATGCCTGTTGTGTTGTCCAGCACCACCAGGGATGGAATTTTGAACTGAGGCCTTTGGTGAAGCATAGCCGTTGAGCTAGCTTGTTGTGTTGTCCAGCACCACCAGGGCCAACTTACTAAACTGAAATTCTTTGGTGAAGCATAGCCGTTGTGCTAGCTTGTTGTGTTGACCAGCACCACCAGGGATGAGTTTTTGATTTGCAGCTTCGCTACACCCTGAATTTCTTCCAGATATCTGGGACTATACGTCCTATTTCAAGCCTTTTGCCTGTTTTATCTGGCTACGCGATAACTCCCTATTGGATCATGACTATTCGATAAGTTGGATTGGCGTGTATTTAGTACTTGAAATTGATAAGTGATATTTGATAAGCCATGCTTTACTGGATCATGACTATTTGATAAGCTGGATTTGGATACTCCTTAGTACATGATTTTGATAAGTGAGATTGGAACAATTCTTAGTATTTGACCGACTTTGGGAAGACTAATTGGACCTGGTGAATGCAAGTTGGATTAGATGGAATTCTAATGCTTGAATGGTTTTTGAACGATATCTTGACCAGATGTATATGAGGTAGAATGTCGAGGACGACATTGTTTTAAGGAGGGGAGATTGTGACGCCCCGACCAAAGGAGGGTTTCCTTTTATACAAGTTTTTGTTGAACGAGCGGAATAGCACCATTTTGAACTTGGAAAAGAAAAGAAAAAATTTTGGAAATGTGAGGGGGGCCAAATCCGGCCGGAAATCCGGCCAGTTTCTGGCCGGATAGCTGGCCGGATTGCCCAGCCGTTTTGAAAAAAAATTGAGGAGCTCTCGGCCTTGAATCCGGCCAAGAATCCGGCCGGAAATCCGGCCAGATTCCGGCCGGATTCTGACGTGGCATGTCGGCCAACAGCTTTGACCAGCTGATTTCTCTGTCTTTTTATACTGTTTTGCACCCCAAAAATATCTCATTTTGCTTCAGCTCAACCGAGCTCTTTGAGAAAAGAAAAACTCTTCCATTTTCTAGTTTTAATTTCTACCAAAATCTTGAGTTTTCACCAATGATTTTGGACAATACTTCATACAAGGGCTCACTATGGTGGACTAAGGCTCTTGATGGATTGGATTTGGATGGGGTGCTCCATGTTGATAGCTTCTTGAATTTGGGAGGTAAGTTGGATAAACAAGTTTCCTTTTGTCTAAAATTGGTGAATTGGTGGTTTGTGGTGATTAAATGTGTTATATTGTGGAGTATTTCATGGGTTTAAGGAATTTGTGGTGAATTTCTAATTTATGGAGTATTTTCTGATTTTATAAGAAAGTTTTGATTAATGTTAAAGTGATGGATTGAAATGATGTTAATTGGAACCCTTATGCGTTAATTGTGATCATTTGCGGAAAATTTACGTGGTAGTGTGATTTCCGGTTTTAGGGTTTAAATTGGGGATTTTCTTGTGATTGGTTTGTTGGCTTTGATTAAGGGGTATTGTGGCCCTAATTAAGTATATTTTCTAGTCTATAAATTGTATGTGAAAATGAGGTTGAATTGAGGTATATTTGGTATTTGAATGGTAGGTTGGAAATGTGTAAAATTAAGGGGTTATGCCGTCCAATTTTTGAGAATATGTGTTTGTTTTGAATTTGAATTGATCTTACTTCATTTTATGGAAATTCTTATGATTTGGACATTGGGAGGATTAAGTTCCATATTAGTGACATTTCTAAACTTTGTTTATGTTAATTCATCCTTGTTTTGGCATGTACACGATTAGTATGGGCTAGTCCCATGTTAAGTGGGGATTTATAGTCCTTAATTGTGATTAGTGATGGTTAGATGCAAAGGTTGGTTCAAGAAGGGTAATTTCAGTTTTTTCCCTGTTTCTGGACTGAACTTGGACTGTCATTTTCTCTGTGTTTTAGACCGAACCAGCTTTTGCTCAAAACATGAATTTTGTAGATATATGAGTTAACTACTTGTCTGCAAAATTTCAGATTGATTGGACCTCTGTAGCTTGAGAAATGACTGAATTGCCCTGACTGCCTATAAATCCTGTTTTGCGGACAGTTTTCTGTCCTCTCCTAGATTTCGATATTTGACCCTGAAATTGTATGTTTTAACTTTGGAGGTCTTCATAAGAAATGTTGGCATATGCTTTAGCTTTGTAACGCCATAAGATTTGTTTCGATCGGATAGGTGTAGCTTTACTTGTGATTAAAATGCCAAAAGGCAATAGAAGCTTGTTAATGTTAGAATTTTCCTTTGCTTGACGTGATATTTGGTTTTAGGATTTCAACTTGATCAAGATAATGAGGCTTGCCGAATAAGCTTCGTGAGCCGTGCTTGGTGAGTGTATCATTAAATGGTTCAATGTACCTGTTATATGACTTGAATAGGTCGAGGGTGTACTTTACCGCTCTTGACCACTTGCTTGCACTATTGTTACAGTTGGACTGTGAAATTTCATGAATATGTGATTTGATATTTGCTAGGGCAATGCCCTATTATTTCTGTGAAAACTGAGCTCATTCCCTTGGACCGTTATTTGAGTCGAGCCAGCAAGGGCTTGGGCGATTCGTTAACGAGCCTTCGGGTCTCTGATAGGCGAGTGGAGTGTTATCTCCTCGACCTTGTGGTATACTCGAGTATTACCTTTTGAAACTATGAGGTGTGCGGGCCCGAATAGGGGGTGAATGGTGGAAGGAATTGGTGCGAAGTGGTGTCTACAGTTTTTGGTTATCCTCAATGGTTGACGGAGTGTCAACGAGTACGATCAAGTATGGACATCGGAAACGGCCCTTGAGGGTCGAATGTATCCTTTTATAAATGGATGTTTGAATGAAGGCACTTATGCATATATGTTATTTGGCCGTATCATGTATTTGTGCATTTGGTACCTCACGAGCGCAAGCTCACCCCCGTTGCTTTGTTTTCCTTACAGGGACACTGTTGGACTCAAGTTTTGAAATGAGTGGAGCTAGTTATGTAGCTAGTTTTGAGTTGCTCCTCGAAAACTTGGAATTTTGATGTAAATGCATTCAAGTACTTTTGAAGTGTACAATTGAACCTTTCTCATGTATATATGACATGTATATATATATGTCCTTATCAAGTCTTGGATAAACTGCATTATGTGTTTGATGTGTTTATGCGAGTACCGGTTTCGAACAAAGGAAGAGCTGTATTACGTTATTTGTGTACCTGGATGGTATATATCTTGTACAGTTTGGATTTGAATCCGTTTTGTATAAGAGTTGAGCTAGGGTGACTGTTTGAATTGGAATGGATGGAATTACACCTTGTACGGTTTGAATTTGGATCGACTCCTGTGTAATAGCTTGTGGATATGGTTTGTAATGAATGATTGGACTTGAATGGACGTACGTGTACATTCCGCAACGTTTGTGATATGTAGTTCTTGGAGAATTGATAAATATATTTGAGATTTATATTGTAATTTTTGGAGAACTGTAGTGATTGACGGAGTCCTGGCGAGAGCTGGGCAGGCGGCCCGTTGACACCTCTGGTTCGCCTTAGGGGAAAATGGGGTCGTTACAATTGGTATCAGAGCTTAGGCTTCAGATCTCTGTAGTGTATCCTAAGTTTGAAATTTAGGATGCCTGACTGTGGGATTGATTTGAATATTGTGTGAACAAGGATCTATTGTATCTTAGAGGTTAAAGAAATTGATTATTTGGGAGTTTCTTGCTTGGGATTTATATTGAAGGAAAATATGGGATGAGAGTTTTGTAGTGAAAGATTGGACGAATTTGAATTGCAATTATACTTGTAAGTGTGGAAAGAATTGAGATAATCATTAGTACTGGCTATGGGGAATAAGAGACCGAGGTTTGCTGGCCAAACTCCACGTATGATGATTTTGAACCAAGATAAAAGAGTATCAAATGAATAAAATGCATTTTCTGCCTGTATACTTCCTAGTTTTATTTGCAAGCGATGATTGGAAATACGATATATATGCTTTAAAAATGTGTAATTTTCCGATTTTGGTAAAAAGGTGAATTTTACTTGAATTTCGAATTCGAAAATTTGTGAATAACTGATGAGCTTATTTGACTTGGTTTCTATTTAACATGTAAGTTAGCAAGCTGTGCTTACTTCTTGGATTTGAACTTGGAACTTGAGACTCTGCTATAGAACCTAAGATTGGTTATTCTTGGAGATGATGGTGCTCTTACTAGTAGCTGGTTTATTGAAGATTTTGAACTTCGAATGGATAACCTTTGGTTTCAGCTTGTGTTATGGAAGTATTGGATCTAATTTCGTAAAGGCATGTGATCCGATTGAACTTGGTGCCACTTGGTGACATTGGCACTAATTCTGGAAGTAGTATATGTAAAATATGACTTTGATTTTCGCTGAATACCATACGATCTGAGTCGTGAAGTTCTTAGTTGGAATTCTTGTATTTGAGTACTTGACATTTTCTTGAGGAAATGCTCATGAATCTTGGTTGGAACATAGTTTAATGTATGACGATGTGAATGGAAATTATAAGTGAGTTTGAGATAAGTTGTGATGGCATAGGTTAGAGCACAGAAGATTTTGTATTGTACTCACGGCTAAACCGAATAAGGAGAGTGAAATAATGACTTGGACTTGTTCAATAAGTATGTGGCTCGGGTTTTGATAGATTTCGGTAGTGGCTAGAATTGTTGAGAAATTTTTAGTTTTGTATCTCTCTTCTAGTATTCCTGTTGGATTAAAGTTGCACCACTTGAGTGGTAAGTGTTGGAATTTGCTATACTTGAACTACTTGGGATTGACCTCGAACTACCTGAGATTGGTCTTGAGCTGCCTGAGATCGACTGGATTGAACTTCCTTGAGACTTGACCTCGTTAGGCGAGTGTGTTTATACGTATCCTTGATGGACCTAACTTCACTGAATATATGGTATTGGACCTGTAGGTGGACTTGAATTTCATGACTGCTTAAGAATGTGAATAGTTGGACAGAGGTTAGGCTAGTGTGTTTTACCAGTACTCATGATCCTTGAACTTGAACTTGCACTTGAACCTGAACTTGTACTCTTATTTGTGACCATGCTCCCTGAACCTGCAATAATTGACCCTGCTTTTGAACTTCCTCGTACTCATGCACTATGAACCTGAAGTAATTGGCGCTGCTTTGACCCTACTCTTGAATTTATTCATACTCATATGGTTGTAGACCGGCTACCACTCTTTTGTAGCGGTTGAACTGAACCTCTCTGGTGAGGCATTGCCTGTTGTGTTGTCCAGCACCGCCATTCTTCAGGCGAGGCATGCCTGTTGTGTTGTCCAGCACCACCAGGGATGGAATTTTGAACTGAGGCCTTTGGTGAAGCATAGCCGTTGAGCTAGCTTGTTGTGTTGTCCAGCACCACCAGGGCCAACTTACTAAACTGAAATTCTTTGGTGAAGCATAGCCGTTGTGCTAGCTTGTTGTGTTGACCAGCACCACCAGGGATGAGTTTTTGATTTGCAGCTTCGCTACACCCTGAATTTCTTCCAGATATCTGGGACTATACGTCCTATTTCAAGCCTTTTGCCTGTTTTATCTGGCTACGCGATAACTCCCTATTGGATCATGACTATTCGATAAGTTGGATTGGCGTGTATTTAGTACTTGAAATTGATAAGTGATATTTGATAAGCCATGCTTTACTGGATCATGACTATTTGATAAGCTGGATTTGGATACTCCTTAGTACATGATTTTGATAAGTGAGATTGGAACAATTCTTAGTATTTGACCGACTTTGGGAAGACTAATTGGACCTGGTGAATGCAAGTTGGATTAGATGGAATTCTAATGCTTGAATGGTTTTTGAACGATATCTTGACCAGATGTATATGAGGTAGAATGTCGAGGACGACATTGTTTTAAGGAGGGGAGATTGTGACGCCCCGACCAAAGGAGGGTTTCCTTTTATACAAGTTTTTGTTGAACGAGCGGAATAGCACCATTTTGAACTTGGAAAAGAAAAGAAAAAATTTTGGAAATGTGAGGGGGGCCAAATCCGGCCGGAAATCCGGCCAGTTTCTGGCCGGATAGCTGGCCGGATTGCCCAGCCGTTTTGAAAAAAAATTGAGGAGCTCTCGGCCTTGAATCCGGCCAAGAATCCGGCCGGAAATCCGGCCAGATTCCGGCCGGATTCTGACGTGGCATGTCGGCCAACAGCTTTGACCAGCTGATTTCTCTGTCTTTTTATACTGTTTTGCACCCCAAAAATATCTCATTTTGCTTCAGCTCAACCGAGCTCTTTGAGAAAAGAAAAACTCTTCCATTTTCTAGTTTTAATTTCTACCAAAATCTTGAGTTTTCACCAATGATTTTGGACAATACTTCATACAAGGGCTCACTATGGTGGACTAAGGCTCTTGATGGATTGGATTTGGATGGGGTGCTCCATGTTGATAGCTTCTTGAATTTGGGAGGTAAGTTGGATAAACAAGTTTCCTTTTGTCTAAAATTGGTGAATTGGTGGTTTGTGGTGATTAAATGTGTTATATTGTGGAGTATTTCATGGGTTTAAGGAATTTGTGGTGAATTTCTAATTTATGGAGTATTTTCTGATTTTATAAGAAAGTTTTGATTAATGTTAAAGTGATGGATTGAAATGATGTTAATTGGAACCCTTATGCGTTAATTGTGATCATTTGCGGAAAATTTACGTGGTAGTGTGATTTCCGGTTTTAGGGTTTAAATTGGGGATTTTCTTGTGATTGGTTTGTTGGCTTTGATTAAGGGGTATTGTGGCCCTAATTAAGTATATTTTCTAGTCTATAAATTGTATGTGAAAATGAGGTTGAATTGAGGTATATTTGGTATTTGAATGGTAGGTTGGAAATGTGTAAAATTAAGGGGTTATGCCGTCCAATTTTTGAGAATATGTGTTTGTTTTGAATTTGAATTGATCTTACTTCATTTTATGGAAATTCTTATGATTTGGACATTGGGAGGATTAAGTTCCATATTAGTGACATTTCTAAACTTTGTTTATGTTAATTCATCCTTGTTTTGGCATGTACACGATTAGTATGGGCTAGTCCCATGTTAAGTGGGGATTTATAGTCCTTAATTGTGATTAGTGATGGTTAGATGCAAAGGTTGGTTCAAGAAGGGTAATTTCAGTTTTTTCCCTGTTTCTGGACTGAACTTGGACTGTCATTTTCTCTGTGTTTTAGACCGAACCAGCTTTTGCTCAAAACATGAATTTTGTAGATATATGAGTTAACTACTTGTCTGCAAAATTTCAGATTGATTGGACCTCTGTAGCTTGAGAAATGACTGAATTGCCCTGACTGCCTATAAATCCTGTTTTGCGGACAGTTTTCTGTCCTCTCCTAGATTTCGATATTTGACCCTGAAATTGTATGTTTTAACTTTGGAGGTCTTCATAAGAAATGTTGGCATATGCTTTAGCTTTGTAACGCCATAAGATTTGTTTCGATCGGATAGGTGTAGCTTTACTTGTGATTAAAATGCCAAAAGGCAATAGAAGCTTGTTAATGTTAGAATTTTCCTTTGCTTGACTTGATATTTGGTTTTAGGATTTCAACTTGATCAAGATAATGAGGCTTGCCGAATAAGCTTCGTGAGCCGTGCTTGGTGAGTGTATCATTAAATGGTTCAATGTACCTGTTATATGACTTGAATAGGTCGAGGGTGTACTTTACCGCTCTTGACCACTTGCTTGCACTATTGTTACAGTTGGACTGTGAAATTTCATGAATATGTGATTTGATATTTGCTAGGGCAATGCCCTATTATTTCTGTGAAAACTGAGCTCATTCCCTTGGACCGTTATTTGAGTCGAGCCAGCAAGGGCTTGGGCGATTCGTTAACGAGCCTTCGGGTCTCTGATAGGCGAGTGGAGTGTTATCTCCTCGACCTTGTGGTATACTCGAGTATTACCTTTTGAAACTATGAGGTGTGCGGGCCCGAATAGGGGGTGAATGGTGGAAGGAATTGGTGCGAAGTGGTGTCTACAGTTTTTGGTTATCCTCAATGGTTGACGGAGTGTCAACGAGTACGATCAAGTATGGACATCGGAAACGGCCCTTGAGGGTCGAATGTATCCTTTTATAAATGGATGTTTGAATGAAGGCACTTATGCATATATGTTATTTGGCCGTATCATGTATTTGTGCATTTGGTACCTCACGAGCGCAAGCTCACCCCCGTTGCTTTGTTTTCCTTACAGGGACACTGTTGGACTCAAGTTTTGAAATGAGTGGAGCTAGTTATGTAGCTAGTTTTGAGTTGCTCCTCGAAAACTTGGAATTTTGATGTAAATGCATTCAAGTACTTTTGAAGTGTACAATTGAACCTTTCTCATGTATATATGACATGTATATATATATGTCCTTATCAAGTCTTGGATAAACTGCATTATGTGTTTGATGTGTTTATGCGAGTACCGGTTTCGAACAAAGGAAGAGCTGTATTACGTTATTTGTGTACCTGGATGGTGTATATCTTGTACAGTTTGGATTTGAATCCGTTTTGTATAAGAGTTGAGCTAGGGTGACTGTTTGAATTGGAATGGATGGAATTACACCTTGTACGGTTTGAATTTGGATCGACTCCTGTGTAATAGCTTGTGGATATGGTTTGTAATGAATGATTGGACTTGAATGGACGTACGTGTACATTCCGCAACGTTTGTGATATGTAGTTCTTGGAGAATTGATAAATATATTTGAGATTTATATTGTAATTTTTGGAGAACTGTAGTGATTGACGGAGTCCTGGCGAGAGCTGGGCAGGCGGCCCGTTGACACCTCTGGTTCGCCTTAGGGGAAAATGGGGTCGTTACAATTGGTATCAGAGCTTAGGCTTCAGATCTCTGTAGTGTATCCTAAGTTTGAAATTTAGGATGCCTGACTGTGGGATTGATTTGAATATTGTGTGAACAAGGATCTATTGTATCTTAGAGGTTAAAGAAATTGATTATTTGGGAGTTTCTTGCTTGGGATTTATATTGAAGGAAAATATGGGATGAGAGTTTTGTAGTGAAAGATTGGACGAATTTGAATTGCAATTATACTTGTAAGTGTGGAAAGAATTGAGATAATCATTAGTACTGGCTATGGGGAATAAGAGACCGAGGTTTGCTGGCCAAACTCCACGTATGATGATTTTGAACCAAGATAAAAGAGTATCAAATGAATAAAATGCATTTTCTGCCTGTATACTTCCTAGTTTTATTTGCAAGCGATGATTGGAAATACGATATATATGCTTTAAAAATGTGTAATTTTCCGATTTTGGTAAAAAGGTGAATTTTACTTGAATTTCGAATTCGAAAATTTGTGAATAACTGATGAGCTTATTTGACTTGGTTTCTATTTAACATGTAAGTTAGCAAGCTGTGCTTACTTCTTGGATTTGAACTTGGAACTTGAGACTCTGCTATAGAACCTAAGATTGGTTATTCTTGGAGATGATGGTGCTCTTACTAGTAGCTGGTTTATTGAAGATTTTGAACTTCGAATGGATAACCTTTGGTTTCAGCTTGTGTTATGGAAGTATTGGATCTAATTTCGTAAAGGCATGTGATCCGATTGAACTTGGTGCCACTTGGTGACATTGGCACTAATTCTGGAAGTAGTATATGTAAAATATGACTTTGATTTTCGCTGAATACCATACGATCTGAGTCGTGAAGTTCTTAGTTGGAATTCTTGTATTTGAGTACTTGACATTTTCTTGAGGAAATGCTCATGAATCTTGGTTGGAACATAGTTTAATGTATGACGATGTGAATGGAAATTATAAGTGAGTTTGAGATAAGTTGTGATGGCATAGGTTAGAGCACAGAAGATTTTGTATTGTACTCACGGCTAAACCGAATAAGGAGAGTGAAATAATGACTTGGACTTGTTCAATAAGTATGTGGCTCGGGTTTTGATAGATTTCGGTAGTGGCTAGAATTGTTGAGAAATTTTTAGTTTTGTATCTCTCTTCTAGTATTCCTGTTGGATTAAAGTTGCACCACTTGAGTGGTAAGTGTTGGAATTTGCTATACTTGAACTACTTGGGATTGACCTCGAACTACCTGAGATTGGTCTTGAGCTGCCTGAGATCGACTGGATTGAACTTCCTTGAGACTTGACCTCGTTAGGCGAGTGTGTTTATACGTATCCTTGATGGACCTAACTTCACTGAATATATGGTATTGGACCTGTAGGTGGACTTGAATTTCATGACTGCTTAAGAATGTGAATAGTTGGACAGAGGTTAGGCTAGTGTGTTTTACCAGTACTCATGATCCTTGAACTTGAACTTGCACTTGAACCTGAACTTGTACTCTTATTTGTGACCATGCTCCCTGAACCTGCAATAATTGACCCTGCTTTTGAACTTCCTCGTACTCATGCACTATGAACCTGAAGTAATTGGCGCTGCTTTGACCCTACTCTTGAATTTATTCATACTCATATGGTTGTAGACCGGCTACCACTCTTTTGTAGCGGTTGAACTGAACCTCTCTGGTGAGGCATTGCCTGTTGTGTTGTCCAGCACCGCCATTCTTCAGGCGAGGCATGCCTGTTGTGTTGTCCAGCACCACCAGGGATGGAATTTTGAACTGAGGCCTTTGGTGAAGCATAGCCGTTGAGCTAGCTTGTTGTGTTGTCCAGCACCACCAGGGCCAACTTACTAAACTGAAATTCTTTGGTGAAGCATAGCCGTTGTGCTAGCTTGTTGTGTTGACCAGCACCACCAGGGATGAGTTTTTGATTTGCAGCTTCGCTACACCCTGAATTTCTTCCAGATATCTGGGACTATACGTCCTATTTCAAGCCTTTTGCCTGTTTTATCTGGCTACGCGATAACTCCCTATTGGATCATGACTATTCGATAAGTTGGATTGGCGTGTATTTAGTACTTGAAATTGATAAGTGATATTTGATAAGCCATGCTTTACTGGATCATGACTATTTGATAAGCTGGATTTGGATACTCCTTAGTACATGATTTTGATAAGTGAGATTGGAACAATTCTTAGTATTTGACCGACTTTGGGAAGACTAATTGGACCTGGTGAATGCAAGTTGGATTAGATGGAATTCTAATGCTTGAATGGTTTTTGAACGATATCTTGACCAGATGTATATGAGGTAGAATGTCGAGGACGACATTGTTTTAAGGAGGGGAGATTGTGACGCCCCGACCAAAGGAGGGTTTCCTTTTATACAAGTTTTTGTTGAACGAGCGGAATAGCACCATTTTGAACTTGGAAAAGAAAAGAAAAAATTTTGGAAATGTGAGGGGGGCCAAATCCGGCCGGAAATCCGGCCAGTTTCTGGCCGGATAGCTGGCCGGATTGCCCAGCCGTTTTGAAAAAAAATTGAGGAGCTCTCGGCCTTGAATCCGGCCAAGAATCCGGCCGGAAATCCGGCCAGATTCCGGCCGGATTCTGACGTGGCATGTCGGCCAACAGCTTTGACCAGCTGATTTCTCTGTCTTTTTATACTGTTTTGCACCCCAAAAATATCTCATTTTGCTTCAGCTCAACCGAGCTCTTTGAGAAAAGAAAAACTCTTCCATTTTCTAGTTTTAATTTCTACCAAAATCTTGAGTTTTCACCAATGATTTTGGACAATACTTCATACAAGGGCTCACTATGGTGGACTAAGGCTCTTGATGGATTGGATTTGGATGGGGTGCTCCATGTTGATAGCTTCTTGAATTTGGGAGGTAAGTTGGATAAACAAGTTTCCTTTTGTCTAAAATTGGTGAATTGGTGGTTTGTGGTGATTAAATGTGTTATATTGTGGAGTATTTCATGGGTTTAAGGAATTTGTGGTGAATTTCTAATTTATGGAGTATTTTCTGATTTTATAAGAAAGTTTTGATTAATGTTAAAGTGATGGATTGAAATGATGTTAATTGGAACCCTTATGCATTAATTGTGATCATTTGCGGAAAATTTACGTGGTAGTGTGATTTCCGGTTTTAGGGTTTAAATTGGGGATTTTCTTGTGATTGGTTTGTTGGCTTTGATTAAGGGGTATTGTGGCCCTAATTAAGTATATTTTCTAGTCTATAAATTGTATGTGAAAATGAGGTTGAATTGAGGTATATTTGGTATTTGAATGGTAGGTTGGAAATGTGTAAAATTAAGGGGTTATGCCGTCCAATTTTTGAGAATATGTGTTTGTTTTGAATTTGAATTGATCTTACTTCATTTTATGGAAATTCTTATGATTTGGACATTGGGAGGATTAAGTTCCATATTAGTGACATTTCTAAACTTTGTTTATGTTAATTCATCCTTGTTTTGGCATGTACACGATTAGTATGGGCTAGTCCCATGTTAAGTGGGGATTTATAGTCCTTAATTGTGATTAGTGATGGTTAGATGCAAAGGTTGGTTCAAGAAGGGTAATTTCAGTTTTTTCCCTGTTTCTGGACTGAACTTGGACTGTCATTTTCTCTGTGTTTTAGACCGAACCAGCTTTTGCTCAAAACATGAATTTTGTAGATATATGAGTTAACTACTTGTCTGCAAAATTTCAGATTGATTGGACCTCTGTAGCTTGAGAAATGACTGAATTGCCCTGACTGCCTATAAATCCTGTTTTGCGGACAGTTTTCTGTCCTCTCCTAGATTTCGATATTTGACCCTGAAATTGTATGTTTTAACTTTGGAGGTCTTCATAAGAAATGTTGGCATATGCTTTAGCTTTGTAACGCCATAAGATTTGTTTCGATCGGATAGGTGTAGCTTTACTTGTGATTAAAATGCCAAAAGGCAATAGAAGCTTGTTAATGTTAGAATTTTCCTTTGCTTGACTTGATATTTGGTTTTAGGATTTCAACTTGATCAAGATAATGAGGCTTGCCGAATAAGCTTCGTGAGCCGTGCTTGGTGAGTGTATCATTAAATGGTTCAATGTACCTGTTATATGACTTGAATAGGTCGAGGGTGTACTTTACCGCTCTTGACCACTTGCTTGCACTATTGTTACAGTTGGACTGTGAAATTTCATGAATATGTGATTTGATATTTGCTAGGGCAATGCCCTATTATTTCTGTGAAAACTGAGCTCATTCCCTTGGACCGTTATTTGAGTCGAGCCAGCAAGGGCTTGGGCGATTCGTTAACGAGCCTTCGGGTCTCTGATAGGCGAGTGGAGTGTTATCTCCTCGACCTTGTGGTATACTCGAGTATTACCTTTTGAAACTATGAGGTGTGCGGGCCCGAATAGGGGGTGAATGGTGGAAGGAATTGGTGCGAAGTGGTGTCTACAGTTTTTGGTTATCCTCAATGGTTGACGGAGTGTCAACGAGTACGATCAAGTATGGACATCGGAAACGGCCCTTGAGGGTCGAATGTATCCTTTTATAAATGGATGTTTGAATGAAGGCACTTATGCATATATGTTATTTGGCCGTATCATGTATTTGTGCATTTGGTACCTCACGAGCGCAAGCTCACCCCCGTTGCTTTGTTTTCCTTACAGGGACACTGTTGGACTCAAGTTTTGAAATGAGTGGAGCTAGTTATGTAGCTAGTTTTGAGTTGCTCCTCGAAAACTTGGAATTTTGATGTAAATGCATTCAAGTACTTTTGAAGTGTACAATTGAACCTTTCTCATGTATATATGACATGTATATATATATGTCCTTATCAAGTCTTGGATAAACTGCATTATGTGTTTGATGTGTTTATGCGAGTACCGGTTTCGAACAAAGGAAGAGCTGTATTACGTTATTTGTGTACCTGGATGGTGTATATCTTGTACAGTTTGGATTTGAATCCGTTTTGTATAAGAGTTGAGCTAGGGTGACTGTTTGAATTGGAATGGATGGAATTACACCTTGTACGGTTTGAATTTGGATCGACTCTTGTGTAATAGCTTGTGGATATGGTTTGTAATGAATGATTGGACTTGAATGGACGTACGTGTACATTCCGCAACGTTTGTGATATGTAGTTCTTGGAGAATTGATAAATATATTTGAGATTTATATTGTAATTTTTGGAGAACTGTAGTGATTGACGGAGTCCTGGCGAGAGCTGGGCAGGCGGCCCGTTGACCCCTCTGGTTCGCCTTAGGGGAAAATGGGGTCGTTACAGGTCTTCCTCATCTGTTTCTTCATCATATTCAGCAGCTTTTTCAATTGGTGCCTTGCCTTTGTCTGATGTGGAAGGGCCATGAGGAGTCACAGGAGTTGATGGATTCGGATCTAGAACTGATGAACCTGGATCAGTGGTTCGAGATTCTTTGACATGTGAGACTTCCTCAACCACAGGTGGAGGAAAAAGAAGGTTCTTTTTGTCAAGAAAGGCAGTTTGTTGCTCAGAAGACATGGTGAGCATTAGGCCATGTTCTAGAAGAAGAACATGCTGTTTGAGTTCATTAAGAAGCTCAATTACTTCATTACTGGAAGAGGAAGATGCTTTAGTGGTAGACTTCCTAAGGTAAATGGGAGTGAGTGAAATGGGTGAAGGATCATGTACAGTCTTAGACCTCTGTTCACTAGATGATGCCCCCTTATATGCCCACAGATTATCTTTAAAAACAAGATTTTTTCTTTCAAAATATACTTTGGTAAAGGCATAAGAAGATGTTTCTTTGGGACAAACACCTAGAATTGGAACTTTGTAAAACTCAAAAATCTTTTGAAGAAACTTTTCATAGGATAGTTTTCTTCGAGAGTCAGTAGCATATCGAAGTAAAAACTTGCACATGACAAAACCAAAGTCAATCCGAATTTTTTCTCGAAAACAATAAAAGAGATACAACTCCATTTTGTTTGCATCAGTTCTGTGTCCATCAGTGGGTACAAGTAGGTTTGAAATGATTGAAAAGGCAATAAGATTCACCGGAGCAAGATCATTTAGTTTAGCATCAGTGGGTGAGGAAAAACTTCTTTTGAAATAAGTTAACATTTTTGTCCCATCAAAATGATTAGCAGTAGTAGGGAGCTCTTCATATGAAAAGAAATTAGCAACTTTATCTTTGCATAAACGTTCAATGGTAGTATTTAAAATTGAATTCACAGTATCAGAATCAAAAAGTATGTCTACCCCATTTACCCTGGACATGATCTCAGTTTCATCCGTGCCTTTCCTAAGATTTGCAAAAAATTGATGCAGCATTTCAGGATAGTAGACATTGGGCATAGAGATCAGATGAGACCATTTTTGAAAGGCAAATAGACTCAGAATGGAATCTAAACCTATGGAGCGAAATTCAGAGGGGTTTACAGTTCGTTGAGGAATGATACCCTTCTGGGATATCCAGGAGTATTTTTCTTTCGCCGCATCATCAAAGAAAGTAGGGAGAGTGGCTGATTTTGGAGGCGGTTGAGAAGATGTTCCCTGACCAGATTCAGGCTGAGATGAGGGTTGTGGTGTAGGCCGTGACATTTGACCCTTGATAGCTCCCCTTTTGAAGCGTTTGGATGTCCGTTTGACAGTAGGAAGATCCTCATCCTCATCCCTGAGTGGATGCTTGCGTCCGGCAGTAACTTTTCCTCCTCTAAGATTCACCATTGTGTGAAATGTATGGAATGCAGGATGCAAATGATGCACACAGTAGTAAGGAAGTGAATCGCACAGAAATTTTTGGACAAAAAAGGCCTTGAACAAGATTTGTCAGAGCGGTTATAAGAAGGTAGGGTTTAGAGGAAAATTTGAGAATTTGTGAAATGATAGATGATTCTGTGAAATGATCAGGAAAAATGACTTGCAATTGATCAGGAACTGTTTTGGTTGAGTCAATTTTGAAATGAGGGTCTCAGAATGATGTGAATTTGAGAGTGAGAGATGAGAGGGTTTTCGTCCGAGAGGAAATAGAATAGGAAAAGTCTGAAGCAAATGAGGAAGAAAGTTGTTTTTAAAAAATGAGCCGTTGCACTGTCGGACGCCGAACGAAGTTGTGCGTCCGACAGCTACGTCCGAACAGGCGCAATCTGGAAAATGGCTGAAGAACATCATCGGACGTCCGTTCATCTTCTTTCGGACGTCCGAAGACCCCAAAAAAAATTAAGATGATTTTTCGATTATTCCTAATTTTGATCTTAGATGAATGAACTGATCTAATGGCAAAGCTTTTGTGAAAATATCAGCAAATTGATCTTTAGAGCAAACATAATTTACACATATGTCACCTTTTTGAACAAGATCACGAATAAAGTGATGCTTTATATCTATGTGCTTTGTCCTAGAATGATGAATAGGATTTTTGGTCAAATTTATAGCACTAGTATTATCACAGAATACAGGCATGCAGTCATACATCAATCCAAAATCATTCAAAGTGTGCTTCATCCATAAAAGTTGAGCACAACATGCACTAGCGGCAATATATTCCGCTTCGGTTGTAGACAAAGAGATTGCACATTGTTTCTTGCTAAACCAAGAGACTAAACAATTTCCAAGAAAATGACAAGTTCCACTAGTACTCTTTCTATCCACACGACAACCTCCAAAATCAGCATCTGAATAACCATATAGTGCAAACTCATTAGATCTAGCATACCAAAAACCATAGTCTAATGTACCTTTCAAATACCTAAAAATTCTTTTCACAGCATTCAAATGTGATTCTTTTGGACAAGATTGAAATCTAGCACACAAGCAAACAGCAAACATAATATCAGGTCTACTTGCGGTTAAATAGAGTAGGCTTCCGATCATACCTCTATAATGCTTTTCATCCACATGATTACCTTCTTCATCTTTGTCAAGCTTTGTAGAAGTGCACATAGGAGTTCCAACTTGTTTTGAGTCCTCCATGCCAAACCTTTTCAGCAATTCCTTGGTATATTTTGCTTGATTTATAAAAATTCCCTCAAGAGCTTGATGTATTTGAAGTCCAAGGAAGAAATTTAATTTTCCCATCATACTCATTTCAAATTCATTTTGCATAGTGGTAGAAAAATCCTTGCATAGATACTCATTAGTAGCACCAAAAATAATATCATCAACATATATTTGCACAATAAGAAGGTCATTCAACACTTGCTTAGTAAAAAGTGTGGTGTCCACAACACCCCTTTTGAAACCATTTTCAATCAAAAACCCACTTAGTCTTTCATACCAAGCTCTTGGAGCCTGTTTTAGACCATACAAAGCTTTAGATAGTTTAAACACATGACTTGGAAATTTTGTATTTTCAAAACCGGGGGGTTGATCCACATATACTTCTTGATCAATAAAACCATTTAAAAAGGCACTTTTAACATCCATTTGAAACAATTTGAAACCTTTGAAGCAAGCAAAAGCAAGAAGTATTCTAATAGATTCTAATCTTGCTACGGGAGCAAATGTTTCATCAAAATCAATTCCTTCTTCTTATGCATATCCTTTAGCAACTGATCTGGCTTTATTTCTTACAACAACACCTTTATCATCCAACTTATTTCTAAAAATCCACTTTGTGCCAATGATAGGTTGATTTTGAGGTCTATCAACAAGTGTCCAAACTTCATTTCTCTCAAATTGATTAAGTTCCTCTTGCATAGCCAAAATCCAGTTTTCATCCTTTAAAGCATCATTGATATTTTTAGGTTCAAAAAGAGAAACTAAAGCAAAATTATCAATCAATTTTCTAGATGAGGAACGAGTGTTTACCTTCTCGGATGGATCACCAATTATAA
The DNA here is from genome assembly GCF_036785885.1 of Coffea arabica. Lineage (NCBI taxonomy): Eukaryota > Viridiplantae > Streptophyta > Magnoliopsida > Gentianales > Rubiaceae > Coffea > Coffea arabica. The sequence continues at coordinate 29,583,286 of NC_092316.1, read as the reverse complement.
GATCTTTTGGATGATTTTGGCTGAATTTCCAAGCCTTGGGAAGATCTTTGAGTGGATCATCATTTTTGTCTTCATCTTCCTCTTCTTGATCATTATGAACTTCATTTTCCATTTCAGTTGCTGCTGGTTTAGAACTTCCTTCATTTCCAATTGATAGCTTTTTCATTCCTTCTCGAACACCTACATCATCATCCTCACACAAACTTTTGGAATTATCATCATTGGTTTCATCAAATGTTATATGTATAGCTTCTTCAATTACAAGAGTCCTTCTATTAAAAACTCTATATCCTCTTTTATTTTCACAATAACCCAAAAATATTCCTTCATCAGATTTTTTATCAAACTTACCAAGATGTTCCTTTAGATTCAAAATAAAGCATTTACAACCAAATACTTTGAAATAACCAACCGTAGGTTTCTTATCAAAAATCAGTTCATAAGGAGTTTTCTTCAAAATAGGTCTCAAGAGGATTCTGTTCATCACATAACATGCGGTGTTTACCGCTTCAGCCCAAAGATATTTAGGCAACCTACATTCATTCAACATAGTTCTAGCAGCCTCTTGGAGAGTCCTGTTTTTCCTTTCTACAACACCATTTTGCTGTGGAGTCCTTGCAATAGAAAACTCATGTGTTATACCATTATGATCACAAAATTCTGGAAAACCACAATACTTGAATTCCGTCCCATTATCACTTCTAATCCTAACAATTTTTAACCCAAGCAGATTTTGCACTTTAGCAAACATTGAAGTGAAATTCTTGAAGGCATCATCTTTATGAGCAAGAAATATCACCCAAGTGTATCTAGAATAATCATCAACAATTACAAAACAATATTTCTTACCTCCCAAGCTAGTGATTTGAGTGGGACCAAATAAATCAAGATGCAAGAGTTCCAAAGGTTTTGAAGTAGATACACACATTTTTGGTTTAAAAGAAATTTTTGTTTGCTTCCCAAATTGACATGCATCACATATTTTGTCCTTATCAAAACTGATTTTTGGCAAGCCTCTAACCAACTCCTTTTTTGAAATTTCCTTTAGTAAATCCATGTTAAAATGACAAAGTCTTCTATGCCATAACCAAGGATCTTCATTTGAAGCTTTAAGACATTTTAAGTTAGAAGAATCAACTTTATCAAGAATCACAATATATATGTCATTAAACCTCTTCCGTTTGAACACAACATTATATTTGGAATCAAGTACAATGCATTCATGCTTTTTAAACAACACATACAAGTCTTTATCACACAATTGACTAACACTAAACAAGTTATAACCTAAGTTATCAACCAAGAGCACATTATGAACAAAAGTTTCACCATCCTTACCAACATCACCTATTCCAATTGTCTTAGCTTTCACATCATCACCAAATGTTACCTTTCCACTTGATTTTGATTTCAGCTTTATGAACAAGGAAGGATCACCGGTCATGTGCCTTGAGCAGCCGCTATCAATAAACCATTTTGACTTGTTTGATCCTTTAACCTGAAAAGATAACGTGTTTGGTACCCTTTTTAATTTTTGGGTCCATAATAGTTAGCATTGTATCTAACTAACCACATGCACTTCATCCCTTTGTTCAGATTTCTTTTCACATAGCAATTACCTTTCAAATGCCCTCTTTGACAACAAAAATCACACATAATGGAAGAGTCCTTAACATGTACTGGTTTGACATATCTCAATCCACCTCTTCTATATGTTGTGAAACCATGTGCAATTTTATTGTGTGCAAATGTTCTTTGAAAAGTAGTAGGATGTGTAGATAACATGTTCCTTTTGGTAAACTCCTGCTTTCTTGCTTTCAAAGTCTCATCCAAGTTGTCCATTCTTTTTTTTTCAAATCACCATGTCTTTCCTTCAGCATTTCACAAATATTTGTCTTTCTATCAAGCTCATCTTGAACATTACATCCGGCTCTTACTAGACTTTCATTGTCGGTCTTTAGTTGTTTATTTTGTTGAAAAAGACTTGCATTTTCTTGAATGAGAAAAGCCATTTTCTGTTTTAACTGCTTGTTTTTATCATAAGATTCCTTCAAGGCATTATGCAGTTTTTCAACAAAAGATTCAAGATCATCATCTTCATCATTATCACTTTCAGATTGAGAGTGTGGGGAAGTTACCTCATTATTTCCAATAGCCATGAAGGCCATTTGAGCTGATTCTTCCTCTTCTTCAATTTCCCCTTCGGAGTTGCATTCATTCCAAGTAATCTGAAAGTTGTTGAATCTTGGCTTCCGATCAGCTTTTCCATCTTTCATCTTCTTCATGGGGCATTCGTTTGCATAGTGTCCAGGCTGTCCACATTCGAAGCATTTGTCCAACTGTTTCTTGTTGAAATCTTGTTTTCCTTTGTACTTTGTGATAGATGGCTGATTCTGGAATTGATTGCTAGGTCCTCCCCTTCTAAACTTTCTTTTATTCAAGATTCTCTTGAAGTCTCTGGTGATGAGAGCAAGATCATTATCATCACCATCTGAGTCTTCATCATCCAAGTGAGCTATATCATCTTCACCTTGAGTAGTCTTTAGAGCAATGTTTCTCTTTGCTCTAGCATCCTCTTCCTCCTGCACTTTAGATTTCAGTTTCAACTCATAAGAGGTTAGTGAGTTAATGATAGATTCAATAGGCACAGAACTTAAATCCTTAACCTCCTCTATTGCAGTCACTTTATTTTCCCATTCTTTGCCCAAAGCATTGAGAATTTTCCTGTTCTTCTCTCCCAAGGTGTACTCTTTGCCCAACGCCTCGAGATCTTTGATCAAGTCAGTGAACCTGCAATACATTTTGTCAATATCCTCAAGAGGTTCAATTTTAAATGATTCATATTTCGTGACCAAGATGGCTTTTTTTTGTTCTTTCACATTGTCACCATCCTCATGGATTTCTCTTAGTTTATCCCACATTTCTTTAGCCGATTTGCAGCCTTTTACTCTGATTGATTCATTTGAATCTAGGGCACTATAAATAACATTCATGGCCTTGGCATTCAATGTGAGGTTAGTCCTATCTTGAGCATTCATTTCAGCTCTTGTTTTTGGCCGAAGCAACCCTGTATCTGCATCAAGAAAGTTAGCTTCATGCGGTCCTTCACTCACAATAAACCATAGTTCAATATCAATAGATTGCAAAAAGATAATCATCCGTTCTTTCCAACTAACATAGTTAGAGCCACTGAACATGGGAGGCCAAGTAACAGATTGCCCCTCAACAAACATAGCATGACTGGTTGTCATCTTTACTCCAAGCCGTTAGAGCTTAATCTCAAGGAGACCAAGCTCTGATACCAATTGTAAGTCCCAAAGACAACCAAGAGGGGGGGTGAATTGGGTTGATTAAAATCTTAACCAAATAATGCACTTTTTCTTTAATAAAAATTTACCTTCTTTTCTAGTAATGATCAACCAAGTAGATTAGAAGACAAGAGCAATATAGATCAGAAAAACAAGAATAGATAAGCAATGAGAATTTTATTAAACAGAAAAGTAAGATAGGGAATCAAACCAAGTGTCGACCAAGCTAACCTCAAGCTTGAAGACCAAATACAAGGAAGAGCAGCTTCTCTTTGATGAAAGAAGATCAACTAGATGTACAATGGAGGGAGCACTTCCTCCTTACCCTAAGCCTCACTTAGTCAAGCTAGGAAGTTTTACAATCACTCAGAAAACCCTCAACAAAGCTACACTAAAGATCCTTTCAACCACAAAAGAAATGCTCACCAGAAATTCACACCACTTTAAAACAAATCTAGCTTTGGAGACTATTTTCTAGCTAAAATATCTCTTGAGATCTTGTAAACAAAGTGTGCAAAAGTCCCTGCTTGGTTCAGACCAGTTTGATTTTAAAGGGAACCAGAAATGGGCTTCATCAATGCTTCCAACGGATAGAAGGCAGCTGAAGAGTCAACTAGCCGTTGGGGCTGTCGGACGTCCGACGATCGAATCATCGTCCGAACCAATCGTCCAATGATAGCCAAGTTGAAGTTCGGACGTCCGATGAGTTTTTGTCGTCCGACAGCACAGCGTCCGATCGTGGGCCGAGAGCTAGCAAGTTATCTTGGAATTTTTCGGACGTCCGATGCGGTTGATGAGCGTCCGATGGCAAGCGTCCGATCCTTCCGGACGTCCGAAGCTTCCTCACGAGCGTCCGACAGAGCTTCCTTCTTGATGCTCTTTATCCTTTCGGACGTCCGACAGATTCCTTTCGGCCGTCCGACGTGAGTGTCCTGTTTTTGCTTCTTCTTTTGATTGAATTGCATTTCATGACCTATTCATACCTGATTCTTTGATATGTAAAAACACTTATAATCGTAGAAGGTTAGATACATTTCAAAATACCAAGAATAGCAACATTGTCATACTTAAAGGACAGTATCTTTGATCGGAACAAAACAATGACTAAATTCATTCATATTATTCCAATCTTGTTTGCCACATCCAAAGCAACGTAGTCAGGAGACCTGATCAAAGTGTTCACTTTCTTGGTCAATCAAAGTGTTCACTTTCCTGGTTAGTATAAACATTTCAAATTACTTTGTGATCATCAAAACCAAGAATAACATTATCGCAGATTTTAACTCTAACAGGGGGTTGAACCTGAATTTGGTTTTGGAAAGCAATAAATCATTGGTGAGTGTTCCAACTGCATGTTCCCTACTCATTGTTGTTAGAAATTTACTAAACACCTGATTTGACATTCATAGACGAGTGTTTATTTTATTGCACTTGACCTAACTGAACTAAACACTTGATATCTCATTCATGCATGTACAAGTAAATTGATTTGCATGTTATCTGTATATTGACTTGAAATACTTGAAATGCATAGAAATGTGTCATGCTAGGCATTATTTGTGACTTGGTCAGGGCTAGGCGAGTGTACCCTTTGTTGATATTGATTTCTGTCTTTTGATATTTACAAAACAAATAGATAGTACTAATATCTTTTCTAAGAAATTCTTTCAGTCTTTAAGCAAATTGATTCAAAGAACAAGAGTAATTGAAAGAACATAAAGAAAGTCGAAAGCTGTCGGATGCTCACAAAGACAATACCGGACGTCCGATAAACTGTGCAGCTCTTATCGGACGCAGAACATCCTCACCGGATGTCCAAAAGAATTAAAACAATCTTTCAAACACTCTGCCTGTCTTTAGACATACGAATAACTCCATCACCGAACATCTGATAGAATTGAGATACTCTCTAACTGCTATCGGATGCAAGCATTGGAAGTACCGGAAGTTCAAAAGAATTAAAATGATTTCTCAAATTCTCTGTCTGCTGTCAGAGGCAAGCATTGAAAGTAATGGATGTTCGAAATAATTAAAGATGATTTCTCAAGCTCTCCGTCTGCTGTCAGATGCAAGCATCAGCTGTATCGAACGTTCGACACTCCCAACGGCTAGTTAACTCTTCAACTACTTTCTATCCGTTGGAAGTCATAATGAGCACCTTTTTGGTCTCATATAAAAGGCATATAATTAGAATTAAAAGACAACTTTTGCACGCTGAGAATACAAAAGATTAAGAGTAGTTTTAGTGAGAAAACACTCTCGAAGGAATAATTTGTACTCTTTGTGGTGTAGGATTCTTGTAAGCTTTTCTCTTGGACTAATTTTTCTTCATTTCTTACTTGGTTTGGCCGTGAGTTTGGAGAGAAAAAAAGAGAGGAGAGAGTTTCAATTTTCATCTTGATTCTTGCCTTGTTTGAGTTGAAATCACAAAAATAAACCGAACAAACTTGCAGCAAGGTGACAAGGAAGCTTGGGGTGGAGTGATCTTGCATAGGCAGCCTTGGTTTTGTATTTTTCCTTGAGATTTGAAGGTATTAAGCTAAGAAACTCTTTTTATCTCTCTTATCTTGCATTTTTATTAGATATATGACTTGAATATGAAAGTTGTATGGAAGATATCATGGATTTATGAAGTTGGTGGAATTTTTCAGTTTAGGGTTTCATTTTTCAGCCTTGATGTGTGTTTTTCAGCTATGATATGATGGTATTTAGCCTTGTTATGGACTTGTGTGAAGATTTATAAATTTATTGTGACTTTTTAGCTTTTAACTAGGAATTTTCAGCTTTAGTTCCACAATTTCAGCTTTAATAGAGAAATTTTCAACTTTGATACTGTGATGATATACACTAGAAATGAGCTACAATTAGATAGTTTTATGGCCTAGATTAAGAGCGGTTTTATCTTGTTAGTTGTGTGTTGATTTCGGGCTGATTTAAGAAGAAAATAAAGCCTTAAAATGGCTGGAAAATTAGGAAAATACAAAGGAAATGCTGCCCATTTTATTTCGTGAAATTCAAGCAAGTGAAATTGGAACTTGAGTGGTAATTCTTGTTTGAATTGAATCTAGATTATTTAGGGTATTTGAGTTCCCCTTAGTAGGGATGTATAAGGTGAAATTTTTGCCAAAACTTATATATTTTATAAAGAGAAAGTAGCGACCGCTTTAAACAAGATTTTCTCGTTTCTTATACAAAATTGCAAATTTAAAAGTTTTAAACGCTTCTTTATCGAAACTAAAAGAGCGAGCATGAATTTTCGAAGGTTTGATAAGTAAAATGAGTACAACTTAAATGAGTTCTATTTATTTGGTTTTCTTTAAGCGAAACTCTTATATTTTGAAACCCTAATTGATTTCAAGTTGCTATACGATATTTTATCGCAGATTTTAACTCTAACAGGGGGTTGAACCTGAATTTGGTTTTGGAAAGCAATAAATCATTAGTGAGTGTTCCAACTGCATGTTCCCTACTCATTGTTGTTAGAAATTTACTAAACACCTGATTTGACATTCATAGGCGAGTGTTTATTTTATTGCACTTGACCTAACTGAACTAAACACTTGATAACTCATTCATGCATGTACAAGTAAATTGATTTGCATGTTATCTGTATATTGACTTGAAATACTTGAAATGCATAGAAATGTGTCATGCTAGGCATTATTTGTGACTTGGTCAGGGCTAGGCGAGTGTACCCTTTGTTGATATTGATTTCTGTCTTTTGATATTTACAAAACAAATAGATAGTACTAATATCTTTTCTAAGAAATTCTTTCAATCTTTAAGCAAATTGATTCAAAGAACAAGAGTAATTGAAAGAACATAAAGAAAGTCGAAAGCTGTCGGATGCTCACAAAGACAATACTGGACGTCCGATAAACTGTGCAGCTCTTATCGGATGCAGAACATCCTCACCGGATGTCCAAAAGAATTAAAACAATCTTTCAAACACTCTGCCTGTCTTCAGACATACGAATAACTCCATCACCGAACATCTGATAGAATTGAGATGTGACAGCCCCACTTTCCCCTAAGGCGAACCAAAGGGGTTAGCGGACTGCCTGCCCAACTCTCGCCAGGACTAACGGTACAATTTACGTCGATATAATACGCTCCGGAACATAGCAATGCGCGCAAACAAGTCAAAATCACAAAATAAAAAAAACGAAAATTCGAAACCGAAATGAACAGTAAAATCCACGTCAGAATCCGGCCGGATTCTCGGCCGGATACAAGGCCAAGAGCCAACCCCAAAATTTCATTTTTTTCCAGGCAATCCGTCCTGCAATCCGGCCAGTTTCTGGCCGGATTCCTGGCCGGATTCAGCACTGTTCATCTTTGCCAAAATTTTTCCTTTTCCGTTTGAAAGTCGTGGTGATCCGAAATCCATCCAAACATTTACCAAACATATATATACATTGAAAACCAACCTTTACAAGCCAAACGCCCTACCAAAGCATCTATTTAGTTCATACATATACAAGTAGCCATTTATACACCAAACATTGGTGGAATCAAAGCACTTAGGGTTTTCACCCTCAAGGAGCTTATTCAAAATACATATACATGAGCTCAACTTGCATCCAACTATCATAACCTTTCCAAAAGTGTTCATTTTCCTGTAAGCAAAACAAATAACACGGAATGAGCTAAAGCCCAGTGGTATACCACTACATAAGCAACCAAAGTCACATAAGCAACCAAAGTCACATAAGCATAGCCAATCACTTAATGTACACGATAAGCAATGAAGTACAACGGTAAAAGGATACAGTCGGCTCTCAAGAGCACATTTCCACGCTTGCAATCTTGATCCCACCTCATTGACCCTCCGTCAATGTTAAAAGTACCAAACCGTAGACCGCACTTTACTTCCATTCCTTCCACCCAACATACCCCAACCGGGCCCGCACTCCAATTCAGTAGCTTTTGGTAATACTCGAGTATACCGGAACCAAAGGTCTCATTACCACAAGGTTCCCCAGTACAGTCCCCATGGCATGACAATTTTCACGACCAAGCCCTCGCCGGCTCGATCCAATTGACTACCAAACGGGGTTGAGCTCAGTGATACAGTAAAGCCGTTGGATACTCGTCCAAACGACACCAAATCAGTTTCCATGAATGGAATGCAGTATCTCATATAACCAGTGCAGTATTTCAGTAAAACAATTAATAGCCATGAATGGAATCACAAGGGGTGAGGGCGGTCAAGTACACCCTCACCTCAACCACTTCCAATAACCAATTAAGCCTTCAAGGCATCAAATACACATAGAACAAAGCCACATTATAACAAGTAAGTGAGTAGTATACTCACCAAGTGAGAAAGTGGTGTTTCATGCACCAAGATCACCAAGACGTCGTGAGCTACCGTCACGCCCTAAAACATGTAACACATACAATGAGACTCGAGAACGAGTCACCAAACAATGCTAAACACAACCCCAATAGGGTTTCATATGCATAAATAAGCATGATAGCAAACCAGAAATTAGAATTAGTAATGGTCTTGGCCCCGAATAGGAAAACTGTTTTGATGGATGATTTCTGAGCCATGGAGGTGAGTGACCCTAAACTGTTTCCAAAGTTACTTTTGAAATGTTCCTTGCATTGTTTCTTTGGTTTGCATATCATGTGTGCGCGCATACGAGTTCTTGACATGGTTTGGCTTTAATGAGTTCTTGAGGAGTCTTGTGCTGGACACCAACGTCTCCACCACTTTCGTGAGTTTGTGATATGATCTGGAGCACCGATGCTGCTCCCCTTTAATGTTTATGGTTTCGTGATCTGTTTGAGCGTTGGGTGTTTAGTTTCAATGATTTCACTGGCTCACGAGAGCAAAAATACGTGCATTTGATACTTGAATCATGACATCATGACATCATCGAAATGAATTATTGTGAAAGATATTTGATTACTGGTTTTATTTGGTTACTCGCTGAGCTTCTAGCTCACCCCAAAAATATTTTATTCCCCTCCACAGGGCTCAAGGCGAAGGCAGGACTTGTTGTGCTTATTCATGTGAATGGATGGATTATCTCGTGTATGGTTTGAATTTGGATTTCCTTTTGTGTAATAGTTATTATTAGGGATTGTAATGAATGTTTGGAATTGATATGGATGTAAGTATACATTCCACGATTGGAATCAGTTTCCGCTGCATTTGTGACATGTAATTATTGGAGACTTGGATGTATGTTTGTGGACCATGTGATGTATATTTGAGATTTATATTGTAATTCATTTGAGGATTGTAGTGATCGACTGAGTCCCGGCGAGAGCTGGGCAGGCGGCCCACCGAACCCTCTGGTTCGCCTTAGGGGGAGGTGGGGCCGTCACAGTTGGTATCAGAGCTTAGGCTTCAGATCTCTGTAGTGTATCCTAGACTTGAAGTTTAGGATGCCGGACTGTGGGCTTGGTTTGAAATATTAGTGATTCTTGCGGGTTGACTTGACTTGATTAGTACAAGAGGGAATGTCGAGGACGACATTCTTTTAAGGAGTGTAAGTGTGACGCCCCGAAAAAAAAAGAGTTTGAGAACCCGTAAAAACCCTAATCTTTTCCGAGGGTTTTATTTCCTTTAATAGCATGTTTTCTGCATTTCCTGGTTTAGGAAATTTTCCTGAGGAATTTTTATGAGTAATTATAGTTTTTAGATGATTTTTCTAGTATTGGCGAGTTTTTGAAAAATTAAGAATATATAATGGACGTGGGACCCACTAGTGCGAAAAGTTCGGAAAAATTCGGCCAATAAGGTTAAGTTTCGGATACTGTGTAAAATTTATCGGGTGTTAATAGATAAGTAGAGTGTGTGAAATGATTGATGTGAGAGAAGAAAGAAAGGATAGGAATGCATTTAATGAGGTGACAAGTGTCACATTCTCATTGGTTGGACTTTAAGAATTACTATTCACTTTCTTGACTTTTTTGACCAAAGGATTAAATATCTCAAAATTGCCCAAAAATCACCATTTTCTTCTCCATGTTGGCCGGCCCCTCCTAGCTCAAGAAGGAAGGAAATTTCTTCAACTTTCAAGCTTCCATTTCACTCAATCTTCCAAGAACAAAAGCCTACACTAGGTTCCACTCCATAAAATCTTTCCTTCTAGTGCTAGTAAGTGTCTTAGTGAAGTTTGTTTGAAGGTCTAAGGTGGCCAACATCCCTCTCTCTCTTGATTTCTTGGTAAGTGATGCTTGAACATCCTACTACACCTAATGATGCTTAAGATAAGATTAGTAGTGATTAAAGTGCTGAAATTTCTGGTTTTATCTTGGTTTGAAGTGATTTGGTGAAGTTTTGATTTTATTGATGATTTTTCTGGTTTAATTGGATTATGGTGTTGTGGTTGTTTATGATGATTGATAATGAGGGGTTATGACTCTAGTGGATGGAAATGATTGATATTTGCAACCAATTTTGGATTTGGAATAAATTTTGGAAAGTTAGGGTTCATGAAGCTACATTCTGTCCGAATTTATTGCACCATGCTAGATGCCGAATTGGCCTTGTCTTAAAACATGAAAGTTGTAGGTATTGATGAGTTTGAAGTGCCTGTAAAATTTCAGGTCATTTGGACTAGTGTAGAGTGAGATATGTCGATTTTACTGTTGCTGTTCTGGGTTGATCAGAATGCGAAAACTGCACTGGTAATTGGCCATTTTGACTGGAATTGCTTTGGATTTGGATGTTAGTGTCTTCTGATGAAATGTAGCTGGATTTTTTAGCTTCCATATGCCTTTGGAATCAATGCATTTGGACCTGTGCAGACCGAGTTATACCAATTACAGCATATTGGGATTTGTGAACCTGTTTTAGTGGTTCTGGTTTGGTATTTTTGGCATATTTGACCTAGTTGTGCTAGGATTTGGATTGAGTGGCCTTCTATATTGTTGTAGCCCTGTTTCATAGCTTCGAAACGGTGGGTCTTACACCCCCATCCGATAATCATAGTGGAATTGACACCATTACCGCAAAATGACGTCAAAACTGTTTTTCTGGTTTTGAGCTTAACCTTCATTTCCGGACTTTTTCCTAGCTTGACTTGTACTAGTACTACTTGGAGCTTGCTGAATGGATATTAGATGAACTTATTTGTGTGACTTTGGGACTGGCTGAAGAAATAATGAAGCCATGATGGCTGGGAAAGTAAGCAAATTTAGGGGAAGTGCTGTCCGAACTTGTAAAGGGTTTGATTGCTTTGAGTTTGTGATCTAAGACTTGGATTTGAGCAAGGCAGTGATATTTGATGGATGATTTCTGAGCCATGGAGGTGAGTGACCCTAAACTGTTTCCAAAGTTACTTTTGAAATGTTCCTTGCATTGTTTCTTTGGTTTGCATATCATGTGTGCGCGCATACGAGTTCTTGACATGGTTTGGCTTTAATGAGTTCTTGAGGAGTCTTGTGCTGGACACCAACGTCTCCACCACTTTCGTGAGTTTGTGATATGATCTGGAGCACCGATGCTGCTCCCCTTTAATGTTTATGGTTTCGTGATCTGTTTGAGCGTTGGGTGTTTAGTTTCAATGATTTCACTGGCTCACGAGAGCAAAAATACGTGCATTTGATACTTGAATCATGACATCATGACATCATCGAAATGAATTATTGTGAAAGATATTTGATTACTGGTTTTATTTGGTTACTCGCTGAGCTTCTAGCTCACCCCAAAAATATTTTATTCCCCTCCACAGGGCTCAAGGCGAAGGCAGGACTTGTTGTGCTTATTCATGTGAATGGATGGATTATCTCGTGTATGGTTTGAATTTGGATTTCCTTTTGTGTAATAGTTATTATTAGGGATTGTAATGAATGTTTGGAATTGATATGGATGTAAGTATACATTCCACGATTGGAATCAGTTTCCGCTGCATTTGTGACATGTAATTATTGGAGACTTGGATGTATGTTTGTGGACCATGTGATGTATATTTGAGATTTATATTGTAATTCATTTGAGGATTGTAGTGATCGACTGAGTCCCGGCGAGAGCTGGGCAGGCGGCCCACCGAACCCTCTGGTTCGCCTTAGGGGGAGGTGGGGCCGTCACAGTTGGTATCAGAGCTTAGGCTTCAGATCTCTGTAGTGTATCCTAGACTTGAAGTTTAGGATGCCGGACTGTGGGCTTGGTTTGAAATATTAGTGATTCTTGCGGGTTGACTTGACTTGATTAGTACAAGAGGGAATGTCGAGGACGACATTCTTTTAAGGAGAGGAGATTGTGACGCCCCGAAAAAAAAAAGAGTTTGAGAACCCGTAAAAACCCTAATCTTTTCCGAGGGTTTTATTTCCTTTAATAGCATGTTTTCTGCATTTCCTGGTTTAGGAAATTTTCCTGAGGAATTTTTATGAGTAATTATAGTTTTTAGATGATTTTTCTAGTATTGGCGAGTTTTTGAAAAATTAAGAATATATAATGGACGTGGGACCCACTAGTGCGAAAAGTTCAGAAAAATTCGGCCAATAAGGTTAAGTTTCGGATACTGTGTAAAATTTATCGGGTGTTAATAGATAAGTAGAGTGTGTGAAATGATTGATGTGAGAGAAGAAAGAAAGGATAGGAATGCATTTAATGAGGTGACAAGTGTCACATTCTCATTGGTTGGACTTTAAGAATTACTATTCACTTTCTTGACTTTTTTGACCAAAGGATTAAATATCTCAAAATTGCCCAAAAATCACCATTTTCTTCTCCATGTTGGCCGGCCCCTCCTAGCTCAAGAAGGAAGGAAATTTCTTCAACTTTCAAGCTTCCATTTCACTCAATCTTCCAAGAACAAAAGCCTACACTAGGTTCCACTCCATAAAATCTTTCCTTCTAGTGCTAGTAAGTGTCTTAGTGAAGTTTGTTTGAAGGTCTAAGGTGGCCAACATCCCTCTCTCTCTTGATTTCTTGGTAAGTGATGCTTGAACATCCTACTACACCTAATGATGCTTAAGATAAGATTAGTAGTGATTAAAGTGCTGAAATTTCTGGTTTTATCTTGGTTTGAAGTGATTTGGTGAAGTTTTGATTTTATTGATGATTTTTCTGGTTTAATTGGATTATGGTGTTGTGGTTGTTTATGATGATTGATAATGAGGGGTTATGACTCTAGTGGATGGAAATGATTGATATTTGCAACCAATTTTGGATTTGGAATAAATTTTGGAAAGTTAGGGTTCATGAAGCTACATTCTGTCCGAATTTATTGCACCATGCTAGATGCCGAATTGGCCTTGGCTTAAAACATGAAAGTTGTAGGTATTGATGAGTTTGAAGTGCCTGTAAAATTTCAGGTCATTTGGACTAGTGTAGAGTGAGATATGTCGATTTTACTGTTGCTGTTCTGGGTTGATCAGAATGCGAAAACTGCACTGGTAATTGGCCATTTTGACTGGAATTGCTTTGGATTTGGATGTTAGTGTCTTCTGATGAAATGTAGCTGGATTTTTTAGCTTCCATATGCCTTTGGAATCAATGCATTTGGACCTGTGCAGACCGAGTTATACCAATTACAGCATATTGGGATTTGTGAACCTGTTTTAGTGGTTCTGGTTTGGTATTTTTGGCATATTTGACCTAGTTGTGCTAGGATTTGGATTGAGTGGCCTTCTATATTGTTGTAGCCCTGTTTCATAGCTTCGAAACGGTGGGTCTTACACCCCCATCCGATAATCATAGTGGAATTGACACCATTACCGCAAAATGACGTCAAAACTGTTTTTCTGGTTTTGAGCTTAACCTTCATTTCCGGACTTTTTCCTAGCTTGACTTGTACTAGTACTACTTGGAGCTTGCTGAATGGATATTAGATGAACTTATTTGTGTGACTTTGGGACTGGCTGAAGAAATAATGAAGCCATGATGGCTGGGAAAGTAAGCAAATTTAGGGGAAGTGCTGTCCGAACTTGTAAAGGGTTTGATTGCTTTGAGTTTGTGATCTAAGACTTGGATTTGAGCAAGGCAGTGATATTTGATGGATGATTTCTGAGCCATGGAGGTGAGTGACCCTAAACTGTTTCCAAAGTTACTTTTGAAATGTTCCTTGCATTGTTTCTTTGGTTTGCATATCATGTGTGCGCGCATACGAGTTCTTGACATGGTTTGGCTTTAATGAGTTCTTGAGGAGTCTTGTGCTGGACACCAACGTCTCCACCACTTTCGTGAGTTTGTGATATGATCTGGAGCACCGATGCTGCTCCCCTTTAATGTTTATGGTTTCGTGATCTGTTTGAGCGTTGGGTGTTTAGTTTCAATGATTTCACTGGCTCACGAGAGCAAAAATACGTGCATTTGATACTTGAATCATGACATCATGACATCATCGAAATGAATTATTGTGAAAGATATTTGATTACTGGTTTTATTTGGTTACTCGCTGAGCTTCTAGCTCACCCCAAAAATATTTTATTCCCCTCCACAGGGCTCAAGGCGAAGGCAGGACTTGTTGTGCTTATTCATGTGAATGGATGGATTATCTCGTGTATGGTTTGAATTTGGATTTCCTTTTGTGTAATAGTTATTATTAGGGATTGTAATGAATGTTTGGAATTGATATGGATGTAAGTATACATTCCACGATTGGAATCAGTTTCCGCTGCATTTGTGACATGTAATTATTGGAGACTTGGATGTATGTTTGTGGACCATGTGATGTATATTTGAGATTTATATTGTAATTCATTTGAGGATTGTAGTGATCGACTGAGTCCCGGCGAGAGCTGGGCAGGCGGCCCACCGAACCCTCTGGTTCGCCTTAGGGGGAGGTGGGGCCGTCACAGTTGGTATCAGAGCTTAGGCTTCAGATCTCTGTAGTGTATCCTAGACTTGAAGTTTAGGATGCCGGACTGTGGGCTTGGTTTGAAATATTAGTGATTCTTGCGGGTTGACTTGACTTGATTAGTACAAGAGGGAATGTCGAGGACGACATTCTTTTAAGGAGAGGAGATTGTGACGCCCCGAAAAAAAAAAGAGTTTGAGAACCCGTAAAAACCCTAATCTTTTCCGAGGGTTTTATTTCCTTTAATAGCATGTTTTCTGCATTTCCTGGTTTAGGAAATTTTCCTGAGGAATTTTTATGAGTAATTATAGTTTTTAGATGATTTTTCTAGTATTGGCGAGTTTTTGAAAAATTAAGAATATATAATGGACGTGGGACCCACTAGTGCGAAAAGTTCAGAAAAATTCGGCCAATAAGGTTAAGTTTCGGATACTGTGTAAAATTTATCGGGTGTTAATAGATAAGTAGAGTGTGTGAAATGATTGATGTGAGAGAAGAAAGAAAGGATAGGAATGCATTTAATGAGGTGACAAGTGTCACATTCTCATTGGTTGGACTTTAAGAATTACTATTCACTTTCTTGACTTTTTTGACCAAAGGATTAAATATCTCAAAATTGCCCAAAAATCACCATTTTCTTCTCCATGTTGGCCGGCCCCTCCTAGCTCAAGAAGGAAGGAAATTTCTTCAACTTTCAAGCTTCCATTTCACTCAATCTTCCAAGAACAAAAGCCTACACTAGGTTCCACTCCATAAAATCTTTCCTTCTAGTGCTAGTAAGTGTCTTAGTGAAGTTTGTTTGAAGGTCTAAGGTGGCCAACATCCCTCTCTCTCTTGATTTCTTGGTAAGTGATGCTTGAACATCCTACTACACCTAATGATGCTTAAGATAAGATTAGTAGTGATTAAAGTGCTGAAATTTCTGGTTTTATCTTGGTTTGAAGTGATTTGGTGAAGTTTTGATTTTATTGATGATTTTTCTGGTTTAATTGGATTATGGTGTTGTGGTTGTTTATGATGATTGATAATGAGGGGTTATGACTCTAGTGGATGGAAATGATTGATATTTGCAACCAATTTTGGATTTGGAATAAATTTTGGAAAGTTAGGGTTCATGAAGCTACATTCTGTCCGAATTTATTGCACCATGCTAGATGCCGAATTGGCCTTGGCTTAAAACATGAAAGTTGTAGGTATTGATGAGTTTGAAGTGCCTGTAAAATTTCAGGTCATTTGGACTAGTGTAGAGTGAGATATGTCGATTTTACTGTTGCTGTTCTGGGTTGATCAGAATGCGAAAACTGCACTGGTAATTGGCCATTTTGACTGGAATTGCTTTGGATTTGGATGTTAGTGTCTTCTGATGAAATGTAGCTGGATTTTTTAGCTTCCATATGCCTTTGGAATCAATGCATTTGGACCTGTGCAGACCGAGTTATACCAATTACAGCATATTGGGATTTGTGAACCTGTTTTAGTGGTTCTGGTTTGGTATTTTTGGCATATTTGACCTAGTTGTGCTAGGATTTGGATTGAGTGGCCTTCTATATTGTTGTAGCCCTGTTTCATAGCTTCGAAACGGTGGGTCTTACACCCCCATCCGATAATCATAGTGGAATTGACACCATTACCGCAAAATGACGTCAAAACTGTTTTTCTGGTTTTGAGCTTAACCTTCATTTCCGGACTTTTTCCTAGCTTGACTTGTACTAGTACTACTTGGAGCTTGCTGAATGGATATTAGATGAACTTATTTGTGTGACTTTGGGACTGGCTGAAGAAATAATGAAGCCATGATGGCTGGGAAAGTAAGCAAATTTAGGGGAAGTGCTGTCCGAACTTGTAAAGGGTTTGATTGCTTTGAGTTTGTGATCTAAGACTTGGATTTGAGCAAGGCAGTGATATTTGATGGATGATTTCTGAGCCATGGAGGTGAGTGACCCTAAACTGTTTCCAAAGTTACTTTTGAAATGTTCCTTGCATTGTTTCTTTGGTTTGCATATCATGTGTGCGCGCATACGAGTTCTTGACATGGTTTGGCTTTAATGAGTTCTTGAGGAGTCTTGTGCTGGACACCAACGTCTCCACCACTTTCGTGAGTTTGTGATATGATCTGGAGCACCGATGCTGCTCCCCTTTAATGTTTATGGTTTCGTGATCTGTTTGAGCGTTGGGTGTTTAGTTTCAATGATTTCACTGGCTCACGAGAGCAAAAATACGTGCATTTGATACTTGAATCATGACATCATGACATCATCGAAATGAATTATTGTGAAAGATATTTGATTACTGGTTTTATTTGGTTACTCGCTGAGCTTCTAGCTCACCCCAAAAATATTTTATTCCCCTCCACAGGGCTCAAGGCGAAGGCAGGACTTGTTGTGCTTATTCATGTGAATGGATGGATTATCTCGTGTATGGTTTGAATTTGGATTTCCTTTTGTGTAATAGTTATTATTAGGGATTGTAATGAATGTTTGGAATTGATATGGATGTAAGTATACATTCCACGATTGGAATCAGTTTCCGCTGCATTTGTGACATGTAATTATTGGAGACTTGGATGTATGTTTGTGGACCATGTGATGTATATTTGAGATTTATATTGTAATTCATTTGAGGATTGTAGTGATCGACTGAGTCCCGGCGAGAGCTGGGCAGGCGGCCCACCGAACCCTCTGGTTCGCCTTAGGGGGAGGTGGGGCCGTCACAGTTGGTATCAGAGCTTAGGCTTCAGATCTCTGTAGTGTATCCTAGACTTGAAGTTTAGGATGCCGGACTGTGGGCTTGGTTTGAAATATTAGTGATTCTTGCGGGTTGACTTGACTTGATTAGTACAAGAGGGAATGTCGAGGACGACATTCTTTTAAGGAGAGGAGATTGTGACGCCCCGAAAAAAAAAGAGTTTGAGAACCCGTAAAAACCCTAATCTTTTCCGAGGGTTTTATTTCCTTTAATAGCATGTTTTCTGCATTTCCTGGTTTAGGAAATTTTCCTGAGGAATTTTTATGAGTAATTATAGTTTTTAGATGATTTTTCTAGTATTGGCGAGTTTTTGAAAAATTAAGAATATATAATGGACGTGGGACCCACTAGTGCGAAAAGTTCGGAAAAATTCGGCCAATAAGGTTAAGTTTCGGATACTGTGTAAAATTTATCGGGTGTTAATAGATAAGTAGAGTGTGTGAAATGATTGATGTGAGAGAAGAAAGAAAGGATAGGAATGCATTTAATGAGGTGACAAGTGTCACATTCTCATTGGTTGGACTTTAAGAATTACTATTCACTTTCTTGACTTTTTTGACCAAAGGATTAAATATCTCAAAATTGCCCAAAAATCACCATTTTCTTCTCCATGTTGGCCGGCCCCTCCTAGCTCAAGAAGGAAGGAAATTTCTTCAACTTTCAAGCTTCCATTTCACTCAATCTTCCAAGAACAAAAGCCTACACTAGGTTCCACTCCATAAAATCTTTCCTTCTAGTGCTAGTAAGTGTCTTAGTGAAGTTTGTTTGAAGGTCTAAGGTGGCCAACATCCCTCTCTCTCTTGATTTCTTGGTAAGTGATGCTTGAACATCCTACTACACCTAATGATGCTTAAGATAAGATTAGTAGTGATTAAAGTGCTGAAATTTCTGGTTTTATCTTGGTTTGAAGTGATTTGGTGAAGTTTTGATTTTATTGATGATTTTTCTGGTTTAATTGGATTATGGTGTTGTGGTTGTTTATGATGATTGATAATGAGGGGTTATGACTCTAGTGGATGGAAATGATTGATATTTGCAACCAATTTTGGATTTGGAATAAATTTTGGAAAGTTAGGGTTCATGAAGCTACATTCTGTCCGAATTTATTGCACCATGCTAGATGCCGAATTGGCCTTGGCTTAAAACATGAAAGTTGTAGGTATTGATGAGTTTGAAGTGCCTGTAAAATTTCAGGTCATTTGGACTAGTGTAGAGTGAGATATGTCGATTTTACTGTTGCTGTTCTGGGTTGATCAGAATGCGAAAACTGCACTGGTAATTGGCCATTTTGACTGGAATTGCTTTGGATTTGGATGTTAGTGTCTTCTGATGAAATGTAGCTGGATTTTTTAGCTTCCATATGCCTTTGGAATCAATGCATTTGGACCTGTGCAGACCGAGTTATACCAATTACAGCATATTGGGATTTGTGAACCTGTTTTAGTGGTTCTGGTTTGGTATTTTTGGCATATTTGACCTAGTTGTGCTAGGATTTGGATTGAGTGGCCTTCTATATTGTTGTAGCCCTGTTTCATAGCTTCGAAACGGTGGGTCTTACACCCCCATCCGATAATCATAGTGGAATTGACACCATTACCGCAAAATGACGTCAAAACTGTTTTTCTGGTTTTGAGCTTAACCTTCATTTCCGGACTTTTTCCTAGCTTGACTTGTACTAGTACTACTTGGAGCTTGCTGAATGGATATTAGATGAACTTATTTGTGTGACTTTGGGACTGGCTGAAGAAATAATGAAGCCATGATGGCTGGGAAAGTAAGCAAATTTAGGGGAAGTGCTGTCCGAACTTGTAAAGGGTTTGATTGCTTTGAGTTTGTGATCTAAGACTTGGATTTGAGCAAGGCAGTGATATTTGATGGATGATTTCTGAGCCATGGAGGTGAGTGACCCTAAACTGTTTCCAAAGTTACTTTTGAAATGTTCCTTGCATTGTTTCTTTGGTTTGCATATCATGTGTGCGCGCATACGAGTTCTTGACATGGTTTGGCTTTAATGAGTTCTTGAGGAGTCTTGTGCTGGACACCAACGTCTCCACCACTTTCGTGAGTTTGTGATATGATCTGGAGCACCGATGCTGCTCCCCTTTAATGTTTATGGTTTCGTGATCTGTTTGAGCGTTGGGTGTTTAGTTTCAATGATTTCACTGGCTCACGAGAGCAAAAATACGTGCATTTGATACTTGAATCATGACATCATGACATCATCGAAATGAATTATTGTGAAAGATATTTGATTACTGGTTTTATTTGGTTACTCGCTGAGCTTCTAGCTCACCCCAAAAATATTTTATTCCCCTCCACAGGGCTCAAGGCGAAGGCAGGACTTGTTGTGCTTATTCATGTGAATGGATGGATTATCTCGTGTATGGTTTGAATTTGGATTTCCTTTTGTGTAATAGTTATTATTAGGGATTGTAATGAATGTTTGGAATTGATATGGATGTAAGTATACATTCCACGATTGGAATCAGTTTCCGCTGCATTTGTGACATGTAATTATTGGAGACTTGGATGTATGTTTGTGGACCATGTGATGTATATTTGAGATTTATATTGTAATTCATTTGAGGATTGTAGTGATCGACTGAGTCCCGGCGAGAGCTGGGCAGGCGGCCCACCGAACCCTCTGGTTCGCCTTAGGGGGAGGTGGGGCCGTCACAGTTGGTATCAGAGCTTAGGCTTCAGATCTCTGTAGTGTATCCTAGACTTGAAGTTTAGGATGCCGGACTGTGGGCTTGGTTTGAAATATTAGTGATTCTTGCGGGTTGACTTGACTTGATTAGTACAAGAGGGAATGTCGAGGACGACATTCTTTTAAGGAGAGGAGATTGTGACGCCCCGAAAAAAAAAGAGTTTGAGAACCCGTAAAAACCCTAATCTTTTCCGAGGGTTTTATTTCCTTTAATAGCATGTTTTCTGCATTTCCTGGTTTAGGAAATTTTCCTGAGGAATTTTTATGAGTAATTATAGTTTTTAGATGATTTTTCTAGTATTGGCGAGTTTTTGAAAAATTAAGAATATATAATGGACGTGGGACCCACTAGTGCGAAAAGTTCGGAAAAATTCGGCCAATAAGGTTAAGTTTCGGATACTGTGTAAAATTTATCGGGTGTTAATAGATAAGTAGAGTGTGTGAAATGATTGATGTGAGAGAAGAAAGAAAGGATAGGAATGCATTTAATGAGGTGACAAGTGTCACATTCTCATTGGTTGGACTTTAAGAATTACTATTCACTTTCTTGACTTTTTTGACCAAAGGATTAAATATCTCAAAATTGCCCAAAAATCACCATTTTCTTCTCCATGTTGGCCGGCCCCTCCTAGCTCAAGAAGGAAGGAAATTTCTTCAACTTTCAAGCTTCCATTTCACTCAATCTTCCAAGAACAAAAGCCTACACTAGGTTCCACTCCATAAAATCTTTCCTTCTAGTGCTAGTAAGTGTCTTAGTGAAGTTTGTTTGAAGGTCTAAGGTGGCCAACATCCCTCTCTCTCTTGATTTCTTGGTAAGTGATGCTTGAACATCCTACTACACCTAATGATGCTTAAGATAAGATTAGTAGTGATTAAAGTGCTGAAATTTCTGGTTTTATCTTGGTTTGAAGTGATTTGGTGAAGTTTTGATTTTATTGATGATTTTTCTGGTTTAATTGGATTATGGTGTTGTGGTTGTTTATGATGATTGATAATGAGGGGTTATGACTCTAGTGGATGGAAATGATTGATATTTGCAACCAATTTTGGATTTGGAATAAATTTTGGAAAGTTAGGGTTCATGAAGCTACATTCTGTCCGAATTTATTGCACCATGCTAGATGCCGAATTGGCCTTGGCTTAAAACATGAAAGTTGTAGGTATTGATGAGTTTGAAGTGCCTGTAAAATTTCAGGTCATTTGGACTAGTGTAGAGTGAGATATGTCGATTTTACTGTTGCTGTTCTGGGTTGATCAGAATGCGAAAACTGCACTGGTAATTGGCCATTTTGACTGGAATTGCTTTGGATTTGGATGTTAGTGTCTTCTGATGAAATGTAGCTGGATTTCTTAGCTTCCATATGCCTTTGGAATCAATGCATTTGGACCTGTACAGACCGAGTTATACCAATTACAGCATATTGGGATTTGTGAACCTGTTTTAGTGGTTCTGGTTTGGTATTTTTGGCATATTTGACCTAGTTGTGCTAGGATTTGGATTGAGTGGCCTTCTATATTGTTGTAGCCCTGTTTCATAGCTTCGAAACGGTGGGTCTTACACCCCCATCCGATAATCATAGTGGAATTGACACCATTACCGCAAAATGACGTCAAAACTGTTTTTCTGGTTTTGAGCTTAACCTTCATTTCCGGACTTTTTCCTAGCTTGACTTGTACTAGTACTACTTGGAGCTTGCTGAATGGATATTAGATGAACTTATTTGTGTGACTTTGGGACTGGCTGAAGAAATAATGAAGCCATGATGGCTGGGAAAGTAAGCAAATTTAGGGGAAGTGCTGTCCGAACTTTTAAAGGGTTTGATTGCTTTGAGTTTGTGATCTAAGACTTGGATTTGAGCAAGGCAGTGATATTTGATGGATGATTTCTGAGCCATGGAGGTGAGTGACCCTAAACTGTTTTCAAAGTTACTTTTGAAATGTTCCTTGCATTGTTTCTTTGGTTTGCATATCATGTGTGCGCGCATACGAGTTCTTGACATGGTTTGGCTTTAATGAGTTCTTGAGGAGTCTTGTGCTGGACACCAACGTCTCCACCACTTTCGTGAGTTTGTGATATGATCTGGAGCACCGATGCTGCTCCCCTTTAATGTTTATGGTTTCGTGATCTGTTTGAGCGTTGGGTGTTTAGTTTCAATGATTTCACTGGCTCACGAGAGCAAAAATACGTGCATTTGATACTTGAATCATGACATCATGACATCATCGAAATGAATTATTGTGAAAGATATTTGATTACTGGTTTTATTTGGTTACTCGCTGAGCTTCTAGCTCACCCCAAAAATATTTTATTCCCCTCCACAGGGCTCAAGGCGAAGGCAGGACTTGTTGTGCTTATTCATGTGAATGGATGGATTATCTCGTGTATGGTTTGAATTTGGATTTCCTTTTGTGTAATAGTTATTATTAGGGATTGTAATGAATGTTTGGAATTGATATGGATGTAAGTATACATTCCACGATTGGAATCAGTTTCCGCTGCATTTGTGACATGTAATTATTGGAGACTTGGATGTATGTTTGTGGACCATGTGATGTATATTTGAGATTTATATTGTAATTCATTTGAGGATTGTAGTGATCGACTGAGTCCCGGCGAGAGCTGGGCAGGCGGCCCACCGAACCCTCTGGTTCGCCTTAGGGGGAGGTGGGGCCGTCACAGTAAGAGGGTGTTCAAGCTTCATTTACCAAGAAACAAGAGAGAGGAGGATATTGGACACCTTAAACCTTCAAACAAGCTTCACTAAAGCACTCACTATCACTAAAAGGAAAGATTTTATGGAGTGGAATTGGATGTAACAAATGTTTTTGGGTGATTTGCACCAAGTAGAAACTTGAAAGTTGAAGAAATTTCCTTCCTTCCTTGCTCAAGGTGGCCGGCCAACAAGAGGTAAGAAAATGGTGAATTTTGGTGAATTTTTGGATATTTAATCTTTTGGTCAAAAAAGTAAAAAATGTGAATAGTATTTCTTAAAGTCCATCCAATGAGGAGGTGACACTTGTCACCTCCATAAATGCATTCTTATCTTTCTTTCTTCTCTCACATCAATCATTTCACACACTCTACTTATCTCTTAACACCCGATAAATTTTACACAGTATGCGAAACTTAACCTTATTGGCCGAATTTTTCCGAACTTTTCGCACTAGTGGGTCCCACGTCCACTATTTACTCTTAATTTTCTAAAAACTCTCCAATACTAGAAAAATCATCTTAAAACTATAATTACGCATAAAATCTACCAGAAAATATTTCTAAGCCCGAAAATGCAAAAAAAATATATGCAATTAAGGGGTAATAAACCCTAGGAAAATAATTAGGGTTTTACGGGTTCTCACACGAGATACTCTCTGACTGCTATCGGATGCAAGCATTGGAAGTACCGGAAGTTCAAAAGAATTAAAATGATTTCTCAAATTCTCTGTCTGCTGTCAGACGCAAGCATTGAAAGTAATGGATGTTCGAAATAATTAAAGATGATTTCTCAAGCTCTCCGTCTGCTGTCAGATGCAAGCATCAGCTGTATCGAACGTTCGACACTCCCAACGGCTAGTTAACTCTTCAACTACTTTCTATCCGTTGGAAGTCATAATGAGCACCTTTTTGGTCTCATATAAAAGGCATATAATTAGAATTAAAAGACAACTTTTGCACGCTGAGAATACAAAAGATTAAGAGTAGTTTTAGTGAGAAAACACTCTCGAAGGAATAATTTGTACTCTTTGTGGTGTAGGATTCTTGTAAGCTTTTCTCTTGGACTAATTTTTCTTCATTTCTTACTTGGTTTGGCCGTGAGTTTGGAGAGAAAAAAAGAGAGGAGAGAGTTTCAATTTTCATCTTGATTCTTGCCTTGTTTGAGTTGAAATCACAAAAATAAACCGAACAAACTTGCAACAAGGTGGTGACAAGGAAGCTTGGGGTGGAGTGATCTTGCATAGGCAGCCTTGGTTTTGTATTTTTCCTTGAGATTTGAAGGTATTAAGCTAAGAAACTCTTTTTATCTCTCTTATCTTGCATTTTTATTAGATAGATGACTTGAATATGAAAGTTGTATGGAAGATATCATGGATTTATGAAGTTGGTGGAATTTTTCAGTTTAGGGTTTCATTTTTCAGCCTTGATGTGTGTTTTTCAGCTATGATATGATGGTATTTAGCCTTGTTATGGACTTGTGTGAAGATTTATAAATTTATTGTGACTTTTTAGCTTTTAACTAGGAATTTTCAGCTTTAGTTCCACAATTTCAGCTTTAATAGAGAAATTTTCAACTTTGATACTGTGATGATATACACTAGAAATGAGCTACAATTAGATAGTTTTATGGCCTAGATTAAGAGCGGTTTTATCTTGTTAGTTGTGTGTTGATTTCGGGCTGATTTAAGAAGAAAATAAAGCCTTAAAATGGCTGGAAAATTAGGAAAATACAAAGGAAACGCTGCCCATTTTATTTCGTGAAATTCAAGCAAGTGAAATTGGAACTTGAGTGGTAATTCTTGATTGAATTGAATCTAGATTATTTAGGGTATTTGAGTTCCCCTTAGTAGGGATGTATAAGGTGAAATTTTTGCCAAAACTTATATATTTTATAAAGAGAAAGTAGCGACCGCTTTAAACAAGATTTTCTCGTTTCTTATACAAAATTGCAAATTTAAAAGTTTTAAACGCTTCTTTATCGAAACTAAAAGAGCGAGCATGAATTTTCGAAGGTTTGATAAGTAAAATGAGTACAACTTAAATGAGTTCTATTTATTTGGTTTTCTTTAAGCGAAACTCTTATATTTTGAAACCCTAATTGATTTCAAGTTGCTATACGATATTTTATCGCAGAATTTAACTCTAACAGGGGGTTGAACCTGAATTTGGTTTTGGAAAGCAATAAATCATTGGTGAGTGTTCCAACTGCATGTTCCCTACTCATTGTTGTTAGAAATTTACTAAACACCTGATATGACATTCATAGGCGAGTGTTTATTTTATTGCACTTGACCTAACTGAACTAAACACTTGATATCTCATTCATGCATGTACAAGTAAATTGATTTGCATGTTATCTGTATATTGACTTGAAATACTTGAAATGCATAGAAATGTGTCATGCTAGGCATTATTTGTGACTTGGTCAGGGCTAGGCGAGTGTACCCTTTGTTGATATTGATTTCTGTCTTTTTATATTTACAAAACAAATAGATAGTACTAATATCTTTTCTAAGAAATTCTTTCAGTCTTTAAGCAAATTGATTCAAAGAACAAGAGTAATTGAAAGAACATAAAGAAAGTCGAAAGCTGTCGGATGCTCACAAAGACAATACCGGACGTCCGATAAACTGTGCAGCTCTTATCGGACGCAGAACATCCTCACCGGATGTCCAAAAGAATTAAAACAATCTTTCAAACACTCTGCCTGTCTTCAGACATACGAATAACTCCATCACCGAACATCTGATATGTGACGGCCCCACCTTCCCCTAAGGCGAACCAGAGGGTTCGGCGGGCGGCCTGCCCGGCTCTCCCCGGGACTCAGTCGTTCACTAAAGTCGTCAAATGAATTACAAGAATAAACCTCAAATATACATCCATGTCTCCAATAATTACATGTCACAAATGCAGCGGAAACTAATTTCCAACTATACATCAAATGATTCCAAATCCAAAACTGTACAAGATATAGGCCATCCATTCACTTGAATAAGCACAACAAGTCCTGCCTTCGCCTTGAGCCCTGTGGAGGGGAATAAAATATTTTTGGGGTGAGCTAGAAGCTCAGCGAGTAACCAGAAAATCAGTAATCAAATCGGTTTAACAATATTTCTTTTCAATGATGTCATAGATCAATGATGTCATAGATCAAATGATAAGTCCAGAAACGATTACAGCATTTACAAAACATTAAATATGGAGTATCAATAATTCAAGAAACATGTACAATGGAAAGCGAGAGTAACATTCATGAAAAGGATACGTTCATTTTTTTATAAATAATCCCTCGTTCATCTTTTTTTTTTTCCGGACGTTGGCCAGTCTCCACCCATCCGGACGTAGCCGGACTACAAGGTAATACTCGAGTATACCAAATTCACCCAGGGTCACCATATCGCCCGACTGAGTCCGCTTCTGGCTCGAGTCGATCGGTAACGAAGGGTAGGGCCCAATTCAGCCAAACGGCTTACATTCATGCGCAACTAGCATTTAATCATTAATCATTGAAAATTTCATATTTATTTAGGTCGAGTGCGATAAAGTACACACTCGCCTAGAAAACTCGTTTTAACAATCATTGAAAGCACTTAACATATTATCAATCAATAATAACAAGCCAATAAATCAAGTGATATAGCAAACAAGGAACACTCATATGCAAGCACGCATGATATGCAAGAAAACAGTTCAAAAGTAACATTGGAAATAGTTTAAAGGTAAATAAAGCAAAAAAAACGGTTCATAAATAACTTTAGAAATAGTTTGAGGTCACTCACCTCCATGGCTCAGAAACCATTCATCATATATCATTGCCTTGCTCAAATCCAAGTTTTAGATCACAAACTCAATGCAAACAAGTCCTTTAAAAGTTCGGACAGCACTTCCCCTAAATTTGCTAACTTTTCCGGCCATCATGGCTTCATTATTTCCTCAGCCAGTCCCAAAGGTACACACACAACAACAAGTTCATCCAATAGCCATTCAGCAAGCTCCAAGTAGTACAAAGACAAGTCAAGTTAGGAAAAAGTCCGGAAATGAAAGTTAAACTCAAAACCAGAAAAACAGTTTTGATGTCATTTTGCGGTAATGGTACCAAAGGCGTTACGATTGTCGGATGAAGGTGCAAGACCCACCGTTTCGAAGCTAAGAAACAGGGCTACAATATTACAGAAGGTCACTCAGCCCAGTTTCGAGTGCAACCAGGTCAAAAAGGCAATATACTACACCAGAATCGTAAAAACAGGTTTACAAAACGCATTCCGGCGTAAACATCATAAATCAGGCTACCGAAGTCCAAATCCAGTAATTCCAAAGCCATCCGAAAGCTTGGAAATAGGGTTACATTTCATCAGAAGACCTCAACAACCAATTCTGAAGCATTCCTAACCAAAATAATCAATTACAGACGAATTCTCCAATTCTGGGTAAACCAGGACAGCAAGGGTAATTTCGACTTTTCTCAAGTTACGCTACTCCGATTGACCTGAAATTTTGTAGGCACCTCTAAAATGTCATTGTATACAACTTTAATGTTTTAGGCCAAGGCCAATTCGGCCTCTAACATGGTGCAATAAAACCAGACAGAATGAAGAACAAGGAACCCTAGTTTTTTCAATTTCCTTCCAAAACAGAAATTTCTTGCAATTAATCACTTTTTCCACCTCCTAGCTTCCTCAACTATCATTTCCAATCATCATACATAACCACATAATAACAATCATATGAGAACAGAAAAATCCTAATTAAATATAAAACTTCACTAA
Organism: Coffea arabica; assembly: GCF_036785885.1. Taxonomy (NCBI): domain Eukaryota; kingdom Viridiplantae; phylum Streptophyta; class Magnoliopsida; order Gentianales; family Rubiaceae; genus Coffea; species Coffea arabica. The sequence goes on along the minus strand of NC_092316.1, from coordinate 29,555,279 downwards.
TTTCAACCAAAATCATGAAATCATCCATAAAATCACTTATTCAACCACCACCAATCACTAATTGAACATTATCAAGATCAAAGGAAAGGTTCCTTAGTCACTTACCATGCAAACCCAAGGAAAGACCCAACTTAGCACCTTTGCTTCTCAAACCACTTCACCACACACCTTAATACCACCAAGAGAAAGGTTTTTATGGAGCAAATCACGGTTTTAACGGTTGGTTTGTGAGATTGGGCAAGAAATAGAAGGAAGAAATTGGAAGCTTTTCTCTCTTTTTGTCTCCAAGAGGTTCGGCCAAGGAGCTTATGAAGAAGATGAATTTTGGGTCAAGTTTTTAATCAATTAGTAAAGGTAGTAAAATGGTCAAAGTCCACCCTTGAGTAAGAAAGTGACACTTGTCACCTTTAGGTTTAAAACTTATCTTTTTTGTCTCTCTCATATCAATCCATAATTATCTCTTAACACCTTGTAGAAAAATATCACTTAGTACAAAACTCCAACAAGTTATCAAAAATATATCGCATTTACCGCACTAGCGGGTCCCACGTTCAAAACGCACTTCAAAATTAACGTGGACTAACTTGGATCAAGAAAATGATTTGGAAACTATATTTCCTTATAGAAATGTATAAAAAATTAATATTTTGAAGAAAACAAACTTAGAGACAAGAAAACAAAATAATGTCGAGAAAATATATAAAAATTTTCGGTTTCTCATACTCATATTTTTCGGGGCGTCACATGATAGAATTGAGATACTCTCTGACTGCTATCGGATGCAAGCATTGGAAGTACCGGAAGTTCAAAAGAATTAAAATGATTTCTCAAATTCTCTGTCTGCTGTCAGACGCAAGCATTGAAAGTAATGGATGTTCGAAATAATTAAAGATGATTTCTCAAGCTCTCCGTCTGCTGTCAGATGCAAGCATCAGCTGTATCGAACGTTCGACATTCCCAACGGCTAGTTAACTCTTCAACTACTTTCTATCCGTTGGAAGTCATAATGAGCACCTTTTTGGTCTCATATAAAAGGCATATAATTAGAATTAAAAAGACAACTTTTGAATTAAAAAGACAACTTTTGCACGTTGAGAATACAAAAGATTAAGAGTAGTTTTAGTGAGAAAACACTCTCGAAGGAACAATTTGTACTCTTTGTGGTGTAGGATCTTGTAAGCTTTTCTTATATCAGAAAAATATTTCAATAGTATAGTTTTGTGAGGGCTATCTTGAGTGATTGTAAAACTTCTTAATTTGACCAAGTAGAACTTGGGGCAAGAAGGAAGTGAGCCTTCTTTTGTACACAAAGTTGGTTGTATTTTATCAATTTGAAGAAACTTGTTCTATAAAGTGATCTTCAATCTCAAGAGGAACTTGGTTGTCAAATTGGTTTGCTTTTCTTACATTTTTATTTACTATCTTGTGAACCTTAATTATTTATCTTTTCTACTCTCAAGTGATATTACTCTCTTACTAATTGTTTCATTGAGTGGTCACCTAAAAAAGAGGGTAAATTTTACATTGAACAAAAAAGTGTCCTTTAACTTGATTAATTTTTAAATAACCTAATTCACCTTCCCTCTTAGGTTGTCTTCGATTCTAACAATTGGTATCAGAACTTGGTTTCGTAGAAATTAAGCTCAAGTGACTTAGAAGTAAATATGACAACCAACAATGTCATATTTTTTGAAGAATAATCTGTCACTAGACCTCTAATGTTTAATGGGTCGAATTATATGAGGTGGAAGGAAAGAATGATTATTTTTTTGCAATCGATTGATATTGAATTGTGGTTTATTATTACTAAAGATCCATGTGATGCCTTTATAATAGATGAAAATACTCATAGACCAAAACCAAAAATAAAAAATGAATTAACTGGTGATGATAGAGCCCACCTTACCTTAAATGCAAAAGTTACGAATGTGTTATATAGTGCTTTAGATTCAAATGAATCTATTAGGGTCAAAAGCCGCAAGTCAGCTAAAAAAATTTGAAATAAATTGAGAGAAATTCATGAAAGTAGTGAAAATATTAGAGAACAAAATAAATCTATCTTGGTTATTATGTATGAGTCGTTTAAGATGAAGTCTCATGAAAATATTAATAAAATGTATTGTAAATTCAATGATCTTATTAAGGATTTAGAGGTTCTAGAAAAGGAATACTCTTTAGCAGAGAAAAATAGAAAAATCTTGAATGCCTTGTCTAAAGATTGGGAGAGTAAACTAACTGTTATTGAAGAAGTTAAAGATTTGAATTCTATACCTATTGAATCTCTTATTAATTCTCTAATTTTTTACGAGATGAAACTTAAAATTGAGGTACAAGAAGAAAAAGATGCAAAGGTAAGAAAGAGCATTGCACTAAAAGTATCTCAAGATAAAGATGACTCGGCTTCCTTGGATGGAAAAGATATGGATGTTGACGACAATGATCTTGCTCTCATCACAAAAAGTTTCAAGAGAATTCTCAATAAAAAGAGATTTAGAAAAGGAGGACCTAACAATTCATTTCCAAATCATTTCAATAATGCAAGAAACAAAGGAAAACAAGAGACCAATAAAAATAAGCTGACAAAATCTATGAATGCGGCCAATTTGGACACTACATGAGTGAGTGTGCAATGAAGAAGAAGAAAGAAGGAAAAACTGAACGAAAACCAAAATTTAACAACTTTTAAATCACATGGAATGAATGCAACTCAGATGGTGATATTGAAAAGAAAGAAGAATCTGCTCAAATGGCTTTCATGACCATTAGTGATGATGAAGTAACAACTTGCAACTCTCAATTTGTTAGTGTTGATAAAACTGATGATGATTTTGAATCCTTTATTGAGAGACTACATGATAGGTTGAAAGAATTTTATGCTAGAAATAAGAAATTAAAACAAAAAATTAGTTTTCTTCTTCAAGATAATGCAAATTTTTTTCAACAAAACAAAAAGTTGAAAACTGAGAATGACTACTTTAAAAGAGTTAGACTGATCTACATATTGAATTTGATAGAAAAATAAAATTTTGTGAAATATTCAAAAAGGAACAAAATGATTTGAAAAGAAGAATGAACAATCTCAATGAATTGCTCCAACGCAAAAAGTAAAACTGTTTTCAAGAGAATGGATCAAAGTCTTATCTTAGCACTATTAAAAAGAAGTTAAATTCTATTGCAAATGAGTTTACTATTTATAAGAGAAGACAAGTAAGATTTGTTAAACCAATCTATATAAATAACTCTTTGGTTATGTGCAATTTTTATTGTAAAAAATGTCACATGAAAAGTAATTGCTATGTGAGAAAGAACATGAGAAGAGCCATGAAATACATGTGGATAGTTAAACATGATACTAACATTCAAGGACCCAAAAATTAAAGGGTACCAATTATTATTTCGTGAACTTTTGTGTAGGTGAGTTTGGTGAACATCATTAACGAATCAAAATGGTTCATAGATAGTGATGTTCAACATACATGACCGGATACATCACAATTCATCAAGTTTAAGTCAAAATCAAGTGGCAAAGTGACTTTTGGAGATGATATGAAGGCTAAATAATTGGAGTAGGAGATGTTGGTAAGAATGATCAGAGTTTTGTTCATAATGTTCTTTTGATTGACAATTTGAGTTACAACTTACTAAGTGTTAGTTAATTATGTGATAGAAATCTGTTTGTTTTATTCAAGAAACACGAATGTTTAGTTCTTGATTCAAAGTTTAACATCATTTTCAAAAGAAAAAGATTAAATAAATTCTATGTTGTAATTCTTGAAAATATATATTTTTTTTTGGCAAAACCCCGTACACGGGGAGGGGATGCCAGCCCCTAAATATTATTGAAAACGACAACTTAAACAAAGAAGGGAGACGCCTCCCCAATGTAAAGACTAGGCATACATAACCTAAACCCCTTCGCTAATCCAACGAACCCCAGGCACACTCCGTGAGTCTAGCACAACCGAGGCCCGGACGATTGCCGGCAATTCCTGGAACTGGTCATATTCCGTGACTCCTATTGCTCCCATCTCCGCTAGCCTGTCTGCCGCCGAGTTGGCCTCACGGAACACATGCGCGATAGTGGCTGAAAAACCCTCTAGAAGGCTCCTAATTTTCCTCAAGCAATTACATAAGGGCCACTTAGCAAGTACCCCAGAGACAACCAACTGCACCAAGGCTTTAGAATCCACTTCAACCAACGAAGGGCGAAGCCCCCGTTGTGAACACAACTGCAAACCAAACAGTAAAGCCAGACCTTCTGCCGTTGAAAATATTGATTTCTCTAACTTTAAATGTTTTAAAGTTACAAATGAAGATACTTGGTTGTGGTATAGAAGATTTTGTCATTTCAACATGGACTTGTTAAAAGAAATTTCTAAAAAAGATCTTGTTAGAGATTTGCCAAAAATTAAGTTTGAAAAAGATAAAATTTGTAATGCATGTCAATTTGGAAAACAAATCAAAATCTCTTTTAAACCTAAAAAGTGTGTTTTTACTTCAAGATCTTTGGAGTTTTTACATCTTGATTTGTTTGATCCTACACAAATTGCTAGTTTGGGTGGTAAAAAATATTGTCTAGTTATTGTTGATGATTATTCTAAATACACTTGGAAGATTTTTCTTATTTACAAAGATGATACCTTCAAAAATTTTGTTTCCTTATTTGTCAAAGTTCAAAATCTGCTTTGCTTGAATATTATTAAAATTAGAAGCGACAATGGTTTGAAATTTAAATTTTGTGGCTTTCTAAAATTTTGTGATCAAAATGGAATTACACATGAATTTTCAATTGCAAGAACCCTCAATAAAATGGTGCTGTTGAAAAAAAATAAATAAAACTCTTCAAGAAGTCGTAAGAATCATGTTGAGTGAATGCAACTTATCAAAGTATTTTTGGATCGAAACCGTAAATATGGCTTGCTATGTAATGAATAGAGTGCTTTTAAGACCAATTTTGAACAAAACCTCTTATGAGTTAATTTTTGGTAAAAAGCCAATTGTTGGATATTTCAAAATTTTTTGTTGTAAATATTTTATTTTAAACATCAAGGAATATCTTGGAAAATTTGATAAGAAATCTGATGAAGATATTTTGTTGGATTATTGTAAAAACAAAAGAGAATATAGGGTCTATAATAGAAGAACTCTCGTCATAGAAGAATCCATAGATGTTACATTTGATGAACCTAATAATGATATTTCCAAGAGTTGTTGTGAAGATGATGATATAGGTGTTCAAGAAGGATTCAAGAAATTCACGATTCATGATCAAGTCAATACTTCATTAGAAGAAAATTCAAAGAAAGACAATCTTCAAAAGAGTCAAGCATTAGAAGAAAATGACAAGAACGTTGATACATCTAGAGATCTTCCAAAAGTTTAAAAATTTGTTCAAAATCATCCCAAAGAACTTATTATTGGTGATCCATCCGAGAAAATAAGAACTCATTCCTCATCTAAACAATTAATGGATAATTTTGACTTAATCTCGCATTTTGAGCCTAAAAATGTTGTTGATGTTTTGAAAGATGAAAACTAGATTTTAGTCATGCAAGAGGAACTAAATCAATTTGAAAGAAACAAAATTTGGACACTAGTCGAAAGGTCTCAAAATCATCCTATTATTGGCACAAAATGGGTCTTAAAAATAAAATGAATGATAAAAGTGAAATTGTGAGAAATAAGGCTAGACTTGTGGTCAAAGAGTATGTTCAAGAAGAAGAAATAAATTTTGATAAAACATTTGCTCCTGTAACTAGACAAAAATCAATTAGAATGTTTTTGACATTTGCATGTTTCAAGAACTTTAAATTATTTCAAATGAATGTTAAAAGTACTTTCTGTAACAGCCCCACTTTCCCCTAAGGCGAACCAAAGGGGTTAGCGGACTGCCTGCCCAGCTCTCGCCAGGACTACGGATCCGATTAGAGCTATCTGCTTCACTCCGGAACTTACAAACGCGCGTAAACAAGTCAAAATGGTACAATAACCCAAAATAAAAAAAAATGAAATCCGGAGCCGGCCATGAATAGTAACCGACCCGTCAGAACCCAACCGAAATAGCTAACAAACATTCACATCTGAACTTTAGCGTTTACAAATAAAAAACATACAAAAGCTTTCAAAAGTTAATACATATACACGGTTTGCCAAATCAAAAGAGAAAACGCCCCAAAAGTACACTTAGGGTTTTGATACATGAGCTATACAAAAGATATGTTCATCTAGCTCAATTTGGCAGCCATTGGTCAAATCCAGACCAAAAGGGGTTTATTTTCCTGTAAGGAAAACAAAAGGAACGGAAAGGGGTGAGCTTGCGCTCAATGAGGTACCAAACAAATAGCATTAAAATCATGGCATTTCACATTTAACAAATCAGATACACATGTCAGATGTAAAGCACAGAAACCAATGATTCAAATCAGAAGGATACGGGTGGCTCTCAGGAGCCAAATTTCCAGTGCAGTACTTGATCCAAACCGGTTGACTCTCCGTCAACGTATATAGAACCAATGCGTCCGTAGACCCCTCTTTACTCCGAATTCCGTCCACCAAACACCCCTTTACCGGGCCCGCTCACCGTAACCGAACAGAAATGGTAATACTCGAGTATACCGGAATCAAGGGTCTCAATACCCAAAGATCCCAAAACAGACTACCGTGGTTCGTTATCTAATCGTCCATGCCCTTGCCGGCCCGACTCGAATAACTTAGCCACAGGATTTGAGCTCATAGGTCATAGAAATCCGAACAGATGCAGACATAGATAACAGATTCAGATACAGATACAGGATAGCAGATTCAGATAGCAGATTCAGACGGCAGATTCAGATAGGCACTCAAAATTGGCATATGAACAGATAGAAGAACGAGTGTGATAAAGTACACCCTCGCCTCCATTTTATCAAAACAGTATTTGGCTTCAATAGTCATAAATCAAGTATTCAGATATTCAGATATTTCACATAATGGGTAGCAGGTAGTGGAACACTCACCGGCTCAACTTCAAAAGTTTTCACTTCAGATTGGCCTTAATCGCCAAGAAACCCTAAAATAATCAAAATAAACCAATTGAAGGTTTTACATCCAGAATCGAGTAAACAGAATGCACATGTGAGGCTCGACTACTAGTCGTATGCCTCGCCAAATAATTACTAATGCAAGGGTGCAAAACATGATTTTCTTGGAAACGAAAAGGTAGCATGAAGTCCTAGGCGCAAACAACCCAAAAGCCTTTCATTCTACCAAAAGGCAAATCCAACTTAAAGGAACCAAACGGCCTAGAAAATCGGGCAGCACTTCCCCTAAATTTCTTACTTTTCCAGCCATTAAGGCTTCATTATATCCTCAAATCAGTCCCAACATCTCACACAAAATTCATCTCATTTCCCAAAAGCCGTTCGCTAGGCTCAAAGTGGTACAAGTACAAAAGTTAGCTAGGAAACAACCGAAATGAAAGCAAGCCCTAAAAGAGACTCGATAACGAGTCATATAGCCATACCAATTATAACCCTAATAGGGTTTCATATGCATAAATAAGCATCATAGGTAACCAGAAATTAAGAAAAGGCTTTAACTTAGGCCTTAACAAAAAAACGTATTTGACCTCATAATGCGGTAATGACACCACTTTCACTACGGTTATCGGATGGGGGTGCAAGATCCACCGTTTCGAAGCTATGAAACAGGGGTACAACAATGTAGAAGGCCACTGAGTCCAAATCTTAGCACAACTAGGTCGAAAATGCAGAATACCACAACCTGAACCGTAATTGCAGGTTTACAAATCACACAAAACTGTAATCAGTACAACTCGGTCTATACAGGTCCAAATGCATTGATTCCAAAGGCATATGGTAGCTAAGACATTCAGCTACATTTCATCAGAAGACACCAACAACAAAATCCAAACCAATTCCAGTCAAAATGGCCAATTACTAGTGCAGTTTTCGCATTCTGATCAACCCAGAACAGCAACAGTAAAAACGCCATATCTCACTCTACACTAATCCAAATGACCTGAAATTTTACAGTCACCTCAAACACATAAATACCTACAACTTTCAAGTTTTAGGCCAAGGCCAATTCGGCCTCTATCTAGGAGCAAAAAAAACGGGCAGAATGTTCCAACCAAAAACCCTAACTTGCTGAAATTCTTCCAAACCAGAAATTGATTGCAATTGTTCACCTTTCCCACCTCCTATAGTCATTATACATCATTTCCAACCATCATACATGACCACATAATCATATTCATATGAAAACAGAAAAATCCCCAAAAATATAAAACTTCATCAACTCAACCACAAATCAAGAATTAATCCATAAATTTGCATCTTATGCTACCACTAAGCATGATTTAAGCATCAATTAAAGGAGGAGGGTGGTTCTTCACCACTTACCTTAAGAACAAGAGAGAGAGAGCTATTGGTCACCTTACTTTCCACAAAAATTCACACAACAACTCACAACCACTACTTGAAGGTGTTTTATGGAGAAAAATCAGGGTTGGATGGTTGGTTTTGCTGATTTGGAGCAAGATTGAAGTGTTTTCTTCCTTGTACTTGGAGTAAGAGAGAGAGAAAGAGAGAGAGAGAGAGCCGGCTGTTCTTGAGGATTTTTTGAAGATTTTTGGGTCATTTTTGGTTATTTAAGTCAATAGTAAGAAAGTCTTAAGGTTCAACCACTTAAATGGTGACACTTGTCACCTCATTTAATGCAAGTCTATCACTTTCTTTCCTCTCACATCAATCCAAATTACAACCTCTACTTATCTCTTAGCACCCGATAAATTAAATCCAGTATCCAAAACTTAACCTAGTTGGCCGAATTTTTCCGAACTTTTCGCACTAGTGGGTCCCACGTCCGGTATACGTTCTTAATTTCTCAAAATCTATTCGATACTAGAAAAATCATCTAAAAACTATATTTACTCACAAAAATTATCTAGAAAATTTTCCGGATACAGAAAGTGCAGAAAACAAGCCATAGAAAATAAGAAAGCCTAGAAAAATAATAAAACCTAACAAATGGAAAAGTTACGGGTTCTCACACTTTCTTAAATGAGTTTATTGATCAAGAGATTTATGTTGACCAACCTCCCAATTTTGAGAATGAGTCATTGTGAGGACTCAAAAAAAAAATTATTATTTTTAAATCCCTATTTTTGGCTAAATTAATTATTTATTTGAATTTTTGCCACGAATAATATTTTCTAGCCTTATTAGACTTAAGTACGGGGTATTATAGTTTCGATATATTTTTAAAGTGTCTCGTTTCAAAAATTATTTTTCTTAGAAGCTTGTTTAGTGAAAAAGTGAAAACGCGTTTGGAAAATTTTAACCGATTGAGAGTACAATAAGTTTGGAAAATTGGAGACTTATACAATGATTCTAAAATAGATAATTTTATGTTTAAGTACTCAAGTGATAGTTAGTAGTACAATCGTTATAGGGATTTCTCGAAGGTTTCGCGTTATCGCGTTTAAATTGGTGGTATGCGTTTTCACACGCGCGATTTTAATTGAGGGGGTTTAGACCCTTATTTTGGGACAATTATGAGTGAATAATATTTGTATGAATATAAGTGTACTAGAGGTTTAGTGCACTAGCGAAACGAACGCGAAAGGAATTGAGCACGAAACGCGCGCTACACTATTCAAAGTTGACTTTTGTACACACTGGCTACCATTCATTAAGCTACTCTAAGAAGCTTAAAAAAAAATCAGTTTTCCTCTCGCTTCCTCACCAAAAACTGCCGGCCACCACCCTCCTCTCTCAAGACTCCATTGCTATTCATTTCTTCTTCACAAAACCTCACAAAAACTCACCCAATTCACACAAAAATTGGAGAACACTTAACTCTACACTAGAGGATCATCTTAAATGATAAAGGAAGGGAGCTTTCACGGTTTTTCTTGGACAAAAGGGAGGGCCGAAATTTCTGGTCTTTGCACACCAAGGAGGTACATAATGATCAACTCATAGAATCTTATCTTGTGGAGGTTATATTGCATGATTAAGCGCTAGTATGCCATTGGTTAGCTTGTTTATGGTGTAAAATGAAATGGGTGGGCTCTATGAACTCCCACCTTTGTCTTGAGGGCTGATCTCATGCTTGATGATGGATTTAATATTGGTTTAGTTCTCAAAATAGTAGATTAATGGTGTATTATTAGTATAAACTTCAAGGAGTGCATGGGGTAAAAAGTTCTGATTCTGCCCCTGATTTGAACGTACCTATTTCTGCGGAATTTTGGGGATTTAATGGCTGGTATATGATGTATATATGTTATATAGATGATGTATAAAATTTCATTGAAAAATATTGAGATTTGGTTGGTCAAATGGATTAATTTCATGAAGCTAGTAAATCTGGAATACTGTTCCCGTAATGCTCAGATAGCTCGCTTGTTTCGTCCATAACTCTGTACTCCGACATTGAAATCGAGTGTTGTCAGTGGCATTTGAAATTAGACATTCACAGCTTTCCAACGGTATAAAATACAACCCCAGATTCCATCCGAGCAGCCCGTACCAACCATTTAAATGTGACTGTTCTGTTTCTCCATTTTCCTGGAACGAAGTTCAAAAGTTGCAACTTGAGGCTCAAATTTGAGCTAGTTGTGTGCTGAATTTCAAAATGATTTCTTCTGAGAAATTAAAGCTTTACGAATGCGTTTTCCAATGCCACCAACCATTCTCAATTTAGAGCTGAATTGAGTGATTTGTGATCAAAATACGAAACCTGCCCTGTTCTTGAAAACCCTAAATTCTAGGCAGATTTGATATTTGACTTAGTGTGAACTTGTCAATTGAATTTCTTGGAGATAAACACTTACCAAATGTACCATGAATGTTCCTTAGGCTTTTCCTACACAAACAAACCAAGTTTGAAGGATTTTCTTGGCCAAATGTTGGAAATGAAGAACGAAAAACTCAAGGCAGTTTTGCCTTAAAGATTTTTCGAAACTTTAGTTGGATGGTTGACTACCTTTCCGAAAGCCTTTTTTTCCATGAATTTTGATAGAGGGATACCCTTTATATATGAGTATTATACTGCCAAATTTTGTACCAATCCAAGTCCATTTCGATACCTAACTAAAGTCTCAAAGTCAGAAACTCAAATCTGGAAATTTGTTCAGTAGTTTCGAATTTTCCCAAATTTTGAGCTAGCATATCTCGGTGCTCGAAACTCCAATTCTTGATTTGCTTGTTCATTTATAAACCTTACTTACAACTTTAATCGAGTTACAAATTTCAGAGGCTGGTTCGGAACGTGTGAATTTTGCGGATTTTCAAAGTTAGCGAAAAATCAACCCTGACACAACATTGAATGCCTGGAAACAGTAATTTGAGCTCATTTTTGAGTATCTTCCCTTTAGAATCATGGAAAAGTGCCTTCTAAGAACTTTTAGTACTTTCAAAGAGGTTTCCAACGACACCAAGTTTTCCAATTTTTGACATGTAAAATGTGAGATACGATTTTTCAAAGTATCATATCAAACCTGAAGTTTTTCCAAATTCCAAGGGAAGGGAGTTTTCAAGTACTCCTTATTTCTTCAATATTTCTTGAACGTTTTATACTTGATTTCCCAAAATGAAAACTCGATTACCCGTGTACTTTAAGAAACTCCATTTAAACCCCGATTTATGAGTAATTGAGGTTCGTTTTCATGAAATTTCCTTAGATTGTACTAGTGTACAATCTTCCTTGATAATTGGGATGTATGAGTGATACTTTACTATTATTTACTCAGGTGCACACGAGAACCCTCAAGAGGATCCCATGGTGAATGCTTAAATTTCGGTTGAGACTGCTTACTACTTGGTGAGTATCAAGTGCATGTTTACTTGAACTTCTGTGAACTTGATACATGCTTGTCTTGCTTAATCTACCTGGTTTTGATAAAATGGAGTCGAGTGTGTACTTTATCGCACTCGTCCTATTTGAAATAATTGATTCATGCTTGGCCTGATTTGCTAGACTTACATATCCTGAATTACATGCTTGGACCTGTCAAATACTTGTATGCATAACTTGGTATGCTATGACTGCATACGTCATTGGAGTGAATCTCCTCGACATTTACATGTACATGGGGGACGCCCAAACTTATAGGCCGACCTTGGAACTCGAGCCGGCATAAGCTTGGTCGGGAACCTCGGTGAACCATGAGATTCACATGATAAACTTGATCTATTGAGAGATCTTGCTTGGCATACTCGTGGAGTATCGCCTTATAAATGTCGTGCAGGCTTGGAGCGGTGTACGGTGAACGGATGGGAAGTTAGTGGAGTTCTACGGATTGGAAATACCGACTCGGTTGACGGAGTGTCACCGCGGGGAGGTTTACGAATTTCATCGACACAGCAAGTGGAACTTAGCTCCTGAGATCTACTATATTCTTGAATTGTTTCTATTTAATTTCACTGGCTTTATTAATTACTTGTAGTTATCTCTTAAACTGTTATTTGGGACTGTTATCTGGACTACGTGCTTGCATGTGTGTTCTTGGCCTCACGAGCGTTTTGCTCACCCTGTAGATTTGTTTTCCTTAACAGGATTGAACTCGGAGATGTATTGGAGAAACCCTCCTGATGTACTTTTGTTTAGGATTTCTATTATATTTTGGTTATGCCTTGGTTTTGGGTTGTACTTTTGGAATTGAAATGTAACATTTGTGATGGGATGTATATTTGGGATTTATGATGTACTTTGAACACCCGACGTGCGGGTCGGATAACGGATGACTATTGTTAAGTTTGAACGCTTTTGCATTTACTATATTTAAGTTATTTACTTGTGTTGTGTAGACTGGTAATAAGGTTGAATAGAATTGTTTGAGTCCTGGCGAGAGTTGGGCAGGCATCCCGCGATACCTTTCGGTTCGCCTTAGGGAGAAGTGGGGGCGTCACAGTTGGTATCAGAGTGCTAGGTTAGAGATCTATATGGGAGACATATTAGATACTCTACTCTTAAGACTGAAACCGGATAGTTAAGGTATTTGGGGCATACTAGTGATTGGGTTAGGCATCCATAAACGACATCCGAACTAAATAGTGATTAAATTTCTAACCCGAAAAGTGTTATTATTTTGCAGGGATGGAAAATGGAAATGGAGTTCCGGCAGCTGACGGGAATAGCCATGCGAATGGTCATATAGTGCCTCCTAGGCCTATCTTCTACCGAGCTCTAGATGGAGGAGTTCGAGTACGCTATTCCCCATCTGACAGATATCCCCGATGTTCATGTAGGGTGACCTTTGCCTACCCGAACCACCTCGTGCTTGCTTTGGACGATGAGCGTCGTCAGTTAGTGGATCTTAATCGGGATTTACAGGCTGATGTGGATGAGTTTAGACAGATGGTTAGCGTTCAATGTGAGAGGATTGCTGAGCTAGAGGAGGTACTCGAGGGCGAGGTGGCCACATCTGCAGTGATTCATGAGGAGCTCCAGAGTATTAGGGCTCGACTTACTAGATTGAGAGAGAAGGTCCGTATTCGGGATTCCGACATCTTGACTGATGCTACTAGGCTAGTGGACGAGGCGATGGAGGTAGTTCAGAGCCCAGAGAAGGAGGAGGATCCGGAGGAGGATCCTAAGGAGGAGATTCCTCCTGATAATCCTACTGTGGACTAGGTTCCTAGCGATTGACTCTTTTGACTCTTTTGACTAGTACAGCTAGAAATAGCAGGGGTGATGCTAAGTGCTGAGACCATTGTATTTTGCATGAACTGTGTGGCTTACTTTTGAAGCACTTGCTTTTACTTTAGTCTTCTGTGACTAAAAGTACTCTTGTGGCACCTGTGTGCTATATTTTTGTGACTACCCCATGACTTTCTAATTGTATGAATTTGATATGTTAATGAATGTAAATTATTGTTATTTCCAATGTTTTCTTGATTGGTTCCTACTCTCTACTTTGCATCGTAAAATTTATTTATTTATTTCTTGCACTAGGCACGCCTAAGTTATGGAAGGACTAAGAGGTGGTCGAGGCCGTGGTCGAGGGACTAGACAGGCCTAACTTCAAAGGGATGACCAGGGATCGGCAACTGGACCGACCCAAGATCAGGAAAATATTGAGGGTAATCAAGTGGCTACTGCCATTAATAGGATGACTGATATCCTAGAGCGCTTAGCTGATAGACAAGGCCCTAGACCGTTCAACCAACCTGGGGGTCAGGAAAGAGGAGAGGATAGAGCCTTGGAAAGGTTCCTAAAGTTCAACCCGCCTAAGTTTATTGGTGAACTCGACCCTGAAATAATGGAGAATTGGTAAGAGAAGATGACCAACATATTCGCCGCTCTAGATTATATTGAGAATAGGCAAGTGAACTTCGCTGCTTTCCAATTTGAGGGAGTAGCCCATGTTTGGTGGGATCTGATAAAAGGAAAATAGGAGAGAACTCAAACCCCTTGAATTTGGGAGAATTTCACAGGGAATTTAATAAAAAGTTTCTTTTGCCCTTAATCCAAGAAAAGAGAGAGGATGAATTTATCAAGCTGAAACAGGGAACTCTTAGTGTAGCTGAGTATAAAGGAAAATTTATTAAGCTTTCAAAGTACCTCCCAAATTGGTGACCAATGAGCGAAAAATGATTTGACGGTTTGTTCAGAGACTTAATGTGGAGATACAAGAGGGCTTGGCTGCAGCCCAGATCTCTACGTTCACTGAGGCACTATAGAAAACTCAAAGGGTAGAAAATGCAAGGATGCAAGTGAGGAACTTCCACAATAGAAAAAGAAACTTTTCTAGCCATACCTGTGAGGACCCGTAATTTTCTTAATTTCTAGGGTTTTAATTTCTTTTAATTACACGTTTTTCCACCTTTTCTTTATTCAAAAAAAAGATTGTGCAAATAAATTTTATGAGCAAATATAGTTTTTAAATGATTTTTCTAGTATCGGTTAGTTTTTGAGAAATTATGAGCGTATATCGGATGTGGGACCCGCTAGTGCGGAAAATTCGAAAAATTTCGGCCAACTAGGTTAAGTTTTGTATACTGGGTTTAATTTATCAGGTGTTAAGAGATGATTAGAGGATACCTAGATGGACTATCATTGGAGAGACAAAAGGATAGAGTTACATTAAAAAGGGTGACAAGTGTCACCTTCCTATTCAACCTTGACTTTGACAATTATTTCTTACCTTTACTAATACTCAATTTTGACCCAAAAAGCACCCAAATTTCTGCAAGCTTGGCCGACCCTCTCTCTCTCAAGAAAGAAAGAAAACTCTTCAAGTTTTAGCTCCAATCTTGCTCAAGTCGAACCATCCAACCATTTGATCTTGCAATTACTCCATAAAACCCCTCCACTTAGTGATTGTGAAGTGATTGGTGAAGTTATTTGGAAAGTTAAGAGGACTAGTAGCTCTCTCTCTCTTGTTTCTAAGGTGAGTTGTGAAGAACCACCCGCCTCCCTTAATTGATGCTTAAATCATGATTAGTGGTGGTATGAGATGCAATATTATGGATTATTTCTTGATTTGTGGTTGAAGTGATGAAGTTTTATTATTTTTGGGGATTTTTCTGTTTTAATATGAACATGATTGTGTGGCTATCTATGATGATTGGAAATGGTATATAATGACTCTAGGAAGTGGAAAAAGTGATTAATTGCAACCAATTTCTGGTTTGGAAGAAATTTCAGAAAATTAGGGTTCTTGAGGGAGCATTCTGTCCGAATTTTTAGCTCCTAGTTAGAGGCCGAATTGGTCTTATCTTAAAACATGAAAGTTGTATAGAATGACATTTTAGAGGTGCCTACAAAATTTGAGGTCAATCAGAGTAGTGTAGAATGAGAAAAGTCGAAATTACCTTTTCTGTCCTGGTTTTATCCGAATGTAAGAATTGCGCCTGTAATTGGTTGTTTTGGCTGGAATTGCTTCCGAATTGGTTGTTGAGGCATTCTGATGAAATTTAGCCCTGTTTCTTAGCTTTCAGTTGGTTTTGGAATTTCTGTATTTGGACTTGGAGAGCCTGAGTTATGATATTTCTGCTAGAATGCGTTTTGGTGAATTTGTTTTACGTTTTTGATGTAGTATCTTGCATTTTTGACCTGTTTGCACTCAAAACTGGGTTGAGTGACCTTCTGTGATGTTGTAGCCTTGTCTTTTAGCTTTGAAATGGTGGGTCTTGCACCCTCATCCAATAATCGTAGTGAAATTGGTGCCATTACCGCGAAATGAGATCAAAAACTATTTTTTTTCAGGGCTAAAGTTAATTCCATTTCCGGATTTTTTCTGGTTTTCTCTAATGCTTATGTATACTTATGGAACCTTATTTTGGTAGTTTGGCATTGGTTTATGACTCGTTATCGAGTCTCATTGTTCTTGTTTGCATGTTTTAGGGCTTAACTTTCATTTCCGGACTTTTCCCTAGCTTGAGTTGTACTTATACTACTTCGAGCCTACTAAACGGCTATTGAATGAACTTATGTTATGTGTGACTTTGGGACTGGCTGAGGACAATAATGAAGCCATGACGGCTGGAAAAGTAAGCAAATTTAGGGGAAGTGCTGTCCAATTTTTTCTAGGCCGATTGGTTCCTTTAAGTTTGAATTGGCTTGTGATAGAAATGAAGGGCTTTTGGGTTGTTGAACCTAGGTCTTCATGTTACCTTTTTATTCCCAAAAACCATGTTTTATACCCTTGCATTAGTAATTATTTGGCGAGGCATACGACTAGTAGCCGAGCCTCACATGTGCATTTTGTTTACGCGATTCTGGATGTAAAACCTTCAATTGGTTTACTTTGATTATTTTAGGGTTTCTTGGCGATTAAAGCCAATCCGAAGTGAAAACTTTTGAGGTATCTGTACTTGAACCGGTGAGTGTACCACTCCCCTCCATTGTTGTTTAACTTGATTTCTGCTCTGCAATCTGTTTAATTTGTTTGAGACGAGGGTGTACTTTATCACACTCGTTCTCTTGTCTGTTCATATGCCAATTTTGGTGTCAATCTGAATCTGTATCTGTATCTGTATCTGTATCTGTTCGGACGTCGTTTGGAAACTTGTAACCAACGACCTTTCTGTGACCTATGAGCTCAAATCCTGTGGCTAAGTTATTCGAGTCGGGCCGGCAAGGGCCTGGACGATTAGATAACGAACAACGGTAGTCTGTTTTGGGATCTTTGGGTATTGAGACCCTTGATTCTGGTATACTCGAGTATTACCATTTCTGTTTCTGATGAGGTCAGCGGGCCCGGTAAAGGGTTTGGTGGACGGAATTTGGTGTAAAGTGGGGTCTACGGACGCGTTGGTTTTATATACGTTGACGGAGAGTCAACCGACTTGGATCAAGTACTGCGCTGGAAAGCTGGCTCCTGAGAGCCACTTGTATCCTTCCTATTTGAGTTCTTGTGTTTACCTGTCTTACTTTATAGCGAGCATGTGTATCTGATTTGTATAACGTGAAATGCCTAATTTTTCTGCTACATGTTTGGTACCTCATTGGGCGAAAGCTCACCCCTCCTCGTTATCTTTGTTTTCCTTACAGGAACCTCTTTTGGAAATCATGATTTTGAGAAGCGAGTTGAGCTAGTTAGAAAATCTTGTGTTCTTTTGTATAGCTCCTCGAGATTGAGCAAACTCTAAATGTATTTCGTTTCACTGGTTCCATTTGAATTGTAAACCTAGCGATATGTATATATGAAAGAAATTTCCCCATGTTTAAGCTTGGCGGTCTTCAATCGTTCATTTCTTTTGGGTCCTATCTCGCGTAATATCGGATTTGTGTGATTCGACTCCGTAGTCCTGGCGAGAGCTGGGCAGGCGGTTCGCTGAACCCTTTGGTTCACCTTAGGGTGAGGTGGGGCTGTCACAGGTGGTATCAGAGCCACTTCGCGTGGTCTCTATGCGGAGTGTGCTTGGGGCCAAGTGGTGTTGTGGTCCTGCTTTTGGCGATGGTGTCTGAAAGGGTTAAGTGCTCTTTTGGGCATAAGTTATGAACCGGGCATGTTATAATGTAAAAATCTTTATCATGAAATTTGAGGAAGATAGATCTGTATGTCGGGTAGGAATTTTTAATATGGATGATTTACGCTTGGGACCGGCCGGCTCGAGTTGTGAATTATCTTTGATGGGATTCTTGCGCCCGGATACGAAAGAGATGAGAGCCTAGGTTAGAAAGGACTTGGGCGAACTAGCAATGTGATTCGATGGAACTTCACGCAGTCTGTTCGGGTGTTGTTAAGCATGGTCAACCTTGATTAAGATATCAATGGTGTTGTTCTCGTAGATTAAGAACGGAGCCCTAGAGGGGAAAAGTTTTTCGTTAGTTATTCTTGTACTTGTGACCTAGTGTGTCTATAGTACTTTTGGATAACCCCACTACTTTCATGGATTTGTATCTAATTGATTACTACTGTGTGGCTTGTTTGATACAGTTATGTTATATATGTATACTTTTGATCTGTGCGTACCTTTTGCTACTTGCTTTTGCCTATCTATGTTTAATATTATATTCCCGCTTCGACCCTAGATTTATTAGACCAATGGAAGGCACTCGTAGTGGACGGGGCCGCGGGCGTGGAATTAGGCAACCTATATCTGAGAGGCGCACTGGAGAAACCTCATATGAACCAAACCCTGAACCTAGGGTTGACCCCAATGTCCAAATAGCTGCTGCCATGCAGCAAATGACTGATTTGCTAGCCCAAGTGGTGCACCAACAAGGTCAAAACCCTAACCCCAACCCTGGGAATACTGGTAATCACATAGAGGGCGAGGATAGAGCCCTTGAGAGATTTCAGAAGTTCTCCCCACCCAAATTTCTTGGAGGCCCTGATCCTGACGTAGCTGAGAAGTGGCTGGAGAAGATGATCGATATTTTCGCTGCCTTACACTATACCGAGGAGAGACAGGTAACATTTGCTGTGTGAGGCCCCAGTCCGTTCGTAAGTCAATATTAGGGTTATTTGATATTCGGTATGGAAAAAAAAATTAGGGTTTTATGGTTAGGAAGGAAACCCTATGTGACGACCCCACTTCTCCCAAGGGCGAACCCAAGGGTATCGGCGGGCCGCCTGCCTAGCTCGCGCCAGGACTCAAAACTTAAAGCAATAAAACTAGATAAATCGAGAGAGCACTATATACAATATATACAATCCCAAAAGTTATATTTACATCTTCAAAAGTCTCGAGTCAAACCACTCTAATACACTATAACCACAACCAGCAAAAGATAGACCCTAAGAAGGGTTCTTATACAAACCACCAAAACAAAAACAAACATGCTAGATGTCTCACTATTACAAACAACCTAACTATACTAGCGGCAGAGTCCCAAAGTTCCCCGCGTCGTCCCCTGCTAAGGAAAACAAAGGAAACGGGGTAAGCTAGAAGCTTAGTAAGTAAACAGGGGGTAAAAGCATAAATTCACGTAGCAACAATTACACATTTAGAGTAAAGCAAAAGCAGAAAAGAACAACATCATATAATAAGGATACGGGTGGCTCCAAAGCCAATTCATGTGTCATGTATGATCTCCTGCCGACACTCCGTCGACCACACTCAATGGTCCGTAGAACTTCACTTGTACACCCACCGACACCTTATCACCCTCACTGGCCAGTCACCTCACAAACTTGCCCGGGCGAACGAAATTGAACTTGCTGCGCAAGCTCGGTTCACAAACTTGGTCACCTTCTCGGTGAACCGGATTCACAAAATTGGTTCATAACATGAACCTACAAACTTGGTGATCTCAGACTAAGTTGGACTGACTTCGACCAAGCCCTAACCGGCTCGAATAGTCCATTTAGGTCATGAGATCGGGCCCCAAACTCACAAACTTCACAAAATTTATTCAAAAGTCACCCCGAGCCACAAGCTCAAGGGGTTTAGTTCCAAAATGATTCATATACATATGTCATGTACAAATAGGTGCGAAAATTAGGGTTTAGGTCGAGTGCGATAAAGTACACCCTCGCCTAGGTACCCTTTTCATACATATCGAAACACATAACAACTAACACGTAAGCGCGGCCTGAATACTTACTCAAAATACCAAAAGTAGTACAAAGCCGGAATTCACTTTGTGTGTTGGCTAGTAGTGGGCCCCACCGGCTCCGCCTAGCTCACCACTGTCTGAAATCGAAGATTATGTCACAATATATCACAAACGGCAACTAACGTACTTAAAACAAGCAAAACGGCAAAATTGGCACGCGCAAGTGCGGAAACGACAAAAATGGCACACGCGCGCGCGCGGAACGGCAAACGGGACGGCCAAATCTGCCATCTCAAACCGTTTTGGTCAAAAGTTAGGCTAGGAGTGTCGGATCAAGGTACATGAGGTACCGTTGCGAAGCTAAGAGGAAGGGCTACAACTTCCCTTTAGACATCTCAACCCAGATCTCAATAGATATAGGTCAAAAATGCACGAAATTGTGCCAGCTGTTTCATTGCGAGTTACCAAACAGGCCCTGTTTACAAGGCCGTAACTCATGGCTCAGAAATCGAAATCAAGAAATTCCAAAGGCGTTAGAAAGCTGGGACATAAGGTTAAAACTTTCATGTTTTGGCCAAGACCTGAATCCATTCAGAACAGAACGAAAATCGAGTGCCAAAATATCCGTCAGAACTGTCCAAATACCGGGCAGTTCTGACGATCGATATTGTTTTGATCAAAACCGGAGCTACGGAACTCAGATTTCAACGTACTTTATACCGTTTCGAAGCTGAGACCAAGATCTAAATTTCTTATGAAGGAGTTGACACCCAAATCGTACTGTATCAAAACCGAAAGATCACGGGCAGAAGCTAAACTAAAAGACGTACCAAATCTGATGTTCAAAACAGGCTTGAGCATTTCATCTATAACTCATGATACACTAATCCGTTTAACCTGAGATTTTACAGGCATACACAGGACTCAAGGGGCTACAATGTTGAAGAAGGCTACTCAATCTAGTTTCGAGTGCAACCAGGTCGAAAGTGCAATATACTATACCAGAATCGCAAAAACAGATTCACAAAACGTATTCTAGTGAAAACATCATAACTCAGCCTACACAAGTCCAAATCCAGAAATTCCAAAGGCATATGGTAGCTAATACATCAAGCTACATTTCATTCGAAGACCATAACAACTAATTCTGAAGCAATACCAGCCAAAACAACCAATTACAAGTGCAGTTTTCACATTCTGATCAACCCAGAACAGCAACAGTAAAATCGACATATCTCACTCTACACTACTCCAAATGACCTGAAATTTTACAGGCACCTCAAACACATCAATACCTACAACTTTCATGTTTTAAGTAAACGCCAATTCGGCCTCTAAGTAGGAGATACAAAACCGGACAGAAAAGGGGGTGGTGAAACCCTAAGTTGCTGAAATTTCCTCCAAATCCAAAATTACTTGCAATTATCACTCATTTGCACTTACTAGAGTCATTACCCCTCATTTCCAATCATCATACATAGCCACATCATAGTGATCATATGCAACCAGCAAAAATTCCAAATAAATAGAAACTTCATCAATCTTAACTAAAATCAAGAAATAGTCCACAAAATCACACTCATAACAACCACAAGTCATTTATTAAGCATCTTTAGATAGAAGAGAGGGGTTCCATAGTCACTTACCTTAGAACCAAAGAAGAGAGACCACTTAGCACCTTAAGCTTCCAAACAACTCCACACAACACCTTACAAGCACTAAACTAAGAGGTTTTATGGAAGGAATTCAAGATTAAACGGTTAAGTTGTTGATTTGGGCAAGATTAGAGCAAGGAATTGAGAGAGGTTTTCTTCCTTCTTGCAAGAGAGAGGGCCGGCCAAAGGTAAGAGAAAAATGGTGATTTTTGGTTAATTTTAAGATATTTAACCAATTGGGTCAAAAGTCAAAAAAATGGAATAGTAAATCTTATTGTAAGAGTTAATCTTATGGTGACACTTGTCACCTTTTATGAAATATCTACCTAACCTTTCTCTCTCATATCAATCCAAATTGCAATCTCTACTTATCTCTTAACACCCGGTAAATTAAACCCAGTATTCGAAACTTAACCTAATCGGCCGAAATTTTCCGAACTTTTCGCACTCGTGGGTCCCACGTTCGATATACGTTGTTAATTTCTCAAAAACCAACTAATACTAGAAAAATCATCTAAAAACTCCATTTACTCAATAAAAATTATCTGGGGAATTTTTCTAATACAGAAAAATGTAGAAAAGACGAGTTTCCAATCTTAACCGGAAATTAGGGTTTTTGTTCACTTCGGGTTTCTAACCTTCTTAAACTTAATTAATCTATACAAAATGGATTAAATCCTATACTTACCCACACTAAAACACACATTAACATAACTAACTTTAATCACCACTCAAACTTGTTCGAATACAAAACTAGGGTTTAAATCTTACTCCCTACTTAGGGTTTTCGAAATACTCACAAAACCAAACGTTACCGCCTAACTAATGAATATATCAACGTAGAACGGACTGGGGCCTCACAATCTCCCCCACTTAGGACAATTTCGTCCTCGAAATTAATTCTTTGGTCGAAGCGTACCTTCGAAACCTGCCGAAGGATTAATCATCTCAGGTTGACCCATCGCATAGACCCTGGCTGGCCCTTTGGCTCGATTTTCCCCTGCATTTGACGGCTTAGCGGTAGTCCCTTCAGTCGGTTGCTTAGGTTTCTCCTTTTGTGACTTCGGGCATTGGGCGATCAGATGTTCTGCACTACCACACTTATAGCATCTTCGGATCGAACTGTTCTTCCAGCAGTTTTCGTCAGTGTGATTGGCCCCACAGAATCCACAGATTGGCTTAATGCCCGCACTAGGCCCTCCACGCTGGGCACTCCTCTGGGGCTCTTGCCCTACTCGACCTCTTCCAAAATTACCCTGGTTTAGGGTTCCTGCGGGTCGAGGACCATCTGTTCCTTGACTCTTCTTAGAAGGTGGCTCACTTTGCGAGCTCTGTCCAGTCACAAAATGGCTCGAATCGGGTTGTCTTCGTTTCCTCTCATGAAAGGATTTTACCTGTCCCCTAGCTGTCTCAATCCGTTGTGCTTTTTCTAATGCCTGACCAAACGTATCCAACTGAGCAGCTGCAAGTGCCTCCTGGATCTCCACATTTAAACCTTGAACGAAGCGGCGGATTCGTTTTCGTTCCGTTAGCACTAACTCCGGGGCAAAACGAGCGAGCTTTGTAAACTGGGTCTCATACTCCGCTACACTCAATGTCCCTTGACGCAGGCGGATAAAATCGTCTTCCCGTTTCTCTTGTACAATGGGAGGTAAATATTTTTCGTTAAATTCTCGTGTGAAATTGATCCAGGTCCAAGGGGTCTGTTCCCGCTCCCATTTGGCTCTGATCACGTTCCACCAGGCTCGGGCGGCTCCTTCAAACTGGAACACAGCAAAAGATATCTGCCGCTCTTCCGAATACCTAAGCGCGGCAAATATATCGAGCATACGGTCCATCCAGGTTTCGGCTAGATCTGGATTAGGTCCTCCTAGGAACTTAGGAGGTGCAAACTTTTGGAACCGTTCTAAGGCACGGTCCTCGCCCTCATGATTATGTCCCGGATTATGTCCAGGGTTTCCAACAGCATTCCCGTGGCCCTGACCCTGTTGGTCAATCATACGTTCCATCAAGTCAGCCATTCGCTGGATGGCTATAGCTACTTGGTCTGGCTCTTGTTCATGTTCCATTTCAGGGCCTCGTCCTCGCCCTCTACCTCCCCCTCGAGTACCGGAGGCCATTTAGTGTACAAGTCTATAATTCGGAACAATACGTATGCTTATTATCCAGATTATGAGCAAAAGAAGAGACACAAAACTTATACACAAAAGGCACAAAAAGGCAAGTTCAAAATTCTATTCAAATATATACACGTATTTACAAAGTCACACCAAAAGATTTACACATTACCGACCTCCAGTCGGTACAAAACCCAATATACACGAGCACTCCGGCTCCAAAAATCTAGTTAGTCGGCCAAGTAACAAAAGGAATTAGCCGAATTAGTTCTAACAAAAGTCATACACTAGCTAAGCAAAAGTACAAAAGCGACCCTAATCGCCTCCCCTAGGGCCCAGGTTCCCAACGGAACCTAACGTGTCCACCTCGTCCATCCTCTCCAGACAGGTGGCTCGTGGCGGGGCCTCTGCGGCTAAATCTAGTAAGAGCTCGCAGTCAACAGACATAGTCCGAGCCCTGTCCCTCAGCTGCCTCTTCATAGCGAAGAGGTGCTGGTGTGTGTCCTGAAGCTGACGGTGCAAAGCATCCGTCCTCTCTCTCTCCTCTCGGAGACCCCGCTCCAAGTATCCCACACGCCTCGCCTGCTCACGGCCAACCGCTCTAGCCTCGTCTAGCTGTGCCCTCAGAGTCTCGACCGTCCTGTCGAGGTAATAACGCTCGTCATCTAATGCTATGACTACCTCGTCGGGATAGCCATACGTAGACCAACACGCGCAGGGTCGGCGCGACACCTGGCCGAATGGGGAGTACAAAGTGTAAGGCTCTCCCAGCCTCTGCCTATAACGGATCGCCCGCTTACGCAGCGCTCGATCCTCTGGGCCCCTCCTACTCGGAGGTCTCGGTCCCACACCACTGGGTCCCGCATCACTCGAACCGCCCGGATACATACCTACAAAACATTAAGTCGTCAGTCAACCGGCATTTCTGCTTAAA
Organism: Coffea arabica; assembly: GCF_036785885.1. NCBI lineage: Eukaryota > Viridiplantae > Streptophyta > Magnoliopsida > Gentianales > Rubiaceae > Coffea > Coffea arabica. The sequence goes on along the minus strand of NC_092316.1, from coordinate 29,530,614 downwards.
AGATATCATTCAACTTAAAAGAATCAGATATGCCTAGTGCCTATCACGTAGGTCCCACAATTGCCCAAGTCCTCTAACCTAGGCGCTCTGATACCAACTGTGACGACCCCACTTCTCCCAAGGGCGAACCCAAGGGTATCGGCGGGCCGCCTGCCTAGCTCGCGCCAGGACTCAAAACTTAAAGCAATAAAACTAGATAAATCGAGAGAGCACTATATACAATATATACAATCCCAAAAGTTATATTTACATCTTCAAAAGTCTCGAGTCAAACCACTCTAATACACTATAACCACAACCAGCAAAAGATAGACCCTAAGAAGGGTTCTTATACAAACCACCAAAACAAAAACAAACATGCTAGATGTCTCACTATTACAAACAACCTAACTATACTAGCGGCAGAGTCCCAAAGTTCCCCGCGTCGTCCCCTGCTAAGGAAAACAAAGGAAACGGGGTAAGCTAGAAGCTTAGTAAGTAAACAGGGGGTAAAAGCATAAATTCACGTAGCAACAATTACACATTTAGAGTAAAGCAAAAGCAGAAAAGAACAACATCATATAATAAGGATACGGGTGGCTCCAAAGCCAATTCATGTGTCATGTATGATCTCCTGCCGACACTCCGTCGACCACACTCAATGGTCCGTAGAACTTCACTTGTACACCCACCGACACCTTATCACCCTCACTGGCCAGTCACCTCACAAACTTGCCCGGGCGAACGAAATTGAACTTGCTGCGCAAGCTCGGTTCACAAACTTGGTCACCTTCTCGGTGAACCGGATTCACAAAATTGGTTCATAACATGAACCTACAAACTTGGTGATCTCAGACTAAGTTGGACTGACTTCGACCAAGCCCTAACCGGCTCGAATAGTCCATCTAGGTCATGAGATCGGGCCCCAAACTCACAAACTTCACAAAATTTATTCAAAAGTCACCCCGAGCCACAAGCTCAAGGGGTTTAGTTCCAAAATGATTCATATACATATGTCATGTACAAATAGGTGCGAAAATTAGGGTTTAGGTCGAGTGCGATAAAGTACACCCTCGCCTAGGTACCCTTTTCATACATATCGAAACACATAACAACTAACACGTAAGCGCGGCCTGAATACTTACTCAAAATACCAAAAGTAGTACAAAGCCGGAATTCACTTTGTGTGTTGGCTAGTAGTGGGCCCCACCGGCTCCGCCTAGCTCACCACTGTCTGAAATCGAAGATTATGTCACAATATATCACAAACGGCAACTAACGTACTTAAAACAAGCAAAACGGCAAAATTGGCACGCGCAAGTGCGGAAACGACAAAAATGGCACACGCGCGCGCGCGGAACGGCAAACGGGACGGCCAAATCTGCCATCTCAAACCGTTTTGGTCAAAAGTTAGGCTAGGAGTGTCGGATCAAGGTACATGAGGTACCGTTGCGAAGCTAAGAGGAAGGGCTACAACTTCCCTTTAGACATCTCAACCCAGATCTCAATAGATATAGGTCAAAAATGCACGAAATTGTGCCAGCTGTTTCATTGCGAGTTACCAAACAGGCCCTGTTTACAAGGCCGTAACTCATGGCTCAGAAATCGAAATCAAGAAATTCCAAAGGCGTTAGAAAGCTGGGACATAAGGTTAAAACTTTCATGTTTTGGCCAAGACCTGAATCCATTCAGAACAGAACGAAAATCGAGTGCCAAAATATCCGTCAGAACTGTCCAAATACCGGGCAGTTCTGACGATCGATATTGTTTTGATCAAAACCGGAGCTACGGAACTCAGATTTCAACGTACTTTATACCGTTTCGAAGCTGAGACCAAGATCTAAATTTCTTATGAAGGAGTTGACACCCAAATCGTACTGTATCAAAACCGAAAGATCACGGGCAGAAGCTAAACTAAAAGACGTACCAAATCTGATGTTCAAAACAGGCTTGAGCATTTCATCTATAACTCATGATACACTAATCCGTTTAACCTGAGATTTTACAGGCATACACAGGACTCAAGGGGCTACAATGTTGAAGAAGGCTACTCAATCTAGTTTCGAGTGCAACCAGGTCGAAAGTGCAATATACTATACCAGAATCGCAAAAACAGATTCACAAAACGTATTCTAGTGAAAACATCATAACTCAGCCTACACAAGTCCAAATCCAGAAATTCCAAAGGCATATGGTAGCTAATACATCAAGCTACATTTCATTCGAAGACCATAACAACTAATTCTGAAGCAATACCAGCCAAAACAACCAATTACAAGTGCAGTTTTCACATTCTGATCAACCCAGAACAGCAACAGTAAAATCGACATATCTCACTCTACACTACTCCAAATGACCTGAAATTTTACAGGCACCTCAAACACATCAATACCTACAACTTTCATGTTTTAAGTAAACGCCAATTCGGCCTCTAAGTAGGAGATACAAAACCGGACAGAAAAGGGGGTGGTGAAACCCTAAGTTGCTGAAATTTCCTCCAAATCCAAAATTACTTGCAATTATCACTCATTTGCACTTACTAGAGTCATTACCCCTCATTTCCAATCATCATACATAGCCACATCATAGTGATCATATGCAACCAGCAAAAATTCCAAATAAATAGAAACTTCATCAATCTTAACTAAAATCAAGAAATAGTCCACAAAATCACACTCATAACAACCACAAGTCATTTATTAAGCATCTTTAGATAGAAGAGAGGGGTTCCATAGTCACTTACCTTAGAACCAAAGAAGAGAGACCACTTAGCACCTTAAGCTTCCAAACAACTCCACACAACACCTTACAAGCACTAAACTAAGAGGTTTTATGGAAGGAATTCAAGATTAAACGGTTAAGTTGTTGATTTGGGCAAGATTAGAGCAAGGAATTGAGAGAGGTTTTCTTCCTTCTTGCAAGAGAGAGGGCCGGCCAAAGGTAAGAGAAAAATGGTGATTTTTGGTTAATTTTAAGATATTTAACCAATTGGGTCAAAAGTCAAAAAAATGGAATAGTAAATCTTATTGTAAGAGTTAATCTTATGGTGACACTTGTCACCTTTTATGAAATATCTACCTAACCTTTCTCTCTCATATCAATCCAAATTGCAATCTCTACTTATCTCTTAACACCCGGTAAATTAAACCCAGTATTCGAAACTTAACCTAATCGGCCGAAATTTTCCGAACTTTTCGCACTCGTGGGTCCCACGTTCGATATACGTTGTTAATTTCTCAAAAACCAACTAATACTAGAAAAATCATCTAAAAACTCCATTTACTCAATAAAAATTATCTGGGGAATTTTTCTAATACAGAAAAATGTAGAAAAGACGAGTTTCCAATCTTAACCGGAAATTAGGGTTTTTGTTCACTTCGGGTTTCTAACCTTCTTAAACTTAATTAATCTATACAAAATGGATTAAATCCTATACTTACCCACACTAAAACACACATTAACATAACTAACTTTAATCACCACTCAAACTTGTTCGAATACAAAACTAGGGTTTAAATCTTACTCCCTACTTAGGGTTTTCGAAATACTCACAAAACCAAACGTTACCGCCTAACTAATGAATATATCAACGTAGAACGGACTGGGGCCTCACAATCTCCCCCACTTAGGACAATTTCGTCCTCGAAATTAATTCTTTGGTCGAAGCGTACCTTCGAAACCTGCCGAAGGATTAATCATCTCAGGTTGACCCATCGCATAGACCCTGGCTGGCCCTTTGGCTCGATTTTCCCCTGCATTTGACGGCTTAGCGGTAGTCCCTTCAGTCGGTTGCTTAGGTTTCTCCTTTTGTGACTTCGGGCATTGGGCGATCAGATGTTCTGCACTACCACACTTATAGCATCTTCGGATCGAACTGTTCTTCCAGCAGTTTTCGTCAGTGTGATTGGCCCCACAGAATCCACAGATTGGCTTAATGCCCGCACTAGGCCCTCCACGCTGGGCACTCCTCTGGGGCTCTTGCCCTACTCGACCTCTTCCAAAATTACCCTGGTTTAGGGTTCCTGCGGGTCGAGGACCATCTGTTCCTTGACTCTTCTTAGAAGGTGGCTCACTTTGCGAGCTCTGTCCAGTCACAAAATGGCTCGAATCGGGTTGTCTTCGTTTCCTCTCATGAAAGGATTTTACCTGTCCCCTAGCTGTCTCAATCCGTTGTGCTTTTTCTAATGCCTGACCAAACGTATCCAACTGAGCAGCTGCAAGTGCCTCCTGGATCTCCACATTTAAACCTTGAACGAAGCGGCGGATTCGTTTTCGTTCCGTTAGCACTAACTCCGGGGCAAAACGAGCGAGCTTTGTAAACTGGGTCTCATACTCCGCTACACTCAATGTCCCTTGACGCAGGCGGATAAAATCGTCTTCCCGTTTCTCTTGTACAATGGGAGGTAAATATTTTTCGTTAAATTCTCGTGTGAAATTGATCCAGGTCCAAGGGGTCTGTTCCCGCTCCCATTTGGCTCTGATCACGTTCCACCAGGCTCGGGCGGCTCCTTCAAACTGGAACACAGCAAAAGATATCTGCCGCTCTTCCGAATACCTAAGCGCGGCAAATATATCGAGCATACGGTCCATCCAGGTTTCGGCTAGATCTGGATTAGGTCCTCCTAGGAACTTAGGAGGTGCAAACTTTTGGAACCGTTCTAAGGCACGGTCCTCGCCCTCATGATTATGTCCCGGATTATGTCCAGGGTTTCCAACAGCATTCCCGTGGCCCTGACCCTGTTGGTCAATCATACGTTCCATCAAGTCAGCCATTCGCTGGATGGCTATAGCTACTTGGTCTGGCTCTTGTTCATGTTCCATTTCAGGGCCTCGTCCTCGCCCTCTACCTCCCCCTCGAGTACCGGAGGCCATTTAGTGTACAAGTCTATAATTCGGAACAATACGTATGCTTATTATCCAGATTATGAGCAAAAGAAGAGACACAAAACTTATACACAAAAGGCACAAAAAGGCAAGTTCAAAATTCTATTCAAATATATACACGTATTTACAAAGTCACACCAAAAGATTTACACATTACCGACCTCCAGTCGGTACAAAACCCAATATACACGAGCACTCCGGCTCCAAAAATCTAGTTAGTCGGCCAAGTAACAAAAGGAATTAGCCGAATTAGTTCTAACAAAAGTCATACACTAGCTAAGCAAAAGTACAAAAGCGACCCTAATCGCCTCCCCTAGGGCCCAGGTTCCCAACGGAACCTAACGTGTCCACCTCGTCCATCCTCTCCAGACAGGTGGCTCGTGGCGGGGCCTCTGCGGCTAAATCTAGTAAGAGCTCGCAGTCAACAGACATACTCCGAGCCCTGTCCCTCAGCTGCCTCTTCATAGCGAAGAGGTGCTGGTGTGTGTCCTGAAGCTGACGGTGCAAAGCATCCGTCCTCTCTCTCTCCTCTCGGAGACCCCGCTCCAAGTATCCCACACGCCTCGCCTGCTCACGGCCAACCGCTCTAGCCTCGTCTAGCTGTGCCCTCAGAGTCTCGACCGTCCTGTCGAGGTAATAACGCTCGTCATCTAATGCTATGACTACCTCGTCGGGATAGCCATACGTAGACCAACACGCGCAGGGTCGGCGCGACACCTGGCCGAATGGGGAGTACAAAGTGTAAGGCTCTCCCAGCCTCTGCCTATAACGGATCGCCCGCTTACGCAGCGCTCGATCCTCTGGGCCCCTCCTACTCGGAGGTCTCGGTCCCACACCACTGGGTCCCGCATCACTCGAACCGCCCGGATACATACCTACAAAACATTAAGTCGTCAGTCAACCGGCATTTCTGCTTAAAAGATATCATTCAACTTAAAAGAATCAGATATGCCTAGTGCCTATCACGTAGGTCCCACAATTGCCCAAGTCCTCTAACCTAGGCGCTCTGATACCAACTGTGACGACCCCACTTCTCCCAAGGGCGAACCCAAGGGTATCGGCGGGCCGCCTGCCTAGCTCGCGCCAGGACTCAAAACTTAAAGCAATAAAACTAGATAAATCGAGAGAGCACTATATACAATATATACAATCCCAAAAGTTATATTTACATCTTCAAAAGTCTCGAGTCAAACCACTCTAATACACTATAACCACAACCAGCAAAAGATAGACCCTAAGAAGGGTTCTTATACAAACCACCAAAACAAAAACAAACATGCTAGATGTCTCACTATTACAAACAACCTAACTATACTAGCGGCAGAGTCCCAAAGTTCCCCGCGTCGTCCCCTGCTAAGGAAAACAAAGGAAACGGGGTAAGCTAGAAGCTTAGTAAGTAAACAGGGGGTAAAAGCATAAATTCACGTAGCAACAATTACACATTTAGAGTAAAGCAAAAGCAGAAAAGAACAACATCATATAATAAGGATACGGGTGGCTCCAAAGCCAATTCATGTGTCATGTATGATCTCCTGCCGACACTCCGTCGACCACACTCAATGGTCCGTAGAACTTCACTTGTACACCCACCGACACCTTATCACCCTCACTGGCCAGTCACCTCACAAACTTGCCCGGGCGAACGAAATTGAACTTGCTGCGCAAGCTCGGTTCACAAACTTGGTCACCTTCTCGGTGAACCGGATTCACAAAATTGGTTCATAACATGAACCTACAAACTTGGTGATCTCAGACTAAGTTGGACTGACTTCGACCAAGCCCTAACCGGCTCGAATAGTCCATCTAGGTCATGAGATCGGGCCCCAAACTCACAAACTTCACAAAATTTATTCAAAAGTCACCCCGAGCCACAAGCTCAAGGGGTTTAGTTCCAAAATGATTCATATACATATGTCATGTACAAATAGGTGCGAAAATTAGGGTTTAGGTCGAGTGCGATAAAGTACACCCTCGCCTAGGTACCCTTTTCATACATATCGAAACACATAACAACTAACACGTAAGCGCGGCCTGAATACTTACTCAAAATACCAAAAGTAGTACAAAGCCGGAATTCACTTTGTGTGTTGGCTAGTAGTGGGCCCCACCGGCTCCGCCTAGCTCACCACTGTCTGAAATCGAAGATTATGTCACAATATATCACAAACGGCAACTAACGTACTTAAAACAAGCAAAACGGCAAAATTGGCACGCGCAAGTGCGGAAACGACAAAAATGGCACACGCGCGCGCGCGGAACGGCAAACGGGACGGCCAAATCTGCCATCTCAAACCGTTTTGGTCAAAAGTTAGGCTAGGAGTGTCGGATCAAGGTACATGAGGTACCGTTGCGAAGCTAAGAGGAAGGGCTACAACTTCCCTTTAGACATCTCAACCCAGATCTCAATAGATATAGGTCAAAAATGCACGAAATTGTGCCAGCTGTTTCATTGCGAGTTACCAAACAGGCCCTGTTTACAAGGCCGTAACTCATGGCTCAGAAATCGAAATCAAGAAATTCCAAAGGCGTTAGAAAGCTGGGACATAAGGTTAAAACTTTCATGTTTTGGCCAAGACCTGAATCCATTCAGAACAGAACGAAAATCGAGTGCCAAAATATCCGTCAGAACTGTCCAAATACCGGGCAGTTCTGACGATCGATATTGTTTTGATCAAAACCGGAGCTACGGAACTCAGATTTCAACGTACTTTATACCGTTTCGAAGCTGAGACCAAGATCTAAATTTCTTATGAAGGAGTTGACACCCAAATCGTACTGTATCAAAACCGAAAGATCACGGGCAGAAGCTAAACTAAAAGACGTACCAAATCTGATGTTCAAAACAGGCTTGAGCATTTCATCTATAACTCATGATACACTAATCCGTTTAACCTGAGATTTTACAGGCATACACAGGACTCAAGGGGCTACAATGTTGAAGAAGGCTACTCAATCTAGTTTCGAGTGCAACCAGGTCGAAAGTGCAATATACTATACCAGAATCGCAAAAACAGATTCACAAAACGTATTCTAGTGAAAACATCATAACTCAGCCTACACAAGTCCAAATCCAGAAATTCCAAAGGCATATGGTAGCTAATACATCAAGCTACATTTCATTCGAAGACCATAACAACTAATTCTGAAGCAATACCAGCCAAAACAACCAATTACAAGTGCAGTTTTCACATTCTGATCAACCCAGAACAGCAACAGTAAAATCGACATATCTCACTCTACACTACTCCAAATGACCTGAAATTTTACAGGCACCTCAAACACATCAATACCTACAACTTTCATGTTTTAAGTAAACGCCAATTCGGCCTCTAAGTAGGAGATACAAAACCGGACAGAAAAGGGGGTGGTGAAACCCTAAGTTGCTGAAATTTCCTCCAAATCCAAAATTACTTGCAATTATCACTCATTTGCACTTACTAGAGTCATTACCCCTCATTTCCAATCATCATACATAGCCACATCATAGTGATCATATGCAACCAGCAAAAATTCCAAATAAATAGAAACTTCATCAATCTTAACTAAAATCAAGAAATAGTCCACAAAATCACACTCATAACAACCACAAGTCATTTATTAAGCATCTTTAGATAGAAGAGAGGGGTTCCATAGTCACTTACCTTAGAACCAAAGAAGAGAGACCACTTAGCACCTTAAGCTTCCAAACAACTCCACACAACACCTTACAAGCACTAAACTAAGAGGTTTTATGGAAGGAATTCAAGATTAAACGGTTAAGTTGTTGATTTGGGCAAGATTAGAGCAAGGAATTGAGAGAGGTTTTCTTCCTTCTTGCAAGAGAGAGGGCCGGCCAAAGGTAAGAGAAAAATGGTGATTTTTGGTTAATTTTAAGATATTTAACCAATTGGGTCAAAAGTCAAAAAAATGGAATAGTAAATCTTATTGTAAGAGTTAATCTTATGGTGACACTTGTCACCTTTTATGAAATATCTACCTAACCTTTCTCTCTCATATCAATCCAAATTGCAATCTCTACTTATCTCTTAACACCCGGTAAATTAAACCCAGTATTCGAAACTTAACCTAATCGGCCGAAATTTTCCGAACTTTTCGCACTCGTGGGTCCCACGTTCGATATACGTTGTTAATTTCTCAAAAACCAACTAATACTAGAAAAATCATCTAAAAACTCCATTTACTCAATAAAAATTATCTGGGGAATTTTTCTAATACAGAAAAATGTAGAAAAGACGAGTTTCCAATCTTAACCGGAAATTAGGGTTTTTGTTCACTTCGGGTTTCTAACCTTCTTAAACTTAATTAATCTATACAAAATGGATTAAATCCTATACTTACCCACACTAAAACACACATTAACATAACTAACTTTAATCACCACTCAAACTTGTTCGAATACAAAACTAGGGTTTAAATCTTACTCCCTACTTAGGGTTTTCGAAATACTCACAAAACCAAACGTTACCGCCTAACTAATGAATATATCAACGTAGAACGGACTGGGGCCTCACAATCTCCCCCACTTAGGACAATTTCGTCCTCGAAATTAATTCTTTGGTCGAAGCGTACCTTCGAAACCTGCCGAAGGATTAATCATCTCAGGTTGACCCATCGCATAGACCCTGGCTGGCCCTTTGGCTCGATTTTCCCCTGCATTTGACGGCTTAGCGGTAGTCCCTTCAGTCGGTTGCTTAGGTTTCTCCTTTTGTGACTTCGGGCATTGGGCGATCAGATGTTCTGCACTACCACACTTATAGCATCTTCGGATCGAACTGTTCTTCCAGCAGTTTTCGTCAGTGTGATTGGCCCCACAGAATCCACAGATTGGCTTAATGCCCGCACTAGGCCCTCCACGCTGGGCACTCCTCTGGGGCTCTTGCCCTACTCGACCTCTTCCAAAATTACCCTGGTTTAGGGTTCCTGCGGGTCGAGGACCATCTGTTCCTTGACTCTTCTTAGAAGGTGGCTCACTTTGCGAGCTCTGTCCAGTCACAAAATGGCTCGAATCGGGTTGTCTTCGTTTCCTCTCATGAAAGGATTTTACCTGTCCCCTAGCTGTCTCAATCCGTTGTGCTTTTTCTAATGCCTGACCAAACGTATCCAACTGAGCAGCTGCAAGTGCCTCCTGGATCTCCACATTTAAACCTTGAACGAAGCGGCGGATTCGTTTTCGTTCCGTTAGCACTAACTCCGGGGCAAAACGAGCGAGCTTTGTAAACTGGGTCTCATACTCCGCTACACTCAATGTCCCTTGACGCAGGCGGATAAAATCGTCTTCCCGTTTCTCTTGTACAATGGGAGGTAAATATTTTTCGTTAAATTCTCGTGTGAAATTGATCCAGGTCCAAGGGGTCTGTTCCCGCTCCCATTTGGCTCTGATCACGTTCCACCAGGCTCGGGCGGCTCCTTCAAACTGGAACACAGCAAAAGATATCTGCCGCTCTTCCGAATACCTAAGCGCGGCAAATATATCGAGCATACGGTCCATCCAGGTTTCGGCTAGATCTGGATTAGGTCCTCCTAGGAACTTAGGAGGTGCAAACTTTTGGAACCGTTCTAAGGCACGGTCCTCGCCCTCATGATTATGTCCCGGATTATGTCCAGGGTTTCCAACAGCATTCCCGTGGCCCTGACCCTGTTGGTCAATCATACGTTCCATCAAGTCAGCCATTCGCTGGATGGCTATAGCTACTTGGTCTGGCTCTTGTTCATGTTCCATTTCAGGGCCTCGTCCTCGCCCTCTACCTCCCCCTCGAGTACCGGAGGCCATTTAGTGTACAAGTCTATAATTCGGAACAATACGTATGCTTATTATCCAGATTATGAGCAAAAGAAGAGACACAAAACTTATACACAAAAGGCACAAAAAGGCAAGTTCAAAATTCTATTCAAATATATACACGTATTTACAAAGTCACACCAAAAGATTTACACATTACCGACCTCCAGTCGGTACAAAACCCAATATACACGAGCACTCCGGCTCCAAAAATCTAGTTAGTCGGCCAAGTAACAAAAGGAATTAGCCGAATTAGTTCTAACAAAAGTCATACACTAGCTAAGCAAAAGTACAAAAGCGACCCTAATCGCCTCCCCTAGGGCCCAGGTTCCCAACGGAACCTAACGTGTCCACCTCGTCCATCCTCTCCAGACAGGTGGCTCGTGGCGGGGCCTCTGCGGCTAAATCTAGTAAGAGCTCGCAGTCAACAGACATACTCCGAGCCCTGTCCCTCAGCTGCCTCTTCATAGCGAAGAGGTGCTGGTGTGTGTCCTGAAGCTGACGGTGCAAAGCATCCGTCCTCTCTCTCTCCTCTCGGAGACCCCGCTCCAAGTATCCCACACGCCTCGCCTGCTCACGGCCAACCGCTCTAGCCTCGTCTAGCTGTGCCCTCAGAGTCTCGACCGTCCTGTCGAGGTAATAACGCTCGTCATCTAATGCTATGACTACCTCGTCGGGATAGCCATACGTAGACCAACACGCGCAGGGTCGGCGCGACACCTGGCCGAATGGGGAGTACAAAGTGTAAGGCTCTCCCAGCCTCTGCCTATAACGGATCGCCCGCTTACGCAGCGCTCGATCCTCTGGGCCCCTCCTACTCGGAGGTCTCGGTCCCACACCACTGGGTCCCGCATCACTCGAACCGCCCGGATACATACCTACAAAACATTAAGTCGTCAGTCAACCGGCATTTCTGCTTAAAAGATATCATTCAACTTAAAAGAATCAGATATGCCTAGTGCCTATCACGTAGGTCCCACAATTGCCCAAGTCCTCTAACCTAGGCGCTCTGATACCAACTGTGACGACCCCACTTCTCCCAAGGGCGAACCCAAGGGTATCGGCGGGCCGCCTGCCTAGCTCGCGCCAGGACTCAAAACTTAAAGCAATAAAACTAGATAAATCGAGAGAGCACTATATACAATATATACAATCCCAAAAGTTATATTTACATCTTCAAAAGTCTCGAGTCAAACCACTCTAATACACTATAACCACAACCAGCAAAAGATAGACCCTAAGAAGGGTTCTTATACAAACCACCAAAACAAAAACAAACATGCTAGATGTCTCACTATTACAAACAACCTAACTATACTAGCGGCAGAGTCCCAAAGTTCCCCGCGTCGTCCCCTGCTAAGGAAAACAAAGGAAACGGGGTAAGCTAGAAGCTTAGTAAGTAAACAGGGGGTAAAAGCATAAATTCACGTAGCAACAATTACACATTTAGAGTAAAGCAAAAGCAGAAAAGAACAACATCATATAATAAGGATACGGGTGGCTCCAAAGCCAATTCATGTGTCATGTATGATCTCCTGCCGACACTCCGTCGACCACACTCAATGGTCCGTAGAACTTCACTTGTACACCCACCGACACCTTATCACCCTCACTGGCCAGTCACCTCACAAACTTGCCCGGGCGAACGAAATTGAACTTGCTGCGCAAGCTCGGTTCACAAACTTGGTCACCTTCTCGGTGAACCGGATTCACAAAATTGGTTCATAACATGAACCTACAAACTTGGTGATCTCAGACTAAGTTGGACTGACTTCGACCAAGCCCTAACCGGCTCGAATAGTCCATCTAGGTCATGAGATCGGGCCCCAAACTCACAAACTTCACAAAATTTATTCAAAAGTCACCCCGAGCCACAAGCTCAAGGGGTTTAGTTCCAAAATGATTCATATACATATGTCATGTACAAATAGGTGCGAAAATTAGGGTTTAGGTCGAGTGCGATAAAGTACACCCTCGCCTAGGTACCCTTTTCATACATATCGAAACACATAACAACTAACACGTAAGCGCGGCCTGAATACTTACTCAAAATACCAAAAGTAGTACAAAGCCGGAATTCACTTTGTGTGTTGGCTAGTAGTGGGCCCCACCGGCTCCGCCTAGCTCACCACTGTCTGAAATCGAAGATTATGTCACAATATATCACAAACGGCAACTAACGTACTTAAAACAAGCAAAACGGCAAAATTGGCACGCGCAAGTGCGGAAACGACAAAAATGGCACACGCGCGCGCGCGGAACGGCAAACGGGACGGCCAAATCTGCCATCTCAAACCGTTTTGGTCAAAAGTTAGGCTAGGAGTGTCGGATCAAGGTACATGAGGTACCGTTGCGAAGCTAAGAGGAAGGGCTACAACTTCCCTTTAGACATCTCAACCCAGATCTCAATAGATATAGGTCAAAAATGCACGAAATTGTGCCAGCTGTTTCATTGCGAGTTACCAAACAGGCCCTGTTTACAAGGCCGTAACTCATGGCTCAGAAATCGAAATCAAGAAATTCCAAAGGCGTTAGAAAGCTGGGACATAAGGTTAAAACTTTCATGTTTTGGCCAAGACCTGAATCCATTCAGAACAGAACGAAAATCGAGTGCCAAAATATCCGTCAGAACTGTCCAAATACCGGGCAGTTCTGACGATCGATATTGTTTTGATCAAAACCGGAGCTACGGAACTCAGATTTCAACGTACTTTATACCGTTTCGAAGCTGAGACCAAGATCTAAATTTCTTATGAAGGAGTTGACACCCAAATCGTACTGTATCAAAACCGAAAGATCACGGGCAGAAGCTAAACTAAAAGACGTACCAAATCTGATGTTCAAAACAGGCTTGAGCATTTCATCTATAACTCATGATACACTAATCCGTTTAACCTGAGATTTTACAGGCATACACAGGACTCAAGGGGCTACAATGTTGAAGAAGGCTACTCAATCTAGTTTCGAGTGCAACCAGGTCGAAAGTGCAATATACTATACCAGAATCGCAAAAACAGATTCACAAAACGTATTCTAGTGCAAACATCATAACTCAGCCTACACAAGTCCAAATCCAGAAATTCCAAAGGCATATGGTAGCTAATACATCAAGCTACATTTCATTCGAAGACCATAACAACTAATTCTGAAGCAATACCAGCCAAAACAACCAATTACAAGTGCAGTTTTCACATTCTGATCAACCCAGAACAGCAACAGTAAAATCGACATATCTCACTCTACACTACTCCAAATGACCTGAAATTTTACAGGCACCTCAAACACATCAATACCTACAACTTTCATGTTTTAAGGAAACGCCAATTCGGCCTCTAAGTAGGAGATACAAAACCGGACAGAAAAGGGGGTGGTGAAACCCTAAGTTGCTGAAATTTCCTCCAAATCCAAAATTACTTGCAATTATCACTCATTTGCACTTACTAGAGTCATTACCCCTCATTTCCAATCATCATACATAGCCACATCATAGTGATCATATGCAACCAGCAAAAATTCCAAATAAATAGAAACTTCATCAATCTTAACTAAAATCAAGAAATAGTCCACAAAATCACACTCATAACAACCACAAGTCATTTATTAAGCATCTTTAGATAGAAGAGAGGGGTTCCATAGTCACTTACCTTAGAACCAAAGAAGAGAGACCACTTAGCACCTTAAGCTTCCAAACAACTCCACACAACACCTTACAAGCACTAAACTAAGAGGTTTTATGGAAGGAATTCAAGATTAAACGGTTAAGTTGTTGATTTGGGCAAGATTAGAGCAAGGAATTGAGAGAGGTTTTCTTCCTTCTTGCAAGAGAGAGGGCCGGCCAAAGGTAAGAGAAAAATGGTGATTTTTGGTTAATTTTAAGATATTTAACCAATTGGGTCAAAAGTCAAAAAAATGGAATAGTAAATCTTATTGTAAGAGTTAATCTTATGGTGACACTTGTCACCTTTTATGAAATATCTACCTAACCTTTCTCTCTCATATCAATCCAAATTGCAATCTCTACTTATCTCTTAACACCCGGTAAATTAAACCCAGTATTCGAAACTTAACCTAATCGGCCGAAATTTTCCGAACTTTTCGCACTCGTGGGTCCCACGTTCGATATACGTTGTTAATTTCTCAAAAACCAACTAATACTAGAAAAATCATCTAAAAACTCCATTTACTCAATAAAAATTATCTGGGGAATTTTTCTAATACAGAAAAATGTAGAAAAGACGAGTTTCCAATCTTAACCGGAAATTAGGGTTTTTGTTCACTTCGGGTTTCTAACCTTCTTAAACTTAATTAATCTATACAAAATGGATTAAATCCTATACTTACCCACACTAAAACACACATTAACATAACTAACTTTAATCACCACTCAAACTTGTTCGAATACAAAACTAGGGTTTAAATCTTACTCCCTACTTAGGGTTTTCGAAATACTCACAAAACCAAACGTTACCGCCTAACTAATGAATATATCAACGTAGAACGGACTGGGGCCTCACAGTTTTCCTTCAAAAATCTTCAATTTCTAGCTTGCATCTTGTCTTGGGAGCTTGGAGCAACCACTTAAGAGCTTGATTGTTAAAGTTTATCATCTACTAAACTCACTTGAAGGTATGCTATCTTCTTTTGAAAAATTAATTTTGGGGCTTTAATCTCTAAGATATGGAAATGATGTATTATGTTATGATTATGGGTTGTATGGTGAATATGAGGTTTATATTGAAGTTTCATGGTTTAATTATGATGGAGATGTTGCTGAAATTTTGATTTAAGATTAAGAGAATTAGGGCTTTTTATTATAATGCTTTCCTTACTTGTTTTAGTTGAGAAACGGACTTGTAGTGGTTATGTTTGATGAATTGCCTCATGTGATTGGTTGGTTACTTGCAAAAATCTGATTTGGGTTAAGAAACCCTAGACTCCATTAGGCTAATGTAGCTTAGCTTATGGTTAGTGAGATAGCGTTTGGTTAGTGAGAGGTTGGATTAAGTTCATTGGTGCAAATGAAATTTGGTTAGGGATTGTGGTTGATGTTTGTTAAATTTGGACTGATTTGGGAAGGGAATTTCGGACCAATTAAGAACTGAGATACATAAGGTTATTTGGTATCAAAATGGATAGAAATCTGGTATAAGAATCGTAGGAACGGACCGTGCGACTTCGGCGCGCGATAACGGCAAAACTGGGAAAAACAGGACAGTTTAACGACTGAACTTCGGCTTCATTTTTCTTAATGTTATGTATGGATTTAGGAATTCCTAAAAACATGAAAGTCGTAGCCCCTTGGGTCCTGAATATGCCTGTAAAATTTCAGGTTAAACGGATTAGTATATCCTGAGTTATAAACGAAATACTCAGACCTGTTTTGACCGTCAAATTCTGTTACGTTTTTGGAAAGTTTCTGACTGTGACTTTTTCGATTTTGATAGAGTACGATCTGGGTGTGGAATCCTTCATAATAAATGTAGATCTTGGTCACAGCTTCGAAACGCTATAAAGTGTATCAAAATCCGAGTCCCGTAGCTCTAGTTATGATCGAAATAAGAATGCATGTCAGAACTGTTTTTATATCTGGACAGTTTACGACTGGAACTTTGGCTTCACATTTGACTAGGTTACAAGCTGTTTGGGCTTGCGACCAAAACACCAAACTTATAGCCCTATATCAGAGATTTCTAACACCCTTGGAATTTCATAAATCGGATTTATAAAACCTGAGATATAGCCGAGCAAATAAGGACTGCCCGTGAAAATGACCATTTTCTGGTCAGATCTGTTTTGGTCCTGATGACCAATTTCCGTTCCGAATTTGGATTGCCGACCTTCATGGAAGTTGTTCCGTTTGGAATGAACCATCTAACTGCCAATTTTCAGCTCTTTTGACCATGTGTAGCATAGAAAACAGTTTGCACTCAAAACTGACCATTTGTGCATTGGCCAGATTTCGTAAGTGATTGTGTTTGGTTCATTTGGGACTGAAGCCTCCAGTTTCAGTTCTGGATGTCTTCATAACAGTTGTTGTTCATCCTTTAAGCTTCGATATGGCATCTCATACGCCTTAATCCGATATTCGTAGCTCAACTTATGATTAAAATAGAAACGAGTGTCAAATCTGCCGTTTCTGCTAACGGCCGTTTCCGTTTCCGTCCGTCATATTTACGTGCGCGCGTGTCGTTTTTGCCGTTTTGCTTGTTTTAGGCACAATAGTAGCCGTTTCCGATATTATGTGACACAATCTCCTATTTCAGACGGTGGTGAGCTGGGCGGAACTGGTGGGGCCCACCACTAGCTGTTCATTTCGATCCGACTTCGTACTTTTGCTATTTCAATTTCTGAGTAAGTATTCAGGCCAGTTTGGTATGTTTTCTTTGCTATGTGTTTGAGATGTGTGAAAAGGGTACTTAGGCGAGGGTGTACTTTATCGCGCTCGACCTAAACCCTAATTTGAATGTATAATTGTACTTGGCATATGTATATGAACCTTTTGGAACCAAAACCCTTGAGCTTGTAGCTCGGGGCGACTTTCGAGTAAAGTTGTGAAGTTTGCAAAGTTTGTGAGTTCGTGGGCCCGATCTAAGACCTGTATGGACCATTCGACCCGGTTAGGGCTTGGTCGAAGTCAGTCCAACTTAGTCTGAGGTCACCAAGTTTGTAGGTTCATGTTATGAACCAATTTTGTGAATCCGGTTCACCGAGAAGGTGACCAAGTTTGTGAACCGAGCTTGCGCAGCAAGTTCAATTTCATTCGCTCGAGCAAGTTTGTGAGGTGACTGGCCAGTGAGGGTGATAAGGTGCTCGGTGGGTGTACAAGCGGGGTTTTACACTAGTATAGTTAAGTTTGTTTGTAATAGTTGGACAATTAGAATGTTTGTATTAGTTTGGGTAGGTTGTATAAGGATCCTCTTTAGGGTCTACCTTTTACTTTTGGTTGTAGTTATAAGAGTGTAATAGTGGATGGTCAGATACTTTTGGGAGATGTAAATAAGTACTCTTTTGATTTTTTTTAGTTTTATTGAGTTAAGTTTTGAGTCCTGGCGCGAGCTAGGCAGACGGCTTGCTGATACCCTCGGGTTCGCCTTTGGGAGAAGTGGGGTCGTCACATGCTGTCTTTCAACTAGAGGGAGCCGCCCGTTCCTGGTGGAATGTCATTCGAATGAAATGGGAAAGAGAACAAACTCCGATGACGTGGGCGAACTTTATGAGGGAATTTAATACCAAGTTTTTCCCTCCTCTAATCCAAGAAAAGAAGGAAGATGAATTTATTCAGCTTCGCCAAGGAACTCAGACCGTAGCCCAGTATGAGAGTCAATTCACTCGGTTGTGTAAGTTTGCGCCCGAACTGATTGTAACTGAACAAAGACGGATAAGGCGATTCATCCAGGGATTAAATGTTGAAATTCAAAAGGATCTGGTGTGAGGACTTGCAAAAACTATTATTTTATGCCTAATTTATGGCTTAATAAATTATTTAATTGGATTTTATTTCCAAGGAATATTTTCTAGTCTTATTAGACCTAAATACATGGTAACGTAACTTCGTTATATTTTTAAAATGATTCGTTTCAAAAAATTAATTTCCTAGAGCGCGTTTCGTAAAAATAGTGAATAGTGCTTGGAGATTTTATCCGCGTAGTAGCACGATAAGCTTGGAATATTGGAGACTTGTACTATGGTCCTAAAATAGGTAATCTTATGAATAAATATTCAAGTGATAGTTAGTAGTGCAATCGTTATAAGAATTTTCCGAAAGTTTCGCGTTATAGCGTTAAATTTGGCGGTACGCGTTTTCACGCGCGCGAATTTATTTGGGAGACTTTAGACCCTTATTTCGGGACAACTAAGAGTGAATAATATTTACATGAATATATATGCATTGGAGGTTTAGTGCACTAGTGAACCAAACGCGCGAGAAAAATCGAGTCCAAACGCATCCTAATTGCACTATTTCAAGTTGACTTTGAGATGCATTTTGCACCACACAATGAATCTTTCTTAGGAAGCCACAATTGAACCAACACTCCTTCTCTCCTCACCTCACTTGGCCGTGCAACAAGAAAGGAGAAGAGCTCTCCATTGTTCTTCATTTTTCATCTTCAATTCATGCACTAAAATTCATCCAAATCACACCAAACTTGGAGACCAATTAGCAAACCACTTGGAGACTATATCTAGCTACGGAGGAGGGGAGCTTTCACGGTTTCTTGGAGCTTCAAGAGGGCCGAAAATTCTGACCTTGCAAACCAAAGGAGTAGGTAATGATCAACCCTTGGATTCTTATCTTTTGGAGATTATATGGCAAGATTAAGCTCATGCATGCCCTTAGTTACTTGATTATGGTGTAAAAATGTGATTGTGGGCTCTTGGAATTCCCACACTTGGGTTGTTGTTGCTGATTTGATGATTGATGGTGATTATATTGTTGGTTTAGTGATTATAATGATGCATTAGTGGTGGGTAATTAGTAGGAACTTCATTGGGTGTAAGAAGCAAAAACTTCCGATTCTACCCCTGTTTTATTCGGCCATTTTAAGGCCAGTTTTTAATGAACTAATGGCTTGAATTGGATGCTTATATGATGTATTAGAGGTGTGAAAAATTTCATTGAAAAATAATGAGGTTTGAATGGGCAAATGAATTTTTTTTAGAAACCAGCAAATCTGGAAAACTGATTCGCGTATGCTCTGACCAGCAGTAGTATTTTGGCTATAACTCTGTCCTCGGATGTCGAAATCATGTGCCGTTGGTGGCGTTTGAAACTAGACATTCCTAGATTTAATTTGGTATATAATGCACGTTCTGATTCTTTGTGAGCAAGCCGAACCAAATGTTTTAAGTTCGCTGTCCTGTTACTCTGTTCTTCTGGAAAGAAGTGTTCAGGCAGCAACTTGATGCCCGAATTTGAACCAGATGGGTGCCGAATTTGGAAATGATTTCTTCTGCGATATTTTAACTCTATGAATGTATTTTCCAACGGCATAAGCCATGCTCGATTTCGAGCTATAATGACTGAGTTGTGACTGAAGCAAGTGGACTGCTCTGTTTTGGAAAACCCTAATCTTTGGACTGGTTTGGAACAAATTCTTGGAGTGAACTTGTTAGTTGATGTTTTTGATATTAAACACTTACCAAAGATATTATGGGTGTATCTTAGACCCTTATTTCACAAATGAACCATGGTTGGATAACTTTCTTGGTTAGACGATTGGAAATTGGGAAATGCAAGTCAAAGGCAGATTGCCTTAGGATTTTTCTTGAACTTTGGTGGGCTAATTAACTACCTTGCCGAAGGTATTTTTCCCCGAAGTTCGATAGAGAGATACTTTCCATATAGTATTGAAATACTGCCAATTTTGGTGCCAATTCAAGTTCGTTTCGATACCCAATTGAATTACTAAAGTTAGAGGTTCAAATCTGGAAAATTCTCATCCAGTCTTGAATTTGCTCAACTTCGGGCTACCGTATCTCGGTGCTCGAAACTCCGATTCTTGATCCGCTTGTTTTGTCATACACCTCACTTGCAACCCTAATTGAGCTGCAAATTTCAGAGGCCGGTTTGCAACGTGTGAATCGTGCCGAATTTTCAAAGTTGGCCGAAATCCAACTTAATTCTGCCATGAAAACCGACCCTGCGTCTTCAAGCTCATTTTTGACCACTTTTCACTTCAATTCATGGAAAAGTGTCTTCTAGGAACTTATAGTACTCTCTCAGAGGGTTCCAACGGTATAAAGTTTTCCAATTCTCGACTTATACCGAGCGAGTTACGATATTTCAAAGATTTAGGATAAAACTGAAATTCTCACTTTTCAAGGCAAAGGAGTTTTTCCAAAACTCTTAATTCTCTTAGTATTATTCAAACGTTTTGCCCTCGATTTTCATGATAAAAACTCAAATAATATTATACCTAATAAAGGGCAAGTTGAACCTCGATTTACGTATAATTGAGGTTCCTTTTTGCAAAATAATTCTTAGATTGTACTAGTGTACAATCTTCTTGATAAGAGGGTTAATTGTATGATTATTCGCTATTAAATTGCCAGGCACGCAAGGAGACCTTCAAGAGGATCTCACCGTGGACACTTGAACTTCCGGAAAATAATTCTTATTGAATTGCTCGGTGAGTGTCAAGTGTGTGAATTTTGATACTTGCTTATTTGTGGGATTTGTTGAAAGTTTTAAAAATAAGGGCGGGTGCGTACTTTATCGCACTCGTTCTAATTTCAAATGAATGAATGAAATGTATTGAATGAATGAATGAAATGCAATGTTATGTCATGAATGCTTATGTCGTTGGAGTGAACCTCCTCGACTTTCAAATGAATGGGGGACGCCCAAACTCATAGGCCGTCCTTAGACTCGAGCCAGCAATGGGCTTGGTCGGGGATTTGGACGAGCCGTGAGATACACATAAGCTCGACCTAATAAGAGGTCTTGCTTGGCATACTCGTTGAGTATCGCCCAATAATGGTCATTGTGGGCCCTTGGGGTGTACGGTGGACGGAGGAAAGTAAGTGGTGATCTACGGAAATGGAAATACCGACCCGGTTGACAGGAGGGTCAATGCGGGAAGGTATACGAATGACAACGGCAGATCAAGTGGAACTTAGCTCCTGAGAGCTACTATATCCTTGAATTGTTTCTGATTACTTTTCCTGTTTGATTGATTGATTATTGAAAAGACATGGCTTTATTTATTAAATCTGGGATTGTTATTTGACTAAGTGCTTGCATGTGTGTTCTTGGCCTCACGAGCATTAGCTCACCCTATAGTTTTGTTTTCCTTAACAGGACCGACTCTTGGAGAGATATGGACAAACCATCCGTTGTAATTTTGTTAAGACTCCTGTTATATATTTTGACTAGGCCCTGGTTTGGGTTGTACTTTTGGAAATTGTAAACTTGAAAAGTTTGGGCCCTGATGTGTACTTTGAATTTGAGTCGTTTCATGATTACCCGATGTACTGGATATACATTAAGTGACTTATTAAGCTTGAACGCTTCCGCATTATTGTATTCATGTTGCTCTCGTCGAAGTGTTTAGTTCGATTTTAAATTGAATGGAAGTGCTTGAGTCCTGGCGTGAGCTGGGCAGGCGTCCGCGGATACCCTTTGGTCCGCCTTAGGGAGATGTAGGGCGTCACAGTTGGTATCAGAGCACTAGGTTAGAGGTCTATATGGGAGACATATTAGATACTCTACCTTTAAGACTCGATATGGGATAACTTAATCCTACCCTAAGTGATACTTGAGGCGAGCTAGCAACTAAGTTAGTCCTACCTCAAGTGATGATTGGGATGAACCAACGATTAAGTTAGGCATGCATTGCAGGATATTGGAACTGACTAGTGATTTAAGTTTCTAACCTGGAAAATATTATTATTGTTATTATTTTTGCAGGGATGGCTGATGGAAACGGAGCCCCGGAAGCTAATGGGAATGGCCATGCGAATGGTCATTACGAGCCCCTTAGGACTATCTACTACCGATCTATAGCAGGAGGAGCTCGTGTACGCTACTCACCCTATGACAGATACCCGCGATGTTTGTGTAGGTTGACTTTCGCCTACCCGAACCATCTAGTGCATGCTCTGGACGACGAGTGTCGTCAGTTGGTGGATGCCAACCGTGATTTACAGGCTGAGGTAGATGAGCTTAGGCAGATGGTTGGCGCTCAGGGTGAGCGGATTGCTGAGCTCGAGGAGGTGCTGGAGGGTGAGGTAGCCACATCTGCAGTGGTTAACGAGGAGCTTCGGGATACTAGGGCTCGACTCGTTAGGTTAGCACGGGATGTCCGTACTCGGGCTTTCGAGATGCTGGTTGATGCTACTAGTCTGGTTGAGAACGCTACTGCGGTGATTCCTGACGATGAGGAGGAGGATCCGGAGGAGGACCCCGAGGAGGAGGTTCCTCCTGATAGCCCTGCTATGGACTAGGATCTTGGTCGTTGACCTCTTTTGACTTTTGACTGGTACAGTTAGGACTAGTTAGGGTGACGCGAGTGCTGAGGCCATTGTATTTTGCATGCTTGTGTGGCCTACTTTTGGGCACTTGTTCTTACTTTAGTCTTCTGTGACTAAAAGTATACTTTTGAGCACCTGTGTGCTATATTTTGTGAATTGTCCCTAACTTGCTAATTGTACAAACTTGACATGCTTATGAATGTAAATTATTGTTAATTTCAATGCTTTCTTGGTTAGTTCTAAATTCGATATAATCCTTGTTTTCTGCTTAAATTAATTTATTTCTTGCACTAGGCACGTTTAGACTAATGGAAGGATTAAGGAGTGGTCGAGGCCGTGGGCGAGCGTCTAGACAGGCCCAACCTCAGGGGGATGACCAGGGATCGGCAACTGGACCGACCCAGGGACAGGAAAACGTTGAGGGTAACCAAGTGGCTACTGCCATCAATAGGATGACTGATATCCTAGAACGTCTAGCGGAGAGACAGGGTCCTGGACCATTTAACCAACTTGGGGGCCAGGATAGAGGAGAGGATAGAGCTCTGGAAAGATTCCTAAAGTTTAACCCGCCTAAGTTTATGGGTGAACCTAACCCCGAAGTAGCGGAGAATTGGTTAGATAGGATGACCAACATATTCGCCGCTCTAGACTATACTGAGGATAGGCGAGTGAACTTTGGTGCTTTTCAATTTGAGGGAGTAGCCCGTGCTTGGTGGGATTTGATAAAAGGAAAATGGAAAAGAGCTCAAACCCCTTGGACTTGGGAGAATTTCGCAAGGGAGTTTAATGAAAAGTTTCTTCCGCCCTTAATTCAAGAGAAGAGGGAGGATGAAGTTATTAAGTTAAAACAAGGAACCCTTACTGTAGCAGAGTATGAAGGGAAGTTCACTAAACTTTCCAAATATGCTCCTGAGCTAGTAGCCAATGAACGGAGAAGGATTAGAAGGTACATACAGGGACTTAATGTGGAACTTCAGGAGGGCCTGGCTGCAGCCCAAATCTCTACTTTTACTGAGGCTTTAGAGAAAGCGCAAAGGGTTGAGAATGCAAGATCTCAAGTGAGGGATTTCCACAATAGAAAAAGGAATTTCCCTAGTCGCACTACTGGGCAGACCAGTAAGTTTGTACACCCTTCTAAAAAGGGAAGAGGGGAAGGAGGAACGAGAATTGCTGGAGCTTCTAGGGGAGCTCTATCTAGGGGAGGTCGTAGCGGGACGACTCAAGCTAGGGGAGCACCATCTGTTGGATAGACTGTGACCCCTCAAGTTACTTGTGGGTATTGTGGTAAATCCAACCACTCTGAGAATGACTGCTGGAGAAAGCTGGGAAAATGCTTGCTGTGTGGGAGCACTGAGCATCAAATCGCGAATTGTCCGAAATCGTTGAAGACAGGGGGAAGCCTGCAGAGGCCTGAAAAATCAACCTCTAAGCAGACCAGTGCCGGAGGGAGTCGACCGAAAATACCGGCTAGGGTCTACGCATTGGACTATCCACAAGCTCCAGATGCGACCGAAGTGGTCGAAGGTACGATTCCAATCTTTCACCGCCTAGCTAGGGTTTTAATTGATCCGGGTGCAACGCACTCTTTTGTAAACCCTGATTTCATGAGTGGAATAGATTTGAAGCCAATTAAGTTACCATATGACTTGGAGGTTAAAACACCCACTGGGGACAAAAGTCTAATTGCTAATCTGGTGTATAAGAATAGTGAAATTTGCGTGAGGGAAAGAAAATTGCTGGCCGATTTGATAGGCTTAGCGATTAAAGGATATGATGTGATCCTAGGGATGGATTGGTTAGCCCGTTATAATGCCCAACTGAATTGTAGGACGAAAATTGTAGAATTGTGTATTCCAGGGGAAGCGACCTTGAAATTGGATGTGAGGGGTAAGTTAGCCTCGTCTGCACTTATTTCGGGAATTCGGGCTAGAAAGTTGTTAAGTAAAGGAGCTCAAGGGTATTTGGCTTTTCTTATTAATACCCCTAACGATAAGGTGAATCTGGAGGACACACCGGTAGTAAAAGAATTTTCTGATGTTTTTCCTGAAGAATTGGAGTCTCTACCTCCGGAACGGGAAATAGCTTTTAAAATTGATTTAGCTCCGGGAACAGCACCTATCTCAAGGACACCATATCGGATGGCTCCAGCTGAATTAAAGGAATTGAAGTTACAATTACAGGATTTGTTGGAACGGGGTTTTATACGAGAGAGTGATTCTCCGTGGGGAGCCCCAGTTTTGTTTGTAAAGAAGAAAGATGGGAGTTTGAGGTTATGTATAGATTATCGAGGCTTAAATGATGTTACGATTAAGAATAAATACCCACTGCCCCACATTGATGAACTGTTTGACCAACTGCAAGGGGCGGTAGTGTTTTCAAAATTGGATCTAAGGCAAGGTTACTATCAATTGAGGATTTTGGAGAAGGACATACCTAAGACTGCTTTTAACTCAAGGTATGGGCACTTCGAGTTTGCAGTAATGCCTTTTGGGTTAACCAATGCACCTGCCGCTTTCATGGATTTAATGCATAGGGTTTTTAAGCCTTACTTGGATCAATTTGTGGTGATCTTCATTGATGACATTTTGGTGTATTCTAAGAATGTGAAAGATCATGAGAAACATTTGAGAATTGTTTTACAAATCTTGAGGGAACATCAGCTATATGCTAAGTTTAGCAAGTGTGAATTCTGGCTAAAGGAAGTGACTTTCCTAGGGCATATAATTTCTAAGGATGGGATTAAAGTGGATCCAGCTAAAGTGGAAGCTGTTTCGAAATGGAAACGACCGGAAAATCCAACGGAAGTTCGGAGTTTTATAGGATTGGCAGGGTATTACCGGAGATTCATCCAGGATTTTTTGAAAATCGCTGGACCTATGACTGAGTTGACCAAGAAAAATGGAAAATTTATTTGGAGTCCTAAGTGTGAAGGAAGTTTTCAGGAGTTGAAAAGACGGTTGACTAGAGCGCCTGTTCTAGCTCTACCAAATGGACATGATAGTTTTGTGGTTTACACCGATGCATCTAAGGAAGGTTTGGGATGTGTTTTGATGCAAAATGATAAAGTGATAGCTTATGCCTCTAGAAAATTGAAGCCGCATGAAGGAAACTATCCGACCCATGATTTGGAGTTAGCGGCTGTGGTCTTTGCTTTGAAGAAATGGAGACACTATTTATACGGAGTGACATTTGAGGTTTTTACAGATCACAAAAGCCTTAAGTACTTATTTTCTCAGAAGGAGCTGAATTTGAGGCAACGTAGATGGATGGAATTTCTGGAAAATTATGACTGCATTATTAAGTACCATCCTGGGAAGGCCAATGTAGTGGCCGATGCTTTGAGCCGTCAGGTACAAATGGCTGGATTGATGGTTAAGGAATTTCGATTGTTGGAAGAAGTTAGCTATTGGAATCCTCGATTAGAACCAAGGAAAGTGATTTTGGGGAATATTGTGATAACCTCCACTTTATTGGGACGTATTAAGGAATCTCAGGAAAAGGACCCTGAAATGCAAAAGTTGGTGGAGAAAGTCAAGATGGGAGACCAGACCGATTTCACTTTGGGATCAGATGGAATATTAAGATTTCGAAATCGGGTGGTTATGCCAAAGGATGAAGGGCTTAGAAAAGAAATTTTGGAAGAGGCACACTGATCAAAGTTTACAGTACATCCAGGAGGGAATAAAATGTACCAAGACTTGAAGAGTCTATATTGGTGGAAAAATATGAAGAAGGAAATTGCCCAATTTGTTCAGACATGCTTGGTTTGTCAACAGGTTAAAGCCGAACATCAGAAACCATCTGGGCTTTTGCAACCTCTAGAAATACCTGAGTGGAAATGGGAAAATATTACCATGGATTTTGTATCAGGCTTACCAAGGACATAGAGAGGCCATGATGCCATTTGGGTGATAGTAGATAGGTTGACTAAATCGGCTCATTTTCTGCCGATTAATATGAAATATCCATTGGAGAAATTGGCCAGATTGTACTTGGATGAGATCATCAGACTACATGGTATACCTGTGAGTATTGTGTCGGATAGGGATCCAAGATTTGTTTCGAGGTTTTGGCAAAAGATGCAAGAAGTGTTGGGGACTAAGTTGAACTTTAGTACCACCTATCATCCCCAGACTGATGGACAATCTGAAAGAACAATTCAAACTCTTGAGGACATGTTGAGGACTTGTGTACTGGATTTTGGAGAGAATTGGAGTAAGTTTTTGACTTTAGTGGAATTTGCTTATAACAATAGTTTCCACTCTTCTATTCAAATGGCTCCGTATGAGGCACTTTATGGTCGGAAGTGTAGATCCCCAATTTGTTGGGATGAAGTAGGTGAACGGAAAATCTTAGACACGACTACTGTATCTTGGATTGAGGAGGCTAATGAAAAGGTGAAATTGGTACGGCAAAGAATTCAAACCGCTCAGAGTAGACAAAAAAGTTATGCCGACAATCGGAGAAAGGATTTGGAGTTCACTGTTGGAGATATGGTATTTCTCAAGATTACGCCTTTAAAAGCAAGTTTGATGTCCGGAAAAGGGAAGAAACTACAACCAAGGTTTGTAGGGCCTTATAAGATTATTCAGCGAGTTGGGAATGTAGCCTATAAGCTGGAATTACCACCGAGTTTATCTCGTATCCATAACGTGTTTCATGTGTCCATGCTTAAGAAGTATCATCCAGACCCCTCTCATGTTTTACAACCGGAGAATATTGAGATTGATGAAACCCTGACCTATGAGGAGAGACCGGTAAAACTTCTGGATCGAAAGTTGAAGGAATTGAGGAACAAGCATATACCACTAGTGAAAGTTTTATGGAAGAACCATGGAGTAGAGGAAGCAACATGGGAAGTTGAAGAGACAATCAGGGAAAAGTATCCAGACTTGTTCATCGACCAAGGTAAATTTCGAGGACGAAATTTTCTTAAGGGGGAGAGGATGTGAGGACTCGCAAAAACTATTATTTTATGCCTAATTTATGGCTTAATAAATTATTTAATTGGATTTTATTTCCAAGGAATATTTTTTAGTCTTATTAGACCTAAATACATGGTAACGTAACTTCGTTATATTTTTAAAATGATTCGTTTCAAAAAATTAATTTCCTAGAGCGCGTTTCATAAAAATAGTGAATAGTGCTTGGAGATTTTATCCGCGTAGCAGCACGATAAGCTTGGAATATTGGAGACTTGTACTATGGTCCTAAAATAGGTAATCTTATGAATAAATATTCAAGTGATAGTTAGTAGTGCAATCGTTATAAGAATTTTCCGAAAGTTTCGCGTTATAGCGTTAAATTTGGCGGTACGCGTTTTCACGCGCGCGAATTTATTTGGGAGACTTTAGACCCTTATTTCGGGACAACTAAGAGTGAATAATATTTACATGAATATATATGCATTGGAGGTTTAGTGCACTAGTGAACCAAACGCGCGAGAAAAATCGAGTCCAAACGCATCCTAATTGTACTATTTCAAGTTGACTTTGAGATGCATTTTGCACCACACAATGAATCTTTCTTAGGAAGCCACAATTGAACCAACACTCCTTCTCTCCTCACCTCACTTGGCCGTGCAACAAGAAAGGAGAAGAGCTCTCCATTGTTCTTCATTTTTCATCTTCAATTCATGCACTAAAATTCATCCAAATCACACCAAACTTGGAGACCAATTAGCAAACCACTTGGAGACTATATCTAGCTACGGAGGAGGGGAGCTTTCACGGTTTCTTGGAGCTTCAAGAGGGCCGAAAATTCTGACCTTGCAAACCAAAGGAGTAGGTAATGATCAACCCTTGGATTCTTATCTTTTGGAGATTATATGGCAAGATTAAGCTCATGCATGCCCTTAGTTACTTGATTATGGTGTAAAAATGTGATTGTGGGCTCTTGGAATTCCCA
Organism: Coffea arabica; assembly: GCF_036785885.1. Taxonomy (NCBI): domain Eukaryota; kingdom Viridiplantae; phylum Streptophyta; class Magnoliopsida; order Gentianales; family Rubiaceae; genus Coffea; species Coffea arabica. The sequence goes on along the minus strand of NC_092316.1, from coordinate 29,502,092 downwards.
CACTTGGGTTGTTGTTGCTGATTTGATGATTGATGGTGATTATATTGTTGGTTTAGTGATTATAATGATGCATTAGTGGTGGGTAATTAGTAGGAACTTCATTGGGTGTAAGAAGCAAAAACTTCCGATTCTACCCCTGTTTTATTCGGCCATTTTAAGGCCAGTTTTTAATGAACTAATGGCTTGAATTGGATGCTTATATGATGTATTAGAGGTGTGAAAAATTTCATTGAAAAATAATGAGGTTTGAATGGGCAAATGAATTTTTTTTAGAAACCAGCAAATCTGGAAAACTGATTCGCGTATGCTCTGACCAGCAGTAGTATTTTGGCTATAACTCTGTCCTCGGATGTCGAAATCATGTGCCGTTGGTGGCGTTTGAAACTAGACATTCCTAGCTTTAATTTGGTATATAATGCACGTTCTGATTCTTTGTGAGCAAGCCGAACCAAATGTTTTAAGTTCGCTGTCCTGTTACTCTGTTCTTCTGGAATGAAGTGTTCAGGCAGCAACTTGATGCCCGAATTTAAACCAGATGGGTGCCGAATTTGGGAATGATTTCTTCTGTGATATTTTAACTCTATGAATTTATTTTCCAACGGCGTAAGCCATGCTCGATTTCGAGCTATAATGACTGAGTTGTGACTGAAGCAAGTGGACTGCTCTGTTTTGGAAAACCCTAATCTTTGGACTGGTTTGGAACAAAATCTTGGAGTGAACTTGTTAGTTGATGTTTTTGATATTAAACACTTACCAAAGATATTATGGGTGTATCTTAGACCCTTATTTCACAAATGAACCATGGTTGGATAACTTTCTTGGTTAGACGATTGGAAATTGGGAAATGCAAGTCAAAGGCAGATTGCCTTAGGATTTTTCTTGAACTTTGGTGGGCTAATTAACTACCTTGCCGAAGGTATTTTTCCCCGAAGTTCGATAGAGAGATACTTTCCATATAGTATTGAAATACTGCCAATTTTGGTGCCAATTCAAGTTCGTTTCGATACCCAATTGAATTACTAAAGTTAGAGGTTCAAATCTGGAAAATTCTCATCCAGTCTTGAATTTGCTCAACTTCGGGCTACCGTATCTCGGTGCTCGAAACTCCGATTCTTGATCCGCTTGTTTTGTCATACACCTCACTTGCAACCCTAATTGAGCTGCAAATTTCAGAGGCCGGTTTGCAACGTGTGAATCGTGCCGAATTTTCAAAGTTGGCCGAAATCCAACTTAATTCTGCCATGAAAACCGACCCTGCGTCTTCAAGCTCATTTTTGACCACTTTTCACTTCAATTCATGGAAAAGTGTCTTCTAGGAACTTATAGTACTCTCTCAGAGGGTTCCAACGGTATAAAGTTTTCCAATTCTCGACTTATACCGAGCGAGTTACGATATTTCAAAGATTTAGGATAAAACTGAAATTCTCACTTTTCAAGGCAAAGGAGTTTTTCCAAAACTCTTAATTCTCTTAGTATTATTCAAACGTTTTGCCCTCGATTTTCATGATAAAAACTCAAATAATATTATACCTAATAAAGGGCAAGTTGAACCTCGATTTACGTATAATTGAGGTTCCTTTTTGCAAAATAATTCTTAGATTGTACTAGTGTACAATCTTCTTGATAAGAGGGTTAATTGTATGATTATTCGCTATTAAATTGCCAGGCGCGCAAGGAGACCTTCAAGAGGATCTCACCGTGGACACTTGAACTTCCGGAAAATAATTCTTATTGAATTGCTCGGTGAGTGTCAAGTGTGTGAATTTTGATACTTGCTTATTTGTGGGATTTGTTGAAAGTTTTAAAAATAAGGGCGGGTGCGTACTTTATCGCACTCGTTCTAATTTCAAATGAATGAATGAAATGTATTGAATGAATGAATGAAATGCAATGTTATGTCATGAATGCTTATGTCGTTGGAGTGAACCTCCTCGACTTTCAAATGAATGGGGGACGCCCAAACTCATAGGCCGTCCTTAGACTCGAGCCAGCAATGGGCTTGGTCGGGGATTTGGACGAGCCGTGAGATACACATAAGCTCGACCTAATAAGAGGTCTTGCTTGGCATACTCGTTGAGTATCGCCCAATAATGGTCATTGTGGGCCCTTGGGGTGTACGGTGGACGGAGGAAAGTAAGTGGTGATCTACGGAAATGGAAATACCGACCCAGTTGACAGGAGGGTCAATGCGGGAAGGTATACGAATGACAACGGCAGATCGAGTGGAACTTAGCTCCTGAGAGCTACTATATCCTTGAATTGTTTCTGATTACTTTTCCTGTTTGATTGATTGATTATTGAAAAGACATGGCTTTATTTATTAAATCTGGGATTGTTATTTGACTAAGTGCTTGCATGTGTGTTCTTGGCCTCACGAGCATTAGCTCACCCTATAGTTTTGTTTTCCTTAACAGGACCGACTCTTGGAGAGATATGGACAAACCATCCGTTGTAATTTTTTTAAGACTCCTGTTATATATTTTGACTAGGCCCTGGTTTGGGTTGTACTTTTGGAAATTGTAAACTTGAAAAGTTTGGGCCCTGATGTGTACTTTGAATTTGAGTCGTTTCATGATTACCCGATGTACTGGATATACATTAAGTGACTTATTAAGCTTGAACGCTTCCGCATTATTGTATTCATGTTGCTCTCGTAGAAGTGTTTAGTTCGATTTTAAATTGAATGGAAGTGCTTGAGTCCTGGCGTGAGCTGGGCAGGCGTCCGCGGATACCCTTTGGTCCGCCTTAGGGAGATGTGGGGCGTCACATCTGGCGGTAGCCCAACTTAATGCCTTTAGTGATGCGGTGGAGAAGGCCCAGCGCGTTGAAACTGCAAGGTTACAAGTTAGAAACTCCCAAGCAAGAAAAAGGGGCTTTCCGGGGAGCAGCTCAGAACAAGCGGATAATAGTACAATCCCTAAAGTTCGAAAGGGAAACGGGGAAGTACGGCTACCTGGGTGACAGGTGGTGTTCCACAGGGGGGATCAGTCTCTGCTACTCATGGTTCCTGTGGATATTGTGGAGGGCCAAATCATACTGAAACCAATTGCTGGAAGAAAGAAGGAAAATGCTTGCGCTATGGAAGCGCTGAACATCGGATTGCTAACTGTCCAGCTCGCCTGCGCGAGCGGAGAGGAACTCCGCCACCAACCAAGACCAACTCTCAGCAACCCGCCAAGACCAACCCTGGACAGTCGAAAGGAGAAGGGACTGGAACGAAAGTACCGGCTCGAGTATATTACATGGAGCATCATCAGGTCCCTGACTCGTCTGAGGACGACGTAGAAGGTATGGTCTGTGGGGTACCTTAGATTTGATAGATTCCGTTGATAAGAAAATTTCGAAAATGAAATTTCTTTAAGGGGGAGAGAGTGTGAGGACCCGTAGTTTTCTTAATTTCTAGGGTTTTAATTTCTTTTAATTACACGTTTTTCCACCTTTTCTTTATTCAAAAAAAAGATTGTGCAAATAAATTTTATGAGTAAATATAGTTTTTAAATGATTTTTCTAGTATCGGTTAGTTTTTGAGAAATTATGAGCGTATATCGGATGTGGGACCCGCTAGTGCGGAAAATTCGGAAAATTTCGGCCAACTAGGTTAAGTTTTGTATACTGGGTTTAATTTATCAGGTGTTAAGAGATGATTAGAGGATACCTAGATGGACTATCATTGGAGAGACAAAAGGATAGAGTTACATTAAAAAGGGTGACAAGTGTCACCTTCCTATTCAACGTTATTTGGAAAGCTAAGAGGACTAGTAGCTCTCTCTCTCTTGTTTCTAAGGTGAGTTGTGAAGAACCACCCTCCTCCCTTAATTGATGCTTAAATCATGATTAGTGGTGGTATGAGATGCAATATTATGGATTATTTCTTGATTTGTGATTGAAGTGATGAAGTTTTATTATTTTTGGGGATTTTTCTGTTTTAATATGAACATGATTGTGTGGCTATCTATGATGATTGGAAATGGTATATAATGACTCTAGGAAGTGGAAAAAGTGATTAATTGCAACCAATTTCTGGTTTGGAAGAAATTTCAGAAAATTAGGGTTCTTGAGGGAGCATTCTGTCCGAATTTTTAGCTCCTAGTTAGAGGCCGAATTGATCTTAGATTAAAACATGAAAGTTGTAGGGAATGATATTTTAGAGGTGCCTACAAAATTTCAGGTCAATCAGAGTAGTGTAGAATGAGAAAAGTCAAAATTACCCTTGCTGTCCTGGTTTTATCCGAATGTAAGAATTGCGCCTGTAATTGGTTGTTTTGGCTGGAATTGCTTCCAAATTGGTTGTTGAGTCCTTCTGATGAAATTTATCCCTGTTTCTTAGCTTTCAGCTGGTTTTGGAATTTCTGTATTTGGACTTGGAGAGCCTGAGTTATGATGTTTCCGCTAGAATGCGTTTTGGTGAATCTGTTTTACATTTTTGATGTAGTATCTTGCATTTTTGACCTGTTTGCACTCAAAACGGGGTTGAGTGACCTTCTGTGATGTTGTAGCCCTGTCTTTCAGCTTCGAAATGGTGGGTCTTGCACCCTCATCCAATAATCGTAGTGAAATTGGTGCCATTACCGCGAAATGAGGTCAAAAACTGTTTTTTTTCAGGGCTAAAGCTAATTCCATTTCCGGATTTTTTCTGGTTTTCTCTAATGCTTATGTATACTTATGGAACCTTATTTTGGTAGTTTGGCATTGATTTATGACTCGTTATCGAATCTCATTGTACTTGTTTGCATGTTTTAGGGCTTAACTTTCATTTCCGGACTTTTCCCTAGCTTGAGTTGTACTTGTACTACTTCGAGCCTACTAAACGACTATTGAATGAACTTATGTTATGTGTGACTTTGGGACTGGCTGAGGACAATAATGAAGCCATGATAGCTTGAAAAGTAAGCAAATTTAGGGGAAGTGCTGTCCAATTTTTTCTAGGCCGATTGGTTCCTTTAAGTTTGAATTGGCTTGTGATAGAAATGAAGGGCTTTTGGGTTGTTGAACCTAGGTCTTCATGTTACCTTTTTGTTCCCAAAAATCATGTTTTGTACCCTTGCATTAGTAATTATTTGGCGAGGCATACGACTAGTAGCCGAGCCTCACATGTGCATTTTGTTTACGCGATTCTGGATGTAAAACCTTCAATTGGTTTACTTTGATTATTTTAGAGTTTCTTGGCGATTAAAGCCAATCCGAAGTGAAAACTTTTGAGGTATCTGTACTTGAACCGGTGAGTGTACCACTCCCCTCCATTGTTGTTTAACTTGATTTCTGCTCTGCAATCTGTTTAATTTGTTTGAGACGAGGGTGTACTTTATCACACTCGTTCTCTTGTTTGTTCATATGCCGATTTTGGTGTCAATCTGAATCTGTATCTGTATCTGATATCTGTATCTGTATCTGTATCTGTTCGGACGTCGTTTGGAAACTTGTAACCAACGACCTTTCTGTGACCTATGAGCTCAAACCCTGTGGCTAAGTTATTCGAGTCGGGCCGGTACGGGCCTGGACGATTAGATAACGAACCACGGTAGTCTGTTTTGGGATCTTTGGGTATTGAGACCCTTGATTCCGGTATACTCGAGTATTACCATTTCTGTTTCTGTTGAGGTGAGCGGGCCCGGTAAAGGGGTGTTTGGTGGACGGAATTTGGTGTGAAGTGGGGTCTACGGACGTGTTGGTTCTATATGCGTTGACGGAGAGTCAACCGACTTGGATCAAGTACTGCGCTGGAAAGCTGGCTCCTGAGAGCCACCTGTATCCTTCCTATTTGAGTTCTTGTGTTTACCTGTCTTACTTTATAGCGAGCATGTGTCTCTGATTTGTATAACGTGAAATGCCTGATTTTTCTGCTACATGTTTGGTACCTCATTGGGCGTAAGCTCACCCCCTCCTCGTTATCTTTGTTTTCCTTACAGGAACCTCTTTTGGAAATCATGATTTTGAGAAGCGAGTTGAGCTAGTTAGAAAATCTTGTGTTCTTTTGTATAGCTCCTCGAGATTGAGCAAACTCTAAATGTATTTCGTTTCACTGGTTCCATTTGAATTGTAAACCTAGTGACATGTATATATGAAAGCGTTTTCCCCATGTTTAAGCTTGGCGGTCTTCAATCGTTCATTTCTTTTGGGTCCTATCTCGCGTAATATCGGATTTGTGTGATTCGACTCCGTAGTCCTGGCGAGAGTTGGGCAGGCGGTCCGCCGAACCCTTTGGTTCGCCTTAGGGTGAGGTGGGGCTGTCACAATACCTCTGGAGAAGCTAGTAAAAGTGCACAGCTTTCCAAAATGGGAAGAGGAGTGGGAGGACCGAGGACTGTCGGACCTTCGAGAGGAGCTTTACCTAGAGGAGGTCGTTGTGAGAACCCCTAATTTTTCCAATTTCTAGGTTTTATTATATTTCTAGGTTTTCTTATTTTCAATGATTTGTTTTCTGCACTTTCTGTATCCGGAAAATTTTCTAGATAAATTTTATGAGTAAATATAATTTTTAGATGATTTTTCTAGTATTGATAGGTTTTGAGAAATTAAGAGTGAATACCGGACGTGGGACCCACTAGTGCGAAAAGTTCGGCAATTTTCGGCCAACTAGGTTAAGTTTGGGATACTGTATTTAATTTACCAGGTGTTAAGGGATAAGTAGAGGATGTTATTTGGATTGGTGTGAGAGGGAACAAAGAGATAGAGATTCATTAATTAGGTGACAAGTGTCACCATTTGGTTGGATTGACTTGTATGACCACTATTCATGTCTTTACCAAATTAATATCAAAATTGACCAAAAATTTTCTTATTTTCTTCTCTCCTTGGCCGATTCTCTTCAAGCAACAAAAGGGAAAGAAAAACTCTCCAAACTCTTGCTTCAATCTTGCTCAAATTCAACTAATCAACCGTTTAATCTTGTTTTTGTTCCATAGAAACCCTTAAGGGAGTGATAGTGAGTTGTTTTGTGAAGTAATTTGGAAGATTTAAGTGCAAGGTTGCTCCATTCCTTTGGGTATCAAGGTGAGTAGTGAAGAAACTCCTTTTCTCTTTCCAATAATGCTTAATGAGCAACCTAAGTGAGTTAAAGTGATGATCTTTGGTGTTATTTCATGATTTTGGTTGAGATTGATGACACTTTCTATTTAATTAGGATTTTTCTGTTTTCATATGATTATTATTATGTGGTTATGTATGATGATTGGAAATGATATTTGAGGAAGCTAGGAGGTGGAAAAAGTGATTAATTGCAAGAAATTTCTGTTTTGGAAGAAAATTGAAAAAAACTAGGGTTCCTTGTTCTTCATTCTGTCCGAAATTTTAGGTCCTAGTTAGAGGCCGAATTGGCCTTGGCTTAAAACATGAAAGTTGTAGGGAATGACATTTTAGAGGTGCTTACAAAATTTCAGGTCAATCGGAGTAGTGTAGAGTGAGATAAGTCAAAATTACTATTGCTGTTCTGGTTTTACCCGAAATCGAGATTTGCGACAGTAATTGGGTGTTTTGGTCTGAATTGCTTCCGAATTGGTTGTTGAGGCCTTCTGATGAAATTTAGCCCTGTTTCTTAGCTTTCAGTTGGTTTTGGAATTTCTGGATTTGGACTTGTAGAGCCTGAGTTATGATGTTTCCGCTAGAATGCATTTTGGTGAATCTGTTTTACGTTTTTGATGTGGTATCTTGCATTTTTGACCTGTTTTCACTCAACACTGGGTTGAGTGACCTTCTGTGATGTTGTAGCCCTGTCTTTTAGCTTCGAAATGGTGGGTCTTACACCTTCATCCGATAATTCTAGGGCATTTGGTGCCATTACCGTAAAAAGAGGTCAAAAACTGTTTTTTCAAGGCCAAAGCTAATTGCATTTCCGAATTTTCTGGTTTTCTCTAATGTTTGTATATGTTTATGGAACCCTATTGGGGTCATATTTGGCATTGATTTATGATTCGTTATCGAGTCTCATTGTACTTGTTTACATGTTTTAAGGCTTACTCTTATTCCGGTCATTTCCTAGCTAACTTTTGTACTTGTACTACTTTGAGCCTAGTGAACGGCTTTTGGGAAATGAGATGAATTTTGTGTGAGATGTTGGGACTGATTTGAGGAAATAATGAAGCCATGATGGCTAGAACATAGGTAAAAACAAGGGATATGCTGCCGAAATTTTACTTGAAGGCTAGTTGGATTTACTTGTGATTTGAGCAAAGGGCTTTTGGGTTGTTTGCGCCTAGGTCTTCATGTTACCTTTTCGTTTCCAAGAAAATCATGTTTTCCACCATTGCATTAGTATTCATTTGGCAAGGCGTACGACGTGTAGTCGAGCCTCACTTGTACATTCCGTTTACTCGATTTTGGATATGAAACCTTCAATTAGTTTACTTTGATTATTTTAGGGTTTCTTGGCGATTAAGGCCAATCTAAAGTGAAAACTTTTGAAGTTGAGCCGGTGAGTGTACCACTCCCCTCCATTGCTGTTTAACTTTAGGGTGTACTTTATCACACTCGTTCTCTTGTCTGTTCATATGTCAATTTTGGTGTCAATCTGTATCTGTATCTGATATCTGTATCTGTATCTGTATCTGTATCTGTTCGGACGTCGTTTGGAAACTTGTAACCAACGACCTTTCTGTGACCTATGAGCTCAAATCCTGTGGCTAAGTTATTCGAGTCGGGCCGGCAAGGGCCTGGACGATTAGATAACGAACCACGGTAGTCTGTTCGGGGATTTTTGGGTATTGAGACCTTTGATTCCGGTATACTCGAGTATTACCATTTCTGTTTCTGTTGAGGTGAGCGGGCCCGGTAAAGGGGTGTTTGGTGGACGGAATTCGGTGTAAAGAGGGGTCTACGGACGCGTTGGTTCTGTATACGTTGACGGAGAGTCAACTGGTTTGGATCAAGTACTGCGCTGGAAATTTGGCTCCTGAGAGCCACTCGTATCCTTCTGATTTGAATCATTGGTTCCTTTGCTTTACATCTGGCATGTGTACTTGATTTGCTAAACGTGAAATGCCATGATTTTATTGCTATCTGTTTGGTACCTCATTGAGCGCAAGCTCACCCCTTTCTGTTTCCTTTTATTTTCCTTACAGGAAAATAAACACTTTTGGACTGGATTTGACAAAAGGCTGCCAAATTGAGCTAGTTGAACATATCTTTTTTATAGCTCATGTATTAAAATCCTAAATATACTTTTGGGGCGTTTTCTCTTTTGATTTGGCAAACCGTGTATATATATTAACTTTTGAAAACTTTTGCATGTCATTTTGATTTGTAAACGCTAAAGTTCAGATGTGAATGTTTGTTAGCTATTTCGGTTGGGTTCTGACGGGTCGGTTACTATTCATGACCGACTCCGGATTTCATTTTTTTTATTTTGGGTTATTTTACCATTTTGACTTGTTTGCGCTCGTTTGTAAGTTCCGGATCGCAATAGATAGTTCTAGTCTACATCGTTAGTCCTGGCGAGAGTTGGGCAGGCGACCCGCCAAACCCTCTGGTTCGCCTTAGGGGGAGGTGGGGCCGTCACAGTCGTAGTGGACTGACACAGGCAAGGAGAGCGCCTTCTAGTGGTTCACCAGTGACCCCTCAAGTTACGTGTGGGTACTACGGAAAAACCAACCATTCTGAAAATGGCTGTTGGAGGAAGTCTGGGAAGTGCTTGGCCTGCGGTAGTACCGAGCACCAGTTCGCGAACTGTACAAACCAAATGAAAATGGGAGGTGATACCCAGAGACCCGAAAAGTCTGCCTCTAAACAAACCAGTACCGAAGGGAGCCGACCGAAAGTACCGGCTAGGGTTTATGCACTGGATTATCAACAAGTTCCTGAGGCGACTGAGGTGGTAGAATGTACAATCCCAATCTTTCACCGTTTAGTTAGGGTTTTAATTGATCCACGTGCTACACATTCTTTTGTAAACCCTAACTTCTTGAGTGGGATAGACTTGAAGCCAATTAAGTTACCATATGATCTAGAGGTTAAAACGCCTACTGGGGATCAAAGTCTAATTGCTAACTTGGTGTACAGAGATTGTGAAGTCTGGATTGGGGAACGAAAATTATTGGCTGATTTGATAGGTTTGACGATTAAGGGATATGATGTAATCTTGGGGATGGATTGGTTAGCCCGTTATAATACTCAGTTAAACTGTAGGACGAAGATTGTAGAGTTGCATATTCCAAGAGAAGCAACCCTGAAACTAGATATAAGGGGTAAATTAGATTCGTCTACACTTATCTCAGGGATCCGGGTTAAAAAGTTGTTAAGTAAAGGAGCTCAAGGATATGTGGCTTTCCTTATCAACACCCCTAGTGATAAGATGAATTTGGAAGACATGCCTGTAGTAAAAGAATTTTCTGAAATTTTTCCTGAAGAATTGGAATCCCTACTCGCGGAATGGGAAATAGCCTTTAAGATCGATGTAACTCCGGGAGTAGCCCCTATTTCTAAGACGCCATATCGAATGGCCCCAACCGAATTGAAGGAGTTGAAATTGCAACTACAAGATTTGTTAGAACAGGATTTTATACGGAAAAGTGATTCGCCGTGGGGAGCCCCAGTTTTGTTTGTTAAGAAGAAGAACGGGAGTCTGAGACTGTGTATAGACTACCGAGACTTGAATGATGTTACAATTAAGAATAAATACCCGTTGCCCCATATTGATGATTTATTTGACCAATTGCAAGGGGCGGTATTATTCTCGAAGTTGGATTTGAGACAGGGCTACTATCAATTGAGGATTTTGGAGAAGGATATACCTAAGACTGCTTTTAACTCGAGATATGGGCATTTTGAGTTTGCCGTGATGCCATTTGGGTTAACAAATGCACCTGCCGCTTTCATGGATTTAATGCATAGGGTTTTTACGTCTTATTTGGATCAATTTGTGGTAGTGTTCATTGATGAAATTTTGGTATATTCTAAGAATGTGAAAGAGCATGAAAAACACCTGAGGATTGTTTTATAAACTTTGAGGGAACACCAATTATATGCTAAGGCCTTGTTTGGATTGCTTGTTTCCGTCGGAAAATATTGTTGTTTTCCGTGATCACATTTTCCTATCACCTTTTTCCCTCACATATATCAAATCGCTACAGTAATTTTTCCATGAAAAATGACGGAAAATGCAATCCAAACGCAACCTAAGTTTAGCAAGTGTGAATTCTGGTTAAAAGAAGTGACTTTCTTAGGGCATATAATCTCTAAGGATGGGATTAAAGTGGATCCAACTAAGGTTGAAGCTGTTTCAAAGTGGAAAAGACTGGAAAACCAAACGAAAGTTTGAAGTTTTATAGGATTGACAGGGTATTACCGGAGATTCATCCATGATTTTTTAAAAATTGCTGGATCTATGACTGAATTGACCAAGAAAAATGGAAAGTTTCTATGGAGTCCCAAGTGTGAGAAAAGTTTTCAGGAGTTGAAAAGACGGTTGACAAGAGCACCTGTGTTAGCTCTACCAAGTGGACAGGATAGTTTTGTGGTTTACACAGATGCTTCTAAGGAAGGATTGGGGTCTAATGCAAAATGACAGAGTAATAGCATATGCCTCTAGGAAATTGAAACCGCATGAAGGGAATTACCCGACTCATGATTTGGAGTTAGCAGCTGTGGTCTTTGTTTTGAAGAAATGGAGGCATTATCTGTACGGGGTGACATTTGAAGTTTTTACAAACCACAAAAGCCTTAAGTACTTATTTTTTCAAAAGGATCTGAATTTGAGGCAACGTAGATGGATGAAATTTCTGGAGGACTATGATTGTACGATTAAATATCATCCCGGAAAAGTCAATGTAGTGGCTGATGCTTTGAGCCGTCAAGTGCAAGTAGCCGGATTGATGGTTAAGGAATTTCAATTGTTGGAAGAAATTAGTTATTAGAATTCTCGACCCGAACCGAGGAAGGTCATTTTGGGGAATATTGTAGTGAATTCTACTTTGTTGGAACGCATTAAGAAAACTCAAGAAAAGGACATTGAAGTGCAAAAGTGGGTGGAAAAGGTTAAAATGGGAGACAAGACGGATTTTAATTTGGGGTCAAATGGAATATTGAGATTTCGGAATCGAATAGTAGTGCCAAAGGATAAAGGACTTAAGAAGGAAATCTTAGAAGAGGTGCACCAATCGAAGTTTACGATACATCCTGGAGGGAATAAAATGTACCAGGATTTGAAAAGTCTTTAGTGGTGGGAGAATATGAAGAAGGAGATTGCCCAATTTGTCCGAACATGCTCAGGTTGCTAATAGGTTAAGACCGAACATCAGAAACCGTCGGGACTTTTGCAACCCTTGGAGATATCTGAGTGGAAATGGGAAAACATTACCATGGATTTTGTATCGGGATTGCCAAGAACACAAAGAAACCATGATGCTATTTGGGTGATAGTGGATAGATTAACTAAATCGGCCCATTTTCTACCGATTAATATGAAATACCCGTTAGAGAAGCTGGCCAAGTTGTATTTGGATGAGATCATTAGGTTGCATGGAATATCTGTAAGTATCGTGTCCGATAGGGATCCAAGATTTGTTTCGAGATTCTAGCAAAAGATGTAAGAGGTATTGGGGACTAAGTTGAACTTTAGTACCACTTATCATCCCAGACTGTTGGACAATCTGAGAGGACAATTTTAACTTTTGAGGACATGTTAAGGACTTGTGTTCTGGATTTTGGAGAGAGTTGGAATAAGTTTTTGACTTTAGTGGAATTTGCTTACAACAATAGTTTCCACTCTTCTATTCAGATGGCCCCGTATGAGGCACTTTATGGTTGGAAATGTAGGTCTCCAATTTGTTGGGACGAAATAGATGAACGGAAAATCTTAGACCCGACCACAGTATCTTGGATTGAAGAAGCTAATGAAAAAGTAAGGTTGGTACGCCAAAGAATTTAGACCGCCCAGAGCCGCCAAAAGAGTTATGCTGATAATCAGAGAAAGGATTTAGAATTTGCGGTTAGAGATCTAGTGTTTCTCAAGGTCACACCGTTGAAAGCAAGTTTGCTGTCTAGAAAGGGAAAGAAGTTACAACCAAGGTTTGTAGGACCTTATAAGGTTATTCAGCGTGTGGGGAATGTAGCATACAAATTGGAATTGCCGCCGAGTTTATCTCGAATCTATAATATATTTCATGTGTTTATGCTTAAAAAGTACCACCCAGACCCTTCACATGTTTTACAACCAGAGAGTATTGAAATTGATGAGACCTTAACCTAGGAGAAACCGGTTAAGCTTCTGGATAGGAAGGTGAAGGAATTGAGGAACAAGCAGATACCACTAGTAAAAGTTTTTTGGAGGAACCACGGAGTTGAGGAAGCAACATGGGAAGTTGAAGAAACGATCAGAGAGAAGTATCCAGACTTGTTTGCCAATCAAGATAAAATTTCGAGGACGAAATTCTCTTAAGGGGGAGAGGATGTGAGGATTAAAAAAAAACCATTATTTTTAAATCCCTATTTTTGGCTAAATTAATTATTTATTTGAATTTTTACCACGAATAATATTTTCTAGCCTTATTAGACTTAAGTACATGGTATTATAGCTTCGATATATTTTTAAAGTGTCCCGTTTCAAAAATTATTTTTCTTAGAAGCTTGTTTAGTGAAAAAGTGAAAACGCGTTTGGAAAATTTTAACCGATTGAGAGTACAATAAGTTTGGAAAATTGGAGACTTGTACAATGGTCCTAAAATAGGTAATTTTATGTTTAAGTACTCAAGTGATAGTTAATAGTACAATTGTTATAGGGATTTCTTGAAAGTTTCGCGTTATCGCGCTTAAATTGGTGGTACGCGTTTTCACACGTGCGATTTTAATTGAGGGGTTTTAGACCCTTATTTTGGAACAATTAAGAGTGAATAATATTTGTATGAGTATAAGTGTACTAGAGGTTTAGTGCACTAACGAAACGAACGCGAAAGGAATTGAGCACGAAACGCGCGCTACACTATTCAAAGTTGACTTTTGTACACACAAGCTACCATTCATTAAGCTTCTCTAAGAAGCTTCAAAAAAAAATCAGTTTTCCTCTCGCTTCCTCACCAAAAACTGCCGGCCACCACCCTCCTCTCTCAAGACTCCATTGCTATTCATTTCTTCTTCACAAAACCTCACAAAAACTCACCCAATTCACACAAAAATTGGAGAACACTTAACTCTACACTAGAGGATCATCTTAAACTATAAAGGAAGGGAGCTTTCACGGTGGGCTCTATGAACTCCATTGGGCTAGTATGCCATTGATTAGCTTGTTTATGGTGTAAAATGAAATGGGTGGACTCTATGAACTCCCACCTTTGTCTTGAGGGCTGATCTCATTCTTGATGATGGATTTAATGTTGGTTTAGTTTTCAAAATGGTAGATTAATGGTGTATTATTAGTATAAACTTCAAGGAGTGCATGGGGTAAAAAGTTTTGATTCTGCCCCTGCTTTGAACGTACCTATTTCTGCGGAATTTCGGGGATTTAATGGCTGGTATATGATATATATATGTTGTATAGATGGTGTATAAAATTTCATTGAAAAATATTGAGGTTTGGTTGGTCAAATGGATTAATTTCGTGAAGCTAGTAAATCTGGAAAACTGTTCCCGTAACGCTCAGACAGCTCGCTTGTTTCGTCCATAACTCTGTACTCCGACATCAAAATCGAGTGTCGTTAGTGGCATTTGAAATTAGACATTCCCAGCTTTCCAACGGTATAAAATACAACCCTAGATTCCATCCGAGCAGCCCGTACCAACCATTTAAATGTGATTGTTCTGTTTCTCCGTTTTCCTGGAACGAAGTTCAGAAGCTGCAACTTGAGGCTCGAATTTGACCTAGTTGTGTGCTGAATTTTAAAACAATTTCTTCTGAGAAATTGAAGCTTTACGAATGTGGTTTCCAATACCAACAATCATTTTTAATTCAGAGCTGAATTGAGTGATTTATGACCAAAATACGAAACCTGCCATGTTCTTGAAAACCCTAAATTCTAGGCAAATTTGATATTTGACTTGGTGTGAACTTGTCAATTGAATTTCTTGGAGATAAATACTTACCAAATGTACCATGAATGTTCCTTAGGCTTTGCCTACAAAAACGAACCAAGTTTGAAGGATTTTCTGGGCCAAATGTTGGAAATGAAGAACGAAAAACTCAAGGTGTGAGAACCCGTAAAAACCCTAATCTTTTCCGAGGGTTTTATTTCCTTTAATAGCATGTTTTCTGCATTTCCTGGCTTAGAAAATTTTCCTGAGGAATTTTTTATGAGTAATTATAGTTTTTAGATGATTTTTCTAGCCTTGGAGAGTTTTTGGAAAATTAAGAATATATAATGGACGTGGGACCCACTAGTGCGAAAAGTTCGGAAAAATTCGGCCAATTAGGTTAAATTCCGGATACTGTGTGAAATTTATCGGGTGTTAAGAGATAAGTAGAGTATGTGAAATGATTGATGTGAGAGGAAAAAGAAGGGATAGGAATGCATTAATGGTAGTGCCAAGTGTCACCATTTCATTGGTTTTGACTTAAGATTTACTATTCCATTTTTTTGACTTTTGACCAAATTGGTTATGTAGACACCAAATTTTTGGTGTAATTTCTTTTACTTTTTAGTTTTTTTTAGTTTCTATTTTTTATTTTTATTTTTAAGTTTTAGCGTAGAAAAATCATGAAAAAGAGAAAAAAAGGAAAATTGTTCACAAAAATACGTTCAAATTCAATCTTTTGGCATTTTTGGTTTATTTTCGTTAATTTATTTTGGAAAAAGAAAAAAAAGAAGAAAAATGATGGAAAACGATGAAAAATGAAAGAAAAGATCGAAAATGGTAATTTTGTTATTTTTAGTTTGTTTATTTTGATTAAAATTGTTGTTTTATTATTATTTTTGTTAAATTATTAAGTTTAAAATCAAAAAAAAAAAAGATCCTGCGGCATGCAAGCTGCGTTTTGCCGCAGCTTGCAAAAGGAGCATTGGGGCAGCCCTTATCTGCAAAAAAAAAAATATATAGAAGAGTGCTAAGGGTTTAGGAGGGGGGTTCCTGGTATAAATAGAAAAGAGGGAGAGAGCCGCAAGGGAGGTTTTTGGACAGCCGTAACTTTGGCAAAAAACAAAAGAGAGAAAGCTATGAGGAGAGGGAAGGACGGCTGGGTGGAGAGAGAGGTTTGAGAAGGAAAAAGAACGCAGCTTTTGTGGCGGCCGGAAAGGAGATAAAGTGAGAGATTGAGGGAGATAGCCGAAGAAAAAAAAACCGAGAGAGAGCTGGGGAAGTGACGGAAAAGCAAAAAACCAGCAAAGGAAAAAGAACAAGGAAGAGAGGCGGCTAAGGTTGAGGTCGAGGGAGGAAAAAGGGGAGAGGTTTTTCTGAGAGAGAAGAGGAGAATCTGGGCAACAAGTGAACCAAGGAAGCAGCTAGCCACCAAGGCAACAAGGGAATCAGCTCCGGCAACCTGAGGAGTGAAGAAACCCCATCGTTTCTGTCCAAGGACGGTGGCGCCGAGAGAAATCAGGAAGTACAGAAGAGAGCCTGCGGAGACGTACTTGGTTGGACTGTTTGGGGACGCAAATCTGATGCCATTCACGTTAAGGGGGTCACGATTATGCCCAAGGATATCAGTTTGCTTACCTTCCTGCAAATTTTCATTGCGATTCCAACTATATAAAGCGCTGAGGTAACTCCAGCCTTATTTTTGCTCATTCCAGTTTTGTTGCCCACTTCTCCATTTCTTTGTTGTTTCATGTTCACCATGAACTTGATTATTTGTTTCGTAAGTTAAAAGGCCAGGTCTTGTGATTCTTACGTGGGTTTTTTATGTGTATTCTGAACATGCGGATTTGAAGGCTTATGAATCCAAAAGATGTTAACTTTGCGTGTTTTTCTTTCCTCCGTAAGCGGAATGCCTATGATCCGTGAGTTGCAAGTCCATTCTTAGTATTTTGTTTGTCTTTACGATTTGGTTTTAGGAGGAGCAGTTTGGGGTTTTGCCTATGGGGGGGTATACAATGAATCTGTTTGGCTGGATGGTGAAGCCGCAGGAATTTTCTAGCTTTGTTTGTTTTTATTTTGATTTTTCTTGGTGCTTAAATCCAAAGGCTTTATGTTGAAGAGTGAGAAGAGTATTTGGAAAACATGTTGTTTAGTTTCAAGATGTGTTTGTTTGGGATTTGTGCACGAAAATCTGGCTGCAACAAGCTAAGCGTTGCACATAAAATCTGTTGCAACAAGTTGGGAAGTTCTTGGCTTGTTGCAGTAGCGTAGCAAAGTTATGTTTTCCTTTTGCTAGTTTCAATTTTGAAGCTTATAATTTCCTTGGTTTTCGGCTAGTACGTCATGAGTATGTTTGCCGCGAGTTGATGTTTCTTTCTGCTGTGATTTTTTCATTTCGTTTGTATTGTAGAGTTTCTGGTTTTTGTAGTGCCTTCTTGATGCATGTCATTTCCTGCACTTCCTGTTGCATTTCTTCCTTATCCGCTGGTGTGAGCCAATTCAAATGCTCTGCTACAATTCTGCAATAAGAGTTCGTGTCTCTACTAGTTGGTAGTTGATAGGCAAAGTTTTAGTTTTGGTGAACTTATTTGCATGGATAGAGAGTTGCGGCTAGAAATTACAGCAACCTTAGAAACGAAAAATGCAGCGAGCTTGCACTTTCCGTTTGCAGAAATCTTCTTGAGTTTGCATGAAAGATTGCTGGAATTTACCTTATCTCATCATAATTTGTTGGCTTGTTGAATTCTGTGTTAGTTTTTTGTTTAATGCCGATGGCTTTGATTGATTGATGAGATGTTAGTTGCATATTAGGATTGTATTTGAGAAGTTTAGCATGTTGCAGATGAAAGGAACCAGCAAAACAAAGAGATTTACGTAGCATGCATGAAATATATTCTAAAATTTGCACTTTAACCCCTCAAGTTTCCTTTTGTTCCCCTATGACCCACAAATTTGAGAAAGCTAATCAATTGGGTCCCTGTAATTTTTGCAGCAGTGCATTATGGCCCAATTACATTCCATGTTCTTGTAATTAGGTCCTAAGATATTTGCATTTGAACCATTCCTCCACCTTTTCTTTGCCTTTGGACCTTTGAAGTTCCTAAAAGTGTTTGATTAAGCTTGAATGCTTGGCTAGTGTTCACATTTGAGTCCTTGTTAGCCTCAACTTTGCAATTCGATTGCTCGTTTGCTCTCATTTGTTTAGGTGGTACTTAATTGCATGAATTTGTGAACTTTGTGTCTAAATGAGCTTGTGTTTGCCTATTTTCTTTAATTTTCCCAAATAAATTGGTACCTTGACCATTTCTTTTATTTTGGAGGATGAATAAGTGATTTCACTCCATTTAAGGTATCAACTCAAGGGAGGTATAACTTTTTTTATCTTTTTTGTCTCTTCTATGTGAACCAACGTGCTACGTGAGAAATACATGTCTACTTTGCTTTCCTAGCTTTTCTTTAATTCCTTTTCCTTATGTCATTTACTTTTTGTTTTCATTAAGTTATTCTTTAATGGGGTATGTGTACACCTCTTGGCTTGTAATAGATAAGGCTGTGGCGAGCAATTTGGTCCATTTTCCCCTTCCCCTTTTGTTTTAGTTAGTGAATGTAATAGGTTCATTAGCTTGGTTGCATGCCTACGTGTTAAGTGTTACTCGTTTTATTAGGCTCATTGCATCTAGTCGAGCATGCTAAATGTTACGTGCTACGTGTTTATGAGTATTTGATATGTCTACTTGCTTTCCATAGTGTGGATGAATGGAATGGATGAATGTACGTCACCACACTAGTCCAACGCTAGTTGTGGCTTCTTTTATCGTTTCCACTAGTCCAATGCTAGTAGAAATTCATAGAAAGGGCTAGTCCAACGCTAGACCCAATAAGCTTTTTCCTTTCTTTTCATTAGTGCATCATTTGCTTGTTCACCACATACCATGCAACTTTCTTTAGTTTTATCATTGGGCATGCCCCTCAAACCCCTTTTCCCTCCATTTTTAGGGTTTTTTGCATCTCATGCTAGCTATAGGGTTCATTTTGCTTGAGTGTCCCCTTCCGATAAGGAAAACGAGCGAGTGTGGCTACTCGATAGCCTTAGCACGCTAGTTTTGCCTTCTAATCAAAGGGAAAATAGAAGTCGAAAAAGTTAGGAGTCATTCCCATACCCGACCTGATGCATTCCTTTAGGTTCATTCATTCTCAATTTTTCACTTACTCACTTTTTCAATTCACATTTCCTCATTACTTTTCCTTTCTTTATTGTTCAATTTTGGTTTCTACTTCACAAAATTGCACTTAATTACGATCTATATACACTTATCACTATATTTCATACACTTGCACACAAACACTTGGATTTTTCATACAATTTCACACGTGCACCTTTTTATACACTTGCACACTTGCACTTTAGCCATCATTTGCATTAATCGACCTCTATAAGGTTTTCCTTTATTGGCCGCCACAATTCATGTGGTTGGGACCAAAAACCTTACAAGAGACATTTTAGAATTTAGGTTTGCATTTTTTCTTTCTTTTGCATTCATGTAGTGCATCCAAATGTAATAAATTCTTTGGTTAAAATAAGAAAAACTTTGATTAAATCAAGCAACTAGCCTTGGCTAGGTCGAATGGGTGCCTTGGGTTTTTATCCTTGCCTTCCCCTTCGTCAAATGTGACTCCCGAACCTTTTTTTTGGTTTACGTGGACTAGGAGTCGTTTAAAAGG
This sequence comes from Coffea arabica, assembly GCF_036785885.1. Lineage (NCBI taxonomy): Eukaryota > Viridiplantae > Streptophyta > Magnoliopsida > Gentianales > Rubiaceae > Coffea > Coffea arabica. Next base: position 29,482,439 of record NC_092316.1, on the reverse strand, counting down.
GGTTTCTTACTACTCTTTCCCATTTTTTCCTTTAAAAAATTCATTTTTAGGTGACTTGGTACACCTTAACTCATTACCAAGTGGCGACTCCGTTTTTTTTCAAAAACCCTTTTTAAACTATAATTTTTGGGTCAAATCGTCGCACTCTCAAAACCCCCATCTAGACCCATTTTCCTTTTAAATCACAATTCGTTTTTCAAATCACAAATTGAATCAAAAAATACATTTTTAAACCATTTATTTATTTATCAAAAAATGGGGCGCGATAGTTGGCGACTCCACTGGGGACATTTGAGAGTCCGAGCAAATTTGATTTAATCAACCTTTTTCTTCTTTTGACCTTTTCATATATTACATTTGGGTGTTTTAGGGTTGCATTCTTCCTTTTAGGATTTTTGCATTTCGCGCGTATTAATTACTCCCTCACTCACGCATGTATGATTGGTTGATTGGATGTATGTTTATCTCGCGCTTGCATTGCCTTTGGGGGGGGTGTGTCACCTTTAGAGCCTCGCGTTGGTTCTCAACCCTTTCCCTCAAAATAGGGAGCACTTCATACGTGCACGTTTATTTATTGTTATCCCATTTTATTTTTGTTTTCGTGGGCGTTTCCCACACCGCCTTGTAGGATTAGGATCGATCGCCTTAGGTAGGCGGATGGTGTGCGCTGCGCCCATAGCGCTACCTAAGGGATCACTCGAGCCACCGACCAAGGGCCTTGGGAGTGATGACCCTTTGCCTTTAGGTCTGAAGGTTTGGGAGCCGAAGCCTTATCGAGTCTAGTCGCATTAGTGAACCCCAGCCTCATGCATCCATGTTAGAATTTTCCTAGGTTAGAGTCAGCCTCACCCTCTTTTAAGCACATTAGGCACGAGGGAAGGGGTTCCACCCCTTTTACTTGTTTTATTGTATTTCCTTTCTTATTTGCTCCCAATGTGTTATGTGTACTATCAATTGTGCTAACCATTCTTTTTGTTTTCTTGGCTTGCATTCATGTGCCTTAGCAATAAGAGGCCTCTTTGGCACTCTTTTAGTGACTTACCCACTAGATAGCTCACATGTTTAAATTTCAGTCATTATGCTTAATTTTTAATAAGTACATTTCATTTTAGACCTCTTCCCCCCGATGCATTATTTATGCCCTTTAGGCCATATTTGTTGCATATTTACATTGCTTTAATAAATGGCATCACGCATAAACCATAGAAAGGGAATACCACATAGGGAATCCCGTGGTTAGGAATAAGCCACCCCATGTCTCGGATATATAATCCAAAGAGACTTGCACGTTTACATTTTGTACCATCCAAAGGGGTAGTGCACAAGGTAGGGTAGGATCCGATCATTTTCATAAAGCGATCTTTGGAATATGAGCGTCTAATAATCACTTTTTGGCCATTTTATCAAAATTGGTAAAATTCCCTTGCGTAAAAGGACATTAATTTGAAGAAAATTCACAAATGATTCCTCTTGTTGAGACGATGAATAAATTGAGGCCAAATCGTGATTTTAGAAGGCTCATAGACTACTTTTCTGAAACCACCAATGGTCGGCCGATCCATTTTGTCAATTCATAATCAATTTTGGATAAACCATCTTTTGACCAATTTACCCTTTTTAGGGTCATCCGGTCGATTTTGAATAAATCGTCAATTCATTTGACCAATTTACCCTTTTTAGGGTCATCCGGTCGATTTTAAATAAATCATCAATTCATTTGATCAAATTACCCTTTTTAGGGTCGTTTGACCAATTTACCCTTTTTAGGGTCATCCGGTCGATTTTGAATAAATCGTCGATTCATTTGACCAATTTACCCTTTTAGGGCGATCTGGTCAATTTTGAATAAATTCTCAATTTCATTCAATTCATTTGACCAAGTTCCTTTTTTAGGATGATCCGGTCAATTTTGAGTAAGTTATCAAATGTCACCCAATTCATTTGACCCGTTTCCCTTTTTAGGGTAATCCGGTCGATTTTAAATAAATTGTCAATTTCATTTGACCAATTAGGATTTCAATGTCGAATTTCAAAATGGAAAACCTAGTCGATTTTGAGAAAAACATCCATGGCATCCAGCCATTTGATCAGTTGGAGTTTTGACCCGTGCATCACTGAAAATTTTATCAACGAATTTCAATCTCTTTGATAGGAAGTTCGTCAAGGTCAAACCCGTGCGTTTTTTGCAAATTCTTGTATCGATCAAAAGTGATCAATCCCTTCGGACGAGGTCCTCATTTTGACCAACGTCTCTTCTCATTCCAATGGGCCAAATTTTTCAAATTATTTTTCACTCCATGAGTTGATCGGATCCATCAGGTATTGTATAGTGCCTATTCTAGCGGATTGCATTTTCATGCTAGGCCTACCCTTGGCACAAAAAGGGTTCCCCCCATAGGACATGCATACCGATTTTGCAGTTTTGCCTACTAACTCGGGGTATTTTTCTTTTGTTTTCCCCCTCCCCTGCATTCATAAAAATGTTTCAACAAGACGAAAATATTCTTCTATATCTGATGATAATTTTAATCCAATAAGGTTTGAAAACTGCAAGTGTTATTTGATTCTTGGGCAGATCTTATAATGAAAACACAAAAGATCTATCTGGAAGCTCTACGCTAAAGCATCTGAGAGATTTTGTAATTATTTCCAAAAGAAAATTTTGTATATTTGATTTGTTAATACATTTTGTTCCAAAAAGAAAAGGAGACAAAAAGTTTATATGTAGAGCTCTTTACAAGTTTCTCTCTTCTCATTTGTATCATAATTGAATGAGAAATTTTGTTTCAAACTTTTTCAACAATAAATTTTTTTGGATAATTATTGTTTTGTGTATATTTATGTGCATTTCATTCTTTATTCTTACTCATTGGAGATTTCATGATGAATTTTGAGAAATAAGACCCAATTTGAGATTTTTCAACCTATAGCCTGAATTTCACAAGTGTATGCTTCCTAAAATCCTTACACTCGATTGGCAATCCGAGCCATACAATAAGGGTGCTCAGGAAAAGAGGTGAATGGTCACTCAAAAGGCCCAATGAGATACCTTCACTTAACCCCAAAATAAAATCAGTCACATTGATTGATAAATTGCAAATTGGGGCCATCCTTGCTTGAAAATGCCTATTGGTTTAACCAGATTCAATTCACATCTAAGTGAAAGCAAAAATGTGCATTACTCTTGTTCGTTTTGAAAATTTGGAATGATACTTTGAGCATTCGTTTCTCTACCTATACACATTTTATCATTTGCTCTCCCATTTGAGCCTTTGAAAGAATAATTTCGTTTCAAATAAGAGCCCTAATGATCACTACCCTGTATTGGAAAATTTTCAAAATATCAAAAGAGGAATGGATTTTCAATGACCATTTCGTTACTTTGGTTGTCATGAAGTGTAAGAATGATGCTTTGGCCATCATTTCTACAACTTAAACACTGTTTTATCCCTTGCGTCCCCGTTTGAGCTAAAATTGGTGGTTCTTTTCAAAGCACTTACGATCGTACCCCGCATTGGGGAAGGAGATTGGGAAATTTTGAAAAAGAAAAAAGAAGAAAAGGGAAAAAGAAACCGCGAATTAGGGAAATTTGATTCTACCTGGGTTTCAATTTTTGAAAAGAAAAGAAAACAGGAAAAAGAACAAGGTCTGTCCGGTGGATCACTTATGTTTCATAGATATGAATGAGCAAGAATCTTCCTCAGTCAGTTAATTCAGATACATGCCAGAAATTTTCCATTAATGAAACTTTCCTTTCAGAGTTATTGTAAGGAATAGAATAAAAGTCAGGCCCTCTTCTTTTCCAATCAAGCATTCTATCCCTAGTTATCCCTTTTGAGCCTTCAGAATAAAATACTTCGTTTGGCAACCCCTGAGAATCGCAAACCCCACACTGGGGGCAGTTTTGAGTTGAAAAGGAAAAATTCAAGAAGTGAAAAAGTGAAAAGTCACAAAATCAAAAGCAAAAGAGGGAAAGAGAACCTCAGTTCAAAAATAAACTGGGGCAGAATTTTGTGAAAGTTCAAAAGAATGGCAAAAGGCCGAAAAAGTCAAAAAAAAGAAAGAAAATGAAAGAGAAAAAGCCTCAATTGAGCACAAGCTCTGGCAAATTCTGATTTAACCCTAAAATAGGGTTGATGTAACAATGCGATCTCAGATTACCTAAACCACTTTTGAAATCCGCTTTCAAGCCTTAACTTTTCTGAGCACCCCACCAGACCCCATTACAAAAGCCAAAAGTCCTGACTTCTGTTCTTTGCAATGGCCCTGTCAAGAAAATTTCTGATGCCGGAAAATTTTAGCTGTATTTCTGAATTGCTTGAGTATGAGGTTGACGCTACTCACCATGAAAAACCCACTAGATCAAAGAAAAGAAAACGGAAAAGCAAAAAGGAAAAATGAAATACAAAAGATTCGATGGTGAAGTCCCTATTGAGTGATCAAACAAAGTTCAGAATCTTCGAGTTCAAAATAAGGGCAATTTTGGAAAAATGCGATCTGTGGTGCAATGTCCTTGAAAGTCTTATCCTTCAACTATCGTTTCAAACCACATTACAAGCTAATAAAGTCCATCGTTGACTTATTCCTTCATGACAATCCAAAGGGAGGATCATGCTCATAAGAAATTCATCAAATCATTTGTGATCATAAGGGTATAACCCTTTTCCACATGTTTAGCTATCACTTCTGTCCATACGTTACAAGCCTAGAAGCTTGCATGTTGACTACGTTTTCTTAAGAAATAAGGGTGACAAACTATTTGCTTTCACTAAGATGTGACATTTGATGGATTACATACAACTGGGGCACAAAAATGAGACAAATTCTGACTTCCCATTTCCTTAGCCATTTCAAAAATAAAGTCACTTGATTGGTCCTGAAAAGATGAGTCAACCAGAAGTGGTGACCCGTTACCCTAAGCACCAATGCTAAAAGTGAGGAAGAAATCTTCTTGAATTTGGTGTTACTTCGAGGAATTCATCATGAAATTTCTGCATGAGTTCAAACTCGACGTTAAGTGTCTTCACATTATTTTCTAAATTTTAGAAAAGTGCGGTTTTTCTTTGTTCTAATAAATGGGAAATCATCTGGTCAAATTTTTGCAACCAAGGGAGCCCACACTGGGGCAAAAAAATTTTATTTGTGAGATTTCATGAAATAAATCCATACTGGGGCAAAAAAATTTTTTTAATACATTTGAGGATATCAAACCAATCACGCTGTTCTTTCCAAATAAGAAATTTGAATGCATGTCATACTTTGATGAACCCCTTGTACAGGAATTCATGGTTCAAAATGACAGAAAAGCATCTGGTGATGTGGGAGGCCGATGCCGAAGAAAGAGAAGAAAGAAGGGAAAAGGGCCCTACACTTTGGGCAAATTATTTTTGAAAAATTCTCTAAAAAAAAAACAAAAATAAAAAAAAAAGTCAAAAATCAAGTTCAAATTCTTGTTTCTTGAAAAATCAAATTTGATTTCTTGTGGGCGAAGCTTCAATGCACGCCGCGCATCATTCTGTTCCCCCCTTCTCTTAACATCTCAAAAATCTCGTTGGGCCTGGACTGGGTGCCGCCAACATCTCAAAAATCTCGTTAGGCCTGGATTTCGTGCCGCCAACTTCACAAAAATCCTATTGGGCCTGGACTTGGTGCCGCCAACATCTCAAAAATTTCGTTAGGCCTGGACTTGGTGCCGCCAACATCTCAAAAATTTCATTGGGCAGGCTCGGGTTAATCCCACTGACCAATTCATCACTGGGGCAAATTATTTCCACAAGTCTTTCTCAATCAAAAAATCAAAAAATCAGAAAAAAGAAAGAAGGAAAAATCAAAAAATCAGAAAAAGAAAGATCAACAAATCAAAAAATCAGAAAAAAGAAAGAAGGAAAAATCAAAAAATCAGAAAAAGAAAGAAGAAAAAATCAGAAAAAAAACAAACAAAAAAAAATCAGAAAAAGAAAAATCAAAATCAAATCAAATTCAAATTCCTATTTCTTGAAAATCCATTTTTCATTTCTTGTTGGCAAAGCTTAGCGTCCGCCGCGCACCCTTATACTTCTTTTCTTGACAACCACATTTTAATTTACTGACTTCAACCGCCGTTAGCATCGAGTCTATCTCACCAACGTGCGTGCTTTCACTTCTACCGCCGTTAGCATCGAGTTTATCTCACTAACGTGCGTGTTTCATTTCAACCGCCGTTAGCATCGAGTTTATCTCACTAACGTGCGTGTTTCCATTCTACCGCCGTTAGCATCGAGTTTATCTCACTAACGTGCGTGTTTTCATCCAACTGCCGTTAGCATCGAGTTTATCTCACTAACGTGCGTGTTTTTACTCCTACCGCCGTTAGCATCGAGTTTATCTCACTAACGAGCGTGTTTTCATCCAACTGCCGTTAGCATCGAGTTTATCTCACTAACGTGCGTGTTTCACTTCAACCGCCGTTAGCATCGAGTTTATCTCACTAACGTGTGTGTTTCCATTCTACCGCCGTTAGCATCGAGTTTATCTCACTAACGTGCGTGTTTTCATCCAACTGCCGTTAGCATCGAGTTTATCTCACTAACGTGCGTGTTTTTACTCCTACCGCCGTTAGCATCGAGTTTATCTCACTAACGAGCGTGTTTTCATCCAACTGCCGTTAGCATCGAGTTTATCTCACTAACGTGCGTGTTTCATTTCTACCGCCGTTAGCATCGAGTTTATCTCACTAACGTGCGTGTTTCCATCCTACTGCCGTTAGCATCGAGTTTATCTCACTAACGAGCGTGTTTTCACTTCAACCGCCGTTAGCATCGAGTTTATCTCACTAACGTGCGTGTTTCACTTCAACCGCCGTTAGCATCGAGTTTATCTCACTAACGTGCGTGTTTCATTTCTACCGCCGTTAGCATCGAGTCTATCTCACTAACGTGCGTGTTTTCATCCCACCAACACTCCATCTCACTTCAATTCATCTAATTTTACATTTCTGTCCAGGTCTATCCCAAATTTAAATTTCTGTCCGGGTCTATCCCAATTTTACATTTCTGTCCGGGTCTATCCCGTGGGTCTGTCCTGTTTTAAACTTCCGGTTCGGGTCTATCCCGTTTTTAAATTCCTGTTCGAGTCAGTCCTGTTTTAAACTTCCAGTTCGGGTCTATCCCGTTTTTAAATTTCTCGTCCGAGTCAGCTTCATAAAAAAGAGTCAGTCCTCATGTCAATAACAGCAGTCATTCAAGTAGCTGAAGCCGAATGACCCCGGGTAAGCATTTGGTGTCTACTTCTTTGTCTCAAGTTTTTTCAAAACTCAGACAAAGAGGGGCAAACTGTAGACACCAAATTTTTGGTGTAATTTCTTTTACTTTTTAGTTTTTTTTTATTTTCTAGTTTTTATTTTTATTTTTAAGTTTTAGCGTAGAAAAATCATGAAAAAGAGAAAAAAAGGAAAATTGTTCACAAAAATACGTTCAAATTCAATCTTTTGGCATTTTTGGTTTATTTTCGTTAATTTATTTTGGAAAAAGAAAAAAAAGAAGAAAAATGATGGAAAATGATGAAAAATGAAAGAAAAGATCGAAAATGGTAATTTTGTTATTTTTAGTTTGTTTATTTTGATTAAAATTGTTGTTTTATTATTATTTAGTTTTATTATTATTTTTGTTAAATTATTAAGTTTAAAATCAAAAAAAAAAAAAAAAAATCCTGCGGCATGCAAGCTGCGTTTTGCCGCAGCTTGCAAAAGGAGAAATTGGGGCAGCCCTTATCTGCAAAAAAAAAAATATATAGAAGAGTGCTAAGGGTTTAGGAGGGGGGTTCCTGGTATAAATAGAAAAGAGGGAGAGAGCCGCAAGGGAGGTTTTTGGACAGCCGTAACTTTGGCAAAAAACAAAAGAGAGAAAGCTATGAGGAGAGGGAAGGACGGCTGGGTGGAGAGAGAGGTTTGAGAAGGAAAAAGAACGCAGCTTTTGTGGCGGCCGGAAAGGAGATAAAGTGAGAGATTGAGGGAGATAGCCGAAGAAAAAAAAACCGAGAGAGAGCTGGGGAAGTGACGGAAAAGCAAAAAACCAGCAAAGGAAAAAGAACAAGGAAGAGAGGCGGCTAAGGTTGAGGTCGAGGGAGGAAAAAGGGGAGAGGTTTTTCTGAGAGAGAAGAGGAGAATCTGGGCAACAAGTGAACCAAGGAAGCAGCTAGCCACCAAGGCAACAAGGGAATCAGCTCCGGCAACCTGAGGAGTGAAGAAACCCCATCGTTTCTGTCCAAGGACGGTGGCGCCGAGAGAAATCAGGAAGTACAGAAGAGAGCCTGCGGAGACGTACTTGGTTGGACTGTTTGGGGACGCAAATCTGATGCCATTCACGTTAAGGGGGTCACGATTATGCCCAAGGATATCAGTTTGCTTACCTTCCTGCAAATTTTCATTGCGATTGCAACTATATAAAGCGCTGAGGTAACTCCAGCCTTATTTTTGCTCATTCCAGTTTTGTTGCCCACTTCTCCGTTTCTTTGTTGTTTCATGTTCACCATGAACTTGATTATTTGTTTCGTAAGTTAAAAGGCCAGGTCTTGTGATTCTTACGTGGGTTTTTTATGTGTATTCTGAACATGCGGATTTGAAGGCTTATGAATCCAAAAGATGTTAACTTTGCGTGTTTTTCTTTCCTCCGTAAGCGGAATGCCTATGATCCGTGAGTTGCAAGTCCATTCTTAGTATTTTGTTTGTCTTTACGATTTGGTTTTAGGAGGAGCAGTTTGGGGTTTTGCCTATGGGGGGGTATACAATGAATCTGTTTGGTTGGATGGTGAAGCCGCAGGAATTTTCTAGCTTTGTTTGTTTTTATTTTGATTTTTCTTGGTGCTTAAATCCAAAGGCTTTATGTTGAAGAGTGAGAAGAGTATTTGGAAAACATGTTGTTTAGTTTCAAGATGTGTTTGTTTGGGATTTGTGCACGAAAATCTGGCTGCAACAAGTTGGGAAGTTCTTGGCTTGTTGCAGTAGCGTAGCAAAGTTATGTTTTCCTTTTGCTAGTTTCAATTTTGAAGCTTATAATTTCCTTGGTTTTCGGCTAGTACGTCATGAGTATGTTTGCCGCGAGTTGATGTTTCTTTCTGCTGTGATTTTTTCATTTCGTTTGTATTGTAGAGTTTCTGGTTTTTGTAGTGCCTTCTTGATGCATGTCATTTCCTGCACTTCCTGTTGCATTTCTTCCTTATCCGCTGGTGTGAGCCAATTCAAATGCTCTGCTACAATTCTGCAATAAGAGTTCGTGTCTCTACTAGTTGGTAGTTGATAGGCAAAGTTTTAGTTTTTGGTGAACTTATTTGCATGGATAGAGAGTTGCGGCTAGAAATTACAGCAACCTTAGAAACGAAAAATGCAGCGAGCTTGCACTTTCCGTTTGCAGAAATCTTCTTGAGTTTGCATGAAAGATTGCTGGAATTTACCTTATCTCATCATAATTTGTTGGCTTGTTGAATTCTGTGTTAGTTTTTAGTTTAATGCCGATGGCTTTGATTGATTGATGAGATGTTAGTTGCATATTAGGATTGTATTTGAGAAGTTTAGCATGTTGCAGATGAAAGGAACCAGCAAAACAAAGAGATTTACGTAGCATGCATGAAATATATTCTAAAATTTGCACTTTAACCCTCAAGTTTCCTTTTGTTCCCCTATGACCCACAAATTTGAGAAAGCTAATCAATTGGGTCCCTGTGATTTTTGCAGCAGTGCATTATGGCCCAATTACATTCCACGTTCTTGTAATTAGGTCCTAAGATATTTGCATTTGAACCATTCCTCCACCTTTTCTTTGCCTTTGGACCTTTGAAGTTCCTAAAAGTGTTTGATTAAGCTTGAATGCTTGGCTAGTGTTCACATTTGAGTCCTTGTTAGCCTCAACTTTGCAATTCGATTGTTCGTTTGCTCTCATTTGTTTAGGTGGTACTTAATTGCATGAATTTGTGAACTTTGTGTCTAAATGAGCTTGTGTTTGCCTATTTTCTTTAATTTTCCCAAATAAATTGGTACCTTGACCATTTCTTTTATTTTGGAGGATGAATAAGTGATTTCACTCCATTTAAGGCATCAACTCAAGGGAGGTATAACTTTTTTTATCTTTTTTGTCTCTTCTATGTGAACCAACGTGCTACGTGAGAAATACATGTCTACTTTGCTTTCCTAGCTTTTCTTTAATTCCTTTTCCTTATGTCATTTACTTTTTGTTTTCATTAAGTTATTCTTTAATGGGGTATGTGTACACCTCTTGGCTTGTAATAGATAAGGCTGTGGCGAGCAATTTGGTCCATTTTCCCCTTCCCCTTTTGTTTTAGTTAGTGAATGTAATAGGTTCATTAGCTTGGTTGCATGCCTACGTGTTAAGTGTTACTCGTTTTATTAGGCTCATTGCATCTAGTCGAGCATGCTAAATGTTACGTGCTACGTGTTTATGAGTATTTGATATGTCTACTTGCTTTCCATAGTGTGGATGAATGGAATGGATGAATGTACGTCACCACACTAGTCCAACGCTAGTTGTGGCTTCTTTTATCGTTTCCACTAGTCCAATGCTAGTAGAAATTCATAGAAAGGGCTAGTCCAACGCTAGACCCAACAAGCTTTTTCCTTTCTTTTCATTAGTGCATCATTTGCTTGTTCACCACATACCATGCAACTTTCTTTAGTTTTATCATTGGGCATGCCCCTCAAACCCCTTTTCCCTCCATTTTTAGGGTTTTTTGCATCTCATGCTAGCTATAGGGTTCATTTTGCTTGAGTGTCCCCTTCCGATAAGGAAAACGAGCGAGTGTGGCTACTCGATAGCCTTAGCACGCTAGTTTTGCCTTCTAATCAAAGGGAAAATAGAAGTCGAAAAAGTTAGGAGTCATTCCCATACCCGACCTGATGCATTCCTTTAGGTTCATTCATTCTCAATTTTTCACTTACTCACTTTTTCAATTCACATTTCCTCATTACTTTTCCTTTCCTTATTGTTCAATTTTGGTTTCTACTTCACAAAATTGCACTTAATTACGATCTATATACACTTATCACTATATTTCATACACTTGCACACAAACACTTGGATTTTTCATACAATTTCACACGTGCACCTTTTTATACACTTGCACACTTGCACTTTAGCCATCATTTGCATTAATCGACCTCTATAAGGTTTTCCTTTATTGGCCGCCACAATTCATGTGGTTGGGACCAAAAACCTTACAAGAGACATTTTAGAATTTAGGTTTGCATTTTTTCTTTCTTTTGCATTCATGTAGTGCATCCAAATGTAATAAATTCTTTGGTTAAAATAAGAAAAACTTTGATTAAATCAAGCAACTAGCCTTGGCTAGGTCGAATGGGTGCCTTGGGTTTTTATCCTTGCCTTCCCCTTCGTCAAATGTGACTCCCGAACCTTTTTTTTGGTTTACGTGGACTAGGAGTCATTTAAAAGGGGTTTCTTACTACTCTTTCCCATTTTTTCCTTTAAAAAATTCATTTTTAGGTGACTTGGTACACCTTAACTCATTACCAAGTGGCGACTCCGTTTTTTTTCAAAAACCCTTTTTAAACCATAATTTTTGGGTCAAATCGTCGCACTCTCAAAACCCCCATCTAGACCCATTTTCCTTTTAAATCACAATTCATTTTTCTAATCACAAATTGAATCAAAAAATACATTTTTAAACCATTTATTTATTTATCAAAAAATGGGGCGCGACAGGTTAAATATCTTAAATTTAACCAAAAATCACCATTTTCTCTTACCATTGTGGCCGGCTCTCTCTCTTGCAAGAAGGAAGAAAACTCTTCAATATTTCAAGCTTCCAACTAGCTCAAATCAACCAAACCAAGTGTTTAAACTAGTTTCTACTCCATACAATCTTACCTTTTGGTGTTAGTGGTTAGTTTGGTGAAGTTCTTGAAGAAGCTAAGGTGTCCTATACCTCTACCTCTCTTGGTTACTAGGTGAGTGGTGTGTGAATTCCCTCTTACACTTAATGAAGCTTAAGTTATGCTTAGTAGTGGCTAAAGTGATGATATTTGTGGTTTATTTCTTGGTTTGAAGTGATTTGGTGAAGTTTTTATTTATTTGAAGAATTTTCTGGTTTAATATGAATGTGATGTTGTGGTCATCTATGATGGTTGATAATGAGGGGTAATGACTCTAGTAGGTGTGAATTAGTGATAATTGCAACCAATTTTGGGTTTGGATTGAAATGAGAAAAGTTAGGGTTTCATAACCCCCTTTTCTGTCCGGCTTTGGATCATAGGGTTAGAGGCCGAATTGGCTTTCGCTCAAAACATGAACATTGTAGGTATTGATGAGTTTGAGGTGCCTGTAAACTTTCAGGTCATATGGAGTAGTGTAGAGTGAGATATGTTGATTTTACTGTTGCTGTTCTGGGTTGATCAGGATGGCAGAACTGCACTTGTATTTGGCTATTTTGACTGGAATTTCTTTCGATTTCGATGTTGGTGTCTTCTGATGAAATGTATCTGGATGTCTTAGCTACCATATGCCTTTGGAATCAATGCATTTGGACCTGTATAGACTGAGTTGTACGAATTACAGCATAGTGTGATTTGTAAACCTGCAATTACGGTTCTGGTTTGGTATTCTACATATTTGACCTAGTTGTGCTAGGATTTGGACTGAGTGGCCTTCTACATTGTTGTAGCCCTGTCTTTTAGCTTCGAGATGGTGGGTTTTACACCCACATCCGATAAGCGTAGCGCATTTTGTGCCATTACCGCATTAGGAGGCCAAAACTGTTTTTGTTGTTGGGTCAAATGAGTTACATTTCCTGATTTTCTGGTTTGCTATAATGCTTGTATATGTTTGTAAAACCCTATTGGGGTTGTGATTGGTATTGCTTTATGACTCGTTATCGAGTCTCATTGTACTTGCTTACGTGTTCTAGGGCGTGACGGTGGTTCACGACATTCTCCTGACGGAAGTGCATGAAATAGCACTTAATTGATTGGTGAGTATACTACTCACTTAAATGTTACAATGTGGCTTTGTTATATGTGAATTTGATGCCTTGAAGGCGTATTTGGCTATTGGAAGTGATTGAGGTGAGGGTGTACTTGACCGCCCTCACCCCCTTGTGATTCTATTCATGACTGTTTACCATTTTACTGAAATACTGCATTTGCTATATGAGATATTGAATTCCATTCATGGAAAACTGATTTGGTGTCGTTTGGACGAATATCCAACGGCCTTACTGTATTACTGAGCTCAACCCCGTAGGTAGTCAATTGAATCGAGTTGGCGAGGGCTTGGTCGTGAAAATTGACATGCCACGGGGACTGTACTGGGGAATCTTGTAGTAATGAGACTGTTGGTTCCGGTATACTTGAGTATTACCAAAAGCTACTGATTGGAGTGCGGGCCCGGTTGGGGTATGTTTGGTGGAAGGGATGGGAGTGAAGTGGGTTCTACGGTTGGTACTCTTAAACGTTGACGGAGAGTCAATGAGATTGGATCAAGAATGTAAGCGTGGAAATGGGCTCTTGAGAGCCGTCCGTATCCTTTTACCAACTTGTTTTACTTCTTAATTGGGTACTTGAAATGAAAGATTATGCTTATGTGATCTTTGTTGCTTATGTGGTAGTAACTCACTGGGCTTAAGCTCATTCCGTTCCATTTGTTTTCCTTACAGGAAAATGATCACTTTTGGAAAGATCAAACTTGTTGGTTGTCAAGTTGAGCTCATGTAAATGTATCTTTTGGATAGCTCTTCGAATGAAACCCTAATGTATATTGGGTTCACTTTCTTTTGATTGGCAAACCGAACATGTATATTCGTAATGAATGGTTTTTGAAATGCCGCTTTGGCTTGAAAATGTTACATTTCGATGTATGTATGTTTGGTTGATATTTGGTTGAATTTCGGATCAACTAGTATTTCAAACGGCAAAAGAAAATTTTGGCTACTCTCGGCCTAGTATCTGGATTCTGACGTGGCCGGTACTGTTCATCATCGGCTTCGATTTTCATTTTTTTTTATTTGTGATTTTGACTTGTTTACGCGCGTGGGTATGTTCCGGAACATATTAGATCGACGTGAACTGATCCGTAGTCCTGGCGAGAGCTGGGCAGGCAGTCCGCTAACCCCTTTGGTTCGCCTTAGGGGAAAGTGGGGCTGTTACACAAGGCAGTTTTGCTTTAGGGATTTTTCGAAACTTTAGTTGGATGGTTGATTACCTTTCCGAAAGCATTTTTTTTCCATGAATTTTGATAGAGGGATACCCTTTATATAGGAGTATTATACTACCAAATTTTGTACCAATCCAAGTCCATTTCGATACCTAACTAAAGTCCCAAATTCGGAAACTCAAATTTGGAAATTTGTTCAGCAGTTTTGAATTTTTCCAAATTTTGAGCTGCTGTATCTCGGTACTCGAAACTCCGATTCTTGATATTCTTGTTCAATTATAAACCTTACTTGCAACTTTAATTGAGTTACAAATTTCAGAGGCTGGTTCGGAACGTGTGAATTTTGCTGGATTTCCAAAGTTAGCGAAAAACCAACCTTGACACAACCTTGAATGCCCGGAAATAGTAACTTTGAGCTCATTTTTGAGTATCTTCCCTTTAGAATCATGGAAAAGTGCCTTCTAATAACTTTTAGTACTTTCAAATAGGTTTCCAATGACACCAAGTTTTCCAATTTTTGACATGTAAAATGTGAGATACGATTTTTCAAAGTATCGTATCAAATCTGAAGTTTTTCCAAATTCCAAGGGAAGGGAGTTTTCAAGTACTCCTTATTCCTTCAATATTTGTTGAACGTTTTATACTTGATTTCCCAAATTGAAAACTCGATTACCCGTGTACTTTAAGAAACTCCATTTAAACCCCGATTTACGAGTAATTGAAGTTCGTTTTCATGAAATTTCCTTAGATTGTACTAGTGTACAATCTTCCTTGATAATTGGGATATATGAGTGATACTTTACTATTATTTACTCAGGTGCACACGAGGACCCTCAAGAGGATCCCACGGTGAACGCTTAAATTTCGGTTGAGACTACTTACTATTTGGTGAGTGTCAAGTGCATGTTTACTTGAACTTCTGTGAACTTGATACATGCTTGTCTTGCTTAATCTACCTGGTTTTGATAAAATGGAGTCGAGTGTGTACTTTATCACACTCGTGCTTATTTGAAATAATTGATTCATGCTTGGCCTGGCTTGCTAGACTTACATATCCTGAATTACATGCTTGGACCTGTCAAATATTTGTATACATGACTTGGTATGCTATGAGTGCATACGTCGTTGGAGTGAATCTCCTCGACATTTACATGTACATGGGGGATGCCCAAACTCATAGACCGACCTTGGAACTTGAGCCGGCATGAGCTTGGTCGGGAACTTCGGTGAATCATGATATTCACATGATAAGCTTGATCTATTGAGAGATCTGATTGAGAATGGTTTTAAAAGAGGTATTGTGGATACCACTCTTTTCAGTAAACAAAATTTCAATAATCTTCTAATTGTACAAATATATGTGGGTGATATAATTTTTGGTACTACTAATGAGTGTTTGTGCAAGAATTTTTTCACTATTATGCAAAATGAGTTTGAGATGAGTATGATGGGAGAGTTAAATTTCTTCTTTGGACTCCAAGTGGTTCAAACTCAAGAGAGTACATTCATCAATCAAGCTAAGTACACGGATGAACTTCTCAAAAGATTTGGAATAGAGGATTCAAAGTAAGTTAGAACGCCTATGTGTACATCTACCAAATTTGACAAAGATGAAGAAGGTATGAAGATCGATGAGAAGAAGTATAGAGGTATGATTGGTAGTTTATTTTATTTAACCGTAAGTAGACCCGATATTATGTTTGTTGTTTGCTTGTGTGGTCGGTTCCAATCTTGCCCTAAAGCATCTCACTTAATTGCTGTTAAAATAATCTTTACATATTTAAAAAGAATCTTAAATTATGATCTTTGGTATCCAAAGTGTCATGAATTTGCCCTATATAATTTTTTGGATGCTGATTTTGGTGGATGTATGTTAGATAGAAAAAGTACTAGTGGTATATGTCATTTTCTTGGTAATTATTTGGTATCATGGTTTAGTGAGAAACAAAATGCTATCTCCTTGTCTACGGTCGAAACGGAATATATTGCCGCTGGTGTATGTTGTGCTCAATTGTTATGAATTAAAAGCATTTTGAATGATTTTATATTATTATATGGCTGTGTGCCTATGTATTGTGATAGCACAAGTGCCATAAATTTGACAAAGAATCCCATTCAACATTCTAGAACAAAGTACATAGACATAAAACATCATTTCATTCGTGATCTTGTCCAAAGGATGAAATTTGTGTACAATATATCTGTTCAAAAGATCAAATTGCTAATATTCTTACACAAGCCTTACCTCTGGATCAGTTTATATTTTTTAGAATAAAGTTGGGCATTTTGGAAAAGAATTTCTAAAATTTCTCTGATCAACCTTTATCAAACGTCCGATACCAGATGAACGGATGTCCGACAGTGTTCTAAGATATTTTTCAGAAAAATTTTGCCTCGGACGGTAATATACGATGGTTCTCTTCGTTCGGCCGTCCGACACTCAAAAAGAGCCTGTTATAAAGAAGCTTCTCTCTCATTTGCTTCAGAACACACCATTAGTTCGGACACACCCCTTTCTTCATCACCAACTGCAAAAACATTCAAATTCGTGCCCTTTTAAGACAAGTGTCTATAAATTGATTTCACAAATCGTCTCGTAACTCCTTTGCAAACTAATTGGCATTCACAATCTCTTCTAACTGTCAACCATTCAATTGATTCCAAATTTCATCAGAAATGCTAGTTACCACAAACTCGCATATTTTGGCAGATTCAAGCATTCATTTTAGCCTAAATAGCAAAATTAGTTCATTTTATACACATTCTCACCACAGTCTGCACACAAATCATTTCACATTTCACTACAGCCCATTTGAGAGAAGAATCTATTGGCACCGGATACACAACCAGGCTCAGAGATGAAAAAATTATTGTGCCTTCACCAAGAAAATCTACTCGTACGTCTGAGAAACATTATGGGAAAAGAAAATGTATGGATCAAACCGAGGAACAATCCACCACACTATCCAAGTTCATCGATGATGCTGCCACGGACAAATTTGAGTTGATTACACAAAAAGGTTTCATCACTCAAAGAACTATCCTTCCCTCCAAATTTTGTAAGCTTGACTTAGAGTCTGTTCTTAAGCTTTTTGAATTTCAAAAGTGGTCTCACATTCTGTCCTTGCCCTTGCCAAATACATACTATCTTGACCTGCTATACCAATTTTTTGCTAATCTTAGAAAGGGCAGTTCTCATACTGAACTTATCTCTCGTGTTAATTTAGTAGACATTTTACTCACTTCTAATGCTATTAATCTGGTGTTGAAGACAAAAATTGAAAATGGCTGTCGTAGTAAAATTACTAACTTTTCCTCATATGAAGAATTTCCAACTGCTTATCATTATTTTCATATTGAAAAACTGATGGCCTATTTTCAAAATCATTTTAACACACATGTTGAAACCAAATTGGAGGATCTCAGTCCTCAAAATCTGATCATTTTCACAATCATTTCAAATCTGTTGGTTCCTACTGACAGTCATAGGACTGATGCCAACAAAAATGGAGTTTTATCTATTTTACTATTTTATTGAGAAAATCAGAATTGATTTTGACTTTATCATATGTAAATTTTTGTTCAAATTCAGCACTTATAACCGTAGGAAACTCTCTTATGGAAAGTTTTTAATTCCAATCTTTGTTCATTTCAAAATTTCTTTCATTGGAGTATCTCCAAAAGAGAATTCATCCTCTTTTTTTATCAAAACTTATTTTGAAAGAAAAAGTATCAGATTTTTTGATGGTCACTAGTGTTATAAGGAAGCTGTTTTGGAGTTTAGAACCAAAAGTCGTCATGAAATTCCTGTTACTGCTAGACCTTCCAAACAGTCTCATGTTACTTCACCCTTTTCCATCCATCCTCGAAAATAATCTACTCAACCCACCTTATCCAATCACGAAGTCATATCCCTACTTGAGGAACTTGACCTTATCCAAACATGTCCTTCTCCTTGAAGATGGTCTAATAATGACCACGACACCTGAGCAACAGGCCACCTTTCTGGACAAAAAAAATCTGCTTGTGCCTTTTGTCCCACAAGAAGAGGAACACACATATCAAAAGGAGCCACACACTGAGTCCACCACTATTCCACAAGAGGAGGAACATCTACAGGAGCCACGAACTGAGTCCACTCCTCTCATTGCTGAAGTCATGCCTCGAACTCTCAGCCTACTCCTCTTGAACCATCAACATCAGATAAAGGCAAAGCTCCAACTACTGAAGATAGTGAGGCGGATGACGAAGAAATTGAAGATGAATTGGATCCTACTCAATTTTGTCTTGCAAGAAGAAGGCCCGGATCATCTAAATTCACAATTTAGGCACTTTAGGAGCGTTTGCACTTCACATTAGGATACATTTTACATGATCTTTTGTAACTTTTCTTTTGATATGTTTCTAATGTTGATGAATCTCTCTGATATTTTGATATGACTGTTGGACAAATGTTGATTGATATCACTGAAAATTGTATGATGGATCTTTTGGTTGAAATTGTCGGATCTTGTTGTTATGTTTCTATTCTTGGCTGATGATGCTTCTTGGATTTTGTTGACTTTGATGTTCTTAATGATTTTTGTTAATGGTTTTTGACTTATGGATGTTGTATGACTTTCTAATGCTATGCTGACAAAAAGATGGAGAATGGATAATGGATTGGATGATGTCATTGTAAAGGGGAGTTATTGGATGGATTG
This sequence comes from Coffea arabica, assembly GCF_036785885.1. Taxonomy (NCBI): domain Eukaryota; kingdom Viridiplantae; phylum Streptophyta; class Magnoliopsida; order Gentianales; family Rubiaceae; genus Coffea; species Coffea arabica. The sequence goes on along the minus strand of NC_092316.1, from coordinate 29,463,586 downwards.
GATGCTGTCATTGTAAGGGGAGTTATTGCTGTCATTGTAAGGGGGAGTTATTGGAGAGTTATTTTGGTATTTTGGATTTTGCTGAGAAATGCAATGAGTAAGAGGGAGCTTTTACTCATTTTCTTTCTTTCATCTATTATTTTGTCATCATCAAAAAGAGGAAGAATGTTGATCTCGATTCCTGTCTTTTGATGTTTACAAAATAAATGGATAGTACTAGTATCTTTTCTAAAAAATTCTTTCAATGTTGAAGCAAATTGATTCAAAAAACAAGAGCAATTGAAAGAAGATAAAAAAAGTCGAAAGCTATCGGACGCTTACAAAGACAATACTGGACGTCTGATAAACTGTGTAGTTCTTATCGGACGCAAAACATCCTCAACGGACGTCCAAAAGAATTAAAACAATCTTTCAAACTCTCTGCCTGCCTTCGGATGCACGAATAACTCCAGTACCGAACGTCCAAAAGAATTAAGATGATTTGTCAAACTCTCAGTTTGCTGTCGGATGCAAGCATTGGAAGTATCGGACGTTCGAAATAATTAAACATGATTTCTCAAACTCTCTGTCTGCTGTCAGACACAAGTATCAGTTGTATCGGTCGTCTGACACTCCCAACGGCTAGTTGACTCTTCAACTACTTTCTATCCATTGAAAGTCATAATGAGCTCATTTTTGGTGTCATATAAAAGGCATATGATTAGAATAAAAAAGACAACTTTTGTACACTGAAAATACAAAAGATTAAGATTAGTTTTAGTGAGAAAATACTCTCGAAAGAACAATTTGTACTCTTTGTGGTATAAGATTCTTGTAAGCTTTTCTTGTGTGAGAAAAATATTTCAATAGTGTAACTTTGTGAGGGTTATCCTGAGTGATTGTAAAACTTCCTAATTTGACCAAGTGGAACTTGAGACAAGGAGAAAGTGAGTCTTCCCTTGTACACAAAGATTGATTGTATTTCATCAATTTGAAGAACCTTGTTCTATAAATGTCGCGCCCCATTTTTTTTTAAATAAAGAAAAATAAAAACGAGTTTAGAAAAAATGACTTTTGATTCGATTTTTGATTGGAAAATGAATTTTTTGATTATGGAAAAGCATGGGTCTAAATGGGACTTGAAAATGCGACGATTTGACCCAAAATGTAGTTTAAAAAGAGTTTTTTGAATGAAAAAATGGAGTCGCCACTTGGTATAGAGTTCAGGTGTACCAAGTCACATAAAAATGAATTTTAAAGGAAAAAAGCAGAAAACCCTTTTTAAACGACTCCAAGTCTACAAAAATCAGAGAAAAAGATTCGGGAGTCATATTTGAAGAAAGGGAAGGCAAGGATAAGAATCCAAGGCACCCTTTCAACCTAGCCAAGGCTAGTTGCGCGATTTAGTCAAAGATTTTCTTATTTTAACCTAAAGATTTATCACATTTGAATGTTCTATATGAATGCAAACCCTAGACCTAGGAGGGTATCGGGGGGTCAAAATGTATCTTCAAATCTTATTTGGTACCAATCACATTAATTGTGACGCCCAATAAAGACTCTTTGAAGAAGTCACGAATAATGCAAGTCATGAGACTCGAAAGAAAGGAAAAGTCAAGAATATAATAATATACAAATGCGTATGACCTAAAGGAATGCATCATAATGGGTGCGGGGACTTACACTTGTGACTTTCAATGTTCCCTTTAATAGAGGGAATACGAGCGTGCTAAGGCTAGAAAAAGCCAAACTCGTCCATATCCCATATCCAAGGGGTTTTTCCTAGTCTAATCAAGCAAATGTACTAGCCTAGGTCTAATGCTTAGATGAAATGCAAGTCTAATGTCATGTTTCATACAAAGGGGTAAGTAATATACATATAAGGGAAAATACGGGGAAAGGGATATACGTATAAGGAGGGATATCATGCAAAAATGATAAAAGACCCTAAAAAGTGAAAAAATATGCATGAGAATGTAATGTAATCATGCAAACATGATCTGGCGTCGGAGGTCCCTAAGAGTCTAGCATTTGACTAGCTCATGTCTACAATTTCCCACTAGCATTGGACTAGTGAGGAAAGTCGAAACAAAGGACCACCACTAGCATTGGACTAATGTGGATTCGAGAAATTGACCACAACTAGCATTGGACTAGTGTGGTGACGTCACACATCGGTTACAAACAAACAAATCATTAAGACCTAATAAAGCATGTAAACACATAAATCACATATAGCACATAACACATAAGCATGATATCTAGATGCAAAGGCCTAGGAAAACGATAAACACATAGGCACACACAAGCACAATAGCACATAAGCCCTATCTATTACAAAAGGGGGATGCCTACTACAATCTAAAGGGGGAAAGACTTGGAAAAGTAAATCCTAACTATTACATTGGCTAGCTAAAACATGTCTTCAAGAGAGGTGCCAAAACCTAGCTATTACAAATTGGGGTTCAAATGCCCTCAAAATGACTTGCCAATTAAAGAAGGCTAAATAAAAAAAAAGTGAAACATGCAATTAAACATTAAAAAGGCGAATTAAAGCATGCATATTCACACATAGCACGTAGGAGCACGTAGGAGAAATAAAATCAAGAAGATAGAGGTTACCTCCCTTGCAATGGTAAAGAAATGAAGGAAATATTAGCTTCAAAACAACCAAAGGGTCAAGGCACCTCAAATAACCAGATAAACATGAAGTTGAACCATTGAAAGCGTTTAAATAACTAAACAGTCCATGATTCACAAAATTAGGATCTAATTGAAAGGAAAAAAGAAAGTTTGAGGGATCAGTTTGATTGATTTTTCCAATTTTGTGGGCCATAATGACATTAAACACAAATCAAGGGGTCAAAGTGCGATTTTTGAAACACTTTCCAGGCAAACTTCATACAACCACCGAAAACATTCTCTGCAACAAACCATTACTAATGAAAGCTTTCTGAAATCAAACAAACTTTCGGCAAGAAATTTCACGCAACACTTTTGAGCTAATTCCAACTAAACATGGCTAACACTTCTTAAAAATGCAATTCATAGAAGCATGTCATGCAAGTAACAACTACGAAACCAGCTTCTGCAACCGAGAGTGAAGCCTGTTGTGGATTCATTTTCAAACTCACATTTCGGACCCAAACACACAGTTTTGCTCGAAAAATTTTCAACCAAAATCATAATTTGAAACTAAGCAACAAGACACATAACTTCAACATGCAAACAAGCAAGAAACATAGAAGGAACTGATGCAAAGTTCTGGAAAAACATTCATGCAAAAAATGGTTTGGCAACCTGAAATTCATTTTCCAGCAAAGTGTTCGACCATAGCTCCAGTATTTCAGACTTTAAACATACAAACTCAACACCAAACTTTCCATTTCCTTCCCTTTAACATCAGATTAAGCTAGCAAAGGATGACTAAAAACCAATTTTGTGAGCTGTTGCAGGAGGAAAACAGAAAGTAGCGAAGCATGAGGATGAAATGCAGCTTTTCATCATTCAAACAAGAATTCCAGATTTCCATTTTAACAACATCCAATGATAAAGCATGATATGGGCAAGACTAAAGCAAATAAAGATAACTTAAAGCTCAATGTTATAGCTTTCTACCCGTGTTGTTAATTATCATCCAAATGCAATGGTCCACACCCAACAAATTCACCCATACGACTGGACAATATGAAGATAGCTTGGGGTGAATGCATACATGGTATACCTATCGAACTACAAGCGAACCAATGAATTTTTGGTTGTGCGCATTCTGGGCATGACTCACATCCATCCAAAGGATTCCAACAGTCAACAGGTGAGTTAAAGAAAACATGGAGCCAAAGGAACCCGCAAAATGATAGCAACAACAAAGGAATCAGCGCATCCGAACCAGCGCAAGCAAGACTGCGTTTTCCTAAACAATTTAAACTGGACATTTCTAGGCTACAGAACCATAAGCATGAAAGTTAGTCTTCACTAAACCCATTGCCAAAATACCAGATTGAGCACGCACAACAAAAAGTAAATTCTGAGTTAGGAGGAAACGATTTGCAGATCCGTATTCATTAATAAACCTTCTACTGAGTTCGTTGCTAACTAAGAGAAAAACAGTATAATCTCTACAGAAAAAGGTCTTATGGTCCACAATAACACAAGACTCGGATGCAGTGGTATGAAACCAAGATCTGAATCAACAAACATGAAAAGAAAGAGCCGAAGGAAAACGGGAGATCAAAACAGAAACCAAATACTGAAGCATATAATTCTGGGTATGTGTAAACGGAGAAAGATGAAAAGAAAAGGATTACCTTGAAGATCTTAACATGAGGAAAATGGAAACCCGCGAGCTTGGAAGACGATCACTTCTCACAGAAATCGAAAGGGACCTGCTACTAGCTCTGATGAAAGCAACGCAAAAATCTGGAGTTTTTCCTAGTTTTTTTCGTAGCTTCCTTTGCCCAGATTTTCCCTTTTCTTTCCCGAAAATTTCTTCTCCAAATCTCCCTCTTGCTCTCGGTTTTGCCCTGCTCTTCCTACCTTCACCTCTCTTGCTCTCTTTCCAACCCTAGCCGCCACTCCAGTCCTCTCTTGGTTTCTTTCTTTTGCCGTCAAAAAACTCTCTTCCTTGCTTTTCTTTCCCGTTTCTTTTCTTTTCAACCCCCGTTTCTGGTCTCCTCATCCACAGCCGCCGCCCCAGATTCTCTCAAAACCCTCCAGCCGAGGACTTTTTTTTTCTCCGTAGCTCTCCCTCTCTCTTTCAGTTTCTTTTTTTTTACAGCCGCCAACTAGCCCCTTCTCCTCTCTAGCCGTCAGCTTCCTTCCTTTTTATATCTCTAAAGACACCTAAACCTACATCTAATGGTGCTGGTTTTTCTGCATTTCTGGTCATTATCCGGAGCCTTTGGATGATGGATTTGGGATAAGAATTAGAGGATGATTTGTCTGTTGTACTGAGGGGCTCTAACGGAAAAGAAAAAATGTGAGCCAAGGGGTGTAAATAGAATCCATATTGCCGCTGCAAATTTTCCTGTACTCGTGTGCACGTATGTGCTTGAAATGTGATACGGAGAAAATGGGCTAGGATCTTGTGCAGCTCCGGGCGCATGAGCTTCGTTTTCTCTCTTCTTTTCTTTTTTTTTAATTAAATAAATAATAAACTTGCATAAAATCTAACAGAGATAAGGCATATTTTTGTGACCATTTTCCGGCAACTCTTAACACTAAAAAAACCTTAAAATATAATTAAACAACTAAATGATCAAAATGAATATAAAAATAAAATAAAATAAAAAATAATAACAATCTAAAATGCTATAAAATGCTAAAAGGTGCCTTAAAACAAAAATTACGAGATTAATAAAATAAAATAGATAATACTAAAAATAAAAAATAAAAAAAAATTAGTTAAAAACTTGGTATCTACAATAAAGTGATCTTCAATCTCAAGAGGAGTTTGGTAGTCAAATTGGTTTGCTTTTCTTCCCTTTTTATTTATTATCTTGTGAACCTTAATTAATTATCTCTTCTATTCTCAAGTGATATTGCTCCCTTACTAATTGTTTCATTGAATGGTCACCTAGAAAAGAGAGTAAATTTCACATTGAACATAAAAGTATCCTTTATCTTGATTAGTTTTTAAATAACCTAATTCAGCCCCCTCTTAAGGTTGTCTTTGATTCTAACACCCTTATTTGCACCCATCCTCCCCTTCTTGAATGATCTTTTATTTGTTTGAACTTGATTGACCTGTACTTGTGTTTGTATTTGCACTTGACTTGTAAGTGCTAAGCGACAACATGTACCACACTAAATTCAAGTGGGAGGTGCCTCTCCTTCCGTTTCCGTACTTTTATCTTGATTAAGTCGATTGAAAATGTTATCGACAAGAGCCTTATCGATTAGATAACGAACCATGGGTCTCCTATTCTGTCGAGTGGAGTGTTATCTTCTCGATTAATTAATATACTCTAATATTACCACCAGTGTTTATCTTGGAGTTCGACCCCGATAGCAGGTTTGAATGGTGGACGGAGATTGGAGTTAAGTGGTGCTCTACTAGACTTGTTATAATTCCATGATTGACGGATTGTTAATAAATTTTAAACAAGTGATCACGGAACCTACTCCGGAAAGCAGTCTGTATCCTTTTACCTGAAAATGTTGGATATCTAATAATTTGCTATTTGAAGTGTTATTACTAATTTTTATGAACTCTTATATTCACTACTTTGATATTTCAAGTTTTATAGAATGGTCAACTCGCTACTTGATGATATTTTGGAACCTCACTAAATTTTGACTCATGCTATTAGTTTTGTTTTCCTTACAGGTAATGCGAGCATAACTGTGAGGTTGTTACAGGTTGGTGTTGTCGCGCCCCACTTTTTGAGGTGTGAAAGTAGTGTGTAGGATATGTATGTGAACGTGTGTGAAAGTGAAAATAAAAGGCCGTGGGATTGTGAAATGCGACGGTTTGGCCAAACAAAGGGTTTTAGATAGAACAGGAGTTGCCACTTGATATAGAGTTAGGGTGTACCAAGTCACCCAAAAAGTGATTTTGTTTTTGGAAAGAAAAGTAAACAAACCCTTTTTAAAGAATTTTTTAGGTCTACGTAATCAAAGAAAGGGATCGGGGGTCACATTTGATAAGGGAGAAGGCAAAGGCAAAGCCTAAGGCACTCCCTTACCCTAACCAAAGCTAGTTGCGTGACTTAGCCCTTCTTTTCGTAATTCTTTTACCCAAAGTATGTGTTGCATGTTGGATATGACTAATGGATGCGAAAAAAAAGAAAAATGCAATCCTAAATCTAAAATGTCTCTTATGAGGCTTTTTGGTCCCAATCACATGAGTTGTGATGGCCAATAAGGAAAACTCTCATAGAGGTCACGGGTAATGCAAATGAAGACCCAAATATGAGTGCAAGTGTGAAAATGTAAGAAAAATGCAAAATAAAATAAAAATACAAATACAAATGTAAGTGCAAGTGTGCAAATGTAAGAAAAGTGCATGTGTGCCAATTGAGAAAATAAAGGTGTTTGTGTGCAAGTGGGTGATTGGCATGTCTACTTGCTTTCTATAGTCATAGATGAATGTGATGGATGAATGCGTCACCGTGGCTAGTCCAACGCTGGCCATGGTCTTTCCTCTCGAGCTCTCGCAAGTCCAATGCTTGTGAGAGAATTTTAGAAAAGGGCTAGTCCAATGCTAGACCCAATAGGCTGTCCCCTCTCGTTAGTACATACTTGCATGTCTTACTACATTTCATGTATTTTTCTTAGTTTTCTAGCATTTGGCATGCCCCTCCAATCCTTTCCCCTTCATCTTAGGTTTTTGCATCCTCATGCTAGTTGTAGGGTACATTTGCTTGAGAGTCCCCTTTCGGTAAGGGAAACGAGCGAGTGTGGCTACAAAATAGTCTTAGCACGCTAGTTCTTCCTTCTAATCAAAGGGAAAATTAAAATCGTGAAGTTAGGAGTCATTCCCGTACCCAACTTGATGCATTCCTCTAGGTTCATACACTCTCATTTTTATCATATCACTTCCTCACTTTCTTTATCCACATTTTCTCACTACTTATACTTTTCTCAATCCACATGCCATGTTCGCACATTTTTCTTCTTTTCCTATCACCTATTTATTTTTCTACCTCACAAATTGTACACAATTGCACTTATATGCATTTGTTACTATTATACCATATTTTCATCCACTTGCACACAAACACCTTTATTTTCTCAATTGGCACACATGCACTTTTCTTACATTTGCACACTTGCACTTTTTTTATATTTGCATACTTGCACCTACATTTGTATTTTTATTTTTATTTTATTTTGCATTCTTCTTACATTTTCACACTTGCACTCATATTTGGGTCTTCATTTGCATTACCTGTGACCTCTATGAGAGTTTTCCTTATTGGCCATCACAACTCATGTGATTGGGACCAAAAAGCCTCATAAGAGACATTTTAGATTTAGGATTGCATTTTTTTCATATCCATTAGTCACATCCAACATGCAACACATATTTTGGGTAGAAGAATTAGGAAAAAGAAGGACTAAATCACGCAACTAGCTTTGGCTAGGGTAAGGGAGTGCCTTAGGCTTTGCCTTTGGCTTCTCCCTTATCAAATGTGACCCCCGATCCCTTTCTTTGGTTCCGTAGACCTAAAAAATTTTTTAAAAAGGGTTTGTTTACTTTTCTTTCAAAAAAAATCACTTTTTGGGTGACTTGGTACACCCTAACTCTATACCAAGTGGCGACTCCTTTTCTATCTAAAACCCTTTGTTTGGCCAAACCGTCGCATTTCACAATCCCACGGCCTTCTATTTTCACTTTCACACACGTTCACATACATATCCCACACACTACTTTCACACCGCAAAAAGTGGGGCGCGACAGCTTGGCGACTCCACTGGAGACATCCTAAGTGGGTCCAAGCATTTGATTTAGCCATTCTTTTCCGTTTTCTACCCTTGTTATGCGTAGCATTTGGATATTAGGGTTGCATCTTCCATTTTAGGAACTTTTGCCTCGCGCGCGTATCAAACTACTCCCTCACTCACGTATGTATGATTGGTTGCTTGGATGTATGTTTTACTTGTTTTATCTCGCACTTTGCATTGCATTTGGGGGGGGTGTGTCACCTTTAGAGCCTCGCGTTGGGTCTCAACCATTTCCCTCAAAATAGGGAACACTTCATACGTGCACGTTTATTTACTGTTATCCCATTTTATTTTATTTTCGTGGGCTCTTTCCCACACCGCCTTGTAGGACTAGGAATGGTTTCTCTAGGTATGTGGATGGTGTGCTCTGCGCCCATAGCAGTACCTAGGGGATCGCTCGAGCCACCGACCGAGGGTCTTGGAATTGATGACCCATTCCCTTAGGTCTGAAGGCTTGGGGACCTTTTTAAACCTTATCGAGTCTAGTTGCATTAGTGAGCCCCAACCTCATGCATCCATGTTAGAGTTTTCCTAGGTTAGAGCCAGCCTCACCCTTTTAAGCACATTAGGCACGAGGGAAGGGGTTCCACCCCTTTTACATGCTTTTATTGTATTTCTTTTCTTAATTGCTCCCAATATGTTATGTGTACTATCAATTGCACTAACCATTTCGTTGTTTTTTTGCTTGTATTCATGTGCCTTAGCAATAAGAGGCCTCTTTGGCTCTCTTTTAGGGACTTACCCACTAGATAACTCACATGTTTAAATTTCAGTTATTACACTTAATTTTCAATAAGTACATTTCATTTTTAGACCTTTTCTCTCCGATGCATTATTTATGTCCTTTAGGCCATATTTGTCACATATTTACATCGCTTTAATAAATGGCATCATGTATTAAACCTTAGAAGGAACGCCATTTAGGCAATTCCATGTTAGGGATAAGCCCACCCTATAATCCCATGGGTATTTAACCCTATTTTTGGGATCTGCACGTTTACCCTTTTGCAAAATGACCTAAGGGGTAAAATCCCAAGATAACGGTATCTAAGTGAATTCCCCATCCAGATGACGCAGTGTCGAATGCTCAACCAAGTCCCCCGAGAGCTGAATCAGTGGAAGAATAACCTATCTTATGAGATTGGGGGGCTATTCCAATATGTGGGGCATCTACCAAGCCTTGTCGACATAATACCCAACGTGTCTGCTATCCAAGCATTGATCAATTATTGGGATCCGGATGCCTCAGTTTTTCGGTTTGGAATGTGCGAACTCACCCCAACCCTAGAAGAGTTAGAGGGATTGTTGCAAGTACCGGGAAAAGGCAGTCCTATGATATACCCGAGCGGGGGAACGAGAGAGCAGTTTTGCAAAATTTTGGGATTGAGGAACAATAGCCTAGACCAACACCCCGACGCTAGATCTTGTCCACTGAGGTTTTTGTATGACCGGTTTGGGGAAAAGGAGTCTTTTGAGCGCCATCAGAGCGATTTCTTTATAACAAGGAGGCAATGGGAAGAGAAGCGTGTGCAAGCTTTTGGTTTGGTTTTGATCAACTTATTGCTATTCCCTCAAAGACATGGAAAGGTGACATTTGCAACAATCAACATGATGCAAAGTCTTTTTTTAGGAATTCGTGGAACGACACCAACTTTGATACCTATTGTCATAGCGGACATCTTCTCAGCCCTTACCAATTGCCAAAGGAAAGGGGGTTTCTTCTATGTTTCAAATTTAATACTTCAAATGTGGATCATGGAACATTTGGCGAAGAGATCACTTAACCCTTTGGGTTCTTGTCTCTTAGTTGAGAATTGGATTGATTCACATCGAGAGAGAGTTAGCCGCTACTACCGCGTGATGTCGTCAAGCCAGTTTATTGAGGAGTTCAACAATTTGACACCAGAAAAAATGCAGCGGGTTCTAGATTGGACCAGAGTTAGAGACCCAGCTTTTACGTCCACTCAACATGACTTCATCCCTCTAACTGGAGTTAATGGTCTAGTCGCCTATATTCCACAAAGGGTTATGAGACAGTTTGGATACCCGCAAACCATTCCTATGGTACAAGGAGTTGAAAATCTCAGATTAGGTACGGTGACCGAGAGTCGAACCATGGTATTAGAGGCTTGGGGAAATTTGCAAGGTCTTGAGAATTTACAGTTGGAATTGGTAAACAAGATGGCACCTTCAGTTATGCCTGGGTACAATGAATGGATCAAACAAAAGGTGGAACATGATAGAGCAAGGCAACAATCAGCATCAGCCAGTCCCGAAGAACAAATGGAGAAGCTAAGGAGAGAATTAGAGGAATCTCAAGCCCAGCTTATAATGACCAACAGAGTTTTAGAAGATACCCAAGTGCAGTTGAGGAGGGAGAAGAAGAAGAATGAGAAACTAGAGGAAGCCATAGACGACCTTGATAGGATTAGGGAAGGAGCTCGTAAGCTCAGTTTAGGGAGCTCTAGAGAGTCACAAAGTACAAGTCTCTTGAGACATAGGGATTTTGTAAACATGGTTACTAAGACCATTGACGAGGTTGTAAAGAAAGATTGAACTCTTCCACATTTTATGAGAAGCTTTCCATTTCAAAGTTCTAAATTCACTTACAAGTTTGGAAATGGGATTTTACCCCGAAGGCTTGCATCATGCTAGGCCTACCCTTGGCACAAAAAGGGTCCCCCCATAGGACATGCATCTGAATTGTTTGAACAATTACTAACTCATGTCTTTTTCCTTTTCTCTTTTGAATAAGTTGCAGAAATCTAGTAACGATTGGTTTATCTAAAGATGTCTTTTGCATCCTCAGGTAAAGTTTCTAAATAGCTTCTCGGAAAAGCCCCATTATTACGCGATCCCGAAGTAAAGCCCAAAGGAATCGTGTAGACATGAGTACTCAGCCAGAATCGTCTGATAAAACCGCTGCAACTACCCATCCAGAAGCCATAAGTCCCGGGGTTCAGTTGACTGAATTACTCACCAAATTTTGGGAAATGGCATCTGAGATGGCCGCCCAAAAGAAGTTGATCGACGAGCTCATTAGTAGCGGAGTGCAGCCCGAGCCTGCGCCCGTCAAACAACCGGAATCCGAACCATTTGTCATTCCTCCAATTCAAACCACTTCTGAGAGAGTTTTCAACCCGCAGTATACTTATACTCAAAATCCTCCGTTCTATCCTCCCTATGGGCAAGGATTTCAGCCTCAAGGTGATCCAAACATGCCTCTGGATCCACAAGCTTTTTATCAGACTACCGCAGAGTCTGTTGTGCCAGAGCACACTGTTCAAACCAAGCCAGAAGTGGGAGAGTCGTCTGCCCCGGTGGATATGAAGCTACTTAAGCGGTTGGATCGTTTCGATGAGTTCATCAGGAAAGGCAAGGTTTAAGCAAACAAGGGGTGTTAGACTACGATGATCTGTGCCTGTTTCCAAATGTACAGCTGCCCGTAGGGTTCAAGACCCCGAAGTTCAATAAATATGATGGTACAGGCAATCCTAAGACACACTTGCGTTTGTTTGCCAACAAGTTGGGCAAACCAGTGGATGACGAAAACTTGCCATTAAGGTTATTTCCAGAGAGTCTAGAAGGAGACGCCCTCGATTGGTATTCCAACTTAAAGCCAGAGGAGGTGAAGACTTGGCTTGACCTATCCAACACCTTCATCAGACAATACGAATATAACTGCGAGCTAGCACCGACCAGAACTACTTTGGAAGGCACAAAGAGGCGACCATCTGAAGATCATAAGACATACGCCAAAAGATGGAGAAAGATAGCTGCCAAGGTAGAGCCTCCGATGACCGAAGATGAAATTGTTCGCACTTTCATAAAGGCGCATGATCCTCCACACTTTGAAGAAATCTTTCGTATGACCGGATGTTCATTTGCTGCGATTGTGAATAAACTCGAAGAGTATGATGATTTTGTGAGATCCGGAAAAATTGTTAACGTCTCTGCCTTAAAATCACAAGTAGAAGCTTTGCAAGGGCAAGGGAGCAGTGGAAAGAAGCCGCAGTTTAAAAAAAAAGAGGGGGATGCAACTTTTATCTTGAACCAGAATCCTTCACCCAAACCCCGATACCAACACAATCTAACCTACCAACCATATTACCCTTATTATTCAAACCCGCACCATGTATATACTACCAATATCCACCACCCTCGACCTCGCCCAAGCTATCCTAACCTACCTTTAGCTCCATTTCAAATTTCTCAACCAAATCCACCCCAAAACCGACCTCGCCCTCCATATAACCCAAGATTCCCTCCCCCAAATAGACCTGTTTATAGCCATCCTCAACCTCCTGAACCTTCCAACCAAGCCCGTGGCCGTACATTTACCGATTTAGGCAGGCCTCTAGACCAATTGTATGACCAATTGAAGGCCGCCGGAAAAATTGGTATGGTACCCCCTCCGACCTATCCATATGGCATATTCGCTGGGTATAACCCACAAGCCGTCTGTGCTTATCATTCAGGGGCACCCGGACATTCAACTGTTGATTGCAAGGCTCTTAAGCATAGAATTCAAGATATGATTGAAGCTGGAGAGATTGTAATCAGGAAAAGGGAGGCACAAGGGCTGAATATAAATAGGAACCCCTTGGCGGAACATACTAATACCATTGGGGTCATTCTGGACGACGCAGAGTATGAGGAGTAAGTCCAAAAATTGGCAAGGGAAGCTGAGGTGTTTGGGGTCACAGACCAACCATTTGTAATAGAGGTGCCGTTTAAGGAAGATAAAAGGCCTTTTATTTTGGATTTCACTCCAGCTAAGAGCGAGGCTTTGGAGCCAGTGGTCATCGAATTCCCAGAGCAGGAGCCTGTTCTAAGTTTGCAGCAAGTGCCATGGAACTACAATGAACCTGTGACGTCCCGAAAGAATGAGTGTGAGAACCCGAAAATTTTCTAATTTTCTAGGGTTTATTTTTTTTTTAAATCGCCCGCCTTTTCTACATTTTCTTGATTAGAAAAATTCCCCAGATAAAGTTTATGAGCAAAGATAGTTTTAAAATGATTTTTCTAGTATCAATTAGTTTTTGAGAAATTAAGAGCTTATACCGGACGTGGGACCCGCTAGTGTGATATAATTTTGGTGACTAAGTGAATTGTGTGCTAAGTGTTATTATTTTACAAGGTGCTAGGAAATGATTAGAGGGTGGTTATATGATGTAACCATTGGAAGCCAAAGGATTAAAGAAAATACTAGAAGGGCCAAGTGTCACAAACCCATTGCAAGTTGGACCTTTGACTAAGACCATGATTTCTTCTTCTTATCTGGACCAAACCTTTTGTTTTCATCATTTCTTCTTCTTGTAAGCATGATGGACGAAATTTTGAGAGAAAGAGAGAGAATATCCAGCATCTTGCACCTCAATTTCTTCCTCCAATCTTGAGTTCTAACCGATTAAATTGCAAATCACTCCATAAAACTTGCTAGCTAAGGAAGATTGAAGCTATTGGTGGAGTTGTTTTGGAAGAAAAATCCCTAAGCCATCACCTTTCTTGATATTTCAAGGTATCATGTCTAACCATCCTTTCTTTGATCTTGATTTTGTTAAATTAATGACTTGTGATGGCTAATGAGATGTTTTAGTGGAAGATTAGCACTTGAATGCAAAAATTTCCAGATTAGGGTTTTCAATTTCCCCAATTCTGCCTGACACTGTTCATCATAGTTAGAGGCCGAATTGACCTTAGCACAAAACATGAAAGTTGTAGAGAATGAGGTTTTATAGTTGTCTGAAAATTTTCAGCTCAATCCAAGTTCGGTAACCTGTGAAAAGACCAAAATACCCCTGCTGCCCTGTTTCTGTCCGAACCTGGAAATGAGCTTTGGTAATTGATTAGTTTGACTGGGAATACTACTAATTTGGTTGTTGATGTCTTCTTACGAATTCTAGCCTTGTATCTTAGCTTTTAAATGGCTTTGGAATTACCTGATTTGGAGTTGTGTGTGCTGAGTTATGACAGAATGAATCAGGACTGCCACAGTGAGCTTCGAACTAGAAAATCTGGGGTTATTTTGGTAAATATGACCTAGTTAGGGTGAGAACTAGACTGAGTGGTCTTCATGAAAGTTGTATGGAATGATATTTTAGAGGTGCCTGTAAATTTTCAGGTCATTTGGAGTAGTGTAGAGTGAGATATGTCGATTTTACTGTAGCTGTTCTGGGTTGATCAGAATGTGCAAACTGTGTTTGTAATCGTCTGTTTTGACTGGAATTGCTTTGGATTTGGATGTTGGTGTCTTCTTATGAAATGTAGCTTGAGGTCTTAGCTACCATATGCCTTTGGAATCAATGCATTTGGACCTGTATAGACTGAGTTGGAGTAATTACAGCATGGTGTGATTTGTAAACCTGCAATTACGGTTCTGGTTTGGTATTCTGCATTTTTGACCTGTTTGCATTCAAAACTGGGTTGAGTGACCTTCTGTAATGTTGTAGCCCTGTGTTTTAGCTTCGAAACAGTGTATCTTATACCCCTATACGATAATCATAGTGCTAATGGTGCCAAAATCACTAAAGGACATCAAATCTGTTTTGGGTTTTAGGGCTTGGATTCGGACAAGATAATGGTTTATGACGAATGGGTTCTGAGCCGTGGAGGTGAGTGACCTCAAACTATTTCTGAAGTTATTTATGAACCGTTTCCTACATTATTTACTTGTGTTCCAAAGTTACTTTTGAACCATTTTCCTGCATTATTTACCTTTAAACTGTTTCCAAAGTTACTTTTGAAATGTTTTCTTGCATATCATGTGTGCTGGCATTTAAGTGTGCCTTGTTTGCTATATTTCTTGACTTCATGACTTGTATTTTGGTTGATAACGTGTTAAGCGCTTATAATGATTTCCAAAACGAGTTTTCGAGGCGAGTGTGTACTTTATCGCACTCGACCTCGATAAATGTGAAATTTTCGATTGAAATGTTACTTGCGCATGAATGTAAGCCTTTTGGGCTGAACTGGCCATTGCCCCTTGTTACCGGTCGTCTTGAGCCAGAAGCGGACTCGGTCAGGCGATTAGGAACTTGGGTGAACGTTTGGTATACTCGAGTATTACCTATGTAGGTTGGTGGAGCCTGGCCAAAAGCCAGGGACGGGGTGAATGAAATGAAATGAATGACCAAATGAGCGAGGAAATGTCAGGAGAATGAATGTATCCTTTTAATGAATGTTACTATCGCTTTCCATTGTAAATGTTTCTTGAATTATTGATAATCCATATTTACTGTTTTGCAAATGATGTAGTTGTTTTCGGATTTATCATTTCATTTATGACATCATTGCTATATGACATCATTGAAATGAACTATTGTGAAACCGATTTGATTAATGATTTTCTGGTTACTCGCTGAGCTTTTAGCTCACCCTAAAAACTATTTTATTCCCCTCCACAGGTGCTCGTGGTGAAGGAAGGACTTGTAGTACTTGTGCACGTGTATGGATGGCCTAAACTTTGTACAATTTTGGATTTGGAATTATTTTATGTATATTTGGGATTAGTTTCCGCTGCATTTGTGACATGTAATTATTGGAGACGGAGGTGTATTTGTGGACCATTTGATGTATACTTGAGATTTGTATTGTATTTATTTGAGGACTGTAGTGAACGACTGAGTCCCGGCGAGAGATGGGCGGGCGACCCGCCGAACCCTGGGGTACGCCCTAGGGAGAGGTGGGGCCGTCACAGAACCTGTCATACAAATTGGAAAAAAGTCAGTTGTTGCCAAAGAAGAGGTGTCAGTGGTCACTAGATCAGGGAGAATTGCAAGTCCGTTTGGAGCTACCGTTCCTATTCAAACAAATAACCCCGAGCTGCCCGCTAAACCAACAATTACTAAGAAGGAAGCCTTGGATTTTCTTAAAAGGCTCCAAAGAAGCGAATATAATGTAGTCGAGAAGCTAAGCAAGTCGCCCGCCCAAATATCTATATTGGATCTGCTCTTTTCTTCGGATATGCATAGGGATACGTTGCTCGAAGTGTTGACTAAAGCTCAAATCCCTAAGAACATTTCGGTTGTTAATTTCTCACATATAGTTGGGAGTGTGTTCTCTGATGATGAATTACCGGCAAAAGGCATTGGACATAACAAAGCTCTGTACATAACTGTGAGGTGCAACGGGAAAATGTTGCCAAAGGTGTTGATTGACAATGGATCTGCGCTTAATATCTGTCCTTGGAGTACCTTGGAAAAGCTAGGGTTGCAAGATATCAAGCTAAGGCCTTCAGGGACCATAGTTAGAGGTTTTGATGGAGCACAAAGAAAACCTATAGGAGAAGTGGATTTAGTACTCGAGATGGGGCCCGCACAGTTTCAAATAGCCTGCCAAATTATGCACTTTCCTAGTCTTTACAATATTTTGCTTGGAAGGCCGTTGATTCATAAGTCCGGGGCTGTGCCTTCTTTATTGCATCAATTGTTGAAATTCATAGTAAATGACAAATTGATAACTATCTTTGCCGAGGAGAATTGTCTCGTAATTGCTGATTCTGGGCCCGAAGAAGATGGTAGCCGAAACGCCACAATGACCCCTCATAGCACAGCTGATATCGTCTCCGTAAGTTGGATAACAAAAGAGGAATGAGCTCTATCAAAGGCCAGTGTCATGATGGCTAAGGAAATGATCCGCGGAGGATATGAGTTTGACAAAGGGCTGGGACGTGATCTACAAGGAATTCTGAAACCAGTGAAAATTGTGGAGAAAAAGGATTCATTTGGTTTGGGTTTCTGACCAACCGCTAAAGACATCAAAGAAATGAAGGAACGCAAGAAAGCAGAGAAAGAAGGCAGGCAAAAGGCCTTTGATATTCCACCACTGCATTATACTTTTCCAAGACCAACCGAGGTGATCACATCAGAGATTAATCCAGTTGACGAAATCGAAACCAGTTTGGCCCAATTGTTCGTTGGGGCAACATTTGAAGACAGTTTCCCAGATGAGACCGAGTTTCCCGACATCCCTGAAGGATCAATTTCCAATTGGACAGCCAAGTTTCTGCCCATTCAGAAGGAGTTTCGGTAAAACTAAAGGGGTTTATCATTCATGCGAATTCATGAAAATACTTCTGCATCTATAAATAGCTAATGAAAGCATCTTTATCTTTGACTAAAATTTGCACATGTAAATATTGTTTCCGCTTGCTTTCTTTTTGTTTTCTCTTTCAATCAAAGGTTTTATGAAAATGCACAAGTGGTTCTTATCATGTTGTTTTGTTTATTCGTTTGTCATATTGCTTATTCATTTGTTTGTTGTATGTTTGTTTGCTTATTATCCCACATTCATTAATTCTTTCAGATGGCCAAAAATAAAACTATTTGACCCTTTGGATATCACTATTCTGGAATTCAATAATGGCAATCTCTATATCACTCACGACTTGGAGGTCTGGGAATCTGAGCTTCAAAGCGAGAGTGATAATGAGGAGGTGTAGACACCAAATTTTGGTATAATTTCATTTACTGTTTATTTTTAGTTTTTATTTGTTTTATTTGTCGTGTTCGTTTTATTCAATTTTTAGTTTTTAGTTTCTAGTTTTATTTCTATTTTTAAGTTTTTAGCATAGAATTTCTTGAAAGTGAAAAAAAGGAAAAAATGAAAAATGAAAAAAAAAGAGGGATTGAAAATGGCAATTTTGTTGTTTTAGTTTGTTTATTTTGACGTAAAATTGTTGTTTTTTATTATTACTAAGTGTTTATTATCATTATTGTTAAATTACTTTCAAAAAAAAAAGAAGACAAATGCAGAAAGCTGCGTTTTTGTCGCAGCTTTACAAGGAGGACCTCGGGCAGCCCTTAGCTGCAAATATGGAAGAGATGTTCAAGGCTTTAGGGTTGGCTGACCTCCTATAAAAGAAAAAGAAGGAACAGCCGCAAAGGGGGGAAGTTTTTGGGATTGACGGCTAGAACTAGAGAGAGAGCAAGAAAGAAAGGGGAGTGCGTGAGACGGCTAGAGAAAAACAGGGAGAGAAGACTCGCGGTTGGATTCTTGGGAAAAAGGCTGGAATTGGAGAGAAAAATGGGGCGCGACAGTTGGCGACTCCACTGGGGACCTTCGAGAGTCCGAGCAAATTTGATTTAATCAACCTTTTTCTTTTTTTAACCTTTTCATATATCACATTTGGGTGTTTTAGGGTTGCATTTTTTTCCTTTTTTAGGATTTTGCATCACTCGCGTCTCAAATTACTCCCTCGCTCACGAATGTATGATTGGTTGATTGGATGTATGTTTACTTACTTATCTCGCGCTTGCATTGCATTTGGGGGGGTGTGTGTCACCTTTAGAGCCTCGCGTGGTTCTCAACCCCTTCCCTCAAAAAATAGGGAACACTTCATACGTGCACGTTTACTTATTGTTATCCCATTTTATTTTATTTTTTGTGGGCGCTATCCCACACCGCCTTGTAGGATTAGGATTGATTGCCTTGGGTAGGCGGATGGTGTGCACTGCGCCCATACCGCTACCTAAGGGATCACTCGAGCCACCGATCGAAAGCCTTGGGAGTGATGACCCTTTGCCTTTAGGTCTGAAGGCTTGGGAGCCGAAGCCTTATCGAGTCTAGTTGCATTAGTGAGCCCCAGCCTCATGCATCCATGTTAGACTCGCCTAGGGTAGAGTCGACCTTACCCTATTAAGCACATTAGGCACGAGGGAAGGGGTTCCACCCCTTTTACTTGTTTTTATTTGTATTTCTTTTCTTAATTGCTCCCAATGTGTTATGTGTACTATCAATTGCACTAACCATTCTTTTTGTTTTCTTGGCTTGCATTCATGTGCCTTAGCAATAAGAGGCCTCTTTGGCACTCTTTTAGTGACTTACCCACTAGATAGCTCACATGTTTAAATTTCAGTCATTATGCTTAATTTTTAATAAGTACATTTCATTTTTAGACCTTTTCCCCCCGATGTATTATTTATGTCCTTTAGGCCATATTTGTCACATATTTACATCGCTTTAATAAATGGCATCACGCATAAACCATAGAAAGGGAATGCCACATAGGGAATCCCGTGTTTAGGAATAAGCCACCTTGTGTCTCGGATACTTAATCCAGTGAGACTTGCACGTTTACATTTTGTACCATCCAAAGGGGTAGTGCACAAGGTAAGGTAGGATCCGATCATTTTCATAGTGTGGTCTTTGGAAT
This sequence comes from Coffea arabica, assembly GCF_036785885.1. NCBI lineage: Eukaryota > Viridiplantae > Streptophyta > Magnoliopsida > Gentianales > Rubiaceae > Coffea > Coffea arabica. The sequence continues at coordinate 29,444,004 of NC_092316.1, read as the reverse complement.
ATGAGCGTCTAATAATCACTTTTTGGCCATTTTATCAAAAATTGGTAAAAATTCCTTGCGTGAAGGACATTAATTTGAAGAAATTCACAAATGATTCCTCCTATTGAGACAACAAATAAATTGAGGCCAAAATTTGATTTTTAGAAGGTCATAGACTAATGCACCTCAATAATTTTGAAATAACTAATGGCTGGACAATTCAACCAATCCATTTTGCCAATTCATTCATTCATTTGACCAATTTACCCTTTTTAGGGTCACCTGGTCGATTTTTGAATAAATTCATTCAATTCATTTGACCAATTTACCCTTTTTAGGGTTATCCGGTCGATTTTGAATAAATCGTCAATTCATTTGACCAATTTACCCTTTTTAGGGTCATGTGACCAATTTACCCTTTTTAGGGTCATTTGACCAATTTACCCTTTTAGGGTCATCTGGTCGATTTTGAATAAATCGTCAATTCATTTAACCAATTTACCCTTTTTAGGGTTATCCGGTCAATTTTGAATAAATCGTCAATTCATTTGACCAATTTACCCTTTTTAGGGTCATTCGGCCGATTTCTGAATAAATCACTAATTCAATTTCATTCATTTGGCCAATTTACCCATTTTTAGGGCAACCGAGCCGATTTTGAATAAATCAAGTTTCGTTTAATCTATTTGATCAATTTACCCTTTTTAGGGTGATCTGATTAATTTCGGATAAATTAAATTTCATTCAATTCATTTGACCTGTTTCCCTTTTTAGGGTAATCCGGTTGATTTTTAATAAATCGTCAATCCCGTTTGATCAATTAGGGTTTCAATGTCAATTTCAAATTGGGAAACTTAGTTGATTTTTGAGAAAACCATCCATTGCATCCAGCCATTTGATCAGTTGGGGTTTTGACCCGTGCTTCACTGAAATTTTTTTTTTGGTCAAACGAATTCCAATCTCTTCGATAGGAAGTTCGTCAAGGTCAAACCCGCGCATTTTTGCCAATTCTTGTATCGATCAAAAGTGATCAATCCCTTCGGACGAGGTCCTCATTTTGACCATCGTCTCTTCTCATTCCAATGGGCCAAATTTTTCAAATTATTTTTCACTCAACAAGTTGATCGGATCCATCAGGTATTGTATAGTGCCTACTCTAGCGGATTGCATTTTCATGCTAGGCCTACCCTTGGCACAAAAAGGGTTCCCCCATAGGACATGCATACCGATTTTGCAGTTTTGCCTACTAACTCTGGGTATTTTTCTTTTGTTTTCCCCCTCCCCTGCATTCATAAAAATGTTTCAATAAGACGAAAATATTCTTCTATATCTGATGATAATTTTAATCCAATAAAGTTTGAAGATTACAAGTGTTATTTGATTCTTGGGCAGATCCTACAATGAAAACATAAATGATCTATCTGGAAGCTCTACGCTAAAGCCTTTGAGAGATTTTGTAATTGTTTTCCAAAGGGAAATTCTGTTTATTTGATTTGTTAATACATTTTGTTCCAAAAGGAAAGGAGACAAAAGTGTATATTTTGAGCTCTTTACGAGTTTCTCTCTTCTCATTTGTATCATAATTGAACGAGAAATTTTGTTTCAAATTGTTTTTCAGCAATAAAATTTTTGGATAATCATTGTTTTGTGTATATTTATGTACATTTCATTCTTTATTCTTACTCATTGGAGATTTCATGATGAATTTTGAGAAATAAAACCAAATTGAGATTTTTTCAACCTCCAGCCTGAAAATTCGCAAGTGTATGCTTTCTAACTCTTGTATACACTAGATTGGTGATCTGAGCTACACAATAAGAGTGCTCAAGATTGAAAGAGGTCGCTCAAAAGGCCTCATGAAATACCTTTTCTCTTTCACTATACAATTCATATTTTTGCCCACTTCTATTAGCCCAAAATAAAATCAGTCACATTGATTGATGAATTGCAAGTTGGGGCATTCTTTGTTTGAGAAATGTCCACTGTGTCTAATTATATTCAACTCACATCTAAATGAAAGAAAAAATGTGAATTATTCTTGTTTGTTTTGAAAATTTGGAATGATACTTTGAGCATTCATTTCTCTACCTATACACATTTTATCATTTGATTTCCCATTTGAGCCTTTGAAAGAATAATTTCGTTTCAAATAAGAACCCTAATGATCACTACCTATATTGGAAAATTTTCAAATATAAAAAAAAGGGAGGAAATGGAAGGTTGGGTGTTGAGTTTGAGTGTTTAAACATCTAAAATATTTGAGTTGGAAAGTGGATTTCAGATTGCCAAAGCATTCTACATGAATGTCTGTCCAGATTTTCTGTAATGCATTAGCTCCTTCATTGTTCTTGTTTGTTTGGAGTTGAGTTAAGCAGCTTGTTGATTAGTTAGAGTTAAGATGTTGGTTTGAGAAATATCTAATCAAAGCTTTGTATTTGAATTAAAAATCTGGTTTGCATGATGAAAAGAAATGCCGTGGCTGGAATCTGTCGAATGCATGAGTTTTTTTGTCTTTGCATCAGTTTTTCTTTTGTATTTGGGTTTGTTTGAATTTCGAAATCGTGTGTTATAATGCTTAGATTAGCTTTGAATGTTTGGTTTGAAAGATTTTTGATCAAAATTAGTGTTGAGTTTGATATCCTTGCAAGGAAAAAGATTTGCAGCAAGCTTTGAATCAAAAATGGAAGCATGTTTCACTGTTATAGTTGCAGAAGTTTAATACTTCCGTAAGCTTTTGCATGGGTTTTGCATGAAAATGACTTCTGAAAATTGCACTTTGACCCCCCAAGTTCCCTTTTGTTTCACTATGACCCAACCAATTGAATAATTTCATCAATTTGATCCTTCGCAGTTTTGATTTTTGTAACTTCATTGCTTGTTTGCTTTAATTAATTGCCATAGATTGTTTAATTGCATTTAATTCGTGACTTTAGGGGCTTTATGATCAAGTGAGCTTTCTTTTGCACTTTTCTTTTAATTTTTCTTAATTAAAGTGGTACCTTGACCTTTTTATTGTTTTGAAGTCATTTTTCCTTCATTTGATCACCATTGCAAGGGAGGTACACTCTATCCCTTATTTCAACCCTATTTGATCCTATGTGATCCAATGTGCTAAGTGAAATTTGCATGTTTAATTTGCTTTCCTTGCCTTTCTTTAAGCTCCTTTACTTTATTTACTCTTGCTTTTAGTAAGTTATTCTTTTAATGGGGTATGTGTACACCTCTTGGCTTGTAATAGTTAGGGATTTAATTATTTTATTCCTTTTTCCCCCTTTTAGATTGTAGTAGGGTCTCCCTAATGTAATAGATAGGGCTTGGAGGAGCATTCAATGAAGACCTATCGAAGTCATGTGCCTAGCTAGCAAATGTAATAGTTAGGGCTTTAATTGTCTTATGTGTCTTGCATGCTTTGTTGCTACGTGTTAATTTGCTTTGTTAGGGCCTTGCATCTAGTCGAGCATGCTAAATGTTATGTGCTATGTGTTTATGAGTGTTTGGCATGTCTACTCGCTTTCCATAGCCATGAATGAATGTGATGGATGAATGTACGTTTCCGCTAGTCCAACGCTAGTCGGAATTCATAGAATGGGCTAGTCCAACGCTAGACCCTTAGGGATTTCCCCTCTTTAGTACATGTTTGCATGTTCATTACATGTCATGCATTCTTTTTAGTTTTATCATTTTGCATGCCCTTCGAACCCCTTTTCCCTCCATTTTAGGATTTTTACATTTCATGCTAGTTATAGGGTTCATTTGCTTGAGAGTCCCCTTAAATATGGGATATAGACGAGTGTGGCTTTTTCTAAGCCTTAGCACGCTTGTATTCCCTCTATAAAAGGGCAAATTGAGTCACGATTTAGGTCTCCCCGTACCCAATATGCATGAATTCCCTAGGCTCATGCATTTTTAAATCCACTCTACCATTTTATGCCCTCACCACACTTTCATTTTTCCTCCCATTTTGCACACGTGCACCTTTATGTTTCTTCACTTGCACACGAACACTTTTATCATCACTTGCACACATGCACTTCATATTATCATTTCACATACCGTACCTTGCCCACTCACGTGCACATTTTCATTTACATATTTATTGTTTTTTATTACTTTTTCAAACTCATGTCCTCACATTGCATACATGCATTCCATTCATTTGCATCCCACTCGCATTATTCGTGACTTCTTCAAAGGATCGTTATTGGACTTCACAATTAATGTGATTGGCACCACTCAACCTTTGAAGAGAAATTTCCCCCAATACCCCTAGGTCTAGGGTTTGCATTCATGTAGTGCATCCAAATGTAATAAATTCTTTGGTTAAAACAAGAAAATCTTTGATTAAATCATGCAACTAGCCCTGGCTAGGTCAAAGGGGTGCCTTGGATTTTATCCTTGCCTTCCCCTTTGTCAAATGTGACTCCCGAACCTTTTTCTTTGGTTTACGTGGACTAGGAGTCGTTTAAAAGGGGTTTCTTACTACTTTTTCCTTATTTTTCTTTAAAAATTCATTTTTAGGTGACTTGGTACACCTTAACTCATTACCAAGTGGCGACTTCACTTTTTATTTTAAAAACCCTTTTTAAACTATAATTTTGGGTCAAATCGTCGCATTCTCAAACCCCCATTTAGACCCATTTTTCTTTTAAATCACAATTCATTTTTCAATCACAAAAATACATTTTTTAAAACCATTTATTTATTTATCAAAAAATGGGGCGCGACAGGAGGTATTCGATTCTTTTGCAAAGGACTTTGAACAATATGAGAAGAAACCAAAATCGAACCTGGAAGAAACAGAAAAGGTTAACATTGGCACTAAAGATGAAGTTAAGGAGGTGAAAATTAGTATTCATTTGAATGAGAGGCAGAAAAAGGAGATGCTTGAATTCTTGACTGTGTTCCAGGATGTATTTGCATGGTCCTATGATGATATGATTGGTATTTCAACTGATGTGGTAGTGCATAAGTTGCCCACTGACCCTACTTTTCCACCTGTAAAGCAAAAACCCCGAAAATTCAAACCAGATATGAGCCTCAAAATAAAAGAGCAAATTGAAAAACAGCTCAAAACCAACATTATCATTGTTTTTCATTACCCTATTTGGCTTTCGAATCCAGTCCCTGTTCCAAAAAAGAATGGAGAGGTGCGAGCTTGTATTGATTATAGAGACCTCAATAAGGCCAGTCCTAAAGATGATTTTCCTCTGCCGAATATTCACATTCTCCTGGACAATACCGCTGGGCATGAGATTGAATCTTTTTGTGATTGCTTCGCTGGATACCACCAGATTTTGATGGCAGAAGAAGATAGGGAGAAGACTGCTTTTATCACCCCTTGGGGCACATTTTGCTACCGAGTGATGCCCTTTGGTTTAAAGAATGCTGGAGCTACGTATCAAAGGACCATGATCACCCTGTTTCATGATATGATCCACCGGGAGATGGAGGTCTACGTGGATGACATCATAATCAAGTCTAAAAGGGCAGAGAACCATTTGGTTGATTTGAAGAAACTGTTCGAAAGGTTGCGAAAGTACAATTTGAAACTAAATCCTGCAAAGTGCGCCTTTGGGGCACCAGCTGGTAAATTGTTGGGCTTCATTGTTAGTAAAAGAGGCATAGAGATAGATCCAGCGAAAATCAAAGCAATTCGAGATATGCCAGTGCCGAAAACTCAGAAGGACGTGAAAAGTTTCTTAGGAAAGATCAATTTTATTGGGAGATTCATTGCCCAACTAACTGCCACATGCGAGCCGTTGTTCAAATTGTTGAGAAAGAATGTGCCATTGTATTGGAGTGAAGAATGCCAACAAGCTTTTGATAAGATCAAGGATTATTTGTTACATTCGCCAGTCTTGGTGCCACCCAAGCAGGGTCGACCATTAATCATGTACCTATCTGTGCTTGAAGAAGCAGTTGGTTGTGTCCTCGGGCAGCATGATGACTCCGGAAGGAAGGAGCAAGCCATTTACTATCTAAGCAAAAAGTTCACGCAGTATGAGGCTAATTATTCATTCATTGAGAAAAGCTGCTGTGCATTGGCCTGGGCAGTTCAAAAGTTGAGACACTACCTGTTGAGCCATACCACTTATCTTATTTCCCGATCTGATCATTTGAAGTATCTCTTGGAGAAGCCGATGCTAACTGGACGTCTGGCTAAATGGCAGATAATTCTCTCAGAGTTCGATATTGTTTTCACTTCACAAAAGACTGTCAAGGGGCAAGCTATAGCTGATTATTTGGCAGAAAATCCAAAGGATGATGATTATCAACGACTTCATACTTATTTCCCTGATGAGAGAGTTTTATTTGTAGGCGCCACAGACGATATAAGTGAGCAAAGCCCTGAATGGAGGCTTTTCTCCGATGGAGCTTCGAATTCTCTCGGAGCTAGAATTGGAGCTGTTTTGGTTTCATCCGAAGGGAAGCACTACCCTGCCGCTACCAAATTGCAATTTGCTTGCACAAACAACATGGCTGAATATGAAGCCTGCATTTTTTGTCTCAAAATGGCTTTAGAAATGGAAATCAAAGAGTTGATAGCTTTCAGTGATTCAGATTTGCTCGTGCACCAAACCTTGAAGCAGTGGATAACCAAAGATTCAAAAATTCTGCCCTACCATTGTAGTCTGCTCACTCTGGCCAAGTAATTTCAAAATTTGGAGTTCAGACATCTCCCGCGAGCCCGAAACGCATTTGTTGATGCTTTGGCCACCTTAGATTCTATGATCCAGTATCCAGATAAATTGAGGATCGAACCAATCCAGATTCAACTTCAAGACAAGCCTGCCCACTGTTGGGTTGTAGACAAGTCCTCTGACAATATTCCTTGGTATAATGATATTAAGGAGTTTCTCAAAACTGGGTCTTACCCTCTGCATGCTAGTACAAAGGACAAGAGTTTTCTGCATAGAATGGCTTCAAAATTTTTCTTAAGTGGAGAACTTTTGTACAAAAGAACCTCAGATTTGAACCTTTTAAAGTGCATTGATGAAGACGAAACTCAATATATGATGAAAGAAGTGCATAGTGGCGTTTGTGGATCTCACATGAATGGCCATTTGCTAGCAAAGAAAATCATGAGAACCGGATATTTCTGGCTTACTATGGAGCGTGATTGTATAGATTTTGTCCGGAGATGTATAAAATGTCAAATGCACGGTGACGTTATACGCGCTCCACCCACTGAATTGCATAGCATGGCCGCCCCATGGCCCTGTTCAATGTGGGGTATGGACGTGATTGGTACAATTGATCCTCCCGCTTCAAATGGACATCGATTTATATTGGTGGCAATTGAGTACTTTACTAAATGGGTTGAAGCGGAGTCATTCAAACATGTAACGAAGAAGGTAGTTGTCAATTTCTTGAGAGATCACATCATCTGTCGCTTTGGAGTACCCGAAACGCTTATTACAGACAATGCCAAGAATCTGAACAATGACATGGTAGATGGACTATGCGAGCAGTTCAAGATCAGACATCGCAACTCTGCCATTTATAGGCCTCAGATGAATGGAGCTGTAGAAGCCGCAAACAAGAATTTGAAGAAGATTATCCGCAAAATGACTGAAAGGCATCGCGATTGGCATGAAAAGTTGCCTTATGCATTAATGGCGTACCGGACTTCTATCCGGACATCAACTGGGGCAACACCATATTCCCTCATGTATGGAATGGAAGCTATATTACCAGCTGAAGTTGAAATTCCTTCGCTACGAATCCTCATGGAAGCTAAATTGGAGGAGGCTGATTGGATGAAGCAGCGCCATGAACAATTGACTTTGATCGATGAAAAGCGGCTCAATGCTATCTGTCATGGTCAGTGCTATCAGAAACGTGTGGTCCGGGCTTACAACAAAAAAGTCCATCGGCGTGCATTCAAAGAAGGTGACAAAGTACTAAAGCGGATTTTGCCAATGCAAGATGAAGCTAAAGGCAAATTTGCTCCAAATTGGCAAGGGTCATTCATTGTCCAAAAGGTATTACCTGGCGGAGCATTTACTTTGGCAGAAATGGATGGACGAACATTCCCTCAACCCATCAACTCAGACATGTGCAAGAAGTTTTTCATTTGATCATGCAAATTTTCTTTAGAAATTCATGCAAACGGTGAAATGCAAGTCAGGCCATCTTCTTTTACACTTAAAATATTTTATCCCTACTTATCCCCTTTGAGCCATCAGAATTGACAAATTTTCACTTGATAACCCCTGAGAATTGCAAACCCCACACTGGGGCAAATTTATGTTGAAAGAGAGATGATCAAAAAGAAAAGAGAACCCCACACTGGGGCAAATTTAGTTTTTAAAGAAAAATGCAAAAATGAAGAAAATGCAAAGAGAGAAAATTCGATCAAACTGGGGCAAATTTTCCTCAGTTTCGTTCAAAATTGGATACGATTTCAAAATAGTGCAATCTCAAGTTATTTCATACCTCGCATCAAAATTTGCATTCAAACCTCAACTTTTCTTGAAAAACACCCCACCTGACCTCATTACAAAGCCCAAAGTTCTGGCTTTCGTCACTTGTTGTATTTCTATTAGGAAATTTGTTAATCAACTGGCAAGTGATGCCCATAATGCCTTCGCCTAATCTCACAAGGGAAGTGCATTTTACTGATGCCAGAAATCTTTAACTCATGTTTCTGAGTCGATCATGGTCGAGATATTTCATTGTTCTTTAGGTGAAAACTTGAAAGGGCGCCTCGAAAAAAAAAGAAAAGAAGAAAAAAAAAAGAAAAAGAAAAGACAAAACAAAAACAAAAAAAAAGGTGGGGACAACCTTGGTGAAAACCCGAAAGGGCGCCAAGGCAGGTTTTCTCTACAGACGAGCACAAGAAGGAATAGCTGGTGACCTGGTTCATTTAGACTTTTCCTCATGTTTGTGATACTTCTGCCAGAATCGAATTCCGAAGCAAATATATCCAAAGTCTTGAATATGATATTCGTTGGCCAAATTTGTATCCTTCTTTACAAATATTCTTTTGCAAAATGTATCTTTATAAACCTCTTGGTTTCTCTCGATTATTTGCGTTCCACTGCTTGTGGTTGTCTGCTTTCTTTTGCATGCTCATCTTTGCCTGACATAGGAAATCATCTTGCATATATTATTGATTTTTATATGACAAATTTTTCATGCATCATTCTTTCACCATTGGATTCGAATGGATGATAAACCCTAAGTTTTGTGCAAGGATAGGGGATTCAATCATCTATTAAAGTGAGTAAAATGCAACAAAGCTGCTACATAGATTTGGTGACGTGGTAAATACATACGTACTTTATCAGTCTCAAGAATTGAAAGGTTTCAAAATTACAAATTTGACTAAGCCAGACGCCGCAGAATAGAGGCAAAAGCATCACAAGACTCATGTTTACACGATTCTCAAGGCAAACCGGATCAAATGATGGTGGCAAGTCCATTATTTCTTCTTTTCTTGCAGGAACGTTGCGTTTACAAACGAAAACAACCACTCTTCTTTTCGCACCTAAATCGATGTCAGAAAAAGCTCCCCAGTAAGCAAAAACAAAGCGATAATGTTATTGGCAAAGCTTGATCATAAGAAACAACATCAGCTATCGCTTCAGCCACAGAGATCAAATCTCCCTCTTGGTACAAAAGTTTGAACTACTCCCAGGTAAAAACTCAATTCATTGTTTAAACCTCCCCAGTGAAATCCCATTTTAAATTTCTTATTCGGGTCAGTCCCGTTTTAAATTCCTATTCGGGTCAGTCCCGTTTTAAATTTCTTGTTCGGGTCAGTCCCGTTTTAAATTTCCTGTTCGGGCCAGTCCCGTTTTAAATTCCTGTTCGGGTCAGTCCCATTTAAATTCCTGTTTGGGTCAGTCCCGTTTTAAATTCCTTGTTCGGGTCAGTCCCGTTTTAAATTCATGTTCGGGTCAGTCCCCTTTTAAATTCCTGTTCGTTGGAATCATTTTGCGGCCAAACAACACAGGTAAGTATTTGGTGTCTACTTCTTTGTCTCAGGTTTTTCCAAAACCCAGACAAAGAGGGGCAAACTGTAGACACCAAATTTTTGAACCGTTTTATTTATTATTATTTTTATTTTATTTTTTAGTGATAATTATTATCTATTAATTTCATAATTTTTGTTTTGGGTATTTTCTAGTATTTTTATAGCATTTTTATTATTACTATTATCTTCTTTCTCTGATATTCATTTGTTACTCATTTAGTTGGCCTTAAATGTAAAAAATTAAAATGAATTATTATTAAAAAAAAAGGAAAAGAAGAAGCGGAAATAACAGCATGCAAGAAGCAAAAATGCAGTTTTGTCCAGTGGGTTTTCCGGTCATTTTTGCCTGATATTTTGCTCCATTAGATTGGCATAGCACAAGGCCATCCGACCCTTCATCCGGCAACTAAAAAATTTTAGGAAGCAAAAGCCATCCAAGGGCTCCCGGATGATCACAGAAAAATGCAGAAAAGAGGGGACCGTAGATGCTAGGTTTGAGGGGTGGCTGATGTCTATATAAAGCCATGAAGCTAGAGGAGAAGTAGGAGGGGTGACGGCTGGGAAGTGTGAAAGAATAGGGGGAATAGCAGCGAGATTTTGAGAGAAAGAAACTAAGGGAACCCGAGAGCTGGAGTCACGGCGGAGATTAAGAAAACTAGAGGGCAGCAGAGGGTTTTTTTTTTTTGATGATGGCTGAGGGAGAGTTTTAGACCGAGTGACGGCTAGAAAAATCTGGAGGGAGGAGAAGAGTGAACAGCAAAAGGCTTCGGGGCTGAGGGCAAGAAAAGAGGAAGCGGGGAAAAGAAACGCAGCCGAAGTAAGAGGCGTTGGCGGCTGGGCTGAGTAGGAAAGAACAAAGAGAGGTTTTGGAAAGAACCGAGAGGAAAACTGAAGAGGCTACAGCCTGGAGCAAGAAACCTGAGCAAAGGGCTTGAAGAGAGATCAAAGGAGAGGGCTGGAAGAGAGATTCGAAAGGAAAAAGAATGAAAAGCTGCAATTTTTCTTAACAAAGCCTGATTATCAGCAATGATTCAGCTCGAATTTCTCCTTGGTCTTGGTTATTTTAAGCAAAATATCAAGTTCTGCACCAATTAGGAAGTAAGGGGAGAAGGTTTTGTTCAGAAAGTGTTGGCAGAAAACATCGAAAGAACCTCTGAATTTGCCCCCAAAGATTGCTACTTGACTTCGCTGGTGCGGGTTCGGAGCCGCAACGGAACAACTTCAGCCGCTCTTTCACGGAGTTTCCTGTCCGGATTTTGATCCAAAAGCTTCGTCAGGTACTCTTCTGAACTAAGCTTATGGTTCTTCCCCTTGTCACTTGTTGGTTTATTCATTTGCAGTCCTCTTTCGTTCCCTTTGCTGCAATCTTCATGCTTAAGTGGCATTATTTGAACTTAATCGATGTGGGTAATTATGTATGTGCTGTGTTAACAATGGATTAGAAGCTGTAAAATTGGAATTGGGAAGGTGAAATCGATAGGCTTTATTTGCGTAAATATGCTTCAGTTGAGTGAAGTGGTACGAGCATGTGTTTTGTTTGAGTTTCTTTGCTGCAATTTTGGCTTGTTCTTGTTTTCTTGGGCCCGGGTCATCTCGGTTGGGACTTGGGGTGTTTTGGGGGAAGGCAACCATGCTTGATCAATGATAGATGGATGTTTGAAAATATGTGTGAGTTTTGGGGGTAAATGATTAATGCAATGTTTTGGCATTTAATCTACATGAGCTTGAATCTGCAAAATTAGCAGCAAGACAAAAAGCTGTCGCATTTTTCTGTGTTTTTTTTTTCTTTTCCGTGGCTGCTTAGTGAGTCTTTACACTTAAGTTGCATGCTTACCTAGTGTTGAAGGGAAAGAAATGGAAGGTTTGGTGTTGAGTTTGCATGTTTGGGTCTAAAAATACTTGAGCTATGATTGAATGCTTGCTGAAAGGGAACAAATCAGGATTGCTAAACCATTTTTGCATAAATTTCTCCAGCATTTGCGTAATTTCCTTTCTATGTTTTGGCTCGTTTTGGATATTGAAGTCATGAGTCTTGTTGTTTTGTTGTCTGGCAGAAAGGGTTTGGATGGAAGTTGTGGGTTTTGGGTTTGAAATGCCGAAAAATGCAGCAAGTGTTGCAGAAACCATAAGCTTCGTAACTTTGCATGAGTTTGCATGAAAAAACTTTCAAAATTGCACTTTGGCCCCCCAAGTCTCCTTTGGTTGCACTGTGGCCCAATTATGTGCTGATTTCTTGCAGTTAGGTCCTAGAGTAATTGCAACTTGAACCATTACTTGACCTTTTCTTTACTCTGGGACCCTTGAAGTTCCCAAATAGTTTAATTCGACTTGAAAAGATTTGGTCAATGATTACTTTTGGGATTGATTGGTAATTTTTCCTTCTTTGTAATTATGCGTTATTTGATTATTTTTTAAGTTACAATTGAGGAAGGATTCGATGATTTAGTGGATTCAAATTATCTTATTTACATTTTATCGTTAAATTGGTGCATTAATCCCTTGCTTTGATGGTTTTAACCCAAGTTGTCTCTTTCTTTGGTGACTCTAGCCCAAGTTAAGTCTTGTTCACTTTACTAACATCACAAACGGGGAGGTATAACTTCTTTTATCCTTTTTTGTCTCTCCTCTATGTGATCCAACGTGCTAAGTGAGAATTGCATGTCTACTTTGCTTTCCTTGCCTTTCCTTAATTCCTTTCATTTATTTCTTTTACTTTTGCTTTTATTAAGTTATTCTTTTATGGGGTATGTGTACACCTCTTGGCTTGTAATAGATAGGGCTTGGAGAGCATTTTTATTCATTTTTCCTCTTCCCCATTTGTTTTAGCTAGCAAATGTAATAGGTTCATTAGCTTGGTTGCTTGCTTTTGTTGCTACGTGTTAATTTGCTTTATTAGGCTCTTGCATTTAGTCGAGCATGCTAAGTGTTATGTGCTACGTGTTTATAGGTGATTGGCATGTCTACTTGCTTTCTATAGTCATAGATGAATGTGATGGATGAATGCGTCACCGTGGCTAGTCCAACGCTGGCCATGGTCTTTCCCCTCGAGCTCTTGCAAGTCCAATGCTTGTGAGAAAATTTTAGAAAAGGGCTAGTCCAATGCTAGACCCAATAGGCTGTCCCCTCTCGTTAGTACATACTTGCATGTCTCACTACATTTCATGCATTTTTCTTAGTTTTCTAGCATTTGGCATGCCCCTCCAATCCTTTCCCCTTCATCTTAGGTTTTTGCATCCTCATGCTAGTTATAGGGTACATTTGCTTGAGAGTCCCCTTTCGGTAAGGGAAACGAGCGAGTGTGGCTACAAAATAGCCTTTGTGACAGCCCCACCTCCCCCTAAGGCGAATGAAATAGTTCGGCGGACCGCCTGCCCAGCTCTCGCCGGGACTACGGGGTCAAATCACTCCCAACTCTGTAGCACGCGTGATAGAAGCCAAAGAAAACGAACGATTGGGAAACCTCCAAGTTAAATGTAACTTACCAACCCATAATATTGTCGAAATCCCTGCTAGATTTTTTTTTCTTTTTACACTTGGATACTATACTCGTCTGAAATCTCAGTAATTTCATTAAACTCCATGTAGCCATAAAGAATGAACACGTTCGATCGGGGTAACCCATGTACATGATTAAACACTTATATATATATATAAATACATGATTGCAAATTTACAAATCAAAAAGGAGTTGTTGGATCAAAATACATTCAAGATTTCTATCTATTGAGGAGCTATACAAAAGAATATATATCTAACTCAACTCATGCTTCCAAACATCATTGTTCCCAAAAGATTTTCCTGCAAGGATAACAAAACGGGGTGAGCTATAAGCTCAATGAGGTACCAAAAATAATAACAGTCAAGAACCAAGGAACTTCATGCTCAATTAATCACATAGGTGTACCAAATAAGGAGATATATAAATAACTTAGGCAGAAAGGATACAGATGGCTCTCAGGAGCCAATTTCCCGTTGCAGTACTTGATCCGACTACGTTGACCCTCCGTCAACTTCCAACTAAAGAAAACCAATCCAGTAGAACACCGCTTTAACGCCGAATCCCGTTCACCATTCATACCCCTTACCGAGCCCGAACGCCAAATAGAAACATAAATGGTAATACTCGAGTATACCGAAATCAACAGTCTCAATACTCAAAGATTCCATAAAAACAGGCACCCACGGATTGTCAATTTTCTCGACCAAGCCCTTGCATGGCTCGATTTAATTAACTCCCCATGAGGTTGAGCTCAGGTTTAACAGGACGATCAAGTTTAACAGGACGATCGTGGACACACTTCCAAACGATCGAATACAAGTGCAAGTAACAAGTTCAAGTACATAACAAGTACCAGTAATAGATTCCAGTTTGTTCAGTACAGGCAAGAGAACGAGTGTGATAAAATACACCCTCGTCTCATACAAGATAAACGGTCAGGAAAGATATTCAAGTAGCAAGTTGCAAGTACAGAAAACCAGTTTAACAATAACTCAGGGGAGTGGTACACTCACCTGATCAAACAAGGATAATTTCAAAAGTTTCCTTCCCAAGTGTGGCTTCACTCATCGTTACCTCCTAGAACAATCAAGGCAAACACTTAAGACTCGACTCCAAGACCGAGTATGGAATTCGCAAGTGAGACTCTGTTACGAGCCATATGCCTAGTCAAAAGAACCATTAATGCAAAGCAAAGAGGTGACCTCGGAGTGAAAAGGTAACAATTAGTCTTAAAAGCATGAACAACCTCAAAGCCCTTCCTACAATGACTGACCAAATCCAAAATTGAAGTAGATAATGAAAGCAAGATCAATACTAGGAAAACAGAATTTTTCCAGTTCCGTGCGACCTTATATGAAAATTCATATATCAAGTTTTGTAAGTCCAAAATTAATAAAAGTTATACCGTTGGAAAATACATTCAAAGGGCTATAACTTTCCAGAAAACACTATTGTAAGATTCAAAACGTAAGTCAGTCGAATTCAAGTCGTAAGTTGCTGCATTATCCAGTGGAGGACAGAACAGGTACAAGATTTCAGTCAACTTTGAAAAATCACTATAAATTGAAAAAATAGAAACAGAATCTGAAATTCACATGGTTTATAGCCCTATGAATCTAGTTTAAAACGCAACAAACTGAACTCAATTCCAACATTTCTACATCAAGATATAGCAAATCTCCCGAGACTGCGCAGAAGCTCTTGCAAACATTTGGACAGCACTTCCCCTTGTCTCTCTTTACTTTTCCAGCCATCAAGGCTTCTTTTGTTTTTCTCAATCACTCCCAAAGGCACACACAAAATAAGTTCATTCAATAGCCATTCAATAAGCTCCAAGTAGTACAGGTACAATTCAAGCTAGGGAAAAGTCCGGAAATGAAAGTTAAACTCTAAACAAAAAAAAACAGTTTTTTGACATCATTTTGCGGTAATGGCACCAAAGTCACTACGATTATCGGATGAAGGTACGAGACCCCCGTTTCGAAGCTAAGAAACAGGGCTACAATATTGAAGAAGGTCACTCAGCCCAGTTCCGAGTGCAAACAGGTCAAAAATGCAAGATACTATACCAGAACCGGAAAAACAGATTCACAAAACGCATTGTGCTGCAAACAGCATAACTCAGCCTACTTAAGTCCAAATCCAGAAATTCCAAATCCATCCAAAAGCTTAGAAACAGGGATACATTTCATCAGAAGACCTTAACAACCAATTCCGAAGCAATTCCAGCCAAAACAACCAATTACAGGCGCAATTCTTACATTCGGGTAAAACCAGGACAGCAAGGGTAATTTCAACTTTTCTCATTCTACGCTACTCTGATTGACCTGAAATTTTGTAGGCACCTCTAAAATATCATTCCCTAAAACTTTCATGTTTTAAGCCAAGGACAATTCGGCTTTTAACTAGGAGCTATAAAACCGGGCAGAATGTTCCCAATAAAACCCTAACTTTCTAAAATTTCTTCCAAACCAGAAATTGGTTGCTATTAACCACTTTTTCCACCTTCTAGAGTCATCATATACCATTTCCAATCATCATAGATAGCCACACAATCATGTTCATATTAAAACAGAAAAATTCCCAAAAATTATTAAAGTTCATCAATTCAACCACAACTCAAAATATAATCCATAAAATGGCATCTCATACTACCACTAAGCATGATTTAAGCATCAATAAAGGGATGAGAGTAGTTCTTCACAACTCACCTTAGAAACAAGAGAGAGAGAGCAATAAGTCCTCTTAGCTTTCCAAATAACTCCACACAACACCTCACTATCACTCCCTTAAGTGGTTTTATGGAGCACAAACAAGATTGGAAGGTTGAGTGAGTTGATTGAAGCAAGATTGAAGCCAATAACTTGAAGAGTTTTCTTTCTTTTGTTGCTCAAGGAGCTCGGCCAAGATGAAGAGAAAATGGTGAAGTTTTGGTTATTTTTTTTGATTTATTTGGTCAATGGTAAGACAATGAATAGTGGTCTTACAAGTCTCTCCAACCAAATGGTGACACTTGTCACTTATTTAATGCAAGTCTATCACTTTGTTTCCTCTCACACCAATCCAAATTGCAACCTCTACTTATCTCTTAATACCCGGTAAATTACATCCAGTATCCAAAACTTAATCTAGTTGGCCGAATTTTTCCGAACTTTTCGCACTAGTGGGTCCCACGTCCGGTATACACTCCAAAATTCTCATGAACTCATTTATACTAGAAAAATAACTTGAAAACTCTATTTACTCATAAAAATTATCTGGAAAATTTTTCTAATAAAGAAAATGCATAAAAGGCGTGCAATTAAATAAAGTAACGCCTAGAAAATAAGAAAATTTACGGGCTCTCACAGCCTTAGCACACTCGTTCTTCCTTCTAATCAAAGAGAAAATTAAAATCGTGAAGTTAGGAGTCATTCCCGTACCCGACTTGATGCATTCCTCTAGGTTCATACACTCTCATTTTTATCATATCACTTCCTCACTTTCTTTATCCACATTTTCTCACTACTTATACTTTTCTCAATCCACATGCCATGTTCGCACATTTTTCTTCTTTTCCTATCACCTATTTATTTTTCTACCTCACAAATTGCACCCAGTTGCACTTATATGCATTTGCTACTATTATACCATATTTTCATTCACTTGCACACAAACACCTTTATTTTCTCAATTGGCACACATGCACTTTTCTTACATTTGCACACTTGCACCTACATTTGTATTTTTATTTTTATTTTATTTTGCATTCTTCTTACATTTTCACACTTGCACTCATATTTGGGTCTTCATTTGCATTACCTGTGACCTCTATGAGAGTTTTCCTTATTGGCCATCACAACTCATGTGATTGGGACAAAAAAACCTCATAAGAGACATTTTAGATTTAGGATTGCATTTTTTCATATCCATTAGTCACATCCAACATGCAACACATATTTTGGATAGAAGAATTAGGAAAAAGAAGGACTAAGTCACGCAACTAGCTTTGGCTAGGGTAAGGGAGTGCCTTAGGCTTTGCCTTTGCCTTCTCCCTTATCAAATGTGACCCCCGATCCCTTTCTTTGGTTCCGTAGACCTAAAAAATTCTTTAAAAAGGGTTTGTTTACTTTTCTTTCCAAAAAAAATCACTTTTTGGGTGACTTGGTACACCCTAACTCTATACCAAGTGGCGACTCCTTTTCTATCTAAAACCCTTTGTTTGGCCAAACCGTCGCATTTCACAATCCTACGGCCTTCTATTTTCACTTTCACACACGTTCACATACATATCCCACACACTACTTTCACACCGTAAAAAGTGGGGGCGCGACAGGTGTCATCTAGTTTTGACTTTTGTGATTGTACTTGTGTCAATGCTCAATTAGAGTTGAAAGTTATTTAGAATTTGAATCTTTTGTTATATTGAAAAATATATGAATGTTTGAGATAGAATTAGGTATAAATGTACATCCTAAATTTGGGAACTGTTGTTTCATTTACTTTTGATGTTGTAACCCATTTTATTGAAGTGAGTGAGTGAGTCCTGATGAGAATTGGGCAGGCGGTCCACTAAACCCTGTGGTACGCTCTAAAGAGAAGTGAAGTTCTCACAGTTGTGATGTCGCTTGGGTTGTTATTTCATTGACGATCAGTGAATGAGTGTGCATGTTAATTTTTGAAAATTTCTGAGTCCTATAGGTAAGTCTGTCGATTCGAGACAGTCATCGGACTTGGTTGAGGAGATTTGACAAGCCATAGGAGAGTGTTATATATTCACTTGACTTGACGCATGGACTTGTCTCTTGTGAAGTGAAAACTATGGTATGTTCGAACAATACCCATTTTAAGTGTTTTGGAGTGCTGGCCCTGTAGGGGGAGTCGTTGGAAGGAGAATGAATTAAATGGAGTTCTACATAGTGATAAAACTTGAAAGTCGATGGAATGTCAACTACGTGAAATAAGATCAAGATTCGTGAAAATTGGCTCCTGAAAATCACCCGTATCCTACCCCTTGATATTGTTAATCGCTTTATTTACTTGATTTGACCTGTGAACTTGAAATGTAATTTGAACTGCTCTATGTGACTGTATGCCTTTTTAGAACTCATTGAGCGTTAACTCATTCCTTCAATTTTGTTTTCCTTAACAGGAATTGAGAGCCCGAGTGTAGCGTCCATCAGTTAGGATGTGACCCTATTTCTTCTGTATCTTGTTTTGGTTTGTTAAATTTTGAATTCGGTATTTTGGAAGTTTGTAAGATGAACTTTGATTGTATCTTATTAGTCGGGTTGTAAGTTGAAATTAATTATGTTATAAGCTGTGGAATTGTTATTTAAGTACGTTGGAAATATTTTATTCGATTGTATGAGTTAGTCTTGATGCAAGTTGGGCAGGCAGCCCGCCGAACCCTTTGGTTCGCCCTAGAGGAAGGTGGGGTTGTCACAGTTTTAATTTCTTAAATATAAGTTACTTTTCTTCTTTAATTGTTAATTATACTTCATATAAGTGTTTTAATGATTATTTCCTTTCTTTATAATTAAATTGGTGCCTTGATCTTTTTGTTAATCTTTGGAGTATAAATAAGACAAATTTCACCCCATCTAATCACCATTTCAAGAGAGGTACTTTCTTTTATTATTTTAAATTCTCTTATGTGCTCTAATGTGTTTTATGTGTAATTGCATGTTTTGAATGCTTTTTTCTTTGAATTATTCATTTTCTTTTATTTAATTTTAAGGATTATTTGAGAGGCATTAAAATGCCAAATTATAATAGATAGATGTTCAAAACATGTATTTAACTAGGTTATGTAATAGATAGGTTTTAATTGTGTGAAAAATGTAATTAATTTTTTTTTTGGGAAAAGAAAACTTTATTCAACATATGCAAACGCAGGGAGAGGCGTAAAAGCCTTTACAGGACGGCCCATTTGGGGCTGCCAAAAATATAATTAGTTAGATTATTATTCTTTTTAAAATTTTCCCTTAGATTGTAGTTAGGACCCCGAATGTAATAGTTAAGTTTTTTTTTTGGCATTTATTTGCTTGTATGCTTGTGTGTTTACGTGTTTATTCGCTTTTATTAGGATTTTGCATCTAGATATCATATTTTTGTGTTATGTGTTCTATGTGTTTTATGTGTTTACTTGCTTTAATCATATTTATATATAATTTATTTAGTTACGATAAATGCATGACATCACCACACTAGTCCAACGCTAGTGAAAACTTGTAGAGATGAGTTAATCCAACGCTAGACCCTTTAGGTCATCTTGCGCTAGATTCACATTCTTTGCGTGACATTCATCGCATTTCATACAAGTTTTTCATTTTTTAGGGTATTCTCATCTTGCATGATATTCCTCTGGATATTATCCCCCTTACCCCTATGTGTGCGAAACATGACATTTACACTTGCATTTCATTTAGAAAATTAGAAGTAGATTAGTTCATTTGCTTGATTAGATTAAGGGAGTCACCCTTCAAATATGAAAAATGGACGAGTATGGTTTCTTAACCTTAGCGCGTTCTCATCTTCTCTATAAAAAGAGAAACTGAGTCACGAATTTTAGTCTTCTATACCCATTATGTTGCATTCCTCTCCTTTAGATCACGTATATTTATATATTATAATATAATTCTTCTTTTCTTTGAATCTCATTTTTGCATATTTGTGATTTCTTCTAAGAATCATATTTTGGACATCACAATTAATGTGATTCGTACCAATGAAATTTTGAAGAAATATTTCGACCCTCTTGATATCCATTAGATCTAGATTTGCACCCATATAATAACATCCAAAATATGATAAGTTTTATAGGTTAGGTTGAAAGGGTGTTTTAAGTTTGATTCTATCAAATCTTTACCTTCTCTTTCTTCAATCGTGACTCTCGAATTTTTCTCTTTTGTTTTCCAAGATCTGGAGCCGTCTAAAAAAGGTTTTATCTGTTTTTATTAAAAATATATTTTAGGTAACTTGGTACACCTAAATTCAACACCAAGTGGCGACTCCTATTTTTTTTTGAAAAACCCTTTTAGACTAGTATTTTGAACCCAAATCGTCGCACTTTTTTCACTCTCATTTTAGGCCCTTTTTTTTGTTTATACTCTAAAATAAAAACTCCTTTTTCACTCATTACCTTCCAAATAAAATAAATTCATTTTTCTAACACATAAACACTTAGATTTTGTTTTTCAAAAAATGGGGCGTGACAATAAATACATTTAATTGAATTGTGGTTTTTGTTGTGCAATTAATTCCTTATAATATAACCCCCACTACCTTGAACCTAATCAATAAACTTCAACTAATCAAAATTCTTTCTTTTGGTCTCGGATAACCTACAATCAATTGAATTAATTATTGTCTAAGTTGTTGACCTTGGTCCCTAGCTTTTGATGATTACAAAACAAATGGATGTTGCCAACATCTCCTTAAAGGCTTTTTCAGAAATGAATCAAATCAGGTTCAAAGATTAAGCACATTTGAAAAAGACAGAGTATGCTGAACCTGTCAGACGCTCAAGAAGACAGTATCGGACGTCCGATAATCATTGCACAACTTCGGACACATGTTTCAGACGTCCGATAGGATCCTTTGAAGTTGACGAAACTATCGGACGCTGAATATGTCTCTACCGGATGTCCGATAGAAACAAGATAATTTCTCAAATCTCTTTGTTTGCTGTCGGACGCACAAAAAGCTTGCACCGGACGTCCGAAAGAATTGAAGAAAATCTCTTAAACTCGCTGCCTGCTGTCGGACGCATAAAACAGGGCTATCGGACGTCCGACACTCTAACGGCTAGTTGACTCTTCAGCTACTTTTTATCCGTTGAAAGCATTAATAAGGAACTTTCTTGATCCTATACAAATAGTGGTTGGTCAGATATTTCAAACAATTTTGACACACTGAAGATACAAAAGATCTAGAGTGATTTTAGTAAGAAAATACTCTTCAAAGAAGATTTGTAGTCGTAGTGGTGTGAGGTTCATTGTAAGATTTTCATTTGTAAGTGAATACTTCATGAGTGTAGCTCTGTGAGGGTTGTCCTGAGGGATAGTAAAACGTCCTGGCTTGACCGAGTGGAGTTCGGGGCAAGGAGGAGGTGAACCTTCCTTTGTATACAAGAGTGATTGTAATTCATCAACTTGAAGTAGCTTGTTTGAATTAACCTACAAGCTCAAGAGGAGTTGGGCAGTTAATTGGTTTGCTATTCTTTCCTTTTTATTTACTTATTGTTACGTTTGTGTTCTTTAAATTGATTATCTCTTCTACTCCCAAGCAGTTTTGCTTTCTTGTTCATTGTCTCATTGGTTGTCTTCGGGCCTAACAATTGGTATCAGAGCTTGGTCTCCTAGAGATTAAGCTCAATCAACTTTGGAGTAAAGATGACAACCAACAATGCTATATTTTTTAAAGGACATTCTGTCATTAGACCACCTATGTTTAATGGATCAAATTATGTGAGTTGGAAAGAAAGAATGATTATTTTTTTGCAATCTATTGATATTGAATTGTGATTTATTATTAGTGAAGATCCATATGATGCCTCTCTTATAGATGAAAATACTTAGAGATCTAGACCAAAAACAAGAAGTGAACTGACTGCTGCGGATAGAGCTCATCTCACATTAAATGCAAAAGCCATGAATGTGTTATATTGTGCTTTAGACTCAAATGAATCTATTAGAGTCAAAGGCTGCAAGTCAGCCAAGAAAATTTGGGATAAATTGAGAGAAATTCATGAAGGTAGTGAGAATGTTAGAGAACAAAAGAAGTCAATTCTAGTTACAAAGTATGAATCTTTCAAGATGCAACCTCATGAAAACATTGATGAGATGTATTGTAGATTCAATGACCTCATTAAGGATTTGGAGGTGCTGGAAAAAGAATACTTTCTAGGTGAGAAAAACAGAAAAATTTTGAATGCTTTATCGAAGGATTGGGAGAGTAAAGTGACTGCCATTGAGGAAGCCAAAGATCTAAATACCTTGCCTATTGAATCTCTCATTAATTCACTGACTTCTTATGAGCTAAAACTCAAGTCCAAGGTGCAGGAAGAAGAAGACACAAAAGTGAGAAAGAATATTGCTCTAAAGGCTTCACAAGATGAAGATGATACAGCCTCCGTGAGTGAAGATGACATGAAATGTGATGATAGTGATATTACACTCATCACACGAGACTTCAAAAGAATACTTAACAAGAGGAGATTCAGAAAAGGTGGACCTAGCAACTCCTTCCCGAATCAGTCCAACAACTTGAGAAACAAAGGAAAGCTAGAGTTAAATAAAAAGCAAACTGATAAGTGCTTTGAATGCGGCCAACCTGGACATTATGCAAGTGAGTGTCCAGTGATGAAGAAGAAAGAAGGAAGAAAATCAAGATTCAACAAATTTCAATTCACATGGAATGAGTGCAACTCCGATGGTGAAATTGAAGAGAATGAAAAATCTGCTCAATTGGCTTTTATGGCCATTGGAGATGATGAGGTAACATCTTGTAACTCTCAATTTGAAAGTGATGATGAAACTGATGATGATCTTAAATCTCTCATTATAAAATTGCATGATAGTTTGAAAGAATCCTATGCTAGAAACAAGGAGTTAAAACAGAAAATTAGTTTTTTGCATCGAGATAATGCAAATCTTTTTCAACAAAATAAAAAGTTGAAAGCTGAAAATGATTACTTCAAAAAGAGTGAGACTGCTTTACACTTTGAGTTTGATAGAAAAACAAACCTTTGTGAATTGTTCAAAAAGGAACAAGGTGATTTGAAAAGAAGAATGGATGGTCTAAATGAGTTGGTTAAACACAAGAAACAAGTATGTTTTCAAAAGAATAGGTTGAATTCTAATTCCAACGAATTTGCTATTTATAAGAGAAAACAAGTAAGATTTATTAAACCTGTTCATGTAAATAACTCCTTGATTATGTGTAATTTCTGTTGTCAAAAAGGTCACATGAAAAGTGATTGCTATGTGAGAAAGAATATAAAAAAAGGCATGAAATGCATGTGGATACTTAGACATGATACTAACTCTAACAAGTAGGAGATATTGGTAAGATTGATGAAATTCTTGTTCATAATGCTTTTCTGTAATTCTTGTTTGAAATTTCTGATGCTTAGAACTAAGTTTTTTCTTAATATTTTTGAATATTACTGAATTTATATGATGTCAAAATGGGAGAAAAAAGAATAATTCTGATCTAATGATGATATGTTGGTATGTTGGTGATTGCTGATTTCTGGTATCATTTCTCTATTTTTGTTTGGAATGTTGGATTCCCTGTTATTGTTGCTGGATTACGGTATGAGATTTTTACTCTCACCTTATGATGACAAAAAGGGGGAGATATGGATGCTATGTGTAAGGGGGAGTTATTCTGAATTCATAAGTTTAAATGCATTGTGTGAGGGGGAGCTTATGCTTATATGCTCAATTTTTTTTCTTTCTTCCATCCATTGTTTTGTCATTATCAAAAAGGGGGAGAATGTTGACCTTAGTCCCTAACTTTTGATGATTACAAAACAAATAGATGTTGCTAACATCTCCTCAAAAGCTTTTTCAGAAATGAATCAAATCAGGTTCAAAGATTAAGCACATTTGAAAAAGACAGAGTATGCTGAACCTGTCGGACGCTCAAGAAGACGCTCAAGAAGACAGTACCAGACGTCCGATAATCATTGCGCAACTTCGGACACATGTTTCAGACGTCCGATAGGATCCTTTGAAGTCGATGAAACTATCGGACGCTGTATATGTCTCTACCGAACGTCCGATAGAAACAAGATAATTTCTCAAATCTCTTTGTTTTCTGTTGGACGCACAAAAAGCTTGCACCGGACGTCCGAAAGAATTGAAGAAAATCTCTTAAACTCACTGCCTGCTGTCGGATGCATAAAACAGGGCTATCGGACGTCCGACACTCCAACGGCTAGTTGACTTTTCAGCTACTTTCTATTCGTTGGAAGCATTAATAAGGCACTTTCTTGATCCTATATAAATAGTGGTTGGTTAGATACTTCAAACAATTTTGGTTAGATACAAAAGATCTAGAGTGATTTTAGTGAGAAAATACTCTTCAAAAAAGATTTGTAGTCTTAGTGGTGTGAGGTTCATTGTAAACTTTTCATTTGTGAGTGAATACTTCATAAGTGTGGTTCTGTGAGGGTTGTCCTGAGGGATAGTAAAACGTCCTGACTTGACCGAGTGGAGTTCGGGGCAAGGAGGAGGTGAACCTTCCTTTGTACACAAGAGTGATTGTAATTCATCAACTTGAAGTAGCTTGTTTGAATTAACCTACAAGCTCAAGAGGAGTTGGGCAGTTAATTGGTTTGCTATTCTTTCCTTTTTATTTACTTATTATTACGTTTGTGTTCTTTAAATTGATTATCTCTTCTACTCCTAAGCAGTTTTGCTTTCTTGTTCATTGTCTCATTGGTTGTCTTCGGGCCTAACATAAGTAATAGATGTTTCTAATTATACACACATTCATCCATTTGCTTCTTGCTCTTCCATTTTTCCCTAACATTTACAAATTTAGGATCTTTCTTCTTCCTAACCTTAAATTGCGCCAATTATATATACCACTCTATAAAACTATTCTTTATTCCTACCACTCTATAAAACTAAGATCAGTTTCTTGCCTTTTCCAATTTTGTTCTAAAGTCATACATTTCTTTGTGTTTCTTACAAGGGTGAAAATGGAAAATTCGAAAATTATTTTATATTTTCTCTTATTTTTGAAAAAGTTAATTTATATTTTCTTTTATTTTACTTCACTAGAATTTCATGGTGATTTTAAAGGTTAAGTCAAGATTTTTCTCTTTTCCTTTTTATAATTTTGATGCATGTTAAATTTCGTAAAGTATTATGGTAGTTTGACCGACTAGTGAAATGTGTGCATTATATTTGGTGGACGAGAACGGGTGTGGTGCTAGAGAAATTATATGATTAGAAGTGCTATGAGTGTATTAGAGGAACACAAGATAGATTAGTCATTAGAGACATATCAAGACAAAGAGATAGGCATTAACCATGCCTTGACAAGTGTCGCGCATCCATGGTGTCTTGACCAAGACTTGGACCAAGAGAAGTCTTGTGTTTATCTTCCAAAATTAATTCAAAACCTTCACTTTGTTTCTTCATTGTGGCCGAACTTAAGGGAGAGAGAGAAGAGAGAAAACTTCCAAATTTTATCTTGATTTCCTAGCTAGATTTGTGAAGAGTCCAATGATCAACTTTAATCCACTCCGATAAAACCTTGAGTTAAGCTTGGAGGTGAACGCTTGGTGGAGTTATTTGAGGAAGAAAGCTCTTGAGTTGCTTGTCATCTTGGGGTTTTGAGATAAAATTTCTAGAAAACATCTCTTTTTACTTATCTCTTGAGATTTATGCAAGATATATTATGATTGAAGTTAAAAGAATCATATTTATAGTAATTTCATAGTTTTGCTAGGGTTTGGTGAAGTTGTTGCTAGGATTTGGTTAATTTCCTGTTTTAATGTTCAATTTTTAACTTTGAGATGAATTTCCAGCTTTCATAAGAGATGTTCTAACTTTGATATGTGATTTTAGTCTTGGTATGCGAATTTTCAGTTTTGAGAGACAAAATTCCAACCTTGATGTAATTACTTGAAATTTTATATATATATGTAGAGTTGTGATTAATTTGCTTGCCAAGAACATATGTCATAAGCCTCATGACATATTAGTTATAAGATATAGTGCATTTGCCATGAAATTAAGAAAGAAAGTGAAAATTTTTTATGGAGATTTTGCTGGAAAATTTCTGTTATGGCTGGCCGAGAGGGAGAGAAGGAATTTTAGCTTTCTTTTAGAAATTTTGTGGTGATTTTGACATAATCTTATTCAAAACATTTCTTAAAACCTTATTCTTCATATGTATGTTGATTTTGAGCCAAAGCAAAGAGGTTTAAGAGGGAAAAAATTTAGTTTTCCAAACTGTTTGCTTGCTGGAAATTTTCACAGGAGGCTCTGCGCAGTTTTCAAAATTTAGATATAATTTCGTATAGAAAAGTCGGAATTGAGTTCTATTTATTACATTTAAACTAGACTTATAGAGGTTCCAACGGTATAAATACCAACAAATCTATAAAATTACTTAAAAATCATGACTATTCTGTTTATTCACTTGTGATAACAGTGTGTTTTGAACTGAAATTTGTCTAATCTATGAGTTGAATTTCATGAAGATGTCTTCCAAACCCTCCTAGTACTTCGAGTCTATTTTCTAACGATATAAGTTTTGTGATTTTTTGACCTACAGAACTCAAGTTATACCTTTTCAAAGAATGTCACCAAAGTTGGGAATTTTATCAAATGGATTGAGTTGGACTTGGAAAAATTTGAAAAAATTTTCTGGGTTTTACACCTAACTTTCTTTGGTTAAATCCTGCATATTTTGATTTAAAATATTTAGTGATGTGTTAACTTTAGCATGCATGAATATTTCACTTGATTTGAACTCGATAAGAACTTAATTTAAACAAGAAACTGTAGGCCTTTTGATCTTCTAATATTATGGTTAAACCTAAAGTTTCTGTGATTGTTAAGTGAAGTTTTGAATCTCATATTTTCTCATCATCTTGACTTTAAGTGACTAGACTCTTGGTAGATTACATGATTACAGGACATGAAAGTGTCCAAGAGGACGAACCAAGGTTGAAGTGAAACGATTGTGATCAAGTGATGAGTGTTCCTTGCTTGTTTGTGTTTTAAATGACTATGTGGAATGTTGTGTATGTTTGTTTGAGTGTTAAATGCTTTCAAATGATTGTTAAATAGATTTTCAATGGACGAGTGTGTACTTTATCGCACTTGACCTAAGTGAAAGTGGATTTTTAATGATCAACTGATTGAACATTACTTGTGCATGAATGTAAACCATGCGGTACTACACTGTACCACATTAGTTGAATTGGGTTCTTGTCTTTCGTTGCCAGTCGATTCGAGTCAGAAGCGAACTCGATCAAGAGGCTGGTGATTTTAGGATAGTGTTTGGTATGCTCAAACATGACCACAAAATCGGGTGGAGTACTGGTCAATAAATGAAATGTAATGACTAAAATGAATGACTGAACGATTGATTGAATGAAATGATCACTTAAAGAGTTTTCACTTTCAAATGTTTTCAAATGTCGAAGGTATAAGGAGAAATGGAAGGCGACTGAATGACTGGATGCATGGTTCTTAATGAGCATGTATCATTTCAATGATTAAATGCTTGTTTCTTGAATGATTGCTTATTACTGTGCAAAGTGTGTAAAGTGTTAAATGTAATATATCCGTGATTTATTACTTGAATGCTTGTTTGGGAATCTCACTAGGCTTTTAACTTATTCCTTTAGTTTGTTTTTCTTATAGGAGTGGAGGTCCAAAACAACTAAGCGTGAACTAGTATGTATAATCCTCTTGTACTTGTACCTTTGGTAGATAGAATGTACTTTGGATATTTGATATTGTATCTTATATTTTACTTTTGGTTTGTAATTAAGTTTGAATTATTGGTTAAATTGTAGACCTCCAGTATTCATATGAAGGTTTGAACGGTGATTTTGAGAATTGATTGTAGTGAATATAGTGAGTTTTGATGAGAGTTAAGCAGGCGGTCCGCCAAACCCTTGGATTCGCCTTAGGGGGAGGTGGAGTCATCACAGGTGGTATCAGAATCTAGGTTTGAATTGGTTTGGACGAATTGAGGGAGTGTAGTTTTGATGGTTTAAGTGTGAGTGTTTAAGTGTGAAACCTTAAATTCTTAGGTAGTGAATGTTGTTTTATCTGCCTAAGTTTCTTATTGTCATGTTACTTGATTGTAATGTAGGAATGGATGGAGACAGTGGAAATGAGAATCCTGAGCGGTCTTGTCGAGTTCTTAGTTACCAAGAGTGGTTAGGAGGACCTATTCATCGTTGGGGTTCGAGGCGTAAGGTAAGGCACTGTGATTATTGACAGACTTACTTGTATCCTGATAGGGTGGTCTTAACAATACCTGACGAAAGACAAAGGTTGACTAATGACAATAATAGAGCCCAAACGGAGATAGAGCGCCTGAGGGCGATGCTAAGGATGCAGGGTGATAGAATTCAAGAGTTCGAGACCTCTATTTGTGAAGACCAAGAACGGACTACTGTTTTGTGCAAGCAAGTGCAATAGGTTAATGGTCATCTCGTTAGGGTGGTAAGAGGAGTGAGAGATTGAATGAATAACATTTTAACTGAGTGTGGGATGCTTGTGGAGGAGATAGTACAAGTGAACGTAGCAGAGTTAGGTCAAGGGAATGCAGGTCCTAATGAATCTAATCTTGAGTCTGAGGAAGGGTAACCTGCATCTGAGGGAGAAGTAGAATCAGCTAGTTCGGTAATGAACTAAGATAGAGACTTGAGCTTGTAGGACGTGAGTTTAGGTAGTTGGGATGACACGTTATTTTCTTGTTTTGCCATTATATGTATTTTTGTTAGTGACGTGTCAATGCTAATATGTATCGTACTTGCTTTTGACTTATGCACTTAGTTTTGATCACGTTGATATGTACAGTATCTTTGTGACTTGATGTATAAGTTTGGTGTGCTATAAATATACTAAACTTGTTTCCCTATTTTCGATTTTGTGATTTGAAAATGTTTTTATTTTGCTACTATAGCCGATTTATTTTATTTATGCACTATATAATCTATTTTGAAAAAAAAAGGAATTGACGGAAGACGAAATCATGGACATGGGGCTAGTCATGGACACGGGGCTAGGCGACCACAGGAACTGAGGCATGAAAGAAAAGTAGCAGTCGAACAAGATCGTGGACCGAGAACCGAAGTAGAGAATCAGGTAGTGACGGCCATATAATGAATGACTGATATTTTGAGGTGTCTAGTGAAACAGCAGGGGCAAGTGCTTGTTAATCAATCTAAGGACCTTGAGATAGGAGGGGACAGGGCTCTAAGATAGGAGGGAACAGGGCCTTCGAGTGTTTTCAAAAGTTTACTCCCCCTAAGTTCTTTGAAGGACCTGATCCAGAGATAACTAAGCATTGGTTGGAGATAATGGTTAATATTTTTGTAACTTTGAATTATACAGAGCAAAAACAAGTGATAGTTGCCGCCTTTCAATTTAAAGGACTAGTTCGAGTATGGTGGAATATTATTAGGGCAAAGTGAGAGAGAAAACAGACGGCATAGGTTTGGGTAAACTTTTTACGGGAGTTTAATGAGAAATACCTCCCATATTTGGTCCAAGAGAAGAGAGAGGATGATTTTATTAAGTTATGACAGGGAACCCTAAGTGTGGCCGA
The DNA here is from genome assembly GCF_036785885.1 of Coffea arabica. Lineage (NCBI taxonomy): Eukaryota > Viridiplantae > Streptophyta > Magnoliopsida > Gentianales > Rubiaceae > Coffea > Coffea arabica. The sequence continues at coordinate 29,414,245 of NC_092316.1, read as the reverse complement.
ATATGAAACATAATTTACAAAATTATCCAAATTCGCTCCCGAACTAGTGATTAAGGAATAGAGAAGAGTGAGACGATTTGTACAGGGGTTGAATGTGGATATCCAAGAAGCTTTAGCAGCAGTTCAAGTTAATTCTTTTACTGAAACTCTTGAGAAAACTCAAAGGATTGAGAAAGCGAAAGCACAAGTAAAGGCTTTCCAAGCACGAACACGGGGTACACCAAGCAGTAAGTCTGAGGAACCTAGAGACAATGTATCACCTTCCAAAGTAAGAAGAGTGAACCTTCCACCTTACCCACGTGGACACTAGAGCAATTAGAAAGAATTTCTTCAAGAGGAGTTCAGGTAGGAAAAGGGTAACAAGAGGGAATTCCTCAAGAAAGTCAAATAGTGGCTCCCCGCTTGGCTTGTGGATATTGTGGGAAGACAAATTACATTGAGAATGATTGTTGGGTGAAGGGGTGAAAGTGCTTGATTTGTGGGAGTGCTAACCATCAAATTAACAACTGTCCAAGAAAACAGCAAAGAGGGTTGAAAGTATAGCAAGTGGAGAGAACTACTCCAAGACAGATCCAGGAAGGAGGAAACCAATCAAGGGTACCAGTGAGAGTATATGCTATTGATCAACAATCCGTTCCAGAATCCCATGAAGGCCAGAATTTCGAGAACGAAATTCCCTTAAGAGGGAGAGAGTGTGAGAATCCGAAAATTATTTTATATTTTCTCTTATTTTTGAAAAAGTTAATTTAAATTTTCTTTTATTTTACTTTACTAGGCTTAAATTTTTTGGTGATTTTAAAGGTTAAATCAAGATTTTTCTCTTTTCCTTTTTATAATTTTGATGCATGTTAAATTTCGTAAAGTATTATGGTAGTTTGACCGACTAGTGAAATGTTGATAAAAGTTGGACCAAGAGAAGTCTTGTTGTGAGAACCCGTAATTTTCTTAATTGCTAGGTTTTATTTTCTATTAATTGCACGCTTTTCCACATTTTATTTATTCAAAAAATTGTGAAAATAATTTTATGAGTAAAGATGGTTTTGAAATCATTTTTTTCTAGTATACGTTAGTTTATGAGATTTTAAGAGTGTATACCGGACGTGGGACCCACTAATGCAGTAAGTTGATAAAATTCGGCCAATTAGGTTAAGTTTTGTATACCGGGATTAATGTACTAGGTGATAAGAGGTAATTAGAGTTTACTTAGTTGTATTATTGTTGGATTAGCATTGGAGGGAAAAAGGATAAGCTTTAGGGCCAAAAGGTGACAAGTGTCACCATGCCATTTATTCTTGGACTTTGACTAACTTTCCTACTTTACCATTTAATCAAAATTTGAGCAAAAATTCATCACATTTTGCTCCCCTTTGGCCGAACCTCTTGCTCAAGAAAAGAAAAAAATCCTCCAACTTCCTACTTCATAATCTTGCTCCAATCTTCAAATCAAACCGATAAAACTTCAAATCACTCCATAAAATCCCTTTGCTAAGTGGTCTTGAGGTAGTTGGTGAAGTGGTTTGAGAAACAAAGGTGCTTAGTTGGCTCTTCTCTTGAGTTGCAAGGTGAGTAGCTAAGGAGTTCATTCTTTGGTCTTGCTAATGTGAAATTGGTAGCTTGTGTTAGTCAAAGATGTGATTTGGTGGAAGATTTCATGACTTTTAGTTGAGATTGGTGACTTTTATATTTATTCTTGAATTTTTCTGTTTTCATAGGTTTAATATTGTGTGGCCATGGATGATGACTTGGATAGCTTAAAATGAAGCTATTGTGTGTAAATTGTAGCTAATTGCGGAAAATTTTCACTTTGTGCGGAAAATTCCAGATTAGGGTTTCATTTTTCCCCAATTCTACCCGGTACTGTTACACCTAGTTAGGGTCTGAATTGACCTTATCACAAAACATGAAAGTTTTAGGAAATGATGTTTTATAGTAGCCTACAAAATTTCAGCTCAATCGGAGCAACGTACCCTATGAAAAGACTGAAATATCCCTGCTGCCCTGTTTCTATCCGAACATGCTAATCAACTTCTGTAATTGGTTGTTTTGACCAGGAATACTACTGATTTGGTTGTTGATATGTTCTTAAGACTTATAGCCTTGTATCTTAGATTTCAAATGGCTTTGGAATCACTTGAATTGGAATTGTATATGCTGAGATATGACTGCATAAATCAGGACTGCCACAGTAAACTTCGAATGGGAAAATCTGGGGTTGTTTTGGTGAATGTGACCTAGATATATTGTAAACTGGACTGAGTAACTTTCATCAAAGTTGTATCCCTCTGTCTTAGCTTCACAACGGTATAAATTACACCCCAATCCGATAATCGTAGCGCCGGTTGTGTCCAATACGCTAAATGACGTCAAATCTATTTTTGGGTTTTAGGGCTTAACTTTCATTTCCGATCATTTTCCTAGCTAAATTTTGTACTTGAATGACTTTGAGCCTATTGAACGGCTGTTGTGATGAATGTATTGCGTATGACTTTGGGATTGATTGAAAAAAATAATGAAACCATAATTGGCTGGGGAAAATAGGTAAATACAGAGGGCATGCTGCCCAAAATTTTAGGGCTACACGATTCCTTCAATTGAGTTGACCTTAGTACAAATGTGGGATTTTGGGGGTTGTTTGTAACCCTAGGACCAACTGTTATCTTTTTGCTCAAAAGTCATATTTTATTCTTTTGTACTAGTACTTAACCTGGAAAGGCGTACGACGTGTGGTCGAGCCTCACTTGTACATCCCGTTTACTCGATTTTGGATGTGAAACCTTCAATTGTTTTACTTTCATGATTTTAGGGTTTCTTGGCGATTAAAGCCAGTTTGAAGTGAAAACTTTTGAAATATCTGTACTTGAACCGGTGAGTGTACCACTCCCCTCATTTGCTGTTTAACTTGGTTCCTGCCCCTGCAATCTGCGATTGAAATGACTGCACTATCTGTTTATTTTGTTTGAGACGAGGGTGTACTTTATCACACTCGTTCTCTTGTCTGTCCATATGCCTATTTACTATGTATAATCTGTTAATTGTATCTGAATCTGTTCGGACGTCGTTTGGAGGCTGGTATCCAACGACCTTTCTGTGACCTCTGAGCTCAACACCTGTGGCTAGTTACTCAAGTCGGGCCGGCAAGGGCCTGGTCGATTAGATAACAAACCACAGTAGTCTGTTTTGGGAATCTTTGGGTATTGAGACTCTTGATTCCGGTATACTCGAGTATTATCATTATTGTTCCTGAATGGAGTTCGGGCCCGGTAGGGGTATGTTTGGTGGACGGAAATTGGTGTAAAGTGGAGTCTACGGATATGTTGGTTCTATTGACGTTGACGGAGAGTCAACGGGTTTGGATCAAGTACTGCAAATGGAAATCTGTTTCCTGATACCCACTTTTATCCTTTCTCTTTGAATCATTGTGTCTAAATGCTTTCCTTGATATCTGGTATATATATCTGATTGATTAAACGTGAAAGGCCACGATTTTACCCCTATATGTTTGGTACCTCATTGAGCGTAAGCTCACCCCCTTTCTGTTGCCTTTGTTTTCCTTACAGGGGACAGACTTGGAAATCACAGTTTTGAAAGAAAAGGGACAAGTTAGTATATATGTCATATTGTTAAACTCTTTAAAAACGAAGCCCTAATTGTATTTTGTGTATTGTGAGTACCTCGGCTCGCACTGTATGTTAATTTGTTCAAGACTTCAATATAAATATATGTATAAGTGTATGACCTTGTCGATTAAATGTATTCCATTGAGATTATGATTTTATAGTTTGGTAGGCATGTTCTCACCTTAGTAGTTTCCGATTGTTCATTTTCTTTGGGTCCTATCGCGCGTACTATGCTAGGTTTGTGTGAATCGAGTCCGTAGTCCTGGTGAGAACTGGGCAGGCGGTCCCCTTTGGTTCGCCTTAGGGTGAGGTGGGGCTGTCACACTTGTATTATCTTCTAAAATTAATTCAAAATCTTCACTTTTCTTCTTCATTGTGGGCAAACTTAAGGGAGGAGAGAAGAGAGAAAACTTTCAAATTTCATCTTGAATTCCTAACGAGATTTATGAAGAATCCAAAGATCAACCTTAATCTACTCCGATAAATCTTGAGTTAAAGTTGGAGGTGAACCCTTGGTGGAGTTATTTGAGGAAGAAAGCTCTTGAGTTGCTTGTCATGATTGAAAACATCTCTTTTTACTTGTCTCTTGAGATTTAGGCAAGATATGTTATGAGTGAAGTTAAAGGAAGTATGTTTATAGTAATTTCATGATTTTGCTAGGATTTGGTGAAGTTATTGCTAAGATTTGGTCAATTTTCAGCTTTAATGTTCAATTTTTAGGTTTGAGATGAATTTTCGGCTTTCATAAGAGATGTTCTAGTTTTGATATAAAATTTTAAGTTTTGATATGTGATTTTAGTCTTGGTATGCAAATTTTCAGCTTTGAGAGGCAAAATTCCAACCTCGATGTAGTTACTTGAAATTTTATATATATGTAGAGTTGTGATGGATTTGCTTGCCAAGAACATATGTCATAAACCTCATGACATGTTAGTTATAAGATATAATGCATTTGCCATGGAATTAAATAAGAAAGTTGAAATTTTTGATGGAGATTTTACTGAAAATTTTCTGTTATGGCTGGCCGAGAGGGAGAGAAGGAATTTCAGCTTTCTTTTCAGAAATTTTATAGTGATTTTGACATAATCTTGGTCAAGGCATTTGTTAAAACCTTGCTCTTCATATGTATGTTGATTTTAAGTCAAAACAAAGAGGTTTAAGAGTGAAAAAATCTAGTTTCTAAACTATTTGCTTGCTAAAAATTTTCGCAGGATGCTCTACGCAGTTTTGGGAAATTTACTATAATTTCGTATAGAAAAGTCGGAATTGAGTTAAGTTTGTTGCATTTGAAACTAGACTCATAGAACTTCCAACAATATAAAATTCAGAGTTTGATTTAATTTCTATAAATACCAGAAAATCAACAAATTGTCTTGAAAATCATGATTGTTCTGTTTCTTCACTTGTGATAGCAGTGAGTTTTGAACTGAAATTTGACTAATCTATGAGCTGAATTTCATAAAGATATCTTCTAGAGCCTCTTTGTGCTTCAAGTTTATTTTCTAACGGTATAAGCTTTGTAATTTTTGACCTATGGAACTCAAGTTATACCTTTTCAAAAACATTGTCACCAAAGTTGGGAAATTTATCAAATGGATTGAGTGGGACTTGGAAAATTTTGGAAAATTTTTCTGGATTTTACACCTAACTTTCTTTGGTTAAATCCTACATATTTTGATTTGAAATATTTAGTGATGTGTTAATCTTAGCACGCATGAATATTTCACTTGATATGAACTCAATAAGAACTTGATTTAAACAAGGAACCGTGGGCCTTTTGGTCTTCTAATATTAGGGTTAAATCTAGAGTTTCTGTGGTTGTTAAGTGAAGTTTTGAATCTCATATTTTCTCATCATCTTAACTTTAAGTGACTAGACTCATGATGGATTACATGATCATAGGACTTGAAAGTGTCCAAGAGCATGAACCAAGGTTGAAGTGAAACGATTGTGATCAAGTGATGAGTGTTCCTTGCATGTTTGTGTTTTAAATGACTATGTGGAATGCTGTGTATATTTGTTTGAGTGTTAAATGCTTTCCAATTATTGTTAAATGGATTTTCAATGGCTGAGTGTCTACTTTATCGCACTTGACCTAAGTAAAAGTAGATTTTCAATGATCAACTTATTGAACATTACTTGTGCATGAATATAAGTCATGTGGTATTGTACTGCTCCGCATTGGTTGAATTGGGCCCTTGCCCTTTGTTGCCAATCGACTCGAGTCAGAAATGGATTCAGTCGGGAGGTTGGTGACTTTAGGACAGTATTTGGTATACTCGAGTATGACCATGATGTCGGGTAGAGTACTGGCGGCCAATGAATGAAATATAATGACTGAACGATTGACTGAATAAAATGATCACTGAAGGAGTTTTCACTTTCAAATGTTTTCAAATGTCGGAGGTATAAGAAGAAATGGACGGCGATTGAATGACTGAATGACTGAGTAAATGGCTCCTAATGAGCATGTATCCTTTCAATGATTGAATGCTTGCTTCTTAAATGACTATTTATTACTGTGCAAAGTGTGTGAAGTGTTAAATGTAATATATCCATGATTTATTGCTTAAATGCTTGTTTGGGAACCTCACTAACCTTTTAACTCATTTCTTTATTTTCTTTTCCTTACAGGAGTGGAGGTTCGGAGCAACTAAGCATGAACTAGTGGGTATAACCCTTTTGTAGTTGTACCTTTGGTAGATAGAATGTACTTTGGATATTTGATGTTATATCTTACATTTCACTTTTGATTCGTAATTAAACTTGAATTATTGGTTGAATTGTAGAACTCCAGTGTTCATATGAAGGTTTAAACTGTGATTTTGACAATTGATTGTAATGAATGTAGTGAGTTCTTGTGACGCCTCCACTTCTCCATAAGGCGAACCAAAGGGTATCTGCGGGATGCTTGCCCATTTATCGCCAGGACTCGGTACAATTTCCGTTCAAGTTTAATACCATAATAACTAATAAGACAATACGAAATAAGAAAGAGAAGTCGCTTCCATATATAAATATCCAATCTTACACCACAAGTTCAAAGTACATCCACTTTTCAAAATATACAACTTCCCAAAAGATGTCTCGACAAATACATTCCAAAATTCTAGTCAAAAGAGCAATCAAGTAGGCTTTTCCATAATCCCTTCCAGTTCAACTCTTGTTAAGGAAAACAAATCTAACGGGGTGAGCGGATGCTCGTGAGGCCAAGAAAACATGCAAAACACGTAGTTCAAATAACAATAACACTTAAACAAGAATGAAAACTGTAACATTCAAGTAAGTCACAATTAACAATAAAACACACTTGATAAGGATACAGGAGCTCTCAGGAGCTATTTTTTACTTGCTCGATCCAGTGCCTCCACTGTGAGAACCCTAGAATTTTCATATTTTCTTAGCCTATTGTTTATTCTCATTTTCCCTCTTAAGGGAAATTTGTTAACTAATCGTTTTAAACAAAGGAAGGTTTTGTTGTTATGTGTATTTGTGTGTGAGATATGTATATATGTGTGTGCGTTGGAAGTGCGGGTGAGCGCGGCAATCGAATCCGGAAAAGAGGAAAAATTTTGCGAAAAGACTGAAGGGCCAAATCCGGCCAGATCTTGGCCGGATTGCTTGAGATTTTTGAAAAAAAAATAGTTTCACCTCTGGCCTGAATCCGGCCAGATTCCGACCGGATTGTGACGTGGCACAGGCGGCCACCAACTTTGACCGCCTGTTTTCTTCTCTTTTTATACAGTTTTGGCACCAAAATATCTTCATTTGCTCCCTTGTCCAGCCGTGGCTTTGAGAGAAAGAAAGAAAAACTCTCCATTTTTCCAACTTCAATTTCTACTTAAATCTTGAGTTTTAACCGATAGATTTTTAAACTACTTTGTACAAGTGCTAGCTAAGGAGGGGTGAAGGTGATTGTGGAGTTGTTTTTGGGAGTGAAGCTCTAAGTTCCTACCTTTCTTGAGTTGCAAGGTGAGTTGCTAAGGAAGTTATTGTTTTGTTAGAATAATGGTATATTGATGGATTGTGAAGGTTAAAGATGCTATATTGTGGATGATTTCATGGTTTTAGGTCAAGTTGGACCATTTTCTGATTTATTGGAGATTTTTCTGATTTTATATGAAAGTCATGGATTGGTCTTGGATTGATGGATTGAAATTGTTTTAAATGGAACCTTTGTGCGCTAATTGCGGTTGGTTGCGGAAAATTTCCGCTTATGGTGTGAATTTCCGGTTCTAGGGTTTAATTTGGGGGATTTTCTATGGTTGGCTTATAAGCTTCTAATTAGCTTTGATTGAAGGGTTTTGTGACCTAATTGGATGTATTTTATTGTTTATGAGTTATATGTATGATTGTGGTTAAATTGCTATGAGAATGGGTTTATTGATTGCTAGGTGGAAGTGAAATATTTAGGGGGAAATGCCGTCCGTTTATTTTCTTGTAATTGAGTGAGTTAAAGTGGTTTGGAACGTGCTTTTGTGTCAAGATAGATGTATTTTATTGAGTACTACTTTGGTCCTCCTGAAGGAGGTTAGTTGAGCTATATGTTGCGTAAACTTTTATACTTTCATATAATGAAGGTGGTAACCATTCTAACCGTTTTCAAACGTGATACGTAGCTACAACTATCTCGTTTTCACCATCAACTGATTACTTATTTCTTGCCAAAAATAAAGAGGGCTAGTTTAGGGTTTTCTTAGGCATTTTGTCCTCTTTTCACATAATTTTCATCCGGACCTTTGTTATATAATATCTACTTGAATATATATTGGTTTTGAGCCACATAAACAATTCCGGGAAAAATATTTCTTTAGCCTATATAGTTGAATTCTAATTTGTCTTTGGTACAAGTGTTTTCCGTTGGAACTTTTATAACCCTTTTGAGTTTGGGTTTGCGTTTGGTCCATGAAACCCTAGTTATTTCTGACCACAGGTCCAAATACTTTCTTTTCACTCACAAAGTCATCTTTTACGTATTACTCGGTGTTAGTTGGTTTTTCTTCATTTTCATCTAATTTTTGCTAGATGAATTGTAATATGTTCTTTGTTTAATTTTAGGTTTTCTCGGTGACTGGGGGTAATATCCGGGAGAATATTTTGCACGTTGTTTTGCGTAAATAGGTGAGTGTTCCTTGTTTGTTATATTTTCTTTGACTTCATGATTTGTGTTATTGTTTGATAACGTGTTAAGTGCTCTCAATGATTTTTAAACGAGTTTTCTAGGCGAGTGTGTACTTTATCGCACTCGACCTAAATGAATGTGAAATTTTTAATGATTTAATGATTGAAATGTTAGTCGTGCATGATGTATGCCTTTTGGCTGAATTGGGCCCTGCCTTTCGTTACCGATCGACTCGAGCCAAAAGCGGACTCGGTCGAGCGATATGGTGACCCTGGGTGTAAAAGTGGTATACTCGAGTATTACCTTGAATTCTGGTGGAGCCTGGCCAACGTCCAGGAAGGGGGTGAATGAAATGAATGAACGAATGAGGGTTTTACTTACAAAAATGCATTTTCAAATGATTGGAAGAATAAGGGGAAATGTCAGGAGAATGAATGAACGAACGAACGAACGAATGGCTCCCTGTGAGCCCGTATCCTTTTAATGAATGTGTTATTATAGCTTTCCATTGTAAATGTTTCCTGAGTTATTGATGCTCTATGTTTATTGTAGTGGATTGATTGTTTGATTATGTGTACGAAACCTCACTGAGCTTTTAGCTCATCCCTTTAGTTTTGTTTTCCTTAACAGAGGAAGGCACGCAAGGATGAGAGTTTGGTATAGACTAGCTTGGTCTAGCTCTTTGTTTTTGTAATGGTTCTCGCCCTAGTGCTTGGCACGGGTTGGATGTATGCAGTATTGAGAACCTTTGTTTAATCGATGGTTGTATTTCCTTTTCATAGCAATGTATATAAGTTTCACGTTAAGCTTGGATCATTGTTATACTTATTCTTGTGGTTTTATTCCGATGGTTGCTTGAGGTACGATTGAGTCCCGGCGAGAGCTAAGCAGGCGGTCCGCCAAACCCTTTGGTTCGCCTTAGGGGAAGGTGGGGCTGTCACATCCACAAGTTGACACTCCATCAATCGGGTAAGTTATAATCCGTAGAATTTCACTTACACTTTCCCAGTTCACCGTCATCCTGCTCCGGGCTCGCACTTCTTTTATATAAGGTGATACTACTCGAATATGCCAAGCGAGATTTTTCCAATAGATCAAACTTATATACTTTTTCCATGGCTTATCAAGCTTCTCGACCAAACTCATGCTGGCTCGAGTCACAAGGTCGGCCGATGAGATTTGGGCGTCCCCCATTATTATCACTAGGAGTCAAGGAGATTCACTCCAATCGACATATGCAACCATAGCATAATTAACCTTTTCAACACTTCACTTAATACACTTGACAATTCACTTCGAGCAATTCATTTCAAGCAATTCAAATGCACTTCACTTCAAGCACTTCAAATGCACTTCACTTAAACAAGAACGAGTGTGATAAAGTCCACACTCGATCCGACATATTCAACATACTCAATCAATAATAATAATTAAGCACGTAATAATTTTTCACACACTTGACACTCACCAAGTCAAGATAAGAGTGAGTGAACGAGCAAGTAAGTTGTTAGGCTTCTGCTTCGAGATTCTCATGCAGATCTTCCTGAGCGCCGAGACAATTAACAAGTATTCTCACTCACAACCATTTATTTATCAATAAAGAAGGTACACTCATTTAGACTAGTCAATACCTCAAACAAAGAACCTTAACCACTCAAAATAAAGGTTCAAAAGTGAGAATTTATTAATACAAAAAAAACTGATTTCCTCCATGAAATCGAGTTTAAAACGATCAATCATTATCAAAAGGTAAGGGAAAAGTTTCCAAAACTCATTTCTCATCAAGTTGGAAAATTTTCAGTTTTGCACGTCAAATTTAGAAAAATCAGAACTTGCACTCAGTAGGTCCAAAATTGAAAACTTTATACTGTTGGAATCTTGGTTCAAAGTACTAAAAGTTTCTAGAAGACACTTTTCCAAGATTCTAAACAGAAGACATTCAAATTTCAGCTCAAAGTGGCTGACTTGAGCATACAAGACAGTTTCGATCATGTTTTTTGGCAAATTTTGGAAATTCGGCAAAATTCACAGAAAGTAAACTAGCTTCTAAAATTTGTAACACAATAAGAATTTCAATCAAGGTTTTAAAAAAAAGAAACAGAACTAAATTTGAAGTTTCGAGCATCAAGATATAGCAGCTCAAAGCTCGCCAAAATTGAAGACTGTTCGGTCAATTTTCCAGATTTGATGAACAACTTTGGCACATCATTTGTATATCAAAATGGTCTTAGAATGACACCAAATTTGGTACAATTAAACTCCCATATGAGGGCTATTCCTCTGTCAAAATTCATGTAAAAACTCGTACGGGAAGTTAGTAAGCAAAACTACCAAATTTCAAGAAATTTCCAAGACAAATCTGTCTTCTTGTTTTCTTTTCCTTTTCAAACACTTTGCACCATGAAATCAGTCCCATTTTGGTTCATTTGTGAAATCAAGGTCCAAAAAACATTTCATAAGCAATTGATAGTTGGTTGACATCAAAATTTTGAAATAAAACATTTCACAAACAACTAAACCAGTCGTCCAGCAAAAACAAGGGTTTTCCAGTTTTGTTGCATTTTGGAAATTGAATCATATCTCACTCAATACAACTTGGAATTAAGAATGGTTGGTGAAGTTGGAAACTAGAATCATAAGGCTACATTTCATCAGAACAAATTGTTTTTAAAATCAATTCATCAGTGAGAGAAAATAGAGCCACAAAATACAGCTTCTACCTTTCTCTCGGATATGCCATCAAAATAGAGTAGCAAATTTGCCAACTCCCTACAGATCACTCATTTCGAACCAGAAAGTAAATTTTATACCGTTGGAAAGTTACAAATGTCTAGTTTCAAATTCCACAAACGGCCCTCGATTTCAACGTCTATACAAAGAGATATGTTCATTCAAAGAGACACTAGTTAGACTATCTGAACACATTTCCAGATTTCTTTACATTTCAAAATTTCAAGTTTTGCTCAACCAATTCAATTGATTTTTGGTAGAAACTTTATACACACAATATACCACATATATATATATATATATCAGTTTTACAGTCATTTGAGCATCAAAATTTCTAAATAAAGGCATGGCAAAAATAGTACAGATTCGGCCATCATCCAAGCGCAATCTTCCTTCAATTTTTCCGTCATTTCTCACCATAATCTTTTCATCTACACACATAACAATCATCTTCAAGCAGTTACACCTCAAGCCCGCTACCTAGAAGTCACCTCAAGACCTCTACCTAAATATTAAAGTAATAAAAATAGATTCCTCAAGTCCTCTACCTAGTTTCATGTTAAGGGTTCAAACCCTTGAAACAATAACCATAAATCTTAAATCAAATGGAGGGATTGGATGAGTTGATGTGTATACCTTTAGCCTTGCTTTAAACCAGAAGTTTTGGGCCAAAAAATCTCCCAAGAAAACCGCAATAAGGTGTCTTTCTCCAAACTTAAGTTGCACTCCAAGTGGTTTAGGAATTGGGTGATGATTTGTGAAGGTTTTGGAACAAGAATGGTGCAAGATGAAGTGGAGCTCTCCTTCTTCTTTTCCCTTGTAGTTCAGCCAACCAAGAGGTGAGGAGAGAGAGTGTCTCAAGGAAGCTTCTTGGAAAAGATTGGAGGGAAAAAGGTGCAAATGGTGTCCAAGGTCAACTTTGAATAGTGCGCGCCCGAGTTTCGTATCACCGATTTCTCTCGGGTGTGTTTCACTTATGCACTACCTCCAATGTAACTCCTTTAATACTATAATTATTCGCTCTTAGTAGTCTAGTACAAGTTTCTTAAATCTCCACTTAACCATTTTGACACGAAATACGCGAACTTTCGATTCACGCGCGATAAAGAAAAACTTTAAAAAAATTCTTGTAACGATAATATAACTCACTAATACTAGGATAAATAATCCTAAAAATAACTATTTTTGAAATAAAACATAAGTTCTCACAAGTATTAATTCCTTAAATCTCCAATTAGTTTGTACAGGCGCGACTTTTGGGAAACTTTCGACGCACTCGTGGTATAAGCTTAAATTTTTAACTCACTCACCTCTAATCCATCAATTGACTTTTTTTAGTCTACTATTACTCATTCTTAATTCTCTAGGATTATTGCACTCACGATTCAAATATTATCTCGAAAAATATGTATTCACTATTTCTTAATTAATGAGTCTCTGAAAAATTAAATTTACTAACGGGGCATTTTAAAATATAAGTGGGACAGTATTCCATGTAATTGGTTTTAAAATGGTTGAAATAAATTATTCGGAGAAAACAGGTGAATAAATAATTAAATAAGCCAATAAAATAGAATTAAAAGTAAGGAAAAATTTGGGTCCTCACAATTCTGGTGAAAATTGGGCAGGCGGTCTGCCAAACCCTTGGGTTCGCCCTAGGGGGAGGTGGAATCGTCACAGAAAAAGCCAATTGGGAAGAAAGATGTAAAGGTAAAATTAATGCAAATTATTATGAAACTTATGTTCGATGATCATTATCACAATCATGGCCAACTTGTTCCAATTCTTCTTCTTTATTTCTGATTTAGTTGTATCAAAGTTGTGAAACTTATAAATTAGAATTTTGCTGATTTTACCACTCCCTTCAATTTAGTACAATCTTTCAAAGAGGTAGTTTTGTTCCACCAAATTTTCATTTGTTTTCTTTCATAGAACTCTAAGTTTGATTGTTTTCCACTAGCATAATTTCATTATTCATATGAAAATTTTGAAATATATAGAGAATGTTTGATCATCTGTAAGGCCCGAAAACAACCCTCTTTTCTAGGCGACCACACAATGGAGCAGTTGATGAGAAAGCACAAGTGCTTGTGAGTAGAAGAGATAAACAATTTAAAGATCACAAACGTAACAATAAGTAAATAAAAAGGAAAGGATTGCAAACCAATTAACTACCCAACTCCTCTTGAGCTTGTAGATAAATTCAGACATGCTACTTCAAGTTGATGAATTACAATCACTCTTGTGTACAAAGGAAGGTTCACCTCCTCCTTGCCCCGAACTCCACTCGGTCAAGTCAGGACGTTTTACTATCCCTTAGGACAACCCTCACAGAGCTACACTCATGAAGTATTCACTCACAAATGAAAAACTTACAAAGAACCTCACACCACTAAGACTACAAATCTTCTCTTTGGAGTATTTTCTCACTAAAATCTCTCTAGATCTTTTGTATCTTCAGTGTGTCAAAGTTGTTTGAAATATCTGACCAACTACTATTTATAAAGGACCAAAAAAGTGCCTCATTAATGCTTCCAACGGATAGAAAGTAGCTGAATAGTCAATTATCCGTTGGCAGTGTCGGACGTCCGGTAGCCCTGTTTTATGCATCCGACAGCAGGCAGAGAGTTTAAGACTTTTTCTTCAATTCTTTCGAACGTCCGATAGGCTGGTTTTCTACGTCTGAAGGTATGATGTAAAATTGGAAATTTTTCTTCAATTCCTTAGGACGTCCGATAGGCTGGTTTTCTGCGTCCAAAGATACTCAATGGTTGTCGGACGTCCGATACAGTCTTTTTGAGCGTCCGACAGCATCAGCATACTTTGTCTTCTTTCAATTGCACTTGTTCATGGAATCAAATAATTTCATAACTGAAAATATATCTTGAAGAAATATTAGTATCATCCATTTGTTTTGTAAACATCAAAAGATAGGGATCAAGATCAACATTCTCCCCCTTTTTGATGATGACAAAACAATGGATGGAAAGAAGAAAAAAGATTGAGCATATGAGCATAAACTCCCCCTCACTCATGGCAACCAAATTTATAATTTCAGAATAACTCCCCCTAACACATAGCATCCATTTCTCCCCTTTTTGTCATCATAAGATGAGAGTAAAAATCAGCTACCAAAAACCAGCAACAGTAACAGAGAATCCAATAATAAAAACAGAGAAATGACAGCAATCACAGCAATTACCAATATATCACAGAAAGATTAACTTAACAAATCATCGTTAAATCAGAATAGTTCTTTTCTCTCCCTTTTTGACATCATACAGATTCAGTAGTATTAAAAAATATCAGCGAAAACTCAGATCAAAGTATCAGAAATATCAAAAAATTATGAACAAGAATCATTGCAATGATTAACAAAATCTCCAACTTGTTAAACTTAGTATCATGTCTAACTATCCACATGTATTTCATGCCTCTTCTCATATTCTTTCTCACATAACAATCACTTTTCATGTGACCTTTTTGACAACAAAAATTACACATAATCAAAGAATTATTTACATGAACAGGTTTAATAAATCTTACTTGTCTTCTCCTATGGATAGCAAATTCGTTGAAATTAGAATTCAACCTATTCTTTTCAAAACAGACTTGTTTTTTGTGTTTAAGCAACTCATTTAGACCATCCATTCTTCTTTTCAAATCACCTTGTTTCTTTTTGAACAAATCACAAAGTTTTGTTTTTCTATCAAGTTCAAAATGTAAAGCAGTCTCACTCTTTTTCAAGTAATCATTTTCAGCTTTCAACTTTTTATTTTGTTGAAAAATATTTGCATTATCTCGAAGCAAAAAACTAATTTTCTGTTTTAACTCCTTGTTTCTAGCATAAGACTCTTTCAAACTATCATGCAATTTTATAATGAAAGATTCAAGATCATCATCAGTTTCATCATCACTTTCAACTTGAGAGTTACAAGATGTTACCTCATCATCTCCAATGGCCATAAAAGCCAATTGAGCAGATTCTTCATCCTCTTCAATTTCACCATCGGAGTTGCACTCATTCCATGTGAATTGAAATTTGTTGAATCTTAGTTTTCTTCTTTCTTTCTTCTTCATCACTGGACATTCACTTGCATAGTGTCCAGGTTGGCCGCATTCAAAGCACTTATCAGCTTGCTTTTTATTGAACTCTAGCTTTCCTTTGTTTCTCGAGTTGTTGAACTGATTTGGGAGTGAATTGCTAGGTCCACCTTTTTTGAATCTCCTCTTGTTGAGTATTTGTTTGAAACTTCTTGTGATGAGTGCGATATCATTGTCATCACCTTCTGCATCTTCTTCATCTAAGGAGGTAGAATCATCTTCATCTTGAGATGCCTTTAGAGCAATGCTCCTTCTTACTTTCACATCCTCATCCTCTTGCATTTTGGACTTAAACTTCAGCTCATAAGATGTTAGAGAATTAATAAGAGATTCAATAGGCATGATATTCAAATCTTTAGCCTCCTCAATAGCAGTCACTTTATTTTTTCAATCATTGGACAATGCATTCAGGATTTTTCTATTTTTCTCACCAAGAGAATATTCTTTTTCCAGCACCTCCAAATCCTTAATAAGGTCATTAAATCTACAATACATCTCATCAATATTTTCATGAGGTTGCATCTTGAACGATTCATACTTGGTAACCAGAATGGATTTCTTTTGTTCTCTAACATTCTCACTACCTTCATGAATTTCTCTCAGTTTATCCCAAATTTTCTTGGCTGACTTGCAGCTTTTGACTCTAATAGATTTATTTGAGTCTAAAGCACAATATAACACATTCATGACTTTTGCATTTAATGTGAGATGAGCTCTATCCGCAGCAGTCAGTTCACTTCTTGTTTTTTGTCTAGATCTCTGAGTATTTTCATCTATAAGAGAGGCATCATATGGACCTTCACTAATAATAAACCACAATTCAATATCAATAGATTGCAAAAAAATAATCATTCTTTCTTTCCAACTCACATAATTTGACCCATTAAACATAGGTGGTCTAATGACAGAATGTCCTTCAAAAAACATAGCATTGTTGGTTGTCATCTTTACTCCAAAGCCGATTGAGCTTAATCTCTAGGAGACCAAGCTCTGATACCAATTGTAAGGCCCGAAAACAACCCTCTTTTCTAGGCGACCACACAATGGAGCAGTTGATGAGAAAGCACAGGTGCTTGTGAGTAGAAGAGATAAACAATTTAAAAATCCTAAACGTAACAATAAGTAAATAAAAAGAAAAAGATTGCAAATCAATTAACTACCCAGCTCCTCTTGACCTTGTAGATAAATTCAGACAAGCTACTTCAAGTTGATGAATTACAATCACTCTTGTGTACAAAGGAAGGTTCATCTCCTCCTTGCCCCGAACTCCACTCGGTCAAGTCAGGACGTTTTACTATCCCTCAGGACAACCCTCACAGAGCTACACTCATGAAGTATTCACTCACAAATGAAAAGCTTACAAAGAACCTCACACCACTAAGACTACAAATCTTCTCTTTAGAGTATTTTCTCACTAAAATCTCTCTAGATCTTTTGTATCTTCAGTGTGTCAAAGTTGTTTGAAATATCTGACCAACTACTATTTATATAGGACCAAGAAAGTGCCTCATTAATGCTTCCAATGGATAGAAAGTAGCTGAACAGTCAACTATCCGTTGGCAGTGTCGGACGTCCGGTAGCCCTGTTTTATGCGTCCGACAGCAGACAGAGAGTTTAAGACTTTTTCTTCAATTCTTTCGGACGTCCGATAGGCTGGTTTTCTGCGTCCGAAGGTATGATGTAAAACTGGAAATTTTTCTTCAATTCCTTAGGACGTCCGATAGGCTGGTTTTCTGCGTCCAAAGATACTCAATGGTTGTCGGACGTCCGATGCAGTCTTTTTGAGCGTCTGACAGTGTGAGGCCCCAGTCCGTTCGTAAGCTGATATGAGGGTTATTCGTTGATCGGTGGGGTGGAATTAGGGTTTTAAGGCTAAAGAGAAAACCCTAACCTCGATTAGGATTGAAAACCCTAGTTCATTTTAGTAGAAAGCTTAAGTGGAGTTTGATTGTTCACCCGTCTTTTTGATATTTTCTTTATTAGAAAAGTTCCCCAGATAATTTTTACGAGTAAATATGGGTTTTAGATGATTTTTCTAGTATCGGTTAGATTTTGAGAAATTAAGAATATATATTGGACGTGGGACCCACTAGTGCGATAAGTTCGGAAAAATTCGGCCAAATAGGTTAAATTCCGGATACTGTGTGAAATTTATCGGGTGTTAAGAAATAAGTAGAGGATGTGAAGTGGTTGATGTGAGAGGAAAAGAAAGGATAGAAATGCATTTAATGGAGTGACAAGTGTCACATTTCCATTGGTTGAAACCTAAGACAACTATTCACCTTTTTGACTTTTCTTACCCATGAAATAAATATCTCAAAAATTGACCAAAATTCACCATTTCTTCTCCTTCTTGTGGCCGACCAACATCAAGCAAAAGGAAAGGAAAAGCTCTCCAAATTTCATGCTCCAATCTTGCACAAATCAACAAACTAACCGATTAAACTTGAAACCTCTCCATAAAATCCCTTAAGTGAGTGGTAGTGAGTGGTGTGGTGAAGTTTTTGGAAGAGCTAAGGTGGTCTACAACTCCTCTTCTCTTGTATACTAGGTAAGTGATGATTGAACATACTCCTACACCTAATGATGCTTAACTTATGCTTAGTAGTGGCTAAAGTGATGATATTTGTGATTTATTTCTTGATTTGAAGTGATTTGGTGAAGTTTTTATATTTTTGAGGAATTTTCTGGTTTAATATGAATGTGATGTTGTGGTCATCTATGATGGTTGATAATGAGGGGGAAAGACTCTAGTAGGTGTGAATTAGTGATAATTGCAACCAATTTTGGGTTTGGATTGAATTGTGGAAAGTTAGGGTTTTATCACCCCTTATTCTGTCCGGTTTTGGATCATAGGGTTAGAGGCCGAATTGGACTTTGCTTAAAACATGAAAGTTGTAGGTATTGATGTGTTTGAGGTGCCTGTAAAATTTCAGGTCATTTGGATTAGTGTAGAGTGAGATATGTTGATTTTACTGTGGCTGTTCTGGGTTGATCAGGATGGCAGAACTGCGTTTGTATTTCGATATTTTGACTGAATTACTTTGGATTTGGATGTTGGTGTCTTCTGATGAAATATAGAGGAATGTCTTAGCTACCATATGCCTTTGGAATCAATGCATTTGGACTTGTATAGACTGAGTTGGACTCATTACAGTATTATGTGATTTGCAAACCCGTTTTGGTAATTCTGGTTTCGTATTTTGCATATTCGACCTAGTTGTGCTAGGATTTGGACTGAGTGGCCTTCTACATTGTTGTAGCCCTATTTCTTAGCTTCGAAACAGTGGGTCTTACACCCCCATCCGATAACCGTAGTGAATTTGGTGCCATTACCGCATATTGAGGTCAAATACGGTTTGTGATCCTGTTTTGCGATTCTGGTATAGTGTCTTGCATTTTTGACCCTGTTACATTCAAAATTGAACAAAGTTTCCTTCTTCAACATTGTAACCCCTTAAGTCCTGGATATTCTTGTAAATTTTCAGGTTAAACGGATTAGTATATCCTGAGCTATAAACGAAATACTCAGACCTGTTTTGACCGTCAAATTCTGTTACGTTTTTGGAAAGTTTACGACTGGAACTTTGGCTTCACATTTGACTGGGTTACAAGCTGTTTGTGTGGCGACCCCACTTCCCCCTAAGGCGAACCAGAGGGTTGGCGGGCCGTCTGCCCAACTCTCGCCAGGACTCACACAAGCAACTAGCAAAGGTCCTTCCGAAGTATAACCTAATCTATTACAACATCGTTTCCCTCCAAATAGGCCGGTTTCTAGAATCACATTAACTTCAGAGATAACAGTGCCTTAAGATAGCCAACGTCGATTCTTAAAATACCTTCCCGATTACAACCCTAGAAACAAAACATATAATTCAAATACATCCTTATAAGCCAAGTAACAAATTTCATACAAGCCACATACAAATTCAAGGGTTACACTTTTCCAGCTTCAAGTGGTAACCCGAAACAAAAGCTACATTGTTTAATTCAAACTACATGCTTAAAGTACAAGTAGATCTCAAGTCTTCCTCAGTTGTCAGAACCTGTAAAAGAAAACCACAACGTGGGATGAGCTACACAGCCCAGTGAGGTTCCAAGACGCTCTAACAGTTCAAAATAGGTCAAGTAAGTTGTGCATATCATATGCATGATTCTAGATTACACAATGAAAAGTTACCATGAGGTGATAATCATTACACGGGTAATTGCTACTTTGAAAACACATGTAGAACTAGTACTTTTGGAATGAATGGCCATATAAATATATTTTCATAAATTTTCAGTCAAACAAATAGCGGCTCGTCCGACTAGAAGGACATTACAAGGATTGCTTCATCTCAGAGGTTAATGCTCATGAGGAGTCTTATCCGAGAATGCCAACTAGGAGAGCAATAACATTATTAATAGCAAAGCAAACACAAAAGGATACGGTGTTCCAGTGAAACTTTGTCGGTCATCTGCACCTTATAACTCCCGGATCTCCACGGTTGACTGGCCATCACCTTATCCCTCCAGTGGTAATACTCGAGTATACCGAAACGGTTGTCCAGGGTTCCAACCTACCCGACCGAGCCCAGTCCTGGCTCGAGTAGGTCAGTAACCGAGGCGGGGCCCAAGTTCAGCTTATAGCTTACAACATGCACAGGTAACAAAGTAATTCGACAAAAGTAAAATTCATCATTTGAATAGGTCGAGGGAGGTAAAGTACACACTCGCCTAACAATGATGGACAACTTCATATGAGCATATAATTTATGATAATCAAGAAATCAGTAACCACATATATTAGAAAACGGTAAGTAAACACGGTAGACGGTAAACGATAAACGGTAAACGGTAAACGGTAAACGGTGGTAATTACGGTTAATTGGTAGACATATGTCATTTTAATAGGCTGCCATTGGCCGTTTTGCACTTTTACCACGTAAGAGTCGAGGAGATTCACCCCAACGACGCAACCACATTTAGATTCACAGATTCATTAGTTATGGTAGTTGATTCACGAGTCGAGGGATTCACCCAACGACGCAACCATATTTAGATTCACAGATTCATTAGAAAATATTTCACACACTTCACCACTCGAACGGCTAGTGTGATAAAGTACACACTGCGCACTTCGATGGATCGGAACTCATATTCCAAATTGTCACATAACGAGTTACAAGAGCACTTTAACCGAATAAGCATAAAATAAGCAGGCTAAGCACATATTGAGTTTACAAGATTATTTGATAGGGTTAATCATTTAACCAATTCATGTCGATATGCAATGCATATATATATTTCTTAAATAGGTACGAGTATGGTAAATACTTAACGATCATGAAATGAGCATGTCCTAGACTTACTCAATTACGTATTCCTATATGGAACACTCACCTAGTCAAACAAGGGCAATAGGTTCAATTTGAAGTTCAAGCCTCATCTGTCGGATCCTCTTAAAGGTCCTCGCGTGCGCCTGAACGAATAGTAATAGTCTATCATATACAATCCCTACTATTGCTGAAAATCGTGTCATAGTACAAACTTAGGAAAAATCTCGTGAACAAGTCTTAATTATCCTAAATCTAAATTCTCAAGCAGGGTTTCAAGGTACAAGAGAAATTAAGTCTACATCATGAAATTCAAGGATAAGACATTTGAATATTATCGAAGGAATAAGGAGTACTTGAAAAAACTCCATTTCCTTGGAATACGGAAAATTTCAGTTTTGATGCAATACTTTGAAAAATCGTAGCTCACCTTTTACATGTCAAAGATTGGAAAACTTGCTACCGTTGGAAACTTCCTTCAAAATGCTAAAAGTTCCTAGAATACACTTTTTCATGATTCTAAATGGAAGATAGTCAAAATGGGCTCAAAGTTACTGTTTTGGTTCATAAGGCAGATTTAAGTTAGTTTTTGGCCAACTTTGGAAATTCGGAAAAATTCACTTGTTTGGAAATAGCTTTTGAAATTTGCAACTCTATTATTGTTGTAATTCAAGAGTATAACAAAACAAACGGAATGAGGAACGGAGTTTTGAGCACCAAGATATGGTAGCTCAAAGTTACTAAAATTTTCTTGTTAAACAAGGGTTTTCCAAAATCAAGTCTCGAACTTTGGTAATTTATTTGACCCATGAATCGGTCTCGGAATAACACCATAATTAGTAGTATAATACTACCATATAAGGGTTGTTCCTCTACCAAATTTCATGGAAAAATAACTTCGGAAAGGTGGTCAATCAAACACCTAAAATTTCGCAAATACTAAGACAAAACTGTCTTGAACCTTTTGTTTTTCCATTTCAGACATTTGGTCAAAGAAAATTCCTCCAAACCTGGTTCATTTGTTTAGGCAAAACTTAAAGAACGTTCATGGTGCATTTGGTAAGTGTTTAGCATCAAAATATTCAGTTAGCAAGTCTTTGCCAAACCTTGCATCAAATCTGTCTAAAAAATCAGGGTTTTCAAGGACAGAGCAGGTTTCATATTTTGATCACAGATCACTCAAATTAGCTTGGAATTTGGCATGGTTTAAGGTGTTGGAAAACACCTTCATAGAGCTATAATTTCACAGAAGAAATCATTTTGAAATTCGGCACACAACTAGCTCGAATTCGAGTCACAAGTTACAGCCTCAGCATTTTGTTCTTGTAAAGCAGAGAAACAGAACAGCCGACTTAAAATAGTTGGTTTGGCTCACATACATGGAACCAGAATGTGAATTTTATATCGTCGGAAAGGTTGGAATATCTAGTTTCAAATGCCACTGACGGCACTCGATTTCGACATCGGAGTTCAAAATTATGGCCGAAATACGAAAGCTGGTCAGAGCATTTCGAAAATAGTTCCAGATTTACTAGCTTTGTTAAATCGATTTATTTGACCAACCAAACCTCGATATTTTTCAATGAAACTTTGTACACCATATATTCAACATATCAACATGATATACAAGTCATGAAACTCTCAAAATTTTGCAAAAAGGGTTGCGATTAAAACAGGGCAAATCTGAACATTTTTGAACGATGCATCTTTTGGAGTCTAGACTAGCTAGGTATCATTAATCTACCTATTTAAACACTAAACTAGCATTATATCCATCATCAATCCAAGGGTGGGAGTTCATAGAGCCCACCATCAAAATTTTCCGACATGAAATAAAACAAATAACATGTAATTTTGGCAAATAATTCCACCACAATAAATCTGTCATCGGCTAAACAGAATTTCCAGTAGCTAATTGGTCATAAAACCAACTTTTTACTCGGCTAATACATGATATTAAGTACTCAAATCCGACAAGCAAATACTTGACTAGCTAATCAGATCATCCAAGTCATTGTGGGAATTCATAGAGCCCACTCACCAAGTTTCCATTAAAACTCAAAAGAGCCACCATCGGCTAAGCTGGAAAAATTGCAGCAAATAGATAGTTTGGTATACGAACCTTTCCCTAACAAAATTCATTACTTTGTTCACCCAAACTCAGCATGCATACAGTGATTATTGTGTTATGAGTATATTGAACTACAATACGAAATTTTGCAGCCAAGGTTTGAAGAGAAAAACTGGAAATTCTTTCTTTCCCTCTCTCGGCCAACTCAACAGATTTCCAGCAATTAGATTGGTCATAAATCCAACTTTTCCTTTGGTTAATTCATGGTATTAGGTGCTAAAATTTAACATGCAAATACTTAACTAGCTAATCAATATTTCTAGTTCAAAATCGGATTCAAACAACAGCCATAACCATCCAAGAAAACCAGAAATTCTGTTTGCTACCTTCGGATGAGCTTGCATGCGGCCAGATTGTTTTTCATTCTTATTTTTCTAGCATAACCGATCCAAGGGGCTGCATGCAGAGCTTAATTACCTTGATCTTAATTAGTTAAACGCATCTATCAGCTCACACTACTACAAAGAGACAGAATTAAATCTACATTTCCCAAATCAGTTCCTCGGCAGAAATGTTTTGCCCAACAGAATTTTCTACTGCTTTGGGTTTCATCATCTGATTACACAAATTAACACATGCAAGGCCACGGCTGACTTAAAATACCTCTGATCATCCACAATTTTATTCCAGAAAATTTACCTCAAAGCAAGCTAAGCTCACACACGAAAATCTGAAAAATTTCTGCTCCCTCTCGGCTCTCACACACACTGGTTGGTCCTGTGCTCGGTTTGCAGCTGGAAATGGTGTTGTGGTCAAGATGGTTGCAACTGGGAAATGTTGGTCTGGAATGAACGAAGATGGTGATGATCAGCAGCTTCGCCGACTTCCACTTGCCCTCCCCTCTCTATCCTCTAGCTCGGACAGAACCAGAAATGGTTGCAGCTCGCGGCTTCTTCCCTCGATCGTGAAGTGCGACTCTCCCTCACTCTCTCCCTTTGTCGACAATGGTAAGGCAGAGTGAAATGTAGTTGTGGTTTGAAATGTGAAGTGGAAAAGAAATGAAGAGGGTGCCGTGGTTTAGGAGATGGTTGAGTGTGGAAGTTGGTTTACGTATAGAATTGGTGAGGTTTTGATTGGTCAATTGGGGCGGTACTGAATTGGTGAGGTTGTGATTGGTCAATAGAAATGAGATGATGCAGAGAATGAAATGAATCTGTGGTCTTAAGCCGTGAAATAGATTGGACGTATGGTGGTGCCGTAGTTTGTGAGAGTGGTTTACGTGTGAAAATGGATTGCGTATCGAAATGGTTAATAGTAATTGTGATTTGATTTGTGTCAGACGTCTTGTTTGGTTTGCATGGAAAGGTAAGGGTATTTTAGTCTTTTCACTTTGCTTCCTAATCTCAACTTAATTTCTCGCATCCGACTTAATTCTAAAAATTATCTCCAAGTGCAATTCAAACGCCTAACAATACCCTAATATACCTAAACCATTTTTTTATCGAGCAATTATCGATTAAACGTGAATATTAAGGTTCCTAGAAACTCTTATATTATTTAGCGATTAAATTAGTTATAAGTATTTCCAATTATTATTTCTCAAGAATTAGCGTTAGTCTAACGCGAAATTTATCGATTTAGTGATATAAAGGCAAGTGAAATAATTATTTAATCCAATGGTGTCAATTTGCACGTATAAATTATTTTTACTCACTTATTTGAAAACAAAGAAAGATAAGGATATATTTATTGAATTTTTACACATTAAGTATGTTTAGTATATTAGAATCATATTTATCTAAAATTCATTGGTTTTCATTCTAACGCGGAAATTCTTATTAACATTTAATGTTAGCAACTAATTGGAATTAATTATTGAAATTCAAGAAATTTTATATAATTAATCTACTCAGGTAGTATTAATTTTAACATAGAGAAGACTAAGTATTTTAGCATTTTATGTTAAGGCGATAAATTATTCTAACTCCAAAGATTTTAATTTAGTCTAACAAAACCAAGAAATTTCATAACTTAGGAAAATTATATTATTTCTCACATGAAAAGTGTTTTTACGAACTTATTTGGAAACAAGTGAAAGTAATGCTAGAAATTATTAAAGAATTAAATAAAATGCAAATGAAATATGCACAGGTTTATATATATATTTTTGGGGTCCTCACAGTTTGGGCTTGCGACCAAAACACCAAACTTATAGCCTTATATCAGAGCTTTCTAACGCCCTTGGAATTTCATGAATCGGATTTATAAAACCTGAGATATAGCCCAGCAAATAAGGCCTGGCGTTGAAGATGACCATTTTCTGGTCAGATCTGTTTTGGTCCTGATGACCAATTTCCGTTCCGAATTTGGATTGCCGACCTTCATGAAAGTTGTTCCATTTGGAATGAACCATCTAACTGCCAAGTTTCAGCTCTTTTGACCATGTGTAGCATAGAAAACAGTTTGCACCCAAAACTGACCATTTGTGCATTGGCCAGATTTCGTACGTGATTGTGTTTGATTCATTTGGGACTGAAGCCTCCAATTTCAGTTCTGGATGTCTTCATAACAATTGTTGTTCATCCTTTAAGCTTCGATATGGCATCTCATACGCCTTAATCCGATATTCGTAGCTCAACTTATGAGTAAACTAGAAATGAGTGTCAAATCTGCCGTTTCCGCTAACGGCCGTTTCCGTTTCCGTCCGTCATATTTACGTGCGCGCGTGTCGTTTTGCCGTTTTGCTTGTTTTAGGCACAATAGTAGCCGTTTACGATATTATGTGACACAATCTTCTATTTCAGACGGTGGTGAGCTGGGCGGAACTGGTGGGGCCCACTACTAGCTGTTCATTTCGATCCGACTTCGTACTTTTGCTATTTCAGTTTCTGAGTAAGTATTCAGGCCAGTTTGGTGTGTTTTCTTTGCTATGTGTTTGAGATATGTGAAAAGGGTACTTAGGCGAGGGTGTACTTTATCGCACTCGACCTAAACCCTAATTTGAATGTATAATTGTACTTGGCATATGTATATGAACCTTTTGGAACCAAAACCCTTGAGCTTGTGGCTCGGGGCGACTTTCGAGTAAAGTTTGTGAAGTTTGCAAAGTTTGTGAGTTCGTGGGCCCGATCTAAGACCTGTTTGGACTATTCGAGCCGGTTAGGGCTTGGTCGAAGTCAGTCCAACTTAGTCTGAGGTCACCAAGTTTGTAGGTTCATGTTATGAACCAATTTTGTGAATCCGGTTCACCGAGAAGGTGACCAAGTTTGTGACCCGAGCTTGTGACTCAAGCTCAAGTTTGTGATTTCGTTCGCCCGGGCAAGTTTGTGAGGTGACTGGCCAGTGAGGGTGATAAGGTGTCGGTGGGTGTACAAGTGAAGTTCTACGGACCATTGAGTGTGGTCGACGGAGTGTCGGCAGGAGATCACGCATGGCATATGAATTGGCTTTGGAGCCACCTGTATCCTTATTATGTGATGTTACTTTTCTGCTTTTGCTTTATTCTTACTGTGTAACTGTTATGTGAAATTTATGCTTTCGCCCCTGTTTACTTACTAAGCATATAGCTTACCCCTTTTCTTTTGTTTTCCTTAGCAGGGGCCGACGCGGGAACTTTTGGCTCGTACACTAGTATAGTTAGATTGGCTTGTAACAGTTGAACAGTTAGAATGTTTGTTTTTGTTTTGGTGGTTTGTGTAGGAACCCTTCTTAGGGTCTATCTTCTGTTGGTTGTGGTTATAGTGTATTAGAGTGGTTTGACTCGAGACTTTTGAAGAGGTAAATATAACTTTTGGGATTGTATATATTGTATATAGTGCTCTTTCGATCCATCTCGTTTTATTGCTTTAAGTTTTGAGTCCTGGCGCGAGCTAGGCAGGCGGCCCGCCGATACCCTTGGGTTCGCCCTTGGGAGAAGTGGGGTCGTCACAGACAGCATCAGCATACTTTATTTTCTTTCAATTGCACTTGTTCATGGAATCAAATAACTTCATAACTGAAAATATATCTTGAAGAAATATTAGTATCATCCATTTGTTTTGTAAACATCAAAAGATAGGGATCAAGATCAACATCATCATTGTAGGGTTAGTAGTGAAAATATCACATCTGCAAGCAAATATTGGAAAATATCATTAACCACTTTCTACTTATGGCTTCCAACTCCAATTCATGTGTGATTTCTTCTCATTTTGGTTTCATGATAGGTTTGTTCTACCAAACAATCTCTTTTCATATGAGGGTGTTTTCCTATTACATTTCACCATTACAATTGAGATGTGCTATCAAAGAAGAAACAGTTTTTTCACATTGTCTTATAGTATGAATCTTTCAAGAGAGTGTGAAAGGCATTCTCTTTAGGGCTAAATTGTGACAACGGGTCACTTATTCTTTTCAAGAATGTTTTTGTGACGGCCCCACCTCCCCCTAGGGCGTACCCCAGGGTTCGGCGGACGGCCTGCCCAGCTCTCGTCGGGACTCAGTCGTTCACTACATTTCTCAAACAGATTACAATATAAATCTCAAAAATTACATCAAATTCTCCAATAATTACATGTTATAAGCGAAGTGGAAACGATTCCCCAAACTATACATCAAATGATTCCAAATCCAAACTGTACAAGATATATGCCATCCAGTCACGTGAATAAGTACTACAAGTCCTTCCTTCGCCTTGAGCCCTGTGGAGGGGAATAAAATAGTTTTGGGGTGACCTAAAAGCTCAGCGAGTAACCAGTAAAATCAGTAATCAAATCGGTTTCACAATAGTTCATTTCAATGATGTCATAAATCAAACGATAAGTCAAGAAACAATTACAACATTTACAAGAAACCATACATGAAAAGGATACGTTCGTTCGTTCATTCGTTTATTCGTTCGCTCTCCTGTCATTCCCCTTTCCTTCATTCATTTGAAAATGCATTTTTCATTTGTCAATAAAACCCTCGTTCGTTCGTTCGTTCATTCAACCTTTCCTGGACATTGACCAGGCTCCACCAACCTCCACCAACCTACAAGGTAATACTCGAGTATACCAAACGTTCACCCAGGTCACCATATCGCCCGACCGAGTCCGCTTCTGGCTCGAGTCGATCGGTAACAAGGGGCAGTGGCCAGTTCAGCCAAAAGGCTTACATTCATGCACAAGTAACATTTCAATCGTTCCATCTTTAAAAATTTCACATTTATCGAGGTCGAGTGCGATAAAGTACACACTCGCCTTGAAAACTCGTTTTGGAAATCATTGAAAGCACTTAACACGTTATCAAACAATAATACAAGTCATGAAGTCAAGAAAATACAACAACCAAGGAATACTCACATATAAGCACGCATGATATGCAATCGAGTAAATAATGCAAGAAAACAGTTCAAAAGTAACTTTGGAAACAGTTTAGGGTCACTCACCTCCACGGCTCAGGAACCAACCATCATATATCATTGCCTTGCTCAAATCCAAGTCTTAGATCACAAACTCAATGCAATCAAGTCCTTTCAAAGTTCGGACAGCATTTCCACTAAATTTGCTTACTTTTCCAGTCGTCAAGGCTTCATTATTTCCTCAGCCAGTCCCAAAGTCACACAAATAAATTCATTCAATAGCCGTTCAATAAGCTCCAAGTAGTACAAGTACAATTCAAGCTAGGGAAAAGTCCGGAAATGAAAGTTAAGCTCAAAACCAGAAAAATAGGTTTTGACGTCATTTTGCGGTAATGGTACCAAAGGCACTACGATTATCGGATGAAGGTGCAAGACCCACCGTTTCAAAGCTAAGAGACAGGCTACAATATTACAGAAGGTCACTCAACCCAGTTTCGAGTGTCACAAGGTCAAAAATGTAAGATACTACACCAGAATCACAAAAACAGATTCACAGAACGCATTCTAGCAGAAACATCATAAATCAGTCTACCTAAGTCCAAATCCAGAAATTCTAAAACCAGATGAAAGCTAAGAAACAGGGCTACATTTCATCAGAAGACCTCAACAACCAATTCGGAAGCATTCCTGACCAAAACAACCAATTACAGAAGCAATTCCCAAATTCGGGTAAAACCAGGACAGCAAGGGGAATTCCGTTTTTTCACAAGCTACGCTGCTCCGATTGACCTGAAATTTTGTAGGCATCTCTAAAATATCATTCCCTACAATGTTAATGTTTTAACCCAAGGCCAAATCATGCATTTACATGGTCAAAAATGGAAAACTACACGAAAATAGAAATCTGGGCGCGAAACAGGTTTCATGGACAGTCAAGGGTATTTCGGTCATTTCACAAGCTACAGTGCTAGGATCGAGCTGAAATTTTTCAGGAAACTATTTTATACCATTGGATACAACTTTCATGTTTTGGCTAAAATCTAATTCGGTAAGGAGCATGGTGAAAATTCACAGTCAGATTGGGTGAAATGACAACCCTGTTCGCTGAACTCCTACCTAGACCAGTCTAGGTATTTCCGACTTTTCACAAGCTACCGAGCTCAGATTGAGCTGAAATTTTACAGGAAACTATAAAATATCATTCTATAAAACTTTCATGTTTTAACCTAAGGCTAATTCGGCCTCTAGCATGCTCAAAAAAATTCGGACAGAACAGGCCTGTTTGGAACCCTAATCTGGAATTCATGCATTCAAGTGCTAATCTTCCACAAAACAACATCTAAAACAACTAAAAACCACTAATAAGCAATGAATTGAAGTAAAGAGGATGTTCTAGGCAAAATACCTTAAAACCACAAGAAAGGTAGTAGCTTGGAGCTTGCCCTTCAAAATCACTCCACTCAATCTTTTAATCTACCTTAGTAAACAACTTTGATGGAGGGTTTTGCAAAAATTCTGGTTAGAATTCAAGATTGGGCAAGAAATTGAAGAACAAATGAAGTTTCTCTCTTGCTCACTCTCTCTCTTGTGTTCAGCCAACAAGCTAAAAAAAATGGAGAAGAATGAAGCTCCAAGATGGCTTTAAGATGACTTAGTCTTCACTTGGGTCAAAGGTCACTTTTCCTCCACCAATCAAATTTAAGCTTAGGAAGACCTTAGAAGCTTCAAAGTTACTAATATCTTACTTTGCTAAGTCTCACACTATGGCCCCAATAACATTTAATCTTTGCAATTAACTTCATGGTTCACCAACTAGTTGAAAAAAAACAATCGCATTTACCGCACTAGCGGGTCCCGCGTTCATAATATACTTCAAAATTAACGTGGACTAACTTGGATCAAGAAAATGATTTGAAAACTATATTTCCTTATAAAAATGTCTAGAAAATTAATATATTGAAGAAAACAAACTTATAAACAAGAAAACAAAATAATGTCGAGAAAATATATAAAAATTTTCGGTTTCTCACACTCATACTTTTCGGGGCATCACAGTTTTATCAAATTGACATCTTGAGTTCCCAAAGAAGTTTTACTCATGTTTGTTTGTCCAATGCAACAAATTTGGTGCCCACATTACTGATTGCTTTTAGGAGAGGCAAAAGTGCAAAAATTATCCTCAATAAGTTCTACGAGCCAACTCTTAACTTCAATTTATTAGTTCTCAATGGATTTCCATCAACATGAGCCTATAAATTTATTTCCTTCTAAAAATCCTGTTTTTGGATCATGTTATGTTTTGTTTTCCTATTGATCAGAACAATTATAAATTCTATGCTCCAATCCACATCATACTTTGACGGATTGCTTGATATGACCAAAAATATACACTACAACAAAAATAGCCTTTCCTGACATTCCTATAAGGACACTTTCTGGTTTGTGTTATTATAGTAATCCTATCATGATACTTATTAATCAACTCAATAATATGTACTATAAATTTGTTTATTTTATCTGATATAAAAATAATAATGTGCCTTTAGACTACCTATCATGACACTCGGAAAAATGTGAGATGGCCAAAAAAAAAAGACACAAAACGATGTCGTTTTATTTTGCCAAAACTTGGTGAAAATTTGCCAAAACATTTTGTCGGCAAAATCCAAAACACTTTGGTGAAATACTTGGTGAAACACTTGGTGAAATACTTTGAAGTTTCATTCTACCGGCAAACTGTGACGCCCCGAAAAAAAAAGAGTTTGAGAACCCGTAAAAACCCTAATCTTTTCCGAGGGTTTTATTTCCTTTAATAGCATGTTTTCTGCATTTCCTGGCTTAGGAAATTTTCCTGAGGAATTTTTATGAGTAATTATAGTTTTTAGATGGTTTTTCTAGTATTGGAGAGTTTTTGGAAAATTAAGAGCGTATAATGGACGTGGGACCCACTAGTGCGAAAAGTTCGGAAAAATTCGGCCAATAAGGTTAAGTTTCGGATACTGGAGTTAATTTATCGGGTGTTAAGAGATAAGTAGAGGATGTTATTTGGATTGGTATGAGGGGGAAACAAAGAGATAGAGATTCATTTATGAAGTGACAAGTGTCACCATTTGATTGGTTGGACACTATTCACTTTTTGACTTTTTTTACCAAGTGATTAAATATCTTAAAATTTCACAAAAATCACCATTTCTTCTCTCTCTCATGGCCGAACCTCTTGCAAGGAAAAGGAAGAAAACTTCTCCAAGTTTCAAGCTTCAAACTAGCTCAAATCTTCCAAGAAAATTACTTAAACTAGTTTCTACTCCATAAATTCCCTCTAGTTGGTGCTAGTAAGTGATTTGGTGAAATTTTTTGGAGAAGCTAAGGTGTCCACAATCCCTCTCTCTCTTGATTTCTTGGTAAGTGTTGCTTGAACACCCTACTACCTCTAATAATGGTTATATGATGCTTAGAAGTGGCTTGAGTGTTTGAAAATGTGATTTATCTCTTGATTTGGCTTGTTTTGGTGAAGTTTTTATTTTATTGGGAATTTTTCTGGTTTAATATGATCTTGATGTTGGGGGCTTGTATGATGAATTGTAATGGTTGGAAATGACTCTAGTGAGTGTGAATTGTGGTTAAATGCAACTAATTTTGGATTTGGTGTGAAAATTGAAAAGCTAGGGTTCTTAAATCCCCAATTCTGTCCGGTTTTGGATCATAGGGTTAGAGGCCGAATTTGACTTTCCTCAAAACATGAAAGTTTTAGGTATTGATGTGATTGAGATGCCTACAAAATTTTAGGTCATTTGGATGAGTGTAAAGTGAGTTATGCCGTTTTTACTGTAGCTGTTCTGCTTTGATCAGAATGCGAAAACGGCGATAGTAATTGGCCCTATTGACTGGAATTGGTTTGGATTTTGAAGTTGGTGTCTTCTGATGAAATGTAGATGAATGTCTTAGCTAACATATGCCTTTGGAATTTCGGCATTTGGACCTGTATAGACTGAGTTGGACTCATTACAGCATTGTGTGATTTGTGAACCTGTTTTAGTGGTTCTGGTTTGGTATTTTTGGCATATTTGACCTAGTTGTGCTAGGATTTGGATTGATTGGCCTTCTACATTGTTGTAGCCCTGTTTCATAGCTTCGAAACGGTGGGTCTTACACCCCCATCCGATAATCATAGTGAAATTGACACCATTACCGCAAAATGACGTCAAAACTGTTTTTCTGGTTTTGAGCTTAACCTTCATTTCCGGACTTTTTCCTAGCTTGACTTGTACTAGTACTACTTGGAGCTTGCTGAATGGATATTAGATGAACTTAGTTGTGTGACTTTGGGACTGGCTGAAGAAATAATGAAGCCATGATGGCTGGGAAAGTAAGCAAATTTAGGGGAAGTGCTATCCGAAGTTTTAAAGGACTTGTTTGCATTGAGTTTGTGATCTAAGACTTGGATTTGAGCAAGGCAATGTTATGTGATGGATGATTTCTGAGCCGTGGAGGTGAGTGACCCCAAACTATTGTTAAAGCTTCTTATGAACCGTTTCTTGCACTATTTACTTGATTGCATATCATGAGTGCTTGCATGTGGCCCATGACATGTTTTGGCTTAAATGAGTGCTTGAAATTCGTGTGCTGAACACCAACGTCTCCACCTCTGTGTACTGTTCATCTGGAGCAAATGGCTTCCCCACTGACTGTTTACTGTTTAATGTTTGTTTGGAGCGTTGGGTGTTTAAGTACAACGATCTCGCTGGCTCACGAGAGCAATAAATGTACATTTGATCTTGAAATCATGACATCACTGAAATGAACGACTGTGAAACTGAATTGATTACTGATTTTAATGGTTACTCGCTGAGCTTCTAGCTCACCCCAAAAATGTTTTATTTCCCCCCCACAGGGCTCAAGGCGAAGAAAAGCTTGGAGTGCTTATTCACGTGACTGGATGGCTTATATCGTGTACAGTTTAAGTTTGGATCTATTTTATGTATGAGTTGGTCTTGTGTAAATATTTGAAATTGATATGGATGTAAGTATACGTTCCACGATTGGAATCAGTTTCCGCTGCATTTGTAATATGTAATCATTGGAGAATTTGAGGTAATTTTGAGATTTATATTGTAATTGGGTTGAGAACTGTAGTGAGCGACTGAGTCCCGGCGAGAGCTGGGCAGGCGGCCGCCGAACCCTCTGGTTCGCCTTAGGGGGAGGTGGGGCCGTTACAAGTGGTATCAGAGCTTAGGCTTCAGATCTCTGTAGTGTATCCTAGGCTTGAAGTTTAGGATGCCGGACTGTGGGCTTGGCTTGAAATATTAGTGATTCTTGCGGGATATCTCGACCTGATTAGTACAAGTGGAATGTCGAGGACGACATTCTTTTAAGGAGGGGAGATTGTGACGCCCCGAAAAAAAAAGAGTTTGAGAACCCGTAAAAACCCTAATCTTTTCCGAGGGTTTTATTTCCTTTAATAGCATGTTTTCTGCATTTCCTGGCTTAGGAAATTTTCCTGAGGAATTTTTATGAGTAATTATAGTTTTTAGATGGTTTTTCTAGTATTGGAGAGTTTTTGGAAAATTAAGAGCGTATAATGGACGTGGGACCCACTAGTGCGAAAAGTTCGGAAAAATTCGGCCAATAAGGTTAAGTTTCGGATACTGTGTAAAATTTATCGGGTGTTAAGAGATAAGTAGAGAGTGAGATTTGATTGAGGTGAGAGGAAAAAGAAGTGATAAGATTGCATTAATGAGGTGACAAGTGTCACCCTATTATTGGTTTTACTTTAAGATTTACTATTCCAATTTATGACTTTTTTTGACCAAAGGTTAAATATCTTAAAAATTGCCCAAAAATCACCATTTCTTACCTTTGGATGGCCGGCCCTCTCTAGCAAGAAGAAAGACAAAACTCTTCAACATCTTGGCAAATTCCTAGCTCAAATCATCCAAACTACTTGCCTAAATTAGTTTTTACTCCATAAAATTCCTTCCTTGGGTGCTAGTAGGTAGTTTAGTGAAGTTTGTTTGAAGAGCTAAGGTGTCCAACATCTCTATCTCTCTTGGTTACTAGGTGAGTGGTGTGTGAATTCCCTCTTGCACTTAATGAAGCTTAAGTTATGCTTATTAGTGATTAAAGTGCTGAAATTTCTGGTTTTCATCTCGGTTTGAAGTGATTTGGTGAAGTTTTTATTTTATTGATGATTTTTCTGGTTTAATTGGATTATGATGGTGTGGTTGTTTATGATGATTGGCAATGGCCTATAATGACACTAGTAGGTGTGAATTGTTGATATTTGCAATCAATTTTGGGTTTGGAATGAATTGTGAAAAGTTAGGGTTCATAAACCCCTAATTCTGTCCGGTTTTAGATCATAGGGTTAGAGACCGAATTCGACTTTTCTCAAAACATGAAAGTTGTAGGTATTGATGAGTTTGAAGTGCCTGCAAAATTTCAGGTCATTTGGGTTAGTGTAGAGTGAGATATGTCAATTTTACTATTGCTGATCTGGGTTGCTCAGAATGTGAAACTGCGCTTGTAATCGTTTGTTTTGACTGGAATTGGTTTGGATTTTGTTGTTGGTGTCTTCTGAGGAAATGTAGCTGGATGTCTTAGCTAACATATGCCTTTGGAATTTCGGCATTTGGACCTGTATAGACTGAGTTGGACTCATTACAGCATTGTGTGATTTGTGAACCTGTTTTAGTGGTTCTGGTTTGGTATTTTTGGCATATTTGACCTAGTTGTGCTAGGATTTGGATTGATTGGCCTTCTACATTGTTGTAGCCCTGTTTCATAGCTTCGAAACGGTGGGTCTTACACCCCCATCCGATAATCATAGTGAAATTGACACCATTACCGCAAAATGACGTCAAAACTGTTTTTCTGGTTTTGAGCTTAACCTTCATTTCCGGACTTTTTCCTAGCTTGACTTGTACTAGTACTACTTGGAGCTTGCTGAATGGATATTAGATGAACTTAGTTGTGTGACTTTGGGACTGGCTGAAGAAATAATGAAGCCATGATGGCTGGGAAAGTAAGCAAATTTAGGGGAAGTGCTATCCGAAGTTTTAAAGGACTTGTTTGCATTGAGTTTGTGATCTAAGACTTGGATTTGAGCAAGGCAATGTTATGTGATGGATGATTTCTGAGCCGTGGAGGTGAGTGACCCCAAACTATTGTTAAAGCTTCTTATGAACCGTTTCTTGCACTATTTACTTGATTGCATATCATGAGTGCTTGCATGTGGCCCATGACATGTTTTGGCTTAAATGAGTGCTTGGAATTCGTGTGCTGAACACCAACGTCTCCACCTCTGTGTACTGTTCATCTGGAGCAAATGGCTTCCCCACTGACTGTTTACTGTTTAATGTTTGTTTGGAGCGTTGGGTGTTTAAGTACAACGATCTCGCTGGCTCACGAGAGCAATAAATGTACATTTGATCTTGAAATCATGACATCACTGAAATGAACGACTGTGAAACTGAATTGATTACTGATTTTAATGGTTACTCGCTGAGCTTCTAGCTCACCCCAAAAATGTTTTATTTCCCCCCCACAGGGCTCAAGGCGAAGAAAAGCTTGGAGTGCTTATTCACGTGACTGGATGGCTTATATCGTGTACAGTTTAAGTTTGGATCTATTTTATGTATGAGTTGGTCTTGTGTAAATATTTGAAATTGATATGGATGTAAGTATACGTTCCACGATTGGAATCAGTTTCCGCTGCATTTGTAATATGTAATCATTGGAGAATTTGAGGTAATTTTGAGATTTATATTGTAATTGGGTTGAGAACTGTAGTGAGCGACTGAGTCCCGGCGAGAGCTGGGCAGGCGGCCGCCGAACCCTCTGGTTCGCCTTAGGGGGAGGTGGGGCCGTTACAAGTGGTATCAGAGCTTAGGCTTCAGATCTCTGTAGTGTATCCTAGGCTTGAAGTTTAGGATGCCGGACTGTGGGCTTGGCTTGAAATATTAGTGATTCTTGCGGGATATCTCGACCTGATTAGTACAAGTGGAATGTCGAGGACGACATTCTTTTAAGGAGGGGAGATTGTGACGCCCCGAAAAAAAAAGAGTTTGAGAACCCGTAAAAACCCTAATCTTTTCCGAGGGTTTTATTTCCTTTAATAGCATGTTTTCTGCATTTCCTGGCTTAGGAAATTTTCCTGAGGAATTTTTATGAGTAATTATAGTTTTTAGATGGTTTTTCTAGTATTGGAGAGTTTTTGGAAAATTAAGAGCGTATAATGGACGTGGGACCCACTAGTGCGAAAAGTTCGGAAAAATTCGGCCAATAAGGTTAAGTTTCGGATACTGTGTAAAATTTATCGGGTGTTAAGAGATAAGTAGAGAGTGAGATTTGATTGAGGTGAGAGGAAAAAGAAGTGATAAGATTGCATTAATGAGGTGACAAGTGTCACCCTATTATTGGTTTTACTTTAAGATTTACTATTCCAATTTATGACTTTTTTTGACCAAAGGTTAAATATCTTAAAAATTGCCCAAAAATCACCATTTCTTACCTTTGGATGGCCGGCCCTCTCTAGCAAGAAGAAAGACAAAACTCTTCAACATCTTGGCAAATTCCTAGCTCAAATCATCCAAACTACTTGCCTAAATTAGTTTTTACTCCATAAAATTCCTTCCTTGGGTGCTAGTAGGTAGTTTAGTGAAGTTTGTTTGAAGAGCTAAGGTGTCCAACATCTCTATCTCTCTTGGTTACTAGGTGAGTGGTGTGTGAATTCCCTCTTGCACTTAATGAAGCTTAAGTTATGCTTATTAGTGATTAAAGTGCTGAAATTTCTGGTTTTCATCTCGGTTTGAAGTGATTTGGTGAAGTTTTTATTTTATTGATGATTTTTCTGGTTTAATTGGATTATGATGGTGTGGTTGTTTATGATGATTGGCAATGGCCTATAATGACACTAGTAGGTGTGAATTGTTGATATTTGCAATCAATTTTGGGTTTGGAATGAATTGTGAAAAGTTAGGGTTCATAAACCCCTAATTCTGTCCGGTTTTAGATCATAGGGTTAGAGGCCGAATTGGACTTTTCTCAAAACATGAAAGTTGTAGGTATTGATGAGTTTGAAGTGCCTGCAAAATTTCAGGTCATTTGGGTTAGTGTAGAGTGAGATATGTCAATTTTACTATTGCTGATCTGGGTTGCTCAGAATGTGAAACTGCGCTTGTAATCGTTTGTTTTGACTGGAATTGGTTTGGATTTTGTTGTTGGTGTCTTCTGAGGAAATGTAGCTGGATGTCTTAGCTAACATATGCCTTTGGAATTTCGGCATTTGGACCTGTATAGACTGAGTTGGACTCATTACAGCATTGTGTGATTTGTGAACCTGTTTTAGTGGTTCTGGTTTGGTATTTTTGGCATATTTGACCTAGTTGTGCTAGGATTTGGATTGAGTGGCCTTCTACATTGTTGTAGCCCTGTTTCATAGCTTCGAAACGGTGGGTCTTACACCCCCATCCGATAATCATAGTGAAATTGACACCATTACCGCAAAATGACGTCAAAACTGTTTTTCTGGTTTTGAGCTTAACCTTCATTTCCGGACTTTTTCCTAGCTTGACTTGTACTAGTACTACTTGGAGCTTGCTGAATGGATATTAGATGAACTTAGTTGTGTGACTTTGGGACTGGCTGAAGAAATAATGAAGCCATGATGGCTGGGAAAGTAAGCAAATTTAGGGGAAGTGCTATCCGAAGTTTTAAAGGACTTGTTTGCATTGAGTTTGTGATCTAAGACTTGGATTTCAGCAAGGCAATGTTATGTGATGGATGATTTCTGAGCCGTGGAGGTGAGTGACCCCAAACTATTGTTAAAGCTTCTTATGAACCGTTTCTTGCACTATTTACTTGATTGCATATCATGAGTGCTTGCATGTGGCCCATGACATGTTTTGGCTTAAATGAGTGCTTGGAATTCGTGTGCTGAACACCAACGTCTCCACCTCTGTGTACTGTTCATCTGGAGCAAATGGCTTCCCCACTGACTGTTTACTGTTTAATGTTTGTTTGGAGCGTTGGGTGTTTAAGTACAACGATCTCGCTGGCTCACGAGAGCAATAAATGTACATTTGATCTTGAAATCATGACATCACTGAAATGAACGACTGTGAAACTGAATTGATTACTGATTTTAATGGTTACTCGCTGAGCTTCTAGCTCACCCCAAAAATGTTTTATTTCCCCCCCACAGGGCTCAAGGCGAAGAAAAGCTTGGAGTGCTTATTCACGTGACTGGATGGCTTATATCGTGTACAGTTTAAGTTTGGATCTATTTTATGTATGAGTTGGTCTTGTGTAAATATTTGAAATTGATATGGATGTAAGTATACGTTCCACGATTGGAATCAGTTTCCGCTGCATTTGTAATATGTAATCATTGGAGAATTTGAGGTAATTTTGAGATTTATATTGTAATTGGGTTGAGAACTGTAGTGAGCGACTGAGTCCCGGCGAGAGCTGGGCAGGCGGCCGCCGAACCCTCTGGTTCGCCTTAGGGGGAGGTGGGGCCGTTACAAGTGGTATCAGAGCTTAGGCTTCAGATCTCTGTAGTGTATCCTAGGCTTGAAGTTTAGGATGCCGGACTGTGGGCTTGGCTTGAAATATTAGTGATTCTTGCGGGATATCTCGACCTGATTAGTACAAGTGGAATGTCGAGGACGACATTCTTTTAAGGAGGGGAGATTGTGACGCCCCGAAAAAAAAAGAGTTTGAGAACCCGTAAAAACCCTAATCTTTTCCGAGGGTTTTATTTCCTTTAATAGCATGTTTTCTGCATTTCCTGGCTTAGGAAATTTTCCTGGCTTAGTAGTTTTTAGATGGTTTTTCTAGTATTGGAGAGTTTTTGGAAAATTAAGAGCGTATAATGGACGTGGGACCCACTAGTGCGAAAAGTTCGGAAAAATTCGGCCAATAAGGTTAAGTTTCGGATACTGTGTAAAATTTATCGGGTGTTAAGAGATAAGTAGAGAGTGAGATTTGATTGAGGTGAGAGGAAAAAGAAGTGATAAGATTGCATTAATGAGGTGACAAGTGTCACCCTATTATTGGTTTTACTTTAAGATTTACTATTCCAATTTATGACTTTTTTTGACCAAAGGTTAAATATCTTAAAAATTGCCCAAAAATCACCATTTCTTACCTTTGGATGGCCGGCCCTCTCTAGCAAGAAGAAAGACAAAACTCTTCAACATCTTGGCAAATTCCTAGCTCAAATCATCCAAACTACTTGCCTAAATTAGTTTTTACTCCATAAAATTCCTTCCTTGGGTGCTAGTAGGTAGTTTAGTGAAGTTTGTTTGAAGAGCTAAGGTGTCCAACATCTCTATCTCTCTTGGTTACTAGGTGAGTGGTGTGTGAATTCCCTCTTGCACTTAATGAAGCTTAAGTTATGCTTATTAGTGATTAAAGTGCTGAAATTTCTGGTTTTCATCTCGGTTTGAAGTGATTTGGTGAAGTTTTTATTTTATTGATGATTTTTCTGGTTTAATTGGATTATGATGGTGTGGTTGTTTATGATGATTGGCAATGGCCTATAATGACACTAGTAGGTGTGAATTGTTGATATTTGCAATCAATTTTGGGTTTGGAATGAATTGTGAAAAGTTAGGGTTCATAAACCCCTAATTCTGTCCGGTTTTAGATCATAGGGTTAGAGGCCGAATTGGACTTTTCTCAAAACATGAAAGTTGTAGGTATTGATGAGCTTGAAGTGCCTGCAAAATTTCAGGTCATTTGGGTTAGTGTAGAGTGAGATATGTCAATTTTACTATTGCTGATCTGGGTTGCTCAGAATGTGAAACTGCGCTTGTAATCGTTTGTTTTGACTGGAATTGGTTTGGATTTTGTTGTTGGTGTCTTCTGAGGAAATGTAGCTGGATGTCTTAGCTAACATATGCCTTTGGAATTTCGGCATTTGGACCTGTATAGACTGAGTTGGACTCATTACAGCATTGTGTGATTTGTGAACCTGTTTTAGTGGTTCTGGTTTGGTATTTTTGGCATATTTGACCTAGTTGTGCTAGGATTTGGATTGAGTGGCCTTCTACATTGTTGTAGCCCTGTTTCATAGCTTCGAAACGGTGGGTCTTACACCCCCATCCGATAATCATAGTGAAATTGACACCATTACCGCAAAATGACGTCAAAACTGTTTTTCTGGTTTTGAGCTTAACCTTCATTTCCGGACTTTTTCCTAGCTTGACTTGTACTAGTACTACTTGGAGCTTGCTGAATGGATATTAGATGAACTTAGTTGTGTGACTTTGGGACTGGCTGAAGAAATAATGAAGCCATGATGGCTGGGAAAGTAAGCAAATTTAGGGGAAGTGCTATCCGAAGTTTTAAAGGACTTGTTTGCATTGAGTTTGTGATCTAAGACTTGGATTTCAGCAAGGCAATGTTATGTGATGGATGATTTCTGAGCCGTGGAGGTGAGTGACCCCAAACTATTGTTAAAGCTTCTTATGAACCGTTTCTTGCACTATTTACTTGATTGCATATCATGAGTGCTTGCATGTGGCCCATGACATGTTTTGGCTTAAATGAGTGCTTGGAATTCGTGTGCTGAACACCAACGTCTCCACCTCTGTGTACTGTTCATCTGGAGCAAATGGCTTCCCCACTGACTGTTTACTGTTTAATGTTTGTTTGGAGCGTTGGGTGTTTAAGTACAACGATCTCGCTGGCTCACGAGAGCAATAAATGTACATTTGATCTTGAAATCATGACATCACTGAAATGAACGACTGTGAAACTGAATTGATTACTGATTTTAATGGTTACTCGCTGAGCTTCTAGCTCACCCCAAAAATGTTTTATTTCCCCCCCACAGGGCTCAAGGCGAAGAAAAGCTTGGAGTGCTTATTCACGTGACTGGATGGCTTATATCGTGTACAGTTTAAGTTTGGATCTATTTTATGTATGAGTTGGTCTTGTGTAAATATTTGAAATTGATATGGATGTAAGTATACGTTCCACGATTGGAATCAGTTTCCGCTGCATTTGTAATATGTAATCATTGGAGAATTTGAGATAATTTTGAGATTTATATTGTAATTGGGTTGAGAACTGTAGTGAGCGACTGAGTCCCGGCGAGAGCTGGGCAGGCGGCCGCCGAACCCTCTGATTCGCCTTAGGGGGAGGTGGGGCCGTTACAAGTGGTATCAGAGCTTAGGCTTCAGATCTCTGTAGTGTATCCTAGGCTTGAAGTTTAGGATGCCGGACTGTGGGCTTGGCTTGAAATATTAGTGATTCTTGCGGGATATCTCGACCTGATTAGTACAAGTGGAATGTCGAGGACGACATTCTTTTAAGGAGGGGAGATTGTGACGCCCCGAAAAAAAAAGAGTTTGAGAACCCGTAAAAACCCTAATCTTTTCCGAGGGTTTTATTTCCTTTAATAGCATGTTTTCTGCATTTCCTGGCTTAGGAAATTTTCCTGAGGAATTTTTATGAGTAATTATAGTTTTTAGATGGTTTTTCTAGTATTGGAGAGTTTTTGGAAAATTAAGAGCGTATAATGGACGTGGGACCCACTAGTGCGAAAAGTTCGGAAAAATTCGGCCAATAAGGTTAAGTTTCGGATACTGTGTAAAATTTATCGGGTGTTAAGAGATAAGTAGAGAGTGAGATTTGATTGAGGTGAGAGGAAAAAGAAGTGATAAGATTGCATTAATGAGGTGACAAGTGTCACCCTATTATTGGTTTTACTTTAAGATTTACTATTCCAATTTATGACTTTTTTTGACCAAAGGTTAAATATCTTAAAAATTGCCCAAAAATCACCATTTCTTACCTTTGGATGGCCGGCCCTCTCTAGCAAGAAGAAAGACAAAACTCTTCAACATCTTGGCAAATTCCTAGCTCAAATCATCCAAACTACTTGCCTAAATTAGTTTTTACTCCATAAAATTCCTTCCTTGGGTGCTAGTAGGTAGTTTAGTGAAGTTTGTTTGAAGAGCTAAGGTGTCCAACATCTCTATCTCTCTTGGTTACTAGGTGAGTGGTGTGTGAATTCCCTCTTGCACTTAATGAAGCTTAAGTTATGCTTATTAGTGATTAAAGTGCTGAAATTTCTGGTTTTCATCTCGGTTTGAAGTGATTTGGTGAAGTTTTTATTTTATTGATGATTTTTCTGGTTTAATTGGATTATGATGGTGTGGTTGTTTATGATGATTGGCAATGGCCTATAATGACACTAGTAGGTGTGAATTGTTGATATTTGCAATCAATTTTGGGTTTGGAATGAATTGTGAAAAGTTAGGGTTCATAAACCCCTAATTCTGTCCGGTTTTAGATCATAGGGTTAGAGGCCGAATTGGACTTTTCTCAAAACATGAAAGTTGTAGGTATTGATGAGTTTGAAGTGCCTGCAAAATTTCAGGTCATTTGAGTTAGTGTAGAGTGAGATATGTCAATTTTACTATTGCTGATCTGGGTTGCTCAGAATGTGAAACTGCGCTTGTAATCGTTTGTTTTGACTGGAATTGGTTTGGATTTTGTTGTTGGTGTCTTCTGAGGAAATGTAGCTGGATGTCTTAGCTAACATATGCCTTTGGAATTTCGGCATTTGGACCTGTATAGACTGAGTTGGACTCATTACAGCATTGTGTGATTTGTGAACCTGTTTTAGTGGTTCTGGTTTGGTATTTTTGGCATATTTGACCTAGTTGTGCTAGGATTTGGATTGAGTGGCCTTCTACATTGTTGTAGCCCTGTTTCATAGCTTCGAAACGGTGGGTCTTACACCCCCATCCGATAATCATAGTGAAATTGACACCATTACCGCAAAATGACGTCAAAACTGTTTTTCTGGTTTTGAGCTTAACCTTCATTTCCGGACTTTTTCCTAGCTTGACTTGTACTAGTACTACTTGGAGCTTGCTGAATGGATATTAGATGAACTTAGTTGTGTGACTTTGGGACTGGCTGAAGAAATAATGAAGCCATGATGGCTGGGAAAGTAAGCAAATTTAGGGGAAGTGCTATCCGAAGTTTTAAAGGACTTGTTTGCATTGAGTTTGTGATCTAAGACTTGGATTTGAGCAAGGCAATGTTATGTGATGGATGATTTCTGAGCCGTGGAGGTGAGTGACCCCAAACTATTGTTAAAGCTTCTTATGAACCGTTTCTTGCACTATTTACTTGATTGCATATCATGAGTGCTTGCATGTGGCCCATGACATGTTTTGGCTTAAATGAGTGCTTGGAATTCGTGTGCTGAACACCAACGTCTCCACCTCTGTGTACTGTTCATCTGGAGCAAATGGCTTCCCCACTGACTGTTTACTGTTTAATGTTTGTTTGGAGCGTTGGGTGTTTAAGTACAACGATCTCGCTGGCTCACGAGAGCAATAAATGTACATTTGATCTTGAAATCATGACATCACTGAAATGAACGACTGTGAAACTGAATTGATTACTGATTTTAATGGTTACTCGCTGAGCTTCTAGCTCACCCCAAAAATGTTTTATTTCCCCCCCACAGGGCTCAAGGCGAAGAAAAGCTTGGAGTGCTTATTCACGTGACTGGATGGCTTATATCGTGTACAGTTTAAGTTTGGATCTATTTTATGTATGAGTTGGTCTTGTGTAAATATTTGAAATTGATA
This sequence comes from Coffea arabica, assembly GCF_036785885.1. Lineage (NCBI taxonomy): Eukaryota > Viridiplantae > Streptophyta > Magnoliopsida > Gentianales > Rubiaceae > Coffea > Coffea arabica. The sequence goes on along the minus strand of NC_092316.1, from coordinate 29,370,343 downwards.
TGGATGTAAGTATACGTTCCACGATTGGAATCAGTTTCCGCTGCATTTGTAATATGTAATCATTGGAGAATTTGAGGTAATTTTGAGATTTATATTGTAATTGGGTTGAGAACTGTAGTGAGCGACTGAGTCCCGGCGAGAGCTGGGCAGGCGGCCGCCGAACCCTCTGGTTCGCCTTAGGGGGAGGTGGGGCCGTTACACAAACAAGCTATATGTGTCGGCCAAAATTTTCTTCTTGTCATCTCTCTCACCTCTCCGCAAACAAGCTATATCTCGGCCAAAAGAAAGTTGTAGGAATCCAAGCACCTTGAAAACCATCTTCATCTTTTCTAACATCAACTGTTGTTCCTCGGCTAAGACATCTAAAAGGGCAGGCAAGGAGTAAAAGTTAGAAGATTGGAGTTCTACATTGGGAAAGCGGGAAGATACTTCAAGCATATGTTGTTCCAAAAGAAAGTGGTAAACACAATGAACTTGTTACCCATAACCTGTTCGATAAAATGTCAATCCCCCCTGTTTTTCATTATTTTTTCTGAATCTCTTTTAATGTTAATCTATGAAACTTAGTTATAATTGAAGTTCTCTTTAAGCAACTATGTTCATATTTTTCTTCATTCTTGATTTTGCTCAGCAACATTTATCCAAATGTGAAAAGAACCTCTTACCATGTTCTTGTGATATATGTTTCTTTCAAGGTTTAGTTGGCTTAAATTTAATTGGCTAGTGTAGAGGTTTCTTGGTTTCCTTTTTTCTTTGGATCTAATGCTAAGCAACATTATTGGTTTCTATTTCTATGCACACTGATACAGCCAGTAGATATTAAATAATCTGTCACATTGATACAGCCAAGCAAGACAGCAAGCTGAGAGCGAAGTGAGGTTGATGGCTGAAATCTAACCCCATTGGTCATCTAACTTCAATATATTAATCAATCAAAACCTTTTTAACAGTCATCGTGCATTTGTCCCTGTCAACCTAATTCAAGCTTCTTTGAGTTACAATTATGTCAATGTGTATACTTTCATGCATCAAACTCCCATAACTTGGAAACTAGTCCATTAAGATATGACTGTGAGAGATTATGACTGTGACAGATGTATGTATACTTTGATGAAAATTTAGTAAGAGTCTTGAAATTCAGCTTTAGTCTTCACGGTCATATGTTTGTTTAACCTTTGACATTTCAGATTGAACTTAGGAATTTTGCAAAGACGCGAGCACAGGCGTTGTTGATTTCCTTTATTTGTTGGGCTGCTTGATTTAGGAGACTGTAAATTCTTGAACTTGCAATTAGAGACTGCTTGATTTAGTACTAATGTGTAGTTGTTGTTTTCATGTTGTTGGAAGCTTGTTGGAGAACATTTATTTATATTAAAAGTATGGATAAAAGTTGGATGAATTTTCCAAGAACAAGTGAAAAGTATGAGGCAGGACTTCAAATGTTTCTAAACTTTACATTTTCTAGATCAAGTTATGATGGAATGATTTTGTGTCCTTGCAAAGATTGCGGCATGGGTGTTTGTGTGACTAAAATCGAAGCATATGATCATTTGAAAGTAGTAGGCTTTATCAAGGGTTATAATAATTAGATAGCACATGGAGAACTTTCAAACTACATTGAAGCCACATCTAATTCTGAAAATACATCAATTGGGGTTACAAATGGGACTAATGACATGCAAGACTTGGTCCATGATGTATTGGGATACCACATGGAACAAATGAATTGAATGGAGAAGGGGACTTTCTTGTTTCAGAGGCTAAAAAATTTTACAAATTGATTGATGATTCTCAATAGGATTTGTACAGTGGTTGCAAAAATTTCTCGAAGTTGTCTTTCATTATTCGTTTGCTTCACCTAAAATGCCTTGGTAAGATGAGTAACAAGATTTTTAATATGCTTGTTGAGCTGTTGAGAGAAGCATTTCCGGAGGCCATGACTAATTTGCCTTCTTCTTACTATGAGGCTGAGAAATTGATGAATACATTGGCGCTGTGTTATGAAAAGATCGATGCATGTCCTAATGATTGTTCTCTTTATTGGGGTAGTACTGAAAAAAGAACTTCATGCAAAACATGTAACGAGCTTAGGTGGGTTGCTTTAGAAAATGATCCAACTGGTGAAAAAAAAAATTCCTCAAAAAGTGTTGTGGCATTTTCCCTTAAAAGCTAGATTACAAAGACTATTTATGCCTTCTAAAATTGCATCTCAAATGAGATGGCATGAGGAAAAACGTACAAAAGATGGTTGTATGAGACATCCAGCTGATTCTCCAGCTTGGCAAACTTTTGACCATCTATATCCAGAATTTGCTAAGGATTGTCGAAATGTTAGATTGGGGTTGGCATCTGACGGGTTTAATCCATTCAACAACATGAGTTCTACACACAGTACTTGGCTTGTGGTTTTAATACCATATAACTTACCTCCGTGGATGTGTATGAAGCAACCATACTTCATGTTGTCCTTGTTAATACCCGGACCATCCTCTCCTGGGAATAATATTGATGTTTATCTACAGCTTCTAGTTAAAGAACTGACCGAATTGTGGGATTTTGGCATTCAAACTTATGATGCATCCCAAAAAGAAAATTTTCAATTGCATGCAGCTCTATTGTGGACCATTAGTGATTTCCCTGGATATGCAATGTTATTTGGGTGCAGCACTAAAGGTGAATATGTTTGTCCTGTTTGTCACAAGTTTACTCATGCATGACGGTTGACTTTTAGTTTCAAATATTGTTATATGGGTCATCGTAGACTCTTAGATAGTAAGTATAAATTTAGAAAGCAAACCCAATTCTTTGATGGCATTGAAGGATATGGAAAGCGACCACCTTTGCAAACTGGGGATATGATTGTGAGTGAATTGGGAGACTTGCAAATTAAATTTGAAAAACTTGTGAAAGGTAATCCGAAGCTACCTTTTAATTAGAAAAAGAGGAGTATTTTCTTTGACTTGCCATATTGGAAAAATAATGTCTTAAGACACAATCTTGACTTCATGCACATTGAGAAGAATGTTTGTGAAAACATTTGGGGGACATTGATGGACATTAAGGATAAAGCAAAGAACCATTATAATTCCCGCCGTGATTTGAGAGAAATTGGAATAAGAAAATAGCTGCATCCCATTGAGACAGAACTTGGAAAGGTGAACTTACCTCCATCTTCCTTTGCAATGGATAAAAAATAGAAAACTATGTTTAAGTGAAAGTTCCAGATGGTTATGCAGCTAATGTCTCAAGATGCGTTCGAGTAAAACCACCAAGAATTTCGAGGATTAAAAGTCATGATAATCATATCCTAATGCAGCAATTGATGCCTATAGCTTTGAGAAAGACTTTGCCAAAATCAGTGCGCTATCCTTTGATTCGATTGGGTAGATACTTCAGGCAACTTTGTTTTAAAGTTATTTGTCCTCAAGATGTGGTTTGTTTGGAAAGTGAAATTGCCGTTATACTCTGCGATCTTGAGAAATGCTTTCCACCAACATTCTTCGATGTCATGGTGCATTTAACTATTCATTTGGCAACTGAAGTGAAATTAGGTGGCCCGGTATATTATCGTTGGATATATCCTGTAGAGAGGTACTGCTTGTAATTCTAATTATGCCTTAAATGTTTATTACTTTTTTTCTTTTTCTGATTTGTGGAACTAAACAGAGAGTTTTGAATGATGATACTTTAGGTACCTAGGAACATTAAAATCTTATGTTCGAAATAAAAGTAGGCCTGAAGGTTCAATTGCTCAAGGCTACTTGGCAGAAGAATGCATAAACTTTTGCTCATTGTATCTTGCAGACTATGTTGAGACAAAATTCAATCGTCCAAGCAGAAATGAAGAAGTATGTAAGGAAATTGAAGAGGGTTTAGATATATTCTCTGAATCAGGACATCCTTTGAGGAGAGGCAAGGCAACAGTCTTTGATGCTCATATCTTGAGTAAAGCACATCAGTATATTTTATTTAACTGTGATGCTATCATACCTTACATAGAGTAAGTTCAACTACAATTTGATGCATTAAAATTTTATTGTAGAATTCAATGTATGATTACAATTTTGACTCATGTATTTCTAGGCAGCATCGTAGATTGATAGAAGAAGAACATCCTCAAGTTCCGCGCATCTAAAAGAGCGCTTGCATAGCGAAACTTTTGCTTGTTAGTTTGCTGAACATGTAAGTAAAATTCTAAATATTAAGTACAATTTGAATTGTAGGACTTCAAATATAGTTTCATCTTCTTTTTTTTTTTACAGATTGACAAGTTAGAACTTCCTCAAAATGTTTCGGTGTTGAGAGACTTGAGGTTCCTTGCTAAAGGTCCAGATGTTGTCGGAATCCAACATGACAAGTACGTTATTAATGGATTTCGGTTTCACACCAACGAAATTGAGAAGAAAAAATAAATGCAGAATAGTGATGTTACAGCCAATGCAACAACATCCAGTTTTACAAGTATAAGGGATCAAAATCCAGTTTTGAGTGAACTAGTTTACTTCGGCGTCTTGAAAAATATGATTGAATTAATTTACGAAGGTCGTCGGGTGGTGTTATTCGAATGTGATTGGATATCAAATGGTTTGAGAATGAAACAAGATGCTGATGGGTTTACTGTAGTCAATTTTGCAAATGTGAGGCCTCATGTTGAGCCATTATACTCACTTCACAAGCATCACAGGTTTTTTGTGTGGAAGATCCAATTGATAAGGATTGCAAGTTGTTATCTTTACCACTGCAAGAGCTGGATATAACATCAGCACAACCATAGATATTGAGACATATTTGCAAAGCGATATTGGCAATCCTGTTGTTGAGAATGAAAATGAGGAAATTAGTTGGGTTTGTGAGGATGGACTCGGGATTGAAGTTGATTTGTCCCAATATAATCTGATTTAGTATCTTTTATAGTTGCTAAGCTTGCTGGCCCTATTATTCTCTGTTTCAATTGCTAGGGCTCTACTACTGGCTGTCATTTATTTCAATTTGCAATTCAGGGAGTACAACTTATTTATAAACTTATTTATAACAGTTGGTATTATTTTTAAAATTTTGTTGAGGTCAGTGCCAATTACTTGCCTACATTTCGTTGGTCTTGTATTGTTCTTTGAAAGTTAGACGTTAGAATTTATTGTACAATGGAACAGATGAAATTTGGATCTGGACATTGTTTCATTGTTTCCCATATAAGGTGTTAGTAAGTGTTTTGGCTTTGTAAGTGATTTGAAATGGCAGGTCGAGGTCTGAAATGGAAGAAAGCTTGTGAGTTTTGGTTCGTTTGATTATTATACACATCAACTAAATTTGAAGGGACAAACACGGTTTCAAATTTATGGAATTGTAGCTTATGGTGTTTATTCAAGCATCTACCCGTACACCATACATGGCCTCAATTGAAATGTTTTGTGCAATCTTTATCTGCCTTTGTGTTATGGGAAATTGCTATCCATTAAATCCACTTTCAAGTTTGATTATGATTCGTTAAATGTTTTAACAAAATTGTTATTATTATTTTTGATAATTACAATAATCATTTCTTTGTTTTGTTTTTTAAACTTTTGAAACTATTCGAGTAAGTATTTACAACTTTTAAACTTTCACATTTGTAATCTGCAATTTGGTATGAGTTTGATTCTTGTACTTGTTGGATCTTTACTAGGTAGGGAATATGGTTTTACTAAAAAGTTTGTTTGACCCAACAAAAATCGTGGCAAAGGGATATTTATGGAGCCTAAAGACATTGGATGAGGTCAGGGGACAAGCTCTTGGGCCAAACTGGTGTGAAATACAGATACAAGTTGCAATGAGTCCACGTTAGCAATTGATTAGACCGTATGATTTGCAACAAACAATTCAAGATGCACTTGGTGCACCAGTTGCTTGGCCTTGTCATTTGGTGAGATATGCACTTAAATACATTACGAATTTTCTGGAATTTTAGTTCTAGCTATGATGATCTAATGATCCCCTTGGTCTTTGTGCACAGGTGGAACCAGCTGAAGAATGATGGGGACTTCATGGTTATGACTGAGGATTCTCAACAAAATGGAAAGTTTGGAAGCTACTTCTACTTCTTTCAACTTGTTAGGGATGAGAGTCTTTTAGTTCGTGCACAAGAAAGTCTTTCAAGTTATTGTAAATAAGAATCTTTCGGTACTGGTTTGGGATTTTAGTACTTGCTTTTAGCACTTGTTTGCGATTTTAGTACTTGCTATGTTTGTACTTGTTATCGACTTTTAATTCAATGAATTATATTTGAGTATCGACTTCTTCTTTTAAATTGCTATATGCATTCTACTCTTTGGGATAATTTTACAAGTCCCTTGGGATTCTGGTTGATGGAATGTATAGTAGGGAGGACTAATTGCAAGTTGCTTCCATATAAAAAAAACAGGAAAAAACTCCTGGCAATTAAAAGTGTCAGCATAGCTTAGTTTCGAAAAACACTAATGACAAATGGGCATGTCGTCCAAAGCAGTGGTGTAAATTCACATGGCTACGTGTCCTTAAAGCCATATATTACGACAACTCAAGATGCCTTCATAAATTGGATATCCTATCGATCCGCTACTGATGTCTTAATGCTATACGGACACTTTTGATTATCACAAAAAAAAGTTTTTGTTGGCAGAGAGAATGCTATAGCAGCATGGTTTTCCTGACACATTTGAATGCTGCTAAAGATTTGAGGCTATCCCCACATTGGAATGGACAACACTCGCCCTAGGTGTGAGAATAGATAAAGTGTCAGGTTATATTATCTATACTGACACCTTTAAATGCCGCTAAAGGCCATTTTTGTTGTAGTGATATTAGGCATCAACTTTTTTGGATTTTGGATTCTATGTGCACAAATACTTAGGGACTTCCTCGATCATAGTTAAGATGGATTGTTTGATACTTCCAAATTATTTGTGTGATACTTTTGAGCTTTCCATAATATATTTATGTGACAGCCCCACCTTTCCCTAGGGCGTACCAAAGGGATTAGCGAACCGCCTGTCTAACTCTCGTCAGGACTACGGAGTCGAATCACACAAACCCTATATTACGCGCGATCGAATCTTAGGAAAACGAACAATTGAAAACCACCAATCTCAAATATAACTTACCAAATCATACGGTGAAATGGGACATCGATTGAACCCTTCAATGATAAGAAAAACGAAAACAAAAAAACGAAACGAAATGGCCACGTCACAATCCGGCCGGATTCTGGCCGGATTGGAGGCAGTAGCGAAACTCAAACGGGATCAAAATTCCCCTGCCAATCCGGCTAGCTATCCGGCCAAGAACTGGCAGGATTTGTAGTCGGATTCTCTTGTAGAAATTCCCGCCAAAAATTTTTCTTTCTTCGTTCAAATTCCCTACTCGTTCGAATCCCTAAAAGATACAAGTAAAGTGCATATAAAACCACAGTATGTACATTCACCAACAAATACACGAAATAAACATGAATAAACACTTATATACATATGTTGAAACTTTACAAGTCAAAGGGTGATATTGATCAAAATACAATTAAGATTTGTAAATATAAAGGAGTTTAACAAAAGAATAGCTAGAGCTCGCTCTACTCCTTTCTTCAAAATCACGGTTCAAAAGTGTTGTTTCTTGTAAGGAAAATAAAGGATAACGGAAAGGGGGTGAGCTTAAGCTCAATGAGATACCAAAAGTATAAGTAGTCACAAATCACGGCATTACACTTTTAAGGCACATATATACAACATATAAGGAAATGAACAATCACTTCAAATGGAAAGGATACAGACGGCTCTCAAGAACTAAATTCCCTTTTTTTTCGCCAGTGCTTGATCAAATAGTAGTTGACACTCCGTTAACTTTAAAATAAAGTAACCAATTCTAGTATAACACCACTTATCACCAAATTCCGTCCACCAAACATACCCCTTACCGGGCCCGAACGCCTCAACAGGAACAGGAATGGTAATACTTGAGTATACTGAAAATCCAGAGTCTCCAATACCCATAGATTCCCCAGAAACAGGCACCTATGGATTGTCAATTTTCTCGACCAATCCCTTGCTAGCTCAATTCAATTAACTCCCCATGAGGTTGAGCTCAGGTTTAACAGGAAGGTCGTTGGACACACTTCCAAACGACATTATAACAAGCATAGGTAACTGATTCAAGCTCATAACAGGTACAAATAACAGATTCCAGTTTATACAGTAAACATTCACACAGGCCAGAGAACAAGTGTAATAAAGTACACCCTCGTCTCATACAGAATAAACAGATGATACAGTCATTCAAGTTACAATTTGCAAGTACATATAGGCCAAGTTACGGCACAATTGAGGGGAGTGGTACACTCACCAGTTCAAACAAGGAGAACTTCAAAAGTTTCCTCCTAATGTATGCCTTTGATCATTGAGAAACCCTAAAATAACCAAGGTAAAACACTTATGGTTCCTACATCCACAAATCTAGTAAACGGAATGCACAAATGAGACTCGACTACGAGTCATATGCTTATCCAAGCGAACTACTAATACAAAGAGAGAAAAGGTGGCTTTGGAGTAAAAAGGTAACGGTTGGTCTTAATAACATGAACAACCGTAGAACCCTTCGTTTCTAGCAAGAATCAACCCAAACTCAAAGGAATCGAGTAACCCTAAAATTTTGGACAGCATGCCCTTTGTATTTACCTAATTTCTAGCCATTATAGTTTCATTATTTTTCTCAATTCAGCTCCAAAATCACACACAAATAATCTTACCACAATAGCTTTTCACTAGGTTCAATGTCATCCAATTACAAAATAATGCTAGCAATGCGACCGGAACTACTGTTCAAGACCAATAACAAAATAACAGGTTTGACATCTCTTGGCGTTTCGGTCACAACCAAAGCTACGCTTATTGGATTGAGGTAAACTTTATACCAATTCGAAGCTAAAATAGAGAACTACATTTCTTGTGAATAGAGAAAATAGAAAACTGTCCGTGAAACAGGGCTTGTGAGCAGTCAAGAGTGTGACGACCCCACCTCCCCCTAAGGCGTACCAAAGGATTTGGCGGACCGCCTGCCCAATTCTCGCCCGAACTCACTCACTCGTATCACGTGCATACATCCATGGACCATAAATTACATCGCAATTCAAGCTTATAATTTACATTGATGTAAATTCAAGGTACAAAGCCTCCATATACCCAAACTGGTTCAAAGTGTATACAATTCAAATACAAAACATTCTATTCGAGGAATAGCGCGAGTACAAGCCAAAAGTCCAAACAACTAGACTACGCTAGTCTTTACATGTCTCACGCCTCGCTTGTACCTCTGTAAGGAAAACAAAACTAACGGAGTGAGCCAAATCTCAGTGAAGTTCCAAATATCAAATTGGCCATCAAACAAAGTAATAACAGTGTGATAATGAAATAGCGAGCAAACAAGTCCAATCAGAGAGATAATACTTCAGGTAGTCAAGAAATATATGGGTCATATTCACATGTAAGGATACAGTGGCTCATGTCTCGGCTCCATCCCAGTTTGATCGATTAGTAGTTGACACTTCGTCAACTTTCAAGTAATAACTAGTCCAGAAATAATACCCTACTTCACTCCAGTCTCCATCCACCGATCAACCCCCTTTTCCGGGGCTCGCACGCCACACGAAACACGGGTGGTAATACTCGAGTATACCGATTAGTCGAGAAGATAACACTCCACTCAACATTATTAGTTACCCAGGGTTCGTTATCTAATCGACCAGACCCTTGCCAGCTCGACTTGATTCACTAGCCACAGGGTTTATGGAATTCCAGGCAAGATATAATTTATATGCATGTAGAGCAAGTCAAGTGAAATCGATAAGCAAGAACAAATTTGGATAGGGCAAATGCGATAAAATACACCCTTGCCCTATCAAATCACATATATATCACGTAATCACGTTGGTCAAAGATAAATCACAAATATCAAGTTCAATCAGATATTTGGAAGCACTCACCAAAAGTAGTGCCTCTAGTGTTCACGTCCGGGTGGTACTCCAGGTTTGGGGTCCAAATCTGCGATAAAACTTGACTTAAGAACTTTTAAAATCAACTAAGGTTCGAAACTTAGACGTTTCGTTCAATAAGAATCAAGACATTGAAATTCACTTGGTGAATAGTCGCGAAACAGTTGCTCGCTTTTCAAACTGAAAAAATTTGGTAACATGTTTGCTTGGCAATAACTTTTGAGTCGAAAGTGCAAGGAAAACGGGTTTATAGTGATTATTACCGCTTTTCCTAAGGGTGCAAGTTCGGCTAAGTTTTAACGTCTAACCCTCGATAACCAAAGGAGCAAAAGTCCTAGATGGTTCAAGTGGTATTCATTATCAACTTTACCCAAGTTGCAAGTGTATTTCTCTAGTTCTCGAGCGTAAATTTGGACAGCATGCCCTTTGTATTTTCGTATTTCCAGCCATTTATGGCTTCATTCTTTTCTTCAATCAAACCCAAGTTACACACAACACAAATTCATTTCAATAGCCGTTCAATAGGCTCAAGACAATATAAGGGCAAAAATCAAACTAATAACAAGTGCGGAAATGAACTTAACAAAAGACAGATTGGACGGGTTTTTCAGGAATGGACACATCCGAGGATACACTTATTGGATTGGGCTACAACTTACACCGTTTCGAAGCTAAGACACAGGGCTACAATTTTCATGAAGATCACTTAGTCCAGTTTCAAGTGTAACCTAGTCAAATTCCCAATTCACAGAACCAACTTCCAACTAACCGGCTAATTAACCGTACTACCTTTAAATGGTCATATCTCAGGCTACCAAAGTCCATTTAAAGTGTTCTTGGAGGCGTTGAAAATCTAAGACAGAGTACTAAAACTTTCATGTTTTGTAAAATGGCTAAATTAGCATGGATCATAGTGAATAGACATGGTTAATTGGATGAATCTGTCTAAAACGGATCACTGGAATGCATCCTAGGGTAGTGAGGGTATTTTGGTCTTTTAATAGTCTACATTACTCAGATTGGGCTGAAATTTTGTAGGCAACTATAAAACATCATTCTCTACATATTTTATGTTTTGTACTAAGCCTAATTCGGCCTCTAACATCACGAACTGGAACCAGACAGAACTAGGCTACAATTTTCCAGAAATCTGGAATTTTCGGTTTCAAAGGAAACTTTCTTCATTTCTTGCTTCAATCACTACCAAAGCCCCTTATATAATCTCAGATACAATATATCTTAACCATACAGCAAGTATAGGCAACAATCTTTCAAACCCTAACTCATATAACTAAAAAAAACATACACTATCCACCCAAATCTTGATAATAGCTATCATTCACCACAAATTTAAGGTGCTAAGCCAATTTAAACAAGATCAAGAGTAAGAAATGGGGAAGTCAGCATCATTACCTTGCTAAAGTGACTACCAAAAGCAACCCTAGCTCTTCCTTCCAAAATTTCACCAACACCCCAGTAGCTAAACACTCAAGGAAGGTTTTAATCGGTTTAGTTTTTTGTTTCCTCACTTGGATGATCCAATTTCAAGATGGATTGGGTAGCTCTCCCTTGGGTTTTTCTCTCTCTCTCTCTCGGCCAAGGTAGCAGAAAAATGAGGAAGAAAGGCTGCTCCATGGTGATAAGAAGGCAAGACAATTGGTCTTGGTCAAGGCCCTTATATGGCCGACAAGTGTCCTCACCAACCTCCACTCATTTTTTTGTTTATTTTCCTTGCCATTTTGGTCCAAATTTTTGGTCAAAGGTAGCTGGAATTGAGGGGATGTTTTGCTCAAATATTAATGAGCTCATATGGTAAGAAAGTGGTGGTCAAGTGGTGCGTTCAATCGGTAGTGCACGGTACCCGTCGGTTCACAACGTTTTTCCTTAAATCACACATACTAGGGTTTTTTACTTCCTATTCACTAACTTTTTATCATTGTTCCTAATCACATATTATTTCTCACCTAAAAGTCACTCTTGAGCACCAAATTTGATCCTTGCTCCGTACCGAAAAATCACCCTACCGAAAAATGCGAAAATCCTAACTTGCTCCAACTTGAAAATGAAAAGTGAAACCCTACTTTCTAGGTTCATTTGCACTTATTGTGACTGTTTAGGTGGTAGGTCTATAATAAATGAATAATTTTCAAATAAAAGGGCATTTTTGAGAAAAATATAAGGAATTTGCGAGTCCTCACAAAGAGTATTTCGCTTATTTCACATACTACAGTGCTCCGATTGTGATGAAATTTTGTAGATAGTTAGTTAATACCATTTCCTACAACCTTCATTTTTTTTACCTAAGCCTGATTAGGCCTCTAACATGGACGAATTAAGTAAGCATACCAGAACAGATTCATTGTGACGCCCCCACTTCTCCCTAAGGCGAATCAAAGGGTATCCGCGGGACGCCTGCCTGTCTCTCGCCAGAACTCAAGCAATTCTATTCAAGCTTATTATCGAACTACACAACACAAGTAAATAACTTAAGTACAGTAAATGCGGAAGCGTTCAAGTTTAACAGTAGTCATCCATTATTCAACCCGCACGTCGGGTGTTCAAGGTACATCATGAATCCCAAATATACATCACGCCCCAAAAGTTGCATTTCAATTCCAAAAGTACAACTCAAAACCAAGGCATAGCCAAAATATAATAGAAATCCTAAACAAAAGCACATCAGGAGGGTTTCTCCAGTACACCTCCGATTTCAAACCTGTTAAGGAAAACAAATCTATAGGGTAAGCAAAACGCTCGTGAGGCTAAGAACACACATGCAGGCACATAGTTCAGGTAACAAGCCCAAGTAACAGTTCAAATGATAACTTGCAAGTAATTAATAATGCCAACAAAATGTAAACAGAAACAATTCAAGGATATGATAGCTCTCAGGAGCTAAGTTCCACTTGTTTTGCCAGTTCATTCGTATATCTTCCCGCAATGACTCTCCGTCAACCGGGCTGATATTTCCAAACCGTGGATCACCACTTACTTCTCATCCGTTCACCTTACACCGCTTCGGGCCCGCACGACATTTATAAGGCGATACTCCACGAGTATGCCAAGCAAGATCTTTCAATAGATCAAGTTTATCATGTGAATCTCATGGCTCACCGAGGTTCTCGACCAAACCCATGCCGGCTCGAGTTCCAAGGTCGGTCTATGAGTTTGGGCGTCCCCCATGTATCATGTAAGTGTCGAGAAGATCCACTCCAATGACGTATGCAGCCATAGCATACCATGTCATGTATTCAAGCATTTGGCAGGTTTAAGCATGTATTTCAGGTCGTATAAACCAGGCAAACCATGTTAAGCATGAGTCATTTGTTTCAAATGAGAACGAGTACGATAAAGTACACACTCGACTCCATTTTTCAAAACCAAGTTGGCTAAGCATGTAATCAGGTAAGCCAAGCATGAATCAAGTCCATAGAGTTCAAATAGTCATACACTTGATACTCACCGAGCAAATCAAGAAGAAATATTTTCTGGAAGTTCAAGTGTTCACTGTAGAATCCTCTTGAAGGTCCTCGTGTGCGCCTAAGCAAATAATAATGTATTATCATTCACGTGCCCCAATTATCAAGGAAGATTGAATGCTAGTACAATCTAAGGAAATTTCATGAAAACGAATCTCAATTACTCATAAATCGAGGTTCAACTAGAGTTTCTTAAAGAAAAAGAGCAATCGAGTTTTTCATTTTGGAAAATCAAGTATAAAACGTTCAAGTAATATCGAAGGAATAAGGAGTGCTTGAAAACTCCTTTCCTTTGGAATTCGGAAAATTTTCAGTTTTGATACGATATTTTGAAAAATCGTATCTCACACTCTAAATGGCAAAAATTGGAAAACTTGGTACCGTTGGAAATCTCTTTGAAAGTACTAAAAGTTCTTAGAAGACACTTTTCCATGATTCTAAATGGAAAATATTCAAAAATGGGCTCAAAGTTACTGTTTTAGAGTACTTAAGGTTGTGTTGCGGTTGGTTTTTTGCTAACTTTGAAAATTCGGCAAAATTCACACGTTGCGAGCTAGTCTCTAAAATTTGTAAATTAATTAGAGTTGCAAGTAAGGTTTATAATAGAAAAAGAGGATCAAGAATCAAAGTTTCGAGCACCAAGATACAGTAGCTCAAAGTTTGGAAAAAATTCAAAACTGGTGAACAAATTTCCAGATTTGAGCTTCCAACTTTGGAACTTTAGTTAGGTATCGAAATGAACTTGGATTGGTACAAAATTCGGTAGTATAATACTCCTATATAAAGAGTATCCCTCTATCAAATTCTATAGAAAAATACCTTCGGGAAGGTAGTCAATCAAACAACCAAAGTTTCAAAAATCCCAAGACAAAACTGCCTTGAGCCTTTTGTTTTCCATTCCAAACATTTGGTCAAGGAAAAATCCCTCAAACATGGCTCATTAGTGTAGCCAAGGCCTAAGGAACATTCATGGTACATTTGGCAAGTGCTTAGAACCAAAATATTCAGTTAGCAAGTCTATACCAAACCTTGCATCAAATCTGTCCAAAAGTCAGGGTTTTCAAGAGCAGGGCAGGCTCCGTATTTGGAACACAAATCACTCAACTTAACTCGGAATTGGGCATGGTTTATGGCATTGGAAAACAAATTCATAGAGCTATAATTTCACAGAAGAAATTATTTGGAAATTCGGCACACAACTAGCTCGAATTCGAGCCACAAGTTGCAGCCTCAGCATTTCATTCCAGGTAAACAGAGAAACAGAGCAGCCGACTTTAAATGGTTGGTTCGGCTCACATACATGGAACCAGAACGTACATTTTATACCGTCGGAAAGATGGGAATGTCTAGTTTCAAATGCCACTGACAGCACTTGATTTTGACATTGGAGTGCAGAGTTATGGTCCAAACACGAAAGCTGGTCAGAGCATTATGGGAACAGTTCCAGATTTACTAGCTTTGTGAAATCAATTCATTTGACCCACCAAACCTCTATATTTTTCAATGAAATTTTATACACCACCTATACAAAATATAAACATCATATATAAGTCATTACAACCCCAAAATTCCGCAGATATGGGTACGTTCAAAGCAAGGGCAGAATTGAAACCTTTTCTCTCATGCATTTCTTGAAGTTCATACTACTAATACACCATTAATCCACCATTTTGAGCACTAAACCAACATTAAATCCATCATTAATCATCACATCAGCCATCATCCAAGAGTGGGAGTTCATAGAGCCCACATTCAAAATTTTCCAACAATAACAACCTCCCATATGAATATCCAATCTTAGAAGTGTAAATCAACTCACATAAACCAAGTTTCGAAAGATGGATCGTTACTTACTCTAGTTGAAGACCAAGGCAGTGATTTTCGGTCCCCTTTGCTCCAGAAAAATTGTGAGTTTTAGCTCCTTTTTGCAGCTCAAAGTGGTGTCCAAGAGTAGATCTAAGTGTGTATGAAATTTGGTAGGATTTGGATAATGATTGGTGAGGTTTTTGTGAGAAGAAATTTTGAAACTTGGAGGTTGAGGGAGAGAGAGGGTTGGCCGGCTATCTTTGGAGAGGAGAGAGAGTGTGGGTTGATCTAATTTGGCTTCCAAGAGAAGCTTCATTTGTGTGGCCCATAATTGTGCAAAAGTCAACTCTCACTAGTGCGCGTACGCGCGCGATTTGGGCTCGATTCCTTTCAAGTTTATTTCACTAGTGCACTAAACGTCTAATGCACTTATATTCGTATAAATATTATTCACTCTTAATTGTCCCAAAATAATGGTCTAAAGTCCCTCAATTAAGCGCGCGCGTGAAACACGTATTTCCAATTTAAGCGCGATAAAATGAAACCTTCAAGAAATTCTTATAATGATCGTACCACTAACTATCACTTGAGTACTTAAACCTAAAATTACCTATTTTAGGACCATTGTACATGTCACCAAATTTCCGAGCTTATTGTACTCCAAATTGGCTAAAGTTTTCAGACATGTTTTCACTATTTACATTAATCGAGCTTCCAAAAAATTAATTTTTGTAACGAGTCACTTTAAAAATATAATAAAGTCATAACTCCATGTATTTAAGTCGAATAAGGCTAGAAAATAATAATCGAAACAAATATTTGAATAAATAATTAAATAAGCAAAAATAGGAGTCGAAAATATTAATTTTTATGAGTCCTCACATCCTCTGCCCCTTAAGAAAATTTCGTCCTCGAAATTTATCTTGATTGGTGAACAGGTCTGAATACTTTTCTCGAATTGTTTCTTCGACCTCCCAAATTTCTTCCTCCAACCCATGGTTCTTCCAAAGGACTTTTACTAATGGTATCTGTTTATTCCTCAATTTATTCACCTTTCTATCCAGAAGCTTAACCGGTTTTTCCTCATAGGTCAAAGTCTCATCAATTTCAACATTTTCCGGTCGTAAGACGTGAGAAGGGTCCGGATGGTACTTCTTAAGCATATATACATGAAACACATTATGAATTCGAGATAAACTTGACGGTAATTCCAACTTATAGGCTACACTTCCCACACGTTGGATAATCTTGTAAGGCCCTACAAATCTTGACTGTAACTTCTTTCCTTTTCCCGACATCAAGCTTGCTTTCAAAGGTGTAATCTTGAGAAATACCAAATCTCCAACAGTAAACTCCAAATCCTTTCTTCGATTATCGGCATAACTCTTTTGGCGGCTTTGGGCGGTCTGAATTCTCTGGCGTACCAACTTTATCTTTTCATTAGCTTTCTCAGTCCAAGATACTGTGGTCGGATCTAAAATCTTCCGTTCACCTATTTTCTCCCAACAAATCGGAGACCTATATTTCCGACTGTAAAGTTCCTCATACGGGGCCATCTGAATAGAAGAATGGAAACTATTGTTGTAGGCAAATTCTACTAAGGTCAAAAACTTACTCCAATTCTCTCCAAAGTCCAGAACACATGTCCTCAAGTGTTTGAATTGTCCTCTCCGACTGTCCATCAGTCTGGGGATGATAAGTGGTAATAAAGTTCAACTTAGTCCCCAATACTTCTTACATCTTCTTCCAGAATTTCGAAACAAATCTCGGATCCCTGTCGGACACGATACTTACAGGTATTCCATGCAACCTAATGATCTCATCCAAATACAACCTAGCCAGCTTCTCTAACGGATATTTCATATTAATCGGTAGAAAATGAGCCGATTTTGTTAATCTATCCACTATTACCCAAATTGCATCATGGCCTCTCCGTGTTCTTGGTAATTCCGATACAAAATTCATGGTGATATTCTCCCATTTCCACTCAGGTATTTCTAGAGGTTGCAAAAGTCCTGATGGTTTCTGATGTTCGGCTTTAACCTGTTGACAAATTAAGCATGTTTGGACAAATTTAGCAATCTCCTTTTTCATTTTCTCCCACCAGTACAGACTCTTTAAGTTCTGGTACATTTTATTCCCTCCTGGATGTACCGTAAATTTTGATCGGTGTACCGCTTGTAAAATTTTCTTTTTAAGCTCTTCATCCTTTGGCACAACTACCAGATTCCGAAATCTCAATACACCATTCGATCCCAAGTTAAAGTCCGACTTGTCTCCCTTTTTAACTTTTTCCAACCACTTCTGCACTTCAGTGTCCTTTCCTTGAGATTCCTTGATACGTTCCATCAAAGTGAAATTCAATACAATATTCCCCAAAATTACTTTCCTCGGTTCCAGTCGAGAATTCCAGTAACTAACTTCTTTCAACAATTCAAATTCCTTAATCATCAATCCAGTCATCTGTACTTGACGACTCAAAGCATCAGCCACTACATTAGCTTTCCCTGGATGGTACTTAATCGTATAGTCATAGTCTTCCAGAAATTCCATCCATCTACGTTGCCTCAAATTCAGCTCCTTTGGAGAAAATAAGTACTTTAAGGCTTTTGTGGTCTGTAAAAACCTCAAATGTCACCCCGTACAGATAATGTCTCCATTTCTTCAAAACAAAGACCACAGCTGCTAATTCCAAATCATGAGTTAGGTAATTCCCTTCATGCGGTTTCAATTTCCTAGAGGCATACGCTATCACTCTGTCATTTTGCATTAAAACACATCCCAATCCTTCTTTAGATGCATCTGTGTAAACTACAAAACTGTCCTTTCCGTTTGGCAAAGCTAACACAGGCGCTCTTGTCAACCGTCTTTTCAACTCCTGAAAACTTTCTTCACACTTAAAACTCCATAGAAACTTCCCATTCTTCTTGGTCAATTCAGACATGGGTCCAGCAATTTTCGAAAAATCCTGGATGAATCTCAGGTAATACCTTGCTAATCCTATAAAACTTTGAACTTCCGTTGGATTTTCCAGTCTTTTCCATTTTGAAACAGCTTCAACTTTAGCTGGATCCACTTTAATCCCATCCTTAAAAATTATGTGTCCCAAGAAAGTCACTTTTTTTAACCAGAACTCACACTTGCTAAACTTAGCATATAATTGATGTTCCCTCAAAATTTGCAAAACGATTCTCATATGCTTCTCATGATCCTTCACATTCTTAGAATACACCAATATGTCATCAATAAAGACCACCACAAATTGATCTAGATAAGATTTAAAGACCCTATGCATTAAATCCATAAAAGCAGCAGGTGCATTCGTTAACCCAAACGGCATCACGGCAAATTCAAAATGTCCATATCTCAAGTTAAAAGCAGTCTTGGGTATGTCCTTTACCAAAATTCTCAACTGATAATAACCCTGTCTCAAATCCAACTTCGAGAATACTACAGCCCCTTGCAATTGATCAAATAATTCATCAATGTGGGGCAAAGGGTACTTATTCTTAATTGTAACATCATTCAAGCCTCAGTAGTCTATACACAGTCTCAGACTCCCGTCCTTCTTCTTAACAAACAAAACTAGGGCTCGCCACGGTGAATCACTTTCCCGTATAAAATCCCGTGCTAACAAGTCTTGTAGTTGCAATTTCAACTCCTTCAATTCGGCTGGGGCCATTCGATATGGCGTCCTAGAAATAAGGGCTACTCCCGGAGTTACATCGATTTTAAAGGCTATTTCCCGTTCCGAGGGTAGGGACTCCAATTCTTCAGGAAAAATATCAGGAAAGTCTCTCACTACAGGCATGTCTTCCAAATTCACCTTATCACTAGGGGTGTTGATAAGGAAAGCCAAATATCCTTGACCTCCTTTACTTAACAACTTTCTAGCCCGAATTCCTGATATAAGTGCATACGAAACTAATTTACCCCTTACATCCAGTTTCAAGGTTGTTTCTCCTGGAAGACGCAAGTCTACAATCTTCGTCCTACAGTTTAACTGAGCATTATAACAGGCTAACCAATCCATCCCCAAGATTACATCGTATCCCTTAATCGTCAATCCCATCAAATCAGCCAATAATTTTCGTTCCCCAATCCAGACTTCATAATCTTGATACACCAAGTTAGCAATTAGACTTTGATCCCTAGTAGGCGTTTTAACCTCTAGATCATATGGTAACTTAATTGACTCAAGTCTATCCCACTTATGAAGTTAGGGTTTACAAAAGAATGTGTAGCACCTGGATCAATTAAAACCCTAGCTAAACGGTGAAAGATTGGGATTGTACCTTCTACCACCTCAGTTGCCTTAGGAGCTTGTTGATAATCCAGTGTATAAACCCTGGCCGGTACTTTCGGTCGGCTCCCTCCAGCACTGGTTTGTTTAAAGGCTGACTTTTTTGGTCTTTGGGTATCATCTCCCGTCTTCATTTTGTTTGGACAGTTCGCGAGCTAATGCTCGGTACTACCGCAGGCCAAGCACTTCCCAGACTTCCCCCAATAGTCATTTTCAGAATGGTTGGGTTTTTCGCAGTACCCACACGTAACTTGAGGGGCACCGCTGAACCACTAGAAGACGCTCTCCTAGCTTGTGTCAGTTCACTATGGCCTTCTCTAGATAAAGCACCTCTCGAAGCTCCAGTAGTCCTTGGTTCTCTCGCTCCTCTTCCCATTTTGGAAGGCTGTGCACTTTTACTAGCTGGTCCAGAGGTATGGCTAGAAAAGCTTCTTTTTCTATTGTGAAAGTCTCT
Organism: Coffea arabica; assembly: GCF_036785885.1. Taxonomy (NCBI): domain Eukaryota; kingdom Viridiplantae; phylum Streptophyta; class Magnoliopsida; order Gentianales; family Rubiaceae; genus Coffea; species Coffea arabica. The sequence continues at coordinate 29,350,313 of NC_092316.1, read as the reverse complement.
CACTTGCAATCTTGCACTCTCAACCCTTTGTGCCTTCTCTAAAACTTCAGCAAATGTAGAGATTTGGGCTGCTGCCAAGCCCTCTTGTATCTCCACATTAAGTCCCTGAACAAACCGTCTAATTATTTTCCGCTCATTGGTCACCAGTTCGGGAGCGTAGTTTGAAAGCTTAGTAAATTTTCCTTCATACTCAGCTACACTAAGAGTTCCTTGTTTCAGCTTGATAAATTCATTCTCCCTCTTCTCTTGGATTAAGGGCGGAAGAAACTTTTCATTAAATTCCCTTGTGAAATTCTCCCAAGTCCAAGGGGTTTGAGTTCTCTCCCATTTTCCTTTTATCAAATCCCACCAATCACGGGCTACTCCCTCAAATTGAAAAGCAGCGAAATTCACTCGCCTATCTTTAGTGTAGTCTAAAGCAATGAATATGTTGGTCATCCTTTTTAACCAATTCTCCGCTACCTCAAGATCAGGTTCGCCAAGGAACTTAGGCGGGTTAAATTTCAAGAACCTCTCTAAGGCTCTATCCTCTCCTCTTTCTTAACCCCCAAGTTGGTTGAACGGTTCAGATCCTTGTCTATCAGCTAAGCGCTCTAGGATATCAGTCATCCTATTAATGGCAGTAGCCACTTGATTAACGTCAATATTTTCCTGACCTTGGGTCGGTCCAGTTGCCGATCCCTGGTCGTCTCTTTGAGATTGGGTCTGTCTAGTTTCTCGCCCACGACCTCGACCACTTCTTAGTCCTTCCATAATCTAGGCGTGCCTAGCGCAAGAAATAAATAATAAATTATGCGGTGCAAAGTAGAGAGCAGGAACCAATCAAGAAAACATCGGAAATAACAATAATTTACATTCATTAGCATATCAATTCCATACAATTAGCAAGTCATGGGGTAGTTACAAAAATATAGCACACAGGTACCACAAGAGTACTTTTAGTCACAGAAGACTAAAATAAGAGCAAATGCTTCAAAAACAAGCCACACAGTCATGCAAAATACAATGGCCTCAGCACTTAGCGTCACCCTAACTAATACTAGCTGTACTAGTCAAAAGAGTCAAAAGAGAGGTCAAACTGCCTAGACCTAATCCACAGTAGGACTATCAGGAGGAACCTCCTCCTCAGAGTCCTGGGCTACACCCATTGCCTCATCCACTAGCCCAGTGGCATCAGTTAGGATCCCAGAAGCCCTATCACGGACCTCCTCCCTCAACCTAGTAAACTGAGCCCTAGTGTTCCGAAACTCCTCATTAACAATAGCAGATGTAGCTACCTCGCCCTCAATCACCTCCTCGAGCTCGGCGATCCTCTCGCCCTGAGCGCTAACCATCTGTCTAAACTCGTCCACCTCAACCTGTAAGCCCAAGTTGGCATTCACCAACTGACGACGCTCATCGTCCAAGGCCAGTACAACATGGTTTGGGTAAACAAATGTCACCCTACAAGCACATCGGGGATATCTGTCAGGTGGGGAATAGCGTACTCGAGCTCCTCCAACTAGAGCTCGGTAATAGATAGGTTTAGGGGGCACTATATGACCATTCGCATGGCCATTCCCGTCAGCTGCCGGAACTCCATTTTCGTTTTCCAACCCTGCAAAATAATAGCACTTTTCGGGTTAGAAATTTAAATCACTATCTAGTTCGGATATCGTTTATGCATGCCTAACCCAATCACTAGTATGCACCAAATACTTCTTAAGGTATAACTTAATTATCCGGTCTCAAGTCTTAAGGGTAGAGTATCTAATATGTCTCCCATATAGATCTCTAACCTAGCGCTAACCTAGCGCTCTGATACCAACTGTGACGCCCCCACTTCTCCCTAAGGTGAACCAAAGAGTATCCGCGGGACGGCTGCCTAACTCTCGCCAGGACTCAAGCAATTCTATTCAAGCTTATTATCGAACTACACAACACAAGTAAATAACTTAAGTACAGTAAATGCGGAAGCGTTCAAGCTTAACAATAGTTATCCATTATCCAACACGCACGTCGAGTGTTCAATGTACATCATGAATTCTAAATATACATCACGCCCCAAAAGTTACATTTCAATTCCAAAAGTACAATCCAAAAATCAAGGCATAGCCAAAATATAATAGAAATCCTAAACAAAAGCACATCAGGAGAGTTTCTGTAGTACACCTCCGAGTTCAAATCTGTTAAGGAAAACAAATCTACAGGGTGAGCAAAACGCTCGTGAGGCCAAGAACACACATGCAGGCACATAGTTCAGGTAACAAACCCAAGTAACAGTTCAAATGATAACTTGCAAGTAATTAATAATGCCAACAAAATGTAAACAGAAACAATTCAAGGATATGGTAGCTCTCAGGAGCTAAGTTCCACTTGCTTTGCCAGTTCATTCGTATATCTTCCCGCGATGACTCTCCTTCAACCGGGTTGATATTTCCAAACCGTAGATCACCACTTACTTCTCATCCGTCCACCTTACACCACTTCGGGCCCACACGACATTTATAAGGCGATACTCCACGAGTATGTCAAGCAAGATCTCTCAATAGATCAAACTTATCTTGTGAATCTCATGGTTCACCGAGGTTCCCAGCCAAGCCCATGCCGGCTCGAGTTCCAAGGTCGGCCTATGAGTTTGGGCATCCCCCATGTATCATGTAAGTGTCGAGGAGATCCACTCCAACGACGTATGCAGCCATAGCATACCATGTCATGTATTCAAGCATTTGACAGGTTTAAGCATGTATTTCAGGTCATGTAAACCAGGCAAACCATGTTAAGCATGAGTCATTTGTTTCAAATGAGAACGAGTGCGATAAAGTACACACTCGACTCCATTTTTAAAAACCAAGTAGGCTAAGCATGTAATCAGGTAAGCCAAGCATGAATCAAGTCCATAGAGTTCAAGTAGTCATACACTTGACACTCACCGAGCAAATCAAGAAGAAATATTTTCTGGAAGTTCAAGTGTTCACTGTAGGATCCTCTTGAAGGTTCTCGTGTGCGCCTGAGCAAATAATAATGTATTATCATTCACGTGCCCCAATTATCAAGGAACATTGTATGTTAGTATAATCTAAGAAAATTTCACGAAAACGAAACTCAATTACTCGTAAATCGAGGTTCAACTACAGTTTCTTAAAGTACAAGAGCGATCAAGTTTTTCATTTTGGAAAATCAAGTATAAAACGTTCAAGTAATATCGAAGGAAGAAGGAGTGCTTGAAAACTCCCTTCCTTTGGAATTCGAAAAATTTTCAGTTTTGATACGATATTTTGAAAAATCGTATCTCACATTCTACATGTCAAAAATTGGAAAACTTGGTACCGTTGGAAACCTCTTTGAAAGTACTAAAAGTTATTAGAAGACACTTTTCCATGATTCTAAATGGAAAATATTCAAAAATGGGCTCAAATTTACTGTTTCAGAGTACTTAAGGTTGTGTTGGGGTTGATTTTTCGCTAACTTTGAAAATTCGGAAAACTTCACACGTTGCGAGTTAGCCTTTGAAATTTGTAACACAATTAGAGTTGCAAGTAAGATTTATAATAGAAAAATTGGATCAAGAATCGGAGTTTTGAGCACCGAGATACGGTAGCTCAAAGTTTGGAAAAAATTCAAAACTGGTGAACAAATTTCCAGATTTGAGCTTCCAACTTTGGAACTTTAGTTAGGTATCGAAATGAACTTGGATTGGTACAAAATTTGTCAGTATAATACTCCTATATAAAGAGTATCCCTCTGTCAAATTTCATGGAAAAATACCTTCGGGAAGGTAGTCAATCAAACAACCAAAGTTTCAAAAATTCCAAGACAAAACTGCCTTGAGCCTTTTGTTTTCCATTCCAAACATTTGGTCAAGGAAAAATTCCTCAAACATGGCCCATTAGTGCAGGCAAAGCCTAAGGAACATTCATGGTACATTTTGTAAGTGTTTAGCACCAAAATATTCAGTTAGCAAGTCTACACCAAGCCTTGCATCAAATCTGTCCAAAAGTTAGGGTTTTTAAGAGCAGGGCAGGTTCCGTATTTTAATCACAAATCACTCAACTTAACTCAGAATTGGGCATAGTTTATGGCGTTGGATAACACATTCATATAGCTATAATTTCACAGAAAAAATCATTTTGAAATTCGGCACACAACTAGCTCGAATTCGAGCCAAAAGTTGCAGCCTCAGCATTTCATTCCAGGTAAACAGAGAAACAGAGCAGCCGACTTTAAATGGTTGGTTCGGCTCACATACATAGAACCAGAACGTACATTTTATACCGTCGGAAAGGTGGGAATATCTAGTTTCAAATGCCACTGACAGCACTTGATTTCGACATCGGAGTACAGAGTTATGGTCCAAACACGAAAACTGGTCAGAGCATTACGGGAACAGTTCCAGATTTACTAGCTTTGTGAAATCAATTCATTTGACCCACCAAACCTCAATATTTTTCAATGAAATTTTATACACCACCTATACAACATATAAACATCATATATAAGTCATTACAACCCCAAAATTCCGCAGATATAGGTACGTTCAAAGCAAGGGCAAAATTGGAACTTTTTCCCTCATGCATTTCTTGAAGTTCATACTACTAATACACCATTAATCTACCATTTTGAGCACTAAACCAACATTAAACCCATCATTAATTATCACATCAGCCATCATCCAAGAGTGGGAGTTCATAGAGCCCACATTCAAAATTTTCCAACAATAACAACCACCCATATGAATATCCAAGCTTAGAAGTGTAAATCAACTCACATAAACCAAGTTTCCAAAGGTGGATCGTTACTTACTCTAGTTGAAGACCAAGGCAGTGATTTTCGATCCCCTTTGCTCCAGAAAAATCATGAGTTTTAGCTCCTTTTTGCAGCTCAAAGTAGTGTCCAAGAGTAGATCTAAGTGTGTATGAAATTTGGTAGGATTTGGGTGATGATTGTGAGGTTTTTGTGAGAAGAAATTTTGAAACTTGGAGGTTGAGGGAGAGAGAGGGCTGGCCAGCTATCTTTAGAGAGGAGAGAGAGTGTGGGTTGATCTAATTTGGCTTCCAAGAGAAGCTTCATTTGTGTGGCCCATAATTGTGCAAAAGTCAACTCTCACTAGTGCGCGTACGCGCGCGGTTTGGGCTCGATTCCTTTCGAGTTTATTTTACTAGTGCACTAAACCTCTAATACACTTATATTCATATAAATATTATTCACTCTTAATTGTCCCAAAATAATGGTCTAAAGTCCCTCAATTAAGCGCACGCATGAAACGCGTATTTCCAATTTAGGCGCGATAAAATGAAACCTTCAAGAAATTCTTATAACGATCGTACCACTAACTATCACTTGAGTACTTAAAACTAAAATTACCTATTTTAGGACCATTGTACATGTCACCAAATTTTCGAGCTTATTGTACTCCAAATTGGCTAAAGTTTTCAGACACGTTTTCACTATTTACATTAATCGAGCTTCCAAAAAATTAATTTTTATAACGAGTAACTTTAAAAATATAATGAAGTCATAACTCCATGTATTTAAGTTGAATAAGGCTAGAAAATAATAATTGAAGCAAATATTTGAATAAATAATTAAATATGCAAAAATAGGAGTCGAAAATAATAATTTTTACGAGTCCTCACATTCATCCTTAAAGCTGGAAATTTGGAGCTAAGGCTAGAAATTTCTTTAGGCAAGTCCATCTAGCACATAATACACTAATTTATCATATAATTAATGGCTAATCATTAAGCTTCATATGAGGGCAGAATATTCACCAATAAACTGAAAATTTCCATAAGACCGCTTCAAACCATCATGTGTCTCACAAAACTGCATATTCAACAACCTTAAATCACTAATATGCAATTATTGGAAGTAAAGATGGATTTCTAGGAAAAATTACCTTGTAACCTCAAGAAAAATGGTGGCTTAGTATTTCTTCCTCCAAAATAACTCCACTAAGGCCTTTAATATCCCTTAGAGAGCAACTTCTATGGAGTAGTTTAAAATTCTAACGGTTGAAACTCAAGATTTGGACAAGAAAAGATAGTGCAAGATGAAGTTCTCTTCCTCTCTTTTTTTTTTGTTCTAAACAGCCGGCCAAGAGAGGAAAAATAAAGAAAATTATGGTCAAAATTAGTTTTAGTAAAGTCAAGAAAATTGGGTCAAAGTCCAAGTACGAATCGAATCGCGACACTTGGCACTTAAAGGGTTTGATCTAATCCTTTTGGCTTCCAATGGTTAATCTATCCAGTTAACCTCTAATTATTTCCTAGCACCTTGTAAAATAATATCCTTTAGTACAAAACTCCAATGAGTTGTCAAAAATATATCGCATTTACTGCACTAGCGAGTCCCACGTCCATAATACGTTCCAAATTAAACTTGACATGAACTAATTTATACTAGGAATAAAAATATCTAGAAAATTAATATAATAAAGTAAAGTAAAGAAAATGCACGCAAAGACAGGGAATAAATATAACCTAGTTTTCTAGGTTCTCACCATTTATAAGGTTGACTCTTTCTTTTCAAGTGTCAGGTTTGTTGAAATTGATGTGGATGAGATAAAACTGGCTAAAACAAAACTAAGTGTTCACCATTTTTAATCTTGTAATGAGTTATAGTATAAGGATGGGAATTATCTATTTGACATAAAAAAAAAAATTTTAGTCTCATTTGTTTTGTTGATGTTGAATAATATAAATTAATATATTATAACTTCAACTTTGGATGTTTTCTTATTATGTTATTCAATTAGCCTTTTTTGATATTTCCTTTTATGTTCTTGATTAACATATGTAGAGAAACACTATGTGCACGTAAAAATTAACTTTATTTTTTGTGGGGTGTGAAAAGATTTGTTTTTGGGTAATTCTATTTTAACTGATATGATACTTACTTTATATACATGTTTTTTTTAAATAACTTATATCTGTAATACTTTTTGCTTTCTCAATTTTATTGTTTTTTTCGTAAAAATTATGTAAAAAATTTTAAATAGAGGCACCCAACACGCGCGAGCTTTCATCCCCTTGTATACGGATATAAACCACCGAGTTTGAAAATCACCGAAATTGAACAATAGCTTATCATTTGCAATATCAAAGTGTATATACACCTATAAACCTAAACTTTTTGGGTCAAAGTTTTTTTTGTTTTTTTTTTTGGAAAGTTAGGTCCAAGTTCAAAATATATCCATGCTATGATTGAAAACCACCGAGTTTGAACATTTAGATAATATTTAAGATAATTAAACCAAATTCCAAATTTAATAATTTAGAGCTGAACAATGTCTTAAGTTGGATGTTGGTAAAATCTTGATCAAGTATTGCTTGATTGATAATTAATCTTAATCCATATATAATATTTTGTTTTTTTTTAAGTAATGCAACTAAACTTGTTGGCATTGATTAAGCTTATATATATATATATATATATAGACCAGCGCATACACAGTAGTAGTTATTGCCGAAAGGTGTAGAGAGACTGCAAGCAAATTCCTATTCTTTATTTCTTTTTTTTTTATCAAGAGAAAGGAAGAAAGAAGGTGGATATATGTAATGTTTTCAATTTGAAAAGTTTCTTCTACTCGAAATACAAATTTAGTTGTCTCTTCATTTTTGTTTTTGCAATATCCTCATCAAGCCTAATGTAGTAGAAAAGCCAAGTAACTTCAAATGACAACAATACAACGGTTATTACCATATTAGATTTAGTAAAGGCAATAATATGACAAGGAGGTTATTACCATGTGAAGTAAAGGCAATAATATGACAAGGAGTGTAGACACCAAATTTTTGGTGTAATTTCTTTTACTTTTTATTCTTATTTGTCATGGTTGCTTTTTAGATTTTTTTAGTTTCTAGTTTTTATTTTATTTTTAAGTTTTAGCGTAGAAAAATCATGAAAAAGAAAAAAAAGAAGAAGAAAAATCATGAAAAAGAAAAAAAAGGAAAAAATCATGAAAAAAGAGAAAAAAAAAGAAGAAGGAAAATTGTTCACAAAAATACGTTCAAATTCAATCTTTTGGCATTTTGGTTTATTTTTGTTAATTTATTTTGAAAAAAAAAAGGAAAAGGAAGGAAAAAAGAAAAATGATGAAAAATGGAAAAATGAAAGAAAAAGATTGAAAATGGTAACTTTGTTATTTTTTAGTTTGTTTATTTTGATTAAAATTGTTGTTTTATTATTATTTAGTTTTACTATTATTTTTGTTAAATTATTAAGTTGAAAAAAAAAAGAAAAAAAAACAAACAAAAAAAAAGAAACTAAAAAAAAACTACAACAGTCGCGGCATGCAAGCTGCATTTTTTGCAGCTTTGCAAGGAAGGACTCGGGGAGCCCTTAGCTGCAATATGGAGAGGATGGCTGAGTTGTTTTAGGGCTAGAGGGCTAATATAAATAGCAAAAAGAAGGGCAGCCGCAGGGGAGGAAGGGATAGTCGACTGAAAAAAAAAGGGAGAGAGGTTGACAGCTAGAATCTGGGGTTGAGGGTTTGGAAAAGAAAAAACCGACAGAAGAAAAATCTGAGAAAAGTCTGTGACTTGAGAGGAGAGGAACGGCTGAGAAGAGGAGAGATAGAGAGAGAGGGCGACGGAAAAAGAAATAAAAAACACAGAGAGAGGGAGGACGGCTGAGTGAGAGCAGGGGAGAGCCGAGAGTTTTTGGAGAGGTTCTGGGGGGTAGTCGGCGGCTAGGTTCTGAAAAGAAAAGAGGAAACAGAGAGAAACTAAGGGCAATGGCGGCTGATGGGCCAGAAAACTGAAGGGAAAGGAGTGAACGAGAGGGAATAGAGTGATTGTCGACTGAGGAGGCAAAACGGAGAGAGGAAGGCACCAAAAAAAAGAGAGAGGCTGAGTGACAAGACAAACCGAGTAACCAGAAAAATAAGAAGAAGGAGAATGCTAATGGCAAAAAAGGCTAGGCAAGATCAGAGATTCGAGAAAGAGTAAGCGGAAAAGGAGATCCAAGGCGGAAAACCCAGAGTCAGGTTTGGTCGTTGATATCTTCATCGAGCCTAGGCAATGAACAGGATAAATGAGCCATTTTTCTTTCATTTGGGCACCATTCCAAGGGAGGTACACTCTACCCTTTTATTTGCACTTCATTTGACCCTACGTGCTCCTACGTGTTATGTGAATATGCATGTCTATTTCGCTTTCCTTGCTGTTCCTTAATTCCTTGCATTTATTTCATTTATTTTTACTTTTTATTTAAGTTATTCATTATGGGGTATGTGTACACCTCTTGGCTTGTAATAGTTAGGGATTTAATTATTTTATTTCCTTTCCCCCTTTTAGATTGTAGTAGGGTCTCCCTAATGTAATAGATAGGGCTTGGAGGAGCATTCGATGAAGACCTATTGAAGACGTGTGCCTAGCTAGCAAATGTAATAGGTCCATTAGTTTAGGTTGCTTGCTATGTGATTATGTGTTACTTGCTTTATTAGGTTCTTGCATCTAGTCGAGCATGCTAAGTGTTATGTGCTATGTGTTTATGAGTGTTTGGCATATCTAGTTGCTTTCCATAGCCATGAATGAATGTGATGGATGAATGTACGTTTCCACTAGTCCAACACTAGTAGAAATTTATAGAATGGGCTAGTCCAATGCTAGACCCTTAGGGATTTCCCCCGAGAATCTATACTTGCATGTGCCACTTCATTTCATGCATTTTTTCTTAGTTTTTATCATATTGGCATGCTCCTCTAACCCTTTCCCTCGCATTTTAGGCTTTGCATCTCATGCTAGTTATAGGGACATTAGCTTGACGAGTCCCCTTCCGATAAGGGAAACGAGCGAGTGTGGCTTCAAAATAGCCTTAGCACGCTAGTTCTCCCTTCTAATCAAAGGGAAAATTGAGTCACGATGTAGGTCTCCCCGTGCCCAATATGCATACACTCCCTAGGTTCATGCATTCCAAATCCACTCTACCATTTTATACCCTCATCACACTTTCATTTGTTCCTCCATTTTGCACACGTGCACCTTTATGTTTCTTCACTTGCACACGAACACTCTTATCATCACTTGCACACATGCACTTCATATTATCATTTCACATACCGTACCTTGCCCACTCACGTGCACATTTTCACTTACATATTATTGTCTTTTATTACTTTTTTTCAAACTCATGTCCTCACATTGCATACATGCATTCCATTCATTTACATCCCACTCGCATTATTCGTGACTTCTTCAAAGGATCGTTATTGGGCTTCACAATTAATGTGATTGGTACCACTCAACCTTTGAAGAGAAATTTCCCCCAATACCCCTAGGTCTAGGGTTTGCATTCATGTAGTGCATCCAAATGTAATAAATTCTTTGATTAAAACAAGAAAATCTTTGATTAAATCATGCAACTAGCCTTGGTTAGGTCAAAGGGGTGCCTTGGATTTTATCCTTGCCTTCCCCTTTGTCAAATGTGACTCCCGAACCTTTTTCTTTGGTTTACGTGGACTAGGAGTCGTTTAAAAGGGGTTTCTTACTACTTTTTCCTATTTTTTAAAATTCATTTTTTGGTGACTTGGTTCACCTTAACTCATTACCAAGTGGCGACTCCAATTTTCATCTCAAAAAACCCTTTTTAAACTATAATTTTGGGTCAAATCGTCGCATTCTCAACCCCCCATTTAGACCCATTTTTCTTTTAAATCACAATTCATTTTTCAATCACAAAAATACACATTTTAAACCATTTATTTATTTATTCAAAAAATGGGGCGCGACAGTTGGCGACTCCACTGGGGAAGTTCGAGAGTCCGAGCAAATTTGATTTAATCAATCTTTTTCTTCTTTTAATCTTTTCATATATCACATTTGGGTGTTTAGGATTGCATTTTTCCTTTTATTAGGATTTTTGCATTTCACGCGTATCCAACTACTCCCTCGCTCACGAATGTATGATTGGTTGATTGGATGTATGTTTACTTGCTTACCTCACGCTCGCATTGCATTTGGGGGGAGTGTGTCACCTTAGAGCCTCGCGTTGGTTCTTGATCCCTCCCCTCCAAACGAGCACTAGCATACGCGCATACGCTTTAATTATTTTTACCCCTCATTTATTTTTCTTTTAGTGGCTTGTCACGCCACTCCACCCTATTAGGATTTTAGGCGACCCACTTGGATATGTGATCGTATCACGACGTGCGCATAGCATGATCCGAGGGGTCACTCGATCTTCCGCTTTAAACTTTAGGTTGATGACCTATTAGTTTTTAGTCGAAGGTTGAGGATTTTTTTTAGATTCGCCCAGACGGGTAGCCGTAACACGACGTGTGCGTAGCAACGTTTGGGGAATCGCTCGAGCCACCGACAAGGAACCTTGGGAGTGATGACCCTTGGTTTCCAAGTCTGAAGGCTCGGGGACCTATGACTTATCGAGTCTAGATGCATTAGTGAACCCTAACCTCATGCATCCATTTTAGCTTGCCTAGGGTAGAGTCGACCTTACCCTATTAGGGACACAATTCACGAGGGGAGGGGTCCAACCCCTTTCTTCTTTTTATTGCTTTATTTCCTTGTGTTGATTTCGTTGCTACAATGTGTTATGTGTATTTATCGGACTGAGCTAACTTTTCTTGGTTTTGTGTCCCAATTGCATTCACAAACCCTAGCAAATAAGAGGTCTGGCATGACTTTTTTTTTTAGAAACCTACCCTTGTAGATAGGCTATTGCACGTGTGAAAATTGTGGTATATTGTGTTCATAAATTAATAATGCCATACCATTTTAGGCCTACCCTGGCAAATAAAGGGTTCCTTAGGTCACGTTTCATTTCGAATTGCATATTTACATCGCTTTAATAAATGGCATCATGCATTAAACCTTAGAAAGGGAATGCCATTTAGGGGATCCTGTGTTAGGAATAAAACCACCTTGTGTCTCGGATACTTAATCCAAGGAGACTTGCACGTTTACATTTTTGTACCATCCAAAAGGGTTAGTGCACAAGGTAAGGTAGGATCCGATCGTCTTTGTGACAGCCCCACGTTCCCCTAAGGCGAACCAAAGGGGTTAGCGGACTGCCTGCCCAGCTCTCGCCAGGACTAACGGTACGGTTTACGTCAATCTAAAACGTTCCGGAACATAACATCGCGCGCAAACAAGTCAAAACACAAAATAAAATAAAATAAAATAAAATAAAACGAAAACCGAAGCCGAAATTTATCTAAACCATAGCCAAGCATATATGTACAACGAAAATCAACATTTACAACCATAATGGCATGCCAAAACTATTCATTAAGGAGTACACATTCGATTTGCCTATCAAAAGGAAATGAACCCGTTATACATTAGGGTTTCACTTCAAGAGCTATACAAAAGACATTTACAAGCTCAGTATGGCAATTGACTATCCAGTCCATTTTCAAAAGCAATTATATCCCTGTAAGGAAAACAAATAACACGGAATGAGCCAAAGCCCAGTGGTATACCACCCAATAAGCAATCAAAGTCATATAAGAATGAACCTTCATTTAAAGTGCACAATTAAGCAATGAAGCAAAACGGTAAAAGGATACGGTCGGCTCTCAAGAGCCCATTTCCACGCTTGCAATCTTGAACCAACCTCATTGACTCTCCGTCAATGTTAAAATACCAAACCGTAGACAACTCTTTACTTCCATTCCTTCCACCTATCATACCCCAACCGGGCCCGCACTCTATTCAGTAATATTTTTGGTAATACTCGAGTTTACCGGAACCAAGGGTCTCATTACCACAAGGTTCCCCAGTACAGTCCCCGTGGCATGATAATTTTCACGACCAAGCCCTCGCCGGCTCGATCCAATTAACTACCATACGGGGTTGAGCTCATAAATGCAGTAAAGCCATTGGATACTCGTCCAACGACACCAAATCAGTTTCCATGAATGGAATGCAGTATTTCATATATCCAGTGCAGTATTTCAGTAAAACAATCAATAGCCACGAATAAAGTCATGAGGGGTGAGGGCGATCAAGGACACCCTCACCTCAATCATTTCCAATAACCAAATAAGCCTTCAAGGCATCAAATACACATAGCACAAAGCCACATTATAACAAGTAAGTGAGTAGTATACTCACCAAGCAAGTAAGTGGTATTTCATGTACCACGATCACCAAGCCGTCGTGCACTACCTTCAAGCCCTAGAACATATAACACATACAATGAGACTCGATAACGAGTCATATAGCAATGCTAAACACAACCCCAATAGGGTTTCATATGCATAAATGAGCATAATAGCAAACCAGAAATTAGAAAATGGCCTTAGTCTTGGCCCCAAATAGAAAACTGTTTTACACTCATTATGCGGTAATGGTACAACTCTCACTACAAATATCGGTTGGGGGTGTAAGACCCACTGTTTCGAAGCTATGGAACAGGGCTACAATAATGTAGAAGACCACTCAATCCAGTTCCTAGCTTAACTAGGTCGAAAATGCCAAATACTAACCCAGAATTCCTAAAACAGGTTCGCAAAACACAAAAAACTGTAATCAGTATATCTCAGTCCTTACAAGTCCAAATGCCGAAATTCCAAAGGCATATGTTAGCTAAGTCATCCAAATACATTTCATCAGAAGACACCAACTTCAAAATCCAAACCAATTCCAGTCAAAATGGCCAATTACTATCGCAGTTTTCGCATTCTACTCAAAGCAGAACAGCTACGGTAATTTCGTCATAACTCATTCTACATTAATCCAAATGACCTGAAATTTTACAGGCACATCAACCTCATCAATACCTACAACTTTCATGTTTTGAGCAAAGTCAAATTCGGCCTCTAACACAGTGATCTAAAACCGGACAGAATTGGGGATTCAAGAACCCTAACTTTTCAAATTTCACACCAAATCCAAAATTGATTGCATTTAACCATAATTCACACTCACTAGAGTCATTTCCAACCATTACAATTCATCATACAAGCCCCCAACATCAAGATCATATTAAACCAGAAAAAATCCCAATAAAATAAAAACTTCACCATAATAAGCCAAATCAAGAAACAAATCACATATTACTCCTCTCATGCCTCCATTAAGCACCAAATAAGCATCATTAGAGATAGTAGGGTGTTTCAAGCTTCACTTACCAAGAACCAAGAGAGAGGATGATGTGGAGCACCTTAGGCCTTCAAACAAATCTCACCAAACTACTTACTAACACTAGAAGGAAAGTTTTTATGGAGTGAAATCAACTCTAGGCTTTGGTTTGTGGTAGATTGGACCAAGTGGAAGCTTGAAAAATGGAGAAGTTCCCTTCCTTCTTGAGCTAAGGAGAGCCGGCCAACAAGAGAAGAAAAATGATGATTTTTGGTGAATTTTTGGATATTTACTTAGTTGGGTCAAAAGTCAAAAAAAATGTCAAAAGGTGAATAGTGATTCATAAAAGGTATCCAATAAGAAAGTGACATGTGTCACTCTATTAAATGCAATCTTATCATTCTTTTCTCTCTCACATCAATCACTTCACACACACTACTTATCACTTAACACCCGATAAATTTTACACAGTATCCGAAACTTAACCTTATTGGCCGAATTTTTCCGAACTTATCGCACCAGTGGGTCCCACCACGTCCATTATTTATCCTTAATTTTCTAAAAACTCTCCAATACTAGAAAAATCATCTTAAAACTATAATTGCTCATAAAATCCACTAAGAAAATATTTTTAAGCCAGAAAATGCAAAAAATTACGCAATTAAAGGGGAAATAAACCCTAGGAAAATATTAGGGTTTTTACGGGTTCTCACAGTCTTCATAAGAGCGATCTTTGGAATATGAGCATCTAATAATCACTTTTTGGCCATTTTATCAAAATTGGTAAAATTTCCTTGCGTAAAAGGACATTAATTTGAAGAAAATTTCCAAATGATTCCTTCTACTGAGACGATAAATAAATTGGGGCCAAAATTTGATTTTAGAAGGCTCATAGGCTAATGCATCGCAATAAAAATTAGAAACTACCAATGGGTAGACAATTCAACCCATATTTGAATAAACCATCAATTCCATTCAATTCATTTGATCAAGTTATTTATCAATTTCATCCAACCTGTTCTGTCATTTTTTAATCATCAATTTCATTCAATTCATTTGACCAATTTACCCTTTTTAGGGTCATCCGGTCGATTTTTGAATAAATCATCAATTCATTTGACCAATTTACCCCTTTTAGGGTCATTCGGTCGATTTTTGAATAAATCTTCATTTCATTTGGCTAATTCACCCATTTTTAGGGCAACCTAGTCGATTTTGAATTCATTTGACTAGTTTATCCATTTTAGGGCAATCTAGTCGATTTTTTAAATAAATCACCGATTTCATTCAATTCATTTGATTAGTTAGGGTAATTTTGTCGATTTTCGATAAATCATCAATTTCGTCCGATTCATTTGACCAATTTACCCTTTTAGGGCGATCCGGTCCATTTTGCATAAAATTCTCAATTTCATTCAATCAAATTCCTTTTTTAGGATGATTCGGTCATTTTAAGTAAATTTTTAAATTTCACTCAAATCATTTGACCCGTTTCCCTTTTTAGGGTAATTCGGTCGATTTTAAATAAATTGTTAATTTCATTCAACCCATTTGCCCAATTAGGGTTTTCAATGACGAATTTCAAATTGGGAAATCTAGTCGATTTTTGAGAAAACCATCCATTGCATCCAGCCATTTGATCAGTTGGGATTTTGACCCGTGCTTCATTGACAAAATTTGTTAACGAATTCCAGTCTCTTCGATAGGAAGTTCGTCAAGGTCAAACCCATGCGTCTTGCAAATCAAAAGTGATCAATCTATTCGGGCGTTGTCCTCATTTTGACAAATCTCTCGTCACTCCAATTGACCAAATTTTTCAAAATTATTTTTCCACTCAATGAGTTGATCAGATCCATCAGGTATGGTATAGTGCCTACCTCAGAGGATTGCATTTTCATGCTAGGCCTACCCTTGGCACAAAAAGGGTTCCCCCATAAGACATGCATCTGAATTTTCTGGATATCTACTAACTCTTGCCTTTTTCTTTTTCTTTTCTTTTCATTATTTTTATTATAACTAAGCGAGGGTTAAATCTAAAGGTAATCTTTCAAAAATTCTCAGGTAATATTTAAACATAGCTTCTCGTCGAAGCCCCATCATAACGCGATCCCGTAGTAAAGCCCAAAAGAATCGTGTAGACATGAGTACTAGGCCAGGATCGTCTGATAAGACCGCTGCAACTACCCAGCCGGAAGCCACAAGTCCCGGGGTTCAGTTGACTGAATTACTCGCCAAATTTGGGGAAATGTCATCTGAAATGGCAACCCAAAGGAAGTTGATTGATGAGTTAATCAGCAGCGGAGTTCAACCTGAACCTGTACCTGACAGGCAGCCAGAGCCAGAGCCATTTGTCATCCCTTCAACTCAAGTCACTGATACTCCATCTTTCTCTATTCCACCCGAAGGAACTTTCACATATCCCACCATACATTTGCCATACACTTACCCTCCTGGTCCTTCATTTTTCCCTGCTCACATGCAAGGCCCACAACCCTAAGTTACTTTAAACATACCACCTGAGCCACATACCTTTTATCACACTACTGCTGAGCCATTCCTACCAGACCATACTATTCAAACCAAGCCAGAAATTGGGGAATCTTCCGCTCCCGTTGATATAAAGCTTCTCAAACGCCTGGACCGTTTCGATGAGTTTATAAAGAAAAGTCAGGGGTTGAACAAACAAAGAGTCTTGGATTACGATGAGCTTTGCCTTTTCCCGAATGTGCAATTGCCTGAGGGGTTCAAAACTCCGAAGTTTAACAAGTATGATGGGACGGGCAATCCCAAGACACACCTCAGATTGTTCGCCAACAAGTTGGGTAGGCCAACAGATGATGAAAATCTGCCTTTGAGGCTATTCCCAGAAAGTCTGGAGGGGGATGTACTCGACTGGTATTCCAAGCTGAAACCCGAAGAAGCGAAGACCTGGCTTGACTTGTCCAACGCTTTTGTAAGGCAGTACGAGTATAATTGCGAGCTGGCTCCGACGCGAACCACGTTGGAAGGAACAAAAAGAAAACCCTCTGAGGACCACAAGACATATGTCAAAAGGTGGAGGAAAATAGCTGCAAAAGTCGAGCCACCAATGACTGAGGACGAAATCATACGCGCTTTCATTAAGGCACATGATCCACCGTACTTTGAAGAAATTTTCCGCATGACTGGATGCTCATTTACCGCAATTGTTAATAAGCTTGAGGAATTTGATGATTTCGTGAAGGCTGGGAAGATTGTTAATGTCTCTGCCCTCAAATCCCAGTTGGATGCCTTGCAAAGCCAAGGTAGTAATTGGAAGAAGCAACAATTCCAAAAGAAAGAGGGGGAAATCGCTTTTGCCTGGGATCGAAACCCTGTCTCAAAGCCCAGATCTCGACAATACCCTACCTATTCCAACCCTTACCCTTACTATCCAAACCTTCATCCTGTTTGTCACACCAACACCAATCATCCTCGACCTCGCCCTAACTACACCAACTCGCCTTTAGCCCCTTTTCAAATTTCTCAACCAAATCCTCACCAAAATTGGCATCGGCCTCCATTCAATCCAAGAATGCCTCCGCCAAGCAGACCCGTTTACAGCTATCCTCAACCCCCTAAAAGCAACAATCCGGGATGTAACCGTACATTCACCAATCTCGACAGGCCTTTGGATCAATTATATGATCAATTGAAGGCTGCCGGGAAAATAGGTGTCATTCCCCCTCCAACCTATCCGTATGGCATACTGGTTGGGTACAACCCACAAGCTGTCTGTGCTTATCATTCAGGGGCACCCGGCCATCCGGTTGCTGAGTGTAAAGCACTCAAGCATAAAATTCAAGATATGATTGAAGCTGGAGAGATTGTAATTAGAAGAAAAGAGGCACAAGCGCCAAATGTGGATAAAAACCCCCTGCCAGAGTACGATAACACCATTGGGGTTATTATGGACAATACGGAATTTAAGGAGCCTGTTAAAAACTCGTCAAGTGAGGCTGAGGTGTTTGTAAATTGGACAGCCAAATTTCTACCCATTCAGAAGGAGTTCCGGTAAACCAAGGGGTTTGTCATTTATGCGAATTCATGAAAAATACTTTTGCATCTGTAATTAGCTAATGAAGGCATCTTTACTTTTGACTAAAATTTGCGCATGTAAATATTTTATTTCATTTCCATTTACTTTCAGTCAAAGGTTTTATGAAAATGCACAAGTCATTCTTGTCAGGTTATTTTGTTTATTCATTTGTTTATATTTCGGTCATATTGCTTGTTTGTTGTATACTTGTTTGCTTATTATTCCAAATTCGTTAATTCTTTCAAATGGCCAAAGATGAAATTATTTGACCCTTTGAATATTATTTTTCTGGAATTCAATAATGGCAATCTCTATCTCACTCACAACTTGAGAATTTTGGAACCCAGATTTCAAAGCGAGAGTGATAAAGAGAAAGTATTTGATTCTTTTTCAAAAATCTTAAACAAAATGAGGAGAAATTCGAACCAAACCTAGAAGCCATAACAATTGTTCACATTGGCACTGAGAATGAGGTCAAAAGGCCATAAATCAGCATTCACGTTTGGACAAAAGCAGAAAAGGAGATGATTAAGAGTTTGACTATGTGTCAAGGTGTACAGATGGTTGGAGGCAGTCTCGTTTGCAGTAGCAGAAATTCAATCTTTGCACACTCTAATGGGAGTGCAGCCAAGAATGCCGTTTGTCATGAAATGTTACAAACATGCCTGGCCTGAGCCTATGACAAGAAGTTTCATCAGCATAGAGTTTGAGGAAGGCGACAAAGCACTCAAGCGAACTTTGCTAATACAAGACGAAGGCAGAGACAAATTCGCTCAAAATCAGAAAGGGCCGTTCGTTGTCCAAAAGGTATTACCTGGCGGAACACTCATTTTGACGGAAATGGATGGTCAAACATTCCCTCGACCTATCAAATCAGACATGCGCAAGAAGATTTTCATTTGATCATGCAAATTTTCCTTAGAAATTCATGCAAATGACAAAATGCAAGTCAGGCCCTCTTCTTTTACATTTAAAGCATTTTATCCCTACTTGTCCCCTTTGAGCCATCAGAATTGACAAATTTTCGTTTGGCAGCCCCTGAGAATTGTAAACCCCACACTGGGGCAAATTCATTTTAAAAAAAGATGATCGGAAAGAAAAGGAAAACCTCACACTGGGGCAAATTTATCTTTGAAAGAAAGATGGAAAAAGAAAGAACCCCACACTGGGGCAAATTTAGTTTTTGAAGGAAAATGCAAAAGTGAGGAAATGCAATGAAAAATGCAAAGAGAAGAATTCAATCAAACTGGGGCAAATCTTCCTCGGTTTCGTTCAAAAATTGGAGATAGTCTCAAGATGATGCAATCTCAGGTTATTTCACACCTTTCAGAAATTTTGCTTTCAAGCCTCAACTTTCTTTGAAAAGCACCCCACCTGACCTCATTACAAGAGCCCAAAGTCCTAGCTTTCGTCACTTGTTGTATTTTTGTTGGGATTTTTGCTAATCAACTGGCAAGTGATGTCCATAATGCCCTCGCCTAATCTTACAAAGGAAGTGCATTTTGCTGATGCCAGCAATCTTCAACTTACATTTCTGAGTCGATTATGGTCGAGCTCTTCCATTGCTTACTTAGGTGAAAACCCGAAAGGGCATTTCAAAAGAAAAGCAAAAAAAAAAACAAAACAAAAAAAAACAAAAACAAAAACACAACAAAAACAAAAACAAAAACAAACAAAACAAACAAAACAAAAACAAAAAGGGTGGGGGCAACCTTGGTGAAAACCAGAAAGGGCGCCAAGGCAGGTTTTTGCAACGAGCAAGCACGAGGAGGAACAGCTGGTGACTTGGTTCATTTGGATTTCTTCTCATTTTTGTCATACTTCTGCCAATATTAAATTCCAGAACAAAGATATCCAGAGATTTGAATATGACATCTGTTGGTCAAAACTGTGTTGCTTTGTAAAAATATTCTTTTCCAAATACATCTTTTCTCATGTGCTTGTATTCATGGCATTTTATAGGATTAAGCATAGTTGGATGTGTTTTACATTCTTTGACATATTCATTCCATGCAGAACATAGGAAATCATCTTGCATATATTTTGATTTTTCATGCATCATTCTTTTACCATTGGATTTGGATGAATGATAAACCCTAAGGTTTGTGCAAGAATATGGGATTCAATCATCTATTAAAGTGAGTAAAATGCAACCAAGCTGCTACATGGATTTGGTGACATGGTAAATGCGCACTTTATTGGTCTCCGGAATCGAAAGGTTTCAAAATTACAAATTCAACCAAGGCAGATGCCGCAGCAAAAGTTGGCAAAGGCATCAAAAGACTCATGTTTACACGATTCTCAAGGCAAGCCAGATCGAATGATGGTGGCAAGTCCATTATTTCTTCTTTTCTTGCAGGAACGTTGCATTTACAAACACAAACAACCACACTTCTTTTCGCACCCAAATCGACGTCAGAAAAAGCTTCCCAGTAAGCAAAGACGAAATGATAATTTGGCAAAGGTTGGGTCATAAGGAACAACATCAGCTATCGTTCTAGCCATAAAGATCCAAATGTCCCTCTTGGTACAAAAGTTTGAACTACTCTCAGGTAAGAACTCAATTCATTGTTTAAAAATTCCCCAGCGAAATCCCATTTACATTTCTGTGTGGGTCTATCCCATTTACGTTTCTATTCGGGTCTATCCCATTTATATTTTCTGTTCGGGTCTATCCCGTGGGTCTATCCCATTTACATTTCTGTCTGGGTCTATCCCATTTACATTTCTGTTTGGGTCTATCCCATTTACATTTCTGTCCGGGTCTATCCCGTGGGTCTATCCCATTTAATTTTCTGTTCGGGTCTATCCCATTTATATTTCTGTCCGGGTCTATCCCGTGGGTCTATCCCATTTACATTTCTGTCCGGGTCTATCCCGTGGGTCTATCCCATTTAATTTTCTGTTCGGGTCTATCCCGTTTAAATTTCTGTCCGGGTCTATCCCATTTAATTTTCTGTTCGGGTCTATCCCGTGGGTCTATCCCATTTAAATTTCTGTCCGGATCTATCCCGTGGGTCTATCCCATTTACATTTCTGTCCGAGTCTCTCCCGTTTATATTTCTGTTCGAGTCTATCCCGTGGGTCTATCCCGTTTAAATTTCTGTCCGGATCTATCCCGTGGGTCTATCCCATTTACATTTCTGTCCGAGTCTATCCCGTTTATATTTCTGTTCGAGTCTATCCCGTGGGTCTATCCCGTTTAAATTTCTGTCCGGATCTATCCCGTGGGTCTATCCCATTTAAATTCCTCTTCGGGTCAGTCCCGTTTTAAATTCCTATTTGGGTCAATCCCATTTCAACATTTTGATAAAGAGGTCAGTCCTCATTTCAGAAGCGTCCATTGCAGCCGAATAACACAGGTAAGTATTTGGTGTCTAGTTCTTTGTCTCAAGTTTTTTCAAAACTCAGACAAAGAGGGGCAAACTGTAGATACCAAATTTTTGGTGTAATTTCTTTTACTTTTTATTCTCATTTGTCGTGGTTGCTTTTTAGTTTTTTTTAGTTTCTAGTTTTTATTTTATTTTTAAGTTTTAGCGTAGAAAAATCATGAAAAAGAAAAAGAAGAAGAAGAAGAAAATTCATGAAAAAGAAAAAAAAAGGAAAAAATCATGAAAAAAGAGAAAAAAAAAGAGAAGAAGGAAAATTGTTCACAAAAATACGTTCAAATTCAATCTTTTGGCATTTTGGTTTATTTTTGTTAATTTATTTTGAAAAAAAGGGAAAAGGAAGGAAAAAAGAAAAATGATGAAAAATGGAAAAATGAAAGAAAAAGATTGAAAATGGTAACTTTGGTATTTTTTAGTTTGTTTATTTTGATTAAAATTGTTGTTTTATTATTATTTAGTTTTACTATTATTTTTGTTAAATTATTAAGTTGAAAAAAAAAAAGAAAAAAAACAAACAAAAAACAAACGAAAAAAAAAGAAAAAAAAAGAAACTAAAAAAAAACTACAACAGTCGCGGCATGCAAGCTGCATTTTTTGCAGCTTTGCAAGGAAGGACTCGGGGAGCCCTTAGCTGCAATATGGAGAGGATGGCTGAGTTGTTTTAGGGCTAGAGGACTAATATAAATAGCAAAAAGAAGGGCAGCCGCAGGGGAGGAAGGGATAGTCGACTGAAAAAAAAAAGGGAGAGAGGTTGACATCTAGAATCTGGGGTTGAGGGTTTGGAAAAGAAAAAACCGACAGAAGAAAAATCTGAGAAAAGTCTGTGACTTGAGAGGAGAGGAACGGCTGAGAAGAGGAGAGATAGAGAGAGAGGGCGACGGAAAAAGAAATAAAAAACACAGAGAGAGGGAGGACGGCTGAGTGAGAGCAGGGAAGAGCCGAGAGTTTTTGGAGAGGTTCTGGGGGGTAGTCGGCGGCTAGGTTCTGAAAAGAAAAGAGGAAACAGAGAGAAACTAAGGGCAATGGCAGCTGACGGGCCAGAAAACTGAAGGGAAAGGAGTGAACGAGAGGGAATAGAGTGATTGTCGACTGAGGAGGCAAAACGGAGAGAGGAAGGCACAAAAAAAAAAGAGAGAGGCTGAGTGACGAGACAGACCGAGTAACCAGAAAAATAAGAAGAAGGAGAATGCTAATGGCAAAAAAGGCTGGGCAAGATCAGAGATTCGAGAAAGAGTAAGCGGAAAAGGAGATCCAAGGCGGAAAACCCAGAGTCAGGTTTGGTCGTTGATATCTTCATCGAGCCCAGGCAGTGAACAGGATAAATGAGCCATTTTTCTTTCATTTGGGCACCATTCCAAGGGAGGTACACTCTACCCTTTTATTTGCACTTCATTTGACCCTACGTGCTCCTACGTGTTATGTGAATATGCATGTCTATTTCGCTTTCCTTGCTGTTCCTTAATTCCTTGCATTTATTTCATTTATTTTTACTTTTTATTTAAGTTATTCATTATGGGGTATGTGTACACCTCTTGGCTTGTAATAGTTAGGGATTTAATTATTTTATTTCCTTTCCCCCTTTTAGATTGTAGTAGGGTCTCCCTAATGTAATAGATAGGGCTTGGAGGAGCATTCGATGAAAACCTATTGAAGACGTGTGCCTAGCTAGCAAATGTAATAGGTCCATTAGTTTAGGTTGCTTGCTATGTGATTATGTGTTACTTGCTTTATTAGGTTCTTGCATCTAGTCGAGCATGCTAAGTGTTATGTGCTATGTGTTTATGAGTGTTTGGCATATCTAGTTGCTTTCCATAGCCATGAATGAATGTGATGGATGAATGTACGTTTCCACTAGTCCAACGCTAGTAGAAATTTATAGAATGGGCTAGTCCAACGCTAGACCCTTAGGGATTTCCCCCGAGAATCCATACTTGCATGTGTCACTTCATTTCATGCATTTTTTCTTAGTTTTTATCATATTGGCATGCTCATCTAACCCTTTCCCTCGCATTTTAGGCTTTGCATCTCATGCTAGTTATAGGGACATTTGCTTGACGAGTCCCCTTCCGATAAGGGAAACGAGCGAGTGTGGCTTCAAAATAGCCTTAGCACGCTAGTTCTCCCTTCTAATCAAATGGAAAATTGAGTCACGATGTAGGTCTCCCCGTGCCCAATATGCATACACTCCCTAGGTTCATGCATTCCAAATCCACTCTACCATTTTATACCCTCATCACACTTTCATTTGTTCCTCCATTTTGCACACGTGCACCTTTATGTTTCTTCACTTGCACACGAACACTCTTATCATCACTTGCACACATGCACTTCATATTATCATTTCACATGCCGTACCTTGCCCACTCACGTGCACATTTTCACTTACATATTATTGTCTTTTATTACTTTTTTTCAAACTCATGTCCTCACATTGCATACATGCATTCCATTCATTTACATCCCACTCGCATTATTCGTGACTTCTTCAAAGGATCGTTATTGGGCTTCACAATTAATGTGATTGGTACCACTCAACCTTTGAAGAGAAATTTCCCCCAATACCCCTAGGTCTAGGGTTTGCATTCATGTAGTGCATCCAAATGTAATAAATTCTTTGATTAAAACAAGAAAATCTTTGATTAAATCATGCAACTAGCCTTGGTTAGGTCAAAGGGGTGCCTTGGATTTTATCCTTGCCTTCCCCTTTGTCAAATGTGACTCTCGAACCTTTTTCTTTGGTTTACGTGGACTAGGAGTCGTTTAAAAGGGGTTTCTTACTACTTTTTCCTATTTTTTAAAATTCATTTTTTGGTGACTTGGTACACCTTAACTCATTACCAAGTGGCGACTCCAATTTTCATCTCAAAAAACCCTTTTTAAACTATAATTTTGGGTCAAATCGTCGCATTCTCAACCCCCCATTTAGACCCATTTTTCTTTTAAATCACAATTCATTTTTCAATCACAATGTTCAAGAAACTCAACTATCACTTTTCAAATCAATTCTCACACAATTCTCTTCAGTTTCTTACACTATAAGAAACCCTAGTGTGTAAACCCACTTAAAAACAAACACTTCAATATTACTCAATCAATCATCAAGTATTAAGATCACATTCCACTTACTAAACAATCAAACTCCACAGTCCGGCATCTTATGCTTAAAGCCTAAGATACACTACAAAGATCTAGAGCCTAAGCTCTGATACCACCTGTGGCGACTCCACTTCCCCCTAAGGCGAACCAGAAGGTTGGCGGGCCGTCTGCCTAGCTCTCGCCAGGACTCACGCAAGCAAGCTAGCAAAAAAAAAACCCTACCGAAGTATAACCTAAGCTATTACAACATCGATTATCCCAAAATAGATCAATTTCTAAAATCACATTACTTCAGAGATAACAGTACTATAAGATAGCCAAACGTCGAATCTTAAAATACCTTCCCGATTACAACCCAAGAAACAAGACATACAATTCAAATACGTTCGTACAAGCCACATACAAACCCAGGGTTTACACCTTTCCAGCTTCAAGTGGCAACCCGAAACAAAAGCTACATTGTTTAATTCAAACTACATGCTTAAAGTACAAGTAGATCTCAAGTCTTCCTCAGTTGTCAGAACCTGTAAAAGAAAACCTGTGACGGCCCCACCTCCCCCTAAGGCGAACCAGAGGGTTCGGCGGGCCGCCTGTCCAGCTCTCGCCGGGACTCAGTCGTTCACTACAATCCTCAAATATATTACAATATAACTCTCAAAATTACATCAAATTCTCCAATAATTACATATCACAAATGCAGCGGAAACTAATTCCAATCGTGGGATGTATACTTACATCCATATCAATTTCAAATATTTATACAAGACCAACTCGTACATAAAATAGATCCAAACTTAAACTGTACACGATATAAGCCATCCAGTCACGTGAATAAGCACTCCAAGCTTTTCTTCGCCTTGAGCCCTGTGGGGGGGAAATAAAACATTTTTGGGGTGAGCTAGAAGCTCAGCGAGTAACCATTAAAATCAGTAATCAATTCAGTTTCACAGTCGTTCATTTCAGTGATGTCATGATTTCAAGATCAAAGGTACATTTATTGCTCTCGTGAGCCAGCGAAATCGTTGTACTTAAACACCCAACGCTCCAAACAAACATTAAACAGTAAACAGTCAGTGGGGGAGCCATTTGCTCCAGATGAACAGTACACAGAGGTGGAGACGTTGGTGTTCAGCACACGAATTCCAAGCACTCATTTAAGCCAAAACATGTCATGGGCCACATGCAAGCACTCATGATATGCAATCAAGTAAATAGTGCAATAAACGGTTCATAAGTAATTTTGGAAACAGTTTAGGGTCACTCACCTCCACGGCTCAGAAACCATCCATCATGTATCATTGCCTTGCTCAACTCCAAGCCTTAGATCACAAACCCAATGCAAACAAGTCCCTTCAAAGTTCGGACAGCACTTCCCCTACATTTGCTAACTTTTCCAGCCATCATGGCTTCATTATTACTCCAGCTAGTCCCAAAGTCACACAAATAAGTTCATCTAATATCCATTCAGCAAGCTCCAAGTAGTACAAAGACAAGTCAAGCTAGGGAAAAGTCCGGAAATGAAGGTTAAGCTCAAAACCAGAAAAATAGTTTTGACGTCATAATGCGGTAATGGCACAACTCTCACTACAATTATCGGTTGGGGGTGTAAGACCCACCGTTTCGAAGCTATGAAATAGGGCTACAACAATGTAGAAGGTCACTCAATCCAGTTCCTAGCCCAACTAGGTCAAAAATGCCAAACACTAAACCAGAATCACCAAAACAGGTTTGCAAAACACAGAAAACTGTAATCGGTATATCTCAGTCCATACAAGTCCAAATGCCGAAAATCCAAAGGAATAAGTTAGCTAAGACATCCAGCTACATTTCATCAGAAGACACCAACTCCAAAATCCAAACCAATTCCAGTCAAAATGGCCAATTACTATCGCAGTTTTCGCATTCTGATCAAAGCAGAACAGCTACAGTAATTTCGGCATAACTCACTCTACACTAATCCAAATGACCTAAACTTTTACAGGCACCTCAAACACATCAATACCTACAACTTTCATGTTTTGAGCAAAGTCCAATTCGGCCTCTAACCTTATGATATAAAACCGGACAGAATTAGGGGTTTATGAACCCTAACTTTCCAAAATTTATTCCAAATCCAAAATTGGTTGCAAATATCAATCATTTCCATCCACTAGAGTCATAACCCCTCATTATCAATCATCATAAACAACCACAACACCATAATCCAATTAAACCAGAAAAATCATCATAAAATTGAAAACTTCACCAAATCACTTCAAACCAAGATAAAAACCAGAAATTTCATCACTCTAATCACTACTAATCATATCTTAAGCATCAATAGGTGTAGGTGGAAGTTTAAGCTTCACTTACCAAGAAACAAGAGAGAGAGAGATGTTGGCCACCTTAGACCTTCAAACAAACTTCACTACAACACTTACTAGCACTAGAAGAAAGGTTTTTATGGAGTAGAATCTAATCTAGGCTTTTGTTTGTGGGAGATTGAAGCAAATGGAGCTTGAAAGTTGAAGAAATGCACTTCCTTCTTGAGCTAGGGAGATCCGGCCACCAAGAGAAGAAAATGGTGATTTTTGTGCATTTTTTTGATATTTAATCCTTTGGTCAAAAAAAGTCAAGAAAGTGAATAGTAATTCTTAAAGTCCAACCAATGAGAATGTGACACTTGTCACCTCATTAAATGCATTCCTATCCTTTCTTTCTTCTCTCACATCAATCAAATCACCTCCTCTATTTATCTCTTAACACCCGATAAATTTAACACAGTATCCGGAATTTAACCTAATTGGCCGAATTTTTCCGAACTTTTCGCACTAGTGGGTCCCACGTCCGATATACGTTCTTAATTTTTAAAAAACTCACTAATGCTAGAAAAATCATCTAAAAACTTTAGTTGCTCATAAAATCCACCCAGATAATATTTCTAAGCCAGAAGTGCAAAAATTATGCAATTAAAGGAACTAAAACCCTAGGAAAATATTAAAGTTTTTACGGGTTCTCACACTCTTTTTTTTCGGGGCGTCACAAAACCACAACGTGGGATGAGCTACACAGCCCAGTGAGGTTCCAAGACGCTCTAACAGTTCAAATAGGTCAGGTAAGTTGTGCATATCATATGCATGATTCGGGGTTACACAATGGCATGTTACCATGAGGTGATAATCATTACACGGATAATTGCTACTTTGAAAACACATGTAGAACTAGTACTTTTGGAATGAATGGCCATATAAATATATTTTCATAAATTTTCAGTCAAACAAATAGTGGCTCGTCCGACTAGAAGAACATTACAAGGATTGCTTCATCTCAGAGGTTAATGCTCATGAGGAGTCTTACCCGAGAATGCCAACTAGGAGAGCAATAATATTATTAATAGTAAAGCAAGCACGTAAGGATACGGTGTTCCAGTGGAACTTTGTCGGTCATCTGCACCTTATAACTCCCGGATCCCCACGGTTGACTGGCCATCACCTTATCCCTCCAGTGGTAGTACTCGAGTATACCGAAACGGTTGTCCAGGGTTCTAACCTACCCGACCGAGCCCAGTCCTGGCTCGAGTAGGTCAGTAACCGAGGCAGGGCCCAAGTTCAGCTTATAGCTTACAACATGCACAGGTAACCAAGTAATTCGACAAAAAGTAAAATTCATCATTTGAATAGGTCGAGTGAGGTAAAAGTATACACTCGCCTAACAATGATGGAAAACTTCATATAACATGTGATTCCTGATAATCAAGTAATCAATTGGATACTTAGCACGTAAGCACGTAAGCAATACAAGTTGATTTCATGGAAGCATGTAATTCATGGATATCGAATAATCATATAGATTAGAAATCATGTGAACAAATAGTCAAGTAATCAGGTAGTCATGTGGGTTGGTAAACGGTTCACGGTTAACGGTTAACGGTTGACGGTTAACGGTGGAGTATTGACGGTTACTTGACAGGTATTTGCCATATTAATAGGCCATCATCGGCCGCTATCCCTTTTTAATCATGTGAGAGTCGAGGAGATTCACTCCAGTGACGTTACTACATTTAGATTCACGAGAAAATGTTTCACGCAATTCACCACTCGAACGGCTAGTGTGATAAAGTACACACTGCGCACTTCGATGGATCGGAAATCATTTACCAAATTGTCACATAACGAGTCACAAGAGCACTTGAACCAAATAAGCATAAAACAAGCAGGCCAAGCACATATTGAGTTTACACGGTCATTTGATAGGGTTAATCATTTAACCAATTCATGTCGATATGCAATGCAAGTATATATTTCTTAAATAGGCACGAGTATGGTAAAACACTTAACGATCATGAAATGAGCATGTCCTAGACTTACTCAATTACGTATTCTTATATGGAACACTCACCTAGCAACAAGGGCAATAGGTTCAATTTGAAGTTCAAGCGTCCTCTGTCGGATCCACTTAAAGGTCCTCGTGTGCGCCTGAACGAATAATAATAGTCTATCATTTACAATCCCTACTATTGCTGAAAATCGTGTCATAGTACAAACTTAGGAAAAATCTCGTGAACAAGTCTTAATTATCCTAAATCTAGATTCTCAAGCGGGGTTTCAAGGTACAAGAGAAATTAAGTCTACATCATGAAATTCAAGGATAAGACATTTGAATATTATCGAAGGAATAAGGAGTACTTGAAAAACTCCATTTCCTTGGAATTCGGAAAATTTCAGTTTTGATGCAATACTTTGAAAAATCGTAGCTCACCTTTTACATGTCAAAGATTGGAAAACTTGGTACCGTTGGAAACTTCCTTCAAAATGCTAAAAGTTCCTAGAATACACTTTTTCATGATTATAAATGGAAGATAGTCAAAATGGGCTCAAAGTTACTGTTTTGGTTCATAAGGCAGATTTAAGTTGGTTTTTCGCCAACTTTGGAAATTCGGCAAAATTCACTTGTTTGGAAATAGCTTTTGAAATTTACAACTCTATTATTGTTGTAATTCAAGAGTATAACAAAACAAACGGAATGAGGAACGGAGTTTTGAGCACGAAGATACGGTAGCTCAAAGTTACTAAAATTTTCTTGTTAAACAAGGGTTTTCCAAAATCAAGTCTCGAACTTTGGTAATTTATTTGACCCATGAATCGGTCTTGGAATAACACCATAATTAGCAGTATAATACTACCATATAAGGGTTGTCCCTCTACCAAATTTTGTAGAAAAATATGCACGGGAAGTTGGTGAACTAATTCACCAAAGTTTCAAAGTTTCCAAGGCAATTTGCCTTGTGAGCTTCGTTTTGCCGTTTTCAAAACGTTCAACCCAAAGGTTACCTCAACCATGGTCCATTTACATAGAAAAGGTTTAAGGGTCATCCCAGAACAACATTTGTGGTGATTAACACGAAGAGATTCAATTTGCAAATCTACACCGAGCCTTGCATCAAATCTGTCCTCAAAATGAGGGTTTTCAAGAACAGGGCAGGCTCCCTATTTTGATCACAACTCACTCAATATCGCTCAGAATTGAGCATGGTTTATAGTGTTGGAAAATAAATTCATAGGGCTAAAATTTTACAGAAGAAATCATTTTAAGATTCAGCATGTAACTGGCTCGAAATTAAGCCTAAAGTTGCAGCATCATCAAGTCGTTCCAGCAGGACAGAGAAACGAGGCAGCCTTCTTAAAAAACGATTGGTTTAGCTCACACACTTGGAACCAAAATGTGTATTTTATACTGTTGGAAAGGTGTGGATGTCTAGTTTCGAATGCCACCAACGGCACTCGATTTCGACGTCGGAGGACAGAGTTATACGAGAACAGTTTTCCAGTTTGACTGGTTTCACAAAGAAATTCATTTGCCCAACCAAATCTCAATATTTTCCAATGAAAATTTTTACACAACTAAAACAACATATAAACATCATAGTCATGCCATTAGATCATCAAAAATTGGCCTTAAGATAACCGAACAAGGCAGGGGCAAAAATCAGAATTTCTATCCCATGAGTTCCTTGAAGTTTCTACTAATTATACACCATTAATCCACCATTTCAAACACTAATCCAACATTATAATTATCATCAACCACAAAATCAGCAGCAACCCAAGAGTGGGAGTTCAAAGAGCCCACTTTCCAATTTTTCCAAGAATTTAAAGCTGCCCAAATGCAATTACTACCTGAAACATGTAAGATGATCTTCATAAAGCAAGATTTAAGTGTTGGATTAACATCTACTTGATTAGATGATGAAGCCAGAAATTTCGGTCATTAGATGCTCAAGACAACCGTGGATAGCAACCCTCTTTCCTAGCATAATTCTCACAAAGAAAATTCTAATAACAAGCTACAATTCCAGCTCTGCTCTCTCGGCCATCACACAGTTTTTTTTTCCCAGCTTTTAGTCAGTCCTAAACAGAATTTTCCTTCGGTTAAAACCTTGTATTTGGCACTTAAATCTCACATGCACAACTACTGAACTGATTAGCTAGCATTTCCAGTCCAAATTCAGTTCGGTTATTACCAAGAATTCGTCAATCAACCAGCAATTTGTTCAGCTTCTCTCGGATGAGCTTGCATGCAAGCCGATTTTGTTTCATCTCTTCTTTTCTAGCTTAATCTGAGCTAACTAACTTCATGCAAGACTTAATCACCCAGTTCTTAGTTAGTTAATAACATTTAAAAGCTCAGATTACTCCAAGAAACAAGATTAACGCTGCATTATCCAAATCAGTTCTCGGCCAACTCATTTCTTTTGCAAAACAGATTTTCTCAGGTTGTAATTTCATGATCCAGTCACACCATCCAACATGCAGACTCTTAATCTCTATCATCTACCATTAATTAGCTTAAATTTGGTTCAGAAATTACCTCAGTAACAACTCAGCTCACACACAAAAAAAATCTGAAAATTTTTCTTTCCTTCCTCTCGGCTTCACGCACCGGTTTGGTTCGCGGTTGGTGTTGCAGCTGCGGTTGTTGAAGTGGGTGGATGATCGCAGTTGGTTGAGGGTGAAGGGTGCAGAAATGGGAGGAACTCACGCAGTGTCTTCCTTTCCGTTGCTCTAGCTCGCGGTCTGGACAGAAGGGAGAAGAAGAAAGATTGCAGCTCGCTGTTTTCTTTCCTCTCGCGGTGCTTACCAGGTAAGTCTCTCTCTCTCTCTTTTGGTCTTGGTCCGAAGCTAAATAGAATGTGGAGTGGAACTGGAATGTTGTTTGTGGTTTGGGGTGCGAAGGGAAATGGCTTGCGGGTAGAAGAGGTTGAGTGTGCAAGAGAGTTGAGTGTGAGAATGGAGAAAAGGGTATTGGCCGAATGAGAGGTGAGTGATCATGATGCTGTCCGGAAATGGTTTTAGGATTGCATGGTGATTTTGTGATATTGTGAAGGGTAGTTTAGACATTTCACATCGCCCTACTAATCCTCACTTAAATCCTTAATTTTAACTTAACACCAAAAATTTATTCCGGATATAAATTAAGCTCCTAATCTTATTTCTATCTCCTTAACCTCACAAATTCTTACACATTCAAATTTTTAGGAAATTGGTTAAACGAGTAACGTAGCACTAAAATATGTTTAGTTAATCTATGAATTGGTATGTAATAATTTCCAACGGCGGAAAGGGAGATAATACGTGCGTGGTAAATTTTGAAATGAAGGAGGGCTAGTTTAGTCTTTTAGCATCTTATTCGACCTTCCACTTAAGTCCCCATTTGTATGCTAATTCCAAAATTTTACTTCAAATGCAATTTGTTAGCCTACTAGTATTTTAATCTCGCTAAAGTTCAATTATCGAGATTTTAACGTCCTAAATCTAATTGTAAAGGGTTTCCATTGACACTTAATATTATTAACACTTAAAGTTGGCTATCAAAATTCAAAGAATTAATATTAAGGAAATAAAATAGTTTGCATCCAGAAATATTAGTCTAACTTGGCGAGAATCAAATAGCTCAATATTTTGCACAATTAAATTATTTGTAACGTAAAACTATTTTTACGTACTTATTTAAGAATAAGTGAAAGTAATGCTAGAATTTATTAGAGAATTAAAATTTGAAATGAAATATGAAATATGTATTGATATATATCTATTAATTTCAAGGTTCTCACATCCTCCTAGGTATCTCCATATACTTGATTTACAAGAGATTAATTAAATGTTTAATTTCCTTGATTGTATGGTATATGAAATATTTTTTTTTTTTTTTATATACATATATTTTTTTATAACACAAGAAAATAAAATAAATTCAGAATATATGTAATTCCTCGAATCGATTGTTAACTGCAGTCACGTATTTACTATTTTCACTTAACGAGCCTTCAGAAATTAAATTTCGAAACGAATCGTTTTAAAAATATAACTAAGCTATGGATATATTTAATTAAACCTAAAAATGTTAGAAAATAATAATCGGAGAGATCGGGTGAGTAAATACTTATTTGAGCCAGTAAAATAAATAAAGTAAGCAAAATTTTCTGGTTCTCACAATTGCCGCCTTCGTGAATGGGTTCAGGGTAGAGGAGCTCTTCTACAAGCTGGCCGAGAAGCCACCTAAAAATCTAGAGGAGCTCCTGACCAGGGCGCACGCGGCCGCTAATGCGGAGGAGGCAGGCCGTTTGAAGAAAGAGTCAGATCGGGAGCTCGGAGATCGGAAGGGACGGACAAACCCCCTAGAGGGCAAGGATGTTCCGGCCAAGAAAAACGTCTTTGACCGGCTCTCGAGGGAGAAAGCCCCTGCTCCGCCGCCACTCCCGGAGAAAGGCTACACCCCCCTGACACGGCCTAGAGCCCAGATCTTGGCTGTTATGGAGGCGGAAGGGCTGGGAGATCTGTGACGGCCCCACCTCCCCCTAAGGCGAACCAGAGGGTTCGGCGGGCCGCCTGCCCAGCTCTCGCCGGGACTCAGTCGATCACTACAATCCTCAAATGAATTACAATATAAATCTCAAATATACATCACATGGTCCACAAACATACATCCAAGTCTCCAATAATTACATGTCACAAATGCAGCGGAAACTAATTCCCAACTATACATCAAATGATTCCAAATTCAAAACTGTACAAGATATAGGCCATCCATTCACGTGAATAAGCACAACAAGTCCTACCTTCGCCTTGAGCCCTGTGGAGGGGAATAAAATATTTTTGGGGTGAGCTAAAAGCCCAGTGAGTAACCAGTAAAATCAGTAATCAAATAGTTTTCACAAAAATTCATTTCATTGATGTCATGGTTCAGAAATCAGATGTACGTATTTTTGCTCTCGTGAGCCAGTGAAATCATTGTAATGTTTTAGAAGTTCAATAAGTAACCGGGGGTAAAAATGTAATTTTGTTACAGGTCAACATTTGCACAGTGAGAGTAAAACAAAAGCAGAAAATGACACCACATGGTAATTCCACAAAGCTCAATGAGCTAAAATCTCAATAAGGTTCCGAACATGAAATTTCATAACAAAGCCAACACATTAACCATCAATAATCAATAATTCAAGAAACAATTACAATGGAAAGCGATAGTAACATATTCATTAAAAGGATACCGCTCACATGGAGCTATTCATTTGTTCGTTCCCCTGACATTTCCCCTTATTCCTCCAATTATTTGAAAATTTCATTTTTATAAATAAACCCTCGTTCATCTTTTTATTCGTTCATCCCCTTTTCCGGACGTTGACCGGACTCCACCCATCCGACGTTGGCCGGACTCCACCCATCCGGACGTAGCCGGACTACAAGGTAATACTCGAGTATACCAAATTCACCCAGGGTCACCATATCGCCCGACCGAGTCCGCTTCTGGCTCGAGTCGATCGGTAACGAAGGGCAGTGGCCAGTTCAGCCAAAAGGCTTACATCATGCGCAACTAGCATTTAATCATTAATCATTGAAAATTCATATTTATTTAGGTCGAGTACGATAAAGTACACACTCGCCTAGAAAACTCGTTTTAACAATCATCGAAAGTACTTAACACATTTTCAATCAATAATGACAAGCCAATAAGTCAAGAATTACAGCAACCAAGGGACACTCATATGCAAGTACGCATGATATGCAAGAAAACAGTTCAAAAGTAACTTTTGGAAACAGTTTAAAAGTAAATAATGCAGGAAACGGTTCATAAAGAACTTCAGAAATAGTTTGAGGTCACTCACCTCAATGGCTCAGAAATCATCCATCATGTATCATTGCCTTGCTCAAACCCAAGTCTTAGATCACAAACTCAATGCAAACAAATCCTTTAAAAGTTCGGACAGCACTTCCCCTATATTTGCTAACTTTTCCAGCCATCATGGCTTCATTATTTCCTCAGCCAGTCCCAAAGGTACACACACAACAACAAGTTCATCCATAGCCATTCAGCAAGCTCCAAGTAATACTAGTACAAGTCAAGCTAGGGGGAAAAAAATCCGGAAATGAAACTTAAGCTTAAAACCAGAAAAATAGTTTTGACGTCATTTTGCGGTAATGGTACCAAAGGCACTACAATTATCGGATGAAGGTGCAAGACCCACCGTTTTGAAGCACAGAGACAGGGCTACAATATTACAGAAGGTCACTCAACCCAGTTTTGAGTGTAACAAGGTCAAAAATGCAAGAAACAACACCAGAACCGGAAAAACAGATTCACAGAACGCATTCTAGCGGAAACATCATAAATCAGGCTATCCAAGTCCAAATCCAGA
Source organism: Coffea arabica (assembly GCF_036785885.1). Classification (NCBI taxonomy): domain Eukaryota; kingdom Viridiplantae; phylum Streptophyta; class Magnoliopsida; order Gentianales; family Rubiaceae; genus Coffea; species Coffea arabica. The sequence goes on along the minus strand of NC_092316.1, from coordinate 29,315,075 downwards.
AATTCCAAAACCAGCTGCAAGCTAAGAAACAGGGCTAAATTTCATCAGAAGGCCTCAACAACCAATTCGGAAGCAATTCCAGCCAAAACAACCAATTACAGGCGCAATTCTAGCATTCGGGTAAAACCAGGACAGCAATAGTAATTTCGACTTTTCTCATTCTACACTACTCCGATTGACCTGAAATTTTGTAGGCACCTCTAAAATGTAATTTCCTACAACTTTCATGTTTTAAGCCAAGGCCAATTCGGCCTCTAACATGGTGCAATAAATATTCGAACAGAATGCTCCCTCAAGAACCCTAATTTTCTGAAATTTCTTCCAAAACAGAAATTGATTGCAATTGACCACTTTTTCCACCTCATAGAGTCCTTAAACATCATTTCCAATCATCATATATCACCACACAACCATGTTCATATTAAAACAGAAAAATCCCCAATAATTATAAAACTTCACCAATTCAACCAAAATCAAGATATAATCCATCAAACCATCTCTTTAACTCACATAAGCCACTAATTAAACATGATTGAGAAGAAAAGAGAAGTTCCTTAGCTACTCACCTTACCAACTCAAGAAAGGAAGCAACTTAGCACCTTGGTCTTCCAAACCACTTCACAACCAACCTTAATACCACTAAACTAAGAGGTTTTATGGAGGAAATCCAAGTTTAATCGGTTAAATTGTTTGATTGGAGCAAGAAATGAAGAAGTAAGATGAAAGCTTTCCTTTCTTTTCTCCTTGTGAAGCTCAGCCAAGATGATGAAGAATGAAGGTAATTTTGGATCAATTTGGTACTTATTTGGTAAAGGTAGTAAGATAGTCAAATGTCAAAGTCCAACCTTCAATAACAAGGTGACACTTGTCACCCTTTAAGCTTGAGATTATCTTCTTGTCTCTCCAAGACAAATATCTTAACACCTTGTAAAATAATATCACTTAATACAAAATTCCAACAAGTTGTCAAAAATATAATGCATTTACCGCACTTGCGGGTCCCACGTTCAAAATACGCTCTTAATTTTCTAAAAACTCTCCAATACTAGGAAAATCATTTTAAAACTATTTTTGCTCATAAACTTTATCTGGGGAATTTTTCTAATCAAGAAAATGTAGAAAAACGGGCGATTAAAAAAATAAACCCTAGAAAATTACAAAATTTCCGGGTTCTCAAACTCATTTTTTTTTCGGGGCGTCACAAGATCGGCCGCCCAAGATGGGGACACCTCGGAACAAAAGGAACCAGGACCGGTACTGCGCCTTTCACCGCGACGTGGGACACAACACGGAGGGATGCTGGGCCCTGTGGAAGGAGGTCGAAAATCTGATCCAACGCGGTTTCCTGGGACGGTTCGTGCGGCACAGTCATTCCGGCCAGGAGCCCGGACGCACCTACCGCGGAGATCGGGGTGAAGGCCAGCGGCGCGATCGCGCTGAGCGGCGTGACAAGCGTCGGGGTCCCTCCCCCGACCAGAACGCCCAGAACCTGGCTGGAGTGATAAACACCATCGCCGGAGGCCCCATCGGGGGGGACAGTCACACAGCTCGGAAGAACAGGCGACCTCCCCCCGAGGAGGATGACTCCCTGAAGCGGCTGCGCATGGACAAGGAGATCACTTTCGGACCAAGGGATGCAGTTCCCCTAGCGTCCGGGAACCATGAAGCCATCGTGATAGACATTGTCACCAACAACTACCGGGTGAAAAAGGTGTATGTCGACCAAGGGAGCGCGGTTGACATTATGTTATATCGGGTGTTCAAGGAGCTTGGCTTGGAGGACGGGCAGTTGACCCTAGTTTGGACACCACTGATGGGCTTCATCGGGCCCCCCTTCAACCCGGAGGGAATGATCACCCTGATGGTCACGATAGAGCAGGCTCCAAAATGTCGGACCATCCCTGTCAACTTCGTCGTGGTGAAGCAACATTCTCCGTACAATGTGTTCCTGGGTCGGCCTGCCTTGAACGCTCTCCGAGCTATCCCCTCAACGCTCCACCTCAGCGTCAAATTCCCCACTCTGGGAGGAATAGCCTGTAGACACCAAATTTTTGGTGTTTTATTATTTATTTATTTACTATTCGTTTTTTATTTGTTCTATTTTTATTTGTCACAATTAGTTTTATTTACTTTTAGTTTTAGTTATTTTAGCCATTTTAGCGTAGAATTTCTCAAAGGGAAAAGAAAAGTGTTCAAAAAAATATGTTTTAGTTGTTTTGGATTTAGTTTCATTATTTAAAAATGAAAAGAAAAAATGAAAAATTGAAAAATAGAAAAAAAAAGGAAAAAGAAGAAAAGAAAAAGAGGAAAATCTTAGCTTTTTATTTCATCTTTTGGTTATTAATTTTGTACATTTTATTTAAGTTTAAGTTTGTTTGAATTATTATTATTGTTATTGTGATTTAAGTTTAAGTTTGTTTAAAAAAAAAAAAAAAGAAAGGTGTCACATGCATGCTGCATTTTTTTTGCAGCTTTGCAAGGAAGGACTAGGCGGCTCCTTGGTTGCAAATATAGCAGGAACGGCTGGGTTTAGGTTTTGTTTTGGCTCCCATATAAATAGAAAAAGAAGGGCAGCCGCAAGGGAGAGTTTTGGGGGAGAGAGAGAGGTTAGCAGCCGCAAAGGTGGAGGAACGGTAGAAAACCAGAAAAGCTACGGAGAAAGCTTGAGGGAGAGGATAAGGAAGTGACGGCTGCAAACCTGCTTAAAGAGTAAAACGAAAACAGAAACCAAGGAGGCTGAGATAGATAGAGAGGGACAGCCGAAAATCTGAAAAGGAAAAGCTGCGGCAAGGAAGAGTCTTATGAGAGATGGGGTTGACGGGCTTGAGGAGAAAAATGGAGAGAGTAAGGCACAAAGAAGGGTGACGGCTGAGGGAGACAACTGCGAGGGTAGATGAGAAAAATCAGAAGGGAGGAAGACTTAGAAGGAGAGAGATGACGGCGGAAAATCTAAAAGGGAGGAGAGCATACGGCTATGGTAGGGATAGAGTCTGAGAAAGAGTAGAGCCGGGAGCATATAGAGAGAAAAAGATTGACGGCTGAAAATCTTAGAGGGAAGAGGTTTTTGTAACAACGGCAAAAGAGAGCGATCAAGAGAGAGGCTTGGGACGGCTGGAAAATCAGAAGACTGGCGGCTGAAGGAAACGGAGCAGCGAACTTCGGGCAGTGGTAGAGAAAGGAGCTGGACATTCCGTCGTATCAGCTTCGAGTTGGACATCTATCCTCCAATCTCTGGTGGTTGTTCAACCTTGTAAGCGACCAGGCTTAAAGGTAATCCCTTTTTGCCTTATCTCTTTCAAACAAATCCAGATTTGTTTCAAGCATGTAAAAAAGTGTTGCTGCGTTTTCTTCATCGTTATTTTTTCCTCTTTTCTTCCCGAAAACAAACAGCCTATCGGTTGGAATTTGTTGCATGATGTGTGTCTGAGGTTTGTCCTTGAAAACAAAGTCTGATGTTAATTAGGAAGTATAGCTTGTTTTCGAATGAGATGTGTTGTCTTATTCTTAGAACAGACATTTGAAATCATAAATTCCTGTTCTTGTGCGCCGTTGGTCTTCCATGGTCTAGATTAGTTATATTTTTATGTTCAATTGCTTCGATGAGTTTTGATGACCGTGTTTGAATGTTAAGGGATTGTATCATGGGTTGTTATTTCAATCTTTGGCCAGCACTGGAATGATGAAAAATTGCAGAAAATAATATGAAGTTCCGGCAAAGCTTATATCATGTTGTGTGTCAGGTCTGACCAAACTAGCATTGTTAGGAGTTCATTTTTTATTCAAGTTGAAGTGGCATGTTTTTGGTCTGCGATCTTGACTCTTTTATCAATCTCATCAGGGTGATTTAATGCTGTGTGTAAATTACTTGCTCATGAAAAATGGATAGTGCTGATAAGAGACCGACAAAGTTGCAGCAGTTTTTGTTCTTCAAATGCTAGCATGTTTTCTAGCTCATCTTGTCGCGTTTTGTGTCCTAAAGCCTGTTTGATTGTTTCTCTAGTTTTGTTGTAAATCTCTGCGCTTAGTGTTTGAATGAGTGAAGATAATCATGAGTCTTTAGGCATGGATGTTTGTCTCAGTCGAATGAGTAAAAGTTGGGGAAACAAAAGGCAACGTAATTCATTTCAATGTTGCAGAAACTAGCTGCATTTTTCCGTGTCTTTCATGTTTTGTTCCTGTTGCTTGGGTTCTCAATGGCTGCTTCACGTTCGGATCTTCCTTGCTTGTTGATGAGTTGGTTATTAATGGATCTTAATTGATGAGCTTGTTGTTTTGGTTTGAGGATTAATATAAAAATCTGGCCGCCAAAGGATTGCCGAATGCTCAAAGCAACGGAAGTTGCAGAAACTAGAATGCATGATGGCTTTTGCATGAAAGTTTTCTTGATTTTGCATCATTTCGTTCTGTGTTTTATTGATTTGAATGTCAAAGTTGTGTGTTGTGTTCAAAGTTTGGACATTGGTTTAAGAGAGTTTGATCAAAGTTTGTGTTAGTTTCTGAAATCTATAGTCAAAGATGAAAATGCAGCATCCATTCATTTCGTTGTAGAAAGCTTCAGCTACAGAAATTGTTCTACTACGTAAGTTTGCATGTAAACAAAAGATGAAAAATTGCCCTTTAACCCCTAAAGTTTTCCCTTATGCCACTATGACCCAACCAATTGAATAATGTCCTCAATTTGGTCCTTGGCAGCTTTAGTTTTTGCAATTTCATTGTTTGTTTTGCTTCAATTAACTACCATGTTTTGTCAATTGCACTTAAGCCATGACTTTAGAGGTTTTACGATCAAATGAGCTTTGTTTTGCACATTTTCTTTAATTTTCCCAAATAAATTGGTACCTTGACCATTTCTTTTATTTTGGAGGATAAATAAGTGACTTCACCCCGTTAGAGCTCCAACTCAAGGGAGGTATAACTTCTTTTATTTTCTTTTGTCTCTCCTATGTGATCCAACGTGTTACGTGAAAATTGCATGTCTACTTGCTTCCCTTATTTTTCTTTAATTCCTTTCATTTATTTCATTTTACTTTTGCTTTTTATTTAAGTTATTTTTTATGGGGTATGTGTACACCTCTTGGCTTGTAATAGATAGGGCTTGGAGAGCACTTGATGAAGACCTATTGAAGACGTGTGCCTAGCTAGCAAATGTAATAGGTTCATTAGCTTGATTGCTTGCTTTTGTTGCTATGTGTTAATTTGCTTTATTAGGCTCTTGCATCTAGTCGAGCATGTTAAGTGTTATGTGCTATGTGTTTATGAGTGTCTGGCATGTCTACTCGCTTTCCATAGCCATGAATGAATGTGATGGATGAATGTACGTTTCCACTAGTCCAACGCTAGTAAGAATTCATAGAATGGGCTAGTCCAACGCTAGACCCTTAGGGATTTCTCTCGTGAGTCCATACTTGCATGTTTCACTTCATTTCATGCATTTTTCTTAGTTTTTAGCATTTGGCATGTTCCTCCGATCCTTTCCCCTTCATTTTCGGTTTTTGCATCTCATGCTAGTGATAGGGTACATTTTCTTGAGAGTCCCCTTTCGATAAGGGAAACGAGTGAGTGTGGCTAATCAATAGCCTTAGCACGCTAGTTCTCCTTTCTAATCAAAGGGAAAATTGAAGTCACAAAGTTAGGACTCCCGTTCCCGTCTTGATGCATTCCTCTAGGGTTCATGCATTTCATTTATTCACTATCCTATACACTTCTACTTTATATTCTATCCCTTTTTCCACATTCTCACTTCACACTGCTTTTGGACGTTTTCACTTAACTACTCACACTTCATACCATATCACTCGCACACATGCACTTTATGTTATTTTCACATCATCATTCTTTACTCACCTTACCTTGTAAATACATTTGCACACCTCCACTTACATCCTATTATTTTTATTACTTTTCTCACTTCACACAAACTCACATTTTCACATGGCATGCATTCCACTCATTTTTACGTCATTTAGGATTATGTGTGACCTCTCCAAAGGACCATTATTGGGCTTCACAATTAATGTGATTGGCACCACTCAACCTTTGAAGAGAAATTTCCCCCATGTCCCCCTAGGTCTAGGTTTTAGCATTCATATAGTCATATCCAACGCGCGATACATACCTTGGGTAGAAAAAAAAATTAGGAAAAGTTGGGACTAAGTCACGCAACTAGCTTTGGCTAGGGTAAGGGAGTGCCTTAGGCGTTGCCTTTGCCTTCTCCCTTATCAAATGTGACCCCCGATCCCTTTCTTTGGTTACGAAGACCTAAAAGTTCTTAAAAAAGGTTTATTTACTTTTTTCATTCAAAAAATCATTTTTTGGGTGACTTGGTACACCCTAACTCTATACCAAGTGGCGACTCCATTTTTCATACAAAAAACCCTTTTGAACTTTATTTGACCAAACCGTCGCATTTCACAATCCTACGGTCTTTTCTTTTCACTTTCACACACGTTCACACACACTACACACACTACTTACACACACACACCACATTTCAAAAAGTGGGGCGCGACAACTTGGCGACTCCACTGGGGACTTCCTAAGTGGGTCCAAGCATTTGATTTAGTCATTCTTTTCCTTTTTCTACCCTTTTTATGCATGGCATGTGGATATTAGGGTTGCATCTTTCATTTTTGGGACCCTTTGTCTCACATATGCATCAAACTACCTCCTCGCTCACGAATGTATGATTGGTTGTTTGGATGTATGTTTTACTTACTTATCTCGCGCTTGCATTGCATTTGGGGGGGTGTGTCACCCTAGAGCCTCGCGTGGGTTCTCAACCCTTTCCCTCAAAATAGGGAACACTTCATACGTGCACGTTTACTTATTGTTATCCCATTTTATTTTTATTTTTTGTGGGCTCTTTCCCACACCGCCTTGTAGGACTAGGAATGGTTTCTCTAGGTATGTGGATGGTGTGCGTTGCGCCCATAGCAATACCTAGGGGACCGCTCGAGCCACCGACCGAGGGTCTTGGGATTGATGACCCATTCCCTTAGGTCTGAAGGCTTGGAGATCTTTTAAGCCTTATCGAGTCTAGTCGCATTAGTGAACCCCAGCCTCATGCATCCATATTAGCGTTTTCCTAGGTTAGAGTCAGCCTCACCCTCTTTTAAGCACATTAGGCACGAGGGAAGGGGTTCCACCCCTTTTACTTGTTTTTATTATATTTCCTTTCTTATTTGCTCCCAATATGTTATGTGTACTATCAATTGTACTAACCATTTCGTTGTTTTCTTGGCTTGCAATCATGTGCCTTAGCAATAAGAGGCCTCTTCGGCATTCTTTTAGTGACCTACCCACTAGATAACTCACATGTTTAAATTTCAGTCATTACACTTATTTTTCAACAAGTACATTTCATTTTTAGACCTTTTTCCCCTCGATGCATTATTTATGTCCCTTAGGTCATATTTGTCACATATTTACATCGCTTTAATAAACTGGCATCATGCATTAAACCCTAGAAAGGGAATGCCATTTAGGGGATCCCGTGTCAGGAATAAATCACCTTGTGTCTCGGATATTTAATCCAAAGAGACTTGCACGTTTACATTTTGTACCATCCAAAGGGGTAGTGCACAAGGTAAGGTAGGATCCGATCGTCTTCATAAGAGCGATTTTTGGAATATGAGCGTCTAATAATCACTTTTTGGCCATTTTATCAAAGTTGGTAAAAACCCCTTGCAAAAAGGACATTAATTGGAACATTCACCAATATTTCCTCACTGATGAGACGATAAATAAACTGAGGCCAAAATTTGATTTTAGAAGGCTCATAGACTAATGCATCAAGCCATTCAGTCCATTGGATCATTTGATTCCTCAATTTCATCCAGTCCATTTTATCAATTTGTTCATTTTTAGGGCAACCTAGTCGATTTTTGAATTCATTTGACTAGTTTATCCATTTTAGGGTAATCTAGTCGATTTTTGAATAAAACACCAATTTCATTCAATTCATTTGATTAGTTAGGGCAATTTTGTCGATTTTTGATAAATCATCAATTTCGTCCGATTCATTTGACCAATTTACCCTTTTAGGGCGATCTGGTCGATTTTGAATAAACTTCTCAATTTCATTCAATTCATTTGATCAAGTTCCTTTTTAGGATGATTCGGTCAATTTTGAGTAAGTTATTAAACTTCACTCAATTCATTCGACCTGTTTCCCTTTTTTAGGGTAATCTGGTCGATTTCAAATAAATGGTTAATTTCATTCAACCCATTTGACCAATTAGGGTCTCAATGTCGAATTCCAAATTGGGAAACCTAGTCGATTTTGAGAAAACCATTCATTGCATCCGGCCATCTGATCGGTTGGGGTTTTGACCCGTGCTTCACTAAGAAATTTTGTCAACGAATTCCAATCTCTTCGATAGGAAGTTTGTCAAGGTCAAACCCGTGCGTTTTTGCAAATTCTTGTATCAATCAAAAGTGATCAATCCATTCGGACGTCGACCTCCTTTTGACAAGTGTCTCTCGTCAATCCAATTGACCAAATTTTCAAAATTATTTTTCACTCAATGAGTTGATCAGATCCATCAGGTATGGTATAGTGCCTATCTCAGAGGATTGCATTTTCATGCTAGACCTACCCTTGGCACAAAAAGGGTTCCCCCATAGGACATGCATACCGATTTTATGTTCTTACTTACTAACTCATGGTTTTTCTTTCTTTTGTTTTCCCCCCTCCCTTGCATTCATAAAAGTGTTTCAATAAGGCGAAAATATTTTTCTATATCTGATGACAATTCTGATCTAATAAAGTGTCAAGATTACAAGTATTATTTGATTTTTGGGCAAATCCTACAATGAAAACATAAATGATTTATCTGGAAGCTCTACGCTAAAGCCTTTAAGAGATTTTGTAATTGTTTTTCAAAGGAAAACTCTGTTTGTTTGATTTGTTAATACATTTTGTTTCAAAAGAAAAGGAGACGACAGTGTGTATGTGGAGCTCTTTAGAAGTTTCTCTCTCCTCATTTGTATCGTAATTGAATGAAAATTTTTGTTTCAAACTTTTTCAGCAATAAAATTTTTGGACAATTATTGTTTTGTGTATATTTATGTACATTTCATTCTTTATTCTTACTCATTGGAGATTCCATGATGAATTTTGAGAAATAAGACCAAATTAAGATTTTTCAACCTCTAGCTCGAATTTCACAAGTGTATACTTTCTAAAATCCCCATGTACATCAGATTGGTGATCCAAGCTATACAATAAGAGTGCTCAGGAAAAAGGGTAAAAGCGATCACTCAGAAGGCCCATGAGATACCTTTCTCCTTCACTTAACCCCAGAGTAAAATCAGTCACATTGATTGATAAATTGCAAATTGGGGCCATCTTTGCTTGAAAATGTCCATTGTGTTTAACCGATTCAACTCACATCTAAGTGAAAGCAAAAATGTGCATTATTCTTGTTTGTTTTGAAAATTTGGAATGATACTTCAAGCATTCTTTTCTCTACCTATACACATTTTATCATTTGCTCTCCCATTTGAGCCTTTGAAAGAATAATTTCATTTCAAACAAGAGCCCTAATGATCACTACCCTTCATTGGAAAATTTTCAAATATCAAAAAGGGGAATGGATTTTCAATGACTGTTTCGTTACTTTGGTTGTCATGAGGTGTAAGAATAATACTTTGGCCATCGTTTCTACAACCTAAACACTATTTATCCCTTGCATCCTCATTTGAGCCAAAAGAAATTGGTAGGTTCTTTTTGAGTGCACATATGATCGCACCCCACATTGGGGAAGGAGATTGGGAAATTTTGAAAAAGAAAAAGGGGAAAGGGAACCGCAGATTGGGAAAATTTGATTCCACTTGGGTTCTAATTTTGAAAAAAAGAAAAGGAAGAGATTTGTCCGCACGGACCGCCTATGTTTCACAAATATGGATGAACAAGGGTCTTCCTTAGTCAGTAATTCAGATACATGCAAAAAATTTCGCATTAACGAAAGTTTCCTTGCAGAGTTATTGTAAGGGACGGAACAAAAGTCAGGCCCTCTTCTTTTCCGATCAAGCATTCTATCCCTAGTTATCCCTTTTTGAGCCTTCAGAATAAAATATTCGTTTGGCAACCCCTGAGAATCGCAAACCCCACACTGGGGTAAGTTTGAGTTGGAAAAGGAAAATTTCAAGAAGTGAAAAAATGAAAGGCCACAAAATCAAAAACAAAAGAAGAAAAGAGGACCTCAGTTCAAAAAAATAACTGAGGCAAATTTTGTGAAATTTCAAAAGAATGGCAGAAGGCCGGAAAATGAAAAAAGAAAGAAAGAAAATGAAAGTGAAAAAGCCTCAATTGAGCATAAACTGGGGCAAAGTCTTGATTTAACCCTAAAATAGGGTTGGCACAACAATGCGATCTCAGATTACTTAAACCACTCTTGAAATCTGCCTTCAAGCCTTAACTTTTCTAAACACCCCACCTGACCCCCATTACAAAAGATGAAAGTCCTGACTTCTGTTCTTTGCAATGGCCCTGTCAAGAAAATTTCTGATGCCGGAAAATTTTAGCTGTATTTCTGAATTGCTTGGATATGGGGTTGACTCTACTCATCTTGTGAAAACCCACCAAATTGAGGGAAAGGGAAAAGAAGCAAAAGGCAAAGCAAGAAAAGTAAATGCAGGAAAAATTCAACGCTGAAGTCCCTGGTGAGTGATGAGAAAAATGCAAACAAAGTCTGAGATCTTTGAGTTCAAAATATGGGCAATTTTGAAAACTGCGATCTTCGGTGCAATGTCCTTGAAAGTTTTATTCTTTAACTATCGTTTTCAAGCTACATCACAAGCTAACAAGGTCCATCGTTGACTTATTCCTTCATGACAATCCAAAGTGGGGATTATGCTCGTAAGAAATCCATCAATCATTTGTGATCATGGAAGTATAACCAGTTTTCACAGGTTTAGCTATCGCTTCTACCCATGTTGTTGCAAGCCTATAAAGCTTATACGTTGACTAAGTTTTCTTAAGAAATAAGGGTGACAAACTCTTTGCTTTCACTAAGATGTGATATTGAATAGAGTACCTACAATTGGGCCACAAAATAAGACAAGTCTTGGCCTCCCATTTCCTTTAGTCACTTCCAAGTCAGAAATAATGCCCATTTGATTAGTCTTGAAAGATGGGCCAACCAGAAAGTGGTGACCTGTTATCCTAAGCACCGATGCTAAAAGTGAGGAAGAAATCTTCTTGAATTTGGTGTTATTCTAAGGGATTCACCATGAAATTTTTGCATGAGTTCAAACTCGACGTTAAGTGTCTTCACATTGTATATATGACTATTTTCTAAATTTTAGAATGATGTTTCTCTTTGTTCAAATAAATAGGAAATCATCTGAACAAATTTTTGCAATCAAGGGAGCCCAAACTGGGGCAAAAATTTTATTTGTGAGATTTCATGAAATAAGACCATACTGGGGTAAATTTTTTGTAATACATTTGAGATTTTTGTCCAAAAATCAAATAATAACATTTTTCGAATCAATCCCGCTGCTCTTTTCATGGAATTTAAGTGCATGTCATGCTTTGTTAAGCCCCCCTGTGCAGGTATTCATGGTTCAAAATGACGAAAAGCATCCAGTGAGGCGGAAGGCCGATACTGCAAAGAGAAGCAAGAAGAAGGAGGGAAAAATGGACCCGACACTGGGGCAATTATTTTGAAAAAATTCTCTCGGAAAAATCCGAAAGGAAGGAAAAAATCATTAGGAAAAAAATGAAGGAAAAAGAAAAAAAAAATCATCATCAGAAATGTCAAAAATCAAAAAGCTCAAGTTTAACTTCTTGGTTCTTGACAAATCAAATTCAATTTCTTGTTCACAAGATCACGTTGGGCCTGGATTTCGTGCCGCCAACTTCACAAGATCCCGTTGGGCCTAGATTTCGTGCCGCCAACTTCACAAGATCACGTTAGGCCTGGACTTCGTGCCGCCAACTTCACAACATCCCGTTGGGCCTGGATTTCGTGCCGCCAACATTTCATTGGGCAGGCTCGGGTTTAATCCCACTGACCAATTTATCACACTGGGGCAAATTATTTCGACAAGTCTCTCCCAGTCAGAAAAAATCAAAAAATCAAAAAATCAAAGTCAAAAATCAAATCAAATTCATCACGGCAGGCTCGGGTTTGATCCCACTGTCCGATTGTCAAAGCATTTTATTTTTATTGCTATTGGAGCTGGGTTTGTCCCGCCAGTAAGCATTTCATTTTCATTGCTATTGGAGCTGGGTTTCTCCCGCCAGTAAGCATTTTATTTTCATTGCTATTGGAGCTGGGTTTCTCCCGCCAGTAAGCATTTATTTTCATTGCTATTGGAGCAGGGTTTGTCCCGCCAGTAAGCATTTTATTTTCATTGCTATTGGAGCTGGGTTTGTCCCGCCAGTAAGCATTTCATTTACATTGCTATTGGAGCTGGATTTGTCCCGCCAGTAAGCATTTTATTCTCATTGCTATTGGAGTTGGGTTTGTCCCGCCAGTAAGCATTTTATTCTCACTGGAGCTGGATTTGTCCCGCCAGTAAGCATTTTATTTACCCCGCCGCTAGCCGTGGGTCAGTCCCACTAGCGTGCGTCCCATGATTTTCATTTTATTCGGGCCAGTCCCATGATTTTCGTTTAATTCGGGTCAGTCCCATGATTTTAAAGTTTATTCGGGTCAATCCCATGATTAAAAACTTGTTCGGTCAGTCCCATGATTTTCATTTAATTCGGGCCAGTCCCATGATTTTAAAACTTATTCGGGTCAGTCCCATGATTAAAAGTTTGTTCGGGTCAGTCCCATGATTTTCATTTTATTCGGGCCAGTCCCATGATTTTCGTTTAATTCGGGTCAGTCCCATGATTTTAAAGTTTATTCGAGTCAGTCCCATGATTAAAAACTTGTTCGGGTCAGTCCCATGATTTTCATTTAATTCGGGTCAGTCCCATGATTTTAAAACTTATTCGGGTCAGTCCCATGATTAAAAGCTTGTTCGGGTCAGTCCCATGATTTTCATTTTATTCGGGTCAGTCCCATAATTTTCGTTTTATTCGGGCCAGTCCCATGATTTTTAAATTTCTTGTTTGGGTCTATCCCGTTTTAAATTTCCTGTTCGGGTCTATTCCGTTTTAAATTTTCTGTCTGGGTCTATCCCATTTACATTTCTGTCCAGGTCTATCCCGTTTTAAATTTCCTGTTCGGGTCAGTCCCGTTTTAAATTTCTGTTCGGGTCAGTCCCGTTTTAAATTCCTGTTCGAGCCAGTCCCGTTTAAATTCCTGTCTCGGGTCAGTCCCGATTAAAATTTTCTGTTTAATTTTCTTGTCTGGGTCAGTCCCATTTCAAAATTTTTTGTCAAAAGGGGTAAATCCTCGTTTCTAGAGTGTCAGTCGTTCAAGTTTATTGCAGCCAAATAACACAGGTAATTATTTGGTGTCTACTTCTTTGTCTCAAGTTTTTTCAAAACTCAGACAAAGAGGGGCAAACTGTAAACACCAAATTTTTGGTGTTTTATTATTTATTTATTTACTGTTCGTTTTTTATTTGTTCTATTTTTATTTGTCACAATTAGTTTTATTTACTTTTAGTTTTAGTTATTTTAGCCATTTTAGCATAGAATTTCTCAAAGGGAAAAGAAAAGTGTTCAAAAAAAATATGTTTTAGTTGTTTTGGATTTAGTTTCATTATTTAAAAAAAATAAAAATTGAAAAATTGAAAAATAGAAAAAAAAGGAAAAAGAAGAAAAGAAAAAGAGGAAAATCTTAGCTTTTTATTTTATCTTTTGGTTATTAATTTTGTACATTTTATTTAAGTTTACGTTTGTTTGAATTATTATTATTGTTATTGTGATTTAAGTTTAAGTTTGTTTAAAAAAAAAAAAAAAAAAAGGTGTCGCATGCATGCTGTATTTTTTTTTTGCAGCTTTGCAAGGAAGGACTAGGCGGCTCCTTGGTTGCAAATATAGCAGGAACGGCTGGGTTTAGGTTTTGTTTTGGCTCCCATATAAATAGAAAAAGAAGGGCAGCCGCAAGGGAGAGTTTTGGGGGGGAGAGAGAGGTTAGCAGCCGCAAAGGTGGAGGAACGGTAGAAAACCAGAAAAGCTACGGAGAAAGCTTGAGGGAGAGGATAAGGAAGTGACGGCTGCAAACCTGCTTAAAGAGTAAAACGAAAACAGAAACCAAGGAGGCTGAGATAGATAGAGAGGGACGGCCGAAAATCTGAAAAGGAAAAGCTGCGGCAAGGAAGAGTCTTATGAGAGATGGGGTTGACGGGCTTGAGGAGAAAAATGGAGAGAGTAAGGCACAAAGAAGGGTGACGGCTGAGGGAGACAACTGCAAGGGTAGATGAGAAAAATCAGAAGGGAGGAAGACTTAGAAGGAGAGAGATGACGGCGGAAAATCTAAAAGGGAGGAGAGCATACGGCTAGGGTAGGGATAGAGTCTGAGAAAGAGTAGAGCCGGGAGCATACAGAGAGAAAAAGATTGACGGCTCAAAATCTTAGAGGGAAGAGGTTTTGGTAACAACGGCAAAAGAGAGCGATCAAGAGAGAGGCTTGGGACGGCTGGAAAATCAGAAGACTGGCGGCTGAAGGAAACGGAGCAGCGAACTTCGGGCAGTGGTAGAGAAAGGAGCTGGACATTCCATCGTATCAGCTTCGAGTTGGACATCTATCCTCCGATCTTTGGTGGTTGTTCAACCTTGTAAGCGACCAAGGTTAAAGGTAATCCCTTTTTGCCTTATATCTTTCAAACAAATCCAGATTTGTTTCAAGCATGTAAAAAAGTGTTGCTGCGTTTTCTTCATCGTTATTTTTTCCTCTTTTCTTCCCGAAAACAAACAGCCTATCGGTTGGATTTTGTTGCATGATGTGTGTCTGAGGTTTGTCCTTGAAAACAAAGTCTGATGTTAATTAGGAAGTATAGCTTGTTTTCGAATGAGATGTGTTGTCTTATTCTTAGAACAGACATTTGAAATCATAAATTCCTGTTCTTGTGCGCCGTTGGTCTTCCATGGTCTAGATTAGTTATATTTTTATGTTCAATTGCTTCGATGAGTTTTGATGACCGTGTTTGAATGTTAAGGGATTGTATCATGGGTTGTTATTTCAATCTTTGGCCAGCACTGGAATGATGAAAATTGCAGAAAATAATATGAAGTTCCGGCAAAGCTTATTTCATGTTGTGTGTCAGGTCTGACCAAACTAGCATTGTTAGGAGTTCATTTTTTATTCAAGTTGAAGTGGCATGTTTTTGGTCTGCGATCTTGACTCTTTTATCAATCTCATCAGGGTGATTTAATGCTGTGTGTAAATTACTTGCTCATGAAAAATGGATAGTGCTGATAAGAGACCGACAAAGTTGCAGCAGTTTTTGTTCTTCAAATGCTAGCATGTTTTCTAGCTCATCTTGTCGCGTTTTGTGTCCTGAAGCCTGTTTGATTGTTTCTCTAGTTTTGTTGTAAATCTCTGCGCTTAGTGTTTGAATGAGTGAAGATAATCATGAGTCTTTAGGCATGGATGTTTGTCTCAGTCGAATGAGTAAAAGTTGAGGAAACAAAAGGCAACGTAATTCATTTCAATGTTGCAGAAATTAGCTGCATTTTTCCGTGTCTTTCATGTTTTGTTCCTGTTGCTTGGGTTCTCAATGGCTGCTTCACGTTCGGATCTCCCTTGCTTGTTGATGAGTTGGTTATTAATGGATCTTAATTGATGAGCTTGTTGTTTTGGTTTGTGGATTAATATAAAAATCTGGCCGCCAAAGGATTGCCGAATGCTCAAAGCAACGGAAGTTGCAGAAACTAGAATGCATGATGGTTTTTGCATGAAAGTTTTCTTGATTTTGCATCATTTCGTTCTGTGTTTTATTGATTTGAATGTCAAAGTTGTGTGTTGTGTTCAAAGTTTGGACATTGGTTTAAGAGAGTTTGATCAAAGTTTGTGTTAGTTTCTGAAATCTATAGTCAAAGATGAAAATGCAGCATCCATTCATTTCGTTGTAGAAAGCTTCAGCTGCAGAAATTGTTCTACTACGTAAGTTTGCATGTAAACAAAAGATGAAAAATTGCCCTTTAACCCCTCAAGTTTTCCCTTATGCCACTATGACCCAACCAATTGAATAATGTCCTCAATTTGGTCCTTGGCAGCTTTAGTTTTTGCAATTTCATTGTTTGTTTTGCTTCAATTAACTACCATGTTTTGTCAATTGCACTTAAGCCATGACTTTAGAGGTTTTACGATCAAATGAGCTTTGTTTTGCACATTTTCTTTAATTTTTCCAAATAAATTGGTACCTTGACCATTTCTTTTATTTTGGAGGATAAATAAGTGACTTCACCCCGTTAGAGCTCCAACTCAAGGGAGGTATAACTTCTTTTATTTTTTTTTGTCTCTCCTATGTGATCCAACGTGCTACGTGAAAATTGCATGTCTACTTGCTTCCCTTATTTTTCTTTAATTCCTTTCATTTATTTCATTTTACTTTTGCTTTTTATTTAAGTTATTTTTTATGGGGTATGTGTACACCTCTTGGCTTGTAATAGATAGGGCTTGGAGAGCACTTGATGAAGACCTATTGAAGACGTGTGCCTAGCTAGCAAATGTAATAGGTTCATTAGCTTGATTGCTTGCTTTTGTTGCTATGTGTTAATTTGCTTTATTAGGCTCTTGCATCTAGTCGAGCATGCTAAGTGTTATGTGCTATGTGTTTATGAGTGTCTGGCATGTCTACTCGCTTTCCATAGCCATGAATGAATGTGATGGATGAATGTACGTTTCCACTAGTCCAACGCTAGTAGGAATTCATAGAATGGGCTAGTCCAATGCTAGACCCTTAGGGATTTCTCTCGTGAGTCCATACTTGCATGTTTCACTTCATTTCATGCATTTTTCTTAGTTTTTAGCATTTGGCATGTTCCTCCGATCCTTTCCCCTTCATTTTAGGTTTTTGCATCTCATGCTAGTGATAGGGTACATTTGCTTGAGAATCCCCTTTCGATAAGGGAAACGAGTGAGTGTGGCTACTCAATAGCCTTAGCACTCTAGTTCTCCTTTCTAATCAAAGGGAAAATTGAAGTCACAAAGTTAGGACTTCCGTTCCCGTCTTGATGCATTCCTCTAGGGTTCATGCATTTCATTTATTCACTATCCTATACACTTCTACTTTATATTCTATCCCTTTTTCCACATTCTCACTTCACACTGCTTTTGGACGTTTTCACTTAACTACTCACACTTCATACCATATCACTCGCACACATGCACTTTATGTTATTTTCACATCATCATTCTTTACTCACCTTACCTTGTAAATACATTTGCACACCTCCACTTACATCCTATTATTTTTATTACTTTTCTCACTTCACACAAACTCACATTTTCACATGGCATGCATTCCACTCATTTTTACGTTATTTAGGATTATGTGTGACCTCTCCAAAGGACCATTATTGGGCTTCACAATTAATGCGATTGGCACCACTCAACCTTTGAAGAGAAATTTCCCCCATGTCCCCCTAGGTCTAGGTTTTAGCATTCATATAGTCATATCCAACACGCGATACATACCTTGGGTAGAAAAAAAAATTAGGAAAAGTTGGGGCTAAGTCACGCAACTAGCTTTGGCTAGGGTAAGGGAGTGCCTTAGGCGTTGCCTTTGCCTTCTCCCTTATCAAATGTGACCCCCGATCCCTTTCTTTGGTTACGAAGACCTAAAAATTCTTAAAAAGGGTTTATTTACTTTTTTCATTCAAAAAATCATTTTTTGGGTGACTTGGTACACCCTAACTCTATACCAAGTGGCGACTCCATTTTTCATACAAAAAACCCTTTTGAACTTTATTTGACCAAACCGTCGCATTTCACAATCCCACGATCTTTTCTTTTCACTTTCACACACGTTCACACACACTACACACACTACTTACACACACACCACATTTCAAAAAGTGGGGCGCGACATAGCCGAGGTACGCGGTGATCCAGAGGTGGCCCGAGCTTGCTACCTGGCCATGCTTCAAGGACGGGAGAATGTGGTCGCCCAGACGACCTGTCTGGAACCCTACATTCCAAGGGAGGAAGCTCGGCAGCTGGGCACCCAGGACGAGATAGAGGAGTTCCCCTTGAGGGAGGACCGGCCCGACCAGGTAATCCGCATTGGCAAGCTGCTGCCCCCTGAGGAGAAGAAGGATTTGAAGGCCCTATTGAGGGAATACTCCCAAGTCTTCGCCTGATCTGTTGATGACATGCCCGGAATCCCGACCGACCTGGCAGTCCACCACCTCAACGTGGATCCCCGCTTCAAGACAGTGAAGCCGAAAAAGAGGAGCTTCGCCCCGGAAAGAAATAAGGTGATCAAGAAGGAGGTAGGGAAACTGCTGGAGTCCCAGATCATCCTAGAGGTCTACTACCCGACCTGGTTAGCCAACCCGGTGCTGGTAAAGAAGGAGGACCAGACTTGGAGGATGTGCGTGGATTTCACGGATCTCAACAAAGCTTGCCCAAAGGACTACATTCCTCTCCCGAGAATCGACAGGTTAGTAGATTCTACTGTGGGATTTGATGTTTTGTGCTTTCTGGATGCCTTTAAGGGGTACCACCAGATAAAGATGGCTGAGGAGGACCGGAAAAAGACCTCCTTCATCACAGAGGAAGGAACCTGCTTCTACCGGACTATGCCGTTTGGCTTGAAGAACGCGGGAGCTACCTACCAGCGCTTGGTCAACAAACTGTTCCAGAATCAGATCGGCAGAAGCATGGAGGTCTACGTGGATGACATGATCGTCAAGAGCTGAACTGATCAGCAGCTCATCCCAGACCTGAGGGACATCTTGGGCATCCTGCGGGAGTGCCGGATGCGGCTGAATCCGAAGAAATGTACTTTCGAGATTAGGTCGGGAAGGTTCCTGGGATTCCTGGTGTCTCGGGACAGGATCCGGGCCAACCCGGATAAGCTCCAAGCTATCACGGACATGGCCCCCCCAAGGAGTGTGAAAGAGGTCCAGCGGCTCACAGGAAGGATGGCCGCCCTAAACAGATTCCTCTCGCGCTCCGCGGTCCGGGGGCTGCCCTTCTTCCGCATCCTAAAAGCGCCTAAACACTTCCAATGGACGGAGGAGTGCTAGAAAGCCTTCGCCGACCTCAAGGCATACTTAGCAGAGCTACCCACTCTGACCGCCCCGGAGCAGGGGGAGACCCTGTTCCTATACCTGTCTGCTTGCAACGAAACCGTTAGTGTGGTCTTGGTGCGGGAGGACAGGGGGGTTCAAAGGCCGATATATTATGTCAGTCGTGCTCTACAAGAGCCGGAGACGCGGTACACGCCGGCTGAAAAACTGGTCCTGGCTTTGGTGCACTCTGCCCGAAAACTCCGACCTTATTTCCAGGCCCACAGCATTGTCGTCATGACCGACCAGCCCCTACGGCAGATACTCACCAAACCCGAAGTCTCGGGCAGGATGACCAAATGGGCCGTCGAGCTGGCCGAGCATGACATCTGCTATCAGCCTCGCACAGCCATCAAGGCCCAGGCCTTGGCAGACTTCCTTGCTGAGGGGGCCAGCTTGACCCTAACCGAGCTAAGCCCTCTGCGCGAGGATGTACGGCTGAAGGAGCCATGGGTACTGTTCGTAGACGGGGGCCTCCAGCAAGGAGGGAAGCGAAGCAGGTCTGCTGCTCATCTCGCCAACCGGGGAAGAGCTGACTTATGCTCTCCGGTTCGACTTCCCCGCGTCTAATAATGAGGCTGAGTATGAGGCCCTATTGATGGGGTTGCGGATAGCCCACCAGATGGGTGTAACTGCGATTAAAGTCCGGAGCGACTCTCAGCTCATTGTCCTCCAAGTTCGCGGGGAATACGAGGCCAAGGAGGAGGTCATGAAGAAATATCTGGCCAAGGTGCAGGAGGCAATAACCCTGTTTAATACATTTGAAATCGAGCGGGTGCCAAGATCGCAAAACAAGCGTGCAGATGCCCTGTCAAAGCTGGCATCCTCCTCGTTTGCGCACCTGAACAAGGAAGTTTTGGTAGAGGTGGTAAAGCAGAAAAGTATCGACCAGGTCCAGGTCCTGGCTATAGACAACTCGGCCACCTGGATGACCCCCCTCGTAAACTTCCTCAGCTCGGGTGCCCTCCCTGAGAATAAAATCGAGGCTCGCTGGATCCAGCTCAGAGCTGCCAAGTACGCCTACGCTGGGAGAACCCTCTACAGGAGGTCATACTTATCTCCCTGGCTAAAGTGCGTGACTCCCGAGGAAGGTGACTACGTCCTTCACGAAATCCATGAAGGGATATGTGCGGCACATGTGGGGTCCCGGGGTATTGGCCAAAAAGTGCCTTCTCTTGGGCTACTATTGGCCCTCCGTCTTCCAAGATGCCGCAGAACTGGTACAGAAATGCCGAGCTTGCCAGGTGCACGCCCCACTGCGCCACCAGCCAGCTCGGGAAATGATCCCTGTCGCGCCCCACTTTTTGAAATGGTGTGAAAGTAGTGTATGAGATATATATGTGAACGTGTGTGAAAGTGAAAATAAAAGGCCGTGGGATTGTGAAATGCGACAGTTTGGTCAAATAAAGTTCAAAAAGGATTTTTTGGATGAAAAATGGAGTCGCCACTTGGTATAGAGTTAGGGTGTACCAAGTCACCCAAAAAAATGATTTTTTGTTTTTGAACGGAAAAGTAAACAAACCCTTTTAAAGAACTTTTAGGTTTTCGTAACCAAAGAAAGGGATCGGGGGTCACATTTGATAAGGAAGAAGGCAAAGGCAAAGCCTAAGGCACTTCCTTACCCTAGCCAAAGCTAGTTGCGCGACTTAGCCCCACTTTTCCTAATTCTTCTACCCAAAATATGCGTTGCATGTTGGATATGACTAATGAATATGAAAAAAGAAATACAATCCTAAATCTAAAATGTCTCTTACGAGACTTTTTGGTCCCAACCACATGAGTTGTGGTGGCCAATAAGGAAAGTCCTCATAGAGGTCGCGAATGATGCAAATGGAGACTCAAGTATGAGTGCAAGTGTGAAAATGTAAGAAAAACATGCATATGTGCAAATGTAAGTCAAATGCATGTGTGCAGATTGAGAAAATAAAGGTGCTTATTTGCAAATGGATGAAAATATGATAGTAGATACATGTAAGTGCAATTGGATGCAATTCGTGAGATAGAAAATAAATGATAAAGAAGAAAGATATGCAAACATGGCATGTGGATTGAGAAAAATATATGTAATATGATAAAAATGTGGATAAAGAAAGTGAGAAAAGTGATATGATAAAAATGAGAATATATGAACCTAGAGGAATGCATCAAGTCGGGTACGGGAATGACTCCTAATTTCATGACTTTGATTTTTCCTTTGATTAGAAGGGGGAACTAGCGTGCTAAGGCTATTTTGTAGCCACACTCGCTCGTTTCCCTTATCGAAAGGGGACTCTCAAGCAAATGTACCCTATAACTAGCATGAGGAGGCAAAAACCTAAAATGAAGGGGAAAGGATTGGAGGAGCATGCCAAATGCTAGAAAACTAAGAAAAATGCATGAAATGTAGTGAAACATGCAAATATGTACAAACAAGAGAAGATGGCCTATTGGGTCTAGCATTGGACTAACCCTTTTCTAGCGCTCTCTCACAAGCATTGGACTTGTAAGAGCTCGAGGAGACAGCCATGACTAGCATTGGACTGGCCACGGTTACTTGCATTTGCATCCATCATACACGTATATAAGTAATATGCATAATTAAAGCAAGTAGACATGTAAGCACATAATTCACATAACACATAGGCATGCATATCTAGATGCCAAAACCTAAGAAAGCGATTAAACACATAGCACATAGACATGCAAAACACATAAGGCAATCAAGACCCTAACTATTACAGTTTTAGGGGGAAGCCTACTACAATCTAAAAGGGGGAAATAAAATAAACAGTTGCAAGAAATACCTAACTATTACAAATTGGCATTCAAGTGCCTTTTAAATGATCAAAGTTGAACTAAATTTAAAGCAAAAACTAAGCAACTAGAGCAATAAATAAAATGGAAAGGAAATAAACACTTAAAGTCATGCAATTGCACACATAAGACACATATACGCACATAGGATCAAATAAAGTCAAAAATAAGGGATAATGTGTACCTCCCTTGAGTTGGAGCTCTAATGGGGTGAAATGACTTATTTACCCTCCAAAAATAAAGGAAAAAGGTCAAGGCATCACTTTATTAACAAACAATCGCAAAAATAGAAATAAGCATAAATTAAATTAGTCAAAGGCACTTGAAAGAAAGCAGACAACTCATGTTTAAGAAATTAAGACAAAGTAGAGACTTGATTGCAAAAAAAAATTAAAGAAATTTAAGGGATTAAATTGATCAATTTTCAATTATTTGAGCCATAGTGAGACAAAGGAAAACTTGGGGGCCAAAGTATAATTTTAGAAAAAATGCATGCATGCAAACGGATGCTTTCTTCTTCATTCACAGATTTGTTTTTTCTGAAAAATTCAGCTGCAACCTTCCATCCATTTCATCATGCAAATGAATTCACCAAAACTCCAAGGTCTTGACTACCAAACACCAACTAAAACAAACATAAAGATTTGGTTGCGGGATTCAAGCAAAGAACTTGAATTGACCGAAAGGAAACGGAAGAGTGCAGCAAAATTCTCTGCAATTTTCTCATGCTAAGCTTCTACTACTTCGCCTTGACAGATTCACAACCTCTCAAGCCAAAACCCAACCTCATGTTCTTATCTAGCTTATCATGCATGTAAGGAAATGGCGGAACCAGAATGAGGAAAATCTTCATGCAAATGGTTTCATGCAAAAAACAACGAACAAAGCTTTCTGCCAAAAGTTCCAGCAGCTGATGAAGGTTTCTGCAATTCTAAGCTAGCTGCAATGCGAAGCTAGCTGCAACTTTCCTCATTCCAACCGGGACAGATTGATGAAACAACTCAAACCAGACCAAACACAAATGCAATGACCCCAAGCCCATGTTGTTAATCTCACCCCAAACACAATCAAAACCACCGAGCATAAAATGCAGAAAAGCAACGTGAGGATTTGCAGCAACTTCGCTCACCTCGCTCTGGTTTCATGAATGAAAGTGAGCTGATGGTTTTTGTTCGTGCATAAAGAAGATTATCACAAGAGAATTTCTGTATGGACTAGTACTATCTTGGCACAAAATTGGGAGGAACTAAATGCATGAACCGCCATCGTCATGCCATGAAACAAAGAACAACTGAAACATTTTCTTTTGAAACCAAAACCCATGCAAACATTCAGCCTGCATTCTCACAGCAACAAACACCCAACGTAGAACAGATTTTCATTTTTTTTGACCCAAGCTTATTAACCAAAACTTGCTAAAACTTCATCACAGCATTATTGGCAACACACATGATGCACCTACCTATTCCTAATAGGTTCAATAATGCTATTAGATATGAAAATGCAGCACAGATGTAAAGCAAGGGATTCACGACAAGCATGCACATGGCACTCTGTCAAATAACCAGCAATCCAAACACTTCAAACGACTAACGAATTCCAGCAACCAAAGAGAGACAAGACTGTCCATGCTGCTGCAATAAACCGAGAACCTCAAGCTTGTTGCAGCAGCGGATTCTTATACACGAACTTCAGCCTAAGATAATCTGATTCCAGGATACAAGATCATCAAACAAAGTCATACAAAAAGTAAACCAGTAAACTACGAAAAGGGAACACCTTTAGCCTATGAAATGCACGGCAACGTAAGGAAATAGCAAAAACAAACCATCTCTCTCGACCTTTGGCTATTCTCCTGGACTCACCTATGGTAGCAAACATGACAGGTCATGCGAATCTAATAACAGGAAGAAAAGATTTACGTTTTGCTGGGCTTGTTTATCTTAATCATCAGCTATACACACCCCACACAAGCATCTTAAGTTCATGATAAAACCATCACCGAGGAAACCAAACTACTGCCGCTAACAATCCCAGGTCAAAACCCCATGCGTTCCTCAATCATAAACCAAATAATAACAGCAGAAAAATCCAAACTTGGCATGAATCCATGACTGAAATACCTTCGGTGAAGATCTGCTGGTGGCGATGGAGGGCTGAAATGGTGGCAGTAGTGAATCTCGACTTCAATGGCTACTGCAGCTTTCCTTCCTTCGCCGCCTCTCCTATTTACTCTCTCAAAGTCTTCTTTTCTTCCTTCAGATCCCTACTGTCCAGCCCAAGCTCTCCCTCTAGCCCTCTCGGTTTCTTTCTTTCTGCCGTCACTCTCTCTCGGCCTCTCCCTTCCAATTTTCCAGCCGTCAGTCGATGCTTTCTTTTCTCAACCCCCCAAACTCTCTCTGCTCTCTCTAGTTTTAGCCGTCAAAACCTCCCCGTCTCCTCTATAGCTCTCTCTCTTGCTTTTTTTGTTTTCTGCTAAACTTCACCCATTCTGTACCCTCTCAACCTCTCTCACTCTTATCTCTGTCCGCCGCCCCCCTCTGGCTCTCATCCTTTTCTTTTTATATGGGAGAAAAACCAACCCTAAACCCTTAACCATCCTTTCTATATTTGCAGCCAAGGGCTGCCCGAACCTTTCTTTGCAAGCTACGAAAAAACGCAGCTTGCTGTCGTGTATTCCCTTTTTTTTTAGATTAATTAAAACAAATTTGATAATAAAAATAAATAACAAAAATAATTTAATTAACATTGGATAAAAATAAATAAACTAGAAACAACAAAGTGCAAACTCCATTTTCTTTTCTTTTGTCTTTTCCTTTTTCATCGTTTTTCTTCTTTTCCTTTTTTTCAAAATAACTTAACAAAAATAAATAAAAATGTCAAAAGATTGAATTAAAAAAAATAAATAAACATATTTTGTGAACAATTTGTCTTTTTTTCTTTTTCTTTTCTTCTTTTTCTTTTTGAATTAGTAGATAAAATAAATGTTCGTAAACTAATTAAAATAAGAGACACGAAACAGGAATTAACTAAAATAAACCTAAAATTGAAACAAATAAATCTCAAATTAAACTAATTAAATAAATAAAATTCAAAACCAAAATTTTGGTGTCTACAGTTTGCCCCTCTTTGTCTGAGTTTTGGAAAAACTTGAGACAAAGAAGTAGACACCAAATACTTACCTGTGTTATTTGGCTGCAAAATGATTCCAACGAACAGGAATTCTAAAACGGGACTGACCCGAACATGAATTTAAAACGGGACTGACCCGAACAGAAATTTAAAACGGGACTGACCTGAACAAGAATTTAAAAACGTGATAGACCCGGACAAAAATGTAAACGGGATAGACCCGGACAGAAATGTAAATGAAGTGCTCACTGGTAGGACTGACCCATGTTCAGTGGCAGGAATAAAAAGAAAATGCGCACTAGTGGGACTGACCTACGGCTAGTGGCGGAATAAAAGGAAATGCTCACTAGTGGGACTGACCCACGGCTAGTCGCTGTGTAACTGTATCAAATTTATTTGAAAATTTATCCCAAAATTTGCCCCAGTGATGAATTGGTCAGTGGGATAATACCTGAGTCTGACGGGGTGTGGACGATCAGCGAGATAAAACCCGGTCCTGCCGAAGTTGGCGGGATAAAAACCCGGTCCCCACATGATATAAGCAGTCAACGGGATAGAACCCGGTCCTGCCGAAGTTGGCGGGATAAAACCCGGTCCCAACGTGATACGAACGGTCAGCGGGATAAAATCCGGTCCTGCCGAGATTGGCGGGATAGAACCCGGTTCCAACGTGATATGAACGGTCAGCGGGATAAAACCCGGTCCTGCCGAGGTTAGCGGGATGAAACCCGGTCCCAACGAAATATGAACGGTCAGCGGGATAAAATCCGGTCCTGCCGAGGTTGACCCGGTCCTGCCGAGGTTGGCGGCAAGCTATTCACATCAAGCCACCTGGAGGCTTCTAATTTCTGACATTTCATTGAAACAAACTTCCTTGTCTGGAATCAAGATCGTCAACTGTTCGTTGTTCCATTGTGCTTTCTCAGGGATGAACAGCTCAAAAGATTGTCACTTGCCCAAATCCCATGATTATGATCATATACTGTGAAAAACCTTTAGCATGAAACGTCATCCTTGACCCTTTCAAATATCTCTGCTCTGGAGTCTGATGTTGGCTGAAACACTTAGTGCCCTTTCAGATTTTCACAAAGGTCGCCTCCACCCCTTTTGTTCTATCTTGTGCTTCTTTCTTTCTTTTCTTCTTTTTCGCTTTTGGTTTTTGATTGATTTTTTTATTATTTTTTATTTTTTTGATGATTTTTTTTTAAAAAGATCTTCTCAAAATAATTTGCCCCCATTTCAATTATCGTCACCGATCTCTCGATCTGCTTTATGGTATTATTGTTTTTCCTCAAAACTTTGATTCAATCCCTTTCCTCTGTTCGAACCATGAATATTCAATTCTTGGACGACATCTCACAGTTCAAAAATTTGCCCCAGTTCCGTTATTTGAAACCGAACATGTACCTGCAAAAGAAATAAAACAAACGATACCACCACCATCCGATCAATTCCTCCCTCAAGAAATGTGTAAACATGAGTACTTTGATGTGTTCCCTTGATACTTCGAAAACTCAACTTTGCTCTGTGATCTAATCAAATTCCATTGACTTCCAATGCTTATAAGGCCTTTGATATCCAAGGATTTTCAATAAACCAAGAGGATTGTTATTCACCACAATTCAATGATAAAGAATGATGTATGCAAGAAAAATCACATGTCATGTAAAAATGAATATGCACAAGAATGCACACATAACCATTTGTGCTTACATTCTACAAAAATGCCATGAATGCAAGTAATTTAAAAAAATGAGCTTTTTAAGAATGTATATGCAAAAGAATGTTTTACAAAATGACACAGTTTTGGCCAACGGATGTCATATTCGAATCTCTGGATATCCTTGTTCTGGGATTCAGCATTGGCAAAAATATTACAAAAATGAGGAGAAATCTAAGTGAACTAAGTCAGCAGCTGTTCCTCCTCGTGCTTGCTTGCTGCAAAACCCTACCTCGACACCCTTTCGGATTTTCACCAAGGTTGGCCCCACCCTTTTCTGTTTTTTTTTCTTTTTTCTTTCTTTTCCTCCTTTTCTTTTGAGGTGTCCTTTCGGGTTTTCACCTAAGGAAGCAATGGAAGAGCTCAACCATAATCGCCTCAGAAATGTAAGTTGAAAAATTGCTGACATCAGTAAAATGCGCTTCCCTTATAGACTTAAGCGAAGGCACCATGGACATCACTTGTCAGTTGATTAGCAAACTTCCTAATAGAAATACAACAAGTGACGATAGCCAGGACTTTGGGCTTTTGTAATGAGATCAGGTGGAGGTGTTTTCAAGAAAAGTTGAGGTTTGAAAGCAAATTTTAATGAGAGGTGTGAAATAACCTGAGATTGCATCATTTTGAAATTATCTCCAATTTTGAACGAAACCGAGGAAATTTGCCCCAGTTTGATTGGATATTTCTTTCTTTGTATTTTCTTCATTGCATTCTTCTCACTTTTTGCATTTTTCTTTCAAAAACTAAATTTGCTCCAGTGTGGGGTTCTCTTTTCCTTTTCATCTCTCTTTCAAAATAAATTTGCCCCAGTATAGGGTTTTCTTTTCCTTTCTGATCGTCTTTTTCAAAATGAATTTGCCCCAGTGTGGGGTTTGCAATTCTCAGGGGTTGCCAAACGAAAATTATTGTTCTGATAGCTCAAAGGGGATGACTAGGGATGAAATGTTTTGATCGAAAAGGAAGATGGCCTGACTTTTGCCTCGTCTCTTGCACGATTTCCTAGAAGAAATTTGCATAATCAAATAAAGAATTTCTTACACGTGTCTGAGTTGATAAGTTGAGGGAATGTCTGTCCATCCATCTCTGCCAAAATGCGTGCTCCGCCAGACAATACCTTTTGAACAATGAATGGCCCTTGCCAATTTGAAACAAATTCGCCTTTGACTTCATCTTTCAATAGCAAAATCACTTTAGCATTTGATTCCTTTCTTCAAAGAATCGGTGGCGGATCTTTTTGTTATGAACACAGGCCATGCATTTTGGCAACATTGGCTATGGCACATAGCATTCGACTGCTTTACATCAATCAGAATCAATCGTTGATGACGCTGCTTTAACCAATCAGCTTCCATCCTGGCAGGAAAGGGATTTTCTCAATGAAAGAATTTCTCAATGAAGGGTTTTCTCAATGAAGGCTTTCTCAAAGAAGGGTCTCCTCAATGAAGGCTTTCTCAAGGGAAGAATTTTCAACGAAGGGATTTTTAATGAAGGGATTTCCAATGGCTTTCTCAATGAAGGCTTTCTCGAGGAAGGGATTTTCAACGAAGGGATTTTTAATGAAGGGATTTCCAATGAAGGGCTTCATCAAATTCCAGAACAATAATATTCAAAGGGTCAAACAACTTCACCTTTGGCCATCTCAAAGAATTAACAAAAATTCAGGACAATAATCAAATAAACAAATAAAACAAATTGTGCATTTCATGAAAACTCCAAATCAAAGCAGAAACAAGACAAAACTCAATTGCAAAAGATGCTTTCGTTAAGCTATTCACATATGCAAGAAAAAATTTTCGTGAATTTTAGTAAATGACAACCCCTAGATTTATCGAAATTCCCTTCGAGAGGGAGGATAGTCAGCCATCCAAAATGTGCAGAGCTCTTTCAGGATTTTCAAATTTCGTCATTGGAGGTGGATGCCTCAAAGGTGTCCTTGTGTCTGGGAAAGAGGTTTATACTTATACTTGGTCCTTGTTCTTCTCTCCCTTTCAAAATTATGTCTCCGACCTCAATCATGTCCTGAATTTTGTGTTTAAGTACCCAACAATTGGTAGTAGAATGTCCAGGAGCTCCAGAATGATAGGCACAAAAAGATTGAGGATTATAACCAGGGGGAACTCCTTTAGCATAGACTTTAGGAGGTATTGTACCAATTTTCCCTGCGGCCTTGAGCTGCTCATATAGTTGATCCAAGAGCCGACCTAAATTGGTAAAAGTTCTATATCGGGCCGGGTCTTGGGTGCCAGCGGTCTGTTGATAATTGTAGTTATGGTTGACAGGTAAGGTGGGTCTTGGATGATAAGGAGAGCGAGGTCTAGTTTGAAAGTTATGTGGAGAAATATGAAATGGTGTTGTAGGTGTGTTTGGGTAATTTGGTCGAGGTCGAGGGTGGTTACTAGTGGTATGGTGCACAGGTTGAAGGTGTGATTGATACGGGTAACGGGGTGAATAGGTGGGGTCCTGTCGGTATCTCGGTTGGGGAGCAGGGCTTCGATTCGAGACAAATGAAGCCTCCTCTTCTCTCTTTTTGAATGGGGATTTCTTGTTACTGCTGCCTTGATTTTGCATCGCTTCCAATTGCGATTTTAGAGCTGACACGTTAATAATCTTTCCTGCCCTCATAAACTCATCATATTCTTCCAATTTATTGACAATCTCGGCAAAGGAACACCCAGTCATTCGAAAAATTTCTTCAAAGTACGGCGGATCATGTGCCTTAATGAAGCTGCGTATGATTTCGTCCTCAGTCATTGGTGGCTTGACTTTTGCGGCTATTTTCCTCCATCTCTTAGCATAAGTCTTATGGTTCTTAGAGGGTTTTCTCTTTTTTCCTTCCAACGTGGTCCGTGTCGGAGCCAACTTGCAGTTATACTCGTACTGTCTCACAAAAGCATTGGATAAATCAATCCAGGTTTTCACTTTTTCGGGCTTCAGGTTGGAGTACCAGTCGAGTGCATCTCCCTCCAGACTTTCGGGGAATAACCTTAAAGGCAGATTTTCATCATCTGTTGGCCTACCCAACTTGTTGGCGAACAATCGGAGGTGTGTTTTGGGATTGCCCGTCCCATCATACTTGTTGAATTTCGGGGTTTTGAACCCCTCAAGCAACTGCACATTCGGGAAAAGGCAAAGCTCATTGCAATCCAGGACTCCTTGTTTGTTCAACCCCTGACTTTTCCTTATGAATTCATCAAAACGATCGAGGCGCTTAAGCAACCTCATATCAACAGGAGCAGAAGATTCTCCTACTTCTGGTTTAGCTTGGACAGTGTGGTCTGGTAGGAAAAGCTCTGCAGTAGTCTGGTAAAAAGCTTGTAGATTCTGAAGCATGTCTGGACCACCTTGAGGTTGAAGTCCTTGCCCATAGGGAGGATAGAACGGAGGATTTTGAGTATAGGTATACTGCGGGTTAAAAATTCCCTCAAAAGTGGTTTGAATTGGAGGAATGACAAATGGTTCGGATTTTGGTTGTTTGATGGGCGCAAGCTCGGGCTGCACTCCACTACTAACAAGCTCGTCGATCAACTTCTTTTGCGCGGCCATTTCAGATGTCATTTCCCCAAATTTGGTGAGTAATTCAGTCAACTGAACCCCGGGACTTGTGGCTTCCAGTTGGGTAGTTGCAGCGGTCTTATCAGACGATTCTGGCCGAGTACTCATGTCTACACGATTCCTTTGGGCTTTACTACGGGATCGAGTTATGATGGGGCTTCGACGAGAAGCTATGTTTGAACATTACCTGAGAATTTTTGAAAGATTGCCTTTAGATTTAACCCTCGCTTAGTTATTCCAATAAAATAAAGAAAAGGAAAAGAAAAAAAAACAAGAGTTAGTAAATATCCAAAAAATTCGGATGCATGTCTTATGGGGGAGCCCTTTTGTGCCAAGGGTAGGCCTAGCATGAAAATATAATCCTCTGAGGTAGGCACTATACCCTACCTGATGGATCTGATCAACTCGTTGAGTGAAAAATAATTTTGAAAAATTTGGTCAATTGGAGTGACGAGAGACACTTGTCTTAATGAGGACAACATGCGAATGGATTGATCACTTTTGATCGATACAAGAATTTGCAAAAACGCACGAGTTTGACCTTGATGAACTTCCTATTGGAGAGATTGGAATTCGTTAACAAATTTTCTTAGTGAAGCACGGGTCAAAACCCCAACCGATCAGATGGCCGGATGCAATGAAGGGTTTTCTCAAAATCGACTAGGTTTCCAAATTTGAATTTCGTCATTGAAACCCTAATTGGTCAAATGGGTTGAATGAAATTGATCATTTATTTAAAATCGACCGAATTACCCTAAAAAGGGAAACGGGTCAAATGAATTGAGTGAAATTTAAAACTTACTCAAAATTGACCGAATCATCCTAAAAAAGGAACTTGATCGAACGAAATTGAAAATTTTATTCAAAATGGACCGGATCATCCTAAGAAATGAAATTGGTCAAATGAATTGAATGAAATCAAAAATTTATTCAAAATTGACCAGATTGCCCTAAAAGGGTAAACTGGTCAAATGAATCGGACGAACTTGATGATTTATCGAAAATCGACAAAATTGCCCTAACTAATCAAATGAATTGAATGAAATTGGTGATTTATTCAAAAATCAACTAGATTGAACAAACTGATAAAATGGACTGGATGAAATTGATGAATGAAATGGTCCAATGGATTGAATGGAATTGGGAACCTATTAAAAAATCAAGTCATCCACTGCTAGTTTCAAAAAAAATTTATTACAATGCATTATCCTATGAGCCTTC
Organism: Coffea arabica; assembly: GCF_036785885.1. NCBI lineage: Eukaryota > Viridiplantae > Streptophyta > Magnoliopsida > Gentianales > Rubiaceae > Coffea > Coffea arabica. Next base: position 29,283,508 of record NC_092316.1, on the reverse strand, counting down.
TAAAATCAAATTTTGGTCTCAGTTTATTTATTGTCTCAATAGGAGGAATCATTTGTGAATTTTTTCAAATTAATGTCCTTTGCGCAAGGGATTTTTACCAATTTTTGATAAAATGGCCAAAAAGTGATTATTAGATGCTCATATTCCAAAGATCGCTCTATGCAAATGATCGGATCCTAACTTACCTTGTACACTACCCCTTTGGATGGTACAAAATGTAAACGTGCAAGTCTCGTTGGATTAAGTATCCGAGACACAAGGTGGCTTAACCCTAACACGGGATCCCCTAAATGGCATTCCCTTTCTAGGGTTTATGCATGATGCCATTTTATCAAAACAGGAAAACATGCAATTCGAAATGAAACGTGACCTAAGGAACCCTTTATTTGCCAGGGTAGGCCTAAAATGGTATGGCATTATGAATTTATGAATACCACAATTTTCAAACGTGCAATAGCCTATCTACAAGGGTAGGTCCTAAAAGGAGGTCATGTCAGACCTTTTATCTCTTAATGTTTGTGAATGCAAAAGACAAAAGACAAGGAAACGTGAGTTCAATACATAATCACATAACACATTTGGACAATTAGATAATAAAAAACAACAAAGACAGATAAGGAAATAGGGGTGGGACCCCTCCCCTCGTGAATAGTGTTTCTTAATTTAGGGTAAGCTCGACTCTACCCTAGGCAATTCTAATATGGATGCATGAAGTATTGGCTCACTAATGCATCTAGACTCGATAAGGTTTCGGCTCCCAAGCCTTCAGACTTGGAAACCAAGGGTCACCAATCCCAAGGTTCCTTGTCGGTGGCTCGAGCGATTCCCCAAACACCGCTACGCACACATCGTGTCACGGCTACGTGTTTGAGTGAATCTATCAAAAATCCTCAACCTTTGACTAAAAGCTAAAGGCTATCAACCTAAAGCTTAAAGCGGAAGATTGAGTGACCCATCGGATCATGCTACACACACATCGTGTCGTGATCACACGTCCAAGTGGGTTGCCTAATCCTAATAGGGTGGAGTGGCGTGACAAGCCACTAAAAGAAAAATAAATGAGGGGTAAAGAATAATAAAAAGCGTATGCACGTATGCAATTGCTCGTTTGGAGGGGAGGGATCAAGAACCAACGCGAGGCTCTAAGGTAATGTCCCCACCCAAATGCAATGCAAAGCACGAGATAAAACAAGTACAACATACATCCAATCAACCAATCATACATACGTGAGTGAGGGAATAGTTTGATACGCGCGCGAGGCAAAAAGTCCTAAAAATGGAAAATGCAACCCTAATATCCAAATGCTATGCATAAAAAGGGTAGAAAACGGAAAAGAATGGCTAGATCAAATGCTCGGACCCACTTAGGAAATCCCCAGTGGAGTCGCCAACTGTCGCGCCCCACTTTTTGAAATGGTGTGAAAGTAGTGTATGAGATATGTATGTGAACGTGTGTGAAAGTGAAAATAAAAGGCCGTGGGATTGTGAAATGCGACGGTTTAGCCAAATAAAGTTTAAAAAGGATTTTTTGGATGAAAAATGGAGTCGCCACTTGGTATAGAGTTAGGGTGTACCAAATCACCCAAAAAAATGATTTTTTATTTTTGAACGGAAAATTAAACAAACCCTTTCAAAGAACTTTTAGGTCTTCGTAACCAAAGAAAGGGATCGGGGGTCACATTTGATAAGGAAGAAGGCAAAGGCAAAGCCTAAGGCACTTCCTTACCCTAGCCAAAGCTAGTTGCACGATTTAGCCCCACTTTTCCTAATTCTTCTACCCAAATATGCGTTGCATGTTGGATATGACTAATGAATATGAAAAAAGAAATGCAATCCTAAATCTAAAATGTCTCTTACGAGGCTTTTTGGTCCCAACCACATGAGTTGTGGTAGCCAATAAGGAAAGTCCTCATAGAGGTCGCGAATGATGCAAATGGAGACTCAAGTATAAGTGCAAGTGTGAAAATGTAAGAAAAACATGCATGTGCAAATGTAAGTCAAATTCATGTGTGCAGATTGAGAAAATAAAGGTGCTTATTTGCAAATGGATGAAAATATGATAGTAGATACATGTAAGTGCAATTGGGTGCAATTCGTGAGGTAGAAAATAAATGATAAAGAAGAAAGATATGCAAACATGGCATGTGGATTGAGAAAAATATAAGTAATATGATAAAAATGTGGATAAAGAAAGTGAGAAAAGTGATATGATAAAAATGAGAATGTATGAACCTAGAGAAATGCATCAAGTCGGGTACGGGAATGACTCCTAAGTTCATGACTTTGATTTTTCCTTTGATTAGAAGGGAGAACTAGCGTGCTAAGGCTATTTTGTAGCCACACTCGCTCGTTTTCCTTATCGAAAGAGGACTCTCAAGCAAATGTACCCTATAACTAGCATGAGGAGGTAAAAACCTAAAATGAAGGAGAAAAAATTGGAGGAGCATGCCAAATGCTAGAAAACTAAGAAAAATGCATGAAATATAGTGAAACATGCAAATATGTACAAACAAGAGAAGATGGCCTATTGGGTCTAGCATTGGACTAACCCTTTTCTAGCGCTCTCTCACAAGCATTGGACTTGTAAGAGCTCGAGGGGACAGCCATGACTAGCATTGGACTGGCCACGGTTACTTGCATTTGCATCCATCATACACGTATATAAGTAATATGCATAATTAAAGCAAGTAGACATGTGAGCACATAATTCACATAACACATAGGCATGCATATCTAGATGCCAAAACCTAAGAAAGCGATTAAACACATAGCACATAGACATGCAAAACACATAAGGCAATCAAGACCCTAACTATTACATTTTTAGGGGGAAGCCTACTACAATCTAAAAGGGGGAAATAAAATAAACAGTTGCAAGAAATACCTAACTATTACAAATTGGCATTCAAGTGCCTTTTAAATGATCAAAGTTGAACTAAATTTAAAGCAAAAACTAAGCAACTAGAGCAATAAATAAAATGGAAATGAAATAAACACTTAAAGTCATGCAATTGCACACATAAGACACATATACGCACATAGGATCAAATAAAGTCAAAAATAAGGGATAAGGTGTACCTCCCTTGAGTTGGAGCTCTAATGGGGTGAAATGACTTATTTACCCTCCAAAAATAAAGGAAAAAGGTCAAGGCATCACTTTATTAACAAACAATCGCAAAAATGGAATAAGCATAAATTAAATTAGTCAAAGGCACTTGAAAGAAAGCAGACAACTCATGTTTAAGAAATTAAGACAAAGTAGAGACTTGATTGCAAAAAAAATTAAAGAAATTTAAGGGATTAAATTGATCAATTTTCAATTATTTGAGCCATAGTGAGACAAAGGAAAACTTGGGGGCCAAAGTATAATTTTAGAAAAAATGCATGCATGCAAACGGATGCTTTCTTCTTCATTCACAGATTTGTTTTTTCTGAAAAATTCAGCTGCAACCTTCCATCCATTTCATCATGCAAATGAATTCACCAAAACTCCAAGGTCTTGACTACCAAACACCAACTAAAACAAACACAAAGATTTGGTTGCGGGATTCAAGCAAAGAACTTGAATTGACCGAAAGGAAACGGAAGAGTGCAGCAAAAGTCCTCTGCAATTTTCTCATGCTAAGCTTCTACTACTTCGCCTTGACAGATTCACAACCTCTCAAGACAAAACCCAACCTCATGTTCTTATCTAGCTTATCATGCATGTAAGGAAATGGCGGAACCAGAATGAGGAAAATCTTCATGCAAATGGTTTCATGCAGAAAACAACGAACAAAGCTTTCTGCCAAAAGTTCCAGCAGCTGATGAAGGTTTCTGCAATTCTAAGCTAGCTGCAATGCGAAGCTAGCTGCAACTTTCCTCATTCCAACCGGGACAGATTGATGAAACAACTTAAACCAGACCAAACACAAATGCAATGACCCCAAGCCCATGTTGTTAATCTCATCCCAAACACAATCGAAACCACCGAGCATAAAATGCAGAAAAGCAACGTGAGGATTTGCAGCAACTTCGCTCACCTCGCTCTGGTTTCATGAATGAAAGTGAGCTGATGGTTTTTGTTCGTGCATAAAGAAGATTATCACAAGAGAATTTCTGTATGGACTAGTACTATCTTGGCACAAAACAGGGAGGAACTAAATGCATGAACCGCCATCGTCATGCCATGAAACAAAGAACAACTGAAACATTTTCTTTTGAAACCAAAACCCATGCAAACATTCAGCCTGCATTCTCACAGCAACAAACACCCAACGTAGAACAGATTTTCATTTTTTTTTACCCAAGCTTATTAACCAAAACTTGCTAAAACTTCATCACAGCATTATTGGCAACACACAGGATGCACCTACCTATTCCTAATAGGTTCAATAATGCTATTAGATATGAAAATGCAGCACAGATGTAAAGCAAGGGATTCACGACAAGCATGCACATGGCACTCTGTCAAATAACCAGCAATCCAAACACTTCAAACGACTAACGAATTCCAGCAACCAAAGAGAGACAAGACTGTCCATGCTGCTGCAATAAACCGAGAACCTCAAGCTTGTTGCAGCAGCGGATTCTTATACACGAACTTCAGCCTAAGATAATCTGATTCCAGGATACAAGATCATCAAACAAAGTCATACAAAAAGTAAACCAGTAAACTACGAAAAGGGAACACCTTTAGCCTATGAAATGCACGGCAACGTAAGGAAATAGCAAAAACAAACCATCTCTCTCGACCTTTGGCTATTCTCCTGGACTCACCTATGGTAGCAAACATGACAGGTCATGCGAATCTAATAACAGGAAGAAAAGATTTACGTTTTGCTGGGCTTGTTTATCTTAATCATCAGCTATACACACCCCACACAAGCATCTTAAGTTCATGATAAAACCATCACCGAGGAAACCAAACTACTGCCGCTAACAATCCCAGGTCAAAACCCCATGCGTTCCTCAATCATAAACCAAATAATAACAGCAGAAAAATCCAAACTTGGCATGAATCCATGACTGAAATACCTTCGGTGAAGATCTGCTGGTGGCGATGGAGGGCTGAAATGGTGGCAGTAGTGAATCTTGACTTCAATGGCTACTGCAGCTTTCCTTCCTTCGCCGCCTCTCCTATTTACTCTCTCAAAGTCTTCTTTTCTTCCTTCAGATCCCTACTGTCCAGCCCAAGCTCTCCCTCTAGCCCTCTCGGTTTCTTTCTTTCTGCCGTCACTCTCTCTCGGCCTCTCCCTTCCAATTTTCCAGCCGTCAGTCGATGCTTTCTTTTCTCAACCCCCCAAACTCTCTCTGCTCTCTCTAGTTTTAGCCGTCAAAACCTCCTCGTCTCCTCTATAGCTCTCTCTCTTGCTTTTTTTGTTTTCTGCTAAACTTCACCCATTCTGTACCCTCTCAACCTCTCTCACTCTTATCTCTGTCCGCCGCCCCCCTCTTGCTCTCATCCTTTTCTTTTTATATGGAAGAAAAACCAACCCTAAACCCTTAACCATCCTTTCTATATTTGCAGCCAAGGGCTGCCCGAACCTTTCTTTGCAAGCTGCGAAAAAACGCAGCTTGCTGTCGCGTATTCCCTTTTTTTTTGAGATTAATTAAAACAAATTTGATAATAAAAATAAATAACAAAAATAATTTAATTAACATTGGATAAAAATAAATAAACTAGAAACAACAAAGTGCAAACTCCATTTTCTTTTCTTTTTTCTTTTCCTTTTTCATCGTTTTTCTTCTTTTCCTTTTTTTCAAAATAACTTAACAAAAATAAATAAAAATGCCAAAAGATTGAATTAAAAAAAAAGAAATAAACATATTTTGTGAATAATTTGTCTTTTTTTTCTTTTTTTCTTTTTCTTTTTTTCTTTTTCTTTCTTTTTCTTTTTGAATTAGTAGATAAAATAAATGTTCGTAAACTAATTAAAATAAGAGACACGAAACAGGAATTAACTAAAATAAACCTAAAATTGAAACAAATAAATCTCAAATTAAACTAATTAAATAAATAAAATTCAAAACCAAAATTTTGGTGTCTACAATCCCCATCCACATTCCCTGACCCTTCGCTCAATGGGGGATAGACCTTCTGGGTCCTTTCCCCCGAGTCCCGGGAAGATATGAGCACCTCGTGGTGGCCATAGACTATTTCACGAAATGGATGGAAGCAGAGCTCCTGGTCTCTATCTCGGGGAGGGCAATTCAGAAGTTCTTCTGGAGGAGCATAGTCTGTCGTTTCGGGATTTCGCATGTCTTAATATCAGACAACGGACGCCAATTCGCAGATAACCCCTTCAAGAGCTGGTGCGCCGAGCTCGGGATCAGTCAGCACTTTACATCGGTCGGCCATCCCCAGGCCAACGGCCAGGTAGAAAGTGCCAACCGAACCATCCTCCAAGGACTGAAAACAAGGCTGGAACTGGCCCAGTCTAACTGGCTAGATGAACTCCCTAGTATCCTCTGGGCTTACCGCACTACGCCTAGGACGGCCACCCACAAGACCCCGTTCTCTCTGACTTACGGAGTAGAGGCGGTGGTACCCGCGAAGATCACCCCGGACACAGAACTTTGTTGCGTCATCCAACGAGAAAGAGCTGAGGTACAACTTGGACATGCTGGAGGCTAAGCGTGAGGAAGCGGCGGTACGGATGGCTAAGTATAAAATCCAGCTCGCCCGCTATCATAACACCAGGGTGAGGACCATACAGTACCAGCCGGGGGACCTTGTCCTAAGGAAGAATTCGGTCAGCCGAGCTCATGGCTCCAACAAGCTCGACCCGAACTGGGAAGGCCCATACAAGGTCCTTGAAGCGAGCCGAGTTGGCTACTGCAAGCTCGCGAAAATAGATGGATCAGAGGTATCCCGCACTTGGCACTTCTCCAATCTGCGACTGTTTGTAGCGTAGGTTAGACCAGGGTGTTCGGTTGTCTGTTCTTTGGAATCCGAATTTCAGTTTCATCATTCAATAAAGGCTCGACTTTCAAGTTTTAATTTCATTTGTACTTGTTTGCCTTTTAAGTTTGAATCTTACACTAGCACACTTAGCGTTTCCTCACTAAATGTCCTAGTGGAGGGCTAAGGGTTAGTAATGGATGTGGGAGTGCTCGACCCCAGGAGGTCGGCACGACTGGAAAAATTTGAAGGATTCTGAAAATTCTACGCTCGACCCAGGAGGTCGGCGGGCGCCATTGCGAGGTGCGATGCTCGACCCCGAGAGGTCGGCACTGATTAAAACTTCCAAGTAAATGCTCGACCCCAAGAGGTCGGCAAGGGTTAATCGACCCCAGGAGGTCGGCACGACTGGAAAACTTTGAAGGATTCTGAAAATTCCACGCTCGACCCAGGAGGTCGGCGGGCGCCATTGCGAGGTACGATGCTCGACCCCGAGAGGTCGGCACTGATTAAAACTTCCAGGTGAATGCTCGACCCCAAGAGGTCGGCAAGGGTTAAAGCTTGGGAATCTGAGAGCGCGACGCTCGGCCACGAGAGGTCGGCATGGAGTGGACTATTCTGGGTCTGATGGGATTCAAGGTTCGACGCTCGACCCGGGAGGTTGGCACGAACACCTTCAAAGTCAGACGCTCGACCCAGGAGGTTGGAGGGAAAAATCCTTAAGGTTTGGTGTTCAGCCCCAAGAGGCTGGCACGTTGCCTTGGTAGGACGGCATGGTGCTCGACCCGGGAGGTCGGCACAGGGTTTTGACAATCTGGTTCCCTCTAATGATTTAGTTGTTAGATTAACAGGGGTATGCATTTGGTGCTCGACCCAGGAGGTCGGCGCTTGGTTTTGGTTGTTGCAGTGGGGTGTAAGAAAAAGTTGCAAGGAAATCTCCTTCGAATTTCGTATATGCATTCAAAGCCTATCTATTACAAAGCTTCCAGCCTATCTATTACAAAGCCTACCGGGCTACGAAAGAAAGACACCCTCGTGCTGGTGACCCGTCTGGAGCAGGAGTTGAAGGTACACCTTAAGCATGTTGGGAGGCGTATGGTGAAGGCTATTCAGGAACCCAGAAGCAGGGGAGCCTTTCCGTCTCAGATGGACCTTCAAGAGCATTTTCAACTGGAGCATGGTCACATCCTTATAAGGAGACGGAAAGGGTTTCTGGAGTGGTCGCTGCCCTAGGCCACCGGCTCCTTCTCGGAAGCTCTGCCGGGAGACTCGCCCTTCTCCAAGGGAACCTCCGCCAGCTCGGCTCCAATGTCGGTTCGGCCCACCAGCTCCTTCAGGGCATGCCCCTTGCAGTACCCGTCGAAGAAACAGTCTACCTTCTCCTCGGCTTTAGGGTTGTACTCCTTGAAAGCAGCCAAGTCGAAGCTAGGCAGGCCGAGCGCCTTGACCCTATCCAGGGCTCGCGTGAAACCGACCTGGAGGATGGGCCCGTTGAGAAGGGCAACGTCCTGGGCGAACTGTTCGGAGGAGATGAACTCCCGAACAGCCTTCTTCCGCTCCCGGCTAACGGTGCCGGAGAGCTCGATGGCATGGTCATCCCTCAACTTGGCCACACCAGCCTTCTCCTGGTCGAGCTCCGACCTAGTGGAGGCGAGCTGGACCTGACCTGTTTCCAGCTCTTTCTCGGCCTTGCCCAATTTGGCCTTAAGGGAGTCCGCTTCCTTAAGCCTCTGCTCTGTCTCCCGATTCTTCTTCCGCAATTTCTCCAAGTCGGGAGACAGCTCGGAGAAGCGGGTCGTCAGAGCAGCACCAATGGCATTGGCCTGAGGAGGAGGGAAAACAGGTCAGCACGTTACGCCATCTAACCAAAACACAGAGGCACAACTGGCCCACGGGCTAGAAGGCTTACTTGAGCCTGGGCGGTGTAATACGCGTCCAGGAGCTCGGGAGGGTTGGTTAGCTCCATCCACCTCCTATCGCGGGGAAGGACCGAGCCCACCATCAGCTCATGAGCCACCTCGGGAAACTGGGCTCGGTTGTTGATGGAGAGCTCCCAGGACGGACAGAAACGGCGGGGGTCGTGCATAGTGGGGGCCTGGCCCGGTTTCAGGGGAGCTATGTGGCGGAAGTGCCACAAGTTCGGGGGAGGCGACTCCCGGGCATAATCCTCGGCAGAGCCGACGCCCAAGTGAACTGGCCCCCCCGATGCCAGCGCAAGGGGAGGAGGCTGTGCTGGGACCAGCGCGAGTTTCTTCCCGGGCTAGGAGGGCTCGTCCCCTCGAGCCCTCTTCTGTCCGGTCGCCTTCTTCTTGTTGTTGGCGGCCTTCTTGGAGGGGGAGGAGATGTCCTGCGCTTCCTTCTGGGGGGCTTGGCCGCCCCCCAGGGTCGAGACCGCCCCAGGGGCCTCCTTGGCAGCTTCTGACTGGGGAGTGGGGGTAGCCTCCTCAGTGGGTGCGCCTAGCAGCTGGGAAAGCTTTCTCACTGCAAAAAACATCGCTGGATCAGCCAAAACAGGACGGTACGAAGATATATATATATGCAAATGCAATGAACTACAGGGTCAGGGTCAGTGTTACAGGCGTCGAGGTCGATAGGGGAGGCCACCACCTCGCCAAGGGACCCGGACAACGTCCCCATCAGTCCAGCCGCAGAGATCTGCTTGCTGGAGAACTTGGTGGCAAAGAGCTTTACCTTAGAGCTCAACAGCTGGATGAGGGTTTCAGGGTCCAGGTCCTCCGGGTAGGAGTCAGTCTTGACCTCCCCGACCTTCCACACGGTGGCGTCAAAATCGGTGGATTTGACAAAGAAGAAGTCCCCTTTCCAGTTCTTGATGGAAGAGGGGAATTTATGGAACAAGTCCTGGCAGCCCTTGTCCCTCCGACCTTGGTTCCCTGTCCGGCGGGAGAAGTAATACCACCCAATAAGGGTTACCTTGAGAACGAAAGCAGCTCCGAAAAGGGAGAGGGAGTAAGGAATGGAGCAGAGTTTGCAATAGATCAGAAATTCTATGATGATCCTGATTGAGTTAGGGTGGACTTGGGTGATCCTGAGCCCCCAATAGCTCAGGATCTCGGCCAGGGCCGAAGGGATCGGTAGGCGGAGCCCCCCGATCAGCTGCTCCTTGTAGACGGCTATGAAACCGGGGGGGGACGGCTAGCCCGGTCGTCGGGCCCGGCAGCCCTTGGCTCAAAGGCCGAGGGGATAGAGTAGGACCTAACCAACTCGGCCACCGCCTCCGGCGAGATGGTGACCTCCTCGTGGTCGGGGTAGCCGTAGCTAAATTCGGGATCATCCCCCTGCTTAGGGCCAGGGGTGCCCTCGGAGGAGTCCCTATCCTCTCCAGCTCCTCCCTGGGGCCCGCCAGGAGAGTCATGGGGGGACTTGGGGGAGGGGGCGGAGCCGGCCCGCCGCTCGAGGTAGGCATCGAGCTCGATCGCCTCCTCCAGCTCCCGGGCTGAAGGGGAATGGGCAGAAGGAGAACGGTCGGAAGAAGAACTCATAATGTTTATGGGGTCAAGCAGGTTCGGGTTAGAAGCAGAAGAGGAAGAAGGAGGAGGAGGAGAAGGTGAAGGCGAAGATGAGGACGAGGATGAAGAAGAAATGAAGATCCTAGTGGCTTTACGACGGGCCGGACTCTGGGACGCGGTGGAAGTAACGTCGGAATAACCCGTCATAAAAAGCAGGAGGAGGCAGAAGGGGGAAGAGACACTGTGAAATGAGGGAAAAAGGAAAAGGAATCGCAAAGGGACTTACTGATCATCGAAGCAGGGGGGATGGAAGAATCGCCGGAATCTAGGCACGGAAAACCGGAAGTTGCCGGAAAATGGAAATGCAAATGCACAAAGGGAAGAGAAAGTGGCAAATGGAGCGGATGGAAATCTGGTGACCACTATTTATAGGGGAAAAATGGGGGGAAAACGGTTGCTTGAAATCGAACCGTCCCATGTGAACGCATGAATGATGGTACGGGAACCAAAGAGACGCGACAACTGAAGGGACGTGGGCGTGGCTTTTCTACAAACCGCACTGTACCGGAAGGGCAGAGCAGTGCGCGGCACTGGCCTCCCACGTGGCAGGGGTAGATTAGGTCTGCCTGACAGCCCTACCTAATCTAGGGGCTAGTGCAGAGGCCCCATCCTGGGCCGGGACACGTGGAAGCCCAGGTGTGACCGAGTTGGGCCTCGACCTCAAGCCTCTAGCAGCCGCCCTGGGCCGCGCCACCACTAGGGCTCCAGAAGGACCTGGAGGCCATCCCGCAGAGGTCGGGGGAAATCCCCCTGAGTGCAGGATGTGGGCTATTCTGGGCAAGTCCCGAAACGTACAGAGGTCGGACTCCCTTAGCAGGTATGAAAGGTAACTCACACCAAGGAAAAAAGGTACGCTCACTATTGGCGAACGACTCTCGACTGTTTGCTCCCGTGAACTGGACTCACCGGAAAACTAACTTGACCGTCGGAGTGCCCTCGGGAACAACCCTCAGGCCTCCTTTGCTAGTTCATTCTTGTTTGTTTTGTAGGCTTGGAACCAGCTCTTCCATCAGCGCGCCGAGCCCGTCAGGTCAGCTCGGTCCGGGGAAGCTCAGCGCTTCTTCATCTAGTCTCTTTAAAAATCTTATTTCCATATGTAAAGACGTTCTTTAGGAAATATCCTAATAACCAGGTTGAGTTTAGGAACAGTGCTCATGGCACCATGAGTAGGTGGCTGTTTTCGGAATTTCATATGAATTAATATGGTTATGCTGGTAATTTCACTTCAATATTTTCCGAAGCCCCTCCACTAGCTCCAAACTCAGAGCTGACAGGTAAATTCTTGCTCCATGCTTCTTGTTTTCTCTACCCCCCTCCCAGGCACCAAAAAATAGTGAAAGCTGCAGATAACCCTACTTCCATATCTATATTCCCGTCTCAAGAATCACATAATCGCAGAATGCAAAATCTCCCAATCAATTTACCAATTCTCTGGGTCTGATTATTCATAAATTTCTCCTGACCATCGAATTCTTTAGGTAGATTAAACTAATTCTTCAATTTTCTCACTAGAGTTTAAGAGAATTTTCTGTTAATTTCTGTGATTTCTCATCTTTCTTTACAAAAAAAAGATTGATCTTAGTTTATTTTTTCCGTCTAATTTGAAATTCATTAGAAGGTAGATTTTAATTCAAATTTTTTAATCCTTAACTTAAATGGTGGTAGAAAAAGCTGTCTATTATTTATGATTGGGGATTTAGATTGGTATTTTTGATCGTTAATTTAGATTGCTGCTGAATCTAATGTGAAATTAAGGCATTATGACTTATTACCTTTCTTAATATTGCTTTTTAAGTCAACCTTGTGAGGAATTGTGAACTCAATTGGCACTTTGTAGTAGAGGAACTCTCGATTTATGTTGAGTCTTGCTAACCCGCTACAGTAAATCTTCATGCTGTTCGGTCACAGAGCTCGCTACCCGAGCCCTTTTGTGATAGGGTATGAGTTCGCGTATACAGGGCATGGACAATTGGCAGGTATTATATCCCATCATATTCTTCTTGTCTAATTTAGGATATGTTTGATAAAACTATGTTGCAATCGACTCAAAGCTCAACTCGAACTTGATCAACACTGTGCTCAAGCAGAGCATTAATATATACGAGTCAAATTGAGCAATCATTTGTTAGGTTTAATTGTTTGACGAGCCGCTCGAAAAGCTCAAGTTGATGTGAAATTATAAAAATACCTCTATATTAATTAAAATCAGGCTAATTTCGAGCTCCTTGTGAGCCAGAATGTTGAGTGAAACTCGACCTGATATCTCGAGCTGCTCGTGAACCAAAAATTGAGTCAAACTCGCGAACCAGAAACGAGTCAAACTCAAACTTTCCTTTCCTAAGTCGAGTCAAGCTCGAGCTTCATTTCTTTGGCTCGACGAGCTCGTACATTAACAAGTCCAACTCGATTCGATAAGTTCAAAATCAACTAGATTCGACACATTTGCAACCCTAGATAAAACTAAAATTTGAAATCTGAATTTATTAAGTTATTAAATTGTTAAGTAGTTACTGTAATATATTTGAATTTATATCATATTAAGTAATAAGTGAATAATTTATCACTTAGTTTTGGGGCAAGTTTTGCTTAGAAAATTCACTACCAGTTAATTAATTCAAATATTTGTTTTTGATTATCAAACGCTTCTAAACATATTAAGATCTGAACCCATCAAATTTAAGTGTTGAATTGGATTATCAAACAAGGCTTTAGTTTAGTTGAATCCTATTTTTATTTCCTAAAATTTCATTCTATAAAATGTTTTCTTGATTAGCTTCAGGTAATTAGTAGTAATATATGTGGTACCATTTCATTTTAACTTAAAAGGAAATGTACATGTACTGTATAACATTTTATTTTAGAACTATTTAATGTCTTTTATAATGTTCATCATGATAAAATGATTTCAAGATGCGGTTTAACTTTACCAGCAATGGTGACAGTGAATTATTTGTCAAAATTTATTTGTTTGCATCATCAACATATTTTTTAATCACTTTTTTTTTATCTCACATACATTTATATCCAAAAAACACTACAGTAATTTTTTCAAAAAAGTATCCTAATTAATCTACTATTTGAACCCATTGTTATTACCTAATAACATGAGGACTCGAGAGCTAAATGTAGTGAGTATTTGTTTTGCTTTAAGATTCATACACGAGGATTTGTTTTGGGATAATTGACTCAACTATTTAGCCTTTCTTTAGTTTCTTTTTAATGAATGTACAGAAGTTAAGGTTTATGGATGATCTTTACTGCAATTACTTTGCCTTTTTTTTAAAGTTTTTTCTTGTTGAAACTAAAACTTTAGATTCTGTAATTTCTTTTTTTTTTTTTAAGTTTTTCCTTATTGAAACTAAAACTTTAGATTCTGTAGATTTCATATGTGTGATTTAGGGTTTGAGATTTTGAATTTGGGAACTGAGGAATTAGTTGCATTTGCATATTTAGGTGATCACAGCCGGTGATCCCACCTTTGATGTGATTTTTATACTGCTATATTTTATTTTTTTTCAATTTTCTCCTTTTTTTTCTTTTGCCATGTCATCATATTAGCCATGTTCCATAGGGTTTTTTAAAATTTTTAATTTTAAAAATTAAATTTTTTTTGGTATTTTAAAAATTATCCCTAATGCTCCCGCTTCCCTCTCCCATCCCATCCCCTGCCCCTCCATCGCTCCTCCTCTTTTTTCCGCTTCCTTTCCCTCTCCCATCTTCCCCTGACCCTCTCCGGCTCCTTGGTACCTCCCACCCCTCCCCTCCTTCCCCAACTCCCACTTTACCCTTTGCTTTATCCCTCTCCTTTCCTCCTTTCTTCTCCTCCTTTCTTTCCCTCTCTTGGAGGGGCAGGTGGGATGGGAGAGGGAAGGGGAGAGGAAAGGATCAGGAAAAGGTTAAGGGGTAGCAATGGGAAGGAGGGTTTGAAAATTTTAAAATTTTTAAAAATCATGAAGAAAAGTCTTGAAGAAAAGAGCTTCAACCATGTAATACTAGTATGGAGCCGCCCAAAATGAAAAATAGTGGACGAAGAAGAGAAATACGAGTACAAAGCTATGGGATATCCATATCACAAAGGAATTTGATGGATGGAGGAATTGGGAAGCTGATGACCTTCAAAACCATATAAAATATATAGTACTAAAAGTGTTTGACGCCATCCAAAAAAATTGAGTAAATCTTATATACACTGACAGTGTATATACTATCACAGTTGGATGCATGATATATGAGTAAAATTTAAATTTTCATTTATTTGATATATATGCTAAAACTCGCAAAATTATTAATTTCCATTTATTTGATATAATATGTCAATCCAACTTTTCAGTAAAATTAAGTGGCAGATAAGATAGGTTTTTTTTGTTTTCACGGTTGGTGACGTTGGTCAAGTGAATGCGCAGCAATACTTATTGCCATTTCTAGGTAAATTTTTAGTTTTTTTAGCAACCTTTGAATTTTCCAGATTCTTCTTCTAATTTTGTTTTTAATCCAAATTATATATCTCTTTGATGTTGTATAACTCTTACCTTTCCTTAAGTGGGTTTTCAATATACTAGCTACCTTTTTAGCTAGTTGTCTTGGGGTACGTTTGATAAAATTGAAATATGAAACTAAAATATGAATCCATTAAATTCTTGCATTATTATGTATTATATCACATTAAATTATAAGTGAATAGTCTATCACTTATTTTTTGGAACAAGTTGTCTATCGCTTATTTTTTGGAACAAGTTTTGTTTATAAAATTCAATACTACTTAATTAATTCAAATGTTCTATTTATGGTTATCAAACACATTTGTAAATCTAATATTGAATTGAATTATTAAATAGGCGTCAGTATGCTTCAAATTGCCCTAATGCAGTCTTATTGGTATGGAGACAAAGAATTTGTCAAAAGAGAACTCAACAATTTAGATTACATTTTTAAAATTAAACTAATTTGCCACCTAAACATTACCTGCTTTAATCCAGGCAAAAGACAACAACATTTGTTTCAAATCTTTTTCAATGATGTTCTTAGATGCTAGGATGAAAAAATCACTTAAATAAATTTTATGAATTCTTTAAGTTTTCACATCGTTAGTCTATTTCTTTTATTTGTTAATAAGTTAAGTGATGTAATTTTTTTTCAACTCTCTTCTACAAATAAAGATTGTAGTGGTCGTTGTAAACTAATTAAAAAACGTATTATGCTGACAAATAATTCAAAAAAAAAAGGATTGACCTATGTACACTAATATGTTTCTTTTGCTTCATGTTTTGATTTTTTTTTTCTCTTCTTATGCGAAAAAGCCATGCGATTTGTGCTTTCCCGAAAAGCAAAGTATTTAAATAAACTTTTGATCTTAAAAATAAATTCCACTATAAGACGGAGGAAACTAAATGTGAACACCACATACAGAATTTAGCTCATAAAACTTGGAATCAACATTTTAAAGAACATGAAAACAGCAAATGATTTTCGTAAGGGTATGCTAAAAACCGAATAAACTTTTAGGCCATTTGAATTTTATACATAAAAGTTTAACCTTGGGAAATATTATTAACTTTTTTAAAGAGTAATTGTACTATCTAATATCTTTATCCTTACAAGTGTAATGTTTACCTATTCTAAATTTGCTAAAAAAAACAACATAAAAAAGATTTTAAAAAAATCAAATTCTTGAGAAAATTATGAATTTACCAACAATTTTATTCGTGCTAAAACTATAAAAATTCTGTTATTTTCAAAGTTATGGTAAAGATGAACGGAATAGGTGGTACAAAATTCAATCCAATCAAAAAGTCTATTATGTCTATCCAAGTCACCCACGTCCTTCAATCCTAAATTGATCAAATTTCCCGAAATTTCAATATGACCCCTCACAACATAGTTAATCACCATCAAGTCTCTTTATAGCCCTAGCCCATCCATTCTTATTTTGTAAAACGCCCTTGTGGCTGTTGTCCCTCGTATCATTCTCCCTTTTTCTCCCTAATTCCGAAACGGCCCCAAATTCTAGGTTTTACGTTCACTTCGCTACGCCTCTCTGGTAATTTTCTTCCTCGCTCCACTTTTCTTTCAATCAGACGCCTCTATATCGCTTTCTGCATTTGTGTGTAGATAATTTTTTTTTCTCCTCTTTTTGTTGAGTACTAAACCGGGGTTTAAATCAGGGTTGAAGTGTGCAAAATTCTGTTATGCATGCATTCATAAAATTGTTTAAAAGATTTAATCTTTAACATGTTACAGCTGATTCTTGAGTGAAATTCAACTGAAAATTGCACTTTTGTTGACTTTTGATTTTTGTAGACTTCATTTGACCTCTATTTTCAGTTCAATTGATCACCAATGTTTGTCATATTTTAGAATTTTGGTGTTTGATCTCTTGGTTGTAAAGCACTATACGCATAATCTTTCTTCTTCTAGTCTTATATCAAGGTCGATGTTTGGGATGATTGTTTTACTGGGATTTTACACTGTAGTATTTGTTTCGAGTATGAATTACCTATCAAGAACTTTAATTAGATAAAATAGCTTAACAAATTTAGTGCAAAAAAAGAGTAGCTTATGACTCATTAGACAATCGTTGTGTTGTTTGCGTGGATTCCCATCTGTGGTTTGGTGGCAATAAGAAAGCAGACATTGGTAAAGAACTAGTGGAGAGCACATTCGAGAGTGCTAGCCTTGTTTTCTTGTCTTGGGAAAAGGGGGGTTGATTGTTACCTGCCTAATTTGTCCTTTCTGCCCTTCATATTTTCTTCCATGGGCATTTAAGTAGGAAGGTGAGATAAGATCATTGCATGGAGTTGCTTCGATTGGTTAATATGTTGGTTTCTTACTCAAGATCTGCAGTTTTTTAGCAAAACATTTCACAGTTTGGGCAAGCTGGATTTACAACACTGGCAAGGTTCTTCGGCTACTAGTTGAGATTTCTTTTTACGACAGTTTGACCTATAAAAGAAAAATTTATCTGACAATAACATCAAGTGCCATGATGATGGTAGCTGGATTTTCTTATTCATGACTGGATATGGATATGGTAAACGCTCATGTTGGCATGGGTTCCATGGTGTCATTTTAGTTTTTCTATGTGTGCTTCTGAGGTAATTTATAAAATACTCTGTGTTCGCTGCTGATAGTCAGAACAGCTGTCTTATCTTAATGGAAATCAGAACTCTACCCCTCTAATGCTCCTTCGGGGGAGGTAGAGCCCTATGAAGAATAGCCAATTAGACAGAAATGCCAACATTTTCTTTTTCTAATGTACATTGAAAAATTGTGGATGCTTATCATGTACATGCAAGTGCTAAACTGTTGGCTGGTGAAGATTTTGAGTTTCACGAGTAATGTTGCACGCAATATTGTAAAGGAAGTTTTAGAAAATTTGTTGGTGATTATTCTTGATTTTTTTTTTTTCCAAAAAAGGATGCTAAAAATGTATATTCTAGATACAAATGTGCATGCGAGTGTTCTCTTGGAAAGCTTTGTTTAACTCCGCTCTCTACCCGAAGAAAGGGGAAAAAGGTGAAAACATTGTCCAAGTTTATTGTGGAAAGACATTGTGTACTATAAAAGGTGTTGGGAGCATTTGATTGCTGAGAAGCTATGATTGATTTTCATTTGCTTTAACATTGGCTTACTTACCGGTAAAGTCAAGGTCTCTGCTTCAGCTTGCAATTTCAAAGGATTGAGGTTTAACTTTTTTGAAGAATAGAGTTAGTGAGTTTATCGCTTAATCATTTTTATCCTTTTAAGTTATGTCACAAACACCCAACAATATGTTCAGCAGGTTATAGATCGGCTTAAAAGGTAAGGAATGAAACTTTTGATTTAGCAGATAGTAGGCATGCTGAAGTGGTAAAGCTACGTTGTTTGGATCCCCTGTGCCTCCATTAACAACAAAATATTCGACCTATATATGTTTTTATAAGATTCTTTGTTTAAACTTATCATTTGCTTTTTGGGGAAGCATTTCCCTTTTCCTTTACACTGTTTTGAGATTGCTATGAGGAGCAAAATTTGTTGTCCTTGATGTCAAGATTTTTTCCTTTGTTTCCTTGAAGCATGATCTAGGGTATATTTGGTTTAGATGAGGGATAGCAAGTTTGACATTTAATTCTGTATTGGAAGCCTACTGTCTTTTGTTTAATTTGCTAATGTATGAAGAGAAAGAGCTAGAATTTTTCTTGTGCAGTAATGAGAAATGCAGTGCTTTTGTCACCCCCTGAATC
Source organism: Coffea arabica (assembly GCF_036785885.1). Lineage (NCBI taxonomy): Eukaryota > Viridiplantae > Streptophyta > Magnoliopsida > Gentianales > Rubiaceae > Coffea > Coffea arabica. Next base: position 29,264,879 of record NC_092316.1, on the reverse strand, counting down.
TATGTTAACCAAGTTGTAATTATCCAAATAATGCAACAGAGGAAGACAGAAGCATCAATGAGTGTAATTTTGTCCGCTTAAAATCGTTGTAGTACTATTCGAATTTTTTGTTTCTATGTGCTGACATATTTTAGTGAAACTTATTTTCTGTACTGATTCTTTGTGATGTTCAAAGATGTGAATTATGGCAAAGGGGAAACTTATACTGATCAGTCAGTATGGTGGTGAATTTATGACAAAAGATGATGGGATCTTATCTTATAATGGAGGAGAGGCAAATGCTGTGAGCATCAATCATGATACCTTGTATGATGATTTGAAGTTGAAGATTGCTGAATTGTACAATTTGGATCTGAAAACTATTGCGCTCAAGTACTTTCTCCCAGGAAATCAACGAAATCTTATTACTTTGAAGAATGAAAAGGACCTAAAGAGGATGCTTGATTTTCATGGGAACTCAGTGACAGCTGATGTCTTTGTATCTGGGAAACATGGGTTTGAGCGTCCAGCCTTGAAGAATGATGCCTCAAGGTATTACTTTGAGAACTTGTTATCTCACATAAATTGCTACTTTTTTCCATTCATTAACGGAATGTCATAATGACACATTTGCACTCCTGTGCACCATATCAGCACAGGAGATACATAGGGAACTCAAAGTTCACGTATTCAATTTTAGAATGTGCCTAGTGTCTTGGTGGATCATTGGAATTTGACTAGTTAGTCTATTTACTTGAGTGCATACTTTCTTACAGTGGTAATACATCCAGGGGAGTTGGCATAAAATTGGCAGAGACTGTGGACCATGTAATTCCTCCCCCAGCTGCTAATAGTTCTGGCCCTGATGTAAGATCTAGGCAAAAGAATGCTGCAGCTGCTGATAGAGTTCCAGTTATTACGCCTGATAATTTGGTGGATGTCAATGTAACTATGGAGAGTCCAAGCAGAACCACCAGCACATCTACTCCTTCCTCTGCGCATGGTGGTGATTATGATTCCGATTATGCTCCCCGCCGTGTTGTTGCTGGTGGTGTTTCTGCTCGTAGCCCCGTCAACTTTGATGCAGGTAGCACCCCAGCAGATACAGTCAAAAAGAGAAGGCGTACTGCTTCTTGGAAAGTTGGTACCAAGGGTCCAGTTATTGTGTCAGATGCAGATAACGCACAAGAAAAGCGATCTCGTAAGAAGAGTAGCAGAGGCAGATTTATCAAGGTACATGATGACGTTGAACTGAAAGGAGATCCTAAGTCAGGGACAGATGATCTGGGGAGTCCCTACGGTATTGTTATTCGTGATCAAGATCTTCCAGAAAATCTGGTTGCTTCATGGAGAGATAGCATTACCGGAGTAGGTCAGGACTTTGAAAGTGTGAAAGAGTTTCGAGATACCCTGCAGAAGTATGCTATTGCTCATCGCTTTGTCTACAAACTAAAAAAGAATGATACAAATCGTGCTAGTGGCATGTGTGTTGCTGAAGGCTGTCCTTGGAGGATTCATGCATCTTGGGTTCCTGCATCTCAATCATTTAGGATTAAGAAGTTCGATAATGTACACACATGTGGAGGGGAAGCTTGGAAATCTGCTCATCCCGGAAGGAATTGGCTGGTTAGCATTATAAAGGAGAGGTTACGAGAGTCCCCACATCATAAACCCAAGGATATTGCTAATGGCATTTTCCGGGACTTTGGGATCGAACTAAATTATACACAAGTGTGGCGTGGGCTGGAGCATGCCAGGGAGCAGCTTCAAGGTTCATACAAAGATTCGTACAATCAGTTACCATCTTTTTGTGAGAAAGTGATGGAGACAAATCCTGGTAGCTTTGCCAATCTCGTCACTAATGATGACAAAAGGCTTAAATGCCTTTTTGTCTCATTTCACTGCTTAATACATGGTTTTCAAAATGGTTGTCGCCCCCTTCTTTTTCTTGAATCAACATCATTAAAGTCAAAATACCAGGAAATGTTGTTGACAGCCACTGCAGTCGACGCAGATGATGGGTTCTTCCCAGTTGCTTTTGGCATAGTTGACGTTGAAAATAACGGCAATTGGCGTTGGTTTCTGGAACAATTGAAATCTGCAATTTCAACTTCCCAGCCCATCACTTTTGTCTCAGAGAGGGAAAAGGGTTTGAAGAACTCTGTGCTTGAGGTATTTGAGAATGCTTATCATGGTTATTCCATGTTCCACCTTGTTGAAAGCTTCAGGAGGAGTTTGAGAGGTCCATTTCACGGTGCTGATGGAAGAGGTGTCTTACCTGGTATTTTTCTTTCCGCTGCTCATGCTGTCCGACTTGGTAGTTACAAAAAATTCACTGAACAAATAAAGCAGATCTCATCACAAGCATATGATTGGGTAATCCAAATAGAGCCAGAGTGTTGGACAAGTTTGCTATTTAAGGGAGAGCGTTATAACTATATCACTGAAAATGTCTCTGAACTGTACACCAAGCTTATGGAGGACGTCCAGGAGGCTACAATAATGCAGAAGATTGAGGCTCTCGTATGTATGATTTGTGGTTTGGTTAAGAATCGGCAAACGCTGTCAAGTTTGTGGTCTTCTAAACTAACTCCATCAATTGAGAAAAAGCTGCAGGAAGATGCACTTAAAGCCCGCAGTCTGAAAGTGTTGTTCTCGTCTGACATCCTTGCTGAGGTTCATGATGATTGCACCCATGTTGTGAACATTGAAAGCCAGGAATGTACTTGCCTGGAATGGAAAGAGAATGGTCTACCATGCCGGCATGCTATTGCTGTCTTAAATTGCAGGGGCAAAAGCATTTATGATTACTGCCCAAAACATTTCACCGTAGAGAGTTTTTGTTCAATATATTCTGCATCCTTGAACCCTATACCTGACATTGGCAAGCCTATAGACAAGGAAGAGGCTGATTCAGACTCAGTACAGGTGCTTCCCCCAAATCCCCCTAAATTAACTCCTGAACAGAAGAAGGAACAGGCGAGAAAGGAGGCGCTGAGTAGGAGGACAGTCACTTGTACTAGGTGCAAGGAGCCAGGACACAATAAAGCTTCGTGCAAAGCAACTTTGTAATTCCTAAGTTCCTTCTTGTTGTGCATCCTGTACAGCTTGTACAATAGCAATTGATTGCTTGTTGACGAGCTTATCTTAGCAGCTCAGACATGCTGTGCAGTAGTCTTCATTAGATTAATCATTAGCATAGGACTATATTGGACTGAAAACAATTTTAGGAAACGGAAATCTAGGTTTGAACTTGTGTTGATAGTTGTTTCCAATTTAGTTATGTTGAATTTTCGGGCAAATGGCATGGTTGGTTTGTTTGTTTTTTTGGTAAAATTTCCAGGGAAGTGTGGGCAAATGCATATATGTGGGAATGAAAACCCAAAGACCTGGCCGGGAGAAATGTGGCATCTGGAGCTGATAATGGGGAAGGACTTAGAAATTTCAGAGTAGTGTTGCCCTGCCTCCTCCTTGCTACAGTTTTAAAAATTATGCTAACCTCCTTTAAAGTTTATTATTTGGAAAAATCGTTCAAAACGTTTCTTACATTTTACAAAATAACTTTTTTCATCCCTCATTTTTAAAAGTGTAATTTTACGTCTCTTACAAATTCATATTGATCAAATTTGGTCCCTGTTTAGGTTTTTGACTAGTTTTTTGTCGGAATTCACTACATGCAAGGTACGTAATCATATTTTAAGAGCAAAATTGTCAAATCAAATTTTATATAATTCGATTCATAATCCCTCACATTTCATAAAATAAATTTTTTCGTCTCTTATGTTTCACAAAATAAATTTTTTCCTCCTTCACATTTTTCAAAATGAATTTTTTCATCTTTTATTGATCATGTGTGTGATTGATTTTTTTTTTAAATTCATATATATATCTATTTGATTTCACTTGAACAGTACGAATAGCATGTGAAATCAAATAGAGATATATTACATGTTATTCGTACTACTTAAGTGAAATCAAATAGATATATACATGGGTTAAAAAAATTGTTAGTTTTTTATTTATATTCATTTTGTTTTACTCGAAATTTGAAAATAAAGATCATATTTAATCCTAAATATTATCAAGTGTTTATATCGAATTAAATTTGGATAGAAAAAATAAACAAAAGAAAAGTATGACAAAAAGAAATAAGTGATTGGCACTTTCAAATTTTAAAACAATCACAAGGCAAGTAATTCAACTATTGATCTTAAAAGTGTCGAATAGAAATTTCAGATTTAAACTAAAACTTGTTAGTACAATTATAGAATTCGAGTTAGAACCCATTAATTAGATGACCTTATTATATAACTCAATAAATAAATTATTACCAAAAGAGAAAGGTCACAAATATTGAATAGATTCAAATGATGAAATCATATAAATATATACATGGGTTTCAAACAAAATTATTAGTTTTAAACCCCTATATATATCTATTGAATAACATGTGTATAACTACGATTAGCATGTTTAGATGAAATCCAATAGAGATAAATTACATGTTATTCATACTGTTCAGATAAAATCAAATAGACATATACGTGGGTTTATAGAAAAAAAAAAGTTATTCATACACATGATCAATGGAGGATGAAAAATTCATTTTGAAAATTGTGAGGGATGGAAAAATTCATTTTTTGAAATGTGAGGAACGAAACAATTCATTTTATAAAATGTTAGGGACGAAAAAATATATTTTGTGAAATGTGAAGGACTATGAATCAGATTATGTAAAAATTGATTTGACAATTTTGCCCTTAAAAATGATCACATGCAAGTCACGTGATGGATTCCGACCAAAAACTAGTCGGAAACCTAGGTAAAGGGAATGGAAATGGGCATGATGAGGGCTGATGTTCATGAGGATTTGGAGGCAACTATGGCTAGCTTTTTGTGTGGATTGAGGGATGAAATTGCTGAAATTGTGGAGTTACATCATTACCTTGATTTAAATGAGTTGTTGGATAAGACGGTGAAGGTGGAAAGACGCCTCAAGAGGAGGGGTAACACTCAATCAAATCCCACCCATCAAGCTGGGAATTGGCGAAACTCGCCCTTAAGAAATGAGGACAAAACCATAGGAGCTTTTGAACCACCAAAATCGAGACCAAATGATGCTAAACAGCACCTAAGGCCGAGATGGTAATTAGCCAAAGAACTCCAAAACCACGAAGTCGGGATGCTAAATGCTTCAAGTGTCAAGGTTTTGGACACATAGCATCTCAATGTCCCAACCATAGGACCATGCTTATCTTGCCTAATGGAGAAGTGGTGTCGGATGATGAGGACGATTGTGAAGGTATGACACCTTTAGTAGAGGAAAGCCACGACTCGGAGGAAGAATTGGCATTTGAAGGGAATGTTGGAGTCTTTGTAGTAAGGAAATTGCTTGCTGCCCGAGCAATAGAGGAGAAAGGTGTGCAAAGAGAGAACTTATTCTACACTCGTTGTCACATTAAGGACAAGTTGTGTAGTTTAATAATTGATGGTGGAAGTTGCACAAATGTGGCGAGTTTGTTCATGGTTGAGAAATTGTTTCTTCTATCCACCAAGCACCCTAAGCCATATCAACTTCAATGGCTAAATAATGACGGTGGTGAATTGTTTATAGACAAGTGAAGGCACCATTTCGCATTAGTAAGTATGAAGATGAAGTGGTGTGCGATGTGGTACTAATGCAAGCGAGTCACTTGATCTTAGGTTGCCCTTGGCAATATGACAAAGCTGTCCACTTCGATGGTTGAACTAACAGGTATTCCTTCATACATGGTGATCAAAAGATTACTCTTGTTCCTTTTACCCCTAGACAAGTCCATGAAGATGAAGTAAGACTACATGAAGAATATGAGCTAGAATGTGAACAAAAGAAAATGTCAATGCGTGAGCAAGAAAAGGAAATAAGTTTGGCCGAAAAAGAGAAGAAGAAAGCAGCATTGGTGTGCATAACTAAAGACGAGCTAAATCCTTCTTATGGAGATATTGGGGCTGATCACGTGCCAAATCAATTTGCAAGTTTATTCAAGAGTGAGGAGTTTGGCTTCATGGGAGCTATTTTGCATCATTTTGAGGACCCTTACCTCACGCATACAAGTGAATTAGTTGAGCATACATTAAAGTTGGTTTGTGAGATTCAAGAAGCTAAACGATGTCTTTTCCAACTTGACAAGTGGAGGGTTTTTCTTTGGATGACACCTTGGCTTATGATCATGACAAGGCTGACCCGTCGGCATGTCATTCGAATTGTCACCCTTCGTGCTTCGATTTGTGGGCAAATCGCCTTTAAGAGGAGAGGAATGATACGGGATCTAGCTGCTAAAGAAGCCAAGCCAGCCGTTGAGCCTAGCTAAGGCTATAAAGAGTCATTTTTCCTTAGTTAATGTTATAGTTTTTTGGTTTGAGTTTCTTTATGCTTGTGCCGTTTGCCTAGATTAATTCCAGCAGCTTTAATTTATCAAGTTGAGTCATTAATTAATGGAATAAATGGCTAAAAGATCATATTGACCATAGTTAGTATCCGAGTTGGAGTCAATTCGTAGAGTTAAGTGGAGTTAGAGTTAAGTTTCGTATTTGCTAGTTGGATTAGGAGTTTGGTCTTGTAAAAGGCTATAAAATGCCTTAGCTTTAATGTTTTTAGGGCATTGAATAAAGTTGAGAAAATTTTCCAGATTTCTTTCATGAATGAAAGAGCTCTTCTTGGCTTGTGAAGCCACCATTGAACATCTTAGAGTTGCCCTAAAGTGATTCGTCAACTTATCAATCAAGTATTCACTTACCAACAAAATTTGTGGGCAATCAAACTTATGGTATTGTCCTATCCGTTCTAGTCTTTCTTGTGCGGTCCAAGATAGATTATGAACTCCATCCCTAAGTGTTGATTCCTAACCTAGATCCGGGCTTGTGGTTAATGTTCTTGATTCGTTTTAGCATTTCAAGAATCGTATCACAAGGATTAGGGTTTTAGGGTTAGGGTTTAGGGACTAGGGTTAGAGATTTAGTGTTAGGGTTAGGGTTAGGGTTAAAAATAAATAATAAATAAAAGAAATCGCAGCACATGAAATCTGCGATGATTCCTTTTAATAAATTTTCAATTCGTCGCAGATTTCATGAGCGGCGAAGCATTTAAAAAAAAATTCCTCTCCCTTAATTTCGATGCCAAAAAAAATTTAAAATTTAAAACAATTTTCGATGAAGCCTCTCTTACGATTTGCGGCAACCCTTAAAGTAGAACACCCAACCAACTAACACCACTTTTGTAATATTTTCTCATTTTAATGTTATTCCGGGAAATTCGCCTGATTAAAGGGGTGTTGGTGAATTCCACAACAGATGGATTGATATTTACATTTTTTAAAATAATTTGATTTTCACATAACGTAATGATGATGATTTTTTTTGGAAATTTTTTATAATTGCAAATGTTTGTATTACTTGAAAGCCTAAGGAAAAAAGTGTAACTCTCCCCACTAAATTGCATTTGGGGCCTAGAAAGAGAAAAAAACCACCTAAGAAGGATAAATGATTGAAATAGTTTCAGCAACAAACAACAATCACAGGAAATTTGGCCATTCTTCTTAATTTACAAAATGTACAATGACGTCAAATTTATAATAGGGTTCTAAAACTAATGAAATAGGATTCGTTATTTACACAATGAATAAAATTATTTACAATAGTGACCTTATAATGTACAACGTGTTCATAACCATGTACATCTTGGAATAGCTACTCGCTTTTGTCACTAAAGAACTTCAATTATAGTATAGGCTACAATTTTTTTTAATTACAGAATAGACTACTCATTAAATAAAAGCGGAATATGACACAAGTTTTGTTGGTGTTTGTCTAAAACTTTACTGTAGTGCACTGTAGAAGTTTTTGAAAAAATTTTGTAGAAGTTTTTGTTAGGTGAAAAATTTTGTAAAAGTTTTTGTAAGGTGAAAAACTTTTTTTTTCTTTTTTTTTTCTTTCCCTTTCTTTTTCTTTTTCTTTTTCTTTCTTTCCTTTTTCTTTTCTTTCCTCTCTTTTTCTTCTTCTTCTTCTTCTTCTTCTTCCCCGTTACCTCCACCACCCCCAGCTGCAACTCCACCTCCCGCCGTCCCCCTCTGCCCCTTCCCCCTCCCCCCGCCTTCCCTCTCTCCCCCGCCGTCCCCCTCCCCCCGCAGCCTCTCTCTCCCCCGCCTTCCCCCCCCGCAGCCCCCCTCTGCCCCTCCCCCCGCCTTCCCTCTCTCCCCTGCCGTCCCCCTCCCTGCCGCCTTCCCCCTCCTCCCGCTGCCTCTCTCTCCCCCATCTTCCCCCCCGCAGCCCCCCTCTGCCCCTTCCCCCTCCCCCCACCTTCCCTCTCTCCCCCGCCTTCCCTCTCTCCCCCGCATTCCCCCTCCCCCCGCAGCCTCTCTCTCCCCCGCCTTCCCCCCCGCAGCCCCCCTCTGCCCCTCCCCCCGCCTTCCCTCTCTCCCCTGCCGTCCCCCTCCCTGCCGCCTTCCCCCTCCCCCCGCTGCCTCTCTCTCCCCCGTCTTCCCCCCCGCAGCCCCCCTCTGCCCCTTCTCCCTCCCCCCTCTGCCCCCCTGGCCGCCCCTTCCCCCTCCTCCCTCTGCCCCCTTGGCCGCCCCTCTCTGTGCCACCCCCCTCTGCGCCAGACGTAAGAGAGAAAAAAAAAATAAGGGAGGATGATGGCAGGGGAGGAAGAGGGGGAGAGGGAAAAAAATGGGGAAAAAAAAAAGACCGGCACCGGAAATTGGTGACGGAGCCGGCAATGGAGGTGGTAGTGAGGGAGGAAGAAGAAGAAAAGGGGAAGGGAATATTTTTTTGTTGTGTTTTGGATATTTTAAGTGTGTAGGTTAAAAACTTTGATAAGTTTTTTGGGGTTCCTGTAGCAAAAGTTGTTAAAAAATTAGTTTTATACAAATTTGGTAAAAAATCAAGCTTTCAAACAAGCCCTAGATTCTATAGGTTGGGGTTTGGACTTTAGAGTAGAACAGCGGTATGAGAAATGCTGGGCCAACTGTAGGCCTGCCAATTGGACCATTTGAGTCGGGCTTTAATAAGTCTGGGTTTGACTCATATAATTTGTATCACTCTCGAATTTCGAATTATGAGTTTCGAATTGATAAATATGAAATTCATACTTAACTCACAAAATATTCGAGTTGTGAATCTAATTTAGGTTTAGCCCAAATTCACTTATTATCTCTTAATTTCCTTAATATAATTATTATAACTATTAATTTTAAAACTAATTTAACTTTCACAAGATCACAATATTAAATTATACATGAACTAGTAACATCATTAAAAAGTACATACAAAAAACTCCGTATACCTAATATATAGAAAAATTCCCTTGTGGTTTTAAAATATACAAAACCACATCTTATATTTTGAACTAAATTATAAATTTAACGGAATCCGGTAAATTTAACGAAAAATTTAACAGAATCCGGTAAATTTAACGGAATCCGGTGACCGTCATTTTTGTTAACTTTAATGAATTCTGTTAGTTTACAATTTAATTCAAAACATGCGATGTCGTTTTGTATGTTTTGAAATCACGAGATTTTTTTTTTTTTTTGTGTATTATGTATATCACATGGAACTTTTTTGTTTTTAACCAAAAAAAAAAAAGAAGACAAACTGTAGTGTTTACCTGTCCGCACTGCAAAATGCCCACTCGGCCTCTCACCTACCACTTCCATGCCAACCAAGCAGCACCTAACTTCTTAGAATTGATCTATAATTTGGTCTATTTAGTTATTGCTGTTCTTGTTCAAATCGAAAAGAAGGCTAAAACAACTTCAATTTTCCTTCTGCATCCGTTCTCACAATTTGAATACCATAACAGATTCAAGTTGGCTGAGAAACAAAAGCATAGAAGCTTCTAAATTTAAAGCTGCCCACCAAATATGTTGTCCTCAATTTCAACGCCTGCTGTCATCACTTGCAAGGGTAGCATTCTGCTTCTGTCCTATGCACATCTTCAGATTAAGAAATCAGTTGTTATCAATTGATCCCATCTTAGTTTTTTATTTTATTTTTTTTTGGCCCTGTTTTTTAAGAGTTTACTTGTATTCATTTTCCATATGCAGCTGCTGTGGCATGGGGAGCTGGAGAAGCACTGGTGATGGAGGAGGTGGAAGTCAGCCCTCCCCAGCCTATGGAGATTCGTATCAAGGTTGTAGCTACTTCACTTTGTCGCAGCGACGTTACCGCTTGGCTTTCCCAGGTTAATTCTAGGAAATTTGCTTGTGTTTGTTGTTCTTTGGTGCTCTTGGAATTGGATAGATCAAAGAATTGGTGATATACTTAACAAGAACCAGAGCTTTGCATAAGAAACATGATGACAATTCATTCATTCAATTTTCATGCCCCAAAAAGAATATATAGAAGATTAGCACCATTGTACAGGGAATAGTAAAATGATTGTAATCATGGAACGTACTCCTCATAAATAACATGTGCAGCGGAAGAATGTTTTTTCGGTTCTTGTTTTTGGGAGCTCTCATCCTGCAGGGACAAAGATTTTTGAAATTGGTTTTGAGTATGTTGAATTACATGGGTAAAAGTATTTCAAGACATTGGGACATACAGTTGCACCTGTTCTCAATCCCAGTGTTGGCTTAGGCAGGCCTGGTCTATGTTGTGTCTAATTTGACTTGCATGTTCATTTATTGCTTACAATGTAGTCAATTTTGAAGATGCTATTTACTTTAGATTCAGAAATAAAAAAGATGAAGAATTCGGTAATACGTACTTGATGCTTATAAGATTTTGTTTTAATTTTTTTTTTACCTTTTCCGGAAAAAGATAACACGATGGTAATTTTCTTTTTTAATCTCTTGCTTTGTTGTCTACATCAACTTTTTAAAGTTCATTCAAGTACCTTTTTCCTGCTAAAATTACACAGTATCATCTTTGGTAAGGAAGTGCTGAATTATCCTTCTTGAAACAAGGATTTATTGGCCTTTTTTGTTTCTCTGTTTCACTTTGGAGTAACACAAAGATATGTTCTTTCAAATTCTGTTTCTGCAGGCACACATTCATATATTTCCCAGGATTTTTGGGCATGAAGCATCGGGGTGAGCCCTACTTTTCACTTGTCCTAGTTAAAGGAATAGGTTTTGAGGGATGCTGTTGAATCTTGTTATAGATATTTTTGCCCCATTTAGGTGACTTCAAACTTTTCATTGTCCCTTTCGAACGTTGTAAATGCTGTGACTTAGAGCTCATGTTAGTATAACTAGAAAGTAGGCATTAGCTAAAGGAAATCTGCTCTAGTGCTGGAAGTAACTACATTATGAAATGCATTTTCTTCAACAATTAATCCTCTCAAACGCTAATAGTTTATCAATATGAATAATTCTCTCTATCATCTATGATGCATTGGTCGTTAATGAATTAGAAGCATGTGGTCACTTGTTCTGGTGAATTGCAGCTAAAAATATTAGTCGAGGACAATTTTGCTATAATGGCTATATTGATTATTTTTATTTTGGAGGTTTGTATTGCAGTGCGCTTATCTGGTATTTTAACAAGTTCAATATCTACCCAATTGATTATCTGCTCTAGGAGAAGCCTGATGAAAGATTATTTAATTGTGTGCTTATGCAGTATTGTTGAGAGTGTGGGGCAAGGAGTAACTGAATTTGAACCAGGAGACCATGTCCTAACTTTGTTTACTGGAGAATGCATGAAATGTAAGCACTGCACCTCAAATAAAAGCAATATGTGCCAGGTGCTAGGCTTGGAACGGCAAGGTCTAATGCATAGCGATCATAAAACACGCTTCTCAATAAAGGGGAAGCCTATTTTCCACTATTGTGCAGTTTCAAGTTTCAGTGAATACACAGTTGTGCATTCTGGATGTGCTGTTAAAATTTGCTCGACTGCTCCTCTTGATAGAATATGCCTGCTCAGTTGTGGTGTTGCAGCAGGTAATATCCTTTTTCCCTAGGTTCAGGCATATCCAACAATTTAAAGACTGAAAACGCTGGTCCTAAGTATCAACTCTGGTTCAGGGTGCTTAGGTCTGATGAAAATCAAATTCAGAGCAGAAACTTGGAAGGATCATGTTTTTCAGTCATCTTAAAACTTCTAAATTGGGGGCTCTGCATTTTTTTTTTCAATGAAGTGATGTACTTACAAGCATAACATTTGTATATTTGGATGATTTAGTGTGCAAAATTAGGAATAAAACTCCATCGGCAAAGTACTCTCTACTACATCAGTTTTCCGATGTTTTCTCATTTGTACGGAGTTAAAGATAACTTTTAATTAGTTGACACATCAATGGAAGAACTTGCACAGTGCAGAATTTAGGGAATGGGACAGCTTTTCAAGACGTTGTCAAACCTTGGAGCAGGCATAAAATTCCTGCATCCCTAGACTCTTAAATAAAGTGTTTTGTTGGAGTTTCACAATAATTCTATTTCTATTTTATGTGGAATATATCATCTCTTTAACTGAAATGTTAATATATTTATAAGAAAAGTAGCGGTTAAAAGGAGGAGATAAAAACTTCTAGTTATGCAACATATAGCTTTAACTGAGATGTCAAGGATGGAAGAAGGAAAGTGACTGCTGGTGACAAGACAAGAAGCTATACCAACAAAGAAACTTGATTTAATTATTCCCCTCGGCTTTCCTTTCAGATTGAAAGTTGATAATGAAAAGATGTGTATGTATTATTATATGATTAACTTGTTAAATGATCAAGAAGTAAAAGGCTGTACATCCAGCTATATGGTGCCAGAATGGCTCATATCTTACCATTGCTTGTAGAACTGGCTATGATTACCCTCATTTCTCAGTATTCTTCAGGATATTTTGTCAATAATTCTTTGGTGTTAGTTTGACGCATTAGTGCTGATGTTCTTTCTTTTTACTTCACATAAAACAGAATGATCTCCATTTTGTGTGTTTGGAATGTTTTGAACCAGAATGATTGACAAAGAAATTTGAATTCATAGTTCCCAAGGTCTTAATCTTTTTCAAAGGAAAGAACTTCAGCTTGTGATGATCAAGTTCATGTTAAGAATTAAAAGTGTGTCAGATTTCTGCACTATTTTCTTTTTGTCAGCTATGACAAATTTAAATACTTTGTCCCATAAAATGGTTAAATTCCTTTTAATCCTTTTAACTCTACACATGATATTCAGTTACTACGAAATATATTCGCTAGTTGGTGCTGATTATGCCTCATATTTAAATCAATTCCTAGGACTAGGTGCAGCTTGGAAGGTTGCTGACATATCTGAAGGGTCAACTGTGGCCATTTTTGGTCTTGGAACTGTTGGTCTTTCTGTGAGTGAAATCACCTGCAGAAGATAACCAAGTTAGGGCTTTTTTTCACCCAACCAGGATGCTTGTCATGCAATACTTTCTGTTTGACAGGTTGCCCAAGGTGCTAAGCTAAGGGGAGCATCTCGAATCATTGGCATTGACATTAATCCTGAAAAGAGCGAGAAAGGTATCTGACTTATTTTCTTTTGCGTCAATGTCTTTTTTTTTACAACCATGAAACCCACAATTTGGCCTACATTGTGGCCTGTGTTGTTCATGATTTACTACCTGTTGCAGCAAAGGCTTTTGGAGTAACGGACTTTTTAAACTCAAGTGAATGCAAAGAACCAATTCAGCAGGTATTCTTTCTTCAGTAAGAAGCATCTGTATTAAGTGGGCATTTTTTTCCTTCCAATAAGTCATTAGTTATAGATATGAGCCATAGGGAGTGCACAGTTTCTGAAGGAAAAGAAATAGAAAAGAATGTGGTAATAATAGTGACAATAGGTATCTTGGGAGGAAAACATTTAGTCACCGTATTATGAGTGACCAATTAGTATTTATAGGAGTACAAACCTATCAAATTATTTACAAGAATACCCTTACTAATTTATTATCTATAAGAATACTTATATTCTCTTAACACTCTCCCTCAAGTTGGAGCATATATATCATAAGCACTTAACTTGTTACAAATGTATTTCACCCTAGAGCCTCCTAAACTCTTGGTAAACACATTAGCCAATTGATCTATAGACGGTACATGAGATGTCTTGATGACCCCGTCAAGCAATTTCTCTCGAATGAAATGACAATCAATTTCAATATGTTTTGTCCTTTCATGAAACACTGGATTAGACGCAATATGAACAGCTGCCTGATTATTACACACTAAATTCATAGGCTGTTTATGCTCAAACCCAAGTTCCAGTAACATGCTCTTCAACCAAACCAACTCACACACAATGTGAGTCATAGCGCGGTATTCAGATTCTGCACTTGATCTGGATACAACTGTTTGCTTCTTACTCTTCCACGACACTAAATTACCACCAACAAACACACAATATCCTGTAGTCGATCTTCGATCTAAGGCAGAACCAGCCCAATCTGCATCACTATATCCTTCAATATCAGTGTGTCAATGATTTTGATACAACAACCCTTTTCTAGGAGCACTCTTAAGATACCTGAGAATCCGTATAACAGCATCCCAATGACTAGTACGAGGGGTATCAAGAAATTGACTCACAACACTCATTGCAAACGAAATGTCAGGTCTCGTTACAGTGAGATAATTTAATTTACTCACAAGTCTTCGATATTGCTTAGGATCATCAAGTAATGCACCTTGATCTCCTGCTAATTTCATATTGGGATCCATAGGAGTATCCACAGGTTGGCAACCTAACATCCCAATTTCACTCAACATATCGAGTACATATTTTCTTTGACATAAATAAATCCCATATTTAGACTGAACTACCTCAATACCCAGAAAATACTGTAGATGACCTAAATCCTTTGTCTGAAAGTTTGCCTGCAGATTGGATTTAAGTTTCTGGATCCCCACAACATCATCACCTGTAATCACAATGTCATCCACAGAAACAACTAATAAAATTTTATCAGCATTAGAATGCCGATAAAATACAGAGTGATCTACTCCACATCTTGTCAGACCGAACTCCATGACAACACTACTAAACCGGCCAAATCAAGCTCTCGGAGACTGTTTCAATCCATAAAAGGATTTTTTCAAACGACAAACTAACCGCGGATTCTCCCCCTGAACAACAAATCCAGGAGGTTGTTCCATATATACCTCTTCTTCCAAATTTCCGTGCAGAAATGCATTTTTTACATCCAACTGATGCAATGGCCAATTATAAGTTGCTGCCAAAGCGATAAGAAGACGAACAGAGGTAATCTTTGCAACAGGAGAAAATGTTTCTAAGTAGTCTACTCCATACACCTGAGTAAATCCTCTAACTACCAGACGAGCCTTCAATCTATCAATAGAATAATTATGCTGCACTTTTATAGTGTACACCCATTTACAACCAATAACAGGCTTACATGAAGGATGAGGGACAAGATCCCAAGTACCATTTTGTTCCAAAGCAGACATCTCTTCTTGCATAGCTAATCTCCAACCAGGATGATTAAGAGCATAGGTAATAGACTTAGGAATGGAGATAGAATCAAGGGAAGCAACAAAAGAAGAGTATGACATAGAGAGATGAAAATAAGAAACAAAATTAGAAATAGGATGGGAAGTACAATTTCTCTTACCTTTGCGTAAAGCAATAGGAAGATCTAACTCAGAGGAGAGCGTCATACTTGGATTTGAAGATTGAGTGTTAATTGGTGAAGTGCGTGGCATATCAGGAACTTTATCAATCATGGAACGACGAGAGTAAACTTGAAGATGAGGACGAAATAATCGAGCTATGGAATTTGGTGGACTAGATAACTCATGTAATAAAGGGGAAGGGGCTGGTAAAACAGGAGAGGAAAAAGAGGGACACTGGTCTAACTCACAAGACATACTTTGTTTGATAAAATATGCAGTGGATTCAAAGAAAGTAACATCAGCACAAGTAAAAAATCGATTTAAAACTGGATTATAACATCTATACCCTTTATGCGCTCGTGCGTATCCTAAGAAAATACACTTAATAGCACGAGAATCTAATTTATCCATCCAGGGAGAAAGTTGATGAACAAAGCACACACATCCAAAAATACGAGGAGGCAATTTAAATACAGGTTCATGAGGAAAAAGAATGGAGTGAGGTAATTGACCCCCAAGAATATTAGATGGCATGCGATTAATTAAATAACATGCAGTTAGAATTGCATCACTCCAAAATTGTTTGGGCACATTCATGTGCAACAGCAGTGTTCGAGCAATTTCGATTAAATGTTCAATTTTTCTTTCAGCAACTCCATTCTGTTGTGGAGTGTGAGGATAAGAGAACTGATGAATAATACCAGACTTAGTCATAAAGGTATTAAAAGGAGTGGAAAAATATTCTTTCGCATTATCACTGCGAAGTATACGTACAGGCACACCAAATTGATTATTTATTTCTGTAACAAATGCACAAAAAATGAAATATAATTCTGAACGATCTTTCATTAAATAAAGCCATGTAACTCTGGAAAAATCATCAACAAAAACTACAAAATATTTAAAACCTAACTTTGAAGTGACTCGACTAGGACCCCAAACATCAGAATGAACTAACAAAAAGGGTTTAGAAACCCGTTTATTGACTCTAGGAGCAAAAGAAACACGATGATGCTTTCCTAACTGACAAGACTCACATTCTAATGAAGATAATTGACTTAAAGTAGGAACCAACTTTTTCAAATTTTGTAAAGACGGATGACCTAAACGACAGTGAATTTCAAGAGGAGAAATAGTAGCAGGTCATGCTATCGGACCATTGAAGTTGAGAAAGTAAAGACCATTATGCTCATGCCCTCCACCAATCGTCCTCTTTGTTTTCAAATCCTGAATGACAACAGAATCAGGAGAAAAAGTAACTGTACACTGTAGAAATTTAGTGAGCTTACTAACAGACATTAGATTAAAGGGCAAATTGGGTACGTAAAGAGCAGAAGACAGCGGAAGTGATGGATTAATTTCTACAGTGCCTAGTCCTTTAACTTTAGTGGTAGATCCATCAGCTAAAGTAACATGAGAAAAGGGAGTAGACTCTTGAAAATTAGAAAAAATTTTAGAGGTACCTGACATATGATCAGTAGCCCCGGAATCAATAATCCATGAGTCATTACCTTTTTGTGCTAAAGAAGCAGAGGGAAGAGATGCGTGATTTGTAGCTTAGTACTGTAGGAATTTAACATAATCTTCCTCAGATATAGTAACAGTCTTCTGGGACCCATGTGCTGAAAAACTCGATTCAATTTTGTCAGTGGTAACCGCATTAACAAACCTTTCAACCATGACGAATAGCACGTCAAACCAAAGACGGTCAAAACTCGAGATGACAGTGACGGAACAGTGCCGTGAACAGTGAACAGTGTCGCGTGAACAGTGTCGCTTGAACAGTCGCGATGACCAAAACTTTTGCTAGATGTTTAACCCTAACCCTAGGACTTTTGCTCTGATACCATGACAATAGGTATCTTGGGAGGAAAACATTTAGTCACTGTATTGTGAGTGACCAACTAGTATTTATAGGAGTACAAACCTATCAAACTATTTACAAAAATACCCTTACTAATTTATTATCTACAAGAATACTTATATTCTCTTAACAAATAGCACAGAGGAACTTTCTAGGCGGTGAGAATTTTTCTTCAACTGTTGAACACATCAAATGAGATGATTATATATATTTCTTTCTATTGTTGGGTTGCTTTGAGTCATTTCAAAGTCTTAAATGCATGTATGTTGTCTCTCTAGTTGCGTGCATACAAGTGTGTGATCTTCACGTGATGCATGGCATAGTTTTACAGGTTATAAAACGCATCACAGATGGAGGGGCTGACTACTCCTTTGAATGTATTGGAGATACAGACATGATTACAACTGCATTACAGTCTTGTTGTGATGTAAGTATCCACCTTGGCTATTAATTTTCATAGCTTGGATCTGTTCTTCACCTTATTTGCTTGTTTGCCACTTTTTTAGGGATGGGGCATGACTGTTACTCTTGGTGTACCAAAAGTGAAGCCAGTGATAACAGCTCATTATGCATTTTTTCTTACTGGAAGAACATTAAGAGGTTCCCTTTTTGGGGGATGGAAACCAAAATCTGATATCCCAACATTGGTGGACATGTATTTGAAGAAGGTAAGTTGTGCTTTTTACTATATTATCAGGTTAAGCAAGACTCATCTCTATTGACAAAGCTTTTACCATCATTTTCATAGATAAAAGGCTCCTTGTGGCTGTCAGTTATGCCTTGCCTAACATATTTCTTATAGCCATTTAATGCATGAGTTATTCCTGTTATAACTGTTCTTTCAGCAATCAAAACATCTTGTTTTCATAATGGTCTTGTCCAAAAGTAAATTGTAGAGCTTAGTGGAAATGTAGTTATAATTCCTAGGGTTGAGGACTAATTAAATACCTTGTGCCTTAGCCAAGTTATCAGTAGCTCACTACACAAATTTGGTTGATCTCTCAAGCTTGCCTATATGTTCCATGTTGGATTTGGAGCGTTAGCCTTAGTTCCTCCCTTCCATAGGGCCCTAACTTTCTATTGGCTGACTCCAATCAGTCCAAACCCAGGACCTTACCAATCTGTGCAGAATTGCATAGAGCTTCTTGAGATGGTTCCTGCTTGATTCCGGGAGTAGCACTTAGTCCTACAGAATACAGTAGTTCACTGTTTCCTGAACATTTTCACTGCCCAACCCAACAGATATGCTCCCGTCCCAAGCACAAAAAAAAAAAAAAAGAAAAAGAAAAAGAAAAAGGAATCTGGACACTAACACCAACAATCACAAGTAGTCTGTAACTTTTGGACCTAAAGAATAGCTGAAAATGCTTGACTGAAGTTTTTAGTGCCTAGTACAATAGGTATCGTTCATCAATTAAGCTTTCCCTACCTAACCCGTGGTATTTGTGGTGTTACAAAAAGACTTTTACTTGCATCCTTGCTGATGGTAGCTTATTGATAGCTTGAACTGCTTTATAGAGCCTGGTAAGTCTATTAAGCATACTTCAAAGTTTAGGCCTGAATGTAGACTTAACTCTGCTTATATCAAAACTTCTTCCTCAATTTAAGATAAGCACTGAAGCTCAAGTCATAATAGCATAACGACTGCATATATTCGTTGCACGATAGTTGAGGAAAATCATTCTTTGTTAGGTAATGAAACATACTTAAAAAGAAGAACAACTAGATAAGTCCACTTTACATAACTATTTGCAATTTTTTAGTACACGCTCTCTCAACCACAAAGTCAAGAGAATTTTCCATAGTTGTTTCCTTTATAAACTGACAAGCATTTTGTGTGCATAAATTGATTTTTCATAATTTTGTGCCTGTAATTTTCCAGGTCAAGCATGTAAGCCATCAGCATTGTTTTAAGCTATTATGTATGTACTTTGCCTTAGTGCAAATATACTTATAAAATCTCTCTCCAGTTACTAGTGCACCACCACTACCACCACCACCACTACCACCACCATTGCTTTTGCACCTTCCCCATTCCTCTTCTCTGCCTCATAACCATCTTGAAGTGTCATCTGCATTAATTCCATCAATGACCTTCTGTCCCTTTGGCTCCATTGGAGTGGTGTGTTTTTTGGGAATTTGTTTAATATTTTACCGTAACTTACTGTAAAATTTTTACGAAAAGTTTGAGAATGGTTGAAAAACTTTCCTTTTTTTTGTTCCTTTTCTTTTTTCTTTTTTCCTTTCTTTCCTTTCTTCTTCTTCTTCTTCTTCCTCCTTAACCCCACCCCTCCCCGCCACCCCCCTCTCCTCTCTCCCACCGCCACTATTGGCACCCCCTCCCTCCCCCTTCTTTTTCCTTCCTCCTCCCTCTTTCCCTTTCTCCTTGCTCCCTCCCTCCCCCCTCCTTTTCCTTTCCCCCGCCCTCCTACCCTTTCTCTCTCCTCTCCCTTCACCTCGGCCCCCTCGTCCTCTCCCTTTGGTCGTGCATCTGTCGCACGATTAGTGGGAAGGGGTTGGGGTGATGGGAAAGAGAGGAGAGGGGAAGGGAAAGGAAAGGAGGGAGGAGAAGGGGAAAGAGGGAGGAGGAGAGGGACGGATAACGAAGAAGGAAAAAAATTAGTCAGAGGGTGAGGTGGTGGTGGCGGTGGCTGTAGTGGTTGGCTCAGGTGGGGATGAAGGTGAGTGGAAGTGAAAACGGTTAGGGAGGGTGGTGGTAGAAGAGGGAGATGGTGTATGTTTTTAGGTATTTTAGAGGGAAAATCATTCAAAACATCCTTCATATTTTGCAATATGACTTTTTATCCCTTACTTTTAAAAGTGTAATTTTACGTCTTTTAGGAATTTACATTGATTAAATTTGATCATTACCTAGGTTTCTGACTAGTTTTTGATCGGAATTTACTACGTACCTTGCATGTGATCATTTTTTAAAGGCAAAATTGCCAAATTAAATTTTACATAATTCGATTTATAGTCTCTCACATTTCACAAAATGAATTTTTTCGTCTCTAACATTTTACAAAATGAATTATTTTGTCCCTTATATTTCACAAAATAAAATTTTCATCTCTTACAATTTTCAAAATGGATTTTTTAATCCCTCATTGATCATGTGTACGAATAGTTTTTTTTTTTAAATCCGTGTATATATCTATTGGTTTCACCTTAATAGTACGAATAATATGTAATATATCTCTATTTGATTTTACCTAAACAAGCTAATCGTAGTTGTACACATTCTATTCAATAGATATATACAGTTTTCAAAACTAATAATTTTGTTTTAAACCCATGTATATATCTATATGATTTCACCATGTGAACATATTCAATATTTGTGGCCTTTCTCTTTTGATAATAATTTATTTATTGAATTGTATAATACAGCCATGTAATTAATCGGTCATAATTCGAATTCTATAGTCGTGCTAACAAATTGCAGTTTACGTATGAAATTTCTACTCGTCACTTTTAAGACCAACAGTTGAATTACTTGTCTTGTGATTGTCTTAAAATTTGAAAGTGCCAATCATTTATTTCTTTTTGTCATATTTTTCATTTGTCTTTTTTTTGTCCAAATTTAATTCGATATAAATACTTGATAATGTTTAGAATTAAATGACTTCTTTGTTTTCAATTTTCAAGTAAAAGGAAATGAATATGAGTGAAAAACTAACAATTTTTTAAACTTATGTATATATTTATTTGATTGCACCTGAATAATACAAAATAGCATGTAATATATCTCTATTTGATTTCGTCAGGTGAAATCAAATAGAGACATATTACATATTATTCGTACTATTCAAGTGAAATCAAATAGATGTACACATGGGTTTAAAAAAAAAAATTATTTGCACACACGATTAATGAGGGATGAAAAAATCTATTTTGAAAAATGTGAAGGATGAAAAAATTCATTTTGTAAAATGTGAGGGATGACAAAATTCATTTTATGAAATGTGAGGGACTATCAATCGAATTATGTAAAATTTGATTTGATAATTTTGCCCCTAAAAATGATTATGTACAAGGCATGTGGTAGATTTCGACTAAAAATTAATCGAAAACCTAGGTAGGTACCAAATTTGATCAATGTGAATTTGTAAGGGACGTAAAATTATTCTTTTAAAAGTGAGGGACGAAAAAAGTCATTTTGTAAAATGTGAGAAGTGTTTTGAACGAGTGTATTTTTATAAAATTTAGGGTGCTTTTACAAGTTCCTGTAGCTGAAGTTGGAAAAAACTTTATCTAAAACAAACAAGCAAAAAATAAGGGTGCCAAACGGAACTATTACTATTATCGTCTGGTACTTGGGACATAACATACCCTGTGACTGACCCACAAGGCACAAGGGAACAAAGTTAAACTAATTTCAAATCCATCAAAATATCAACATAGTCGACAACCATAGACAACATTTTGTTCTTCAGAACCTTAGTAAATAAAAATTCATGAATTCAAATCCAATGATTGCACGACAAATGTATACACGACTATTGTCAAATGCTTACAAGGCTAAAGGGAAGGGGATGCTCTGCATTAATTTACATTTCCTTAGCTACAATTATCTCTTCATTAGGATTAGCTTCTAAAGTCCCACATCCTTCAATTGAACCTCTTTAATTGGTAAAATATCTACAAAATGCTAATGAGTGAGATTAGTGACAACTTGTTCAGTAAGTAGCTCATGTACTTCTTTATTGGTTTGAGCGCGTTATCACAAATGTACTTCAGTAAGTAGCACATGTACTTCTTTATTGGTTTGGGCACATTACTTCTTTATGTGGTCATAATAAGCGTTTCAAATGCAAAGCACGCATCACAAAGTTTATAATCATAAATGATCTCAAGATATAAAGTTAATCATTGACCCTAGATATTCAGTTGTTAACTTGAACTATTAACAGGGTTTATAATGCTAACTAGCATATGGTTAGTCTGTTTTATATTGCTAACTATAAGACGGTTAGCCCATTTTATAATATCATAATACCAACTACCATATGAGGAACTACTTCCGTCAAAAGTCACTGTATACAAGAGCTCAATCACACAAGTCATTTACTTATTCACATTTGACCACAATCATGCACTCATAGTAGATCAATAGGTACAAGTTTGGCTACAGGTCAGGGGTTCAAACTTCTGCACCTGTAGTAAACTCCAAAAGGTGTAGTAGTAGTGCATCCCTTTGATCTAGAGTTGGGACCCTCTCCCTTTAGCCTCCCTTGGCCCAGTTGGGCCCTGCCCTAATGTAGGTTAGAGCAGGAGTAAGAGTTGCTGATTAACAAAAAAAAAGTAGATCAATAACATATACACACACACACACATGCCACTTTGATATATAAATTAGCTTTCAAAGTTATAAGAGTTTGATAAATGTATTTTCAAAAGATAAGGAGTACATGCACTGCTTACCTTCACCAACCGAGCTAGCATCTAACTCAACTATGGACCATCTCAATAGAAATCATTTCTTACCTAAACATATTAAAAATCCTTAGTTCAAACTCTAAAACCTCTTACGTATTCTAATTTATCACAAAAAGGACCCTAGACACCACCCTTAGGTAGTAACGTATGGCAAAGGTCATAAACTAGTTTAAAT
Organism: Coffea arabica; assembly: GCF_036785885.1. Lineage (NCBI taxonomy): Eukaryota > Viridiplantae > Streptophyta > Magnoliopsida > Gentianales > Rubiaceae > Coffea > Coffea arabica. The sequence continues at coordinate 29,241,851 of NC_092316.1, read as the reverse complement.
GAAACGCATAGATTAACTTTAATCCTTCACCGACATCCATAGATACCAAATCAGGGTCATATGCTTATACATATTTAAAGCTCTCTAAATCTAGTTTCCAGCGCCACTAAATGGCATACAATTCCGAGATTCCTATGCAAAGATATGGCCAATTTACTAAAGTGTGACTGTGTTGTGAGCCGAATCTGGCCCAAGGATGCATGAGGGATCCAGCAACGGATTCAAGGGATGGGTTTGAGGTAGAATCGAGTTCCAGTTTCGGTTTTCAAGTTCTATTTCCACCTAAATCATCTCCAACCCTCCCTAATTATCAAAATCAACATTTTTGCATACCACAATCATATTATTACATAAATAACTTGGAAACAAGGTATTAAACCCGAATCATGCAATTTTCATCAAAATGACCCATTTTCATTTCAAGACAAATATAATCAACACACACAAGTAGAGACTAAAACCAACTCCAAACTCTACATCCAAGAACTCTAAACCAAGGATTTAGAGCTAAACACAACCCAAACATGATCAACCACCATAAATCTTAACTTTAAACTTCAAAGGACGATAAATACTTAACCAAATCTCAAGATCCAAGAAAACCAACCGAAAATCCACCATATTCATAACTCAATTTAACAACCAAAAACCCAACCCAAATTAAATCATAAATAAACTGAAAAAACAACTTACTTACCTTAGCTAACAGACAAAAACCGGTACACTAGCTTCTCTCTTGCATTTGCATTGAAATCCCTAAACTCTTACTTTGAGAACTTTAAAAGGAAATGGAAACCTTTAGAGGAAAAGAAGCTAAAGGAAGATGAACAAGCCGCCATTTGGTCATAGGAAGAAAAGAAAGAAGAAATATCTTCTTCCACTGACAATTCAAAATTACATAACAATCCTCCAATTTCTTGTCACTCTGAATTTCATCCTAAAGTACATAATTCATACCAATGCCCCTGCAGAAAATACATGGGGTATCACATGCAGAAAATACATGGGGTATCACATTCTTCCCTCATAAAAGTTTTGTCCTCGAAACTTAAGCGACGTAGTTCCTAAAATTTGCAACAGTAACGAAGTCTCCTAAATATAATACACACTTTTTTACCATAAAACTTCCTAACATATATGTCAAAATTGAAAACCCTTAAGAGTCCCACAAAACTTTTATTGGATATTCTAAATGTTCGTACACATATAATGATACAACATTCTCAATCCTATTACATCTCGTTTTTCCTTTCATTAAGGTCATGATCAATTTATCTTTTGCCTAAGTAACTTCTACATCTCACATATATGGACCTGTAACATTTAAGATTTTATAATGACAAATGTAAATATCAATTCCTATGAGTTAGAGGGATTGTCTTGATTTATTTGTAATTGTAGAAGATCATATTACAATGTCGCAAGAGATCATAATTTTTTAAATGTATTCACAGAGATGAGCATATAAGTAGTGGCTAAAATAAAATATGAAACTTATAAGATTGCATAAAATATGAAACTTACGAGATTGAACAAATTTGAGAGATTTCTTACAAGTATAATTTCATGTTTTGGTAAGAGTGCAAGTTGTGAATGGTTATAATTTAGACAAGTATTAAGAATAGAATGACGGTGCATTGAGTCTTTAAGTTTTATGATAAATTTAGTCATATTAATCTCTGCATTTTTTCCCCCTTCGTATCAAGAGATTTCCTTCCTCGGAATCTATACTATTGCCTCATACATAACTACCAAATCGACAGCATCACCAACTTAATCAACTTTGATGGTGTCCAGCCAAGCAAACCAAATGGCCAAACTCTAACCATCCAAACTCCAGACTTTATATATATATATATATATATATATATATATATATAATACTATCATTCCTATATGCACTAAACTCTTTCTTGTGGATTTTAGATTATTTATAGACTCTTTACTGATTATTTTCAAATTTTTAGGATCATTTGTTACTAGAATTCTCTCTTCTCTGTTTATTCTAAGAAGACGCGTTTGTAAATTTAATGGTCCTATCCTGTATAATATTCTAGGGTTTAGGATGCTAATCTGGTGATTATTGAATAATTCTATATCTCTATCTACATCTACTAATTCTTCTAGAGTTCTTTCTGTGTTACTAATATTATTTCTATTAAAGATTCTTCCTAAAAATGTTCAGTTTCCTATATTAGTTTGTTCATTTATAGGTTAATCTCTCAACTTGTTCTAGGAAAACTTAAGGAATTTGTCCTACTCAATTTGTTGTTGACCCGAAAGTATGTTTTCCAATTTTCCTGACTTGTTTGTTTTTATCTTCAGTGGTTTCACTTATCTTAATTTTTTCTAACTTATTTATTATATTCTCTAAGTCTTTATTGTAATCCTTATTTATTAATTTCTTTTCTTGATTTATATATTCTAATTTTTCTTCAATTTTGTCTATCCTTTGATGTAATAATATTAATAATCCTAATATTATATTATTCTGTTTTGAGTATATCTTATCTTCTGGGTTTGTTCCTATGTACCTTGTAAATCCTTTAGGCTCATAATGATACTTTTGAGAATTGATATACGCTTCTCAATAATATTTATTTTCTTCTAAATTTATAGAAGATGCAAGATAATCAAATAGTCAAAACTGAAAAATTACAGGCTAAAATATACAGAAATTAGCAAATAAAGAGATTTAATTCAATTTTATTGTTACCAGAACCCTTTTGGAGCTCTTATACCAGAATTTAGGGGTACCTTTTTTAGGGAGGAACCCGCAGAGCTTTTTAAGCCATCCGTTTCTGTGAGTGCAAATTGGTAAGCAGCTTCAGGTGTCATATATTGTTTTTCCTACTCAGTACTTGTTCTCAGACAAATAATTCTTCTTTGAGTAGTATACATCAAGAATTAAAACTTCATCCAACCGTTACCTTGGTTCACCTTGTGCGTACTCTTTGGCCAAATACCACTCCTTTGGCTTACATGGCCTCTACTTCCCCATGTCTTTTACCAATCTAATGTTTCGAGAGCGATATTAAGGGTCTTTTATAACCTTACTCCCAGAATTATGTCTGGGAATTCTCCCATTCGATTTCCCTTTTAAGGTGAAAATAAGAAGAGTATAGGATATATATGCTAAGGCAAGATCAAAGCCATGTGTAAGGATTTTATTTCAGATGTTCTGAATGCTACAATTGCTAAGGGCTGTGGATGCTCCACAATGTTGGAGTATCACAGCTATTTATAGGGAGAAAGTCCTTCAGACTTCAAACTTCAGATTTCAAAAGTTTTCAATCTAATTTTTACAAAGTAAAGCTTTCACTTGTGGCTGACAAAGAATCTCATTCTTTTTATCCTTCATACATGTTTGCCAGATTTTCTATCCCTTCTGGTGCCATATTATCTTCAAACCCTTCTCCATCGTCACTGATTGTGTCAACTTCATTAGTGTGTCTTGGTTCTGTCCATTCATTTTCTGCAAGGGTCTTTTCATATTGCTGTACATAAAGTTTGAATGAATAAATCTGGATGTTACATGTATGTTTCAAATTCTACTTCAGTCAAGATTCTTCTGTCCTTGACATATATCCTCTGTATATTGTTTTCTGCGAATAATTTTAAATTATAATTCGATTCAAACTTCTTGTGCTTATAGGCAAATGTCTTCATCCTCCAGTGTCTCAATTGCTTGGTAGTGCTCTTAGTACATACTTGTATTGGATTAATTGGTGCTACTTGTTCTTGAACTTTCTTGATAATTCCATAAATAATAATTCTTTGAACTGCTGGTTCTATGTCATAAGTTGTCCATTTTGGAGGAGCTGATATAATTTCTACATTAACCCATGGGGCTCCATATTCGAACTTATGCGACAAATCAATTTGGAAGACAATGGTCTATAGCTGTATTAAAGGAGTTCGAATATGGAGCCCCATGGATTATATTATGATAATGGAAGAATAGAAGAAGAAGGAAAAATGGAAGAAGACGAACTACATTATGACAATAATAAAAATCTAAGAATTAAAAAAGCCTTAAAAGAAGAAAGAAAATTTCTAAATAATACACCCATAGAATTAATGGATACTAATACAGCACAGGCTAGTAATAGTACTCCTCCCTTGTTTAGTAGTAGAAATGAAAGTAGAAGTGGGCAACTCCCTCGTACACCTTTATACAGAATATAAACCCTTAGAGTTAGGAAATTAAACCTAAAGGAAAAAGGACACTATTAGAAACAGTAGATAAGAAAAAATTAATAGACAATGGAGAATTTTAAATTTATCAGCATATGATTCACAATTATGGCCAATGGTTCTAGAAATATGGTCACAAATGATAGCAAGAAATTGGGATGAATTAGGATATGAACAAACAGCTGAAGAAATGTATAACTGCTTAGAAAATTTTTTAGGAGAAACAGCTAGAGCAGCTTGGGAAGCATATAAAAGAAATTACCCAACTGATTTTGCTACTGATTTGTCTTTAGGACCTAATCCCTATAACTTTACAAATAAAATACAATTACTATTACTAGGATCACAGCCTAATGTAGGATTTAATAAACAACAACAGGAAGTAATAAGAAAATTAGAACAATTATAAATAGGACAATGGTCATTTATAAGACCTTTTGTACAAGATTTTTATTATCATGCAACTATAGCAGGATGTTTTTATGATTTAATTATAGGAGAAAAATTATTTATGAAATTACCAAATCCTTTAGGATCAGAAATACATAAAAAGTTTAAAGAGTAGCAAACAATACAATCTCAATTAGATAATATAGCAACTAGAATTCATTTTATAGTTAGCCAATTAGTTGAAAAATGTAAAAATATAAAAATAACCAGTTAATTAAAAGGTGAATATAGTTTCTGTAAACAGATTTATACTCCCCAACATTATGATCAGTCAGAAAGGAGACCAAAAAGACAAAAAGATAAAAAACAGAAAATAAAGAAAAGATGTTTGCTTAGGAGATCATCAGCTCGAAAACCATATTTAAATAAAGAAAGACCTATTTGGAGATTTAATCCTAGAAGACAATATAGTAATAGATTATCTTATTTTACTTGTGGAAGTACTGCACATTTAGCTCAAGATTGTAAATTGAAGACAAAATATGCATAATAAGAAGCATTTCTAATAGAACGTGTGTAAATGAAGATGTTCTAGAAGTAGACAAATACATGGATGATATTGAATCTATTTATAGTATAGTTTCCATGGATGATAAGAATTTTTAGAAGAAGAAAACAACAATAGTGACGATGAGTTTACTAAAAATATTTTAGAATCTAACAGGAAAAATAAAAAAAATTATTATAGTACTCTTGAACAATTAGAAGGACTAGATGAAATATTAGAAAACCTTGTAGAAGCAAATTGTGAACACCAATGGTTACATAGAAGCACATATATATATGTATGTAGACAAAGAACTGTAAACTCAAAATAGTTAAAACTTAAAAGACTCAATGACACTGCTATTCTATTTTTAATACTTGCCTAAGTCATAACTGTCCACAACTTGTACTCTCACCAAAGTATGAAATTATACTTGTAAGAAATGTGTTGTATTTGTTCAATCTTATAGGTTTCACATTTTATTTTAGTCACTACTTATATACTCATCCCCATGAATACATTTACGAAAAAGTTGTGGCCTCTTGCTATATTGTAATAGGACATTTTTTAATCATCAAATCAAGACAATCCCTCTAACTCATAGTCCTATTAATATTTGTATTTGCCATCAGAAAATCTTAGATATTACAAGTCCATGTATGTGAGGTGTAGAAGTTACTTAGGCAACGATAAATTGATCATGAACTTAATGAAAGGGAAAATGAGATGTGATGGGATTGGGGATCTTGTATCACTATATGTGTACAAATAGTTAGAATATGTAGTAGAAGTTTAGTGGAACTCTGAAGGCTTTTAGGGGGCGCTTGGTTCAAGCCTAGAAATCAGAATTTTAATTGAAATCACGTCCAAAATTCAGTATGGGGTTTGATCAAGGGTATAACTACAATGACTAGTGTTTGGTATATATATATATATATAAGGTTTTGGAATCAACTTATTTTTCATTTTCTTATCTTTATTTTTTTCTTCTTTCTCTTTTCCTACTTCCTTCTTCCCAGCCCTTAAGTATTCTTGCCTCACCAATTTCTCTTGAACCACCACCTGACCACCACCAATCAACCTTGCAATCTGTGGAGCATGGGAGAGCGACTGACAAGGGATGAGAGAAAGGCTTACACGAAAAGAAAAAAAAAAAAAACAGAGGAGAGAGAACTAGATGGAGAGGAGCGGCTATTATAGAGTATTGGAGGAAAGAGGAAGAGAGTGAAGAGAGAAGAAAAGGGAAAGTAAGAGAGATTGACAAGAAAGGAGAGAACCAGATGGGGTGGGGTTGCTGCCATGGAGGGTTGGAGGAGAAAGTGAAGAGAGAGAAAGAGAGAAAAGGATGATAATGAAATCCTGCTTTGGAAGATGGGATGATAGAGAAAGGATGAAAGAGGAAATCTGATGCTAAGGTGCTGCAATGGAGGTTGGGCCGATGTGATAGAGTGATGAAGATGATATGTTTTCTTTTCTTTTTTGAAGTCTTTGAGTCAAATTGAGACAAATTTGAGAATCCACCAAAACCGCCCAATTTGTTGGGGATTGAGAATCCCCAAATTTTAATGATTCACTCCAAGATTCTGAATCCAATAGATGTACCCCAAACAGCAAGAATTGGAATTATTTCAATTCCTGATTCCGATCCCCTTTTACCAAACGACACCTTGATCTTGACATATATGTTGGGAATTTTTATGGTAAAGGGAAAGTGTGTATTATATTTGAGAGATTTTGTTATTGCTATAAATTTCAGGAACTACATTGCTTAAGTTTCGAGGATGAAACTTTTGTAAGGGAGAATGTGATACCCAAGTAATTTCTATAGGGGTTTTGGTATGAATTATGAAACTTTAGGATGAAAATTTAGAGTGCTGAGAAATTAAAGGATTGTTGTGCAATTTTTATTTGTTAGTGGAAGATGATATTTCTTCTTTTGTTCTCTTTCTTTTCTTCCTATAACCAAATGGCTTCTTGTTCTTCTTGTTCTTTTCGTCTTCAAATTCCTATAGAGTTTAAGTATTCCAATACAAATGCAATATAGAAGCTAGTGTATGCTTCTTTATCTATTAGCAAAGGTAAGTTAGTTATATTTTAGTTTATTTATGGTTTAATTTGGATTGGTTAATGGGCTGATGAATTGAGTTGTGGGTATGGCTGACTTTTGGTTGGTTTTCTTGGATCTTTTGTTAGACTTTAGTTTTGAGATGTTTTAATTCATGATTTGGTTGGGGATGGAGTGTTTGCTTAGAATGATATTTAAGAGAGTTTTTGGGTGTTTTAAGAGATGGAAAATCTTAGTAGAAATTGAATTATTTGAGTTCACTACCTGATTTCTAAGTTTATTTATGCAATAATATGATTGTGGGATACAAAATTATGTATTTTTATGACTATGGAAGCTTGGAGATGATTTAGGGTGAAAATAAAACTTGAGAACCGAACATGGAAGTCAATTCTGCATCGAATCTGCCCCTGAATCCACGGCTGGATTCATCCAAGATGCTGAGCTGGATTCAGTTCGTAGCACTGTTGCATTTTAGTAAATTAGCTTAAGATGTAGAAAACTTGAAATTGAGTGCTGTTTGCAGTGTTGGAAACTAAACACAGAGAGTGTCAAGTTTTTATAAAGATCTCACCCTAGTTCTATACTCACAAGAATTGGTGAACTTCTAAATTTGACCTTTGTATTCCACTGAAGTGAGAGGATGATGTTTACTATAGGTTATTACTTAGGACTAGTGTTTGGTGTCTATATTATGATGAATTAGCATTATTAAGACTCCTCAGAGTTTGAATTAAGTATGTTTGCAATGTTTAGGCGGGGAATAGTTTCTATTGGGAATTGGGATGGAGTTGAGTTGGATGCTAGCTTGTTTGATAGAGGTAAGTGCTGCATGTACTCTTTTATCTTTTGAAAATGTAATTATCAAACTGTTATGACTTCAAAAGGTATTTTGTATATTGAAATGGCATGAGTATGTGTACATATTATTGATTTACTATACATGCATAATTTGGATCAGAAGTGAATGATTGAATGATTTATTTGATTAACCTCTTGTATAAGGTGACTTTTGATGGGATTAATTCCTCATATGGTATTTGGTATTATGATATTATGAAATGGGCAAACAGTGTGATAGTTAGCACCATAAATCATGTTAATTGGTCAACTTAAAAGCAGGATATATATGGTCAACGATTAACCTTATATTTTGAGCTCATTTATGGTTATGAACATTGTGATATATGCTTTGTATTTGAAATGCGTATGATGACCACATTTTTGTAAATTTATATGTATGTATCAAAGAAAGTTTCAAATGCATTCTATATTTATACTAACATACTCAGTCCAAAAAAAAAAAAGTGTTATTGAGCAAATTATTGCTCACCTCATTTATTAACATTTATTAATATTTTACGGAGATGTTAACCATTGAAGAGGTTTAAAACAAGGATTAAGGCGTCTAGAACTTGATCTTAAAGGGCTAAGTGGTTCTGATACCTCAGAGGAGAAGGTTGGTTAAGTTGTAACTGATATACGTGAAATGAAGATTGTGGCTGTTAATGGGGGTATAACTGGATCTGTATAAGGCGTGGCTATCACCAATTATACTTGCAGTGTGCTTAATGTGAAGCTCTTTATGATAGCTAACAGAATGGAGTGTTGGAGCATTTCTAACAGCTCTGAGGAGCAATTATTACTGATGGTACGATAAGTGTTTGATGCTGGAACTGTGAGGAGGACTTATCACTGGATCTTGAGTAGCCTGATAGCAGATAATGCTCAGAGAGAGTCCAAGAATTTAAGCTGGACTAAACATTTATTGACTAAAATTCTCGATCGATTTTCTAGATAGTGCATTATCAGTACACTATGAGGTCAAAGTGTCAATAGTTAGCCCCTGAATTATATATTTACATGAAATTCCTGAATAGTTTACTTTAAATGTACATTTATAGGAGGTGGAGCACATTTCACTGGATGCTTTGGAGCATGGCCACCTTAATTCTCTGTGGGAATTATTAGTTCAACTATTTAAGACAGTTCGGCCCCTCATCCATCTGGCTACTGCATACCATAAATTTGACAACCAAGGGGAGACAAAATAACTAGCATCTTGCTGCTGAACTTGGTATATCCTTGGATTCATTGCCAATGGAACCAAACTCCATAGTCTGCTTAGGTAGAAAAGACAAACACCTCTTGCTTCTCAAATCAGTATGCTAGTAAACATATTGGCAGGTGAACTTGGTATATCCTTGGATTCATTGCCAAGGGGAGACAAAATAACTAGCATCTTGCTGCTGAACTTGGTATATCCTTGGATTCATTGCCAATGGAACCAAACTCCGTAGTCTGCTTAGGTAGAAAAGGCAAACACCTCTTGCTTCTCAAATCAGTATGCTAGTAACATATTGGCAGGTGACCGAAAAAAGGGCTCTTTGAGCGGTAAAACCAAATACTTATCTCTGAAATAACATGGTTCCTTTCCAATATTTGTTCATCTTGGGACTTGTATGGACCATATGCATATAGAGCAGGTAATTTTCTCTATCTGGCCATATCTAGGACCATGTGTTTTTTGGAGCCATGCTTGACAATATTTGTGGTATATGCTGCATTGCATGCTATTTCAGTTTAGCAAAATGCGAAAAGTTCAAACCATTTGTTTTCAACTTTCAGGAAATCCAGATTGATGAACTCATTACGCATGATCTTCCATTTGAAGATGTAAACAAAGCTTTTGATCTGATGAGGGAAGGAAATTGCTTGCGTTGTGTCATCCACATGCCCAAGTAGATTTCATTCGTGATGAATTTGACAATACAAAGCAACTTCCCCAATATGGCACCAGGATTTCACAGGATTGTTTGTGTCAAACAACTTTTGTAGGTTAAAAAAAACCTACTTCTTGAGAGGTATTTCCTGCTCCTGTTGGATTTGCACTGGGCCAACTTGGTATGGTATTAAGATGGTGATTAAAATTGAGCTGTTGGATTTTTAATCTGGTAAATTTTATCAATTTTTGGCCCCATTTGGGAAGGAGGGGTTGGGGGGGGGGGGTATCTCATTTAGTGAAAATTTATCCTATTCGAGTCACTTACCAATTCAGTGTATAATTTGTTTATCAAATAAGGTAGCTTGTTTGATTTCTTACTTGTAATCTGAAGAAAACCATCTCATACTTTCTGAAGATTTCCTATTTTCAGTGCATATATAAATGTTTGTGCTTGTGTATGACTAGTATAATTGTTCATCCATTTTAAATAAGTTACTTACACATTGCCCCCTTGAACGTTGAAGTTTGAACGTATACTTTTTCCCCTACGTCCATTAGTCAAAGGTCAGTGATTGGCTTTCTCTCCTGAGTATCGATAACATGACATTTATGTGCATGGTAATGGTTGTAATCGATAATGCTACACTATAAGCAAAAAAGATGGAGCGGCTTATTGGGAAATGAAACGAAAAAAACAAATAATACTTAGCTCACGTGGTATTAAAAAAAAAAAGAAAATAGAATAAAAGATGGCAGTGGTTGAAGTAGAGTATTCAACATTTAGAGATCTTGGGTTCTAATCTCCTCTTTTTCTTTTTTATTGTTTAAATCTTATCCCTCCCTGACGAGAAAAAAATTGAAAACGATGGTAGAAATACCAAAGAGCTGGTAAATAGTGTAGTTGAGGAAAATATTGGAAACCATTCCCAAAACTTATAACAGTTTTGCGCCTCTTATCTTTCTCACTTTTTAAGTTATCAACCAATTGGCCTTCATAATTTTGCTTACCTTCCATTTTGCTGTGAATTCTAAAGAGCCCATTGGACGTGAATTTTTGTTTTCATACCACATGCATGCCTTGCTAAAATAGTTTTATTTCAAGCACTGCGATGAGCATTCCAATGACCATTTGAGTCTTAGAATTTTGTGCATCTTTTCGAAAGCTTCTATTGCCCAAAATTGACTGTAGCCAGATGTTTAGTGCAGCTATATTCAATTGAACTTAGCAACTGTTAAAAAATTTGGTCGTTTATTAAGTTCCAATTGCTATATATGTTCAGAAATTAGAAATACTTATTTTGGTCGTTCAAAACATAATTTCAATTTGATCCGTTAAAAAGGTTAATAACAGGATAAAGTCTATGTATATGAAATTTAAAGAGACAAAGTATTACTAAAAAAGGCAAAGTCAATTGACCCATATATAAAAATACAACCCAAAATCCAACATGGTGTTAGTTTGCACAACTATTCCAGAAGTCCCTTTAATAATGATTTTGCTTGATTGTTTGATCAGCTATAGTATGGAAATTTTCATTTCGGCTTTAATCTTAGTTAGTTCTTCACTTTCACATTGGAAGAGAAAGTACCTTATACTGTACCCTCCCAAGTTTTTATTTAACATATATCACCTAATTGCAAAAAACTCATGTTTACTATCATCTTTTTTTTCAATATTCTTTAGTTACTGTACAATATCTCCTGTACTTTAACTCCAAGGATTACAAAATGCCTTGAATTTTGGATTCATAATTTACATCTTCGTCAATTATTTCCAATTGCTGAACTGAATTACTTTCCTAATAAAATTTTTTCTTGATTTTCCTTTTCAATGTAATACTTTATTTTTTTCTTATATTGACATTTGTTTGAAATTTTGTATTTCTATCATGCACATTTTACCTAATTCGACAGTTTGATCAGAAGCAAGATTTACGGTGACCTCAAGTGTAAAACCCAAAGGAGCACAAGACAACATGAACATCTTAAGCACATTAACCCACAATTTACATGTCCATACTAGTAATTATTGTCTATAAAAGAGAAACTTCAAGTATTAAGGCCCATATACTGATAGATCACAATAATAATATACTTAACGAATCCGATAAAAATTGGCATTGTTTAATGCTAACTCAGAAAACTAAGATAAAAGTTAGCTAGAGTTAATCGAAAATTTTGATGATACGATTCTCGATATGCCAATACGCTAAGACGAATCAAGAACGTGAATCACAAATCCTGGATCTAGATTAAGGATCAACGTTTGGGGATGGATATTTTTGATCGATCTTGGACCGTTCAAAAAAGATCAAAACGATAGAACAACTGTGAGGACTCGAAAATTTTCTTATTTTTATCTTATTTTACTGCCTTATTTAAATATTTATTCACCCGTTTTTTCGGAATAATTTATTTCAACCATTTTAAATCTATTTACATGCAACAATGCCTTACTTATATTTTTAAAACGTCCTGTTAACAAATTTAATTTTCAGAAGCTCATTTAGTAAGAAATAGCGAATACACGTATTTCGAGGCAATATTCGATCCGAGAGTGCAATGATCTTCAAGATTTGAGGACTTATGTTTTATTTCTTAAAATAGTCATTTTATAAGTTATTTAACCTAGTATTAATTAATTATATTATTGTTACAAGAATTTCTTTTAAATTTCGCTTTATTGCGCGCGAATCCGAAGTTCGCGTAAATCGAGCCGGAACGGCTAAGTAGAGATTTAAGAAATTAATACTAGATTACTAGGAGTGAGTAATTAAAAGTGTTAGGGAATTACATTGGAAGATTAGTACACAAGTGAAACAAACCCGAGAGAAATCGGTGATATGAACCCCGCGCGTGACACTATTCCTAGTTGACTTTGGCTAGCTTTTCATTCCATTTTCCCTCCAATCTTCTCCAAGAAGCTTCACACAACAAAAACACTCTCTTTCCTCACCTCTTGGTCGGCCGAACAGCAAAGGAGAAGAAGGAAAGAAAAACTCTTCTTGTCTTGCTCAAATCTTGCACCAAAAATCTCAACCAATCTTCTAGCTACTTGGAGGTTAACTCTAGATTGGTGAAAGACTTCATTTTGTGGAATTTCTTAGAGCTTTTGGTGGTGGAAATTTCTGATCTCATCTACGTCTAAGGAGGTAACTTCCATCTCCTTTAGATCTTTCCATTTAATCAAAGTTTGGTAGTGGATTTGCAAGGGTTTACTACCCTAAGCAAGAAATAGGTAGAGGACTTGAGGAAATTTATTTTTCTTACTTTTATTGTTAGGCTAGCGGACTTGGTGTGACCTCTAGGCAGCTGCCTTGAGGATTAAATGCTTTTTTAATATTGTTTATGTGTTGAATGAGAGGAATTACGGTTAGAAATGGAGAGAAAGTTGAGAAATGAGAGGAACTAGAATTGGCCGAATCAGTCCAGTGCTTTTTGTACCTGCCTTTCAAATTTTTGTGGGTTGTTTTGCTGTGAAATTGGTTGATATATGTTGTATATGGTGTGTAGAAAGTTTCTACCAAAAATCATTTGAATTGGTTGAGCGAAACTTGAAATTTCGAAATTTGAAGAAAACTGGAAAATGTGTTCAGACTCTGAACAGTGCCCCTTTGATCGAACATAACTCTTTGTACAAAAGTCGAAATCGAGTGCCGTTTGTGGCATTTGAAACTAGACATCCGTAGCTTTCTAACAGTATAAAAATCACTTGCTAGTTCAATCTGAGTGAAGTGCAATGAATTGATAAAATCTGCTGTTCTGTTCTGCTCTGTTTGCATGTTCCATTCGAATGGACATGAGAAGCTGCAACTTGTGGCTTGAATTTGAACTACCTGTGAACTGATTTTGGAAATATTTTCTTCTGATGAAATATTTTGAACATAGTTTCCAACGCCACCAACTATTCTCAATTTCAAGTTGTATTGAGTGAGCTATGGTTCAATTTACAAACTGTGCCAAAGCTGGAAATCTGGAAAACCCTTTCTTCTTACTAGCCGACTGGTTAGGTTTGATTTGGGACGTTTTGTTTCGAAAATCTTGATGTCCATTGCTTGTCAAATGCTTATTAAGTGTTCTTAGAACCTTGGTTTAAAAAATGGACAGAATTGGAGTTGATTTCATTGGGCAAAATGTTTGAAAAAGGAAAAGAAAGCAAGAAGAAAGATTTGCTTTAAGAATTTTCTAAACTTTGGTAGTTTTGTTAACTACCTTCCCGTACGATTTTTTAAGTGAAATTTGAAGGAGGAGTAGTCCTCATATGGAAGTTGAATTGTACCAAATTTGGTGTTATTCTAAGACCATTTAGATACCCAAATGATGTCCCAAAGTTTACTTTTAAAATCTGGAAATTCACCGTTTAGTAGTGAAAATTTACCGACTTTGAACTACAATATCTTGATAGTCATGAATCCAAATTTAGTTTTTCTTGTTGTGTTTGAAACTTTGTATGGAACTCTTATTGTGTTACAAATTTCAAAGGCTAGTTCACTTTTTGTGAATTTTGTCGAATTTTCAAAGTTTGCCGAAAAACAAGACTGAAACTGCCTTGCTTGTTCAGATCAGCCACTTTGAGCTGAAATTTGAATGTCTTCCGTTTAGAATCTTAGAAAATTGTCTTATACTCTGAACCAAGATTCCAATGGTACAAAGTTTTTCAATTTTGGACCTATTGAGTGAAAGATCTGAAATTTCAAAGATTGTCACTTAAAACTGAATTTTACCGACTTGTTGGGAAATGAGTTTTTGGAAACTCTTCCCTATCCATTGATATTGATTGACCGTTTTAAACTTGATTTCATGGAGGAAATCAGTTTTTCTTATGTTATTAAATCCTACTTTTGAGTCTCGATTTTTGAGTAATTAAGGCTCTCTTTCATGACATTTTCTTAGTATTGTACAAGTGTACAATCTTCCTTGTTAGCAAGGGGTTTGTAAGTAATAGTGTGTGATAGTCAATTATTATTTACTCAGACTCTCAAGGGGACCTTCAAGAGGATCTCGAAGTGGACGCCTAAAAACTTGTTTGAGCACTTACTTCCTCATTTTGATTGGTGAGTGTTGAGTGCATGAATTTGTTGCTAAGTGCCTGATTTGCTTCTTATCCGTTATGTGAATTTGGAATTTTAGAGTCCCACATCCAATATATATCCGTAATTTTTCAAAAACTACCCAATGCTAGAAAAATCATCTAAAAACTATACTTACTCATAAAATCCACCAAGAAAATTTTCCTACGCCAGAAAATGCAGCAAACATGCAATTAAAGGGGGAAAACCCTAGGAAAAACATTAAGGGAAAAAATACGGGTTCTCACATCTTTTGTATTTGAATTTTTGGTAACATGTAATGAATGCTTTGAACTCCTTGTTGCCTATGTGTTCGGAACCTCACTGAGCTTTTAGCTCACCCCTTTAGTTTTGTTTTCCTTAGCAGGGGAAGGCGAGCAGGGGCGAGAGATCTGTATCGACTGGCTGGGTTTAGTTTTGGTTCTCACCCTAGCGCTTGGCACGGGCTGGTTGTATGGTGACTTGAGAACTTTTGTATTCTCAGCGGTTATACTTCTTTTTGAGATAGCAATGTATATAAGTTTTGTTGTAAGTTTTGGATCCTAGTTTTGCTCTTTCTTGTGGTTTTATTTCTGATTTGTGTGAGTGAACTACTGAGTCCCAACGAGAGCTGGGCAGGCGGTCCACTGAACCCTCTGGTTCGCCTAAGGGGAAAGTGGGGCTGTCACAGTTGGTATCAGAGCCTGCTTCGCGTGGTCTCTGCGCGGAGTGAGCCTGGACTGAGTGGTGAATAGGTATGAAGGATTAAGTGCTCGTTCGAGCATAAGGTATGAGTTGTGAACGTTATAGGCCTTAAATTTTCTTGTGGAATCTGAGGAACGTAGATAGGTACGTCTGGGAGGAATTCCGATTTTAGATGGTTTACTCTTGGGACTGGCCAGCTCGAGAGGTGAATTATCTTATTTCGGATTCTCGTACCCGAGTACTCCAGAGTTGAGATAGTGCTAAGTATTTGAGACTTGTATTGTGGGAACATGAACAGACTTTGTTCGACTGGAATGAGTACAAGAGGTTAAGGGATATCTGGTGTGAATAGTAAGTGACGTGAGGGACCGGACGGGGTTACCTTAGCTAAGACTGGGATGACACATCATCTCCTCATTTGATTCGCTTATATATTCTTATTACATGACGTTCATTGGTGTATTTGAGCATATGAATATTTGCCTGACTTGATACGTACTTGTGTAATTGATCATCTATTTTCTTGATATGTGGAGTGCTATGTGCATATATGTTTACTTGTGTACTTGGTGCCTCAATTTTGGTTACTTTTGAGTCACTTTATTGCATTTATTCATTAAACCACTTTTGGAAAAAAAAAAGAGAGGGAAGGAAAAAATATGGACGAGAGACGTAGTCAGGGACGTGGTCGAGGCCGTGGAACTAAACGGACCCCAGAACCTAGAGCAGAAAGGGAAACGTCCGCCGAACAAGAACAAGGACCGAGAGTTGCAACCGGAGACCAAATGGCGACGGCAATGCAACAAATGACGAATATCTTGGCAAGATTAGTAGATCAACAAGGTCGAATACCTGTAAATCAACCCAGGAACCCTGAGACGGGTGAGGATAAGGCTCTGGAGCGGTTTCAGAAGTTTGCACCTCCAAAATTCGCTGGAGGGCCTGATCCGGACATCGCTGAACAATGGTTAGAGGCCATGGTGAATATATTCACAGCTTTGAATTACACTGAACAGAGGCAGGTGAACTTCGCAGTGTTTCAATTTGAGGGACCGGCCCGGGCATGGTGGAACGTAATCAGAACAAAGTGGGAAAGAGAACAGACTGTCTGGACATGGGCGAATTTTGTAAGAGAATTTAACGAGAAATACCTCCCACCCTTAGTTCAAGAAAGGATGGAGGACGAATTTATTGGACTACGCCAGGGGACCTTAAGTGTGGCTGAATACGAAACGAAATTCACCAAACTATCCAAGTTTGCTTCAGAATTAGTAGCCACAGAACCGAGAAGAGTGAGACGGTTTATACTGGGACTAAATTTGGACATCCAAGAGGCGTTGGCAGCAGCGCAAGTGAATACATTTATGGAGGCCCTTGAGAAGGCTCAACGAATCGAGAATGCAAAGGCACAAGTAAAAGCCTCCCAAACACAGAAAAGAGGTGCAGCTGGTAGTATGAGTGAGGAACGAAGTGAATCGATAGTCCCTTCCAAAATGCATAAAGCAAACTTTTTGTCCTACCCGCCCTGGACGGTAGGGGCGGGAAATGAAAGGTTTACTAAAGGGAGCCAAATCGGACCTGAGGAAATTTCTCAAGAAAGCCAAAAGATGGCTTCTCACCTGACTTGTGGCTATTGCGGAAAGGCCAATCATACCGAGAACGATTGTTGGCGGAAAGGGCGGAAGTGCTTGATTTGTGGGAGTGGTGAGCACCAAGTTAGCAACTGTCCGAGGAGACAGTCACGCGGAGGTAGTATTCCGCAACTGGAGGGAGCTAAAACGAAACAAGCAAATGAAAGAGGGAACCGAACTAGTGGGCCAGCAAAAGCTTATGCGTTAGGCACCCAATCAGTTCCGGACTCGTCTGAGGCAAATGAAGGTAAAAATTTCGAGGACGAAATTTCTTTAAGGGGGAGAGAGTGTGAGGACCCGTACTTTTCTTAATTGCACGTTTTCTGCATTTTCTTTATTAGAAAATATTTCTAGATCAATTTTGTGAGTAAATATAGTTTTTAAATGATTTTTCTAGTATCGGTTAGTTTTTGAGAAATTAAGAGCGTATATCGGACGTGGGACCCGCTAGTGTGGAAAATTCGGAAAAATTCGGCCAGTTCGGTTAAGTTTTGGATACTGGGTTTAGTTTACCGGGTGTTATGAGATATTTAGAGGTACCAAGTGGATAGGTGTGAGAAAGACAAAAAAAGTTAGGCATGACATTAATGAGAGGGACAAGTGTCATGAAACCATTGGATGGGGACTTTGACTAACTTTTCTTAACTTTACTAAACATCCATTTTGACCAAATGTTTCTTCATTTTTCCCCTTGTTGGCTGAAATTTTGAGGAGAGAAAAGAGAGGAAATCTTTCATCTTGTACATCAATCCCTTGCTCCAATCTTGATTTCCAACCATTAAAAGTGAAGATTACTCCATCAAAGTTACTTATTAAGGAGGATTAAAGCTTTTAGTCGAGGGGTTTGTGAAAGAAAAACCCTAAGTTATCATCTTTCTTGAGGTGTCAAGGTACCTTGCTTACAAACTTCCTCTTTACTTCAATTAATTGCTTATTAGTGGTTTTTAATTGTTTTAGATGTTGTTTTGTGGAAGATTGGCACATGAATGCATGAATTTCCAGATTAGGGTCCATTTTTTTTTTCCTTTCTGCCCGTTTCTGTTTGACCAGGTTAGAGGCTGAATTGGCCTTAGCACAAAACATGAAATTTGTAGGGAATGATGTTTTCTAGTTTCCTGTAAAATTTCAGCCCAATCTGAGCTCGGTAGCCTGAGATAAGATGGAAATACCCAGATTGGTTTAGGTAGGAGTTCAGCGAACAGGGTTGTCTTTTCACCCAATTGGACCGTGACTTTTCACCATGATTCCTACTGAATTAGCTTTTGGCCAAAACATGAAAGTTGTAGCCAATAGTATAAACTAGCTACATGAAGTATTTCAGCCTGATCCGACCACTGTAGCATGTGAAATGACCGCAATACCCTTGGCTGTCCATGAAACCTGTTTCGCGCCCAGAATTCTGTTTTGATGTAGTTTTCCATTTTTGATCATGAAAATGCATGATTTGGCCTTGGAGGTCTTGATAAGAAATGTAGGGTTGTGTTTTAGCTTCAAAACACCATAGGATACACTTCAATCGGACTTCGGTAGCCAGAGTTATTGCTGATTAACAATTGTACGGTTAGCCAACCTGTTTGTGAGTTTCTGGTTTCATATATGTCAATTTTGACCTAGTTGCACTACAAACTGGACTGAGTGGCCTTCTTCAACATTGTAGCCCTATCTGTTAGCTTCGAAACGGTGTATCTTACACCTTCATCCAATAATCGTAGCGCCAATGGTGCCAAAACCGCAAAATGGTGTCAAAAACTGTTTTTATCCGGAAATGTTTTTAGCTTGATTTTTGTATTTATATGACTTTAAGCCTAGTGAACGGCTTTTGGACATGAGATTATTCTATATGAGATGTTGGGACTGTTTTGAGGAAAATAATGAAGCCATTAATGGCTGGAAAATAGGTAAACACAAGGGACATGCTGTCCGTTTATCTTCTTGTAATGTGAGCAAGTTAAAGTGATTTTGTGAATGTATTTTGTGACGAATTGGACTTATTTACTGAAAATGTTACCGGCTCTTTCAAAAGGTGGCCGAGGGCTAAATTTCTATTTGAACCTGTATATTTCTGCTTGGCAAATAAAATGATCATTTTACCATTCTAAAACCTAATACCTCTTTGGGTTGGTTTATGAACCCTAGTAATTTCCGTCCACGGATCCATATGCTCTATTGACACTTTAAAAGTCATTTTATACGTTTACTCGCGAGTAGTCGGGTAATCCTTGATTTCATCCAAATCATGATAGATGGATTGTAATGTGTTCTTTGTTTACTTTTAGGTTTCATTAGTGACTGAGAAGTGGACGTTATTTTGCGTGTATAGGTGAGTGTTCCTTGTTTGTTATGTTTCATGATTTTATGGCTGGTATGAATGGTTGATAACATGTTAAATGCTTTCAATGATTGTTAAAACGAGTTTTTTAGGCAAGTGTGTACTTTTTCGCACTCGGCCTAAATGATTGTGAAATTTTCAATGATTGAATGATTGAAATGTTATTTGTGCATGAATGTAAGCCTTTTGGCTGAACTGGCCACTGCCCCTTGTTACCGGTCGTCTCGAGCCAGAAGCGGACTCGGCAGGCGATTAGGGACCTGGGTGAACGTTTTGGTATACTCGAGTATTACCTTGTAGGTTGGTGGAGGTTGGTGGAGCCTGGTGAATGAATGAATGAACGAATGAATGAATGAGGGTTTTATTTATATACAAATGCATTTTCAAATGATTGAAGGTATAAGGGAACGAAAGGAGAAAGAATGAATGAATGAATGAACGAATGGCTCCTTGTGAGCACGTATCCTTTTAATGAATGTGTTTATCGCTTTCTTTTGTATTTGAATTATTGGTAACATGTAATGAATGCTTTAAACTCCTTGTTGCCTATGTGTTCGGAACCTCACTGAGCTTTTAGCTCACCCTTTTAGTTTTGTTTTCCTTAGCAGGGGAAGGCGAGCAGGGGCGAGAGATCTGTATCGACTGGCTGGGTTTAGTTTTGGTTTTGTTTTGGTTCTCGCCCTAGTGCTTGGCACGGGCTGGTTGTATGGTGACTTGAGAACTTTTGTATTCTCAGCGGTTATACTTCTTTCTGAGATAGCAATGTATATAAGTTTTGTTGTAAGTTTTGGATCCTAGTTTTGCTCTTTCTTGTGGTTCTATTTCTGATTTGTGTGAGTGAACGACTGAGTCCCGGCGAGAGTTGGGCAGGCGGTCCGCTGAACCCTCTGATTCGCCTAAGGGGAAAGTGGGGCTGTCACAGAGTTGGTCGTAGAGAATGCTCGACTGGAGGCCGAGGTGACTCAACTTAGGGCGGTCAATGAGAGACAGGCCGAGCGCATTGAGGGCCTGAAGTACGACGTACTTGAGGTAGAGGATAGGGTTGATGACCTCCGCGCTCAGCTAAAGGAGGTCCAAGAGCGCGAGAGTAAGCGAGCTCGCAAGGTAAAGAATCGAGCCGCTTCGATCCTGAACCTTTGCGCCGAGGTGGTCGAGGGCGTGAGCGACGAGGACTCCTGTGCGGGGTCTGAGGTTGGGGTTGGATCCACTCCGTCGGGTGGGTCTCATAGCTCGTCATCGGTCTAAGTTACGACTCCTAGAGTTGTTGTGGATAGTTTTGGTCTTGTATATAGGGTGGATAGGGAGTAGGGCCTTAGCTAATCATTTTGTACAGCTAGATTAGCTATGTGTATATTTCTTTTGATGAGGCCATTCCCTTGGGGATTGTCCATGCTTGTACTTGACTTGACTGATTGTATATATGTGTGTTGTTTGTCTTGTTTGTAATGTATATATGCGTGTTTGAAAAGTTTTGAGTTTACTTACATGCATTGTTTTATATTGGTTTAGTACCATTGCCTAGATCATATAACGTATGGAAGGAACACGTAGTGGACGGGGACGTGGACGCGGAAATAGACAACCCACATCGGATAGGGGTATTGGGGAAACTTCTACGGGACCTAACCCTGACCCCAATGTGCAAATCGCTGCCGCTATGCAGCAAATGACTAACTTTCTAGCACAAGTGGTGCAGTAACAAGGCCAGAATACAAACCCTAATCCTGGAAACCCTGGAAACCCTGGTAACCACATCGAGAGCGAAGACAGAGCTCTCGAACGTTTTCAAAAGTTTGGTCTGCCCAAATTCATTGGGGGACCTGATCCGGATGTTGCCGAGCGATGGCTCGAGAAGATGCTTGATATTTTTGCGGCTTTGCACTACACCGATGAATGGCAGGTAACTTTTGCCGTATTCTAGTTCGAAGGGGCGGCCCGTTCTTGGTGGAACGTCATACGACAAAAATGGGAACGGGAACAAACGCCCAGGACTTGGGTGAATTTCATCCGGGAATTTAACGCGAAATTCTTCCCTCCTCTAGTTCAGGAAAGGAAGGAAGACGAGTTCATCCGACTCCGCCAAGGAACTAAATCGGTGGCGGAATACGAGAGCCAGTTCACCCGTTTGTCCAAATTTTCGCCTGAGCTGATCATGACAGAGCAACGGCGAATCAGGCGTTTCATTCAGGGCTTGAACGTCGAAATTCAAAAGAACCTCGCAGTGCCTCAAATCAATGCTTTTAGCGAGGTCGTAGAAAAGGCCCAAAGGGTAGAGAGTGCTCGATTGCAAGTCCGGAACCTCTAGGCGAAGAAGCGGGGCTTTCCTGGAAGCAGTTCTGGACAAGGGGACAAAGGTACTCCCTCCAAGTTTGGACGCGGAGCTGGAGGTGGGCGACAGTCAGGTTCCGGCAGAGGGTTTCAGTCTAGGGGTGGCCCAGCCGGGAGAGGGCAAGGTGGAAACTTCCAGAGGGGCTCAGGTTCGGCGTTTTGTGGACCTTGCGGGTACTGCGGAAAGCTGAATCACTCTGAAGACAATTGTTGGAAGAAGGGAGGCAAATGTCTGCGTTGCGGAAGCGTAGACCACCAGCTTGCTACCTGCCCACTCATAACGCAAGACGGAAGGGGAACTCAAACCACGCCAAAGACCAATACGGGACCGAATAAGGAGAATGAGGCGAAACCTAAAGTGCCAGCTCGAGTCTATTCCTTAGAACCTCGACAGGTCCCAGAATCCTCAGAGGTCGTAGAAGGTACGATCCCTATTTTCCACCGTTTTACCAAAGTTTTAATTGATCCTGGTGCCACCCATTCCTTTGTTAACCCTGATTTCATGTGTGGCATCGATATAAAACCTGCTAGTTTACCATACGACCAAGAAGTTAGTACACCTACGGGGAATCAACGCTTGGTTACTAGTATGGTTTATAAGGATTGTGAAGTGTGGGTAGGAGAGAAAAGATTGTTAGGGGATTTGATAAGTCTGGTCATTAAGGGGTATGATGTGATTTTGGGTATGGATTGGTTAGCCAAGTATAATGCCCAACTGGATTGTAAAATGAAAGTGGTGGAATTCCGTATCCCTTGTGAGGCAACCATAAGGTTGGATATAAGGGGGTAGGTTAGGCTCATCTGCATTAATTTCGGGCATTCGGGCTACGAAATTGCTAAGTAGAGGGGCGCAAGGATTTTTGGCCTTTTTGATTAACACCCCCACGGATAAGTTGAAAGTGGAGGATGTGGCCATAGTGAAGGAATTTCCGGACGTGTTTCCTGATGAATTAGTAGCCTTACCTCTAGAAAGAGAAATTGAATTCAAAATAGACCTGCTACCGGGAGCCTCACCCATCTCAAAAACACTATACCGAATGGCTCCTGCCAAGCTCAAGGAGCTAAAGTTGCAATTACAGGACCTTCTGGAGCGGGGATTCATTCAAGAGAGTGGGTCTCCTTGGGGAGCTCCTGTACTGTTTGTGAAGAAAAAAGATGGTGGTTTGAGGATGTGTATTGATTATCGGGGCCTGAATAATATTATAATTAAAAATAAGTATCCACTGCCCCATATCGATGAGCTATTTGATCAGTTGCAAGGAGCGGTGGTTTTCTCGAAATTGGACCTCCGCCAAGGGTACTACCAGTTACTAATTAGGAAGGAGGATATTCCGAAGACCGCCTTCAACTCGAGATATGGGCATTACGAGTTCGCAGTGATGCCCTTTGGACTAACCAATGCTCATGCCGCCTTCATGGACCTAATGCATAGGGTTTTTAAGCCCTACCTGGATCGATTTGTAGTAGTCTTCATCGATGACATCCTGGTCTATTCCAAGACCCGTGAAGAGCATGAGCAATACTTGAAGACTGTCTTGCAAACCCTGAGAGACCATCAACTGTATGCCAAGTTCAGCAAGTGCGAATTTTGGCTGGAGAAAATTGCTTTTCTGGGGCATGTAATTTCTCAAGAGGGTATTTCAGTCGACCCTGCGAAAGTAGAGGCTGTGACTAATTGGAAGAGGCCAGAAACTCCCATAGAGGTCCGCAGCTTTCTAGGATTGGCTGGATATTATCGGCGTTTTATCAAGAACTTCTCCAAACTAGCCGGTCCTTTAACCGATTTGACGAAGAAACATGGTCGGTTCTTATGGAATGCCCGAAGTGAGACAAGTTTTCAGGAATTAAAGGAAAGATTGACCATGGCTCCAATTCTAGTCTTACCAAATGGGGTGGACGGATATGCTGTGTACACTGATGCATCCCGAGAAGGCCTGGGTTGTGCATTAATGCAAAACCGAAATGTGATCTCTTTTGCCTCGAGGAAGTTAAAACCCCACGAGCAAAATTACCCGACCCACGATCTGGAGTTAGCTGCAGTTGTTTTTGCTCTGAAGAAGTGGAGGCACTACTTATATGGAGTAACTTTCGAAGTTTGCTCCGATCATAAAAGCCTGAGGTATCTTTTCTCACAGAAGGAATTAAACATGAGGCAGCGATGGTGGATGGAATTTCTAGAGGATTACGACTGTACCATCAACTACCATCCGGGAAAAGCAAACGTGGTGGCCGATGCCCTAAGTCGCAAAGCTCAAGTCGCGAGTCTAATGATCAAAGAATGGGAATTGTTAGACTCCGTGTGTGAATAGAAACCTTGCCCTGGGAGCCATAAGGTGATTTTTGGCAATATTAAAGTGACTTCTACCTTCTTGGAAAGGATTAAAGAAGCTCAAAAGAAAGATGCACTGGTGCAAAAATGGGGAGAGAAAGTGGGAAAAGGATAAACCACTGATTTAAATTTTGGTCCTGAGGGTATTTTAAAATACCGAAACCGAATAGTGGTGCTGAAGGATGAATCGTTGAAAACGGAGATTCTAGAGGAAGCCCATCGATCCAAGTATACAATCCATCCGGGTAGTAGTAAGATGTATCAAGACCTGAAAGGAAATTATTGGTGGGACAATATGAAGAAGGAAATTGCTCTGTACGTGCAAAAATGTCTCGTTTGCCAACAAGTTAAAGCAGAGCATCAAAAACCATCGGGCTTGTTACAACCCTTGGAGATACCTGAATGGAAGTGGGAAAACATAACCATGGACTTCATTTCAGGTTTGCCGCGAACGCAGCGAGGACACGATGCCATTTGGGTGATCGTCGATCGATTAACTAAGTCGGCCCATTTCTTGCCGGTGAACATGAAGTATTCCATGGACAAGTTGGCTCAACTGTACATGAATGAGATCGTAAGGCTGCATGGTGTGCCGGTGAGCATCGTCTCCGATCGAGATCCACGTTTTGTATCTCGATTTTGGCAAAAGTTCCAGGAGACTCTAGGGACGAAACTCAACTTGAGCACAACCTATCACCCTCAGACGGATGGACAATCAGAACGAACCATTCAAACTCTCGAGGACATGCTACGAACTTGCATTCTGGATTTTGGAGGCAACTGGGGTCAACACATGACCTTAGTAGAGTTTGCATACAACAATAGCTACCATTCGTCGATTCAAATGGCTCCAAATGAAGCATTATATGGACGAAAATGCCGATCACTGTGACGGCCCCACCTCCCCCTGAGGCGAACCAGAGGGTTCGGCGGGCCGCCTGCCCAGCTCGCGCCAGGACTCAAAACTTAAAACAATCAAAGCCAGAAAATTCAAAAGAGTACTATATACAACCCCAAAAGAGTTATAATTACATTCTCCAAAAGTATCGAGTCAAACCACCAAAACAAAAAAACAAACATCCTAACTGTTCAACTATTACAAGCCAATCTTACTATACTAGTATACGAGCCAAAAGTCCCCGCGTCGGCCCCTGCTAAGGAAAACAAAAGGAATGGGGTAAGCTATATGCTTAGTAAGTAAACAGGGGCGAAAGCATAAATTTCACGTAACAGTTACACAATAAGAGTAAAGCAAAAGCAGAAAAGTAACATCACATAATAAGGATACAGGTGGCTCCAAAGCCAACTCATGTGCCATGCGTGATCTCCTGCCGACACTCCGTCGACCGCAAATAATAGTCCGTAGAACTTCACTTGTACACCCACCGACACCTTATCACCCTCACTGGCCAGTCACCTCACAAACTTGCCCGGGCGAACGAAATCACAAACTTGAGCTTGAGTCACAAGCTCGGGTCACAAACTTGGTCACCTTCTCGGTGAACCGGATTCACAAAATTGGTTCATAACATGAACCTACAAACTTGGTGACCTCAGACCAAGTTGGACTGACTTCGACCAAGCCCTAACCGGCTCGAATAGTCCAACTAGGTCAAGAGTTCGCCCCAAACCCACAAACTTCACAAAATTATTCAAAATCACAAACTTTGCAAACTTCACAAACTTTATTCGAAAGTCGCCCCGAGCCACAAGCTCAAGGGTTTTGGTTCCAAAAGGTTCATATACATATGCCAAGTACAATTATACATTCAAATTAGGGTTTAAGTCGAGTGCGATAAAGTACACCCTCGCCTAAGTGCCCTTTTCACATATCTCAAACACATAGCAAAGAAAACACACCAAACTGGCCTGAATACTTACACAAAGTACAAAAGTAGTACAAACGTGAAAATCACTTCGTGCGTGTTCGCTAGTAGGGCCCACCAGCTCCGCCTAGCTCACCACGATCTGAAATAGAAGATTGCATCACATGATGTCATAAACGGCCACTAACGTGCCCAAAACAAATAAAACAGCAACATCGGCACACGCAAGTACGGAAAGGGCACACGCACGCGTGCGGAAACGGCAAACGGCAGATTTGATACTCATTTCTAGTTCACCCATAAGTTGAGCTACGAATATCGGATTAAGGCGGATGAGATGCCAAATCGAAGCTTAAAGGATGAACAACAACTGTTATGAAGACATCCAGAACTGAAACTGGAGGCTTTAGTCCCAAATGAACCAAACACAATCACTTACGAAATCTGGCCAATGCACAAATGGTCAGTTTTGAGTACGAACTGTTTTCTATGCTACACATGGTCAAAAGAGCTGAAAATTGGCAGTTAGATAGTTCATTCCAAATGGAACAACTTTCATGAAGGTCGGCAATCCAAATTCGGAACGGAAATTGGTCATCAGGACCAAAACAGATTTCTGGTCATTTTCACGGGCAGGCCTTGTTTGCTCGGCTATATCTCAGGTTTTAAAAATCCGATTCATGAAATTCCAAGGGCGTTAGAAAGCTCTGATATAGGGCTATAAGTTTGGTGTTTTGGTCGGAAGCCCAAACAGCTTGTAACTCAGTCAAATGTGAAGCCAAAGTTCCAGCCATAAACTTTCCAAAAACGTACTAGAATCACAAACCGTATTTGACCTCAATATGCGGTAATGGCACCAAATTCACTACGGTTATCGGATGGGGGTGTAAGACCCACCGTTTCGAAGCTATTAAACAGGGCTACAACAATGTAGAAGGTCACTCAGTCCAAATCCTAGCACAATTAGGTCAAATATGCAAAATACTATACCAGAATTTCCAAAACAGGTTTGCAAAACACAGAAAACTGTAATCGGTATATCTCAGTCCATACAAGTCCAAATGCTGAAATTCCAAAGGCATATGATAGCTAGGACATTCAGATACATTTCACCAGAAGACACCAACTTCAAAATCCAAACCAATTCCAATCAAAATGGCCAAATACAAACGCAGTTTTCGCATTCTGTCCAAAGCAGAACAGCTACAGTAATTTCGTCATATCGCATTCTACATTAATCCAAATGACCTGAAATTTTGTAGGCACCTCAAACACATCAATACCTACAACTTTCATGTTTTGAGCAAAGTCAAATTCTGCCTCTAACCCTATGATCCAAAACCGGACAGAATTGGGGATTTAAGAACCCTAGCTTTGCAATTTTCACACCAAATCCAAAATTGGTTGCATTTATCCACATTTCACATCCACTAGAGCCATTATAGTCCATTGCCAATCATCACAAACAACCACACCATCATAATCCAATTAAACCAGAAAAATCATCATAAAATGGAAAACTTCACCAAATCACTCCAAACCAAGATAAAAACCAGAAATTTCAGCACTTTAATCACTAATAAGCATAACTTAAGCTTCATTAAGTGCAAGAGTATGTTAAACCATCACTTACCTAGTATACAAGAGAAGAGGAGTTGTAGACCACCTTAGCTCTTCCAAACAAATCCACAAAACAACTCACAACCACCACTTGAAGATGTTTTATGGAGCAAAATCAAGGTTGGATGGTTGGTTTGATGATTTGGAACAAGATTGAAGTGTTTCTTCTTTGTACTTGGAGCAAGAGAGAGAGAAAGAGAGAGAGGAGAGAGCCGGCCATGGAGTAGGAGGAAATGGTGATTTTTTGGTGAATTTTTGAGATATTTAACCTTTGGTCAAAAAAAAGTCAAAAATATGAATAGTAATTCTTAAGTCTTCTCCAATGAAATGGTGACACTTGTCACCACCATTAATGCATTCTTATCTTCCTTTTCTCTCTCACATCACTCACTTCACACACACTACTTATCTCTTAACACCCGATAAATTTTACACAGTATCCGAAACTTAACCTTATTGGCCGAATTTTTCCGAACTTTTCGCACTTGTGGGTCCCACGTCCGATATACGTTCTTAATTTCTCAAAATCTAACCAATACTAGAAAAATCATCTAAAAACTCTATTTACTCAATAAAAGTTATCTGGGGAAATTTCTAATAAAGAAAATGTGGAAAAAAACGGGTTTTCAATCTTAACCGGAACTTAGGGTTTAAGTCTTAATCCCTACTTAGGGTTTTCGAAATACTCCCAAAACCAAACGTTACCGCCTAATTAATGAATATATCAACGTAGAACGAACTGGGGCCTCACAATCACCAATTTACTGGGATGAAGTTTGCGACAGGAAGACATTAGATCCAACCACTATTCCTTGGATGGAGGAATCTCGAGAGAAGGTCAAGTTGATACGGCAACGACTCCAAACAGCTCCAAGCCGACAAAAGAGCTACGCCGACAACCGGAGAAAAGACTTGGAGTTCGAGGTTGGAGACCATGTATTTCTTAAAGTCACCCATTTACGGAGTGTCACAGCAGGCAAAGGAAAGAAGCTTCAACCGAGGTTTGTCGGACCTTACAAGATCTTACAGAGGATAGGTGCGGTAGCGTATAGACTAGAACTGCCGTCAAGTCTCTCGAGAATCCACGACGTATTTCATGTCTCAATGCTCAAGAAGTACTATCCCGACCCAACCCATGTCTTACAACCAGAGGAGATCGACGTGGAAGAATCGCTTGCTTACGAAGAAAAACCTGTCCAAGTGCTTGACCGGAAAGTCAAAGAGCTCAGAAACAAGCAGATTCCGTTAGTGAAGATACTGTGGAGAAACCATGGGGTAGAGGAAACTACCTGGGAAGTGGAAGAAGAAATGCGAACGAAATACCCTAACCTTTTCGTGAGTTAAGGTGAGAAATTTCGAGGGCGAAATTCTTTTAAGGGGGAGAGAGTGTGAGAACCCATAATTTTCATTTTCTAGGTTTCTCGTATTTTTTTCATGGCTTGTTTTTTGCATTTTCGTGATTAGAAAAATTTCTAGATGAATTTAAGGAGCAGATATAATTTTTAGATGTTTTTTCTAGTATCGAATGGATTTTGAGAAATTAAGAGCGTATACCGGATGTGGGACCCACTAATGCGAAAAGTTCGGAAAAATTCGACCAACTAGGTTAAGTTTTGGATACTGGAATTAATTTACCGGGTGTTAAGAGATAAGTAGAGGGTGCTAAGTGAATTGATATAAGAGAGACAAGGTAGGTGAGCATTTAATAAAAGGTGACAAGTGTCACCATAGGATTGGTTGCACTTGTTAGAACACTATTCACCCTTTTACCAAATTGGTTAAAATAGCTTAAAAATGACCAAAAATCTTCAAAAATCATCAAGAAGTGGCCGGCCCTCTCTTTCTCTCTTTCTCTCTCTCTTACTCCAAGCACAAGGAAGAAAACACTTCAATCTTGTTCCAAATCATCAAAACCAACCATCCAACTTTGATTTTGCTCCATAAAACCACTTAAGGAAGTGTTGGTGAGTTGTTGTGTGAAGTTTTTTTGGAAAGTTAAGGTGACCAATAGCTCTATCTCTCTTGTTTCTAAGGTAAGTTGTAAAGAACCGCCCTCCTCCCTTAATTGATGCTTAAATCATGCTTAGTGGTAGTATGAGATGCAAGTTTATGGATTAATTCTTGATTTGTGGTTGTAGTGATGAAGTTTTATTATTTTTGGGGATTTTTCTGTTTTAATATAAGCATGATTGTGTGGCTAGCTATGATGATTGGAATTGGTATATAATGACTCTAGGAGGTGGAAAAAGTGATTAATTGCAACCAATTTCTGGTTTGGAAGAAATTTCAGAAAATTAGGGTTTTTGAGGGGGCATTCTGCCCGAATTTTTAGCTCCTAGTTAGAGGCCGAATTGACCTTAGATTAAAACATGAAAGTTGTAGGGAATGACATTTTAGAGGTGCCTACAAAATTTCAGGTCAATCGGAGTAGTGTAGAATGAGAAAAGTCGAAATTACTATTGCTGTTCTGGTTTTACCCGAATGTAAGGATTGCGCCTGTAATTGGTTGTTTTGGCTGGAATTGCTTTCGAATTGGTTGTTGAGGCCTTCTGATGAAATTTAGCCCTGTTTCTTAGCTTTCAGTTGGTTTTGGAATTTCTGGATTTGGACTTGTAGAGCCTGAGTTATGATGTTTCCGCTAGAATGCGTTTTGGTGAATCTGTTTTACGTTTTTGATGTAGTATCTTGCATTTTTGACCTGTTTGTACTCAAAACTGGGTTGAGTGACCTTCTGTGATGTTGTAACCCTATCTTTTAGCTTCAAAATGGTGGGTCTTGTACCTTCATCCGATAATCGTAGTGAAATTGGTGCCATTACCGCAAAATGAGGACAAAAACTGTTTTTTTTCAGGGCCAAAGCTAGTTACATTTCCGAAATTTCTGGTTTCCTTTAATGTTTGTATATGCTTATGGAACCCTATTGGGGTCATGTTTGGCCTTGGTTTATGACTCGTTATCGAGTCTCATTGTATTTGTTTGCATGTTTTAGGACGTGACCGTGGTGCACAACGTTCTTTTGACGGAAGTGCATGAAACCACATTTGCGAGCTTGGTGAGTGTACTACTCACTTGTGTGTTATTATATGACTTTGATACTTGAACTTGAGATTTTGAATGTTAATTGATTGAAGTGAGAGTGTACTTTATCACTCTCACTTATTGTTTCGCATGTTATTGGAATGTTATATGAAATGTTATATGAAATGAAACACATGACTTGGTGTCGTTTGGACGAGTCTCCAACGACTACAATTGTTATCCTTGAGCTCAACCCCATTGGTAATTGATTGAATCGAGCCGGCGAGGGCTTGGTCGTGCCAATTAATGTGCCTTGGGGCAATGTTATATGGAATCTTGTAGTATGAGAGACTCTCGATTCCGGTTTACTCGAGTAATACCACAATGCAAGTGTTTGGATTTCGGGCCCGGTTGGGGAATGTTAGGTGGAAGGAATGGAAGTAAAGTGGAGTCTACGGTTGGTTATCGTTGAACATTGACGGAGAGTTAATGACATTTGATCAAGAAATGCAAACGAGGAAAAGGGCTCTTGAGAGCCATCTGTATCCTTTTATCACCATATTTGACGTGTGCCTTTGCTTAATTTACTATATTGAATGAAAGTTTGATGCTTATATGCAATTGGTTGCGTAAGTGATAGTATCTCACTGGGCAATTAGCTCACACCGTTCCTTTTGTTTTCCTTACAGGAATATGACTCTTTTTGGAATGAATCTTGATAGATGGTTGCCGAATGAACTAGATGTATATTTTTTTGTATGGTATATGAAGTGAAACCCTAAATGTATCTTTAGGGCCGTTTTCACTTTCAATTTGGCAAACCGTGTATATATTCACTTTTGACAACTTTTGTATGTCACTTTGGATTGTATTTGCTAAAGTTCAAGATGTGAATGTTTGTTCGATATTTGGTTGCGTTCTGACGGGTCGGTTACTAGTCATGACCGACTCCGAATTTCATTTTTTTTATTTTGGGTTATTTTGCCCTTTTGCCTTGTTTACGCGTGTTTATAAGTTCCGAAACGAAATAGATCGCTCTAAACTGCACCGTTAGTCCTGGCGAGAGCTGGGCAGGCAGTCCGCTAACCTCTTTGGTTCGCCTTAGGGGAAGGTGGGGCTGTCACAGATTTCACTCAAACAAGAAGGATTCAAGGTTGAAGTTGCTAGCTTTCCTCACTTGTTTATCTCTTCTCTCACGTTCGGCCAAGACCATCAAGAAATAAATAAAAATCAGCCAAGAAGAAAGATGAGAAGATAGGAAATGTGCTTGGTCAAAGTCAACAAGTGTCACACTTTGATTTGTGGTCAATTTTTTTTCTTTCCTCTCTTTTTCGTGGTCCAAAATTTTGGCTGGCTTGAGGATATTTTGGGGCTGATTTTGTTCAATTAATAACAATGAGATTAAGGTAATAACGTAGTATTCACGTGGTGCACTCAATCGGTAGCAAACGGTGCGCGTCAGTTCAAACTTATTTTCCTTAACTCGCGCGTACTAGGGTTTTAACCTATGATTCACTAACTTATTAATAGCATTTCTAATTACACACTTCCTCTTATCTAAAACTCACTCTTAACCACCAAATTTAGTACCCACGCCTCACCATTAATTACACAACGAAAATACACGAAAACCCTAATTTACCCGGACGATTAAAGTAAATGGGAAACTCTTAACTCTATGATTTATTGCAACTACGGAGAATGTAAATGAGCAGTAAAGCTATTATAAAGTAATTCATTCAAAATAAAAGGAAATTTTATGAAAATAAGAAGAATTTTGCGAGTCTCACACTCTCTCCCCCTTAAGAAAATTTCGTCCTCGAAATTTTTACCTTCCATCTCCTCAGATGACTCCAGAGTCCTTTACTTGTCCAAGACATATACCCATGTCGGTACTTCTGGTTGGTTTCCTCTGTCATTAGATTGTCTAGATTTGGTTCTATCTACTTGTTGAGCACCATTCCCCCGTGGCTGCTTCTTCGGGTAGTTGTTAATTTGATGGTCGGTACTCCCGCAAATCAAACACTTGTTCCCCTTTACCCAACATTCATCCTCAGTATGATTTGTTTTCCCACAATATCCACAAGCCAAGCAAGGAGCCACTTTTGGCTTTCTCGAGGAATTCCCTCTTGTTGCCCTTTTCCTATTTCAATTCCCCTTGAAGAACCTTCTTCCAATTGTCCTAATGCCTAGGGTGGGTAGTGTGGAAAGTCCATTCTTCTTACTTTTGAGGGTGTTACATTTTCCTTAGATTCCTCAGGTGTACTAGTAGGTGTACTCTTCTTTCTTGCATGAAAAGCCTTCACTTGCGCCATCGCCATTTCAATTCTTTGAGCTTTTTCAAGAGCTTCCGTTAATGTATTAATTTGTGCAGCTGCCAATGCTTCTCGTATTTCCACATTTAACTCCTATGCAAATCGTCTCACCCTCATTTGTTCCGTAGCTATTAATTCAGAAGCAAATTTGGATAGTTTAGTGAATTGTGCTTCATATTCGGCCACGCTTAGGGTTCCTTGGTTCCTGTTCCTGCTCTACTGCTGCGTCTCTTATTTTTCTTGGTTCTTGTACTTGCCTACCGCCACGTCCACGGCTAGCCGTATGTCCCCAACTAGCCCCTCGTCCTTGACTTCATCTACCCTCCATACCCTTCTCTCTCTTTTCTTTTTTCAAAAGGTGATATAGTACGTAAACAAAATAAATTGGCTAAAGCGGCAAGATAAAGACAATTTTAAACCATTAAACCAAGGATAAGGAAACATGCTTAGCATATCTATAACACCAAGTTCACAAAGATACATATCAAGTTCAAAAATTCAAGTGCTACAAGTACTATACATGTAAGCATTGACATGTCATGACCAAAATACATACAGTGGCAAAACAAGAAGGAAAACAAGACACGCCATCCCAACCACCCTAACTTACTTCCTACAACCTCAAGGTCTTACGGTCCTAGCTTAGGTCATCACTAAACCAGTTGATTCCATTTCTCTCTGGCCGATATTGTCCCACACTCGGTTAAAATATTCTCTGTCTGATCTCTCACTTCTTGCACTTGCTCTCACAAAACATTAGCCGGGTCTTGTTCTTCGCGGTGGAGATCTCACGTTCTTAGCATTACCCTGAACTCTTGAGTACTCGGGTACAAGAATTCGAAATAAGATAATTCACAACTCGAGACGGATGGTCCCAAGAGTAAATCACCACATTTGAAATTCCTACCCAATATACATATCTTATTTTTCCCAAGTATCAAGATAAAGGGTTTATACCTATCACGTTCATGATTCATAGCTTACGATCTAGAAGAGTACTTAAGCCTTTACTGATTCACACAACACCTCTTGGCCAAAGCTCACCCCTCGCAGAGACCCCGTGAAGTAGCTCTGATACCACCTGTGACGACCCCACATCCCTCTAGGGAGTAACCTAGGGGTTCGGCGGACCGCCTGCCTAGCTCTCGCCAGAACTCACTCACTCACATCAAAAAAATAGGGTTCAACCTCAACAATAAAGGAAATAATAGTTCCCAAGTTTGGAACATACAGATACATTTATTTCTATCTCAAACATCCATACAATCCCAAATATATCGAAAGATTTAAGTTCTCAATACATTGAACCCTAATTGAGCGACTAGTGCGAGTACAATCGCAAAATTTCAAAAACTAGACTATGCTAGCCTATAATAGTCTCAGGCCTCACTCATACCCCCTGTAAGGAAAACAAATGGTGTGAAATGAGCTAAAAAACCAGTGAGGTTCCCAAACAAGTAATCAGGTATAGAAATTAGGGAAATGTTACATTTAACAATTTGTATATTTTGCACAGTAATATCCAGTCATTCAAGAAATAAACACTCAATCCTTGGAAGGATATGTGCCCACTTAGAGCCATTCATTCAAGTCATTCATTCATTCTTTCGCCAATCATTTTCCTTATCCCTCCGACATTAGGAAACATTTGCAAGTGAAAATTCCTCCAGTTGATTGACATTCATTCATTGGTTTTATTTTCCACCACTAGCCAATTCACTGGCTAGTTCTCCACCAACCTTTATGGTCATACTCAAGTATACCAAAACATTGTCCCAGGGTCACCAGCCATCCGACCGAGTCTGCTTTTTGCTCGAGTCGACTGGCAAGGAAGGGCAAGGGGCCAATTCATGCACAAGTACCATTCAATCATTGAAAATTCCCTTTGGCTTGGGTCGAATGCGATAAAGTACACACTCACCCATCCAAAATCCATTTAGCAATCTTTAGAAATCATTTAACATTCAAGCAAACATTCACAAATAGTCATATAGTCACTTATTGTACAAACACACAAGGAACACTCATCTGCCTAAGCCAAAATAAGGTCAAAAGTTTCCCTCCGGATTATGCCTTTGATCACCGAAAAACCCTTAGAATAATCAATCCCAAATTAAAGTGAGCAAATATAATTCAAAGTTTTCGAGATAAAACTATCACTTTTCATCTTAGTTGATACCAAATCTTGGTAAAAAACAACTCATACACTACTATTGAAGTGCATTCAAGGATCCATATATAATTTAAGATCCAGCTAACCCTAAAATCAAACCTTACATCTTACTAATTTTCATAAGAGCAAGTAATAGAAATTTGGGCAGCATGCCCTTTGTATTTGGCTATTTTCCAGCCACTTCGGGCTTCATTTCTTTCCTCAACTTAGCCCAAATTCACACATAAGCAATCTTAACACACTCAATGTCATCCAACTACAAGGCAATTCTAGCAATGAAACGATCAAGACCAAAGCTGGAAATTAGTATTAAAGAAGAATAACCACATAATAGGTTTGACATCTTCAGGCGCTTTGGTCACTGCTGAAGTTACGTTTATTAGATTGGTGTAAATTTTATGATGTTTCGAAGCTAAGACAGAGAGCTACATTTCTTATGCAGACATCAACACCCAGTTCATGCATTTTCAAGGTGAAAATGTGAAATCTCAGAGAAAACAGAAAGCCGCCTGTGAAATAGTTCTTTTGGCAATCAGGGGTAATTTTATCATTTCACAAGCTACAGTGCTCATATTGAGTAGAAATTTTGCAGGTAGATATTTAACTTCATTGCCTACAACTTTCAAGTTTTGAGCAAGACCTGATTTGGCCTTTATCATGGACGAATATGCAGTGTAGAAACAGGGCAGATTCCACAATGCTTGCTGGAATTTAATGTTTCAATGCTTAAAATTAACATTCATGCCTTGAATCACTATCCCAAGTCCCTATCCAAGCTCATCATCATCATCATATACTAGCTAAACAACAATAATCACAACTGAAATTTTCAAACCCTAGCTAAACATTCCACCATATCATTCAAAACTAAATAATTAACCATAGGAAACCGAAAACACAAGCATATCTCCCAATTTTAACAAGATTAAGTACAAGAAAAGGAAAGGTAACCATTATACCTTACAACAGCTGCTTGTAAGTGAAAACCAAATATCTTTCTTCCAAAACTTTTACCACACAAAGCTTGCCAAACACCACAAGGTAAGATTAATCGGTTTAGGTTTTGAGATTTCACTCAAACAAGATGGATTCAAGGTTGAAGTTGCTAGCTTTCCTCACTTGTTTATCTCTTCTCTCACGCTTGGCCAAGACCAGCAAGAAATAAATAAAAATCAGCCAAGAAGAAAGATGAGAAGATAGGAAATGTGCTTGGTCAAAGTCAACAAGTGTCACACTTTGATTTGTGGTCAATTTTTTTTCTTTCCTCTCTTTTTCGTGGTCCAAAATTTCAGCTGGCTTGAGGATATTTTAGGGCTGATTTTGTTCAATTAATAACAATGAGATTAAGGTAACAATGTGACGGCCCCACCTCCCCCTAGGGCGTACCCCAGGGTTCGGCTGACCGCCTGCCCAGCTCTCGTCGGGACTCAGTCACTCACTACAGACCTCAAACAAATTACAATATAAATCTCAAATATAACTCAAATGTTCCAACATTTCATATCAAAAGCGAAGCGTCCACGCTTCCACTGCGCCACTCTGATCCATGATCCCAATTCTTATACAAGAGGAATTCCACAACAATAAAATCACAACAAGCCTTTCTTCGCCACGAGCCCTGTGGAGGGGAATAAAATAGTTTTGGGGTGAGCTAGAAGCTCAGCGAGTAACCAGTAAAATTAGAAATCAAATATATTTTCACAATAATGCATTTCGATCATTTCGATGATGTCATGATTTAGAGATCAAAATGTACGTTTATTGCTCTCATGAGCCGGTGAAATCATTGCACTTGAACACCCAACGCTCAAATAGATCATTTAACATTAACATTGAGAGGGAGCCCCTTTTTGAGCTCCAGATAAACATGAACATGAACCATAAACAAGGTGGAGACGTTGGTGTCCAGCACTAGACCTTCCTAGAACTCATTGAAGCCAAATCATGTCATGAATCCACATGCAAGCACGCATGATATGCAATCGAATAAATAATGCAAGAAGCATTTCACATGTACTTTGGAAATAGTTTAGGGTCACTCACCTCCATGGCTCAGAATCATCCATCATATAACATTGCCTTGCTCAAATCCAAGTCTTAGATCACAAACTCAATGCAAACAAGTCCCTTCAAAGTTCGGACAGCACTTCCCCTGAATTTGCTAACTTTTCCAGCCATCATGGCTTCATTATTTCCTCAGCCAGTCCCAAAGGTACACACAAATAAATTCATTCAATAGCCGTTCAATAAGCTCCAAGTAGTACAAGTACAATTCAAGCTAGGGAAAAGTCCGGAAATGAAAGTTAAGTTCTAAACCATAAAAACAGTTTTGACATCAGTTTACGGTTTCGGCACCACTGGCACTACGATTATCGGATGGAGGTGTAAGATATACCGTTTTGAAGCTATGAGATAGGGCTACAATGTTCCAGAAGGAAACTTTGTCCAGTTTTGAGTGTAACAAGGTCAAAAATGCAAGATACTATACCAGAACCGGAAAAACAGATTCACAAAATGCATTCAGCTGCAAACAGCATAACTCAGCCTACATAAGTCCAAATCCAGAAATTCCAAAGCCATCCGAAAGCTTAGAAACAGGGCTAAATTTCATCAGAAGACTTCAACAACCAATTCTGAAGTATTGCCAACCAAAATAACCAATTACAGACGCAATTATCAAATTCGGGTAGAAACAGGGCAGCAGGGGTAATTCAGTCTTTTCACAAGCTACGTTGCTCCGATTGACCTGAAATTTTGCAGGCATCTCTAAAATATCATTACCTACAACTTTTATGTTTTAACCCAAGGACAAAGCATGCATTTTCATGGTCAAAAATGAAAACTACACGAAAACAGAAATCTGGGCGCGAAACAGGTTTCATGGACAGTCAAGGGTATTTCGGTCATTTAACAAGCTACAGTGCTAGGATCGAGTTGAACTTTTGTAGGCAACTAGTTTACACCATTGGCTACAACTTTCATGTTTTGGCCAAAATTTAATTTGGTAAGGAGCATGGTGAAAATTCACAGTCAGATTGGGTGAAATGACAACAATGTTCGCTGAACTCCTACCTAGACCAGTCTGGGTATTTCCGACTTTTCACAAGCTACCGAGCTCAGATTGAGCTGAAATTTTACAGGCAACTATAAAATATCATTCTCTACAACTTTTATGTTTTAACCTAAGGCTAATTCGGCCTCTAGCATGCTCAAAAAAATTCGGACAGAACAGGCCTGTTTGGAACCCTAATCTGGAATTCATGCATTCAAGTGCTAATCTTCCACAAAACAACATCTAAAACAACTAAAAACCACTAATAAGCAATGAATTGAAGTAAAGAGGATGTTCTAGGCAAAATACCTTAAAACCACAAGAAAGGTAGTAGCTTGGAGCTTGCCCTTCAAAATCACTCCACTCAATCTTTTAATCTACCTTAGTAAACAACTTTGATGGAGGGTTTTGCAAAAATTCTGGTTAGAATTCAAGATTGGGCAAGAAATTGAAGAACAAATGAAGTTTCTCTCTTGCTCACTCTCTCTCTTGTGTTCAGCCAACAAGTTAAAAAAAATGGAGAAGAATGAAGCTCCAAGATGGCTTTAAGATGACTTAGTCTTCACTTGGGTCAAAGGTCACTTTTCCTCCACCAATCAAATTTAAGCTTAGGAAGACCTTAGAAGCTTCAAGGTTACTAATATCTTACTTTGCTAAGTCTCACACTTTGGCC
Organism: Coffea arabica; assembly: GCF_036785885.1. Classification (NCBI taxonomy): domain Eukaryota; kingdom Viridiplantae; phylum Streptophyta; class Magnoliopsida; order Gentianales; family Rubiaceae; genus Coffea; species Coffea arabica. Next base: position 29,202,880 of record NC_092316.1, on the reverse strand, counting down.
CCAATAACTTTTAATCTTTGCAATTAACTTCATGGTTCACCAACTAGTTGAAAAAAAACAATCGCATTTACCGTACTAGCGGGTCCCACGTTCATAATACACTTCAAAATTAACGTGGACTAACTTGGATCAAGAAAATGATTTGAAAACTATATTTCCTTATAAAAATGTATAGAAAATTAATATATTGAAGAAAACAAACTTATAGACAAGAAAACAAAATAATGTCGAGAAAATATATAAAAATTTTCGGTTTCTCACACTCACACTTTTCGGGGCATCACAAATAACGTAGTATTTACGTGGTGCACTCAATCGGTAGCAAACGGTGCGCGTCAGTTCAAACTTATTTTCCTTAACTCGCGCGTACTAGGGTTTTAACTTATGATTCACTAACTTATTAATAGCAGTTCTAATCACACACTTCCTCTTATCTAAAACTGTGGTACTCTAACTTTTAGGATACTATTGTTGTTAATCTCTAAGAAGATATTACGATTTCTTTATTTAAGACGTTGTTTTGTTTTAAAAAAAAAGAGTGAAAACCCTAAACTCTAGAAACCCTAAAGTCTAAACAGAAACCCTAATTTACTTATGACAAACCGATTTTCTTAAATCTCTCATTTTGAATCAAAACCCAAATTATAATCACTGGAATTGTAAAATCCCTCATATTTTCTTAAAATTCCTTTTTATTTGACATTTATTCCCTTTTAATAGCTATACTACTCATTTACATCTCCAATGTTTAGGATAAAGAATAAAATTAAGAGTTTTTCCTTTTGCATTCATCGTTAGGGTAAACTAAAATTTTTACACCTATCCGTAGTGTGACTATCTGCTACGGAGAGTGGATCAAATTTGGTGATTAAGGGTGAGTTTTAGATGATATTAAGTATGTGATTATAAGTGATAATAATAAGTTAGTGAATTATAAGTGAAAACCCTAGTACGCGCGAAATAAGGAAAAATGGGTTGAACCAACGGGTACTGTTTGTTACCGAATGAGTGCACCACTTGAACACTACTTTATTACCTTATTCTTCTCACTTTTATTTTAGCAAAATTGGCCCTAAATATCTTCTTCAAGGGGCCAAAATTTTTTACTAGAAAATCAAGGAAAAGAACAAAAAATTGACTTCCAATCACAAGGTGACACTTGTCCAATTTTGCCCAAATGAATTCCTACCATCTTAACCTTCTTCAAGCTTCATTTCAGCCACCATTTCTGAACATTCCAGCCATGAGAGTGAGAGAGAAAAGGGGGAAGAAACCATTCAATTTCCATCTTGATTTTTAGCTTAATTTGAGTGAAAATCCAAAAACAAAATCGATTAAACTCTTCCTTTAGTACCTAAGAGGCTTTGTGTGGTGACACTTTGGAGGGAAAGGTTGTGGTTCTCTCTTGCTAGCAGCTTTGGTGAGTTATTATGGTTTCCTATCCTTTTCTTGCATTTAATCTTGTTAAAGTTTAGTTAGAAGCTCTTAATCTTGCCTTATGACGGTAAATTTGTTAGCTTGGAATGATATGTTGGAATATGGAGATAGGGTTTATATTCTCAGCCTTGATTATGGTTATCTACCTCTTAATTGATGCTATTGAGTTAGTAATTGGTGGGTTTGATGATAGAACACTTGTTGGATATGAAATTCTAGAGGAAAAGTTCAAATTCCAGATTTGAGTTTTGTTACTGCCCTGTTCTGCCCGGTTCTGTTTAACCATGATGGAGGCCGAATTAGGCTTAGCACAAAACATGAAAGTTGTAGAGAATGATGTTTTATAACTGCTTACAAAATTTCAGCTCAATCAGAGTAGGGTATCTTGTGAAATGACAAAATTGCCCCTACTGCCCTGTTTCTATCTAAAATGATAATCAGCCTCTGTAAGTGGTTAGTGTGACAGCCCCACCTTCCCCTAAGGCGAACCAAAGGGGTTAGCGGACTGCCTGCCTAGCTCTCACCAGGACTAACGGTTCAGTTCACATCGATCTAATACGTTCCGGAGCATACTAACGCGCGTAAACAAGTCAAAATCACAAAATAATAAAAAAATGAAAATTGGAGCCGGTCATGAATAGTACCGGCCACGTCAAAATCCAGCCAAACATCACACAAACATACACATCTTGAAATTCAACATTTACATTCCAAAATGGCATACAAAATTATCCCATAGGTTTATACATGTACAGTTTGCCAAATCAAAGGAGGAAAACGGACCCAAAAGTGCATTCAGGGTTTCAATCAATGAGCTATACAAAAGATATGTACATCTAGCTCAATTCGGCAACCAACTATCAAATCCAGTCCAAAAGTATTTATTTTCCTGTAAGGAAAATAAAAAGAACAGAGTGAGCTTACGCCCAGTGGTATACTATCACATAAGCAACCAAGTCATATAGGCATAAAGCGGTCAAGGAAGAAATACCAAGATCACACATTAACAAGATGGTAAAAGGATACGGACGGCTCTCAAGAGCTCATTTCCTCGCTTGCATTCTTGATCCAACCTCATTGACCCTCCGTCAATGTTCAAGAGTAACCAACCGTGGGCTCCACTTTACTTCCATTCCTTCCACCCAACATACCCCTACCGGACCCGAACTCCAAACAGTAGAAATTTGGTAATACTCGAGTATACTGGAATCAAGAGTCTGACTACTACAAGATTCCATATAACAGTCCCCATGGCTCGTCGACCTTCACGACCAAGCCCTCGCTGGCTCGATTCAATCGACTACCAATGGGGTTGAGCTCAGTAGTATCAGTAAGGGTCGTTGGATACCCGTCCAAGCGACACCCAATTCATGAATTAAATTCAGTATTTCATGTATCATTCAATCATTACAGTGAAACAGTAGACAGTCATATGAGATACCAAATGGGTGAGGGCGATCAAGTACACCCTCACTTAATCAATTTCAACGGAGCAAATAAGCCTTCAAGGCATCAAGTTCACATATACCAAAGCCACATTGTAAACAACAAGTGAATAGTACACTCACCAATCAAGCAAATGATATTTCATGCACTTCCGCCTAAGAGTGTCTTGCACCACCATCACGTCCTAACATATTCAAATAAGCAGAATAAGACACGCTTACAAGTCATAAATCAATCCCAAATACTATCAAAATAGAGCTTCATAAGAATGTATAAGCACTAGAATAAACCAGGGAAATCCGGAAATGGAATTAAGCTCTAAACCAGAAAAACAGTTTTTTGACGTCATTTTACGGTTTTGGCACCATTGGCACTACAATTATCGGATGGAGGTGTAAGATACACCATTTCGAAGCTAAGAGATAGGGCTACAAATTTACAGTAGGTCACTCAGTCCAGTTCATAGTGCAACTAGGTCAAAAATGTAAGATACTAAACCAGAACCGCAAAAACAGGTGAACAAACCGCATTCTGGTTAACAAACCGTAATTCAGGCTACCTAAGTCCAAATCAAGTGATTCCAAAGCCATACGAAAGCTAATACACCAGGATACATTTCTTAAGAAGATTTCAAGAACCAAATCAGAAGTATTCCCAACCAAATTAACCAATTACAGAAGCAATTCTCAAGTTCGGGTGAAACCAGGGCAGCACGGGTATTTCGGTCTTTTCACAAGCTACGCTGCTCTGATTAGCCTGAAAATTTGGAGGCATCTCTAAAATATCATTCCCTACAACTTTTATGTTTTAACCCAAGGCTAATTCGGCCTCTAACCATGATGAACAGTGCCAGGCAGAATGTAGGACATGAAATTTCCTTCCAAAACAGAAATTTCCTGCAATTAACCACTTTTTCCACCTTCTAGCTTCCTTAAATATCATTTCCAATCATCATACATGACCACATAATAATAATCATATGAAAACAGAAAAATCACCAATAATTATAAAACTTCACCAATTCAACCAAAATCAAGATATAATCCATAAAATTACATCTTAAACTACCACAAATCATGAATTAAACATCATTAGATTGAGGAGAGGGGTTCCTTCACTACTCACCTTAGCAACACCAGAGAGGGAGCAACTAATCACCTTAGCCTTCCAAACAACTCCACTAAACACCTCACAATCACTCACTTAAGGTTTTCTATGGAACAAAAGCAAGATTAAGTGGTTGATTTGGTAGATTTGAGCAAGATTGAAGCAAAAACTTGAAGAGTTTTCTTTCTTTCTTTCTTGGAGAGGGCCGGCTATGAGCTTGCAAAATTGGAGTAAATTTTGGTCAATTTTTGAGTTATTTTAGTAAAAGGGTAAAAGTATGAATAGTAGTCAAAAGTAACCACTAACCATATGGTGACACTTGTCACTATCATTAATGCATCTCTATCTCTTTGTTTCCTCTCACACCAATCTAAATAGCAATCTCTAATTATCTCATAACACCCAATAATTTAAACCCAGTATCCAAAACTTAACCTAGTTGGCCGAATTTTTTCGAACTTTCCGCACTAGCGGGTCCCACGTCCGGTATATGCTCTTAATTTCTCAAAACCTAACCGATACTAGAAAATTCATCTAAAAACTATATTTACTCATAAAAATTATGGAGAAAATTTTCCTAATAAAGAAAATACAGAAAACATGCCATTAACGAGAAAAACCCTAGAAAATGAGAAAATTACGGGTTCTCATACTCTCTCCCCCTTAAAAAAAATTTCACCCTCGAAATTTCTCACCTTAACTCCCGAAAAGGTCAGGGTATTTCCTTTGTATCTCTTCTTCCACCTCTCAGGTAGCTTCCTCTACCCCATGGTTTCTCCACAGTATCTTAACCAACGGAATCTGCTTGTTTCTTAGCTCTTTGACTTTCCGGTCAAGCACTTGAACAGGTTTCTCTTCATAAACAAGCGATTCGTCTACGTCGATCTCCTCTGGTTGTAGGATATGGGATGGGTCGGGATAGTAATTCTTGAGCATCGAGACGTGGAAGACGTCGTGAATTCGAGAGAGACTAGACGGCAGCTCTAATCGATACGCGACCGTTCCTACCCTCTGGAGAATCTTGCAGGGTCCAACGAACCTCGGTTGGAGCTTCTTCCTTTTGCCTGCTGTGACGCTCCGTAAGGGTGTGACCTTGAGAAACACATGGTCTCCAACTTCGAAGTCGAAGTCTTTTCTTCGATTGTCGGCGTAACTCTTCTGTGGGCTTTGAGCTGTTTGGAGTCATTGCCGTATCAACTTGACCTTTTCTCGAGCCTCTTCCATCCATGGAATAGTTGCCAGGTCTAGTGCCTTCCTTTCGCCAACTTCATCCCAGTAGATCGGTGACCGGCATTTTCGTCCATATTGTGCCTCGTATGGAGCCATTTGAATCGACGAATGGTAGCTGTTGTTGTATGCAAACTCTACTAAGGTCATGTGTTGACCCCAGTTGCCTCCAAAATCCAGAATGCAAGTCTGTAGCATGTCCTCGAGAGTTTGGATCGTCCGTTCCGATTGTCCATCCGTCTGAGGGTGATAAGTCGTGCTCAAATTGAGTTTAGTCCCCAGGGTTTCTTGGAACTTCTGCCAAAACCGAGATACGAACCGGGGATCTCTATCGGAAACGATGCTCACAGGAACGCCGTGTAGCCTCACGATCTCATCCATGTACAGTTGGGCCAACTTTTCCATGGAGTACTTCATGTTTACTGGCAAGAAATGGGCCGATTTGGTTAATCGATCGATAATCACCCAAACGGCATCGTGCCCTCTTTGCGTCCGCGGCAAACCTGAAACGAAGTCCATGGTGATGTTTTCCCACTTCCACTCGGGTATCTCAAGGGGCTGTAACAAGCCCGATGGTTTTTGATGCTCTGCTTTCACCTGTTGGCAAACGAGACATTTTTGCACGTACAAAGCGATTTCCTTCTTCATATTGTCCCACCAATAGGTTCCTTTCAAGTCTTGATACATCTTACTACTACCCGGATGGATTGTATACTTGGACCGATGAGCTTCCTCTAGAATCTCCGTTTTCAACACTTCTTCCTTCGGCAACACTATCTGTGACGGCCCCACCTCCCCCTAGGGCATACCCCAGGGTTCGGCGGGTCGCCTGCCCAGCTCTCGCCGGGACTCAGTCGTTCACTACAGTCGTCAATTGAATTACAATATAAAATCAAATATCCATCAAATTCTTGAAGAATTGCATATCACATACGCAGCGGAAACTAACTCCCAAGCGTGGAACTTACACATACCTCCATTCAAGTCCGAACGTTCATACAAAACCCTAATAACAACTATTACACAAGAGGAAATCCAAAACTCAAACCATCCATGAATTCATCCATCTGGACACATGAATAAGTACTACAAGTGTGACGATCCCACCTCTCCCTAAGGCGAACCAAAGGGCTCGGCGGACCGCCTGCCCAGCTCTCGCCGGGACTCAGTCGTTCGCTTCAGTTCTCAATTGAAATACAATATAAATCTCAAATATTACATCCAAAGATCCGTAAATCTAATTGTACTTCAAACTAAACCACAAGAGATACAAACAATACCAATTTTCCGAATAAGACAAAGGCCCTCAATTCTCACATAAGTACAAGTACAAATCATCCTAATCGAGTGATAGCGCGAGTATAAGTCAAAATTCAAAACAGCTAGACTACGCTAGTTTGTACACGTCTCACGCCTTGCTCGTACCCCTGTAAGGAAAACAAAACTAATGGAGTGAGCTAAAGCTCAGTGATGTTCCAAATATCAAATTGTCCATCAAATAAAGTAAAAGTAACATGATAGTGAAATAGCGGGCAAAACAATTCAAGAATGAAGTAATAACACTTCATATAGTCAAAGAATAAATATTCCGCATTTCACATGTAAGGATACAGTTGCTCCTATATTAGCTCCACCATAGCTTGATCGATTGGTAGTTGACACTCCGTCAACTTTCAAGTGAGAAACTAGTCCAGTAGAACACCACTTAACTCCAATCTCCGTCCACCGATCAAACCCCCTACCGGGCCCGAACTCCACAATAAACACTGGTGGTAATACTCGAGTATACCGATTAGTCGAGGAGATAACACTCCACTCGATATCACTAACTACTCAGGGTTCGTCATCTAATCGACCAGGCCCTTGCCGGCTCGACTCGACTAACTAGCCACAGGGTTTCTGGAATTCCAGGCAAGATACAATTCATATGCATGTATAGCAAGTTAATTGCAATCGATGAACAAGAACAAATCACATTAGGGCAAGTGCGATAAAGTACACTCTTGCCCTATTAATTCACTTCTATATCATGTAATTACATTGGTCAAGTATTAAACACAAATGTCAAGTTCAATCAGATATTTGGAAGCACTCACCAAAGATGTAGTGCTTTTACAGATCACGCTCAGGTAGTATTCCTGATTTGGAGTCCAAATCTGCGATAAAACATCGTTTAAGAGCTTTGAAAATCGACCAAAGTTCGAAACTTAAACGTTTCGTTTAACGAGAATCACGTAATTAAAACTTATTTGGAAAATATCTGTGAACTCATACTCGCACTTAAAACATTGAAACTTTAAAGTGATTAACCTTGAAATCTCCGTTTGAGTCGAAGTGACGAGAAAAATATATTTCTATTAGTCGTTACGTTCATTTTTCCAAGGGTACAAGTTTCGGCCGAATTCTAACTTATATATCTCTATGAAAGAAGACTTGAATACCCTAGATGGTTCAAGTGAGATTCGTTCCCGAATCCTTACTCAAGTCGCGAGTACCTATACCTAACTCTCGAGTGAAAATTTAGGCAGCATGCCCTTTGTGTTTACCTATTTTCCAGCCATTTATGGCTTCATTATTTTTCTCAATTCAGCCCCAAAACACACACACAAGCAATGTTATCAACATAGCCCTTCAATTAGGCTCCAAAATCAACTAGTTACAACACAAATCTAATAAAACAATCAGAAATCGGTTTTGAGAACAAAAAGTTAACAACAGATTTGACATCTTATAGCATTTTGGTCACAACTAGAGCTATGTTTATCAGATTGGGGTACACATTATACCGTTTGTTACAACTTTCATGAAGACAACTCAACCCAGTTCATAGTTGATCTAGGACGAATTTGCAAATTACATAATCAGAAGTTCATTGTCAGTCTGGTTGTCAGCACTAGATTCAAATGGCAATAACTCAGGCTACCCAATTCCGATTAAGGCGTTTTCAGATGTTTTGGAAAGCTGAAACATAAGGCTAAAAGTTTTGTGTTTTGGCCAAAGGATGATTTGATACGGATCAAGGCAAAAAAAATGAAACCAAAAATGTGAAATCTCAAAAGTGTTCGGAAAATGAGGCATTTGGCAGTCAAGAGTATTTCGGTCATTCCACATGCTACAATGCTCCGATTGAACTGAATTTTACAGGCAGCTATATAACATCATTTCTTACAACTTTCATGTTTCGACCTAAGCCTAATTCGGCCTCTAACATGGACGAATGAAGCTGGTTAGAAGTAGGGCAGTTCAATTTTTAAAGCTGGAAATTTTGATGAATTCAAGGTTTATATTCTCATTCATGTCTTAAACTACTATCCCAACTCCCTATCCAAGCTTATAGACATCATATGCTATCTAAACAACAAGAAATACAACTAAACGACTCAAACCCTAACTCAAAAATCTACCATAACCATCAAAACTACATAAATAACTATCATTAGCCAAGAATATGAGTTGCTGTACAAACTTAAACAATATTAAGCGAGTGAAAATGAAAAACAGCCTTAACCTTGCCAAAGATGCTTTCAAGAGAAACCTCAACTCAGTCCCAAAGTCACACATAAGCAATCTTAACACAATAGCCTTTCAACTAGGCTCAGTGTCATCCACACACAAGGCAATTTTAGCATGTAAGCTTCACTTGGGAATTCGGAAATGGTGGTTAAATGCTAAGTACAAGTCTTGACCGCTTTAATTAAGGTAACTTGTTAAGAGCGTAAAAGTTTGAGGAAAGGAGAGATACATTAGCGAGAGAAGTTCAATAGGGATACATTTGAAGTCAAGGAAGTGAAAAAATCAAGGTAAGAGATTGGAAGTAGGCCGTCCGAGGTTTTAAAGTCAAGAAGCCCGTTTCTATGCTTTAGGAATCTACTGAGATGAACAGTAACAGTAAACTTTAAAAATTCACAACTCGAGTTCCACAAGTCCAAAAATTATGAAAGTTATACCGTTGTAAAATAGAGTTTTAGTACTATCACATTCCAGAAGACACTTTTTAGAGATTCAAATCACAAATAGGCCAAATATTTGATCCAAGTCAAAAATTCATTTTCCTGAAGAAACAGGACAGCCTACTTTGAGGACTCACGGACAGCAGTACACATGGAGGAAAAATATGAAATTTGTACAGAACAAAGGTCCATGAGTCTAGTTTCAAATGCCACTGACGGCACCTCAATCGGATTTTTCTACACCAAGATATAAGCATTTTTCTGAGACTGGTCAGTGAAATCCAAAAATCTGGCAACTCATTTTTTCACTTGTGAAAAACTCTTTTTTTTTTCTTTTAAAACCACAAGACTTTTATTCAAACCACCCATACACTTAAGTATGACATTCATACCAGCAATTCTAACATAATTTAAGCATCAAATTTTAACAAAATCCAAAGAAATATACATATATTCCAAGTTTAAAGTCTTGTGAGATGTTTAGACTAAGATTAAATCATTTTCTATCCAATATTCGAAGATTAAGGCAAATGAACTCTTCATTTGTTCCATTTAAGTTAAACCAGATTCTAAGTTGTTTGTAGTTTGGGTTTTGTTCCCCTACACCAGCTTTTTAAGTGTTAAAAACAATCAATAAGATGCACATGAAAACTAGGACAAGATGCTATAAGATGTTTTATACAAAATTTATAACCAATTATCTTGGAAATTTCAAAATAACACAAGAACTCTACCTCCTAACTCCCTCGGCCAGCACACATGTTTCCAGCTACATTATCTCAGAATTTTCAACAAAGTTCTATCTTTCACTTGCTTAAAACACTAAACACTTAGTATATTTTCTGTCCAATCTAATCTAAAACAAACTTGCATACAATTCCAGCAGCAATTCCACCAATTAGCCTCAAATAATCCTGTCATCAGCAACATATAACCTTTAGCAAATGTTAACAGTGTAAGTATGAAACTGCCTTTCTCAAGTTTATGCATTCTCTCACTCCCAACTTAACATATAGGGGTTGTAGTTATGTTACAAGATAACTTAAGCAGCAGTATAGAATTTATAACCAGGGATTCGAAAAGAAAAGTTAGATAAAACTCTATTCCCTCTCTCGGCTAAAGCTGGAAAATTTCCAGTAACTTTCCTTTAGCAATTTCTAGCTCAAACTTCCAACTTTTCACAAGTTTTCCCAGCTAAACCTCTTATAAACTTAAGATAAATATATTGCATGCATTTCTTAACATTATTCTCCAAAGAAATATTGATAACAAGTTGCAGATTTAAATTTTCACTCTCGGTTTCTGCAATTTTCCTTTCCTACAGCTTTTCTGGTGCTACACAGAATTTCCTTCAGCCAAGAGCTCATTTTCCCAGCTAAGTTCAACAAGCAGCTTGTATATATTCAATTATACTAAATAGGCAGGAAGTTATTGCAGAATCTTACCTCTTTTCCCCTAGAATTCGATAATTGCAGACTGCCCTAATTCTCTGCTTCGGTTCCTCAAATTTCTTGCACTAGATTCTCGCTCCAGTTCTCCTTGCTTTACTCTCTCTCGGTTGTGGTTAGCAAGTGTTGAAGCTAGCAAAATTTCTTTCCCTCACTCTCACTTCTACTCTCAGTTTTGGGGTTGGAGAAAAGATAGCTTAGCTCTCGGTTGTTCCTCTTTTGCTCTTAGCAAATTGATACCAAATGGAATCCACCAAATTTTAATCCTTTGTTCAGTCTTATGCTTAGCCGAGAATGGTCAATTCGGTTGCATAGTTAATTGCTCAAGTGTTGAGGTTAAAATGGTCTTTTGAATTAATTTATTTACTTGCTAAGGAGTTGAAATTTTATCATTTTCAAATATTGCCTCAAACTTTAGTTTGTTCCAATTTACATACACCTATAAGAATTTCTCATGCCATCCTAGGATAGTTTCTAATATCAAAGTAAATAAAATGAAATAAATTCAAGGCATACATATAATTTTCTCGGGTTCTCACATTCTCCCCCTCATATAAAAATTTCGTCCTCGAAATTCAAACCTTTAATTACGAAAAGTTTCGGATATTCATTCTGTATTTCTTACAGTTTCCACATTACTTCCTCCAATCATCATGTTTCCACTTGATCTTAACCCAAGGAATTTGTGTCTTAGCGTTTTCCTGTGACAGCCCCACCTTCCCCTAAGGTGAACCAAAGGGTTCGGCGGACCGCCTGCCCAACTCTCGCCAGGACTACGGAGTGGAATCACACAAATCCTATATTACGCACGATAGGACCCCAAAAGAATTGAACGATTGAAGACCGCCAAGCTTAAAAGTAACTTACCAAAATCACATGGGAAAAACACTTTCATATATACATGTCGCTAGGTTTACAAATCAAAGGGAACCAGTGAAACGAAATACATTTAGAGTTTGCTCACTCTCGAGGAGCTATACAAAAGAGCAAAAGAATATCTAACTAGCTCAACTCGCTTCTCAAAATCATGATTTCCAAAAGAGGTTCCTGTAAAGAAAACAAAGATAACGAGGAGGGGGTGAGCTTACGCCCAATGAGGTACCAAACATGTAGTAGAAAAATCATGGCATTTCACGTTATATGAATCAGATACACATGCCGCTATAAAGTAAGACAAATAAACACAAGGACTCAAATAGGAAGGATACAGGTGGCTCTCAGGAGCCAGCTTTCCAGCGCAGTACTTGATCCAAGCCGGTTGACTCTCCGTCAACGTATATAGAACCAACGCGTCCGTAGACCCCACTTTACACCAAATTCCGTCCACCAAACACCCCTTTACCGAGCCCGCTCACCTCAACAGAAACAGAAATGGTAATACTCGAGTATACCCGGAATCAAGGGTCTCAATACCCAAAGATCCCAAAACAGACTACCGTGGTTCGTTATCTAATCGTCCAGGCCCTTGCCGGCCCGACTCGAGGAACTAGCCACAGGGGTTGAGCTCAGAGGTCACAGAAAGGTCGTTGGATACAAACTTCCAAATGACGTCCGAACAGATACAGATACAGATACCAGATAACAGATTCAGATTTGTACCAAAATTGGCATATAAACAGACAAGAGAACGAGTGTGATAAGGTACACTCTCGTCTCAAACAGAATAAACAGATAGTTCAGACGTTCATATCACAGATTGCATGTTCAGAAACCGAGTTAAACAACAAGTGAGGGGAGTGGTACACTCACCGGTTCAAGTTCAGATACTTCAAAAGTTTTCACTTCAGATTGGCTTTAATCGCCAAGAAACCCTAAAATAATCAAAGTAAACCAATTGAAGGTTTCACATCTCAAAATCGACTCGACTACTAGTCGTATGCCTCGCCAAATAACTACTAATGCAAGGGTGCAAAACATGATTTTTTTGGGAATGAAAAGGTAACATGAAGGCCTAGGCTCAAACAACCCAAAAGCCGTTCATTTCTATCAAAAGTCAATTCAAACTTAAAGGAACCAAACGGCCTAGAAAATTGGACAGCAGTTCCCCTAAATTTCTTACTTTTCCAGCCATCAAGGCTTCATTATTTTCCTCAATCAACTCCCAAAGGCATACTCAACATACATTCATCACCACAGCCGTTCAATAGGCTCAAAGTTATCCAAGTATAAAAGTTAGCTAGGAAAATGACCGGAAATAAAAGTCAAGTCCTAAAACATGCAAACAAGTACAATGAGACTAGATAACGAGTCATAAACCAATGCCATACTACCAAAATAAGGCTCCATAAGTATACATAAGCATTAGAGAAAACCAGAAAAATCCGGAAATGGAATTAGCTTTAGCCCTGAAAAAAAACAGTTTTTGACCTCATTTTGCGGTAATGACACCAAAGGCACTACGATTATCGGATGAAGGTACAAGACCCACCGTTTCGAAGCTAAGAGATAGGGTTACAATGTTCCAGAAGGCAACTTTGTCCAGTTTTGAGTGTAACAAGGTCAAAAATGCAAGATACTATACCAGAACCGGAAAAACAGATTCACCACAACGCATTCTAGCGAAAACCTCATAACGCAGGCTCTCCAAGTCCAAATCCATAAATTCCAAAACCAGATGAAAGCTAAGAAACAGGGCTAAATTTCATCAGAAGGCCTCAACAACCAATTCGGAAGCAATTCCAGCCAAAACAACCAATTACAGGCGCAATTCTTACATTCGGGTAAAACCAGAACAGCAATAGTAATTTCGACTTTTCTCATTCGACACTACTCCGATTGACCTGAAATTTTGTAGACACCTCTAAAATGTCATTCCCTACAACTTTCATGTTTGAATCCAAGGCCAATTTGGCCTCTAACTAGGAGCTAAAAATTCGGACAGAATGCTCCCTCAAGAACCCTAATTTTCTGAAATTTCTTCCAAACTAGAAATTGGTTGCAATTAATCACTTTGTCCACCTCCTAGAGTCATTATATACCATTTCCAATCATCATAGATAGCCACACAATCATGTTCATATTAAAACAGAAAAATCCCCAAAAATAATAAAACTTCATCACTTCAACCACAAATCAAGAAATAATCCATAATATTGCATCTCATACCACCACTAATCATGATTTAAGCATCAATTAAGGGAGGAGGGTGGTTCTTCACAAATCACCTTAGAAACAAGAGAGAGAGAGCTACTAGTCCTCTTAGTTTTCCAAATAACTTCACCAATCACTTCACAATCACTAAGTGGAGGGGTTTTATGGAGTAATTGCAAGATCAAATGGTTGGATGGTTCAACTTGAGCAAGATTGGAGCTAAAACTTTAAGAGTTTTCTTTCTTTCTTGAGAGAGAGAGGGTCGGCCAAGCTTGCAGAAATTTGGGTGCTTTTTGGGTCAAAATTGAGTATTAGTAAAGGTAAGAAATAATGGTCAAAGTCAAGGTTGAATAGGAAGGTGACACTTGTCACCCTTTTTAATGCAACTCTATCCTTTTGTCTCTCCAATGATAGTTCATCTAGGTATCCTCTAACTATCTCTTAACACCTGATAAATTAAACCCAGTATACAAAACTTAACCTAGTTGGCCGAAATTTTCCGAATTTTCCGCACTAGCGGGTCCCACCTCCGATATACGCTCATAATTTCTCAAAAACTAACCGATACTAGAAAAATCATTTAAAAACTATATTTACTCATAAAATTTATTTGCACAATTTTTTTTTGAATAAAGAAAAGGTGGAAAAACGTGTAATTAAAAGAAATTAAAACCCTAGAAATTAAGAAAATTACGAGTCCTCACATTTCCCCTTTCCAATTTAAGTATTGTATACTTCCCCAAGTATATAAAATTTAATTTCTTTAGTTATACAATTCAACTGGGCATTATACCAAATTTAAAAAAAAATCTATACCTATGATAACCTTATAAACCTGACGTTATCGCTCCCTAAACTCTATATCTCTCACAACTAGTCGATTTACAAATATGTGATAATCAATTATGCATGCATACAATTGTAGTTAACCATAACCCAGAAACACATAGAAACACATTCACTCCATACATATCATTACTATAAAGCAATTCATGATCAATTAAATTATACCACATAACAAAGTCAATTAAAACATATATCAAGCTCAAGTACACTTTAATAGGAAGTCAAACAAGTCTGTAGTATAAGTACATTCAGTATCCAAACATGGCAAAGTTCTGACTCAATCATCCCGACCTATTGGTTTATTGGGTCAGTCCATAATAGAGCTGGTAGATCCTTGAAATTCCTACCTTTATTTACAAAAGATCTTTTTTTTTTTTTTCAGATCGATCATAGCCTATCTCATACTAGCTGTCGGGTTCAAATATCCCAGTAATATCATTCCATTCAATAGAACTATCAAGTCACGGCTTCCACATTAGTCTGTCCTTACTTCCAAACTTATGAGATAATAAATAAATCAAATTTACTAACTTTTAAAGTTTATACATGTTATCACTCTTTCCTGCTACTTGTTATCAATACTTGTTATATCACCTACTTATAAACATGTTACGATAAGTTTTTCCTTAGGCCCATAACTGCAACGATTCAACATAACATTATTGCCCTAATAATCACAATCTACCACATATTACATTTCTCTGAATTCCACTGCAAAATAATTCATTTTCTTATTTCATCCATCTAAGTCTTGCCATAATAGTTAAAGCACCATTAACCTAAACCTTGTTTTAATCTTATCTATTGATAGGAGTTTATTTTATACTGACTACTGTGTATAATCATCCTAACATAGCCAAGGTGACAATCTTTTCAAAGTGCATTTACTAATCCAATTACCCTATTAGTAACAATAATCAAAATTCCTTAGTAAATTGTAGATCTACTACATCTAATATCGAATCAAATAGTATAATCATCATCTAAGTGCATCAATGGCTCTTAAGTATTCTAAATGATCTCATACATTTCATACATTGGCTTTTCTATTGGACATTAGCCCCAAATAATCCTCCAATAAAATTCAAGGAGCCACTGTGACGCCCCGAAAAAAAAAGAGTTTGAGAACCCGTAAAAACCCTAATCTTTTCCGAGGGTTTTATTTCCTTTAATAGCATGTTTTCTGCATTTCCTGGCTTAGGAAATTTTCCTGAGGAATTTTTATGAGTAATTATAGTTTTTAGATGATTTTTCTAGCCTTGGAGAGTTTTTGGAAAATTAAGAATATATAATGGACGTGGGACCCACTAGTGCGAAAAGTTCGGAAAATTCGGCCAATTAGGTTAAATTCTGGATACTGTGTAAAATTTATCGGGTGTTAAGGGATAAGTAGAGTGTGTGAAATGATTGATGTGCGAGAGAAAAGAAAGGATAGGAATGCATTAATGAAGTGCCACGTGTCACTTGGTGATTGGATTTAACTTATGGAACACTATTCATGTTTTTGACTTTTGACCCATTTGATTAAATATCTTGAAAATTCACAAAAAAATCACCATTTCTTCACCTTGGATGGCCAGCCCTCTTAGCTCAAGAAGGAAGAAAGCTTCTTCAATTTTCAAGCTCCCAATTAGCTCAAATCAACCAAAACAATTGCCTAAATTAGTTTTTACTCCATAAAATTCCTTCCTTGGGTGCTAGTAGGTAGTTTAGTGAAGTTTGTTTGAAGAGCTAAGGTGTCCTGTGAGACCCCGAAAATTTTTTTTTTATTATTTATTTTTTTATTTTCCGAGTATTTATTTTGGGGCTTTTAAGTCTATTTTTGGGGTTTTATTTTATATGTAGGTTTTCTGGGGAATTTTATGAGAAAATATGAATTTTGCATCATTTTCTGGGTTTAGATAAATTTCTGTGCTTATAGAGGTGTACAGTGCATGTGGGACCCACTAGGGTAATCGGTACCGGTAAATGTGACTTTGGGAAATTTTCTATACGGAAGCTTTAGTACCTAGTGTTATGAGCTAATTAGTGGTTAGCTAGTATAATTAAGTTTTTACAAGACAAAGATGTTGGATAAGCTTGGAAAACACATGTTGAGATCTTATTGGAAGTTGGACTTTTGACTTTCACTTTACCTTTCTTATTAAGAGAAAAATTGATCCAAAATTACTCATTTTTCTCTTGCTCATTGCCGACCAACCTTGAAGAAAGAAAGAAAGAAACCTCTTCAACTTTTGCTTCATTTCTTGGCCAAATCTTGCAAACCAACCATTAATCTTTCAAATTTCTCCACAAAACTTGCTTGCTAGGAAGGGTTGAACTACTTGGTGGTTTTTGTTTGAAGAGAAAAGCTATCCTCTACCTTGTATTCCACATTTGTAAGGTAAGCAAGTTAGGAAATGTTTATGTGTTGGTTGTGAGATGAAATTAGTACATGTTAGTGGTTATAGAAGCCATTTTATGGGTTATTTCAAGACTTGTGGTTGAGTTATGGAAATTTTCTATTTATTGAGGAATTTTCTGTTTTATATGATTTCTCATGGTTAGCTAGGTTGTGATGGTATTTTATTGCATGATTTGGAGCCTAGATATGTTAATGGTGTTTAATTGTAGAAAATTTCAGCATTTGTAGGATTTTCGGTTTTTAGGTTTTGGTATAAATTGGGGTTTTTCTATATATGGTATATATGCTAGTAGTTGATGTGTATTTGTTTGTATTGTGGCTTAAATGGGATGAATGGACTAAATTGTGATATATAAGTGTATTGGTACAGGTTGAATGCTTGTGGTTAGGTTGGAAATGTGAAGAAATTAAGGGGTTATGCCGTCCAAATGGTTAGAAATATAGATGGTTTTGTATTGAGAAGGATTTGAGTAGAAAGGGATAAGTTTTGGGTTTTTACTCACATCCCACACCTTAATGTTTCATTGTATTGGCTTTTGAGCAACTTGCATTAGTAAGTTAAACTTGTACGTTGAATTGTGTTTGAGTCTTCAATATGGTTATTTGCTTGTTTTAGGTCGTACCGGTGGGCCGGGACCTACACCTGATTCAAACGTGTGACTTGCTTGAAAATTTGGTGAGTGTACCAGTATATGATGAACATACTTGTTATGTGATTTTAAAGGTCTTGATTTGGGTCGAGAGTGTACTTGATCGCTCTTGACCACTTACTTGCATTTACCATTATTGTTTGGATGTGAAGTGGTATATATACATGATTTGACATTTGATGGGGCAATGCCTTAATATTAATGTGAAATTGAGCTCATGCCCTTAGACCGTTATTCGAGTCGAGCCGGCAAGGGCTTGGGCGATTCGTTAATGAGCCTTTGGGTTCTTGATAGGCGAGTGGAGTGTTAACTCCTCGACCTTGTGGTATACTCGAGTATTACCCTTTTGGAACTATGAGGCGGCGGGCCCGAATAGGGGGTGAATGGTGGAAGGAAATGGTGCGAAGTGGTGTCTATGGATCTTGGATTGTTTAAATGGTTGACGGAGTGTCAACATGTGCGATCAAGTATGGCAATCGGAAACCGGCCCTTGAGGGTCACATGTATCCTTTTATATGTGTATGTTTGTATGAAGGTGTTTATGTATATGTGTTAATAGTTGTATCATGAAATTGTGCATTTGGTACCTCACGAGCGTAAGCTCACCCCCGTTGTTTTGTTTTCCTTACAGGAGCATGATTGGAAACAAGTTTTGATATGAGTTGAGCTAGTTAAGTGATAGTTTTGAAAAGCTCCTCGAGAACTTGAACTTTTGATGTATATGACTTCGTGTACCTTTGAGGTGTAAATTGAACCTTTCTTATGTATATAAGGCATGTACATATATGTCTTTATCAAGTCTTGGATGAACTACATTATGTGTTTGGTGTATTTATGTGAGTACCGTATGCAAACGGAGGAAGAAAGAATTTTTGGCAAAACGCTGCCCAGAATCCGGCCAAGAATCCGGCCAGTTTCTGGCCGGATACAAGGCCGGATATGCAGGGGAAAAAGAAAAAAATTTGGTTTTGGCTTCGGGTGGCAATCCGGCCGAAGCAATCCGGCCAACTTCCGGCCGGATTGACAGGGGAATTTCGACCCCTTTGGGGTCTAGCCTCGGCCTCCTATCCGGCCGAGAATCCGGCCGGGTATCCGGCCAGATTCTGGCCGGGTAGTGACGTGGCCGGTTACTGTTCATCCGCGGCAAATTTTCGTTTTTCGTTTTCTTGTCCGACTGAAGTGCTCGAGCGCTATACTTTCTTGCATAATGATATTATGGTTATAGGAACAAGATAATGGGATAAATCGTTCACTTTGTTGAATTTTCCTTTATATATTAAACGAAATTCGATTTGTTTGCGACCCGTAGTCCTGGCGAGAGCTGGGCAGGCGGTCTGTCGACCCCTCTGGTTCGCCTTAGGGGAAGATGGGGTCGTCACATGTCCAACATCTCTATCTCTTTTGGTTACTAGGTGAGTGGTGTGTGAATTCCCTCTTGCACTTAATGAAGCTTAAGTTATGCTTATTAGTGATTAAAGTGCTGAAATTTCTGGTTTTCATCTTGGTTTGAAGTGATTTGGTGAAGTTTTTATTTTATTGATGATTTTTCTGGTTTAATTGGATTATGATGGTGTGGTTGTTTATGATGATTGGCAATGGCCTATAATGACACTAGTAGGTGTGAATTGTTGATATTTGCAATCAATTTTGGGTTTGGAATGAATTGTGAAATGTTAGGGTTCATAAACCCCTAATTTTGTCCGGTTTTAGATCATAGGGTTAGAGGCCGAATTGGACTTTGTTAAAAACATGAAAGTTGTAGGTATTGATGAGTTTGAAGTGTCTGCAAAATTTCAGGTCATTTGGATTAGTGTAGAGTGAGATATGTCGATGTTACTGTTGCTGTTCTGGGTTGATCAGAATGCAAAAACTGCGCTAGTAATTGGCCATTTTGACTGGAATTGGTTTGGATTTTGTTGTTGGTGTCTTCTGATGAAATGTAGCTTAATGTCTTAGCTAACATATGACTTTGGAATTTCGGCATTTGGACCTGTATAGACTGAGTTGTGTTCATTACAGCATTGTCCGATTTGTAAACCTGTTTTTGGTGGTTCTGGTGTAGTATTTGGCATATTTGACCTAGTTGTACTAGGATTTGGATTGAGTGGCCTTCTACATTGTTGTAGCCCTGTTTCATAGCTTCGAAACGGTGGGTCTTACACCCCCATCCGATAATCATAGTGAAATTGACACCATTACCGCAAAATGACGTCAAAACTGTTTTTCTGGTTTTGAGCTTAACCTTCATTTCCGAACTTTTCCCTAGCTTGACTTGTACTAGTACTACTTGGAGCTTGCTGAATGGCTATTGGATGAACTTATTTGTGTGACTTTGGAACTGGCTGAGGAAATAATGAAGCCTTGACGGCTGGAAAAGTATGCAAATTTAGGGGAAGTGCTGTCCGAAGTTTTAAAGGGTTTGATTGCTTTGAGTTTGTGATCTAAGACTTGGATTTGAGCAAGGCAATGTTATATGATGGATGATTTCTGAGCCGTGGAGGTGAGTGACCTCAAACTATTTCTAAAGTTATTTATGAACCGTTTCTTACGTTATTTACTTTTGAACTGTTTCCAAAGTTACTTTTGAAATGTTTTCTTGCATATCATGCATGCTGGCATGTGAGTGTGCCTTGTTTGCTATATTTCTTGACTTCATGATTTGTATTTTGGTTGATAACGTGTTAAGCGCTTATAATGATTTCCAAAACGAGTTTTCGAGACGAGTGTGTACTTTATCGCACTCGACCTCGATAAATGTGAAATTTTCGATTGAAATGTTACTTGCGCATGAATGTAAGCCTTTTGGGCTGAACTGGCCATTGCCCCTTGTTACCGATCGTCTTGAGCCAGAAGCGGACTCAGTCAGGCGATTAGGAACTTGGGTGAACGTTTGGTATACTCGAGTATTACCTATGTAGGTTGGTGGAGCCTGGCCAAAAGCCAGGGACGGGGTGAATGAAATGAAATAAATGATCAAATGAGCGAGGAAATGTCAGGAGAATGAATGTATCCTTTCATGAATGTTACTATCGCTTTCCATTGTACATGTTTCTTGAATTATTGATACTCCATATTTAATGTTTTGTAAATGCTGTAATCGTTTCTGGACTTATCATTTGATTTATGACATCATTGATTTATGACATCATCGAAAAGAAATATTGTTAAACCGATTTGATTACTGATTTTCTGGTTACTCGCTGAGCTTCTAGCTCACCCCAAAAATGTTTTATTTTCCCCCCCACAGGGCTCAAGGTGAAGAAAATCTTGGAGTGCTTATTCACGTGACTGGATGGCTTATATCGTGTACAGTTTAAGTTTGGATCTATTTTATGTACGAGTTGGTCTTGTATAAATATTTGAAATTGATATGGATGTAAGTATACGTTCCACGATTGGAATCAGTTTCCGCTGCATTTGTCATATGTAATCATTGGAGAATTTGATGTAATTTTGAGATTTATATTGTAATTGGGTTGAGGACTGTAGTGAGCGACTGAGTCCCGGCGAGAGCTGGGCAGGCGGTCCGCCGAACCCTCTGGTACGCCCTAGGGGGAGGTGGGGCCGTTACAGCCACATTGTCATCGAGAACTCACATATAATCATTTGCAAATGGTAGCATACTAATCACATGGCAAATTCGTCAAACTTATCTCACCTCAATTTTGAAAACTCTCCTTAAGGTTTAGAGCTATTCACAACTGCGTAGTTCTTACTTAAACTACTATTTCACTCAAATTCTGGGTCTAAACCCATATTTTTGGGTAAGAGATGACATATAATCCATTTACCATTGAACAACTAGAAAAATTATTCATCTTAAAAGGCAGAGTTTGCACTAATCTTTAAGATCTCACTACTGGCTCTTTCCCTTTAACTTCAAAAGCTAGACTTGGTCCCATCGTTTCTAGTTTTCCAAATTTAATCATGATTCCTAGTCAAATCATAAGGCAATATTGTGACAGCCCCACCTCACCCTAAGGCGAACCAAAGGGTTCAGCGGACCGCCTGCCCAACTCTCGCCAGGACTACGGAGTCGAATCACACAAATCCGATATTACGCGAGATAGGACCCAAAAGAAATAAACGATTGAAAACCGCCAAGCTTACAAGTAACTTACCAAAATCACATGGGGAAAACACTTTCATATATACATGTCGCTTGGTTTACAATACAAGTGGAACCAGTGAAATGAAATACATTTGGAGTTTGCTCACTCTCGAGGAGCTATACAAAAGAACAAAAGATTTTCTAACTAGCTCAACTCGCTTCTCAAAATCATGATTTCCAAAAGAGGTTCCTGTAAGGAAAACAAAGATAACGAGGAGGGGGTGAGCTTACGCCCAATGAGGTACCAAACATGTAGTAGAAAAATCAGGCATTTCACGTTATACAAATCAGATACACATGCTCGCTATAAAGTAAGACGGGTAAACACAAGAACTCAAATAGGAAGGATACAGGTGGCTCTCAGGAGCCAGCTTTCCAGCGCAGTACTTGATCCAAGGCGGTTGACTCTCCGTCAACGTATATAAAATCAACGCGTCCGTAGACCCCACTTTACACCAAATTCCGTCCACCAAACACCCCTTTACCGGGCCCGCTCACCTCATCTGAAATAGAAATGATAATACTCGAGTATACCGGAATCAAAGGTCTCAATACCCAAAGATCCCAAAACAGACTACCGTGGTTCGTTATCTAATCGTCGAGGCCCTTGTCGGCCCGACTCGAATAACTTAGCCACAGGATTTGAGCTCATAGGTCACAGAAAGGTCGTTGGTTACAAGTTTCCAAACGACGTCCGAACAGATACAGATACAGATACAGATTCAGATTGACACCAAAATTGGCATATGAACAGACAAGAGAACGAGTGTGATAAAGTACACCCTCGTCTCAAACAAATTAAACAGATTGCAGAGCAGAAATCAAGTTAAACAACAATGGAGGGGAGTGGTACACTCACCGGTTCAAGTATAGATACCTCAAAAGTTTTCACTTCGGATTGGCTTTAATCGCCAAGAAACCCTAAAATAATCAAAGTAAACCAATTGAAAGTTTCACATCCAGAATCGAGTAAACAAAATGCACATGTGAGGCTCGACTACTAGTCGTATGCCTCGCCAAATAATTACTAATGCAAGGGTACAAAACATGATTTTTGGGAACAAAAAGGTAACATGAAGACCTAGGTTCAACAACCCAAAAGCCCTTCATTTCTATCACAAGCCAATTCAAACTTAAAGGAACCAATCGGCCTAGAAAAATTGGACAGCACTTCCCCTAAATTTCTTACTTTTCCAGCCATCACGGCTTCATTATTCTCCTCAATCAACTCCCAAAGTCATACTCAATATACATTCATCACCACAGCCGTTCAATAGGCTCAAGGTTATCCAAGTACAAAAGTTAGCTAGGAAAATGACCGGAAATAAAAGTCAAGCCCTAGAATATTCCAATAAGCACAAGAAGACTCGATTACAAGTCATAAACCAATGCCAACACGATCACAATAGGGTTCCATAAGCATATATAAGCATTAGTGGAAACCAGAAAAATCCGAAAATGGAATTAGCTTTAGCCCTGAAAAAACAGTTTTTGACCTCATTTTGCGGTAATGCCACCAATTTCACTACGATTATTGGATGAGGGTACAATACCCACCATTTTGAAGCTAAAATACAGGGTTACAACATCACAGAAGGTCACTCAACCCAGTTTTGAGTGCAAACAGGTCAAAAATGCAAGATACTACATCAAAACATAAAACAGATTCACCAAAACGCATTCTAGCGGAAACATCATAACTCAGGCTCTCCAAGTCCAAATCCAGAAATTCCAAAACCAGCTGAAAGCTAAGAAACAGGGATAAATTGCATCAGAAGGCCTCAACAACCAATTCGGAAGCAATTCCAGCCAAAACAACCAATTACAGGCGCAATCCTTACATTCGGGTAAAACCAGAACAGCAATAGTAATTTCAACTTTTCGCATTCTACACTACTCTGATTGACCTGAAATTTTGTAGACACCTCTAAAATGTCATTCCCTACAACTTTCATGTTTTAAGCCAAGGCCAATTCGGCCTCTAACTAGGAGCTAAAAATTCAGGCAGAATGTTCCTTAATGAAACCCTAGGTTTTCAATTTTCTTCCAAAACCAAAGTTTCTTGCAATTAACTACTTTTTCCACCTCCTAGCTCCTTTACATACCATTTCCAATCATCATAGATAACCACACAATCATGTTTATATTAAAACAGAAAAAACCCCAAAAATAATAAAACTTCATCACTACAACCACAAATCAAGAATTAATCCATTAACTTGCATCTCATACTACCACTAAGCATGATTTAAGCATCAATTAAGGGAGGAGGGTGGTTCTTCACAACTCACCTTAAACAAGAGAGAGAGAGAGCAATTGGTCACCTTAACTTTCCAAAAAAACTTCACCAATCACTTCACAATCACTAAGTGGAGGGGTTTTATGGAGTAATTGCAAGATCAAACGGTTGGATGGTTCAACTTGAGCAAGATTGGAGCTAAAACTTGAAGAGTTTTCTTTCTTTCTTGAGAGAGAGAGGGTCGGCCAAGCTTGCAGAAATTTAGGTGCTTTTTGGGTCAAAATTGAGTATTAGTAAAGGTAAGAAATAATGGTCAAAGTCAAGGTTGAATAGGAAGGTGACACTTGTCACCCTTTTTAATGCAACTCTATCCTTTTGTCTCTCCAATGATAGTCCATCTAGGTATCCTCTAATTATCTCTTAACACCTGATAAATTAAATCCAGTATACAAAACTTAACCTAGTTGGCCGAAATTTTCCGAATTTTCCGCACTAGCGGGTCCCACGTCCAATATACGCTCTTAATTTCTCAAAAGCTAACCGATACTAGAAAAATCATTTAAAAGCTATATTTACTCATAAAATTTATTTACACAATTTTTTGAATAAAGAAAAGGTGGAAAAACGTATAATTAAAAGAAATTAAAACCCTAGAAAGTAAGAAAATTACGGGTCCTCACAAATATACTAAATTCTTCCCAATTTGCAAATACACCCTTGAATGAAATATCTGGTATTCGGGTACAAGAATCTGACAATAGGATAGTTCACAACTCAGGCTGGCCAGTCCCAAGAGTAAATCACCTATATTTGAGATTCCTACCCAACATACATATCTAATTCCCTTAGAAATTAGCAATAGTAATTAGTTCAACACTTAATAGGTCATTCCCCACAATCCGAGAATCCTCTCCCGGCTTGAGCTCATTAAGAGCTCTGATACCACCTGTGACGATCCCACCTCCCCCTAAGGCGAACCAAAGGGCTCGGCGGACCGCCTGCCCAGCTCTCACCGGGACTCAGTCATTCGCTTCAGTTCTCAATTGAAGTACAATATAAATCTCAAATATTACATCCAAAGATCCGTAAATCTAATTGTACTTCAAAGTAAACCACAAGAGATACAAACAATACCAATTTTCCGAATAAGACAAAGGCCGGGGCATTGGTCAACCCAAAGGGCATGACCGCAAACTCAAAATGCCCATATCTAGAATTGAAAGCAGTCTTGGGTACATCTTCTTTCTTAATTAGCAACTGATAGTAACCCTGTCGGAGATCTAACTGCGAAAAGACCACTGCGCCTTGCAACTGGTGAAACAATTCATCGATATGTGGTAGTGGGTATTTGTTCTTAATGGTCATATTGTTTAATCCCCGATAGTCGATACACAATCTTAAAGTTCCATCCTTCTTCTTAACAAATAGTACCGGAGCCCCCCAAGGAGATCCACTCTCATGAATAAACCCATGCTCCAACAGGTCCTGCAACTGCAATTTCAACTCCTTGAGTTCCGCAGGTGCCATTCGATAAGGGGTCTTAGAGATAGGTGACGCCCCCGGTAATAGGTCAATCTTAAACTCGATCTCTCTCTCCGGAGGTAAAGTTACTAACTCATCAGGAAACATATCCGGATATTCACTTACAACAGACACATCTTCAACCCTCAGCTTATCAGTGGGAGTGTTTATAGGAAAAGCTAGGAACCCTTGTGCCCCTCTATACAGTAATTTCCTAGCCTGAATACCCGAAACCAATGCAGATGAGGCTAAACTACCCCTTATATCGAGCCTTAGGGTTGCCTTCCCCGGTATACGAAATTCCACTACTTTCCTCTTACAATCAAGTTGTGCATTGTACTTAGCTAGCCAGTTCATATCCAATATAACGTCGTACCCCTTAATAGCTAAACTTATAAGATTCCCCAAAAGCTTCCTCTCTCCTACCCAAATTTCACAATTCGCATACATTAAACCAGTAATCAAATGTTGGTCCCCCGTAGGAGCACTAACTTCTATTACATAAGGCAAGCTAACAGGTGTTATATCAATGCCGCACATAAAATTAGGGTTAACAAAGGAATGGGTAGCACCAGGGTCTATCAAAATCCTAGCTAGACGATGGAAAACAGGGATCGTACCTTCTACAACCCCAGAGGAATCAGGGACTTGATGTTGCTCAAGGGAGTATACCCCGAGCTAGCACCTTCGGCTTTGTCCCTTCCACCTTGGACTGTCCCGAGTTGGCCTTCGACGAATGGGTGGTTACTCTCGCCTCCCGAGGTAACACCGGATAGTTGGCTATTTGATGCTCTGCACTCCCGCAGCGCAAGCATCTTCTTTCTTTCCTCCAGCAGTTGTCCTCAGTGTGGTTTGGTTTCCCACAAAATCCACAGTGTCCACGTGCAACTGAGGCCGAACTTCCTTGTAAGGTGCTCTTCTGCGGGCCCCGTCCATTGTGACCACCCCTCGACGGAGTCCCACGTGGCATTCCCGGTAGCCTTCCTCCTCCGGCTCCCCTTCCAAACTTAGGAGGGGTTCCTTTATCCCCTTGGGTCGAACTACTCGCAGAGAATCCTCGTTTTTTCACCTGAAAATTCCTCACTTGAAGCCTTGCATTCTCAACTCGCAAAGCTTTCTCCACGACGTCATTAAAGGTACTGATCTGGGCTACCGCCAGATCCTTTTGAATTTCCACATTGAGCCCCTGAATAAAACGTCGAATTCTCCTTTGCTCCGTCAGAATGAGTTCAGGGGCGAACTTAGATAAACGAGTAAACTGGCTCTCGTACTCAGCCACCGATTGAGTCCCCTGATGGAGTCTAAAGAACTCGTCCTCCTTCTTTTCCTGGACTAGAGGGGGAAAGTACTTTGCATTGAAGTCCCTCACAAAGTTTACCCATGTTCTTGGTGTTTGTTTCTGGTCCCACTTCATTCGTCTCACGTTCCACCAAGAACGCGCGGCCCCTTCCAATTGAAAGACAGCGAAAGTAACCTGTCTCTCCTCAGAATAGTGTAGGGCTGCAAAAATATCTATCATTTTCTCTAACCACTTTTCGGCCACGCCTGGATTTGGCCCGCCCAGAAATTTTGGTGGAGAGAACTTCTGAAATCTCCCTAGGGCCCGATCTTCATTCTCTATGTGAGGACTCACAAATTTCTTGTATTTTTCTCAAAAATACCCAATTATTTCACAATAAGTGTAAGTAAACCTAGAAAATAGGGTTTTACGCTTCGGTTTCAAGTTTGGAGCAAAATTAGGGTTTTCGCGGTTTTTCGCCGGATGAATTTTCGGTACAGAGTAAGGATTGAATTTGAGGATTAAAAGTGACTTTTAAGTGAGAAATAATATGTGATTGGTAGCAGTGATATAAGGTTAGTGAATGGGAAGTAAAAACCCTAGTACGTGAGTTTTTAAGAAAAACGGCGCGAACCGGCGGGTCCCGCGCACTACCGATTGAACGCACCACTTGACCACCATTTTTCTCACCAAACAAATTTATTGAACTTGAGCAAAATATCTTCTCTCTTGGCAGCAAGGTTGACCGAAAATTAGTGGCTAAAATGACAAGGACAGAAAGAGAAAAAAAGAAAGGTGGTGGTGGCGACAAGTGTCGCCACCATAGAGCTTCTTAATTAAGACCAAGACCATCTATTTAAACACCAAAACTTAGCAACTTTCTTCTTCATTTTGTTGCTGCTGGCCGAGAGGAGCAAGAAGAAAAACAACAAGGGAAAACATTCCATTTCATCTTCAATCCAACAACCAAGTGAGAAATCAAACAAAACAAACCGATTAAACTTGTCCTTGAGTGATTAGTTAGTGACTTGTGGTGTGATTTTTGAAAGAGAAAGCTTGGGCTACTCTTAGTGAACTCTAGTCAAGGTAAGAAAGCTTATCTCTCCAAGTTTTACTTTCAATCTTGTTAAATTAAGCTTAGCAACTTGATTTTGTGGTGGAATCATGGATATTATCTTGTTTTGGAAGTTTTCCCCAATTTATATGATGAACTAGGGCTTGATGAATTTCTGCCCAATTTGTTGGATGGAGTATATATGTTGAAATTAAGGTTATCAGAGAGGCTTTGGTAGTGATTAGACCAAGAAATTAAGGAAAGTTCCACTAAAAACTAGAAATTCCAGAATCTGGAAATTTTTCCCAACATTCTGTCCGAATTTAAATCCCTATGTTAGAGGCCGAATTGGCCTTAGGTCAAAGAAGAAAAGTTGTATAGAATGGTATTTTATAGGTGCCTACAAAATTTTAGCTCAATCGGAGTAACGTGGGACGTGAAAGGTCCAAAATACCCTTACTATTTTAAGTATTTCCCAAGCAGTCCATGTGATCAGTTAAGTCCAGTTTATCGCGTTTTTCGACTAGGATCCATTCTGATTTAGCTTTTTTACAAAACATGAAAGTTGTAGTATTCTGAATTAGCTTTCAAATGCCTCTAAGAATACCTGATTCGGACTTGTGTACTCTGAGATATGTCCATTACAGTGTTCTGCATTTAAACAGCCGACGAATTGGTTTCTGGTTTAGTAATTTGAGAATTTGACTAAGTTACATTAGGAACTGGACTAAGTGACCTTCATGAATGTTGTATCTCTGTGTCTTAGCTTCGAAACAGCATAGGTTTTGTCTCAATCCGATAAGCGTAGCTTCGGAAATGTTATTTCCGCATTCGTACGTCAAATCTGTCTTGTGCTAAGTTGAATTTCTGCACTTGTGATTGTTGTAATTCTTATTCTTATGATATTGTGAGCCTATGGAATGGCTCTTGACTTGAATTGCTTATGTGTGATGTTGGGTTGTGGTTGAGGAAAAATAATGAAGCCAAAATGGCTGGAAAATTAGGTAAACACAAAGGGCGTGCTGCCCAAATTTTCGCTCGAGGGCTAGGTTTTTATTGGAACTTGTATACTTTTGTTTGGCCAATACCATGACTGGTTTTCCATTTTGAAACATGATTTTTCATCCTGGGGTTCAAACAACCCTCTTCTTACTTGAAAGTCATCTTTACACGTTTTACTCCTAATTAGTCGGGTTTCTTTGTTTTCCTTAAATGTTTTGCTCAATAAACTGTAATATGTTCTCTTGTTCAACCTTAGGTTTCATTGGTGACTAAGGGTAATATCCGGAAGGATATTTTGCACGTTATTTTGCATATCTAGGTGAGTGTTCCTTATTTGACTTTATGGCTTGTTGTTATCATTTGCTAATGTGTTAATTGCTTTTAATGATTTCCAAAATAGCTTTCTAGGCGAGTGTGTACTTTATCGCACTTGACCTAAATAACTGTGCAATTTTCAAGGATTTAATGATTGAAATGTTACTTGCGCATGAATGTAAGTCTTTTGGGCTGAACTGGCCATTGCCCCTTGTTACCGGTCGTCTCGAGCCAGAAGCGGACTCGGTCGGGCGATTAGGGACTTGGGTGAATGTTTGGTATACTCGAGTATTACCTTGTAGGTTGGTGGAGACTGGCCAACGGCCAGGACGGGGGTGAATGAATGAATGAATGAACGAACGAACGAACGAGGGTTTATTGATAAACGAAAAATGCATTTTCAAATGATTGGAGGAATAAGGGGAAATGTCAGGAGAACAGATGAACGAATGAACGAATTGCTCCTTGTGAGCCGTATCCTTTTAATGAATGTTACTATTGCTTTCCATTGTAAATGTTTCTTGAATTATTGATACTCCATGTTTAATGTATTGAATTGATTGTTTGATTGTTTGATTATCTGTTTGGAACCTCACTGAGCTTTTAGCTCACCCCTTTAGTTTTGTTTTCCTTAACAGGGGACGGCGAGCAGGATAAGAGCTTAGACTAGCCTAGTCTAGGTCTTTTGTTTCTTTTGTAATGGTTCTCGCCCTAGTGCTTGGCACGGGCTAGTTGTATGGTGAAGTGAGAACCTTTGTACATTTGATGGTTGTACTTCCTTTTGAGATAGCAATGTATATAAGTTCCACTTTAAGTTTGGATTGCTGCCCTATTTATTCTTGTGATTTGTTCTGGATTTGATTAAAGAACGACTGAGTCCCGGCGAGAGATGGGCAGGCGGCCCGCCGAACCCTCTGGTACGCCTTAGGGGGAGGTGGGGTCGTTACACTCTGCTACATGGCCAGGGTTCCCAGGTTGCTGGATAGGAGGTGGGCCCTGCTGTTGCACTACATGGGCTAACAGGTCAGTCATTTGCTGCAGAGCAGTAGCTATCTGGACACTAGGGTCAACCATAGGTTCAGGGTTTGGTTCAGATATGGTATCCCTAGTACCCCCGTTAGTTGTGGGTTACCTATTACCGTGTCCACGGCCTCGTCCACTACGAGTGCCTTCCATTCTCTAAGTCAATCTAAAGTCGAGGCACAAAAATAATATTAAAAGTGCATATAAATATAGTCATATAAGCATGAACGAATAACCAAAAGTAAACACCACATAAGGCATGTATACACATAGAGCATTTATACATAGAATCTATAACGGTGTCAAATAGTCGTACATGAGCAGTCAAACAAATATATACAAAGGTACTCCCGTGAAGCCAAAAGAGGGTTTGCCAAAATACAATGTACAACCTAGGTCCAAAAAGTACAAAGCAACTAACCAAAAGCCTCTCCTAGGTATCCCTCATACGGGATCAAAACAAGGCTTAAAGAACCCTAATCTAGTTCTCAACGGAGCCAGCCGACTCCCCCCCAGAGCTAGAGCTAGGGGCGCCTCCCTGACCTAGAGCTCTGTCACCTGGAACTCTCCCTGGCGCATTGGCGCCAATCACTCCCTGGATGAGTGCCCCACACTCGTTGATAATACCACCGGACCGGTCTCTCATCTCCTGGACTACCGTAGTGAGGCGGTCGTTAACCACTTGCAACTACTCCCTCAGTGTGTTCGTCCTCTCCTGCTCCATGGCCAAGTCCCCCTGGAGCTCTCCAATCCTATTGGCCTGCAAGTGCGCTCCCTGGCGGCGGCACATCTAAGCCTCCGTCGTTCAGCAAGTACCGCCTCAACCACGTGGTCCGCGTAAGAGTAAAACTGGCAACGCCTACAGCGGCGGGTCCGGCTAGCGGTATACCACAGCTGAATCGGACCTCCCAGTCTCTCCTGGTAATCAATGCGTGGGCGCCTCTGAGGTGGCACGCCTCCGCCTGCTCCACTAGTTCCGGCCATAACCTACAAAGATAGCAAAGGTTTATATCTTAGACAATATATTCACACTTAATGGCGTCTAGACACAATCCTCAAAATGCTAAGAATCAGGTTTCAGGTTCGCCCAGGTTATTTCTAACCTAGGCTCTGATACCACCTGTGACAGCCCCACATTCCCCTAAGGCGTACCAAAGGAGTTAGCGGACTGCCTGCCCAGCTCTCGCCAGGACTACTAGAACGGTAAAACACCAACTCAAGTCGTTCGGGAATCTATTAGCGCGCTTAACCAAACCAACAATCGAGAAACGAAAAAACAAAAGTCAAAACGTAAAGTGAATAGTGACTGCCACGTCACAATCCGCCAAGACCCAATCGAATACAAGTAACTTCTTACAATCCCTGAAAGGAATATATACAAGCCAAATATAATACATTGAACATGAGTACACACCTACTGTTACAAACCACATTTGTATGTTTACAAGCCAAAATGAAGCCTTTAAATCCAGGTACAATTAAGATTCCAACTATTGAGGAGCTACACAAAATTTCTCAACTAGCTCTACTCAACTCATTCTTCAAAATCAAAAGTCCAAAAGGTAATTTGCTGTAAGGAAAACAAAATTAACGGAGTGAGCTTTCGCCCAATGAGGTACCATCACGTAAATATACCAGGAGCACATAAACACAAGAATATTCAATCCAAATACGTACGTCAAGTAAACAAAAGCAACAACACCCAAGTATAAGGAATAAAAGGATACGGATGGCTCTCAAGAGCCCTTTTCCTTTTTTGCCATACTTGATATAATCTCATTGACCCTCCGTCAATGTATACCGGGTAATCATGACCGTAGACTCCTCTTTACTCCAATTATCCGTCCACCTCACTTTCCCCTTACCGGACCCGAACACCAAACAGTACAGAATTGGTATTACTCGAGTATACCGGAATCAAGGGTCTCATACCCAAAGATTCCCAATTACAGTCCCCATGGCTTGTCAAATGTCCCCGCTGATACGAATCCCGTTGGAGAGAAGATTCGCGACCCAAGATCACTTGTTGAGTTGGATCCGATTTATAGAGTCTAGGCTCACTATTACTTAAGTTGGTAAATTAGCTTTTATTGGGTTATGTACTTAAGTTGATACGAATCTCGTTGGAGAGAAGATTCGTGACCCAAGATCACTTGTTGGATTTGACTTCGAACGCAAGAACGGTAGCAGCGGAAACCCTACGACCCCTCTAATCCCCGTGACTATGAACTTGTTGATATTATCTCAACCCGTAACCAAACGAATTAGTGAACCTCAGGCCAGTGTAGAAGGCGCCACAATTCAAGTGCGATTCTTGAATTGATAAGCCGAACAAGAACACTGGAGTATAACTCTAAGTTGTTCAAGGTTTGCTCGAAAGCTATGGAGAAAACTCTCTCAATATTTTTATCATAAAAGTGTCTACCTTAAATTATCAAAGCTTGGCTATTTATAGCCTTACAAAGAAGCAAACCTAATCTAAGTTGGAAACAAGGCAAGTTTCCTTATTCGATTTGAGAACTAAACTAATGACTCACTAATCATAGCTAGGGCTAACTAATGGACAGCTTATAATCGACCCAATGAAAGCTTTAAGCTGGCCCAACATAACCCAATAAAAGCTAATTAACCAACTTAAGTAATAGTGAGCCTAGACTCTATAAATCGGATCCAACTCAACATGAGGTCTTGGACCGAACTTATTCCTACCAAATAAAATAGAAATCTGAAAAATAAACTACTAAACTATTACTAAAAGATTCATTCTCTTGCAGCCCAAAACATGGCCCATAAGCGGCCCATATTTCGTATCATTCCCCTCCTCTTGAAAAAGATTTGTCCTCAAATCATGGTTGGAAATGAATGGTACTAACAAGAGTTGGCAAGATGAAACCTCAAATCTCCACATATTGGCTCTCTTAGAATGAATGATACCTGCATACGTCATGATTATTATAATTTGGTGCACATGTCTCTTGGTCAGCTTGAAAATGCTCACAATCAGCCATGGAAAACTCAAGGCTTTACTCCAATGACTTCTCGAAGATAACGCATATAGCTTCGGTTCCATGATGCAAGGTAAAATGTATGGTACATTGGCAGCCAGCTCACATCTTCTTGGATCCTCCATAATGCAACTGACAAACTGAAGAGCACTTTGAACATGATCGACTTCATTAGATTGATCATCACTTGGGACACTTGTTACAAAATGGTAAGGAGGCAAAGGACAAATTCAAGTGCAAGGACTCCCTTTGAAACTTCATTACTCCTCCCAACAAGCAAAGCAGGCTCATGGGTGAAGTTGTATATCAATTGATAGTAAAGGGATACAACACTTAAGATGCAAACTCCATGAAAATTCTGATATTCGCCAATGGATATAGGGATAGAACATGCCATGATTAACTCAATCTCTCCTTGCTTAACCTGTATAAAAGAAGAAAAGCTAAACATAACAAAGGTAAGTTCGTTAGAAAAATAAGCCCTCGCATTGTTTCCCAAAGTCAGCGCACTTTTTCCCTTGTCTTCCTTCTCAACTAGCTCAAGACAACTAACTTGTGTAGATGGGACTTCAAGGTTTTCAATCTCAAGTTCATTGCTAGCATTCGTAGATATTTCTTCAATCAATGGCGGACTAGAAGGAACATCTTTACCACCATTGGTTGACATATGAGTAAGTTGCTCAAAATATGAATTCAACACTTGGCGAATTTCTCCCATCATAGAGTCAAATAATTCTTTATTTCGGCTTCGGAAATCAGCCTTTGATTCACGAGGCTTTGATTCAATTCGAGAATTCATGACTCGATTGTCACAACACTCCTTAGATGATGCTCGTTTGCTTGATGAAGACCTTGGCTTAGATGCTCGACGCAAACTCCTTTGCTCCTCCTCATACTCATTACAAGTACGCTTATATCTTTCATTTACGCACAAGGCACGAAAATGATCCATTTCCTCCTGAAGTGGATGAAACTAATGTTGTGAATGCTCAGAGATGGAACGCGTGGAACTAGAGTACTTGGAAGTAGTTCGCTTGGAACCCCTCCTCTTAAGAGGCTCGTTCGCTAAGAATTCTTGATGATATGAATGAGATGCAACTCCACGAGGCATGGTTAAGTGACCTACAAAATTGGTTAGCAGAGAAGAGAAATTTCTCACAACACACAAGCTCACATGTATGCACTCGTCACTCGTGTTTTCACTCTAATTTGTCCCTCAAGTAGTCCTCACCAAAGATTTTCTCACAGCCCCTTGCAAACCTTGAAGAAAGTAGAATTCTCCAAGTGCTCAAGTGTAGCTCAAAAACAAGTTCACGCTAGAATTTGAGGTTCGTAAGAGTAGAGATTTGCTTGGAAAACAAAATTAAGACACTAAGAATGGAGTGGTAGAATATATTCAAGAATAAAAACTGGAAAAAGAATGGGCACAAAAGCTACAAAAATTAAGGACACTCAAAAGCTCTAGCCGACGAGAAGGATGGTCCTTTTGCTTTGCTTGATTTTCTTGGGATGTTTACCCCTGTCCTAACCGACTCAAAGCTGAAACTAGAACCTACTTGGACACTTGAAAACACAATAAAGCTGACTGGGACAAATTGAGTGCTAGTGTCGGTTTCTGGTCAGCACAAGGAATGGTATAGTATCAGTTTGGAATTGGCAGCTTTGGTTTGTGTGTTTGGGGAGTTTCCTAGAGCTGACTTGGTCGGTTGAGGAAGAATGTTTGGGTTGTGTTTGTGGTAGGGGCGGTGGATCTGGTTGTTAGATTTTAGGAATCACGAAGTTCCCAATTTAGTGTCCAACAAGGAATTGGAAGGTACTCAAATTTGGGAGTTAGTGGAGATCCGAATCTCACTTGGGAAAAAGTATGCCTTGGACTGCTATGTATCCCAGATTTCTTGCCTTTCTTCCTCCTCTTTATTTTTTTTTTGTTTAAACCCAAATGATGTAACTACCAAACAAATAGCCTAAAAATAACACAAATAATTCCCAGGATTTCCTGTAACAGCCCCACTTTCCCCTAAGGCG
The DNA here is from genome assembly GCF_036785885.1 of Coffea arabica. Lineage (NCBI taxonomy): Eukaryota > Viridiplantae > Streptophyta > Magnoliopsida > Gentianales > Rubiaceae > Coffea > Coffea arabica. The sequence continues at coordinate 29,167,701 of NC_092316.1, read as the reverse complement.
AACCAAAGGGGTTAGCGGACTGCCTGCCCAGCTCTCGCCAGGACTACGGATCAGTTAACGTCGATCTAATGCGCTCCGGAGCTTACCAACGCGCGCAAATAGGTCAAAATCACAAAATAAAAAAAAACGAAAATCGAAGCCGCGATGAACAGTAGAGGACACGTCAGAATCCGGCCGGATTTGGCCCTTTCCTTTTTCAAAATTTTTTTTTTCCGTTTGAAACGCGTATCAGTTCGAAATCCAACCAAGCATCGACCAAACATATATATACATTGGAAACCAACATTTGCAAGCCAAGACGGCATATCAAATATTCAACTAGTTCATACATGTACAAATAACCATTTACAAGCCAACCATTGGTTGCAACAAAACACTTAGGGTTTTCACCCTCAAGGAGCTATTCAAAATATACATTCACATGAGCTCAACTTGAACCAACTAGCACATTCTTTCCAAAAGTGGTCATTTTCCTGTAAGGAAAACAAATGGCACGGTATGAGCTAAAGCCCAGTGAGCAACTATCACACAAAAGCAGTCAAGATCACATAATCATAACCGTTCAGTTCAAATATGCAATTAAGAGATAAATCAAACCAGTGAAAGGATACGGTTGGCTCTCAAGAGCCCATTTCCACACTTGCAATCTTGATCCAACCTCATTGACCCTCCGTCAATGTTAAAAGTACCAAAACTGTAGACCTCACTTTACTTCCTTTCCTTCCACCAATCATACCCCAACCGGGCCCGCACTCCATTCAGTCACTTTTGGTAATACTCGGGTATACCGGAACCAAGAGTCTCATTACTACAAGGTTCCTCAGTACAGTCCCCGTGGCAAGACAATTTTCACGACCAAGCCCTCGCCGGCTCGATCCAATTGACTACCAAACGGGGTTGAGCTCAGTGATACAGTAAAGCCGTTGGACATTCATCCAAACGACACCAAATCAGTTTCCATGAGTGGAATTCAGTATTTCATATAACCAGTACAGTATTTCAGTAAAACAGTCAATAGCCATGAATAAAATCACAAGGGGTGAGGGCGGTCAAGTACACCCTCACCTTAATCACTTCCAATAAGCAAATAAGCCTTCAAGGCATCAATTACACATATAACAAAGCCACATTGTAACATTTAAGTGAGTAGTATACTCACAAATCAAATAAGTGCTATTTCATGCACTTCCGTCAGGGGAATGTCGTGAACCACCGTCACGCCCTAGAACAAGTAAACAAATGCAATGAGACTCGATAACGAGTCATATAGCAATGCCAATCACAACCCCAATAGGGTTTTATAAACATATACAAGCATGATAGCAAACCAGGAATTAAGAAAGGCCTTAAACTTAGGCCTTGGAAAGAAAACCGGATTCGACCTCATAATGCGGTAATGGCACAACTCTCACTACGATTATTGGATGGGGGTGTAAGACCCACCGCTTCGAAGCTATGGAACAGGGCTACAACAATGAAGAAGGTCACTCAATCCAGTTCCTAGCTTAAATAGGTCGAAAATGCCAAATACTATACCAGAATTACCAAAACAGGTTTGCAAATCACACAAAACTGTAATTACTATAACTTAGTCTATACAAGTCCAAATGCCGAAATTCCAAAGGCATATGTTAGCTAAGACATCCAGCTACATTTCATCAGAAGACACCACCAACTAAATCCAAACCAATTCCAGTCAAAATGGCCAATAACCAGTACAGTTTTCGCATTCTGTCCAAAGCAGAACAGCTACAGTAATTTCGTCATAACTCATTCCACATTAATCCAAATGACCTGAAATTTTACAGGCACCTCAAACACATCAATACCTACAACTTTCATGTTTTGAGCAAAGTCAAATTCGGCCTCTAACCCTATGATCCAAAACCGGACAGAATTGGGGATTTAAGAACCCTAACTTTTCAGTTTTCATTCCAAATCCAAAATTGGTTGCATTTATCCACATTTCACACCCACTAGAGTTATTATAGGCCATTGCCAATCATCACAAACAACCACACCATCATAATCCAATTAAACCAGAAAAATCATCAATAAATGGAAAACTTCACCAAATCACTTCAAGTCAAGATAAAAACCAGAAATTTCAGCACTTTAATCACTAATAAGCATAACTTAAGCATCATTAGATGTAGGAGGAAGATACACACACCACTCACCTAGTAACAAGAGAGGTAGAGGTGTTGGACACCTTAGCTCTTCCAAAAACTTCACCAAATCAACCACTAACACCAACTAGAAAGATTTTATGGAGTAGAAACTAGTTTAGTTGGTTGAGTTATGGATTGAAGCAAGAAGAAATCAAGACTTGAAGAGGTTTTCTTCCTTCCTTGAACTTGAGAGAGAGGGCCGGCCAACAAGAGAAGAAAAATTGTGAATTTTATGCAATTTTTGGATATTTAATCCTTTGGTCAAAAAGTCAAAATTGTGAATAGTAAATCTTAAAGGAAAACCAATAACATGGTGACACTTGTCACTCTATTTAATGCATTCTTATCACTTCTTTTCTCTCTCACATCAATCACTTCACACACTCTACTTATCTCTTAACACCCGATAAAATTTACACAGTATCCGGAATTTAACCTAATTGGCCGAATTTTTTCGAACATTTCGCACTAGTGGGTCCCACGTCCAGTATATATTCTTAATTTTCTAAAAACTCACCAATACTAGAAAAATCATCTAAAAACTATAATTGCTCATAAAATCAACCCAGAAAAAGTTTCTAAGCCAGAAAATGCAAAAATTATGCAATTAAGGGAACTAAAACCCTAGGAAAATTTTTAGGGTATTTACGGGTTCTCACACTCTCCCCTCCTTAAAAGAATGTCGTCCTCGACATTCCACCTGTACTAATCAGATCAAATATCCCTCAAGAGTCACTCGAGCCTTCTAACTAATATAGATCCGGTCAAGATATCGCTCAGAAACCAATAAAGCATTGGGATTCAATCTATTCCAACTTGTATTCACCAGGTCCAATTTGTTTTCCCCAAAGTCGGCCAAATACTAAAAATCATTCGAATCTCACTTATTGTAATTCATGATCCAGGAAAGCATGGCCTATATAATCCAAGTACTACATATCACGCCAATCCAACCTATCAAATGGTCATGGTTCAATAGGGAGTTAATCACGTACCCAAATAAAACAGGCAAAAGGCTTGAAATCGGACGCAAGGTCCCAGATATTTGGAAGAAATTCAGGGTATAGTGATGCTTTAGATGAAAATTCATCTCTGGTGGTGCTGGACAACATAACAAGCTAGCACAACGGCTATGCTTCACCAAAGAATTTCAGTTCAGTAAGTTGGCCCTGGTGGTGCTGGACAACACAACAAGCTAGCTCAACGGCTAAACTTCACCAAAAGCCTCAGTGCAAAATGTCATCCCTGGTGGTGCTGGACAACACAACAGGCAATGCCCCACCAGAGAGGTTCAGTTCAACCGCTACAAAAGAGTAGTAGCCGGTCTACAGTCACACCAGTACGAATAAGTTCAAGAGTAGGGTCAAAGCAGAGCCAAATACTTCAGGTTCATGCTGCATGAGCACGAATAAAAGTATAAGTTCAAGTTCAAGTGCAAGTTCAAGTTCAACCTCAAGGATCATGAGTACGAGTAAGAACACAATGGTCTAGTCTCTGTCCAGCCAATTCACATTCTTAAGCAGTCACAAATTCAAATCCACATTAGGTATGTAAGGCCACACTAGCCTAAACAGGTTCAAGTCTCAAGTAAGCTCAGTCTAATCGGTTCCAGACAGTTCGAGTTCTCTTACCAACCCAATACAATACTTTCGGAGTTCAAATTTCCATAAAAGTTGGAATATGGTCACAAAACCAATCATAATATATGTTGCGCACAAGAAAATCTCACCAAGTTTCCGACTAGGTTAATCCATTATACACCAGTAGATCTGATCTTCGGATTTATTTTCGGTTCATATTCAGTACTAGGGACCTAATAAATTACATGAAACTATCCATCAATTTCTCCCATGAATACGGAGTTGGCTAAACCCTCGGTCATAATGCTTTACTCCCAGTCCTGCTACCCTACTTAAAAGAAGTCTATAATCACAGGACAAGGCATAATTAAGCATCAAAAAGCTTAAGACATATACAAGGTATAACAATTTTTGAATCAGGACATGATTCTTTACAGGTATCAAAATTATAGCACGAGCCAAAAGTCACAAAATAAGGCCAATATGTCAGATATTGTATATAGGCAATTAAGTGTCACAACAGATAAAAGCTTATGTAAGCAGGATACCAAAGTCTCAGGACGTGCACCACCCTTCCTAGGTCTATAGTTAAACCAAAGGGTCCAATTATTGCTAATTTCAATCAAATCACATACCCTTACGCAATTAGATCCAATAAAGCCATAACGCCAGCTGAAACCAAGATTATCCATTCGAAGTTAAAAATCTGAAATAAACAAGCGACCAGCAAAAGCACCATCATCTCCAAGAATAACCAATCTTAGGTTCTATAGTAAAGTCGCAAGTTCCATGTTCAAACCCAAGAAATGAATACAACTCGCAAACTAACGTGCCAAATGGAACCCAAGTCAATTCACACTAACTTCGTACTCTTGAATACAGTCACTCTATATCTCAAAGTTGCCTCAGTCCGTACATTTAAAATTGGCTCACTCTTCTTGAAAGTCAAGAATTTTAAAACATAAGAAAAGTATTTAAAGTAATCAGAAATCTTATCAAGTTCAAGATTCACAATGTTAACCATAAGCTTGCCATTCTTTCAAAAATTCAGGATATATATATATTTTCTTCGTGTAAAGCATGGACAATTTCAAGTGTGAGACTACACTAATATACAATCAAGGGGAAAACTTAGTTTAGAAATTGTTATCCTGGTATTAACCCATCATATACAAAATTCAACAACTCATCAGTTATTCACTAATTTTCAAATTTGAAATTCAAGTAAAATTCACCTTTTTACCAAAATCAGGAAAATATACATATTTAAAGCATATATATCTTATTTCCACTCATCGCTTACAAATAAAACTAGTACATCCTAGTTTTTCTTCAAAATCCCAAAACAGAATTTCTTTAGAAGGTATGTGGGCGGAAAATGCATTTAAACACATTACACGTACACATAGCCCACATAACCAGGTTAAGCAATCATACGGAACAGTCAGTCAATTACATACGAAGTCATTGCATGAAACAATAGGGTCCTCAAAAGTACTTTGAACAACTAGGTCACAAGTGCAAAAGAACTCACGAAAAGCTTTTCCCCTTCTAGGGCTTCGTCCAAATATTTATATCTTAAGCAAGGTCGATCACGCTTAACCATACCCGAACAAACCACACGAACTTCCATAGAATCGCCTTTCTAGTTCACCAAATCTTTTCTAACCTAGGCCCTCATATCCTTCGTATCCGGGCGCAAGAATCTTGTCTAAGATAGTTCACATCTCGAGCCGGCCGGTCCCAAGAGTAAACCATCCTTATTAAAGATTCCTACCCGACATACGTACCTAGCTTCCTCGAGTCCCATGATAATGATTCGTACACTTATCACATGCCCGGTTCATACCTTACGCTCAAACGAGCACTTAGACATATTCGTGAAATTAGGACCACAACACCACTTGGCCCAGTCTCACTCCGCGCAGAGACCACGCGAAGTGGCTCTGATACCACTTGTAACCGCCCCACTTTCCCCTAAGGCGAACCAAAGGGGTTAGCGGACTGCCTGCCCAGCTCTCGCCAGGACTACGGATCAGTTAACGTCGATCTAATGCGCTCCGGAGCTTACCAAGGCGCGCAAATAGGTCAAAATCACAAAATAAAAAAAAACGAAAATCGAAGCCTCGATGAACAATAGAGGACACGTCAGAATCCGGCCGGATTTGGCCCTTTCCTTTTTCAAAATTTTTTTTTTCTTTTTTCCGTTTGAAACGCGTATCAGTTCGAAATCCAACCAAGCATCGACCAAACATATATATACATTGGAAACCAACATTTGCAAGCCAAGACGACATATCAAATATTCAACTAGTTCATACATGTACAAATAACCATTTACAAGCCAACCATTGGTTGCAACAAAACACTTAGGGTTTTCACCCTCAAGGAGCTATTCAAAATATACATTCACATGAGCTCAACTTGAACCAACTAGCACATTCTTTCCAAAAGTGGTCATTTTCCTGTAAGGAAAACAAATGGCACGGTATGAGCTAAAGCCCAGTGAGCAACTATCACACAAAAGCAGTCAAGATCACATAATCATAACCGTTCAGTTCAAATATGCAATTAAGAGATAAATCAAACCAGTGAAAGGATACGGTTGGCTCTCAAGAGCCCATTTCCACACTTGCAATCTTGATCCAACCTCATTGACCCTCCGTCAATGTTAAAAGTACCAAAACCGTAGACCTCACTTTACTTCCTTTCCTTCCACCAATCATACCCCAACCGGGCCCGCACTCCATTCAGTCACTTTTGGTAATACTCGGGTATACCGGAACCAAGAGTCTCATTACTACAAGGTTCCTCAGTACAGTCCCCGTGGCAAGACAATTTTCACGACCAAGCCCTCGCCGGCTCGATCCAATTGACTACCAAACGGGGTTGAGCTCAGTGATACAGTAAAGCCGTTGGACATTCATCCAAACGACACCAAATCAGTTTCCATGAGTGGAATTCAGTATTTCATATAACCAGTACAGTATTTCAGTAAAACAGTCAATAGCCATGAATAAAATCACAAGGGGTGAGGGCGGTCAAGTACACCCTCACCTTAATCACTTCCAATAAGCAAATAAGCCTTCAAGGCATCAATTACACATATAACAAAGCCACATTGTAACATTTAAGTGAGTAGTATACTCACAAATCAAATAAGTGCTATTTCATGCACTTCCGTCAGGGGAATGTCGTGAACCACCGTCACGCCCTAGAACAAGTAAACAAATGCAATGAGACTCGATAACGAGTCATATAGCAATGCCAATCACAACCCCAATAGGGTTTTATAAACATATACAAGCATGATAGCAAACCAGGAATTAAGAAAGGCCTTAAACTTAGGCCTTGGAAAGAAAACCGGATTCGACCTCATAATGCGGTAATGGCACAACTCTCACTACGATTATTGGATGGGGGTGTAAGACCCACCGCTTCGAAGCTATGGAACAGGGCTACAACAATGAAGAAGGTCACTCAATCCAGTTCCTAGCTTAAATAGGTCGAAAATGCCAAATACTATACCAGAATTACCAAAACAGGTTTGCAAATCACACAAAACTGTAATTACTATAACTTAGTCTATACAAGTCCAAATGCCGAAATTCCAAAGGCATATGTTAGCTAAGACATCAAGCTACATTTCATCAGAAGACACCAACAACTAAATCCAAACCAATTCCAGTCAAAATGGCCAATAACCAGTACAGTTTTCGCATTCTGTCCAAAGCAGAACAGCTACAGTAATTTCGTCATAACTCATTCCACATTAATCCAAATGACCTGAAATTTTACAGGCACCTCAAACACATCAATACCTACAACTTTCATGTTTTGAACAAAGTCAAATTCGGCCTCTAACCCTATGATCTAAAACCGGACAGAATTGGGGATTTAAGAACCCTAACTTTTCAGTTTTCATTCCAAATCCAAAATTGGTTGCATTTATCCACATTTCACACCCACTAGAGTTATTATAGGCCATTGCCAATCATCACAAACAACCACACCATCATAATCCAATTAAACCAGAAAAATCATCAATAAATGGAAAACTTCACCAAATCACTTCAAGTCAAGATAAAAACCAGAAATTTCAGCACTTTAATCACTAATAAGCATAACTTAAGCATCATTAGATGTAGGAGGAAGATACACACACCACTCACCTAGTAACAAGAGAGGTAGAGGTGTTGGACACCTTAGCTCTTCCAAAAACTTCACCAAATCAACCACTAACACCAACTAGAAAGATTTTATGGAGTAGAAACTAGTTTAGTTGGTTGAGTTATGGATTGAAGCAAGAAGAAATCAAGACTTGAAGAGGTTTTCTTCCTTCCTTGAACTTGAGAGAGAGGGCCGGCCAACAAGAGAAGAAAAATTGTGAATTTTATGCAATTTTTGGATATTTAATCCTTTGGTCAAAAAGTCAAAATTGTGAATAGTAAATCTTAAAGGAAAACCAATAACATGGTGACACTTGTCACTCTATTTAATGCATTCTTATCACTTCTTTTCTCTCTCACATCAATCACTTCACACACTCTACTTATCTCTTAACACCCGATAAAATTTACACAGTATCCGGAATTTAACCTAATTGGCCGATTTTTTTCGAACTTTTCGCACTAGTGGGTCCCACGTCCAGTATATATTCTTAATTTGCTAAAAACTCACCAATACTAGAAAAATCATTTAAAAACTATAATTGCTCATAAAATCAACCCAGAAAAAGTTTCTAAGCCAGAAAATGCAAAAATTATGCAATTAAGGGAACTAAAACCCTAGGAAAATTTTTAGGGTATTTACGGGTTCTCACATTTCCAGAAATTAAAATGGCACAAGAAAGACACCAAAACACTGACGGGCAGAATTTTTTTACAAAGAATAAGACTAGCGGCTGGTTCTATATATATATATATATATATTCTTGTTTTCTGAGCAAGACCCAATCATAGCAATGGACAGTGAGTCTGAGCAACAATAGACAACAACTAGGCACAAACGTGGTGATACAAATCTGTACTAACGCAAGACACGATGCACACAACCTGGAGATTGCAAATAGCAACCGAACAAGCAAGGGAAAAGGATTAGCTACTGGCCTTCTTTTTTTTTTTTTTGATTCACAACTCAAACAACACAAGACCTTACACGCATTAAACCAGACGCTAGACAGAAACTAGAGCCAACTAGTGATCGAAATTTCTGGGCAGGTTTGCACACAATACCACAGGACACGCTATGAAGAAGCAAGAGAAAGTCCTTGCAGCTGTAATTTTTTTTTTCTCTTCGGGTCTTGCTTCTGTTTTTTTTTTTTCTTAGGTTTGGCACTTAATCACGAAGGCAATAGACAACAACACTGAACAATAGACTTGCACTAACAATAAGGAGACAATTCGTCAGATTGGTCAGTGCAAGGAAAACAACACCAAGTGCGGCAAGACAAAAAGAATAAGCACAAAAATTCCTATGACTATAAGCACCGTTTGATACTTTGATTTGCTGGTCCCAAGCGGTGGAGATAACAACAACAAGACACAACCAGATGTCGTCACACAAGACTCATTATGATTTGGCAATAACGGGACAGATTGCACCAGATTCAATGGACACAGCAATACGAGAGCGACACCAGGAACACTAGCGGTTTGGTCTTGTTTCTCCCTTTTTTTTTGGTAGCAAACAATGGATCACACAGATAACCCAAACACAACACAATTGACTCCCCAAAATTCCAGAAATTGAAGACGACAACAGGATGGACCCAAACAATGACGGCCAGACTTGAAAACAAAGGAAGCTTGCGGACAGAAACTCACGGACAGAACGCGACGTGGAAAGAGTTTTTTTTTTTTAACTTAACGAGACGGACATGAATTAAAACACAGAAAGAGGGATAAACGATGTTACCAACAAGCTAGCTCTGATGCCAGCTGATACGAATCTCGTTGGAGAGAAGATTCGCGACCCAAGATCACTTGTTGGATTTGACTTCGAACGCAAGAACGGTAGCAGCGGAAATCCTACGACCCCTCTAATCCCCGTGACTACGAACTTGTTGATATTATCTCAACCCGTAACCAAACAAATTAGTGAACCTCAGGCAAGTGTAGAAGGCGCCACAATTCAAGTGCGATTCTTGAATTGATAAGCCGAACAAGAACACTAGAGTATAACTCTAAGTTGTTCAAGGTTTGCTCGAAAGCTATGGAGAAAACTCTCTCAATATTTTTATCATAAAAGTGTCTACCTTAAATTATCAAAGCTTGGCTATTTATAGCCTTACAAAGAAGCAAACCTAATCTAAGTTGGAAACAAGGCAAGTTTCCTTATTCGATTTGAGAACTAAACTAATGACTCACTAATCATAGCTAGGGCTAACTAATGGACAGCTTATAATCGACCCAATGAAAGCTTTAAGCTGGCCCAACATAACCCAATAAAAGCTAATTAACCAACTTAAGTAATAGTGAGCCTAGACTCTATAAATCGGATCCAACTCAACATGAGGTCTTGGACCGAACTTATTCCTACCAAATAAAATAGAAATCTGAAAAATAAACTACTAAACTATTACTAAAAGATTCATTCTCTTGCAGCCCGAAACATGGCCCATAAGCGGCCCATATTTCGTACCACCTGACCAAGTCCTTACTGGCTCGAGTCCATTGACTTCCAATGAGGTAGAGCTCAGAGTGAACAGTAAAGGTCCAGAGTTACAGTAAAGGTTGGTATCCAAGCGACACCAAATCAAGTACAGTCAAGAGTATTCAAGTGATATAATAAACAGTCAAGTAAGCCTAATATAATAACCAGCCAAGGAGGCTAGAGAGTACGAGAGTGGTAAAGTACACCCTCGCCTCACCTAACTCAAACAATCATCACAACTAGTCCAAATCACAGAATTCAAGTACAAGAAAGCCACGGAATAACAAACATGTGAGTAGTACACTCACCAAGTCAAACAAAGTAATTTCACAAGTTTTCGCCCGACGTGAGCCTCGGATCACCGGCACGCCCTATAATAATCAAGAAAGTATAATTAAGACTCAAACACGAGTCGAAAACCTTTTTCTAGGAACTATTAAGGCAAGAACCAAATATAGCTTGGAAATAAGAAATACATAACATTTAGGGTTAAGAGTAGAAACAACCCCTAAAACCATTCATTTCTATCCAATCTCAACCCAACTCACAAGAACCCAATACCCTAGATACTTGGACAGCATTTCCCCTAAAATTTCAGCTTTCCAACCTACAAGACAATCATTAAAAGCCATCCAACGCAACCACAGGCACCCAAACAATTCATAAGCCATTCAATATACTTCATTAGGGTCACAATACCCCTCAATTATAGCCAATTAGAAGCTCAACAATCATCCATAGAAAACCCCCAATTTGAAACCCTAAATCTGAAATTTTCCGCACAAGCGGAAATTTTCCACAAATAACCACAATTAACGTACAAGAGAGCTATTTAACACCATTTAGAACCATCAATTCAAGCCCAAACATATCCATCTTAGGAAAACATAAATATTCCCACAAAAATCAGAAAATTAGCTAGCTTCACTCCAATCCACCAAATCTTCCGTAAAACCACGTATATAGCTACTATAAGGCACCAATTGGCCAAAATTAGAAACAAAAGATGAGTTCCAAGCAAGATACCTTAGTTCTTCAAGAAAGGTTGTAGCTTAGGAGGTTTTCTTCCAAAACAACACCACCAAGTTCTTCAAACACCCTTAGCAAGATGATTTTATGGACTAATTCAAGAAATAATCGGTTAGTTTTCAAAATTTGAGCAAGGATTTGAAGATGAAAGGTTGAAGGTTTCTTTCCTTTGCTTCCAAGGGAGTTTCGGCCAAGAGAGATGAAGGAATGAAGATGATTTGGTCAAATTTGGACTTTTGGTAAAGTTTAAAGAAAGTTAGGCAAAGTTAGGCAAGTTTAATCCAACAACAATTGGACACTTGGCACTTTATTTTTTGCTTAGAGTTATCCTCTTATCCCTCCATAGTTAATCCATCTAGGTAACCTCTAATCAACTCCTAACACCTAGTAATTAAATCCCTTTACGCAAAATTTAAGCTAATTGGCCGAATTTCTCTCACTTAATGCACTAGCGGGTCCCACGTCCAAAATACGTTCCTAATTTCTCACGATCTAACTTATACTAGAAAAATGATTTAAAAACTATATTTACTGATAAAATGTGGATAAAAGTAATATAATAAAGAAAATAAAAGAAAATGGGTGCACAGGAATAAAATAATACCTAAATAATAATTTAATTAATTTTAATTTTTTTTTCTTGGGTTCTCACAGATCTAGTAAATTTCTTGAAGTTATACCACTAGTTATGCTAGTGGTTAAAATACTAGCATAGCTCTTAAATTGTTGGTTGGATTCACTTGGAAATTGTCCATTGATAACCAAGGGCTAATGATTGATGAATCCCTTAGGGATTTGAGTGAGTTTTTGTTGGCTAAATGGTTGTTTTGTTGGCGAAATTCTTGAGAAATTTTTGGATGAGCTAGCCAAATGAAGAGGGTTAATTTTCAACCTTCATTTTCATCATGTTTGTATTCTTTTTTACTAAATTTCACTCAAGTGATTCGGTATTAGGTTAAACTATGATTATATGTTGAATTGGAGTTGAAAGTTAGAAATTTTAATGGTTAAAAGTCATTTTTATTTCACTATTTTTGGGCTAAAAACTATCCGGGCAGCAATGGTGAACTCGAGACTATTTTACCTTTGATTTTGTGTTTTCACACGTCGAATTTTGGGTAAAATTATTCTACATACATATTATTCTCATAACTCGAGCCAACGTGTCTAGTTCAAGTGAATTGGGTTTAGTTTCACAAATTGTTGGGGCGAAACTTATTGCCTGTTTTTACGTGTTTATAGGAGTGATTGAAGACTGTGATACCGAACCTAATTTGGGTTCTGAGTTTTGATATATTGGTGAGTTTTCGTGCATGTTACCTATCTTGAATTTGCAAATGTGACATAGATGTGAACTTGATGCTATGACAGAAATGAATAGTGTTTTGAATTGTTGTGATGTAGCCTGGGTTGTTATACCATCGACGATAAGTGATTGAGTGTGCATGATAATTCTTGAGAATTCCTGAGTTCTGTAGGTAAGTCTGTCGATTCGTGCTAGTCATAGAACTTGGTCGAGGAGATTTGATGAGTCATAGGAGAGTGTTTTATATTCACTGGACTTGGCATTTAGACTTGTCGCTTATGAAGTGAAAATTATGGTATGCTCGAGCAATACCCATTTTAAGTGTTTTTGGATTTCGGGCCTGGTAGAGGGAGTCGTGGGAAGGAGAATGAAGTAAGTGGATGAAAATTGGGCTCCTGAGAGCCACTCGTACCCTACCCCTTGATATTGTTAATTGTTTTATTTACTTGCTTTGAATGGTGAACTTGATGTGTAATTTGAACTGCTCTATGTGACTGTATGCCTTTTTTGGAACTCACTAGGCATTAGCTCATTCTTTCAAATTTGTTTTCCTTAATAGGAATTGAGAGCCCGAGTGAAGCTGCTATCCGTTAAGGTGTGACCCTATTTCTTTTGTATCTTGTTTTGAGTTGTTAAACATTGAATTCGATATTTTGGAATCTTGTAAGACGAACTCTGATTTTATCTTAAGTACGTTGGACCGTATTTTGTTAGTTGGGTTGTAAGTTGAATTTAGTTATGTTATAAGCTGTGGAATTGTTATTTTAAATACTTTGAAAGTATTTTATTCGATTGTATGGGTGAGTCCTGATGCTAGTTGGGCAGGTAGCCCGCTGAACCCTTTCGTTCACCCTAGGGGAAGGTGGGACTATCACAGGTGGTATCAGAGCCTAGGTTGAAGGGTCTAGGTAGAGTTAGTGTTATTAAGATATTTGTGAGTTTTATTAGGATAGAATGAAGAGTTAGGCAAGAAGGACTAGGTGTGTTTGATCTTTAGAATGTTTAGGTATCTAATCCAGTTTATTCTTGTGGGTTATGGATCGACAAGGTGATGGTGAGCATCCTATGATTCGTCGTCCACTGATCAGCTACCGCACGAGACCAAGGGGTCCTCGTGTGGCCTATCAGCCCATGACTCGAGTTAGGCGCCAGTGTGAGTGTTGGAGAACTCATGCCTATCCTGACTATGTGGTCTTATCACTCTACCATGAGAGAAGACGTCTGACTAGGATCAATAGGGAGTTACGAGAGGAGGTTGATAGACGTTTGGCTGTGGAGGAGGCCCAGACAACTAGGATTTGTGAGCTCAAGGCTAAAGTTTACGCGACCGCTGAGCGATTGACTAGAATGGTAAGAGTTACTTGCAATCGAGCTGGTGGCATCGTAGCTAAGTACGAGGAGTTGATTGGAGAAGTACTCGAAGCTAGTCCAGTAGAGGTGGACCCTGCGGTTGAACCTTCTAGTGATGACGATATGGGAGGAGATCCTATGATCGAGTCTCCTGGGGCTGCAGCTATGGCTAAGGCGGATCTACCCCAGGATTGTGAGGCCCCAGTCCGATCGTAAGTCGATATTAGGGTTAGTTGATAGTCGGTATGGAAAAAATAGGGTTTTATGGCTAGGAAGGAAACCCTAATTCGGTTAAGTTTGGAAATCCTAGTTTACGTATTATTATTATAAGGTTCAAGCTATAATTTATATTCGGTATTCTAGTGTGTGCCTTGACGTAAGTAAATATAGGATTTGTTTTAATTACAAAGGTTTAGTAAGTTTGAATGATTAGCAAACCTCTAGTGTTACAATATTAGAAAGTTTAAGTGGAGTTATTTATCGCCCGCCTTTTTCCGCATTTTCTTTATTAGAAAAATCTTCAGGATAATTTTCATGAGTAAATATGGGTTATAGATGATTTTTCAAGTATCGGTTAGCTTTTGAGAAAATAAGAACGTATATTGGACGTGGGACCCACTAGTGCGAAAAGTTCGGAAAAATTCGGCCAATTAGGTTAAATTCCGGATACTGTGTAAAATTTATCGGGTGTTAAGAGATAAGTAGAGTGTGTGAAATGATTGATGTGAGAGAGAAAAGAAAGGATTGAATTGCATTTAATGAGATGCCAAGTGTCACAAGATCATTGGGTGGACTTTATGATTTTTATTCTTTTGTTTTGACCTTTTGACCAAGTGGTTAAATATCTTAAAATTTACCACAAAATCACCATTTCTTTCTCTTCTTTGGCCGACCAACCTTAAGGAAGAAAGGAAGAGAGCTCTTCACCATTTTAGCTTCCAACAAGCTCAAATCATCCAACTCAAGTGCTTAAGCTAGTTTCTACTCCATCAAATTCCTCCATTTGGTGCTAGTGAGTGTTTTAGTGAAGTTTTTTGGAAGAGCTAAGGTGTCCAACATCTTCCCCCCCCTCTTGTTTACTTGGTAAGTAAAGCTTAAACTTCCACCTACACCTATTGATGCTTAAGATATGATTAGTAGTGATTAAAGTGCTGAAATTTCTGGTTTTATCTTGGTTTGAAGTGATTTGGTGAAGTTTTGATTTTATTGATGATTTTTCTGGTTTAATTGGATTATGGTGTTGTGGTTGTTTATGATGATTGATAATGAGGGGTTATGCCTCTAGTGGATGGAAATGATTGATATTTGCAACCAATTTTGGATTTGGAATAAATTTTGGAAAGTTAGGGTTCATGAAGCTACATTCTGCCCGAATTTATTGCACCATCTTAGAGGCCGAATTGGCCTTGGCTTAAAACATAAAAGTTGTAGGTATTGATGATTTTGAAGTGCCTGCAAAATTTCAGGTCATTTGGATTTGTGTAGAGTGAGTTATGTCGTTTTTACTGTTGCTGTCCAGGGTTGCTCAGAATGTGAAAACTGCGCTTGTAATCGTTTGTTTTGACTGGAATTGGTTTGGATTTTGAAGTTGGTGTCTTCTGATGAAATGTAGCTGGATGTCTTAGCTATCTTATGCCTTTGGAATTTCGGCATTTGGACTTGTATAGACTGAGTTATACCGATTACAGTTTTGTGTGATTTGTAAACCTGTTTTGGTAATTCTGGGTTCGTATTTTGCATATTTGACCTAGTTGTGCTAGGATTTGGACTGAGTGACCTTCTACATTGTTGTAGCCCTGTTCCATAGCTTCGAAATGGTGGGTCTTACACCCCCATCCGATAACCGTAGTGAATTTGGTGCCATTACCGCATATTAAGGTCAAATACGGTTTGTGATCCTGTTTTGCAATTCTGGTATAGTGTCTTGCATTTTTGACCTTGTTACATTCAAAATTGGACAAAGTTTCCTTCTTCAACATTGTAGCCACTTAAGTCCTGGATATCCCTGTAAATTTTCAGGTTAAACGGATTAGTATATCCTGAGCTATAAATGAAATACTCAGACCTGTTTTGACCAGCAAATTCTGTTACGTTTTTGGAAAGTTTACGACTGGAACTTTGGCTTCACATTTGACTGGGTTACAAGCTGTTTGGGCTTGCGACCAAAACACCAAACTTATAGCCTTATATCAGAGCTTTCCAACGCCCTTGGAATTTCATGAATCGGATTTATATAACCTGAGATATAGCCGAGCAAATAAGGCCTGGCTGTGAAGATGACCATTTTCTGGTCAGATCTGTTTTGGTCCTGATGACCAATTTCCGTTCCGAATTTGGATTGCCGACCTTCATGAAAGTTGTTCCATTTGGAATGAACTATCTAACTGCTAATTTTCAGCTCTTTTGACCATGTGTAGCATAGAAAACAGTTCGCACTCAAAACTGACCATTTGTGCATTGGCCAGATTTCGTAAGTGATTGTGATTGGTTCATTTGGGACTGAAGCCTCCAGTTTCAGTTCTGGATGTCTTCATAACAGTTGTTGTTCATCCTTTAAGCTTCGATTTGGCATCTCATACGCCTTAATCCGATATTCGTAGCTCAACTTATGGGTAAACTAGAAATGAGTATCAAATCTGCCGTTTCCGTTTCCGTCCGTCATATTTACGTGCGCGCGTGTCGTTTTGCCGTTTTGCTTGTTTTGGGCATGTTAGTGGCCGTTTGTGATAAAATCTTCTATTTCAGACAGCGGTGAGCTAGGCGGAGCCGGTGGGGCCCATTACTAGCGAACGCGCGAAGCGATTTTGCTTTCGTACTACTTTCGGTATTTTGGGTAAGTATTCAGGCCAGTTTGGTGTGTTTTCTTTGCTATGTGTTTGAGATATGTGAAAGGGTACTTAGGCGAGGGTGTACTTTATCGCACTCGACCTAAACCCTAATTTAAATGTATAATTGTACTTGGCATATGTATATGAACCTTTTGGAACCAAAACCCTTGAGCTTGTGGCTCGGGGCGACTTTCAAGTAAAGTTTGTGAATTTTGTGAAGTTTGTGAGTTCGTGGGGCCGATCTAAGACCTGTTTGGACTATTCGAGCCGGTTAGGGCTTGGTCGAAGTCAGTCCAACTTAGTCTGAGGTCACCAAGTTTGTAGGTTCATGTTATGAACCAATTTTGTGAATCCGGTTCACCGAGAAGGTGACCAAGTTTGTGACCCGAGCTTGTGACTCAAGCTCAAGTTTGTGATTTCGTTCGCCCGGGCAAGTTTGTGAGGTGACTGGCCAGTGAGGGTGATAAGGTGTCGGTGGGTGTACAAGTGAAGTTCTACGGACTATTATTTGCGGTCGACGGAGTGTCGGCAGGAGATCATACATGGCACATGAATTGGCTTTGGAGCCACCCGTATCCTTATTATATGATGTTGTTCTTTTCTGCTTTTGCTTTACTCTTATTGTGTAATGGTTGCTACGTGAATTTATGCTTTCGCCCCTGCTTACTTACTAAGCTTTTAGCTTACCCCATTCATTTTGTTTTCCTTAGCAGGGGCCGACGCGGGGATTTTGGCACTTACACTAGTATAGTTAAGTTTGTTTGTAATAGTTGGACAGTTAGGATGTTTGTTTTTGTTTTGGTGGTTTGTATAAGGACCCTTCTTAGGGTCTATCTTCTGCTGGTTGTGGTTGTAGTATATTAAAGTGGTTTGACTCGAGACTTTTGAAGATGTAAATATAACTTTTGGGATTGTATATATTGTATATAGTGCTCTTTCAATCTATCTCGTTTGATTGCTTTAAGTTTTGAGTCCTGGCGCGAGCTAGGCAGGCGGCCCGCCGATACCCTTGGGTTCGCCCTTGGGAGAAGTGGGGTCGTCACAGTTGGTATCAGAGCTTAGGCTTCAGATCTCTGTAGTGTATCTTAGGCTTGAAGTTTAGGATGCCGGACTGTGGGATACTTGGCTATTAAGGTAAATATTGAATGCTAAGATTTTGATATTGACTTTTGTAATTTTTCCATAAGGCAAAGTGGGGATTGAGTTGATTGCACTTGGAGATGGCCAGTCCCAGTGTGAATCGATTTGGTTCTTACTTAATATTGAAGTTAGCTACTTGGACCTATTCTTTAGGTTTGTACCCTAGGCCCGCCGGGGCGGTGCTAGTGGATTAGGTAGGTTCCGTAGGGGAGGCGCGTAGGGCCGTTGATGGGATTTCCTTTTGACTATCTGATATGTTTATTTTGTTATATCTGCCATGTTTATTTTGTTATAACCAGTATGCCTGGTTTCTTTTGTTACCCGGTGATTGACTACATTTTGGAGCCGGAGTGCTCGTGTATATTGGGTTTTGTACCGACTGGAGGTCGGGTAATGTGTAAATCTTTTGGTGTGACTTTGTAAATAAATGTATATATTCGAGTATTATCTTTTGCACCTATCCTTTGCGTACCTTTCGTGTATCTATTTTGTGTTTTTGTTTTGTTTCTAGTTTGAATACTAAATACACGCTATGCTTGGGTCCATAGACTTTTGACATTTAGATGGCCTCCGGTACTCGAGGTAGAGGTAGAGGGCGAGGACGAAGCCCTGAAATGGAACATGAACAAGAACCAGACCAAGTAGCTACAGCCATCCAGCGAATGGCTGACTTGATGGAACGTATGATTGACCAACAGGGTCAGGGCCATGGGAATGCTGTTGGAAACCCTGGACATAATCCGGGACATAATCATGAGGGCGAGGACCGTGCCCTAGAACGGTTCCAAAAGTTTGCACCTCCTAAGTTCATAGGAGGACCTAATCCTGATTTAGCAGAAACCTGGATGGACCGTATGCTAGATATATTTGCCGCACTTAGGTATTCGGAGGAGCGGCAGATTTCTTTTGCTGTTTTCCAGTTTGAGGGGGCCGCTCGAGCCTGGTGGAATGTGATCAGAGCCAAGTGGGAGCGGGAACAGACCCCCTGGATCTGGATTAACTTTACGCGAGAGTTTAATGAAAAATATTTACCACCCATCGTACAAGAGAAACGGGAAGATGATTTTATCCGTTTGCGTCAAGGGACACTGAGTGTAGCGGAGTACGAGACCCAGTTCACAAAGCTCTCCCGTTTTGCCCCGGAATTGGTGCTAACGGAGCGAAAACGAATCCGCCGCTTCGTTCAAGGTTTAAATGTGGAGATCCAGGAGGCACTGGCAGCTGCTCAGTTGGACACGTTTGGCCAGGCACTGGAAAAGGCACAGCGGATTGAGACAGCTAGGGGACAGGTAAAATCCTTTAATGAGAGGAAACGAAGACAACCCGATTCGAGCCATTTTGTGACTGGACAGAGCTCGCAAAGTGAGTTACCTTCTAAGAAGAGTCATGGAACATATGGTCCCCGACCCGCAGGAACTCTAAACTAGGGTAATTATGGAAGAGGTCGAGTAGGGCAAGAGCCCCAGAGGAGTGCCCAGCGTGGAGGGCCAAGTGCAGGCGTTAAGCCAATCTGTGGTTTCTGTGGGGCCAATCACACTGACGAAAACTGTTGGAAGAACAGTTCGATCCGAAGATGCTATAAGTGTGGTAGTGCAGAACATCTGATCGCCCAGTGCCCTAAGTCACAAAAGGAGAAACCTAAGCCACCGACTGAAGGGACTACAGCTAAGCCGTCAAATGCAGGGGAAAATCGATCCAAAGGGCCAGCCAGAGTCTATGCAATGGGTCAACAGGAGGCGATTGACCCTTCGGCAGGTTTTGAAGGTACGCTTTGATCAACGAATTAATTTCGAGGACGAAATTGTCCTAAGTGGGGGAGATTGTGAGGCCCCAGTCCGATCGTAAGTCGATATTAGGGTTAGTTGATAGTCGGTATGGAAAAAATAGGGTTTTATGGCTAGGAAGGAAACCCTAATTCGGTTAAGTTTGGAAATCCTAGTTTACGTATTATTATTATAAGGTTCAAGCTATAATTTATATTCGGTATTCTAGTGTGTGCCTTGACGTAAGTAAATATAGGATTTGTTTTAATTACAAAGGTTTAGTAAGTTTGAATGATTAGCAAACCTCTAGTGTTACAATATTAGAAAGTTTAAGTGGAGTTATTTATCGCCCGCCTTTTTCCGCATTTTCTTTATTAGAAAAATCTTCAGGATAATTTTCATGAGTAAATATGGGTTATAGATGATTTTTCAAGTATCGGTTAGCTTTTGAGAAAATAAGAACGTATATTGGACGTGGGACCCACTAGTGCGAAAAGTTCGGAAAAATTCGGCCAATTAGGTTAAATTCCGGATACTGTGTAAAATTTATCGGGTGTTAAGAGATAAGTAGAGTGTGTGAAATGATTGATGTGAGAGAGAAAAGAAAGGATTGAATTGCATTTAATGAGATGCCAAGTGTCACAAGATCATTGGGTGGACTTTATGATTTTTATTCTTTTGTTTTGACCTTTTGACCAAGTGGTTAAATATCTTAAAATTTACCACAAAATCACCATTTCTTTCTCTTCTTTGGCCGACCAACCTTAAGGAAGAAAGGAAGAGAGCTCTTCACCATTTTAGCTTCCAACAAGCTCAAATCATCCAACTCAAGTGCTTAAGCTAGTTTCTACTCCATCAAATTCCTCCATTTGGTGCTAGTGAGTGTTTTAGTGAAGTTTTTTGGAAGAGCTAAGGTGTCCAACATCTTCCCCCCCCTCTTGTTTACTTGGTAAGTAAAGCTTAAACTTCCACCTACACCTATTGATGCTTAAGATATGATTAGTAGTGATTAAAGTGCTGAAATTTCTGGTTTTATCTTGGTTTGAAGTGATTTGGTGAAGTTTTGATTTTATTGATGATTTTTCTGGTTTAATTGGATTATGGTGTTGTGGTTGTTTATGATGATTGATAATGAGGGGTTATGCCTCTAGTGGATGGAAATGATTGATATTTGCAACCAATTTTGGATTTGGAATAAATTTTGGAAAGTTAGGGTTCATGAAGCTACATTCTGCCCGAATTTATTGCACCATGTTAGAGGCCGAATTGGCCTTGGCTTAAAACATGAAAGTTGTAGGTATTGATGATTTTGAAGTGCCTGCAAAATTTCAGGTCATTTGGATTTGTGTAGAGTGAGTTATGTCGTTTTTACTGTTGCTGTCCAGGGTTGCTCAGAATGTGAAAACTGCGCTTGTAATCGTTTGTTTTGACTGGAATTGGTTTGGATTTTGAAGTTGGTGTCTTCTGATGAAATGTAGCTGGATGTCTTAGCTATCTTATGCCTTTGGAATTTCGGCATTTGGACTTGTATAGACTGAGTTATACCGATTACAGTTTTGTGTGATTTGTAAACCTGTTTTGGTAATTCTGGGTTCGTATTTTGCATATTTGACCTAGTTGTGCTAGGATTTGGACTGAGTGACCTTCTACATTGTTGTAGCCCTGTTCCATAGCTTCGAAATGGTGGGTCTTACACCCCCATCCGATAACCGTAGTGAATTTGGTGCCATTACCGCATATTAAGGTCAAATACGGTTTGTGATCCTGTTTTGCAATTCTGGTATAGTGTCTTGCATTTTTGACCTTGTTACATTCAAAATTGGACAAAGTTTCCTTCTTCAACATTGTAGCCCCTTAAGTCCTGGATATCCCTGTAAATTTTCAGGTTAAACGGATTAGTATATCCTGAGCTATAAATGAAATACTCAGACCTGTTTTGACCAGCAAATTCTGTTACGTTTTTGGAAAGTTTACGACTGGAACTTTGGCTTCACATTTGACTGGGTTACAAGCTGTTTGGGCTTGCGACCAAAACACCAAACTTATAGCCTTATATCAGAGCTTTCCAACGCCCTTGGAATTTCATGAATCGGATTTATATAACCTGAGATATAGCCGAGCAAATAAGGCCTGGCTGTGAAGATGACCATTTTCTGGTCAGATCTGTTTTGGTCCTGATGACCAATTTCCGTTCCGAATTTGGATTGCCGACCTTCATGAAAGTTGTTCCATTTGGAATGAACTATCTAACTGCTAATTTTCAGCTCTTTTGACCATGTGTAGCATAGAAAACAGTTCGCACTCAAAACTGACCATTTGTGCATTGGCCAGATTTCGTAAGTGATTGTGATTGGTTCATTTGGGACTGAAGCCTCCAGTTTCAGTTCTGGATGTCTTCATAACAGTTGTTGTTCATCCTTTAAGCTTCGATTTGGCATCTCATACGCCTTAATCCGATATTCGTAGCTCAACTTATGGGTAAACTAGAAATGAGTATCAAATCTGCCGTTTCCGTTTCCGTCCGTCATATTTACGTGCGCGCGTGTCGTTTTGCCGTTTTGCTTGTTTTGGGCATGTTAGTGGCCGTTTGTGATAAAATCTTCTATTTCAGACAGCGGTGAGCTAGGTGGAGCCGGTGGGGCCCATTACTAGCGAACGCGCGAAGCGATTTTGCTTTCGTACTACTTTCGGTATTTTGGGTAAGTATTCAGGCCAGTTTGGTGTGTTTTCTTTGCTATGTGTTTGAGATATGTGAAAGGGTACTTAGGCGAGGGTGTACTTTATCGCACTCGACCTAAACCCTAATTTAAATGTATAATTGTACTTGGCATATGTATATGAACCTTTTGGAACCAAAACCCTTGAGCTTGTGGCTCGGGGCGACTTTCAACTAAAGTTTGTGAATTTTGTGAAGTTTGTGAGTTCGTGGGGCCGATCTAAGACCTGTTTGGACTATTCGAGCCGGTTAGGGCTTGGTCGAAGTCAGTCCAACTTAGTCTGAGGTCACCAAGTTTGTAGGTTCATGTTATGAACCAATTTTGTGAATCCGGTTCACCGAGAAGGTGACCAAGTTTGTGACCCGAGCTTGTGACTCAAGCTCAAGTTTGTGATTTCGTTCGCCCGGGCAAGTTTGTGAGGTGACTGGCCAGTGAGGGTGATAAGGTGTCGGTGGGTGTACAAGTGAAGTTCTACGGACTATTATTTGCGGTCGACGGAGTGTCGGCAGGAGATCATACATGGCACATGAATTGGCTTTGGAGCCACCCGTATCCTTATTATATGATGTTGTTCTTTTCTGCTTTTGCTTTACTCTTATTGTGTAATGGTTGCTACGTGAATTTATGCTTTCGCCCCTGCTTACTTACTAAGCTTTTAGCTTACCCCATTCATTTTGTTTTCCTTAGCAGGGGCCGACGCGGGGATTTTGGCACTTACACTAGTATAGTTAAGTTTGTTTGTAATAGTTGGACAGTTAGGATGTTTGTTTTTGTTTTGGTGGTTTGTATAAGGACCCTTCTTAGGGTCTATCTTCTGCTGGTTGTGGTTGTAGTATATTAAAGTGGTTTGACTCGAGACTTTTGAAGATGTAAATATAACTTTTGGGATTGTATATATTGTATATAGTGCTCTTTCAATCTATCTCGTTTGATTGCTTTAAGTTTTGAGTCCTGGCGCGAGCAAGGCAGGCGGCCCGCCGATACCCTTGGGTTCGCCCTTGGGAGAAGTGGGGTCGTCACAGTTGGTATCAGAGCTTAGGCTTCAGATCTCTGTAGTGTATCTTAGGCTTGAAGTTTAGGATGCCGGACTGTGGGATACTTGGCTATTAAGGTAAATATTGAATGCTAAGATTTTGATATTGACTTTTGTAATTTTTCCATAAGGCAAAGTGGGGATTGAGTTGATTGCACTTGGAGATGGCCAGTCCCAGTGTGAATCGATTTGGTTCTTACTTAATATTGAAGTTAGCTACTTGGACCTATTCTTTAGGTTTGTACCCTAGGCCCGCCGGGGCGGTGCTAGTGGATTAGGTAGGTTCCGTAGGGGAGGCGCGTAGGGCCGTTGATGGGATTTCCTTTTGACTATCTGATATGTTTATTTTGTTATATCTGCCATGTTTATTTTGTTATAACCAGTATGCCTGGTTTCTTTTGTTACCCGGTGATTGACTACATTTTGGAGCCGGAGTGCTCGTGTATATTGGGTTTTGTACCGACTGGAGGTCGGGTAATGTGTAAATCTTTTGGTGTGACTTTGTAAATAAATGTATATATTCGAGTATTATCTTTTGCACCTATCCTTTGCGTACCTTTCGTGTATCTATTTTGTGTTTTTGTTTTGTTTCTAGTTTGAATACTAAATACACGCTATGCTTGGGTCCATAGACTTTTGACATTTAAATGGCCTCCGGTACTCGAGGTAGAGGTAGAGGGCGAGGACGAAGCCTTGAAATGGAACATGAACAAGAACCAGACCAAGTAGCTACAGCCATCCAGCGAATGGCTGACTTGATGGAACGTATGATTGACCAACAGGGTCAGGGCCATGGGAATGCTGTTGGAAACCCTGGACATAATCCGGGACATAATCATGAGGGCGAGGACCGTGCCCTAGAACGGTTCCAAAAGTTTGCACCTCCTAAGTTCATAGGAGGACCTAATCCTGATTTAGCAGAAACCTGGATGGACCGTATGCTAGATATATTTGCCGCACTTAGGTATTCGGAGGAGCGGCAGATTTCTTTTGCTGTTTTCCAGTTTGAGGGGGCCGCTCGAGCCTGGTGGAATGTGATCAGAGCCAAGTGGGAGCGGGAACAGACCCCCTGGATCTGGATTAACTTTACGCGAGAGTTTAATGAAAAATATTTACCACCCATCGTACAAGAGAAACGGGAAGATGATTTTATCCGTTTGCGTCAAGGGACACTGAGTGTAGCGGAGTACGAGACCCAGTTCACAAAGCTCTCCCGTTTTGCCCCGGAATTGGTGCTAACGGAGCGAAAACGAATCCGCCGCTTCGTTCAAGGTTTAAATGTGGAGATCCAGGAGGCACTGGCAGCTGCTCAGTTGGACACGTTTGGCCAGGCACTGGAAAAGGCACAGCGGATTGAGACAGCTAGGGGACAGGTAAAATCCTTTAATGAGAGGAAACGAAGACAACCCGATTCGAGCCATTTTGTGACTGGACAGAGCTCGCAAAGTGAGTTACCTTCTAAGAAGAGTCATGGAACATATGGTCCCCGACCCGCAGGAACTCTAAACTAGGGTAATTATGGAAGAGGTCGAGTAGGGCAAGAGCCCCAGAGGAGTGCCCAGCGTGGAGGGCCAAGTGCAGGCGTTAAGCCAATCTGTGGCTTCTGTGGGGCCAATCACACTGACGAAAACTGTTGGAAGAACAGTTCGATCCGAAGATGCTATAAGTGTGGTAGTGCAGAACATCTGATCGCCCAGTGCCCTAAGTCACAAAAGGAGAAACCTAAGCCACCGACTGAAGGGACTACAGCTAAGCCGTCAAATGCAGGGGAAAATCGATCCAAAGGGCCAGCCAGAGTCTATGCAATGGGTCAACAGGAGGCGATTGACCCTTCGGCAGGTTTTGAAGGTACGCTTTGATCAACGAATTAATTTCGAGGACGAAATTGTCCTAAGTGGGGGAGATTGTGAGGCCCCAGTCCGATCGTAAGTCGATATTAGGGTTAGTTGATAGTCGGTATGGAAAAAATAGGGTTTTATGGCTAGGAAGGAAACCCTAATTCGGTTAAGTTTGGAAATCCTAGTTTACGTATTATTATTATAAGGTTCAAGCTATAATTTATATTCGGTATTCTAGTGTGTGCCTTGACGTAAGTAAATATAGGATTTGTTTTAATTACAAAGGTTTAGTAAGTTTGAATGATTAGCAAACCTCTAGTGTTACAATATTAGAAAGTTTAAGTGGAGTTATTTATCGCCCGCCTTTTTCCGCATTTTCTTTATTAGAAAAATCTTCAGGATAATTTTCATGAGTAAATATGGGTTATAGATGATTTTTCAAGTATCGGTTAGCTTTTGAGAAAATAAGAACGTATATTGGACGTGGGACCCACTAGTGCGAAAAGTTCGGAAAAATTCGGCCAATTAGGTTAAATTCCGGATACTGTGTAAAATTTATCGGGTGTTAAGAGATAAGTAGAGTGTGTGAAATGATTGATGTGAGAGAGAAAAGAAAGGATTGAATTGCATTTAATGAGATGCCAAGTGTCACAAGATCATTGGGTGGACTTTATGATTTTTATTCTTTTGTTTTGACCTTTTGACCAAGTGGTTAAATATCTTAAAATTTACCACAAAATCACCATTTCTTTCTCTTCTTTGGCCGACCAACCTTAAGGAAGAAAGGAAGAGAGCTCTTCACCATTTTAGCTTCCAACAAGCTCAAATCATCCAACTCAAGTGCTTAAGCTAGTTTCTACTCCATCAAATTCCTCCATTTGGTGCTAGTGAGTGTTTTAGTGAAGTTTTTTGGAAGAGCTAAGGTGTCCAACATCTTCCCCCCCCTCTTGTTTACTTGGTAAGTAAAGCTTAAACTTCCACCTACACCTATTGATGCTTAAGATATGATTAGTAGTGATTAAAGTGCTGAAATTTCTGGTTTTATCTTGGTTTGAAGTGATTTGGTGAAGTTTTGATTTTATTGATGATTTTTCTGGTTTAATTGGATTATGGTGTTGTGGTTGTTTATGATGATTGATAATGAGGGGTTATGCCTCTAGTGGATGGAAATGATTGATATTTGCAACCAATTTTGGATTTGGAATAAATTTTGGAAAGTTAGGGTTCATGAAGCTACATTCTGCCCGAATTTATTGCACCATGTTAGAGGCCGAATTGGCCTTGGCTTAAAACATGAAAGTTATAGGTATTGATGATTTTGAAGTGCCTGCAAAATTTCAGGTCATTTGGATTTGTGTAGAGTGAGTTATGTCGTTTTTACTGTTGCTGTCCAGGGTTGCTCAGAATGTGAAAACTGCGCTTGTAATCGTTTGTTTTGACTGGAATTGGTTTGGATTTTGAAGTTGGTGTCTTCTGATGAAATGTAGCTGGATGTCTTAGCTATCTTATGCCTTTGGAATTTCGGCATTTGGACTTGTATAGACTGAGTTATACCGATTACAGTTTTGTGTGATTTGTAAACCTGTTTTGGTAATTCTGGGTTCGTATTTTGCATATTTGACCTAGTTGTGCTAGGATTTGGACTGAGTGACCTTCTACATTGTTGTAGCCCTGTTCCATAGCTTCGAAATGGTGGGTCTTACACCCCCATCCGATAACCGTAGTGAATTTGGTGCCATTACCGCATATTAAGGTCAAATACGGTTTGTGATCCTGTTTTGCAATTCTGGTATAGTGTCTTGCATTTTTGACCTTGTTACATTCAAAATTGGACAAAGTTTCCTTCTTCAACATTGTAGCCCCTTAAGTCCTGGATATCCCTGTAAATTTTCAGGTTAAACGGATTAGTATATCCTGAGCTATAAATGAAATACTCAGACCTGTTTTGACCAGCAAATTCTGTTACGTTTTTGGAAAGTTTACGACTGGAACTTTGGCTTCACATTTGACTGGGTTACAAGCTGTTTGGGCTTGCGACCAAAACACCAAACTTATAGCCTTATATCAGAGCTTTCCAACGCCCTTGGAATTTCATGAATCGGATTTATATAACCTGAGATATAGCCGAGCAAATAAGGCCTGGCTGTGAAGATGACCATTTTCTGGTCAGATCTGTTTTGGTCCTGATGACCAATTTCCGTTCCGAATTTGGATTGCCGACCTTCATGAAAGTTGTTCCATTTGGAATGAACTATCTAACTGCTAATTTTCAGCTCTTTTGACCATGTGTAGCATAGAAAACAGTTCGCACTCAAAACTGACCATTTGTGCATTGGCCAGATTTCGTAAGTGATTGTGATTGGTTCATTTGGGACTGAAGCCTCCAGTTTCAGTTCTGGATGTCTTCATAACAGTTGTTGTTCATCCTTTAAGCTTCGATTTGGCATCTCATACGCCTTAATCCGATATTCGTAGCTCAACTTATGGGTAAACTAGAAATGAGTATCAAATCTGCCGTTTCCGTTTCTGTCCGTCATATTTACGTGCGCGCGTGTCGTTTTGCCGTTTTGCTTGTTTTGGGCATGTTAGTGGCCGTTTGTGATAAAATCTTCTATTTCAGACAGCGGTTAGCTAGGCGGAGCCGGTGGGGCCCATTACTAGCGAACGCGCGAAGCGATTTTGCTTTCGTACTACTTTCGGTATTTTGGGTAAGTATTCAGGCCAGTTTGGTGTGTTTTCTTTGCTATGTGTTTGAGATATGTGAAAGGGTACTTAGGCGAGGGTGTACTTTATCGCACTCGACCTAAACCCTAATTTAAATGTATAATTGTACTTGGCATATGTATATGAACCTTTTGGAACCAAAACCCTTGAGCTTGTGGCTCGGGGCGACTTTCAAGTAAAGTTTGTGAATTTTGTGAAGTTTGTGAGTTCGTGGGGCCGATCTAAGACCTGTTTGGACTATTCGAGCCGGTTAGGGCTTGGTCGAAGTCAGTCCAACTTAGTCTGAGGTCACCAAGTTTGTAGGTTCATGTTATGAACCAATTTTGTGAATCCGGTTCACCGAGAAGGTGACCAAGTTTGTGACCCGAGCTTGTGACTCAAGCTCAAGTTTGTGATTTCGTTCGCCCGGGCAAGTTTGTGAGGTGACTGGCCAGTGAGGGTGATAAGGTGTCGGTGGGTGTACAAGTGAAGTTCTACGGACTATTATTTGCGGTCGACGGAGTGTCGGCAGGAGATCATACATGGCACATGAATTGGCTTTGGAGCCACCCGTATCCTTATTATATGATGTTGTTCTTTTCTGCTTTTGCTTTACTCTTATTGTGTAATGGTTGCTACGTGAATTTATGCTTTCGCCCCTGCTTACTTACTAAGCTTTTAGCTTACCCCATTCATTTTGTTTTCCTTAGCAGGGGCCGACGCGGGGATTTTGGCACTTACACTAGTATAGTTAAGTTTGTTTGTAATAGTTGGACAGTTAGGATGTTTGTTTTTGTTTTGGTGGTTTGTATAAGGACCCTTCTTAGGGTCTATCTTCTGCTGGTTGTGGTTGTAGTATATTAAAGTGGTTTGACTCGAGACTTTTGAAGATGTAAATATAACTTTTGGGATTGTATATATTGTATATAGTGCTCTTTCAATCTATCTCGTTTGATTGCTTTAAGTTTTGAGTCCTGGCGCGAGCTAGGCAGGCGGCCCGCCGATACCCTTGGGTTCGCCCTTGGGAGAAGTGGGGTCGTCACAGGTTGTGACTTTTGTATCTCTTGTGTATAAACATGCTCATCTAATGTACTCGTACACTTTTTTAATATGAATATAAAGTATTTTGATTATTTTGAGAATTTTACTTGCTAATACTTTATCTTTATATTTATTTTAAAATGTTCGCCCTCTATAAGACCGATGGAAGGTAGACGAGGTCGAGAGCGAGGAGTTAGACAATCTCATAATGTGGAAGACGACCAAGAGTCGGGCGCCAACCAAAATCCTGGGTCTAGAGACGAGGTTGGAGAACAAGTAGCTACTACCATTAACCGAATGACAGACATTGTGGAACGTTTGGCTAACAAACCAGTTCTGTAAACCAACCCATAAACCCTGAGGGTGGGAAGGATAGAGCTGTAGAGTGCTTCCAGAAGTTTTTCTCACCTAAGTTCTCTAGAGGGTCCAATCCTGAAGTGACTGAGGGATGGTTAGAAAGAATTGCTGATATTTTGCTGCTCTAAATTACACGGAGGAGAGGCAAGTGGAATTTGTCGTGTTTTAGTTCGGGGGAGCAGCCCGATCATGGTGGAACATGATAAGGGCCAAGTGGGATAGAGAACAGACTCCTAGGGCTTAGGTGAACTTTACCCAGGAGTTTAATGCTAAATTCCTCGCTCCGCTAATCCAAGAGAAAAAGAAGATGATTTCATCAAGTATAAACAAGGATTGCTAAGTGTCGTGTAGTACAAAACACTATTCACCGAGTTATCAAAGTTTGCCCTTGAGTTGGTGGCGACCGAGCAGAGGAGCGTAAGGAGGTTTATTCAAGGTTTAAATGTGGAAATACAAGAAGGTCTAGCAGCGGTCGAAATTACCAGTTTTAGTGATGCAATTGAAAGGGCTCGGAGAATTGAAAATGCAAAGGCTCAAGTGAGGGATGCAAGAAAAAAGAATGCTTCTAGTGGTAGGCGCGGTCCAGTGGATGTGATTGCTCCACCTCCCAAATTTGGGAAAAGAATGAGTGGAGGGAACACCTCAGGAGCACCAAGTGTGAGAGCCCGTAATTTTGTTTAAAGTACTAAGTTTTATTTTTCTTTTAATTGCACGTTTTTCCACATTTTATTGATTTGAAAAATTGTGAAAATAATTTTTCTGAGTAAATAGAGTTTTTAGATGATTTTTCTAGTATCGAATAGTTTTTGAGAAATTAAGAGCGTATACCGGACGTGGGACCCACTAGTGCGAAAAGTTCGGAAAAATTCGGCCAGTTCGGTTGAGTTTTGGATACTGGGTTTAATTTACCGGGTGTTATGAGATATTTAGAGGTTGCCAAGTGGATAGGTGTGAGAGAGACAAAAAGTTAGGTATACAATTAATGAAGGTGACATGTGTCACCATATGATTAAATCTTGTTTTGACTTACTATTCAACCTTTTACCAATTATTAAATAAAACCAAAAATTGACCAAATATCTTCCATTTCTTACAAGCTTGTGGCCGAACCTCTTGCTCAAGAGAAGAACAAAATCCTTCAACTTCCTACCTCATAATCTTGCTCCAATCTTCAAATTAAACCGATACAATTTCAAATCACTCCATAAAACCTCTCCACTTAGTGATTTTGAGGTGATTGGTGAAGTTATTTGGAAGGTTAAGGTGACCCATAGCTCTCTCTCTCTCTCTTGTTTTAAAGGTAAGTCACGAAGTACCACTCTCCTCCCTCTAATGATGCTTAATTGATGCTTAGTGGTGGTATAAGGTGCCACTTTATGGGTTATATTGTGATTTTTGGTTGAATTGATGAACTTTTGTAATTTTGGGGATTTTTTCTGTTTTAATATGAACATGATTGTGTGGCTATATATGATGATTGGAAATGGTATATAATGATTCTAGAAGGTGGAAAAAGTGGAAGATTGCAAGTAATTTCTGTTTTGGAAGAAATCTGGAAAATTAGGGTTCCTTGGTTCTTCATTCTGTCCGAAATTTTAGGTCACAGATAGAGGCCGAATTGGCCTTAGCTCAAAACATGAAAGTTGTAGGGAATGATATTTTATAGGTGCCTACAAAATTTTAGGTCAATCGGAATAGTGTAGAATGAGATAAGTCGAAATTACTATTGCTGTTCTGGTTTTACCCGAAATTGGGATTTGCTTCTGTAATTGGTTGTTTTGGTCTCGATTGCTTCCGAATAAGTTGTTGAGGCCTTCTGATGAAATTTATCCCTGTTTCTTAGCTTTCAACTGGTTTTGGAATTTCTGGATTTGGACTTGTAGAGCCTGAGTTATGATATTTCTGCTAGAATGCGTTTTGGTGAATCTGTTTTACGTTTTGATGTAGTATCTTGCATTTTTTGACCTGTTTACACTCAAAACTGGGTTGAGTGACCTTCTGTGATGTTGTAGCCCTGTCTTTTAGCTTCGAAATGGTGGGTCTTACACCTTCATCTGATAATCATAGGACATTTGGTGCCATTACCGCAAAAAGAAGTCAAAAACTGTTTTTTTAGGGCCAAAGCTAATTGCATTTCTGAATTTTCTGGTTTTCTCTAATAATTGTATATGCTTATGGAACCCTATTAGGGTCATATTTGGTATTGATTTATGATTAGTTATCGAGTCTCATTGTACTTGTTTGTATGTTTTAAGGCTTACTTTTATTCCGGTCATTTCCTAGTTAACTTTTACTTTGAGCCTAGTGAATGCCTTTTGGAAATGAGGTGAATTTTGTGTGAGATGTTGGGACTGATTCGAGGAAATAATGAGGCCTTAATGGCTGGAAAAGTAAGAAATTTAGGGGAAGTGCTGCCCGATTTTCTAGGCCGTTTGGTTCTTTTAAGTTGGATTTGCCTTTTGGTAGAAATAAAAAGGGCTTTTGGGTTGTTGAACCCAGGTCTTTATGCTATCTTTTGTTCCCAAAAATCATGTTTTGTACCCTTGCATTAGTGATTATTTGGCGAGGCATACGACTAGTAGTCGAGCCTCATGTGCATTTTGTTTACTCGATTATGGATGTGAAACCTTCAATTGGTTTATTTTGGTTATTTTAGGGTTTCTTGGCGATTAAGGCCAATCTGAAGTAAAAACTTTTGAAGTTGAGCCGGTGAGTGTACCACTCCCCTCCATTGTTGTTTAACTTGATTTTTGCTTTGCAATCTGTTTAATTTGTTTGAGACGAGAGTGTACTTTATCACACTCGTTCTCTTGTCTGTTCATATGCCAATTTTGGTGTCAATCTGAATCTGTATCTGTATCTGATATCTGTATTTGTATCTGTTCGGACGTCGTTTGGAAACTTGTAACCAACAACCTTTCTGTGACCTATGAGCTCAAATCCTGTGGCTAAGTTATTCGAGTCGGGCCGGCAAGGGCCTGGACGATTAGATAACGAACCACGGTAGTCTGTTTTGGGATCTCTGGGTATTGAGACCCTTGATTCCGGTATACTCGAGTATTACCATTTCTGTTCGGTTACGGTGAGCGGGCCCGGTAAAGGGGTGTTTGGTGGACGGAATTCGGTGTAAAGAGGGGTCTACGGACGCGTTGGTTCTATATACGTTGACGGAGAGTCAACCGGTTTGGATCAAGTACTGCGCTGGAAATTTGGCTCCTGAGAGCCACCCGTATCCTTCTGATTTGAATCATTGGTTCCTTTGCTTTACATCTGGCATGTGTACTTGAGTTGCTAAACGTGAAATGCCATGATTTTTTTGCTATCTGTTTGGTACCTCATTGACCGCAAGCTCACCCCTTTCTGTTCCTTTTGTTTTCCTTACAAGAAAATAAACACTTTTGGTCTGGATTTGACAAATGGCTGCCAAATTGAGCTAGTTGAACATATCTTTTGTATAGCTCATGTATTAAAATCCTAAATGTACTTTTGGGGACTGTTTCCTTTTGATTTGGCAAACTAGACATGTATCCACTTTTGGAATACTTTTGTATGCCACTTTGGCCTTGTAAATGCTAAGTTTCAAGATGTGAATGTTTGCTTGGTATTTGGTTGGGTTCTGACGGGTCGGTTACTATTCATGGCCGACTCCGGATTTCATTTTATTTTATTTTGGGTTATTTTATTATTTTGATTTGTTTACGCGTGTTTGTAAGTTCTGGAATGAAACAGATAGCTCTAATCTGTTCCGTTAGTCCTGGCGAGAGCTGGGCAGGCGGTCCGCCGAACCCTTTGGTTCGCCTTAGGGTAAGGCGGGGCTGTCACACCAAGAGGAACAATGATGAGAGCAGCTACATCGAGAGAGGCATTTTCTAGAGGGACATCAAGTGGGAAGGTGCAGTCAAGGAATGTCCCACAAGGAAGCCAAGCATCAACTCCTAGTAAATGCATTGTAACTATTATGGGAAGACTAATCATTCGAAGGATCGGTGTTGGAAAAAGGAAGGAAAATGCTTGAAGTGTGGAAGTAGTGACCATCAGTTGGCTACATGTCCTAAAGCTCAGGAGAGAAGTGGAGTTTGTCAGATGGACAAGCCAACCCCCAGTCAGGCTAGTGCAATAGGGAATCGATCGAGAGTTCTAGCTAGGGTTTATGCTCTGAATCATCAGCAAGTTCCCAATCCAACGGAGGTTGTCGAAGGTACTATCCCTATTTTTCATCGTTTAGCTAAAGTCGTAGTTGACCCTGGTGCTTTGCATTCATTTGTGAGTTCTGCTTTTATGTGTGGGGTGGATATAAAGTCGGCTAGATTACGTTATGACCTAGAGACTAGAACAACTATGGGAAACTAAAACCTGATTATGAATTTGGTGTAGGAACTGTGAAATCTGGGTTGGAGAAAGGAAGTTGTTGGTAGACCTAGTGAGTTTGGACATCAAAGAGTACGATGTTATTATAGGGATGGATTGTTTATGTGAGGACCCAAAAAATTTACTTATTTTAAACTCATATTATTGGCTTATTTAAATCATTAATTGCCCATTTTCTCCAAATAATTTATTTCAACCCTTTTGGAACCATTTACATGGAACTATGACTTGCATATATTTTAAAAATGTCCCATTAATAAATTTAATTTTTGGAAGCTCGTTTAGAGAGATTTAGTGAATACGCGTTTGGAGGCAACAGTCGATTTGAGAGTACAATGACCTTGGAAATTTGAGGACACAAGCATTAGTCTTAAAATAAATATTTGTATGATTAATTACCCTAGTATTAGTTAGTTATATCATCGTTACAAGAATTTCTCAGAAATTACACTTTATCGCGCATAAGTCGGAAGTTTGCATATTCGCGTGCATGACTAATTGAAGGACTTTAGAAAATTATTGTCAGACTACTAAGAGTGGATAATAATAGTGTTAAAAAAAGTGCATTAGAGGTTTAGTGCACAAGTGAAACAAACCCGAGAGGAAACGGGCAAGAAACGCGCGCGTACGCGCACTATTGAGAGTTGACTTTTGTGCCAAAATTTGAATTGCAACTACCAAGCTTCCAAGAGAAGCTTCACCTGTCGCGCCCCATTTTTTGAATAAATAAATAAAATAAATGGTTTTAAAAATGTATTCTTGATTTAATTTATGATTGAAAAATGAATTGCGATTTAAAAGAAAAATGGGTCTAAATGGGGGTTTGAAAATGCGACGATTTGACCCAAAATTATAGTTTAAAAAGGGTTTTTTGAAATAGAAAATTGGAGTCGCCACTTGGTAATGAGTTAAGGTGTACCAAGTCACCTAAAAATGAATTTTTTAGGAAAAAGTTGTAAGAAACCCCTTTTAAACGACTCCTAGTCCACGTAAACCAATGAAAAAGGTTCGGGAGTCACATTTGACGAAGGGGAAGGCAAGGATAAAAATCCAAGGCACCCCTCCGACCTAGCCAAGGCTAGTTGCGTGATTCAATCAAAGTTTTTCTTATTTTAACCAAAGAATTTATTACATTTGGATGCACTGCATGAATGCAAAAGAAAGAAAAAATGCCAACCTAAATTCTAAAATGTCTCTTGTAAGGTTTTTGGTCCCAACCACATGAATTGTGGCGGCCAATAAAGGAAAACCTTATAGAGGTCGATTAATGCAAATGATGACTAAAGTGCAAGTGTGCAAGTGTATAAAAAGGTGAACGTGTGAAATTGTATGAAAAATCCAAGTGTTTGTGTGCAAGTGTATGAAAAGGTGCATGTGTGAAATTGTATGAAAAATCCAAGTGTTTGTGTGCAAGTGTATGAAATATAGTGATAAGTGCATATAGGTGTAATTAAGTGCAATTTTGTGAAGTAGAAATCAAATTGAACACTAAGGAAAGGAAAAGTGATGAGGAAATGTGAATTGAAAAAGTAAGTAAGTGAAAAATTGAGAATGAATGAACCTAAAGGAATGCATCAGGTCGGGTATGGGAATGACTCCTAACTTTTTCGACTTGATTTTCCCTTTGATTAGAAGGCAAAACTAGCGTGCTAAGGCTATCGAGTAGCCACACTCGCTCGTTTCCCTTATCGGAAGGGGACACTCAAGCAAAATGAACCCTATAGCTAGTATGGGATGCAAAACCTAAAATGAGGGGAAAAGGGGTTCGAGGATCATGCCAAATGATAAAACTAAGGAAAATGCGTGATATGTGGTGAACAAGCAAACATGTACTAACGAGGGAAAATCCCTAAGGGTCTAGCGTTGGACTAGCCCATTCTATGAATTCCGGCTAGCGTTGGACTAGCGGCAACGCTAGCGGAAACACACGTTCATCCATCACATTCATTCATGGCTATGGAAAGCGAGTAGACATGCCAAACACTCATAAACACATAGCACATAACATTTAGCATGCTCGACTAGATGCAAGGCCCTAACAAAGCAAGTAACACGTAACACATAGACATGCAACCAAGCTAATGAATCTATTACATTCACTAACTAAAACAAAAGGGGAAGGGAAAAATGGACCAAATTGCTCGCCAAAGCCCTATCTATTACAAGCCAAGAGGTGTACACATACCCCATAAAGAATAACTTGAATAAAGCGAAAGTAAATGAAGTAAACGAAAGTAAATAAGGAGAGGCTAGGAAAGCAAATAGACATGCAAATTTCAATTAGCACATTAGTCCACATAGGAAAGAAACAAAAGGGGTAAAAGAGATTATACCTCCCCGTTGGTGCTACTAAGGAAGTAAACAAACTCAACTCGGCTAGAGTCACCCAAGAAAAGACTAACTTAGGCTAAAATCACCAAAAACAGAAGATTAATGCACCAATTTAGTGATAAGATATAAACTAAACAATTTGAATCCACCAAAACATCAAACTTTTCCTCAATTGTAACTCAATGAAGTCAAAACACTTAAAGACCAAGGCAAAAAGCATGATCATCCAATCCCCAAGCATAACATCTACTAAAGACCCAAAAGCAAGCACTACTCAATCATTTGAACCTAATAAATCGTTTAAGCACTTCAAAGATTCCAAAAATAAAGAAAGAGCCAAACAATGATTGAGGTTGCAATGATTTTAGGACTTAATTACAAGATACTAAAACATGCTTGGGCTTTTGTGGCACAAAGAAAAACTTAGAGGGATCAAATTGATTAAATGTTCCAATTGCTTGGGCCTTAGTAGAACAAAAAGGGACTTGGGGGGGCAAAATGCAATTTTTAGAAACATTTTCATGCATGCAAACAGACTTTTCGGCAAGCTGAAGCTACTTGCTTCCACCATTTCTGCTGCAACTTTGCAGCTCCTACTCATGCGAACTTCATACCAAAAAAAAATGCACCACACTCACGGGTTTATCAACCCAAAATCAATAAATGTCTCAAACTATTTAGTTAGCATAATCTGGACAGAGTTCTTGATTTTGCATGCAAGCTATGAATGTACAAATTTCTGCAATAACCAAGGAACAAATTTCTGCCACCAAAGAGAAACCTGTTGCAGAAGCATTTTTCAAGTGCAAATTTAAACCCAAAAACACAGCTTGGTTCAAAACAGAAGATGTTAACCAAAATCATAATGTGAAACTAAACCACAAGGCCTAAAACTTTTAACATCAAACAAGCAGTAAACATAACAGGAACTGATGCAATCTTCTTGGAAAGTTTCATACAAAAATGGTTCGGCTACCTATTTTCCAATCCCCTGCAATTTTCTTCTGCAATTTTCAGTTATAGCTAGTTACACTTGTGATGTTCATCAGATGCAAACTTTCATTCAAGCACGGACAGCTTCTCAGCCAAACAGCAAAAGCATGATATTGAGCAATCAATAATCACAGAAATTGAACATTCAAGCAAGCAATTCTTCTGTAAAAAAAAAATCTGCAACCTTCCTAGTTTCATTAGCATACGGATAAGTCAATGCCAATCAGTTTTCAAGCCAGCAAAATGCATAACTTAGCCTTTTATTGTTAAAAAACAAACATCAAAACTACACAAACGACAGCAAAAAGGAGGCGACTGTGACTTTCCAGATTCATTCAATACAACCCAACAAATTTCTGATTCTCTTCTGCAATTTTCCATTCATACGCTGAAATTTGTCCTATAACTTCACAACCATGGCATTCTGGGCATACATAGCTAATAAGATTCAACCAAAGCAACAATCTTTCGCACCAACACAACAATTTACCACTCCTAGCATCAAACTGATCACATACTTCATTCTAACGCAAGATGATAGCAGAAAAGTGGAACTAAACAGCGAAGGAAAAACTCAAAATGCAGAGAGCAAACGAATGAAAGAAGGTTCAGAGGTTACCTCTTGGTAAGATGAACAGATTCAAACCACTGGTAGAAAGCTGCAAACTTTTTCCTTGGGACTGACGGGCTGCAACTTGAAACTTCAATCGAGTTTCTCTTCCTCGTCTCGGTCTTCAAACTCTCCCCCGCTCTCAGTTCTCTGTCAGTTGCCTTTTCCCCGTTTCTTTTCCAGTGTTCAATCCATCCGCCGCCCCCCTTATTTTCCTTGCATTTTCCTCCTGCCAACGTTTCCAGCCGAAGCCTTTTGATCAGTCCAAACCCTCTTCGTCCACCACTCTCCTTTCCCTTGTTTCTTGCTCCCTTCACGATATCTCCCTCTCGCTCTCCTCAAAACCAGCCGTCATCTTCTGTTTTTCCTCCTTCTTGTTTCTTTCTCTCGCCGTTAACCTCTCGCTCCAAAACCCTCTCGTCGTTCCTCTCTCTTTCTACCCTTTCTTTTCCAGTTCCCCCAGATTTTTAACTCACCGATCCTTCCAACTTTCAGCAGTCAAAACCTCTAAAAAAACTCTCCCTGTTGCTGCTTCTCTTTTTCTCTTTTCTCAACCTCCCGACCTCAATTCTCTCTCTGGTTTTCTCCAACAAATCTAACCCAAAGCTTTCTTCTTTTCTATTTTTCCTCAGCCGTCGCCCTCTCTGTGGTCTCAGACTTCCGCCGCTTTTCTTTTCCTTTGCTCCCTGTCCTATCTTCCTCCTCTCCCGCTGTTTTCTATCTCTCCACTCCCTTAAGATTCAATCAGTTTTTTCGCCGTCCCTCCTCTCTAGCGGCTACTTCCTCCCTCTTCTATTTATATGGAACTTTCAAATCCCTAAAACCCTTGTCCTTTCTTTCATATTTGCTGCCAAGGGCTGCCCGAAGCCCCTTTCTGGCAAGCTGCAAAATATGCAGCTTGCATGCGCGACACACTCTTTTTTTTTTTTTTTTTTAAAATAAGACTAAAATGATAATAATAAAAATAAATAACAAAGAAAAATTAATTAATCATTGGATGAAGAGTAAATAAACTAGAAACAATAAAATGCAATTTTTTCATTTTCCATTTTCATCATTTTTTCCCTTTTTCTTTTTTAAATAATTTACCAAAAATGATAATAATTTGATTAACATCAGATAAAAATAAATAAATAAACTAGAAATAATAAACAGCAAAGTTGCAATTTTTCATTTTTCTCTTTTTTTTCCTTTTTTTTCCATTTTCAATTTTTTCATTTTTTCCAAGAAAACATTGAATTTAAATCAAAACAATTAAAACATATATATATTTTTGAATGCTTTTTCTTTTCTTTTCGAGAAATTCTATGCTAAAAACTTAAAAAACAATAACAACACAAAAAACCAAAAAACTAAAAACTAAAAAGTGAATAAAACAAGCACAAACTAAAAAAATAAATAGTAAATGAAATTACACCAAAATTTGGTGTCTACAGTTTGCCCCTCTTTGTCTGAGTTTTGGAAAAACTTGAGACAAAGAAGTAGACACCAAATACTTACCTGCTTTATTCGGTGGCAAACGTCACGAACGGTGGACGTTTTAGAAATAAGGACTGACCCCTTTTGGCAAAACTTTTAAAATGGAATTGACTTATACAGGAGATTTAAAGCGGGATTGACCCGAACGAAATTTAAAGACGGGATTGGCCCAAACAGGAACTTAAAGCGGGACTGACCCGAACATGGATTGAAAACGGGACTGACCCGGACAGGAATGTAAATGGGATAGACCCACGGAATAGACCTGAACAGAAATTTAAATGGGATAGACCCAGACAGAAATTTAAATGGGATAGACCCAGACAGAAATTTAAAACGGGACTGATCCGAACAGGAAAATTAAAATTGGGACTGACTAGAGAAGGAAATTCAAATCATGGGACTGGCCCGAACAAGCTTTAATCGCGGGACTGGCCCGAATAAGCTTTGAATCGCGGGACTGACCCGCATAAGCTTTGAATCGTGGGACTGACCCGAAAATGCTGATCGTGGGACTGACCCGAATAAGATTTTAATCACGGGACTGACCCGAAAATGCTTTTGATCATGGGACTGACCCGAAAATGCTTTTGATCGTGGGACTGACCCGAATAAGCTCTTGATCGTGGGACTGACCCGAAAATGCTTTTGATCGTGGGACTGACCCGGATAAGCTCTTGATCGTGGGACTGACCCGAAAATGCTTTCGATTGTGGGACTGACCCGAATAAACTCTTGATCACGGGACTGACCCGAAAATGCTTTCGATCGTGGGACTGACCCGAATAAACTCTTGATCACGGGACTGACCCGAAAATGCTTTCGATCGTGGGACTGACCCGAAAATGCTTTCGATCGTGGGACTGACCCGAATAAGATTTTAATCGCGGGACTGACCCGAAAATGCTTTTGATCATGGGACTGACCCGAAAATGCTTTGACAATCGGTCAGTGGGATTAAATCCGAGCCTGCCGTGATAAAATTTGTGTTGATTTTTGATTGATGATGATTTTTCTTTTGCTCTTCTTTTTTGACTTTTGAAAATCTTTCCAAAAAAAATTAATTTGCCCCAGTATGATGAATTTTTGCAATGTGAGTCCAGAGTTGATTCTGTATCGCCATGCTGTTGCATTTTTTGATGAAATTTGCTTGCTACATTTTCGATGTGCCTTTGTTCACCGGAGGACTCTTTCCAACACCAATTCCAGTGCGAGGTGTGATTACTTTCTTCTGTGCATGCAATTTTCTTGTGAAAGAAAAACAAAACAAAGAAATTGCCACCACCATTTGATCCGTTTTCCTTCGAGAATCGTGTAAACATGAGTCTTCCAATGCCTTTATCAACTTTTGCTGCGGCAGCCGATTGAGTTGAATTTCTCACCCTGAGGCTTTTCCAATTTTCAAACTGACCAGGTATGTGTTTTGCCATATTGTGAAGTCTGTGTAGCTGGCTTGGCTGGATTTCAACTGTTCCCAAAGGATGACTGAATCCAAGCATACTTTTTGCAATAAACCGCGGGAATTGTCATTTACCACAATTCAATGATAAAAAAAAATGAGGTATGCAAGAAAATTCACATGTCATGTAAGAATGAATATACACAAGAGTGCACACCTAACCATTTATGCCTAAATTCTACAAAAATGCCATGAATGAAAGTAATTTGGAAAAAATGAGCTTCCTAATAATGTATTTACAAAAGAATATTTTTACAAAATGACACAGCTTTTGGCCAATAGATGTCATATTCAAATCTTTGGATATCTTAGCTATGGAATTCAATGATGCCAGAGGTATGACAAAAATGAGAAGAAATCTAAATGAACCAAGTCATCAGCTGTTCCTTTTCATGCTTGCTTGCTGCCAAAAACCTGCCTTGGCGCCCTTTCAGGTTTTCACCAAGGTGCCCTCACCCTTTTTTCCTTTTTCTTCTTTTTCTTTCCGCCCTTTCGGATTTTCACCTAAAGAACAAAGAAATATCTCGACCATGATCGACTTAGAAACATGATTTGAAGATTTCTGGCATCAGTAGAATATACTTCCCTTATGAGATTAGGCGAAAACATTACGGACATCACCTGCCAGTTGATTAGCAAATTTTCTTGATAGAGATACAGCAAAGAACGAAAGCCAGGACTTTTGGGCTTTTGTAATGAGGTCAGGTGGGGTGTTTCAAGAAAAGTTAAGGCTTGAACGCAATTTGTTCTTATGAGAGGTGAAATAACTTGAGATTACATCATTTGAAATCATCTTCAATTTCGAACGAAATTGAGGGAAATTTGCCCCAGTTTGATTGAATTTTCTCTCTTTGCTTTTTTCATTGCATCTTCCTCACTTTTTGCATTTTTCTTCAAAGCTAAATTTGCCCCAGTATGGGGTTCTCTTTTCCTTTTCATCTCTTTTTGATTGATTTGTCTTTTGGCCTTTTGCCATTCTTTTGGACTTTTTCAAAAATTTGCCCCAGTGTAGGGTTTTCTGCTTTTTCTTTCTCTTTCAAAATAAATTTGCCCCAGTGTAGGGTTTTCTTTTCTTTTGATCATCTCTTTCAAAATAAATTGGCCCCAGTGGGGTTTGCAACTCTCAGGGGCTGCCAAACGAAAATTACTGCTCTGATGGCTCAAAAGGGATAACTAGGGATGAAATGTTTTGATTGGAAAGGAAGATGGCCTGACTTTTACCTCGTCCCTTGCATGATTTCCCAAAAGAAATTTGCATAATAAAAAATAAAGACTTCTTACACATGTCTGATTTGATAGGTTGAGAGAATGTTTGCCTATCCATCTCTTCAAGGATAAGTGCTCCACTTGGTGGCACCTTTTTGAATGACAAATGTCCTTACCCGTTTAGATCAAATTCGTCTTTGACTTCATCTTGCATTGGCAAAACTCGCTTTAACTCTTTGTTCTCCTTCTCTAAAGGCTCGGAGGCGGACCTTTTTGTTATGAACACAGGCCACGCACTTTGATAACATTAGCCATGGCACATGGCGTTCAGCTGCTTTTCATCCATCAAAATCAATTGTCGGTGAAGCTGCTTTAATCAATCAGCTTCGAACTTGGCAAGGAAGGGATTTTCTCAATGAAGAGATTTTTCAATGAAGGCTTCCTCAATGAACGAATTCTTAATAAAGGGATTTCTCAATGAAGGCTTTCTTAATGAAGGAATTTCTCAATGAAGGGATTCTCAATGAAGGAATTTCTCAATGAAGACTTTCTCAATGAAGGGATTTTTCATGAAGGGGTCTCTCAAAGAAGAGATTTTTGTCCTTCTCAAAGAAGGGATTTTTCAACGAAGGGATTTTTGGCATTTTCAAACGAAGGGATTTGTGGCCTTTTCAAACGAAGGGATTTTTTGGCCTTTTCAACAAAAGAATTTTTCACGAAGAAATTTTTGAATGAATGGTATTATCGGAATCCAGAACAGTGATATTCAAATGGTCAAATAATTCCATCTTTGGCCATCTAAAAGAATAAAAAATTCGGGACAATAATCAAATAAACAGAAAAAACAAATTATGCATTTGATGGAAAAACTAATCAAAACAAAAACTTAGTTGCAAAAGATGTTTTCATTAAGCTATTCACATATGCAAGAAATGGTTTTCGTGAACCTTAGTAAATAACAACCCCTAGATTTACCGAAATTCCCTTCGAGAGGGAAGATACTCGGCCATTCAAATTATGCAAAGCTCCTTCAGGATTTTCAAATTTCGTCATTGGAGGTGGATGCTTCGAAGGTGTCCTTGTGTTCAGGGAAAGGATTTGTACTTATGCTCGGCCCTTGTTCACCTATTTTCCTTAGCATTATTTCCCCTGCCTCGATCATGTCTTGGACTTTGTGCTTGAGTGCCCTGCAATCGACGGTTGAGTGACCAGGTACTCCCGAATGATAGGCACAAATAGCATGTGGATTGTACCCAGCAGGCATGCCATGAAGGTAAATTGGAGGGGGAATCACACCTATTTTGTTGGCAGCCTTCAATTGCTCATACAATTGGTCTAAAGGCCTGCCTAGGTTAGTGAAAGTTCGGGTACGGCTTTGATTGTAGGTCTGAGTGGGTCGGGGATAGTTGTAGGTGGGTCTATTTGGTGGGGAAAATCTTTGGTGGTAAGGGGGTCGAGGACGAGTTTGTTGAAAGCTTGGTTGAAATATTTGGAAAGGAGTTGTAGGCGGGCTGGCATAATTTGGGCGAGGTCGAGGATGGGTGATATTGGTGTGGTAAACAGGATGAGGATTTGAGTAGTAGGGGTAAGGGTTTGAGTAGGTAGGGTATTGTTGAGGTCTGGGTCTTGGGACAGGGTTTTGACTCCAGGTGAAGGTAGTTTCCCCCTCTTGCTTTTTGAATTGTTGTTTCTTCCCATTACCTCCTTGGCTTTGCAAAGCTTCCACTTGAGTTTTTAGGGCAGACACATTAACAATTTTTCCAGCCTTCACGAAATCATCAAATTCCTCAAGCTTATTAACAATTGCGGCAAATGAGCATCCAGTCATACGAAAAATTTCTTCGAAGTACGGCGGATCATGTGCCTTAATGAAAGTGCGTATGATTTCGTCCTCCGTCATTGGTGGCTCGACTTTTGCAGCTATTTTCCTCCACCTCTTGGCATAAGTCTTGTGATCTTCAGATGGCTTCCTCTTTGTCCCTTCCAACGTGGTTCGTGTTGGAGCCAACTCGCAATTATACTCGTACTGCTTTACAAACGCATTGGACAGGTCCAGCCAGGTCTTTGCTTCTTCAGGTTTCAGCTTGGAGTACCAGTCGAGTGCATCCC
The DNA here is from genome assembly GCF_036785885.1 of Coffea arabica. Lineage (NCBI taxonomy): Eukaryota > Viridiplantae > Streptophyta > Magnoliopsida > Gentianales > Rubiaceae > Coffea > Coffea arabica. Next base: position 29,123,636 of record NC_092316.1, on the reverse strand, counting down.
CCTCCAGACTTTCTGGGAATAGCCTCAAAGGCAGATTTTCATCATCTGTTGGCCTACCCAACTTGTTGGCGAACAGTCGGAGGTGTGTCTTGGGATTGCCCGTCCCATCATACTTGTTAAACTTCGGAGTTTTGAACCCCTCAGGCAATTGCACATTCGGGAAAAGGCAAAGCTCATCGTAATCTAGGACTCCTTGCTTGTTTAGCCCCTGACTCTTCCTTATAAATTCATCAAAACGATCAAGGCGCTTAAGCAACTTCATATCAACGGGAACGGAAGATTCCCCCATTTCTGGCTTGGTTTGAAAAGTATGGTCCGGCAGGAATGGCTCAGCAGCAGGGTAATAAAAGGTATGTGGCTCAGGTGGTATATTTGAAGTGATTTGGGGTTGTGGACCTCGCATGTGAGTAAGAAAAGATGAAGGATGAGGAGGGTAAGTGTATGGCAAATTTGTGGTGAGATAGGTGAAAGTTTCTTCGGGTGCAATAGGGAATGATGGAGTAACAGTGGCGTGGGCCGAAGGTAGGACAAATGTCTCTTGCTCAGGCTGTCTGGCGGGTACAGGTTCGGGTTGAATTCCGCTGCTAATTAGCTCATCATTCAACTTCCTTTGAGCGGCCATCTCAGACGCCATCTCTCCAAACTTGGTAAGCATCTCAGTCAACTGAATCCCCAAACTTGCAGTCTCGGGTTGAGCGGTAGTAGCAGACCTATCTGACTGTTCTGGTTGTGAACTCATGTTTACACGATTCCTTTGGACTTGACTACGGGATCACGTTATGATGGGGTTTCGACGAGAAGCTATGTTTAAATATTACCTGAGAATTTTTGAAAAATTGCCTTTAGATTCAATCCTCGCTTAGTTATTCCAAAGAAAATAAAGAAAGGGAAAAGAAAAAGACAAGAGTTAGTAGATATCCAGAAAATTCGGATGCATGTCCTATGGGGGAACCCTTTTTGTGCCAAAGGTAGGCCTAGCATGAAAATGCAATCCTCTAGGGTAGGCACTATACCATACCTGATGGATCCGATCAACTCATTGAGTGAGGAGTAATTTTGAAAAATTTGGTCAATTGAAGTGAGAAGAGACGTTTATCAAAATGAGGACATCGTCCGAAGGGATTGATTGCTTTTGATTGATACAAGAATTTGCAAAAACGCACAGGTTTGACCTTGACGAACTTCCTATCGAAGAGATTGGAATTCGTTTTGACAACTTTTCTTAGTGGAGCATGGGTCAAAACTCCAACTGATCAAATGGCTGGATACAATGGATGGTTTTCTCAAAAATCGACTAAATTTCCCAATTTGAAATTGAAACCCTGATTAGTCAAATGGGTTGAATGAAATTGACCATTTATTTAAAATCGACCGGATTACCCTAAAAAGGGAAACAGGTCAAATGAATTGAATGAAATTTAACTTATCCAAAATTAATCAGATCACCCTAAAAAAGGTAAATTGATCAAATAGATTGAACGCAACTTGATTTATTCAAAATCGGCTCGATTGCCCTAAAAATGGGTAAATTGGCCAAATGAATGCAATTGAATTAGTGATTTATTCAAAAATCGGCCGAATGACCCTAAAAAGGGTAAATTGATCAAATGAATTGAAGATTTATTCAAAATCGACCAGGTGACCCTAAAAAGGGTAAATTGGCCAAATGAGTTGACGATTTTTTCAAAATCGACCGGATGACCCTAAAAAGGGTAAATTGATCAAATGACCCTAAAAAGGGTAAATTGGTCAAATGAATTGATGATTTATTCAAAATCGACCAGATGACCCTAAAAAGGGTAAATTGGTCAAATGAATTGATGATTTATTCAAAAATTGACCGGATGACCCTAAAAAGGGTAAATTGGTCAAATGAATTGATGATTTATTCAAAAATTGACCGGATGACCCTAAAAAGGGTAAATTGGTCAAATGAATTGACGATTTATTCAAAAATTGACCGGATGACCCTAAAAAGGGTAAATTGGTCAAATGAATGAATGAATTGGCAAAATGGATTGGTTGAATTGTCCGGCCATTGGTTATTTCAAAAATTATTTAGGTGCATTAGTCTATGACCTTCTAAAAATCAAATTTTGGCCTCAATTTATTTATCGTCTCAATAGGAGGAATCATTCGCGCATCTCTTCAAATTAATGTCCTTCACGCAAGGGATTTTTACCCATTTTTGATAAAATGGCCAAAAAGTGATTATTAGAGGCTCATATTCCAAAGATCACTCTATGAAAATGATCGGATCCTACCTTACCTTGTGCACTACCCCTTTGGATGGTACAAAATGTAAACGTGCAAGTCTCACTGGATTAAGTATCCGAGACACAAGGTGGCTTATTCCTAAACACGGGATTCCCTATGTGGCATTCCCTTTCTAGGGTTATGCATGATGCCATTTATTAAAGCAAGAAAAAAAAAATGCAATTTGAAATGAAACGTGACCTAAGGAACCCTTTATCTGCCAGGGTAAGCCTAAAAATGACATGCAATCATGCAATATACCAAAATCTTTAAACGTGCAATAGCCTGTCTACAAATGTAGGTTCTAAAAGAAAGTCATGCCGGACCTTTTATCTCTTAATGTTTGTGAATGCAAAAGACAAAAGACAAGGAAACGTGAGCTCAACACATAATCACATAACACATTTGGACAATTAGATAAGGCAATAAAGATAAATAAGGAAAAAGGGTTGGGACCCCTCCCCTCGTGAATAGTGTCCCTAGTTCAGGATAAGGCTGACTCTACCGTAGGCAATTCTAATATGGATGCATGAGGCTTGGCTTACTAATGCATCTAGACTCGATAGGTCATAGGCCCCCGAGCCTTCAGACTTAGAAACCAAGGGTCATCAATCCCAAGGTTCTTTGTCGGTGGCTCGAGCGATTCCCCAAACACCGCTACGCACACATCGTGTCACGGCTACGTGTTTGAGTGAATCTATCAAAACCTCAATCTTCGACCAAAAGCTAAAGGCTATCAACCAATAGCTTTAAGCGGAAGATTGAGTGACCCATTGGAACATGCTACACACACATCGTGTCGTGATCACATGTCCAAGTGAGTCACCTAATCCTAGTAGGGTGGAGTGGCGTGACAAGCCACTAAAAAAGAAAATAAGAGAGGGATAAAAGAAGAAAGGCGTATGCTCGTATGCAAGTGCTCGTTTTGGAGGGGAGGGGTCAAGAACCAACGCGAGGCTCTAAGGTGACACACCCCCCCTCAAATGCAATGCAAGCGCGAGATTACATACATAAACCATTCATCAATCAAAACAATCATACGCCAAATGAGTAAGTGAGGGAGTTGGTATACGTGAGATGCAAAAATCCTAATAAAAGGAAAAATGCAATCCTAAACACCCAAATGTGATATATGAAAAGGTTAAAAGAAGAAAAAGGTTGATTAAATCAAATTTGCTCGGACTCTCGAATGTTCCCCAGTGGAGTCGCCAACTGTCGCGCCCCATTTTTTGAATAAATAAATAAAATAAATGGTTTTAAAAATGTATTCTTGATTTAATTTATGATTGAAAAATGAATTGCGATTTAAAAGAAAAATGGGTCTAAATGGGGGTTTGAAAATGCGACGATTTGACCCAAAATTATAGTTTAAAAAGGGTTTTTTGAAATAGAAAATTGGAGTCGCCACTTGGTAATGAGTTAAGGTGTACCAAGTCACCTAAAAATGAATTTTTTAGGAAAAAGTTGTAAGAAACCCCTTTTAAACGACTCCTAGTCCACGTAAACCAATGAAAAAGGTTCGGGAGTCACATTTGACGAAGGGGAAGGCAAGGATAAAAATCCAAGGCACCCCTCCGACCTAGCCAAGGCTAGTTGCGTGATTCAATCAAAGTTTTTCTTATTTTAACCAAAGAATTTATTACATTTGGATGCACTGCATGAATGCAAAAGAAAGAAAAAATGCCAACCTAAATTCTAAAATGTCTCTTGTAAGGTTTTTGGTCCCAACCACATGAATTGTGGCGGCCAATAAAGGAAAACCTTATAGAGGTCGATTAATGCAAATGATGACTAAAGTGCAAGTGTGCAAGTGTATAAAAAGGTGAACGTGTGAAATTGTATGAAAAATCCAAGTGTTTGTGTGCAAGTGTATGAAAAGGTGCATGTGTGAAATTGTATGAAAAATCCAAGTGTTTGTGTGCAAGTGTATGAAATATAGTGATAAGTGCATATAGGTGTAATTAAGTGCAATTTTGTGAAGTAGAAATCAAATTGAACACTAAGGAAAGGAAAAGTGATGAGGAAATGTGAATTGAAAAAGTAAGTAAGTGAAAAATTGAGAATGAATGAACCTAAAGGAATGCATCAGGTCGGGTATGGGAATGACTCCTAACTTTTTCGACTTGATTTTCCCTTTGATTAGAAGGCAAAACTAGCGTGCTAAGGCTATCGAGTAGCCACACTCGCTCGTTTCCCTTATCGGAAGGGGACACTCAAGCAAAATGAACCCTATAGCTAGTATGGGATGCAAAACCTAAAATGAGGGGAAAAGGGGTTCGAGGATCATACCAAATGATAAAACTAAGGAAAATGCGTGATATGTGGTGAACAAGCAAACATGTACTAACGAGGGAAAATCCCTAAGGGTCTAGCGTTGGACTAGCCCATTCTATGAATTCCGACTAGCGTTGGACTAGCGGAAACACACGTTCATCCATCACATTCATTCATGGCTATGGAAAGCGAGTAGACATGCCAAACACTCATAAACACATAGCACATAACATTTAGCATGCTCGACTAGATGCAAGGCCCTAACAAAGCAAGTAACACGTAACACATAGACATGCAACCAAGCTAATGAATCTATTACATTCACTAACTAAAACAAAAGGGGAAGGGAAAAATGGACCAAATTGCTCGCCAAAGCCCTATCTATTACAAGCCAAGAGGTGTACACATACCCCATAAAGAATAACTTGAATAAAGCGAAAGTAAATGAAGTAAACGAAAGTAAATAAGGAGAGGCTAGGAAAGCAAATAGACATGCAAATTTCAATTAGCACATTAGTCCACATAGGAAAGAAACAAAAGGGGTAAAAGAGATTATACCTCCCCGTTGGTGCTACTAAGGAAGTAAACAAACTCAACTCGGCTAGAGTCACCCAAGAAAAGACTAACTTAGGCTAAAATCACCAAAAACAGAAGATTAATGCACCAATTTAGTGATAAGATATAAACTAAACAATTTGAATCCACCAAAACATCAAACTTTTCCTCAATTGTAACTCAATGAAGTCAAAACACTTAAAGACCAAGGCAAAAAGCATGATCATCCAATCCCCAAGCATAACATCTACTAAAGACCCAAAAGCAAGCACTACTCAATCATTTGAACCTAATAAATCGTTTAAGCACTTCAAAGATTCCAAAAATAAAGAAAGAGCCAAACAATGATTGAGGTTGCAATGATTTTAGGACTTAATTACAAGATACTAAAACATGCTTGGGCTTTTGTGGCACAAAGAAAAACTTAGAGGGATCAAATTGATTAAATGTTCCAATTGCTTGGGCCTTAGTAGAACAAAAAGGGACTTGGGGGGGCAAAATGCAATTTTTAGAAACATTTTCATGCATGCAAACAGACTTTTCGGCAAGCTGAAGCTACTTGCTTCCACCATTTCTGACTTTGCAGCTCCTACTCATGCGAACTTCATACCAAAAAAAAATGCACCACACTCACGGGTTTATCAACCCAAAATCAATAAATGTCTCAAACTATTTAGTTAGCATAATCTGGATAGAGTTCTTGATTTTGCATGCAAGCTATGAATGTACAAATTTCTGCAATAACCAAGGAACAAATTTCTGCCACCAAAGAGAAACCTGTTGCAGAAGCATTTTTCAAGTGCAAATTTAAACCCAAAAACACAGCTTGGTTCAAAACAGAAGATGTTAACCAAAATCATAATGTGAAACTAAACCACAAGGCCTAAAACTTTTAACATCAAACAAGCAGTAAACATAACAGGAACTGATGCAATCTTCTTGGAAAGTTTCATACAAAAATGGTTCGGCTACCTATTTTCCAATCCCCTGCAATTTTCTTCTGCAATTTTCAGTTATAGCTAGTTACACTTGTGATGTTCATCAGATGCAAACTTTCATTCAAGCACGGACAGCTTCTCAGCCAAACAGCAAAAGCATGATATTGAGCAATCAATAATCACAGAAATTGAACATTCAAGCAAGCAATTCTTCTGTAAAAAAAAAATCTGCAACCTTCCTAGTTTCATTAGCATACGGATAAGTCAATGCCAATCAGTTTTCAAGCCAGCAAAATGCATAACTTAGCCTTTTATTGTTAAAAAACAAACATCAAAACTACACAAACGACAGCAAAAAGGAGGCGACTGTGACTTTCCAGATTCATTCAATACAACCCAACAAATTTCTGATTCTCTTCTGCAATTTTCCATTCATACGCTGAAATTTGTCCTATAACTTCACAACCATGGCATTCTGGGCATACATAGCTAATAAGATTCAACCAAAGCAACAATCTTTCGCACCAACACAACAATTTACCACTCCTAGCATCAAACTGATCACATACTTCATTCTAACGCAAGATGATAGCAGAAAAGTGGAACTAAACAGCGAAGGAAAAACTCAAAATGCAGAGAGCAAACGAACGAAAGAAGGTTCAGAGGTTACCTCTTGGTAAGATGAACAGATTCAAACCACTGGTAGAAAGCTGCAAACTTTTTCCTTGGGACTGACGGGCTGCAACTTGAAACTTCAATCGAGTTTCTCTTCCTCGTCTCGGTCTTCAAACTCTCCCCCGCTCTCAGTTCTCTGTCAGTTGCCTTTTCCCCGTTTCTTTTCCAGTGTTCAATCCATCCGCCGCCCCCCTTATTTTCCTTGCATTTTCCTCCTGCCAACGTTTCCAGCCGAAGCCTTTTGATCAGTCCAAACCCTCTTCGTCCACCACTCTCCTTTCCCTTGTTTCTTGCTCCCTTCACGATATCTCCCTCTCGCTCTCCTCAAAACCAGCCGTCATCTTCTGTTTTTCCTCCTTCTTGTTTCTTTCTCTCGCCGTTAACCTCTCGCTCCAAAACCCTCTCGTCGTTCCTCTCTCTTTCTACCCTTTCTTTTCCAGTTCCCCCAGATTTTTAACTCACCGATCCTTCCAACTTTCAGCAGTCAAAACCTCTAAAAAAACTCTCCCTGTTGCTGCTTCTCTTTTTCTCTTTTCTCAACCTCCCGACCTCAATTCTCTCTCTGGTTTTCTCCAACAAATCTAACCCAAAGCTTTCTTCTTTTCTATTTTTCCTCAGCCGTCGCCCTCTCTGTGGTCTCAGACTTCCGCCGCTTTTCTTTTCCTTTGCTCCCTGTCCTATCTTCCTCCTCTCCCGCTGTTTTCTATCTCTCCACTCCCTTAAGATTCAATCAGTTTTTTCGCCGTCCCTCCTCTCTAGCGGCTACTTCCTCCCTCTTCTATTTATATGGAACTTTCAAATCCCTAAAACCCTTGTCCTTTCTTTCATATTTGCTGCCAAGGGCTGCCCGAAGCCCCTTTCTGGCAAGCTGCAAAATATGCAGCTTGCATGCGCGACACACTCTCTTTTTTTTTTTTTTTTTTTTAAATAAGACTAAAATGATAATAATAAAAATAAATAACAAAGAAAAATTAATTAATCATTGGATGAAGAGTAAATAAACTAGAAACAATAAAATGCAATTTTTTCATTTTCCATTTTCATCATTTTTTCCCTTTTTCTTTTTTAAATAATTTACCAAAAATGATAATAAAATTAAGTAAAAACCAACAATTTGATTAACATCAGATAAAAATAAATAAATAAACTAGAAATAATAAACAGCAAAGTTGCAATTTTTCATTTTTCTCTTTTTTTTCCTTTTTTTTTCCTTTTTTTTCCATTTTCTATTTTTTCATTTTTTCCAAGAAAACATTGAATTTAAATCAAAACAATTAAAACATATATTTTTTTTTGAATGCTTTTTCTTTTCTTTTCGAGAAATTCTATGCTAAAAACTTAAAAAACAATAACAACACAAAAAACTAAAAAACTAAAAACTAAAAAGTGAATAAAACAAGCACAAACTAAAAAAATAAATAGTAAATGAAATTACACCAAAATTTGGTGTCTACATCACCATCAGCAAACCCTCTCTCTTTTCTCTCCTATGCTAGCTGAAACTCCAAAGGAGGAAGAAGGAGCAAGTTCATCTCATTTCACCTCAAATCATCCAACCATTTCACTCCAAAATCATCACACAAACCCACAACAACTTGGAGACTCACTTGGTCTAAGAAGAGAGCATCTTTCTCATGGTTTCTTGGAGCTCTTAGTGACCAAAATTTATGAGTTTTCATCATCCAAGAGATGGCTGTGATGCCCCAACTTTTAGGATCATCTTTTGTTTAGTCTCAAAGAGGATATTACGGTTTCTTTAGTTTGTTTTTATTTTAAACCATTATTGTGTTTTAAAGAAGAAACTAAAGTTATTTCTTTGGGTTTGATTTAAAACTTCATTTTATTTTACAAGACTAGAAACCCTAAAAGTCTAATCAAAACCCTAGTTTCACTTGTGACTGACCGTTTTCTCAAATTTCTTATATTTTAACCGAAACCCTAAATTTAATTTATGGAATTGTAAAACCCTCACATTTTTCTTAAAAATACCCTTTTATTTGGAAATTATTAATTTATAATAGCCTTACTACTCAATCACCCCACAATAAGTGCAAATGAACCTAGAAAGTAGGGTTTCACTTTTCGTTTTCAAGTTAGAGCGAATTAGGGTTTTCACGTTTTCCCGTAGTATGATTATTCGGTACCGAGAGAGGATCAAATTTGGTAGGTAAGAGTGACTTTTGAATGAGGAAATATTATATGATTAGAAGTGATAATAATAAGTTAGTGATTAGGAGGTAAAAACCCTAGCATACGCGATTTAAGAAAAATTGGTTCACACCGACGGGTATCGATCACTACCGATTGAACCCTGTGACGCCCCCACTTCTCCCTAAGGCGAACCAAAGGGTATCCGCGGGACGCCTGCCCAGCTCTCGCCAGGACTCACTACACTCCATCATTCAAGAGCTCGAAATACTATAAGTAACTTCAATACATAATTAAAGTACTTCAAATATCTTACACTTACAACTATGTAGCTTTCAAGCTTAAATACAACCCAACGGTAAAGGGTACAATAGCCATCCATTATAATATAACTTAAAATCTTCAAAAGAAAGCAATCTAGTACTACTCACGAGCACCCTTGGTCTCGAACCCTGTAAAAGAAAACCACAACGTGGGATGAGCTACACAGCCCAGTGAGGTTCCAAGACACTCTAACAGTTCAAATAAATCAAGTAGATTGGGCATATCATATGCATGGTTCAAGGTTACACAATGGCATGTTATCATGAGGTGATAATTATTGTACGGGTAATTTGAGACATTTACCATGGTATGAGACATTTATCATGAGACAGTTATCATGGTTCAAGACATTGGCATGTATAGTTCACGAGTGATTGGAGCTTATTACAGGCATAGCTCAGGATTTCATATTGGCATTTTAGCATGAAACAATTATCATGATACCAGGTAAACATATACTGTAGGATACGGTGTTCCAGTGGAACTCTGTCTGTCATCTGCACCTTATGACTTCCAGATCCCCACGGTACGGTCTGGCCATCGCCTTATCCCTCCAGTGGTAATACTCGAGTATACCGAAACGGTGGCCCAGGGTTCCAACCTACCCGACCGAGCCCAGTCCTGGCTCGAGTAGGTCAGTAACCAAGGGCAGGGCCCAAGTTCAGCTTAGAGCTTACAACATGCACAGGTAACCAAGTAATTCGACAAAAGGTAAAATTCATCATTAGAGTAGGTCGAGTGAGGTAAAGTACACACTCGCCTAATAATGATGGACAGCTTCATATAACATGTGATTCATGATAATCAAGTAATCAAGTAGATACTTAGCACGTAAGCACGTAAGCAATACAAGTTGATTTCATGGGAGCATGTAATTCATGGATATCGAATAGTCATGTAGATTGAAAATCATGTGAGCAAATAGTCAAGTAATCAAGTAGTCATGTGGTTGGTAAACGGTTCACGGTTAACGGTTAACGGTTAAGTAGTGACGGTTAATTGACAGGCATTTGTCATATGAATAGGCCATGATTGGCCGTTATCCCATTTTTACCATGTGAGAGTCGAGGAGATTCACTCCAACGACGTATGCAACCTTAGCATACCAAGTCATGTTATTCGAGCATTTCCAAGCATGAGTTATTTATCTCAAAAGAGAACGAGTGCGATAAAGTACACACTCGACTCCATTTCTCAAAATCAAGTAGGCTAAGTAAATAATCTAGCAAGTTAAGCATGTATCGAGTTCACATGGTCATTTGATATGGTTAATCATTTAACCAATTCATGTAGATATACAATGCAAGTATACATTCCTTAAATAGGCATGAGTATGGTAAATACTTAACACATAGCACTTAACACTTAATAATCATGAAATAAGCGTGTCCTAGACTTATTCAATTACGTATTCCTATATGGAACACTCACCTAGTCAAAACAAGTGAGTAGTTTTCAAACAAGCGTTTAGGTGTCCACTCCGAGTTCCTCTTGGAGATTCCCTCGAGTGCCTGAGTAAACAATAATCAAGTACCACTCAATATCACTACGAATCTCTAATTATCGAGGAAGATTGTACGCTACTGCAATCTAAGGAAATCTTATGAAAATGAACCTCAATTACTCGTAAATCGAGGTTCAAGAGTAAAGTTTTGAAGTCTAAAGAGAGAGACTAACATTTTCCATGAAATCGAGTTCAAGATGTTCAATCGGTATCGAGAAAAGAAGGCAAGTTTCCAAAATCTCATTTTCTAAGAAATTGACAAATTTCAGCTTTGGGTGTCAATTTAGAAAAATCGTATCTTGCACTATGTAGGTCCATAATTAGAAAGCTTGATACCGTTGGAAACTTCTTTAAAATCACTAAAAGTTCCTAGAAGATACTTTTCCATGATTCCAAACGGAAGATATTAAAAAATTGACTCAAAGTTGCTGCTTGGGACCATTATGACAGTTTCGGGGTTGGTTTTTGACCAACTTTGAAAATCCAGCAAAATTCACACAATACGAACTAGCCTCCGAAATTTAGAACTCAATTAGAGCTACAATCAAAGTTTAAAACAAAACAAACAGAACAAGAATCAAAGTTTTGAGCGCCAAGATATAGCAGCTCAAAGTTGGCTAAAATTTCCTCCTCGATCAAGAATTTCCAGATTTAAACATGAACTTTGGGACGTTGGTTGAACACTGAAACGGACTTGGAATGGCACCGAATTTAGCAGTATTACACTACCATATAGGGGTTATTCCTCTGCAAATTTTCAAGCAAAATCTAGCACGAAGAGTCAATTAACAAAACTGTTGAAGTTTTCAAGAATTTCCAAGGCAATCTGCCTCGTACCTTTGTTTTCCTTTTCTCAAACATTTGGCTACTAAAAACCTCTCAAATATGGTTCATTTGCATAGATAATGCCTAAGAAACATCCAAGCTGTATTTGGTAGGTGATTTATACCAAGAATTTCGAATGACAAGTCCCAAGTCAAGATTGGCTAATCGGCTAAGAGAAAAGGAAAAGTTTTCCAGATTCGAAGAGCAATTTCGGGGCATCATTTGCATATCAAAATGGTCTTAGAATATCACTAAATTTTGCACAATTAAACCTCCATATGAGGACCACTCCTCTATCAAATTTCATTTGAAAATTCACACGAGAAGGTAGTTAACTAAACCATCAAAGTTCAAGAAATTTCCCAAGGCAAAACTGTCTTCTAGCTCTTCTTTCTTTTTAAACATTTTGTCCAATGCAACCAACCCAAATCTGGTTTATTTGTAAAACAAAGTCCAAGGAACATCTAATATAAAGTTGGTAGATGTTGGACATCAAAGTTTCCAAAACAACAAGTCCCAAATCAAGCTAGGCCATTCAACTAGTCAAAAGAGGATTTTTACTCACTGCATCAGTTTCGAAATATGGCCACAACTCACTCAATTCAACTTGGAATTGAGCGTCTCTCTCATAAAGCTGAATTTTATCAGAAGAAACTATTTTCAAATTCTATCCACAAACAGCTCGTTTTTGAGCATCAAGATACAAGTCCTGTCCTGTCTCCTGGAGAGAAACGAAACAGGACAGTGATTTTCAATCGAATGGTGTGACTCACTCAAGTGGAACCAGAATGTGAAATTGGCACCAATGGAAAGCTGGGAATGTCTAGTTTCCAATTCCATAAACGGCACTTGATTTCGACATCGGAGCAAAGAGTTATAGCCGATACAAAATGACTGCCTGGGCAATACGGGATTCATTTTCCAGTTTTGCTAACTTTGGAAATCAACTCATTTGACCAACCAAATCATGTTATTTTTCAATGAAATTTGTACACACTCACAATAACATGTAAACAACATAATCAAGTCATTAGAACTTCAAAATTGTGCACAAAATGGTCGGACAAGGCAGGGGTAAAATGGTCACTTTTGCTCCAAGCACCTCCTTTGATTTTCTACCAACAATACAACATTAATCCATTAATATAAGCACTAAACCACCATTAATTTCATCATCCAACATCAAATCAGTCCTTCCATCAAAAGTGGGAGTTCATAGAACCCACACAACACAAATCCACCATAAACAAGACCACCCACAAGCATGCAAGAGTTTATACGCGCAATTTAACCTCCATAAAACAAGATTTCGGTAGTTGATCGTTACCTACTTGTGTGGTGAACAAAGTCAGAATTTTTGGCCTTCCTTAGCACAAGAAAAACCGTGAATAGCAGCTCCTTTTCTTAGCTCAATGGGATCTCTAAATGTTTAGTTAAGTGTAGTTCGAATTTGGAGTGAATTGGAAGAGGTTTGCTGAAGGAAAAATGAAGAACTTGGTCTTGTTTTTCCTTGGAGTTGCACGGCTGGAATAAAGAAGGAAAAGAAGAGTTGCACGGCTGTTTGAGGTGATAAAGTGGAGGGTTTTGATCTGGTGTGATGCACCCATGTGAAACTAAAATGTGTGGCTCTCGTTGATTCAAAGGTCAACTCTTTTTCCCGCGCGTTTCGTGTTCGATTCCTCTCGAATTTGTTTCACTAGTGCACTAAACCTCTAATGCACTTATATTCATATAACTATTATTCACTCTTAAATTGTCCCAAAATAAGGGTCTAAAGTTCCTAAATTTAAATCGCGCGTATAAAAACGCGTATCTCCAATTTAAGCGCGATAACGTGAAACTTCCGAGAAATTCTTATAACGATAGTACTAATAACTATCACTTGACTATTTAAACATTAAAATGCCTAATTTAGGTCCATTGTACATGTCTCCAATGTGACAGCCCCACCTCCCCCTAAGGCGTACCAAAGGGTTCGGCGGGTCGCCTGTCCAGCTCTCGCCGGGACTCACTCACTCACTACATTCCTCCAATGAAGTATAAAATAAATCTCAAGTATTACATCCAATTCTCCAAAAATTACATATCACGAGTACCAGAAAGTAAAATCTAGAAAAACTGATAAGTACAACCACCACGCCAACTATATACATCCTACTTGTCAACTTTTAACAAATACAAATCAAATCTAACCACCTTCCCGAGCGATCCCCGCGTCGGCCCCCTGCTAAGGAAAACAAATGGAACGGAGTAAGCTATATGCTTAGTAAGTAAACAGGGATAAAATCATAAATTTCACATTTAGATAAGCAACTATTTCACAAAAATGTCAAGTCAAGTGCAAAAGTAACAATACAAAGGAAGGATACAGGTTGGCTCCAAAGCCAAGTAGTTTGCCATGCGTGACCTCCTGCCGACACTCCGTCGACCATAAACAAGGTCCGTAGAACTCCACTTGTACTCCCACCTAACACCTTATCACCCTCACTGGCCAGTCACCTCACAAACTTGCTCGAGCGAACGAAATCACAAACTTGAGCTTGAGTCACAAGCTCGGGTCACAAACTTGGTCCACATACTCGGTGAACCGGATTCACAAACTTGGTGACCTCAAACCAGGTTGGACTGATTTCGACCAAGCCCTAACTGGCTCGAATAGTCCATCTAGGTATTGAGATCGGGCCCCAAACTCACAAACTTCACAAAATTTACTCAAAAGTCACCCCGAGCCACAAACTCAAGGGTTTTAGTTCCAAAATTGCTCATATACGCAAGCCATGTACAAATATGTGCGCAAGTTAGGGTCTAGGTCGAGTGCGATAAAGTACACCCTCGCCTAGGTACCCCCTTCATACATATCGAAACACATAAGCAACTAACACACAAGAGCGGCCTGAATACTTACTCAAAATACAAAAGTAGCACAAGAACAATCACTTCGTGCGTGTTAGCTAGTAGTGGGCCCCACCGGCTCCGCCTCGTTCACCACTGTCTGAAATAGAAGATTGCATCACATAATATCACAAACGGCCACTAACATGCTCAAAACAAGCAAAACGGCAAAATCGGCACATGCAAGTGCGGAATCGGCAAAATGGACACACGCGCGCGCGCGGAAACGGCAAACGGAAACGGCCAGATCTGCCATCTCAAACTGTTTTGATCAAATGTTAGGCCAGGAATGTCGGATTGTAAGTCCCAAAGACAACCAAGAGGGGGGGTGAATTGGGTTGATTAAAATCTTAACCAAATTTATGCACTTTTTCTTTAATAAAAATTTACCTTCTTTTCTAGTAATGATCAACCAAGTAGATTAGAAGACAAAAGCAATATTGATCAGAAAAACAAGTATAGATAAGCAATGAGAATTTTATTAAACAAAAAGTAAAATAGGAAATCAAACCAATTGTGTACCAAGCTTTCCTCAAACCTGAAAACCAATCACAAGGTTGAGCAACTTCTCTTTGATGAAAGATGATCAACTAGATGTACAATGGAGGAAGCACTTCCTCCTTGCCCTAAGGCTCACTTAGTCAAGCTAAGAAGTTTTACAAACACTCAGATAACCCTCAACAAAGCTACACTAAAGAAACTTTCAACCACAAGAGAAAAGCTAACCAGAAATTCACACCACTTAGAGAACAAATCTCACTTAGGAGACTATTTTCTAGCTAAAATATCTCTTGAGATCTTGTAAACAAAGTGTGCAAAAGTTCCTACTTCGTTCAGACCAGTTTGATTTTAAAGGGAACCAGAAATGAGCTTCATCAATGCTTCCAACGGATAGAAGGCAGCTGAAGAGTCAACTAGCCGTTGGGGCTGTCGGACGTCCGACGATCAAATCATCGTCCGAACCAATCGTCCGATGACAGCCAAGTTGAAGTTCGGACGTCCGATGCGTTTGTTTCATCCGACAGCACAGCGTCCGATCGTAGGCAGGAGTTGGCAAGTCATCTTGGAATTTTTCGGACGTCCGATGCGGTTGATGTGCGTCCGATGGCAAGCGTCCGATCCTTCCGGACGTCCGATGCTTCCTTACCAGCGTCCGACAGAGCTTCCTTCTTGATGTTCTTTATCCTTTCGGACGTCCGACAGATTCCTTTCGGTCATCCGACATGATTGTCCTGTTTTTGCTTCTTCTTTTGGTTGTTTTGCATTTCATGACATATTCGTACCTGATTCTTTGATAGGCAAAAACACTTATATTTGGAAAAGGTTAGATAAACATTTCAAAGTACCGAGAATAACAAAATTGACATACTTAAAAGACAGTATCTTTGATCGGAACAAAACAATGACTAAATTTGTTTATATTATTCCAATCTTGTTTGCCACATCCAAAGCATCGTAGTGAACAAATGCTTTCTTTGTTCCATCAGGCCTGATCAAAGTGTTCACTTTCTTGGTCTGTATAAACATTTCAAAGAACTTTTGTGATCATCAAAACCAAGAATAACACGGATCAAGGTGGGTGAGACACCGTTTCGAAGATACAAGGAAGGGCTACAATTTTCATGAAGATACCTTAACCCAGATCTCGAAAGGTATTGGTCAAAAATGCACAAATTAGTTCCAGCCATTTAATTTCGGTTTACCAAACAGTCCCTGTTTGAAAGACCGTAACTCACAGCTCAGAAATTGAAATCAAGAAATTCCAGAGGCATTAGAAAGCTAAGACATATGGCTATAACTTTAATGTTCAGACCAAAAGCTGAATCAATACAGAGCATGGAGGAAAATGGGTCCAAAAATTCCTGTCAGAACTGTCCAATTCGAAGGCAGTTCTGACAACCGATCTTGTTTTGGCCATAACTGAAGGTACGGGACTCGGATTTGGATGAACTTTATATAGTTTTGAAGCTAAGACCAAGATCTACATTTCTTATGAAGAGGTCAACACCCAGTTCATACATTATCAAGACGGATAAAACATGGTCAGAAGCAAAATTCAAAAACGTACACAATCCAAGGTACAAAACAGGTGCAAGTATTTTGGCTATAACTTGGGCTACACTAATCCGTTTAAGGTGTTCTTGGTGGTTTTGAAAAGCTAAGACAGAGTACTAAAACTTTCATGTTTTGGAAAATGGCTAAATCAGCATGGATCATAGTGAATAAATACAATCATTTGGATGAACTGTCCAAAACGGATCACTGGAAATATCCTAGAGCAGTGAGGGTATTTTGGTCTTTTCATAGGCTACGTTGCTCCGATTGAGCTGAAATTTTGTAGGCAACTATAAAACATCATTTTCTACAACTTTCATGTTTTATGCTAAGCCTAATTCATCCTATAACATGATGCAATAAAATCGGACAGAACAGGGTAGCTTGGTTTCCAAATTCTGAAATTTGCACCTTTACTCTATAAATTCATATCTAACAAGTGCTCTATCATCAAACCCACCAATTACTAGCTCAACAACATCAATTGAGAGGTAGATAACCATAATCAAGGCTGAAAATATAAACCCTAGTTAAACATCCCAACATACCATTGAACCCATGAAATTTTCCCCATAAATCCATCAAAACTATAACTTTAAGCTTCTAGTTCACACATATAAGAAGTAGAGGGAAGTTTCTTACCAAATTCACCTTAATACCTATATCAAGAAGCTGCCAAGACCTTCCTCTTCCCAAATCACTCCACCAAAACCCTTAAGCTTCCTTGGAGATCAACTTTTGTGGAGGAATTTGCAAGATTATCGGTTGAAACTCAAGATTGAGGCTTGAAATTGAGGTGCAAGGTGAAGTTTTTTCCTCTCTTGTTTTTCCTCTCAAGAATTTCGACCAAGACTAAGAAAAGGGGAAGAAATGAGGAAATTTTGGTCAAATTTCTGTTTTATGAAGGTTAAGACAAGTTGGTCAAAGTCCAACTTCCATAGATGCCTTGACACTTGTTTCTTTCTAGCATTTTTTCTCATTTCTCTTGGTCAAATATTGTGGCTGATGTATGAGATATTTTGAGGGTCAATTATCTAAAATAAAATGAGAAGATTAAGGTAATAAAGTATGGGTCAAATAGTGTGTTTACCCGGTAACAAACGGTACCCGTCGGTTCGAGCCGATTTTCCTTAAATCACCCGTACTAGGGTTTTTTTTCTTCCTATTCACAAACTTTTTATTATTGCATCTAATCACATATTATTTCTCACCCAAAAGTCACTTTTAATCACCAAATTTGATCCTTGCTCCGTACCGAAAAATCATCCGGCGAAAAATCGCGAAAACCATAATTTGCTCCAATCTTGAAAACGAAGAGTGAAACCCTACTTTCTAGGTTCATTTGCACTTATTGAGGAATGATTGAGTAGTAGGATCATATTAAATGAATAATTTCCAAATAAAAGGAATTTTAAGAAAAGTGTGATGAATTTTACAATTCCATAGAATAAAATTAGGGTTTTGAGTCAAATATGAGGGATTTAAACATAACCTGCTAGTCACAAGTAAACTAGGGTTTTAAAGTACAAGTAAGGTTTCTAGTCTTGTTAAAATAAAACAATGTTTTAAGATAAAAATAAAATAAAGAAACCGTAATCCTTTCTTTGAGATTAAACAAAAATAGTATCCTAATATTTGGGGTATCACATCCAATATTTCAAACCTATTGTACTCTCAATCGATCAAGATTTCCAAAGACGTGTTCACTATTTTCACTAAACGAGCTTCCGGAAATTAATTTTTGAAACAAGTCATTTTAAAAATATAATGAAACTATATTTTCATGTAATTAGGTCTCAAGAGCTTAGAAAATAATATTCGGAGCAAAAGGCCAAATAAATAATTAAATAAGCTAGAAATAGGAGATTAAGTAAGTAAATTTTGCGAGTCCTCACAAACCCACTACTTGACCACCACTTTCTTACCACCACATACCCTTGATATTTGTACAAAATATTCCCCCCCTCATCCTCAGCCATGTGACCAAATTATGTGGCCAAAATGCAAGGAAAAGAAAGAGAAATTTGCATGGCTTTGGTGGTGACAAGTGTCACCCACCTATGGCTCTTTGATTAATTTTTTTTCTTGCCTTTTATCCCCCATTTCAGCTCATTTTCTTTCATTTCCTTTTGTTTTGGTCGCGCAAGGGAGAGAGAGAGAGAGCAAGAGAGAAAAAACCTTCAATCCATCTTGAATCCAACCAAGGAAAAACTAAACCGATTGATTGTTAGTTTGGAAGCTAAGGGAACAAAAAATTTCAAGGAATAGTGGAGGATCACTCTTGCAAGGCTTTGTCTTGAGGTATATTGGCTGATCACCCTTTCTTTCTCCATTAATCATAATCAAGTTGGTTGTTAAGCTTAGAATTGATCTAGTGATACCTATTTTCAAGTGGTTGTGATGATTAGAGGATTGTAATTTGAGCTAGGGTTTTGATTTAGTTGCTTATAATTCCTGTTGGTTAGGTGCTATATGGTGTATGTATGTGGTATATAATCTTGTAAAGGGAAAAGTAGTGGTGGTTTCAAGGTAGAAATGTGACTTATAGCTTGAAGGTATCCAAATTCCAGATTTCTGGAAAATTGTACCTCAGTTCTGTCCGATTCTATTTCATCATGTTAGAGGCCAAATTAGGCTTGGAACAAAACATGAAAGTTGTAGATAATGGTGTTTTATAGTTACCTACAAAATATCAAGCCAATCGGAGTAACGTAGCTTGTGAAAAGACCAAAATACCCTCACTGCCCTGGGATGCATCTAGTGATCCATTTTAGACAGTTCATCCCATTTGACCATGTCTGTTCACTATGATCCGTGCTGTTTTAGCCATTTACCAAAACATGAAAATTTTAGTACTTTGTCGTAGATTTTCAACGCCTCCAAGAACGCCTTAAATGAACTTTGGTAGCCTGAGATATGGCCATTTACAGGTAGTACGGTTAATTAGCCGATTAGTTGGATTTTGGTTCTGTAAATTGGGAATTTGACTGGGTTACACGGGAATTTGGACTAAGTGGTCGCATCAAAATTGTACCCCTATGTCTTAGCTTCGAAACAGTACAAATTTCACCCCAATCTAATAAGCATAGCCTCAGATGTGTTCATTCCGCAAGAACCCATCAAATCTGTCTTTTGTTAAACTTCATTTCCGCACTTGTTATTAGTTTGATTTTTGTCCTTGTATTGTCTTGAGCCTATGGAACGGCTATTGAAATGAATTTGTGTTGTGTGTAAACTTGGGTTTGATTGAGGAAAAGAATGAAGCCATAAATGGCTGGAAATAGGAAAATACAAAGGGCATGCTGCCCAAATTTACGCTCGAGGACTAGAGAAATATACTTGCGACTTGAGTAAAGTTGGTAAATGAATATCGCTTGAACCATCTAGGATATTTTCATCTTCTTTTACCGAGGTATATCAGTAAGGACATGGCCGAACTTGTACCCTTGAGAATTACAATCATGACTACTAGGAATACGTTTTCCTTGTACTTTCGACTCAAATGGCATTTCCAAATATAAATGTTACAAAGTTATATAGTTTGAAAAACAAGCGAGTGTTTCACGAATATTCTCCAAGTGAATTTCCATTTCTTGATTTTTATTGGACGAAACGTCTAAGTTTCGAATCTTCGTCATGTTTCAAAATTCTCAAACTGAGTTTTATCGCAGATTTGGACTCCGAACCCGGAGTACAACCTGAAAGTGACCAGTAAAGGCACTATATCTTTTGGTGAGTGTTTTCAAATACCGAATTGAACTTGATACTTGAATTTGATACGTGACCAATATGATTACATGTTATATACGTGAATTGTTAGGGCGAGAGTGTACTTTATTGCACTTGCCCTTACGTGATATAAACTTGTTTATTGTTGCAATTGATTTGATATACTTGTTTATGAGGTGCGCACTTCCTGGAATTCCAGAAACACTGAGGCAAGTTACTCGAGTCAAGCCGGCAAGGGCTTGGTCGATTGGGTAACAAACCCTGGGTCTCTTGATTGTCGAGTGGAGTGATATCTCCTCGACTAATCGGTATACTCGAGTATTACCACCCGTGTTTATTGAGGATTTTGGGCCCAGTAGGGGGTGTGAATGGTGGACGGAGAGTCGTTTAAGTGGTGCTCTACTGGATTGGTTACTTACTTGAAGGTTGACGGAGTGTCAACTATTACTTGATCAAGCTCTGGTGATGCGATGGGAATTTGGCTCCTGAGTGCCATCCGTATCCTTATACTTTGAATGATTATCGTTTATTGAATTATTGATTCTTCTGGAAAACTTTTACACTCGCTCACTTTAAAATTTGCTACTTGAAGTGTTATTGTCCACTCTGATGAACTTTTGATGCCATTAACTTGCTACGCTGATATTCGTACTTTCAAATGGTCAATTTGTTATTTGGAACCTCACTGGGCTTTTAGCTCATTCCATGCCATTTGTTTTCCTTACAGGGGGTACAAGCGAGGCATGAGACATGTACAGACTAGCGTAGTCTAGTTGTTTTGAGTTTTGCTTTTGTACTCACGCTAGTACCCGACTAGGGTTGATTGTACTCGAAATGTAAACACTTTGAAGTTTTTTTTTTGGTATGTAGAAACTTTGTATCTGGATTTGAGCATCAATGTATATATTAAGTTGAAGTGGATATGTTACTCATTTTCTATGGATGCACGTTATTTTGCTTGAGGTATGAATGAGTGCGTGAGTGAGTCCTGGCGAGAGTTGGGCTGGCGGTCCACCGAACCCTTTGGTTCGCCTTAGGGGAAGGTGGGGCCGTCATAGTGGCAACCATCTAACCTTTTAAACTTGGTTCTAGTGAGTTAAATTTGACTTGGAAGCTTGTAGTTTCATGTGGGTATCTTTATTTGGTTGAAAATCATTTGAGTGGGCTCTATAAAATCCCACAATGGACATGTTGGACTGATATGATGATTATGTGTGTTATTTATGTTGATTAAGTGTTAAACAAGTAGATATAAGTTGAAAAAGTGGAAAGAAAATCAAAGGAAAGTTGCATGAGAAGCTTAGCCGATTCTTCCCTGTTTTCGCAGAGCCCTTGGTTCGATTTTTTTGTGATCAAATTGACCTTGAATTTGTTGTAGATATGTTTTATAGTTTTGTGGAAAGTTTAAAAAAAAATTACTTGATTTGGTTGAGAAAAAGTTGAGTTTTGAACAAGAACAAACTGGAAATTCATGTATCAGGGGTTCTCTGGCAGTGAACTTTGAACGATCATAACTCTTGGCTCCAATGTCAAAATCAAGTGCCACTTCTAGCATTTGAAACTAGACACTTCTAGTTTTCTAATGATATAAAATTCATCCCCTGATTTGAAGTGAGTGAGCCGCACTAGTTCACCAAAATTACCTGTTCTGTTTTGTTGCTCTGCCCGAGAGTCAGTGATGTGCTGGGCCTTGTTGTTTGAATTTGAGCTAGCTATGAACTGAATTTCCTAATGCTTTCTTCTGAGGAATTGTATCCTTATGAATGTAGTTTCCAAAGCCACTGACCATACTCAATTCCAAGTTGAATTGACTGAGTTATGGCCAAATTACAGAACTGCACTAGTGATAGAAAACCCTAATTTTGGCTAGCCGAATGGCCTAGCTTGACTTGGGGCTTGTTATTTTGCAAATTTTGATGTCAATCACCCACCCAATATATATTAGATGTTTCTTAGACTTTTTTTTTCATAAATGAGCCATATTTAAGTCGTTTTCATTGAACAAAATGTTTGAAAAAAGGAAAAGAAAGCAAAAGACAGATTGGTCTTGAGATTTTCTTGAACTTTGGTTGTTTGGTACACCATCTTCCCGTGTGAATTTTCAAATGAAATTTGGTAGAGGAGTAGTCCTCATATGGAAGTTGAGTCGTACCAATTTTAATGTCAATCCAAGACCATTTCAATACCCAAACGATGGTCCAAAGTCATTTTTCCAAATCTAGAAAATGTGCAATCTGTCCTCATTTTTAGCTAACTTTGAACTACTATATCTTGATGCTCAAAACTCTGATCTTAGTTCCGCTAGTTTTGTTTTAAACTTTGATTAAAGCTAATTGAGTTTCACATTTTAGAGGCTATTTCACATTCTATGAATTTTTCCAAATTTCCAAAATTTGCCAAAAACCAACCCGAATCTGTCTTGGAAGTGTAAGTTAGAAACTTTAAGCCAAAATCTGAGTGTCTTCCATTTAGAATCATGAAAAAGTGTCTTCTAAGAACTTTTAGTACTTGGGAATTAGTTTCCAATGGTACCAAGTTTTCCAATTTTGGACTTACAAAGAGTGAGATATGATTTTTCAAAAATTGCACCTCAAATCTAGAATTTCTGAACTTGAAGGGAATTGAGTTTTTAGAAACTCTCCATTACCCTTCGATATTGATTGACCATTTTACACTTGATTTCAAAGATGAAAATCAGTTTTTCCTTGTATTATTAAACCCTACTTTTGAGTTTCGATTTACGAGTAATTAAGGCTTTCTTTCATGATATTTTCTTAAATTGTACAAGTGTACAATCTCCCTTGTTAACTAGGGGTTTTTAAACAATGGTGTTTGATAGGTAATTATTAATTGCTTAGGAACTCAAGGAGACCTTCAAGAGGATCTCACAAGTGACGCCTAAATACTTGATTGCGCACCACTCTTATTTTGACTAGGTAAGTGTCAAGTGCCTGTTTTGTTGCAATTTTATGAATTGCTTGTCATGAACTGAAAATTGATAACTGCTGAGTCAAGTATGTACTTTATTGCACTCATTCTCATTTAAATGAATCGTCATTGAATTGCCTGAATTGAATTGGATTACCTGACCTGAATTGAATTGAATTTGTCGCGCCCCATTTTTTTGATAAATAAATAAATGGTTTAAAAAATGTATTTTTTGTGATTGGAAAATGAATTGTGATTTAAAAATGCATGAGCCTAGGGAATTCATGCATATTGGGTACGGGGAGACCTAAATCGTGACTCAATTTGCCCTTTTATAGAGGGAATACAAGCGTGCTAAGGCTTAGAAAAAGCCACACTCGTCTATATCCCATATTTAAGGAGACTCTCAAGCAAATGAACTCTATAACTAGCATGAAATGCAAAAATCCTAAAATGGAGGGAAAAGGGATTCGAGGGGCATGCAAAATGATAAAACTAAAAAGAATGCATGACATGTAATGAACACGCAAATATGTACTAACGAGGGGAAATCCCTAAGGGTCTAGCGTTGGACTAGCCCATTCTATGAATTCCTACTAGCGTTGGACTAGCGGAGACGTACATTCATCCATCACATTCATTCATGGCTATGGAAAGCGAGTAGACATGCCAAACACTCATAAACACATAGCACATAACATTTAGCATGCTCGACTAGATGCAAGGCCCTAACAAAGCAAATTAACACATAGCAACTAAGCATGCAAGACACATAAGACAATTAAAGCCCTAACTATTACATTTGCTAGCTAGGCACATGACTTCGATAGGTCTTCATTGAATGCTCCTCCAAGCCCTATCTATTACATTAGGGAGACCCTACTACAATCTAAAAGGGGGAAAAGGAATAAAATAATTAAATCCCTAACTATTACAAGCCAAGAGGTGTACACATACCCCATAAAGAATAACTTAAATAAAAAGCAAAAGTAAATGAAGTAAATGAAAGGAATTAAAGAAAAATAAGGGAAGCAAGTAGACATGCAATTTTCACGTAGCACGTTGGATCACATAGGAGATGCAAAAAAGAATTAAAGAAATTATACCTCCCCCTTTTGTGGTGCTAATAGGGTGGACAAGACTTAAATGGCTTATTTATCCTCCAAAATAAAAGAAAGGGTCAAGGTACCAATTTATTTGGGAAAATTAAAGAAAATAGGCAAACACAAGCTCATTTAGACACAAAGTTCACAAATTCATGCAATAAGTACCACCTAAACAAATGAAAGCAAACGAGCAATCGAATTACAAAGTTGAGGCTACCAAGGACTCCATTGCGAACGCTAACCAAGCACTCAAGCCTAATCAAACATTTTTAAGAGCTTCAAGGGTCCAAAGGCAAAGAAAAAGTCAAGTAATGGCTTAAAATGCATTATTCTAAAACCCATTTGCAAGAAATTAGAACATGCTTGGGCTTTTGTGGAACATGGAGAAACTTGAGGGATCGAATTGATTAAGTGTTCCAATTACTTGGGCCATAGTGAGTCAAGAGGGGACTTGGGGGGTCAAAGAGGCAAAATTCAGAAGTATTTGCATGCATGCATACGTAGGAAACAAAATTTCTGCAATGAACATCTTCTTGAAATTAAAACAAACGCTGGCTGCATTTCCATCTTATGCACAAATTCTAAGCAGCTTTGACTAACCCTTTCACCTATCCAAACTTTGGATTAAGCAACAAAACAAACAAGTTCCACATCTAACAATCAAAACATGGAAGGAAATTATACAAAAAGCTTATGAAACATTGATGCAAGATGAAAGAAGATTGCTGCAATTTGGCAGCTTTGGTAAAGGGTGGAGTCTTTGAACAACAAAAACTAGTTGTGACTTTCATTTCCAAATGCAGATTTCAGACCCAAAGGATAGCTTAGTTCAAAACAAAAATGTTAACCAAAATCATAGCGTGGAACTAAAACACAAGGACCGAAACTTTGACAGCAAACAAGCAAAAACATAACAAAAACTGATGCAAGTTTTCTTGGAAACTTTCATGCAAAATGATCCAGCTACCTATTGTCTATGTGGCCAGCAAACATTCAATTCCAACTCAAGTATGTTTAGACCCAAGCACCCAAAACCAATCTAAACATCATAACAACCATTTCAACATTCAAACAAACCAAAAACATAGAAGGAAAATCATGCAAAGGCTGGAAAATATACAAGAGTGGTTCAGCAATTTGGTTGTTCATTTTGTAGCAAAGCTTTGGAACATGATTCAAAGGTTTTAAGAAACTCAAATATGTCAACTCAAACCAATCTTCACTCAGCCAATTCTTCTCTCCACATAAGATTAGACATCAAGTTGGATGGCCGAAAATTGGTGAACAATTTGCAGGAAAGAAAACAGCAAAGAGTAAGACCGAATGCAGCAGTCTTTTTCTACTTGGGCCTAGATATGTTTGGGCATGAGAACTCAAACCAACTTCACTAATTAACAAACCAATGTCATTATCCTCACCAAAATGCCCTCATCTACCTTTCCTCACAACTGGTTTCATTTCTGCAAATTCGCTGTGCTTTGAAAAACTTTTTCTGGTTCCCTAAAACATTTCATTCAACCAGCCAACCATTTGCAAATTTATCACCGTGAGAAAAACCAAAGCAAACAAGTCAAGATTCAATTAAGGCTCATAGCAAAATCATCCAAAATATCAATGACAACCCATGACCTCAATTTGAAGACAACAGATTCTCGGACAAACCAGTGAACATGACAAAACAGAAGTGAAAAAAACAAGGATGACAAACAAGCATAACTAAAGAGCCTGAATCTAATCGCACTTCATATCTGGTCTTCCCATTTGCAACAAAGTGTAGATTGAACTTAGCAAATCATGGCCATAATCATTTAATAACAGAAACACAACAGCCGGGTCAAAGCTTGCATTTTTATTGCTGGCTTTTATCTAGGACTGAAAATAGAAACATAGGCTATGGGAACAAACACAAGTAGCAGACTCTTGGTTGCGGAAAAGGATAAAAGAAGAGGCTACCTTGATAAATGATTGAGCTTCTGAGTAGACCAACGAAAACGACTGCAACCTCTTTGTAGGACATCGCAAGTGAAATCCCAGAGATCCGGCAACCCTGGTTCTTTTCGCTCCTCTTTGCAGTTTTCTTTTTTTTTTCTTTTTGTTGCTTTCTAAAAACCTCCTCGTTAATCTTCTGTTTCCATCTCTCTTTCAAATGCAAGCCCCCAGACAAAGCTCTCTCCTTTCGATTCCCTCAGTTTTTTCTGTGGCTGCCCTTCAAACCTAGCTTTCTGGGTTTTTTTAGAAATCTCACGCCGCTCCTTCTTTCCCTCCGTCAGCCCTTTCCTTCTAGTTTTTCTCTCTTCACAGCCATTAACTTAGCTTCCCAGCTCACTCCCAGATTCTAGCCGTCAACTTGGATTCTACTCTTTCACTCTCGGTTTCCCTTTCCGTCTAGTCCCTATTCTCCCACTGTCTCCTGATTCCTCTTCCCTTTGCTGGTTTTTTCTTTTTGCCGTCACAGAATCTCCCTCTTTCCTACGCTGTTTTTCTTTCACCTCATCCGAGAACCTCTCCCCTGCGGCTGCTGGCTCTCTTTCTATTTATATGGAAACCTCACAACCCTAAACACTCCCAGCCCTCTTCTGTATTTGCAGCCAAGGGCTGCCCGAAGCCCTTCCTTGCAAGCTGCGACAAAACGCAGCTTGCATGCCGCATTTTTTTTTTTAACAACTTAACAAAATATAGATAACTAATTAATAATAAAAAAACTAATGAAGAAAAAAATTAAATACAATGAGCGGAAAATAGGTATAAAAGGATAAAAATGAAATGCTAATTTTCTTTTCTCTTTTTTTCCTTTTTTCCCTTTTTTTAAGTAATTTAGCAAAATAATAATAAAATTAAGTAAAAACCAACAATTTAATTAACATCAGATAAACAGCAAAGTTGCAATTTTTATTTTCATCATTTTTCTCTTTTTTCCTTTTTTTCATTTTCAATTTTTCATCTTTTTTTTCATTTCATTTTTTTCATTTTTTCCAAGAAAACATTGAATTTAAATCAAAACAATTAAAACATATTTTTTGAATGCTTTTTGTTTTCTTTTCGAGAAATTCTATGCTAAAAACTTAAAAATAATAATAATAACACGAAAAACTAAAAAACTAAAAACTAAAAAAAGTGAATAAAACTAACAAACTGAAAACACTAAAATTTTGGTGTCTACAGTTTGCCCCTCTTTGTCTGAGTTTTGAAAAAACTTGAGACAAAGAAGTAGACACCAAATACTCACCTGCGTTATTCGGTTGCGAATGTCTGGAACGACTGAGGATTGACCCCGACAAGAAACTTAAAATGGGACTGACCCGAACAAGAAATTTTTGAAATCGGGACTGACCCGAACGGGAACTTTGAAATCGGGACCGACCCGAACAGGAATTTTGAAATCATGGGACTGGCCCGAATAAAATGAAAATCATGGGACTGGCCCGAATAAAAAGGAAAATCATGGGACTGACCCGAATGAACTGAAAATCATGGGGTGCTCACTAGTGGGACTAACCCACGGCTAGTGGCTATGAAAACGAAATGCTTACTGGCGGGACAAACCCAGCTCCAGTAGTAATGAAAACAAAATGTTTTGACAATCGGACAGTGGGATAAAACCCGAGCCTGCCGAGGATAAAAGCGGTCAGTGGGGATAAAACCCGAGCCTGCCGAGAATAAAAGCGGTCAGTGGGATAAAACCCGAGCCTGCCGAGGTCGGAGGGATAAAACCCGTGCCCAACGAAAGTAAAAGCGGTCAGTGGGATAAAACCCGAGCCTGTCGAGATGAACTTGATTTGATTTTTGACTTTTCTGATGATGATTTTTGATTTTTGATTTGATTTGATTGATTTTTTTTTCTTTCTTCTTTTTGACTTTTCTTTTTGACTTTTGAGAATCTTTGCAAAAAATTAATTTGCCCCAGTTGGATGAATTTTTGCAATTTGAGTCCATAGTTGATTCGGTATCGCCATGTCGCTGCACCTTTTGATCAAATTTGATTGCAACATTTTCAAATCTGCCTTTGTTCCCCGGAGGACTCTTCCCAACACCAATTCCAGTGCGAGGT
Organism: Coffea arabica; assembly: GCF_036785885.1. Lineage (NCBI taxonomy): Eukaryota > Viridiplantae > Streptophyta > Magnoliopsida > Gentianales > Rubiaceae > Coffea > Coffea arabica. The sequence goes on along the minus strand of NC_092316.1, from coordinate 29,095,379 downwards.
GTGGTTACTTTCATCTGTGCATGCAATTTTTCCTGTGAAAGAGAAAAAACAAAGAAATTGCCACCACCATTTGATCCGTTTTCCTTCGAGAATCGTGTAAACATGAGTCTTTCAACGCCTTTATCAACTTTTGCTGCGGCAGCCGATTGAGTTGGATTTCTCACCCTGAGGCTTTTCCGATTTTCAAACTGACCAGGTATGTGCTTTGCCATATTTGTGAAGTCTGTGTAGCTGGCTTGGCTGAATTTCAACTGTTCCCAAAAGATGACTGAATCCAAGCATACTTTTTGCAATAAACCACGGGGATTGTCATTCACCACAATTCAATAAAGAATGAGGTATGCAAGAAATATTCATATGTCATGTAAAAATGAATATGCACAAGAATGCACACCTAACCATTTGTGCTTAAATTTTACAAAAATGCCATGAATGCAAGTAATTCGGAAAAAATGAGTAGTTTCCTAAGAATGTATTTGCAAAAGAATGTTTTACAAAATGACACAGTTTTGGCCAACGGATGTGATATTCGAATCTCTGGGTATCCTTGTTCTGGGATTCAGTATTGGCAGAAGTATGACAAAAATGAGGAGAAATCCATATGAACCAGGTCGCCAGCCGTTCCTCCTCGTGCTCGCTTACTACAAAAAACTTACCTTGGCGCCCTTTCGGGTTTTTACCAAAGTTGCCCCCACCCTTTTCTGTTTTGTTTTGTTTTTCTCTTTTTTTTTTCTTTGTTCTCTTTTTTCTTTTGAGGTATCCTTTCGGGTTTTTACCTAAGGAATGAATGGAAGAGCTCAACCATAATCGCCTCAGAAATGTAAGTTGAAAAAATGCTGACATCAGTAAAATGCGCTTCCCTTATAGACTTAAGCGAAGGCACTATGAACATCACTTGTCAGTTGATTAGCAAACTTTCCAATAGAAATATAACAAGTGACGAAAGCCAGGACTTTTGGGCTTTTGTAAGGAGGTCAGGTGGGGGTGTTTTCAAGGAAAGTTGAGGCTTGAAAGCAAATTTTAATGAGAAGTGTGAAATAACCTGAGATTGCATCATTTTGAAATTATCTCCAATTTTGAACGAAACCGAGGAAGTTTGCCCCAGTTTGATTGGATATTTCTTTCTTTGCATTTTCTTCACTGCATTCTTCTCACTTTTTGCATTTTTCTTTCAAAAACTAAATTTGCCCCAGTGTGGGTTCCTTCTTTTTCTTTTCATCTCTCTTTCAAAATAAATTTGCCCCAGTATAGGGTTTTTTTTCTTTCTGATCATCTTTTTCAAAATGAATTTGCCCCAGTGTGGGGTTTGCAATTCTCAGGGGCTGCCAAACGAAAAAATTATTGTTCTGATAGCTCAAAAGGGACGACTAGGGATGAAATGTTTTGATTGGAAAGGAAGATGGCCTGACTTTTGCCTCGTCTCTTGCATGATTTCCTAGAAGGAATTTACATAATCAAATAAAGAATTTCTTACACATGTCTGAGTTGATAGGTTGAGGGAAAGTCGGTCCGTCCCTCTTTGTTAAAAACAAGTACTCTGCCCGGTAGCCCCTTTTGAACGACAAATGACCCGGCCAGTTTAGAATCAAATTCATCTTTGACCTCATCTTGCAATGGCAACTTCGCTTTAGAACTTTGTCCCTTTTTCAAAGAGTCGCCGGTGGACCTTTTTGTTATGAACACAGGCCATGCGTTTTGACAACATTGGTCATGGCACATAGCATTCAATTGCTTTTCATCAATCAGAATCAATCGTTAATGACACTGCTTTAACCAATCAACTTTCAACCTGGCTGGAAAGGGATTTTCTCAAATGAAGGGATTTATCAATGAAGGAATTTCTCAAATGAAGGGATTTTTCCGTGGTTTTTCTCAATGAAGGCTTTCTCAAAGAAGGGATTTTTCCATGGTTTTTCTCAATGAAGGCTTTCTCAAAGAAGGGATTTTTTAATGAAGGGACTTTTTTCAATGTATGGCTTCATCGGATTCCGGAACAGTGATATTCAAAGGGTCAAATAATTTTATTTTTGGCCATCAAAAGAATTTAGAATGAAATTGAAAATGGTAATCAACCAATATAAACAAAATGGTATCGAACAAACAAAATGATGAAAAGATGCAATTATGCATGCTATTGAAGCACAGGAGCTTGATAAAAACTGTTTTAGCCAAAACTTGAATTTGACAAAGCTATTTACACAACAACAGTGAAAACTTTCATGAATTCTTAGCAAATCACAATCCCCAGATTTACCAAAATTCCCTTCAAGAGGGAAAACACTCGGCCATCCAAATTGTGCAAAGCTCCTTCAAGACTTTCACATTTCGTCTTTGGAGGTAGATGCCTCGAAGGCGCCTTTGTGTTCGGGAAAGGGATTCGTACTTATGCTCGGCCCTTGTTCTGTATTTCTTCTAACCACTATTTCCCCCGCTTCGATCATTTCTTGAACTTTCTGTTTAAGTGCTCTACAACCAGTAGTTGGGTGGCCCGGTGCTCCCGAATGATAGGCACAAGTATACTGTGGATTGTATCCGGAACGGACGCCATGAGGATAAGTTGGAGGGGGAATTTCGCCAATTTTACCGGCGGCTTTTAATTGTTCATATAATTGGTCCAAAGGCCTGCCAAGATTGGTGAATGTTTGAGAACGATTTTGATCGTGGGTTTTAGTATGTTGGGGGTAGTTATAGATGGGTCTGTTTGGTCGGGGAAATTGTTGATTGTAGAGAGGTCGGGGTCGAACTTGTTGGAAGTTGAGTTGAGATGTTTGGAAAGGGACTGTAGGCGGACTGGTGTAATTAGGGCGAGGTCGAGGATGAGTGATATCGGTGTGATAAACAGGATGAGGGTTTGAATAGTAAGGGTAAGGGTTTGAATAGGTATGGTATTGTCGAGGTCTGGGCTTTGAGATAGGGTTTCGTTCCCAGACAAAAGCAGTTTCCCCCTCTTGCTTTTTGGATTGTTGCTTCTTCCCATTACTACCTTGGCTTTGCAAAGCATCCAACTGCGATTTGAGGGCAGACACATTAACAATCTTTCCAGCCTTCACGAAATCATCAAATTCCTCAAGCTTATTAACAATTGCGGCAAATGAGCATCCAGTCATGCGGAAAATTTCTTCAAAGTACGGCAGATCATGTGCCTTAATGAAAGTGCGTATGATTTCGTCCTCCGTCATTGGTGGCTCGACTTTTGCGGCTATTTTCCTCCACCTCTTGGCATAAGTCTTGTGATCCTCAGAGGGTTTTCTTTTTGTTCCTTCCAGCGTGGTTCGTGTTGGAGCCAGCTCGCAATTATACTCGTACTGCTTTACAAAAGCGTTGGACAAGTCAAACCAGGTTTTCGCTTCTTCGGGTTTCAGCTTGGAATACCAATCGAGTGCATCCCCCTCCAGATTTTCTGGGAATAGCCTCAAAGGTAGATTTTCATCATCTATTGGCCTACCCAACTTGTTGGCGAACAATCGGAGGTGTGTCTTGGGATTGCCTGTCCCATCATACTTGTTAAACTTCGGAGTTTTGAACCCCTCAGGCAATTGCACATTTGGAATGAGACAAAGCTCATCATAGTCCAATACTCCTTGCTTGTTTAAACCCTGACTTTTCCTCATAAATTCATCAAAACGGTCAAGGCGCTTGAGCAACTTCATATCAACAGGAGCAGAACATTCTCCTATCTCTGGCTTGTTTTGAATGGTATGGTCTGGCAAGAAAGGCTCAGCAGCAGTGTGATAAAAAGTATGTGGCTCTGGGGATATGTTTGAAGTGATTTGGGGTTGTGGGCCTTGCATGCAAGTAGGGAAAAATGAAGGATCAGGAGGGTAAGTGTATGGCAAATGTATGGTGGGATATGTGAAAGTTCCTTCGGGTGGAATAGGGAAAGATGGAGTAACGGTGACTTGAGTTGAAGGGATGACAAATGACTCTTGCTCAAGCTGCTTAACGGGTATAGGTTCAGGTTGAACTCTGCTGCTAATTAGCTCATCAATCAACTTTCTTTGGGCCGCCATTTCGGTAGCCATTTCACCAAACTTAGTAAGCATCTCAGCCAACTGAACCCCCAAACTCGCAGTCTCGGGTTGAGCGGTAGTAGTAGACCTATCTGCTTGTTCCGGTTGTGAATGTCGCGCCCCATTTTTTGATAAATAAATAAAATGGTTTAAAAAAATGTATTTTTTATTGGAATTTGTGATTGAAAAATGAATTGTGATTTAAAAGAAAAATGGGTCTAAATGGGGGTTTGAGAATGCGACGATTTGACCCAAAATTATAGTTTAAAAAGGGTTTTTGAAATAAAAAAACGGAGTCGCCACTTGGTAATGAGTTAAGGTGTACCAAGTCACCTAAAAATGAATTTTTTAAAGAAAAAATGGGAAAGAGTAGTAAGAAACCCCTTTTAAACGACTCCTAGTCCACGTAAACCAACGAAAAGGATTCGGGAGTCACATTTGACGAAGGGGAAGGCAAGGATAAAAATCCAAGGCACCCCTTCGACCTAGCCAAGGCTAGTTGCGTGATTTAATCAAAGTTTTTCTTATTTTAACCAAAGAATTTATTACATTTGGATGCACTACATGAATGCAAAAGAAAGGAAAAATGCAAACCTAAATTCTAAAATGTCTCTTGTAAGGTTTTTGGTCCCAACCACATGAATTGTGGCGGCCAATAAAGGAAAACCTTATAGAGGTCGATTAATGCAAATGATGGCTAAAGTGCAAGTGTGCAAGTGTATAAAAAGGTGCACGTGTGAAATTGTATGAAAAAATCCAAGTGTTTGTGTGCAAGTGTATGAAATATAGTGATAAGTGCATATAGGTGTAATTAAGTGCAATTTTGTGAAGTAGAAATCAAAATGAACAATAAGGAAAGGAAAAGTGATGAGGAAATGTGAATTGAAAAAAAATGAGTAAGTGATAAATGAGAATGAATGAACCTAAAGGAATGCATCAGGTCGGGTATGGGGAATGACTCCTAACTTTTTCGACTTCGATTTTCCCTTTGATTAGAAAGCAAAACTAGCGTGCTAAGGCTATCGAGTAGCCACACTCGCTCGTTTCCCTTATCAGAAGGGGACACTTCAAGCAAATGTACCCTAACTAGCATGAAATGCAAGACCTAAAGTGAAGGGGAAAGGTTTAGAGGAGCATGCCAAATGATAAAACTAAGGAAAATGCGTGATATGTGGTGAACAAGCAAATGATGTACTAACAAGGGAAAAACCCTAAGGGTCTAGCGTTGGACTAGCCCATTCTATGAATTCCGACTAGCGTTGGACTAGTGGAAACGATAAAAGAAGCCACAACTAGCGTTGGACTAGTGTGGTGACGCACATTCATCCATTCCATTCATCCACACTATAAAAAGCGAGTAGACATGCGAATCACTTATAAACACATAGCACATAACACTTAGCATGCTTGACTAGATGCAAGGACCTAATAAAGCGATTAAACACTTAACACGTAGGCATGCAACCAAACTAATGAACCTATTACATTCACTAACTAATACAAAAGGGGAAAGGGAAAATGGACCAAATTGCTCGCCACAGCCCTATCTATTACAAGCCAAGAGGTGTACACATACCCCATTATAAGAATAACTTAATGAAAACAAAAAGTAAATGACATAAGTAAAAGGCATTAAAGAAAAGCTAGGAAAGCAAAGTAGACATGCAATTCACTTAGCACGTTGAGTCACATAAGAGAAACAAAAAAGATAAAAGGAATTATACCGCTCCCTTTTGTAGTGTTAAATGGACGAGACTTAAACTGGGCTAAGTCACCAACTAACGGGATAACATGTGCTAAAACCATTCAAAGCAAAGGATTAACGCACCAATTTAATTATAAGATATAAACAAAACAATTGGAATCCACCAAATCATCAAATTTTCCCCCAATTACAACTTAATGAAGTCAAAACTACTTAAAGACCAAGGCAAAAGGCATGATCATCCAATCCACAAGCATAACATCTACTAAAGACCCAAAAGCAAGCACGACTCAAATCATTCAAGTCCAAATAAATCGTTTAAGCACTTCAAAGATTCCAAAAATAAAGAAAAAGCCAAACAATGATTGAAGTTGCAATGATTTTAGGACTTAATTACAAGATACTAAAACATGCTTGGGCTTTTGTGGCACAAAGAGAAACTTAGAAGGATCAAATTGATTAAATGTTCCAATTACTTGGGCCTTAGTAGAACAAAAAGGGACTTGGGGGGTTAAAGAGCAATTTTCAGAAATAGTTTCATGCAAAATGCATGCAACATGACGTGAAAAACCTTCTGCAACAGAGTTCAACAATGCTATGAAGCTCTTAGCAATTCTAAGCTAGCTGCAATTTTCTCATTCCAACCGAAACACATTGATGAAACAACTCAAACCAAACTAAACACAAATGCAATGACCCCAAGCCTATGTTGTTAATCTCACCCAAACACAATCAAAACCACTGAGCATTGAATGCAGAAAAGCAATGTGAGGATTTGCAACAACTTTGCTCACTTTCCTCTGGTTTCATGAATGAAAGTGAGCAGATGGTTTTTGTTCATGCATAAAGCAGATTATCACAGGTAGGAACTAAGTGTATGAACTAAGTGTATGGATTAGCATTATCTTGCCATAAAATAGGGAGGAACTAAGTGCATGAACTGCCATTGTCTTACCATAAAACAAAGAAAAACTGAAACATTTTCTTTTGAACCCAAAAACCCATGCAAACATTCAGCCTGCCTTCTTACCGCAAAAAAAAAAAAAAAAAAAACACTCAAGGTAGACCAGATTTTCGTTTTTTTAACCCAAGCTTATTAACCAGAACTTGCTTAAAGATTCATCACAGCATTATTGGCAACACACAAGATGCACCTACCTATTCCTAACAGGTCCAATAGTGCTACTAGATATGAAAATGCAGCCTAGATGTAAAACAAGAAACTCAGCAACAACGAGATTACCATTACCACAACCAGACTCCTAATATAAATTCCAATATACGTGACACAAAACTGACCCAAGCCAAACCCAACTCATTCAAGCATACAAGCGAGGACTTGAAATCATGGAGAGAGTAAACTCCCACAAACTCTCGGTCAGACAGCGCAGCAAAATAAACTCAATGTCTGCTAGACTATGACTTGAAACTTCCAGCAAAAACGCACCCAAACAAGATGCAAGAAAACTGATGGCCTTTAGTTCTAAATTCCCATCAAAATTCTGAACATAATCTTGATAGCAAGCATATTCATGATATCCCAGTCAAACAACGCATACAACCAACATTAAACAAACTTACTTTTCAGTCACCAAGCTGCAAAAACCATCAAAGCAAGATTCGGAACAACAAAATACAGAAAAATCAACGTCCAAACAAATAAAACAGACATGCAATCCTCTTGACAGAAATTTTTCGGCAAAAATCTGATGCTCTGGCCACAGCAAACTCAATTGACAATTTTAAACCTATATTCATTTATGAAACCTTCTACCGATGCTATGGGTTCGTTGCCAACTAAACAAAACATGGGACAACCTCCGTACAAAAACAACTCGCAGGAAACCAGGAGTGCCGAAGCAAGAAAGACATGGAACCAGGAAAAAACATATACTGTGGCATATTAACATCGATCTGAGTATGTTTGAACAAGAAAAAAAAATGGAAAGAAAAGGCTACCTTGAAGACTTTAACACCGAATCTGAAAAGCCTGTGCACTGAAGATGATCGTCCTCCACGGGAATCGAAAGGGACTTGCTGCTGGTTCTGATGAAGACCACGCGAAAATCTGGAAATTTCTGGTCCTTTCTTCCGCCACTTCCTTTGCCCAGCCGCCAACCTTAGCTCTCATCCGATGTCAAAACCTTCCTCTCTCTACCTAGCTCTCCCTTTCCCTTCTTTTCTGACCTCAACCGAAGCCCTCCTTTTTGTTTTCCCTTTCTGTTTTCCCAATCCTCACGGCCGCGCCTCCTTTCTCTCCTTTTCTCTCTTTCTAGCTTTCAGCCGTTGTTTCTCTTTCTTGCGGCTCCAAAAACCCTCCCCTTTTCTATTGCCGGCTACCTTTCTTTTATATGGGCAACCCCCAAAACCTAAAACTCCAGGATCTTCTGCTATATTTGCAGCTAAGGAGCCGCTCGATTATCCCTTTGCAAGCTGCGGCAAAATGCAGCTTGCATGCCACGAGCATTTTTTTTTTTAAACAACTTGATAATTACAGAAATGATAAAATAAAATATAAATAATAATAATAACAAAATTACACAAACTAGGTAATAATAATAATAACAAAAAAAAAATAATTTTAAACAAAAAACTAAACAAAAATGGCTATTTTTCAATTTTCCTTTTTTTCATTTTTTCAAAATAAATTAACAAAAATAAACAAAATGCCAAAAGATTGAATTTAAGAGAAATAAACGTATTTTTGTGAACCATTTTCTTTTTCCCCCTTTTTTTCATTTTTCCATTTTTCATTTTTTTTCTTTTTCCATTTCCTTTTTCTCTCTTTTTTTTTTCAAGAAATTCTATGCTAAACTTAAAAATAAAACTAAAAACTAAAAACTAAAAACTGAATAAACTAACACGACTAATAAAAAAACTAAAAATAAACAGTAAATGAAATTACACCAAAAATTTGGTGTCTACAGTTTGCCCCTCTTTGTCTGAGTTTTGAAAAAACTTGAGACAAAGAAGTAGACACCAAATACTTACCTGCATTATTTGGCTGCAAAAATGATTCCAAAAATGGGGCTGACCCAAACATAAAATCAAAAACGGGACTGACCCGAACAGAAAATGTAAAATGGGATAGACCCGAACAGAAACGTAAATGGGATAGACCCACGGGATAGACTCGAACAGAAAATGAAAAATGGGATAGACCCACGGGATAGACTCGAACAGAAAATGTAAAATGGGATAGACCCGGACAGAAATGTAAATGGGATAGACTCACGGGATAGACCCGGACAGAAATGTAAACGGGATAGACCCGGACAGAAATGTAAATGGGATAGACCCACGGGATGTTGTGAAGTTGGCGGCACGAAATCCAGGCCCAACGTGAACTTTACGATGTTGGCGGCACAAAATCCAGGCCCAACGTGATATTGTGAATGTTGGCGGCATAAAATCCAGGCCCAACGTGATCTTTGGAATGTTGGCGGCACGAAATCCAGGCCCAACGTGATCTTTGGAATGTTGGAATGTTGGCGGCACGAAACTCAGGCCCAACTTGATCTTTGGAATGTTGGCGGCACAAAGTCCAGGCCCAACGTGATGTTTGAGATGTTGGCGGCACCAAGTCCAGGCCCAACTTGATATTTGGAATGTTGGCGGCACGAAATCCAGGCCCAACGTGATGTTTGGAATGTTGGTGGCACCAAGTCCAAGCCCAACGTGATTTTTGGAATGTTGGCGGCACGAAGTCCAACCCAACGTGATCCTTGGAATGTTGGCGGCACCAAATCCAGGCCCAACGTGATCCTTGGAATGTTGGCGGCACGAAACTCAGGCCCAACGTGATTTTTGGAATGTTGGCGGCACGAAGTCCAGGCCCAACGTGATCCTTGGAATGTTGGCGGCACGAATTCCAGGTCCAACGTGATTTTTCGAATGTTGGCGGTACGAAATCCAGGCCCAACGGGATATTGTGAACAAGAAATTGAATTTGATTTGTCAAGAAACAAGCAATTAAATTTGATTTTTCAAGAAACAAGAATTTGAACTTGATTTTTGACTTTTGAATTTTTTTTTTTGAATTTTTCTGATTTTTCGAGAGAATTTTTTTTTTAAAATAATTTGCCCCAGTGTCGACTCCATTTTTTTCTCCTTCTTCTTGCTTCTCTTTGCAGTATCGGCCTTCCGCCTCACTGGATGCCTTTCGTCATTTTGAAGCATGAATACCTGTACAGGGGAGCTTAACAAAATGTTATTCTTGGTTTTGATGATCACAAAAGTTTGTTTATACAGACCAAGAAAGTGAACACTTTGATCAGGTCTGTTGGAACAAAGAAAGCATATGTTCATTTATCTCCTGACTACGTTGCTTTGGATGTGGCAAACAAGATTGGAATAATATGAATGAATTTAGTCATTGTTTTGTTTTCGATCAAAGATATTGTCTTTTAAGTATGTCTAGTTTGTCATTCTTGGTACTTTGAAATATTTGTCTAACCTTCCTCAAATACAAGTGTTTTTTTGTCTATCCAAGAATCAGGTTCAAATATGTCATGAAATGTAAAACAACCAAAATGAGAAGCAAAAACAGGACAATCAGGTCGAACGGCCGAAAGGAAACTGTCGGACGTCCGAAAAGATAAAGAACATCAGGAAGGAAGCACCGTCGGACGCTCACATGGAAGCATCGGACGTCCGGAAGGATCGGACGCTTGCCATCGGACGTTAATCAACCGCATCGGACGTCCGAAAAATTCCAAGATAACTTGCTAGCTCTCGGCCCAAGGTCGGACGCTGTGCTGTCGGACGACAAAGAACTTATCGGACGTCCGAACCTCAACTTGGCTATCATCGGACGATTGGTTCGGACGATGACTCGATCGTCGGACGTCCGACAGCCCCAACGGCTAGTTGACTCTTCAGCTGCCTTCTATCCGTTGGAAGCATTGATGAAGCCCATTTCTGGATCCCTTTAAAATCAAACTGGTCTGAACGAAGTAGGGACTTTTGCTCACTTTGTTTACAAGTTCTCAAGAGATATTTTAGCTAGAAAATAGTCTCCAAAGCAGATTTGTATTAAAGTGGTGTGAATTTCTGTTGAGCATTTCTTTTGTGGTTGAAAGGATCTTTAGTGTAGCTTTGTTGAGGGTTTTCTGAGTGATTGTAAAACTTCCTAACTTGACTAAGTGAGGCTTAGGGCAAGGAGGAAGAGCTCCCTCCATTGTACATCTAGTTGATCTTTGTTCATCAAAGAGAAGTTGCTCTTCCTAGTGATTGGTCTTCAAGTTTGGGTAAAGCTTGGTAGACACTTGGTTTGTTTCTCTATTTTATATTTCTGTTTAATAAAATCTTCATTGCTTATCTATACTTGCTTCTCTGATTAATATTGCTATTGTCTTCTAATCTACTTGGTTGGTCATTACTAAAAAGGAAGGTAAATTTTCATTAAAGAAAAAGTGCATAAACTTGGTTAAGATTTTAATCAACCAATTCACCCCCCCTCTTGGTTGTCTGTGGGACTTACAATTGGTATCAGAGCTTGGTCTCCTTGAGATTAAGCTCTAACGGCTTGGAGTAAAGATGACAACCAGTCATGCTATGTTTGTTGAGGGGCAATCTGTTACTAGGCCTCCCATGTTCAGTGGCTCTAACTATGTTAGCTGGAAAGAACGAATGATTATCTTTTTGCAATCTATCGATATTGAACTATGGTTTATTGTGAGTGAAGGACCGCATGAAGCTAACTTTCTTGATGCAGATACAGGGTTGCTTCGGCCAAAAACAAGAGTTGAAATGAATGCTCAAGATAGGACTAACCTCACATTGAATGCCAAGGCCATGAATGTTATTTATAGTGCCCTAGATTCAAATGAATCAATCAGAGTAAAAGGCTGCAAATCGGCTAAAGAAATGTGGGATAAACTAAGAGAAATCCATGAGGGTGGTGACAATGTGAAAGAACAGAAAAAGGCCATCTTGGTCACGAAATATGAATCATTTAAAATTGAACCTCTTGAGGATATTGACAAAATGTATTGCAGGTTCACTGACTTGATCAAAGATCTCGAGGCGTTGGGCAAAGAGTACACCTTGGGAGAGAAGAACAGGAAAATTCTCAATGCCTTGGGCAAAGAATGGGAAAATAAAGTGACAGCAATAGAGGAGGCCAAGGATTTAAGTTCTGTGCCTATTGAATCTATCATTAACTCACTAACCACTTATGAGTTGAAACTGAAATCTAAAGTGCAGGAGGAAGAGGATGCTAGAGCAAAGAGAAACATTGCTCTAAAGACTACTCAAGGTGAAGATGATTCTGCTCATCTGGATGATGAAGACTCGGATGGTGATGACAATGATCTTGCTCTCATCACCAGAGGCTTCAAAAGAATCCTGAATAAAAGAAAGTTTAGAAGGGGAGGACCTAGCAATCAATTCCAGAATCAGCCATCTATCGCAAAGTATAAAGGTAAACAAGATTTCAACAAGAAACAGTTGGACAAATGCTTCGAATGTGGACAGATTGGACATTATGCAAACGAATGCCCCATGAAGAAGATGAAAGATGGAAAAGCTGATCGAAAGCCAAGATTCAACAATTTTCAGATTACTTGGAATGAATGCAACTCCGAAGGGGAAGTTGAAGAAGAAGAAGAATCTGCTCAAATGGCCTTCATGGCTATTGGAAATAATGAGGTAACCTCCACACACTCTCAATCTGAAAGTGATAATGATGAAGATGATGATCTTGAATCTTTTGTTGAAAAACTGCATAATGCCTTGAAGGAATCCTATGATAAAAACAAGCAGTTAAAACAGAAAATGTCTTTTCTCATTCAAGAAAATGCAAGTCTTTTTCAACAAAATAAACAACTAAAGACCGACAATGAAAGTCTAGTAAGAGCTGGATGTAATGTTCAAGATGAGATTGATAGAAAGACAAATATTTGTGAAATGCTGAAGGAAAGACATGGTGATTTGAAAAAAAAGGATGGACAGCTTGGATGAGAATTTGAAAGCAAGAAAGCAGGAGTTTAACAAAAGGAACATGTTATCTACACATCCTACTACTTTTCAAAGAACATTTGCACACAACAAAATTGCACATGGTTTCACAACATATAGAAGAGGTGAATTAAGATATGTCAAACCAGTACATGTTAAGGACTCTTCCATTATGTGTGTTTTTTGTTGTCAAAGAGGGCATTTGAAAAGTAATTGCTATGTGAAAAGAAATCTGAACAAAGGGATGAAGTGCATGTGGTTAGTTAGATACAATGCTAACTATTATGGACCCAAAAATTAAAAAGGGTACCAAACACGTTATCTTTTCAGGATAAAGGATCAAACAAGTCAAAATGGTTTATTGATAGCGGCTGCTCAAGGCACATGACCGGTGATCCTTCCTTGTTCATAAAGCTGAAATCAAAATCAAGTGGAAAGGTAACATTTGGTGATGATGTGAAAGCTAAGACAATTGGAATAGGTGATGTTGGTAAGGATGGTGAAACTTTTGTTCATAATGTGCTCTTGGTTGATAACTTAGGTTATAACTTGCTTAGTGTTAGTCAACTGTGTGATAAAGACTTGTATGTGTTATTTAAAAAGCATGAATGCATTGTACTTGATTCCAAATATAATGTTGTGTTCAAAGGTAAGAGGTTTAATGACATATATATTGTGATTCTTGATAAAGTTGATTCTTCTAGCTTAAAATGTCTTAAAGCTTCAAATGAAGATTCTTGGTTGTGGCATAGAAGACTTTGTCATTTTAACATGGATTTACTAAAGGAAATTTCGAAAAAGGAGTTGGTTAGAGGCTTGCCAAAAATTAGTTTTGATAAGGACAAAATATGTGATGCATGTCAATTTGGGAAGCAAACTAAAATTTCTTTTAAACCAAAAATGTGTGTATCTACTTCAAAACCTTTGGAACTCTTGCATCTTGATTTATTTGGTCCCACTCAAATCACTAGCTTGGGAGGTAAAAAATATTGTTTTGTAATTGTTGATGATTATTCCAGATACACTTGGGTGATATTTCTTGCTCATAAAGATGATGCCTTCAAGAATTTTACTTCAATGTTTGCTAAAGTGCAAAATCTGCTTGGGTTAAAAATTGTTAGGATTAGAAGTGATAATGGGACGGAATTCAAGTATTGTGGTTTTCCAGAATTTTGTGATCATAATGGTATAACACATGAGTTTTCTATTGCAAGGACTCCACAACAAAATGGTGTTGTAGAAAGGAAAAACAGGACTCTCCAAGAGGCTGCTAGAACTATGTTGAATGAATGTAGGTTGCCTAAATATCTTTGGGCGGAAGCGGTAAACACTGCATGTTATGTGATGAATAGAATACTCTTGAGACCTATTTTAAAGAAAACTCCTTATGAGCTGATTTTTGATAAGAAACCTACGGTTGGTTATTTCAAAGTATTTGGTTGTAAATGTTTTATTTTGAATCTAAAGGAACATCTTGGTAAGTTTGACAAAAAATCTGATGAAGGAATATTTTTGGGGTATTGTGAGAATAAAAGAGGATATAGAATTTTTAATAGAAGGACACTTGTGATTGAAGAAGCTATACATATAACATTTGATGAAGCCAATGATGATAATTCCAAAAGTTTGTGTGAGGATGATGATGTAGGTGTTCGAGAAGGAATGGAAAAGCTATCAATTGGAAATGAAGGAAGTTCTGAACCAGCAGCAACTGAAATGGAAAATGAAGTTCATAATGATCAAGAAGAGGAAGATGAAGACAAAAATGATGATCCACTCAAAGATCTTCCCAAGGCTTGGAAATTCAACCAAAATCATCCAAACGAGCTTATAATTGGTGATCCATCCGAGAAGGTAAACACTCGTTCCTCATCTAGAAAATTGATTGATAATTTTGCTTTAGTTTCTCTTTTTGAACCCAAAAATATCAATGATGCTTTAAAGGATGAAAATTGGATTTTGGCTATGCAAGAGGAACTTAATCAATTTGAGAGAAATGAAGTTTGGACACTTGTTGATAGACCTCAAAATCAACCTATCATTGGCACAAAGTGGATTTTTAGAAATAAGTTGGATGATAAAGGTGTTGTTGTAAGAAATAAAGCCAGATTAGTTGCTAAAGGATATGCACAAGAAGAAGGAATAGATTTTGATGAAACTTTTGCTCCCGTAGCAAGATTAGAATCTATTAGAATGCTTCTTGCTTTTGCTTGCTTCAAAGGTTTCAAATTGTTTCAAATGGATGTTAAAAGTGCCTTTTTAAATGGTTTTATTGATCAAGAAGTGTATGTGGATCAACCCCCAGGTTTTGAAAATACAAAATTTCCAAGTCATGTGTTTAAACTTTCTAAAGCTTTATATGGTTTAAAACAGGCTCCAAGAGCTTGGTATGAAAGATTAAGTGGGTTCTTGATTGAAAAAGGTTTCAAAAGAGGTATTGTGGACACCACACTTTTTACTAAGCATGTGTTGAATGACCTTCTCATTGTGCAAATATATGTTGATGATATTATCTTTGGTGCTACTAATGAGTATCTATGTAAGGAGTTTTCCACCACTATGCAAAATGAATTTGAAATGAGTATGATGGGAGAATTAAATTTCTTCCTTGGACTTCAAATACATCAAACTCTTGAGGGAATCTTTATCAATCAAGCAAAGTATACCAAGGAATTACTGAAAAGGTTTGGCATGGAGGACTCAAAACAAGTTGGAACTCCAATGTGCACTTCCACAAAGTTTGACAAAGATGAAGAAGGTAATCATGTGGATGAAAAGCATTATAGAGGTATGATCGGAAGCTTACTCTATTTAACTGCAAGTAGACCTGATATTATGTTTGCAGTTTGCTTGTGTGCTAGATTTCAATCGTGTCCAAAAGAATCACATTTGAATGCTGTAAAAAGAATTTTTAGGTATTTGAAAGGTACATTAGACTATGGTCTTTGGTATGCTAAATCCAGTGAGTTTGCACTATATGGTTATTCGGATGCTGATTTTGGAGGGTGTCGTGTAGATAGAAAGAGTACTAGTAGATCTTGTCACTTTCTTGGAAATTCTTTAGTCTCTTGGTTTAGCAAGAAACAAAATGCAATCTCATTGTCTACAACCGAAGCAGAATATATTGCCGCTAGTGCATGTTGTGCTCAACTTTTATGGATGAAGCATACCCTGAATGACTATGGATTGTTGTATGACTGCATGCCTGTATTCTGTGATAATACTAGTGCTATAAATTTGACCAAAAATCCTATTCAGCATTCTAGGACAAAGCATATTGAAATAAAGCACCACTTTATTCGTGATCTTGTTCAAAAAGGTGAAATTTGTGTAAATTATGTTTGTTCTAAAGATCAATTTGCTGATATTTTTACAAAAGCTTTGCCATTAGATCAATTCATTCATCTAAGATCAAAATTAGGAATGTTCGAAAAATCATCATAAATTTTTCATTGCCTTCGGACGTCCGAAAGAGGATGAACGGACGTCCGATGATGTTCTTCAGCCATTTTCCAGATTGCACCTGTTCGGACGCAGCTGTCGGACGCACAACTTCGTTCGGCCGTCCGACAGTGCAACGGCTCATTTTTTAAAATAACTTTCTTCCTTATTTGCTTCAGTCTCTTCCTATTCTATCTCCTCTCGGACGAAAACCCTCTCTTCTCTCACTCTCAAATTCGTACCATTCTGTAGCTACCATTCCCAAATTGACTCAACCAAAACATTTCCCCATCGTTTGCGTTTCATTTCTCCTGATCATTTCACCAAACTGAGTAACACTTCGCAAATCCCCAAATTTTCCTCACAACCCTACTCTTGCATAACCGCTCTGTCAAATCTCGTTCAAGGTGTTTTTGTCCCAAAATTTCTGTGCGATTCACTTCCCTACTGTTGTGTGCATCATTTGCATCCTCCATTCCACACATTTAGAACAATGGTGAATCTAAGGGGAGGAAAAGTTACTGCCGGACGCAAGCATCCACTCAGGGATGAGGATGAGAATCTTCCTACTGTCAAACGGACATCCAAACGCTTCAAAAGGGGAGCTATCAAGGGTCAAATGTCACGACCTACTCCACAACCCACTTCTCAACCAGAATCTGGACAGGGGACCTCTTCTCAACCGCCTCCTAAATCAGTCCCTCTCCCTCCATTCTTTGATGATGCTGCGAAAGACAAATACGCCTGGATATCTCAGAAGGGTGTCATCCCTCAAAGAACTGTAAACCCCTCTGAATTTCGTTCCATAGGTTTAGAATCCATTCTAAGTCTATTTGATTTCCAGAAATGGTCGCATCTCATTTCCATGCCCAATGTCTACTATCCTGATATGCTGCATCAATTTTTTGCTAACCTTAGGAAAGGAACTGACCAAACTGAGATCATGTCTAGGGTAAATGGGGTAGACCTAATCTTTGATTCTGATACTGTGAATTCCATTTTAAAGACTACCATTGAACGTTTGTGCAAAGATAAGGTTGCTAATTTCTTTTCTTATGAAGAGCTTCCTACTGCTGCAAATCATTTTGATAGGACAAAAATGTTAACTTATTTCAAAAGAAGTTTTTCTTCACCTGCTGATGCTAAGTTGAATGATTTGGCTCCTGTGAATTTGATTGCCTTTTCTATCATTTCAAACTTGCTTGTGCCCACTGATGGCCATAGAACTGATGCAAACAAAATGGAGCTGTATCTTTTTTACTGTTTTCGAGAAAAAATTCGGATTGATTTTGGCTTTGTCATGTGCAAGTTTTTACTTCGCTATGCTACTGACTCTCGAAGAAAACTATCCTATGGGAAGTTTCTTCAAAAGATTTTTGAATTTTACAAAGTTCCAATTCTAGGTGTTTGTCCCAAAGAAGCATCTTCTTATGCTTTTACCAGAGCATATTTTGAAAGGAAAAATCTTATTTTTAAAGATAATCTGTGGGCATATAAGGGGGCATCATCTAGTGAACAAAGATCTAAGACTGTACATGATTCTTCACCCATTTCACTCACTCCCATTCACCCTAAGAAGTCTACCACTAAAGCATCTTCCTCTTCCAGTAATGAGGTAATTGAGCTTCTTCATGAACTCAAACAGCATGTTCTTCTTCTAGAACATGGCCTAATGCTCACCATGTCTTCTGAGCAACAAGCTGCCTTTCTTGATAAAAAGAACCTTCTTTTTCCTCCACCTGTGGTTGAGGAAGTCTCACATGACAAAGAACCTCGAACCACTGATCCAGGTTCATCAGTTCCAGATCTGAATCCATCAACTCCTGTGACTCCTCATGGCCCTTCCACATCAGACAAAGGCAAGGCACCAATTGAAGAAGCTACTGAAGATGATGAAGAAACTGATGAGGAAGACCTCTCTCAATATCAGCTCTCTCGGAGGACTCCTGGATCCACTTAGTTCATCATTTAGGACATTTGCATTCTGTTTGTCTCTTTTATGTGTTTGTGGTATTCAACAATGAATATGTATTGTAATGGATATTTTAAGTTTCTTTTGGTATGATCTGGTGGATGTTTAAGTACTGTTTTGATGAATGTCTAAATATTTTGATGAATGATTGTCTATTCTGCTTGTGTGAATGTAATGAATTTGTGGATTGTATGATTGTCTATTGAATATGATTGTCTATTTTAAGTACTGTTTTGATGGATGTGTTGGATGGTGTCACCAGGATGTTGATTTGTGAACTTGTGTAAATTTGTGACTGTGTGGATGACAAAAAGGGATGTTGATGTTGATGTGATTGGTTGCCCTTTTGTGATGACAAAAAGGGGGAGATGGTATAATGATTGGATTGAGTGATGATTGGTGATTGATGAATGATTGGATTGAGTGATGGTTGGTGATTGATGATTAGTGATGTTAGGATATGTTGGATTGATTGTTTAAATTTGGATTGGCTGATATGCTTAATTGTTTAATGTTTAATTGTTTAACTCGGATGGGCAGCCAAGTGAGGGGGAGGTTTTCAAAATTTTTAAATTTTAGGATTCACTAAGACAGGGGGAGTTTTCATTTCAATCATCAATTTCATTTCAAACTTTTGTTTTGTCATCATCAAAAAGGGGGAGAATGTTATTCTTGGTTTTGATGATCACAAAAGTTTGTTTATACAGACCAAGAAAGTGAATACTTTGATCAGGTCTGTTGGAACAAAGAAAGCATATGTTCGTTTATCTCCTGACTACGTTGCTTTGGATGTGGCAAACAAGATTGGAATAATATGAATGAATTTAGTCATTGTTTTGTTTTCGATCAAAGATATTGTCTTTTAAGTATGTCTAGTTTGTCATTCTCGGTACTTTGAAATATTTGTCTAACCTTCCTCAAATACAAGTGTTTTTTTGTCTATCCAAGAATCAGGTTCAAATATGTCATGAAATGTAAAACAACCAAAATGAGAAGCAAAAACAGGACAATCAGGTCGGACGGCCGAAAGGAAACTGTCGGACGTCCGAAAAGATAAAGAACATCAGGAAGGAAGCACCGTCGGACGCTCACATGGAAGCATCGGACGTCCGGAAGGATCGGACGCTTGCCATCGGACGTTAATCAACCGCATCGGACGTCCGAAAAATTCCAAGATAACTTGCTAGCTCTCGGCCCAAGGTCGGACGCTGTGCTGTCGGACGACAAAGAACTTATCGGACGTCCGAACCTCAACTTGGCTATCATCGGACGATTGGTTCGGACGATGACTCGATCGTCGGACGTCCGACAGCCCCAACGGCTAGTTGACTCTTCAGCTGCCTTCTATCCGTTGGAAGCATTGATGAAGCCCATTTCTGGATCCCTTTAAAATCAAACTGGTCTGAACGAAGTAGGGACTTTTGCTCACTTTGTTTACAAGTTCTCAAGAGATATTTTAGCTAGAAAATAGTCTCCAAAGCAGATTTGTATTAAAGTGGTGTGAATTTCTGTTGAGCATTTCTTTTGTGGTTGAAAGGATCTTTAGTGTAGCTTTGTTGAGGGTTTTCTGAGTGATTGTAAAACTTCCTAGCTTGACTAAGTGAGGCTTAGGGCAAGGAGGAAGAGCTCCCTCCATTGTACATCTAGTTGATCTTTGTTCATCAAGGAGAAGTTGCTCTTCCTAGTGATTGGTCTTCAAGTTTGGGTAAAGCTTGGTAGACACTTGGTTTGTTTCTCTATTTTATATTTCTGTTTAATAAAATCTTCATTGCTTATCTATACTTGCTTCTCTGATTAATATTGCTATTGTCTTCTAATCTACTTGGTTGGTCATTACTAAAAAGGAAGGTAAATTTTCATTAAAGAAAAAGTGCATAAACTTGGTTAAGATTTTAATCAACCAATTCACCCCCCCTCTTGGTTGTCTGTGGGACTTACACAAAGTATGACAGGCATTCAAATTTCTTATTTGGAAGGAACAGCGTGATTGGTTTTGACATCCTCAAACGTATTACAAAAAATTTTTTGCCCCAGTGTGGGCTATTTTGCAAAATCTCTCAAATGAAAATTTGCCCCAGTGTGGGCCTATTTAATTGCAAAAAATTTGTTTGAATGACCCTCCATTTATTTGAACAAAGTAAGCAATTGCTTTTCCTAACATATCATGTGAAGAAAATTGAATGTCTTGCTTAAATTCACATAGCACATTTCATGATGAATTTCTCAAAATAATGCCAAATTACGAAAGATTTCTTCCCCACTTTAGCATCAATGCTTTTGGGTGATGGGTAACTATTTTTGGTTGGTTCATCTTTCAGGACCAATCAAGTGACTTTATTTTTGGATTTGGAAGTGGCTAAAGGAAATGGGAGGTAAGAATCTGTCTCATTTTTGTGCCCCAGTTGTATGTAATCCATTCAATGTCACATCTTAGTAAAAGCAAATAGTTTGTCACCCTTATTTCTTAAGAAAACGAAGTCCACATATGAGCTTTATAGGCTTGCAACAATATGGATAATGATAGCTAAACCTGTGAAAACTGGTTATACCCCCATGATCACAAATGATTGATAGATTTCTTACGAGCATGATCCTCACTTTAGATTGTCGTGAAGGAATAAGTCAACGATGGACTTTATTAGCTTGTAATGTGGCTTGAAAACGATAGTTAAAGAAATAAGATTCTAAGGACATTGCACCCAAAATCGTATTTTTCTCAAAATTGCCCCTACGTTGGAACGCAAAGATCTCAAACTTTGATTGCATTTTTCTTATCATTCACCAGGGACTTCAGCGTCGAATTTTCTGCATTTTCTTTTCTTGCTTTTCTTTCGCTTCTTTTCTTTTCCCTCGAGCTGATGGGTTTTCACATGGTGAGTAGAGTCAACCCCATACCCAAGCAATTCAGAAATACAGCTAAAATTTTCCGGCATCATAAATTTTCTTGACAGGGCCATTGCAAAGAACAGAAGTCAGTACTTTCGGCTTTTGTAACGGGGTCTGGTGGGGTGTTTAGAAAAGTTAAGGCTTGAAGGCAGATTTTAAAAGCGGTTTGAATGACCTGAGATCGCATTATTGAGCCAACCCTATTTTAGGGCTAAATCAGAATTTGCCCCAGTTTATGCTCAATTGAGGCTCTTTCTCTTTCATTTTCTTTCTTCTTTTGATTTTTCGGCCTTTTGCCATTCTTTTGAAATTTGACAAAATTTGCCCCAGTTTATTTTTTGAACTGAGGTTCTCTTTTCTTCTTTTGTTTTTGATTTTACTGCCTTTCACTTTTCACTTCTTGAAATTTCTTTTTTCAACTCAAACTTGCCCCAGTGTGGGGTTTGCGATTGTGACGGCCCCACCTCCCCCTAAGGCGAACCAGAGGGTTCGGCGGGCCGCCTGCCCAGCTCTCGCCGGGACTCAGTCGATCACTACAATCCTCAAATGAATTACAATATAAATCTCAAATATACATCACATGGTCCACAAACATACATCCAAGTCTCCAATAATTACATGTCACAAATGCAGCGGAAACTGATTCCAATCGTGGAATGTATACTTACAGCCATATCAATTTCAAATATTTATACAAGACCAACGCGTACATAAAATAGATCCAAACTTAAACTGTACACGATATAAGCCATCCAGTCACGTGAATAAGCACAACAAGCCCTTCCTTCGCCTTGAGCCCTGTGGGGGGGGAAATAAAACATTTTTGGGGTGAGCTAAAAGCCCAGTGAGTAACCAGTAAAATCAGTAATCAAATAGTTTTCACAAAAATTCATTTCATTGATGTCATGGTTCAGAAATCAGATGTACGTATTTTTGCTCTCGTGAGCCAGTGAAATCATTGTAATGTTTTAGAAGTTCAATAAGTAACCGGGGGTAAAAATGTAATTTTGTTACAGGTCAACATTTGCACAGTGAGAGTAAAACAAAAGCAGAAAATGACACCACATGGTAATTCCACAAAGCTCAATGAGCTAAAATCTCAATAAGGTTCCGAACATGAAATTTCATAACAAAGCCAACACATTAACCATCAATAATCAATAATTCAAGAAACATTTACAATGGAAAGCGATAGTAACATATTCATTAAAAGGATACCGCTCACATGGAGCTATTCATTTGTTCGTTCCCCTGACATTTCCCCTTATTCCTCCAATTATTTGAAAATTTCATTTTTATAAATAAACCCTCGTTCATCTTTTTATTCGTTCATCCCCTTTTCCGGACGTTGACCGGACTCCACCCATCCGACGTTGGCCGGACTCCACCCATCCGGACGTAGCCGGACTACAAGGTAATACTCGAGTATACCAAATTCACCCAGGGTCACCATATCGCCCGACCGAGTCCGCTTCTGGCTCGAGTCGATCGGTAACGAAGGGCAGTGGCCAGTTCAGCCAAAAGGCTTACATCATGCGCAACTAGCATTTAATCATTAATCATTGAAAATTCATATTTATTTAGGTCGAGTGCGATAAAGTACACACTCGCCTAGAAAACTCGTTTTAACAATCATCGAAAGTACTTAACACATTTTCAATTAATAATGACAAGCCAATAAGTCAAGAATTACAGCAACCAAGGGACACTCATATGCAAGTACGCATGATATGCAAGAAAACAGTTCAAAAGTAACTTTTGGAAACAGTTTAAAAGTAAATAATGCAGGAAACGGTTCATAAAGAACTTCAGAAACAGTTTGAGGTCACTCACCTCAATGGCTCAGAAATCATACATCATGTATCATTGCCTTGCTCAAACCCAAGTCTTAGATCACAAACTCAATGCAAACAAATCCTTTAAAAGTTCGGACAGCACTTCCCCTACATTTGCTAACTTTTCCAGCCATCATGGCTTCATTATTTCCTCAGCCAGTCCCAAAGGTACACACACAACAACAAGTTCATCCATAGCCATTCAGCAAGCTCCAAGTAGTACTAATACAAGTCAAGCTAGGGAAAAGTCCGGAAATGAAGGTTAAGCTCAAAACCAGAAAAACAGTTTTGACGTCATTTTGCGGTAATGGTACCAAATGCGCTACGATTGTCGGATGAAGGTGCAAGACCCACCGTTTCGAAGCTAAGAAACAGGGATACAACAATGTAGAAGGCCACTCAATCCAAATCCTAGCACAACTAGGTCAAATATGCCAAATACTACACCAGAACCACCAAAAACAGGTTTACAAATCACACAAAGCTGTAATGAACACAACTCAGTCTATACAGGTCCAAATGCCGAAATTCCAAAGGCATATGTTATCTAAGACATCCAGCTACATTTCCTCAGAAGACACCAACAACAAAATCCAAACCAATTCCAGTCAAAACAAACGATTACAAGCGCAGTTTTCACATTCTGAGCAACCCAGATCAGCAACAGTAAAATCGACATAACTCACTCTACACATATCCAAATGACCTGAAATTTTGCAGGCACTTCAAACTCACCAATACCTACAACTTTCATGTTTTGAGCAAAGGCCAATTCGGCCTCTAACATAGTGCAATAAATTCGGGCAGAATGAAGAACTACAAAACCTAATTTTCTGAAATTTCTTCCAAAACAGAAATTGATTGCACTTAATCACTTTTTCCACCTCCTAGAGTCATTAAACATCATTTCCAATCATCATACATGACCACAACACCATGATCACATTAAACCAGAAAATTCCTCAAAAAAATAAAAAACTTCACCAATTCAACCAAAATCAAGTTTTAATCCATAAACTTGCATCTCCTACTATCACCAAGCATGAATTTAACATCATTAGAGGGAGGAGAGGGGTCCTTCTCAACTCACCTTAGTAACCAAAGAGATGGAGCAACCTTGCACTTAAATCTTCCAAATCACTTCACCAAGAACCTTAATCCAACCAAGAGAAGAGTTTTTATAGAGTAAAACTAAAATTAAACGGTTAAAAGTGAAGATTAAGCAAGCTTGGAGCAAAGAAATTGGAGAGCTTCTCTTCCCTTATTGCTTGAAGGTGGCCGGCCATATGAAGCTTAGCAATGAAGATATTTTGGTCAATTTTTGAAGTTATTATGGTAAATGGTAAAAGGTTGAATAGTAAGTCAAAGTCCAAGACTTAATCTTATGGTGACACTTGTCACCCTTAGGTTTAAAACTTATCTTTTGTCTCTCCAATTACAAATATCTTAACACCTTGTAAAATAATATCACTTAATACAAAATTCCAACAAGTTGTAAAAAAAATATAATGCATTTACCGCACTTGCGGGTCCCACGTCCAAAATACGCTTTTAATTTCTCAAAAACTAACCGATACTAGAAAAATCATTTTAAAACTATTTTTGCTCATAAACTTTATCTGGAAAATTTTTCTAATCAAGAAAATGTAGAAAAGGCGGGCAATTAAAAAATAAACCCTAGAAAATTAGAAAATTTCCGGGTTCTCAAACTCAGTTTTTTTTTCGGGGTGTCACAATCTCCCCTCCTTAAAAGAATGTCGTCCTCGACATTCCCTCTTGTACCAATCAAGTCAAGACATCCTGCACAAATCTCTCAAGAGTCAAATCAAACCCACAGTCCGGCATCCTAAACTTCAAGCCTAGGATACACTACAGAGATCTCAAGCCTAAGCTCTGATACCAACTGTGACAGTTCTCAGGGTCACATCACAAGGTACCTATCAGCTTGCCACCCGCACGCGGGCATCCCCTACGGAGAGTTTCGCTTCGTGACTCTTCACGAACGAGAGGCTCGGGGCTTTTCCAGTAAAGGGACGTAGAGTCCCAACCGTCGGCATATGGCTCTGATACCAACTGTGACGGCCCCACGTCCCCCTAAGGCGAACCAGAGGGTTCGGCGGGCCGCCTGCCCAGCTCTCGCCGGGACTCAGTCGATCACTACAATCCTCAAATGAATTACAATATAAATCTCAAATATACATCACATGGTCCACAAACATACATCCAAGTCTCCAATAATTACATGTCACAAATGCAGCGGAAACTGATTCCAATCGTGGAATGTATACTTACATCCATATCAATTTCAAATATTTATACAAGACCAACGCGTACATAAAATAGATCCAAACTTAAACTGTACACGATATAAGCCATCCAGTCACGTGAATAAGCACAACAAGCCCTTCCTTCGCCTTGAGCCCTGTGGGGGGGGGAAATAAAACATTTTTGGGGTGAGCTAAAAGCCCAGTGAGTAACCAGTAAAATCAGTAATCAAATAGTTTTCACAAAAATTCATTTCATTGATGTCATGGTTCAGAAATCAGATGTACGTATTTTTGCTCTCGTGAGCCAGTGAAATCATTGTAATGTTTTAGAAGTTCAATAAGTAACCGGGGGTAAAAATGTAATTTTGTTACAGGTAAACATTTGCACAGTGAGAGTAAAACAAAAGCAGAAAATGACACCACATGGTAATTCCACAAAGCTCAATGAGCTAAAATCTCAATAAGGTTCCGAACATGAAATTTCATAACAAAGCCAACACATTAACCATCAATAATCAATAATTCAAGAAACATTTACAATGGAAAGCGATAGTAACATATTCATTAAAAGGATACCGCTCACATGGAGCTATTCATTTGTTCGTTCCCCTGACATTTCCCCTTATTCCTCCAATTATTTGAAAATTTTATTTTTATAAATAAACCCTCGTTCATCTTTTTATTCGTTCATCCCCTTTTCCGGACGTTGACCGGACTCCACCCATCCGACGTTGGCCGGACTCCACCCATCCGGACGTAGCCGGACTACAAGGTAATACTCGAGTATACCAAATTCACCCAGGGTCACCATATCGCCCGACCGAGTCCGCTTCTGGCTCGAGTCGATCGGTAACGAAGGGCAGTGGCCAGTTCAGCCAAAAGGCTTACATCATGCGCAACTAGCATTTAATCATTAATCATTGAAAATTCATATTTATTTAGGTCGAGTGCGATAAAGTACACACTCGCCTAGAAAACTCGTTTTAACAATCATCGAAAGTACTTAACACATTTTCAATTAATAATGACAAGCCAATAAGTCAAGAATTACAGCAACCAAGGGACACTCATATGCAAGTACGCATGATATGCAAGAAAACAGTTCAAAAGTAACTTTTGGAAACAGTTTAAAAGTAAATAATGCAGGAAACGGTTCATAAAGAACTTCAGAAACAGTTTGAGGTCACTCACCTCAATGGCTCAGAAATCATACATCATGTATCATTGCCTTGCTCAAACCCAAGTCTTAGATCACAAACTCAATGCAAACAAATCCTTTAAAAGTTCGGACAGCACTTCCCCTACATTTGCTAACTTTTCCAGCCATCATGGCTTCATTATTTCCTCAGCCAGTCCCAAAGGTACACACACAACAACAAGTTCATCCATAGCCATTCAGCAAGCTCCAAGTAGTACTAATACAAGTCAAGCTAGGGAAAAGTCCGGAAATGAAGGTTAAACTCAAAACCAGAAAAACAGTTTTGACGTCATTTTGCGGTAATGGTACCAAATGCGCTACGATTGTCGGATGAAGGTGCAAGACCCACCGTTTCGAAGCTAAGAAACAGGGATACAACAATGTAGAAGGCCACTCAATCCAAATCCTAGCACAACTAGGTCAAATATGCCAAATACTACACCAGAACCACCAAAAACAGGTTTACAAATCACACAAAGCTGTAATGAACACAACTCAGTCTATACAGGTCCAAATGCCGAAATTCCAAAGGCATATGTTATCTAAGACATCCAGCTACATTTCCTCAGAAGACACCAACAACAAAATCCAAACCAATTCCAGTCAAAACAAACGATTACAAGCGCAGTTTTCACATTCTGAGCAACCCAGATCAGCAACAGTAAAATCGACATAACTCACTCTACACATATCCAAATGACCTGAAATTTTGCAGGCACTTCAAACTCACCAATACCTACAACTTTCATGTTTTGAGCAAAGGCCAATTCGGCCTCTAACATAGTGCAATAAATTCGGGCAGAATGAAGAACTACAAAACCTAATTTTCTGAAATTTCTTCCAAAACAGAAATTGATTGCACTTAATCACTTTTTCCACCTCCTAGAGTCATTAAACATCATTTCCAATCATCATACATGACCACAACACCATGATCACATTAAACCAGAAAATTCCTCAAAAAAATAAAAAACTTCACCAATTCAACCAAAATCAAGTTTTAATCCATAAACTTGCATCTCCTACTATCACCAAGCATGAATTTAACATCATTAGAGGGAGGAGAGGGGTCCTTCTCAACTCACCTTAGTAACCAAAGAGATGGAGCAACCTTGCACTTAAATCTTCCAAATCACTTCACCAAGAACCTTAATCCAACCAAGAGAAGAGTTTTTATAGAGTAAAACTAAAATTAAACGGTTAAAAGTGAAGATTAAGCAAGCTTGGAGCAAAGAAATTGGAGAGCTTCTCTTCCCTTATTGCTTGAAGGTGGCCGGCCATATGAAGCTTAGCAATGAAGATATTTTGGTCAATTTTTGAAGTTATTATGGTAAATGGTAAAAGGTTGAATAGTAAGTCAAAGTCCAAGACTTAATCTTATGGTGACACTTGTCACCCTTAGGTTTAAAACTTATCTTTTGTCTCTCCAATTACAAATATCTTAACACCTTGTAAAATAATATCACTTAATACAAAATTCCAACAAGTTGTAAAAAAAATATAATGCATTTACCGCACTTGCGGGTCCCACGTCCAAAATACGCTTTTAATTTCTCAAAAACTAACCGATACTAGAAAAATCATTTTAAAACTATTTTTGCTCATAAACTTTATCTGGAAAATTTTTCTAATCAAGAAAATGTAGAAAAGGCGGGCAATTAAAAAATAAACCCTAGAAAATTAGAAAATTTCCGGGGTTCTCAAACTCAGTTTTTTTTTCGGGGGGTCACAGCGATCCTCAGGGGTTGCCAAACGAAACAATTCATTTTGAAGGCTCAAAAAGGGATAACTAGGGATAGAACGTCTGACTGGAAAAGAAGATGGCCTGACTTGTATTCCGTTCCTTACAATAACTCTGAAAGGAAACTTTCGTTAATGGGAAATTTCTGGCATGTATCCGAATTAACTGATTGAGGGAGACCCTTGTTCATCCGTATTTGTGAAACATAGGCGATTCACGTGGACAAAACTCTTCCTTTTCCTCTCTCTCTCTTTTTTTTTTTAAAAAAAAAAATTGGAACCCAAATGGCATCAAATTTCCCCAATTTACGGTTCCCTCTCCTTTTATCTTTTTTCTTTTTTCAAAATTCCCCAATCTCCTTCCCCAATGTGGGGTGCGATCATATGTGCACTCGAAAAGAACCACCAATTTTTAGCTCAAATGAGGATGCAAGGGATAAATGGTGTTTAGGTTGTAGAAACGACGGCCAAAGTATCATTCTTACACCTCATGACAACCAAAGTAACAAAATGGTCATTGAAAATCCATTCCCCTTTTAAATATTTGAAAATTTTCCAATAGAGGATAGTGATCATTAAGGCGCTCATTTGAAACGAAGTTATTCTTTCAAAGGCTCAAATGGGAGAGCAAATGATAAAATGTGTATAGCTAGAGAAACGAATGCTCGAAATATCATTCCAAATTTTCAAAACAAACAAGAATAATGCACATTTTTGCTTTCACTTAGATGTGAGTTGAATCTATTTAGACACAACGGCCATTTTCAAGCCAAGGTTGCCCCAATTTGCAATTTATCAATCAATGTGACTGATTTTATTCTGGGCCAATAGAAGTGGGCAAAAAAATATGAATTGTACAGTGAAAGAGAAAAGGTATCTCATTGGGCCTTTTGAGTGACCTCTTTCAATCTTGAGCACTCTTATTGTATAGCTCAGATCACCAATTTAGTGTACACAAGGATTTTAGAAAGCATACACTGGCGAATTTTCAGGCTGGAGGTTGAAAACAAATCCCAATTTAGTCTTATTTCTTGAAATTCATCATGAAATTTCCAATGAGTAAGAATAAAGAATGAAATGTACACAAATTTACACAAAACAATAATTGTCCAAAATTTTATTGCTGAAAAAGTTTGAAACAAAAATTTCTTGTTCACTTATAACACAAATGAGAAGAGAAAACTTCTACAAAACCCCACATATACACTTTTGTCTCCCTTTCTTTTGAAAAAAAATGTATTAACGAATCAAATAAACAGAATTTTCCTTTGAAAAACAATTACAAAGCCTCTCAGAGACTTTAGCTTAGAGCTTTCAGATGGATCTTCCATGTTTTCAGATGGATCTGCCCTAGAATCAGATAATACTTGTAATTTTGACACCTTATTAGATCAGAAGTGTCATCAGATATAGAAAAATATTTTCCCTTTTATTGAAGTTTTTTATGAATGCAGGGGAGGGGGAAAACAAAAGAAAAATACCCTGAGTTAGTAAGAAAGAATATAAAATCGGTATGCATGTCCTATGGGGGGACCCTTTTTGTGCCAAGGGTAGGCCTAGCATGAAAATGCAATCCTCTAGGGTAGGCACTATACCATACCTGATGGATCCGATCAACTCATTGAGTAAAAAAAATAATTCTTTGAAAAATTTGGTCAATTGGAGTGACGAGAGACATTTGTCAAAATAAGGACAATGTCCGAATGAACTGATCACTTTTGATCGATATTTGCAAAAAACGCACGGGTTTGACCTTGACGAACTTCCTATCGAAGAGATTGGAATTCGTTGACAAAAATTTTCTTAGTGAAGCACGGGTCAAAACCCCAACTGATCAAATGGCTGGATGCCATGGATGTTTTTCCCAAAATCGACTAGGTTTTCCATTTTGAAATTCGACATTGAAATCCTAATTGGTCAAATGAAATTGACAATTTATTAAAAATCGACCGGATTACCCTAAAAAGGGAAACAGGTCAAATGAATTGAATGAAATTTAATTTATTCAAAATTAATCAGATCACCCTAAAAAAGGGTAAATTGATCAAATAGATTGAACGAAACTTGATTTGTTCAAAATCGGCTCGGTTGCCCCAAAAATGGGTAAATTGGCCAAATGAATGAAATTGAATTAGTGATTTATTCAAAAATCGGCCGAATGACCCTAAAAGGGTAAATTGGTCAAATGACCCTAAAAAGGGTAAATTGGTCAAATGAATTGATGATTTATTCAAAATCGACCGAATGACCCTAAAAAGGGTAAATTGGTCAAAAGACCCTAAAAAGGGTAAATTGGTCAAATGAATTGACGATTTATTCAAAATCGACCGAATGACCCTAAAAAGGATAAATTGGTCAAAAGACCCTAAAAAGGGTAAATTGGTCAAATGAATTGACGATTTATTCAAAATCGACCGAATGACCCTAAAAAGGGTAAATTGGTCAAAAGACCCTAAAAAGGGTAAATTGATCAAATGAATTGACGATTTATTCAAAATCGACCGAATGACCCTAAAAAGGGTAAATTGGTCAAATGAATTGATGATTCATTCAAAAATTGACCGAATGACCCTAAAAAGGGTAAATTGGTCAAATGAATGGTTTATTCAAAATTGATTATGAATTGACAAAAATGGATTGATTGAATCGTTCGGCCATTGGTGGCTTCAAAAAAAATAGTCTATGAGCCTTCTAAAATCACGATTTGGCCTCAATTTATTTATTGTCTCAATAGGAGGCATTATTTGTGAATTTCTTCAAATTAATGTCCTTTACGCAAGGGATTTTTACCAAGTTTGATAAAATGGCCAAAAAGTGATTATTAGACGTTCATATTCCAAAAATCACTCTATGAAAATGATTGGATCCTACCTTACCTTGTGCACTGCCCCTTTGGATGGTACAAAAAATGTAAACGTGCAAGTCTCCTTGGATTAAATATCCGAGACACAAGGTGGTTTATTCCTAAACACGGGATTCCCTATGTGGCATTCCCTTTCTATGGTTTAATGCATGATGCCATTTATTAAAACGATGTAAATATGTGACAAATATGGCCTAAAGGACATGAATAATGCATCGGGGGGAAAAGGTCTAAAAATGAAATGTACTTATTGAAAATCAAGTGTGATGGCTAAAATTTAAACATGTGAGTTATCTAGTGGGTAGGCCACTAAAAGAGTGCCAAAGAGGCCTCTTATTGCTAAGGCACATGAATGCAAGCCAAGAAAACAATGAAATAGTTAGTGCAATTGATAGTACACATAACATGTTGGGAGCAATTAAGAAAAAGAAATACAATGAAAGCAATAAAAGGGGTGGAACCCCTTCCCTCGTGCCTAATGTGCTTAAAAGAGGGTGAGGCTGACTCTAACCTAGGAAAACGCTAATATGGATGCATGAGGTTGGGGCTAACTAATGCAACTAGACTCGATAAGGCTTCGGCTCCCAAGCCTTCAGACCTAAAGGCAAAGGGTCATCACTCCCAAGGCCTTCGATCGGTGGCTCGAGTGATCCCTTAGGTAGCGCTATGGGCGCAGCGCACACCATCCGCCTACCCAAGGCGATCGATCCTAATCCTACAAGACGGTGTGGGAAATGCCCACGAAAAATAAAATAAAATAGGATAACAATAAATAAACGTGCACGTATGAAGTGTTCCCTATTTTGAGGGAAGGGGTTGAGAACCACGCGAGGCTCTAAAGGTGACACACCCCCCCCAAATGCAATGCAAGCGCGAGATAAGCAAGTAAACATACATTCAATCAACCAATCATACATTCGTGAGCGAGGGAGTAGTTGGACACGCGTGAAATGCAAAAATCCTAATAAAAGGAAAAATGCAATCCTAAACACCCAAATGTGATATATGGAAAGGTTAAAAGAAGAAAAAAGGGTTGATTAAATCAAATTTGCTCGGACTCTCGAATGTCCCCAGTGGAGTCGCCAACTGTCGCGCCCCATTTTTTGATAAATAAATAAAATGGTTTAAAAAAAATGTATTTTTTATTGGAATTTGTGATTGAAAAATGAATTGTGATTTAAAAGAAAAATGGGTCTAAATGGGGGTTTGAGAATGCGACGATTTGACCCAAAATTATAGTTTAAAAAGGGTTTTTGAAATAAAAAAACGGAGTCGCCACTTGGTAATGAGTTAAGGTGTACCAAGTCACCTAAAAATGAATTTTTTAAAGAAAAAATGGGAAAGAGTAGTAAGAAACCCCTTTTAAACGACTCCTAGTCCACGTAAACCAACGAAAAGGGTTCGGGAGTCACATTTGATGAAGGGGAAGGCAAGGATAAAAATCCAAGGCACCCCTTCGACCTAGCCAAGGCTAGTTGCGTGATTTAATCAATGTTTTTCTTATTTTAACCAAAGAATTTATTACATTTGGATGCACTACATGAATGCAAAAGAAAAGAAAAATCCAAACCTAAATTCTAAAATGTCTCTTGTAAGGTTTTTGGTCCCAACCACATGAATTGTGGCGGCCAATAAAGGAAAACCTTATAGAGGTCGATTAATGCAAATGATGGCTAAAGTGCAAGTGTGCAAGTGTATAAAAAGGTGCACGTGTGAAATTGTATGAAAAAGTCCAAGTGTTTGTGTGCAAGTGTATGAAATATAGTGATAAGTGCATATAGGTGTAATTAAGTGCAATTTTGTGAAGTAGAAATCAAAATGAACAATAAGGAAAGGAAAAGTGATGAGGAAATGTGAATTGAAAAAAAATGAGTAAGTGATAAATGAGAATGAATGAACCTAAAGGAATGCATCAGGTCGGGTATGGGGAATGACTCCTAACTTTTTCGACTTCGATTTTCCCTTTGATTAGAAAGCAAAACTAGCGTGCTAAGGCTATCGAGTAGCCACACTCGCTCGTTTCCCTTATCAGAAGGGGACACTTCAAGCAAATGTACCCTAACTAGCATGAAATGCAAGACCTAAAGTGAAGGGGAAAGGTTTAGAGGAGCATGCCAAATGATAAAACTAAGGAAAATGCGTGATATGTGGTGAACAAGCAAATGATGTACTAACAAGGGAAAAACCCTAAGGGTCTAGCGTTGGACTAGCCCATTCTATGAATTCCGACTAGCGTTGGACTAGTGGAAACGATAAAAGAAGCCACAACTAGCGTTGGACTAGTGTGGTGACGCACATTCATCCATTCCATTCATCCACACTATAAAAAGCGAGTAGACATGCGAATCACTTATAAACACATAGCACATAACACTTAGCATGCTTGACTAGATGCAAGGACCTAATAAAGTGTAACGACCCCACCTCCCCCTAAGGCGTACCAAAGGGTTCGGCGGACCGCCTGCCCAGCTCTCGCCGGGACTCAGTCGTTCTTTAATCAAATCCAGAACAAATCACAAGAATAAATAGGGCAGCAATCCAAACTTAAAGTGGAACTTATATACATTGCTATCTCAAAAGAAAGTACAACCATCAAATGTACAAAGGTTCTCACTTCACTATACAACTAGCCCGTGCCAAGCACTAGGGCGAGAACCATTACAAAAGAAACAAAAGACCTAGACTAGGCTAGTCTATGCTCTCATCCTGCTCGCCGTCCCCTGTTAAGGAAAACAAAACTAAAGGGGTGAGCTAAAAGCTCAATGAGGTTCCAAACAGATAATCAAACAATCAAACAATCAATTCAATACATTAAACATGGAGTATCAATAATTCAAGAAACATTTACAATGGAAAGCAATAGTAACATTCATTAAAAGGATACGGCTCACAAGGAGCAATTCGTTCATTCGTTCATTCGTTCTCCTGACATTTCCCCTTATTCCTCCAATCATTTGAAAATGCATTTTTCGTTTATCAATAAACCCTCGTTCGTTCGTTCGTTCATTCATTCATTCACCCCCGTCCTGGCCGTTGGCCAGTCTCCACCAACCTACAGGGTAATACTCGAGTATACCAAACGTTCACCCAAGTCCCTAATCGCCCGACCGAGTCCGCTTCTGGCTCGAGACGACCGGTAACAAGGGGCAATGGCCAGTTCAGCCCAAAAGGCTTACATTCATGCGCAAGTAACATTTCAATCATTAAATCCTTGAAAATTACACAGTTATTTAGGTCGAGTGCGATAAAGTACACACTCGCCTAAAAAACTCGTTTTGGAAATCATTAAAAGCAATTAACACATTAGCAAATGATAACAACAAGCCATAAAGTCAAATAAGGAACACTCACCTAGATATACAAAATAACGTGCAAAATATCCTTCCGGATATTACCCTTAGTCACCAATGAAACCTAAGGTTGAACAAGAGAACATATTACAGTTTATCGAGCAAAACATTTAAGGGAAACAAAGAAACCCGACTAATTAGGAGTAAAACGTGTAAAGATGACTTTCAAGTAAGAAGAGGGTTGTTTGAACCCCAGGATGAACAATCATGTTTTAAAATGGAAAACCGGTCATGGTATTGGCCAAACAAAAGTATACAAGTTCAAATAGAAACCTAGCCCTCGAGCGAAAATTTGGGCAGCACGCCCTTTGTGTTTACCTAATTTTCCAGCCATTTTGGCTTCATTATTTTTCCTCAACCACAACCCAACATCACACATAAGCAATTCAAGTCAAGAGCCGTTCCATAGGCTCACAATATCATAAGAATAAGAATTACAACAATCACAAGTGCAGAAATTCAACTTAGCACAAGACAGATTTGACGTACGAATGCGGAACTAACATATCCTAAGCTACGCTTATCGGATTGAGACGAAACCTATGCCGTTTCGAAGCTAAGACACAGATCTACAACATTCATGCAGGTCACTTAGTCCAGTTCCTAATGTAACTTAGTTAAATTCTCAAATTACTAAACCCGAAACCAATTCGTCGGCTGTTTAAACGCATAACACTGTAATGGACATATCTCAGAGTACACAAGTCCAAATCAGGTGTTCTTAGAGGCATTTGAAAGCTAATTCAGAATAATACAGCTTTCATGTTTTGGCAAAAAGCTAAATCAGAATGGATCCTAGTCGAAAAACGTGATAAACTGGACTTAACTGATCACACGGACTGCTTGGGAAATACTTAAAACAGTAAGGGTATTTTGGAATTTTCATGTCCTACGTTACTCCGATTGAGCTGAAATTTTGTAGGCACCTATAAAATACCATTCTATACAACTTTCCTTCTTTGACCTAAGGCCAATTCGGCCTCTAACATAGGGCTACAAAACCGGACAGAATAGAAGAACAATTTTCCAGAATTCTGAAATTTTCAGTTTCTAGTGGAATTTTCTCAAATTTCTGGTTCTAATCACCACCAAACAACCTTATATAACCTTAATTACAGCATTTATAATCATACAACAAGTTTAGGCAGAGAGCTATGAAACCCTATCTTGCTTATTCATCCCAAAATTCATCACAACCACTTGCATAATCATGAAATTAAGCCAAAACTTAAGCTAAAAATCATCTTAAACCCAAAATTTAAGCAACAAGGATCATGACCAGATTTGTACCTCTAAAGGAAGACTTGGATGAGTGATAGTTCACTCCCTTTGAAATTTCTTGGTTCCTCAAGCTTCCCAACTCACAACCTCCACTTTAATCGGTTTGGAATTGGAATTCCTCACTTAGTTGTAGCAAATCAAGAAGATGGAATGTTTTTTTTTCTTGCTCTCACTTTCTCACACTCTTTGGTTTGGCCAGCAACAGAAATATGGAGAGGAAAGGTGAAAAAATTGGTTAAGTAAGATGCCAAAGTGTCTTGGTCAAGATGCTCTTAGGTGGCGACACTTGTCGCCACCACCACCTTTCTTTTTTTTTCTCTTTCTTTTCCTTCTTTTCTAGCCACTAGTTTTGGTCAGCCTTAGCTGTAATATAAGAAGATATTTTGCTCAAGTATCAATGAACTTGTAGGGTAAGAAAGTGGTGGTCAAGTGGTGCGTTCAATCGGTAGTGCGCGGGACCCGCCGGTTCGCGCCGTTTTTCTTAAAAACTCACGTACTAGGGTTTTTACTTCCCATTCACTAACCTTATATCATTGCTACCAATCACATATTATTTCTCACTTAAAAGTCACTTTTAATCCTCAAATTTAATCCTTACTCTGTACCGAAAATTCATCCGGCGAAAAATCGCGAAAACCCTAATTTTGCTCCAAACTTGAAACCGAAGCGTAAAACCCTATTTTCTAGGTTTACTTACACTTATTGTGAAATAATTGGGTAGTGGGCTTTGATAAATAATAATTTTCAAATAAAAGGGTATTTTTGAGAAAAATACAAGAAATTTGCGAGTCCTCACATAAAGCGATTAAACACTTAACACGTAGGCATGCAACCAAACTAATGAACCTATTACATTCACTAACTAAAACAAAAGGGGAAAGGGAAAATGGACCAAATTGCTCGCCACAGCCCTATCTATTACAAGCCAAGAGGTGTACACATACCCCATTATAAGAATAACTTAATGAAAACAAAAAGTAAATGACATAAGTAAAAGGCATTAAAGAAAAGCTAGGAAAGCAAAGTAGACATGCAATTCACTTAGCACGTTGAGTCACATAAGAGAAACAAAAAAGATAAAAGGAATTATACCGCTCCCTTTTGTAGTGTTAAATGGACGAGACTTAAACTGGGCTAAGTCACCAACTAACGGGATAACATGTGCTAAAACCATTCAAAGCAAAGGATTAACGCACCAATTTAATTATAAGATATAAACAAAACAATTGGAATCCACCAAATCATCAAATTTTCCCCCAATTACAACTTAATGAAGTCAAAACTACTTAAAGACCAAGGCAAAAGGCATGATCATCCAATCCACAAGCATAACATCTACTAAAGACCCAAAAGCAAGCACGACTCAAATCATTCAAGTCCAAATAAATTGTTTAAGCACTTCAAAGATTCCAAAAATAAAGAAAAAGCCAAACAATGATTGAAGTTGCAATGATTTTAGGACTTAATTACAAGATACTAAAACATGCTTGGGCTTTTGTGGCACAAAGAGAAACTTAGAAGGATCAAATTGATTAAATGTTCCAATTACTTGGGCCTTAGTAGAACAAAAAGGGACTTGGGGGGTTAAAGAGCAATTTTCAGAAATAGTTTCATGCAAAATGCATGCAACATGACGTGAAAAACCTTCTGCAACAGAGTTCAACAATGCTATGAAGCTCTTAGCAATTCTAAGCTAGCTGCAATTTTCTCATTCCAACCGAAACACATTGATGAAACAACTCAAACCAAACTAAACACAAATGCAATGACCCCAAGCCTATGTTGTTAATCTCACCCAAACACAATCAAAACCACTGAGCATTGAATGCAGAAAAGCAATGTGAGGATTTGCAACAACTTTGCTCACTTTCCTCTGGTTTCATGAATGAAAGTGAGCAGATGGTTTTTGTTCATGCATAAAGCAGATTATCACAGGTAGGAACTAAGTGTATGAACTAAGTGTATGGATTAGCATTATCTTGCCATAAAATAGGGAGGAACTAAGTGCATGAACTGCCATTGTCTTACCATAAAACAAAGAAAAACTGAAACATTTTCTTTTGAACCCAAAAACCCATGCAAACATTCAGCCTGCCTTCTTACCGCAAAAAAAAAAAAAAAACACTCAAGGTAGACCAGATTTTCGTTTTTTTAACCCAAGCTTATTAACCAGAACTTGCTTAAAGATTCATCACAGCATTATTGGCAACACACAAGATGCACCTACCTATTCCTAACAGGTCCAATAGTGCTACTAGATATGAAAATGCAGCCTAGATGTAAAACAAGAAACTCAGCAACAACGAGATTACCATTACCACAACCAGACTCCTAATATAAATTCCAATATACGTGACACAAAACTGACCCAAGCCAAACCCAACTCATTCAAGCATACAAGCGAGGACTTGAAATCATGGAGAGAGTAAACTCCCACAAACTCTCGGTCAGACAGCGCAGCAAAATAAACTCAATGTCTGCTAGACTATGACTTGAAACTTCCAGCAAAAACGCACCCAAACAAGATGCAAGAAAACTGATGGCCTTTAGTTCTAAATTCCCATCAAAATTCTGAACATAATCTTGATAGCAAGCATATTCATGATATCCCAGTCAAACAACGCATACAACCAACATTAAACAAACTTACTTTTCAGTCACCAAGCTGCAAAAACCATCAAAGCAAGATTCGGAACAACAAAATACAGAAAAATCAACGTCCAAACAAATAAAACAGACATGCAATCCTCTTGACAGAAATTTTTCGGCAAAAATCTGATGCTCTGGCCACAGCAAACTCAATTGACAATTTTAAACCTATATTCATTTATGAAACCTTCTACCGATGCTATGGGTTCGTTGCCAACTAAACAAAACATGGGACAACCTCCGTACAAAAACAACTCGCAGGAAACCAGGAGTGCCGAAGCAAGAAAGACATGGAACCAGGAAAAAACATATACTGTGGCATATTAACATCGATCTGAGTATGTTTGAACAAGAAAAAAAAATGGAAAGAAAAGGCTACCTTGAAGACTTTAACACCGAATCTGAAAAGCCTGTGCACTGAAGATGATCGTCCTCCACGGGAATCGAAAGGGACTTGCTGCTGGTTCTGATGAAGACCACGCGAAAATCTGGAAATTTCTGGTCCTTTCTTCCGCCACTTCCTTTGCCCAGCCGCCAACCTTAGCTCTCATCCGATGTCAAAACCTTCCTCTCTCTACCTAGCTCTCCCTTTCCCTTCTTTTCTGACCTCAGCCGAAGCCCTCCTTTTTGTTTTCCCTTTCTGTTTTCCCAATCCTCACGGCCGCGCCTCCTTTCTCTCCTTTTCTCTCTTTCTAGCTTTCAGCCGTTGTTTCTCTTTCTTGCGGCTCCAAAAACCCTCCCCTTTTCTATTGCCGGCTACCTTTCTTTTATATGGGCAACCCCCAAAACCTAAAACTCCAGGATCTTCTGCTATATTTGCAGCTAAGGAGCCGCTCGATGATCCCTTTGCAAGCTGCGGCAAAATGCAGCTTGCATGCCACGAGCATTTTTTTTTTTTAAACAACTTGATAATTACAGAAATGATAAAATAAAATATAAATAATAATAATAACAAAATTACACAAACTAGGTAATAATAATAATAACAAAAAAAATAATTTTAAACAAAAAACTAAACAAAAATGGCTATTTTTCAATTTTCCTTTTTTTCATTTTTTCAAAATAAATTAACAAAAATAAACAAAATGCCAAAAGATTGAATTTAAGAGAAATAAACGTATTTTTGTGAACCATTTTCTTTTTCCCCCTTTTTTTCATTTTTCCATTTTTCATTTTTTTTCTTTTTCCATTTCCTTTTTCTCTCTCTTTTTTTTTTCAAGAAATTCTATGCTAAACTTAAAAATAAAAAATAAAACTATAAACTAAAAACTAAAAACCGAATAAACTAACACGACTAATAAAAAAACTAAAAATAAACAGTAAATGAAATTACACCAAAAATTTGGTGTCTACAGTGAACTCATGTTTACACGACTCCTCTGAGCTTGACTACGGGATCGTGTTATGATGGGGCTTCGACGAGAAGCTATGTTTAAATATTACCTGAGAATTTTGAAAGGAATTGCCTTTAGATTTAACCCTTGCTTAGTTATTCCAATAAAATAAAGAAAAAGAAAAGAAAAAGGCAAGAGTTAGTAGATATAAAAAAAAAATCGGATGCATGTCCTATGGGGGAGCCCTTTTTGTGCCAAGGGTAGGCCTAGCATGAGGATTGTGAGAACCCGTTCTGCCCTAATATTTTTCCTAGGGTTTATTTCTCCCTTAATTGCATGTTTTCTGCATTTTCGGGCCTAGGAATATTTTTCTGGTAGATTTTATGAGTAATTATAGTTTTTAAATGATTTTTCTAGTATTGGTGAGTTTTTAGAAAATTAAGAATATATTTTGGACGTGGGACCCACTAGTGCGAAAAGTTCGGAAAAATTCGGCCAATAAGGTTAAGTTTTGGATACTGGTGGAAATTTATCGGGTGTTAAGAGATAAGTAGAGGGTGACATGGCATTGATGTGAGAGGAACCAAGTGATAGGAAGGCATTAAATGAAGTGCCAAGTGGCACTATGTGATTGGTCCACTTGTTGGACATTTTTGACTTTTCTTATCATGGATTAAATATCTCAAAAAATTTACTAAAAATTCATTCTTTCTTACCTCTTGTTGGCCGATTCTCTCTCTTGGACAAGG
Organism: Coffea arabica; assembly: GCF_036785885.1. Taxonomy (NCBI): domain Eukaryota; kingdom Viridiplantae; phylum Streptophyta; class Magnoliopsida; order Gentianales; family Rubiaceae; genus Coffea; species Coffea arabica. The sequence goes on along the minus strand of NC_092316.1, from coordinate 29,055,139 downwards.
AAGAAAAACTTCTTCAATTTACAAGCTTCAAACTATCTCAATCTTCCATTCCAACCAATTAAACTTAGATTTGTTCCATAAAATTCTTCCTTCTAGTGCTAGTAAGTTGTTTGGTGAACTTTGTTTGAAGGACTAAGGTGCACAACATCTTCCTCTCTCTTGATTTCTTGGTAAGTGTTGCTTGAACACCCTACTACCTTTAATAATGGTTATATGATGCTTAGAAGTGGCTTGAGTGTTTGAAAATGTGATTTATCTCTTGATTTGGCTTGTTTTGGTGAAGTTTTTATTTTATTGGGAATTTTTCTGGTTTAATATGATCTTGATGTTGGGGGCTTGTATGATGAATTGTAGTGGTTGGAAATGACTCTAGTGGATGTGAAATGTGGATAAATGCAACTAATTTTGGATTTGGTGTGAAAATTGAAAAGCTAGGGTTCTTAAATCCCCAATTCTGTCCGGTTTTGGATCATAGGGTTAGAGGCCGAATTTGACTTTACTCAAAACATGAAAGTTGTAGGTATTGATGTGATTGAGATGCCTGCAAAATTTCAGGTCATTTGGATTAATGTAGAATGAGTTATGACGAAATTACTGCAGCTGTTCTGCTTTGGACAGAATGCGAAAACTGCGATAGTAATTGGCCATTTTGACTGGTTTTGGTTTGGATTTTGAAGTTGGTGTCTTCTGATGAAATGTAGTTGGATGTCTTAGCTAACTTATGCCTTTGGAATTTCGGCATTTGGACTTGTATGGACTGAGATATACCGATTACAGTTTTCTGTGTTTTGCAAACCTGTTTTGGTGATTCTGGTTTAGTGGTTGGCATTTTTGACCTAGTTGGGCCAGGAACTGGATTGAGTGACCTTCTACATTGTTGTAGCCCTGTTTCATAGCTTCGAAACGGTGGGTCTGGCACCCCCATCCGATAACCGTAGTGAAAGTGGTGTCATTACCGCATTATGAGGTCAAATACGTTTTTTTGTTAAGGCCTAAGTTAAAGCCATTTCTTAATTTCTGGTTACCTATGATGCTTATATATGCATATGAAACCTTATTGGGGTTGTGGTTGGCATTGGTTTATGACTCGTTATCGAGTCTCTTTTAGGGCTTGCTTTCATTTCGGTTGTTTCCTAGCTAACTTTTGTACTTGTACCACTTTGAGCTTAGTGAACGGCTTTTGGGGAAATGAGATGAATTTTGTGTGAGATGTTGGGACTGATTTGAGGATATAATGAAGCCTTAATGGCTGGAAAAGTAAGAAATTTAGGGGAGGTGCTGCCCGATTTTCTAGGCCGTTTGATTCCTTTAAGTTGGATTTGCCTTTTGGTAGAATGAAAGGCTTTAGGGTTGTTTGCGCCTAAGTCTTCATGCTACCTTTTCGTTTCCAAGAAAATCATGTTTTGCACCCTTGCATTAGTAATTATTTGGCGAGGCATACGACTAGTAGTCGAGCCTCACATGTGCATTCTGTTTACTCGATTCTGGAAGTAAAACCTTCAATTGGTTTATTTTGATTATTTTAGGGTTTCTTGGCGACTAAGGCCAATCTGAAGTGAAAACTTTTGAAGTTGAGCCGGTGAGTGTACCACTCCCCTCCATTGCTGTTTAACTTGATTTTTGCTCTGCAATCTGTTTAATTGTTGGAGACGAGGGTGTACTTTATCACACTCGTTCTCTTGTCTGTCCATATGCCCGAACAGAATTTAAACGGGACTGACCCGAACAGAATTTGAACGGGACTGACCCGAACAGAATTTAAACGGGACTGACCCGAACAGAAATTTAAACGGGACTGACCCGAACAGAATTTGAACGGGACTGACCCGAACAGAAATTTGAACGGGACTGACCCGAACAGAATTTAAACGGGACTGACCCGAACAGAAATTTAAACGGGACTGACCCGAACAGAATTTAAACGGGACTGACCCGAACAGAATTTAAACGGGACTGAACCGAATAGAAAGTTAAAACGGGACTGACCCGAACAGAATTTAAACGGGACTGACCCGAACAGAATTTAAACGGGACTGACCCGAACAGAAATTTAAAACGGGACTGACCCGAACAGAATTTAAACGGGACTGACCCGAACAGAATTTAAAGTGGGACTGCATTGGGGAAGTTTAAACAATGAATTGAGTTTTTTACCTGAGAATAATTCAACTTTTGTACCAATAGGGAAATTTGGATCTCTGTGACTGAAGCGATAGCTGATGTTGTTTCTTATGATCGAGCTTTGCAAATAACATCGATCCTTGCTTACTGGAAAGCTTTGCCTGTCGTTGATTTAGATGCCAAAAGGAGAGTGGCCGCTTTTGTTTGTAAATGCAACGTTCCTGCAAGAAAAGAAGAAATAATGGACTTGCCACCATCATTTGATCCGGTTTGCCTTGAGAATCGTGTAAACATGAGTCTTGTGATGCTTTTGCCTCTTTTCTGATGCGTCTGCCTTAATCGAACTTGAAACCTTTCAATTTCTGAGACTGATAAAATACGGATTTATCACGTCGCCCAACCTAGGTGACAGCTTTGTTGCATGTTACTCACTATAATAGATGATTGAATCCCCTATCTTTGCACCAACCGTAGGGTTTATCATTCATTTGAATTCAATGCTGAAAGAATGATGCATGAAAAATTTATCATAAAAACAATGTATATGTAAGATGATTTTCTATGTCAGGCAAAGATGAGCACACAAAAGAATGCAGTCAATCCAATAGCAATTGAACACAAATAGTCGAGAGAAAACCAAGAGGTTTATAAAGATACATTTTGCAAAAGAATATTTGTAAAGAACAATACAAGTTTAGCCAACGAAAATCATATTCAAGACTTTGGATATTTTTTTTCTTCGGAATTCGATACTGGCAGAAGTATCACAAATATGAGGAAAACCCTAAATGAACCAGGTCACCAGCTGTTCCTTCTCGAGCTCGTCTTGTTGAGAAAACCTGCCTTGGCGCCCTTTCGAGTTTTCACCAAGGTTGCCCCCACCCCTTTTTGTTTTTGTTTTGTCTTTTTTTTTTCTTTCTTTTTTTTTTCTTTTTTTTTTCTCGAGGTGCCCTTTCGGGTTTTCACCTAAAGAACCATGAAATATCTCGACCATGATCGACTCAGAAACATGAATTAAAGATTTCTGGCATCAGTAAAATGTACTTCCCTTATGAGATTAGGCGAAGACATTACGGACATCACCTGCCAGTTGATCAGCAAATTTTCTAATAGAAATGCAGCAAGTGACGAAAACCAGGACTTTGGGCTTTTGTAATGAGGTCAGGTGGGGTGTTTTCAAGAAAAGTTGAAGCTTGAAAGCAAATTTGATGAAAGGTGTGGAATAACCTGCGATTGCATCATTTTGAAATTATCTCCAATTTTTGAACGAAACCAAGGAAAATTTGCCCCAGTTTGATTGGATTTTTTTTTCTTTGTATTTTTCATTGCATTTTCCTCACTTTTGCATTTTCCTTCAAAACTAAATTTGCCCCAGTGTGGGGTTTTTTTTTTCATCTCTCTTTCAAAAATAAATTTGCCCCAGTGTGGGGTTTTGCTTTTCTTTCTGATCATCTCTTTTCAAAATGAATTTGCCCCAGTGTGGGGTTTGCAATTCTCAGGGGTTATCAAGCGAAAATTTGTCAATTCTGACGGCTCAAAGGGGACAAGTAGGGATAAAATGTTTTAAGTGTAAAAGAAGATGGCCTGACTTGCATTTCGCCGTTTGCGTGAATTTCTAAAAGAAATTTTGCATGATCAAATGAAAAACTTCTTACACATGTCCGAGTTGATGGGTTGAGAAGATGTCCGTCCATCCATTTCTGCCAAAATAAGCGCCCCGCCAGGTAATCCTTTTTGGATAATGAACGGCCCTTGCCAATTTTGACCAAATTTGCCTCTGCCTTCGTCTTATATTGGCAAAGTTTGCTTGAGTGCTTCGCCGCCTTCCTCAAAATGTATGCTGATGAAACTTCTTGTTGTAGGCTCGGGCCATGCATTTGTAACATTCCATGACAAACGGCATTCTTTGGTCGAACTCCGATTAGAGTGTACAAAGATAGAATTTCCGCGACTGCAAACGAGACTGCTTCCAACCATCTGTACATCTTGACATATAGTCAAACCCTTAATCATCTTCTTTTTTGCCTTTGTCCAAACGAATGCTGATTCATGATGATGTTTTTTCTCTTTTTCCATTTTTCCATTCTCAGTGCCAATATGAACAATTGCTGTGGTTTCTAGGTTTGGTTCGAATTTTTCCTCATGTTGTTCAAAAATCAAATACTTTTTCATTATCACTCTCGCTTTAAAATTTGGATTCGAAATTCTCAAATCGTGAGTGATAAAAATTGCCATTATTGAATTCCAGAAAAGTGATATCCAAAGGGTCAAATATTTTTATTTTTGGCCATCTGAAAGAATTAACGAATTTGGGATAATAAGCAAACAAATATACAACAAACAAATGAACAAGCAATATGACCGAAATATAAACAAACGAATAAACCAAAGTAACATGACAAGAATGACTTATTCATTTTCATAAAACCTTTGATTGAAAGCAAACGGAAATGAAATGAAAACTTAAAAATATTTACATGCGCAAATTTTGGTCAAAAGTAAAGACAGATGCAAAAGTTTTTTCCTCATGAATTCGCATGAATGACAAACCCCCTTTAGGTTTACCGAAACTCCTTCTGAATGGGTAGAAATTCGGCTGTCCGATTGGAAATTGATCCCTCAGGGATATCGGGAAATTCTGCGTCATTTCCAAACACTTCAGCCTCACTTGATGAGTTTTTAGCAGGTTCCTTAAATTTCGTATTGTCCATAATAACCCCAATGGTGTTATTATATTCTGGCAGGGGGTTCTTATCCACATTTGGCGCTTGTGCCTCCCTTTTTCTGATTACAATCTCTCCGGCTTCAACCATGTCTTGAATTCTATGCTTAAGCGCCCAGCAATTGGCCGTCGGATGTCCAGGTGCCCCTGAATGATAAGTACAGACGACTTGTGGGTTATACCCAGTAGGCATGCCATAAGGGTAGGTCGGAGGGGGAATCGTACCAATTTTTCCGGCAGCCTTCAACTGGTCATACAATTGGTCTAGAGGCCTGCCTAAATTGGTGAATGTACGGCTAGGTGGTCGGTTGTAAGGTTCAGGAGGTTGAGGATGGTTGTAAACAGGTCTATTTGGTGGAGGAAATCTTGGGTTATATGGAGGGCGAGGTCGGTTTTGGGGTGGATTTGGTTGGGAAATTTGAAAAGGGGCTGAAGGTGGGTTCGAATAGCTTGGGCGAGGTCGAGGGTGGTGGATATTGGTAGTATATACAGGATGCAGATTTGAGTAGTAAGAGTAATGGAGTTGGTAGATTGGGTTGTGTTGGTATCGGGGTCTGGGTGAAGGTTTTTGGTTCCAGATAAAGGTTGCATCCCCCTCTTTCTTTTTGAACGGCAGCTTTTTCACATTGCTTCCTTGACCTTGTAAAGCATCCAACTGGGATTTGAGAGCAGAGACATTAACAATTTTTCCGGCTCTCACAAAGTCATCAAACTCTTCCAATTTATTCACAATTGCAGCAAAAGAACAACCAGTCATACGGAAAATTTCTTCGAAATATGGAGGATCATGCGCCTTTATGAATGTGCGAATGATTTCATCCTCGGTCATTGGTGGCCCGACCTTTGCAGCTATTTTCCTCCACCTCTTGGCATAGGTCTTGTGGTCCTCAGAAGGCTTCCTTTTCGTTCCTTCTAACGTAGTTCGGGTCGGAGCCAACTCGCAGTTGTACTCGTACTGTCTCACAAATGCATTAGACAAATCAATCCAGGTTTTCACGTCTTCAAGCTTCAGGTTAGAATACTAGTCAAGCGCATCCCCTTCCAGACTCTCGGGGAACAACCTTAAAGGCAAATTCTCATCGTCCACGGGCTTTCCCAATTTGTTGGCAAATAGTCGGAGATGTGTCTTGGGATTACCCGTCCCATCATATTTGTTAAATTTAGGGGTTTTGAACCCCTCAGGCAACTGCACGTTCGGAAACAAGCACAAATCATCATAATCCAACACCCCTTGCTTGCTTAAACCTTGGCTTTTCCGGATAAATTCATCAAAACGATCCAAGCGTTTGAGCAACTTCATATCAATTGGAGCAGAAGATTCACCCATTTCAGGCTTATTTTGGAAAGTGTGCTCCGGCACAACGGGTTCGGCGGTAGGCTGATAAAAAAACTGGTGGGTTCAAATGCATGTTTGGGTCGCTTTGAGGTGGAAATCCTTGACCATAAGGAGGGTAGAAAGGAGGATTTTGAGTAAAAGCATATTACGGGTTAAAAGTTCCCTCAAACGTGGTTTGAAATGGAGGAATAACAAATGGTTCGGATTGTGGTTGTGTAGCGGGTACAGGCTCAGGTTGCACTCCGCTACTAACAAGCTCGTCAATCAACTTCTTCTGAGCGGCCATTTCTGATGCCATTTCCCCAAATTTTGTGAGTAACTCTGTCAACTGAACCCCAGGACTTGCGGCCTCTGGCTGGGTAGTTGCAGCGGCCTTATCGGATGATTCTGGTTGAGTACTCATGTCTACACGATTCCTTTGGGCTTTACTTTGGGATCGCGTAATAATGGGGCTTTTCCGAAAAGCTATTTTGAAATTTTACCTGTGAATGCAAAAAGTTTCTTTAGATAAACCAATCGTTACTGAATTTCTGCAATTTATTCAAAAGAGAAAAAGAAAAGGAAAAAGACATGAGTTAGTAACTATTTGAACAATTCGGATGCATGTCCTATGGGGGGACCCTTTTTGTGCCAAGGGTAGGCCTAGCATGATGCGAACCTTCGAGGTAAAATCCCATTTTCAAACCTGTAAGTGAATTTAGAACTTTGAAATGGAAAGCGTCTCATAAATTGTGGAAAAGTTCAATCTTTCTTTACAACCTCGTCAATGGTCTTAGTAACCATGTTTACAAAATCCCTATGTCTCGAGAGACTTGTACTTTGTGATTCTCTAGAGCTCCCTAAACTGAGCTTACGAGCTCCTTCCCTAATCCTATCAAAGGCGTCTATGGCTTCCTCTAGCTTCTCATTCTTCTTCTTCTCCCTCCTCAGCTGCACTTGGGTATCTTCTAGAACTCTGTTGGCCATTATAAGCTGGGCTTGAGATTCCTCTAATTCTTTCCTTAGCCTCTCCATCCGTTCTTCGGGACTGGCTGATGCTGATTGTTGCCTTGCCCTATCATGTTCCACCTTTTGTTCGATCCATTTGTTGTATCCCGGCATAACCGCAGGTGTCATCTTGTTTACCAATTCCAACTGCAAATTCTCAAGTCCTCGCAGATTTTCCCAAGCCTCTAATACCATGCTTCGACTCTCGGTTACCGTACCCAATCTGAGATCTTCAACCCCTTGTACCATAGGAATACTTTGCGGGTAGCCAAACTGTCTCATAACCCTTTGCGGAATATAGGCTACTAGACCATTGACTCCAGCTAAAGGGATGAAATCATGTTGAGTGGTCCTAAAAGCTGGGTCCCTAACTTTGGTCCAATCTAAAACCCACTGCACCTTTTCTGGTGTCAAATTGTTGAACTCTTCGATAAACTGGCTTGACGACATCACTCGGTAGTAGCGGCCGACTCTCTCTCGATGCGAATCAATCCAATTCTCAACTGGGAGGCAAGAACCCAACAGGTTTAGTAATCTCTTCGCCAAATGTTCCATGATCCACATTTGGAGTATCAGATTTGAAGCGTAGAAGAAACCCCCTTTCCTTTGGCAATTGGTAAGGGCTGAAAAGATGTCCGCTATGACAACGGGTATCAAAGTTGGTGTTGTTCCACAAATTCCTAGAAAAAGACCTTGAATCATGTTGATTGTTGCAAATGTCACTTTTCTATGCCTTTGAGGGAATAGCAATAAGTTGATCAAAACCAAACCAAAAGCTTGCACACGCTTCTCCTCCCATTGCCCTCTTGTTATAAAGAAATCGATCTGATGGCGCTCAAAGGACTCCTTTTCCCCAAATCGGTCATATAAAAACTTCAGTGGACAAGATCCAGCGTCGGGGTGTTGGTCTAAGCTATTGTTCCGCAATCCCAGAAATCTGCAAAACTGCTCTTTCGTTCCTCTGCTCGGGTATATCATAGGACTGCCTTTTCCCGGTACTTGCAACAATCCCTCTAACTCTTCTAGTGTCGGGGTGAGTTCGCACATTCCAAATCGAAAAACGGAGGCGTCCGGATCCCAATAATTGATCAATGCTTGGATAGCAGACACGTTGGGTATTATATCGACCAGGCTCGGTAGATGTCCCACATATTGAAATAGCCCCCCAATTTCATAGGATAGGTTGTTCCTCCACTGATTCAGCTCTCGGGGGACTTGGTTGAGCATTCGATACTGCGCCATCTGGATGGGGAATTCACTTAGATACCGTTACCTTGGGATTTTACCCCTTAGGTTAAATTGCAAAAAGTAGACGTGCAAAGTCCCAAAAGTAGGGTTAAATACCCATGGGATTAGGGTTGGCTTCCCTAACATGGAAATTGCCTAACTGGTATTCCTTCTAAGGTTTAATGCATGATGCCATTTATTAAAGCAATGTAAATACATGACAAATATGGCCTAACGGATATAAACAATGCATCAAGGGGGGAAAAGGTCTAAAATGAAATGTATTTATTGAAAATTAATTATAATGACTGAAATTTAAACATGCGAGTTATCTAGTGGGTAGGCCACTAAAAGAGTGCCAAAAAGGCCTCTTATTGCTAAGGCACATGAATGCAAGCCAAGAAAACAATGAAATAGTTAGTGCAATTGATAGTACACATAACATGTTGGGAGCAATTAAGAAAAGAAATAAAAGCAATGTAAAAAAAAGGGTGGAACCCCTTCCCTCGTGCCTAATGTGCTTAAAAGAGGGTGAGGCTGACTCTAACCTAGGAAAACGCTAATATGGATGCGTGAGGCTGGGGTTCACTAATGCGACTAGACTCGATAAGGCTTAAAAGGTCCCCAAGCCTTCAGACCTAAGGGAATGGGTCATCAATCCCAAGACCCTCGGTCGGTGGCTCGAGCGATCCCCTAGGTATTGCTATGGGCGCAGGGCACACCATCTACATACCTAGAGAAATCATTCCTAGTCCTACAAGGTGGTGTGGGAAAGAGCCCACGAAAACAAAAATAAAATGGGATAACATTAAGTAAACGTGCACGTATGAAGTGTTCCCTATTTTGAGGGAAAGGGTTGAGAACCACGCGAGGCTCTAAAGGTGACACACACCCCCCCAAATGCAATGCAAGCGCGAGATAACAAGTAAACATTCATTCAAACATACATTCGTGAGTCGAGGGATTGATTTGATTACGTACATAAGACAAAAGGTCCTAAAAATGAAAAATGCAATCCTAATATCCACATGCCATGCATAGAAAGGGTAGAAAAAGGAAACGAATGGTTAAGTCAAAAATGCTTGGACCCACTTAGGAAGTCCCCAGTGGAGTCGCCAACTGTCACGCCCCATTTTTGATAAGAAAAAATAAATGGTTTGAGAAAGATGTTTTTGATTCAATTGTGATTGGAAAATGATTTTTGTGAGTTGAAAAGACATGGGTCTCAATGGGACTTGGAAAGCGACGATTTGACCCAAAAAATAGTTTAAAAAGGGTTTGAAAAGAAAAGTTTGGAGTCGCCACTTGGTAATGATTTAAGGTGTACCAAGTCACCTAAAAATGAGTTTTAAAGTAAAGTAGTAATAAACCCTTTTTAAAACAACTCCTAGTCCACGTAAGCCAAAGAAAAAGGTTCGGGAGTCACGTTTGACAAAGGGGAAGGCAAGGATAGAATCCAAGGCACCCCTTTGACCTAGCCAAGGCTAGTTGCGCGACTTAATCTTACCTTTCTTAATCTTCTGCCCAATGTATGTATCGCACGTTGGATATGACTATATGAATGCAAAACGGAAAGGAAAATGCAATCCTAAATTCTACGATGTCTTTTGTGAGGCTTTTGGTCCCAAACCACATGAATTGTGGCGGCCAACAAAGGAAAACCTCATAGAGGTCGATTAATGCAAGTGAGAGTTCAAATTCAAGTGTGCAAGTGTGAAAGTGTATGAAAGATGCAAGAAATGTAAGTGCAAGTGTGCGAATGTATAAAAAGGTGCATGTGTGAAATTGTATAAAATTCAAGTGTTTTTTGTGTGCAAGTGTGTGAAAATAGAATAATAGATATATAAGGTAAAGTGGAATTCTATTTGTGAGGTGAAAATGATCACGTGATAGGAAAAATGTAGTGAGAAAGTATGGTTTGAGAAATGTGAAAAAATGTGGTTAAAAGAGTATGTAGGTGATAAAAATGAAAGTATGGCCCTAGAGGAATGCAATAAGTCGGGTACGGGGGTTGACTCCTAACTTTTCGACTTCGATTTTCCCTTTGATTAGAAGGCGAAACTAGCGTGCTAAGGCTATCGAGTAGCCACACTCGCTCGTTTCCCTTATCGGAAGGGGACACTCAAGCAAAATGAACCCTATAGCTAGCATGAGATGCAAAACCTAAAGTGAGGGGAAAAGGGGTTCGAGGCTCATGCCAAATGATAAAACTAAGGAAAATGCGTGATATGTGGTGAACAAGCAAATGATGTACTAACAAGGGAAAAACCCTAAGGGTCTAGCGTTGGACTAGCCCATTCTATGAATTCCGACTAGCGTTGGACTAGTGGAAACGATAAAAGAAGCCACAACTAGCGTTGGACTAGTGTGGTGACGTACGTTCATCCATTCCATTCATCCACACTATAAAAAAGCGAGTAGACATGCGAATCACTCATAAACACGTAGCACATAACATTTAGCATGCTCGACTAGATGCAAGACCCTAATAAATCGATTAAACACTTAACACGTAGGCATGCAACCAACTAATGAACCTATTACATTCACTAACTAAAACAAAAGGGGAAGGGGAAAATGGACCAAATTGCTCGCCACAGCCCTATCTATTACAAGCCAAGAGGTGTACACATACCCCATTAAAAGAATAACTTAAGTAAATGAAATAAATGAAAGGAAATAAGGAGAGGCTAGGAAAGCAAGTAGACATGCAAATTTCAATTAGCACATTAGTCCACATAGGAGAGAAACAAAAGGGGTAAAAGAGATTATACCTCCCCGTTGGTGATACTAAGGAAGTAAACAAACTCAACTTGGCTAGAGTCACCCAAGAAAAGACTAGCTTAGGCTAAAATCACCAAAAACAAAAGATTAATGCACCAATTTAGTGATAAGATATAAACTAAACAATTTGAATCCACCAAAACATCAAAACTTTCCCTCAATTGCAACTCAATGAAGTCAAAACTACTTAAAGACCAAGGCAAAAGGCATGATCATCCAATCCCCAAGCATAACATCCACTAAAGACCCAAATGCAAGCACTACTCAAATCATTTGAACCTAATTGAAGCATTTAAAAAACTCAAAAGTCCCCAAGTAAAAAAATAAAGTCCAAGCAAACATTATATCTCAAGAATCCAAGAGTGAATGAAGGTCCATGAATGGTTTAAACTTGCATTTCTAGGACCCAATAATGACCACTAATCAATCACAATCAACGTCAAAATGAATCATCAAAGAGCTTCAAAGGTCCCCAAAATAATAAAGATCAATTAATGATTCAAATGCAAACACCTTAGGACCTAATTGCAAGAACATGGAATGTAATTGGGTCCTTGTGACATTGCTGCAAAATCATAGGGACCAAATTGATTAATTTTCTCAATTTTCTGGGTCATAGTGGCATAAGGGGAAACTTGAGGGGTTAAAGCGCAAACTTTAGAACACATTTCATGCATGCTACGTAGAAAACTGAAATTTTTTTTTTACTTCTGCAAATTTCTGCCGCAAGCTTGGACAGCTTCAAACCATGCGTATTCATACCAGAAAAAGCACAAAAACCCATTTGTTTGCCAATCCAAACTCAACTCATCACTAAGGCATAATATTAACATGCAAAAGAAAGATCTCAAGGTGAAAATCAAATTACAAATTCAGGTGCATTGAACAAGAACTTCCACCACAGGTGCCCGGTTACCACAATTTTAAAAAACACATCTTGGCTACAATTGTGGTGTCCATTCCAATGCAATTTTCCATCACAACCCAGTTCATATCCCATCCCAACATCAAAGCCTTAATCCCAAACAATGAACTCACGGAACTCAGCATTCAAACAAGCCAAGAAAGAAAAGAAAAACTTAGAATGGGAATATGTAAATCTAAAAATTTTCTGCAAAGAAAAACTACTTCAGCCGCAGCTTTTTCTATTCATTTCAATCATGCAAACCAGATTTATTCAGCACCAAGATCCTACCTATCCATCATTCACTAAACATGCAGTTTCATTACATGATTGAATCAAGAAAGGGAGCTGATCATCAAGGGTGGAATGAAGATCAAAACAGCAAAAGAAGAAAGAGTGCAGCAAGCTTTTTCAATTTGCTTCCCAAGCTTAGAAGCCTCGGTACCCAAGAATAGATTAGAAAACTTCTTAATCAATCTTCTAAGCTTTGAACTAACTAACAACTGCACAACTACCATAACCCAAGCAAGCAAAAATCATATAAGGAAACTATGTTAACTCATCAAGGAATTCATGCAAGGCAACGAACATTCTGCAATCAAAGCTTGCTAGAATTTTCCAGGTTTGGTTCATTATCATGGCAGGAAATACAATTCTCAACAGAAAAAATGTAACCTGCAGCTAACATGTCCAGGATGCATTTAGCCAAAGATCAAAGACATCATGAACTCCAAGCTTAAACCAGCGAAAGACAAAGACCACAGAAATTGACCCATGTTGCTGCAACAAACCAAAGGCTTTTAGCTTGTTGCAGCCAACTTCATGTAAGTTATGGAAGAGGTAAACTTTCTGCAATCAAATCTATCAACAAACTCCAGAAATTCCTGCAATTTCTGACTTTCAACCATGCAGGAAGACGCCATGAAACATGAATTCAAATGAAAATGCAATCATACCCACTACTGCTGCAGGAATCCAACCAAACAAATCATGCAATAGACACATTCGGCAAGCTAAAAAACACATTCTTTAGCCACTATTTCCCTTTTCTAATCTAACAATGGAATTCAGAGCCTAGCCAGCCCACAAACTCAGATTGTGCATAAAGACCACCAAAAGAAACAGCCATTAACACTAAGCACAAACACAGCTAAACGTCAATCCCTTCTCCTCCCAACTCAAACCAGATTCACGGATAGAAACTCGCATGGAGGACGTAATCAAGTGTAAAGACCAAGACTTTCAGCATTCAAACATGATTGAGCAACTTATAATCCAGTCCAAAGTAAAAAATGTTACCTTTAATGCTTGACCGAAGCTTGATGTATTCCAAAAGATGAAATCTTTGTCTCTCTAACTCTCTTGTAGCTGTACCTCCGGATTCTTTTTCTTTGTTCCAACGAACCAGAAACCTTTTTCTTTCTTTCTTGCTATTCAGATTCTTCCTGGAGCCACTCAGCCGTCAGCTCCCTCTCCCTCGGTTGTTCCTTTCCTTTCGTTTTCTCTCTAGCCCTTCCACGCCACTCCAGTCCTTTCTCCAATATGCCAGCCCTTTCTTACTCTCGGCCCTCTCTCAGCTTTCTCCTTGAAGTTTTCTCCAATCTCTTTGTAGCCTTCTGGTTTTCTGCTTCTCAGTTTTCCTTAGCCGTTCACCCAAAAACCTCTCCGTTCTCTCTTGTTTTCTGTCTACAGCCGTTCACTCTTTTTCTGAAAAAAAAACCTCCTCTCCGCGGCCGCTGCTTCTTGTTGCCTTTTATATGGAACTCCAATCTATAAAACCCTCTCTCGAATGGTGAGGATGAAGGGCCTGTCCTTGCCCTCACCTCCAGCCATCCGATGATGCTTCGTGGCTGTCCTTTGCACGCTGCAAAAAATTGCAGCGTGCATGCTGCGGTATTTTTTTTTTGACTAATTAATTAATTTAAACAACAAAAAATGATAATAATAAAACAATAATAATTAATGACGAAAACAACTTAATTAACATTAGATAAAAATAAACTAGAAACAAAAAATGCAACTTTCCATTTTTCTCATTTTCACTTTTTCAAGATAATAAAATAAAATGCCAAAAAGTTGAATTTAAAAGAAATAAACATATTTTTGTGAGCAAATTTCTTTTTCTTTCTTTTACTTTCTTTTTTTTTTCCTTTTATTTTTTCAAGAAAACATTGAATTTAAAACAAAAACGAGTAAAACATATTTTTGATGTTTTCCTTTTCTTTTTCTAAAAACTCTATGCTAATCTTAAACTTAAAAGCTAAAACTAAAAACTAAAACTAAAAGTAAATAAGAATAAATAGCAAATGAAATAGGTCAACTAAAAGGGCGAACATGAATAAAACTAAAATATCATAACAACTAATAGTGCAAAACATACAATAACGAACCAAAATGCAAGCAATCTAAAATGAAAATCATGAAACAGATGATACATACAAATTATTCAAAATTTGGTGTCTACAGATTGCCCCTCTTTGTCTGAGTTTTGAAAAAACTTGAGACAAAGAAGTAGACACCAAATACCTATCTGTGCCATTCGGCTGTCACTTATTCGAACGACTGCTGTTTTTGAAATGAGGACTGACCTCTTTTAACAAAAATTTTTGAAATGGGACTGACCCAAACAGAATTTAAACGGGACTGACCCGAACAGAAATTTAAACGGAACTGACCCGAACAGGAATTTAAAACGGCACTGACCCGAACAGAAATTTAAACGGGACTGACCCGAACAGGAATTTAAACGGGACTGACCTGAACAGAAATTAAACGGGACTGACCCGAATAGAAATTTAAACGGGACTGACCCGAACAGAATTTAAACGGGACTGACCTGAATAGAATTTAAACGGTACTGACCCGAACAGAAATTTAAACGGGACTGACCCGAACAGAATTTAAACGGGAACAGAATTTAAACGGGACTGACCCGAACAGAATTTAAACGGGACAGAATTTAAACGGGACTGACCCGAACAGGAATTTGAACGGGACTAACCCGAACAGAATTTAAACGGGACTGACCCGAACAGAAATTTAAACGGGACTGACCCGAATTTGAACGGGACTAACCCGAACAGAATTTAAACGGGACTGACCCGAACAGAATTTAAACGGGACTGACCCGAACAGGAATTTGAACGGGACTGACCCGAACAGAAATTAAAACGGGACTGACCCGAACAGAATTTAAACGGGACTGACCCGAACAGAATTTAAAGTGGGACTGCATTGGGGAAGTTTAAACAATGAATTGAGTTTTTTACCTGAGAATAATTCAACTTTTGTACCAATAGGGAAATTTGGATCTCTGTGACTGAAGCGATAGCTAATGTTGTTTCTTATGATCGAGCTTTGCAAATAACATCGATCCTTGCTTACTGGGAAGCTTTGCCTGTCGTTGATTTAGATGCCAAAAGGATAGTGGCCGCTTTTGTTTGTAAATGCAACGTTCCTGCAAGAAAAGAAGAAATAATGGACTTGCCACCATCATTTGATCCGGTTTGCCTTGAAAATCGTGTAAACATGAGTCTTGTGATGCTTTTGCCTCTTTTCTGATGCGTCTGCCTTAATCGAACTTGAAACCTTTCAATTTTTGAGACTGATAAAATACGGATTTATCACGTCGCCCAACCTAGGTGACAGCTTTGTTGCATGTTACTCACTATAATAGATGATTGAATCCCCTATCTTTGCACCAACCGTAGGGTTTATCATTCATTTGAATTCAATGCTGAAAGAATGATGCATGAAAAATTTATCATAAAAACAATGTATATGTAAGATGATTTTCTATGTCAGGCAAAGATGAGCACACAAAAGAATGCAGTCAATCCAATAACAATTGAACACAAATAGTCGAGAGAAAACCAAGAGGTTTATAAAGATACATTTTGCAAAAGAATATTTGTAAAGAACAATACAAGTTTAGCCAACGAAAATCATATTCAAGACTTTGGATATTTTTTTTCTTCGGAATTCGATACTGGCAGAAGTATCACAAATATGAGGAAAACCCTAAATGAACCAGGTCACCAGCTGTTCCTTCTCGAGCTTGTCTTGTTGAGAAAACCTGCCTTGGCGCCCTTTCGAGTTTTCACCAAGGTTGCCCCCACCCCTTTTTGTTTTTGTTTTGTCTTTTTTTTTTCTTTTTTTTTTCTTCTTTTTTTTTTCGAGGCGCCCTTTCGGGTTTTCACCTAAAGAACCATGAAATATCTCGACCATGATCGACTCAGAAACATGAATTAAAGATTTCTGGCATCAGTAAAATGTACTTCCGTTATGAGATTAGGCGAAGACATTACGGACATCACCTGCCAGTTGATCAGCAAATTTTCTAATAGAAATGCAGCAAGTGACGAAAACCAGGACTTTGGGCTTTTGTAATGAGGTCAGGTGGGGTGTTTTCAAGAAAAGTTGAAGCTTGAAAGCAAATTTGATGAAAGGTGTGGAATAACCTGCGATTGCATCATTTTGAAATTATCTCCAATTTTTGAACGAAACCAAGGAAAATTTACCCCAGTTTGATTGGATTTTTTTTTTCTTTGTATTTTCATTGCATTTTCCTCACTTTTGCATTTTCCTTCAAAACTAAATTTGCCCCAGTGTGGGGTTTTTTTTTTTCATCTCTCTTTCAAAAATAAATTTGCCCCAGTGTGGGGTTTTGCTTTTCTTTCTGATCATCTCTTTTCAAAATGAATTTGCCCCAGTGTGGGGTTTGCAATTCTCAGGGGTTATCAAGCGAAAATTTGTCAATTCTGACGGCTCAAAGGGGACAAGTAGGGATAAAATGTTTTAAGTGTAAAAGAAGATGGCCTGACTTGCATTTCGCCGTTTGCGTGAATTTCTAAAAGAAATTTTGCATGATCAAATGAAAAACTTCTTACACATGTCCGAGTTGATGGGTTGAGAAGATGTCCGTCCATCCATTTCTGCCAAAATAAGCGCCCCGCCAGGTAATCCCTTTTGGATAATGAACGGCCCTTGCCAATTTTGACCAAATTTGCCTCTGCCTTCGTCTTATATTGGCAAAGTTTGCTTGAGTGCTTCGCCGCCTTCCTCAAAATGTATGCTGATGAAACTTCTTGTTGTAAGCTCGGGCCATGCATTTGTAACATTCCATGACAAACGGCATTCTTTGGTCGAACTCCGATTAGAGTGTACAAAGATAGAATTTCCGCGACTGCAAACGAGACTGCTTCCAACCATCTGTACATCTTGACATATAGTCAAACCCTTAATCATCTTCTTTTTTGCCTTTGTCCAAACGAATGCTGATTCATGATGATGTTTTTTCTCTTTTTCCATTTTTCCATTCTCAGTGCCAATATGAACAATTGCTGTGGTTTCTAGGTTTGGTTCGAATTTTTCCTCATGTTGTTCAAAAATCAAATACTTTTTCATTATCACTCTCGCTTTAAAATTTGGGTTCAAAATTCTCAAATCGTGAGTGATAAAAATTGCCATTATTGAATTCCAGAAAAGTGATATCCAAAGGGTCAAATATTTTTATTTTTGGCCATCTGAAAGAATTAACGAATTTGGGATAATAAGCAAACAAATATACAACAAGCAATATGACCGAAATATAAACAAACGAATAAACCAAAGTAACATGACAAGAATGACTTGTTCATTTTCATAAAACCTTTGATTGAAAGCAAACGGAAATGAAATGAAAACTTAAAAATATTTACATGTGCAAATTTTGGTCAAAAGTAAAGACAGATGCAAAAGTTTTTTCCTCATGAATTCGCATGAATGACAAACCCCCTTTAGGTTTACCGAAACTCCTTCTGAATGGGTAGAAATTCGGCTGTCCGATTGGAAATTGATCCCTCAGGGATATCGGAAAATTCTGCGTCATTTCCAAACACTTCAGCCTCACTTGATGAGTTTTTAGCAGGTTCCTTAAATTTCGTATTGTCCATAATAACCCCAATGGTGTTATCGTATTCTGGCAGGGGTTCTTATCCACATTTGGCGCTTGTGCCTCCCTTTTTCTGATTACAATCTCTCCGGCTTCAACCATGTCTTGAATTCTATGCTTAAGCGCCCAGCAATTGGCCGTCGGATGTCCAGGTGCCCCTGAATGATAAGTACAGATGACTTGTGGGTTATACCCAGCAGGCATGCCATAAGGGTAGGTCGGAGGGGGAATCGTACCAATTTTTCCGGCAGCCTTCAACTGGTCATACAATTGGTCTAGAGGCCTGCCTAAATTGGTGAATGTACGGCTAGGTGGTCGGTTGTAAGGTTCAGGAGGTTGAGGATGGTTGTAAACAGGTCTATTTGGTGGAGGAAATCTTGGGTTATATGGAGAGCGAGGTCGGTTTTGGGGTGGATTTGGTTGGGAAATTTGAAAAGGGGCTGAAGGTGGGTTTGAATAGCTTGGGCGAGGTCGAGGGTGGTGGATATTGGTAGTATATACAGGATGCAGATTTGAGTAGTAAGGGTAATGGGGTTGGTAGATTGGGTTGTGTTGGTATCGGGGTCTGGGTGAAGGTTTTTGGTTCCAGATAAAGGTTGCATCCCCCTCTTTCTTTTTGAACGGCGGCTTTTTCACATTGCTTCCTTGACCTTGTAAAGCATCCAACTGGGATTTGAGAGCAGAGACATTAACAATTTTTCCGGCTCTCACAAAGTCATCAAACTCTTCCAATTTATTCACAATTGCAGCAAAAGAACAACCAGTCATACGGAAAATTTCTTCGAAATATGGAGGATCATGCGCCTTTATGAATGTGCGAATGATTTCATCCTCGGTCATTGGTGGCCCGACCTTTGCAGCTATTTTCCTCCACCTCTTGGCATAGGTCTTGTGGTCCTCAGAAGGCTTCCTTTTCGTTCCTTCTAACGTAGTTCGGGTCGGAGCCAACTCGCAGTTGTACTCGTACTGCCTCACAAATGCATTAGACAAATCAATCCAGGTTTTCACGTCTTCAAGCTTCAGGTTAGAATACCAGTCAAGCGCATCCCCTTCCAGACTCTCGGGGAACAACCTTAAAGGCAAATTCTCATCGTCCACGGGCTTTCCCAATTTGTTGGCAAATAGTCGGAGATGTGTCTTGGGATTACCCGTCCCATCATATTTGTTAAATTTAGGGGTTTTGAACCCCTCAGGCAACTGCACATTCGGAAACAAGCACAAATCATCATAATCCAACACCCCTTGCTTGCTTAAACCTTGGCTTTTCCGGATAAATTCATCAAAACGATCCAAGCGTTTGAGCAACTTCATATCAATTGGAGCAGAAGATTCACCCATTTCAGGCTTATTTTGGAAAGTGTGCTCCGGCACAACGGGTTCGGCGGTAGGCTGATAAAAAATTGGTGGGTTCAAATGCATGTTTGGGTCGCTTTGAGGTGGAAATCCTTGACCATAAGGAGGGTAGAAAGGAGGATTTTGAGTAAAAGCATATTGCGGGTTAAAAGTTCCCTCAAACGTGGTTTGAAATGGAGGAATAACAAATGGTTCGGATTGTGGTTGTGTAGCGGGTACAGGCTCAGGTTGCACTCCGCTACTAACAAGCTCGTCAATCAACTTCTTCTGAGCGGCCATTTCTGATGCCATTTCCCCAAATTTTGTGAGTAACTCTGTCAACTGAACCCTAGGACTTGCGGCCTCTGGCTGGGTAGTTGCAACGGCCTTATCGGATGATTCTGGTTGAGTACTCATGTCTACACGATTCCTTTGGGCTTTACTTTGGGATCGCGTAATAATGGGGCTTTTCCGAAAAGCTATTTTGAAATTTTACCTGTGAATGCAAAAAGCTTCTTTAGATAAACCAATCGTTACTGAATTTCTGCAATTTATTCAAAAGAGAAAAAGAAAAGGAAAAAGACATGAGTTAGTAACTATTTGAACAATTCGGATGCATGTCCTATGGGGGGACCCTTTTTGTGCCAAGGGTAGGCCTAGCATGATGCGAACCTTCGGGGTAAAATCCCATTTTCAAACCTGTAAGTGAATTTAGAACTTTGAAATGGAAAGCGTCTCATAAATTGTGGAAAAGTTCAATCTTTCTTTACAACCTCGTCAATGGTCTTAGTAACCATGTTTACAAAATCCCTATGTCTCGAGAGACTTGTACTTTGTGATTCTCTAGAGCTCCCTAAACTGAGCTTACAAGCTCCTTCCCTAATCCTATCAAAGGCGTCTATGGCTTCCTCTAGCTTCTCATTCTTCTTCTTCTCCCTCCTCAGCTGCACTTGGGTATCTTCTAGAACTCTGTTGGCCATTATAAGCTGGGCTTGAGATTCCTCTAATTCTTTCCTTAGCCTCTCCATCCGTTCTTCGGGACTGGCTGATGCTGATTGTTGCCTTGCCCTATCATGTTCCACCTTTTGTTCGATCCATTTGTTGTATCCCGGCATAACCGCAGGTGTCATCTTGTTTACCAATTCCAACTGCAAATTCTCAAGTCCTCGCAGATTTCCCCAAGCCTCTAATACCATGCTTCGACTCTCGGTTACCGTACCCAATCTGAGATCTTCAACCCCTTGTACCATAGGAATACTTTGCGGGTAGCCAAACTGTCTCATAACCCTTTGCGGAATATAGGCTACTAGACCATTGACTCCAGCTAAAGGGATGAAATCATGTTGAGTGGTCCTAAAAGCTGTGTCCCTAACTTTGGTCCAATCTAAAACCCACTGCACCTTTTCTGGTGTCAAATTGTTGAACTCTTCGATAAACTGGCTTGACGACATCACTCGGTAGTAGCGGCCGACTCTCTCTCGATGCGAATCAATCCAATTCTCAACTGGGAGGCAAGAACCCAACGGGTTTAGTAATCTCTTCGCCAAATGTTCCATGATCCACATTTGGAGTATCAGATTTGAAGCGTAGAAGAAACCCCCTTTCCTTTGGCAATTGGTAAGGGCTGAAAAGATGTCCGCTATGACAACGGGTATCAAAGTTGGTGTTGTTCCACAAATTCCTAGAAAAAGACCTTGAATCATGTTGATTGTTGCAAATGTCACTTTTCTATGCCTTTGAGGGAATAGCAATAAGTTGATCAAAACCAAACCAAAAGCTTGCACACGCTTCTCCTCCCATTGCCCTCTTGTTGTAAAGAAATCGATCTGATGGCGCTCAAAGGACTCCTTTTCCCCAAATCGGTCATATAAAAACTTCAGTGGACAAGATCCAGCGTCGGGGTGTTGGTCTAAGCTATTGTTCCGCAATCCCAGAAATCTGCAAAACTGCTCTTTCGTTCCTCTGCTCGGGTATATCATAGGACTGCCTTTTCCCGGTACTTGCAACAATCCCTCTAACTCTTCTAGTGTCGGGGTGAGTTCGCACATTCCAAATCGAAAAACGGAGGCGTCCGGATCCCAATAATTGATCAATGCTTGGATAGCAGACACGTTGGGTATTATATCGACCAGGCTCGGTAGATGTCCCACATATTGAAATAGCCCCCCAATTTCATAGGATAGGTTGTTCCTCCACTGATTCAGCTCTCGGGGGACTTGGTTGAGCATTCGATACTGCGCCATCTGGATGGGGAATTCACTTAGATACCGTTACCTTGGGATTTTACCCCTTAGGTTAAATTGCAAAAAGTAGACGTGCAAAGTCCCAAAAGTAGGGTTAAATACCCATGGGATTAGGGTTGGCTTCCCTAACATGGAAATTGCCTAACTGGTGTTCCTTCTAAGGTTTAATGCATGATGCCATTTATTAAAGCAATGTAAATACATGACAAATATGGCCTAACGGATATAAACAATGCATCAAGGGGGGAAAAGGTCTAAAATGAAATGTATTTATTGAAAATTAATTATAATGACTGAAATTTAAACATGCGAGTTATCTAGTGGGTAGGCCACTAAAAGAGTGCCAAAAAGGCCTCTTATTGCTAAGGCACATGAATGCAAGCCAAGAAAACAATGAAATAGTTAGTGCAATTGATAGTACACATAACATGTTGGGAGCAATTAAGAAAAGAAATAAAAGCAATGTAAAAAAAAGGGTGGAACCCCTTCCCTCGTGCCTAATGTGCTTAAAAGAGGGTGAGGCTGACTCTAACCTAGGAAAACGCTAATATGGATGCGTGAGGCTGGGGTTCACTAATGCGACTAGACTCGATAAGGCTTAAAAGGTCCCCAAGCCTTCAGACCTAAGGGAATGGGTCATCAATCCCAAGACCCTCGGTCGGTGGCTCGAGCGATCCCCTAGGTATTGCTATGGGCGCAGGGCACACCATCCACATACCTAGAGAAATCATTCCTAGTCCTACAAGGTGGTGTGGGAAAGAGCCCACGAAAACAAAAATAAAATGGGATAACATTAAGTAAACGTGCACGTATGAAGTGTTCCCTATTTTGAGGGAAAGGGTTGAGAACCACGCGAGGCTCTAAAGGTGACACACACCCCCCCAAATGCAATGCAAGCGCGAGATAACAAGTAAACATTCATTCAAACATACATTCGTGAGTCGAGGGATTGATTTGATTACGTACATAAGACAAAAGGTCCTAAAAATGAAAAATGCAATCCTAATATCCACATGCCATGCATAGAAAGGGTAGAAAAAGGAAACGAATGGTTAAGTCAAAAATGCTTGGACCCACTTAGGAAGTCCCCAGTGGAGTCGCCAACTGTCACGCCCCATTTTTGATAAGAAAAAATAAATGGTTTGAGAAAGATGTTTTTGATTCAATTGTGATTGGAAAATGATTTTTGTGAGTTGAAAAGACATGGGTCTCAATGGGACTTGGAAAGCGACGATTTGACCCAAAAAATAGTTTAAAAAGGGTTTGAAAAGAAAAGTTTGGAGTCGCCACTTGGTAATGATTTAAGGTGTACCAAGTCACCTAAAAATGAGTTTTAAAGTAAAGTAGTAATAAACCCTTTTTAAAACAACTCCTAGTCCACGTAAACCAAAGAAAAAGGTTCGGGAGTCACGTTTGACAAAGGGGAAGGCAAGGATAGAATCCAAGGCACCCCTTTGACCTAGCCAAGGCTAGTTGCGCGACTTAATCTTACCTTTCTTAATCTTCTGCCCAATGTATGTATCGCACGTTGGATATGACTATATGAATGCAAAACGGAAAGGAAAATGCAATCCTAAATTCTACGATGTCTTTTGTGAGGCTTTTGGTCCCAAACCACATGAATTGTGGCGGCCAACAAAGGAAAACCTCATAGAGGTCGATTAATGCAAGTGAGAGTTCAAATTCAAGTGTGCAAGTGTGAAAGTGTATGAAAGATGCAAGAAATGTAAGTGCAAGTGTGCGAATGTATAAAAAGGTGCATGTGTGAAATTGTATAAAATTCAAGTGTTTTTTGTGTGCAAGTGTGTGAAAATAGAATAATAGATATATAAGGTAAAGTGGAATTCTATTTGTGAGGTGAAAATGATCACGTGATAGGAAAAATGTAGTGAGAAAGTATGGTTTGAGAAATGTGAAAAAATGTGGTTAAAAGAGTATGTAGGTGATAAAAATGAAAGTATGGCCCTAGAGGAATGCAATAAGTCGGGTACGGGGGTTGACTCCTAACTTTTCGACTTCGATTTTCCCTTTGATTAGAAGGCGAAACTAGCGTGCTAAGGCTATCGAGTAGCCACACTCGCTCGTTTCCCTTATCGGAAGGGGACACTCAAGCAAAATGAACCCTATAGCTAGCATGAGATGCAAAACCTAAAGTGAGGGGAAAAGGGGTTCGAGGCTCATGCCAAATGATAAAACTAAGGAAAATGCGTGATATGTGGTGAACAAGCAAATGATGTACTAACAAGGGAAAAACCCTAAGGGTCTAGCGTTGGACTAGCCCATTCTATGAATTCCGACTAGCGTTGGACTAGTGGAAACGATAAAAGAAGCCACAACTAGCGTTGGACTAGTGTGGTGACGTACGTTCATCCATTCCATTCATCCACACTATAAAAAAGCGAGTAGACATGCGAATCACTCATAAACACGTAGCACATAACATTTAGCATGCTCGACTAGATGCAAGACCCTAATAAATCGATTAAACACTTAACACGTAGGCATGCAACCAACTAATGAACCTATTACATTCACTAACTAAAACAAAAGGGGAAGGGGAAAATGGACCAAATTGCTCGCCACAGCCCTATCTATTACAAGCCAAGAGGTGTACACATACCCCATTAAAAGAATAACTTAAGTAAATGAAATAAATGAAAGGAAATAAGGAGAGGCTAGGAAAGCAAGTAGACATGCAAATTTCAATTAGCACATTAGTCCACATAGGAGAGAAACAAAAGGGGTAAAAGAGATTATACCTCCCCGTTGGTGATACTAAGGAAGTAAACAAACTCAACTTGGCTAGAGTCACCCAAGAAAAGACTAGCTTAGGCTAAAATCACCAAAAACAAAAGATTAATGCACCAATTTAGTGATAAGATATAAACTAAACAATTTGAATCCACCAAAACATCAAAACTTTCCCTCAATTGCAACTCAATGAAGTCAAAACTACTTAAAGACCAAGGCAAAAGGCATGATCATCCAATCCCCAAGCATAACATCCACTAAAGACCCAAATGCAAGCACTACTCAAATCATTTGAACCTAATTGAAGCATTTAAAAAACTCAAAAGTCCCCAAGTAAAAAAATAAAGTCCAAGCAAACATTATATCTCAAGAATCCAAGAGTGAATGAAGGTCCATGAATGGTTTAAACTTGCATTTCTAGGACCCAATAATGACCACTAATCAATCACAATCAACGTCAAAATGAATCATCAAAGAGCTTCAAAGGTCCCCAAAATAATAAAGATCAATTAATGATTCAAATGCAAACACCTTAGGACCTAATTGCAAGAACATGGAATGTAATTGGGTCCTTGTGACATTGCTGCAAAATCATAGGGACCAAATTGATTAATTTTCTCAATTTTCTGGGTCATAGTGGCATAAGGGGAAACTTGAGGGGTTAAAGCGCAAACTTTAGAACACATTTCATGCATGCTACGTAGAAAACTGAAATTTTTTTTTTACTTCTGCAAATTTCTGCCGCAAGCTTGGACAGCTTCAAACCATGCGTATTCATACCAGAAAAAGCACAAAAACCCATTTGTTTGCCAATCCAAACTCAACTCATCACTAAGGCATAATATTAACATGCAAAAGAAAGATCTCAAGGTGAAAATCAAATTACAAATTCAGGTGCATTGAACAAGAACTTCCACCACAGGTGCCCGGTTACCACAATTTTAAAAAACACATCTTGGCTACAATTGTGGTGTCCATTCCAATGCAATTTTCCATCACAACCCAGTTCATATCCCATCCCAACATCAAAGCCTTAATCCCAAACAATGAACTCACGGAACTCAGCATTCAAACAAGCCAAGAAAGAAAAGAAAAACTTAGAATGGGAATATGTAAATCTAAAAATTTTCTGCAAAGAAAAACTACTTCAGCCGCAGCTTTTTCTATTCATTTCAATCATGCAAACCAGATTTATTCAGCACCAAGATCCTACCTATCCATCATTCACTAAACATGCAGTTTCATTACATGATTGAATCAAGAAAGGGAGCTGATCATCAAGGGTGGAATGAAGATCAAAACAGCAAAAGAAGAAAGAGTGCAACAAGCTTTTTCAATTTGCTTCCCAAGCTTAGAAGCCTCGGTACCCAAGAATAGATTAGAAAACTTCTTAATCAATCTTCTAAGCTTTGAACTAACTAACAACTGCACAACTACCATAACCCAAGCAAGCAAAAATCATATAAGGAAACTATGTTAACTCATCAAGGAATTCATGCAAGGCAACGAACATTCTGCAATCAAAGCTTGCTAGAATTTTCCAGGTTTGGTTCATTATCATGGCAGGAAATACAATTCTCAACAGAAAAAATGTAACCTGCAGCTAACATGTCCAGGATGCATTTAGCCAAAGATCAAAGACATCATGAACTCCAAGCTTAAACCAGCGAAAGACAAAGACCACAGAAATTGACCCATGTTGCTGCAACAAACCAAAGGCTTTTAGCTTGTTGCAGCCAACTTCATGTAAGTTATGGAAGAGGTAAACTTTCTGCAATCAAATCTATCAACAAACTCCAGAAATTCCTGCAATTTCTGACTTTCAACCATGCAGGAAGACGCCATGAAACATGAATTCAAATGAAAATGCAATCATACCCACTACTGCTGCAGGAATCCAACCAAACAAATCATGCAATAGACACATTCGGCAAGCTAAAAAACACATTCTTTAGCCACTATTTCCCTTTTCTAATCTAACAATGGAATTCAGAGCCTAGCCAGCCCACAAACTCAGATTGTGCATAAAGACCACCAAAAGAAACAGCCATGAACACTAAGCACAAACACAGCTAAACGTCAATCCCTTCTCCTCCCAACTCAAACCAGATTCACGGATAGAAACTCGCATGGAGGACGTAATCAAGTGTAAAGACCAAGACTTTCAGCATTCAAACATGATTGAGCAACTTATAATCCAGTCCAAAGTAAAAAATGTTACCTTTAATGCTTGACCGAAGCTTGATGTATTCCAAAAGATGAAATCTTTGTCTCTCTGACTCTCTTGTAGCTGTACCTCCGGATTCTTTTTCTTTGTTCCAACGAACCAGAAACCTTTTTCTTTCTTTCTTGCTATTCAGATTCTTCCTGGAGCCACTCAGCCGTCAGCTCCCTCTCCCTCGGTTGTTCCTTTCCTTTCGTTTTCTCTCTAGCCCTTCCACGCTACTCCAGTCCTTTCTCCAATATGCCATCCTTTTCTTACTCTCGGCCCTCTCTCAGCTTTCTCCTTGAAGTTTTCTCCAATCTCTTTGTAGCCTTCTGGTTTTCTGCTTCTCAGTTTTCCTTAGCTGTTCACTCTTTTTCTGAAAAAAAAAACCTCCTCTCCGTGGCCGCTGCTTCTTGTTGCCTTTTATATGGAACTCCAATCTATAAAACCCTCTCTCGAATGGTGAGGATGAAGGGCCTGTCCTTGCCCTCACCTCCAGCCATCCGATGATGCTTCGTGGCTGTCCTTTGCACGCTGCAAAAAATTGCAGCGTGCATGCTGCGGTATTTTTTTTTTTGACTAATTAATTAATTTAAACAACAAAAAATGATAATAATAAAACAATAATAATTAATGACGAAAACAACTTAATTAACATTAGATAAAAATAAACTAGAAACAAAAAATGCAACTTTCCATTTTTCTCATTTTCACTTTTTCAAGATAATAAAATAAAATGCCAAAAAAGTTGAATTTAAAAGAAAGAAACATATTTTTGTGAGCAAATTTCTTTTTCTTTCTTTTTTTCCTTTTATTTTTTCAAGAAAACATTGAATTTAAAACAAAAACGACTAAAACATATTTTTGATGTTTTCCTTTTCTTTTTCTAAAAACTCTATGCTAATCTTAAACTTAAAAGCTAAAACTAAAAACTAAAACTAAAAGTAAATAAGAATAAATAGCAAATGAAATAGGTCAACTAAAAGGGCGAACATGAATAAAACTAAAATATCATAACAACTAATAGTGCAAAACATACAATAACGAACCAAAATGCAAGCAATCTAAAATGAAAATCATGAAACAGATGATACATACAAATTATTCAAAATTTGGTGTCTACAGCTTCATTATTTTTCCTCAACCACAGCCCAACATCACACATAAGCAATTCAAGTCAAGAGCCGTTCCATAGGCTCACAATATCATAAGAATAAGAATTACAACAATCACAAGTGCAGACATTCAACTTAGCACAAGACAGATTTGACGTACGAATGCGGAAATAACATATCCGAAGCTACGCTTATCGGATTGAGACGAAACCTCTGCCGTTTCGAAGCTAAGACACAGAGTTACAACATTAATGAAGGTCACTTAGTCCAGTTCCTAATGTAACTTAGTCAAATTCTCAAATTACTAAACCAGAACCCAATTCGTCGGCTGTTTAAACGCAGAACACTGTAATGGACATAACTCAGAGTACACAAGTCCGAATCAGGTGTTCTTAAAGGCATTTGAAAGCTAATTCAGAATGCTACAACTTTCATGTTTTGGCAAAACACTAAATCAGAATGGATCCTAGTCAAAAAACGGGATAAACTGGACTTAACTGATCACACGGACTGCTTAGGAAATACTTAAAACAGTAAGGGTATTTTGGACTTTTCACATCCTACGTTGCTCCGATTGAGCTGAAATTTTGTAGACACCTATAAAATGCCATTATCTACAACTTTCCTTCTTTGACCTAAGGCCAATTCGGCCTCTAGCATAGGTATTCAAATTCGGACAGAATGTTGGGAAAACATTTCCAGATTCTGGAATTCCTAGTTTTTAGTGGAACTTTCCTTAATTTCTTGGTCTAATCACTACCAAAGCCTCTCTTATAACCTTAATTTCAACATATATACTTCATACAACAAATTGGGCAGAAATTCATCAAGCCCTAGTTCATCATATAAATTGGGGAAAACTTCCAAAACAAGATAATATCCATGATTCCACCACAAAATCAAGTTGCTAAGCTTAATTTAACAAGATTGAAAGTAAAACTTGGAGAGATAAGCTTTCTTACCTTGACTAGAGTTCACTAAGAGTAGCCCAAGCTTTCTCTTTCAAAAATCACACCACAAGTCACTAACTAATCACTCAAGGACAAGTTTAATCGGTTTGTTTTGTTTGATTTCTCACTTGGTTGATCAAACTCAAGATGAAATGGTTGTTTTTCTTGTTTTTCTTGCTCTCCCTTTTCTCTCTTTCTCTCGGCTGTGATGGTGCAGAAATGAAGAGCTTTGGAGTTGGTTTTAGGGATAAATATGATGGAAATTCATTAGTCAACCAACCAAGGAAAGTCTACCACTTGTTGCTTCAAGATTGGTTCTTAATTTTTTTCTTTTTCCTTGTTGTTTTTGGTCAAAAATTTCGGCCAGCTTGCTCAGCTTTATAGCTGATGTTTGGCTCTAATATTAAAGAGATTAAGTATATAAAAAATGATGGTCAAGTGGTGCGTTCAAACGGTAGTGCGCGGGACCCGTCGGTTCGCGCCGTTTTTCTTAAAAACTCACGTACTAGGGTTTTTACTTCCCATTCACTAACCTTATATCATTGCCACTAGTCACATATTATTTCTCACTTAAAAGTCACTTTTAATCCCCAAATTAATTCTTACTCTGTACCGAAAATTCATCCGGCGGAAAATCGCGAAAACCCTAATTTCGCTCCAAACTTGAAACCGAAGCGTAAAACCCTATTTTCTAGGTTTATCTACACTTAATGTGAAATATTTGGGTAGTGGCCTTTGATAAATACTAATTTTCAAATAAAAGGGTATTTTTGAGGAAAAATACAAGGAATTTGCGAGTCCTCACAATTTAAAAATGCATGAGCCTAGGGAATTCATGCATATTGGGTACGGGGAGACCTAAATCGTGACTCAATTTGCCCTTTTATAGAGGGAATACAAGCGTGCTAAGGCTTAGAAAAAGCCACACTCGTCTATATCCCATATTTAAGGAGACTCTCAAGCAAATGAACTCTATAACTAGCATGAAATGCAAAAATCCTAAAATGGAGGGAAAAGGGATTCGAGGGGCATGCAAAATGATAAAACTAAAAAGAATGCATGACATGTAATGAACACGCAAATATGTACTAACGAGGGGAAATCCCTAAGGGTCTAGCGTTGGACTAGCCCATTCTATGAATTCCTACTAGCGTTGGACTAGCGGAAACGTACATTCATCCATCACATTCATTCATGGCTATGGAAAGCGAGTAGACATGCCAAACACTCATAAACACATAGCACATAACATTTAGCATGCTCGACTAGATGCAAGGCCCTAACAAAGCAAATTAACACATAGCAACTAAGCATGCAAGACACATAAGACAATTAAAACCCTAACTATTACATTTGCTAGCTAGGCACATGACTTCGATAGGTCTTCATTGAATGCTCCTCCAAGCCCTATCTATTACATTAGGCAGACCCTACTACAATCTAAAAGGGGGAAAAGGAATAAAATAATTAAATCCCTAACTATTACAAGCCAAGAGGTGTACACATACCCCATAAAGAATAACTTAAATAAAAAGCAAAAGTAAATGAAGTAAATGAAAGGAATTAAAGAAAAATAAGGGAAGCAAGTAGACATGCAATTTTCACGTAGCACGTTGGATCACATAGGAGATGCAAAAAAGAATTAAAGAAATTATACCTCCCCCTTTTGTGGTGCTAATAGGGTGGACAAGACTTAAATGGCTTATTTATCCTCCAAAATAAAAGAAAGGGTCAAGGTACCAATTTATTTGGGAAAATTAAAGAAAATAGGCAAACACAAGCTCATTTAAACACAAAGTTCACAAATTCATGCAATAAGTACCACCTAAACAAATGAAAGCAAACGAGCAATCGAATTACAAAGTTGAGGCTACCAAGGACTCCATTGCGAACGCTAACCAAGCACTCAAGCCTAATCAAACATTTTTAAGAGCTTCAAGGGTCCAAAGGCAAAGAAAAAGTCAAGTAATGGCTTAAAATGCATTATTCTAAAACCCATTTGCAAGAAATTAGAACATGCTTGGGCTTTTGTGGAACATGGAGAAACTTGAGGGATCGAATTGATTAAGTGTTCCAATTACTTGGGCCATAGTGAGTCAAGAGGGGACTTGGGGGGTCAAAGAGGCAAAATTCAGAAGTATTTGCACGCATGCATAGGTAGGAAACAAAATTTCTGCAATGAACATCTTCTTGAAATTAAAACAAACGCTGGCTGCATTTCCATCTTATGCACAAATTCTAAGCAGCTTTGACTAACCCTTTCACCTATCCAAACTTTGGATTAAGCAACAAAACAAACAAGTTCCACATCTAACAATCAAAACATGGAAGGAAATTATACAAAAAGCTTATGAAACATTGATGCAAGATGAAAGAAGATTGCTGCAATTTGGCAGCTTTGGTAAAGGGTGGAGTCTTTGAACAACAAAAACTAGTTGTGACTTTCATTTCCAAATGCAGATTTCAGACCCAAAGGATAGCTTAGTTCAAAACAAAAATGTTAACCAAAATCATAGCGTGGAACTAAAACACAAGGACCGAAACTTTGACAGCAAACAAGCAAAAACATAACAAAAACTGATGCAAGTTTTCTTGGAAACTTTCATGCAAAATGATCCAGCTACCTATTGTCTATGTGGCCAGCAAACATTCAATTCCAACTCAAGTATGTTTAGACCCAAGCACCCAAAACCAATCTAAACATCATAACAACCATTTCAACATTCAAACAAACCAAAAACATAGAAGGAAAATCATGCAAAGGCTGGAAAATATACAAGAGTGGTTCAGCAATTTGGTTGTTCATTTTGTAGCAAAGCTTTGGAACATGATTCAAAGGTTTTAAGAAACTCAAATATGTCAACTCAAACCAATCTTCACTCAGCCAATTCTTCTCTCCACATAAGATCAGACATCAAGTTGGATGGCCGAAAATTGGTGAACAATTTGCAGGAAAGAAAACAGCAAAGAGTAAGACCGAATGCAGCAGTCTTTTTCTACTTGGGCCTAGATATGTTTGGGCATGAGAACTCAAACCAACTTCACTAATTAACAAACCAATGTCATTATCCTCACCAAAATGCCCTCATCTACCTTTCCTCACAACTGGTTTCATTTCTGCAAATTCGTTGTGCTTTGAAAAACTTTTTTTGGTTCCCTAAAACATTTCATTCAACCAGCCAACCATTTGCAAATTTATCACCGTGAGAAAAACCAAAGCAAACAAGTCAAGATTCAATTAAGGCTCATAGCAAAATCATCCAAAATATCAATGACAACCCATGACCTCAATTTGAAGACAACAGATTCTCGGACAAACCAGTGAACATGACAAAATAGAAGTGAAAACAACAAGGATGACAAACAAGCATAACTAAAGAGCCTGAATCTAATCGCACTTCATATCTGGTCTTCCCATTTGCAACAAAGTGCAGATTGAACTTAGCAAATCATGGCCATAATCATTTAATAACAGAAACACAACAGCCGGGTCAAAGCTTGCATTTTTATTGCTGGCTTTTATCTAGGACTGAAAATAGAAACATAGGCTATGGGAACAAACACAAGTAGCAGACTCTTGGTTGCGGAAAAGGATAAAAGAAGAGGGTACCTTGAGAAATGATTGAGCTTCTGAGTAGACCAACGAAAACGACTGCAACCTCTTTGTAGGAGATCGCAAGTGAAATCCCAGAGATCTGGCAACCCTGGTTCTTTTCGCTCATCTTTGCAGTTTTCTTTTTTTTTCTTTTTGTTGCTTTCTAAAAACCTCCTCGTTAATCTTCTGTTTCCATCTCTCTTTCAAACGCAAGCCCCCAGACAAAGCTCTCTCCTTTCGATTCCCTCAGTTTTTTCTGTGGCTGCCCTTCAAACCTAGCTTTCTGGGTTTTTTTAGAAATCTCACGCCGCTCCTTCTTTCCCTCCGTCAGCCCTTTCCTTCTAGTTTTTCTCTCTTCACAGCCGTTAACTTAGCTTCCCAGCTCACTCCCAGATTCTAGCCGTCAACTTGGATTCTACTCTTTCACTCTCGGTTTCCCTTTCCGTCTAGTCCCTATTCTCCCACTGTCTCCTGATTCCTCTTCCCTTTGCTGGTTTTTTCTTTTTGCCGTCACAGAATCTCCCTCTTTCCTATGCTGTTTTTCTTTCACCTCATCCGAGAACCTCTCCCCTGCGGCTGCTGGCTCTCTTTCTATTTATATGGAAACCTCACAGCCCTAAACACTCCCATCCCTCTTCTGTATTTGCAGCCAAGGGCTGCTCGAAGCCCTTCCTTGCAAGCTGCGACAAAACGCAGCTTGCATGCTGCATTTTTTTTTTTAACAACTTAACAAAATATAGATAACTAATTAATAATAAAAAAACTAATGAAGAAAAAAATTAAATACAATGAGCGGAAAATAGGTATAAAAGGATAAAAATGAAATGCTAATTTTCTTTTCTTTTTCTTTTCTCTTTTTTCTTTTTTTCCCTTTTTTTGAGTAATTTAGCAAAATAATAATAAAATTAAGTAAAAACCAACAATTTAATTAACATCAGATAAACAGCAAAGTTGCAATTTTTATTTTCATCATTTTTCTCTTTTTTCCTTTTTTTCATTTTCAATTTTTCATCTTTTTTTTCATTTCATTTTTTTTCATTTTTTCCAAGAAAACATTGAATTTAAATCAAAACAATTAAAACATATTTTTTGAATGCTTTTTCTTTTCTTTTCGAGAAATTCTATGCAAAAAACTTAAAAATAATAATAATAACACGAAAAACTAAAAAACTAAAAACTAAAAAATGTGAATAAAACTAACAAACTGAAACACTAAAATTTTGGTGTCTACAGAATTACCTACCTGAATTGAATTGAATCAGATGCTATGGCTACATATGTCGCTGGAGTGAAACTCCTCAACTCACACCTAACCTGGGGGATGCCCAAATCTCATCGGCCGACATTGGTCTCGAGCCAGCACGGTCTTGGTCGAGAACTTTAGTGAGCTGTGAGAACCCGTAAATACCCTAAAAATTTTCCTAGGGTTTTAGTTCCCTTAATTGCATAATTTTTGCATTTTCTGGCTTAGAAACTTTTTCTGGGTTGATTTTATGAGCAATTATAGTTTTTAGATGATTTTTCTAGTATTGGTGAGTTTTTAGAAAATTAAGAATATATACTGGACGTGGGACCCACTAGTGCGAAAAGTTCGAAAAAATTCGGCCAATTAGGTTAAATTCCGGATACTGTGTAAATTTTATCGGGTGTTAAGAGATAAGTAGAGTGTGTGAAGTGATTGATGTGAGAGAGAAAAGAAGTGATAAGAATGCATTGAATAGAGTGACAAGTGTCACCATGTTATTGGTTTTCCTTTAAGATTTACTATTCACAATTTTGACTTTTTGACCAAAGGATTAAATATCCAAAAATTGCATAAAATTCACAATTTTTCTTCTCTTGTTGGCCGGCCCTCTCTCTCAAGTTCAAGGAAGGAAGAAAACCTCTTCAAGTCTTGATTTCTTCTTGCTTCAATCCATAACTCAACCAACTAAACTAGTTTCTACTCCATAAAATCTTTCTAGTTGGTGTTAGTGGTTGATTTGGTGAAGTTTTTGGAAGAGCTAAGGTGTCCAACACCTCTACCTCTCTTGTTACTAGGTGAGTGGTGTGTGTATCTTCCTCCTACATCTAATGATGCTTAAGTTATGCTTATTAGTGATTAAAGTGCTGAAATTTCTGGTTTTTATCTTGACTTGAAGTGATTTGGTGAAGTTTTCCATTTATTGATGATTTTTCTGGTTTAATTGGATTATGATGGTGTGGTTGTTTGTGATGATTGGCAATGGCCTATAATAACTCTAGTGGGTGTGAAATGTGGATAAATGCAACCAATTTTGGATTTGGAATGAAAACTGAAAAGTTAGGGTTCTTAAATCCCCAATTCTGTCCGGTTTTGGATCATAGGGTTAGAGGCCGAATTTGACTTTGCTCAAAACATGAAAGTTGTAGGTATTGATGTGTTTGAGGTTCCTGTAAAATTTCAGGTCATTTGGATTAATGTGGAATGAGTTATGACGAAATTACTGTAGCTGTTCTGCTTTGGACAGAATGCGAAAACTGTACTGGTTATTGGCCATTTTGACTGGAATTGGTTTGGATTTAGTTGTTGGTGTCTTCTGATGAAATGTAGCTGGATGTCTTAGCTAACATATGCCTTTGGAATTTCGGCATTTGGACTTGTATAGACTAAGTTATAGTAATTACAGTTTTGTGTGATTTGCAAACCTGTTTTGGTAATTCTGGTATAGTATTTGGCATTTTCGACCTATTTAAGCTAGGAACTGGATTGAGTGACCTTCTTCATTGTTGTAGCCCTGTTCCATAGCTTCGAAGCGGTGGGTCTTACACCCCCATCCAATAATCGTAGTGAGAGTTGTGCCATTACCGCATTATGAGGTCGAATCCGGTTTTCTTTCCAAGGCCTAAGTTTAAGGCCTTTCTTAATTCCTGGTTTGCTATCATGCTTGTATATGTTTATAAAACCCTATTGGGGTTGTGATTGGCATTGCTATATGACTCGTTATCGAGTCTCATTGCATTTGTTTACTTGTTCTAGGGCGTGGCGGTGGTTCACGACATTCCCCTGACGGAAGTGCATGAAATAGCACTTATTTGATTTGTGAGTATACTACTCACTTAAATGTTACAATGTGGCTTTGTTATATGTGTAATTGATGCCTTGAAGGCTTATTTGCTTATTGGAAGTGATTAAGGTGAGGGTGTACTTGACCGCCCTCACCCCTTGTGATTTTATTCATGGCTATTGACTGTTTTACTGAAATACTGTACTGGTTATATGAAATACTGAATTCCACTCATGGAAACTGATTTGGTGTCGTTTGGATGAATGTCCAACGGCTTTACTGTATCACTGAGCTCAACCCCGTTTGGTAGTCAATTGGATCGAGCCGGCGAGGGCTTGGTCGTGAAAATTGTCTTGCCACGGGGACTGTACTGAGGAACCTTGTAGTAATGAGACTCTTGGTTCCGGTATACTCGAGTATTACCAAAAGTGACTGAATGGAGTGCGGGCCCGGTTGGGGTATGATTGGTGGAAGGAAAGGAAGTAAAGTGAGGTCTACGGTTTTGGTACTTTTAACATTGACGGAGGGTCAATGAGGTTGGATCAAGATTGCAAGTGTGGAAATGGGCTCTTGAGAGCCAACCGTATCCTTTCACTGGTTTGATTTATCTCTTAATTGCATATTTGAACTGAACGGTTATGATTATGTGATCTTGACTGCTTTTGTGTGATAGTTGCTCACTGGGCTTTAGCTCATACCGTGCCATTTGTTTTCCTTACAGGAAAATGACCACTTTTGGAAAGAATGTGCTAGTTGGTTCAAGTTGAGCTCATGTGAATGTATATTTTGAATAGCTCCTTGAGGGTGAAAACCCTAAGTGTTTTGTTGCAACCAATGGTTGGCTTGTAAATGGTTATTTGTACATGTATGAACTAGTTGAATATTTGATATGCCGTCTTGGCTTGCAAATGTTGGTTTCCAATGTATATATATGTTTGGTCGATGCTTGGTTGGATTTCGAACTGATACGCGTTTCAAACGGAAAAAAGAAAAAAAAATTTTGAAAAAAGAAAGGGCCAAATCCGGCCGGATTCTGACGTGTCCTCTACTGTTCATCGCGGCTTCGATTTTCGTTTTTTTTATTTTGTGATTTTGACCTATTTGCGCGCGTTGGTAAGCTCCGGAGCGCATTAGATCGACGTTAACTGATCCGTAGTCCTGGCGAGAGCTGGGCAGGCAGTCCGCTAACCCCTTTGGTTCGCCTTAGGGGAAAGTGGGGCTGTTACAAGTGGTATCAGAGCCATTTCGCGTGGTCTCTGCGCGGAGTGAGACTGGGCCAAGTGGTGTTGTGGTCCTAATTTCACGAATATGTCTAAGTGCTCGTTTGAGCGTAAGGTATGAACCGGGCATGTGATAAGTGTACGAATCATTATCATGGGACTCGAGGAAGCTAGGTACGTATGTCGGGTAGGAATCTTTAATAAGGATGGTTTACTCTTGGGACCGGCCGGCTCGAGATGTGAACTATCTTAGACAAGATTCTTGCGCCCGGATACGAAGGATATGAGGGCCTAGGTTAGAAAAGATTTGGTGAACTAGAAAGGCGATTCTATGGAACTTCGTGTGGTTTGTTCGGGTATGGTTAAGCGTGATCGACCTTGCTTAAGATATAAATATTTGGACGAAGCCCTAGAAGGGGAAAAGCTTTTCGTGAGTTCTTTTGCACTTGTGACCTAGTTGTTCAAAGTACTTTTGAGGACCCTATTGTTTCATGCAATGACTTCGTATGTAATTGACTGACTGTTCCGTATGATTGCTTAACCTGGTTATGTGGGCTATGTGTACGTGTAATGTGTTTAAATGCATTTTCCGCCCACATACCTTCTAAAGAAATTCTGTTTTGTGATTTTGAAGAAAAACTAGGATGTACTAGTTTTATTTGTAAGCGATGAGTGGAAATAAGATATATATGCTTTAAATATGTATATTTTCCTGATTTTGGTAAAAAGGTGAATTTTACTTGAATTTCAAATTTGAAAATTAGTGAATAACTGATGAGTTGTTGAATTTTGTATATGATGAGTTAATACCAGGATAACAATTTCTAAACTAAGTTTTCCCCTTGATTGTATATTAGTGTAGTCTCACACTTGAAATTGTCCATGCTTTACACGAAGAAAATATATATATATCCTGAATTTTTGAAAGAATGGCAAGCTTATGGTTAACATTGTGAATCTTGAACTTGATAAGATTTCTGATTACTTTAAATACTTTTCTTATGTTTTAAAATTCTTGACTTTCAAGAAGAGTGAGCCAATTTTAAATGTACGGACTGAGGCAACTTTGAGATATAGAGTGACTGTATTCAAGAGTACGAAGTTAGTGTGAATTGACTTGGGTTCCATTTGGCACGTTAGTTTGCGAGTTGTATTCATTTCTTGGGTTTGAACATGGAACTTGCGACTTTACTATAGAACCTAAGATTGGTTATTCTTGGAGATGATGGTGCTTTTGCTGGTCGCTTGTTTATTTCAGATTTTTAACTTTGAATGGATAATCTTGGTTTCAGCTGGCGTTATGGCTTTATTGGATCTAATTGCGTAAGGGTATGTGATTTGATTGAAATTAGCAATAATTGGACCCTTTGGTTTAACTATAGACCTAGGAAGGGTGGTGCACGTCCTGAGACTTTGGTATCCTGCTTACATAAGCTTTTATCTGTTGTGACACTTAATTGCCTATATACAATATCTGACATATTGGCCTTATTTTGTGACTTTTGGCTCGTGCTATAATTTTGATACCTGTAAAGAATCATGTCCTGATTCAAAAATTGTTATACCTTGTATATGTCTTAAGCTTTTGATGCTTAATTATGCCTTGTCCTGTGATTATAGACTTCTATTAAGTAGGGTAGCAGGACTGGGAGTAAAGCATTATGACCGAGGGTTTAGCCAACTCCGTATTCATGGGAGAAATTGATGGATAGTTTCATGTAATTTATTAGGTCCCTAGTACTGAATATGAACCGAAAATAAATCCGAAGATCAGATCTACTGGTGTATAATGGATTAACCTAGTCGGAAACTTGGTGAGATTTTCTTGTGCGCAACATATATTATGATTGGTTTTGTGACCATATTCCAACTTTTATGGAAATTTGAACTCCGAAAGTATTGTATTGGGTTGGTAAGAGAACTCGAACTGTCTGGAACCGATTAGACTGAGCTTACTTGAGACTTGAACCTGTTTAGGCTAGTGTGGCCTTACATACCTAATGTGGATTTGAATTTGTGACTGCTTAAGAATGTGAATTGGCTGGACAGAGACTAGACCATTGTGTTCTTACTCGTACTCATGATCCTTGAGGTTGAACTTGAACTTGCACTTGAACTTGAACTTATACTTTTATTCGTGCTCATGCACCATGAACCTGAAGTATTTGGCTCTGCTTTGACCCTACTCTTGAACTTATTCGTACTGGTGTGACTGTAGACCGGCTACTACTCTTTTGTAGCGGTTGAACTGAACCTCTCTGGTGGGGCATTGCCTGTTGTGTTGTCCAGCACCACCAGGGATGACATTTTGCACTGAGGCTTTTGGTGAAGTTTAGCCGTTGAGCTAGCTTGTTGTGTTGTCCAGCACCACCAAGGCCAACTTACTGAACTGAAATTCTTTGGTGAAGCATAGCCGTTGTGCTAGCTTGTTATGTTGTCCAGCACCACCAGAGATGAATTTTCATCTAAAGCATCACTATACCCTGAATTTCTTCCAAATATCTGGGACCTTGCGTCCGATTTCAAGCCTTTTGCCTGTTTTATTTGGGTACGTGATTAACTCCCTATTGAACCATGACCATTTGATAGGTTGGATTGGCGTGATATGTAGTACTTGGAATATATAGGCCATGCTTTCCTGGATCATGAATTACGATAAGTGAGATTCGAATGATTTTTAGTATTTGGCCGACTTTGGGGAAAACAAATTGGACCTGGTGAATACAAGTTGGAATAGATTGAATCCCAATGCTTTATTGGTTTCTGAGCGATATCTTGACCGGATCTATATTAGTTGGAAGGCTCGAGTGACTCTTGAGGGATATTTGATCTGATTAGTACAGGTGGAATGTCGAGGACGACATTCTTTTAAGGAGGGGAGAGTGTGAGAACCCGTAAATACCCTAAAAATTTTCCTAGGGTTTTAGTTCCCTTAATTGCATAATTTTTGCATTTTCTGGCTTAGAAACTTTTTCTGGGTTGATTTTATGAGCAATTATAGTTTTTAGATGATTTTTCTAGTATTGGTGAGTTTTTAGAAAATTAAGAATATATACTGGACGTGGGACCCACTAGTGCGAAAAGTTCGAAAAAATTCGGCCAATTAGGTTAAATTCCGGATACTGTGTAAATTTTATCGGGTGTTAAGAGATAAGTAGAGTGTGTGAAGTGATTGATGTGAGAGAGAAAAGAAGTGATAAGAATGCATTGAATAGAGTGACAAGTGTCACCATGTTATTGGTTTTCCTTTAAGATTTACTATTCACAATTTTGACTTTTTGACCAAAGGATTAAATATCCAAAAATTGCATAAAATTCACAATTTTTCTTCTCTTGTTGGCCGGCCCTCTCTCTCAAGTTCAAGGAAGGAAGAAAACCTCTTCAAGTCTTGATTTCTTCTTGCTTCAATCCATAACTCAACCAACTAAACTAGTTTCTACTCCATAAAATCTTTCTAGTTGGTGTTAGTGGTTGATTTGGTGAAGTTTTTGGAAGAGCTAAGGTGTCCAACACCTCTACCTCTCTTGTTACTAGGTGAGTGGTGTGTGTATCTTCCTCCTACATCTAATGATGCTTAAGTTATGCTTATTAGTGATTAAAGTGCTGAAATTTCTGGTTTTTATCTTGACTTGAAGTGATTTGGTGAAGTTTTCCATTTATTGATGATTTTTCTGGTTTAATTGGATTATGATGGTGTGGTTGTTTGTGATGATTGGCAATGGCCTATAATAACTCTAGTGGGTGTGAAATGTGGATAAATGCAACCAATTTTGGATTTGGAATGAAAACTGAAAAGTTAGGGTTCTTAAATCCCCAATTCTGTCCGGTTTTGGATCATAGGGTTAGAGGCCGAATTTGACTTTGCTCAAAACATGAAAGTTGTAGGTATTGATGTGTTTGAGGTTCCTGTAAAATTTCAGGTCATTTGGATTAATGTGGAATGAGTTATGACGAAATTACTGTAGCTGTTCTGCTTTGGACAGAATGCGAAAACTGTACTGGTTATTGGCCATTTTGACTGGAATTGGTTTGGATTTAGTTGTTGGTGTCTTCTGATGAAATGTAGCTGGATGTCTTAGCTAACATATGCCTTTGGAATTTCGGCATTTGGACTTGTATAGACTAAGTTATAGTAATTACAGTTTTGTGTGATTTGCAAACCTGTTTTGGTAATTCTGGTATAGTATTTGGCATTTTCGACCTATTTAAGCTAGGAACTGGATTGAGTGACCTTCTTCATTGTTGTAGCCCTGTTCCATAGCTTCGAAGCGGTGGGTCTTACACCCCCATCCAATAATCGTAGTGAGAGTTGTGCCATTACCGCATTATGAGGTCGAATCCGGTTTTCTTTCCAAGGCCTAAGTTTAAGGCCTTTCTTAATTCCTGGTTTGCTATCATGCTTGTATATGTTTATAAAACCCTATTGGGGTTGTGATTGGCATTGCTATATGACTCGTTATCGAGTCTCATTGCATTTGTTTACTTGTTCTAGGGCGTGGCGGTGGTTCACGACATTCCCCTGACGGAAGTGCATGAAATAGCACTTATTTGATTTGTGAGTATACTACTCACTTAAATGTTACAATGTGGCTTTGTTATATGTGTAATTGATGCCTTGAAGGCTTATTTGCTTATTGGAAGTGATTAAGGTGAGGGTGTACTTGACCGCCCTCACCCCTTGTGATTTTATTCATGGCTATTGACTGTTTTACTGAAATACTGTACTGGTTATATGAAATACTGAATTCCACTCATGGAAACTGATTTGGTGTCGTTTGGATGAATGTCCAACGGCTTTACTGTATCACTGAGCTCAACCCCGTTTGGTAGTCAATTGGATCGAGCCGGCGAGGGCTTGGTCGTGAAAATTGTCTTGCCACGGGGACTGTACTGAGGAACCTTGTAGTAATGAGACTCTTGGTTCCGGTATACTCGAGTATTACCAAAAGTGACTGAATGGAGTGCGGGCCCGGTTGGGGTATGATTGGTGGAAGGAAAGGAAGTAAAGTGAGGTCTACGGTTTTGGTACTTTTAACATTGACGGAGGGTCAATGAGGTTGGATCAAGATTGCAAGTGTGGAAATGGGCTCTTGAGAGCCAACCGTATCCTTTCACTGGTTTGATTTATCTCTTAATTGCATATTTGAACTGAACGGTTATGATTATGTGATCTTGACTGCTTTTGTGTGATAGTTGCTCACTGGGCTTTAGCTCATACCGTGCCATTTGTTTTCCTTACAGGAAAATGACCACTTTTGGAAAGAATGTGCTAGTTGGTTCAAGTTGAGCTCATGTGAATGTATATTTTGAATAGCTCCTTGAGGGTGAAAACCCTAAGTGTTTTGTTGCAACCAATGGTTGGCTTGTAAATGGTTATTTGTACATGTATGAACTAGTTGAATATTTGATATGCCGTCTTGGCTTGCAAATGTTGGTTTCCAATGTATATATATGTTTGGTCGATGCTTGGTTGGATTTCGAACTGATACGCGTTTCAAACGGAAAAAAGAAAAAAAAATTTTGAAAAAAGAAAGGGCCAAATCCGGCCGGATTCTGACGTGTCCTCTACTGTTCATCGCGGCTTCGATTTTCGTTTTTTTTATTTTGTGATTTTGACCTATTTGCGCGCGTTGGTAAGCTCCGGAGCGCATTAGATCGACGTTAACTGATCCGTAGTCCTGGCGAGAGCTGGGCAGGCAGTCCGCTAACCCCTTTGGTTCGCCTTAGGGGAAAGTGGGGCTGTTACAAGTGGTATCAGAGCCATTTCGCGTGGTCTCTGCGCGGAGTGAGACTGGGCCAAGTGGTGTTGTGGTCCTAATTTCACGAATATGTCTAAGTGCTCGTTTGAGCGTAAGGTATGAACCGGGCATGTGATAAGTGTACGAATCATTATCATGGGACTCGAGGAAGCTAGGTACGTATGTCGGGTAGGAATCTTTAATAAGGATGGTTTACTCTTGGGACCGGCCGGCTCGAGATGTGAACTATCTTAGACAAGATTCTTGCGCCCGGATACGAAGGATATGAGGGCCTAGGTTAGAAAAGATTTGGTGAACTAGAAAGGCGATTCTATGGAACTTCGTGTGGTTTGTTCGGGTATGGTTAAGCGTGATCGACCTTGCTTAAGATATAAATATTTGGACGAAGCCCTAGAAGGGGAAAAGCTTTTCGTGAGTTCTTTTGCACTTGTG
Organism: Coffea arabica; assembly: GCF_036785885.1. Taxonomy (NCBI): domain Eukaryota; kingdom Viridiplantae; phylum Streptophyta; class Magnoliopsida; order Gentianales; family Rubiaceae; genus Coffea; species Coffea arabica. Next base: position 29,012,497 of record NC_092316.1, on the reverse strand, counting down.
ACCTAGTTGTTCAAAGTACTTTTGAGGACCCTATTGTTTCATGCAATGACTTCGTATGTAATTGACTGACTGTTCCGTATGATTGCTTAACCTGGTTATGTGGGCTATGTGTACGTGTAATGTGTTTAAATGCATTTTCCGCCCACATACCTTCTAAAGAAATTCTGTTTTGTGATTTTGAAGAAAAACTAGGATGTACTAGTTTTATTTGTAAGCGATGAGTGGAAATAAGATATATATGCTTTAAATATGTATATTTTCCTGATTTTGGTAAAAAGGTGAATTTTACTTGAATTTCAAATTTGAAAATTAGTGAATAACTGATGAGTTGTTGAATTTTGTATATGATGAGTTAATACCAGGATAACAATTTCTAAACTAAGTTTTCCCCTTGATTGTATATTAGTGTAGTCTCACACTTGAAATTGTCCATGCTTTACACGAAGAAAATATATATATATCCTGAATTTTTGAAAGAATGGCAAGCTTATGGTTAACATTGTGAATCTTGAACTTGATAAGATTTCTGATTACTTTAAATACTTTTCTTATGTTTTAAAATTCTTGACTTTCAAGAAGAGTGAGCCAATTTTAAATGTACGGACTGAGGCAACTTTGAGATATAGAGTGACTGTATTCAAGAGTACGAAGTTAGTGTGAATTGACTTGGGTTCCATTTGGCACGTTAGTTTGCGAGTTGTATTCATTTCTTGGGTTTGAACATGGAACTTGCGACTTTACTATAGAACCTAAGATTGGTTATTCTTGGAGATGATGGTGCTTTTGCTGGTCGCTTGTTTATTTCAGATTTTTAACTTTGAATGGATAATCTTGGTTTCAGCTGGCGTTATGGCTTTATTGGATCTAATTGCGTAAGGGTATGTGATTTGATTGAAATTAGCAATAATTGGACCCTTTGGTTTAACTATAGACCTAGGAAGGGTGGTGCACGTCCTGAGACTTTGGTATCCTGCTTACATAAGCTTTTATCTGTTGTGACACTTAATTGCCTATATACAATATCTGACATATTGGCCTTATTTTGTGACTTTTGGCTCGTGCTATAATTTTGATACCTGTAAAGAATCATGTCCTGATTCAAAAATTGTTATACCTTGTATATGTCTTAAGCTTTTGATGCTTAATTATGCCTTGTCCTGTGATTATAGACTTCTATTAAGTAGGGTAGCAGGACTGGGAGTAAAGCATTATGACCGAGGGTTTAGCCAACTCCGTATTCATGGGAGAAATTGATGGATAGTTTCATGTAATTTATTAGGTCCCTAGTACTGAATATGAACCGAAAATAAATCCGAAGATCAGATCTACTGGTGTATAATGGATTAACCTAGTCGGAAACTTGGTGAGATTTTCTTGTGCGCAACATATATTATGATTGGTTTTGTGACCATATTCCAACTTTTATGGAAATTTGAACTCCGAAAGTATTGTATTGGGTTGGTAAGAGAACTCGAACTGTCTGGAACCGATTAGACTGAGCTTACTTGAGACTTGAACCTGTTTAGGCTAGTGTGGCCTTACATACCTAATGTGGATTTGAATTTGTGACTGCTTAAGAATGTGAATTGGCTGGACAGAGACTAGACCATTGTGTTCTTACTCGTACTCATGATCCTTGAGGTTGAACTTGAACTTGCACTTGAACTTGAACTTATACTTTTATTCGTGCTCATGCACCATGAACCTGAAGTATTTGGCTCTGCTTTGACCCTACTCTTGAACTTATTCGTACTGGTGTGACTGTAGACCGGCTACTACTCTTTTGTAGCGGTTGAACTGAACCTCTCTGGTGGGGCATTGCCTGTTGTGTTGTCCAGCACCACCAGGGATGACATTTTGCACTGAGGCTTTTGGTGAAGTTTAGCCGTTGAGCTAGCTTGTTGTGTTGTCCAGCACCACCAAGGCCAACTTACTGAACTGAAATTCTTTGGTGAAGCATAGCCGTTGTGCTAGCTTGTTATGTTGTCCAGCACCACCAGAGATGAATTTTCATCTAAAGCATCACTATACCCTGAATTTCTTCCAAATATCTGGGACCTTGCGTCCGATTTCAAGCCTTTTGCCTGTTTTATTTGGGTACGTGATTAACTCCCTATTGAACCATGACCATTTGATAGGTTGGATTGGCGTGATATGTAGTACTTGGAATATATAGGCCATGCTTTCCTGGATCATGAATTACGATAAGTGAGATTCGAATGATTTTTAGTATTTGGCCGACTTTGGGGAAAACAAATTGGACCTGGTGAATACAAGTTGGAATAGATTGAATCCCAATGCTTTATTGGTTTCTGAGCGATATCTTGACCGGATCTATATTAGTTGGAAGGCTCGAGTGACTCTTGAGGGATATTTGATCTGATTAGTACAGGTGGAATGTCGAGGACGACATTCTTTTAAGGAGGGGAGAGTGTGAGAACCCGTAAATACCCTAAAAATTTTCCTAGGGTTTTAGTTCCCTTAATTGCATAATTTTTGCATTTTCTGGCTTAGAAACTTTTTCTGGGTTGATTTTATGAGCAATTATAGTTTTTAGATGATTTTTCTAGTATTGGTGAGTTTTTAGAAAATTAAGAATATATACTGGACGTGGGACCCACTAGTGCGAAAAGTTCGAAAAAATTCGGCCAATTAGGTTAAATTCCGGATACTGTGTAAATTTTATCGGGTGTTAAGAGATAAGTAGAGTGTGTGAAGTGATTGATGTGAGAGAGAAAAGAAGTGATAAGAATGCATTGAATAGAGTGACAAGTGTCACCATGTTATTGGTTTTCCTTTAAGATTTACTATTCACAATTTTGACTTTTTGACCAAAGGATTAAATATCCAAAAATTGCATAAAATTCACAATTTTTCTTCTCTTGTTGGCCGGCCCTCTCTCTCAAGTTCAAGGAAGGAAGAAAACCTCTTCAAGTCTTGATTTCTTCTTGCTTCAATCCATAACTCAACCAACTAAACTAGTTTCTACTCCATAAAATCTTTCTAGTTGGTGTTAGTGGTTGATTTGGTGAAGTTTTTGGAAGAGCTAAGGTGTCCAACACCTCTACCTCTCTTGTTACTAGGTGAGTGGTGTGTGTATCTTCCTCCTACATCTAATGATGCTTAAGTTATGCTTATTAGTGATTAAAGTGCTGAAATTTCTGGTTTTTATCTTGACTTGAAGTGATTTGGTGAAGTTTTCCATTTATTGATGATTTTTCTGGTTTAATTGGATTATGATGGTGTGGTTGTTTGTGATGATTGGCAATGGCCTATAATAACTCTAGTGGGTGTGAAATGTGGATAAATGCAACCAATTTTGGATTTGGAATGAAAACTGAAAAGTTAGGGTTCTTAAATCCCCAATTCTGTCCGGTTTTGGATCATAGGGTTAGAGGCCGAATTTGACTTTGCTCAAAACATGAAAGTTGTAGGTATTGATGTGTTTGAGGTTCCTGTAAAATTTCAGGTCATTTGGATTAATGTGGAATGAGTTATGACGAAATTACTGTAGCTGTTCTGCTTTGGACAGAATGCGAAAACTGTACTGGTTATTGGCCATTTTGACTGGAATTGGTTTGGATTTAGTTGTTGGTGTCTTCTGATGAAATGTAGCTGGATGTCTTAGCTAACATATGCCTTTGGAATTTCGGCATTTGGACTTGTATAGACTAAGTTATAGTAATTACAGTTTTGTGTGATTTGCAAACCTGTTTTGGTAATTCTGGTATAGTATTTGGCATTTTCGACCTATTTAAGCTAGGAACTGGATTGAGTGACCTTCTTCATTGTTGTAGCCCTGTTCCATAGCTTCGAAGCGGTGGGTCTTACACCCCCATCCAATAATCGTAGTGAGAGTTGTGCCATTACCGCATTATGAGGTCGAATCCGGTTTTCTTTCCAAGGCCTAAGTTTAAGGCCTTTCTTAATTCCTGGTTTGCTATCATGCTTGTATATGTTTATAAAACCCTATTGGGGTTGTGATTGGCATTGCTATATGACTCGTTATCGAGTCTCATTGCATTTGTTTACTTGTTCTAGGGCGTGGCGGTGGTTCACGACATTCCCCTGACGGAAGTGCATGAAATAGCACTTATTTGATTTGTGAGTATACTACTCACTTAAATGTTACAATGTGGCTTTGTTATATGTGTAATTGATGCCTTGAAGGCTTATTTGCTTATTGGAAGTGATTAAGGTGAGGGTGTACTTGACCGCCCTCACCCCTTGTGATTTTATTCATGGCTATTGACTGTTTTACTGAAATACTGTACTGGTTATATGAAATACTGAATTCCACTCATGGAAACTGATTTGGTGTCGTTTGGATGAATGTCCAACGGCTTTACTGTATCACTGAGCTCAACCCCGTTTGGTAGTCAATTGGATCGAGCCGGCGAGGGCTTGGTCGTGAAAATTGTCTTGCCACGGGGACTGTACTGAGGAACCTTGTAGTAATGAGACTCTTGGTTCCGGTATACTCGAGTATTACCAAAAGTGACTGAATGGAGTGCGGGCCCGGTTGGGGTATGATTGGTGGAAGGAAAGGAAGTAAAGTGAGGTCTACGGTTTTGGTACTTTTAACATTGACGGAGGGTCAATGAGGTTGGATCAAGATTGCAAGTGTGGAAATGGGCTCTTGAGAGCCAACCGTATCCTTTCACTGGTTTGATTTATCTCTTAATTGCATATTTGAACTGAACGGTTATGATTATGTGATCTTGACTGCTTTTGTGTGATAGTTGCTCACTGGGCTTTAGCTCATACCGTGCCATTTGTTTTCCTTACAGGAAAATGACCACTTTTGGAAAGAATGTGCTAGTTGGTTCAAGTTGAGCTCATGTGAATGTATATTTTGAATAGCTCCTTGAGGGTGAAAACCCTAAGTGTTTTGTTGCAACCAATGGTTGGCTTGTAAATGGTTATTTGTACATGTATGAACTAGTTGAATATTTGATATGCCGTCTTGGCTTGCAAATGTTGGTTTCCAATGTATATATATGTTTGGTCGATGCTTGGTTGGATTTCGAACTGATACGCGTTTCAAACGGAAAAAAGAAAAAAAAATTTTGAAAAAAGAAAGGGCCAAATCCGGCCGGATTCTGACGTGTCCTCTACTGTTCATCGCGGCTTCGATTTTCGTTTTTTTTATTTTGTGATTTTGACCTATTTGCGCGCGTTGGTAAGCTCCGGAGCGCATTAGATCGACGTTAACTGATCCGTAGTCCTGGCGAGAGCTGGGCAGGCAGTCCGCTAACCCCTTTGGTTCGCCTTAGGGGAAAGTGGGGCTGTTACAAGTGGTATCAGAGCCATTTCGCGTGGTCTCTGCGCGGAGTGAGACTGGGCCAAGTGGTGTTGTGGTCCTAATTTCACGAATATGTCTAAGTGCTCGTTTGAGCGTAAGGTATGAACCGGGCATGTGATAAGTGTACGAATCATTATCATGGGACTCGAGGAAGCTAGGTACGTATGTCGGGTAGGAATCTTTAATAAGGATGGTTTACTCTTGGGACCGGCCGGCTCGAGATGTGAACTATCTTAGACAAGATTCTTGCGCCCGGATACGAAGGATATGAGGGCCTAGGTTAGAAAAGATTTGGTGAACTAGAAAGGCGATTCTATGGAACTTCGTGTGGTTTGTTCGGGTATGGTTAAGCGTGATCGACCTTGCTTAAGATATAAATATTTGGACGAAGCCCTAGAAGGGGAAAAGCTTTTCGTGAGTTCTTTTGCACTTGTGACCTAGTTGTTCAAAGTACTTTTGAGGACCCTATTGTTTCATGCAATGACTTCGTATGTAATTGACTGACTGTTCCGTATGATTGCTTAACCTGGTTATGTGGGCTATGTGTACGTGTAATGTGTTTAAATGCATTTTCCGCCCACATACCTTCTAAAGAAATTCTGTTTTGTGATTTTGAAGAAAAACTAGGATGTACTAGTTTTATTTGTAAGCGATGAGTGGAAATAAGATATATATGCTTTAAATATGTATATTTTCCTGATTTTGGTAAAAAGGTGAATTTTACTTGAATTTCAAATTTGAAAATTAGTGAATAACTGATGAGTTGTTGAATTTTGTATATGATGAGTTAATACCAGGATAACAATTTCTAAACTAAGTTTTCCCCTTGATTGTATATTAGTGTAGTCTCACACTTGAAATTGTCCATGCTTTACACGAAGAAAATATATATATATCCTGAATTTTTGAAAGAATGGCAAGCTTATGGTTAACATTGTGAATCTTGAACTTGATAAGATTTCTGATTACTTTAAATACTTTTCTTATGTTTTAAAATTCTTGACTTTCAAGAAGAGTGAGCCAATTTTAAATGTACGGACTGAGGCAACTTTGAGATATAGAGTGACTGTATTCAAGAGTACGAAGTTAGTGTGAATTGACTTGGGTTCCATTTGGCACGTTAGTTTGCGAGTTGTATTCATTTCTTGGGTTTGAACATGGAACTTGCGACTTTACTATAGAACCTAAGATTGGTTATTCTTGGAGATGATGGTGCTTTTGCTGGTCGCTTGTTTATTTCAGATTTTTAACTTTGAATGGATAATCTTGGTTTCAGCTGGCGTTATGGCTTTATTGGATCTAATTGCGTAAGGGTATGTGATTTGATTGAAATTAGCAATAATTGGACCCTTTGGTTTAACTATAGACCTAGGAAGGGTGGTGCACGTCCTGAGACTTTGGTATCCTGCTTACATAAGCTTTTATCTGTTGTGACACTTAATTGCCTATATACAATATCTGACATATTGGCCTTATTTTGTGACTTTTGGCTCGTGCTATAATTTTGATACCTGTAAAGAATCATGTCCTGATTCAAAAATTGTTATACCTTGTATATGTCTTAAGCTTTTGATGCTTAATTATGCCTTGTCCTGTGATTATAGACTTCTATTAAGTAGGGTAGCAGGACTGGGAGTAAAGCATTATGACCGAGGGTTTAGCCAACTCCGTATTCATGGGAGAAATTGATGGATAGTTTCATGTAATTTATTAGGTCCCTAGTACTGAATATGAACCGAAAATAAATCCGAAGATCAGATCTACTGGTGTATAATGGATTAACCTAGTCGGAAACTTGGTGAGATTTTCTTGTGCGCAACATATATTATGATTGGTTTTGTGACCATATTCCAACTTTTATGGAAATTTGAACTCCGAAAGTATTGTATTGGGTTGGTAAGAGAACTCGAACTGTCTGGAACCGATTAGACTGAGCTTACTTGAGACTTGAACCTGTTTAGGCTAGTGTGGCCTTACATACCTATTGTGGATTTGAATTTGTGACTGCTTAAGAATGTGAATTGGCTGGACAGAGACTAGACCATTGTGTTCTTACTCGTACTCATGATCCTTGAGGTTGAACTTGAACTTGCACTTGAACTTGAACTTATACTTTTATTCGTGCTCATGCACCATGAACCTGAAGTATTTGGCTCTGCTTTGACCCTACTCTTGAACTTATTCGTACTGGTGTGACTGTAGACCGGCTACTACTCTTTTGTAGCGGTTGAACTGAACCTCTCTGGTGGGGCATTGCCTGTTGTGTTGTCCAGCACCACCAGGGATGACATTTTGCACTGAGGCTTTTGGTGAAGTTTAGCCGTTGAGCTAGCTTGTTGTGTTGTCCAGCACCACCAAGGCCAACTTACTGAACTGAAATTCTTTGGTGAAGCATAGCCGTTGTGCTAGCTTGTTATGTTGTCCAGCACCACCAGAGATGAATTTTCATCTAAAGCATCACTATACCCTGAATTTCTTCCAAATATCTGGGACCTTGCGTCCGATTTCAAGCCTTTTGCCTGTTTTATTTGGGTACGTGATTAACTCCCTATTGAACCATGACCATTTGATAGGTTGGATTGGCGTGATATGTAGTACTTGGAATATATAGGCCATGCTTTCCTGGATCATGAATTACGATAAGTGAGATTCGAATGATTTTTAGTATTTGGCCGACTTTGGGGAAAACAAATTGGACCTGGTGAATACAAGTTGGAATAGATTGAATCCCAATGCTTTATTGGTTTCTGAGCGATATCTTGACCGGATCTATATTAGTTGGAAGGCTCGAGTGACTCTTGAGGGATATTTGATCTGATTAGTACAGGTGGAATGTCGAGGACGACATTCTTTTAAGGAGGGGAGAGTGTGAGAACCCGTAAATACCCTAAAAATTTTCCTAGGGTTTTAGTTCCCTTAATTGCATAATTTTTGCATTTTCTGGCTTAGAAACTTTTTCTGGGTTGATTTTATGAGCAATTATAGTTTTTAGATGATTTTTCTAGTATTGGTGAGTTTTTAGAAAATTAAGAATATATACTGGACGTGGGACCCACTAGTGCGAAAAGTTCGAAAAAATTCGGCCAATTAGGTTAAATTCCGGATACTGTGTAAATTTTATCGGGTGTTAAGAGATAAGTAGAGTGTGTGAAGTGATTGATGTGAGAGAGAAAAGAAGTGATAAGAATGCATTGAATAGAGTGACAAGTGTCACCATGTTATTGGTTTTCCTTTAAGATTTACTATTCACAATTTTGACTTTTTGACCAAAGGATTAAATATCCAAAAATTGCATAAAATTCACAATTTTTCTTCTCTTGTTGGCCGGCCCTCTCTCTCAAGTTCAAGGAAGGAAGAAAACCTCTTCAAGTCTTGATTTCTTCTTGCTTCAATCCATAACTCAACCAACTAAACTAGTTTCTACTCCATAAAATCTTTCTAGTTGGTGTTAGTGGTTGATTTGGTGAAGTTTTTGGAAGAGCTAAGGTGTCCAACACCTCTACCTCTCTTGTTACTAGGTGAGTGGTGTGTGTATCTTCCTCCTACATCTAATGATGCTTAAGTTATGCTTATTAGTGATTAAAGTGCTGAAATTTCTGGTTTTTATCTTGACTTGAAGTGATTTGGTGAAGTTTTCCATTTATTGATGATTTTTCTGGTTTAATTGGATTATGATGGTGTGGTTGTTTGTGATGATTGGCAATGGCCTATAATAACTCTAGTGGGTGTGAAATGTGGATAAATGCAACCAATTTTGGATTTGGAATGAAAACTGAAAAGTTAGGGTTCTTAAATCCCCAATTCTGTCCGGTTTTGGATCATAGGGTTAGAGGCCGAATTTGACTTTGCTCAAAACATGAAAGTTGTAGGTATTGATGTGTTTGAGGTTCCTGTAAAATTTCAGGTCATTTGGATTAATGTGGAATGAGTTATGACGAAATTACTGTAGCTGTTCTGCTTTGGACAGAATGCGAAAACTGTACTGGTTATTGGCCATTTTGACTGGAATTGGTTTGGATTTAGTTGTTGGTGTCTTCTGATGAAATGTAGCTGGATGTCTTAGCTAACATATGCCTTTGGAATTTCGGCATTTGGACTTGTATAGACTAAGTTATAGTAATTACAGTTTTGTGTGATTTGCAAACCTGTTTTGGTAATTCTGGTATAGTATTTGGCATTTTCGACCTATTTAAGCTAGGAACTGGATTGAGTGACCTTCTTCATTGTTGTAGCCCTGTTCCATAGCTTCGAAGCGGTGGGTCTTACACCCCCATCCAATAATCGTAGTGAGAGTTGTGCCATTACCGCATTATGAGGTCGAATCCGGTTTTCTTTCCAAGGCCTAAGTTTAAGGCCTTTCTTAATTCCTGGTTTGCTATCATGCTTGTATATGTTTATAAAACCCTATTGGGGTTGTGATTGGCATTGCTATATGACTCGTTATCGAGTCTCATTGCATTTGTTTACTTGTTCTAGGGCGTGGCGGTGGTTCACGACATTCCCCTGACGGAAGTGCATGAAATAGCACTTATTTGATTTGTGAGTATACTACTCACTTAAATGTTACAATGTGGCTTTGTTATATGTGTAATTGATGCCTTGAAGGCTTATTTGCTTATTGGAAGTGATTAAGGTGAGGGTGTACTTGACCGCCCTCACCCCTTGTGATTTTATTCATGGCTATTGACTGTTTTACTGAAATACTGTACTGGTTATATGAAATACTGAATTCCACTCATGGAAACTGATTTGGTGTCGTTTGGATGAATGTCCAACGGCTTTACTGTATCACTGAGCTCAACCCCGTTTGGTAGTCAATTGGATCGAGCCGGCGAGGGCTTGGTCGTGAAAATTGTCTTGCCACGGGGACTGTACTGAGGAACCTTGTAGTAATGAGACTCTTGGTTCCGGTATACTCGAGTATTACCAAAAGTGACTGAATGGAGTGCGGGCCCGGTTGGGGTATGATTGGTGGAAGGAAAGGAAGTAAAGTGAGGTCTACGGTTTTGGTACTTTTAACATTGACGGAGGGTCAATGAGGTTGGATCAAGATTGCAAGTGTGGAAATGGGCTCTTGAGAGCCAACCGTATCCTTTCACTGGTTTGATTTATCTCTTAATTGCATATTTGAACTGAACGGTTATGATTATGTGATCTTGACTGCTTTTGTGTGATAGTTGCTCACTGGGCTTTAGCTCATACCGTGCCATTTGTTTTCCTTACAGGAAAATGACCACTTTTGGAAAGAATGTGCTAGTTGGTTCAAGTTGAGCTCATGTGAATGTATATTTTGAATAGCTCCTTGAGGGTGAAAACCCTAAGTGTTTTGTTGCAACCAATGGTTGGCTTGTAAATGGTTATTTGTACATGTATGAACTAGTTGAATATTTGATATGCCGTCTTGGCTTGCAAATGTTGGTTTCCAATGTATATATATGTTTGGTCGATGCTTGGTTGGATTTCGAACTGATACGCGTTTCAAACGGAAAAAAGAAAAAAAAATTTTGAAAAAAGAAAGGGCCAAATCCGGCCGGATTCTGACGTGTCCTCTACTGTTCATCGCGGCTTCGATTTTCGTTTTTTTTATTTTGTGATTTTGACCTATTTGCGCGCGTTGGTAAGCTCCGGAGCGCATTAGATCGACGTTAACTGATCCGTAGTCCTGGCGAGAGCTGGGCAGGCAGTCCGCTAACCCCTTTGGTTCGCCTTAGGGGAAAGTGGGGCTGTTACAAGTGGTATCAGAGCCATTTCGCGTGGTCTCTGCGCGGAGTGAGACTGGGCCAAGTGGTGTTGTGGTCCTAATTTCACGAATATGTCTAAGTGCTCGTTTGAGCGTAAGGTATGAACCGGGCATGTGATAAGTGTACGAATCATTATCATGGGACTCGAGGAAGCTAGGTACGTATGTCGGGTAGGAATCTTTAATAAGGATGGTTTACTCTTGGGACCGGCCGGCTCGAGATGTGAACTATCTTAGACAAGATTCTTGCGCCCGGATACGAAGGATATGAGGGCCTAGGTTAGAAAAGATTTGGTGAACTAGAAAGGCGATTCTATGGAACTTCGTGTGGTTTGTTCGGGTATGGTTAAGCGTGATCGACCTTGCTTAAGATATAAATATTTGGACGAAGCCCTAGAAGGGGAAAAGCTTTTCGTGAGTTCTTTTGCACTTGTGACCTAGTTGTTCAAAGTACTTTTGAGGACCCTATTGTTTCATGCAATGACTTCGTATGTAATTGACTGACTGTTCCGTATGATTGCTTAACCTGGTTATGTGGGCTATGTGTACGTGTAATGTGTTTAAATGCATTTTCCGCCCACATACCTTCTAAAGAAATTCTGTTTTGTGATTTTGAAGAAAAACTAGGATGTACTAGTTTTATTTGTAAGCGATGAGTGGAAATAAGATATATATGCTTTAAATATGTATATTTTCCTGATTTTGGTAAAAAGGTGAATTTTACTTGAATTTCAAATTTGAAAATTAGTGAATAACTGATGAGTTGTTGAATTTTGTATATGATGAGTTAATACCAGGATAACAATTTCTAAACTAAGTTTTCCCCTTGATTGTATATTAGTGTAGTCTCACACTTGAAATTGTCCATGCTTTACACGAAGAAAATATATATATATCCTGAATTTTTGAAAGAATGGCAAGCTTATGGTTAACATTGTGAATCTTGAACTTGATAAGATTTCTGATTACTTTAAATACTTTTCTTATGTTTTAAAATTCTTGACTTTCAAGAAGAGTGAGCCAATTTTAAATGTACGGACTGAGGCAACTTTGAGATATAGAGTGACTGTATTCAAGAGTACGAAGTTAGTGTGAATTGACTTGGGTTCCATTTGGCACGTTAGTTTGCGAGTTGTATTCATTTCTTGGGTTTGAACATGGAACTTGCGACTTTACTATAGAACCTAAGATTGGTTATTCTTGGAGATGATGGTGCTTTTGCTGGTCGCTTGTTTATTTCAGATTTTTAACTTTGAATGGATAATCTTGGTTTCAGCTGGCGTTATGGCTTTATTGGATCTAATTGCGTAAGGGTATGTGATTTGATTGAAATTAGCAATAATTGGACCCTTTGGTTTAACTATAGACCTAGGAAGGGTGGTGCACGTCCTGAGACTTTGGTATCCTGCTTACATAAGCTTTTATCTGTTGTGACACTTAATTGCCTATATACAATATCTGACATATTGGCCTTATTTTGTGACTTTTGGCTCGTGCTATAATTTTGATACCTGTAAAGAATCATGTCCTGATTCAAAAATTGTTATACCTTGTATATGTCTTAAGCTTTTGATGCTTAATTATGCCTTGTCCTGTGATTATAGACTTCTATTAAGTAGGGTAGCAGGACTGGGAGTAAAGCATTATGACCGAGGGTTTAGCCAACTCCGTATTCATGGGAGAAATTGATGGATAGTTTCATGTAATTTATTAGGTCCCTAGTACTGAATATGAACCGAAAATAAATCCGAAGATCAGATCTACTGGTGTATAATGGATTAACCTAGTCGGAAACTTGGTGAGATTTTCTTGTGCGCAACATATATTATGATTGGTTTTGTGACCATATTCCAACTTTTATGGAAATTTGAACTCCGAAAGTATTGTATTGGGTTGGTAAGAGAACTCGAACTGTCTGGAACCGATTAGACTGAGCTTACTTGAGACTTGAACCTGTTTAGGCTAGTGTGGCCTTACATACCTATTGTGGATTTGAATTTGTGACTGCTTAAGAATGTGAATTGGCTGGACAGAGACTAGACCATTGTGTTCTTACTCGTACTCATGATCCTTGAGGTTGAACTTGAACTTGCACTTGAACTTGAACTTATACTTTTATTCGTGCTCATGCACCATGAACCTGAAGTATTTGGCTCTGCTTTGACCCTACTCTTGAACTTATTCGTACTGGTGTGACTGTAGACCGGCTACTACTCTTTTGTAGCGGTTGAACTGAACCTCTCTGGTGGGGCATTGCCTGTTGTGTTGTCCAGCACCACCAGGGATGACATTTTGCACTGAGGCTTTTGGTGAAGTTTAGCCGTTGAGCTAGCTTGTTGTGTTGTCCAGCACCACCAAGGCCAACTTACTGAACTGAAATTCTTTGGTGAAGCATAGCCGTTGTGCTAGCTTGTTATGTTGTCCAGCACCACCAGAGATGAATTTTCATCTAAAGCATCACTATACCCTGAATTTCTTCCAAATATCTGGGACCTTGCGTCCGATTTCAAGCCTTTTGCCTGTTTTATTTGGGTACGTGATTAACTCCCTATTGAACCATGACCATTTGATAGGTTGGATTGGCGTGATATGTAGTACTTGGAATATATAGGCCATGCTTTCCTGGATCATGAATTACGATAAGTGAGATTCGAATGATTTTTAGTATTTGGCCGACTTTGGGGAAAACAAATTGGACCTGGTGAATACAAGTTGGAATAGATTGAATCCCAATGCTTTATTGGTTTCTGAGCGATATCTTGACCGGATCTATATTAGTTGGAAGGCTCGAGTGACTCTTGAGGGATATTTGATCTGATTAGTACAGGTGGAATGTCGAGGACGACATTCTTTTAAGGAGGGGAGAGTGTGAGAACCCGTAAATACCCTAAAAATTTTCCTAGGGTTTTAGTTCCCTTAATTGCATAATTTTTGCATTTTCTGGCTTAGAAACTTTTTCTGGGTTGATTTTATGAGCAATTATAGTTTTTAGATGATTTTTCTAGTATTGGTGAGTTTTTAGAAAATTAAGAATATATACTGGACGTGGGACCCACTAGTGCGAAAAGTTCGAAAAAATTCGGCCAATTAGGTTAAATTCCGGATACTGTGTAAATTTTATCGGGTGTTAAGAGATAAGTAGAGTGTGTGAAGTGATTGATGTGAGAGAGAAAAGAAGTGATAAGAATGCATTGAATAGAGTGACAAGTGTCACCATGTTATTGGTTTTCCTTTAAGATTTACTATTCACAATTTTGACTTTTTGACCAAAGGATTAAATATCCAAAAATTGCATAAAATTCACAATTTTTCTTCTCTTGTTGGCCGGCCCTCTCTCTCAAGTTCAAGGAAGGAAGAAAACCTCTTCAAGTCTTGATTTCTTCTTGCTTCAATCCATAACTCAACCAACTAAACTAGTTTCTACTCCATAAAATCTTTCTAGTTGGTGTTAGTGGTTGATTTGGTGAAGTTTTTGGAAGAGCTAAGGTGTCCAACACCTCTACCTCTCTTGTTACTAGGTGAGTGGTGTGTGTATCTTCCTCCTACATCTAATGATGCTTAAGTTATGCTTATTAGTGATTAAAGTGCTGAAATTTCTGGTTTTTATCTTGACTTGAAGTGATTTGGTGAAGTTTTCCATTTATTGATGATTTTTCTGGTTTAATTGGATTATGATGGTGTGGTTGTTTGTGATGATTGGCAATGGCCTATAATAACTCTAGTGGGTGTGAAATGTGGATAAATGCAACCAATTTTGGATTTGGAATGAAAACTGAAAAGTTAGGGTTCTTAAATCCCCAATTCTGTCCGGTTTTGGATCATAGGGTTAGAGGCCGAATTTGACTTTGCTCAAAACATGAAAGTTGTAGGTATTGATGTGTTTGAGGTTCCTGTAAAATTTCAGGTCATTTGGATTAATGTGGAATGAGTTATGACGAAATTACTGTAGCTGTTCTGCTTTGGACAGAATGCGAAAACTGTACTGGTTATTGGCCATTTTGACTGGAATTGGTTTGGATTTAGTTGTTGGTGTCTTCTGATGAAATGTAGCTGGATGTCTTAGCTAACATATGCCTTTGGAATTTCGGCATTTGGACTTGTATAGACTAAGTTATAGTAATTACAGTTTTGTGTGATTTGCAAACCTGTTTTGGTAATTCTGGTATAGTATTTGGCATTTTCGACCTATTTAAGCTAGGAACTGGATTGAGTGACCTTCTTCATTGTTGTAGCCCTGTTCCATAGCTTCGAAGCGGTGGGTCTTACACCCCCATCCAATAATCGTAGTGAGAGTTGTGCCATTACCGCATTATGAGGTCGAATCCGGTTTTCTTTCCAAGGCCTAAGTTTAAGGCCTTTCTTAATTCCTGGTTTGCTATCATGCTTGTATATGTTTATAAAACCCTATTGGGGTTGTGATTGGCATTGCTATATGACTCGTTATCGAGTCTCATTGCATTTGTTTACTTGTTCTAGGGCGTGGCGGTGGTTCACGACATTCCCCTGACGGAAGTGCATGAAATAGCACTTATTTGATTTGTGAGTATACTACTCACTTAAATGTTACAATGTGGCTTTGTTATATGTGTAATTGATGCCTTGAAGGCTTATTTGCTTATTGGAAGTGATTAAGGTGAGGGTGTACTTGACCGCCCTCACCCCTTGTGATTTTATTCATGGCTATTGACTGTTTTACTGAAATACTGTACTGGTTATATGAAATACTGAATTCCACTCATGGAAACTGATTTGGTGTCGTTTGGATGAATGTCCAACGGCTTTACTGTATCACTGAGCTCAACCCCGTTTGGTAGTCAATTGGATCGAGCCGGCGAGGGCTTGGTCGTGAAAATTGTCTTGCCACGGGGACTGTACTGAGGAACCTTGTAGTAATGAGACTCTTGGTTCCGGTATACTCGAGTATTACCAAAAGTGACTGAATGGAGTGCGGGCCCGGTTGGGGTATGATTGGTGGAAGGAAAGGAAGTAAAGTGAGGTCTACGGTTTTGGTACTTTTAACATTGACGGAGGGTCAATGAGGTTGGATCAAGATTGCAAGTGTGGAAATGGGCTCTTGAGAGCCAACCGTATCCTTTCACTGGTTTGATTTATCTCTTAATTGCATATTTGAACTGAACGGTTATGATTATGTGATCTTGACTGCTTTTGTGTGATAGTTGCTCACTGGGCTTTAGCTCATACCGTGCCATTTGTTTTCCTTACAGGAAAATGACCACTTTTGGAAAGAATGTGCTAGTTGGTTCAAGTTGAGCTCATGTGAATGTATATTTTGAATAGCTCCTTGAGGGTGAAAACCCTAAGTGTTTTGTTGCAACCAATGGTTGGCTTGTAAATGGTTATTTGTACATGTATGAACTAGTTGAATATTTGATATGCCGTCTTGGCTTGCAAATGTTGGTTTCCAATGTATATATATGTTTGGTCGATGCTTGGTTGGATTTCGAACTGATACGCGTTTCAAACGGAAAAAAGAAAAAAAAAATTTTGAAAAAAGAAAGGGCCAAATCCGGCCGGATTCTGACGTGTCCTCTACTGTTCATCGCGGCTTCGATTTTCGTTTTTTTTTATTTTGTGATTTTGACCTATTTGCGCGCGTTGGTAAGCTCCGGAGCGCATTAGATCGACGTTAACTGATCCGTAGTCCTGGCGAGAGTTGGGCAGGCAGTCCGCTAACCCCTTTGGTTCGCCTTAGGGGAAAGTGGGGCTGTTACACCCGTGATGAGTTTCAAAGAGCTAGGGCTCGGCTTACTAAAATAGGTAAGGAGGTCTGTGATCGGGCTTCTGGGATCATGGTCGATGCCACTATACTGATTGATGAGGTGATGGAGGTTATCCAGAGCCCAGTTCAGGAGGAGGATCAGGAAGATGATCCTGAGGAGGACCCTGAGGAGGAGGTTCCACCTGATAGCCCCAGAGGAATAGGCTTAGAGTGACCAACCTTTTGACTGATGTAGTTAGAATTAGCTGGGGTGATGCTAGTGCCAAAGCCATTGTATTTTTGTTTGACTGTGTGGCCTACTTATGGGGCACTTAACTTTACTTTAGTCGTATGTGACTAAAAGGACTTTTGTGGGACCTGTGTTATATTTTTGTAATTCTCCCATGACTTGCTAATTGTATGAACTTTGAAGTGTTAATGACTTGCTAATTGTATGAACTTTGAACTTAGAATTATTGTTATTTCCGATGTTTCTCGATTGGCTCTTGTTTTGAATATTTTCTCGCGTAATCACTTTTATTTTTGCACCAGGCACCATTAGAATTATGGATGGACAGACGAAGGAGTAGTCGAGATTGTGGGCGAGGTCTAGGCAATCCCAACCTCAAGGAGATAACCAGGGATCGGCAACTGAACCGACGAAAGAACAAGGAAATTTAGAGAGTAATCAAGTGGCTACTGCCATTAATAAGATGACTAATATCCTTGAGCGGTTAGCTAAGAGACAAGGTCCAGGACTACTTAACCAATTTGGGGGCTAGGATAGAGGGGAAGATAGGGATTTGGAGAGGTTCCTGAAATTTAACCCGTCTAAGTTCACTGGAGAACCCGACCCCGAGGTCGCGGAGAATTGGTTAGAGAGAATGGCCAACATATTCCCTGCTGTAGACACCAAATTTTAAATAATTTTGTATGATGCATCTAATTCATGATTTTTGTTGCAGATTGTTTGCATTTTAGTTCATTATTGTTTGTTTCGCACTTTTAGTTGTTATTTCATTTTAGTTTTGTTCATTTTTACTTTTTTTAGTTTGTCTAGTTCTTTTGCTATTTATTTTTATTTGTCATTTTGGTTTTATTCATTTGTTAGTGTTAGTTTTAATTTTAGTTTTTAGTTTTGCTCATTTTTAAGTTTAGCATAGAATTTCTCAAAAAGGAAAAGGAAAAACCATTCAAAAATATGCTTTAGTCATTTTTGTTTTAAATTCAATGTTTTCCTGAAAAAATAAAAAAAAATAAAAAAAAAGAAGAAAATAAAAAGAAAGAAAAAGAAATTTGCTCACAAAATATGTTTATTTCTTTTAAATTCAACCTTTTGGCATTTTATTTTATTAAGTTATTTTGAAAAAAAAAAGGTGAAAAATGAGAAAAATGAAAAAAGGAAAAATGGAAGGTTGCATTTTTGTTGTTTCTAGTTTATTTATTTTATCCAATGTTAATTAAGTTGTTTTTGTTATTATTATTGTTATTATTATTATCATTTTTGTTTAATTAATAAATTAGTTAAAAAAAAAGAGGAATCGCGGCATGCACGCTGCATTTTTTTGCAGCGTGCAAAGCACAATCACAGAGGCCCCGTTGGATGGCTGGATGTGAAGGAAGGACAGGCCCTTCATCCTCACCATTGGGGTGAGGGTTTAGGAACCTGGAATTCCATATAAAAGGGAAACAACATCCGAGAGAAAGAAAAAAAAAAAGGGGAGTAACGGCGCATAAAAATCAGACGGCTAAGTGAAACTGGAGAAGAGAGGGAGATTACAGAAAGCTACGGGAAAAGGAGGGAGAATTCGAGAAGGGGGATATAGCTGGGTTTAGCCGAGAAAAGAGAGGAAGCAAGAGATTGGCGGCGTGGGTTCTGGAAGAAGAAAAAAAAGGAAAGCAGAGAGAAAGGGCCGAGAGTGAGGAAGAGCTTGAGGAAGGAACCGTGATAAGCAAGGAGGAAAAAAGCCAAGGGTCTTTGGAAGAAACGAGGGAAAAATAGCAAAAGAAAGAGAGCAATCTGCTGCTACTCATTGAGGATCAAGAGAACAAGGAGCCGAAGTCACCTCACCTCAGTCCATCATAACTTGCAGACGAAACCGATAGAGAGAGCTGTAAGCTATCCTATTTTTTCTCTTTTTCTTTTTTTTAAGCATAGATTTCTGAAGTTCTAGAAGCACATCTTCCATACATTGATTCTTTGTTTCTTCTAACAAATATTTGAAACCGCAAAGACCATCCAGTGGCCATGATATGTAATCTGATGAACTAAAAGTGGCGTCTTTGGTCCTTGTTTGTGTGTGCAAGTTTGGTCCGAGAATTTTTAGGAGTGCAAATTACAAGATTTGAGTTTGATTGTTGGTTTGGGTTGGAAATTTGATACTTGTTCGAATTTTATGATATGAAAACTCTTGAACCCCAGAACCTGTACGTTTAACAGTCGGGAAAGGGTAAAGGAATCATGAGTTTTGGAGTTGTTTTCTTTCATTTCGCTGCCTTTTTGCATTCTCACAATGGCGTAATGTGTATTTTCCATATAAGACTGCTGAGTTTTGAAGCATGGGGGGTTGGGAATTTGTAGAGGTTGCTTTGGTTGCTTAAGTTTTAAACCATTAGAAAAGTTACATGAACCCAGAAAATTGCAGAAAATCTTGAAAGGTTTGTATACTTTGGATAAATGGAATTTATGTGATTCCTTTGTTTAAATTCAAAGTTTGATGTCTGGATCAGTTTTTTTTTAGTTATGTTTAGTGAAGTGGAACTTGCATACTTGTATTAAAAACAAAACAGGAAAATCAGAAAAGCTGCAGACGAAACCAATGAGGAAAATAGCATGTTCCGTTCCTGCTTTGAGATGTTTTTTGTTTGTTCGGAAGTCAAAAAGATTTTCTGGTTTTGTTGCTGAAGCTTTTAGTTTGTTTAAAGCCTGTGATTTGTGATTCAATTATGCATTTCTATCCTAATTTTTTTGCTTTCCATCCCTGCTGCATTTTTTCCATTCAATTGCATCATGAGACTGCTGATGGTTGTAATGTTTCCTGATGCATATAAGGGCCTGTGTCCTTTGATGCATTGTTGTTTCATTTTCTTTTGCTGTTGAGCAACTCAGATTTTTAGTTTTGATTGGTAGCTTTTGCTCGTTTGGAATGGTTTTTCTTGTGGTTTCTGGAAGGGAAACCCAAGTTGCCGAGTATGTTCCAGATTTCTGCACTTTTTCTCCCTCTGAACTTTTGTTTAAATATAAGAGTTTTAAGGTTAAAGCTGGGAAAAACATTTGATGATCTTGCTTCTTTGATCTAAGTTTTAGTTTGTTAAGCCATTAGTAGAGTTGGTTTGGCAAACAATAAGCTTTGTGCATTTTTCTGGTATGAAATACATATGGTTTGAAGCTGCAAAAGTTGCGGCAGAAATTGCAGAAGAGCTTCTACGTTTGTTTGCATGAATTGGCATGAAAATGACTTCCAAAAATTGCATTCCAACCCCTCAAATCCTCCTTTGTTCTACTTTGACCCAACTAATTGAATAATGTCTTCAATTGGGTCCTTGGCAGCTTCAATTTTTCAACTCAATTGCTTGTTTGCTTTCATTAATTGCCATGTTTTGTTTAGATTGTACTTAATGCATGAATTTGTGAATTTTGTGACCAAGTGAGCTTGTTTTTGCCTATTTTCTTTAATTTTCCAAATAAATTGGTACCTTGACCATCTCTTTTATTTTGGAGGATAAATAAGTGATTTCACTCCATTTAGCACTACAAAAGGGAGCGGTATAATTTCTTTTATCCCTTTTTGTCTCTCCTATGTGATCCAACGTACTTCGTGAAAATTGCATGTCTATTTGCTTCCCTTGTTTTTCTTTAATTCCTTTAATTTATTTCATTTACTTTTGCTTTTTATTTAAGTTATTCATTATGGGGTATGTGTACACCTCTTGGCTTGTAATAGTTAGGGATTTAATTATTTTATTCCCTTTCCCCCTTTTAGATTGTAGTAGGGTCTCCCTAATGTAATAGATAGGGCTTGGAGGAGCATTCAATGAAGACCTATCGAAGTCATGTGCCTAGCTAGCAAATGTAATAGTTAGGGCTTTAATTGTCTTATGTGTCTTGCATGCTTAGTTGTTACGTGTTAATTTGCTTTGTCAGGGCCTTGCATCTAGTCGAGCATGCTAAATGTTATGTGCTATGTGTTTATGAGTGTTTGGCATGTCTACTCGCTTTCCATAGCCATGAATGAATGTGATAGATGAATGTACGTTTCCGCTAGTCCAACGCTAGTCGGAATTCATAGAATGGGCTAGTCCAATGCTAGACCCTTAGGGATTTCCCCTCGTTAGTACATGTTTGCATGTTCATTACATGTCATGCATTCTTTTTAGTTTTATCATTTTGCATGCCCCTCGAACCCCTTTTCCCTCCATTTTAGGATTTTTGCATTTCATGCTAGTTATAGGGTTCATTTGCTTGAGAGTCCCCTTAAATATGGGATATAGACGAGTGTGGCTTTTTCTAAGCCTTAGCACGCTTGTATTCCCTCTATAAAAGGGCAAATTGAGTCACGATTTAGGTCTCCCCGTACCCAATGTGCATGAATTCCCTAGGCTCATGCATTTTTAAATCCACTCTACCATTTTATACCCTCATCACACTTTTATTTTTCCTCCCACTTTGCACACGTGCACCTTTATGTTTCTTCACTTGCACACGAACACTTTTATCATCACTTGCACACATGCACTTCATATTATCATTTCACATACCGTACCTTGCCCACTCACGTGCACATTTTCATTTACATATTTATTGTCTTTTATTACTTTTTCAAACTCATGTCCTCACATTACACACATGCATTCCATTCATTTGCATCCCACTCGCATTATTCGTGACTTTTTCAAAGGATCGTTATTGGGCTTCACAACTAATGTGATTGGCACCACTCAACCTTTGAAGAGAAATTTCCCCCAATACCCCTAGGTCTAGGGTTTGCATTCATGTAGTGCATCCAAATGTAATAAATTCTTTGGTTAAAACAAGAAAATCTTTGATTAAATCATGCAACTAGCCTTGGCTAGGTCAAAGGGGTGCCTTGGATTTTATCCTTGCCTTCCCCTTTGTCAAATGTGACTCCCGAACCTTTTTCTTTGGTTTACGTGGACTAGGGGTCGTTTAAAAGGGGTTTCTTACTACTTTTTCCTATTTTTTCTTTAAAAATTCATTTTTTTGGTGACTTGGTACACCTTAACTCATTACCAAGTGGCGACTCCAATTTTTATTTCAAAAATCCTTTTTAAACTATAATTTTGGGTCAAATCGTCGCATTCTCAACCCCCCATTTAGACCCATTTTTCTTTTAAATCACAATTCATTTTCCAATCACAAATTGAATCAAAAATACATTTTTAAACCATTTTATTTATTTATCAAAAAATGGGGCGCGACAGTTGGCGACTCCACTTGGGATTTTCGAGAGTCCGAGCAAATTTGATTTAATCAACCTTTTTCTTCTTTTAACCTTTTCATATATCACATTTGGGTGTTTTAGGGTTGCATTTTTTCCTTTTTAGGATTTTTGCATTTCATGCGTGTCCAATTACTCCCTCGCTCACGAATGTATGATTGGTTGATTTGATGTATGTTTACTTATTTATCTCGCGCTTGCATTGCATTTTGGGTGGGGGACATACCCTAGAGCCTCGCGTTGGTTCTTGATCCCTCCCCTCCAAACGAGCACTAGCATACGTGCATACGCTTTAACTTTTTCACCCATTTATTTTCTTTTAGTGGCTTGTCACGCCACTCCACCCTATTAGGATTTTAGGCGACCCACTTGGACATGTGATCGTGACACGACGTGTGCGTAGCATTATCCAAGGGGTCACTTAA
The DNA here is from genome assembly GCF_036785885.1 of Coffea arabica. Taxonomy (NCBI): domain Eukaryota; kingdom Viridiplantae; phylum Streptophyta; class Magnoliopsida; order Gentianales; family Rubiaceae; genus Coffea; species Coffea arabica. Next base: position 28,989,849 of record NC_092316.1, on the reverse strand, counting down.
TCTTCCGCTTTAAGCTTTGGGTTAATAGCCTTTAGCTTTTAGTCGAAGATTGAGGATTTTTGATAGATTCACTCAGACATGTGGCCGTGACACGACGTGTGCGTAGCAATGTCTGGGGAATTGCTCGAGCCACCGACAAAGAACCTTGGGATTGATGACCTTTGGTTTCTAAGTCTGAAGGCTCGGGGACATATGACCTATCGAGTCTAGATGCATTAGTGAGCCCCAACCTCATGCATCCATTTTAGAATTGCCTAGGGTAGAGTCGACCTTACCCTATTAGGGACACTATTCACGAGGGGAGGGGTCCTAACCTTTTTTTCCTTATCTATCTTTGTTGCTTTTTATTGTTTATTGACCAACGTGTTTATGTGATTATGTGTTGAACTAACTTTCCTTGTCTTTTGTCTTTTGCATTCACAAACGTTAGGAAATAAGAGGTCTGGCATGACCTTCTTTTAGGGCCTACCCGTGTAGATAGGATATTGCACGTTTAAAAGTTTTGGTATATTTCATTCATAGGTTAATAATGTCATATCATTTTAGGCCTACCCTGGCAAATAAAGGGTTCTTTAGGTCACGTCTGATTTCAAATTGCATTTTCCCTGCTTTGATAAGAATTGCATCATGCATAAGCCTCAGAAAGGGAATGCCACTTTAGGAACAAGCCAACCTTAATCCCATGGGTATCTAACCCAATTTTTGGGATTTGCATGTTTAAATTCCTGTTAACCTGAGAAATGGGACCTGTAGGTAAGGTATTTGACCCCGGTTTTGGTTTCTAGATGGAAAGTCCTCGCCGAGTGCAACAGATGTTAGTAGTGCCGCCGGAGGTACAAAGATGGCCCACGTTACTTTCACCCAATGAAATTAACCAAATAGCCGATCGATTAGGACACATCGGGGATTTCAAGGACATTAAATCCGATGGCTACTTGGTGGAAGCCTTGGTGCATTTGTGGGATTCCACTTGTTCCGCATTTAGACTTGGTGAAAAGGAAATGACCATAACAATTGAAGAGGTTGCTGGATTTCTTAATTTGCCAATTCAAGGAGCTGCCGTGATATTTCCACTAGCATCTAACAAAGCCGAATTTTGTCGTTTCACCGGATTAAAGGAATCAGTAATTCAAGGGTCGGACCGAAATATAGAGGCAAAGTTCTTATATGATCGATTCGCATTAAGGGATGGTTTTGAAAGGCACCGGGGCGATTTCTTGTTTACTTCCAAGGAAATATGGGAACGAAAGAGAGTTTGGGTATATGGATTGGTCATGGCTGGAACCTACTTTTTCCCTAGGAAAGACAAAAAGATAGCCTTCAAGCTCACTAAAATCTTGTATGACTTGTTTCTAGGAATAAATGATAAATAGTGTTCTATTGTCCCAACTATTTTGGCCGACATCTTCGTAGCTTGCACTACCTGTCAGAAAGGGGAAAAGTTCTTTTGTGGTTCGAATTTGATTTTACATGTGTGGGGGATGGAGCACTTCATAAGATGACCGTCTATTCCCGAGAGTCTACCAATGGCTGGATATAACTGGGTAATCACACATCACAAGAGGATCAATAGCAGTAGTTTTGTGACGGCCCCACCTCCCCCTAAGGCGAACCAGAGGGTTCGGCGGGCCGCCTGCCCAGCTCTCGCCGGGACTCAGTCGCTCACTACAATCCTCAAATGAATTACAAGAATAAACCTCAAAATTACATCAAATTCTCCAATGATTACATATTACAAATGCAGCGGAAACTGATTCCAATCGTGGAACGTATACTTACATCCATATCAATTTCAAATATTTATACAAGACCAACTCGTACATAAAATAGATCCAAACTTAAACTGTACACGATATAAGCCATCCAGTCACGTGAATAAGCACTCCAAGCTTTTCTTCGCCTTGAGCCCTGTGGGAGGGGAAATAAAACATTTTTGGGGTGAGCTAGAAGCTCAGCGAGTAACCATTAAAATCAGTAATCAATTCAGTTTCACAGTCGTTCATTTCAGTGATGTCATGATTTCAAGATCAACTGTACATTTATTGCTCTCGTGAGCCAGCGAAATCGTTGTACTGAAACACCCAACGCTCCAAACAAACATTAAACAGTAAACAGTCAGTGGGGGAGCCATTTGCTCCAGATGAACAGTACACAGAGGTGGAGAAGTTGGTGTTCAGCATACGAATTCCAAGTACTCATTTAAGCCAAAACATGTCATGGGCCACATGCAAGCACTCATGATATGCAATCAAGTAAATAGTGCAAGAAACGGTTCATAAGAACTTTGGAAACAGTTTAGGGTCACTCACCTCCACGGCTCAGAAACCATCCATCATGTATCATTGCCTTGCTCAAAACCAAGTCTTAGATCACAAACTTAACGCAAACAAGTCCCTTCAAAGTTCGGACAGCACTTCCCCTGAATTTGCTAACTTTTCCAGCCATCATGGCTTCATTATTACTTCAGCCAGTCCCAAAGTCACACAACAACAAGTTCATCCATAGTCATTCAGCAAGCTCCAAGTAATACTAGTGCAAGTCAAGCTAGGGGGAAAAAAATCCGGAAATGAAACTTAAGCTCAAAACCAGAAAAACAGTTTTGACGTCATTTTACGGTAATGGTACCAAGGGCGCTACGATTGTCGGAAGAAGGTGAAAGACCCACCGTTTCGAAGATAAGAGATAGATCTACAACAATGTAGAAGGCCACTCAGTCCAAATCCTAGCACAACTAGGTCAAATGTGCCAAATACTCAACCGGAAACACCAAAAATAGGTTTACAAATCACATAATGCTGTAATTACTATAACTCAGTCTATACAGGTTCAAATGCCGAAATTCCAAAGGAATATGTTAGCTAAGACATCCAGCTACATTTCATCAGAAGACACCAACTTCAAAATCCAAACCAATTCCAGTCAAAACAAACGATTACAAGCGCAGTTTTCGCATTCTGATCAACCCAGAACAGCAACAGTAAAATCGGCATATCTCACTCTAAACTAATCCAAATGACCTGAAATTTTACAGGCACTTCCAAATCATCAATACCTACAAATTTCATGTTTTGAGCAAAGTCCAATTCGGCCTCTAACATGGTGCAATAAATTCGGGCAGAATGAAGAACTACAAAACCTAATTTTCTGAAATTTCTTCCAAAACAGAAATTGATTGCACTTAATCACTTTTTCCATCTCCTAGAGTCATTAAACATCATTTCCAATCATCATACATGACCACCCAATCATATCCCTATGAAAACAGAAAAATCCCCAAAAATAATAAAACTTCACCAATTCAACCAACCTCAAGAAATAATCCATGAAATTGCATCTTATAACACCACTAATCATGAATTGAACATCATTAGAGGAAGGAGAGGTGTTCATCCACCACTTACCTTAGCAAAACAAGAGGGAGAGCTACTTGTCACCTTAAGCTTCCAAACAACTTCACCAAACAACTCACTATCACTAAAAGAAGAGGTTTTATGGAGTAGAAACTAGATCAAGCAAGTGTTTTGGAGGATTTGAGCTAGATAATTGCCAAACTTTGAAGAGGTTTTTTTCTTCCATCTTTGCTAGAGAGAGAATCAGCCAAGAGGTTGAAGACAAGAATGAATTTTGTGTGATTTTTAAGATATTTAAGCAATTGGTCAAAAAGTCAAGAAAATGAATAGTAAGTCATAAGCTATTTCCAATACAATGGTGACACTTGTCACCTCCATAAATGTAATCTTATCTTTTCTTTTTCCTCTCACATTAATCAATTCACATCCTCTACTTATCCCTTAACACCCGATAAATTTTACACAGTATCCGGAATTTAACCTAATTGGCCGAATTTTTCCGAACTTTTCGCACTTGTGGGTCCCACGTCCGTTATATATTCTTAATTTTCTAAAAACTCTCCAATACTAGGAAAATCATTTTAAAACTATTTTTGCTCATAAACTTTATCTGGGGAATTTTTCTAATCAAGAAAATGTAGAAAAACGGGCGATTAAAAAAATAAACCCTAGAAAATTACAAAATTTCCGGGTTCTCAAACTCATTTTTTTTTTCGGGGCGTCACAAGTTTGCCGTGTAATGCATCCGAGTTTGTGCACTTTTTGACAAATGTGACTAATCAAAATGTGAGATGGGTATTGGATTGGACCAATTGTGCCAAGCCAGTTCTTCGCACCAAGGCATCTGAGCTTGTTCCTTTATTGGGTACTCAGGGTATCATGGCATACAATCCAAGAAGGTTCCTCCGACAATTAGGGTGAGTTCAAGATGTGCCATCTGCAATTGAACTGACTACATTCACAATCATTTTCGACAAAGGGATATGTCCGAGAGAAATTCCAATGAAGATCCTTCTTAATGAGGCCTGGGAGACGTTGTCCGACGACGAACGCGTCAAGTACGTTCCGGAACTCAAACAAAGGGGACTGACCACTCCGCAATACGAAGACTGGGTAAGAGGATCCGTTGCACAAGAAACACAAGACGAGCCAGCTGAGGAGGTGAAAAGGTTAAAGGCCATTGTCGAAGCAAAGGATAAGGAAATTCTGCAGTTAAGTAAGTCTGCTGAAACATACAAAGGGATGGCCGAGCAAAACAAGCAATTGTATGAAAATGAACGAGGAAAGCGTCAAGAACTGAAAAGGAAATGTGCAGAATTATATGACCAAACTGAATGTGTTAGAATTCCATATGCTAGGGAAACAAAGGACTCTGTATTAGATAGGTTCAGAAGTTTTGGCAATCTTGTACGGAATCGTCTTCGTGACATGATGTAAATATTGACAAGTTTATCAATGAAAATGATTTTTCTTTTGCCCTCATTTGGAATTGTTGTCAAAAACAGGTTTGTGTTACGGATCCCATTTCGAAGGTGTTGCATCATGCTAGGCCTACCCTTAGCACAAAAAGGGCCCCCCAAATAGGACATGCATCCGAATTATTCAAATAGTTACTAACTCATGTTTTTTTCTTTTTCTTTTTCTCTTTTTTTGAATAAGTTACAGAAATCTAGTAACGATTGGTTTATCTAAAGAAGTCTTTCTCCATCTCAGGTAAATTTTCAAAATAGCTTTTCGGAAAAGCCCCATTATTACGCGATCCCGAAGTAGAGCCCAAAGGAATCGTGTAGACATGAGTACTTAACCAGAATCATCCGATAAGGCCGTTACAACTACCCAGCCAGAGGCCGCAAGTCCTGGGGTTCAGTTGACAGAGTTACTCACAAAATTTGGGAAAATGGCGTCAGAAATGGCCGCTCAGAAGAAGTTGATTGACGAGCTCGTTAGTAGCGGAGTGCAACCTGAGCCTGTACCCACTACACAACCACAATCCGAACCATTTGTTATTCCTCCATTTCAAACCACGTTTGAATGAACTTTCAACCCGCAATATGCTTATACTCAAAATCCTCCTTTCTATCCTCCTTATGGGCAAGGATTTCAGCCTCAAGGCGACCCAAACATGCATCTGAACCCACCAATTTTTTATCAGCCTACCGCAGAGCCTGTGGTACCGGAGCACACTTTTCAAAATAAGCCAGAAATGGGAGAGTCGTCTGCCCAGATTGATATGAAGCTACTTAAACGCTGGGATCGTTTTGATGAATTCATCCGGAAAAGCCAAGGTTTAAGCAAACAAGGGGTGTTGGATTATGATGATTTGTGCCTGTTTCCGAACGTGCAACTGCCGGTGGGGTTCAAGACCCCTAAGTTCAACAAATATGATGGAACGGGTAACCCTAAGACACACTTGCGCTTGTTTGCCAACAAGTTGGGCAAGCCAGTGGATGATGAGAACTTGCCATTGAGATTATTTCCAGAGAGCTTAGAAGGGGATGCCCTCGATTGGTATTCCAACCTAAAGCCAGAGGAAGTGAAGACCTGGCTCGATCTGTCCAATGCCTTCATCAGACAATATGAGTATAACTGTGAGCTGGCACCAACCCGAACTACTTTGGAAGGAACGAAGAGGCGACCGTCTGAAGATCATAAGACATATGCCAAGATATGGAGAAAGATAGCTGCGAAAGTGGAGCCTCCGATGACTGAGGATGAAATTATTCGCACATTTATAAAGGCACATGACCCTCCGTATTTTGAAGAGATTTTCCGTATGACCGGATGTTCGTTTGCTGCGATTGTAAATAAACTTGAGGAGTTTGATGACTTTGTGAGAGCCGGAAAAATTGTTAATGTCTCTGCTCTCAAATCCCAGTTGGATGCTTTACAAGGTCAAGGAAGCAATGTGAAAAAATCGCAGTTCAAAAAGAAAGAGGGGGATGCAACCTTTATCTGGAAACCAAAACCCTTCACCCAGACCCCGATACCAACACAGCCCAATCTACCAATCCCATTACCCTTACTACTCAAATCCGCACCCTGTATATACTACCAACATCCACCACCCTCGACCTCGCCCAAGTTATCCTAACCCACCTTCAGCTCCTTTTCAAATTTCTCAACCAAATCCACCCCAAAACCGACCTCGCCCTCCATATAACCCAAGATTTCCTTCCCCAAATAGACCTGTTTACAATCATCCTCAACCTCCTGAACCTTACAATCGACCCCCTAGCCGTGCATTCATCAATTTAGGTAGGCCTTTAGACCAATTGTATGATCAGTTAAAGGCCGCCGGGAAAATTGGTATCGTACCCCCTCCTACCTATCCATATGGCATGCCCGCCTGGTATAACCCGCAAGCCGTCTGTGCTTATCATTCAGGGGCCGCCGGACATTCGACTATTGATTGTAAGGCGCTTAAGCATAAAATCCAAGATATGGTTGATGCCGGAGAGATTGTAATCCGAAAAAGGGAGGCACAAGGGCCGAACGTAAATAGGAACCCCTTGCCGGAACATGCCAATATCATAGGGGTTATTCTGGATGATACGGAGTACGTGGAACCAGTCAAAGAATTGGCAAGGGAAACTGAAGTGTTTGGGGTTGCTGACCAACCCTTTGTCATAGAACTGCCATTTGAAGAGGACGAAAAGCCCTTTATCTTGGATCTCACGCCAGCTGAGAGTGCGGCTTTGGAGCCAATAATCGTCGAATTCCCGAAGCAGGAGCCTGTCCTGAGCCTGCAACAAGTACCGTGGAACTATGATGAACCTGTCATACAGATTGGGGAAAAGATAATTGCAAAGGAAGAAGTGTCAGCGGTCACCAGATCGGGGAAGGTTGCAAGTCCATTTGAAGCTACCATTCCGATTCAAGCAAATAACTCCGAGCCGCCTGTTAAACCAACAATCACCGAGAAAGAAGCCTTGGATTTCTTTAAGAGGCTTCAGAGAAGTGAGTACAATGTAGTTGAGAAGCTGAGCAAGTCGCCTGCCCAGATATCCATGTTGGATCTACTCTTTTCTTCAGATATGCATAGGGACGCGCTGATTGAGGTGTTGACCAAAGCTCAAATCCCTAAGGACATTTCAGTTGATAATTTCTCACATGTAGTTGGAAGTGTGTTATTTACCAAACAAATCACTTTCTCTGACGAGGAATTGCCGGCGGAAGGCATTGGACATAACAAGGCCCTGTACATAGTTGTAAGGTGCAACGGAAAAATGCTGCCGAAGGTGTTGATTGACAACGGATCTGCGCTTAATATCTGTCCTTGGAGTACCTTGGAAAAGCTAGGATTGCAAGACGTCAAGCTGAGGCCTTCAGGGACTATAGTCCGAGGTTTTGATGGAGCGCAAAGAGAGCCAATAGGAGAAGCAGATTTAGTAGTTGAGATGGGGCCCGCACAGTTTCAAATAACCTGCCAAGTCATGCACTTTCCTAGTGTTTACAACGTTTTGCTTGGAAGGCCGTGGATTCATAAGTCCGGAGCTGTGCCGTCTTCATTGCATCAATTGCTGAAGTTTGTAGTAAATGACAAGTTGATAACTATATTTGCCGAGGAGGATTGCCTTGTAATCACCGATTCTGGGTCAAAAGAGGATGGAGGCCGAAACGTCACCATGACTCCTCATAGCACGGCTGATATCGTCTCTGTAAGTTGGATCACAAACGAGGAGCAAACTCTACCAAAGGCCAGTGTCATGATGGCTAAAGAAATGATCCGTGGAGGCTATGAATTTGACAAAGGGCTGGGACGAGATTTGCAAGGAATTTTGAAGCCAGTAGAGATAGTGGAGAAAAAGGATTCATTTGGTTTAGGGTTCCGACCGACCGCTAAGGATATCAAAGAAATGAAGGAACGTAAGAGAGCGGAGAAAGAAGGAAGGCAAGGGGCTCTTGACATTCCACCACTGCATTATACTTTCCCACGACCAGTCGAGGTGATCATGTCGGAAATTAACCCAGTTGATGAAATTGAAGCTAGTTTGGCCCAATTGTTCGTTGGGGCAACATTTGAAGATAGTTTTCCAGACGAAGCTGAATTTCCTGACATCCCCGAAGGATCAATTCCCAATTGGACAGCTGAGTTTCTGCCCGTTCGGAAGGAGTTTCGGTAAACTAAAAGGGGTTTATCATTCATACGAATTCATGAAAATACCTTTGCATCTGTAAATAGCCAATGAAAACAATTTTCCTTTTTGACTAACGTTTGCGCATGTAAATATTGTTAAGTTTTCATTTCCATTTGCTTTCAATCAAAGGTTTTATGAAAATGCACAAGTTGTTCTTGTCATTGTTGTGTTGTTTATTTGATTGTTTATATTCATATTGCTTGTTCATTTGTTGGTTGTGTGTTTGTTTGCTTATTATCCCACATTCGTTAATTTTTTCAGATGGCCAAAAATAAAATTATTTGATCCTTTGGATATCACAATTCTGGAATTCGATAATGGCAATCTCTATATCACTCACGACTTGGAGGTCTGTGAATCCGCACTCCAAAGCGAGAGTGATAATGAGGAGGTAGTCGATTCTTTTGCAAAGGACCTTGAACAATATGAAGAAAAACCAAAACCGAACCTGGAAGAAACAGAAAAGGTTAACTTTGGAACTGAGGATGAGGTTAAGGAGGTGCAAATCAGTATTCATTTAAATGAAAGGTAGAAAAAGGAGATGCTTGAATTTTTGACTATGTTCCAAGATGTCTTTGCATGGTCCTATGATGACATGACCGGCATCTCAACTGACGTGGTAGTGCATAGGTTACCCACAGACCCTTCTTTTCCACCCGTAAAGCAAAAACCCAGAAAATTCAAACCAGATATGAGCCTCAAAATAAAAAAGCAAATTGAAAAACAACTCAAAACCAACATTATCATTGTTTCCCATTACCCAATTTGGCTTTCGAATCCAGTCCCTGTTCCAAAAAAAAGTGGAGAGGTGCGAGTTTGTGTTGATTATAGAGACCCCAATAAGGCCAGTCCTAAAGATGATTTCCCTTTGCCAAACATTCACATTCTTCTGGACAATACCGCGGGGCATGAGATTGAATCTTTTTGTGATTGCTTTGCTGGATACCACCACATTTTGATGGTAGAAGAGGATAGGGAAAAGACTGCTTTTATCACTCCTTGAGGCACCTTTTGCTACCGAGTCATGCCTTTCGGTTTAAAGAATGTCGGAGCTACCTATCAGAGGACCATGACCACCCTGTTTCTTGATATGATCCACCGGGAGATGGAGGTCTACGTGGATGACATCATAATCAAGTCTAAAAAGGCAGAGGACCATTTGGTTGATTTGAAGAAATTGTTTGAAAGGTTGCGGAAGTACAATTTGAAGCTAAATCCTGCGAAATGCGCCTTTGGAGCACCAGCAGGTAAGCTGTTGGGATTCATTGTCAGCAAGAAGGGTATAGAGATAGATCCAGCAAAAATCAAAGCAATTCGAGATATGCCAGTACCGAAAACTCAGAAGGACGTGAAAAGTTTCTTAGGGAAGATCAATTTTATTGGAAGGTTCATTGCCCAGCTAACTGCCACATGCGAGCCATTGTTCAAATTATTGAGAAAGAATGTACCGTTGTATTGGAATGAGGAGTGCCAACAGGCTTTCGACAAGATTAAAGATTATTTGCTGCATCCGCTAGTCTTGGTGCCACCGAAGCCGGGTCGACCATTAATCATGTACCTATCCGTGCTTGAAGGAGCAGTTGGTTGTGTCCTTGGACAACATGATGACTCTGGAAGTGTGACGGCCCCACCTCCCCCTAAGGCGAACCAGAGGGTTCGGCGGGCCGCCTGCCCAGCTCTCGCCGGGACTCAGTCGTTCACTACAATCCTCAAATATATTACAATATAACTCTCAAAATTACATCAAATTCTCCAATAATTACATATCACAAATGCAGCGGAAACTAATTCCAATCGTGGGATGTATACTTACATCCGTTTCAATTCCAAATATTGATACAAGCCCAACTCGTACATAAAATAAATCCAAATTTAAACTGTACACGATATAAGCCATCCAGTCACGTGAATAAGCACTCCAAGCTTTTCTTCGCCTTGAGCCCTGTGGGGGGGGGAAATAAAACATTTTTGGGGTGAGCTAGAAGCTCAGCGAGTAACCATTAAAATCAGTAATCAATTCAGTTTCACAGTCGTTCATTTCAGTGATGTCATGATTTCAAGATCAAAGGTACATTTATTGCTCTCGTGAGCCAGCGAAATCGTTGTACTTAAACACCCAACGCTCCAAACAAACATTAAACAGTAAACAGTCAGTGGGGGAGCCATTTGCTCCAGATGAACAGTACACAGAGGTGGAGACGTTGGTGTTCAGCACACGAATTCCAAGCACTCATTTAAGCCAAAACATGTCATGGGCCACATGCAAGCACTCATGATATGCAATCAAGTAAATAGTGCAATAAACGGTTCATAAGTAATTTTGGAAACAGTTTAGGGTCACTCACCTCCACGGCTCAGAAACCATCCATCATGTATCATTGTCTTGCTCAACTCCAAGCCTTAGATCACAAACCCTCTGCAAACAAGTCCCTTCAAAGTTCGGACAGCACTTCCCCTACATTTGCTAACTTTTCCAGCCATCATGGCTTCATTATTACTCCAGCCAGTCCCAAAGTCACACAAATAAGTTCATCTAATATCCATTCAGCAAGCTCCAAGTAGTACAAAGACAAGTCAAGCTAGGAAAAAGTCCGGAAATGAAGGTTAAGCTCAAAACCAGAAAAACAGTTTTGACGTCATAATGCGGTAATGGCACAAATCTCACTACAATTATCGGTTGGGGGTGTAAGACCCACCGTTTCGAAGCTATGAAACAGGGCTACAACAATGTAGAAGATCACTCAATCCAGTTCCTAGCTTAACTAGGTCGAAAATGCCAAATACTATACCAGAATTACCAAAACAGGTTTGCAAATCACATAAAACTGTAATCGGTATATCTCAGTCCATACAAGTCCAAATGCCGAAATTCCAAAGGCATAAGTTAGCTAAGACATCCACCTACATTTCATCAGAAGACACCAACTCCAAAATCCAAACCAATTCCAGTCCAAATGGCCAATTACTATCGCAGTTTTCGCATTCTGATCAAAGCAGAACAGCTACAGTAATTTCGTCATAACTCATTCTACATTAATCCAAATGACCTGAAATTTTGCAGACCTCTCAATCATATCAATACCTACAACTTTAATGTTTTGAGCAAAGTCAAATTCGGCCTCTAACCCTATGATCCAAAACCGGACAGAATTGGGGATTTAAGAACCCTAACTTTTCAGTTTTCACACCAAATCCAAAATTGGTTGCATTTATCCACCTTTCACACCCACTAGAGTCATTTTAGTCCATTGCCAATCTTTACCAACAACCACACCATCATAATCCAATTAAACCAGAAAAATCATCATAAAATGGAAAACTTCACCAAAACAAACCAAATCAAGAAACAAATCATATATTCCTTCTCTCATGCCCCCATTAAGCACAAAATAAGTATCATTAGAGGTAGTAAGGTGTTTCAAGCTTCACTTACCAAGAACCAAGAGAGAGGAGGATGTTGGGCACCTTAATCCTTCAAACAAAGTTCACCTCTACACTCACTAACACTAGAAGATAGGATTTTATGGAGTGAAATGGATGGAAGCAAATGTTTTTGGTTGATTTGCACCAAGTAGAAGCTTGAAAATTGAAGAAATCTCCTTCCTTTCTTGCTCAAGGTGGCCGGCCAACAAGGAGAGAAAAATGGTGATTTTTTTGGTGAATTTTGGATATTTAATCCCTTGGTCAAATAAGTCAAGACAATGAATAGTAATTCTTAAAAGTTCAACCAATAAGAAAGTGACATGTGTCACTCTATTAAATGCATCCTTATCATTCTTTTCTCTCTCACATCAATCACTTCACACACCCTACTTATCTCTTAATACCCGATAAACTTTTAACAGTATCCGAAACTTAACCTTATTGGCCGAATTTTTCCGAACTTTTCGCACTAGTGGGTCCCACGTCCAATATTTATTCTTAATTTTCTAAAAACTCACCAATGCTAGAAAAATCATCTTAAAACTATAATTGCTCATAAAATCCACCCAGATAATATTTCTAAGCCAGAAATGCAAAAATTATGCAATTAAAGGAACTAAAACCCTAGGAAAATATTAGGGTTTTTACGGGTTCTCACACTCTTTTTTTTCGGGGCGTCACAATCTCCCCTCCTTAAAAGAATGTCGTCCTCGACATTCCATCTTGTACTAATCAAGTCAAGTCAACCCGCAAGAATCACTAATATTTCAAACCAAACCCACAGTCCGGCATCCTAAACTTCAAGTCTAGGATACACTACAGAGATCTGAAGCCTAAGCTCTGATACCAACTGTGACGGCCCCACCTCCCCCTAAGGCGAACCAGAGGGTTCGGCGGGCCGCCTGCCCAGCTCTCGCCGGGACTCAGTCGTTCACTACAATCCTCAAATATATTACAATATAACTCTCAAAATTACATCAAATTCTCCAATAATTACATATCACAAATGCAGCGGAAACTAATTCCAATCGTGGGATGTATACTTACATCCGTTTCAATTCCAAATATTGATACAAGCCCAACTCGTACATAAAATAAATCCAAATTTAAACTGTACACGATATAAGCCATCCAGTCACGTGAATAAGCACTCCAAGATTTTCTTCGCCTTGAGCCCTGTGGGGGGGGAAATAAAACATTTTTGGGGTGAGCTAGAAGCTCAGCGAGTAACCATTAAAATCAGTAATCAATTCAGTTTCACAGTCGTTCATTTCAGTGATGTCATGATTTCAAGATCAAAGGTACATTTATTGCTCTCGTGAGCCAGCGAAATCGTTGTACTTAAACACCCAACGCTCCAAACAAACATTAAACAGTAAACAGTCAGTGGGGGAGCCATTTGCTCCAGATGAACAGTACACAGAGGTGGAGACGTTGGTGTTCAGCACACGAATTCCAAGCACTCATTTAAGCCAAAACATGTCATGGGCCACATGCAAGCACTCATGATATGCAATCAAGTAAATAGTGCAATAAACGGTTCATAAGTAATTTTGGAAACAGTTTAGGGTCACTCACCTCCACGGCTCAGAAACCATCCATCATGTATCATTGTCTTGCTCAACTCCAAGCCTTAGATCACAAACCCTCTGCAAACAAGTCCCTTCAAAGTTCGGACAGCACTTCCCCTACATTTGCTAACTTTTCCAGCCATCATGGCTTCATTATTACTCCAGCCAGTCCCAAAGTCACACAAATAAGTTCATCTAATATCCATTCAGCAAGCTCCAAGTAGTACAAAGACAAGTCAAGCTAGGGAAAAGTCCGGAAATGAAGGTTAAGCTCAAAACCAGAAAAACAGTTTTGACGTCATAATGCGGTAATGGCACAAATCTCACTACAATTATCGGTTGGGGGTGTAAGACCCACCGTTTCGAAGCTATGAAACAGGGCTACAACAATGTAGAAGATCACTCAATCCAGTTCCTAGCTTAACTAGGTCGAAAATGCCAAATACTATACCAGAATTACCAAAACAGGTTTGCAAATCACATAAAACTGTAATCGGTATATCTCAGTCCATACAAGTCCAAATGCCGAAATTCCAAAGGCATAAGTTAGCTAAGACATCCACCTACATTTCATCAGAAGACACCAACTCCAAAATCCAAACCAATTCCAGTCCAAATGGCCAATTACTATCGCAGTTTTCGCATTCTGATCAAAGCAGAACAGCTACAGTAATTTCGTCATAACTCATTCTACATTAATCCAAATGACCTGAAATTTTGCAGACCTCTCAATCATATCAATACCTACAACTTTAATGTTTTGAGCAAAGTCAAATTCGGCCTCTAACCCTATGATCCAAAACCGGACAGAATTGGGGATTTAAGAACCCTAACTTTTCAGTTTTCACACCAAATCCAAAATTGGTTGCATTTATCCACCTTTCACACCCACTAGAGTCATTTTAGTCCATTGCCAATCATCACCAACAACCACACCATCATAATCCAATTAAACCAGAAAAATCATCATAAAATGGAAAACTTCACCAAAACAAACCAAATCAAGAAACAAATCATATATTCCTTCTCTCATGCCCCCATTAAGCACAAAATAAGTATCATTAGAGGTAGTAAGGTGTTTCAAGCTTCACTTACCAAGAACCAAGAGAGAGGAGGATGTTGGGCACCTTAATCCTTCAAACAAAGTTCACCTCTACACTCACTAACACTAGAAGATAGGATTTTATGGAGTGAAATGGATGGAAGCAAATGTTTTTGGTTGATTTGCACCAAGTAGAAGCTTGAAAATTGAAGAAATCTCCTTCCTTTCTTGCTCAAGGTGGCCGGCCAACAAGGAGAGAAAAATGGTGATTTTTTTGGTGAATTTTGGATATTTAATCCCTTGGTCAAATAAGTCAAGACAATGAATAGTAATTCTTAAAAGTTCAACCAATAAGAAAGTGACATGTGTCACTCTATTAAATGCATCCTTATCATTCTTTTCTCTCTCACATCAATCACTTCACACACCCTACTTATCTCTTAATACCCGATAAACTTTTAACAGTATCCGAAACTTAACCATATTGGCCGAATTTTTCCGAACTTTTCGCACTAGTGGGTCCCACGTCCAATATTTATTCTTAATTTTCTAAAAACTCACCAATGCTAGAAAATCATCTTAAAACTATAATTGCTCATAAAATCCACCCAGATAATATTTCTAAGCCAGAAATGCAAAAATTATGCAATTAAAGGAACTAAAACCCTAGGAAAATATTAGGGTTTTTACGGGTTCTCACACTCTTTTTTTTCGGGGCGTCACAATCTCCCCTCCTTAAAAGAATGTCGTCCTCGACATTCCATCTTGTACTAATCAAGTCAAGTCAACCCGCAAGAATCACTAATATTTCAAACCAAACCCACAGTCCGGCATCCTAAACTTCAAGTCTAGGATACACTACAGAGATCTGAAGCCTAAGCTCTGATACCAACTGTGACGGCCCCACCTCCCCCTAAGGCGAACCAGAGGGTTCGGCGGGCCGCCTGCCCAGCTCTCGCCGGGACTCAGTCGTTCACTACAATCCTCAAATATATTACAATATAACTCTCAAAATTACATCAAATTCTCCAATAATTACATATCACAAATGCAGCGGAAACTAATTCCAATCGTGGGATGTATACTTACATCCGTTTCAATTCCAAATATTGATACAAGCCCAACTCGTACATAAAATAAATCCAAATTTAAACTGTACACGATATAAGCCATCCAGTCACGTGAATAAGCACTCCAAGATTTTCTTCGCCTTGAGCCCTGTGGGGGGGGAAATAAAACATTTTTGGGGTGAGCTAGAAGCTCAGCGAGTAACCATTAAAATCAGTAATCAATTCAGTTTCACAGTCGTTCATTTCAGTGATGTCATGATTTCAAGATCAAAGGTACATTTATTGCTCTCGTGAGCCAGCGAAATCGTTGTACTTAAACACCCAACGCTCCAAACAAACATTAAACAGTAAACAGTCAGTGGGGGAGCCATTTGCTCCAGATGAACAGTACACAGAGGTGGAGACGTTGGTGTTCAGCACACGAATTCCAAGCACTCATTTAAGCCAAAACATGTCATGGGCCACATGCAAGCACTCATGATATGCAATCAAGTAAATAGTGCAATAAACGGTTCATAAGTAATTTTGGAAACAGTTTAGGGTCACTCACCTCCACGGCTCAGAAACCATCCATCATGTATCATTGTCTTGCTCAACTCCAAGCCTTAGATCACAAACCCTCTGCAAACAAGTCCCTTCAAAGTTCGGACAGCACTTCCCCTACATTTGCTAACTTTTCCAGCCATCATGGCTTCATTATTACTCCAGCCAGTCCCAAAGTCACACAAATAAGTTCATCTAATATCCATTCAGCAAGCTCCAAGTAGTACAAAGACAAGTCAAGCTAGGGAAAAGTCCGGAAATGAAGGTTAAGCTCAAAACCAGAAAAACAGTTTTGACGTCATAATGCGGTAATGGCACAAATCTCACTACAATTATCGGTTGGGGGTGTAAGACCCACCGTTTCGAAGCTATGAAACAGGGCTACAACAATGTAGAAGATCACTCAATCCAGTTCCTAGCTTAACTAGGTCGAAAATGCCAAATACTATACCAGAATTACCAAAACAGGTTTGCAAATCACATAAAACTGTAATCGGTATATCTCAGTCCATACAAGTCCAAATGCCGAAATTCCAAAGGCATAAGTTAGCTAAGACATCCACCTACATTTCATCAGAAGACACCAACTCCAAAATCCAAACCAATTCCAGTCCAAATGGCCAATTACTATCGCAGTTTTCGCATTCTGATCAAAGCAGAACAGCTACAGTAATTTCGTCATAACTCATTCTACATTAATCCAAATGACCTGAAATTTTGCAGACCTCTCAATCATATCAATACCTACAACTTTAATGTTTTGAGCAAAGTCAAATTCGGCCTCTAACCCTATGATCCAAAACCGGACAGAATTGGGGATTTAAGAACCCTAACTTTTCAGTTTTCACACCAAATCCAAAATTGGTTGCATTTATCCACCTTTCACACCCACTAGAGTCATTTTAGTCCATTTCCAATCATCACCAACAACCACACCATCATAATCCAATTAAACCAGAAAAATCATCATAAAATGGAAAACTTCACCAAAACAAACCAAATCAAGAAACAAATCATATATTCCTTCTCTCATGCCCCCATTAAGCACAAAATAAGTATCATTAGAGGTAGTAAGGTGTTTCAAGCTTCACTTACCAAGAACCAAGAGAGAGGAGGATGTTGGGCACCTTAATCCTTCAAACAAAGTTCACCTCTACACTCACTAACACTAGAAGATAGGATTTTATGGAGTGAAATGGATGGAAGCAAATGTTTTTGGTTGATTTGCACCAAGTAGAAGCTTGAAAATTGAAGAAATCTCCTTCCTTTCTTGCTCAAGGTGGCCGGCCAACAAGGAGAGAAAAATGGTGATTTTTTTGGTGAATTTTGGATATTTAATCCCTTGGTCAAATAAGTCAAGACAATGAATAGTAATTCTTAAAAGTTCAACCAATAAGAAAGTGACATGTGTCACTCTATTAAATGCATCCTTATCATTCTTTTCTCTCTCACATCAATCACTTCACACACCCTACTTATCTCTTAATACCCGATAAACTTTTAACAGTATCCGAAACTTAACCTTATTGGCCGAATTTTTCCGAACTTTTCGCACTAGTGGGTCCCACGTCCAATATTTATTCTTAATTTTCTAAAAACTCACCAATGCTAGAAAAATCATCTTAAAACTATAATTGCTCATAAAATCCACCCAGATAATATTTCTAAGCCAGAAATGCAAAAATTATGCAATTAAAGGAACTAAAACCCTAGGAAAATATTAGGGTTTTTACGGGTTCTCACACTCTTTTTTTTCGGGGCGTCACAGGAAGGAAGGAGCAAGCCATCTACTATCTAAGCAAGAAGTTCACGCAGTATGAGGCTAATTATTTATTCATTGAGAAAAGCTGTTGTGCATTGGCCTGGGCAGCCCAAAAGTTGAGACACTACCTGTTGAGCCATACCACTTATCTTATTTCCCGATCTGATCCTTTGAAGTATCTTTTGGAGAAGCCGATGTTAATTGGACGTCTGGCAAAATGGCAGATAATTCTCTCAGAGTTCGATATTGTTTTCACTTCACAAAAAGCTGTCAAGGGGCAAGCTATAGCTGATCATTTGGCCGAAAATCCAAGGGATGATGATTATCAACCACTTCATACGTATTTCCCTGATGAAAAAGTTTTATTCGTAAGCGCTACAGATGATATAAGTGAACAAAGCCCTGAATGGAGGCTTTTCTTCGATGGAGCTTCGAATTCTCTCGGAGTTGGAATTGGAGCTGTTTTGGTTTCACCCGAAGGGAAGCATTACCCTGCCGCTGCCAAATTGCAATTTGCCTGCACAAACAACATGGCTGAATATGAAGCCTGCATTTTTGGTCTCAAAATGGCTTTAGAAATGGAAATCAAAGAATTGATAGCTTTCAGTGATTCAGATTTGCTCGTGCATCAAACCTTGAAGCAGTGGATAACCAAAGATTCAAAAATTCTGCCCTACCATTGTAATCTGCTCACTCTGGCCAAGCAATTTCGAAATTTGGAGTTTAGACATCTTCCACGAGCCCGAAACGCATTTGCCGATGCTTTGGCCACCTTAGCTTCTATGATCCAATATCCTGATGAATTGAGGATCGAACCAATTTCGATTCAACTTCAAGACAAGCCTGCCCACTGTTGGGTTGTAGACAAGTCCTCCGACAATGTTCCGTGGTATAATGATCTTAAGGAGTTTCTCAAAACAGGATCTTACCCTCTGCATGCTAATACAAAGGACAAGAGTTTTCTGCACAGAATGGCTTCAAAATTTTTCTTAAATGGAGAAGTGTTGTACAAAAAACCTCGGATTTAAACCTTTTAAGGTGCATTGATGAAGATGAAGCTCAATATATGATGAAAGAAGTGCATAGTGGCGTTTGTGGACCTCACACGAATGGCCATTTGCTAGCGAAGAAAATCATGAGAACCGGATACTTCTGGCTTAGTATGGAGCATGATTGTATAGACTTTGTCCGGAAATGTATAAAATGTCAAATGCACGGTGACATTATACGCGCTCCACCCACTGAATTGCATAGCATGACCGCCCCATGGCCCTGTTCAATGTGGGGTATGGACGTGATTGGTACAATTGATCCTCCCGCTTCAAACGGACATCGATTTATATTGGTGGCGATTGAATACTTCACTAAATGGGTTGAAGCGGAATCATTCAAACATGTCACGAAGAAGGTAGTGGCCAATTTCTTGAGAGATCACATCATCTGTCGCTTTGGAGTACCCGAAACTCTTATTACAGATAATGCCAAGAATCTGAACAATGACATGGTAGATGGACTATGCAAGCAGTTCAAGGTCAAACACCGCAACTCCGCCATTTATAGACCTCAGATGAATGGAGCTGTAGAAGCCGCAAATAAGAATTTGAAGAAAATTATCCGCAAAATGACAGAAAAGCATCGTGATTGGCATGAAAAGTTGCCTTATGCATTGATGGCGTACCGGACTTCTATTCGGACTTCGACTGGGGCAACGCCATATTCACTTATGTATGGAATGGAAGCTGTATTACCAGCTGAAGTTGA
The DNA here is from genome assembly GCF_036785885.1 of Coffea arabica. NCBI lineage: Eukaryota > Viridiplantae > Streptophyta > Magnoliopsida > Gentianales > Rubiaceae > Coffea > Coffea arabica. Next base: position 28,970,189 of record NC_092316.1, on the reverse strand, counting down.
AATTCCTTCGCTACGAATCCTTATGGAAGCTAAATTGGAAGAGGCTGATTGGATCAAGCAGCGTCATGAGCAATTGACTTTGATCGATGAAAGGCGATTCAATGCTATTTTTCATGGTCAGTGCTATCAGAAACGTGTGGCCCGGGCTTACAACAAAAAGGTCCATCGGCGGGCATTTGAAGAAGGTGATAAGGTACTGAAGCGGATTTTGTCAATGCAAGATGAAGCTAAAGGCAAATTTGCTCCAAATTGGCAAGGGCCGTTCATCGTCCAAAAGGTATTACCTGGCGGAGCTCTTATCTTGGCGGAAATGGATGGACGTACATTCCCTCAACCCATCAACTCAGATATGTGCAAAAAGTTTTTCATTTGATCATGCAAATTTTCTTTAGAAATTCATGCAAATGGCGAAATGCAAGTCAGGCCATCTTCTTTTACACTAAAAAAAAACATTTTATCTCTACTTATCCCCTTTGAGCCATCAGAATTGACAAATTTCGTTTGATAACCCTTGAGAATTGCAAACCCCACACTGGGGCAAATTTATTTTAAAAAGAGAGAGATAAAAAAGAAAAAAAAAACCCTACACTGGGGCAAATTTAGTTTTTCAAAGAAAAATGTAAAAGTGAAGAAAATACAATAAAAAAATGCAAAGAGAGAAAGTCCGATCAAACTGAGGCAAATTTTCCTCAGTTTCGGAGTTGTTTTCAAAAGAGTGCAATCTCAAGTTATTTCACCCCTCGTATCAAATCTGCTTTCAAGCCTTAACTTTTCTTGAAAAACACCCCACCTGACCTCATTGTAAAAGGCCAAAGTCCTAGTTTTCGTCACTTGCTGCATTTCTATTAGGAAATTTGTTAATCAACTGGCAGGTGATGTCTATAATGCTTTCGCCTAATTTCACAAGGGAAGTGCATTTTACTGATGCCAGAAATCTTTAACTCATATTTCTGAGTCGATCATGGTCGAAATGTTTCATTGTTCTTTAGGTGAAAACCCGAAAGGGCGCCTCGAAAAAACGACGAAAAAAAAAAACAACAAAAGGGTGGGGGCAACCTTGGTGAAAACCCGAAAGGGCGCCAAGGTGGGTTTTTCACAACAGACGAGCACGAGAAGGAACAGCTGGTGACCTGGTTCATTTAGGGTTTTCCTCGTATTTGTGATACTTCTGCCAGTATCAGATTCCGAAGCAAAAATATCCAAAGTCTTGAATATGATTTTCGTTGGCTAAACTTGTATTGTTCTTTACAAATATTCTTTTGCAAAATGTATCTTTATAAACCTCTTGGTTGTTCTCAATTATTTGTGTATGACTGCTTATGATTGTCTACATTCTTTTGCATGCTCATCTTTGCCTGACATAGGAAATCATCTTGCATATACATTGTTTTTTTTTATGATAAATATTCATGCATCATTCTTTCACCATTGAATTCAAATGAATGATAAACCCTACGGTTCGTGCAAAGATAGGGGATTCAATCATCTGTTACAGTGAGTAACATGCAACAAAGCTGCTGCCTAGGTTGGGTGACGTGTTAAATCCGTATTTTATCAGTCTCAAAAATTGAAAGGTTTCAAGTTCGATTAAGGCAAACGTCGCAGAGCAGGAGTAAAAGCATCACAAGACTCATGTTTACACGATTCTCAAGGCAAACCGGATCAAATAATGGTGGCAAGTCCATTATTTCTTCTTTTCTTGCAGGAATGTTGCATTTACAAACAAAAGCAGCCGCTCTCTTTTTGACACCTAAATCAATGACAGGCAAAGCTTCCCAGTAAGCAAGGATCGATGTTATTTGCAAAACTCGATCATAAGAAACAACATCAGCTCTCGCTTCAATCACAAAGATCCAAATTTCCCTCTTGGTACAAAAGTTGAACTATTCTTAGTTAAAAAACTCAATTCATTGTTTAAACTTTCCCAGTGAAGTCCCGTTTTAAATTCCTGTTCGGGCCAGTCCCGTTTTAAATTCCATTCGGGCCAGTCCCGTTTTAAATTCCTGTTCGTGCCAGTCCCGTTTTAAATTCCTGCTCGGGTCAGTCCCGTTTTAAATTCCTGCTCGGGCCAGTCCCGTTTTAAATTCCTGCTCGGGTCAGTCCCGTTTTAAATTCATGTTCGGGTCAGTCCCGTTTTAGAATTGCTGTCCGTTCGGATCATTTTTGCAACCGAATAACACTGGTAAGTATTTGGTGTCTACTTCTTTGTCTCAAGTTTTTTCAAAACTCAAACAAAGAGGGGCAAACTGTAGACACCAAATTTTAAATAATTTTGTATGTTGCATCTAATTCATGATTTTTGTTGCAGATTGTTTGCATTTTAGTTCATTATTGTTTGTTTCGCACTTTTAGTTGTTATTTCATTTTAGTTTTGTTCATTTTTGCTTTTTTTAGTTTGTCTAGTTCTTTTGCTATTTATTTTTATTTGTCATTTTGGTTTTATTCATTTGTTAGTGTTAGTTTTAATTTTAGTTTTTAGTTTTGCTCGTTTTTAAGTTTAGCATAGAATTTCTCAAAAAGGAAAAGGAAAAACCATTCAAAAATATGCTTTAGTCATTTTTGTTTTAAATTCAATGTTTTCTTGAAAAAAAATAATTAAAAAAAGAAGAAAATAAAAAGAAAGAAAAAGAAATTTGCTCACAAAATATGTTTATTTCTTTTAAATTCAACCTTTTGGCATTTTATTTTATTAAGTTATTTTGAAAAAAAGGTGAAAAATGAGAAAAAGGAAAAATGGAAGGTTGCATTTTTGTTGTTTCTAGTTTATTTATTTTATCCATTGTTAATTAAGTTGTTTTTGTTATTATTATTGTTATTATTATTATCATTTTTTTTAATTAATAAATTAGTTAAAAAAAAAAGAGGAATCGCGGCATGCACGCTGCATTTTTTTGCAGCGTGCAAAGCACAATCACAGAGGCCCCGTTGGATGGCTGGATGTGAAGGAAGGACAGGCCCTTCATCCTCACCATTGGGGTGAGGGTTTAGGAACCTGGAATTCCATATAAAAGGGAAACAACATCCGAGAGAAAGAAAAAAAAAAGGGGAGTAACGGCGCATAAAAATCAGACGGCTAAGTGAAACTGGAGAAGAGAGGGAGATTACAGAAAGCTACGGGAAAAGGGGGGAGAATTCGAGAAGGGGGATATCGCTGGGTTTAGCCGAGAAAAGAGAGGAAGCAAGAGATTGGCGGCGTGGGTTCTGGAAGAAGAAAAAAAAGGAAAGCAGAGAGAAAGGGCCGAGAGTGAGGAAGAGCTTGAGGAAGGAACCGTGATAAGCAAGGAGGAAAAAAGCCAAGGGTCTTTGGAAGAAACGAGGGAAAAATAGCAAAAGAAAGAGAGCAATCTGCTGCTACTCATTGAGGATCAAGAGAACAAGGAGCCGAAGTCACCTCACCTCAGTCCATCATAACTTGCAGACGAAACCGATAGAGAGAGCTGTAAGCTATCCTGTTTTTTCTCTTTTTCTTTTTTTTAAGCATAGATTTCTGAAGTTCTAGAAGCACATCTTCCATACATTGATTCTTTGTTTCTTGTAACAAATATTTGAAATCGCAAAGACCATCCAGTGGCCATGATATGTAATCTGATGAACTAAAAGTGGCGTCTTTGGTCCTTGTTTGTGTGTGCAAGTTTGGTCCGAGAATTTTTAGGAGTGCAAATTACAAGATTTGAGTTTGATTGTTGGTTTGGGTTGGAAATTTCATACTTGTTCGAATTTTATGATATGAAAACTCTTGAACCCCAGAACCTGTACGTTTAACAGTCGGGAAAGGGTAAAGGAATCATGAGTTTTGGAGTTGTTTTCTTTCATTTCGCTGCCTTTTTGCATTCTCACAATGGCGTAATGTGTATTTTCCATATAAGACTGCTGAGTTTTGAAGAATGGGGGGTTGGGAATTTGTAGAGGTTGCTTTGGTTGCTTAAGTTTTAAACCATTAGAAAAGTTACATGAACCCAGAAAATTGCAGAAAATCTTGAAAGGTTTGTATACTTTGGATGAATGGAATTTATGTGATTCCTTTGTTTAAGTTCAAAGTTTGATGTCTGGATCAGTTTTTTTTAGTTATGTTTAGTGAAGTGGAACTTGCATACTTGTATTAAAAACAAAACAGGAAAATCAGAAAAGCTGCAGACGAAACCAATGAGGAAAATGGCATGTTCCGTTCCTGCTTTGAGATGTTTTTTGTTTGTTCAGAAGTCAAAAAGATTTTCTGGTTTTGTTGCTGAAGCTTTTAGTTTGTTTAAAGCCTGTGATTTGTGATTCAATTATGCATTTCTATCCTAATTTTTTTGCTTTCCATCCCTGCTGCATTTTTTCCATTCAATTGCATCATGAGACTGTTGATGGTTGTAATGTTTCCTGATGCATATAAGGGCCTGTGTCCTTTGATGCATTGTTGTTTCATTTTCTTTTGCTGTCGAGCAACTCAGATTTTTAGTTTTGATTGGTAGCTTTTGCTCGTTTGGAATGGTTTTTCTTGTGGTTTCTGGAAGGGAAACCCAAGTTGCCGAGTATGTTCCAGATTTCTGCACTTTTTCTCCCTCTGAACTTTGTGTTTAAATATAAGAGTTTTAAGGTTAAAGCTGGGAAAAACATTTGATGATCTTGCTTCTTTGATCTAAGTTTTAGTTTGTTAAGCCATTAGTAGAGTTGGTTTGGCAAACAATAAGCTTTGTGCATTTTTCTGGTATGAAATACATATGGTTTGAAGCTGCAAAAGTTGCGGCAGAAATTGCAGAAGAGCTTCTACGTTTGTTTGCATGAATTGGCATGAAAATGACTTCCAAAAATTGCATTCCAACCCCTCAAATCCTCCTTTGTTCTACTTTGACCCAACTAATTGAATAATGTCTTCAATTGGGTCCTTGGCAGCTTCAATTTTTCAACTCAATTGCTTGTTTGCTTTCATTAATTGCCATGTTTTGTTTAGATTGTACTTAATGCATGAATTTGTGAATTTTGTGACCAAGTGAGCTTGTTTTTGCCTATTTTCTTTAATTTTCCAAATAAATTGGTACCTTGACCATCTCTTTTATTTTGGAGGATAAATAAGTGATTTCACTCCATTTAGCATTACAAAAGGGAGCGGTATAATTTCTTTTATCCCTTTTTGTCTCTCCTATGTGATCCAACGTGCTACGTGAAAATTGCATGTCTATTTGCTTCCCTTGTTTTTCTTTAATTCCTTTCATTTATTTCATTTACTTTTGCTTTTTATTTAAGTTATTCATTATGGGGTATGTGTACACCTCTTGGCTTGTAATAGTTAGGGATTTAATTATTTTATTCCTTTTCCCCCTTTTAGATTGTAGTAGGGTCTCCCTAATGTAATAGATAGGGCTTGGAGGAGCATTCAATGAAGACCTATCGAAGTCATGTGCCTAGCTAGCAAATGTAATAGTTAGGGCTTTAATTGTCTTATGTGTCTTGCATGCTTAGTTGTTACGTGTTAATTTGCTTTGTCAGGGCCTTGCATCTAGTCGAGCATGCTAAATGTTATGTGCTATGTGTTTATGAGTGTTTGGCATGTCTACTCGCTTTCCATAGCCATGAATGAATGTGATAGATGAATGTACGTTTCCGCTAGTCCAACGCTAGTCGGAATTCATAGAATGGGCTAGTCCAATGCTAGACCCTTAGGGATTTCCCCTCGTTAGTACATGTTTGCATGTTCATTACATGTCATGCATTCTTTTTAGTTTTATCATTTTGCATGCCCCTCGAACCCCTTTTCCCTCCATTTTAGGATTTTTGCATTTCATGCTAGTTATAGGGTTCATTTGCTTGAGAGTCCCCTTAAATATGGGATATAGACGAGTGTGGCTTTTTCTAAGCCTTAGCACGCTTGTATTCCCTCTATAAAAGGGCAAATTGAGTCACGATTTAGGTCTCCCCGTACCCAATGTGCATGAATTCCCTAGGCTCATGCATTTTTAAATCCACTCTACCATTTTATACCCTCATCACACTTTTATTTTTCCTCCCACTTTGCACACGTGAACCTTTATGTTTCTTCACTTGCACACAAACACTTTTATCATCACTTGCACACATGCACTTCATATTATCATTTCACATACCGTCCCTTGCCCACTCACGTGCACATTTTCATTTACATATTTATTGTCTTTTATTACTTTTTCAAACTCATGTCCTCACATTACACACATGCATTCCATTCATTTGCATACCACTCGCATTAATCGTGACTTTTTCAAAGGATCGTTATTGGGCTTCACAACTAATGTGATTGGCACCACTCAACCTCTGAAGAGAAATTTCTCCCAATACCCCTAGGTCTAGGGTTTGCATTCATGTAGTGCATCCAAATGTAATAAATTCTTTGGTTAAAACAAGAAAATCTTTGATTAAATCATGCAATTGGCCTTGGCTAGGTCAAAGGGGTGCCTTGGATTTTATCCTTGCCTTCCCCTTTGTCAAATGTGACTCCTGAACCTTTTTCTTTGGTTTACGTGGACTAGGGGTCGTTTAAAAGGGGTTTCTTACTACTTTTTCCTATTTTTTCTTTAAAAATTAATTTTTTTGGTGACTTGGTACACCTTAACTCATTACCAAGTGGCGACTCCAATTTTTATTTCAAAAACCCTTTTTAAACTATAATTTTGGGTCAAATCGTCGCATTCTCAACCCCCCATTTAGACCCATTTTTCTTTTAAATCACAATTCATTTTCCAATCACAAATTGAATCAAAAATACATTTTTAAACCATTTTATTTATTTATCAAAAAATGGGGCGCGACACCTACCTTAGACTATACCGAAGATAGGCGAGTGAATTTCGCTACTTTCCAATTTGAGGGAATAGCACGTGCCTGGTGGGACATGATAAAAGGAAAGTGGAAGAGACCCCAAACTCCTTGGACTTGGGAGAATTTCACGAGGGAGTTCAACGAGAAGTTCCTTCTGCCTCTAATCCAAGAGCAAATGGAGGTCGAGTTTATAAATTTGAAACAAGGAACTCTTAGTGTAGCGTAGTATGAAGGGAAATTTACTAAACTTTTTAAGTATGCTCCCGAATTGGTGACCAACGAGCGAAAAAGGATAAGGCAATTTGTACAAGGGCTTAATGTAGAAATCCAAGAGGACTTGCTGCGGTCCAAATCTTTACATTTACTGAGGCTCTAGAGAAAGCGCAAAGAGTTAAGAGTGCAAGAATGTAAGTAAGGGATTTTTATAATAAGAAAAGGAACTTTTCTAGTCATACTTCTGGACAGGCTAGTAAGAGTACACACCCTTCCAAGATTGGAAGAGGAATGGGAGGAGTAAGGACTGTTCGAGTTTCAAGGGAAATTTTACCCAAAGGAGGTCGTAGTGGGCCAGTTCAAGTGAGAGGAGTGCCTTCTAGAGGTTTGGCAGTGACACCTCAAGTTACTTGTAGTTACTGTAGTAAACCAAATCATTCAGAGAATGATTGTTGGAGAAAGTCAGGAAAGTGTTTGTTCTGTGGTAGTACCGAGCACCAGCTCGCAAATTGTCCAAGTAAGCTGAAGGTAGGAGGTAGCACTCAAAGGCCAAAAAAGTCAACCTCTAAACAGACTAGTGCTAGAGGGAGTCGACCAAAAGTGCCTGCTAGGGTTTATGCACTGGATCATCAACAGATACCCGATGCGACTGAGATGGTTGAAGGTACGATCCTTATTTTCCACCGTTTAGCTAAGGTTTTAATTGATCCAGGTGATATGCATTCTTTTGTAAACCCTAATTTCATGAGTGGAATAGACTTGAAGCCAATTAAGTTACCTTATGATTTAGAGGTTAGAACACCTACTGGGGATCAAAGTTTACTAGCTAATTTGGTGTATAAGGACTGTGAGCTATGGGTTGGAGAACGGAAATTACTGACTGATCTGATGGATTTGGCAATTAAGGGATATGATGTGATCCTAGGAATGGACTAGTTAGCCCATTACAATGCCCAGTTGAACTGTAAAATGAAAACAGTAGAATTGTGCATTCTAGGAAAAGCAACCCTGAAATTGGATGTAAGTGATAGATTAGCCTCGTCTGCACTCATTTCAGGGATACAAGTTAGGAAAATGCTAAGTAAAGGAGCTGAGGAATATTTGGCTTTTCTTATCAATAACCGTGGTGATAAAGTGTGTGAGAACCCGTAAAATTTCTTATTTTCTAGGCTTTATTTTATTTATTTGCATGCTTCTTATGCATTTTCTTTATTAGAAAAATTTTCTAGATAATTTTTATGAACAAATAGGGTTTAAATTATTTTTCTAGTATAATTTAGTTCATGAGATTTTTGGAGCGTATACCGGGCGTGGGACCCGCTAGTGCAGTAAATTCGGTAAAATTGGGCCAATTAGGTTAAGTTTTGTATATTGGGATTAATTTGCTAGATGTTAAGAGATAATTAGAGGTTGCTTAGATGGTTAATGATGGAGAGACAAAAGGATAAGTGTTAAACTTACAAGGTGCCACGTGTCGCTTTTTCATTCGAGCTTGGACTGTGACCATTATTTCTTACCTTTACTAATACTCAATTTTGACCCAAAAATCACCCAATTTTGCAAGCCTTTGGCCGACTCTCTCTCTCAAGAAGACAAGAAAAGAAAACTCTCAACCTTTTGCTTCTAATCTTGCCTAAATCTTGCAATCCAACCGATTAATCTTGAGATTATTCCATAAAAACCTCTAGCTAGGTAGGATTGAGGAAGTTGGTGGAGTTGTTTTGGAAGCAAGAGACCTAAGCTACTACCTTTTGTGAGTTATTAAGGTATGGTGTGTAAATATCCATTGTTTGTTTTCAATAATGGTGAATTCATGACTTGTGATGGCTAACGAGATGTTTTAGTGGAAGATTTTATGATTTTTGGTGGAGATTGATGAATTTTTATTTTATGCTTGATTTTTCTGATTTCATATGTTTGGTGTTGGTTAGTCATGGATTGTTGGTTAGTTATAGTGTAAAATGAAGTTGATATATGTTGGATGTGATAGATTGTACAAAAATTCTGGTTTGGGGCAAAGATTCCAGATTAGGGTTTCACTAACCCCTGCTCTGCCCGTTTCAGTTCGACCAGGTTAGTGGCCTACCAGCCCATGACTCGAGTTAGGCGCCAGTGTGAGTGTTGGAGAACTCATGCCTATCCTGACTATGTGGTCCTATCACTCTACCATGAGAGAAGACGTCTGACTAGGATCAATAGGGAGTTACGAGAGGAGGTTGATAGACGTTTGGCTGTGGAGGAGGCTCAGACAACTAGGATTTGTGAGCTCAAGACTAAAGTTTACACGACCACTGAGCGATTGACTAGAATGGTAAGAGTTACTTGCAATCGAGCTGGTGGCATCGTAGCTAAGTACGAGGAGTTGATTGGAGAAGTACTCGAAGCTAGTCCAGTAGAGGTGAACCCTGCGGTTGAACCTTCTAGTGATGACGATATGGGAGGAGATCCTATGATCGAGTCTCCTGGGGCTGCAGCTATGGCTGAGGCGGATCTACCCCAGGATGAGGAGACTGCCAGTTCCGAGTCTTTGGAAACTTCCGCGTCTGAGACGGATTAGGCTAGTAGGGTTAGAAGTAGTGCTTTTATGTACCATTCTTTTGTGAGAGAAACTGTTAGAGTGGTTCTCATTCCTGTAAATGCATGCTATCGTAACTGTTTTGATTGCTATTTCCATGATTGCTTTTGGTTGTGACTTTTGTATCTCTTGTGTATAAACATGCTCATCTAATGTACTCGTACACTTTTTTAATATGAATATAAAGTATTTTGATTATTTTGAGAATTTTACTTGCTAATACTTTATCTTTATATTTATTTTAAAATGTTCACCCTCTATAAGACCGATGGAAGGTAGACGAGGTCGAGAGCGAGGAGTTAGACAATCTCATAATGTGGAAGACGACCAAGAGTCGGGCGCCAACCAAAATCCTGGGTCTAGAGACGAGGTTGGAGAACAAGTAGCTACTACCATTAACCGAATGACAGACATTGTGGAACGTTTGGCTAACAAGCCAGTTCTGTAAACCAACCCATAAACCCTGAGGGTGGGAAGGATAGAGTTGTAGAGTGCTTCCAGAAGTTTTTCTCACCTACGTTCTCTAGAGGGTCCAATCCTGAAGTGACTGAGGGATGGTTAGAAAGAATTGCTGATATTTTGCTGCTCTAAATTACACGGAGGAGAGGCAAGTGGAATTTGTCGTGTTTTAGTTCGGGGGAGCAGCCCGATCATGGTGGAACATGATAAGGGTCAAGTGGGATAGAGAACAGACTCCTAGGGCTTAGGTGAACTTTACCCAGGAGTTTAATGCTAAATTCCTCCCTCCGCTAATCCAAGAGAAAAAGAAGATGATTTCATCAAGTATAAACAAGGATTGCTAAGTGTCGCGTAGTACAAAACACTATTCACCAAGTTATCAAAGTTTGCCCTTGAGTTGGTGGCGACCGAGCAGAGGAGCGTAAGGAGGTTTATTCAAGGTTTAAATGTGGAAATACAAGAAGGTCTAGCAGCGGTCGAAATTACCAGTTTTAGTGATGCAATTGAAAGGACTCGGAGAATTGAAAATGCAAAGGCTCAAGTGAGGGATGCAAGAAAAAAGAATGCTTCTAGTGGTAGGCGCGGTCCAGTGGATGTGAATGCTCCACCTCCCAAATTTGGGAAAAGAATGAGTGGAGGGAACACCTCAGGAGCACCAAGTGTGAGAGCCCGTAATTTTGTTTAAAGTACTAAGTTTTATTTTTCTTTTAATTGCACGTTTTTCCACATTTTATTGATTTGAAAAATTGTGAAAATAATTTTTATGAGTAAATAGAGTTTTTAGATGATTTTTCTAGTATCGAATAGTTTTTGAGAAATTAAGAGCGTATACCGGACGTTGGACCCACTAGTGCGAAAAGTTCGGAAAAATTCGGCCAGTTCGGTTGAGTTTTGGATACTGGGTTTAATTTATCGGGTGTTATGAGATATTTAGAGGTTGCCAAGTGGATTGGTGTGAGAGAGACAAAAAGTTAGGTATACAATTAATGAAGGTGACATGTGTCACCATATGATTAAATCTTGTTTTGACTTACTATTCAACCTTTTACCAATTATTAAATAAAACAAAAAATTGACCAAATATCTTCCATTTCTTACAAGCTTGTGGCCGAACCTCTTGCTCAAGAGAAGAACAAAATCCTTCAACTTCCTACCTCATAATCTTGCTCCAATCTTCAAATTAAACCGATACAATTTCAAATCACTCCATAAAACCTCTCCACTTAGTGATTTTGAAGTGATTGGTGAAGTTATTTGGAAGGTTAAGGTGACCCATAGCTCTCTCTCTCTTGTTTTAAAGGTAAGTCATGAAGTACCACTCTCCTCCCTCTAATGATGCTTAATTGATGCTTAGTGGTGGTATAAGGTGCCACTTTATGGGTTATATTGTGATTTTTGGTTGAATTGATGAACTTTTGTAATTTTGGGGATTTTTTCTGTTTTAATATGAACATGATTGTGTGGCTATATTTGATGATTGGAAATGGTATATAATGATTCTAGAAGGTGGAAAAAGTGGAAGATTGCAAGTAATTTCTGTTTTGGAAGAAATCTGGAAAATTAGGGTTCCTTGGTTCTTCATTCTGTCCGAAATTTTAGGTCATAGATAGAGGCCGAATTGGCCTTAGCTCAAAACATGAAAGTTGTAGGGAATGATATTTTATAGGTGCCTACAAAATTTCAGGTCAATCGGAATAGTGTAGAATGAGATAAGTCGAAATTACTATTGCTGTTCTGGTTTTACCCGAAATTGGGATTTGCTTCTGTAATTGGTTGTTTTGGTCTGGATTGCTTCCGAATAAGTTGTTGAGGCCTTCTGATGAAATTTAGCCCTGTTTCTTAGCTTTCAACTGGTTTTGGAATTTCTGGATTTGGACTTGTAGAGCCTGAGTTATGATATTTCCGCTAGAATACGTTTTGGTGAATCTGTTTTACGTTTTGATGTAGTATCTTGCATTTTTTGACCTGTTTGCACTCAAAACTGGGTTGAGCGACCTTCTGTGATGTTGTAGCCCTGTCTTTTAGCTTTGAAATGGTGGGTGTTACACCTTCATCCGATAATCATAGGGCATTTGGTGCCATTACCGTAAAAAGAAGTCAAAAACTGTTTTTTCAGGGCCAAAGCTAATTGCATTTCCGAATTTTCTGGTTTTCTCTAATAATTGTATATGCTTATGGAACCCTATTAGGGTCATATTTGGCATTGATTTATGATTAGTTATCGAGTCTCATTGTACTTGTTTGTATGTTTTAAGGCTTACTTTTATTCCGGTCATTTCCTAGTTAACTTTTACTTTGAGCCTAGTGAATGGCTTTCGGAAATGAGGTGAATTTTGTGTGAGATGTTGGGACTGATTCGAGGAAATAATGAGGCCTTAATGGCTGGAAAAGTAAGAAATTTAGGGGAAGTGCTGCCCGATTTTCTAGGCCGTTTGGTACTTTTAAGTTGGATTTGCCTTTTGGTAGAAATAAAAAGGGCTTTTGGGTTGTTGAATGTGACAGCCCCACCTTCCCCTAAGGCGAACCAAAGAGGTTAGCGGACTGCCTGCCCAGCTCTCGCCAGGACTAACGGTGCAGTATAAAGCGATCTATCACGTTTGAAACTTGTAACGCGCACAACAAGGCAAAAGGGCAAAATATCCCAAAATAAAAGAAACGAACTCCAGAGTCGGCCATGAATAGTAACCGACCCGTCCGAAACCCAACCAAGCATCGAAAAACATATACAACATAACATTAGCCATTTACAAGCCACAACGGCAAGCCAAAACCATTCACTAAGGAAGTACACATTCGATTTGCCTATCAAAAGGAAATGAACCCGTTATACATTAGGGTTTCACTTCAAGAGCAATACAAAAGACATTTACATGCTCAATTCGGCAATTGACTATCCAACCCATTCTCAAAAGTAATTATCACCCTGTAAGGAAAACAAATAACACGGAATGAGCTAAAGCCCAGTGGTATACCACCCAATAAGCAATCAAAGTCATATAAGAATGAACTTTCATTTAAAGTGCACAAATGAGCAATGAAGCAAAACGGTAAAAGGATACGGTCAGCTCTCAAGAGCCCATTTCCACGCTTGCAATCTTGATCCAACCTCATTGACTCTCCGTCAATGTTAAAAGTACCAAACCGTAGACCACCCTTTACTTCCAATCCTTCCACCTAACATACCCCAACCGAGACCGCACTCCATTTCAGTAGCTTTTGGTAATACTCGAGTTTACCGGAACCAAGGGTCTCATTACCACAAGGTTCCCCAGTACAGTCCCCGTGGCATGATAATTTTCACGACCAAGCCCTCGCTGGCTCGATCCAATTAACTACCATACGGGGTTGAGCTCATAAATGCAGTAAAGCCATTGGTTACTCGTCCAACGACATCAAATCAGTTTCCATGAATGGAATGCAGTATCTCATATATCCAGTGCAGTATTTCAGTAAAACAGTCAATAGCCATGAATAAAATCACAAGGGGTGAGGGCGATCAAGTACACCCTCACCTCAATCATTTCCAATAACCAAGTAAGCCTTCAAGGCATCAAATACACATAGCACAAAGCCACATTATAACAAGTAAGTGAGTAGTATACTCACCAAGTAAGAAAATGGTGTTTCATACACCACGGTCACCAAGACGTCGTGAGCTACCGTCACGCCCTAGAATCACGCAAAAAATGCAATGAGACTCGATAACGAGTCATATAGCAATGCTAAACACAACCCCAATAGGGTTTCATATGCATAAATGAGCATAATAGCAAACCAGAAATTAGAAAATGGCCTTAGCCTTGGCCCCAAATAGAAAACTGTTTTGCCCTTATTATGCGGTAATGGTGTAAAATTCTCTACGGTTATCGGATGGGGGTGTAAGACCCACCGTTTCGAAGATATGAAACAGGGCTACAACAATGTAGAAGGTCACTCAATCCAGTTCCTAGCTTAACTAGGTCGAAAATGCCAAATACTAACCCAGAATTCCTAAAACAGGTTCACAAAACACAAAAAACTGTAATCGGTATATCTCAGTCCATACAAGTCCAAATGCCGAAATTCCAAAGGCATAAGTTAGCTAAGTCATCCAACTACATTTCATCAGAAGACACCAACTTCAAAATCCAAACCAATTCCAGTCAAAATGTCCAATTACTATCGCAGTTTTCGCATTCTGATCAAAGCAGAACAGCTACAGTAAAAACGGCATAACTCACTCTACACTCATCCAAATGACCTGAAATTTTACAGGCACCTCAAACACATCAATACCTACAACTTTCATGTTTTGAGCAAAGTCTAATTCGGCCTCTAACCCAGTGATCTAAAACCGGACAGAATTGGGGTTCAAGAACCCTAACTTTTCAAATTTCACACCAAATCCAAAATTGATTGTATTTAACCACATTTCACATCCACTAGAGCCATTTTAGTCCATTGCAAATCATCATACAAGCCCCCAACATCAAGATCATATTAAACCAGAAAAAATCCCAATAAAATAAAAACTTCACCAAAACAATTCAAACCAAGATAAAAACCAGAAATTTTAGCACTCTTATCACTAATAAGCACAACATAAGCATCATTAGGTGTAGTAGGGTGTTTCAAGCTTCACTTACCAAGAACCAAGAGAGAAGAAGATGTTGGGCACCTTAATCCTTCAAACAAAGTTCACCAAACAACTTACTAGCTCTAGAAGGAAGAATTTTATGGAGTGAAATGGATGGAAGCAAATGTTTTTGGTTGATTTGCACCAAGTAGAAGCTTGAAAATTGAAGAAATCTCCTTCCTTTCTTGCTCAAGGTGGCCGGCCAACAAGGAGAGAAAAATGGTGAATTTTGTGCAATTTTTGGATATTTAACCTTTGGTCAAAAAAGTCAAAATTGTGAATAGTAATTCTTAAAAGGCATCCAATAAGAAGGTGACACTTGTCACCTTCATAAATGCATTCTTATCTTTCTTTCCTCTCTCACATCAATCACTTCACACACCCTACTTATCTCTTAACACCCGATAAATTTTACACAGTATCCGGAATTTAACCTAATTGGCCGAATTTTTCCGAACTTTTCGCACTAGTGGGTCCCACGTCCACTATTTACTCTTAACTTCCTAAAATTTCTCCAATGCTAGAAAAATCATCTTAAAACTATAATTGCTCATAAAATTCACCAGGAAATTATTTCTAAGCCATAAAATGCAGAAAACATGCAATTAAGGGGACATAAACCCTAGGAAAAATATTAGGGTTTTACGGGTTCTCACATTGAACCTAGGTCTTTATGCTATCTTTTGTTCCCAAAAATCATGTTTTGTACCCTTGCATTAGTGATTATTTGGCGAGGCATACGACTAGTAGTCGAGCCTCATGTGCATTTTGTTTACTCGATTATGGATGTGAAACCTTCAATTGGTTTATTTTGGTTATTTTAGGGTTTCTTGGCGATTAAGGCCAATCTGAAGTAAAAACTTTTGAAGTTGAGCCGGTGAGTGTACCACTCCCCTCCATTGTTGTTTAACTTGATTTCTGCTTTGCAATCTGTTTAATTTGTTTGAGACGAGAGTGTACTTTATCACACTCATTCTCTTGTCTGTTCATATGCCAATTTTGGTGTCAATCTGAATCTGTATCTGTATCTGATATCTGTATTTGTATCTGTTCGGACGTCGTTTGGAAACTTGTAACCAACGACCTTTCTGTGACCTATGAGCTCAAATCCTGTGGCTAAGTTATTCGAGTCGGGCCCGCAAGGGCCTGGACGATTAGATAACGAACCACGGTAGTCTGTTTTGGGATCTCTGGGTATTGAGACCCTTGATTCCCGTATACTCGAATATTACCATTTCTGTTCGGTTACGGTGAGCGGGCCCGGTAAAGGGGTGTTTGGTGGACGGAATTCGGTGTAAAGAGGGGTCTACGGACGCGTTGGTTCTATATACGTTGACGGAGAGTCAACCGGTTTGGATCAAGTACTGCGCTGGAAATTTGGCTCCTGAGAGCCACCCGTATCCTTCTGATTTGAATCATTGGTTCCTTTGCTTTACATCTGGCATGTGTACTTGAGTTGCTAAACGTGAAATGCCATGATTTTATTGCTATCTGTTTGGTACCTCATTGAGCGCAAGCTCACCCCTTTCTGTTCCTTTTGTTTTTCTTACAGGAAAATAAACACTTTTGGTCTGGATTTGACAAATAGCTGCCAAATTGAGCTAGTTGAACATATCTTTTGTATAGCTCATGTATTAAAATCCTAAATGTACTTTTGGGGACTGTTTCCTTTTGATTTGGCAAACTAGACATGTATCCACTTTTGGAATACTTTTGTATGCCACTTTGGCCTTGTAAATGCTAAGTTTCAAGATGTGAATGTTTGCTTGGTATTTGGTTGGGTTCTGACGGGTCGGTTACTATTTATGGCCGACTCCGGATTTCATTTCATTTTATTTTGGGTTATTTTATTATTTTGATTTGTTTACGCGTGTTTGTAAGTTCTGGAATGAAACAGATAGCTCTAATCTGTTCCGTTAGTCCTGGCGAGAGCTGGGCAGACGGTCCGCCGAACCCTTTGGTTCGCCTTAGGGCAAGGCGGGGCTGTCACACCAAGAGGAACAATGATGAGAGCAGCTACATCGAGAGAGGCATTTTCTAGAGGGACATCAAGTGGGAAGGTGCAGTCAAGGAATGTCCCACAAGGAAGCCAAGCATCAACTCCTAGTAAATGCATTGTAACTATTATGGGAAGACTAATCATTCGGAGGATCGGTGTTGGAAAAAGGAAGGAAAATGCTTGAAGTGTGGAAGTAGTGACCATCAGTTGGCTACATGTCCTAAAGCTCAGGAGAGAAGTGGAGTTTGTCAGATGGACAAGCCAACCCCCAGTCAGGCTAGTGCAATAGGGAATCGATCGAGAGTTCTAGCTAGGGTTTATGCTCTGAATCATCAGCAAGTTCCCAATCCAACGGAGGTTGTCGAAGGTACTATCCCTATTTTTCATCATTTAGCTAAAGTCTTAGTTGACCCTGGTGCTTTGCATTCATTTGTGAGTTCTGCTTTTATGTGTGGGGTGGATATAAAGTCGGCTAGATTACGTTATGACCTAGAGACTAGAACAACTACGGGAAACTAAAGCCTGATTACGAATTTGGTGTAGGAACTGTGAAATCTGGGTTGGAGAAAGGAAGTTGTTGGTAGACCTAGTGAGTTTGGACATCAAAGAGTACGATGTTATTATAGGGATGGATTGTTTATGTGAGGACCCAAAAATTTACTTATTTTAAACTCATATTATTGGCTTATTTAAATCATTAATTGCCCATTTTCTCCAAATAATTTATTTCAACCCTTTTGGAACCATTTACATGGAACTATGACTTGCATATATTTTAAAAATGTCCCATTAATAAATTTAATTTTTGGAAGCTCGTTTAGAGAGATTTAGTGAATACGCGTTTGGAGGCAACAGTCGATTTGAGAGTACAATGACCTTGGAAATTTGAGGACACAAGCATTAGTCTTAAAATAAATATTTGTATGATTAATTACCCTAGTATTAGTTAGTTATATCATCGTTACAAGAATTTCTCAGAAATTACACTTTATCGCGCATAAGTCGGAAGTTTGCATATTCGCGTGCATGACTAATTGAAGGACTTTAGAAAATTATTGTCAGACTACTAAGAGTGGATAATAATAGTGTTAAAAAAAGTGCATTAGAGGTTTAGTGCACAAGTGAAACAAACCCGAGAGGAAACGGGCAAGAAACGCGCGCGTACGCGCACTATTGAGAGTTGACTTTTGTGCCAAAATTTGAACTGCAACTACCAAGCTTCCAAGAGAAGCTTCACCATCAGCAAACCCTCTCTCTTTTCTCTCCTATGCTAGCTGAAACTCCAAAGGAGGAAGAAGGAGCAAGTTCATCTCATTTCACCTCAAATCATCCAACCATTTCACTCCAAAATCATCACACAAACCCACAACAACTTGGACACTCACTTGGTCTAAGAAGAGAGCACCTTTCTCATGGTTTCTTGGAGCTCTTAGTGACCAAAATTTCTGAGTTTTCATCATCCAAGAGATGGCTGTGATGCCCCAACTTTTAGGATCATCTTTTGTTTAGTCTCAAAGAGGATATTACGGTTTCTTTAGTTTGTTTTTATTTTAAACCATTATTGTGTTTTAAAGAAGAAACTAAAGTTATTTCTTTGGGTTTGATTTAAAACTTCATTTTATTTTACAAGACTAGAAACCCTAAAAGTCTAATCAAAACCCTAGTTTCACTTGTGACTGACCGTTTTCTCAAATTTCTTATATTTTAACCGAAACCCTAAATTTAATTTATGGAATTGTAAAACCCTCACATTTTTCTTAAAAATACCCTTTTATTTGGAAATTATTAATTTATAATAGCCTTACTACTCAATCACCCCACAATAAGTGCAAATGAACCTAGAAAGTAGGGTTTCACTTTTCGTTTTCAAGTTAGAGCGAATTAGGGTTTTCACGTTTTCCCGTAGTATGATTATTCGGTACCGAGAGAGGATCAAATTTGGTAGGTAAGAGTGACTTTTGAATGAGGAAATATTATATGATTAGAGGTGATAATAATAAGTTAGTGATTAGGAGGTAAAAACCCTAGCATACGCGATTTAAGAAAAATCGGTTCACACCGACGGGTATCGATCACTACCGATTGAACCCTATGACGCCCCCACTTCTCCCTAAGGAAAACCAAAGGGTATCCGCGGGACGCCTGCCCAGCTCTCGCCAGGACTCACTACACTCCATCATTCAAGAGCTCGAAATACTATAAGTAACTTCAATACATAATTAAAGTACTTCAAATATCTTACACTTACAACTATGTAGCTTTCAAGCTTAAATACAACCCAGCGGAAAAGGGTACAATAGCCATCCGTTATAATATAACTTAAAATCTTCAAAAGAAAGCAATCTAGTACTACTCACGAGCACCCTTGGTCTCGAACCCTGTAAAAGAAAACCACAACGTGGGATGAGCTACACAGCCCAGTGAGGTTCCAAGACACTCTAACAGTTCAAATAAATCAAGTAGATTGGGCATATCATATGCATGGTTCAAGGTTACACAATGGCATGTTATCATGAGGTGATAATCATTGTACGGGTAATTTGAGACAATTTACCATGGTATGAGACATTTATCATGAGACAGTTATCATGGTTCAAGACATTGGCATGTATAGTTCACGAGTGATTGGAGCTTATTACAGGCATAGCTCAGGATTTTATATTGGCATTTTAGCATGAAACAATTATCATGATACCAGGTAAACATATACTGTAGGATACGGTGTTCCAGTGGAACTCTGTCGGTCATCTGCACCTTATGACTTCCAGATCCCCACGGTACGGTCTGGCCATCGCCTTATCCCTCCAGTGGTAATACTCGAGTATACCGAAACGGTGGCCCAGGGTTCCAACCTACCCGACCGAGCCCAGTCCTGGTTCGAGTAGGTCAGTAACCAAGGGCAGGGCCCAAGTTCAGCTTAGAGCT
This sequence comes from Coffea arabica, assembly GCF_036785885.1. Lineage (NCBI taxonomy): Eukaryota > Viridiplantae > Streptophyta > Magnoliopsida > Gentianales > Rubiaceae > Coffea > Coffea arabica. The sequence goes on along the minus strand of NC_092316.1, from coordinate 28,950,629 downwards.
TACAACATGCACAGGTAACCAAGTAATTCGACAAAAGGTAAAATTCATCATTAGAGTAGGTCGAGTGAGGTAAAGTACACACTCGCCTAATAATGATGGACAGCTTCATATAACATGTGATTCATGATAATCAAGTAATCAAGTAGATACTTAGCACGTAAGCACGTAAGCAATACAAGTTGATTTCATGGGAGCATGTAATTCATGGATATCGAATAGTCATGTAGATTGAAAATCATGTGAGCAAATAGTCAAGTAATCAAGTAGTCATGTGGTTGGTAAACGGTTCACGGTTAACGGTTCACGGTTAACGGTTAACGGTTAAGTAGTGACGGTTAATTGACAGGCATTTGTCATATGAATAGGCCATCATTGGCCGTTATCCCATTTTTACCATGTGAGAGTCGAGGAGATTCACTCCAACGACGTATGCAACCTTAGCATACCAAGTCATGTTATTCGAGCATTTCCAAGCATGAGTTATTCATCTCAAAAGAGAACGAGTGCGATAAAGTACACACTCGACTCCATTTCTCAAAATCAAGTAGGCTAAGTAAATAATCTAGCAAGTTAAGCATGTATCGAGTTCACATGGTCATTTGATATGGTTAATCATTTAACCAATTCATGTAGATATACAATGCAAGTATACATTCCTTAAATAGGCATGAGTATGGTAAATACTTAACACATAGCACTTAACACTTAATAATCATGAAATAAGCGTGTCCTAGACTTATTCAATTACGTATTCCTATATGGAACACTCACCTAGTCAAAACAAGCGAGTAGTTTTCAAACAAGCGTTTAGGTGTCCGCTCTGAGTTCCTCTTGGAGATTCCCTCGAGTGCCTGTGTGACGCCCCGGCCAAAGGAGGGTTTCCTTTTATACAAGTTTTTGTTGAACGAGCGGAATAGTACCATTTTTGAACTTGGAAAAGAAGAAAAATTTTTGGAAATGTGAAGGAGGCCGAATCCGGCCGGAAATCCGGCCGAAATTGAGGAGCTCTCTGCCTTGAATCCGGCCAAGAATCCGGCTGGAAATCCGGCCAGATTCCGACCGGATTCTGACGTGGCACAGCCGGTCAGCAGCTTTGACCGGCTGTTTCCTTCATTAAATATCATGTTTTGCTGTCTTTTGTCTTCATTTTCTGCTGTTGCTCAACCGAGGCCTTGAGAAAGAGAAAAACTCTTCCATTTTCTAGTTTTGATTTCTTCTTAAATCTTGTGATTTCACCGGTGGTTTTGGACAATAATTCACACATGGGCTTGCTATGGTGGCTTAGAGCTTTTGATGGATTGTTTTTGGAGGGGAGGCTCTATGTTGATGGTTTTCTTGAATTTGAGGTAAGTGGCATAAACAAGTTTCCTTTTGGTCTAATATTGGTTAATTAATGATTTGTGGTGATTAAATGTGTTATATTGTGAAGTATTTCATGGGTTGAAGGAATTGATGGTGAATTGTTGATTTATTGGCTATTTTCCTGATTTTATATGAAAGTTATGATTAGGATTGGATTGATGGATTGAAATGGTGTTAATTGAAGCTTTTATGCGTTAATTGTGATCAATTGTGGAAAATTTACGCTTGTGGTGTGAATTCCGGTTTCTAGGGTTTCGATTTGGGGAAAATTCTAATAGTTGGCTTATAAGCATCTAGTTGGCTTGCTTGAGGGGCATTGTGGCCCTAATTGAGTATATTTACTAGACTATAAATTGTATGTACAATTGGAGTTGAATTGATATATATTTGGTATTGAATGGTAGGTTGGAAATGTGTTAAATTAAGGGGTAATGCTGTCCCATTTTTGGAGAGTATATGATTGATTTGAAGTTGTGTGATCTTGATTAAATTTATGGAAATTCTTGTAAATTGGGTGTTGGGTTGTTAAGAGTCCATAATGGTGACATTTCTAAGCTTTGTTTAAGTTCATTCATCCTTGTTTTGGCATGTACATGACTAGTATAGGCTAGTCTCATGTTAAGTGAGGATTTCTAGCCCTTAATTGTGGTTAGTGATGGTTATTTGCAAAGATTGGCTTGGAAGTGTAATTTCAGCTTTTGTTGTATTATTTCTGCCCTGTTTTCGTACTGTACATTTGACCATGTTAAAGACTGATTCGGCTCTTGCTCAAAACATGAAACTTGTAGATATATGAGTTAGCTAGTTACCTGCAAAATTTCAGAGTGATTGGAGTACTGTAGCTTGTGAATTGACTGAAATACCCTTGACTGTTCATAGACCCTATTTTGCGGACAGTTTTCTGCCCTCTCCGAGATTTCGATATTTGATCCTGAAAATGTGTGATTTGGCCTTGGAAATCTTCATAAGAAATGTTGACATATGTTTTAGCTTTGTAACGCCATAAGATTTGTTTCGATCGGATGGGTGTAGCTTTAAAATGCCAAAAGGCAATAGAAACTTGTTAATGTTAGAATTTTCCTTTGCTTGACTTGATATTTGGTTTTAGGATTCCAACTTGATCGAGATAATGAGGTTTGCCGAATAAGCTTCGTGAGCCGTGCTTGGTGAGTGTATCATTAAATGGTTCAATGTACTTGTTATATGACTTGAATAGGTCGAGAGTGTACTTTACCGCTCTTGACCACTTGCTTGCACTATTGTTACTGTTGGACTGTGAAATTTCATGAATATGTGATTTGATATCTGTTAGGGCAATGCCCTATTATTACTGTGAAAACTGAGCTCATTCCCTTGGACCGTTATTCGAGTCGAGCCGGCAAGGGCTTGGGCGATTCGTTAACGAGTCTTCGGGTCACTGATAGGCGAGTGGAGTGTTAACTCCTCGACCTTGCGGTATACTCGAGTATTACCCTTTGAAACTATGAGGTGTGCGGGCCCGATTAGGGGGTGAATGGTGGAAGGAAATGGTGAGAAGAGGTGTCTACGGTTCTTGGTTATCCTCGATGGTTGACGGAGTGTCAACGAGTACGATCAAGTATGGACATCGGAAACGGCCCTTGAGGGCCGAATGTATCCTTTTATAAATGGATGTTTGAACGAAGGCACTTATGCATATATGTTATTTGGCCGTATCATGTAATTGTGCATTTGGTACCTCACGAGCGCAAGCTCACCCCCGTTGTTTGTTTTCCTTATAGGGACACTGTTGGACTCAAGTTTTGAAATGAGTTGAGTTAGTTATGTAGCTAGTTTTGAGTTGCTCCTCGAAAATTTGGAATTTTGATGTAAATGAATTCAAGTACTTTTGAAGTGTACAATTGAACCTTTCTCATGTATATATATGACATATATATATATGTCCTTATCAAGTCTTGGATAAACTGCATTACGTGTTTGATGTGTTTATGCGAGTACCGGTTTCGAACAAAGGAAGAGCTGTATTACGTTATCTGTGTACCTGGATGGCTTGTAATTTGTATAGTTTAGATTTGGAATCGTTTGTGTAATTGTTGGGCTAGGGGAATTGAAATGGATGGAATTACACCTTGTACGGTTTGAATTTGGATCGCCTCTTGTGTAATAGCTTGTGGATATGGTTTGTAATGAATGATTGGACTTGAATGGACGTACGTGTACATTCCGCAGCGTTTGTGATATGTAGTTCTTGGAGAATTTGATATATATATATATTTGAGATTTATATTGTAATTTTTGGAGAACTGTAGTGATTGACGGAGTCCTGGCGAGAGCTGGGCAGGCGGTGTAACATCCCGAATATTAGGAGGTTGTTTGTGAAGAAAATATTAAAGTGTATTTCTTTGGGTTTGATTTAAAACCTAATTTTGTTTTAAAAAAAAAAAGGACTAGAAACCCTAATATGGTAGCCAAAAACCCTAGTTTACTTGTGACTAACCGGTTTTCCTAAATCTCTCATATTTTAATTGAAACCCTAATTTTAATTACTGGAATTGGAAAATTCCTCACGTCTTCTTAAAAATTTCCTTTTATTTGAAAATTATTATTTATTAAAGCTCTACTATCCAATTGTTCAACTATAAGAGTAAATAAACCTAGAAAATAAGGTTTTACACTTCGGTTTCAAGATTTGAGCAAAAATTAGGGTTTTGTGATTTTTCCGCCGGATGAATTTTCGGTACTGGCCAAGGATCAATTTGATGATTAAAAGTGACTTTTAAGTGAGAAATAATATGTGAGTAGTAGCAATGAGGTAAGGTTAGTGAATGGAAAGTAAAAACTCTAGTACGGGTGTTTTTAAGAAAAGCGGCGCGAACCGGCGGGTCCCGCGCATTACCGATTGAACGCACCGCTTGACCACCATTTTTGCTTACCAAACAAATTTATTGAACTTGAACAAAATATCTTCCCCCTCATGATTATAGCTTGACCGAAATTGTGGCTCAAATACAAGGAAAGAAAGAGAAAAATTTTGTGGACAAGAATAGGCCAAGTGTTGGCCAAAAATTGTGGACACAATTACCCTTAACCTCTTACTTCCATATAAGACAAACCAAGCCTCATCTTCCTCCATATTTCTGCATAAGAACCGAGAGAGAGAGAGGGGAGGAACAACAAGAAGAAAAAAAAAACTCCTTCATTTCATCTTCAATCCAACAACTTAGGGAGAAATCAAACAAAATAAACCGATTAAACTTGTTCTTGAGTGACTAGCTAGTGAGTTGTGGTGTGATTCTTGAAGGGGAGAGCTTGTGCTACTCTTGGTGACTTTTATTCAAGGTAAGAGAGTTTATCTCTCCAAGTTTTACTTCTAATCTTGTTATATTAAGCCTAGTAACTTGATTTTATGGTGAGATTATGGATGATGAGCATGTTTTAGTAGTTTTTCCCAATTTATTTGATGAACTAGGGTTCCTGATTTTCTGCTCAAGTTGATGTATGATGCATGAATGTTGCAATTAAAGTTATATAAGGTTGTTTAGTGGTGATTGGAACCAGAAATTTGAGGAAACTACACTTAGAGCTAAAAATTCCAGATTTCTGGAAAATTTCCCAAGCATTCTGTCCGAAATTGTATCTGTATGTTAGAGGCCGAATTGGCCTTTGGTCAAAGAAGGAAAGTTGTAGAGAATGGTGTTTTATAGGTGCCTAAAAAATTTCAGCTCAATCGGAGCAACGCAGAATGTGAAAAGTCCAAAATACCCCTACTGCTTTAAGAATTTCCCAGTAGTCCGTTTCTTCAGTTCAGTCCAGTTTATCACGATTTTTGACCAGGATCCATTCTGATTTAGCTCTGGACCAAAACATGAAAGTTGTAGTGCTCTGAAGTAGCTTTAAAATACCTCTAAGAACACCTGATTCGGACTTGTGTACACTGAGTTATGTCCATTACAGTGTTCTGCATTTAAACAGCCGGTGAATTGATTTCTGGTTGGGTAATTGGAGAATTTGACCTATTTACATTAGAAACTGGACTAAGTGACCTTCATGAACATTGTAGCTCTGTGTCTTAGATTCGAAACGGCATAGGTTACGCCTCAATCCGATAAGCGTAGCCTTGGATATGTTATTTCCGCATTTGTACGTCAAATCTGTTTTGTGCCACATTGAACTTCTGTACTTGCTACTGTTGTGAATCTTATTATTATGATATTGTGAGCCTATGGAACGGCTCTTGACATGAATGGCTGAGATGTATAATGTTGGGTTGTGTTTGAGAAAAACAATGAAGCCTAAAAGGCTGGAAAATTAGGTAAACACAAAGGGCATGCTGCCCAAATTTACGCTCGAAAACTAGAGAACTACTTGCAACTTGAGTAAGGGTTAAGAGTGATTACTGCTTGAACCATCTAGGGTACTTGAGTATTCTTGTTCCGAGGTATATAAGGAAGGACTTGGCCGAGCTTGTACCCTTGAGAAATGAAATAATGACTATTTGGAATATGTTTCTCTTGTACTTTCGACTCGCATGGCATTTTCAAGTATAAATGTTACAAAGTTTTACCGTTTAAAAAAAGTGAGCAAGTGTTTCACGACTACTATCCGAGTGAATTTCAAATTCTTGATTTTATTGAACGAAACGTCTAAGTTTCGAACTCTAGTCATGTTTCAAAGTTCTCAAACTGAGTTTTATCGCAGATTTGGACTCCGAACTCGGAATATAACCTGAAAGTGACCAGTAAAGGCACTATATCTTTTGGTGAGTGCTTTCAAATACTGAATTGAACTTGATACTTGTACTTGATACGTGCCAATATGATTACATGCCACATGCGTGAATTGTTAGGGCAAGAGTGTACTTTATCGCACTTGCCCTTACATGATATACTTGTTTATTGTTGCAATTGACTTGATATACTTGTTTATGATGCGCGCACTTCCTGGAATTCCAGAAACCCTGTGGCGAGTTACTCTAGTCGAGCCGGCAAGGGCTTGGTCGATTGGGTAACGAACCCTGGGTCTCTTGTATTGTCGAGTGGAGTGATATCTCCTCGACTAATCGGTATACTCGAGTATTACCACCCGTGTTCTTGAGGATTTTGGGCCCAGCTGGGGGTTGAACGGTGGACGGAGAGTCGTTTAAGTGGTGTTCTACTGGATCGATTTCTTTACTTGAAAGTTGACGGAGTGTCAACTACTACGTGATCAAGCTCCTGATGATGAATGGAAGTTGGCTCCTGAGAGCTATCCGTATCCTTATGCTTGAAATGATTATTGTTTATTGGATGATTGTTTCTTATGAAAATTTTTTATACTCGCTCATTTTGAGATTGCTACTTGAAGTGTTATTGCTCACTTTTATGAACTCTTCATGCTCGTTACCTTGCTAAATCGAAAACTTGTATTTATAAATAATGGTCAATTTGCTATTTGGAACCTCACTGGGCTTTTAGCTCATACCACGTTATTTGTTCTCCTTACAGGGGGTACGAGCGAGGCATAAGAGATGTAAAGGCTAGCGTAGTCTAGTTACTTTAGACTGTGTTTTGAATTTTGGTTTTGTACTCGCGCTATTCCTCGAATGGAACATTTGTACTTGGATTGTATATATTTTGAACTAGTTTAAGTATATCAAGACTTTGTACTTTGGTTTCTATCAATGTAAATTATAAGCTGGGATTGCGGATATTATTAATGGTGCTTGGGGTGTGTGCACATGATTTTAGTGAGTGAGTCCTGGCGAGAGCTGGGCAGGCGGTCCGCCAAACCCTCTGGTACGCCTTAGGGGGAGGTGGGGTCGTCACAGGCGGCCCGTTGACCCCTCCGGTTCGCCTTAGGGGAAAACGGGGTCGTTACAATTGGTATCAGAGCTTAGGCTTCAGATCTCTGTAGTGTATCCTAAGCTTGAAGTTTAGCATGTCTGACTGTGGGATTAATTTGAATATTATGTGAATGAGGATCTATTGTATCTTAGGTGTTACTGTTGACCTTGGTCGATCAATCCTTGGTTTTGATGATTAACAAACCAAAATGTAGATTTGGGCTAATGTTTTTATGTGAGTAATTTGTTAGAACAGATTCTTGTGGCATAAAAGAAGAAGCAAAAACAGGGCACTCATGTGGGACGTCCGAAAGGAAGCTATCGGACGTCCGAAAGGATGAAGAACATCAAGAAGGAAACTCTGTCGGACGCACATCGATCGCATCGGACGTCCGAGAAATTTCGCAAAGATTTGATGACTCTCTGACGACGGTCGGACGCAGGGTTCGGACGTCCGATAGGTGGTTTGGACGCAGGGTTCGGACGATCGACAGGTGGTTCGGACGTCCGACAGGCCAACGGCTAGTTTTGACAGCATTTAATATTTGACCGTTGGAGGGTCTTTTGGAGCCATTTCTCACCTTCTATAAAAACCCCAAAGCACAAGAAGACAAGGGACTTTTGCCAACACAAAATACAAGCTTACAAGTGAGATTTTTGAGTAGAAAGATTCTTTGTTGGTTGTATAAGGGGTTGGGAAAGTTGGGTTGTGAGGTTGCTCAAGTGAAGGTTATTCTCTAGGAGGAGTAAAACCTTGGTGAAGGTGAACCTATCACTTGAAGTGGTAAAACCTTGGTGAAGGTTGCCTCATTTGTATAAAATAGTTCTTAATTGGGTGAGTGATCTTTCAAGTGTAGGTTGTTGAGGGTTAACTAGAATTGTTGTAAAACTCCTTGGCTCAACCAAAGTGTGTTTGGGGTGAGGAAGGAGTGAGCCTTCACTTGTACATCTTGGTTAGCATCGCCATCAATTGAAGAGGCTATTGGATTGATATTTGGTTTGCATTTCTTATCTTTTCTCTTTAATTAAGTTTTCTTTATTGTGCTTAAATTTGATATATCCTAGTGCATCATTGTGAAATTGTTTGTACTCATTGGGTTGCACCGGGCACTTACAATTGGTATCAGAGCTTGGTCTCTTTTGATCAAGCTTAACCGCTTAGAGTAAAGATCATGGCAACCATAAAAGTTTCTTTTTTAGAAGGGCAATCTATTGATAGACCACCTATGTTTAATGGTTCTCATTTTAGCATGTGGAAACAAAGAATGATGATTTTCTTACAATCCGTTTATATTGAATTATGGTATGTGGTAGAAGATGGTCCTTATGAAGCTAGAATAGTTGACTCTACCACCAATTTGAGTAGATTAAAGACTAGACAAGAATTGAATGAAAAAGACAAGAGATATCTTTCTTTGAATGCCAAGGCCATGTGTATATTGTACAATGCATTAGATGTAAATGAATCTAGTAGGATTAAAGGTTGTAAATCAGCTAAAGATATTTGGGATAAATTGTGTGTATTTCATGAAGGTAACCAAGATATTAAAGAACAAAAGAAATCTTTGCTTGTTTCTCAATATGAATTTTTCAAAATGCATCCTCTTGAAAATGTTGATAAGATGTGTAGTAGATTTTGTGACATTATTGAAGATCTTACATTGCTTGGAAAAGAATATTCTTTGGGTGAGAAAAATAGAAAAATTTTGAATGCCTTGCCAAAAGAATGGGAAAACAAAATAAATGCTATAGAAGAGGCAAAGGATTTAAATTCTATGTCCATTGAATCTCTTGTGGATACCCTAACCTCTTATGAATTAAAGCTGAAATTCAAAGTGCAAGAGGAAGAAAATGCAAGAATGTATAAGAGAGGCATAGCTTTTAAAGCATCTCAAGTGGGGGATAACCCATCCTTCATGGGTAATGAAATCATGGAAGTGGACAATGATACAACTCCTCACATCAAAAGTTCCAAGAAGACCTTCAACAAGAGATGCTCAAGAGGAGATTGCAGAGTTACATAGGATGAATGCAATTCAAAAAGAGAAAAAGAAGAGTTGGCCCAAATGGCACTAATGGCCGTTGGAGAAGATGAGGTAAGTTCTTATCACTCTTCTTGTGATGAAGATAATGAAGATGATGATGTGAAAATTCTTATGATTAAAATGCATAAAAGTTTGAGAAAATCTTATGCTAAAAATAAAGATTTGAAAACAAAAATAAATGATTTGTTAGAAGAAAACTCCAAACTGTTTCAAGAAAACAAATGTTTGAGAATGGAAAATGATGATTTAAAAAATCAAAAAAGTGTTTTTGATTGCAAAAATAATTTGAAAAGGAAGTTAGAAGAGAAAACAAAGTTTTATGAAAAAATGTTGGAGGAACAAAATGTGTTAAAGAAAAGAATTAATGACTTGAACGAGTTTCTCCAAAATGAAAAACAAAAGTTTTCTCAAACAAAAGAAAGCAAATCTTTTCAAGGCACAAATAAGTTTGCTATGATAAGAAGTAAGAAAATTAGTTGCATTAAATCCACCTATGTGCAAAATACTTCTATCATGTGTAACTTTTGTTGCAAATTTGGACATATGCAAAATGATTGCTATGTAAAGAAAAATATGAGAAAAGGCATGAAATTCATGTGGATTGCTAGATCATGTCGTATTAACTCCCAAGGACCCTATAAAGAAAGGGTACCAAATGAAATTTCTCATATTTAGGTACATCATGAAGATTTGATCCAAGTAGTGCTATATGGTTGTAAGTACATTTGAAAATTTTGATATTCAATATGGTCTTGATCTGAAAAATAAAGGGGGAGTTTGTTTTTTTTTTTATTGATGCCAAAAGGGGGAGTAGGATTTATTGAAATTTCTTTGTATGTTGGCACTTTCTAAGGGGGAGCTTTATTTGAACTTATTTGATAAAAGAAATCTTCATTTTGTTTGTCATCATCAAAAAAGGGGAGATTGTTGACCTTGGTCGATCAATCCTTGGTTTTGATGATTAACAAACCAAAATATAGATTTGGGCTAATGTTTTTATGTGAGTAATTTGTTAGAACAGATTCTTGTGGCATAAAAGAAGAAGCAAAAACAGGGCACTCATGTGGGACGTCCGAAAGGAAGCTATCGGACGTCCGAAAGGATGAAGAACATCAAGAAGGAAACTCTGTCGAACGCACATCGATCGCATCGGACGTCCGAGAAATTTCGCAAAGATTTGATGACTCTCTGACGACGGTCGGACGCAGGGTTCGGACGATCGACAGGTGGTTCGGACGTCCGATAGGCCAACGGCTAGTTTTGACAGCATTTAATATTTGACCGTTGGAGGGTCTTTTGGAGCCATTTCTCACCTTCTATAAAAACCCCAAAGCACAAGAAGACAAGGGACTTTTGCCAACACAAAATACAAGCTTACAAGTGAGATTTTTGAGTAGAAATATTCTTTGTTGGTTGTATAAGGGGTTGGGAAAGTTGGGTTGTGAGGTTGCTCAAGTGAAGGTTATTCTCTAGGAGGAGTAAAACCTTGGTGAAGGTGAACCTATCACTTGAAGTGGTAAAACCTTGGTGAAGGTTGCCTCATTTGTATAAAATAGTTCTTAATTGGGTGAGTGATCTTTCAAGTGTAGGTTGTTGAGGGTTAACTAGAATTGTTGTAAAACTCCTTGGCTCAACCAAAGTGTGTTTGGGGTGAGGAAGGAGTGAGCCTTCACTTGTACATCTTGGTTAGCATCGCCATCAATTGAAGAGGCTATTGGATTGATATTTGGTTTGCATTTCTTATCTTTTCTCTTTAATTAAGTTTTCTTTATTGTGCTTAAATTTGATATATCCTAGTGCATCATTGTGAAATTGTTTGTACTCATTGGGTTGCACCGGGCACTTACAGTTACAGAAATTGATTATTTGGGAGTTTCTTTGTGACGACCCCACCTCCTCCTAAGGCGTACCAAAGGGTTCGGCGGACCGCCTGCCCAGCTCTCGCCAGGACTCACTCACTAACTCAATCGAGTCTTGTACACACATCCATGAACCATAAATAACATTCACAATTCAAGCTTATAATTTACATTGATAGAATTCGAGGTACAAAGTCTCAATTCACCAAACTAGTTCAAAACGAATACAATCCAAGTACAACATGTTCCATCCGAGGAATAGCGCGAGTACAAGTCAAAAATCAAACAACTAGTCTATGCTAGACTTTACATATCTCACACCTCGCTCGTACCCCTGAAAGGAAAACAAATAGAGTGGAATGAGCTAAAAGCCCAGTGAGGTTCCAAATAGCAAATTGACCATTATTTATAAGTACAAGTTTTCGATATAGCAAAGTAACGAGCATGAAGAGTTCATAAATGTGAGCAATAACACGTCAAGTAGCAATCTTAAAATGAGCGAGTGTAGAAGTTTTTCAACAGAAACAATAATCCAATAAACAATAATCACTCCAAAGTATAAGGATACGGATGGCTCTCAGGAACCAAATTCCCATTGCATTACCAAAAGCTTGATCACGTAGTAGTTGACACTCCGTCAACTTTCAAGTAAGTAACCAATCCAGTAGAACACCACTTACACGACTCTCCGTCCACCATTCACACCCCCTACTGGGCCCAAAATCCTCAATAAACACGGGTGGTAATACTCGAGTATACCAATTAGTCGAGGAGATATCACTCCACTCGACAAAGCAAGAGACCCAGGGCTCGTTACCCAACCGACCAAGCCCCTGCCGGCTCGACTAGAGTAACTTGCCACATGGTTTCTGGAATTCCAGGAAGTGCGCGCATCATAACAAGTATGTCAAGTCAATTGCAACAATAAACAAGTATATATCATGTAAGGGCAAGTGCGATAAAGTACACTCTTGCCCTAACAATTCACGCATGTGGCATGTAATCATATTGGCACGTATCAAGTACAAGTATCAAGTTCAATTCAGTATTTGAAAGCACTCACCAAAAGATATAGTGCTTTTACTGGTCACTTTCAGGTTATACTCCGAGTTCGGAGTCCAAATCTGCGATAAAACTCAATTTGAGAACTTTGAAACATGACTAGAGTTCGAAACTTAGACGTTTCGTTCAATAAGAATCAATAAATTGAAATTCACTCGGACAGTAGTCGTGAAACACTTGCTCGCCTTTTTAAACAGTAAAACTTTGTAATATTTATACTTGAAATTGTCTTGCGAGTTGAAAGTACAAGGAAAACATACTTCGAGCAATCATTATTTCATTTCTCAAGGGTACAAGTTCGTCCAAGTCCTAACGTATAACACTCAAGAAACATAGTGGCCAAGGTTCTCGCTAGTTCAAGTAATAAGTACTTAACCTTCACTCAAGTCGCTAATATAGTTTTCTAGTCCTCGAGTAAAAATTCGGGCAGCATGCCCTTTGTGTTTACCTAATTTTCCAGCCTTTTAGGCTTCATTGTTTTTCTCAAACACAACCCAACATTATACATATCAGCAATTCATGTCAAGAGCCGTTTCATAGGCTCACAATATCATAATAACAAGAATCGTATTAAGTACAAGTGCAGAAATTCAATTTAGTTCAAAATAGATTTGACGTACAAATGCGGAAATAACATATCCGAGGCTACGCTTATCGGATTAAAACGAAACCTAAGCCGTTTCGAAACTAAGACACAGATCTACAATATTTATGAAGGTCACTTAGTCCAGTTCCTAATGTAACTTAGTCAAATTCTCGAATTACTAAACCAGAAACCAATTCGTCGGCTGTTTAAACGCAGAACACTGTAATGAACATAACTCAGTGTACACATGTCCGAATTAGGTTTTGTTAGATGCATTTTAAAGCCAATTCAGAATACTACAACTTTCATGTTTTGGCAAAAAGCTAAATCAGAAGGGATCCTAGTCAAAAAACGTGATAAACTAGACTTAACTGATCACACGGACTGCTTAGGAAATACTTAGAACAGTAAGGGTATTTCGGACTTTTCATGACCTACGTTCCTCCGATTGAGCTGAAATTTTACAGGCACCTAGAAAACACCATTATATACAACTTTCCTTCTTTGACCTAAGGCCAATTCGGCCTCTATCATATAGATACAAATTCGGACAGAATGTTGAGCAAAAATTCCAGATTCTGAAATTTTGAGTTTCTAATGCAACTTTCCTTAATTTCTTGGTCCAATCACTACCAAAACACCTTATACAACCTCAATTGCAACATATAAGCATTATACAACAATTTGGGCAGAATTTCCACAAGCCCTAGTTCATCATATAAAAAGGGGAAAACCTCCAAGAATCATCACAACCACTTGCACATCTTGAAATCAAGCCAAAACTTAAGCTAAATAACATCTTAAACCCAAAATTTAAAGGATCAAGGGTCATGATCAGATTTTTACCTCAAAGACAAGGCTTGGTAGAGTGATCCTTCACCCCCTTTGATATTTCTTGGTTCCTCAAGCTTCCCAACTCACACTTAGTACTTTAATCGGTTTAGAATTGGATTTTCTCACTTGGTTAGCTAAGATCAAGAAGAAAATGGTTGTTCTTGTTCTCCCTTTTCTCTCACCCTTTTGGTCAACCAAGCTGCTGAAAATGAAGAGAAAAGGTGCAAAATTTGGTGTTTAAATGGAAAGACTAAGTCTTGGTCAAGAAGCCTTAAGGTGGCGACAAGTGTCGCCACCACTACCTTTCATTTTTCTCTTTCTTTCTCTTACATTTCTAGCCTCATAATTTTGGTCAACCAGCTGCAAATTAGGAAGATATTTTGTGCAAAAGTCAATAAGCTTGTTTGGTAAGAAAAATGGTGGTCAAGTGGTGCGTTCAAACGGTAGTGCGCGGGACCCGCCGGTTCGCGCCGTTTTTCTTAAAAACTCACGTACTAGGGTTTTTACTTCCCATTCACTAACCTAATATCATTGCTACTAGTCACATCTTATTTCTCACTTAAAAGTCACTTTTAATCATCAAATTGATCCTCGGCCAGTACCGAAAATTCATCCGGCGAAAAATCGCGAAAACCCTAATTTTGCTCCAAACTTGAAACCGAAGCGTAAAACCTTATTTTCTAGGTTTATTTACACTTATTATGGAATAATTGGATAGTAGGGCTTTAATAAATGATAATTTTCAAATAAAAGGAAATTTTTAAGAAAACGTGAGGAATTTTCCAATTCCAGTAATTAAAATTAGGGTTTCAATTAAAATATGAGAGATTTAGGTAAACCGATTAGTCACAAGTAAACTAGGGTTTTTGGCTACAATATTAGGGTTTCTAGTCTTTTTAAACAAAATTAGGTTTTAAATCAAACCCAAAGAAATACACTTTAATATTTTCTTCACAAACAACCTCCTAATATTCGGGATGTTACAATCTCCCCTCCTTAAAAGAATTTCGTCCTCGAAATTCATACATGCACTTCGAATAACGTAGGATATTTTTCATATATATTCATTTCCGGCTCCCGGGTCTCACTATAGCCAAAACTTAGGGGAACAATAGAAATCACGAATCGTACCTTCTACTATCTCTGTTGGTTCAGGTACTGCCTGTTGGTTCAAGGCATACGCTCTAGCCGGCACTCTTGGCTTAGTCCCTCCTACACTTGTTTGCTCAAGGTTTAGGCGTGATCTACGGGGACAGGTTGCAAGCTGGTGTTCGGTGCTACCACACCATAAACATTTTCCCGCCTTTCGCCAACAATCACTCTCCACGTGATTGGCCTTCCCACAGTACCCGCAAGGTATTTGAGGGGTTGAGGTCTGACCTCCTTGTGAGGCACCTCTTCCTTGGCCCCAGCCACGCGAAGCTCCTCTTGGAGTACTTTCCTTAGGTATCCCTGAAATTTTCTCACTACCAGCTCCTCGGCCTATCTTAGAAGGTGGCATATCTAAATCACTTTGTCCTTGCCCTTGACTTCCACCAGGCGCACCTCTCCTTTTTGCATGAAAAGCTCTCACTTGTGCCCTAGCAGTCTCTATCCTTAGGGCCTTCTCTAGAACCTCCGTGAATGTATTAATTTGGACTGCCGCTAAGGCTTCTTGTAACTCCACGTTCAGTCCTTGTATGAACCTCCGTACTTTTCTCGGCTCCGTAGCTATCAGTTCGGGAGCAAATTTAGACAACTTTGTAAACTGAGTCTCATACTCAGTTACACTCATCATTCCCTGACGGAGTTTAATGAATTCGTCCTCTCTCTTCTCCTGGACGATGGGTGGAAGGTATTTTTCGTTGAAGTCCCGTACAAAGTTTAGCCAAGTCCAGGCAGTTCCCTCTCTCTCCCACTTGGCCCTCACTACATTCCACCAAGCCCTAGCTGGCCCCTCAAATTGAAATACAGCAAATTGGACTTGTCTCTCCTCAGTATAGTTTAGGGCAGCAAAGATATTTATCATGGCCTCCAGCCATTTCTCAGCTTCATACGGGTCTGGCCCTCCTAAAAACTTGGGTGGGGAGAACTTTTGGAATCTCTCCAAAGCTCTATCCTGCCCCATATCAGGGTCTCTAGGTTGGTTTGCAGGGGCTTGACCCTGTTGTTCCACTAGCCGAGACAGAATGTTAGCCATCTGTTGAATGGCAGTTGCTACTTGATCTCCCCCTACCGCCTGGGGTTCAGGTTGTGGCTCAACCGTGGCCTCTCTCTCTTCTCTCAGTTCTGGCACCGGTTCCTGTGCTTGTCTACCCCCACGGCTACGACTAGGACCGCGTCCTCGATTAGTTCCCCTAGCTTGACTTCTTCTACCCTCCATGGTTCGTAACGAATCAACTATAACAATATAACCAACTAATCAATAATAGAATATAGCCACTAAGTAACTATATAAATATCAACAGCACAAAACAGAATAATGCAAATCATAAACCCCTCTAAATCATAAAATAAGGCAATACAACACATTCGATCAAAACAAGTCACATAGCTTATAGAGCATTAACCCTAGGTATCGCTCAGGCACTACACTTAATCAAGGCTCGAAACACGTGAATAAGAAGGATCCCAAATCCCATGAATATTTTCAATATTTTTCAAGTCCAGACTACTCGTATTCCCTGTGCCTTTGTTTTCACCATCCAAACTTATCCGATTATTACACAAGATCTCAACTGATCGTAAAGATGTCCCTCTTTGGTATTCGGGGACAAGAATCCGAAAATATGATAATTCACCACTCAAGCTGGCCAGGCTCAAGAGCAAATCACCCGTATTAGAGATTCCTACCCAACATACATATCTAAGGTTCCCAACAATAGACAATTGTTCCATACTTAACAAGTCAATCCCCACAGTCCGAGAACCCTCTCCCGGCACGAGCTCAATAGGAGCTCTGATACCATCTGTGACGACCCCACCTCCTCCTAAGGCGTACCAAAGGGTTCGGCGGACCGCCTGCCCAGCTCTCGCCAGGACTCACTCACTAACTCAATCGAGTCTTGTACACACATCCATGAACCATAAATAACATTCATAATTCAAGCTTATAATTTACATTGATAGAATTCGAGGTACAAAGTCTCAATTCACCAAACTAGTTCAAAACGAATACAATCCAAGTACAACATGTTCCATCCGAGGAATAGCGCGAGTACAAGTCAAAAATCAAACAACTAGTCTATGCTAGACTTTACATATCTCACACCTCGCTCGTACCCCTGAAAGGAAAACAAATAGAGTGGAATGAGCTAAAAGCCCAGTGAGGTTCCAAATAGCAAATTGACCATTATTTATAAGTACAAGTTTTCGATATAGCAAAGTAACGAGCATGAAGAGTTCATAAATGTGAGCAATAACACGTCAAGTAGCAATCTTAAAATGAGCGAGTGTAGAAGTTTTTCAACAGAAACAATAATCCAATAAACAATAATCACTCCAAAGTATAAGGATACGGATGGCTCTCAGGAGCCAAATTCCCATTGCATTACCAAAAGTTTGATCACGTAGTAGTTGACACTCCGTCAACTTTCAAGTAAGTAACCAATCCAGTAGAACACCACTTACACGACTCTCCGTCCACCATTCACACCCCCTACTGGGCCCAAAATCCTCAATAAACACGGGTGGTAATACTCGAGTATACCAATTAGTCGAGGAGATATCACTCCACTCGACAAAGCAAGAGACCCAGGGCTCGTTACCCAACCGACCAAGCCCCTGCCGGCTCGACTAGAGTAACTTGCCACATGGTTTCTGGAATTCCAGGAAGTGCGCGCATCATAACAAGTATGTCAAGTCAATTGCAACAATAAGCAAGTATATATCATGTAAGGGCAAGTGCGATAAAGTACACTCTTGCCCTAACAATTCACGCATGTGGCATGTAATCATATTGGCACGTATCAAGTACAAGTATCAAGTTCAATTCAGTATTTGAAAGCACTCACCAAAAGATATAGTGCTTTTACTGGTCACTTTCAGGTTATACTCCGAGTTCGGAGTCCAAATCTGCGATAAAACTCAATTTGAGAACTTTGAAACATGACTAGAGTTCGAAACTTAGACGTTTCGTTCAATAAGAATCAATAAATTGAAATTCACTCGGACAGTAGTCGTGAAACACTTGCTCGCCTTTTTAAACAGTAAAACTTTGTAATATTTATACTTGAAATTGTCTTGCGAGTTGAAAGTACAAGGAAAACATACTTCGAGCAATCATTATTTCATTTCTCAAGGGTACAAGTTCGTCCAAGTCCTAACGTATAACACTCAAGAAACATAGTGGCCAAGGTTCTCGCTAGTTCAAGTAATAAGTACTTAACCTTCACTCAAGTCGCTAATATAGTTTTCTAGTCCTCGAGTAAAAATTCGGGCAGCATGCCCTTTGTGTTTACCTAATTTTCCAGCCTTTTAGGCTTCATTGTTTTTCTCAAACACAACCCAACATTATACATATCAGCAATTCATGTCAAGAGCCGTTTCATAGGCTCACAATATCATAATAACAAGAATCGTATTAAGTACAAGTGCAGAAATTCAATTTAGTTCAAAATAGATTTGACGTACAAATGCGGAAATAACATATCCGAGGCTACGCTTATCGGATTAAAACGAAACCTAAGCCGTTTCGAAACTAAGACACAGATCTACAATATTTATGAAGGTCACTTAGTCCAGTTCCTAATGTAACTTAGTCAAATTCTCGAATTACTAAACCAGAAACCAATTCGTCGGCTGTTTAAACGCAGAACACTGTAATGAACATAACTCAGTGTACACATGTCCGAATTAGGTTTTGTTAGATGCATTTTAAAGCCAATTCAGAATACTACAACTTTCATGTTTTGGCAAAAAGCTAAATCAGAAGGGATCCTAGTCAAAAAACGTGATAAACTAGACTTAACTGATCACACGGACTGCTTAGGAAATACTTAGAACAGTAAGGGTATTTCGGACTTTTCATGACCTACGTTCCTCCGATTGAGCTGAAATTTTACAGGCACCTAGAAAACACCATTATATACAACTTTCCTTCTTTGACCTAAGGCCAATTCGGCCTCTATCATATAGATACAAATTCGGACAGAATGTTGAGCAAAAATTCCAGATTCTGAAATTTTGAGTTTCTAATGCAACTTTCCTTAATTTCTTGGTCCAATCACTACCAAAACACCTTATACAACCTCAATTGCAACATATAAGCATTATACAACAATTTGGGCAGAATTTCCACAAGCCCTAGTTCATCATATAAAAAGGGGAAAACCTCCAAGAATCATCACAACCACTTGCACATCTTGAAATCAAGCCAAAACTTAAGCTAAATAACATCTTAAACCCAAAATTTAAAGGATCAAGGGTCATGATCAGATTTTTACCTCAAAGACAAGGCTTGGTAGAGTGATCCTTCACCCCCTTTGATATTTCTTGGTTCCTCAAGCTTCCCAACTCACACTTAGTACTTTAATCGGTTTAGAATTGGATTTTCTCACTTGGTTAGCTAAGATCAAGAAGAAAATGGTTGTTCTTGTTCTCCCTTTTCTCTCACCCTTTTGGTCAACCAAGCTGCTGAAAATGAAGAGAAAAGGTGCAAAATTTGGTGTTTAAATGGAAAGACTAAGTCTTGGTCAAGAAGCCTTAAGGTGGCGACAAGTGTCGCCACCACTACCTTTCATTTTTCTCTTTCTTTCTCTTACATTTCTAGCCTCATAATTTTGGTCAACCAGCTGCAAATTAGGAAGATATTTTGTGCAAAAGTCAATAAGCTTGTTTGGTAAGAAAAATGGTGGTCAAGTGGTGCGTTCAAACGGTAGTGCGCGGGACCCGCCGGTTCGCGCCGTTTTTCTTAAAAACTCACGTACTAGGGTTTTTACTTCCCATTCACTAACCTAATATCATTGCTACTAGTCACATCTTATTTCTCACTTAAAAGTCACTTTTAATCATCAAATTGATCCTCGGCCAGTACCGAAAATTCATCCGGCGAAAAATCGCGAAAACCCTAATTTTGCTCCAAACTTGAAACCGAAGCGTAAAACCTTATTTTCTAGGTTTATTTACACTTATTATGGAATAATTGGATAGTAGGGCTTTAATAAATGATAATTTTCAAATAAAAGGAAATTTTTAAGAAAACGTGAGGAATTTTCCAATTCCAGTAATTAAAATTAGGGTTTCAATTAAAATATGAGAGATTTAGGTAAACCGATTAGTCACAAGTAAACTAGGGTTTTTGGCTACAATATTAGGGTTTCTAGTCTTTTTAAACAAAATTAGGTTTTAAATCAAACCCAAAGAAATACACTTTAATATTTTCTTCACAAACAACCTCCTAATATTCGGGATGTTACAATCTCCCCTCCTTAAAAGAATTTCGTCCTCGAAATTCATACATGCACTTCGAATAACGTAGGATATTTTTCATATATATTCATTTCCGGCTCCCGGGTCTCACTATAGCCAAAACTTAGGGGAACAATAGAAATCACGAATCGTACCTTCTACTATCTCTGTTGGTTCAGGTACTGCCTGTTGGTTCAAGGCATACGCTCTAGCCGGCACTCTTGGCTTAGTCCCTCCTACACTTGTTTGCTCAAGGTTTAGGCGTGATCTACGGGGACAGGTTGCAAGCTGGTGTTCGGTGCTACCACACCATAAACATTTTCCCGCCTTTCGCCAACAATCACTCTCCACGTGATTGGCCTTCCCACAGTACCCGCAAGGTATTTGAGGGGTTGAGGTCTGACCTCCTTGTGAGGCACCTCTTCCTTGGCCCCAGCCACGCGAAGCTCCTCTTGGAGTACTTTCCTTAGGTATCCCTGAAATTTTCTCACTACCAGCTCCTCGGCCTATCTTAGAAGGTGGCATATCTAAATCACTTTGTCCTTGCCCTTGACTTCCACCAGGCGCACCTCTCCTTTTTGCATGAAAAGCTCTCACTTGTGCCCTAGCAGTCTCTATCCTTAGGGCCTTCTCTAGAACCTCCGTGAATGTATTAATTTGGACTGCCGCTAAGGCTTCTTGTAACTCCACGTTCAGTCCTTGTATGAACCTCCGTACTTTTCTCGGCTCCGTAGCTATCAGTTCGGGAGCAAATTTAGACAACTTTGTAAACTGAGTCTCATACTCAGTTACACTCATCATTCCCTGACGGAGTTTAATGAATTCGTCCTCTCTCTTCTCCTGGACGATGGGTGGAAGGTATTTTTCGTTGAAGTCCCGTACAAAGTTTAGCCAAGTCCAGGCAGTTCCCTCTCTCTCCCACTTGGCCCTCACTACATTCCACCAAGCCCTAGCTGGCCCCTCAAATTGAAATACAGCAAATTGGACTTGTCTCTCCTCAGTATAGTTTAGGGCAGCAAAGATATTTATCATGGCCTCCAGCCATTTCTCAGCTTCATACGGGTCTGGCCCTCCTAAAAACTTGGGTGGGGAGAACTTTTGGAATCTCTCCAAAGCTCTATCCTGCCCCATATCAGGGTCTCTAGGTTGGTTTGCAGGGGCTTGACCCTGTTGTTCCACTAGCCGAGACAGAATGTTAGCCATCTGTTGAATGGCAGTTGCTACTTGATCTCCCCCTACCGCCTGGGGTTCAGGTTGTGGCTCAACCGTGGCCTCTCTCTCTTCTCTCAGTTCTGGCACCGGTTCCTGTGCTTGTCTACCCCCACGGCTACGACTAGGACCGCGTCCTCGATTAGTTCCCCTAGCTTGACTTCTTCTACCCTCCATGGTTCGTAACGAATCAACTATAACAATATAACCAACTAATCAATAATAGAATATAGCCACTAAGTAACTATATAAATATCAACAGCACAAAACAGAATAATGCAAATCATAAACCCCTCTAAATCATAAAATAAGGCAATACAACACATTCGATCAAAACAAGTCACATAGCTTATAGAGCATTAACCCTAGGTATCGCTCAGGCACTACACTTAATCAAGGCTCGAAACACGTGAATAAGAAGGATCCCAAATCCCATGAATATTTTCAATATTTTTCAAGTCCAGACTACTCGTATTCCCTGTGCCTTTGTTTTCACCATCCAAACTTATCCGATTATTACACAAGATCTCAACTGATCGTAAAGATGTCCCTCTTTGGTATTCGGGGACAAGAATCCGAAAATATGATAATTCACCACTCAAGCTGGCCAGGCTCAAGAGCAAATCACCCGTATTAGAGATTCCTACCCAACATACATATCTAAGGTTCCCAACAATAGACAATTGTTCCATACTTAACAAGTCAATCCCCACAGTCCGAGAACCCTCTCCCGGCACGAGCTCAATAGGAGCTCTGATACCATCTGTGACGACCCCACCTCCTCCTAAGGCGTACCAAAGGGTTCGGCGGACCGCCTGCCCAGCTCTCGCCAGGACTCACTCACTAACTCAATCGAGTCTTGTACACACATCCATGAACCATAAATAACATTCATAATTCAAGCTTATAATTTACATTGATAGAATTCGAGGTACAAAGTCTCAATTCACCAAACTAGTTCAAAACGAATACAATCCAAGTACAACATGTTCCATCCGAGGAATAGCGCGAGTACAAGTCAAAAATCAAACAACTAGTCTATGCTAGACTTTACATATCTCACACCTCGCTCGTACCCCTGAAAGGAAAACAAATAGAGTGGAATGAGCTAAAAGCCCAGTGAGGTTCCAAATAGCAAATTGACCATTATTTATAAGTACAAGTTTTCGATATAGCAAAGTAACGAGCATGAAGAGTTCATAAATGTGAGCAATAACACGTCAAGTAGCAATCTTAAAATGAGCGAGTGTAGAAGTTTTTCAACAGAAACAATAATCCAATAAACAATAATCACTCCAAAGTATAAGGATACGGATGGCTCTCAGGAGCCAAATTCCCATTGCATTACCAAAAGTTTGATCACGTAGTAGTTGACACTCCGTCAACTTTCAAGTAAGTAACCAATCCAGTAGAACACCACTTACACGACTCTCCGTCCACCATTCACACCCCCTACTGGGCCCAAAATCCTCAATAAACACGGGTGGTAATACTCGAGTATACCAATTAGTCGAGGAGATATCACTCCACTCGACAAAGCAAGAGACCCAGGGCTCGTTACCCAACCGACCAAGCCCCTGCCGGCTCGACTAGAGTAACTTGCCACATGGTTTCTGGAATTCCAGGAAGTGCGCGCATCATAACAAGTATGTCAAGTCAATTGCAACAATAAGCAAGTATATATCATGTAAGGGCAAGTGCGATAAAGTACACTCTTGCCCTAACAATTCACGCATGTGGCATGTAATCATATTGGCACGTATCAAGTACAAGTATCAAGTTCAATTCAGTATTTGAAAGCACTCACCAAAAGATATAGTGCTTTTACTGGTCACTTTCAGGTTATACTCCGAGTTCGGAGTCCAAATCTGCGATAAAACTCAATTTGAGAACTTTGAAACATGACTAGAGTTCGAAACTTAGACGTTTCGTTCAATAAGAATCAATAAATTGAAATTCACTCGGACAGTAGTCGTGAAACACTTGCTCGCCTTTTTAAACAGTAAAACTTTGTAATATTTATACTTGAAATTGTCTTGCGAGTTGAAAGTACAAGGAAAACATACTTCGAGCAATCATTATTTCATTTCTCAAGGGTACAAGTTCGTCCAAGTCCTAACGTATAACACTCAAGAAACATAGTGGCCAAGGTTCTCGCTAGTTCAAGTAATAAGTACTTAACCTTCACTCAAGTCGCTAATATAGTTTTCTAGTCCTCGAGTAAAAATTCGGGCAGCATGCCCTTTGTGTTTACCTAATTTTCCAGCCTTTTAGGCTTCATTGTTTTTCTCAAACACAACCCAACATTATACATATCAGCAATTCATGTCAAGAGCCGTTTCATAGGCTCACAATATCATAATAACAAGAATCGTATTAAGTACAAGTGCAGAAATTCAATTTAGTTCAAAATAGATTTGACGTACAAATGCGGAAATAACATATCCGAGGCTACGCTTATCGGATTAAAACGAAACCTAAGCCGTTTCGAAACTAAGACACAGATCTACAATATTTATGAAGGTCACTTAGTCCAGTTCCTAATGTAACTTAGTCAAATTCTCGAATTACTAAACCAGAAACCAATTCGTCGGCTGTTTAAACGCAGAACACTGTAATGAACATAACTCAGTGTACACATGTCCGAATTAGGTTTTGTTAGATGCATTTTAAAGCCAATTCAGAATACTACAACTTTCATGTTTTGGCAAAAAGCTAAATCAGAAGGGATCCTAGTCAAAAAACGTGATAAACTAGACTTAACTGATCACACGGACTGCTTAGGAAATACTTAGAACAGTAAGGGTATTTCGGACTTTTCATGACCTACGTTCCTCCGATTGAGCTGAAATTTTACAGGCACCTAGAAAACACCATTATATACAACTTTCCTTCTTTGACCTAAGGCCAATTCGGCCTCTATCATATAGATACAAATTCGGACAGAATGTTGAGCAAAAATTCCAGATTCTGAAATTTTGAGTTTCTAATGCAACTTTCCTTAATTTCTTGGTCCAATCACTACCAAAACACCTTATACAACCTCAATTGCAACATATAAGCATTATACAACAATTTGGGCAGAATTTCCACAAGCCCTAGTTCATCATATAAAAAGGGGAAAACCTCCAAGAATCATCACAACCACTTGCACATCTTGAAATCAAGCCAAAACTTAAGCTAAATAACATCTTAAACCCAAAATTTAAAGGATCAAGGGTCATGATCAGATTTTTACCTCAAAGACAAGGCTTGGTAGAGTGATCCTTCACCCCCTTTGATATTTCTTGGTTCCTCAAGCTTCCCAACTCACACTTAGTACTTTAATCGGTTTAGAATTGGATTTTCTCACTTGGTTAGCTAAGATCAAGAAGAAAATGGTTGTTCTTGTTCTCCCTTTTCTCTCACCCTTTTGGTCAACCAAGCTGCTGAAAATGAAGAGAAAAGGTGCAAAATTTGGTGTTTAAATGGAAAGACTAAGTCTTGGTCAAGAAGCCTTAAGGTGGCGACAAGTGTCGCCACCACTACCTTTCATTTTTCTCTTTCTTTCTCTTACATTTCTAGCCTCATAATTTTGGTCAACCAGCTGCAAATTAGGAAGATATTTTGTGCAAAAGTCAATAAGCTTGTTTGGTAAGAAAAATGGTGGTCAAGTGGTGCGTTCAAACGGTAGTGCGCGGGACCCGCCGGTTCGCGCCGTTTTTCTTAAAAACTCACGTACTAGGGTTTTTACTTCCCATTCACTAACCTAATATCATTGCTACTAGTCACATCTTATTTCTCACTTAAAAGTCACTTTTAATCATCAAATTGATCCTCGGCCAGTACCGAAAATTCATCCGGCGAAAAATCGCGAAAACCCTAATTTTGCTCCAAACTTGAAACCGAAGCGTAAAACCTTATTTTCTAGGTTTATTTACACTTATTATGGAATAATTGGATAGTAGGGCTTTAATAAATGATAATTTTCAAATAAAAGGAAATTTTTAAGAAAACGTGAGGAATTTTCCAATTCCAGTAATTAAAATTAGGGTTTCAATTAAAATATGAGAGATTTAGGTAAACCGATTAGTCACAAGTAAACTAGGGTTTTTGGCTACAATATTAGGGTTTCTAGTCTTTTTAAACAAAATTAGGTTTTAAATCAAACCCAAAGAAATACACTTTAATATTTTCTTCACAAACAACCTCCTAATATTCGGGATGTTACAATCTCCCCTCCTTAAAAGAATTTCGTCCTCGAAATTCATACATGCACTTCGAATAACGTAGGATATTTTTCATATATATTCATTTCCGGCTCCCGGGTCTCACTATAGCCAAAACTTAGGGGAACAATAGAAATCACGAATCGTACCTTCTACTATCTCTGTTGGTTCAGGTACTGCCTGTTGGTTCAAGGCATACGCTCTAGCCGGCACTCTTGGCTTAGTCCCTCCTACACTTGTTTGCTCAAGGTTTAGGCGTGATCTACGGGGACAGGTTGCAAGCTGGTGTTCGGTGCTACCACACCATAAACATTTTCCCGCCTTTCGCCAACAATCACTCTCCACGTGATTGGCCTTCCCACAGTACCCGCAAGGTATTTGAGGGGTTGAGGTCTGACCTCCTTGTGAGGCACCTCTTCCTTGGCCCCAGCCACGCGAAGCTCCTCTTGGAGTACTTTCCTTAGGTATCCCTGAAATTTTCTCACTACCAGCTCCTCGGCCTATCTTAGAAGGTGGCATATCTAAATCACTTTGTCCTTGCCCTTGACTTCCACCAGGCGCACCTCTCCTTTTTGCATGAAAAGCTCTCACTTGTGCCCTAGCAGTCTCTATCCTTAGGGCCTTCTCTAGAACCTCCGTGAATGTATTAATTTGGACTGCCGCTAAGGCTTCTTGTAACTCCACGTTCAGTCCTTGTATGAACCTCCGTACTTTTCTCGGCTCCGTAGCTATCAGTTCGGGAGCAAATTTAGACAACTTTGTAAACTGAGTCTCATACTCAGTTACACTCATCATTCCCTGACGGAGTTTAATGAATTCGTCCTCTCTCTTCTCCTGGACGATGGGTGGAAGGTATTTTTCGTTGAAGTCCCGTACAAAGTTTAGCCAAGTCCAGGCAGTTCCCTCTCTCTCCCACTTGGCCCTCACTACATTCCACCAAGCCCTAGCTGGCCCCTCAAATTGAAATACAGCAAATTGGACTTGTCTCTCCTCAGTATAGTTTAGGGCAGCAAAGATATTTATCATGGCCTCCAGCCATTTCTCAGCTTCATACGGGTCTGGCCCTCCTAAAAACTTGGGTGGGGAGAACTTTTGGAATCTCTCCAAAGCTCTATCCTGCCCCATATCAGGGTCTCTAGGTTGGTTTGCAGGGGCTTGACCCTGTTGTTCCACTAGCCGAGACAGAATGTTAGCCATCTGTTGAATGGCAGTTGCTACTTGATCTCCCCCTACCGCCTGGGGTTCAGGTTGTGGCTCAACCGTGGCCTCTCTCTCTTCTCTCAGTTCTGGCACCGGTTCCTGTGCTTGTCTACCCCCACGGCTACGACTAGGACCGCGTCCTCGATTAGTTCCCCTAGCTTGACTTCTTCTACCCTCCATGGTTCGTAACGAATCAACTATAACAATATAACCAACTAATCAATAATAGAATATAGCCACTAAGTAACTATATAAATATCAACAGCACAAAACAGAATAATGCAAATCATAAACCCCTCTAAATCATAAAATAAGGCAATACAACACATTCGATCAAAACAAGTCACATAGCTTATAGAGCATTAACCCTAGGTATCGCTCAGGCACTACACTTAATCAAGGCTCGAAACACGTGAATAAGAAGGATCCCAAATCCCATGAATATTTTCAATATTTTTCAAGTCCAGACTACTCGTATTCCCTGTGCCTTTGTTTTCACCATCCAAACTTATCCGATTATTACACAAGATCTCAACTGATCGTAAAGATGTCCCTCTTTGGTATTCGGGGACAAGAATCCGAAAATATGATAATTCACCACTCAAGCTGGCCAGGCTCAAGAGCAAATCACCCGTATTAGAGATTCCTACCCAACATACATATCTAAGGTTCCCAACAATAGACAATTGTTCCATACTTAACAAGTCAATCCCCACAGTCCGAGAACCCTCTCCCGGCACGAGCTCAATAGGAGCTCTGATACCATCTGTGACGACCCCACCTCCTCCTAAGGCGTACCAAAGGGTTCGGCGGACCGCCTGCCCAGCTCTCGCCAGGACTCACTCACTAACTCAATCGAGTCTTGTACACACATCCATGAACCATAAATAACATTCATAATTCAAGCTTATAATTTACATTGATAGAATTCGAGGTACAAAGTCTCAATTCACCAAACTAGTTCAAAACGAATACAATCCAAGTACAACATGTTCCATCCGAGGAATAGCGCGAGTACAAGTCAAAAATCAAACAACTAGTCTATGCTAGACTTTACATATCTCACACCTCGCTCGTACCCCTGAAAGGAAAACAAATAGAGTGGAATGAGCTAAAAGCCCAGTGAGGTTCCAAATAGCAAATTGACCATTATTTATAAGTACAAGTTTTCGATATAGCAAAGTAACGAGCATGAAGAGTTCATAAATGTGAGCAATAACACGTCAAGTAGCAATCTTAAAATGAGCGAGTGTAGAAGTTTTTCAACAGAAACAATAATCCAATAAACAATAATCACTCCAAAGTATAAGGATACGGATGGCTCTCAGGAGCCAAATTCCCATTGCATTACCAAAAGTTTGATCACGTAGTAGTTGACACTCCGTCAACTTTCAAGTAAGTAACCAATCCAGTAGAACACCACTTACACGACTCTCCGTCCACCATTCACACCCCCTACTGGGCCCAAAATCCTCAATAAACACGGGTGGTAATACTCGAGTATACCAATTAGTCGAGGAGATATCACTCCACTCGACAAAGCAAGAGACCCAGGGCTCGTTACCCAACCGACCAAGCCCCTGCCGGCTCGACTAGAGTAACTTGCCACATGGTTTCTGGAATTCCAGGAAGTGCGCGCATCATAACAAGTATGTCAAGTCAATTGCAACAATAAGCAAGTATATATCATGTAAGGGCAAGTGCGATAAAGTACACTCTTGCCCTAACAATTCACGCATGTGGCATGTAATCATATTGGCACGTATCAAGTACAAGTATCAAGTTCAATTCAGTATTTGAAAGCACTCACCAAAAGATATAGTGCTTTTACTGGTCACTTTCAGGTTATACTCCGAGTTCGGAGTCCAAATCTGCGATAAAACTCAATTTGAGAACTTTGAAACATGACTAGAGTTCGAAACTTAGACGTTTCGTTCAATAAGAATCAATAAATTGAAATTCACTCGGACAGTAGTCGTGAAACACTTGCTCGCCTTTTTAAACAGTAAAACTTTGTAATATTTATACTTGAAATTGTCTTGCGAGTTGAAAGTACAAGGAAAACATACTTCGAGCAATCATTATTTCATTTCTCAAGGGTACAAGTTCGTCCAAGTCCTAACGTATAACACTCAAGAAACATAGTGGCCAAGGTTCTCGCTAGTTCAAGTAATAAGTACTTAACCTTCACTCAAGTCGCTAATATAGTTTTCTAGTCCTCGAGTAAAAATTCGGGCAGCATGCCCTTTGTGTTTACCTAATTTTCCAGCCTTTTAGGCTTCATTGTTTTTCTCAAACACAACCCAACATTATACATATCAGCAATTCATGTCAAGAGCCGTTTCATAGGCTCACAATATCATAATAACAAGAATCGTATTAAGTACAAGTGCAGAAATTCAATTTAGTTCAAAATAGATTTGACGTACAAATGCGGAAATAACATATCCGAGGCTACGCTTATCGGATTAAAACGAAACCTAAGCCGTTTCGAAACTAAGACACAGATCTACAATATTTATGAAGGTCACTTAGTCCAGTTCCTAATGTAACTTAGTCAAATTCTCGAATTACTAAACCAGAAACCAATTCGTCGGCTGTTTAAACGCAGAACACTGTAATGAACATAACTCAGTGTACACATGTCCGAATTAGGTTTTGTTAGATGCATTTTAAAGCCAATTCAGAATACTACAACTTTCATGTTTTGGCAAAAAGCTAAATCAGAAGGGATCCTAGTCAAAAAACGTGATAAACTAGACTTAACTGATCACACGGACTGCTTAGGAAATACTTAGAACAGTAAGGGTATTTCGGACTTTTCATGACCTACGTTCCTCCGATTGAGCTGAAATTTTACAGGCACCTAGAAAACACCATTATATACAACTTTCCTTCTTTGACCTAAGGCCAATTCGGCCTCTATCATATAGATACAAATTCGGACAGAATGTTGAGCAAAAATTCCAGATTCTGAAATTTTGAGTTTCTAATGCAACTTTCCTTAATTTCTTGGTCCAATCACTACCAAAACACCTTATACAACCTCAATTGCAACATATAAGCATTATACAACAATTTGGGCAGAATTTCCACAAGCCCTAGTTCATCATATAAAAAGGGGAAAACCTCCAAGAATCATCACAACCACTTGCACATCTTGAAATCAAGCCAAAACTTAAGCTAAATAACATCTTAAACCCAAAATTTAAAGGATCAAGGGTCATGATCAGATTTTTACCTCAAAGACAAGGCTTGGTAGAGTGATCCTTCACCCCCTTTGATATTTCTTGGTTCCTCAAGCTTCCCAACTCACACTTAGTACTTTAATCGGTTTAGAATTGGATTTTCTCACTTGGTTAGCTAAGATCAAGAAGAAAATGGTTGTTCTTGTTCTCCCTTTTCTCTCACCCTTTTGGTCAACCAAGCTGCTGAAAATGAAGAGAAAAGGTGCAAAATTTGGTGTTTAAATGGAAAGACTAAGTCTTGGTCAAGAAGCCTTAAGGTGGCGACAAGTGTCGCCACCACTACCTTTCATTTTTCTCTTTCTTTCTCTTACATTTCTAGCCTCATAATTTTGGTCAACCAGCTGCAAATTAGGAAGATATTTTGTGCAAAAGTCAATAAGCTTGTTTGGTAAGAAAAATGGTGGTCAAGTGGTGCGTTCAAACGGTAGTGCGCGGGACCCGCCGGTTCGCGCCGTTTTTCTTAAAAACTCACGTACTAGGGTTTTTACTTCCCATTCACTAACCTAATATCATTGCTACTAGTCACATCTTATTTCTCACTTAAAAGTCACTTTTAATCATCAAATTGATCCTCGGCCAGTACCGAAAATTCATCCGGCGAAAAATCGCGAAAACCCTAATTTTGCTCCAAACTTGAAACCGAAGCGTAAAACCTTATTTTCTAGGTTTATTTACACTTATTATGGAATAATTGGATAGTAGGGCTTTAATAAATGATAATTTTCAAATAAAAGGAAATTTTTAAGAAAACGTGAGGAATTTTCCAATTCCAGTAATTAAAATTAGGGTTTCAATTAAAATATGAGAGATTTAGGTAAACCGATTAGTCACAAGTAAACTAGGGTTTTTGGCTACAATATTAGGGTTTCTAGTCTTTTTAAACAAAATTAGGTTTTAAATCAAACCCAAAGAAATACACTTTAATATTTTCTTCACAAACAACCTCCTAATATTCGGGATGTTACAATCTCCCCTCCTTAAAAGAATTTCGTCCTCGAAATTCATACATGCACTTCGAATAACGTAGGATATTTTTCATATATATTCATTTCCGGCTCCCGGGTCTCACTATAGCCAAAACTTAGGGGAACAATAGAAATCACGAATCGTACCTTCTACTATCTCTGTTGGTTCAGGTACTGCCTGTTGGTTCAAGGCATACGCTCTAGCCGGCACTCTTGGCTTAGTCCCTCCTACACTTGTTTGCTCAAGGTTTAGGCGTGATCTACGGGGACAGGTTGCAAGCTGGTGTTCGGTGCTACCACACCATAAACATTTTCCCGCCTTTCGCCAACAATCACTCTCCACGTGATTGGCCTTCCCACAGTACCCGCAAGGTATTTGAGGGGTTGAGGTCTGACCTCCTTGTGAGGCACCTCTTCCTTGGCCCCAGCCACGCGAAGCTCCTCTTGGAGTACTTTCCTTAGGTATCCCTGAAATTTTCTCACTACCAGCTCCTCGGCCTATCTTAGAAGGTGGCATATCTAAATCACTTTGTCCTTGCCCTTGACTTCCACCAGGCGCACCTCTCCTTTTTGCATGAAAAGCTCTCACTTGTGCCCTAGCAGTCTCTATCCTTAGGGCCTTCTCTAGAACCTCCGTGAATGTATTAATTTGGACTGCCGCTAAGGCTTCTTGTAACTCCACGTTCAGTCCTTGTATGAACCTCCGTACTTTTCTCGGCTCCGTAGCTATCAGTTCGGGAGCAAATTTAGACAACTTTGTAAACTGAGTCTCATACTCAGTTACACTCATCATTCCCTGACGGAGTTTAATGAATTCGTCCTCTCTCTTCTCCTGGACGATGGGTGGAAGGTATTTTTCGTTGAAGTCCCGTACAAAGTTTAGCCAAGTCCAGGCAGTTCCCTCTCTCTCCCACTTGGCCCTCACTACATTCCACCAAGCCCTAGCTGGCCCCTCAAATTGAAATACAGCAAATTGGACTTGTCTCTGATCTTTTCTTGGGCATCCTCCATCCACGGAATAATGGTAGGGTCTATGATCTTCTTTTCTCCTACTTCATCCCAGTATATCGGTGAACGGCACTTTCGCCCGTAAAGGGCTTCGTACGGTGCTATTTGGATTGATGAATGGTAGCTGTTATTATAGGCGAACTCTACTAACGTCATGTGCTGTCCCCAATTACCCCCGAAATCTAGAATACTCGTTCGTAACATATCTTCGAGAGTCTGAATCGTTCGCTCTGATTGTCCATCCGTCTGAGGGTGATAAGTAGTACTCAAATTCAGCTTCGTCCCCAGAGTTTCCTGAAACTTTTGCCAAAACCTAGACACAAAACGAGGGTCTCGGTCAGAAACGATGCTCACGGGCACTCCATGTAACCTCACAATCTCTTCCTAATATACCCGAGCTAACTTATCCATGGAATACTTCATATTCACAGGTAGGAAATGAGCCGACTTGGTCAATCGATCAACGATCACCCAAACGGCATCATGTCCTTTTTGAGTTCTAGGTAGTCCAGAAACGAAATCCATGGTGATATGTTCCCATTTCCATTCAGGAATCTCCAAAGGTTGCAGTAGTCCCGAAGGCTTCTGGTGCTCAGCCTTAACTTGCTGGCACACTATACAGGTTTGTACGTACTGAGCTATCTCTCTCTTCATCCTGTCCCACCAGTACAATCGTCGCAAGTCATGATACATCTTGTTACTTCCTGGATGAATTGTATACTTAGATCGACGAGCTTCCTCCAGAATCTCCCTTCTCAAAGTTTCCTCATCGGGCATCACTATTCGATTTCGAAATCATAAAATCCCTTCAGGGCTCAAATTAAAATTGGGTATTTCTCCTTTCTTCACCTTTTCCACCCATCTTTGAATTGTCGGATCCTTAATTTGAGCTTCCTTGATCTTTTCTAAAAACACGGACGCCACTCGGATATTCCCAAAGGTTGTCCTATTATGCTCCAGCTTTGGATTCCATTCTCCAACAGCTCCCAATAATTCCCACTCCTTCACCATCAATCCAGACATCTGAGCCTTTCGACTTAGGGCATCGGCTACTACGTTAGCCTTACCAGAATGGTAGTTAATAGTATAATCGTAATCCTCCAAGAATTCCATCCAACGGCGTTGTCTCATGTTCAACTCCTTCTGGGAAAAGAGGTATCTGAGGCTCTTATGGTCAGAATAAACTTCAAAAGTCACTCCGTACAGATAGTGTCTCCACTTTTTCAGAGCGAAGACAACTGCGGCCAATTCTAGGTCATGAATGGGATAGTTTTGCTCATGAGTTTTCAATTTCCTGGAAGCGTAAGCTATCACTTTTTGGTGTTGCATCAATACGCACCCCAAACCTTCTTTGGAGGCGTCAGTGTAAACAGTAAAACCGTCTAGACCGTTAGGTAAAGCTAGAATAGGGGCCATAGTCAATCTCCGCTTCAGCTCTTGAAAGCTGGTTTCACACTTATCACTCCACAGAAATCGTCCACCCTTTTTTGTTAGATCGGTCAAGGGACTGGCAAGTTTCGAAAAATCTTTGATAAAACGCCGGTAATAACCTGCCAACCCTAGAAAACTTCGGATCTCAGTAGGGTTATCGGGTCTCTTCCACTCAGTTACCGCCTCTACCTTAGCCGGATCCACAGCAATCCCTTCCTTTGAAATCACATGCCCCAGAAAAGCAACTCTTTCTAACCAAAACTCACATTTGCTAAATTTGGCATACAACTGGTGCTTCCTCAGGGTTTGTAGGACCTCTTTCAAATGTTTTTCATGCTCCACACGGGTTTTTGAATAAACCAATATGTCATCGATAAAAACAACGACAAATCGGTCGAGATAAGTGTAAGTCCCACAGACAACCAAGAGGGGGGGTGAATTGGTTGATTAAAAACTTAACCAAGTTTATGCACTTTTTCTTTAATGAAAATTTACCTTCCGTTTTAGTAATGATCAACCAAGTAGATTAGAAGACAATAGCAATATTAATCAGAGAAGCAAGTATAGATAAGCAATGAAGATTTTATTAAACAGAAATATAAAATAGAGAAACAAACCAAGTGTCTACCAAGCTTTACCCAAACTTGAAGACCAAACACTAGGAGGAGCAACTTCTCTTTGATGAACGAAGATCAACTAGATGTACAATGGAGGGAGCTCTTCCTCCTTGCCCTAAGCCTCACTTAGTCAAGCTAGGAAGTTTTACAATCACTCAGAAAACCCTCAACAAAGCTACACTAAAGATCCTTTCAACCACAAAAGAAATGCTCAACAGAAATTCACACCACTTTAATACAAATCTGCTTTGGAGACTATTTTCTAGCTAAAATATCCCTTGAGAACTTGTAAACAAAGTGAGCAAAAGTCCCTACTTCGTTCAGACCAGTTTGATTTTAAAGGGATCCAGAAATGGGCTTCATCAATGCTTCCAACGGATAGAAGGCAGCTGAAGAGTCAACTAGCCGTTGGGGCTGTCGGACGTCCGACGATCGAATCATCGTCCGAACCAATCGTCCGATGATAGCCAAGTTGAGGTTCGGACGTCCGATAAGTTCTTTGTCGTCCGACAGCACAGCGTCCGACCTTGGGCCGAGAGCTAGCAAGTCATCTTGGAATTTTTCGGACGTCCGATGCGGTTGATTAACGTCCGATGGCAAGCGTCCGATCCTTCCGGACGTCCGATGCTTCCATGTGAGCGTCCGACGGTGCTTCCTTCCTGATGTTCTTTATTTTTTCGGACGTCCGACAGTTTCCTTTCGGCCGTCCGACCTGATTGTCCTGTTTTTGCTTCTCATTTTGGTTGTTTTACATTTCATGACATATTTGAACCTGATTCTTGGATAGACAAAAAAACACTTGTATTTGAGGAAGGTTAGACAAATATTTCAAAGTACCGAGAATGACAAACTAGACATACTTAAAAGACAATATCTTTGATCGAAAACAAAACAATGACTAAATTCATTCATATTATTCCAATCTTGTTTGCCACATCCAAAGCAACGTAGTCAGGAGATAAACGAACATATGCTTTCTTTGTTCCAACAGACCTGATCAAAGTATTCACTTTCTTGGTCTGTATAAACAAACTTTTGTGATCATCAAAACCAAGAATAACATTCTCCCCCTTTTTGATGATGACAAAACAAAAGTTTGAAATGAAATTGATGATTGAAATGAAAACTCCCCCTGTCTTAATGAATCCTAAAATTTAAAAATTTTGAAAACCTCCCCCTCACTTGGCTGCCCATCCGAGTTAAACAATTAAACATTAAACAATTAAGCATATCAGCCAATCCAAATTTAAACAATCAATCCAACATATCCTAACATCACTAATCATCAATCACCAACCATCACTCAATCCAATCATTCATCAATCACCAATCATCACTCAATCCAATCATTATACCATCTCCCCCTTTTTGTCATCACAAAAGGGCAACCAATCACATCAACATCAACATCCCTTTTTGTCATCCACACAGTCACAAATTTACACAAGTTCACAAATCAACATCCTGGTGACACCATCCAACACATCCATCAAAACAGTACTTAAAATAGACAATCATATTCAATAGACAATCATACAATCCACAAATTCATTACATTCACACAAGCAGAATAGACAATCATTCATCAAAATATTTAGACATTCATCAAAACAGTACTTAAACATCCACCAGATCATACCAAAAGAAACTTAAAATATCCATTACAATACATATTCATTGTTGAATACCACAAACACATAAAAGAGACAAACAGAATGCAAATGTCCTAAATGATGAACTAAGTGGATCCAGGAGTCCTCCGAGAGAGCTGATATTGAGAGAGGTCTTCCTCATCAGTTTCTTCATCATCTTCAGTAGCTTCTTCAATTGGTGCCTTGCCTTTGTCTGATGTGGAAGGGCCATGAGGAGTCACAGGAGTTGATGGATTCGGATCTGGAACTGATGAACCTGGATCAGTGGTTCGAGGTTCTTTGTCATGTGAGACTTCCTCAACCACAGGTGGAGGAAAAAGAAGGTTCTTTTTATCAAGAAAGGCAGCTTGTTGCTCAGAAGACATGGTGAGCATTAGGCCATGTTCTAGAAGAAGAACATGCTGTTTGAGTTCATGAAGAAGCTCAATTACCTCATTACTGGAAGAGGAAGATGCTTTAGTGGTAGACTTCCTAGGGTGAATGGGAGTGAGTGAAATGGGTGAAGAATCATGTACAGTCTTAGATCTTTGTTCACTAGATGATGCCCCCTTATATGCCCACAGATTATCTTTAAAAATAAGATTTTTCCTTTCAAAATATGCTCTGGTAAAAGCATAAGAAGATGCTTCTTTGGGACAAACACCTAGAATTGGAACTTTGTAAAATTCAAAAATCTTTTGAAGAAACTTCCCATAGGATAGTTTTCTTCGAGAGTCAGTAGCATAGCGAAGTAAAAACTTGCACATGACAAAGCCAAAATCAATCCGAATTTTTTCTCGAAAACAGTAAAAAAGATACAGCTCCATTTTGTTTGCATCAGTTCTATGGCCATCAGTGGGCACAAGCAAGTTTGAAATGATAGAAAAGGCAATCAAATTCACAGGAGCCAAATCATTCAACTTAGCATCAGCAGGTGAAGAAAAACTTCTTTTGAAATAAGTTAACATTTTTGTCCCATCAAAATGATTTGCAGCAGTAGGAAGCTCTTCATAAGAAAAGAAATTAGCAACCTTATCTTTGCACAAACGTTCAATGGTAGTCTTTAAAATGGAATTCACAGTATCAGAATCAAAGATTAGATCTACCCCATTTACCCTAGACATGATCTCAGTTTGGTCAGTTCCTTTCCTAAGGTTAGCAAAAAATTGATGCAGCATATCAGGATAGTAGACATTGGGCATGGAAATGAGATGCGACCATTTCTGGAAATCAAATAGACTTAGAATGGATTCTAAACCTATGGAACGAAATTCAGAGGGGTTTACAGTTCTTTGAGGGATGACACCCTTCTGAGATATCCAGGCGTATTTGTCTTTCGCAGCATCATCAAAGAATGGAGGGAGAGGGACTGATTTAGGTGGCGGTTGAGAAGAGGTCCCCTGTCCAGATTCTGGTTGAGAAGTGGGTTGTGGAGTAGGTCGTGACATTTGACCCTTGATAGCTCCCCTTTTGAAGCGTTTGGATGTTCGTTTGACAGTAGGAAGATTCTCATCCTCATCCCTGAGTGGATGCTTGCGTCCGGCAGTAACTTTTCCTCCCCTTAGATTCACCATTGTTCTAAATGTGTGGAATGGAGGATGCAAATGATGCACACAACAATAGGGAAGTGAATCGCACAGAAATTTTGGGACAAAAACACCTTGAACGAGATTTGACAGAGCGGTTATGCAAGAGTAGGGTTGTGAGGAAAATTTGGGGATTTGCAAAGTGTTACTCAGTTTGGTGAAATGATCAGGAGAAATGAAACGCAAACGATGGGGAAATGTTTTGGTTGAGTCAATTTGGGAATGGTAGCTACAGAATGGTACGAATTTGAGAGTGAGAGAAGAGAGGGTTTTCGTCCGAGAGGAGATAGAATAGGAAGAGACTGAAGCAAATAAGGAAGAAAGTTATTTTTAAAAATGAGCCGTTGCACTGTCGGACGGCCGAACGAAGTTGTGCGTCCGACAGCTGCGTCCGAACAGGTGCAATCTGGAAAATGGCTGAAGAACATCATCGGACGTCCGTTCATCCTCTTTCGGACGTCCGAAGGCAATGAAAAATTTATGATGATTTTTCGAACATTCCTAATTTTGATCTTAGATGAATGAATTGATCTAATGGCAAAGCTTTTGTAAAAATATCAGCAAATTGATCTTTAGAACAAACATAATTTACACAAATTTCACCTTTTTGAACAAGATCACGAATAAAGTGGTGCTTTATTTCAATATGCTTTGTCCTAGAATGCTGAATAGGATTTTTGGTCAAATTTATAGCACTAGTATTATCACAGAATACAGGCATGCAGTCATACAACAATCCATAGTCATTCAGGGTATGCTTCATCCATAAAAGTTGAGCACAACATGCACTAGCGGCAATATATTCTGCTTCGGTTGTAAACAATGAGATTGCATTTTGTTTCTTGCTAAACCAAGAGACTAAAGAATTTCCAAGAAAGTGACAAGATCCACTAGTACTCTTTCTATCTACACGACACCCTCCAAAATCAGCATCCGAATAACCATATAGTGCAAACTCACTGAATTTAGCATACCAAAGACCATAGTCTAATGTACCTTTCAAATACCTAAAAATTTTTTTTACAGCATTCAAATGTGATTCTTTTGGACACGATTGAAATCTAGCACACAAGCAAACTGCAAACATAATATCAGGTCTACTTGCAGTTAAATAGAGTAAGCTTCCGATCATACCTCTATAATGCTTTTCATCCACATGATTACCTTCTTCATCTTTGTCAAGTTTTGTGGAAGTGCACATTGGAGTTCCAACTTGTTTTGAGTCCTCCATGCCAAACCTTTTCAGTAATTCCTTGGTATACTTTGCTTGATTGATAAAGATTCCCTCAAGAGTTTGATGTATTTGAAGTCCAAGGAAGAAATTTAATTCTCCCATCATACTCATTTCAAATTCATTTTGCATAGTGGTGGAAAACTCCTTACATAGATACTCATTAGTAGCACCAAAGATAATATCATCAACATATATTTGCACAATGAGAAGGTCATTCAACACATGCTTAGTAAAAAGTGTGGTGTCCACAATACCTCTTTTGAAACCTTTTTCAATCAAGAACCCACTTAATCTTTCATACCAAGCTCTTGGAGCCTGTTTTAAACCATACAAAGCTTTAGAAAGTTTAAACACATGACTTGGAAATTTTGTATTTTCAAAACCTGGGGGTTGATCCACATACACTTCTTGATCAATAAAACCATTTAAAAAGGCACTTTTAACATCCATTTGAAACAATTTGAAACCTTTGAAGCAAGCAAAAGCAAGAAGCATTCTAATAGATTCTAATCTTGCTACGGGAGCAAATGTTTCATCAAAATCTATTCCTTCTTCTTGTGCATATCCTTTAGCAACTAATCTGGCTTTATTTCTTACAACAACACCTTTATCATCCAACTTATTTCTAAAAATCCACTTTGTGCCAATGATAGGTTGATTTTGAGGTCTATCAACAAGTGTCCAAACTTCATTTCTCTCAAATTGATTAAGTTCCTCTTGCATAGCCAAAATCCAATTTTCATCCTTTAAAGCATCATTGATATTTTTGGGTTCAAAAAGAGAAACTAAAGCAAAATTATCAATCAATTTTCTAGATGAGGAACGAGTGTTTACCTTCTCGGATGGATCACCAATTATAAGCTCTTTTGGATGATTTTGGTTGAATTTCCAAGCCTTGGGAAGATCTTTGAGTGGATCATCATTTTTGTCTTCATCTTCCTCTTCTTGATCATTATGAACTTCATTTTCCATTTCAGTTGCTGCTGGTTCAGAACTTCCTTCATTTCCAATTGATAGCTTTTCCATTCCTTCTCGAACACCTACATCATCATCCTCACACAAACTTTTGGAATTATCATCATTGGCTTCATCAAATGTTATATGTATAGCTTCTTCAATCACAAGTGTCCTTCTATTAAAAACTCTATATCCTCTTTTATTCTCACAATACCCCAAAAATATTCCTTCATCAGATTTTTTGTCAAACTTACCAAGATGTTCCTTTAGATTCAAAATAAAACATTTACAACCAAATACTTTGAAATAACCAACCGTAGGTTTCTTATCAAAAATCAGCTCATAAGGAGTTTTCTTTAAAATAGGTCTCAAGAGTATTCTATTCATCACATAACATGCAGTGTTTACCGCTTCCGCCCAAAGATATTTAGGCAACCTACATTCATTCAACATAGTTCTAGCAGCCTCTTGGAGAGTCCTGTTTTTCCTTTCTACAACACCATTTTGCTGTGGAGTCCTTGCAATAGAAAACTCATGTGTTATACCATTATGATCACAAAATTCTGGAAAACCACAATACTTGAATTCCGTCCCATTATCACTTCTAATCCTAACAATTTTTAACCCAAGCAGATTTTGCACTTTAGCAAACATTGAAGTAAAATTCTTGAAGGCATCATCTTTATGAGCAAGAAATATCACCCAAGTGTATCTGGAATAATCATCAACAATTACAAAACAATATTTTTTACCTCCCAAGCTAGTGATTTGAGTGGGACCAAATAAATCAAGATGCAAGAGTTCCAAAGGTTTTGAAGTAGATACACACATTTTTGGTTTAAAAGAAATTTTAGTTTGCTTCCCAAATTGACATGCATCACATATTTTGTCCTTATCAAAACTAATTTTTGGCAAGCCTCTAACCAACTCCTTTTTCGAAATTTCCTTTAGTAAATCCATGTTAAAATGACAAAGTCTTCTATGCCACAACCAAGAATCTTCATTTGAAGCTTTAAGACATTTTAAGCTAGAAGAATCAACTTTATCAAGAATCACAATATATATGTCATTAAAGCTCTTACCTTTGAACACAACATTATATTTGGAATCAAGTACAATGCATTCATGCTTTTTAAATAACACATACAAGTCTTTATCACACAGTTGACTAACACTAAGCAAGTTATAACCTAAGTTATCAACCAAGAGCACATTATGAACAAAAGTTTCACCATCCTTACCAACATCACCTATTCCAATTGTCTTAGCTTTCACATCATCACCAAATGTTACCTTTCCACTTGATTTTGATTTCAGCTTTATGAACAAGGAAGGATCACCGGTCATGTGCCTTGAGCAGCCGCTATCAATAAACCATTTTGACTTGTTTGATCCTTTATCCTCATTATTTCCAATAGCCATGAAGGCCATTTGAGCAGATTCTTCTTCTTCTTCAACTTCCCCTTCGGAGTTGCATTCATTCCAAGTAATCTGAAAATTGTTGAATCTTGGCTTTCGATCAGCTTTTCCATCTTTCATCTTCTTCATGGGGCATTCGTTTGCATAATGTCCAATCTGTCCACATTCGAAGCATTTGTCCAACTGTTTCTTGTTGAAATCTTGTTTACCTTTATACTTTGCGATAGATGGCTGATTCTGGAATTGATTGCTAGGTCCTCCCCTTCTAAACTTTCTTTTATTCAGGATTCTTTTGAAGCCTCTGGTGATGAGAGCAAGATCATTATCATCACCATCCGAGTCTTCATCATCCAGATGAGCAGAATCATCTTCACCTTGAGTAGTCTTTAGAGCAATGTTTCTCTTTGCTCTAGCATCCTCTTCCTCCTGCACTTTAGATTTCAGTTTCAACTCATAAGTGGTTAGTGAATTAATGATAGATTCAATAGGCACAGAACTTAAATCCTTGGCCTCCTCTATTGCTGTCACTTTATTTTCCCATTCTTTGCCCAAGGCATTGAGAATTTTCCTGTTCTTCTCTCCCAAGGTGTACTCTTTGCCCAACGTCTCGAGATCTTTGATCAAGTCAGTGAACCTGCAATACATTTTGTCAATATCCTCAAAAGGTTCAATTTTAAATGATTCATATTTCGTGACCAAGATGGCCTTTTTCTGTTCTTTCACATTGTCACCACCCTCATGGATTTCTCTTAGTTTATCCCACATTTCTTTAGCCGATTTGCAGCCTTTTACTCTGATTGATTCATTTGAATCTAGGGCACTATAAATAACATTCATGGCCTTGGCATTCAATGTGAGGTTAGTCCTATCTTGAGCATTCATTTCAACTCTTGTTTTTGGCCGAAGCAACCCTGTATCTGCATCAAGAAAGTTAGCTTCATGCGGTCCTTCACTCACAATAAACCATATTTCAATATCGATAGATTGCAAAAAGATAATCATTCGTTCTTTCCAGCTAACATAGTTAGAGCCACTGAACATGGGAGGCCTAGTAACAGATTGCCCCTCAACAAACATAGCATGACTGGTTGTCATCTTTACTCCAAGCCGTTAGAGCTTAATCTCAAGGAGACCAAGCTCTGATACCAATTGTAAGTCCCACAGACAACCAAGAGGGGGGGTGAATTGGTTGATTAAAAACTTAACCAAGTTTATGCACTTTTTCTTTAATGAAAATTTACCTTCCTTTTTAGTAATGATCAACCAAGTAGATTAGAAGACAATAGCAATATTAATCAGAGAAGCAAGTATAGATAAGCAATGAAGATTTTATTAAACAGAAATATAAAATAGAGAAACAAACCAAGTGTCTACCAAGCTTTACCCAAACTTGAAGACCAAACACTAGGAGGAGCAACTTCTCTTTGATGAACGAAGATCAACTAGATGTACAATGGAGGGAGCTCTTCCTCCTTGCCCTAAGCCTCACTTAGTCAAGCTAGGAAGTTTTACAATCACTCAGAAAACCCTCAACAAAGCTACACTAAAGATCCTTTCAACCACAAAAGAAATGCTCAACAGAAATTCACACCACTTTAATACAAATCTGCTTTGGAGACTATTTTCTAGCTAAAATATCCCTTGAGAACTTGTAAACAAAGTGAGCAAAAGTCCCTACTTCGTTCAGACCAGTTTGATTTTAAAGGGATCCAGAAATGGGCTTCATCAATGCTTCCAACGGATAGAAGGCAGCTGAAGAGTCAACTAGCCGTTGGGGCTGTCGGACGTCCGACGATCGAATCATCGTCCGAACCAATCGTCCGATGATAGCCAAGTTGAGGTTCGGACGTCCGATAAGTTCTTTGTCGTCCGACAGCACAGCGTCCGACCTTGGGCCGAGAGCTAGCAAGTCATCTTGGAATTTTTCGGACGTCCGATGCGGTTGATTAACGTCCGATAGCAAGCGTCCGATCCTTCCGGACGTCCGATGCTTCCATGTGAGCGTCCGACGGTGCTTCCTTCCTGATGTTCTTTATTTTTTCGGACGTCCGACAGTTTCCTTTCGGCCGTCCGACCTGATTGTCCTGTTTTTGCTTCTCATTTTGGTTGTTTTACATTTCATGACATATTTGAACCTGATTCTTGGATAGACAAAAAAACACTTGTATTTGAGGAAGGTTAGACAAATATTTCAAAGTACCGAGAATGACAAACTAGACATACTTAAAAGACAATATCTTTGATCGAAAACAAAACAATGACTAAATTCATTCATATTATTCCAATCTTGTTTGCCACATCCAAAGCAACGTAGTTAGCAGATAAACGAACATATGCTTTCTTTGTTCCAACAGACCTGATCAAAGTATTCACTTTCTTGGTCTGTATAAACAAACTTTTGTGATCATCAAAACCAAGAATAACAATAAGGTTTGAAAATTCGATGCATGAGGTCCATGAAAGCAGCAGGGGCATTGGTCAGTCCAAAAGGCATCACGGCAAATTCGTAGTGCCCATACCGAGAATTGAAGGCGGTTTTAGGCACATCTTCCTTTTTAATTAACAGTTGGTAATACCCCTGTCGAAGATCTAACTTTGAAAAGACCACCGCACCCTGTAATTGATCAAATAGCTCATCGATGTGAGGTAGGGGGTACTTGTTCTTAATGGTCACGTTGTTCAACCCTCGGTAATCGATACATAGCCTCAAG
This sequence comes from Coffea arabica, assembly GCF_036785885.1. Taxonomy (NCBI): domain Eukaryota; kingdom Viridiplantae; phylum Streptophyta; class Magnoliopsida; order Gentianales; family Rubiaceae; genus Coffea; species Coffea arabica. The sequence continues at coordinate 28,907,270 of NC_092316.1, read as the reverse complement.
GTCCCCTCCTTCTTTTTAACAAAGAGGACAGGTGCCCCCCAAGGTGATCCACTCTCGTGGATAAACCCTCGCTCTAGAAGGTCTTGCAATTGTAATTTCAGCTCTTTGAGTTCCGCAGGTGCCATTTGGTAAGGAGTTTTGGAAATAGGGGAAGCCCCTGGACAAAGGTTAACTTCAAACTCAATTTCTCTTTCTGGAGGCAGATTTACTAACTCATCAGGAAAAACATCAGGGTATTCACTCACTACCGGAACATCTTCTATTTTCAGTTTGTCGGCAGGAGTGTTAATAAGAAAAGCTAGGAACCCTTGCGCCCCTCTACTCAATAATTTCCTAGCCCGAATACCCGATATCATAGTAGATGAGGCTAGACTACCCCTCACATCTAACCTCAAAGTTGCCTCCCCAGGAATACGGAATTCTACTATTTTCCTCTTACAATCCAGTTGGGCATCGTATCTGACCAACCAATCCATGCCCAATATCACATCGTATCCTTTTATGACTAAACTTATCAGATTCCCTAATAACTTCCGCTCACCTACCCAAATCTCACAATCCGAATACATCTCGTTAGAAATCAAACATTGATCCCCTGTAGGTGTGACGCCCCGAAAAAAAGAGTTTGAGAACCCGTAAAAACTCTAATCTTTTCCGAGGGTTTTATTTCCTTTAATAGCATGTTTTCTGCATTTCCTGGCTTAGGAAATTTTCCTGAGGAATTTTTATGAGTAATTATAGTTTTTAGATGATTTTTCTAGCCTTGGAGAGTTTTTGGAAAATTAAGAGTATATAATGGACGTGGGACCCACTAGTGCGAAAAGTTCGGAAAAATTCGGCCAAGAAGGTTAAGTTTCGGATACTGTGTAAAATTTATCGGGTGTTAAGATATAAGTAGAGTGTGTGAAATGATTGATGTGAGAGAAGAAAGAAAGGATAGGAATGCATTTAATGAGGTGACAAGTGTCACTTTCTCATTGGGTGAATTTTAAGATTTACTATTCCAATTTTTGACTTTTTGACCAAAGGATTAAATATCCAAAAATTGCCCAAAAATCACCATTTTTCACTCTTGGATGGCCGGCCCTCTTGTGCTAAGGAAGGAAGAAAACTTCTTCAATTTTCAAGTACCAACTAGCTCAAATCACCCAAAAATACTTGATTCCATCTATTTTACTCCATAAAATCTCTTTAGTTGATGTTAGTGAGTGTTGTAGTGAAGCTTGTTTGAAGGTTTAAGGTGTCCAACATCCTCCTCTCTCTTGTTTCTTGGTAAGTGAAGCTTGAACACTCTCTTACACCTTATGAAGCCTAAGTTATGCTTATTAGTGATTAAGGTGCTGAAATTTCTGGTTTTTATCTTGGTTTGAAGTGATTTGGTGAAGTTTTCCATTTTATGATGAATTTTCTGGTTTAATATGAATGGGATGTTGTGGCTATCTTGGATGATTGGCAATGGACTATAATGACTCTTGTAGGTGTGAATTGTTGCTAAATGCAACCAATTTTGGATTTGGTGTGAAAATTGAAAAGTTAGGGTTCATAAATCCCTAATTCTGTCCGGTTTTAGATCATAGGGTTAGAGGCCGAATTGGACTTTTCTCAAAACATGAAAGTTGTAGGTATTGATGTGCTTGAGGTGTCTGTAAAATTTCAGGTCATTTAGATTAATGTAGAATGAGATATGACGAAATTACTGTAGCTGTTCTGCTTTGGACAGAATGCAAAAACTGCGTTTGTATTTGGCCATTTTGACTGGAATTGGTTTGGATTTTGTTGTTGGTGTCTTCTGATGAAATGTAGCTGGATGTCTTAGCTAACTTATGCCTTTGGAATTTCGGCATTTGGACTTGTATGGACTGAGATATACCGATTACAGTTTTCTGTGTTTTGCAAACCTGTTTTGGTGATTCTGGTTTAGTGTTTGGCATTTTTGACCTAGTTGGGCTAGGAACTGGATTGAGTCACCTTCTACATTTTTGTAGCCCTGTTTCATAGCTTAGAAACGGTGGGTCTTACACCCCCAACCGATAATTGTAGTGAGAGTTGTGCCATTACCGCATTATGACGTCAAAACTGTTTTTCTGGTTTTGAGCTTAACCTTCATTTCCGGACTTTTCCCTAGCTTGACTTGTCTTTGTACTACTTGGAGCTTGCTGAATGGATATTAGATGAACTTATTTGTGTGACTTTGGGACTGGCTGGTGTAATAATGAAGCCATGATGGCTGGAAAAGTTAGCAAATGTAGGGGAAGTGCTGTCCGAACTTTGAAGGGACTTGTTTGCATTGGGTTTGTGATCTAAGGCTTGGAGTTGAGCAAGGCAATGATACATGATGGATGGTTTCTGCGCCGTGGAGGTGAGTGACCCTAAACTGTTTCCAAAATTACTTATGAACCGTTTATTGCACTATTTACTTGATTGCATATCATGAGTGCTTGCATGTGTCCCATGACATGTTTTGGCTTAAATGAGTGCTTGGAATTCGTGTGCTGAACACCAACGTCTCCACCTCTGTGTACTGTTCATCTGGAGCAAATGGCTCCCCCACTGACTGTTTACTGTTTAATGTTTGTTTGGAGCGTTGGGTGTTTAAGTACAACGATTTCGCTGGCTCACGAGAGCAATAAATGTACCTTTGATCTTGAAATCATGACATCACTGAAATGAACGACTGTGAAACTGAATTGATTACTGATTTTAATGGTTACTCGCTGAGCTTCTAGCTCACCCCAAAAATGTTTTATTTCCCCCCCCACAGGGCTCAAGGCGAAGAAAAGCTTGGAGTGCTTATTCACGTGACTGGATGGCTTATATCGTGTACAGTTTAAGTTTGGATCTATTTTATGTACGAGTTGGTCTTGTATAAAGATTTGAATTTGATATGGATGTAAGTTTACGTTCCATGATTGGAATCAGTTTCCGCTGTATTTGTGATATGTAATTATTGGCGAATTTGATGAAATTTTGAGATTTATATTGTAATTGGGTTGAGGACTGTAGTGAGCGACTGAGTCCCGGCGAGAGCTGGGCAGGCGGTCCGCCGAACCCTCTGGTTCGCCCTAGGGAGAGGTGGGGCCGTTACAGTAGGAGTACTAACTTCCAGCTCATAGGGAAGAATAACAGGGTTTATATCAATTCCGCACATAAACTCGGGGTTAACGAAAGAATGGGTGGCTCCAGGGTCTATTAAAATTCTAGCTAGGCGGTGGAAGACAGGAATCGTACCTTCCACTACCTCGGCTGAGTCAGGAACTGGACGTTGTTCGATGGAGTATACACGTGCGGGCACCTTCGGCTTGACACTTTCTACCCGTGATTGACTTGAGGTAGCCTTGGATGTCGGTGTAGTTCCTTTCACGTCTCGGGCTTGGACTGGACAACTGGCGAGCCGGTGCTCTGCACTCCCGTAGCGTAAGCACTTGTTCTGTTTCCTCCAGCAGTCGTCCTCCGTGTGGTTTGGTTTCCCACAAAAGCCACACGGCCCGCGCGCAACAGTAGCGGAACTCCCCTGTGAGGTACTCCTCTGCTGGCCTCGTCCGGGTTGGCTTCCTCGAGAGGGAGCCCCTCTGGCCGGACTCGCAAACCGTCCCCCTCCAGCTCCCCTTCCAAATTTAGGAGGGGTACTTTTATCCCCTTGAGTTGAGCTACTTCCAGTAGCTCCACGCTTTCTATTCTGGAAGTTCCTCACCTGAAGCCTTGCGTTCTCGGATCGTAATGCTTTCTCAACAGCATCACTAAAAGTGGTGATTTGGGCTACGGCCAAATCCTTTTGGATTTCCACATTAAGCCCCTGAAGGAAACGTCTTGCTCTCCTTTGCTCGGTCAAAATGAGCTCAGGGGCAAACTTGGACAAGCGTGTGAATTGGCTCTCATATTCGGCTACCGATTGCGTGCCTTGGCGTAGACGAATAAATTCGTCTTCCTTTTTCTCCTGAACCAACGGTGGAAAGTACTTAGCGTTGAACTCCCTAACAAAATTCGTCCATGTCCTTGGTGTCTGCTCTCGCTCCCATTTTGTCCGAATAATGTTCCACCAAGAGCGAGCAGCCCCTTCAAGTTGAAAAACCGCAAAGGTCACTTGCCGCTCCTCCGAGTAACGTAGGGCAGCAAAAATGTCTATCATCTTCTCCAACCATTGCTCCGCCACATCCGGATCGGGCCCTCCAAGAAATTTAGGTGGAGAAAATTTTTGGAATCGTTCGAGAGCTCGATCTTCGCTCTCGACATGATTTCCAGGGTTTCCAGGGTTGCCGACAGGTGGATTAGGGTTGGGGCCCTGTTGCTGCACCACCTGGGCCAGGAGATCAGTCATCCGCTGGATAGCAGCGGCTACTTGCACATTAGGATCGATTTGGGGTTCAGGAGTTGGTTTGGGCACTTCAGTTCCCGTACCCTGTTCAGTCGTGGGTTGCCTACCCCCACGTCCTCTACCGCGGCCACTACGCGTGCCTTCCATCGTTCTAGGTCAATCTAGGGTCAAAATATACACATAAATATAGCATTAATATAAAAGTGTACACCTTTGTGTATAACAATAAACATGAACACTCAGCCAACCAATGACTTCATAACACTTAAGCACATAACACATATTCATAGCATTCACAACAAGAGCAAACATTTATACAAAACAGTCAGTCAAGTACAAACAGGGAAAGCCTCTTACGGAATGGTAATACAAAAGTAATATATACAAAACTAGTTCACTACACAACGCGACTAGCTAAGGGTCCTTCCCGGCCTATCATTCCGTATCCCTTATATATACAAGAGGCAAAATGCCCAAAATAGCCTAAAAGCCAAGCCCTAGCCTACCGTGGGACTAGAGGACCTACTTGCTTGGGCGGGTTCACTTCCAACCCCGCCTCCTACACTAGAGCCCTCGTCACTCTCGTCCCCTAACAGGTCATCACATAGGTTTAGCATTGATCCGGCTCTCTCCTTTAGTTGCCTCGCTCGCTTGACCATACGTTCACGTGTCTCTCCCAACTGCGTGCACAGGTCATCCACCCTATCTTGACCCTCACCCAGATCATATTCCAAGTCCTTAATTCGCTCGGCTTGCCTCTTGTTGGCCTCTTTCAGTTGATTTACTTCCGCCTCTAGCCGTGCACAATCCTTGGCCAACTCATTCCTTTTTTTATCCACAGCCAATACTAAGGTATTGGGGTAGGCAAACCTGTGACGGCACTCACAACGCCGAAGGCGACTTGCCGGACTCCAGCGTACCGCCGTCCCTCTCGGCCGGACCTGGTACTTGATCATAGGAAGTACTCCCCGGCCCTGCTCCACAATCGGTCTCTCACTAGGCCCACTACGCGCGTCCATCCTATATAGAAACACAATTCAACTCAAACACCCTTACGAAAACAATCAATTACAAGTCCCAAATCAAGAAATTTCTAGCATGCCCAGGTTAATCTAAACCTAGGCTCTGATACCACTTGTGACGATCCCATCTTCCCCTAAGGCGAACCAGAGGGGTCAACGGACCGCCTGCCCAACTCTCGCCGGGACTACGGGTCGCAAGCAATCAAATCGCAGTTGATTAATAAAAGGAAAACTTGACAAAATGAATGATTTATCCCTTTAAGATACTCTTATAACCATAATATCACCACACAAGAACGTATAGCGCTCGAGCACTTCAAACGGACAAGAAAACGAAAAACGAAAATTTGCCGCGGATGAACAGTAACCGGCCACGTCACTATCCGGCCAGAATCTGGCCGGATATCCGGCCGGATTCTTGGCCGGATAGGAGGCAGAGGCCAACCCCGAAAGGGGTCGAAATTCCCCTGGCAATCAGGCCGGTAATCCGGCTAGAAATTGGCCGGATTGCTCCGGCCGAATTGCGGCCAGTAGCCAAAACCAGATTTTCAAAATTTTTTTTTTCCTTCCCCTGCATATCCGGCCTTGTATCCGGCCAGAACCTGGCCGGATTCTTGGCCGGATTCTGGGCAGTGTTTTTGTCAAAAATTCTTTCTTCCTTCGATCGCAGCCAATACTCACATAAACATATCAAATATATAATGCAGTTTATCCAAGACTTGATAAAGCCATATGTACATGCCATATATACATAAGAAAGGTTCAATTATACACTTCCAAAAGCACTTGAGTTCATATACATCAAAGTTCAAGTTTCCGAGGAGCTAATCAAAACTAGCTACTTAACTAGCTCTACTCATTTCAAAACTTGGGGTCCAACATTGCTCCTGTAAGGAAAACAAAATAACGGGGGTGAGCTTACGCTCGTGAGGTACCAAATTCACAAATAAGTGATACAGGCCATCAAACACATAAGCACAAATGCCTTCATTCAATCAACCATATATGAAAGGATACAATCGGCCCTCAAGGGCCGTTTTCCGATTGCCATACTTGATCATACCCGTTGACACTCCGTCAACCATTAGAGAAAACCAAGAACCGTAGGCACCTCTTTACGCCATTTCCTTCCACCAATCACCCCCTTACCGGGCCCGCACACCTCACAGTTACAAAAGGCAATACTCGAGTATACCATAAGGTCGAGGAGTGAATACTCCACTCGACTATCAGTGACCCAAAGGCACGTTAACGACTCGCCCAAGCCCTAGCCGGCACGACTCGAGTAACGGCCTAAGGGAAAGAGCTCAGTTTTCACAGTAATAATAGGGCATAGCCCTAGCAAATATCAAACCACATATGTACATGAAATTTCACAGTCCAACAGTAACAATAATGCCAGTAAGTGGTCAAGAGCGATAAAGTATACCCTTGACCTATTCAAACCATACAAGTCACATCTCAAGAGCATTCAACCATTTAATGATACACTCACCAAGTAATCAAGTAAATCACACGTTCGAGTCAGGAGTAGGTCCCGGTCCACCGGTTCGACCTAAGACAAGCAAGAAAACATATTTGAGACTCATACACGAGTCAACGTATAGGTTTAACCTACTAATACAAGTTACTCGAAAATACAAAATGGAGCAACGAAAGTGTGGAATGTGAACAAACTCCCCAATTCATCCATTCTATTCAAATCCTTCTCAATTCAAGACCACCCATATCTACAACCAATTGGGCGGCATTTTCCCTTAATTTCTTCACATTTCCAACCTAATGAACAACACCCAACTTGTACCATTACACTTATGGTCCTTAAACTAGTCCATTCACCCCATTTGAATCACAATACAACCATATACACATCAATTGATAGCATGAAAACCATACATGGAAAAGCCCCAATTTCATCAAACCCTAAAACCGAAATTTTCTCACAAATGCTGAAATTTTCCACAATTAACCACCATCACCACAAATAGGCTCTAAATCATTCAATATAATACCACCACATCCTAGTTAATCATGAGAAACCATATAAAACAGAAAATTCCCCAATAAATAGAAAATTATCACAACTCATCTATAAGTCATGAAATAACCCACAAAATTGCATCTTTAACCACTAACACTTATCAATTTCATCTTACATCCAATAAGGAAACAATTCCATATTTACTCACCTTACAATTTCTTGATACAAGGTAGATGAGAGCTCTCCCTTTTAAACAAAACCCACCAAGCACTTCAAACACTCCTAGCAAGAAGGTTTTATGGAGAGATTTGGAAGATTAATGGTTAAATTCCAAGATTTGGGCAAGAAAATGAAGCATGAGTTGAAGAGCTTTCTTTCTTTTTTCTCTCTAGAGTGGCCGGCCAAGAAGATGCAAAATGAAGAAGAAATTTGATAAAATTTTGATTTAGTAAAGGTGTAAGACTTAGTCAAAATTCAACCTCCAATGAGAATGTGACATGTGGCCTTCAAGCTTATCCCTTCCTTTTGTCTTACAACACTTAATTAATCCAACTAACCTCAAATTAACTCATAACACTAGGTCACAAAGCTTCCGTATATAAAATTTCCAAAGCTACATTTTACCGTACCGATCGTCTTAGTGGGTCCCGCAACCACTGTACACCCTTAATAGCACAGAAATTGACTTAAACCCAGAAATGATGCAAAATTCATATTTTCTCATAAAATTCCCCAGAAAACCCACAGATAAAAGAAAACCCTAAAATTAGGCCCAAAAGCCCAAAATAAAAGCCGGAAAAATAAGAAAATTTTCGGGATCTCACAGATTCAATCTCTATAAATTCCAGAAAATTGGCAAATTGACTGAAAATTCTGCCATACACAAGTAACAATAGGAATGTTGTAGTAGCTTACGGTTCAATTTGGACCAACTTATGAACAGAATCTCTTTGAGGTGTCTTCTAAAGATTACTAGTATTTGAAGTCTAGTTTTTAACAGGCCAAGTTGTATGAATTTTTGATAGTTATAACTCAAGTTTTGATTTTTCTAATGGAAGGGCATAAGTTTGGGGTTTTTGTGCATACTAGGGTTTTTGGTGTGTTTTTTGTGCATTTTGGCCATGTGATCACTTGATAAGGTGCGTGTACTAAATTTCATGGTTAAGAGTGGGTTTTAGATAAGAAAATGTGTGGGATTAGAAGTGATAATAATAAGTGAGTGTACCATAAGTAATAACGCAAGTACGCGCGAGTTAAGGAAAAACGACTTGAACCGACGTGCACGGTTTACTACCGATTGAGTGCACCACTTGAGCACTACTTTATAAAATCAGCCCTAAAATAACTCCTAAAGCAGTCAAAATTTTGGACAAAAGAAAAGGGGGAAAAGAAAAAAAATATGAAGCCGGCTTGAGTTGATACTTGTTGGCAATCCATGGAACTTTGACCAAATGATTTTCCTTCCTTCTTATCTTTCATCTTGGCTCATTTTTCTTCATGTTGGCCGAAATTCTTGAAGAGAAAAATAGGAGAGGAGAAACCTTCCATGTCCATCTAGATCTTGCTTGTTTGAGTTGGAACGAAAAATTTAAACCCATTAAACTTCTCTTTTGGTGGTTGGAAAGCTTTGTGTGGTAGAGGTTTTGGAAGAAAGGGGGGTGGCTTTCACTTATAAGAAATTATTGGAAGGTAGCATGGCTGCCTCTCCTTTTCTCTTCCTTAACCTTGTTTAAGTTTGGATAGAAACTCATATTCTTGGCTTATGATGGTTAATTAGTTGGCTTTGAATGATATGTTGAAATGTTTGGATATGGTTTGATATTTTCAGTTGTGATTATTGTTTTTATCTAGTATATGTTGCTGATAAGCTTAGACAGGGATTTAGGGTAGTGATTTAAGACATAAATGTGAATATCAAGCATTGAATCATCAAATTTCAGAAATTTGAGACCAATCTGTCCTGTTACTGACATGTATGTTTGTCCATATTAGAGGCCGAGTCAGGCTTAGATGTACATGAAAGTTGTAGGGAATGGATTTATATAGCTGTATGTAAAATTTCAGTTCAATCGGAGCACTGTAGCATGTGAAATGACAAAACTACCCCTGACTGCCAAATGCCCTACTGTACAGGCAGCATTCTATTTTCTCTGAGATTGCACATTTTGACCTTGAAAATGAACAAATTGTGTGACGGCCCCACCTCCCCCTAGGGCGTACCAAAGGGTTCAGCGGGTCGCCTGCCCAGCTCTCGCCAGGACTCACTCACTATGGAACTCGAATCATGTATATACATCCATAGACAATAGATGCTCAAGTAAAAGATAAGAAACTTCTACACACCAGAAGTCTTCAAAGTTTTTACCATTCAAGTACAACCATCGAATATACAAGGGTTCTCATTCCTCATACAACCAGCCCGTGCCAAGCACTAGGGCGAGAACCATTACAGGGCCAAAGAACTAGATCAACTAGACTATACAGAACTCTCGTCCTTGCTCGCCTTCCCCTGCTAAGGAAAACAATTGACGTGGTATGAGCTAAAAAGCCCAGTGAGGTTCTATATACATAAACAAGTAATTAAACAAGGAACATTAGTCATGTAATAACAATTAATCTAGAAAACTTTATGTATAGTTCATGAGTGGTTGGGACTTATTACAGGTATGGAGCATATCACAGGTATAACACATGATTTCATGTTGGCATTTTAGCATGGAACAATTATCATGATACACGGTAACCATATACTGAAGGATACGGTGTTCCGGTGGAACTTTGTCGGTCCTCTGCACCTTATAACTTCCGGATCCCCACGGTTGACTGGCCATCACCTTATCCCTCCAGTGGTAATACTCGAGTATACCGACGGTTGTCCAGGGTTCCAACCTACCCGACCGAGCCCAGTCCTGGCTCGAGTAGGTCGGTAACCGAGGCGGGGCCCAAGTTCAGCTTAGAGCTTACAACATGCACAACTAACCAAGTAAATCGGTAAATGGTAAAATTCATCAATTGAATAGGTCGAATGAGGTAAAGTACACACTCGCCTAACAATGATGGACAACTTCATATAGCATGTGATTCATGATAATTAAGTAATCAAGTGGACACTTAGCACGTAAGCAATACAAATTGATTTCATGGGAGCATGTAATTCACGGATATCACGTAATCACATAAATTGGAAATCGAGTAAACAGATAGTCAAGTAATCAGGTAGTCACAGAAAACACGGGTATATAGAACACTCACCTATTTACGCACAACAACGTGCAAAATATCCTTCCGGATATTATCTTTAGTCACTGAGAAAACCTAAAATTAAATGAAAAGAATATTACCACTCATTTATCACAAACAATTAGGTGCAATCAAAGAAACTCGACGAATGATGAGTAGAACGTATAAAAAGAGACTTTAAAGTGGAACGAGGACATTTGGACCCGTGGACAAAATACTCAAGAAAATCCTAAACCACTCCTCTTTATTTGGTAAGAGTAAGTAAACATTTGGAGTTTCCAATTGAAGAAGGATCATGTTTTTAAGATGGAAAAACGGTCATAGTATTATACAAGTTCAAATAGAACTTAGCTTTCGGGCGAAAATTTGGGCAGCATGCCCTTTGTGTTTACCTAATTTCCAGCCATTTATGGCTTCATGATTTTTCTCAGCCAATCCCAAAGTCATGTACAGCACAAACTCATCATAATAGCCATTTCATAGGCTCAAGACAATATAAGAACAAAATCAAAGGAATAACAAGTGCGGAAATGCAATTTGACAAAAGACAGCTTTGACGGGTTCATGCATAACGGTCACAACCGGAGTTACACTTATCGGATTGGGATGAAACTTAAGCCGTTTCGAAGCTAAGACACAGGACTACAATGTTGAAGAAGGTCACTCAGTCCAGTTTGCCCTGTATCTAGGTCAAATTTATCAAAATGATCCCAGATTTTCTAGTTCGAGGTTTACTGTGGTAGTCTTGATTCATCCACTCTAATCTCCGCACACATAACTCCAAATCCAATAATTCCAAAGCCATATGAAAGCTAAGACAAATGTATACAATTCTCATGAAGATGACTTAGTCAGATTTACAGTGCAATCTAGTCAAATGCCCACTTTACAGATCCAAAATCCAACTAGTTGGTCAATTAACCGCACTGCATTCAAATGACCATATCCCAGTCTACCGAGGTCCGTTTAAGACGTTCTTGGCGGCGTTGAAAAGCTAATACAGGGCACTAAATCTTTCATGTTTTGACAATTGGCTAAATCTGAACGGATTATAGTAAACAAACACAACCAAAGAGACTAAACTGTCCACGCGGAATTCTGGAAAGTAACCTAGATCAGCGAGGGTATTTTCGTCTTTTCACAAGCTACGTTGCTCTGATTGAGCTGAAATTTTATAGGCATATATAAAATACCATTCTCTACAACTTTCATGTTTTGTGTCAAGCCAAATTCGGCCTCTAACATGGAGAAATAAAATCAGGCAGAAAAGGGGGAAAATTTTCCAGAAATCTGGAATTTTGATTTCTAATGGAACCTTTCTTGATTTCTTGCTCCCATCATCACTATAACCACTTATCTAAGCTTAGATACAACATAGATCATCCATATAGCAAGTATAAGCAGCACATACCTCAAAAGAAACAAGGCTTGCAAGAGTACCACTTCACTTCCTCTTGAAAATTTTAGCTTCCCTAGCTTCCCAAGATCACAATTCACACTTTAATCGGTTTAGAATTTGTTTCTTGCACTTGGATGGTGCAAATCAAGAAGAAATTTTGGTTTTCTCTTGCTCTCCCTTTCCTCTCTCCTTGCTCGGCTATGCAGCAGAAAAATTGGGGAAGAATGAAGCTCACTTGGTCTTATAAGAAGACAAGAAAATTAGAACAAATTCTGTCCACAAGTTTAGCCAACACTTGGCTTGATTTCCACCACACAATTTTCTCTCTCCTTCCTTGCATTTTAGCCACAAATTTCGGCCAAGCTGTCATCATGAGAGAGGAGATATTTTACTCCATTAGTAATAAACTTGTGTGACAAGTAAGTGGCGGTCAAGTGGTCGGTTCAAACGGTAGTGCACGGTACACGTCGGTGTGACGCGTTTTCTCTTAAATCGCACGTACTCGGGTTTTTGCTTCCTATTCACTAACTTTTTATCATTGCTTCTAATCACATATTATTTCTCACTTAAAAGTCACTCTTAAGCACCAAATTCGATCCTTACTCGGTACCGGATAATTATACTACGGTTACACGAAAAATCCGATTTCACCTTGAATTGAAAACGAATAGGAGAACCCTAATTTCCTATGGTCATTGGCACTTTTCTAGGGTGATTGAACTATGGATAACATGAAATAATAATTTCCAAATAATTTTCAAATAAAAGGGAATTTTTGAGAAATATGTAAGGAATTTGCGAGTTGTTCATGTTTTTAAAACCAACTGCTCCCTTTTTACACCAACGCCTCATTGTTATTTCTTTGTACTAGTAGTTAACTTGACTAGGCACACAACTTGTAATCGAGTCTCATTTGTGCATTCCGTTTCTTGGGTTTGTGGATGGGGAAACCATAATTGTTTTACCTTGGTTGTTGTTAGGACATGACGGTGATCAAAGTCATCCTTTGGGAGAAAACTTTTGAAGTTATCTTTGTTTGAACTGGTGAGTGTACCACTCCCCTGAATTGTTGTTTAACTAGTTTAATTATACTTGAAATCTATGACTTGAATGACTATGAACTTTGTTTATTCTGAATGAGACGAGTGTGTACTTTATCACACTCATTCTCTTGCCTGTGTGATTGTTTACTGTTCGAATTTAAATCTGTTATCTGTGTCTGTTCTGACGTCATTTGGAGGCTTGTATCCAACGACCCTTTTGTGACCTCTGAGCTCAAATTCTATGGCTAGTTACTCGGGTCAAACCGGCAAGGGCCTGGTCGATTAGATAACGAGCCATAGTAGTCTGTTTCTGGGAAATCTTTGGGTATTGGAGACTCTGGATTTCCGATATACTCGAGTATTACCACCTCTGTTCTGTGTGTGGTGTTCGGGCCCGACACGGGGTATGTTCAGTGGACGGAATTTGATGTCAAGTAGGGTCTACGGTCATGTTTGTTTCTTCGAACATTGACAGAGTGTCAATGAGTTGGGATCAAGTACTGCAATGGGAATTTTGGCTCCTGAGAGCCACCGGTATCCTTTCTATTTGAGGTGTTTGTTCATTTCCTTATTTGGTGTGCATATGTGACTAATTGAAAGTGAAGTTCCAGGATTCTTGACTGCTAATACTTTTGGTACCTCATTGAGCATAAGCTCACCCCCTTCCCGTTACCTTTTGTTTCCCTTATAGGGGACAACATTTTGATTCGTGATTTTGAAGAAGGGAGTAGAGCGAGTTATAGTATGTTTTTTATTAAGCTCCTCTGTTTTATTAAACCCTAATTTGTGCTGGATACATTAGGGATATCCGAGCTTGTATTGCTAGTTGATATGTTGAAGTTTTCAATGTATGTATGTAAGTGTTCAAACATGTCTCTTCGATTTATGTGGTTGAAATAGTACGTTTTTATGGTTCTGGTGAACTTTTTTGTATCCGTTGTGCAAGTCGAGCGAGTGCGAATTTTGAATGAGGAAGAAAAAATTTGACCGGATTCTGATGTGGCCGCTGTTCTTTGCACTTTTCGTTGGAGCGTTTACTCATTTCGTTTAGCGTATTGTCGTTTCCGATAGTTCGTATTCTTGAAGTTCTTTTGCAAGTCATGTAGGGTGTACGTATGTTTCGGATCCGTAGTCGTGGCGAGAGTTGGGCAGGCGGTCCGCCGATGCTTTGGTTCGCCTTAGGGGATGGCGGGGCCGTCACAGGTAGTATCAGAGCTCTTATCGACCTCGTGCTGGGAGAGGGTTCTCGGACTCTGGGTATTGGCTTGTTAAGTATGGAACAAATGTCCATTGTTTCAGATATTAGGTATGTATGTTAGGTAGGAATCTTAAAAGTGCTTTATTTCCTCTTGAGCCTGCCCAGCTCGAGTTGTGAATTATCTTATTTTGGATTCTTGTGCCCGAATACTAAATAGATGAGAGCCTAGGTTAGAAATGACTTGGGCGAACTAGAAATTTGATTCTACAGAACTTTGTGTGATGTGTTTAGGTATCATTGTGTATGATTAATCCTGTCTTCGATATAAACTACGTTATTCTTGTTGGTTATGGACGGAACTCTTAGAGAGGGAGGACATACCTAGTTCTACCCATGAGAGAGAGTTCGTTAGCTCGATTGGGAACTAAGTTAGACCTCCTATAAGCCATGTTTGATTCCATGTGAGGGGCTGTTAGGAAAGCTCAGATACTTTTGTACTCCTGGCCTAGTTTGTATATTGTACTTTGGAATGACCCCCTACTTTCATGGGATTACTTTTGTTTGTATCTCACTGTTACCGTGTGATATATATGTTAAAGTTGTGTTAGCTGTTTGATTTTTGATTGTGTGATATATATGCTAAAGTTTTGTTGGCCCATGTAGTGGAGTGTCAGGGCCAAAACCCTATTTCTCAACCTGCAAACATTAGAAACCATGTAGAGGGTGAGGGTAGGGCCCTCGAACGATTTCAAAAGTTCTTTCCACCACAATTTATTGGAGGACCAGACCCAGATGTGGCCAAAAAGTGGTTGGAAGAGATGATTGACATTTTCGCTGCTCTGCATTATACTGAAGAGAGACATGTAACATTTGCTATCTTCCAGTTGGAGGGAGCAGCTTGTTCTTGGTGGAATGTGATCAGAATGAAATGGGCGAGAGAGTAAACACCAAGGACTTGGGTCAATTTCATGAGAGAGTTCAATGCCAAGTGTTTTCCTCCTCTAGTTCAAGAGCAAAAGCGGAATGGGTTCATTAGGCTTCGTCAGGGAGGTCAAACCGTGGCAGAACACGAGAGCCACTTTACTAGGTTGTCTAAATTCGCTCCCGAACTTATTGTGACTGAGCAGAGAAGGATACGGTGATTTATTCAGAGATTGAACGTTGAGATTAAAAAAGATTTAGCTGTAGCCTAGATCAATACATTTAGTGATGCTATAGAGAAAGCTCTACGAGTTGAAAATGTGAGATTCCAAGTTACAACCTTCCAAACGAAGAAACGGGGATGGCCTAGAAGTAGTTCGGAACAAGAGGATGAAAGTACCCCTTCCAAGTCTGGAAGGGGAACTGGAGGAGTAAGACTTCCCAGGGAGTCAAGAGGAGCCCAGGGCAGAGGTGGTCAGGTTGGGCAAGAACAGAGTGGTGCCTCACGGGGAGGCTCGTCTTCTACATCCCATGGTCCCTGCGAATTTTACGGGATGCCAAATCACACGAAGTATAATTGCTAGAAGAAAGAGGGAAAATGCCTACGCTGTGGGAGGGCCAATCATGGGATTGCTAACTGCCCAGTTCGATTGCGAGAAGGGAAAGGGACCCAGCAACCAACCAAGACTAATGTTGGACAGTAGAAAGGGGAAGGGACTGGATCGAAAGTACCAACTCGGGTGTATTCCCTAGAGCAATATCGGGTCCCTTACTCGTTTGACGGCGTAAAAGGTATGATTCCCATATTTCACTGTTTAACTAAGATTTGAATAGATCCTGATAGTAATAAAATTTCGAGAGCGAAATTTCATTTAGTGCGAGAGAGTGTGAGACCCTGAAATTTTACTTGTCTTTATAACCCTTATGTGAACTCACTTACCTTTGATTCTTGGTTGCTTTAACGGTTGAATTTGAGTCGAGGGAGTGAATTTGTTAAGAAAAGTTTCATAATCTCAAGTTGATAGAAAATCTAGAAATTTTCGCAGGAGGCTCTGCGCAGCTTTGGAAAATTGGCTATCACTTCGTATAGGAAAGTCGGAATTGAATTCCGTTTGCTGCGTTTGAAACTAGACTGATATATCTTCTTACGGTGTAAAATTTAGAGTTTGATTCAATCTCTATAAATTCCAGAAAATTGGCAAATTGACTGAAAATTCTGCCATACACAAGTAACAATAGGAATGTTGTAGTAGCTTACGGTTCAATTTGGACCAACTTATGAACAGAATCTCTTTGAGGTGTCTTCTAAAGATTATTATTTGAAGTATAGTTTTTAACAGGCCAATTTGTATGAATTTTTGATAGTTATAACTCAAGTTATGATTTTTCTAATGGAAGGGCATAAGTTTGGGGTTTTTGTGCATACTAGGGTTTTTGGTGTGTTTTTGGTGCATTTTGGCCATGTGATCACTTGATAAGGTGCGTGTACTAAATTTCATGGTTAAGAGTGGGTTTTAGATAAGAAAATGTGTGGGATTAGAAGTGATAATAATAAGTGAGTGTACCATAAGTAATAACGCAAGTACGCGCGAGTTAAGGAAAAACGACTTGAACCGACGTGCACGGTTTACTACCGATTGAGTACACCACTTGAGCACTACTTTATAAAATCAGCCCTAAAATAACTCCTAAAGCAGTCAAAATTTTGGACAAAAGAAAAGGGGGAAAAGAAAAAAAATATGAAGCCGGCTTGAGTTGATACTTGTTGGCAATCCATGGAACTTTGACCAAATGATTTTCCTTCCTTCTTATCTTTCATCTTGGCTCATTTTTCTTCATTTTCCTTCATGTTGGCCGAAATTCTTGAAGAGAAAAATAGGAGAGGAGAAACCTTCCATGTCCATCTAGATCTTGCTTGTTTGAGTTGGAACCAAAAATTTAAACCCATTAAACTTCTCTTTTGGTGGTTGGAAAGCTTTGTGTGGTAAAGGTTTTGGAAGAAAGGGGGTGGCTTTCACTTATAAGCAATTATTGGAAGGTAGCATGGCTGCCTCTTCTTTTCTCTTCATTAACCTTGTTTAAGTTTGGATAGAAACTCATATTCTTGGCTTGTGATGGTTAATTAGTTGGCTTTGAATGATATGTTGAAATGTTTGGATATGGTTTGATATTTTCAGTTGTGATTATTGTTTTTATCTAGTATATGTTGCTGATAAGCTTAGACAGGGATTTAGGGTAGTGATTTAAGACATAAATGTGAATATCAAGCATTGAATCATCAAATTTCAGAAATTTGAGACCAATCTGTCCTGTTACTGACCGGTATGTTCGTCCATATTAGAGGCTAAGTCAGGCTTAGATATACATGAAAGTTGTAGGGAATGGAGTTATATAGCTTTATGTAAAATTTCAGTTCAATTGGAGCACTGTAGCATGTGAAATGACAAAATTACCCTTGACTGCCAAATGCCCTACTGTGCCGGCTGCATTCTATTTTCTCTGAGATTGCACATTTTGACCTTGAAAATGAACAAATTGGCCGTCGATGTCTTCATAAGACTTGTAGTTATCTGTCTTGGCTTCGAAACGGCTTAAAGTGTACTCTAATCCGATAAGCGTAGCTTCGGTTCTGACCGATACGCCAAGAGATGTCAAACCTGCTGTTTCGTTATTTGTCTTTAAAATTAGTTTCCGGTCGCATTGTTTGAATTGTCTTGTAATTGAATGACATTAAGCCTAGTGAAAGGCTATCGTGTTAAGATTATTTATGTGTGACTTCGGGGCTAAATTGAGAAAAGTATGAAGCTATAAATGGCTGGAAAATAGCTAAATACAAAGGGCATGCTGCCTAAATTTTCACTCGAGGGCTAGTTGGATGTACTCGCGACTTGAGCGAAAAGTTTTAGGGTTGTTCATGTTTTTAAGACCAGCTGCTCCCTTTTTACACCAACGCCACATTGTTATTTCTTTGTACTAG
Source organism: Coffea arabica (assembly GCF_036785885.1). NCBI lineage: Eukaryota > Viridiplantae > Streptophyta > Magnoliopsida > Gentianales > Rubiaceae > Coffea > Coffea arabica. Next base: position 28,889,177 of record NC_092316.1, on the reverse strand, counting down.
TAGTTAACTTGTCTAGGCAAACAACTTGTAATCGAGTCTCATTTGTGCATTTCGTTTCTTGGGTTTGTGGATGGGGAAACCATAATTGTTGTTAGGACGTGACGGTGATCAAAGTCATCATTTGGGAGAAAACTTTTGAAGTTATCTTTGCTTGAACTGGTGAGTGTACCACTCCCCTGAATTGTTGCTTAACTGGATTAATTGTACTTGAAATCTATGACTTGAATGACTATGAACTTTGTTTATTCTGAATGAGACGAGGGTGTACATTATCACACTCATTCTCTTGCCTGTGTGATTGTTTACTGTGCGAATTTAAATCTGTTATCTGTGTCTGTTCTAACGTCATTTGGAGGCTTGTATCCAACGACCCTTTTGTGACCTCTGAGCTCAAATTCTATGGCTAGTTACTCGGGTCAAACCGGCAAGGTCCTGGTCGATTAGATAACGAGCCATAGTAGTCTGTTTCTGGAAAATCTTTGGGTATTGGAGACTCTGGATTTCCGATATACTCGAGTATTACCACCTCTGTTCTGTATGTGGTGTTCGGGCCCGACACGGGGTATGTTCAGTGGACGGAATTTGATGTCAAGTAGGGTCTACGGTCATGTTTGTTTCTTCGAACATTGACAGAGTGTCAATGAGTTGGGATCAAGTACTGCAATGGGAATTTTGGCTCCTGAGAGCCACCGGTATCCTTTCTATTTGAGGTGTTTGTTCATTCCTTATTTGGTGTGCATATGTGACTAATTGAAAGTGAAGTTCCAGGATTCTTGACTGCTAATACTTTTGGTACCTCATTGAGCATAAGCTCACCCCCTTCCCGTTACCTTTTGTTTCCCTTATAGGGGACAACATTTTGATTCATGATTTTGAAGAAGGGAGTAGAGCGAGTTATAGTTATGTTTTTTATTAAGCTCCTCTATTTTATTAAACCCTAATTTGTGCTGGATACATTAGGGATATCCGAGCTTGTATTGCTAGTTGATATGTTGAAGTTTTCAATGTATGTATGTAAGTGTTCAAACATGTCTCTTCGATTTATGTGGTTGAAATAGTATGTTTTTATGGTTCTGGTGAACTTTTTTGTATCCGTTGGGGAAGTCGAGCGACTGCGAATTTTGAACGAGGAAGAAAAAATTTGACCGGATTCTGATGTGGCCGCAGTCCTTTGCACTTTTCGTTGGAGCGTTTACTCATTTCGTTTAGCGTATTGTCGTTTCCGATCGTTCGTATTCTCGAAGTTCTTTTGCAAGTCATGTAGGGTTTACGTATGTTTCAGATTCGTTGTCTTGGCGAAAGTTGGGCAAGCGGTCCGCCGATCCTTTGGTTCGCTTTAGGGGAAGGCGGGGCCGTCATAGCAAGCCTACAAAAAGGTTAAAATGATACATCAGAGACTTCAAACGGCCCAGAGCCGACAAAAGAGCTATGCCAACCATCGAAGAAAAGATTTAGAGTTTGAAATAGGAGATCAGGTATTTCTTAAGATTACTCCATTAAAAAGGAAGATTAAGGCAGGAAAAAGAAAAAAGTTACAATCCAGATATATAGGTCATTTCAACATACTCCAATAGATAGGAAATATGGCATATCGATTGGAGTTACCAGCAAATTTCCCAAATCCGTGATGTTTTTCACGTCTCTTTGCTTAAGAAATATCACCCGGACCCAATTCATATATTGCTACCAGAGGATATTGAATTTGACGAGTCTCTAACCTATAAGGAATGACCTATTCGACTACTAGACCGAAAGGTGAAAAACTTGAGGAATAAGCAAATTCCACTGGTTAAGATTTTGTGGAAACACCATGAGGTAAACGAAACAACCTGGGAGCTAGAGGCGGATATGCAGGAGAAATACCCTGAGCTATTTATGAGTAAAGGTATGAATTTCAAGGTCAAAATTCTTTTAAGGAGGAGAGAGCGTGAGGACTTGAAATTTTGTTTATATTTTTTTATAATTCTCTTCTATTCTGAATAAGTTAATTTATAATTTGTTCACTACTAATTTACTTCCCTTAATAGTTGTAATAAATAATAGAGTCGAGAGTTTTACTTTTACTCTTACAGTTAATGCATGCTAGGTTTTATGGTGTATTGGGATAGTGTGATCAATTGGTGAGGTGTGTGTACTAAATTTGGTGGATAAGAGCGGATGTTAAGTAAAAGGAAGTATGTGATTAATAGTACTAAGAGTAAATTAGTGAATCATAAGTTAAAAATACAAGAGAGACAAAGAAACAGGCTTGAACTAACTCGCACCGCTGGTTACCGGTCAAAGAGTAAATTAGTGAATCATAAGTTAAAAATACAAGAGAGACAAAGAAATAGGCTTGAACCAACTCGCACTGCTGGTTACCGGTCAAAGACATTACTTGACCAAGATTTTCTTTCCTTAGTCTTCTCATTTTCCTTTTATTTTCTCTTCCCTATTTTTCCTAGGGTGTTGGCCGAAATTTTTGACCAAAAAAGAGAGGAAAAGAAGAAAAAAAAGGAAAAATGGTTGAGTGCCAAGTGTTGGCAATCAAGGCCATTTTTGACCAAAACATTTCTTCCATTTCACCAAAAATTCCCTTCAATTTTCATTTTGATCTAGCCTTGATTGAGTGAGGAATCAATAAGACCACTAATCCAATCCGAAGAAAGTTGCAACAAGGTGACAAGGAGGCTTGTAGTGGAGTGATTTGGAGAGGAAAGCTTTGGTTTTTCATTTTCTCCTAGAGGTTTGAAGGCATTAAGTTGGAAAACTCTTCTTCTCTTTCTTATCTTGCATTTTATTGGATAGATGACTTGAATATAGAAGTTTTATGAAAGATATCATGGATTTGTGAAGATTGGTGAACTTTTCCAGCTTTGATTTATATTTTCCAGCCATAATATGATGATATCTAGCCTTGCTATGGACTTGAGAGTGTTAATTTGAAACCTTATTAGATTACATGTTGCCATACGACATTTATAGAAGATTTTGACTCTGGCCTGGCCCTGAGCTTGATTTTGATATGCAGTGAATCATTGTTGAGTGTCTCCAATTGCATGATCGAACTTGATACTTGAATGCAATGCTTTCTCAACATAATTGGATAGTATTTGACTTGTTTGGTTGGGCAAGGGTGTACTTTATCATACTTGCCCTAATTTGATTAATTACTATACACTGGTTACGAATGGTTTGATGTATATGTGTATGACTTGAATACTATCTGGGATCCAACCCTATTGCTTAGTTGGTTGAATCGAGTCAGCAAGGGTTTGGCCAAGGAGACTGGTGAACCATAGGTGCTGTTTATTATTTATTGTGTAGTCCACTGGATATGGTCCACTGGATTTGGAATATATGAGTATTACCCTTACTGTTAATGTTGGAGTTCTGGCCCGGTGCAGGGTTTGATTGGTCGATGAATATTGGAGTTAAGTGGTGCTTTACCGGACTTGCTACAGTACTTTTAGAGTTGACGAAGTGTCAACTGCTTCTTGACAAGCTGTTGCCGAAGTAGGTCGAAAGAGCGAACTGTATCCTTGTACCTGGAAATGTCGAATACCTAATTAACTTGTTTTGGAAGTGTTATTGCTTACTTTCAAGAACCTTTGTACTCGCCCACTTTGAGATTTTAAGTTTTATATAATGGCCAATTTGCTTTCGATTTTGCATAATGTTGAGAACATGAAGATTTGGATCCCTTTCAAGTTCAAGGAAATTTGTTTGATGATTGATGGTGCAATCGGGCTCAAGAATCATCGAAGATTTTTGTCATGCTTATTTCTTGTTATTTATTTAATTAAGTTTTCAGCAAATATTGTTAGTTAATTAGGGTTAGTCTTGAGTTATTTTTGAGTCCTTAATAAAGGGAATAAAGGCTAAGGTCATGTTGACTATAGTTAAGCCTATTTGAGTTAGTTTCCTATTCTAGTTGAATTAGAGTTTTAGGAAAGTAGTTAATTGCTTCCAAATTTATTTAGGAAGTTGTGTCAAGTTTAGAAGTCAAGTCAAATAAGGAAACTTGTATCGTTTCCAATTTAGATTAGGGTTTTGAGTCTTGTACGGCTATAAATAGCCAAGCTTATGATATTTTCAAGGGGAAGACAATTATGAATAAAATTTGAGAGTTTTCTCTTGTTCCTTGAGGAGCGTCCCTTGATACAAAGTGAGTTGAATCTCCTTTGTTCAAGTTTCAGCTTATCAATTCAAGACCATGTTGAATTGTGGCGCCATTCTACCATTCTAAACAATCTCGAGTTGTCCTTGATTGTCTAGAATCCATCCAATTTATCCATAATCTAATCAAAATAGATCCTTTCGCTGCCTGATCGATTCGATTTCTTCTCGAGTGGTCCTTAAAGAATCGAGTTCGTATCATCTAGTATTAGAGTTTCGGCTCTTAATTCAGGTTAATATCCTTTTCTTTTCTTATTTTCTCCTTTATTCTTCTTCCAAACCCTCCCTAATTCCAAAAAAAATTGACACCTTAGGGTTTGAGTTTTCACCACTTTATTTGTGTCGTTGTTCCAGTTGATTCCTTAGTTCGTTGTTGAGTCTCCAATCGTGTCTTGTTTGTGTCACATCTTGTTTCGTTGTTTGTCAAAATCTGTCATAGTAACTTCTATATTGAGTCGTAAAAAAAATTTTTGGAGATACTGTTCATCGATACTGTTCACGCACTGTAGCAGTACTATTCATCATCACACTGTAACAGTAATGTTCATCGTACTGAAGCAGTACTGTTCATCCGAAAAAAATTTTTCCATACCTTGTGTTTGTTTCTTGTTGTTCTTGAGTCTTGTAGTTGGCTTGGTAATTTCTTGAAGTTCTTGGATAGCACAGTGGGTTCTTGAAAAAAATCTTGATACTTTAAAAACCCTAAAAGTCATCCACTTGAATCTTGAAGTGTGGCTACCTTGATTGGTTCCCAAATCTTGACTGGTTTCCAAATCTTGGTTGATTTCCAATCAAAGACCCATTCCTACGTTTTAGCCACCACCTCTCCTATTTTTTAGGACTTTTCTTAGCCCATTCATCTTATCCTCACTTTTGGCCATCTCTTCCTATATTTTAGGGAGTTAGCTGCCACTTGTCACCCCTTTTTAGGAGAACAATTCGGACACACAAAGACAAGAAAAGGCAGCCTTGCGCTGGATTTGGAATTTGAGAGGGATTTGGAATCTTATTTCCACATTCTTGACTTCTAATTCTTGTTAGACTTGGTTCATATTATCAGCTGCCAAAATCCAAAAATACACTTAGGAAACCTTCACAAAATAGCAATTTGCTTTCCAAAAGTGAATCCAAGAATCAAGCAAAGTCAACTTCCAAATTCCAACCAACTACAATTGGATTGACAAATGGAACATGTGCAATGGTTCATGTTCATAATCAAGTTGAGTTTGGGACATGCTTCTTGGATTGCATATATCAAGACATTCTCCGAGTTACTCCTTTGTAAGTAAGCACTCGATTTGAGGACAAATCGTCTTTCAAGAGGAGGGGAATGATAAGAACATGAAGATTTCGATCCCTTTCAAGTTCAAGGAAATTTGTTTGATGGTTGATGGTGCAATCGGGCTCAACAATCATTGAAGATTTGTCATGCTCATTTCTTGTTATTTATTTAATTAAGTTTTCAGCAAATATTGTTAGTTAATTAGGGTTAGTCTTGAGTTATTTTTGAGTCCTTAATAAGGGGAATAAAGGCTAAGGTCATGTTGACCATAGTTAAGCCTATTTGAGTTAGTTTCCTATTCCAGTTGAATTAGAGTTTTCGGAAAGTAGTTAATTGCTTCCAAATTTATTTAGGAAGTTGTGTCAAGTTTAGAAGTCAAGTCAAATGAAGAAACTTGTATTGTTTCCAATTTAGATTAGGGTTTTGAGTCTTGTAATGCTATAAATAGCCAAGCTTATGATATTTTCAAGGGGAAGACAATTATAAACAAAATTTGAGAGTTTTCTCTTGTTCCTCGGGGAGCGTCCCTTGATACAAAGTGAGTCGAATCTCTTTTGTTCAAGTTTTGGCTTATCAATTCAAGACCATGTTGAATTGTGGCGCCATTCTACCGTTCTAAACAATCTCGAGTAGTCCTTGATTGTCTAGAATCATAACCTAATCAAGATAGATCCTTCCACTGCCTGATCGATTCGATTTCTTCTCGAGTGATCCTTGAAGAATCGAGTTCGTATCACATAATGTTTTGGAACCTCACTAAGATTTAGTTCACCCGTTTAGTTTTGTTTACCTTACAGGGGGTACGAGTGTGGGTATGAGGTTGGGACAGGTTGGTTTTGTCTAGACCTCTTGACTTTTGTATTTGTACTAGCGCTAGTGCTTGATTAGGGTTAGGAGTTCAACTAGAACTTGAATTTTTGCTACATTTGGGTATGTATAGATATTTGAGATAGCCACATGTATAAATGTACATTTTATGTTTGGGAACTGCTGCTTCTTTTACTTTTGAAGTTATAATTTATCTTTGAAACTGTGTGAGTAAGTACTGGCGAGAGCTAGGTAGGATGTCTGCTAAACCCTGGGATAAGCCCTTGGGAGAGATGGGGTCGTCACATATTACTTCCTTCACTTATTTCTCCATGGCAAATAGGTTTTGTTCCAGGTAGGGGAATTGTAGACAATGTGTTATTGGCTCAGGAATTGATTTTGGATCTTAACAGGCATCCGAATGAGCCGAATTTAATTCTTAAAGTTGACATGGAAAAGGCCTAAGATCATGTAGAATGGCCTTTTTAATTATTTTTTCTATGTGGGTTTGGATTTTCAAAATGGGTAATTGATTTATATTTTCAAACATTCGCTAACTCATCATTTTTAGTGTTGATTAATGGAGAGCCTTCTAGCTTTTTCAAATCCACATGAGGGGGTTAGACAGGGTGATCCCATGTCTTCAATCCTCTTCTCGTTTTTAGTGGAATGTCTAGGCGGGGGTCTCCATCAGTTTTTTTTTGAAGGACGAAAAACAGTTTTTTGTCTCTGCTGGGTGTCGAATACCCTATTAGCATTTGCCCATGATACAATTATTGTTACTAAGTGCTCGGGGACCTGTTTGTATGCAGTTCGGGATTTCTTATCATTGTGTCAGTCCTACTCAGGTCAGAAAGTTAATGCCAGTAGAAGTTCTTTTATGTGTTCCTCTCAAGCAATAGATGGACAGCTTTGTTTGATATCTTCTACTCTTGATTCCGTCAGCAATATTTTCCCATGACTTATTTGGGTATTTCATTGGTCAAGGAGAGATTAGGTTGTAGTGTTTTTGATGGCCTTCTCTCAAAATTGAGGCAACGCCTTTTTCACTGGAGTTCTAAATTACATAATATGGGACGTAAAATAATACTTATTCGATATGTATTGTGCTTTACACCAATGTATCTACTGCAAATGATATAACATCCCAAGGCTGTTTTGGTGTCAATAGGGAGAATTTGTAATTCATTTTGTGGGATTTAAACACTAATGCAAAGCGTTTACATTGGGTTGCTTGGGAAAACTATGTTACCAGCGTGGGAAAGTGGCTTGGGGTTTTGCTTTTATCTTTGATGTTTCGCGAACCTTTGCATGTAAGTTATGGTGGTAGCTAAGGAAGAATGACTCTATATGTGACGACCCCACCTCCCCCTAAGGCGTACCAAAGGGTTCGGCGGATCGCCTGCCCAGCTCTCGCCAGGACTCACTCACTATGGAACTCGAATCATGTATATACATCCATAGACAATAGATGCTCAAGTAAAAGATAAGAAACTTCTACACACCAGAAGTCTTCAAAGTTTTTACCATTCAAGTACAACCATCGAATATACAAGGGTTCTCATTCCTCATACAACCAGCCCGTGCCAAGCACTAGGGCGAGAACCATTACAAGGCCAAAGAACTAGATCAACTAGACTATACCGAACGCTCGTCCTTGCTCGCCTTCCCCTGCTAAGGAAAACAATTGACGTGGTATGAGCTAAAAAGCCCAGTGAGGTTCTATATATATAAACAAGTAATTAAACAAGGAACAGTAGTCATGTAATAACAATTAATCCAGAAAACATGTCCAATATAAAGCAATGATAATGCATTCATTAAAAGGATACGGGCTCCCAAGGAGCTCTTTGTTCGTTCGTTCGTTCCCCTGACATTTCCCCTTATTCCTCCAATTATTTGAAAATTTCCTTTTTGAGAAGTAAAACCCCCGTGCCTGCGTTCGTTCATTCATCCCTTTCCGGACGTTGGCCGGACTCCACCCATCCGGACGTTGGCCGGACTCCACCTACCCGGACATGGCCGGTCTACAAGGTAATACTCGAGTATACCAAATTCACCCAGGTTCCTAATCGCTCGACCGAGTCCGCTTCTGGCTCGAGACGACCGGTAACAAGGGCAAGGGCCCAGTTCAGCCAAAAGGCTTACATTCATGCGCAACTAGTATTTCAACATTTAATCACCGAAAATTTCATATTTATTTAGGTCGAGTGCAATAAAGTACACACTCACCTAGCAAAAGTTCATTTTAAAAATCATAGAAAACAAGTAACATGTAATCAAATAGTCACAAATAACCACATAGATCCAACAATCCACATAGTCATAGGAACAAAACGTATATAGAACACTCACGTATTTACGCACAACAACGTGCAAAATATCCTTCCGGATATTATCTTTAGTCACCGAGAAAACCTAAGATTAAATGAAAAGAATATTACCACTCATTTGTCACAACCAATTAGGTGCAATCAAAGAGACTCGTCGCATGATGAGTAGAACGTATAAAAAGACTTTAAAGTGGAACGTGGACATTTGGACTTGTGGATAAAAATAACTAGGGTTTCATAGACCACACATAAAACCAACTCAAAAGGGTTATAAAATTTTCTAATGGAAACACTTGAACTAAAGACAAATCAAAATCCAACTAGATAGACTAGGAAATACCATTTTCGGAATCGTTTATGTGGTTGAAACTTATCTTATATTCAAGTAGATATTATAGACTAATTGTCTTAATGAAATTCATGAAAAAGAGAGGACAAAATACTCAAGAAAATCCTAAACTACTCCTCTTTATTTGGTAAGAGTAAGTAAACATTTGGAGTTTCCAATTGAAGAAGGATCATGTTTTTAAGATGGAAAAACGGTCATAGTATTTTACAAGTTCAAATAAACCTTAGCTTTCGGGCGAAAATTTGGGCAGCATGCCCTTTGTGTTTACCTAATTTTCCAGCCATTTTGGCTTCATTATTTTTCCTCAACCACAACCCAACATCACACATAAGCAATTCAAGTCAAGAGCCGTTCCATAGGCTCACAATATCATAAGAATAAGAAATACAGAAATAACAAGTGCAGAAATTCAATTTAGCAAAAGACAGATTTGACGTATGAAAGCGGAAATAACTTATCCGAGGCTACGCTTATCGGATTAAGATGCAACTTATGCCGTTTCGAAGCTAAGACACAGGGCTACAAAACCGGACAGAAGTGAAACATGAAATTCCAGAAATCTGGAATTCTTATAATCAATTGCTAACTTCTTTGTTTTTGGCTTGCTTCACCATATTAACTTCCCATATTAAACTTTAAACATCAAAGCCCCAAATTTTAAGCACTAGAAAAATCATAGGAAAGCTGAAAAATATTCCAATAAAATGGAAAATCATGACCCAAGCCTCTATTTCACCACATACCTCAATAATTCAACCATATGTGACATATTTAGCAACTAATCGTGAATTTAATCGGAGAGTCAAGGTTCCAGCATGTATACCTTTCCAAGGAGACTAGAAACAAGTGTTCAAGGCCTTTGTTCCTCAAGAAAATTACACCGGTAGGTAGCCTTTGTGCTAGATAACAACTTAATCGGAGTAGATTTGCGCGAATAGAAGAAACTTTTCAAGATTTGGAGAAGAAATGAAGGAGAATGAGATGAACTCTCTTTGTCTCTCTCTCTCTCTCTTATTTCGGCCAAGATGCAGAATTAATGAAGGAAATTAAGCTAAGCTTGTGTTATAAGAAGGTTGGAAAGCTAAGGATTAATTCTAGCCACAAGTTTGGCTAACACTTGGACTAATCTTGACCACAAATTTTTCTCTCTCTTGTTGCATTTCTAACCTCTAATTTTCGGCCAATAGGAGGGCTAAGAGGGGGAAGATATTTTGCTCCATTAATGATAAACTTGTATGGCAAGAAAGTGGTGATCAAGTGGTGGTTCAATCGGTAGTGCGCGGGACCCGCCGGTTCGCGCCGTTTTTCTTAAAACTCACGTACTAGGGTTTTTACTTTCCATTTACTAACCTTATCTCATGGCTACTACTCACATATTATTTCTCATTTAAAAGTCACTTTTAATCATCAAATTGATCCTCGGCCAGTACCGAAAATTCATCCGGCGGAAAAATCGAAAAACCCTAATTTTGCTCAAGTCATGAAACCGAAGCGGAAAACCCTATTTTCTAGGCTCATCTGCACTTATAGTTGAACAATTAGATAGTAGAGCTTTAATAAATAATAATTTTCAAATAAAAGGCATTTTTGAGGAAAAAATGTAGAAAATTTGCGGGTCCTCACACTATATGATCAAACTTTATGCATCCAAAGTATATTAAGGGGATTCATCCATCTTTGGTGGTGGTTCATAGACCTCTAGCATTGTGGCGAAGACTGCAGGAGATTGGTGATATAGTTAAGAGCCAAATTCGTTGGTCTTTAGGAGAAGGCTTATTTGATTTCTGGTACGATGCTTGGTGCTTTGATGAACCCACGTCAAAGGTTTTAGGCATTACAGGTACTCCTCATATGTTTGTAGGGGAACTTATGCCTCAAATGGTTGGAGCGAGCAACATCTTCACCAATGGTTATCACCTTCTCAGGTTGCACGTATTTTGAAAGTTCCTTTTATACTTCACCAAAAAGATTAGGTGGCTTGGTCTCTTTCTTCATCAAGCGATTTTTCAGTGTCATCAGCTGGGGGAGTTAGTCCATCAAAAGAAAAATTTTTCTTCAATTGATAACCTAGTTTGGAATTCTCTTATTCCCTTGAAGATTTCTTTTTCCATGTGGCAGTTGTTGCGACGTTAGGTAGTTGTTGATGATTTAATTCAATGGAAAGGAGTTTTGTTGGCTTCAAGGAGTTGTTGTTGTGAAGCGGCCTATGAATCAGTTGATCACCTGTTTCTGACTAGGTCTTTGTGACGACTTGCAAAATTCTCCATTTTTTTTAAATTTCCTTTTATTTTTAATAAATTACTTTATAATATCTTTCCTACTTATTTACTCCCTTGATAGTTGTAATAAATAATAGAATCAAGAGCTTTATCTTTACTTTTATAGTTAGGGTAAATTAGGGTTTTTACATATTTTGGTAATGTGATTAATTGGCGAGGTGTGTGTACTAAATTTGGTGGCTAAGAGTGAGTTTTAGATAAGAGGAAGTGTGTGATTAGAAGTGCTATAATAAGTTAGTGAATCAAAAGTTAAAACACAAGTATGCGAGAGTTAAGGAAATAGGCTTGAACCGACATGCACCGTTTGCTACCGATCAAATATACCACTTGACCACTAGTTTGTTACCCTAATCCTCTTGTTTTTATTTGTGCTAATCAGCCCTAAAATATCCTCTAAAGCAGTTGAAATTCTTGACTAAAGAGAGGAGAGAAAAGAAAAAAAAAAGAAGCCATCTTGTGGTGCCAAGTGCTGGCAATCTAAAGATGGTTGACCAAGCCAATTTCTTTCCTTCTTATCTTCCCTTTTGGCTCATTTTCCTCATCATTTCTACTTGGTGGCCGAGAGCAAGAGAGGAAAAAGAGGGAAGAAAACTTTTAATTTCCAACCTAGATTTTAGCCTTGTTTGAGTTGAATCATAAAAACTAAACCGATTAAAACTTCACCTTGGTGTTTAGGAAGCTTGGTGTGGTGAAAGTTTTCGAAGAAATAGCTTGGTTCCTCACTTTCAAGAAGGTTTGGTAAGGTATAGGTCTAAAACTTCCTTTGATCTTACTTAATCTTGCTAAATATGCTATAGAAGTTTTGAATCTTGGACTATTATGGATGATTTTCTAGTTTTGGGTTGTTTAGTGAAAATTTCAGCTAGGGTTTTATATTTTCCAGCTTTGATTGTGTTGTTTAACTAGAAAATGTTGCTACTAAGCTTGAATATGAAATTTGTGAGGTGATTAATGGCATGATTGTGACTTTTTAGCTTTAAAAGATGAAATTTCAGCTTTGGTGAGAAAATTTCAGCTTTGATAGTGGTTGATTATTTGCTAGAAATGACTTATATTTGGATTGTTTATAGCCTAGATGAAGAGCTATCTTGATATGTTTATTGATGGTGTTTGAATTGGGATGATTTGAGGAAAAACATGAAGCCTTAAATGGCTGGAAAATTAGGCAAATACAAAGGATATGCTGCCCAAATTTTCATTAGAAGGATAAGTGAGTGAACTTGGAACTTAGGCGGTGATTCGGGGACGAATTGGACTTCGGTTGTCTAAGGTATTCAAGTTTCCTTTAGTATAGGTATATAAGCCGAAATTTTGCCAAAGCTCGTACACTTTATAGGGCAAAAGTAGCGACCGCTCTAAATACAATTTCTTAGTTTTAACACCAAGTTGCGAACTTAAAAGTGTTAATCGCTTCTTTATCAACACCAAAAGAGCGAGCATGAATTTTCTAGGGTTTGATAAGCAACTTAAATTGTGACGGCCCCACCTCCCCCTAAGGCGAACCAGAGGGTTCGGTGGGTCGCCTGCCCAACTCTCGCCAGGACTAACGCTTCGGTATAGAACGAGCTAATACATCCCGAAACTTACCACCGCGGGTAAAAAAAAATAAATAAAAAAAAATAAAATCGAAGTCGGCTATGAATAGTAACCAACCCGTCAGAACCCAACCAAATACCAAGCAAACATTCCCATCTTGAAACTTAGCATTTACAAGCCAAAGTGGCATACAAAAGTATTCAAAAGTGGATACATGTCTAGTTTGCCAAATCAAAAGGAAAACAGTTCCCAAAAGTACATTTAAGATTTTAATACATGAGCTATACAAATGATATGTTCAACTAGCTCAATTTGGCAGCCATTTGTCAAATCCAGTCCAAAAGTATTTATTTTCCTGTAAGGAAAACAAAAGGAACAGAAAGGGGTGAGCTTGCGCTCAATGAGGTACCAAACATATAGCAGAAAAATCATGGCATTTCACATTTAACAAATCAGATACACATGCCAGATGTAAAGTAAAGTAACTAATGATTCACATAGGAAGGATACAGGTGGCTCTCAGGAGCCAAATTTCCAGCGCAGTACTTGATCCAAACCGGTTGACTCTCCATCAATGTATATAGAACCAACGCGTCCGTAGACCCACTTCGCACCGAATTCCGTCCACCAAACACCCCTTTACCGGGCCCGCTCACCTCAAACGAACAAAATGGTAATACTCGAGTATACCCGGAATCAAGGGTCTCAATACCCAAAATCCCCGAACAGACTACCGTGGTTTGTTATCTAATCGTCCAGGCCCTTGCCGGCCCGACTCGAATAACTTAGCCACAGGACTGAGCTCATAGGTCATAGAAATCCGAATAGATGCAGACACAGATAACAGATTCAAATTTTGCATAGTAAATTGGCATATGAACAGACAAGAGAACGAGTGTGATAAAGTACACCCTCGTCTCAAACAAATAAACAGACTGCAGAGCAGAAATCAAGTTAAACAGCAATGGAGGGGAGTGGTACACTCACCGGCTCAACTTCAAAAGTTTTCACTTCAGATTGGCCTTAATCGCCAAGAAACCCTAAAATAATCAAAGTAAACTAATTGAAGGTTTCATATCCAAAATCGAGTAAACGGAATGCACAAGTGAGGCTCGACTACACGTCGTACGCCTTGCCAAATAAATACTAATGCAAGGGTGGAAAACATGATTTTCTTGGAAACGAAAAGGTAACCTGAAGACCTAGGCGCAAACAACCCAAAAGCCCTTTGCTCAAATCACAAGTAAATCCAACTAGCCTTCAAGTAAAATTTCGGCAGCATATCCCTTGTTTTTACCTATTTTCCAGCCATCATGGCTTCATTATTTCCTCAAAATCAGTCCCAACATCTCACACAAAATTCATCTCATTTCCCAAAAGCCGTTCACTAGGCTCAAAGTAGTACAAGTACAAAAGTTAGCTAGGAAATGACCGGAATAAGAGTAAGCCTTAAAACATGTAAACAAGTACAATGAGACTCGATAACGAATCATAAATCAATGCCAAATATGACCCCAATAGGGTTCCATAAACATATACAAACATTAGAGAAAACCAGAAAATTCGGAAATGCAATTAGCTTTGGCCTTGAAAAAACAGTTTTTGACCTCTTTTTACTGTAATGGCACCAAATGCCCTAGAATTATCGGATCAAGGTATAAGACCCACCATTTCGAAGCTAAAAGACAGGGCTACAACATCACAGAAGGTCACTCAACCCAGTTTTGAGTGCAAACAGGTCAAAAATGCAAGATACCACATCAAAAACGTAAAACAGATTCACCAAAATGCATTCTAGCGGAAACATCATAAATCGGGCTCTACAAGACCAAATCCAGAAATTCCAAAACCAGCTGAAAGCTAAGAAATAGGGCTAAATTTCATCAGAAGGCCTCAATAACCAATTCGGAAGCAATTCAGACCAAAACACCCAATTACAGTCGCAAATCTCAATTTCGGGTAAAACCAAAACAGCAATAGTAATTTCGACTTATCTCATTCCACACTACTCCGATTGACCTGAAATTTTGTAGGCACCTCTAAAATTTCATTCCCTACAACTTTCATGTTTTGAGATAAGGCCAATTCAGACTCTATATATGACCTAAAATTTCGGACAGAATGAAGAACCAAGGAACCCTAATTTTCCAGATTTCTTCCAAAACAGAAATTACTTGCAATCTTCCACTTTTTCCACCTTCTAGAATCATTATATACCATTTCCAATTATCATATATAGCCACACAATCATACTCATATTAAAACAGAAAAATCCCCAAAAATTACAAAAGTTCCTCAATTCAACCAAAAATCACAATATAATCCATAAAGTGGCACCTTATACCACCACTAAGCATCAATTAAGCATCATTAGAGGGAGGAGAGTGGTACTTCATGACTTACCTTTAAAACAAGAGAGAGAGAGCTATGGGTCACCTTAACCTTCCAAATAACTCCACAAATCCACTTACTAACTCTAATTGAAGAGGTTTTATGGAGTAATTTCAAGGTTGGATGGTTAGTTTTGATGATTTGGAGCAAGATTGAAGTGTTTTCTTCCTTGTACTTGGAATAAGAGAGAGAGAAAGAAAGCTTGAGAGGGCCGGCTCTTCTTGAAGATTTTTGGAAGATATTTGGGTCATTTTTGGTTATTTAAGTCAATGGTAAGAAAGTCTTAAGGTAGCCCAATCAAATGGTGACACTTGTCACCTAATTAATGAATCTCTATCTCTTTGTTCCCTCTCACACCAATCCAAATAACATCCTCTACTTATCCCTTAACACCTGGTAAATTAAATCCAGTATCCAAAACTTAACCTAGTTGGCCGAAAATTGCCGAACTTTTCGCACTAGTGGGTCCCACGTCCGGTATTCACTCTTAATTTCTCAAAACCTATTCAATACTAGAAAAATCATCTAAAAATTATATTTACTCATAAAATTTATCTAGAAAATTTTCCGGATACAGAAAGTGCAGAAAACAAATCATTGAAAATAAGAAAACCTAGAAATATAATAAAACCTAGAAGTTGGAAAAATTACGGGTTCTCACATAAATGAGTTTCATTTACTTGATTTTCTTTAAGCGAAACCCCTATATTTTGGAACCGTAATTGATTTTAAACCGTTAAATGGAATTTTATCACAGATTTGGACTCCAACCAAGGAGTTGCGCCTGAACATGGTTTTGAAATACAATAAGCCATTGGTGAGTACTTCCAAGTGCATGATTGAACTTGATACTTGATTTAAATGCTTTACCAATAAGAACGGATAATATTTGATTGGTTTGGTCGGGTAAGGGTGTACTTTATCGCACTTGCCCTAATGTGAGATATTATTGTTCATTGGTTCAATTTGACTTGATATACATGTATATGACTTGAGTACTGTTTGGAATTCTAGAAACCCTGTGGCTAGTTAATCGATTCGAGCAGGCAAGGGCCTGGTCAATTAGATAACAAACCCTGGATCTCTAGTTTTGTTGAGTGGAGTGTTTTCTCTTCAACTAATTGGTATGCTCGAGTATTACCACCAGTGTTTATCTTGGAGTTCGCGCCCGATAAGGGGTCTGATTGGTGGACGGAGATTGGAGTTAAGTGGTGTACTACTGGACTGGTTACTTTACTTGAAAATTGATAGAGTGTCAACTACTGCTTGATCAAGCTATGGCGGAGTTAGGTTGTAAAAGCAACTGTATCCTTTTACTTGACATGCGACTTAATGATTGGCTATACGAAGTGTTATTGCTCATTTTCTAGACTTCTTATGCTCGCTACATTGATACTTTCACTTTTAAATAGTGGTCAACTTGCTACTTGGGTCTGCATGATGTTTTGGAACCTCACTGAGCTTTAGATCACTCTATTAGTTTTGTTTTCCTTACATGGGGTACGAGCGAGAGCGTGAGGCTGGTACAGGCTAACATTGTCCAGTTTTTAAAATTTTGGCAATTGTACTCAAGCTAGTGCTCGATTAGGGTTGAATATCTGAAACTCATATCTTTTGTTTTGTTTGGGATTGTATGTGACAGCCCCACCTTCCCCTAAGGTGAACCAAAGAGGTTAGCGGACTGCCTGCCCAACTCTCGCCAGGACTAACGGTGCAGTTTAGAGCGATCTATTACATTCCGGAACTTATAACGCGCGTAAACAAGGCAAAAGGGCAAAATAACCCTAAATAATAAAAAAATTTGGAGTCGGCCATGAATAGTAACCGACCCGTCAGAACGCAACCAAATATCAAACAAACATTCGCATCTTGAACTTGAGCAATTACAACCGAAAGTAGCATATAAAAGTTTTCAAAAGTTAATATATACACGGTTTGCCAAATTGAAAGTGAAAACGGCCCTAAAGACACATTTAGGGTTTCACTTCATATACACTATAAAAGAGATATACATCTAGTTCATTCGGCAACCATCTATCAAGATTCATTCCAAAAGAGTCATATTCCTATAAGGAAAACAAAAGGAACGGTGTGAGCTAATTGCCCAGTGAGATACTATCACTTACGCACCCAAGTGCATATAAGCATCAAGCTTTCATTCAATATAGTAAAAATAAGCAAAGGTACACTTCAACTATGGTGATAAAAGGATACAGATGGCTCTCAAGAGCCCTTTCCTCGTTTGCATTTCTTGATCGGACGTCATTGACTCTCCGTCAATGTTCAAAAGTAACCAACCGTAGACTCCACTTCTCTCCCATTCCTTCCACCTAACATCCCCCTACCGGGCCCGCACTCCAAACACTTGCACTGTGGTATTACTCGAGTATACCGGAATCGAGAGTCTCTCATACTACAAGATTCCTTATAACTTTACCCAAGGCTCATTAATTGTCACGACCAAGCCCTTGCCGGCTCGATCCAATCAACTACCAATGGGATTGAGCTCGATGATAACATTTGTAGTCGTTGGATACTCGTCCGATCGACACCAAGTCAAGTACTTTCATTTCATGTAACATTCCAATAACATGACAACAATGATATAAGGCATATAAGTGAGAGTGATAAAGTACACTTTCACTTCAATCAAGTCACATTCAATTCACTTCAAGCAATTTACATTCATAGCCATATAGTAACACACAAGTGAGTAGTACACTCACCAGGGTCAGTGCAGATACCTCCCAAAAGAGAGCTTTAACCACCAAGAAACCCTAAAATAATCTGTGATACCCCAAATTTTAGGATACTATTTTTGTTTAATCTCAAAGAAAGGATTACGGTTTCTTTATTTTATTTTTCTTAAAACATTGTTTTATTTTAATAAAAAACTAGAAACCTTACTTGTACTTTAAAACCCTAGTTTACTTGTGACTAGCAGGTTATGTTTAAATCCCTCATATTTGATTCAAAACCCTAATTTTATTCTATGAAATTGTAAAATTCATCACACTTTTCTTAAAATTCCTTTTATTTGGAAATTATTCATTTAATATGATCCTACTACTCAAGTACTCCACAATAAGTGCAAATGAATCTAGAAAGTAGGGTTTCACTCTTCGTTTTCAAGATTGGAGCAAATTAGGGTTTTCGCGATTTTCCGCCGGATGATTTTTCGGTACGGAGCAAAGATCAAATTTGGTGATTAAAAGTGACTTTTAGGTGAGAAATAATATGTGATTAGATGCAATGATATAGAGTTAGTGAATAGGAAGAAAAAAACCCTAGTACGTGTGTTTTAAGAAAATCGGCCCGAACCGACGGGTACCGTTTGTTACCAAGTGAGTACACCACTTGACCACCACTTTATTACCTTAATCTCCTTGTTTTAGTTGAGCTAATTAGCTCTTAATTAACCCTTAAGCCAGCCACCATTATTGACTAAGGAAAAGAGAGATATTTTGGTGGACATATTTGGGATTAAGCCATGTGTCACAAATCCAACCAAGGTCTTGACCAAGACCTTTGACCAAGACATTTTCCTTCCTTTTTATCTTCTTCTTGGCTCCATTTTCTTCCATTTTTCTTGAGCTTGGCCGAAATTTTAGGGGAGGGAAAAAACAAGAGAGAAACTTTCAACTCCAACTTCAACTTGTGCTTGAATCTTGAGTTCCAATCAAAGTTTGTACCAACTACTCCATAAAACTTGCTCACTAAGGAGATTTAAAGGCTTTGGTGGAGTGATTTTGGAGAGAAAAACTCTATGCTACCATCTTTATTGAGGTATTGGCTGTCCCTTATCTTTGGTGCTTTTATTCTTGCTCAAGTCGCTATATAACTCAAGTTTTGATTAAATTGGTAACTATACAAGTTGTTGTGGTGATTTTTAAGGTGATATATGTAAGTAAGGGTTTGATGATTTCTGCCTATACTTGCTATATGGATGCGATATGTTGTATCTAAGCTTATATAGGAGGTTGGGGTGGTGGATTGAGGCAAGAAATGAAGAAAGTTTCATTGAATCCCAAAATTTCCAGATTTCTGGAAATTTTCATTTCAGTTCTGACCGGTTTTTTTACCCTATGTTAGAGGCCGAATTAGGCTTAGCACAAAACATGAAAGTTGTAGATAATGGTATTTTATAGGTGCCTACAAAAGTTCAGCTCAATCGGAGCAACATAGCCTGTCAAAAGACCGAAATACCCCTGCTGCCCTGTTTCTATCCGAACATGCTAATCAGCTTCTGTAATTGGTTGTTTTGACCAGGAATACTACTGATTTGGTTATTGATGTCTTACTAGGAATTATAGATTTGTATCTTAGCTTTCAAATGGCTTTAGAATCACTTGAATTGGAGTTGTATATTCTGAGATATGACTGAATGAGTCAGGACTGCCATAAGAATCTTCGAATTGGAAAATCTGGAGTTGTTTTGGTAAATTTGACCTAGATATACTGCAAAATGGACTGAGTGACCTTCTTCAACCTTGTAGCCCCCTATCTTAGCTTCAAAATGGTATAAGTTGAACCTCAATCCGATAAGCGTAGCCTCGGATGTACCCATTCCGCAAAACCCGTCAAAACTGTCTTTTGTAATCTTCGTTTCCACACTTGTTGTTAGCTTAAATTTTTGTCCTTGTATTGTCTTGAGCATATTGAGTGGCTGTTTATGTTGTGTTTAATGTTGGGATTGATTGAGGAAAATAATGAAGCCATAAATGGTTGGAAAATAGGTAAATACAAAGGGCGTGCTGCCCAAATTCTCTCTCGAGGACTAATTTTCTATTTGAACTTGTATATTTTCGTTTGGCAAATACTATGACTGTTTTTCCATCTTAAAACATGGTCCTTCTTCAATTGGAAACTCCAAATGTTTGCTTACTCTTGCCAAATAAAGAGAAGTGGTTTAGGGTTTTCTTGGGTACTTTGTTCTCCTTTTTACATGAATTACATTAAGACCTTTAGTTTATAACATCTACTTGAATATGAGATGATTTTGAACCATATAAATGATTCCGAAAACAGTATTTCTTAGCCTATCTAGTTGGATTCCGACTTGTCTTTGGTTCAAGTGTTTTCATTGGAAAATTTTATAATCCTTTTGAGTTTGGTTTTACATGTGGTCTACGAAACCCTAACTATTTTGTCTACGGGTCTAAATGTCCTCGTTTCACTTTAAATACCTAATTGTTTGTGCTAGATGAACTAAAATATTCTGTCTCGTTAACTTTAGGTTTTCTCAGTGACTAAGGATAATATCCGGAAGGATATTTTGCAAGTTGTTTTGCGTACATAGGTGAGTGTTCCTTGTTTGCTATATTTTACTTGACTTTATGACTTGTATTCTTGTTCGATAACGTGTTAAGTGCTTTCAAGGATTTTCAAAAACGAGTTTCTAGGCGAGCGTGTACTTTATCGCGCTCGACCTAAATGAAACGTGAAATTTTCAAGGATTTAATGATTGATACATTAGTTGCGCATGATGTAAGCCTTTTGGGCTGAACTGGCCATTGCCCCTTGTTACCGGTCGTCTCGAGCCAGAAGCGGACTCGGTCGGGCGATTAGGGACCTGGGTGAACGTTCCGGTATACTCGAGTATTACCTTGTAGGTTGGTGGAGCCTGGCCAAAAACCAGGGACGGGGTGAATGAAATGAACAAATGAGAGAATGAACGGGGGTTTTACTTACAAAAATGAAATCTTCAAAAGAATGAAGGAATAAGGGGGAAATGTCAGGAGAACGAACGAACGAACGAACATATGGCTCCCTGCGAGCCCGTATCCTTT
Source organism: Coffea arabica (assembly GCF_036785885.1). Lineage (NCBI taxonomy): Eukaryota > Viridiplantae > Streptophyta > Magnoliopsida > Gentianales > Rubiaceae > Coffea > Coffea arabica. The sequence continues at coordinate 28,868,253 of NC_092316.1, read as the reverse complement.
TCATGAATGTGTTTATCGCTTTATTTGTACTTGTATCTTGAATTATGGATTATATGAAATGAATGCAATGAACTTCTTGTTTGTCTATGTGTTCGGAACCTCACTGAGCTTTTAGCTCATCCCTTTAGTTTTGTTTTCCTTAGCAGGGGAAGGCGAGCAAGGTCGAGAGCCTGTATAGACTAGCTGGGTCTAGCTCTTGGTTTTCTTTTGTAATGGTTCTCGCCCTAGTGCTTGGCACGGACTGGTTGTATGGTGAATTGAGAACCTCTGTATATCTGACAGTTGTACTTTTTTTTGAGATAGTAATGTATATAAGTTTTGTTTTAAGTTGGACCGTTATTATGATATTCTTATGGTTTTTCGATGGTCGCTTGGAGTGATCGACTGAGTCCCGGCGAGAGCTGGGCAGGCGGTCCGCCGAACCCTCTGGTTCGCCTTAGGGAGAGGTGGGGCTGTCACATAATCCAAGGAAAACAATTGAAGGTTCCACTTTCAAAATTGAGTATACAGAATGCACATGTGAGGCTCGACTACCAGTCGTATGCCTCGCCAAATAATTACTAAAGCAAGGGTGCAAAACATGATTTTTGGTAACGAAAAGGTAACATGAAGACCTAGGCTCAAACAACCCAAAAGCCCTTCGTTCAAATCACAAGTAAATCCAACTAGCCTTCAAGAAAAATTTCGGCAGCATATCCCTTGTTTTTACCTATTTTCCAGCCATCATGGCTTCATTATGTCCTCAAATCAGTCCCAACATCTCGTACAAAAATAATCTCATTCCCAAAAGCCGTTCACTAGGCTTAATGGCATTCAAGTACAAAATTTAGCTAGGAAATAACCGGATATGAAAGTCAAGCCCTAAACTATTCAAATGAACACAATAAGACTCGATTACAAGTCATAAACCAATTCTATATACTACCAAAACAGGGTTCCCTAAGCATACACAAACATTAAAGGAAACCAGAAAATTTGGAAATACAATTAGCTTTGGCCCTGAAAAAAAACAGTTTTTGTCCTCATTTTGCGGTAATGGCACCAATTTCACTATGATTATCGGATGAGGGTGCAAGATCCACCATCTTGTAGATAAAAGTCAGGGTTACAACATCACAGAAGATCACTCAACCCAGTTTTGAGTGCAAATAGGTCAAAAATGCAAGATACTACATCAAAAACGTAAAACAGATTCACCAAAACGCATTCTAGCGGAAACATCATAACTCAGGCTCTCCAAGTCCAAATCCAGAAATTCGAAAACCAGCTGAAAGCTAAGAAACAGGGATAAATTTCATCAGAAGGCCTCAACAACCAATTCGGAAGCAATTCCATCCAAAACAACCAATTACAGGCGCAATTCTTACATTCGGGTAAAACCAGAACAGCAATAGTAATTTCGACTTATCTCATTCTACACTACTCCGATTGACCTGAAATTTTGTAGGAACCTCTAAAATATCATTCCCTACAACTTTCATGTTTTAAGACAAGGCCAATTCGGCCTCTAACTGGGAGCTATAAATTCGGGCAGAATGTTCCTTCATGAACCCTAGGTTTTTCAATTTTCTCCCAAAACAGAAATTACTTGCAATCTTCCACTTTTTCCACCTTCTAGAATCATTATATACCATTTCCAATCATCATATATAGCCACACAATCATGCTTATATGAAAACAGAAAAATCCCCAAAAATAATAAAACTTCATCATTTCAACCACAAATCAAGAATTAATCCATAAACTTGCATCTTATACTACCACTAAGCATGATTTAAGCATCAATTAAAGGAGGAGGGTGGTTCTTCACAACTTACCTTAAAAACAAGAGAGAGAGAGCTATTGATCACCTTAACTTTCCAAATAACTTCACACAACAACTCACAAACACTACTTGAAGAGGTTTTATGGAAGGAATTCAAGATTAAACGGTTAGTTTGTGAGATTGGGCAAGATTGGAGCAAGAAACTTGGAAGCTTTTCTTTCCTTTCTTGTAGGAAGAGGTTCGGCCAAAAGGAAAAGAAGAATGAGGGCTTTTTGGTGAATTTTAAGATATTTAAGTCAATTGGTAAGACCATGAATAGTGGTCTTAAGGTTGGACCACTCAAATGGTGACACTTGTCACCTTTTAATAAATGCTCACCAACCTTGTCTCTCTTATATCAATCCACTTAACACCCTCTACTTATCTCTTAATACTCGGTAAATTAATTCCAGTATTCAAAACTTAATCTAGTTGGCCGAATTTTTCCGAACTTTTCGCACTAGTGGGTCCCACGTCCGGTATACACTCTTCATTTCTCAAAATCTATTCGATATTAGAAAAATCATCTAAAAACTATATTTACTCATAAAAATTATCTAAAAAATTTTCCGGATACAGAAAGTGCAGAAAACAAACCATTGAAGATAAGAAAACCTAGAAATATAATAAAACCTAGAAAATGGAAAAATTACGGGTTCTCACATTGTATGAATGTTTGAGATAGAAATGAATATAAATCTACGTTCGATGTTTGGGAACTATTATTTCATTGACTCTTGAGGTTGTAAACTATTTTACTTGAAGTAAGTGAGCAAATCCTCACGAGAGTTGGGCAAGCAATCCGTTAAACCCTAGGGTACGCCCTAGGGGGGTGGGGTCATCACAGGTGGTATCAGAGCCAAAGTTTGAATTTGTCTGGGTAGATTGAGTGACTTATACATGATATAACTTGTGTATGATTGTCTAAGTGTGAAACCCTAGAGAAAAGGTGTTTAACTTGGTGTTACTTGTTTCAATTGCTTATTTTGTGATGTTACTTGTACTATAGGCAATAGAAGGAAATGGCGAGAAAGGGAATGGCGAGAATGGGAATGTCGAATGACCTCGGTGACTACTTAACTACCTAGAGCATCCCGGAGGGCTTGTATGTCGGTGGGCTCCAAGACGTAGGGTCTGACACTGTGACTACTGGCGGACCTATTCCTACCCCGATAGGGTAGTTCTTGCTATAGCCGACAAGAGGAGACAATTGAGTAGTGCCAATCGTAGATGCCAGACAGAGATTGAGTGTCTGTAGGCTGTATTGAGGATCCAACCGGCTAGGATCGATGAGCTTGAGGTTTTTATTCTTGAGGAGCAAGAGCGAGCTAATGCCTTTCGAGAGCACGGTCAAGAGGCTAATGGTCGCCTTGCTGGAGTGGTAAGGGAAGTAAAAGACCGAACCGTGAGAGAACCCGTAATTTTTCCCATTTTCTAGGGTTTTTCTCGTTAATGTCATGTTTTCTGCATTTTCTTTATTAGGAAAATTTTTCCTGATAATTTTTATGAGTAAATATAGTTTTTAGATGATTTTCCTAGTATCAGTTAGGTTTTGAGAAATTAAGAGCGTATACCGGACGTGGGACCCGCTAGTGCAGAAAGTTCGGAAAAATTCGGCCAACTAGGTTAAGTTTTGGATACTGGGTTTAAATTACGGGGTGTTATGAGATAATTAGAGGTTGTTACATGGATTGGTGTGAGAGGAAACAAAGAGATATGTATGCATTAAATAGGGTGACAAGTGTCACCATATGGTAGGTTGTACTTTATGACCACTATTCATTTTCTTACCAATTGACCAAATAAATCAAAAAATTACCAAAAATTCACCATTTTTCTCCTCATCTTGGCCGGCCACTTCAGGCAAAGAGAAAGGGAAAAGCTCTTCAAATTCTTGCCTCCATCTTGCTCAAATTCAACTAATCAACCATTTGATCTTGCATTTGTTCCATAAAACCTCTTCACTTAGTGTTTGTGAGGTGTTTGGTGAAGTTGTTTGGAAAGCTAAGGTGACTAGTTGCTCTCTCTCTTGTGTTGCTAAGGTGAGTTGTGAAGGAACCTCTCTCCTCCACCTAATGATGTTTAATCCATGATTTGTGGTAGTCTAGGATGTAATTTTGTGGGTTATATCTTGATTTTTGGTTGAATTGGTGAAGTTTTATAATTATTGGTGATTTTTCTGTTTTCATATGATTCTTATTATGTCGTCATGTATGATGATTGGGAATGATAATTAAGGAAACTAGAGGGTGGAAAAAGTGGTTAATTGCAGAAAATTTCTGTTTTGGAAGAAAAATTGAAAGTTAGGGTTTCATTATTTACATTCTGCCCGGCACGGTACCTCATAGTTAGAGGCCGAATTGGCCTTGGGTTAAAACATGAAAGTTGTAGGGAATGATATTTTAGAGATTCCTGAAAATTTCAAGCCAATCGGAGTAGAGTAGCCTGTGAAAAGACCGAAATACCCCGGCTGCCCTGGTTTCACCCGAACTTGAGAATTGCTTCTGTAATTGGTTATTTTGGGTGGGAATACTTCTGATTTGGTTGTGGAGGTCTTCTGAGGAAATGTAGCCTGATGTCTTAGCTTTCGGATGGCTTTGGAATCACTTGATTTGGACTTAGGTAGCCTGAATTATAGTTCGTTAACCAGAATGTGGTTTGTCCACCTATTTTTGCGGTTCTGGTTTAGTATCTTGCATTTTTGACCTAGTTGTGCTATGAACTGGACTGAGTGACCTTCTGTAATATTGTAACCCTATCTCTTAGCTTCAAAACGGTGTATTTTACACCTCCATCCGATAATCGTAGTGCCATTGGTGCCAAAACCGCAAAATGATGTCAAAAACTATTTTTTTGGATTGAAGTTTAATTCCATTTCCGGATTTTCCTGGTTTACTCTAATGCTTATATATTCTTATGGAATCTTATTTTGAGAGTATTTAGAATTGGTTATGACTTGTAATCGAGTCTTATTGTGCTTATTTGACCATGTTAGGACGTGACGGTGGTGCAAGACACTCTTAGGCGGAAGTGCATGAAATATCATTTGCTTGATTGGTGAATGTACTACTCACTTGTTTGTTTACCATGTGGATTTGCTATATGTGAACGTGATGCCTTGAAGGCTTAATTGTCCATTGAAATTGATTGAAATGGGGGTGTACTTGATCGCCCTCACCTCCTTTGATATTATTTATGACTGTCTACTGTTTCACTGTGATACTGGAAATGTTCATGGAAAAACTGGTGTTGGTGTCGTTTGGACGAGTATCCAACGACCTTTACTGTACTACTGAGCTCAACCCCATTGGTAGTCGATTGAATCGAGCCAGCGAGGGCTTGGTCGTGAAGGTCGACGAGCCATGGGAACTGTTATATGGAATCTTGTAGTAGTGAGACTCTTGATTCTGGTATACTCGAGTATTACCAAATTGCTATTGTTTGGAGTTCGGGCCCGGTAGGGGTATGTTGGGTGGAAGGAATGGAAGTAAAGTGGAGCCTACGGTTGGTTACTTTGTAAACATTGACGGAGGGTCAATGAAGTCCAATCAAGTATACGAGCGAGGAAAGGGGCTCTTGAGAGCCGTCCGTATCCTTTTACCATCTTGTTAATGTGTGATCTTGGTTTATTTCTTTCTTGACCGCTTTATGCTTATGTGACTTGGTTGCTTATGTGATAGTATACCACTGGGCGTAAGCTCACTCTGTTCCTTTTATTTTTCTTACAGGAAAATAAATACTTTTGGACTGGATCATTGATTGAAACCCTAAATGTACTTTTGGGTCCGATTTCTCTTTTGATTTGGCAAACCGTATATGTATAAACTTATGGGATAATTTTGTATGCCATTTTGGTTTGTAAATGTTGAATTTCAAGATGTGTATGTTTGCGTGATGTTTGGCCGGATTTTGACGTGGCCGGTACTATTCATGACCGGCTCCAATTTTCATTTTTTTTTTATTTTGTGATTTTGACTGGTTTACGCGCGTTAGTATGTTCCGGAACGTATTAGATCGATGTGAACTGAACCGTTAGTCCTGGCGAGAGCTGGGCAGGCAGTCCGCTAACCCCTTTGGTTCGCCTTAGGGAAAGGTGGGGCTGTCACAAACCGATAATATTTTGACTGAGTGTGGGGCTCTGGTAGGGGAAGTAGTATGGAACTTGGCTGAGGGAGGTCAAGGGAATGCCGCCCCTAGTGATCCTAAGGAAGATCTTGATGAGGACCCTGAGGAGGAGCTGGCTGCACCCAAGGAGGAGGATGAGTCGGTCGGGTCGGTGACTAGCTAGACTAGGGATCTAGGGTTTTGAGGGACAACGTGAGATAGTTAGGGACATAGTTAGGGGTAACACATCATCTTTTGTTTTTGATATTGACGTATTATGTTGATATACATAGCGCTTACTTTTGTTCTATGTCCCTTGGCTGTTATAAGTTTTTGACTGTATGAGGTTGGCATGTACCATGTACAGTATTCTATAACTTGTTATGTGACTTATTTTGATATGTATATAAAGGAAATGTTAATTTAAACGTGTTTTATTGCCTTTAATTTATGATTTAGAAAAGTTTTACTGAACTTTATAGCTACTTTATTTTGCTTATATCTATATAGTCTATTGTTCAATAGAAGCATGGAAGGTAGGAGAAGTCAGGACCGGGGAACTGCTGGAGGACGCGGTTCTAGCTGTGGCCGTGGGGTTAGACAAGTACAAGGACCAGCACAAGAATCGAGAGAGGAGAGAGGTACAACAGTTGAGCCACAACCTAGACCCCAAGCTGAAGGAGGGGATCATATGGCAACGGCGATTCAGCAAATGACCAATATTCTCGCTCGTTTAGTAGAGTAATAGGGTCAAGCCCCTGTAAATCAGCCTAGAGACCCTGAAATAGGAGAAGATAGGGCCCTAGAGCGATTTCAAAAATTTTATCCTCCCAAGTTTCTTGGAGGACCAGATCATGAGATAGCCGAGAAATGGCTAGAGACAATGATTAATATTTTCACTGCCTTAAACTATACGGAGGAAAGGCAAGTGCATTTTGCTGTATTTCAATTTGAGGGACCAGCCAGAGCCTGGTGGAATGTAATTAGGGCCAAGTGGGAGAGAAAGGGGATAGCATGGACCAGATTGAATTTCGTGCAAAAGTTTAACAAGAAATATCTCCCACGATAGTCCAGGAGAAGAGGGGGGACGATTTTATTAAGCTCTATCAAGGAACCCTAAGTGTATCTGAGTATGAGACTCAGTTCACCAAGTTGTCCAAGTTTGCTCCTGAATTAATAGCTACGGAGCAAAGAAAGGTAAGGCGGTTTGTACAGGGACTAAATGTTGAAATACAAGAAGCCTTGGCGGCGGCACAAATTAATACCTTCACGAAGGTTTTGGAGAAAGCCCAAAGGTTAGAAATTTCAAGGGCACATGTGAAGACCTTTCATGCGAAGAAGAGGGGTGCACCTAGTGGGAGTCAGGGGCAGGTACAAGGTGATCGGGGTATGCCACCTCCTAAAATGGGTCGAGGAGCTAGCAGTGGAAGAATGTCAAGGACATCTAGAGGAGTTACTCTAAGAGGAGCCCTAGGTGGAAGGGGACAGGCGAGAGGTGCCTCGCAGGGAGGTCAGACATCCACCCCTCGAGTGTCTTGTGGGTACTGTGGAAAATCCAACCACACTGAGGATAATTGCTGGCAAAAGGCTCGAAAGTGCTTACAGTGTGGAAGTACTGAGCATCAGATTGGCAACTGTCCACTGATTAGTGATGCCCAGCCAGCTGGTAAATCAAACCCTAAACCAACCAATGTAGGAGGGACTAGGCCAAAGGTGCCAGCCAGAGTGTACGCCTTAGACCAGCAATTAGTACCTGAACCATCGGAGGTAGTGGAAGGTACAATTCCTATTTTCCATCGTTTGCCCAAGATTTTGATAGATCTTGGTGCAACCCATTCTTTTGTTAGCCCTACTTTTATGTGTAGAATTGATGTGAAGGTTGAGAGGCTACCATATGACTTAGAAGTAAAAATACCTACGGGTAACCAATCCCTACTTGCTAATATGAGGTGTATAGAAACTGGACATTTGGATTGGTGAGCGAAAATTGGTAGTCGACCTTATAAGTCTAGCCATTAAGGGGTATGACATTATTATAGGGATGGACTGGCTAGCTCGTTATCATGATCGGGTAGATTGTCGCACAAAGGTGGTCAAGTTTTGCATACCCAGTGAGACAACCCAAAAACTAGATGTGAGGGGTATTTTAGCATCATCTACCCTTATTTCAGGAATTAAAGCTAGAAAATTATTAAGTAATAGGACACGGGGGTATCTAGCTTTTCTAGTTAACACCCCAAGAGAAAATGGTAAACTAGAAGAGATGCCGGTGATAAGTGAATATCCAGATGTATTCCTGGACGAATTGGTGTCATTGCCACCCAAGAGAGAAATCGAGTTTAAGATTGATTTAACACCTGGAACTACTCCGATCTCAAAAACCCCGTATCGGATGGTGCCCGCAGAACTTAAGGAGTTGAAATTTCAATTGCAAGACTTGCTAGAACGGGGATTTATACATGAGAGTGAGTCACCTTTGGGCGCTCCAGTGCTTTTTGTCAAGAAGAAGGACAGAAGTTTGAGGTTGTGCATTGATTATCGAGGGTTGAATGCAGTGACCATTAAGAATAAATATCCTTTGCCCCACATTGACCTCGACCAGCTAAAAGGGGCTATGGTATTTTCTAAATTAGATCTTCGACAAGGATATTACCAATTAAGAATTAGGAAGGAGGATGTGCCCAAAACTACCTTTAACACTCGATGTGGGTATTATGAGTTTGCAGTGATGCCTTTTGACTTAATTAATGCCCCAGCTGCATTTATGGATTTAATGCATCGGGTGTTTAAATCTTATTTGGATCGATTTGTGGTGGTGTTTATTGATGATGTTCTGGTGTATTCTAAGACAAAGAGGAGCATGAGCAACACTTGAGAATAGTATTACAAACCCTGACAGAGCACCAGTTGTTTGCCAAGTTTAGTAAGTGCGAATTCTGGCTAGAAAAAGTATCGTTTCTACGCCATATAATCTCAAAAGATGGACTAACTATAGATCTGGCTAAAGTTGAAACTGTTGCCAAATGGAAACGGCCGGAGAATCCTACTGAGGTTCGAAGTTTTTTGGGTCTAGCGGGGTATTATCGCCGGTTTATAAAGAATTTCTCAAGGATTGCGGGACCCCTAACGAACTTGACAAAGAAACAAGGAAATTATATTTGGGATACTAAGTGTAAAACTAGTTTCTAAGAGCTTAAGAAGCGATTGACCATGGCTCCAGTGTTGGCTTTGCCAAATGGAAATAATACAGTATATATCGACGCTTCGAGAGAAGGATTAGGGTGTGTTTTAATGCAAAATAGGTATGTAATTGCCTATGCTTCTCGGAAGTTAAAATCTCATGAGCAGAACTATCCAATCCATGATTTAGAACTTGCGGCCGTTGTGCTTGCTTTAAAGAAATGGCGGCATTATTTGTATGGGGTGACATTTGAGGTATATACAGACCATAAGAGTCTTAAGTACTTATTTTCCTAGAGGGAGCTAAATCTGAGACAACGTTAGTGGGTGGAGTTCTTAGAAGATTATGATTGTACCATTAACTATCATCCAGGAAAGGCCAATGTTGTAGCAGATGCTTTAAGTCAGAAGGCTCAACTAGCAGGTTTAATGGTGGGAGAGTGGAGCCTGTTAGAAAATATTTGTGAATAGAACCCTCGTCTTGAACCGCAGAGAGTTATTTTTGGAAATATTGAAGTGAAGTTGACAATATTGGATCGAATTAAAGAGGGTCAAAAGAAGGAGCCAACAGTACAAAAGTGGGTGAAAAGAGTGCAGAAAGGAGAATTACCCGATTTTAACCTAAGTCCTGATGGAATTCTAAGGTTCCGAAATCGCGTTATTGTACCAAAGGATGAGGAACTGAAAAGGAAGATTTTAAAAAAATCTTACCGCTCTAGGTATACAGTGCATCCAGGCGGTGGTAAGACATACCAGAATTTCAAAAGTCCGTATTGGTGGGACAATATGAAAGCGGAGATTGCTCAGTTTCTACAAAAGTGCCTTACTTGTCAACAAGTGAAAGTTGGGCATCAAAAACCGTCAGGTCTGTTACAGCCTTTAGAGATACCTGAATGGAAATGGGAGCACATAACGATGGATTTTGTATCTGGGTTATCACAAACCCAAAGGGGTCATGATGCGATTTGAGTGATAGTGGACCAATTGACTAACACCGTACAATTTCTGCTAGTGAACATGAAATATTCTTTGGAAAAACTTGCCAAACTTTATATGGACGAAGTTGTGAGTTTACACGGGGTACCAGTGAGCATAGTATTAGACAGAAACCCTAGATTCGTATCCCGATTTTGGCAGAAGCTCCAGGAGGCTCTAGGAACTAAGTTGAACTATAGCACGGCCTGTCATCCTCAAACTGATGGACAGTCAGAGAGAACCATTCAAACTCTTAAGGATATATTAAGAGCTTGTATTATGGATTTTGGAGGGAATTTGAGCCAATATCTGACACTGGTTGAGTTTGCGTTAACAATAGTTATCACTCTTCCATTCAAATGGCTCCATATGAAGCACTTTATGGACAAAGATGCTGATCGCCTATTCATTGGGATGAAGTAGGAGAGAGGAAAATTATAGATCCGACAACAATATCGTGGGTTGAGGAAGCCTATAAAAAGGTAAAAGTGATATGTCAGAGGCTTTAGATGACCCAAAGTCAACAAAAGAGCTATGCTAACCATCGAAGAAAAGATTTCGAGTTTGAAATAGGAGATAAGGTATTTCTTAAGGTTACTCCACTGAAAGGAAAGATCAAGACAGGAAAGGGGAATAAGTTGCAACCAAGATACATAAGACCTTTTAGTATACTCCAATGGATAGGAAAGGTGGCTTATCGACTAGAGTTACCAGCTAGTTTATCTCGAATCCATGATGTTTTCTACATTTCTTTGCTTAAGAAATATCACCGGGATCCAACTCATGTTTTGCCACCAGAAGATATTGAACTTGACGAGTCTTTAACCTACGAGGAATCACCCATTCGAGTACTAGATCGAAAGGTAAAGGACTTGACAAATAAGCAGATTCCACTGGTTAAGGTTCTATGGAAACACCATGAGATGGAGGAAGCAACCTAGGAGCTAGAAGCGGACATGCGAGAGAAGTACCCTGAGCTATTTACAAATAAAGGTATAAATATCGAGGTCAAAATTCTTTTTAGGGGGAAAGAGTGTGAGGACTTGTAAAATTCTCCATATTTTCTTAAAATTTCCTTTTATTTTGAATAAATTGCTTTATAATATCTTTATTACTCATTTACTCCCTCAATAGTTGTAATAAATAATAGAATCGAAAGTTTTACCTTTACTTTAATAGTTAGGGTAAACTAGGGTTTTTGCGTATTTTGATAGTGTGATTAATTGGTGAGGTGTGTATACTAAATTTGGTGGTTAAGAGTGAGTTTTAGATAAAAGGAAGTGTGTGATTAGAAGTGCTATACTAAGTTAGTGAATCATAAGTTAAAACACAAGTACGCGAGAGTTAAGGAAATAGGCTTGAACCAACATGCACCGTTTGCTACCGATCAAATATACCACTTGACCACTAATTTGTTGCCCTAATCCTCTTGTTTGTATTTGAGCTAATCTGCCCTAAAATATCCCCTAAAGCAGCTGAAATTCTTGACTAAAGAAAGGAGAGAAAAGAAAAAAAATAAAAAGCCATCTTGTGGTGCCAAGTGTTGGCAATGTAAAGATGGTTGACCAAGCCAATTTCTTTCCTTCTTATCTTCCATTTTGGCTCATCTTCCTCATTATTTCTACTTGGTGGCTGAGAGCAAGAGAGGAAAAAGAGGGAAGAAAACTTTCAATTTCCAACCTTGATTTTAGCCTTGTTTGAGTTGAATCACAAAAACCAAACCGATTAAATTTGCATCTTGGTGCTTAGGAAGCTTGGAGTGGTGAAAGTTTTGGAAGAAATAGCTTGGTTCCTCACTTTCAAGAAGGTTTGGTAAGGTATAGGTCTAAAACTTCCTTTTATCTTTCTTAATCTTGCTAAATATGCTATAGAAGCTTTGAATCTTGGACTATTATGGATGATTTTCTAGTTTTGGGATGTTTAGTGAAAATTTCAGATAGGGTTTTATATTTTTCAGCTTTGATTGTGTTGTTTACCTAGCAAATGTTGGTATTGATCTTGGATATGGAATTTGTGAGGTGATTAATGGCATGATTGTGACTTTTTAGCATTAAAAGATGAAATTTCAGCTTTGGTGAGAAAATTCCAGCTTTGATAGTGGTTGATTATTTGCTAGAAATGACTTATATGTGGATGGTTTGTAGCCTAGATGAAGAGCTATCTTGATATGTTTATTGATGGTGTTTGAATTGGGATGATTTGAGGAAAATCATGAAGCCTTAAATGGCTGGAAAATTGGACAAATACAAAGGGTATGCTGCGCAAATTTTCATTCGAGGGATAAGTGAGTGAACTTGGGCGGTGATTCAGGGACGAATTGGACTTTGGTTGTCTAGGGTATTCAAGTTTCCTTTAGTAGAGGTATATAAGCTGAAATTTTGCCAAAGCTCGTACACTTTATAGGGCGAAAGTAGCGACCACTCTAAATACGATTTCTTAGTTTTAACAGCAAGTTGCGAACTTATAAGTGTTAATTGCTTCTTTATCAACACCAAAAGAGCGAGCATGAATTTTCTAGGGTTTGATAAGTAACTTAAATAAGTTTCATTTACTTGATTTTCTTTAAGCAAAACCCTTATATTTTGGACCCCTAATTTATTTTAAACAGTTAACTGGAATTTTATCACAAATTTGGACTCCAACCAAGGAGTTGCACCTGAACGTGGTTTTGAAATGCAATAAGCCATTGGTGAGTGCTTCCAAGTGCATGATTGAACTTGATACTTGATTTAAATGCTTTACCAATGTGAACATATAATATTTGATTGGTTTGGTCGGGTAAGGATGCACTTTATCGCACTTGCCCTAATGTGAGATATTATTGTTCATTGGTTGCAATTGACTTAATATACATGCATATGACTTGAGTACTGTTTGGAATTCCAGAACCCTATAGCTAGTTAATCGAGTCGAGTTGGCAAGGGCCTGGTCGATCAGATAATGAACCTTGGGTCTCTAGTTTTGTCGTGTGGAGTGTTATCTCTTCGACTAATTGGTATGCTCAAGTATTACCACCGGTGTTTATTTTAAAGTTCGGGCTCGATAAGAGGTTTGATTGGTGGACGGAGATTTGAGTTAAGTGGTGTACTATTGGACTGGTTACTTTACTTGAAAGTTGACAGAGTGTCAACTACTACTTGATCAAGCTATGGCGGAGTTAGGTTGCAAAAGCGACTGTATCCTTTTACTTGACATGTGAATACTTAATGATTGGCTATACGAAGTATTATTACTCATTTTCTTGACTTCTTATGTTTGCTACATTGATACTTTCACTTTTAAATAGTGGTCAACTTGCTATTTGGGTCTGCATGATGTTTTGGAATCTCACTAAGATTTAGCTCACTTTATTATTTTTGTTTTCCTTACAGCGGGTACGAGCGAGAGTGTGAGGCTGGTATAGGCTAGCATTATCTAGTTTTTGAAATTTTGACAATTGTACTCACACTAGTGCTTGATTAGGGTTGAATGTATCTAGAACTCATATCTTTTGTTTTGCTTGGGATTGTATGAATGTTTGAGATAGAAATGAATATAAATGTACGTTCCAAATTTGGGAACTATTATTTCATTGACTCTTGAGATTATAAACTATTTTACTTGAATTAAGTGAGCGAGTCTTGGCAAGAGTTGGGCAGGCGGTCCGCTAAACCCTAGGGTACATCCAACGGGGAGATGGTGTCGTCACAGTCTTTGGTGGTGGAAGTATGGTAATTTTTTGCTTGATAGTTTGGCATGTTAATTATGAGGTTTAGAGGAGATTCATTGATGTTGATTGCATGGTTTACTTCACACAAGTTTGCAGCTGGCGATCATATTCAGATTGTCATCCCTTGGCTCATTCTATGGTTCATTTGGAAGGGGTGTAATCAGGCTAGATTCTAGGGGGTTTCCTTTTTCTATTGTCAATGTTATTTGTGAGAACCCGTAAATCCCTAATAATTTTCTTAGGGTTTTTCCCATTTAAAGGCACAATTTTTGCATTTTCTGGCTTAGGAAAATTCTCCTGGTAAATTTTATGAGTAATTATAGTTTTTAGATGATTTTTCTAGTATTGGAGAGTTTTTGAAAAATTAAGAGTATATAATGGACGTGGGACCCACTAGTGCGAAAAGTTCGGAAAAATTCGGCCAATTAGGTTAAATTCCGGATACTGTGTGAAATCTATCGGGTGTTAAGAGATAAGTAGAGGATGTGAAGTGATTGATGTGAGAGGAAAAAGAAAAGATAAGATTGCATTTAATGAAGTGACAAGTGTCACTCTTCCATTGGATATGACTTGGTGACAACTATTCATGTTTTTTTGACTTTTGACCCATTGATTAAATATTTCAAAAATTAACCAAAAATCACCATTTCTTACTCCTTGGTGGCCGGCCCTCTCTAGCAAAGAAAGGAAGAAAACCTCTTCAAGTCTTGATTTCCTCTTGCTCCAATTCCATAACTCAACCAACTAAATTAGTTTCTACTCCATAAAATCCCTCCCTTTGGTGCTAGTAAGTGTTTTTGTGGTAGTGTTCAAGGAAGCTAAGGTGTTCTACAACTCCTCTTCTCTTGTTTACTAGGTAAGTGGTGCTTGAACTTTCCCCTACACCTAATGATGCTTAATTTGTGCCTAGTGGAAACTAAAGTGATGATATTTGTGGTTTATTTCTTGGTTTGAGATGAATTGGTGAAGTTTTCAATTTATTGGAGATTTTTCTGGTTTAATGTGTTCATGATGTTGTGGTTATTTATGGTGGTTGGTAATGAGGGGTAATGACTCTAGTAGGTGTGAATTATTGATAATTGCAACCAATTTTGGATTTGGATTGAAATGTGAAAAGTTAGGGTTTCATAACCCCCTTTTCTGTCCGGTTTTATATCTCATGCTTAGAGGCCGAATTGGCCTTTTCTTAAAACATGAAAGTTGTAGGTATTGATGTGCTTGAGGTGTCTGTAAAATTTTAGGTCATTTGGAGTAGTGTAGAGTGAGATATGTCGATTTTACTGTTGCTGTTCTGGGTTGATCAGAATGTGCGAACTGCGCTTGTAATCGTCTGGTTTGACTGGAATTGCTTTGGATTTAGAAGTTGGTGTCTTCTGATGAAATGTAGCTGGATGTCTTGGCTACCGTATGCCTTTGGAATCAATGCATTTGGACCTGTATAGACTGAGTTGGACTAATTACAACATAGTGTGATTTTTAAACCTGCAATTACGGTTCTGGTTTGGTATTCTGCATTTTTGACCTAGTTGTGCTAGGATTTGGACTGAGTGGCCTTCTACATTATTGTAGCCCTGTCTTTTAGCTTCGAGATGGTGGTCTTACACCCTCATCCGATAAGCGTAGCGCATTTTGTGGCATTACCGCATAAGGAGGCCAAAACTGTTTTGTTGTTAGGGCTAATATAGTTACATTTCCTGATTTTCTGGTTTGCTATCATGCTTATATATGCATATGAAACCCTATTGGGGTTGTGATTGGCATGGCTTTATGACTCGTTATCGAGTCTCATGGTATTTGTTTACATGTTCTAGGGCGTGACGTTAGTGCGCGACGTATTTTGGACGGCGGTGCATGAAACCTCACCTACGTGAGTGGTGAGTATACTACTCACTTGGATGTTTATAATGTGGCTTTGCTATATGTGATTGTGATGCCTTGAAGGCTTGTTTGGCTATTGGAAATGATTAGGGTGAGGGTGTACTTGACCGCCCTCATTCCTTTTATTCCTGTGAATGACTGTTTACCGTTTCACTGTATTACTGTACTTGCTATATGAGTTATTGGATTCCATTCATGGGATATTGTTTGGGTGTCGGTTGGACGAGTATCCAACGGCCCTACTATATTACTGAGCTCGACCCCGTTGGTAGTCACTTGAATCGAGCCAACGAGGGCTTGGTCGTGAAAATTGACTAGCCACGGGGACTGAAATGGGAATCTTGTGGTAATGAGACCCTTGGTTCCGGTGTACTCGAGTATCACCTAAAGTTACTGCTTGGAGTGCGGGCCCGGTTGGGGTATGTTGGGTGGAAGGAATGGAAGTAAAGTGAGGTCTACGGTTTGGTACTTTTAACATTGACGGATGGTCAATGAGGTTGGATCAAGAATATAAGCGAGGAAATGGGCTCTTGAGAGCCGTCAGTATCCTTTCACTGATTTGATTTACTTCTTATTTGCATACTTGAACTGAACGGTAATGCTTATGTGATCTTAGTTGCTATTGTGGTAGTAACTCACTGAGCTTTAGCTCACTCCGTTCCATTTGTTTTCCTTACCGGAAAATGATCACTTTTGGGGAAATGTTCATACTTGTCGGTTGCTAAATTGAGCTTTTGTATATGTATCTTTTGAATAGCTTTTGAATGAAACCCTAATGTGTATTGGGTTCACTTTCTTTTGGATTTGCAAACCGAATATGTATATTCATGTTGAATGGTTTTTGTGGCATGCCATTTGGTTGTAAATGTTAAATTTCAATGTATATATGTTGGATTGATGTTTGGTTGAACTCCGGATTCTGACGTGTCCGGCACTGTTCATCATCGGCACGTTTTCTTTTTTTCTTTATTTTGTGATTTTGACTTGTTTGCACGCGTTGGTTTGTTCCGGAACTTATTAGATCGATGTAACTGATCTGTTAGTCCTGGCGAGAGCTGGGCAGGCAGTCCGCTAACCCTTTTTGGTTCGCCTTAGGGGAAGGTGGGGCTGTCACAGGTGGTATCAGAGCCTAGGTTTGAATTAGCCTGGGTGTTATAGGACTGCTTGATTTGAGGATTTGTTGTTTATGGCCTGTAAGCTTATATTTATGGTTAATTGTTCTTGTGGTGTAGGATGGCCGGATAGGGTGACCCTAGTGCTAGTCCTTCGGGAGTGAGACCTCGCAGAGCACTCCCCGTGATCCCATATCAGATACGGCCAGGAGGGGCCGTTATTCGTTGGAGCCCGTCTAACTGTCTCCGACGGTGCGCATGTAAAGAGAAGTATGCCTATCCGAATGCTCTCGTGTTTGCTCTGGACAAGGAGCGTAAGGTGTTGGCTAGAGAGAATGCTCGACTTGAGGTCGAGGCGATCCAGGATAGGGCTACCAATGAGAAGCAAGCTGCACGTATTAAAGAGCTAGAATACGACGTGCTCGAGGTCGAGGACAGAGTTGATGACCTATGCAACCAACTGAGGGAGGCACGAGAGCGCGAGCTCAAGCGAGCTCACAAAGTCAGGGGTCGCGCTGAGGCGATCCTTAATTTGTGTGATGATGGGCTCGAGGAGGATAGCGATGAGGCTTCGTGTGCGGGGGCTGAGGCGGGGGAGGAGTCTACCCCGTCGCCTGGATCCCAGACCCCGGCAACTGACTAGGCCTTGACTTCTAGGTTTCTTTTGGGATAGTTTGGTGGTTTTTGTATGTACATAGGGATAGGGATAGAGCCTTAGCTAATCGTTTTGGTTGTTGGATTAGCTACGTGTAAATTTCTTTTGATAGGCCAATCCTCGGGGGGATCGTTTATGTTCGTACGTGCTTTGGCCGTACTTGACTTGACTGATTGTATATATGTGTGTGGTTTGATCTTGTTTGGCTTGTATATAGATGTTTGTGATCATGTTTGCAATGTATCAATATGTGTTATTGTGAAAGTTTTGCGTATTACTTACATGCCTTGTTACTACTTTGGTTTAGTACTCTTGCCTAGACCAAGTAAAACTTATGGAAGGTACTCGGAGTGGTCGGGGACGTGGGCGCGGAACTAGACAACCCACACCGGTTAGGGGTACGGGGGAAACCTCGACTGGACCCGATCTTGAACCACAAGCCGACCCTAATGTGCAAATAGCTGCTGCTATGCAGCAAATGACAAATCTGCTAGCACAGGTAGTGCAGCAACAAGCCCAGAACCCAAACCCTAATCTTGGAAACCCCGGAAACCCTGGCCATCATATCGAGAGCGAAGATAGAGCTCTCGAACGTTTTCAAAAGTTTGCTCCGCCGAAGTTTGTTGGGGGACACGACCCGGACGTTGCCGAGAGGTGGATTGAAAAGATGGTTGACATATTTGCAGCCCTACACTACCCTGACGAACGGCAGGTGACTTTTGCCGTGTTCCAGCTTGAGGGGGCGGCCCGTTCCTGGTGGAACGCGATCCGACAGAAATGGGAACGGGAGCAGACGCCCAGGACTTGGGTGAACTTTATTCGAGAGTTTAATGCGAAGTTCTTCCCTCCTCTAGTCCAGGAGAGGAAGGAGGACGGGTTTATTAGGATCCACCAAGGGGCTCAAACTGTGGCGGAATATGAGAGTCAATTCACCCGCCTGTCCAAGTTTGCGCCTGAGTTAATCATGACTGAACAACGACGGATTCGGCGCTTTATTCAGGGTTTGAATGTTGAAATTCAGAAAGGCCTCGCGGCGGCTCAAATCACTGCGTTTAGCGAGGCTGTAGAAAAGACCCAACGAGTTGAAAGTGCACGGTTGTAGGTCCGGAACTTCCAAGCGAAGAAGCGTGGCTTTCCTGGGAGTAGTTCTGGACAGGGTGAGAAGAGCACTCCCTCTAAATTTGGACGCGGAATGGGAGGTGGTCGACAATCTGGTTCAGGCAGAGGTACTCCATTCAGGGGTGGTCAAGCTGGGCGAGGACAAAGGGGAAATGCTCAGAGTCGCCGGCTTCAGCACCTCGCGGTCCCTGCGGGCATTGCGGGAAGTCAAACCACAACGAAGATAATTGCTGGAGGAAACAGGGTAAATGTCTGCGATGTGGAAGCGCAGACCACCAATTGGCCACTTGCCCAGTTCTGAAACAAGATGGAAAGGGAAGCCAACCACTGCCGAGGACCAATGCTGGACCGGCAAAGAGAGATGGGTCCAAACCTAAAGTACCGGTTAGGGTGTATTCCTTAAAGCCCCATCAGGTCCCAGAGTTTTCGGAGGTCGTAGAAGGTACGATCCCTATTTTCCACCGCTTTGCCAAAGTTTTAATTGATCCTGGTGCCACTCATTCGTTTGTTAACCCTGATTTCATATGTGGCATCGATATAAAACCTGCTAGTTTACCATATGACCTAGAAGTTAGTACACCTACGGGGAATCAACGTTTGGTGACTAGTATGATTTATAGGGATTGTGATGTATGGGTAGGTGAAAGGAGATTTTTAGGGGACCTGATTAACTTGTCCATTAAGGGGTACGATGTGATTCTGGGTATGGACTGGCTAGCCAAATATAACGCCCAACTAGATTGTAAAACAAAAGTAGTAGAATTTCGCATTCCTGGCGAGGCAACCTTAAGGTTAGATATAAGGGGTAGGTTAGCCTCATCTGCATTAATTTCGGGCATTCGCGTTAGGAAACTGATTAGTAGAGGGGCGTAAGGATTTTTGGCCTTTTTGATTAACACCCCTACGGATAAGTTAAAAGTGGAAGATGTGGCCGTAGTGAGGGAATTTCCGGATATATTCCCTGATGAGTTAGTAGCCTTACCTCCGGAAAGGGAGATAGAATTTCGAATAGACCTGTTATCTGGAACCTCACCTATCTCAAAAACCCCTTACCGAATGGCGCCTGCAGAACTTAAGGAGCTTAAGTTGCAATTACAAGATCTTTTGGAGCGGAGATTCATTCATGAGAGTGGGTCTCCTTGGGGAGCTCCTGTCCTATTTGTGAAGAAAAAGGACGGAACCTTGAGGATGTGTATTGACTACCGGGGCTTGAACAACGTTACGATCAAGAATAAATATCCACTGCCCCACATAGACGAGTTGTTCGACCAGCTGCAAGGAGCAGTGGTCTTCTCAAAGTTGGACCTCCGACAAGGATATTATCAGTTCTTAATTAGGAAGGAGGATATTCCGAAAACTGCTTTCAACTCGAGATACGGGCATTACGAGTTCGCCGTTATGCCCTTTGAACTGACCAATGCTCCCGCCGCCTTTATGGACCTAATGCATAGGGTTTTTAAACCCTATCTTGACCGATTTGTCGTTGTGTTCATTGACGACATTTTGGTCTACTCTAAGACACGCGAGGAGCATGAGGAGCATTTAAGAGTGGTGTTGCAGACTTTACGGGAACATCAACTGTATGCCAAGTTTAGTAAATGCGAGTTCTGGTTGGAGAAAGTAGCATTCCTGGGGCACGTAATCTCCCACGAAGGCATTTCGGTGGACCCGGCGAAGGTAAAGGCCGTGACAAATTGGAAGAGGCCAGAAAATCCCACGGAAATTCGCAGCTTTCTAGGGCTAGTTGGGTACTACCGAAGGTTCATTAAAGATTTTTCCAAACTAGCAGGACCTTTAACTGACCTGACGAAGAAGCATGGTCGATTTATCTGGAACGCCCGATGCGAATCAAGTTTTCAGGAACTAAAGAGAAGATTGACCATGGCTCCAGTACTAGTTCTGCCAAATGGAGTGGACGGGTTTGCGGTGTATGCCGACGCGTCACGAGAAGGATTGGGGTGCATATTGATGCAGAACCGGAATGTGATTTCTTTCGCCTCTAGGAAATTGAAGCTTCACGAGCAGAACTATCCGACTCACGATCTGGAACTAGCCGCAGTTGTCTTTGCACTAAAAAAGTGGAGGCATTACCTATATGGGTTGACCTTCGAAGTGTATTCGGATCACAAAAGTCTTAGGTACTTTTTCTCCTAGAAGGAATTGAACATGAGGCAACGAAGGTGGATGGAATTCCTGGAAGATTACGACTGCACAATCAATTACCATCCGGGAAAGGCAAATGTGGTAGCAGATGCTTTGAGTCGTAAGGTGCAAATAGCAGGGTTGATGATTAAGGAGAGGGATTTATTGGAATCCGTGTGTGAGTAGAGACCCTGTCTTGGGAGTCATAAGGTGATATTTAGCAATGTTAGGGTAACCTCCACTCTACTGGAACGTATTAAAGAGGCGCAAAACGAAGATTTGATGGTACGGAAGTGGGGAGAGAAAGTGAAAAAGGGAGAAACAACGGACTTCAATTTTAGTCCTGAGGGCATTTTGAAGTATCGAAACCGAATAGTGGTACCAAAGGATGAGTCGTTGAAAGCAGAGATTCTGGAGGAAGCTCATCGGTCTAAGTATACAATCCATCCGGGCAGCAGCAAAATGTATCAGGACCTGAAAGGAACCTATTGGTGGGACAATATGAAGAAGGAAATCGCTCAATACGTACAAAAGTGTCTCGTTTGCCAACAGGTGAAAGCCGAACATCAAAAACCATCGGGTCTGTTACAACCCTTGGAGATACTCGAATGGAAGTGGGAAAACATCACAATGGACTTCGTTTCAGGTTTACCGAGGACGCAAAGAGGACATGATGCCGTTTGGGTGATCATGGATCGATTAACCAAATCGGCCCATTTCTTGCCGGTGAACATGAAGTATTCAATGGACAAGTTGGCTCGACTGTACATGGACGAGATAGTAAGACTACACGGTGTTCCTGTGAGCATCGTCTCCGATCGGGATCCACGGTTTGTATCTCGATTTTGGCAGAAGTTTCAAGAAACCCTGGGGACGAAACTCAATTTGAGCATGACCTATCACCCTCAGACGGATGGACAGTCGGAGCGGACAATTCAAACTCTCGAGGACATGCTACGAACTTGCATTCTGGATTTTGGTGGCAACTGGGCAGCACATGACCTTAGTAGAGTTTGCATACAACAACAGTTTCCATTCGTCGATTCAAATGGCTCCGTACGAAGCCCTCTACGGACGCAAGTGCCGGTCGCCGATTTACTGGGACGAAGTTGGTGAAAAGAAAGCACTAGACCCAGCAACTATTCCACGGATGGAAGAGGCTCAAGAGAAGGTCAAGTTGATACGGCAATGAATCCAAACAGCTCAAAGCCGACAAAAGAGCTACGCAGATAATCGAAGAAAAGACTTGGAGTTTGAAGTTGGAGACCACGTATTTCTCAAGATCACACCTTTACGAAGTATCACAGCGGGCAAAGGAAAGAAACTTCAACCACGGTACGTCGGACCCTACAAGATCCTTCAGAGGGTAGGAGCGGTCGCGTATCGATTGGAACTGCCATCCAGTCTCTCTCGAATCCATGATGTGTTTCACGTCTCGATGCTAAAGAAGTATCATCCTGACCCATCCCATGTCTTACAACCGGAGGAGATCGAAGTAGATGAATCGCTTGCCTATGAAGAGAAACCGGTCCAAGTGCTTGATCGGAAAGTCAAAGAGCTCCGAAACAAGAAAATTCCATTAGTGAAAGTGCTATGGAGGAACCATGGGGTAGAGGAAGCTACCTGGGAAGTGGAAGAGGAAATGCGAAAGAAGTATCCAAACCTTTTCGGGAATTAAGGTGAGAAATTTCGAGAACGAAATTCTTTTAAAGAGGAGAGAGTGTGAGAACCCGTAAATCCCTAATAATTTTCTTAGGGTTTTTCCCATTTAAAGGCACAATTTTTGCATTTTCTGGCTTAGGAAAATTCTCCTGGTAAATTTTATGAGTAATTATAGTTTTTAGATGATTTTTCTAGTATTGGAGAGTTTTTGAAAAATTAAGAGTATATAATGGACGTGGGACCCACTAGTGCGAAAAGTTCGGAAAAATTCGGCCAATTAGGTTAAATTCCGGATACTGTGTGAAATCTATCGGGTGTTACGAGATAAGTAGAGGATGTGAAGTGATTGATGTGAGAGGAAAAAGAAAAGATAAGATTGCATTTAATGAAGTGACAAGTGTCACTCTTCCATTGGATATGACTTGGTGACAACTATTCATGTTTTTTTGACTTTTGACCCATTGATTAAATATTTCAAAAATTAACCAAAAATCACCATTTCTTACTCCTTGGTGGCCGGCCCTCTCTAGCAAAGAAAGGAAGAAAACCTCTTCAAGTCTTGATTTCCTCTTGCTCCAATTCCATAACTCAACCAACTAAATTAGTTTCTACTCCATAAAATCCCTCCCTTTGGTGCTAGTAAGTATTTTTGTGGAAGTGTTCAAGGAAGCTAAGGTGTTCTACAACTCCTCTTCTCTTGTTTACTAGGTAAGTGGTGCTTGAACTTTCCCCTACACCTAATGATGCTTAATTTGTGCCTAGTGGAAGCTAAAGTGATGATATTTGTGGTTTGAGATGAATTGGTGAAGTTTTCAATTTATTGGAGATTTTTCTGGTTTAATGTGTTCATGATGTTGTGCTTATTTATGGTGGTTGGTAATGAGGGGTAATGACTCTAGTAGGTGTGAATTATTGATAATTGCAACCAATTTTGGATTTGGATTGAAATGTGAAAAGTTAGGGTTTCATAACCCCCTTTTCTGTCCGGTTTTGTATCTCATGCTTAGAGGCCGAATTGGCCTTTTCTTAAAACATGAAAGTTGTAGGTATTGATGTGTTTGAGGTGCCTGTAACATTTCAGGTCATTTGGAGTAGTGTAGAGTGAGATATGTCTATTTTACTGTTGCTGTTCTGGGTTGATCAGAATGTACGAACTGCGCTTGTAATCGTCTGTTTTGACTGGAATTGCTTTGGATTTGGAAGTTGGTGTCTTCTGATGAAATGTATCTGGATGTCTTGGCTACCGCATTCCTTTGGAATCAATGCATTTGGACCTGTATAGACTGAGTTGGACTAATTACAACATAGTGTGATTTGTAAACCTGCAATTACGGTTCTGGTTTGGTATTCTGCATTTTTGACCTAGTTGTGCTAGGATTTGGACTGAGTGGCCTTCTACATTATTGTAGCCCTGTCTTTTAGCTTCGAGATGGTGGTCTTACACCCTCATCCGATAAGCGTAGCGCATTTTGTGGCATTACCGCATAAGGAGGCCAAAACTGTTTTGTTGTTAGGGCTAATATAGTTACATTTCCTGATTTTCTGGTTTGCTATCATGCTTATATATGCATATGAAACCCTATTGGGGTTGTGATTGGCATGGCTTTATGACTCGTTATCGAGTCTCATGGTATTTGTTTACATGTTCTAGGGCGTGACGTTAGTGCACGATGTATTTTGGACGGCGGTGCATGAAACCTCACCTACATGAGTGGTGAGTATACTACTCACTTGAATGTTTATAATGTGGCTTTGCTATATGTGATTGTGATGCCTTGAAGGCTTGTTTGGCTATTGGAAATGATTAGGGTGAGGGTGTACTTGACCGCCCTCATTCCTTTTATTCCTGTGAATGACTGTTTACCGTTTCACTGTATTACTGTACTTGTTATATGAGTTATTGGATTCCATTCATGGGATATTGTTTGGGTGTCGGTTGGACGAGTATCCAACGGCCCTACTATATTACTGAGCTCGACCCCGTTGGTAGTCACTTGAATCGAGCCAACGAGGGCTTGGTCGTGAAAATTGACTAGCCACGGGGACTAAAATGGGAATCTTGTGGTAATGAGACCCTTGTTTCCGGTGTACTCGAGTATCACCTAAAGTTACTGCTTGGAGTGCGGGCCCGGTTGGGGTATGTTGGGTGGAATGAATGGAAGTAAAGTGAGGTCTACGGTTTGGTACTTTTAACATTGACGGATGGTCAATGAGGTTGGATCAAGAATATAAGCGAGGAAATGGGCTCTTGAGAGCCGTCAGTATCCTTTCACTGATTTGATTTACTTCTTATTTGCATACTTGAACTGAACGGTAATGCTTATGTGATCTTAGTTGCTATTGTGGTAGTAACTCACTGAGCTTTAGCTCACTCCATTCCATTTGTTTTCCTTACCGGAAAATGATCACTTTTGGGGAAAAGTTCATACTTGTCGGTTGCTAAATTGAGCTTTTGTATATGTATCTTTTGAATAGCTTTTGAATGAAACCCTAATGTGTATTGGGTTCACTTTCTTTTGGATTGGCAAACCGAATATGTATATTCATGATGAATGGTTTTTGTGCCATGCCATTTGGTTGTAAATGTTAAATTTCAATGTATATATGTTGGATTGATGTTTGGTTGAACTCTGGATTCTGACGTGTCTGGCACTGTTCATCATCGGCGCGTTTTCGTTTTTTTCTTTATTTTGTGATTTTGACTTGTTTGCACGCGTTGGTTTGTTCCGGAACTTATTAGATCGACGTAACTGATCCGTTAGTCCTGGCGAGAGCTGGGCAGGCAGTCTGCTAACCCTTTTGGTTCGCCTTAGGGGAAGGTGGGGCTGTCACATTACTGATCAGGTGGATCATTTTATTAGACAAATGGGAGTGGCTAGGTGTCTTCGCTTAGAGCATTTTAGAAGAGATTGTGACCATCCTTGGAGTCAGTTGGCTTTTACCATTCAGAAAGGAACATAGGTTGGATGTTGTAGTTTGGACTAAACCATTACGGAATTCTTTCAACCTGAATACAAATGCTATTGTGGTTTTTGTAGGAGCTTTTGGGAAAGGACTTTTGCACAATTATGAAGGCAAATTAATCTTCGCCTTTTATAAGAAGTTCGGGGAGGTGGATGTGTTGACGGCTAAAGCTGTAACATCCCGAATATTAGGAGGTTGTCTATGAAGAAAATATTAAAGTATATTTCTTCGGGTTTGATTTAAAACCTTATTTTGTTTTAAAAGACTAGAAACCCTAATGTTTTAATCAAAAAAAAAAACCCTAGTTTACTTGTGACTAAACGGATTCTTAAATCTCTCATATTTTACTAGAGATCCTAATGTTAATTATTGAAATTGTAAATTCCTCACGTTTTCTTAAAAATTTCCTTTTATTTGAAAATTATTATTTATTAAGGCCCTACTACCCAATTGTTCAACAATAAGTGTAGATGAACCTGGAAATAGGGTTTTACACTTCGGTTTCAAGATTTGAGCAAAATTAGGGTTTTCGTGATTTTTCGCCGGATGAATTTTCGATACTGACCAAGGATCAATTTGGTGATTAAAAGTGACTTTTAAGTGAGAAATAATATGTGATTAGTAGCAATGATATAAGGTTAGTGAATGGGAAGTAAAAACCCTAATACGTGTGTTTTTAAGAAAAACGGCGCGAACCGGCGGGTCCCGCGCACTACCGGTTGAACGCACCACTTGACCACCACTTTCTTACCATACAAGCTTATTGACTTTTGAGCAAAATATCTTCTTGTTTGGCAGCTGCTTTGACCGAAAATTTGAGGCTAGAAAATAGCAAGGAAGAAAGAGAAAAATGAAAGGTGGTGGTGGCGACAAGTGTCGCCACCCTAGAGTTTCTTGGCCAAGTGATTAACTAGCCTTCTTAAACCAATTTTCTGCACTTTCCTCTTCATTTTTCCAGCAGCTGGTCGACCAAGAGGGAGAGAGAAAGTGAGAGCAAGAAACAATTCCTTCTTCTTGATTCTAACCAACCAAGTGACAAATTAAATTTCTAAACCGATTAAACTTACCTTTGAGTGATTAGTTAGTGATTGTTGGTGAAATTTTGGAAAGAGAAAGCTTGGGCTACACTTGGAGAACTCTAATCAAGGTAAGGAAGATGATATCTCTAAATTTTACTTTCAATCTTGTTTAAATTAAGGTTAGTAACTTGATTTGTGGTGGAATCATGGATGCTATCATGTTTTGGAAGTTTTTCCCTTTTTATATGATGAACTAGGGTTTGAGGAATTTCTGCCCAATTTGGTGTATGATGCATATATGTTGTAATTAATTTTATAGAAGGGGTTTTGGTAGTGATTGAAGTGAGAAATTAAGGAAGATTGCATTAAAAACTAAAAATTCCAGATTTCTGGAAATTCTTGCTTCCATTCTGTCCGGTTTTGTAACTGTATGTTGGAGGCCGAATTGGCCTTAGGTCAAAGAATGAAAGTTATAGAGAATGGTATTTTATAGGTACCTATAAAATTTCAGCTCAATCGGAGCAACGTAGGTCATGAAAAGTCCAAAATACCCTTACTGTTTTAAGTTTTTCCTCAGCAGTCCGTTTCTTCAGTTTGTCCAGTTTATTACGTTTTTTCACTAGAATGCGTACTGATTTAGCTTTTTACCAAAACATGAAAGTTGTGGTACTCTGACTTAGCTTTAAAATGCCTCTAAGAACACCTGAATCGGACTTGTGTACTCTGAGATATGACCATTACAGTGTAAGGCGGTTATCAGCCGACAAATTGGATTTTGGTTCTGTAATTTGAGGATTTGACTAAGCTACATTAGGAACTGGACTAAGTGACCTTCATGAACATTGCAGCCCTATATCTTAGCTTCGAAACGGCTTAGGTTGCGTCTCAATCCGATAAGTGTAGCCTCGGATATGTTATTTCCGCATTCATACGTCAAATCTGCCTTGTGCTAGATTGTATTTCTGCACTTGCTATTATTGTAATTCCTATTCTTATGATATTGTAAGCCTATGGAACGGCTTTTGACTTGAATTGCTGATATTTATGATGTTGGATTTTGGTTGAAGAAAAATAATGAAGCCTAAATGGCTGGAAAGTAGGTAAACACAAAGGGCATGCTGCCCGAATTTTTACTCGAGGTCTAGAAAACTATCTTTGCAACTTGAGTATGAGTTAAGAGTGATTACTGCTTGAACCATCTAGGGTACTTAAGTCTTCTTGTCCCAAGATATATAAATAAGGACTTGGCCGAACTTGTACCCTTGAGAAATGAAATAATGATTGTTCAAAGTACGATTTCCTTGTACTTTCGACTCGCATGACCATTTCAAGTATAAATGTTACAAAGTTTTATCATTTAAAAAGTGAGCGAGTATTTCACGAGTATTCTCCAAGTGAATTTTCATTTCTTGATTCTTATTGAACGAAACGTCTAAGTTTCGAACTCTAATCATGTTTCAAAGTTCTCAAATTGAGTTTTATCGCAGATTTGGACTCCGAACTCGGAGTATAACCTGAAAGTGACCAGTAGCACTATATCTTTTGGGTGAGTGCTTTCAAATACCAAATTGAACTTGATACTTGAACTTGATACGTGACCAATCTGATTACATGTTATATACGTGAATTGTAAGGGCAAGAGTGTACTTTATCGCACTTGCCCTTACGTGATATACTTGTTTATTGTTGCAATTGACTTGATATACTTGATTATGATGCGCGCACTTCCTGGAATTCCAGAAACCCTGTGGCGAGTTACTCTAGTCGAGTCGGCAAGGGCTTGGTCGATTGGGTAACGAACCCTGGGTCTCTTGTATTGTCGAGTGGAGTGATATCTCCTCGACTAATCGGTATACTCGAGTATTACCACCCGTGTTCTTGAGGATTTTGGGCCCAGCTGGGGGTTGAACGGTGGACGGAGATTCGTTTAAGTGGTGTTCTACTGGATTGGTTACTTACTTGAAAGTTGACGGAGTGTCAACTACTATGTGATCAAGCCCTGATGATGAATGGAAGTTGGCTCCTGAGAGTCATCCGTATCCTTATGCTTTGGAATGATTATTGTTTATTGGATTATTGTTTCTTTTGAAAAACTTCTACACTCGCTCATTTTAAGATTGTTACTTGACGTGTTATTGCTCACATTTATGAACTCTTCATGCTCGTTACTTTGCTATATCAAAAACTTGTACTTATAAATAATGGTCAATTTGCTATTTGGAACCTCACTGGGCTTTTAGCTCATTCCACTCCATTTGTTTTCCTTTCAGGGGTACGAGCGAGGTGTGAGTTATGTAAAGTCTAGCATAGACTAGTTGTTTGATTTTTGACTTGTACCCGCGCTATTCCTCGGATGGAACATGTTGTACTTGGATTGTATACGTTTTGAACTAGTTTGGTGTATTGAGACTTTGTACCTCGATTTCTATCAATGTAAATTATAAGCTTGAATTGGGAATGTTATTTATGGTTCATGGATGTGTGTACATGACTCGTTTCGACCCCACCTTCCCCTGAGGCGAACCAAAGGGTTGGCGGATCGTCTGCCCAGCTCTCGCCAGGACTCAAGCACGCATTTCAAACCTGAATTCCTCCGAAGAAAAGTCTAATCTATTACATCAGCAATTCGTCCAAGTAAAACTTTATAACTCCACAGTAACTTCAGGGATAACAGTGACATAAGTCAGCCTTTCGACGGCTCTTAAAACTATCGTTCACGCGCCTTACAAGAACAAAGTCGTACAATCCTAACGTACAAAAACCCAAACAGCGGAAACATAAAAATACCCCAGCCATAGGTCACCACGAGAGCCACACATTTTCCAGCTTCAGGTGGTAACACAAAGGCGAAAGTACGCAAGCAGGATTACACGTTACAAACTGAAATTTACAATTCTTAAAAACCACATTGTCCAAACACACGCGTAACCAAATAAAAACAGCATCCAACTTCTCAAGCCTCAAAACCTGTAAGGAAAACAAATAAACGTGGGGTGAGCCGAAGCTCAGTGGTGCCCCAAAACATGCATCCAAATAAACATTTAACAGGTAGAAATTTGCAGCATTAAACAAGTAGGAAAGCGAGTAACAACACAGGGTAGGATACAGGGCTCTCAGGAGCCAATTTCCACGCTTGATTAGATACCATCGTAGTTGACCCTCCGTCAACTTTCACTACTTATAGTCCATGTAGATCCACTTATTTTAATCCTAACCCGTCACCATTCATACCTCTGCTTTGGGCCCAAACTTCATCTACCGACGCAGTATACTCGAGATATACCCGTAATAAAATTTGTCGAGGGATTCACCCAACGACTTTATTGTAGATCGATTCAGATGTCGAGGGATTCACCCAACGACTCACTACAATTAGATTCAAGGGTTTTGTAGTTAGATTCAGATGTCGAGGGATTCACCCAGCGACTAACTACGTTTAGGTTTAATGTTTTTGTAGTTAGATTCAGATGTCGAGGGATTCACCCAGCGACTAACTACATTTTGATTCACAGATTCAGATGTTATGGTAGTTGGATTCAGATGTCGAGGGATTCACCCAGCGACGCAACTACATTTAGATTCATTAGAAAATGTTTCACACATGTCACCACTCGAACGGCTAGTGCGATAAAGTACACACTGCTCACTTCGATGGGTCAAAATCATTTATTGCATTTTGGCAATCATCACATAGCGAATTGATAAAGTGCTTAACCACGTAACATAGAACAAGCAGGGACACTCACCAAGAGTGAAGTTCAGATATTGGATTGAGGATCGAGTTCCGCGTCCTCGTAAAATCCTAGAATATCAGAATTTAAGCCATAAGTTTTCTATTGGAACTGTTGGCTTGCACATGTAGAGTTTTCTAGCATGTTGCTAGCTTACTTTTCTCAAAATATTTACTTGGAATCAAGCTTGTGAGATCAGTACCATATCTCTCATCGTTCTCCTGAAATACTTTTCCTTAAAGAAAAATACTACTATTATTTTCTTAAAATAAGTCGGAAAGCTATTTAATATCGAGGCTAAGAGTATACCTTGAGAAAAAGTTCCTTTGAATGGCGGTGCTTGCAAAATTTATTGCTAAGGCTTCAGGATAAGGTTTCTTATACAATTGTTGCTAAAGCTGCTTGTTAAAAGGAAATAAGGTCTTTCTTGCCGAGCGAGTTTTCTATGCATATAGCTAAGGTGATCAAGACTCACCTTTTAAACTTTTCCTTAGTTACAACTAGCCTTAGACGATTTATAAAGAAGGAAGGAATTTGAAACAAAACTAAGGTTTTGAGTCTGGGGAAATCATTTTCCCAAATTAATAAGGCTAGTCTAGCTTAAGGGGTAAAAGTCATGTTGCCCAAGTTTCTAAGGCAAAAATAGTAGATACTATGTTTAGTAGTACGATGCTAGATCTGTACCGTTCAAAACTTGAAGCAAAATATTTTTCATTTACTTAGTCAAGCGTTTACTTGGAGTCACAAGGTCGGTACACTTCTCACATTTTCGATTCCAATCCAAAATCACATTTTCTCAATATTGCACAATTAGAATTTAAACAGTAATAACACTAGAGCTCATCAATTCTTAGCCCTGTGTTCCAACAAATTTATATCTAAGCATAAGCAGGAAAATTTACCAAGGCTTCGTCAATACTTAGCACTTGGTAATCAGCACTTATATCAACTCACAGTTTCACAAAATAGTAGCACAGATTTCTAAGAATTTCAGCAATTCAGTTATCCATTCAGGGTGGGAGTTCATAGAGCCCACCATCAGCCAATTTCCAATAACTCAACCATCAACTCAAAAGTGGGAATTCATAGAGCCCACTGTCCACAATTTCAACACATGATATACTAATGAAAGTAAATTTCAACCATTAGCTTTTCAGGCATTGAAATACGAGTAGAAATTGTTTCACTGGCCAGGCTTAAACATACGTTTAGCAAGTACCTTCTTACATCTAACTCTTTGAGAATTTCATGAACGCAATAGGGTCAAACCACAATCATTAACATCAACATTTTCCATGTGTTTCCAATCATTAAGTTTCAAGGAATAACTTCGCAATTTAAGTTGGAAATTCGTACCCAAACTTTGGTAACTACAAGGAAAATTTCCAGCATTGGCATGCCCATATCTTTGGTTAGACCATCCCATATATTAAATATCACATTGCTACCCAACTTGTATCTCTTAAAATTTGCATCTCGCATGCAGTTTTGACCCATTATGATCCAAGGAAAATAAAATAAAATTCCCGAAACTGATTACAATTTCCAAAGACAACTGAAATTCTGGTTGGTACCACTCGGATATCAACAAAATTTCCAGCAGCTAAAGGTTTACAAAAATCCAAGCTTTCCTTAGTTTAAACATGGTGTTAGGGACTCAAATTCAGCAATCAACCACTTAGCTGGCTATTAAAATTTTCCATTTCAAAAATCAGATTCATTCCATAATTAAAAGCATCCAGAAAATTCAGAACTTTTATCCATCAGCCACGGATGAACATGCATGAAGAGACGTCCTGTTTTCATCTTGTTTTTCTGGGTTAAAACATGCTTTAAAACTCTCAGCTTCCTCATGAAATCTCTTAGCAAAACAATGCACATTTCCAGATCAGGAGTTGAAATTAAACTATGATTACAAACCCCCAAATATTTCCAGGTTTAAATCTCACGGCTCTTTCTCAAAATTTCTGGCAATAACAATGGTTCTAAAACAGGATTTTCTTTGGTTAAAATAGAATTTTTGGTACTCTATTAGGACATGTACACACGTAGCTAGCTAGTAAAGGTTTCCAAATCCAATCCAGATTCAAACTACAATTGTACTCATCTAACCCAAATCCAGAAATTATATCAACTAGTGAAATCCGGAAACACTTCAATATTTTCAGCTCAATCATTTGGTTAGCTAAATTTTCCAGCAACCATTTGTCTTGTATAAAATTCTTCCTTGGCTTATTCAGGGATTTAAATACTCAAATTCGGCATACGGATACTTAATTAACTGAGTAACATTTCTAGTTAAAAATTTAGGTTCGAATCATAACCCAAATCGTCGAATTTCCAAGAAAATCTCCAGCTAGCCTCGGTTTGAGCTGCACAAAAATCCGGTTGCATCTTATTTTTATTTTCAGTTCTAGCTCAACTAATTAACTACATGCAAAGCTAAAATTTCTTGTCATTAGCTAGCTAAATATGATTATAGGCTCAAAACAACAAAATTAAACCAAATCAAGATGCATTACTTCCAAACAAACTCACGGCAACATTACTACATCAAAACAGAATTTCTTATGTTCCTTGGTTCATCATCCGATATCTCTTCAGTTAAAGCCTTTTATTGCCCTTAAAGTCTCACATGCACAATTGCTGAGTTAATTAGCTAACATCCAGACCAGAAAATCAGCTCGGCAACAGCAAAACACCTTCATAAATCCAGAACTAGGTGAGACTACACTCGGATGAGTTTGCATGTGAAAAGTTCTATTTCATTTTTATTTCCAAAGTAATCCAGGCTAATTAAATTCATGCATGACCCTAATCATAATAATCATCCGAGATTCGATTAGTTAATCACCATTTCAGGCTCAAATCACTTCAGAAAAACACATTAAAGCTGCACTATCAGCTCAGCTCCTTGGCAGAACCATCTAGCCGAAATAGAATTTTCCACAGCTTTGATTTCAACATCTGATGGCACAGATTAACACATGCAAGACCACGGCTAGCTTAATCTACCTCTGATAAACTATTTTCATTCCAGAAAATTTACCTCACAGCAATTAAATTCACGCACGAAATCTGAAAGAAAAGTTTCTGCTCCCTCTCGGCTTACACACGCACGGCAGTGGTCCTGGTTGGGTTTGCAGCTGGAAATGGTGTTGGTGAAGATGGTTGCAGCTGATGGTGTTGGTCTGAAGTGAACAAGGATGGTGAGGTCCAGTAACTCCTCCAACTTCCACCAGCTCTCCCTACTCCCTCCTCTAGCTTACGGACAGGCAGAGATGAAATGGAAGTGCAGCCCGCGGCTTCTTCCTTTGGTCCTGCTTTGTCGATGGTAACTAGGCAGAGAAGGAATGTGTTTGTGGTCTGGGATATGGAATGAAGATGAATGAAGGGTGCCGCGGTTTTGAAGATGTTGAGCTGCAGAAATTGTTGAGTGTTGAGTTGGTTTAAGCTTTTGATTGGTGGAAATGGGCGGTGGTGGAAGAGCTTGTAAGGAGTGTTTGGTTCGGCTTTGTAAGGTTATGGTGAAGTGAGGATTTGGTGAATTTCTAAAGGCATTTTGGCCTATTCACTTCTCCTCCTATTATCCCCTTAAATCCTTAGTTCTAACTTAGCTCCAAAAATTATCCCCAAGTGTGATTTGATCGCCTAATTAAATCGCTAATCTTGCAAGACTTTGGTTATCGAGATTTTCCTCAAGTATGATTTAATGGCCTAATTATACTTTGGTATACCTAAACCATTTTATCGAATTTTTATAGATTACAACTTAGTATTAAGGTTCCCAACATTCATACTTCATTAGTTTCTTATTAAAATCAAGTTTGACCTTGTAATAAAAATCTAACATTTTATTTTAAGGCGAAAATTAATCTAACTCAAGAAATATTAATTTAATATAGCAAAACCGAATAATTCAATATTAGGCACAATTATATTATTTATTTCATAAAAATTATCTTTACGCTTTATTTCAAAACAATTAATTACAATACTAGAATTCAAAGAAATTAATTGTTAGATCAATGAAATAGTTTACCATTGAAATATGAATTTAAGGTAACAAAATTAAGAAGTTTAGTGGTTTGGCACATTTCTTATATTTGCACCTAACGTTTATCTCTACGCACTTATTTAACAATAATTAAATCTTAGTGCTACAATTTATTAAAGAGTTAAAATGCAAGTGAAATCATTTTCCAAGAATAATGAAGCTAATTTAAGCCAGGAAAAGAAATAACTAATTGGCAATGTGTTTCAAATCCTCATTTCTCATATGATCGTGCAACAAAATGAATTTTTGTAGTTTAGTGCATGAGGTAAAATATATTCACGTAGCCCAATTTGAAAATACTCAATATTTTGCACATTTAACGTGTTTGCGACTTTAAAATTGTTTTTACATATTTATTCAAAGACAAAATTCATTTTCCTGAGGAAACGGGACATTTAAGCAGGATAGCCTACTTTTTGAGCAAATTAATAATTTGTAAGTGATCACTTATCATACTCCCTTTATTATTTAACTATTAAAATCAAGTTTGGCCTTAATATATGAATTTAACATTCATAATATTCATTTATCCCTTTTATCTCGACTTATTAACTTAATCGTTTTCAAACCGTAAAACATACTTGACTTCAAAGTTAACTTGTATGTTCATTTAATCTAATGAACTTTCTCAATCCAATATTAATTATGTCTTATAGGTACTCCATTTCCCCTTACCCCGTTATTCTTAATTATATCAAGATATTTTTAAATTCTAAATTTTGATAAGAATTCAATTAGGCATTTAATTAACCACTTATTCACTATATGAAATATTTCTAATCTCAAGGTAAGTAACTAAAATAAATGCAAATGAAATACAAAATGATATTTATATATATATTTTTCAGGGTTCTCACATCCTTCCCCCCTTAAGAAAATTTCGTCCTCGAAATTTCATATTTTTAATCTTAAAGGTTCTTGGTATTCTTTCCGTAATTTATCTTCCATTTCCACGTCACTTCGTCTAATCATTCATGTTTACTGCAAAATCTTAACCAAAGGAATTTGGTCTTAGTGTGTTTTTCCCTTCAAAATTTTTAAGTGTCATAACGACTACTTTCCAAAGTTTAGGTAACTTAAATCCTTTAAGTCCTAAGATTCTATATTCTATCAAAGTATAGCGAGTTAAGGTGATTAAGTGGTAGCTACAACTTACATTTTCTTATGAAAGTGGGAGTCTAGATCCCAAGGATCTTTTAGAAATCAAAGTTCACTAGTTGATGAATTTCCTAGAGATTTCAGCTTAGTATTCATATGAACTTCCTTGATTTTCTCCTATATTTTGGATGAAGTTTTGGTCAGTTTTGATTCGAGTTTGATTTTAGAATTCAAAGTTAAACTCAAAATCTATGCATATGTCTTAGAATGGTTCGAGCAAATTTTTCTACAATAGATAGTCAAGTTACTCCCCTTTAGTTCACTATTTTCTTGCTTGACTTCCTCAAATTCAAGGTACATTTTTCTATCATTCCCTTATAAATTGTTTTTGGTTAAGGCCGAGCTAAAATTTCCAGAAATTTTTGGAGATACAACCAAAATCATCCAGTTCACCTAAATCTGCCAAAACAGCTCTGCATGCCTGACCAGCTACCATTTCTTTTTCTAAGATTCAATTATTTCCTCCCAGATCAGGACAACCACATTATACGGAATAAAACGGAGGGGTTCAATTGGACGCTTGATTTGACCATTTAGTTGTTATAGTACTTCTAATAGCAGAGTAATTGAAATAAAGGATATTCATAGCGTACATATAATTCATAGCGAAAGATTACAACTTCCAAAGTGCTATTCTAGTTTAGGGTAACTATAACCTTTATTCTCGAGTGAGGTCAAACTCTCTTGATTTGCGAAACATTCACTGCTAGGATTCCTTTCATGGCCATTAGCTAGAATTATCTCCATCTGGTACTTGGTCGCTTTGCAGCGGACTTAGTTAGCTGCTGAGTGCTTTCTCTTTTTAAGTGCTCTAGCACAATCCGAAATCTTGTGCGTGGTACTACCGCACCCCAAGCACTTTCCTCCCTTTTTCCAGCATTCGTCCTTAGTATGGCCGGTTTTTCTACAATACCCA
Organism: Coffea arabica; assembly: GCF_036785885.1. NCBI lineage: Eukaryota > Viridiplantae > Streptophyta > Magnoliopsida > Gentianales > Rubiaceae > Coffea > Coffea arabica. Next base: position 28,832,068 of record NC_092316.1, on the reverse strand, counting down.
CATTTTGTATGGGAGGTGGCGGCCTGGACATTTCGGGGATTTTTCTTATGTTTCTTCTCTGGTTCTACGTTCTGGCGTAGTAGCTCAATTTTCTCGGCATATTCTTGTTTCCATCGTCCTTCCCAGTAGTCAGCCAATTTCCTTTGAAATTCTACCTCATTTCGGAGGATGTCCATTTCCTTACGTATTTCTTCTAAAGTTGTCATCTTACTAGTTGGCTTAAGTCAAGTAGCTAGCCTGCCAGACAAATCGTTGGATCAAAATAAGCAACTATTCATACTGGAAGTTTGAGCCGTAATGCTCTTTCATCCTTTTACTAATGGTTACTCCAAAAGATAAACCTCATCTACTCTCTATTAAACTCAGCGAGTTCCTAAGTGTCACCAAGATTGCCATCGTTAATCACTATCACGACAGAATAAGGAAGCCTTATCCCAAAGAAAAATTTCATGTCTTAGTGCACTGTTCAATACTTACCTTCAAAGTTGTTTAAAACAACAGTCATAATTCTTATTCTCACTAGGGCCTTATTGTACTCCTTCGATTCAATCTTACTATTTTGAGGTCAGATTTCCAATGAAACCTAGATAGACGAATTTCAAGAGTTATTCCATTTTCGCAACTCTTTTGGTTCCTAGGTTAGTTGATTGGCCTAGAGCTTTGGTATTCCACCAACCGTTCTAAGATATCAGTCATATGGTCAATAGGGGTAGCTACATGGGTGGGTTCCTTCTAAAATCCCATTGATAGCATCTTTGTCAAAGTCTGTCTACCATTGGCCCTTGCAACAATTATAACATCATTATAGGCTCAAATTTTTTTTTTTTTTTTTCACGTATCTTTCGTACCCAAACTAATAACAGAATATCAAATACACATTTGGAAAAATTGTGGTCTATGTACGTATAAATAAAATGGCTATTCGAATGGAAGACAAGAAGAAAAGAAATTGGTTCTGATCTTGATAGTCAAAATTTCTAAATGCGTTTGACTTTTGATAAGAAGTTTAACATTTGTTATTTGAACGTTTGATCAAGAAGAATCATTTAACCCCACAAATCACTTTTGAGAATAAAATGCTTTTAAGAAAATAAGCAGACATGCAGGTTTGTATATACTTAAACTTTGGTCCGAAGCCTCTACTCTTCACACCTAATCTGAGAATTAGCTTTTATGCCACATAAAACTTAACTATTTACTCTCCCATTTCACGACCAATAGTCATTCTTATTTATAAGAGAAGTTCAAATATTCGTAAAAGTTTAAAACATGCCTATAGGGCCAATCACAAGATATATGTAAAATAATCATTAAGTTCACAAGGAAGAACATCACTAGTTACTCAACCAGGTCAATTCATCATAATACCAGTAGGTCTCATCTCCTTGTTCAGTTTCAACTTAGATCAAGTGCTAGGATCCCATTGGATTGTACAAGACTATCTATCAATCTTTCCTTCTTTTATCTGTACAACTCTTCTAACGGTTTCAAACCATTAATATCCTTAGACGAGTTAACCTTAACTTTTTCTCGTGTCTCTTTTCAAGTTCACATCGGATCAATATTTTCAAATTTAAGGCCATAAAGTTTAAAAGGACACTTTTATTTCCAACTAAACTTGTTTGTATTTTTAAGTTCCATAAATCCAAAAAGCCCCAGTCCTATACCACCCAAAATTCTACATGTGTCCCAAAAGGCATTCTTTCACGATGAAATTTGTAAATAAATGGATCTTGACCTGAAATTACAGCTTTAACAAATAGGAACAACAAGAATGGAATTGACATTTCATTTATCTTAGGAAAATTTCCGATGCTCATAGAATTTAAGAAAATTTGGAAATTTTTACACGGTGAAAAGAGCCATTGTCCACTCTTAAGTCTAAAATATATATATATATATATATATATATATATATTTTTTAACAACATTTTGGCAAAACCAGGTTTAAAAATTATTTCCTTTCAACTTCAAATTTCATTTTCAAGAATCAACGTTTAAAATATTAAGCAAAATTTTGCCAATGATTTGTAAGAAAACAGGGCTAAAGGTAACTAAACATGTTCGGCCAGGAGCGATACTATCAAAAATTTTCACCGATCCTATCATCACTTCCCTATTATAATTCATCAATCTCATAGTTTCTTTACACTACTTTGGTTATCAAATTTTACTCAAGTTAAGAATTATCTAATCCCAAGGACTAATGTATTTTACAACATTATAGCAAAATATACGCGTAATCATCAAATTTCATACTCGCAATATAAGTCACATTGCACACCAACTTCATACAACTTCAAGAGCCAGATAATTCACGAATACATTCAATATTTTCATACATAACTCAAACTTCAATCATCATAAGCATGAAAGGAAACAATACACAAATTCTTATAACCACATAGCTAATAGCTCAACTCTTAGTTTAGATTCAACTTAACCTTCATTAGTTTAGTCCTGAACAATCCCACTAGACCCCCTTGGTAACACTAATCAAATTTTCTTAGTAAATTGTAGATCTACTACGTCTAATATCAAATCAAATAATATGATCATTACTTAAGTACATCAGTGGCTCTAAAATATTCTAAAAGATCTCAAACATTTCCTACCTTGGCTTTTCTAATAACCTAACAACTAGTTATCGTTATCCTTTTGAACATTGGCCCCAATAATCCTCCAATAAAACTTAAAGACCACAATGTCATCTAGAACTCACCTCTAGTTATTTGCAAATGGTAGCATACAAACCACATGATAAATTCATCAAACTTATCTCTTCCCCAGTTTTAAAGCCACTCACAACTGCGTAGCTCTTACTTAAACTGCCGTTTCACTCAGATTCTAGGTCTAAAACCACATTTTTAGGGTAAGGGATGGTATAAAGTTCATTTACTATCATAAAGGCTAGTAAGGCCACCAATAAGGCCTTTTCACTTTTAACTTTCAAAAGCTAACCTTGGTCTCTTTAATTCTTCCTTTCCAAACTTAATCATGGTTTCTAGTCATATCGTAATACAGTATACTGGATTCTTTTCAATTGCAAATACTCCATTAAAGGTAATATTTCATACTCGGGTACAAGAATCCGAAAATGAGATGATTCACAACTCAAGCTGGCCAGTCCCAAGCATGAATCACCTATATTTGAGATTCCTACCCAACGTACATATCTAATTCCCTTAGCAATAGTAATTAATTCAACACTTAATAGGCCATTCCCCATGGTCCGAGAACCTTTTCCCGGTTTGAGCTCGATAGGAGCTCTGATACCACCTGTGGCGACCCCACTTTCCCCTGAGGCGAACCAAAGGGTTGGCGGATCGTCTGCCCAGCTCTCGCCAGGACTCAAGCACGCATTTCAAACCTGAATTCCTCCGAAGAAAAGTCTAATCTATTACCTCAGCAATTTTTCCAAGTAAAACTTTATAACTCCACAGTAACTTCAGGGATAACAGTGACATAAGTCAGCCCTTCGACGGCTCTTAAAACTATCATTCACGCGCTTTACAAGAACAAAGTCGTACAATCCTAACGTACAAAAACCCAAACAGCGGAAACATAAAAATACCCCAGCCATAGGTCACCACGAGAGCCACACATTTTCCAGCTTCAGGTGGTAACACAAAGGCGAAAGTACGCAAGCAGGATTACACGTTACAAACTGAAATTTACAATTCTTAAAAACCACATTGTCCAAACACACGCGTAACCAAATAAAAACAGCATCCAACTTCTCAAGCCTCAAAACCTGTAAGGAAAACAAATAAACGTGGGGTGAGCCGAAGCTCAGTGGTGCCCCAAAACATGCATCCAAATAAACATTTAACAGGTAGAAATTTGCAGCATTAAACAAGTAGGAAAGCGAGTAACAACACAGGGTAGGATACAGGGCTCTCAGGAGCCAATTTCCACGCTTGATTAGATACCATCGTAGTTGACCCTCCGTCAACTTTCACTACTTATAGTCCATGTAGATCCACTTATTTTAATCCTAACCCGTCACCATTCATACCTCTGCTTTGGGCCCAAACTTCATCTACCGACGCAGTATACTCGAGATATACCCGTAATAAAATTTGTCGAGGGATTCACCCAACGACTTTATTGTAGATCGATTCAGATGTCGAGGGATTCACCCAACGACTCACTACAATTAGATTCAAGGGTTTTGTAGTTAGATTCAGATGTCGAGGGATTCACCCAGCGACTAACTACGTTTAGGTTTAATGTTTTTGTAGTTAGATTCAGATGTCGAGGGATTCACCCAGCGACTAACTACATTTTGATTCACAGATTCAGATGTTATGGTAGTTGGATTCAGATGTCGAGGGATTCACCCAGCGACGCAACTACATTTAGATTCATTAGAAAATGTTTCACACATGTCACCACTCGAACGGCTAGTGCGATAAAGTACACACTGCTCACTTCGATGGGTCAAAATCATTTATTGCATTTTGGCAATCATCACATAGCGAATTGATAAAGTGCTTAACCACGTAACATAGAACAAGCAGGGACACTCACCAAGAGTGAAGTTCAGATATTGGATTGAGGATCGAGTTCCGCGTCCTCGTAAAATCCTAGAATATCAGAATTTAAGCCATAAGTTTTCTATTGGAACTGTTGGCTTGCACATGTAGAGTTTTCTAGCATGTTGCTAGCTTACTTTTCTCAAAATATTTACTTGGAATCAAGCTTGTGAGATCAGTACCATATCTCTCATCGTTCTCCTGAAATACTTTTCCTTAAAGAAAAATACTACTATTATTTTCTTAAAATAAGTCGGAAAGCTATTTAATATCGAGGCTAAGAGTATACCTTGAGAAAAAGTTCCTTTGAATGGCGGTGCTTGCAAAATTTATTGCTAAGGCTTCAGGATAAGGTTTCTTATACAATTGTTGCTAAAGCTGCTTGTTAAAAGGAAATAAGGTCTTTCTTGCCGAGCGAGTTTTCTATGCATATAGCTAAGGTGATCAAGACTCACCTTTTAAACTTTTCCTTAGTTACAACTAGCCTTAGACGATTTATAAAGAAGGAAGGAATTTGAAACAAAACTAAGGTTTTGAGTCTGGGGAAATCATTTTCCCAAATTAATAAGGCTAGTCTAGCTTAAGGGGTAAAAGTCATGTTGCCCAAGTTTCTAAGGCAAAAATAGTAGATACTATGTTTAGTAGTACGATGCTAGATCTGTACCGTTCAAAACTTGAAGCAAAATATTTTTCATTTACTTAGTCAAGCGTTTACTTGGAGTCACAAGGTCGGTACACTTCTCACATTTTCGATTCCAATCCAAAATCACATTTTCTCAATATTGCACAATTAGAATTTAAACAGTAATAACACTAGAGCTCATCAATTCTTAGCCCTGTGTTCCAACAAATTTATATCTAAGCATAAGCAGGAAAATTTACCAAGGCTTCGTCAATACTTAGCACTTGGTAATCAGCACTTATATCAACTCACAGTTTCACAAAATAGTAGCACAGATTTCTAAGAATTTCAGCAATTCAGTTATCCATTCAGGGTGGGAGTTCATAGAGCCCACCATCAGCCAATTTCCAATAACTCAACCATCAACTCAAAAGTGGGAATTCATAGAGCCCACTGTCCACAATTTCAACACATGATATACTAATGAAAGTAAATTTCAACCATTAGCTTTTCAGGCATTGAAATACGAGTAGAAATTGTTTCACTGGCCAGGCTTAAACATACGTTTAGCAAGTACCTTCTTACATCTAACTCTTTGAGAATTTCATGAACGCAATAGGGTCAAACCACAATCATTAACATCAACATTTTCCATGTGTTTCCAATCATTAAGTTTCAAGGAATAACTTCGCAATTTAAGTTGGAAATTCGTACCCAAACTTTGGTAACTACAAGGAAAATTTCCAGCATTGGCATGCCCATATCTTTGGTTAGACCATCCCATATATTAAATATCACATTGCTACCCAACTTGTATCTCTTAAAATTTGCATCTCGCATGCAGTTTTGACCCATTATGATCCAAGGAAAATAAAATAAAATTCCCGAAACTGATTACAATTTCCAAAGACAACTGAAATTCTGGTTGGTACCACTCGGATATCAACAAAATTTCCAGCAGCTAAAGGTTTACAAAAATCCAAGCTTTCCTTAGTTTAAACATGGTGTTAGGGACTCAAATTCAGCAATCAACCACTTAGCTGGCTATTAAAATTTTCCATTTCAAAAATCAGATTCATTCCATAATTAAAAGCATCCAGAAAATTCAGAACTTTTATCCATCAGCCACGGATGAACATGCATGAAGAGACGTCCTGTTTTCATCTTGTTTTTCTGGGTTAAAACATGCTTTAAAACTCTCAGCTTCCTCATGAAATCTCTTAGCAAAACAATGCACATTTCCAGATCAGGAGTTGAAATTAAACTATGATTACAAACCCCCAAATATTTCCAGGTTTAAATCTCACGGCTCTTTCTCAAAATTTCTGGCAATAACAATGGTTCTAAAACAGGATTTTCTTTGGTTAAAATAGAATTTTTGGTACTCTATTAGGACATGTACACACGTAGCTAGCTAGTAAAGGTTTCCAAATCCAATCCAGATTCAAACTACAATTGTACTCATCTAACCCAAATCCAGAAATTATATCAACTAGTGAAATCCGGAAACACTTCAATATTTTCAGCTCAATCATTTGGTTAGCTAAATTTTCCAGCAACCATTTGTCTTGTATAAAATTCTTCCTTGGCTTATTCAGGGATTTAAATACTCAAATTCGGCATACGGATACTTAATTAACTGAGTAACATTTCTAGTTAAAAATTTAGGTTCGAATCATAACCCAAATCGTCGAATTTCCAAGAAAATCTCCAGCTAGCCTCGGTTTGAGCTGCACAAAAATCCGGTTGCATCTTATTTTTATTTTCAGTTCTAGCTCAACTAATTAACTACATGCAAAGCTAAAATTTCTTGTCATTAGCTAGCTAAATATGATTATAGGCTCAAAACAACAAAATTAAACCAAATCAAGATGCATTACTTCCAAACAAACTCACGGCAACATTACTACATCAAAACAGAATTTCTTATGTTCCTTGGTTCATCATCCGATATCTCTTCAGTTAAAGCCTTTTATTGCCCTTAAAGTCTCACATGCACAATTGCTGAGTTAATTAGCTAACATCCAGACCAGAAAATCAGCTCGGCAACAGCAAAACACCTTCATAAATCCAGAACTAGGTGAGACTACACTCGGATGAGTTTGCATGTGAAAAGTTCTATTTCATTTTTATTTCCAAAGTAATCCAGGCTAATTAAATTCATGCATGACCCTAATCATAATAATCATCCGAGATTCGATTAGTTAATCACCATTTCAGGCTCAAATCACTTCAGAAAAACACATTAAAGCTGCACTATCAGCTCAGCTCCTTGGCAGAACCATCTAGCCGAAATAGAATTTTCCACAGCTTTGATTTCAACATCTGATGGCACAGATTAACACATGCAAGACCACGGCTAGCTTAATCTACCTCTGATAAACTATTTTCATTCCAGAAAATTTACCTCACAGCAATTAAATTCACGCACGAAATCTGAAAGAAAAGTTTCTGCTCCCTCTCGGCTTACACACGCACGGCAGTGGTCCTGGTTGGGTTTGCAGCTGGAAATGGTGTTGGTGAAGATGGTTGCAGCTGATGGTGTTGGTCTGAAGTGAACAAGGATGGTGAGGTCCAGTAACTCCTCCAACTTCCACCAGCTCTCCCTACTCCCTCCTCTAGCTTACGGACAGGCAGAGATGAAATGGAAGTGCAGCCCGCGGCTTCTTCCTTTGGTCCTGCTTTGTCGATGGTAACTAGGCAGAGAAGGAATGTGTTTGTGGTCTGGGATATGGAATGAAGATGAATGAAGGGTGCCGCGGTTTTGAAGATGTTGAGCTGCAGAAATTGTTGAGTGTTGAGTTGGTTTAAGCTTTTGATTGGTGGAAATGGGCGGTGGTGGAAGAGCTTGTAAGGAGTGTTTGGTTCGGCTTTGTAAGGTTATGGTGAAGTGAGGATTTGGTGAATTTCTAAAGGCATTTTGGCCTATTCACTTCTCCTCCTATTATCCCCTTAAATCCTTAGTTCTAACTTAGCTCCAAAAATTATCCCCAAGTGTGATTTGATCGCCTAATTAAATCGCTAATCTTGCAAGACTTTGGTTATCGAGATTTTCCTCAAGTATGATTTAATGGCCTAATTATACTTTGGTATACCTAAACCATTTTATCGAATTTTTATAGATTACAACTTAGTATTAAGGTTCCCAACATTCATACTTCATTAGTTTCTTATTAAAATCAAGTTTGATCTTGTAATAAAAATCTAACATTTTATTTTAAGGCGAAAATTAATCTAACTCAAGAAATATTAATTTAATATAGCAAAACCGAATAATTCAATACTAGGCACAATTATATTATTTATTTCATAAAAATTATCTTTACGCTTTATTTCAAAACAATTAATTACAATACTAGAATTCAAAGAAATTAATTGTTAGATCAATGAAATAGTTTACCATTGAAATATGAATTTAAGGTAACAAAATTAAGAAGTTTAGTGGTTTGGCACATTTCTTATATTTGCACCTAACGTTTATCTCTACGCACTTATTTAACAATAATTAAATCTTAGTGCTACAATTTATTAAAGAGTTAAAATGCAAGTGAAATCATTTTCCAAGAATAATGAAGCTAATTTAAGCCAGGAAAAGAAATAACTAATTGGCAATGTGTTTCAAATCCTCATTTCTCATATGATCGTGCAACAAAATGAATTTTTGTAGTTTAGTGCATGAGGTAAAATATATTCACGTAGCCCAATTTGAAAATACTCAATATTTTGCACATTTAACGTGTTTGCGACTTTAAAATTGTTTTTACATATTTATTCAAAGACAAAATTCATTTTCCTGAGGAAACGGGACATTTAAGCAGGATAGCCTACTTTTTGAGCAAATTAATAATTTGTAAGTGATCACTTATCATACTCCCTTTATTATTTAACTATTAAAATCAAGTTTGGCCTTAATATATGAATTTAACATTCATAATATTCATTTATCCCTTTTATCTCGACTTATTAACTTAATCGTTTTCAAACCGTAAAACATACTTGACTTCAAAGTTAACTTGTATGTTCATTTAATCTAATGAACTTTCTCAATCCAATATTAATTATGTCTTATAGGTACTCCATTTCCCCTTACCCCGTTATTCTTAATTATATCAAGATATTTTTAAATTCTAAATTTTGATAAGAATTCAATTAGGCATTTAATTAACCACTTATTCACTATATGAAATATTTCTAATCTCAAGGTAAGTAACTAAAATAAATGCAAATGAAATACAAAATGATATTTATATATATATTTTTCAGGGTTCTCACAAAGATGAGTGAGGACCTGCGGGCGTATGATCAAATGTTAGGTTACCATTATGGATGTACTTGAGATAAATAAGCAAACAGATAGAAAACGAGCATGAAGATGTGTATACGGAACGGGAAATAATCCAAGTAGCTACAGGATTTGAAACCACATTAAAATGGTATCCAAAAATGGATCTAAATTTCTAAGGATCCAGGATTAGACAATTTACTAAAACTTCTTGTGCAATCTTGGGTACTTGTATTCGGACAGATACTCCATCTTTTTGTTATATCTTCTCTTGATGCGGATATTGTTTCCAATTAATGAATTTCGTCAGTTTATCCAAAAATAAATAAGTAAATAACGAATGATAAAACATTAAATTTCACGAATGTGATAATAGACTTGCAATAGACTAGAATGCGTAGAAATTGAAAACAACTATAGTGTTTGAGTTCTTGATGGGAAAAAAAGTGAAAAAGACAAATAATTTTATCGTTAACAAACTTTAATGGTTAATGAAGATATGCAGGCTGGAAATAACATTGTTTTGAAAAAACTTGGAAGCAGTTTTGGAACATTATGTAGGTTGCAAAAACTACCTTAATCTCTACGAGTTGAATAGTTGCGAGCCTAGAGTGACTAAGAAAAATCAAAATTGGAATCTTTGCTGGATATGGCTTGCTACGGTAATTTTTTTATATAATTAATAAGAATCCATAGTAGCGAGTGTACGGATTATAATTCAACAATATTATAACTAATAATCAACGAATAGTGCAGGCGAAAGGAACAAATTTACATTAGATTGACGATTTCTGATTCCTGGTATCTCAATTTGCGCTAAGGTAAATTTATTTTACACACTATCGTGCTTTTAATTGATAATTTCCATATTCAATTCAATTATCAGAAAGTATGATTGCGAGCTGATTTTCTTAAGGCCCCAATACTCTGAATCAAGGCGAAGTACTAAGAAGCACATATGCACTACCTTCATGGGGGCAGCTTCAATTCCAGTTTCACTTTGGCCTATTAATTAGGTTTAGGGAAAATATAGTGGATGTTTATTTAATTATCTTGCATATGAAGAGGCAATATCCTATCTTGGAATATGAAACAATCTGTACATTGCCATAGCCAAGTTTAAGTTGTACAGGTAATAACTATCTTTTCACCCTAAATTTCCAAATTTTCCATTTAATTGCTCTACACAATCATTGATGATCTGAAGCTATTGCTTCAACTTTTGAAGTTATATCGTTTGATGAAGATGTTTATGTAAAGAAAGTAGGGAGAAGGATATAAATAGAGAAAATAACATGAATTAGTGATTGATCAACTTAATTTTGAAATCCGTAGAGGGAAAGACTAAAATTTTCAAAATGAGGAAGACCACAAAAAGTGTAAATACTTAATTGATTAATGACACAAATGCAAATTAAGGCATTCACCTACCATTTGTTTTGGAGCACCTATTATACTATCATCTATTTTTGAGACAATCTTTTTAATTATAGAAAGGTAACAACTAATAAGTGATAGCATATATTACAAAATCAAGAAGAAATTGATAATCTTATTGTAAAAGAAGCTGCGGATAAAACATGACAAGTGCTGTCACTTTAAGTGAGGCAAGTAAAAGAAATTCAATAAAAAGAAAAAAACATTGTGACACCTTCCCAAAAGCCAAAGAATACAGATAAAAAAGAAATTCAATAAAAAGAAAAACAATAAAAACAGAATGAAAATACCACAAGCACCATGTCTTAAAAAAAAAAACTCTAAAATGATTCTATTGCAGATAAATGGCATAAACTTACAAGACATATATGTATAAAGTTGTGCTGTGCATATTGTTACTCGTCAAACTATATACTTACCATGTAATCCATGCCATCGATGCCTTATCTGTCTTTCCTTGAAATCTTGGCATTGTCCACAAAAAGCTCTAATATAATGTAAATTCTCTTGGTCGTAAAGCCTGATATCAACTTTCAAAAATGTACACCATTTAGACCACCAAGACAACTTAATGCAGTTTTAAGTAATAATTCAGCTTATAAAACTTTGAACTATGGAACTTTGGTTTAAATATTTGGATGGTATAAGTTCAAATGCCCTCCAATTCATTCAAGAACCACTGTCTCCTTTGTTTGGATGGTTTTTGCTGTTCTCTTGTAAATGTAGAATCTTGGGATTACTATTCAGCGTAAGGGATTTCAAGGGTGAACTGATCAGATGAAGAGTAGGCATCAGAGAATTTGCTTGAACCTGCTGTGTACTTGAGCTCAAGAATTGGAAGTTATTGCTTTGTCTGGGATCACTCTCTACAGAAGCAGTCATATATGGAGGCAATGAAGGAAGAATCGTAGGAATTGTTGCTGCAGAAGGACAGAAACACAGCTGAGAACCAGACGGGAGAGCCATTGAAGATCCCAGAGATAAGGCATTATGACTTTGAGAGTCTTCGGGTTGCATTGGAATATTGGAGTGGCCTCCTAATTGAGATAGAGACAAGTTTGAAGCCTCCCACTGGTAATAAGGATTGTATGGCAACGGATTGGGTAACAAGCTTGGAAAAGAAGATAGATTGGCTACCGGGAAGAAGTTTTGAGCTGTGAGCTGAGCAGCATAACCCTCCATACCCTCCTGCTCATTTGATGCAATCCACTTGTCTTTTCCTGCAGCGGCTTCTTTTTCAGCTTCCTTGCGATTCACTGCGACATCTGGATTCCAACATCTTGATCTATCCAAAATAGTTTGACTATTTCCATGAATATGGTCATTAATCTTTAGCCCCTGCTTGTTAGAGAGGAAACTTGGAGCTCCTACATCTTTCATATACGATGGATTTGCACAGAAGAAGTGGGGCAGATTTGATGAAGTTGCCGATGAGTGCTGAGAAAGTGCAATTGCCTGATGGAATTGACTGAAGCTTCCTGCTTGTATTTGCAGTGGTGGAAGTTTGTCAATCTCACTTTTAGTGGCATCAATCAACCAATCTACGACCTTGCTAGGTTGGCTGAGCCCAAGTCTATCCTGAAGATCGTACAACTGAATTGCAGTGGGCACTGAAAGTCTAATCCTCCTATCTCTCAGTCCCCTTACGGTGCACACTTTGCTATGCCTATCTTTTCCCCCAAAAGAACGCGAAACACGTACTATTCTTGGATTTCTAAAGCCTGCCCATGGTCTTGAAGTAGATGCGCTTTTGGAGAACTTGCTATCATTGACATCTCCTTCTTGCTTTGTTTGAAAAGCTTTGTCCTTTGAATTCATGATCATCTAGTAAGTTCCTTCATAATTCTCCTGCAACAAATCAATCAAACTGAGAATGGATGGCTTCATCTATTGAAGATAAAATGGTTTTGTAATTCTGAGTTTCATAAGCAGGAAATTAAATTTCTCTAGGTTTCTCTGGGTAATCCAATATTTTTAATAAAGTTTTCCAAGATAAGGAAACTGAATATCTTAGCTCAAAAAACTGATAATTGGTTCTCCATAATCTTTGGCACAGTGGTACTTATTTTACCATAAGTTTTTAGCCATTTACATACTGAAAAATAAGTCAGTACACCTGTAATTCAAAAAAGGCTAACATATCAATTAAAGATCTTTTCAGCTCAGCTTCTTCTTGAAGGTTTTGTTTGTGATAGATTAAGTTCGCATATCAAAGTTCAATGAAAATTAAGCTAATTCTAGCTAGGGTTAGAATTTTGAAAAATTTCTCAAGCATACTGCAAACCCTGAACCATTTTGAAGACGGTACATGAAAATATCATCTTCGTCTTTTTAGCTTTCCATTTTTTGGGAACAAATCATGCTGAAAAAAATATGAAAGTGCTTCTATGGCTCTTTCAGATCTGCAACAAAAGAGGTATCATTAGACGAACTCACACCTGGTGTTGCAGCTGATCGACTTGATTCTTGATTGGTTGTAAAGAAGGACCCCGATGACCTTGAAAACTCCGGAGTTTACTGTTGCATCAAAATAAGCTGTAGGGGGCACTGAAAACTCCGGAAATCACTTTCCCATCAATATAAGCTGTAGAAGCAGTTCGAGGTACAAAAAAACCTAATTTATGTGCGGGCAATGAGCTCAATCACAGATTTGTTATAATTTAGGGAAAGAAGAGTGCCAGAATCTTACCATGCCATGTTGCACAGTAAAGGTAAAGGAAAAGGTATGGCACAATTGCAACCATGTGGCATCTATCAGTAGTGACACGTAGTTACGTCTTTTGGGAATAATCAATTTATATGTTCATAATTCGTTTTCTTAAAATTCCATATTAGAAGAATAAAAGAGTACATATTGGAATACCAGTGACAAGATGGACACTTGATCTAGTCATCTGTGAAGTTCACATTCGGTTTCTTGATTGTCGTAGTTTAAATGGTATCTAAGCATAAGGTAGACTGTGTCCTTCAAATGGGACCATCCTATCTATGCCTCAGGAAGGAGATTTGATGCTTTATTGCTCACCACTGGCTGCTTTATGAGCCTGATCTTTTGGCATGAACTGAAGAGTGCATGCCCTAGCTAGCTCCATGAAGAGAGAGGAAAAAATGTGAGCCCTTCCTTCGGATAAAGTCTTTTTATTTGTTACAAGTAGTTCTGATGTTAAGGCCTTTTTCGAAATAGAATGTCAATTTCAGCCTACCATGTGAAATGATAAAATTTAGCTTCATAAATGGTACAAATTCCAGCAAAAGGCTGCTAAGGTTGTGATGGAGTTTGAGTTAGAGCTTCATTAGCTGGACAAGATTATTGGTATCATCTACCTCATAGAGGATGGACCAGTTTATTTAGGTTCTTTAAAAGCTTACACTTAGTACAAACAGGACCACGTACAGTATGAACTGAGATTGCATGTAGCAGTTAGCAATTTTTTTTTCCCTTCTTTTTGTTGCTCTAGCCATCTTATCTTAGTTACTAGCTTAAGCATTCATTTTTCCCCCTCAACAGCATCATGAAATCCATCATCGGAAGTGTATAATCACAGTAAATTCCAGTAACTTTTCTTAATTAAAGGGTTTGCTATTTTGCTACAAAAGATAGTTTCCCTCCATCTCGCGCAAATTTGTCATGTTTGTTACATTTTCTTGTTTCAAATTAATTATCATCTTAGAAAAGTCAACCCATTCTCTTCAATAAAATTTTGTCTTTACTTTTTATGTGGCCTACCACTTATTTCCCACAATTAACAATACGTCAAATATAAGATGTCCCATCACTAAAGATATAAAAGGGAAGTAAAAATTCTCTTTCTTACTAATATCATTTTACATAAATTGCATGTTCTCCGAAAAACAACAAATTTTATGGAAAGGAGGGAGTAATAAAGTTTCTACTAAAAATTCAATGAATCACTTTAAGATCAGCTGGTCTAAGTCAGAACAAATGAGAACTATATTTAATCTAACTTTAGGAGCTTGAAGCTTTAATTGCTTTCGTTTAGACATCATATCTCAGAACTTAGAACCATTGTAGCTTAATAGCAGTGCCATGCAAAATCATCTTCTGTATAGTATCCGTGGTTCTTTTGAATAGTCCTATTCAAGTAAACAAACATGAAATGAGTGTTCAGATAGCCAAAAGGTAACATAAGTAGGTAAATAAGTTTTTTGTTGTTGTATCTTATTTTCGTCATGCGAGGGATGGCTAGGGAGGGCCCTTACTTTGACTTAACTGCCAAAGAACTAGAGAGTTGAGGATTAACCACTAATTAACAGCAATTGTGGGCGGCAGAAAGTATCTTATAGGAATTAAATCGCTATATATTGTACCTCACAAGTCCAACTGCATTATTCCAAAAGGCTAATCCATGAATATACAAGGCCTAAGTATGTACAATCCTTGACACTCTTACCACGCAGATTTTGATAGTCCCTTTTCGCTAATTGAATAAGATGACAACCAAGGATTATTTGACATACACCGGAAAGAAGTTGAAATTTCTTTTTCTTGTTTTTTAGTTCTTGGAAACCCTACCCTCTGGGCTTCACATACGTCTCTGCTGGACATCACGAGAAGATTCGATTCAAACTATCACCATTTTAGTGGGGTACCACAGTAAATAGACACAGCAGCAGTAAAGGGACCCCATATCCGAGACATGACTTCTGTTTTCTGCAGATACAAATGTAGTCTCTGCTTATTCCATTTATATGTAAATTTCTTACAGTGCTGAGAGATTCTCATGCAACATTTACTTAAACTTCTTTTCACTCTCACACAAGTAATAAGAAAAACATAAAAGTCATTTATCCAATCGGGGTTCTCATTTCTTAGTGGAAAGATTCTGAGTATCGTTACTACTATGTATTTTAAATGTTTTCCCCACTATTTAAACTATCTAAGAGAAAATCAGAAACCTAGTCGGATAGAATCTCTGCATTTCTAGGAAACTAGCTTCGGATAAACAAAAATCCCAATAGCTAGTACAACAAGGCTATATTGGGTTATAGAATTTGTAGATATCGATTTCCAAGATTAAGATTTAAATACCCCAACGAGATTATGTGATGTTTTGCAAATACCAATTAGGTACAAGCAGTTAGATTTCTTTTTTTTTTTTTACTTTTTTTTTCTTTTAAACTGCCAATTGAAGTGGTCCTGGTTCGAAGTTCGCAAATCCAATCAGATAGAAAGTCCAGTTCTCGATCAGCAAAAACTGGAATTACAACATGTTACTCCCACTAGACTTCTTTTTTATCACTTTCTTGAGGTTTGTAATCCCGTAGAGAAGATATTACGTTTATTTTCTTGAATTCTCCAATGTTCTTTTGTTCTTTTTCGGATATACATAAACATATATCCACAATTTTTTCAGGATTTGAGATAGAGATGAAGTAGCAAATTATGCTGCTGGTTAGCCTAAAGAAAGTTGAGAAAACAAAAAGGAAAAGGAAAAAACCTTACACATATCCCTTGTTCAGATGGAGATTGAGAGTTTGAATAATTCAGATAGACTGTGAGCTTTCTCAAGGGTTGACAAAATAGTAGGATAATTTTGCTATGTTAGTTGCTGATGGAAGATCACACATCTTGTACTGACTAGTAAATAAGAAAATCTCATACTCTTCTATCCTACTTTTTTGCCTTTACTAGGATTTTCTGTTGAAAAATATGGAAGTCATATAGTCTGCAATTCTCTATCTCTTGTCCTAATTGTTAATTGTTGATGGAAGATCAGACACCTTCTACTAACTAGTGAAGCAGTAAAACTCGTATTCTAATTGTCGGGGAAACCGATTAATTTCCCATTCAAAAAAATTACAACTACCAAATAAATACATAATAAAAGAGATAAGAAGAGAACACACCCGAAATTGACAACGAATTTCGGCCAAAAGTGCCTAATCTCCAAGCACTGCCTAAGCAACCTGCTCTTATTAATTTGGGAGAAGAAAGAATACAAACTTTTTGGTGTCTACCAATTGGGAGGCGAGGATGTTAATTTATAACTCTCAAACACTCCCCCCAAGACCTATCCCATTGATGTGAGATAGAAACTTATGCCAAAAAAGTCAACAAATCTCTACCTTGGCATAATTTCTAGTCCCACCACAAATACAAACCTTCTCACTCAAACAAAATAACAAACGGTCCTTGTGGTACTTTCAAATTTGCGCCCTCAAGCGCCAACTCAAATGTGCAGGATGTTGACCAAGTCTAAACAATGTTCAAACTTGGATCTTATAATCATCTTGGTCAACATATCTGCAGGATTCTCCATAGTCCGAATCTTTTGAAAAAAAATCTCCTCTTCTTCGAGAATTTCCCGCACGAAATAATAGCGAACATCAATGTGCTTCGTTCTTGCGTGCAAGACCTGGTTCTTCGCTAAGTGAATAGCACTCTGACTGTCACAAAACACGTTAATATGTTTTTGACCAACTCCCAAGTTTTCAAGCAACCCTTGAAGCCAAATTGCCTCCTTCACAATTTCGATAATTGCCATATACTCTGCCTCTATTGTAAATAAAGCCACTGTTGACTACAAAGTAGATTTCTAACTAACTGGTGCCTTGGCAAACGTGAACAAGTAGCCAGTTGTAGAACGTCGCTTATCCAAGTCACCTGCATAGTCAGAATCACAATATCCAACTACACATTGACCAAGTCATTCATCCTGCTCAAATACTAATCCAACATCTACAGTATCTTGGATATATCGTAAAATCCATTTCACAGCTTGCCAATGACACTTGCCCGGATCATGCATAAACCTGCTTCCTACACTAATTACTTGTGAAATGTTGGGTCTCGTACACATCATTGCATATATCAAGCTACCAACTGCATTAGCATACGGAACTTTCGCCATGTATGCTTGCTCTTCATCCGTTTTTGGAGATAATAGGCTGCTAAGTTTCAAATGAGGAGCAAGTGGAGTGCTTACAGGCTTTGAATCTCCATTCATACCAAACCGTTGTAGTACCTTCTCTAAATACTACTTCTATGTGAGACAAAGCTTGCCTCTCATTCTATCCCTACTTATCTCCATGTCGAGAATCTTCTTGGCTTATCCCAAATCCTTCATCTCAAACTCTTTACTCAACTGAGCCTTCAATTTATCAATTTCAACTTGGCTCTTTCACACTATCAACATATCATCAACATACAAGAGCAAGTAGATGTAGGACTCATCTCATAGCTTGTGCAAATACACACATTGATTGCATATGCTTCTTGTGTACTTCTGGCCCATCATGAACTGGTCAAATCGTTTATACCATTGCCTCGGTGATTGCTTCAATTCGTACAACGATTTGCTTAGTTTACAAACCCAATTCTCTTTACTAGCAACTTTGAA
Organism: Coffea arabica; assembly: GCF_036785885.1. NCBI lineage: Eukaryota > Viridiplantae > Streptophyta > Magnoliopsida > Gentianales > Rubiaceae > Coffea > Coffea arabica. Next base: position 28,813,828 of record NC_092316.1, on the reverse strand, counting down.
TCCATCTGGTTGAGACATATAGATTTCTTCCTTCAAGTCACTGTGAAGGAACACGGTCTTCACATCAAGTTAAGCTAGTTCCGAATTCAACTATGCTACCAAAGCTAACAGGATTCTAATAGAAGAATGTTTAACAACTGGAGAAAATACCTCATTATAATCAACTCCCTCCTTCTGAGTGTAGCCTTTAACCACCAATCTTGCCTTGTAGCGAGCATCATTCTTGTCAGGAAATCCTTCTTTCTTTGCAAATAGCTATTTGCCTCCAATTGCCTTCTTGCCCTTCGGTAGTTATGTCAACTTCCACGTCTTGTTCTTCTGAAGAGATTGCATCTCTTCTTCCATAGTATCTTTCCATCTACCATTTTTTGTACTTCGAACTGCTTCAGGAAAAGTGGATGGAACATCAACACCTGAAGTGCATAGGCCACCATGTCAGCAAAACGAGCAGATTTTTTAATTTCTCATCTTGGCCTATTGACAACAATTGACTCTTGCTGCTGTTGAGGTTCTCAGGTTGAAACTCTTCCTCATCTGACTCCTCTTCTGCCATCGGAGAGTCACTGATGGTACTGTTTGCTGAGCTCATCATTATCTGCTCAAACTCCACCTGATTCGGCATACACTCCACCTATTGTGGAGTACCACTAATCCCATCTTATCCTACCTTATTCAACATGGCAGATTCATCAAAGGTAATATCCCCGCTGATAATGGTCTTCTTTGCTTCTAGACACCACAAACGGTATCCCTTAACTCCTGTATTAAAGCCCATAAAGAGAGACTTCTTTGCACGTGGATCCAACTTTGATTCATTTACATGATGATATGTAGCAGAACCAAAAATATGCAAAGAATCATAGTCTGCTACAGGTTTTTCAAACCATACCTCTAATGAAGTCTTGCCACCTATTACAGATGATGGCAAGCAATTGACTAGATGTTGAGCGTATGTCATAGCCTCAATCCAAAACTTTCTGCCTAACCCAGCATTAGACAGCATGCAACGAACTTTTTCCACTAATGTCTTGTTCATACGCTCTGACACCCTATTCTGCTGCGGTGTTCTTCTAACTGTAAAGTACTGAACTATGCCACACTCTTGGCATATCTCCTAGAAGGGATCACTCTTACATTCTCCACTGTTGTCTGTTCGAAGAATCTTGATCTTTCTTCCCGTCTGGTTTTCAACCTGAGCTTTCCATTTAAGGAAAACCCCTAGCACATCATCCTTGTTCTTCATAGTAAACACCCAAACTCTTCTGGAAAAATCATCAACAAAATTGACAAAATAGTACCTGCCTCCAAGGGATGGAGTCTTGGCAGGTCCTCACACATCTGAATACGCATAATCCAAAATACCCTTGATATTATGGATGCCAGTGCCAAATTTCACTCTTCTCTGTTTTCCCATAACACAATGCTCCCAAAATTCTAATTTGCAAGTTTTCATACCTTTCAACAATCTTTGCTTGGCAAGATTTTGCAAGGATTTTTCACCAACATGTCCCAACTGCATGTGCCACAACTTTGTTGTCTCCGCATCCTTCTTGCTACTGGAAGATGTTGTTGCTGCTGCTATCCCAACAACTGTACTACCTTGGTAGTAATACAGATTATTCTTCATTACACCTTTCAACATCACAAGTGCTCCCGAAATTGCTTTAAGAATTCCATCTCGCATCATCACAATCAAGCCTTTTGACTCCAAGACCCCCAAAGAAATGAGATTCTTCTTCAAATTCAGCACGTGCCGAACATCCTTCAAGATTCTAGTGGATCCATCATGACTACGCAGCTTGATTGAACCTATCCCAACTGTTTTATATAGATTGTCATTTCCTATATAAACAACTCCACCATCAAGTTTTTCAAATTCCAAGAACCACTCCCGCATGGGAGACATATGGTAGGTACAACCTGAATCCAGAATACACTCATCTGGGTGGGATGTTGAAGGTGATACAGCCAAAGAGAAATATGATTCCGCATTACTTTTGCACTCTGCAACATTTATGTCTTGAGGAGCTTTCCCTTTCTTCTTCAACTTTGGACAGTCTTTCTTCCAGTGCCCTTTCTCATGACAGAAAGCACACTCATCTTTTGCAACTCTGTTTTTCGATTTGGATCTTCCTCTTCTCCTCTTTGATTGGCTTTGCTGACGACCTCTTGCCACTAACGATTTATTTGCTATAGCTACTTTGTTTTTTATTTTATCCTGCTTTCTCAATTCGTGACTATACAAAGCAGAACATACAACATCTAAAGACACATTCTCCTTCCCATGAAATACTGTAATCTCCAAATGTTCAAATTCATCAGGAAGGGATGACAACAATATCAAAACCAAATTTTCATCTTCAAATTTCACGTCTAAATTTAATAGGTCCACTACTAACTAATTAAATATAGTGATGTGTTCATTCATAGAAGTACCTAGTCGGTAATCAAATCGGAACAACCTTTTCTTCATAAAGGGTTTATTTTGACCACTCATCTTCAGAAACTTCTCCTCCAGTGCCTTCCACAATTTCTGCGCAAAAGTCTCATTCTTGAAAGCATACTTTTGCTCTCTGGACATACACGATCGAATAGTTCCTCATGCAACCAATTTATGGTACTCCACTCCTTCTCTTCTATGTCATCTGGTTTCTTTTTTTCAATGGAAATGTCAATGCCCTGTTGGAAAAAAGAATCTAAGACCTCGCCTTGCCTCATGCCGAAATGGCCAGTATCATCAAATATCTCCACCGCTAGCTTCAAACTTGATATTGGAATCCTCAACCATGTGGATGAGGAAACCAATGCCCCAGATGTAATTTTTTACATGGACTCGTTTATCGATGAATCGTCTAACACCATTTCAGACTCAAATGGTAGTATTCAATATAACAAATTACACACAAGCCAACGGATGAACCTTCGGCTCTAATACCACTTGTTCGGGAAACTGGTTAATTTTCTGCTCAAAAAATTACAACTACCAAATAAATGCGTAATAAAAGAGATAAGAAAAGAACACATCGAAACTTGATAACGGAGTTCGGACAAAAGTGCCTAATCTCCGAGCACCGCCTAAGCAACCTACTCTTATTAATTTGTGAGAAGAAAGAATACAAACTTTTTGGTGTCTACCAATTGGGAGGGGAGAGTGTTAATTTATAACTCTCAAACACTCCCCCCGAGACCTATCCCACCAATGTGGGACAGAAACTTATGCCAAAAAAATCAACACTAATATCTGACTTTGCTGTCCTCTTCTAAAAATTATGAGAGTTACAGAGTCTGTAATTCTATTTCCCTTGTTCTAATTGTTAGGTATATCAACCCCTTATTCTTTAAACACTTGGTTGTCTAACTTCTTATGCTAAAGCTTAATTAACAAGTCAAACATTTGTTGTGTTTATAACTCTTCTAGCTGCTATTGGCACCACTACATCATCTCTTATTTAACAGTGAATGTATATATTGATCTATCTAAGATGCAAGTGATAAATGTGAGAATGCATGTAAGGAGAGGGTTGAGACAAGAACTATTTCATTTTTGGGTTTTTTTTTTGTTGGGGTATTTTTGTTGGGGTAAAAGGGAGGGGGAGGGAGGGGGAGGGAGGGGAGGGGAAGGGGATTGGATGAGGTTACTGTCTTGATTGGGGAGGGTTATTCAATGTGGGAACTATTAATGACACTGAACAACATATTTGACAAAATTGAAGTGGCCCCAAAGAGTCCTGCTAGCTATATACTATCACCATCACCATCACCAAAATTATTTTCAGGCTATCATCATCTCAATCATCTCTGATTCGAACAATCAGTGGGATATGAGAAGCATATAGGACTCAGAGCAAGAGAGAGAGATTGGAGTAAATGTGAGGGACGGACAGGCTTATTAGTCAATAACAAATACATAACGGAAAATGATCAAAAATTTATCATCAGGTGGATACTGGATAGTATTGTAAAAAGAAGAACAAAAACCAAAATCACACAAGGGAATGATCTTTTTGGTATCCTAACATAAAGATTTGATCAAGAAGAAGTATAGAAGAATCCAAAATTCTTCTCTCGTTTGTAGAGTCACTATCTGTTCAGACAGTTATTTCACTCTTACATGCTACGTGCTGGCTTTGTCAGTGCTACACCCTTTGGCGATTAAGAAAGGAAGGAAGCAAGAAAGCAGACGTGCGGAAGCCAATGATAAATGCGTGCCACCAATAATGCAAAAGGTAGCAGAAAAGTAAACTCTATGTTATTGTTATGTCCTAATCGTTGCAGGTGTCTCGTTTTCTAGCACACAAGCCTACCTTAGAGAAACATCAACATGCATTTTGCTTTTCCCTTTTTTTTTCTTTATCTTCTTCTTAGCAGATTTTAGCCTAGAATTTTGTATGCATGAATCTTTTGGTTCATAAGTTAGCAAATTTGCAGCAATTTCATATGAGGTATAGAGTGAACAACTTGTTGAAAAGCCTAAGGGACTTCCCAGTTTCAACTTTCAGTCTTGTTTGGCAGACAATAGAGATACGAATCTTGTGCGAGGGAAGAATGAAAGGGTTTGAAGAAGTTCGTTTTCCAACCTTATTGCCTTTATCAATTTAGTCAAATTATCAACATATTTCCGGTGGATCTTATGTTCAATAGGAAAATATCATGATTTATTTATTTATTTATTTTGCCTTTAGAATCATAAGGACCAGGGAAATCAAGTTTGACCATGAATAAAAGACTATAAACTATGAAGCGCGGGATCAGTTGTTAAATTGATGACTTGACTAGAGTTAATGGTGAGCCAGGGAAAAGTGTGCAGTGGGATTATTCCTAGACTATTAGTGCATAAATGTCAACATCAAGTGTAGTTTTGACTTCATTTTTTGAGGTGGTTTCTTTGCAAATCAATTTGCTTGTTTTCCTCCAATCTATGCAAGCCGACTAACTATACAAAAAGGAAGAATAATACTCCAAAAAGAAAAAGAAAGGCATCTGCATTATCCATTTCCATCTTCTAGAAACAAACCTCCTGCCAGTTGACTGCCACAAGCATATTGTTCCCAAGATTAACTCGTTGTCAATTTAAAAGATGAAGTCATTTCTGAATCTACAGCTTGATCCGTAGCTACACATGCAGTTCTGAATTCTTTTGACTTCCTGCTTTTCCTCAAATTCAAATCATGCGATTGAGTTTCGCATATAGAAACTCTCTCTCCATTAATCATTCACAAACTGTGAAAACTGAAACTGATGGTATATCGAGAACAACTAGAAATCATTAACAAAGCCAAAACAGATGAAAAGAAATTAAAGATCTATGGTGAAATCTACATTCTGGATCTCTCTATCGTATAATTTGTATAACAAAATGTGCATGCACGCATAAAGATTATGCATGAAAACTAGTAATCTTTCAAGGCATGCAAGTATCGAAAGTAAAGGGATAATTTCAGAATCCCCCTAAGGTTTCTAAGAATTTCATTCACCTCCCCTAAGATTTATAAAATAACACTAACATCACCTAACAGTATTGTGGGTCCAATTCTTATATCACCTAGGGAAAAATTACTGATATGCCCTAAGATATTGTGTCTTATTGAAAATTAATATATGATAATTAAGCAATTAGGGCACTAATTAACTGTTAGTAACTAATTAATGAAAATAACCGTTGAGAATGTTTTCTAATGATAAACAGTAACCTGCAATTACAAAATGGTGCCAATTGATGTACCGAATATTTGTTTAGCCTTAGAAATTAATACACTAAACAGTAATTTGTCTGGATTTTTTTCACTCTAAAAAACTTTACAGTTGCCTTGCTATTACACTTACAATATTTGTTTTTGTTGCTAAAGGATGTAAGTGAATTTCATGATTTCCCCTTGTAGATTGACAAGGCCATAGTTTCTGCACCTACTTCACTTTGAACTTGCAAAATCCACACAAAATCACTATATTTCCCCTCAAATTGTGCTTCTTCAAGTGAAAATGAGATCCATCTTACTGATTCTTGTTGCCTATATATGCAAAATGGCAAAGAGCTGAAAAATAGCTGCTGTAATCTAATGCACTAGTTGTTGGTTCAACTTTGTAGAGAAAGTCAATTGATACTTATTTTTGGTTTTTCTCTATTTGCATTTACTTTCTCTCACTTTTATTAATATGTTTTACTTTCCTTTACAGTACAACTTGTATGCAAGCATAAAGGGCATTTATTGAATAAAAGTTTATCTCTCCCCTCAAACTACCTTTTTAATGGTACTTTTTTTTATTTGAACTAATTTTGTTACCAAACCATTAACTTCAGGAGAGGTTAGTGTAATTTTACAAATTTCAAGAGAGGTTAGTGAAATTGTTGTAAATCTAAAGGTAGGTTTTTGAAATTATCGCCAAAGTAAATTGACGATACCTACAACTCGATACGAATAGTCTTTCATTTCATAGCTTGATTTCATATTGGAAACGTAGGCTTGAATATTTTCTCCTTTTTTTTTATTTTTTTGTCTCGAGTATGCATGCCATGTTCAGTTATGTCTCAAAAGAATTGAGTCGCGTTGATAAAGATGCTTTACAAACTTGTTAGCAGCTTTCTTCCTCAATTAGTCACTCATCATAATACCTCTACAACTTCTTTCTCAACTTTATGATTAATATTGTCATGTTGTTTGCTGAAATATATCGCATGCTCAGAGAGCAGGGCAGCCTGGTCACCAATAATGACCACAACTGGGAAGTCTTGTGATTTTCAATGCATTAATTATCTTCAGATAAACTGACACGGTAGAGGACCCCTCCTTCATTTTGCTGTACCGTGACAATTATACATAATCTCCTATATAAATGAAGCAAATGGATTTTCAATTGATGGCTAATGTTCATGAGAAAGGACAGGATAGAACTTTACTGTGCCTCACATAGGTTGCATGCTAATATTCTGTCCTCTATACACTGGCCATCGTCGCCCAAAATAGTGATGGAATCAGGGAGAGAGACAAGAATGTAAAACTAGTTTTATTACTTCGTCTATTGGAGGAGAAGATATTTCTACAATTAAATTGTAAGAGGCCTGCCTAAAAAAATTTTAAGTCTAAGAAGTCAAGTTTTGCGCTTTTTATAGATATTAAAAAAGAAAAGAACCGGAAAGAAAGAAAGAAAACAGAAAGATTTAGAGCATCGACTTGGAAAGAAATGCAAAGACTCACAACCACCCCAAATCTCCAGCGCCAAGTTTATGTAACCATTTTCTCCTTCCCCTCTTGAGAAAAAAACGCCCACACACACAATTACGAAAATGTGAAAATGCTCAACTTGGAAAAAAAAAGAAAGAAGATAAAGATAAAGAACATCAACTTGGAAAGAACTACAAGTCTCACAACCACCCCAAATGTTCAATGCCAAGTTTATGCAACTATTTTCTCCTTCTCCTGTAAGGTTTGGAGTTTCCTCTTAAAAAAAAAAAAAAGCATATGCACACGCAATTAGCAAAAATGGAAAAGGACGAAATGCAATTTTAGTCCCCAGTGTTTCAATCAAAATAATTCTAGTCCCCAAAGTTTGTGATTTTTGGTAGATTTAAAACAACTAAAGGAAATGAAACAATGATTAACGGTCGACATTCAATTGCCGTTAGTCAACAACTTTGACTTTACACTTTTGATCCCCAATATTTTGAATTTGAACCATTATATTTCTCTAAATTTTAAATAGCGACATTAAATGTTTTAGCATGAATTTAGCTGCAAATTAAAATGAATTTGAATTTGAAATGAATTTGGCATTTTGAAATGAATTTGGCATTTTATACACATTATATGAAACATTAAATGATTATCAAAGTACATATGTATTAAAATAAATGCTTTAAAACTACATTATTGGAACCTTAGATTTTAATTGGCAAGAAAGATAACAAAATGACTTTACATTTGTACTTGCCTTCACTAGTTTTTATAAGTAGAATGCCTAACATTTAATTAAGTTTTTAATTATCATTAGAAATAAAAATAATAAAACTCATTATCAATTAATTATTAATAGTGAGAAACAATAATATACATATATTATATCAAATTTGAGACTAACTATGCAAAAGAAAAGATACATATGATATATTATTGTCATGAATACATAAAATAAAAATAAAAAAGAAGAAAAATATAACTATTAGAGAAATATAACTATTTCATTCTAATTTGTCATGCTAAAACCCTTAAAATATCATTATTTAAAATTTAGAGAAATATAACAATTCAAAATCAAAACATTAGAGACCAAAAGTGTGAAGTTTTGATTAATGGCAATTTAATGTTGACCGTTAGTCACTGTTCCATTTTAGTATGTTGTTCTAAATACGCCTAAAATCACAAAGTTTGGGGACTAGATTTGTTTTAACTAAAATATTGGGAACTAATTTGACGCATAGGCTAAACAATGGGGATCAAAACAGCAATTATCCCAATGTGAAATGTTCGGGACCTTCTTATTGCACATTTTCAATCACTTCGTATGGAAAGTTCACAATTGATGTGATTTTTTAGCGCTTCACATCATATTAGCAAGCCATTGTGATTTTCTTTTTTCCTTTTTTTTTTTTATAAAACTTCTCCTAGTCTGTATATCCTAAATTGTGCATAGACATTTTGGTAAATTCATTAACATGCCAAACTTTAGAGAAGATTTTGTGGATATACATTGTGAATATGTTCATTATTTTTAGGGCGAGCTAATTTATTCTAATTGACTCTATTTATTTTCTGTTTTCTTCACACTAACAGACTACATGACTCCATTCCTTTTTTCGATGAGTTTCTCAACAATATTCACGTGCATCCTTAGTTTAATGATCAAGATTGAGAGTCTAGCATTTATAGATATGGGTCCAAATCCTTTTTCCCTTTCTGCTCTTCTTAATCTATTCCTCTTCTACCAGAAAAAAATTTAAAAAAAGAGAGGAGACAATATGCCTAAAATCCTCCCATTTGACTTTTGTGGTGAAGATAAAAATTTGGTGAAGTGCTTAAATGTTGGCTATTTTTTTTTTAATGAATTATTGTTTTATAAGTTCAAGAGGAAATCAACATGGTTACACAATTTTCCAACATCCTAGATTCCACCAGCCCGCAAAGTTATCCTACTTTCCTCCTCCTGATCGAAGGCATACCTAACCTATCTATGCGAATTTTCCGACACGCCAACCTTGGAATTGCACTGAACTAATCATAGATGCTCATAGTGCGGTTGCGAACAGAAGCTCCCACATTTGTTAGTCTGTCTACCACCCTGTTAGCTTCTTGATAACAATGCTCAAACTCCGCCGCATCCTCAGCCAAGCCCCAAATCTGTTCTATCTGCCTTCGTATCACCGACGGGCACTACAACCATCGTTGAATAATCCCAACCAGGGTAAGTGAATCCACTTGTATACTGACATTGGTGAACCCCTTTTGCTTGCACAGGCTGAGACCCATTAATAGGGCCAATGCCTCTACCCGCAAACTAGTAGTTTCTCCAAAATACGCCAAAAAAGCAAATAATGGCAATCCAGAAGAATCATGTAGAATTCCTCCACTACCACTCACTCCTGGGTTGCCCTTGGAGCATCCATCTGTATTTAATGTTAAAATCTCCGCCTCCCTCGCCTTCCATCCCACTAGCTGGTAGCCATAGCAAGTTGGCGTTTGCGCTGTCCACTCGTATAGTTGAGGAAAGGTCTGCACCGCAACCCTTTGATTGAACAGGACTTCTACCACCGCTTTCACATCCAGCAAAATGTCATGACAAATCCTCACCATTCGCATCTGAATCCCCTCATAATACGCTTGATTCCGAGCCTTCCAAATATACCAGCAAATATAGCTTGGAAGAACTAAGAAAAGGAACCGTCTTTTCTCTGTGCGTCGCACAGACATCCACCATCCCGTTATCTGTGTCTGTAGTGAGGAGCCTAGCTGTGCCAGCCCACACAAACTACCAAAATAATCCCATACTTCCTTTGCAATCTTACCCTCCAAGAAAACATGCTCCAAGGCCTCAATCGATCCCTCTTGGCAGTACAAATATTTTCAAGCCAGTTGTACTCCCACCCTCTAGAAAGCACCAGTTAGTGGCAATCTCCCAATAGCAGACGCATCATGAAGAAAGAGATTTTCAATGGAATATGATTAGAGTATATTTTACGTAGTTTTAGTGTGCTTTATTAATTAGTTTTAGTGTGTTTTATTTATTTTATAAATAATTAACTAAGATTCTAGTGAAAATATGCATTTTGTGGTTAAAGTGTGAAAATTGTATTTCTATGGATTTTTATGGTAAAAATTTCATATTTTACAGGTTTAATGATTCAATCATCAAATGGAGACCATTGAAAAGATATTTGGATGATTGATGATGATTTAGAGTGATTAAAATAAAATATGAAGTGTAAAAGGAGAAATGCAATTTGAGAACAAAAGAATCAAACAAAAGTCAGCTTTGGCATCTGTTAGCATTTTGTGTGAGAACCCGTAATTTTCCCTAATAATTTTCCTAGGGTTTTTCCCTTTAATGGCACGTTTTCTGCGTTTTCCGGCTTAGGAAAATTTTCCTGTTAAATTTTATGAGTAATTATAGTTTTTAGATGATTTTTCTAGTATTGGATAGTTTTTGAAAAATTAAGGATATATAAAGAACGTGGGACCCACTAGTGCGAAAAGTTCGGAAAAATTCGGCCATTTAGGTTAAATTCCGGATACTGGTGGAAATTTATCGGGTGTTAAGAGATAAGTAGAGGGTGAGATTTGATTGATGTGAGAGGGAATAAAAGGATAGAGTTGCATTTATGAAGGTGACAAGTGTCACCTTGTGAGTGGTGGCACTTGTAGACAACTATTCATGGCTTTTGACCTTTTGACTAATTGGTTAAATATCTCACAAATTAACCAAAATTCACTCTTTTCTTACCTCCTTGTGGCCGGCCATCTCTCTAGCAAAGAAGGAAGAAAAACCTCTTCAAAGTTTGGCAATTATCTAGCTCAAATCCTCCAAAACACTTGCTTGATCTAGTTTCTACTCCATAAAATCCCTCTAGTTGGTGCTAGTAAGTGATTTGGTGAAGTTTTTGGAGAAGCTAAGGTGTCCAACAACTCTACCTCTCTTGTTTTCTAGGTGAGTGGTTATTGAACTTCCTCCTACACTTAATGAAGCTTAATTTGTGTCTAATGGGAGCTAAAGTGCTGAAATTTGTGATTTATTTCTTGGTTTGAGATGAATTGGTGAAGTTTTTAATTTAGTGATGATTTTTCTGGTTTAATTTGGTCATGATGTTGTGGCTGTCCATGATGGTTGGAAATGATGTTTAATGACTCTAGTAGGTGTGAATGATGGGTAATTGCAACCAATTTTGGATTTGGAAGGAATTTGAGAAAGTTAGGGTTTTATATCCCCTTTTCTGTCCGGTTTTGTATCATATGGTTAGAGGCCGAATTGGCCTTTGTTTAAAACATAAAAGTTGTAGGTATTGATGTGTTTGAGGTGCCTGTAAAATTTCAGGTTATTTGGAGTAGTGTAGAGTGAGAAATGTCGAAATTACTGTTGCTGTTCTGGGTTCATCAGGATGGCAGAACTGCGTCTGTAATTGGCTGCTTTGACTGGAATTGCTTTGGAATTTGTTGTTGAGGTCTTCTGATGAAATGTAGCTTGATGTCCTAGCTACCATATGCCTTTGGAATTTCGGAATTTGGACCTGTATAGACTGAGTTGTACTGATTACAGCATAGTGTAAATTGTAAACCTGCAATTAAGGTTCTGGTTTGGTATTTTGCATATTTGACCTAGTTGTGCTAGGAATTGGACTGAGTGACCTTCTACATTGTTGTATCCCTGTTTCTTAGCTTCGAAACGGTGGGTCTTACACCCTCATCCGATAATCGTAGCGAAATTGGTGCCATTACCGTAAAATAAGGACAAAACTGTTTTTTATTCGGGGCCAAAGCTAATGCCATTTCTTGAATTTCTGGTTACTCTTGATGCTTGTATATGCATATGAAACCCTATTGGGGTTGTGATTGGCATTGTTTTATGACTCGTTATCGAGTCTCATTGTATTTGTTTGCATGTTCTAGGGCGTGACGGTAGTTCACGACGTACTGGTGACGGCGGTGCATGAAACACCACCTACTTGATTGGTGAGTGCACTACTCACTTGAATGGTTATAATGTGTCTTTGCTATATGTGATTGTGATGCCTTGAAGGCTTATTTGGGTATTGGAATTGATTAAGGTGAGGGTGTACTTGACCGCCCTCACCCCTTTTGATAGTATTACTGATTGTTTACCGTTTCACTGTATTACTGAACTTGATATATGAGTTATTGAATTCCATTTTATGGAAACCTGATTTGGTGTCGTTTGGACGAATATCCAACGGCTTTACTGTATTACTGAGCTCAACCCTGTTGGTAGTCAATTGAATCGAGTCGGCGAGGGCTTGGTCGTGACAATTGACATGCCACGGGGACTGTACTGGGGAATCTTGTAGTAATGAGACTCTTGGTTCCGGTATACTCGAGTATTACCAAAAGCTACTGATTGGAGTGCGGGCCCGGTTGGGGAATGTTGGGTGGAAGGAATGGAAGTGAAGTGAAGTCTACGGTTTGGTACTTTTAACATTGACGGAGGGTCAATGAGGTTGGATCAAGACTGTAAGCGTGGAAATGGGCTCTTGAGAGCCGTCCGTATCCTTTTACCGTTTTGTTTCATTCCTTAATTGTGTACTTTAATTGAAAGGTCATGCTATATGCTCTTTGTTGCTTATGTGGTAGTAACTCACTGGGCTTAAGCTCATTCCGTTCCATTTGTTTTCCTTACAGGAAAATGACCACTTTTGGAAAAGATTGTGTTAGTTGGTTGTCAAGTTGAGCTCATGTAAATGTATCTTTTGAATAGCTCTTTGAATGAAACCCTAATGTGTATTGGGTTCATTTTCTTTTGATTGGCGAACCGAACATGTATATTTATGATGAATGGTTTTGTGGCATGCCATTTGGTTGTAAATGTTAAATTTCAATGTATATATGTTAGATTGATGTTTGGTTGAACTCCGGATTTTGACGTGGCCGGTACTGTTCATCATCGGCTTCGATTTTCGTTTTTTTTATTTTGTGATTTTGGCTTGTTTGCGCGCATTGGTATGTTCCGGAACGTATTAGATGGACGTATACTGATTCGTTAGTCCTGGCGAGAGGTGGGCAGGCAATCCGCTAACCCCTTTGGTTCGCCTTAGGGGAAGGTGGGGCTGTCACATTTTGGCTATATCATGGGCTACATAAATTGGATTGAGATGCTCTTTATACCATTTTGAAGCTAAGAGATGTACCTACATTTGGTATGAAAACATCAAAGTCCAATTCAGCCGTTATCATAGTCCAAAAGTTGAAATACCGAAATTCAACTCAGCTGTCCAAAGTTGAAAACAGAGCTCTGACCAGTATTTAGTATTTTGGTCATATCTCAGTCTAGAGAGCTCCAAATGTGACAGCCCCACCTTCGCCAGGACTAACGAGTCAGTTCAATGCGATCTAAAACATTCTAAAACATACGAGCGCACTTAAACAAGTCAAAATCACAAAATAAAAAAAAACAAAAATTGGAGCTGACATGAACAGTACCGGACACGTCAGAATCCAGCCGGAATCTGGCCGGATACTGGCCAAAGAGTAATGGCCGGATGACATTTTCCTCAAGGCAATCCGGCCGCCAATCCGGCCAGTTTCTGGCCGGATTCTTGGCCGGATTCGACCCTGTCCTTTCCCGCCAAATTTTTTTTTTCCGCCGTTTGAAATCCGAATCTATCCAAAATCCGTCTAAACATCAACAAACCATATAAACCAAGAAATCACATAATTACAAGCCCAAAATTTCAAACCGGAGGTATTAAACAAGTTTATACACAAATGGTTCCATAGTTACAATTCAACCAAGAAAGTTGGAACCGAATACATTTAAAGTTTTGTCCTATGAGGAGCTATTCAAAAGAATATGTACAACTAGCTCAACTTGGTAACAAAGTATCAAAGCCTTCCAAAAGGTGTTCAAATCCTTGTAAGGAAAACAAAACGAATGGGGTGAGTTTTCGCCCAATGAGGTACTTTCACTGAAGCAAGGAAGTTCAATTAAGTATACATTCGTTCATTGCAAATTTATTCAATAAAGAAACTAATTAAAGTCACATATCAATACAAGTGGTAAAAGGATACGGACGGCTCTCAAGAGCCCCTTTCCTCGCTTATCATACTTGATCGTATCTCATTGACCCTCCGTCAATGTACAAAGAGTAACCAAACGTAGACTCCACTTTACTCCCTTTCCTTCCACCTCTCATACCCCAACCGGGCCCGAACTCCAAACAGTTTAGAATTGGTAATACTCGAGTATATCGGAATCAAGAGTCTCATACTCCAAGATTCCATATAACAGTCCCCATGGCTCGTCAATTTTCCCGACCAAGCTCTTGCCGGCTCGATTCAATTGACGACCAATGGGGTTGAGCTCAGTGATAACAGTAATGACCGTTGGATACTCGTCCAAACGACACCAATTCAAGTACATTCATGTATCATTCAAGTAACACAGTAAATAGTCATATAAGATATAAAAGGTGAGAGTGATCAAGTACACCCTCGCTTTAATCAATATCAACGGTGCAAATAAGCATTCAAGGCATCAATTTCAAGTATAACCAAGCCACATAGTCACAATCAAGTGAGTAGTACACTCACCAAGCAAGCAAAGAGAGTTTTCACACTTGTCCACCCGACGAGAGTCTCGGACCACCGTCACGCCCTAAAACATTCAAACAAGCACAATGAGACTCGATTACAAGTCATAAGTCTAAGCCACGAGTCACTAATGTAAAATCAAAGAAACTTGCAATAAAAGAAGAAATACTCGACACTAAGGGTTTAGATAACGCTAAGGTCTCTAATGACCCCTAAAACAACCCAAGTTCAATAAAACACAAGAATCCCCCGATTTGGACAGCACTTCCCCTTAAAATTCCAAGTTTCCAACCTACGAACATCCACCCATACTTTCCAAATACAATTACCAAAACCATTACCAGTCATAAACCCTTCAATACACCTTATTAGAGTCTCAAAACTCTTTAATCCAAGTCAATTCAAGGGCTATATAGAAACCCTAGAAAAGCCCCAAATCCAAACCCTAAATCTGAAATTTTCCGTACAATGCGGAAATTTTCCGCAAACAACCTCAATTTACGCCCTAAAGCTTCATTCTAAACCATTCCAAGCCATCATCCATGGCCCAACAATATTAAACATATAAAAACAGAAAAATCATGAATAAATATAAAAAATTCACCAATTTCTACCAAAAGTTATGAAATCTTCCACTGTGACGCCCCCGCTTCTCCCAAGGGCGAACCCTAGGGTATCGGCGGGACGCCTGCCTAACTTGCGCCAGGACTCGAAACACAAAGCTAATAAAACTAGAATAAACCAAAGAGTACTATTTATAATATACACAACCGCTATATACAACCGCCAAAAGTTCTATTTACATTTTCAAAAGTATCTGGTCAAACCACCATACTACAGTGTGATAACAACCAGCAGGAAGTAGACCCTAAGGAGGGTCCTTATACAAACCACCAAAACAAAAACATACATCTTAATTGTCCAACTATTACAAGCAGACCTAACTATACTAGTGAATATGCCCAGGCGTTCCCCGTGTCGTCCCCTGCTAAGGAAAACAAAGGAAACGGGGTAAGCTATATACTTAGTAAGTAAACAGGGGTAAAATCACAAATTTCACAGTTAGATAAACAACTATTTCACAAAAGTGTCAAGTCAAGTGCAAAAGTAACAATACAAAGGAAGGATATAGGTTGGGTCCAAAGCCAAGTCGTTTGCCATGCATGACCTCCTGCCGACACTCCGTCGATCATAAACAAGGTCCGTAGAACTCCACTTGTACTCGCACCTAACACCTTATCACCCTCACTGGCCAGTCACCTCACAAACTTGCTCGAGCGAACGAAATTGAGCTTGGTTCACAAGCTGGGTTCACAAACTTGGTTCACATGCTCGGTGAACCGGATTCACAAACTTGGTGACCTCAGACTAGGCTGGACTAACTTCGACCAAGCCCTAACCAGCTCGAATAGTCCATCTAGGTCTTGAGATCAACCTCAAACTCACAAACTTCACAAAATTACCCAAAAGTCACCCAGAGCTACAAGCTCGAGGGTTTTAGTTTCAAAATGGTTCATATACATATGCCATGTACAAATACGTGAGCAAATTAGGGTTTAGGTCGAGTCTGATAAAGTACACCCTCGCCTAGGTACCCTTTTCATACAAATCATAACACATAAGCAACTAACGCATAAGAATGGCTTGAATACTTACTCAAAACACAAAAGTAGTATAAGAGCAGAAATCACTTCGTGCGTGTTAGCTAGTAGGCCCTACCGGCTCCGCCTAACTCACCACGGTCTGAAATAGAGGATTGCATCTCATTATATCACAAACGGCCACTAACATGCCCAAAATAAGCAAAACGGCAAAATCGGCACATGCAAGTGCGGAAACGGCAAAACGGACACACGCGCGCGCGCGGAACGGCAAACGGAAACGGCCAAAACTGCCATCTCAAACTGTTTTGATCAAAAGTTAGGCTAGGAATATCGGATCAAGGTGGGTGAGACACTGTTTCGAATCTACGAGGAAAGGCTACAACTTTCATTCAGACATCTCGACCCAGATCTCAATAGGTATTGGTCAAAAAGGCACATAATAGTTCCAGCCATTTCATTTCGGTTTATCAAACAGGCCCTGTTTGGAAGACCGTAACTCAAGCCTCAGAAATCAGAATCAAGAAATTCTAGAGGCATTAGAAAGCTCATCCATAAGGCTATAACTTTCGTGTTTGGACTAAAAGCTGAATCAATACAGAGAATGGAGGAAAACGGGTCCAAACATTCCTGTCAGAACTGTCCAAATTCGAAGGCAGTTCTGACAACCGATCTTGTTTTGGTCATAACTGAAGCTACGGGACTCGGATTTGGATGAAATTTATACCATTTCGAAGCTAAGACCAAGACCTACATTTCTTATGAAGGGGTCAACACCCAGTTCATACGTTATCAAAACGGACAGAACCTGGTCAGAGGCTAAAACAAGAAACGCGGCAGAATGCTGAGTTTAGAATAGATGCGACTATTTTGGCCATAACTCAGGATACACTAATCCGTTTGACCTGAAATTTTTCAAGAATATTCAGGGCATAATATGCTACAACTTTTATTTTTTGAGAAACTTCTGAATCAGCACACAGCATCAAGAAAAATGGAGCTTAAGTTCAGGCTCTGGGCTGCCCTGTTTGGAGTTTTAAATGGTTCCGCGCATCGCAAACGCATGGTTCGTTTTCATGGTTCTCATGCAAGTTTTCTAGCTACTTTCATACCAAAGAAACACATATATACCAGCTTCTAACTCTCTTCTCAGTGTCGCGCCCCATTTTTTGATAAATAAATAAATGGTTTAAAAATGTATTTTTTGATTCAATTTGTGATTGGAAAATGAATTGTGATTTAAAAGAAAAATGGGTCTAAATGGGGGTTTGAGAATGCGACGATTTGACCCAAAATTATAGTTTAAAAATGGTTTTTTTTAAAAAAAAAAAAATCAGAGTCGCCACTTGGTAATGAGTTAAGGTGTACCAAGTCACCAAAAAATGAATTTTTAAAGAAAAAATAGGAAAAAGTAGTAAGAAACCCCTTTTAAACGACTCCTAGTCCACGAAAACCAACGAAAAAGGTTCGGGAGTCACATTTGACGAAGGGCAAGGCAAGGATAAAATCCAAGGCACCCCTTCGACCTAGCCAAGGCTAGTTGCGTGATTTAATCAAAGATTTTCTTGTTTTAACCAAAGAATTTATTACATTTGGATGCACTACATGAATGCAAACCCTAGACCTAGGGGTATTGGGGGAAATTTCTCTTCAAAGGTTGAGTGGTGCCAATCACATTAATTGTGAAGCCCAATAACGATCCTTTGAAGAAGTCACGAATAATGCGAGTGGGATGCAAATGAATGGAATGCATGTATGCAATGTGACGACATGAGTTTGAAAAAGTAATAAAAGACAATAAATATGTAAATGAAAATGTGCACGTGAGTGGGCAAGGTACGGTATGTGAAATGAAGTGCATGTGTGCAAGTAATGACGAAAGTGCTCGTGTGCAAATGAAAATATAAGGGTGCACATGTGCAAGATGGGAGGAAAAAAATGAAAGTGTGATAAGAGTATAAAATGGTAGAGTGAATGCATGATCCTAGGGAATGTATGCATATTGGGTACGGGGAGACCTAAATCGTGACTCAATTTGCCCTTTTATAGAGGGAATACAAGCGTGCTAAGGCTTAGAAAAAGCCACACTCGTCTATATCCCATATTTAAGGGGACTCTCAAGCGAATGAACCCTATAACTAGCATGAAATGCAAAAATCCTAAAATGGAGGGAAAAGGGGTTCGAGGGGCATGCAAAATGATAAAACTAAAAAGAATGCATGACATGTAATGAACATGCAAACATGTACTAAAGAGGGGAAATCCCTAAGGGTCTAGCGTTGGACTAGCCCATTCTATGAATTCTGACTAGCGTTGGACTAGTGGAAACGTACATTCATCCATTCCATTCATCTACACTACAGAAAGCTAGTAGACATGCCAAACACTCATAAACACGTAGCACGTAACACTTAACATGCTCGACTATATGCAAAACCTAATAAAGCAAGTAACACGTAACACATAGGCATGCAACCAAACTAATGAACTTATTACATTCACTAACTAAAACAAAAGGGGAAGGGGAAAATGGACCAAATTGCTCGCCAAAGCCCTATCTATTACAAGCCAAGAGGTGTACACATACCCCATTAAAAGAATAACTTAATGAAAATGAAAGTAAATGACATAAATGAAAGGAATTAAGGAAAGGCTAGGAAAGCAAAGTAGACATGCAATTCTCACTTAGCACGTTGGATCACATAGGAGAGACACAAAAAGGGATAAAAGAAATTATACCGCCCCCTTTGAACGATGTCCAAATGAAAGAAAAATGGCTTCAAAACAATAAAAAGGTCAAGATACCACTTTATTTGGGAAGATTAAAGAAAATAAACAAACACAAGCTCGCTTGATTATAAAGTTCACAAATTCATGTATTAAGTACCACCTAAACAAATGAAAGCAAACGAGCAGTCGAATTGCAAAGTTGAGGCTACCAAGGACTCAATTGCAAACACTAACCAAGCACTCGAGCCTAATCAAACACTTTTAGGAACTTCAAGGGTCCAGGGGCAAAGAAAAGGGCAAGTAATAGTTCAAATGCAAATATCTTAGGACTTAATTGCAAGAACATGGAATGTAATTGGGCCATAATGCATTGCTGCAAAAATCACAGGGACCCAATTGATTAGTTTTCTCAATTTTGTGGGTCATAATGGCATAAGGGGAAACTTGAGGGGTTAAAATGTAAACTTTAGAACACATTGCATGCATGCTACATAGAAAAACTGAAATTTTTTTTTACTTCTGCAAATTCCTGCCGCAAGCTTGGACAGCTTCAAAACATACATATTTCATACCAGAAAAAAACACAAAAACTCATTTGTTTGCCAACCCAAACTCACATGAAATCTAAATTGTCAACCCAAGCATGATTGCCTATCACTATATGATCTAATGAAGAGTATCCCAAGCAAGAAAAACAAGGAAAGAAACAGAAGAAATTCCAAACCTTGCTCAAAACATCAAACCAGACCATCCAAATAAACATGCTAAAGCCTAGACCATAAAGCAACCAAAATACTAGACATTTGTACAAGAATCCTTAAGGCAACATCCTGCAATTTACATGAATGATACACTTCTGCAACTAAAAATGAAGCATGCTTTCTTTTGTTTTCAAGTTTGCTGCAAGTTTTTCAACCGCAGCTTTTCTTTTCATTTTCATCATGCAAACCAGATTTTTGATTCAAACTCACAGCTTTGATTAGATATTCCTCATTTCAATATCACAACTTTACTGAATAACAAATTACATGATGATCACAATCAAATGACCAGAAACTTGGAAAGATATAATACGCAAATTCTGGAAAAAGAATGCAGAAAAAGAGAAACAAAAACTCTCTTATCATCTCATCAACATAGGCTGAATACCAGAATTTTGGCTTGGGCATGCATATGGTGTATGAACTGAGCAACAAACCACATCATTACCATCATCCAAGCAGGCAGAAAACTTAGAAATATCCCATGCAAAATTCTGGGCAAGTATGCAAACATTTGATGAACAAAACTGCTGCAATTTTTTACCCACTCAGCCGAGAAAGCCTTCATGAAAACGATTCAACGCATTTCCCATCATTCAAACCCAACATACGAAGACTTAAAACAAATGTAGGGGAAATATCTAACCAGCTTTCGAACAAAAAAAAAAAAATGGAATGACATGATTTGAAAACATATTGACTTTGAAGAAAAACAAGAATTTCTGCAGCTTTTCTTTGCAAATTCAGCATGTCTACAAACATTTACATGACCCAAGGAAACCTGGAAATGCCTTACTCAATGACCCAGAACTTCAACCCAATCTACCTTAGATTAAACAGCAAAATCATAAGTTCCATCCCTGCCTTCCTCCCCCCAGAAAATCCAGAAGCAAAAGATGCAAACTTTAGCTATTTTTCTGCAGTAAACTTCGGACTGTGCATTCCCAGATTGAAACGTAAGCATAATCATTGAACAACAACCAAGAACATGCAGCCTGCTAACCAGATTCTACAACATTTAAGTAAGCAACAAAAAACAAAACCATGATACAAACAAACAGCAGCAAAAGGCGACAGCTTTGGACAATGAAAAGGACCGCACAAAAATAGCATCTGTCTAGCAACCAAATCCACAACGTATGAGTACAGAATCTCTGGTTTACTAAGCTTGAAGCTTCAGGGAAATGACACAAGACTAACTAAAGGAAAGGATGGATTTACCTGAGGATGCTAGCGTAATCAACGAAGGTGAGGTATTTCAGGGAAATCACGAAAGCTGCCAGGACGAACCCAGAAATTATGCTGCAGCGATTTCCCGTAATGCAGAACCCGTTACTTCAAGCTTCAATCTATTGGCCTGGGAGATAATTTCAGTCGCCTATTGTTGACCAAAGCTTGTTCCTTCTCTGGTTTTCTTTTCACTCTCGAAGCTTTCCCTCACTCTTTCTAATTTCTGGTTCCTCTTTTTCTTTGTTTCTCTCTCGATCTCTTTTCTCTCCTCTGGTTTTCTTCCCTAGCCGCTGTCTTGATTGATGGGAATGTTGTAGCTTGACGATGAAGAGGACGATAGAGCTTTGATGGCCACCCAGATGAATTGCGGCGGCCCTCCTTTTCCTTAGCTCTGCTTTTTCTCCTCTGAAATCCCTCCATCCGTCTCCCTCATTCTTTTTTCTTTTCTGCCGTCATTCTCTATCTCCCCCTCAAACTGTGTTTCTGCTCTATTTATACCAGGAACCTTACTCTCAAACCCTCACCTGAAAGGTGAGGATCAGAGTGGAGGTTTTACTGGGCAACTTAGAGCCCTCCGATGGGCACACTCGACTGTATTTCCGCAGCTTGCATGGAATTCTTCCTTTTTTTTTTTAAGAATAATATAAATAACAATAAAAACAATAATAATTCAAACAAACTTAAACTTAAATAAAATGTACAAAATTAGCAACCAAAAGAAAGAAAAAAATAATAATAATAATAATAAAAACTAAGATTTTCCTCTTTTTCTTCTTTTTTCCATTTTCATTCATTTTCCCCTTTTTTTTTAAAAAAAAATTCTATGCTAAAATGGCTAAAAAAACTAAAACTAAAAGTAAATAAAACTAATTGTGACAAATAAAAATAGAATAAATAAAAAAATGAATAGTAAATAAATAAATAATAAAACACCAAAAATTTGGTGTCTACAGTTTGCCCTTCTTTGTCTGAGTTTTGGAAAAATTTGAGACAAAGAAGTAGACACCAAATGCTCACCTGTGTTATTCGGCTACGAGCGTCTCGAACGATGGACGCTTTAGAAATGGGGACTGACCCCTTTGACAAAAATTTAAAATGGGATTGACCCAAACAGAAGATGTAAAATGGGATAGACCCACGGGATAGACCCGAACAGAAAATGAAAAATGGGATAGACCCAAACAGAAAATGTAAAATGGGATAGACCCACGGGATAGACCCGAACAGAAATTTAAATGGGATAGACCCAGACAGAAATCTAAATGGGATAGACCCAGACAGAAATTTAAATGGGATAGACCCACGGGATAGACCCGAACAGAAAATGTAAAATGAAGAACTGTATAAGACTTGTTTGAAAAATTATCTAAAAATTTGCCCCAGTGTGATGAATTGGTCGGTGGGATAACATCTGAGCCTGACGGGGTGTGGACGGTCAGCGGGATAGAACCCGGTCCTGCCGAGGTTGGCGGGATAAAACCCGGTCCCAATGTAGATAAAAACAGTCAGCGGGATAGAACCCGGTCCTGCCGAGGTTGGCGGAATAAAACCCGGTCCCAACGTAGATAAAAAGCGGTCAGCGGGATAGAACCCGGTCCTGCCGAGGTAAGCGGTCAGCGGGATAAAACCCGGTCCTGCCATTCACTTGGTCAGCGGGATTAGACCCGGTCCTGCCAATATTGGTCAAGAAATTGAACTTGATTTGTCAAAAACTAGAAATTAAATTTGATTTTCCAAGAAACAAGAATTTGAACTTGATTTTTGATTTTTTGACTTTTGAATTTTTCTGATTTTTCGAGAGAATCTTTTCAAAATAATCTACCCCCAGTGTAGGGCCCTTTTTCTTTCTTTCTTCTCTTTCTTCGGCATCGGCCTCCCACATCACCAGATGCTTTTTCGTCGATTTCAACTATGAATACCTGCACAGGGGCTTACCAAAATATGACATGCACTCAAGTTTTTGTGAAAAGAAACAGCGTGATTGATTTGAAAAATGCATTATTTTGATTCTTGGATGAAATCCTCAATTGGACTACAAAAATATTTGCCCCTGTGTGGGTTTATTTTGTGAAATCTTGCAAATAAAAAATTTGCCCCAGTGTGGGCTCCCTTGATTGCAAAAATTTGGTTCAGATGATTTCCCATTTATTTGAACAAAGAGAAACAGCACTTCTAAAATTTAGAAAATAGTCATATATACAATGTGAAGACACTTAACGTCGAGTTTGAACTCATGCAGAAATTTCATGATGAATCCCTTAGAATAACACCAAATTCAAGAAGATTTCTTCCTCACTTTTAGCATCGGTGCTTAGGATAACAGGTCACCACTTTCTGGTTAGCCCATCTTTCAAGACTAATCAAATGGGCGTTATGTCTGACTTGGAAGTGACTAAAGGAAATGGGAGGCCAAGACTTGTCTTATTTTGTGCCCCAATTGTATGTAATCCCTTCAATGTCACATCTTAGTGAAAGCAAAGAGTTTGTCACCCTTATTTTTTTTTAAGAAAACTTAGTCAACACATAAGTTTTAAGCTTGCAACAAATGGGTAAAAACGATAGCTAAACATGCGAAAACTGGTTATACCCTTATGATCATGAGTGATCGATGGATTTCCTATGAGCATGATCCTCACTTTGGATTGTCATGAAAGAATAAGTCAACGATGGACTTTATTAGCTTGTAATGTGGCTCGAAAACGATAGCTAAAGAATAAAACTTTCAAAGACATAGCACCGAAGATCGCATTTTCCCAAAATTGCCCCTACGTTGGAACTCAAAGATCTCAGACTTTGATTGCATTTTTCTTATCATTCACCAGGGACTTCAGCGTCGAATTTTTCTGCATTTTCTTTTCTTGCTTTTCTTTCGCTTCTTTTCTGTTCCCTCGAGCTGATGGGTTTTCACATGGTGAGTAGCGTCAACCTCATACTCAAGCAATTCAGCTAAAATTTTCCGGCATCAGAAATTTTCTTGACAGGGCCATTGCAAAGAACTGAAGTCAGGACTTTCGGCTTTTGTAATGGGGTCTGGTGGGGTGCTTAGAAAAGTTAAGGCTTGAAAGCGGATTTCAAAAGTGGTTTGAAGAATCTGAGATCGCATTGTTGCGCCAACCCTATTTTAGGGCTGAATCAGAATTTTGCCCCAGTTTATGCTCAATTGAGACTTTTTTTTTCTTTCATTTTCTTTCTTCTTTTGACTTTTTCGGCCTTTTGCCGTTCTTTGAAATTTTCAAAATTTGCCCCAGTTTATTTTTGAACTGAGGTTCTCTTTCCTTCTTTTGTCTTTTGATTTTGTGATTTTTCACCTTTTCACTTCTTGAAACTTTTTCCTTTTCAACTCAAACTTGCCCCAGTGTGGGGTTGGCGATTCTCAGGGGTTGCCAAACGAAATAATTTATTCTGATGGCTCAAAAGGGATAACTAGGGATAGAATGCTTGATTGGAAAAGAAGAGGGCCTGACTTTTATTCCATTCCTTACAATAACTCTGAAAGGAAACTTTCATTAATGCGAAATTTTTGGCATGTATCTGAATTAACTGACTGAGGAAGACCCTTGTTCATCCATATTTGTGAAACATAGGCGGTCCGTGTGGACAAATCTCTTCCTTTTCTTTTTCAAAATTGGAACCCAAGCGGAATCAAATTTCCCAATTTGCGGTTCCCTTTCCCCTTTTTCTTTTCCCTTTTTCAAAACTCCCCAATCTCTTTCCCCAATGTGGGGTGCGATCATATGTGCATTCGAAAAGAACCACCAATTTTTTGGCTCAAATGAGGATGCAATGGATAATTGGTGTTTAGGTCGTAGAAACGATGGCCAAAGTATCATTCTTACGCTTCATGACAACCAAAGTAACGAAATGGTCATTGAAAATTCATTCCCCTTTTTGATATTTGAAAATTTTCCAATATAGGGTAGTGATCATTAGGGCTCTTATTTGAAACGAAATTATTCTTTCAAAGGCTCAAATGGGAGAGCAAATGACAAAATGTGTATAGGTAGAGAAACGAATGCTCAAAGTATCATTCCAAATTCTCAAAACAAACAAGAATAATGCACATTTTTGCTTTCACTTAGATGTGAGTTAGATATAATTAGACACAACGGACATTTTTCGAAGCAGAGGTTGCCCCAGTTTGCAAATTATCAATCAATGTGACTGATTTTATTTTGGGGTCAATAGAAGTGGGCAAAAATATGAATTGTACAGTGAAAGAGAAAAGGTATTTCATGAGGCCTTTTGAGCGACCTCTTTCAATCTTGAGCACTCTTATTGTGTAGCTCAGATCGCCAATCAAATGTAAGGATTTAGGAAGCATACACTTGTGAATTTTCAGGCTAGAGGTTGAAAAAATCTCAATTTGTTTTATTTCTCAAAATTCATCATGAAATCTCCAATGAATAAGAATAAAGAATGAAATGTACATAAATATACACCAAACAATGATTGTCCCAAAAATTTTATTGCTGAAAAAGTTTGAAACAAAAATTCTCATTCAATTATGATACAAATGAGAAGAGAGAAACTTGTAAAGAGCTCCACATATACACTTTTTGTCTCCTTTCCTTTTGACACAAAAATATATTAACAAGTCAAATATATAGAATTTTCTTTGAAAACAATTATGAAATCTCTTAGAAGCTCTTAGCCTAGAGCTTTCAGATGGGTCTTTCAGGTTTCCATTGTTGGATCTGCCCAAGAATCAAATAATACTTGTGATTTTCAAACTTTATTAGATCAAAATTATCATCAGCAATAGAAAAATGTTTTTGCCTTATTGAAATATTCTTATGAATGCAGGGGGGAAGGGGGAAAACAAAAGGAAAATACCCAGAGTTAGTAAGAAAGAATATAAAATCGGTATGCATGTCCTATGGGGGGACCCTTTTTGTGCCAAGGGTAGGCCTAACATGAAAATGCAATCCCCCAGAGCAGGCACTATACAATACCTGATGGATCCGATCAGCTTATGGAGTGAAAAATAATTTGAAAAATTTGGCCCATTGGAATGAGAAGAGACGTTTGTCAAAATGAGGACCTCGTCCGAAGGGATTGATTACTTTTGATCGATACAAGAACTTGCAAAAACGCACGGGTTTGACCTTGACGAACTTCCTATCGAAGAGATTGGAATTCGTTGACCAAATTTTTTCAGTGAAGCACGGGTCAAAACCCCAACTGATCAAATGGCTGGATGCAATGGATGTTTTTTCTCAAAATCGACTAGGTTTTCCATTTTGAAATTCGACATTGAAATCCTAATTGGTCAAATGAAATTGACGATTTATTCAAAATCGACCGGATGACCCTAAAAAGGGTAAATTGGTCAAATGACCCTAAAAAGGGTAAATTGGTCAAATGAATTGACGATTTATTCAAAATTGACCAGATGACCCTAAAAAGGGTAAATTGGTCAAATGACTCTAAAAAAGGGTAAATTGGTCAAATGATGGTTTATTCAAAATTGATTATGAATTGACAAAATGGATCGATTGAACCGGCCGGCCATTGGTGGTTTCAGAAAATTAGTCTATGAGCCTTCTAAAATCACGATTTAGCCTCAATTTATTTATCGTCTCAATAGGAGGAATCATTTGTGAATTTCTTCAAATTAATGTCCTTCACGCAAGGGATTTTTACCAATTTTTTTATAAAATGGCCAAAAAGTGATTATTAGACGTTCATATTCCAAAAATCACTCTATGAAAATGATTGGATCCTACCTTACCTTGTGCACTACCCCTTTGGATGGTACAAAATGTAAACGTGCAAGTCTCGTTGGATTAAGTATCCGAGACAGAAGGTGGCTTATCCCCTAACACGGGATCGCCTAAATGGCATTCCCTTTCTAGGGTGGATGCATGATGCATTTTTATCAAAGCAAGAAAAAATGCAATTCGAAATGAAACGTGACCTAAGGAACCCTTTATCTGCCAGGGTAAGCCTAAAATGACATGGCATTATTAATTTATGAACAAAAAATATCACAATTTTCAAACATGCAATAACCTATCTACAGGGGTAGGTCCTAAAAGAGGATCGTACCAGACCTCTTATTTCCTAACGTTTGTGAATGCAAAAGACAAAAGACAAGGAAACGTGAGTTCAACACATAACACATAACACATTTGGACAATTAGATAATATAAAAAGCAACAGAGACAGATAAGGAAAAAGGGGTGGGACCCCTCCCCTCGTAAATAGTGTTTCCTAATTCAGGGTAAGGTCGACTCTACCATAGGCAATGCTAATATGGATGCATGAGGTTGGGGTTCACTAATGCATCTAGACTCGATAAACTCAGGCTCCCGAGCCTTCAGACTTAGAAACCAAGGGTCATCAATCCCAAGGTTCTTTGTCGGTGGCTCGAGCGATTCCCCAAACACCGCTACGCACACATCGTGTCGCGGCTACGTGTTTGAGTGAATCGATCAAAATCCTCAACCTTCGACTAAAAGCTAAAGGCTATCAACCCATAGCTTAAAGCGGAAGATTGAGTGACCCATTGGATCATGCTACACACACATCGTGTCGTGATCACATGTCCAAGTGGGTCGCCTAATCCTAGTAGGGTGGAGTGGCGTGACAAGCCACTAAAAGAAAAATAAAAGGGATAAATAATAAAGCGAATGCACGCATGCTAGTGCTCTTTTGGAGGGGAGGGATCGAGAACCAACGCGAGGCTCTAAGGGAGACACACCCCCCCCAAATGCAATGCAAGCGCGAGATAAGCAAGTAAACATACATCCAATCAACCAATCATACATTCGTGAGCGAGGGAGTAGTTGGATACGCGTGAAATGCAAAAATCCTAATAAAAGGAAAAATGCAATCCTAAACACCCAAATGTGATATATGAAAAGATTAAAAGAAGAAAAAGATTGATTAAATCAAATTTGCTCGGACTCTCGAATGTCCCCAGTGGAGTCGCCAACTGTCGCGCCCCATTTTTTGATAAATAAATAAATGGTTTAAAAATGTATTTTTTGATTCAATTTGTGATTGGAAAATGAATTGTGATTTAAAAGAAAAATGGGTCTAAATGGGGGTTTGAGAATGCGACGATTTGACCCAAAATTATAGTTTAAAAGGGTTTTTTAAAAAAAAAAAAAAAAAAATCGGAGTCGCCACTTGGTAATGAGTTAAGGTGTACCAAGTCACCAAAAAATGAATTTTTAAAGAAAAAATAGGAAAAAGTAGTAAGAAACCCCTTTTAAACGACTCCTAGTCCACGAAAACCAACGAAAAAGGTTCGGGAGTCACATTTGACGAAGGGCAAGGCAAGGATAAAATCCAAGGCACCCCTTCGACCTAGCCAAAGCTAGTTGCGTGATTTAATCAAAGATTTTCTTGTTTTAACCAAAGAATTTATTACATTTGGATGCACTACATGAATGCAAACCCTAGACCTAGGGGTATTGGGGGAAATTTCTCTTCAAAGGTTGAGTGGTGCCAATCACATTAATTGTGAAGCCCAATAACGATCCTTTGAAGAAGTCACGAATAATGCGAGTGGGATGCAAATGAATGGAATGCATGTATGCAATGTGAGGACATGAGTTTGAAAAAGTAATAATAGACAATAAATATGTAAATGAAAATGTGCACGTGAGTGGGCAAGGTACGGTATGTGAAATGAAGTGCATGTGTGCAAGTAATGACGAAAGTGCTCGTGTGCAAATGAAAATATAAGGGTGCACATGTGCAAGATGGGAGGAAAAAAATGAAAGTGTGATAAGAGTATAAAATGGTAGAGTGAATGCATGATCCTAGGGAATGTATGCATATTGGGTACGGGGAGACCTAAATCGTGACTCAATTTGCCCTTTTATAGAGGGAATACAAGCGTGCTAAGGCTTAGAAAAAACCACACTCGTCTATATCCCATATTTAAGGGGATTCTCAAGCGAATGAACCCTATAACTAGCATGAAATGCAAAAATCCTAAAATGGAGGGAAAAGGGGTTCGAGGGGCATGCAAAATGATAAAACTAAAAAGAATGCATGACATGTAATGAACATGCAAACATGTACTAACGAGGGGAAATCCCTAAGGGTCTAGCGTTGGACTAGCCCATTCTATGAATTCCGACTAGCGTTGGACTAGTGGAAACGTACATTCATCCATTCCATTCATCTACACTACAGAAAGCTAGTAGACATGCCAAACACTCATAAACACGTAGCACGTAACACTTAACATGCTCGACTATATGCAAAACCTAATAAAGCAAGTAACACGTAACACATAGGCATGCAACCAAACTAATGAACTTATTACATTCACTAACTAAAACAAAAGGGGAAGGGCAAAATGGACCAAATTGCTCGCCAAAGCCCTATCTATTACAAGCCAAGAGGTGTACACATACCCCATTAAAAGAATAACTTAATGAAAATGAAAGTAAATGACATAAATGAAAGGAATTAAGGAAAGGCTAGGAAAGCAAAGTAGACATGCAATTCTCACTTAGCACGTTGGATCACATAGGAGAGACACAAAAAGGGATAAAAGAAATTATACCGCCCCCTTTGAACGATGTCCAAATGAAAGAAAAATGGCTTCAAAACAATAAAAAGGTCAAGATACCACTTTATTTGGGAAGATTAAAGAAAATAAACAAACACAAGCTCGCTTGATTATAAAGTTCACAAATTCATGTATTAAGTACCACCTAAACAAATGAAAGCAAACGAGCAGTCGAATTGCAAAGTTGAGGTTACCAAGGACTCAATTGCAAACACTAACCAAGCACTCGAGCCTAATCAAACACTTTTAGGAACTTCAAGGGTCCAGGGGCAAAGAAAAGGGCAAGTAATAGTTCAAATGCAAATATCTTAGGACTTAATTGCAAGAACATGGAATGTAATTGGGCCATAATGCATTGCTGCAAAAATCACAGGGACCCAATTGATTAGTTTTCTCAATTTTGTGGGTCATAATGGCATAAGGGGAAACTTGAGGGGTTAAAATGTAAACTTTAGAACACATTGCATGCATGCTACATAGAAAAACTGAAATTTTTTTTTACTTCTGCAAATTCCTGCCGCAAGCTTGGACAGCTTCAAAACATACATATTTCATACCAGAAAAAAACACAAAAACTCATTTGTTTGCCAACCCAAACTCACATGAAATCTAAATTGCCAACCCAAGCATGATTGCCTATCACTATATGATCTAATGAAGAGTATCCCAAGCAAGAAAAACAAGGAAAGAAACAGAAGAAATTCCAAACCTTGCTCAAAACATCAAACCAGACCATCCAAATAAACATGCTAAAGCCTAGACCATAAAGCAACCAAAATACTAGACATTTGTACAAGAATCCTTAAGGCAACGTCCTGCAATTTACATGAATGATACACTTCTGCAACTAAAAATGAAGCATGCTTTCTTTTGTTTTCAAGTTTGCTGCAAGTTTTTCAACCGCAGCTTTTCTTTTCATTTTCATCATGCAAACCAGATTTTTGATTCAAACTCACAGCTTTGATTAGATATTCCTTATTTCAATATCACAACTTTACTGAATAACAAACTACATGATGATCACAATCAAATGACCAGAAACTTGGAAAGATATAATACGCAAATTCTGGAAAAAGAATGCAGAAAAAGAGAAACAAAAACTCTCTTATCATCTCATCAACATAGGCTGAATACCAGAATTTTGGCTTGGGCATGCATATGGTGTATGAACTGAGCAACAAACCACATCATTACCATCATCCAAGCAGGCAGAAAACTTAGAAATATCCCATGCAAAATTCTGGGCAAGTATGCAAACATTTGATGAACAAAACTGCTGCAATTTTTTACCCACTCAGCCGAGAAAGCCTTCATGAAAACGATTCAACGCATTTCCCATCATTCAAACCCAACATACGAAGACTTAAAACAAATGTAGGGGAAATATCTAACCAGCTTTCGAACAAAAAAAAAAAGGAATGACATGATTTGAAAACATATTGACTTTGAAGAAAAACAAGAATTTCTGCAGCTTTTCTTTGCAAATTCAGCATGTCTATAAACATTTACATGACCCAAGGAAACCTGGAAATGCCTTACTCAATGACCCAGAACTTCAACCCAATCTACCTTAGATTAAACAGCAAAATCATAAGTTCCATCCCTGCCTTCCTCCCCCCAGAAAATCCAGAAGCAAAAGATGCAAACTTTAGCTATTTTTCTGCAGTAAACTTCGGACTGTGCATTCCCAGATTGAAACGTAAGCATAATCATTGAACAACAACCAAGAACATGCAGCCTGCTAACCAGATTCTACAACATTTAAGTAAGCAACAAAAAACAAAACCATGATACAAACAAACAGCAGCAAAAGGCGACAGCTTTGGACAATGAAAAGGACCGCACAAAAATAGCATCTGTCTAGCAACCAAATCCACAACGCATGAGTACAGAATCTCTGGTTTACTAAGCTTGAAGCTTCAGGGAAATGACACAAGACTAACTAAAGGAAAGGATGGATTTACCTGAGGATGCTAGCGTAATCAACGAAGGTGAGGTATTTCAGGGAAATCACGAAAGCTGCCAGGACGAACCCAGAAATTATGCTGCAGCGATTTCCCGTAATGCAGAACCCGTTACTTCAAGCTTCAATCTATTGGCCTGGGAGATAATTTCAGTCGCCTATTGTTGACCAAAGCTTGTTCCTTCTCTGGTTTTCTTTTCACTCTCGAAGCTTTCCCTCACTCTTTCTAATTTCTGGTTCCTCTTTTTCTTTGTTTCTCTCTCGATCTCTTTTCTCTCCTCTGGTTTTCTTCCCTAGCCGCTGTCTTGATTGATGGGAATGTTGTAGCTTGACGATGAAGAGGACGATAGAGCTTTGATGGCCACCCAGATGAATTGCGGCGGCCCTCCTTTTCCTTAGCTCTGCTTTTTCTCCTCTGAAATCCCTCCAGCCGTCTCCCTCATTCTTTTTTCTTTTCTGCCGTCATTCTCTATCTCCCCCTCAAACTGCGTTTCAGCTCTATTTATACCAGGAACCTTACTCTCAAACCCTCACCTGAAAGGTGAGGATCAGAGTGGAGGTTTTACTGGGCAACTTAGAGCCCTCCGATGGGCACACTCGACTGTATTTCCGCAGCTTGCATGGAATTCTTCCTTTTTTTTTTTTAAGAATAATATAAATAACAATAAAAACAATAATAATTCAAACAAACTTAAACTTAAATAAAATGTACAAAATTAGCAACCAAAAGAAAGAAAAAAAAATAATAATAATAATAAAAACTAAGATTTTCCTCTTTTTCTTCTTTTTTCCATTTTCATTCATTTTCCCCCTTTTTTTTTAAAAAAAAAATTCTATGCTAAAATGGCTAAAAAAACTAAAACTAAAAGTAAATAAAACTAATTGTGACAAATAAAAATAGAACAAATAAAAAAAATGAATAGTAAATAAATAAATAATAAAACACCAAAAATTTGGTGTCTACACTCAGAATCCGAAATTACACCATACAATTCTACAAAACTAACCTCATGTTATCTACACCTTCTAATCCAACTTCATATGCACCCATTCACTTAAACTAACCATTAGTGTATCACACCCTAACCAAGCAAATACTTCTTACTTTAGCCTAGGGTTTCTTAATCCAAATCAGTTTCTACCACCCACTCACCAAACAAATGAAATAAATCATCAAACAAAACCATTACAAGTTCAATAACACAAGATTAAGGCTAACCAACATGTTTAGCATGAAACCCTAATTAGGGCTCCTATGGCCGAATCATCAAGGCCCAAATTTAAACAAATTACTCCATAAAAACAAGTGATAAACACAAGTGAAACCATAATCAATCACAACTAACAACTATTATCATCATTTCCACCATTTCAAGTATCATCAACCATCTTTAACTTTGTATAGAAGCTTTCTTACCTCAAGATAAAGGTTGTATGATGGCTAAGAAACTCAAGCTAGCTCTAAGATGGATCCTTTATGCTTCAAGATGAAGATCTATAGCAGAAATTTGGTTGAACTTTGCAAACTTCCCTTGGTTTTTCTCCTCAAGGTGGCCGGCCCTTACTCTCTCTTTGTTCTTTCTTATTTTGTTTTGTTTTGTCTCACTAATGACTTAGTTATAGCCCTTGAGACTAATATGTGGTGCAAGACCACTTAGGAGAGATATTTATTAAGCTAACCAATCACACAAGAATGCTTTATTTGCTTTTTAGCCCTTGCACTTCAACTTTGCATTTGATCAACTCTTGCCCTCAAACATTTGGAACTCTTTCAATTAACTCCATAGGTCATAACTTAATTTAGTCCAAAACATGTAATCACACTTAATTGCTTCACTAATCACCTTTCTATCTTAATCACCTATACTTAAACATACTTTATTCCACATAAAAGCAATTAAACAACAACCTTTTTGTCAAGGGTGAAATTAGGGTTTTCAAACCCAACTTAAACTTTCAAATATATCATAACACTAAAGGTTTTGCTAAGTTAGGGGTTTCTAACTTTTAAACTCACTTAACCTATATAAAATGGATCAAATCCTATACTTACCCGCACTAAAACACACACTAGCATAACTAACTTTAATCACCACTCGAACTTATGTTTAATACAAAACTAAGGTTTCAATACTAACTCCAACTTAGGGTTTTCGAATTAGTCCCAAAACCTAATGTTACCGCACAAATAATAAATATAACCTAGTATCAAACTTAAGAACTAACTGGGGCCTCACATCCACATAATCACATAACTAGCCACCACAAGTCATGAATTCACCATTA
Source organism: Coffea arabica (assembly GCF_036785885.1). Lineage (NCBI taxonomy): Eukaryota > Viridiplantae > Streptophyta > Magnoliopsida > Gentianales > Rubiaceae > Coffea > Coffea arabica. The sequence continues at coordinate 28,779,980 of NC_092316.1, read as the reverse complement.
TTGGAAGCAAGCAATGAATCTTTACACACCATACCTTGATACCTCACAAAAGGTAGTAGCTTAGGTCTCTTGCTTCCAAAACAATTTCACCAACTTCCTCACTCCTACCTATCTAAGGGTTTTTATGGAGTAATTTCAAGTTTGGATGGTTGGATTACAAGATTTGTGCAAGAAATGGAAGATGAAGGTTGAAGTTTTCTTTTCTTTTCTCCTTAGAGAGGGCCGGCCAAGAAGCTTGCAAATGAAGATGATTTTTGGGTAAATTTTGATTTAATTGGTAAAGTAAGAAATTGGTCAAAGTCCAAGAAGAAATAGGAAGGTGACACTTGTCACCCTAATTAATGCATGGCTATCCTTTTGTCCCTCTCACACCAATTCATATAGAAACCTCTAATTATCTCCTATCACCTGCTAAATTAATCCCGGTATACCAAACTTAACCTAACTGACCAAATTTTACCGAACTTTCAGCACTAGCGGGTCTCATGCCCGGTATACACTTCAAAAATCTCATGAACTAACTTATACTAGAAAAATAATTTAGAAAATCATATTTACCCATAAAATGATTTAGAAAATTTTCCTAATAAAGAAATTATAGAAAAGCGCGCGATTAAATAAAATAAAACCTAGAAAATAAGAAAATTTTCGGGTTCTCACACCAAATGGGATGATTCTTGAGGCATTGGAAATCTAACTCAAAGGGCTACAACTTCTATATTTTACACAAGAGCTAGTTCGGCTTCCATCATCTAGCAAATAGCAGTTGAAGTAATGTCAAATACACAGAAGCGAAAACGTGGCTCAGTGAAAACATGGCATGAAGCCGCGTTTTCTCAAGTCACGTATTCCTCAATTGCGGCTGCAACTTGCTCAGAAAATTGTGTTTTATTCACACAAACTTTTTGGTCCATTTTTCCTGCAACAATATCGATGGAAACATCCCAAGACAGCTGCAAAAGAAGCTTTACAACTCATTCTAACTTGTTTATGGGATCAAGACATGATTTAACACCTTGTTTCTTGCAAGAAATTTCTCTATAAATAGCTGTCTTGGAGAACCATTTTGATAAATTTGGAAGGCTAGAGAAACTCCACAAAAATGTAGTCTTCACTAGTTTTTGTTAGTTCATTAGCATAGAGTAGTTAGTGTAGTTTATTCATCTTGTATTTGTAGTTAGATTTGGATGAAGATTGAGGAGCAAAGATGAAGAGGTTGATCTCACGTGACAAGGGTGATATCTCTTCTACTACTTTCTATCTTGTATTGGATTTCATGTTTAATTATAATACAAGTTGGCTTTGTGTTTTTATTATGTTTAGTTACAGTTTATGTCTAGAGTTATGGTTGAACTTTCTATATTTTGTTTGTGATGTTTACTTGGCTACTTGGTGATATTATTTTGAGCAAGTTATTTATCACTTTTGGTTATCTAATCATTATTAACTGGCCATTAATTATGATAATCTTAAGGTGTTAAGTTTACAATGAAAATTGGAATTTAACACTAGTTCAAAGAAGTGATAAGCCTAGTGAGTACACTTACGAGGGTAGAGGTGCACCTATGTGGCTTTAGTGACTTGTTTCATGTAATTTCATAGAAGAAATGAGCTTGTAATTAATATCATAACCACGAGAGTAGGAATGGTTTAGCTACAAGTATAGTTGATTCACTACGAGAGTAGGTTTCACATACATTAGGAAATTATGCCATAACTAGCCAAAATAATAGCATTCACTTAATCAGTAATCTCATTTGCAAGAGTAGTAAGGAATTTCATACCGCTAGGAACTTTCTAGTGTTATTTTATTACTTTTACTTCATGCTTATAGTCTAAATAATAAAGGAGTTCGAAAATCACTGGTAGTTGCAATATTCTCTGTGGAATCGATCCTTAATACCCTATACTTGCTCACGATTTATATACTTGCGATAAATCGCGTGTGGGGTATTTAGGAATTATAAATGTAAAACATGTGAGGACTCGCAAATTTCTTGTATTTTTCTCAAAAATACCCTTTTATTTGAAAATTATTATTTATCAAAGCCCACTACCCAATTATTTCACAATAAGTGTAAGTAAACCTAGAAAATAGGGTTTTACGCTTCGGTTTCAAGTTTGGAGCAAAATTAGGGTTTTCGCGATTTTTCGCCGGATGAATTTTCGGTACAGAGTAAGGATTAAATTTGAGGATTAAAAGTGACTTTTAAGTGAGAAATAATATGTGATTGGTAGCAATGATATAAGGTTAGTGAATGGGAAGTAAAAACCCTAGTACGTGAGTTTTTAAGAAAAACGGCGCGAACCGGCGGGTCCCACGCACTACCGATTGAACGCACCACTTGACCGCCACTTTCTTACCCTACAAGTTCATTGATACTTGAGCAAAATATCTTCTTATATTACAGCTAAGGCTGACCAAAACCAGTGGCTAGAAAAGAAGGAAAAGAAAGAGAAAAAAAAGAAAGGTGGTGGTGGCGACAAGTGTCGCCACCTAAGAGCATCTTGACCAAGACACTTTGGCATCTTACTTAACCAATTTTTTCACCTTTCCTCTCCATATTTCTGCTGCTGGCCGAACCAAAGAGTGTGAGAAAGTGAGAGCAAGAAAAAAAAACATTCCATCTTCTTGATTTGCTACAACTAAGTGAGGAATTCCAATTCCAAACCGATTAAAGTGGAGGTTGTGAGTTGGGAAGCTTGAGTGTGACGGCCCCACCTCCCCCTAAGGCGAACCAGAGGGTTCGGCGGGCCGCCTGCCCAGCTCTCGTCGGGACTCAGTCGATCACTACAATCCTCAAATGAATTACAATATAAATCTCAAATATACATCACATGGTCCACAAACATACATCCAAGTCTCCAATAATTACATGTCACAAATGCAGCGGAAACTGATTCCAATCGTGGAATGTATATTTACATCCATATCAATTTCAAATATTTATACAAGACCAACTCGTACATAAAATAGATCCAAACTTAAACTGTACACGATATAAGCCATCCAGTCACGTGAATAAGCACAACAAGCCCTTCCTTCGCCTTGAGCCCTGTGGGGGGGGGAAATAAAACATTTTTGGGGTGAGCTAAAAGCCCAGTGAGTAACCAGTAAAATCAGTAATCAAATAGTTTTCACAAAAATTCATTTCATTGATGTCATGGTTCAGAAATCAGATGTACGTATTTTTGCTCTCGTGAGCCAGTGAAATCATTGTAATGTTTTAGAAGTTTAATAAGTAACCGGGGGTAAAAATGTAATTTTGTTACAGGTCAACATTTGCACAGTGAGAGTAAAACAAAAGCAGAAAATGACACCACATGGTAATTCCACAAAGCTCAATGAGCTAAAATCTCAATAAGGTTCCGAACATGAAATTTCATAACAAAGCCAACACATTAACCATCAATAATCAATAATTCAAGAAACAATTACAATGGAAAGCGATAGTAACATATTCATTAAAAGGATACCGCTCACATGGAGCTATTCATTTGTTCGTTCCCCTGACATTTCCCCTTATTCCTCCAATTATTTGAAAATTTCATTTTTATAAATAAACCCTCGTTCATCTTTTTATTCGTTCATCCCCTTTTCCGGACGTTGACCGGACTCCACCCATCCGACGTTGGCCGGACTCCACCCATCCGGACGTAGCTGGACTACAAGGTAATACTCGAGTATACCAAATTCACCCAGGGTCACCATATCGCCCGACCGAGTCCGCTTCTGGCTCGAGTCGATCGGTAACAAAGGGCAGTGGCCAATTCAGCCCAAAGGCTTACATCATGCGCAACTAGCATTTAATCATTAATCATTGAAAATTTCATATTTATTTAGGTCGAGTGCGATAAAGTACACACTCGCCTAGAAAACTCGTTTTAACAATCATCGAAAGCACTTAACACATTATCAATCAATAATAACAAGCCAATAAGTCAAGAATTACAGCAAACAAGGAACACTCATATGCAAGCACGCATGATATGCAAGAAAACAGTTCAAAAGTAACTTTGGAAATAGTTTAAAAGTAAATAATGCAAGAAAACGGTACAAAAGTAACTTCAGAAATAGTTTGAGGTCACTCACCTCAATGGCTCAGAAATCATCCATCATGTATCATTGCCTTGCTCAAACCCAAGTCTTAGATCACAAACTCAATGCAAACAAATCCTTTAAAAGTTCGGACAGCACTTCCCCTACATTTGCTAACTTTTCCAGCCATCATGGCTTCATTATTTCCTCAGCCAGTCCCAAAGGTACACACACAACAACAAGTTCATCCATAGTCATTCAGCAAGCTCCAAGTAATACTAGTGCAAGTCAAGCTAGGGGAAAAAAAAATCCGGAAATGAAACTTAAGCTCAAAACCAGAAAAACAGTTTTGACGTCATTTTGCGGTAATGGTACCAAAGGCGTTATGATTGTCGGAAGAAGGTACAAGACCCACCGTTTTGAAGATAAGAGATAGGTCTACAACAATGTAGAAGGCCACTCAGTCCAAATCCTAGCACAACTAGGTCAAATGTGCCAAGTACTCAACCGGAAACACCAAAAACAGGTTTACAAATCACATAATGCTGTAATTACTATAACTCAGTCTATACAGGTCCAAATGCCGAAATTCCAAAGGCATATGGTAGCTAAGACATCCAGATACATTTCATCAGAAGACACCAACACCTAAATCCAAAGCAATTCCAGTCAAAATGGCCAATTACAAGTGCAGTTTTCGCATTCTGATCAACCCAGAATAGCAACAGTAAAATCGGCATATCTCACTCTACACTAATCCAAATGGCCTGAAATTTTACAGGCACTTCAAACTCATCAATACCTACAACTTTCATGTTTTGAGAAAAGTCCAATTCAGCCTCTAACATGGTGCAATAAATTTGGGCAGAATGAAGAACTACAAAACCTAATTTTCTGAAATTTCTTCCAAAACAGAAATTGATTGCACTTAATCACTTTTTCCACCTCCTAGAGTCATTAAACATCATTTCCAATCATCATACATGACCACCCAATCATATCCCTATGAAAACAGAAAAATCCCCAAAAATAATAAAACTTCACCAATTCAACCAAACTCAAGAAATAATCCATGAAATTGCATCTTATAACACCACTAATCATGAATTGAACATCATTAGAGGAAGGAGAGGTGTTCATCCACCACTTACCTTAGCAAAACAAGAGGGAGAGCTACTTGTCACCTTAAGCTTCCAAACAACTTCACCAAACAACTCACTATCACTAAAAGAAGAGGTTTTATGGAGTAGAAACTAGATCAAGCAAGTGTTTTGGAGGATTTGAGCTAGATAATTGCCAAACTTTGAAGAGGTTTTTTCTTCCTTCTTTGCTAGAGAGAGAATCAGCCAAGAGGTTGAAGACAAGAATGAATTTTGTGTGATTTTTAAGATATTTAAGCAATTGGTCAAAAAGTCAAGAAAATGAATAGTAAGTCATAAGCTATTTCCAATACAATGGTGACACTTGTCACCTCCATAAATGCAATCTTATCTTTTTTTTTTTCCTCTCACATCAATCAATTCACATCCTCTACTTATCCCTTAACACCCGATAAATTTTACACAGTATCCGGAATTTAACCTAATTGGCCGAATTTTTCCGAACTTTTCGCACTTGTGGGTCCCACGTCCGTTATATATTCTTAATTTTCTAAAAACTCTCCAATACTAGGAAAATCATTTTAAAACTATTTTTGCTCATAAACTTTATCTGGGGAATTTTTCTAATCAAGAAAATGTAGAAAAACGGGCGATTAAAAAAATAAACCCTAGAAAATTACAAAATTTCCGGGTTCTCAAACTCATTTTTTTTTCGGGGCGTCACATTGAGGAACCAAGAAATTTCAAAGGGAGTGAACTATCACTCATCCAAGTCTTCCTTTAGAGGTACAAATCTGGTCATGATCCTTGTTGCTTAAATTTTGGGTTTAAGATGATTTTTAGCTTAAGTTTTGGCTTAATTTCATGATTATGCAAGTGGTTGTGATGAATTTTGGGATGAATAAGCAAGCTAGGGTTTCATAGCTCTCTGCCTAAACTTGTTGTATGATTGTAAATGTTGTAATTAAGGTTATATAAGGTTGTTTGGTGGTGATTAGAACCAGAAATTTGAGAAAATTCCACTAGAAACTGAAAATTTCAGAATTCTGGAAAATTGTTCTTCTATTCTGTCCGGTTTTGCAGCCCTATGTTAGAGGCCGAATTGGCCTTAGGTCAAAGAAGGAAAGTTGTAGAGAATGGTATTTTATAGGTGCCTACAAAATTTCAGCTCAATCGGAGCAACGTAGGACATGAAAAGTCCAAAATACCCTTACTGTTTTAAATATTTCCCAAGCAGTCCGTGTGATCAGTTAAGTCCAGTTTATCACGTTTTTCGACTAGGATCCATTCTGATTTAGATTTTTACCAAAACATGAAAGTTGTATTATTCTGAATTAGCTTTCAAATGCCTCTAAGAACACCGGATTTGGACTTGTGTACTCTGAGATATGTCCATTACAGTGTTCTATGTTTAAACAGCCAATGAATTGGTTTCTGGTTTAGTAATTTGAGAATTTGACTAAGTTACATTAGGAACTGGACTAAGTGACCTTCATGAATGTTGTAGGTCTGTGTCTTAGCTTCGAAACGGCATAGGTTTCGTCTCAATCCGATAAGCGTAGCTTCGGATATGTTATTTCCGCATTCGTACGTCAAATCTGTCTTGTGCTAAGTTGAATTTCTGCACTTGTGATTGTTGTAATTCTTATTCTTATGATATTGTGAGCCTATGGAATGGCTCTTGACTTGAATTGCTTATGTGTGATGTTGGGTTGTGGTTGAGGAAAAATAATGAAGCCAAAATGGCTGGAAAATTAGGTAAACACAAAGGGCGTGCTGCCCAAATTTTCGCTCGAGGGCTAGGTTTCTATTTGAACTTGTATACTTTTGTTTGGCCAATACCATGACCGGTTTTCCATTTTAAAACATGATTTTTCATCCTGTGGTTCAAACAACCCTCTTCTTACTTGAAAGTCATCTTTACACGTTTTATTCCTAATTAGTCGGGTTTCTTTGTTTCCCTTAAATGTTTTGCTCGATAAACTGTAATATGTTCTCTTGTTCAACCTTAGGTTTCATTGGTGACTAAGGGTAATATCCGGAAGGATATTTTGCACGTTATTTTGCATATCTAGGTGAGTGTTCCTTATTTGACTTTATGGCTTGTTGTTATCATTTGCTAATGTGTTAATTGCTTTTAATGATTTCCAAAACGAGCTTTCTAGGCGAGTGTGTACTTTATCGAACTCGACCTAAATAACTGTGTAATTTTCAAGGATTTAATGATTGAAATGTTACTTGTGCATGAATGTAAGCCTTTTGGGCTGAATTGGCCATTGCCCCTTGTTACCGGTCGTCTCGAGCCAGAAGCGGACTCGGTCGGGCGATTAGGGACTTGGGTGAACGTTTGGTATACTCGAGTATTACCCTGTAGGTTGGTGGAGACTGGCCAACGGCCAGGACGGGGGTGAATGAATGAATGAACGAACGAACGAGGGTTTATTGATAAACGAAAAATGCATTTTCAAATGATTGGAGGAATAAGGGGAAATGTCAGGAGAACGAATGAACGACTGAACGAATGAATGAATTGCTCCTTGTGAGCCGTATCCTTTTAATGAATGTTACTATTGCTTTCCATTGTAAATGTTTCTTGAATTATTGATACTCCATGTTTAATGTATTGAATTGATTGTTTGATTATCTGTTTGGAACCTCACTGAGCTTTTAGCTCACCCCCTTTAGTTTTGTTTTCCTTAACAGGGGACGGCGAGCAGGATGAGAGCATAGACTAGCCTAGTCTAGGTCTTTTGTTTCTTTTGTAATGGTTCTCGCCCTAGTGCTTGGCACGGGCTAGTTGTATGGTGAAGTGAGAACCTTTGTACATTTGATGGTTGTACTTCCTTTTGAGATAACAATGTATATAAGTTCCACTTTAAGTTTGGATTGCTGCCCTATTTATTCTTGTGATTTGTTCTGGATTTGATTAAAGAACGACTGAGTCCCGGCGAGAGCTGGGCAGGCGGCCCGCCGAACCCTCTGGTACGCCTTAGGGGGAGGTGGGGTCGTTACAAGTGGTATCAGAGCTTAGGCTTCAGATCTCTGTAGTGTATCCTAGATTAAAGATTAGGATACCGGACTGTGGGATTTGATTGGACTTGAAAGTTAAGCAATTGAGGGATAAAATTTATAGTTGCTTCGCGTGGTTTCTACGTGGAGTGACCCTGGACTAAGTGGTGAATAAGTATGAGGGACTAAGTGAAGCTATGAATTGCGAATGTTATAGGCCTTAAATCTTTCTAATGGTATCTGAGGACCATAGATAGGTATGTCAGGTAGGAATTCCGATTGTAGATAGTTTACTCTTGGGACTGCAGCTCGAGATGTGAATTATCTTATTTCGGATTCTCGTGCCTGAGTACTCTATAGTTGAGGTGCTGCTAAATACTTGAGACTTACATTTTGGGAACATGAACAGGCTTTGTCTGACTAGAATGAGCACAAGAGATCAGGGACGTCTAGTTTGGATAGTAAGTGACGTGAGAGACCGGACGGGCTGATACTGGGACGACTTCACCTTTTCCTTTTGATTTACCGGTATATTGTTACTACATGACGTTAGTATACCTGTATGTACATGGTTATCTGTCCAACTTGATATGTATTTGTGTATTTGCTTATCCGTCATCTTGGTATGGCGTGTTATGTGGGTATATGTTTATTTGAATATTTGGTGCCCTCAATAGTTACTTTAGTAACCTTATCGTGTTTATTTACTAAATTACCTTTTGGGGGGAAAAGAAAAGAGAGGGAAAACATATATATGGACGGGAGATGTAGCCGTGGACGTGGACGTGGCCGTGGGAATGAACGAGCTCAAGAGCCAAGAGAGGAAAGAGAAACAACATCTGCACAAGAGCAAGGAACGAGGGTTGAAGCCGAAGACCAAATGGCAACGGTAATGCAACAAATGACAGATATCTTGGCAAGACTGGTGGATCAACAAGGCCAAATGGCCGTGAATCAACCCCGGAACCCTGAAATCGGAGAAGATAAGGCTCTTGAGAGGTTTCAGAAGTTTACTCCTCCGAAATTTCTTGGAGGATCTGATTCGGATATAGCCGAACAATGGTTAGAGGCCATGATTAATATTTTCACCGTCTTGAACTACACCGAGCAAAGACAAGTAAACTTTGCGGTGTTCCAATTTGAAGGATCGGCCCGAGCGTGGTGGAACGTTATTAAAGCAAAATGGGAAAGAGAACAGACCGTATGGACATGGACGAATTTCATAAGGGAATTTAACAAGAAATACCTCCCTCCTTTAGTTCAAGAGAGGAGAGAGGAAGAGTTTATTGGACTACGCCAGGGAACGCTAAGTGTGGCCGAATATGAAACAAAATTTACGAAACTATCCAATTTTGCTTTTGAATTGGTGGCCACAGAGCGGCGAAGAGTAAGACGGTTTATACAGGGATTATTTTTTGGAACTCCAAGAAGCATTAGCGGCAGTACAAGTGAATACGTTTACGGAGGCCCTTGAGAAAGCTCAAAGAATCGAGACTGCAAAGGCACAGATAAAAGCTTCCCAGACCCAGAAAAGGAGTGCATCGAGTAGTGTAGCGGAGGAATTAAGTAAAGCGAGAGTCCCTTCCAAAGTATAAAAAGTGAACTTTTTGTCCCACTCACCATGGACATTAGGTACGATAGGTGAAGGATCTACAAAAGAAAGCCAAATCAGATTTGGGAAAAGTTTTCAAGAAAGCCAAAAGATGGCTTCTCACGTGGTCTGTGGGTACTGTGGAAAGGCAAATCATGTCGAAAGCGATTGTTGGAGAAAGGGGCGGAAATGTTTAATCTGCGGAAGTGGCGATCATCAAGTTAGCAACTGTCCGAAGAGACAGTCACGTGAAAGCAATACTCTGCAACTGGATGGAGCTAAATCACAAGTGAATGAATGAGGGAAACGAACTAGCGGACCGGCAAAGGTTTATGCTTTAGACAACCGACAAGTTCCAGACTCGTCTGAGGCAACTGAAGGTAAAATTTCGAGGACGAAATTTTTTAAGGGAGAGAGAATGTGAGGACTCGCAAATTTCTTGTATTTTTCTCAAAAATACCCTTTTATTTGAAAATTATTATTTATCAAAGCCCACTACCCAATTATTTCACAATAAGTGTAAGTAAACCTAGAAAATAGGGTTTTACGCTTCGGTTTCAAGTTTGGAGCAAAATTAGGGTTTTCGCGATTTTTCGCCGGATGAATTTTCGGTACAGAGTAAGGATTAAATTTGAGGATTAAAAGTGACTTTTAAGTGAGAAATAATATGTGATTGGTAGCAATGATATAAGGTTAGTGAATGGGAAGTAAAAACCCTAGTACGTGAGTTTTTAAGAAAAACGGCGCGAACCGGCGGGTCCCGCGCACTACCGATTGAACGCACCACTTGACCACCACTTTCTTACCCTACAAGTTCATTGATACTTGAGCAAAATATCTTCTTATATTACAACTAAGGCTGACCAAAACCAGTGGCTAGAAAAGAAGGAAAAGAAAGAGAAAAAAAAGAAAGGTGGTGGTGGCGACAAGTGTCGCCACCTAAGAGCATCTTGACCAAGACACTTTGGCATCTTACTTAACCAATTTTTTCACCTTTCCTCTCCATATTTCTGCTGCTGGCCGAACCAAAGAGTGTGAGAAAGTGAGAGCAAGAAAAAAAAACATTCCATCTTCTTGATTTGCTACAACTAAGTGAGGAATTCCAATTCCAAACCGATTAAAGTGGAGGTTGTGAGTTGGGAAGCTTGAGGAACCAAGAAATTTCAAAGGGAGTGAACTATCACTCATCCAAGTCTTCCTTTAGAGGTACAAATCTGGTCATGATCCTTGTTGCTTAAATTTTGGGTTTAAGATGATTTTTAGCTTAAGTTTTGGCTTAATTTCATGATTATGCAAGTGGTTGTGATGAATTTTGGGATGAATAAGCAAGCTAGGGTTTCATAGCTCTCTGCCTAAACTTGTTGTATGATTGTAAATGTTGTAATTAATGTTATATAAGGTTGTTTGGTGGTGATTAGAACCAGAAATTTGAGAAAATTCCACTAGAAACTGAAAATTTCAGAATTCTAGAAAATTGTTCTTCTATTCTGTCCGGTTTTGTAGCCCTATGTTAGAGGCCGAATTGGCCTTAGATCAAAGAAGGAAAGTTGTAGAGAATGGTATTTTATAGGTTCCTACAAAAGTTCAGCTCAATCGGAGCAACGTAGGACATGAAAAGTCCAAAATACCCTTACTGTTTTAAGTATTTCCCAAGCAGTCCGTGTGATCAGTTAAGTCCAGTTTATCACGTTTTTCGACTAGGATCCATTCTGATTTAGCTTTTTGCCAAAACATGAAAGTTGTAGTATTCTGAATTAGCTTTCAAATGCCTCTAAGAACACCGGATTTAGACTTGTGTACTCTGAGATATGTCCATTACAGTGTTCTATGTTTAAACAGCCAATGAATTGGTTTCTGGTTTAGTAATTTGAGAATTTGACTAAGTTACATTAGGAACCGGACTACGTGACCTTCATGAATGTTGTAGCTCTGTGTCTTAGCTTCGAAACGGCATAGGTTTCGTCTCAATCCGATAAGTGTAGCTTCGGATATGTTATTTCCGCATTTGTACGTCAAATCTGTCTTGTGCTAAGTTGAATTTCTGCACTTGTGATTGTTGTAATTCTTATTCTTATGATATTGTGAGCCTATGGAACGGCTCTTGACTTGAATTGCTTATGTGTGATGTTGGGTTGTGGTTGAGGAAAAATAATGAAGCCAAAATGGCTGGAAAATTAGGTAAACACAAAGGGCGTGCTGCCCAAATTTTCGCTCGAGGGCTAGGTTTCTATTTGAACTTGTATACTTTTGTTTGGCCAATACCATGACCGGTTTTCCATTTTAAAACATGATTTTTCATCCTGTGGTTCAAACAACCCTCTTCTTACTTGAAAGTCATCTTTACACGTTTTATTCCTAATTAGTCGGGTTTCTTTGTTTCCCTTAAATGTTTTGCTCGATAAACTGTAATATGTTCTCTTGTTCAACCTTAGGTTTCATTGGTGACTAAGGATAATATCTGGAAGGATATTTTGCACGTTATTTTGCATATCTAGGTGAGTGTTCCTTATTTGACTTTATAGCTTGTTGTTATCATTTGCTAATGTGTTAATTGCTTTTAATGATTTCCAAAACGAGCTTTCTAGGCGAGTGTGTACTTTATCGCACTCGACCTAAATAACTGTGCAATTTTCAAGGATTTAATGATTGAAATGTTACTTGTGCATGAATGTAAGCCTTTTGGACTGAATTGGCCATTGCCCCTTGTTACCGGTCGTCTCGAGCCAGAAGCGGACTCGGTCGGGCGATTAGGGACTTGGGTGAACGTTTGGTGTACTCGAGTATTACCCTGTAGGTTGGTGTAGACTGGCCAACGGCCAGGACGGGGGTGAATGAATGAATGAATGAACGAACGAACGAACGAGGGTTTATTGATAAACGAAAAATGCATTTTCAAATGATTGGAGGAATAAGGGGAAATGTCAGGAGAACGAATGAACGAATGAACGAATTGCTCCTTGTGAGCCGTATCCTTTTAATGAATGTTACTATTGCTTTCCATTGTAAATGTTTCTTGAATTATTGATACTCCATGTTTAATGTATTGAATTGATTGTTTGATTATCTGTTTGGAACCTCACTGAGCTTTTAGCTCACCCCCTTTAGTTTTGTTTTCCTTAACAGGGGACGGCGAGCAGGATGAGAGCATAGACTAGCCTAGTCTAGGTCTTTTGTTTCTTTTGTAATGGTTCTCGCCCTAGTGCTTGGCACGGGCTAGTTGTATGGTGAAGTGAGAACCTTTGTACATTTGATGGTTGTACTTCCTTTTGAGATAGTAATGTATATAAGTTCCACTTTAAGTTTGGATTGCTGCCCTATTTATTCTTGTGATTTGTTCTGGATTTGATTAAAGAACGACTGAGTCCCGGCGAGAGCTGGGCAGGCGGCCCGCCGAACCCTCTGGTACGCCTTAGGGGGAGGTGGGGTCGTTACAAAACTTGATTGTGGATGAGCTAAATGTTATATGTATACTCGGCGCACGTCAAGTTTTTGGCGCCGTTGCCGGGAAATATTTGACAATATCGGTGTGAAGAGCAACTTTATTAATTTAGACATTTTATTAGTTATAGTGTGAATGCTATTTTCTGTTATTTTAGTGTTTTATGTGTGCATGCATTTTATCACCTATTCTTCTTACTAATTTTGATCTTAAGTTGTTTAAAAGTAATTTTAGATAATGAGGAGGATAGGTCAATTTGGAGGACAATGCTTGAGAAATGAAATATTGGCAATGGATGGTTACCAAGTGCAAAACTCCTTCAATAAAGGTAATCAGGAAATTACTAAAGTATGTCTTTTGAAGATGGTTTAAGGTGCTTAAAGGCAAAATTTGACGTTATTATGTTACAAGTTTAAATGGACACAATCAGGCATGAAATTGAGCAAAGGAGGAATGCTAATGCTTTTAACACTTATCATATGATTTGTGACTTGTGTGGAGGTTATCATGCTACTCATACATGTAGACAAGCATAAAATATGGATTATTATAATGAATTTGGGCATTGTAATCCTTATCTTGATCAATATGGTCCTAATTGGGGCAATTCTTGTGCGTATGGTTAGGATAATCAATGTGGTAATAGTGCTTCTTCTTGTTTATATGATTACCAATCCGAATATGTCCACTATGAATCAAAACCATCTTGGGAATTGACAATAGAGAAGTTAGCTAATGCACCTTGATGCGACGGTCAAGAACGCAGTCCGAGCTGAGCTGCTAAGATCCGAGCTGGGTGAGGGCAGTGGAACCGAGAAGGGAAAACTGGACTGCCTATCCTGCTAAGAGAGAACAGCGGCGGGGCTAGGGTCCCCGGAATAGCTCCGACGATCAAGTCAGTAGAGTTTAGAAGTAAGGCAACAGTAGAGAGGGCTGTAGATGGCATACCTTATGTCGTCTTGTGGCGCTGTATATATAGGCTTAACGGGTAGTAGTTTCCATATAGGAGTCAAAGTCTCCTTAGGGTCTGGAGTCCTTCTAGGGTTTCGTATGACTACCCCTAAAGATTCAGAGGCGGTGGCCCATAAGGCCCAATCTCGGAGAGGCGGCGGCTGCGGCCAAGCTGAACGCCCTCTGCTTTGCCCGAGCTGTTCTGCCCGAGCTGCCACATTACATCATCCGAGCTGACACGTGGCTACCGGGAATTTGCCCCACTACACTAGCCCCCCTTTGAGTCCAGAGTCGTCGAAAGGTCACATGAGTCTGGACCAAACTACGAAGCGTCAGGTCGGCATGACGTGGGACCCACGATCCCCTGGTCACGCCCCTGGCTCGGGTAATTGCCACGTCTACTGTTGTAACTGTCACTTCAAGGGGCACGTCCTCTTACAATGGCGGTTGTCAGCTCAACTGTCTCCCAAGGTGGCAGTTTTCTTAGCAATAAATTTGAAATTTCAATTCGGGACTCTTCGTCTTCTCGCCCTGGTGGCCTATAAATAGGCCCCTCCAAACGTCACTTTCACGCTTCCTTTCTCATTTCTCCTTCTCCCAAAGTTTCATCAGCTCGCTCCACGCTCAGTGAGGTCATCCGAGAGTAGCGCTTCCTTCTAAGCACCTACCAGCTCTTTTCCCTTATCCACTAGTAAGTCTTCTTTTCTTTTTATGTCTTCCTCTTCCACACACTCAGACCTCACTAGCTCAGTACCTAGACGTAGGGTAGCCCGACCTGCACCCATAGAGATACTATTTTGTCTTAATTTTTATTTGTCGTGTTAAGTTTTATTCACTTTTTAGTTTTTAGTTTTTTAGTTTTTTAGTTTTTATTTTATTATTTTTATTTATAAGTTTTTAGCATAGAATTTCTCGAAAAAGAAAAAAAAAGAAGAAGAAAAAGAAAAAGCATTCAAAAAATATGCTTCAGTTGTTTTGATTTAAATTCCATGTTTTCTTGAAGGAAAAAAGAAAGAAAAAAGATGAAAAAAATTGAAAAATTAAAAAAAAAGGAAAAAGAAGAAAAGAAAAAGAGGAAAATCTTAGCTTTTTATTTTTTTATCTTTTGGTTATTAATTTTGTACATTTTATTTAAGTTTAAGTTTGTTTGAATTATTATTATTTTATTGTGATTTAAATTAAGTGAAAAAAAAGGGAATCCGCAACATGCAAGCTGCGTTTTTTTCGCAGCTTGCAATGAAGGGCTTGGGCAGCCCTTTGGCTGCAATTTTAGAGGAAATGGCTGGGGTTTTAGGGTTGAGTGTCTCATATAAATAGAAAAGGAAACAGCTGCAGTAGGGAGGAATTTTCTGACGGCTGATTGAGAGAGAGACGAGAGATAGAGAGAACGAGGGAGTTGAGAACGGCAAAAGAAAGGAACCAAAAGGGGAGGTTTGGTAACAACAGCCGAGAAGTTTTTGACGGAAAAAGAGAGGGGGGGAAGGGTAGAAAAGGACGGCTGAAAAATCAAAGAGTGAAGGGACGGCTGCGAATCTGCGGAAAGAGAAAAACGAAAACAGAAACCAGGGAGGCTGAGAGAGATAGAGGTTTTGGGACGGCTTGAGGGAAAACACAAAAGGCTGAGATTGGAGAGAGGACTGGGGCAACGAAGGAGAGAAGGCAGCGGCTGTCTAGCAAAAAAAAAAATAGAAAAACAACAACGGCAAGAAAGGAACTTGGAGAGGAAAATCTGAAAAGAGAGGAAGGACTGAATGACGGCTGGGTTGAGGGTATTAGGAGAGAGCTCCCGTGAGAGAGAATCTAAGGCTGGTGGCTGTTAGCTAGAGAGAAACTGAAGGAGAAAGGGAAGAGTTTTGGGGAGGATGAAGATCTAAAAGGAGAGAACTTTGGGCAGTAGTAAGAAGGCGACTGAAACCTGGAAAGAGGAAAAAGGCAAGAAGAGACTGGGCGGAGAAATCAGCTTGGAGCTTCAAGTTGCGGTTTTGCAGCGATGGGCAGTCCGTGGCAGAATCATCTTCATCAGTTTGCGTTTGGACGTCTCACCTAGGAGCCTCCGTGATTGTTTAACCTTATAAGCGACAAAGGTAATCCGTTTTTACTCAAGATGACTATGAACATGTTGAAAATTCTGGAAAAATCTAGCTTGTTTCCGATCTGCTCCTCCTTTTGTTCTGTGATGTGCCCTCTTTTTGTGTAAATGGATAACCCAGATACTAGCTTCATATCACTGTGCTTGGATCTTGTGTTGTTGTCGCTCATAGGTTGATGTTTAACCCTAAAGTTGGCCAAAAGAAAGTTGTAGAGTTTTTTTTTAGATTTGAAAGCTTTCTTCGTATGCATTTTTCTTTGTGTGTCTGAACATAAAAGTTGCAGCCATGTTGGCAGAATCATTCTCCCTTTCGGGATGCTGAAGCTTGTAGTTTGTTTGAAGTTTGGAGTTTGCTGTCGTTTGATTGTTGTACTACATTGAGTTTGCTGCAAGTTTCTTTCTTTGTAGCTTTGCTGCATTTTTCCCTATCTAGCTGTATTATTGGACCTGTCGGAAGTAGATAGTTCTGTTTTGGGTAATGTTAGCAGTAATTGCTTTTGAGTGTGGTTGATAGATCAAAGGGTGTGGTTTAAATCACTTCGCATGAATCTGTTTTGGTTGAATTGGGAAGCAGCAGAAAATTTCCAGCTTTGCATGTTTTTATTCTGATTTTTTTTCTTGGTGCGTAAATCCAAAAGCTTTATGTTAAAGAGTGAGAAGAGTATTTGGGAAGCCTGTTATTTGGCTTCAAACTTTGTTTGGGGTGAGAAAATTACATCTAATGAACACCATAAATGTAGCTAACCTTAGCTGGAAATTGCAGAAGAATACTTCAGATGTCAAAAGCTTAGTTGCAGAAGCTTGTTTTGTAGCTTTGAATGAAAACTTGCATGAAACTTTTCCAACAATTGTATTATTTAGAGGTGTTCAGCCATGTTTTTTATTGGAATTGTTTCAAAGCTGTGGTATGAATTTTGTTTGCTGAAAGCATAAAAGCAAGGTATTGCAGAAACTTGCGGCACTTTTTATTTTTCCTCCTATCTCTGTTTTTTTTTTCTTAGTTTGCATTCTGATGGTCAGCTCTGATTCTTTGTTTCAAATCCTGCTATGAAGTTGCATGTTTAGTCGATGATGGATAGGTAGAATTCTGGTTTCTTGTTGAATCTGCTTGCATGATTGAAATGGAAAGAAAAGCCACGGCTAAGAATTTGCAGCAAGCTTGGAAGCAAAAGTCAGCAGATTCCATTCTTTTAGTTGCAGATTTTGAAGCCCTTTACGTATGCATGCATGAAAAACCAAAGAATATTGTCCTTTAACCCGTCAAGTTTCCCTTTATGCTACTATGACCCAACCAATTGAATAATGTCCTCAATTTGGTCCTTGGCAGTTTTAATTCTACAACTTCATTGCTTGTTTGTTTTAATTAATTACTATGCTTTGTTTCAATTGCACTTAAGTTATGACTTTAGGGGCTTTATGACCAAGTGAGCTTGTGTTTGCCTATTTTCTTTAATTTTCCCAAATAAATTGGTACCTTGACCATTTCTTTTATTTTGGAGGATAAATAAGTGATTTCACTCCATTTAAGGCATCAACTCAATGGAGGTATAACTTCTTTTATCTTTTTTGTCTCTCCCCTATGTGATCCAATGTGCTAAGTGAGAATTGCATGTCTACTTTGTTTTCCTTGCTTTTCCTGAATCTCTTTCATTTATTTCATTTACTTTTGCTTTTAATTAAGTTATTCTTTTATGGGGTATGTGTACACCTCTTGGCTTGTAATAGATAGGGCTTGGAGGAACACTTGATGAAGACCTATTGAAGACGTGTGCCTAGCTAGCAAATGTAATAGGTCCATTAGTTTGGTTGTTTGTTTTTGTGGCTATGTGTTAATTTGCTTTATTAGTCTTTTGCATTTAGTCGAGCATGCTAAGTGTTACGTGCTACGTGTTTATGAGTGTTTGACATGTCTACTTGCTTTCTATATTCGTAGATGAATGTGATGGATGAATGTACGTCACCACACTAGTCCAATGCTAGTTGTGGCTCATTATTCCGTTAGGAATTCATAGAAAGGGCTAGTCCAACGCTAGACCCTTAGGGATTTCTTTTCGTTAGTGCATACTTGCATGTTCACTACATGTCATGCATTTTTCTTAATTTTATCATTTGGCATGCTCCTCGAACCCCTTTTCCCCTCATTTTAGGATTTTTTGCACCTCATGCTAGTTATAGGGTACATTTGCTTGAAGAGTCCCCTTTCGATAAGGGAAACGAGCGAGTGTGGCTACAAAAATAGCCTTAGCACGCTAGTTCTCCCTTCTAATCAAAGGGAAAATTAAAGTCACAAAGTTAGGACTCCCCGTTCCCGTCTTGATGCATTCCTATAGGATTCATGCATTTTACTCATTCACTATCACATACACTTCTACTTTATATTCTAACCCTTTTTCCACATTCTCACTTCACACTACTTTAATTTTGCACGTTTTCACTCAACTATTTACACTTTATAATATCATTCGCACACATGCACTTTATGTTATCTCACATACATTTTTCATTATTACTTTATTCACCTTATCTTGTACATCCATTTGCACACTTCCACTTACACACTCTTGTTTTTATCACTTTTTCACTTCACACAAACTCACATTTTCACATGGCATGCATTCATTTCACTCATTTTTACGTCATTTAGGATTATGTGTGACCTCTCCAAAGGATCATTATTGGGCTTCACAATTAATGTGATTGGCATCACTCAAGCTTTGGAGAGAAATTTTACCCCCCATGTCCTCCTAGGTCTAGGTTTTGCACTCATATAGTCATATCCAACATGCGATACATACTTTGGGTAGAATAATTAGGAAAAGTGGGGCTAAGTCACGCAACTAGCTTTGGTTAGGGTAAGGGAGTGCCTTAGGCTTTGCCTTTGCCTTCTCCCTTATCAAATGTGACCTCCGATCCCTTTTTTTGGTTGCGTAGACCTAAAAGTTCTTTAAAAGGGTTTGTTTACTTTTTTTTCGTTCAAAAATAAAAATCATTTTTGGGTGACTTGGTACACCCTAACTCCGTACCAAGTGGCGACTCCATTTTTCATCCAAAAATCCTTTTTGAACTTTATTTGGCCAAACCGTCGCATTTTCAAGTCCCACGGCCTTGTATTTTCATTTTTTTTTCACACGTTCACATACACACTACTTTCACACACATCACAATATCAAAAAGTGGGGCGCGACAACTTATCTGGGTCTGAATACCTGCCTTCCCCAATACCTTCTCCAGCCCACAATATGGACCAACCTGATCAACCTGCCCAGGCTGACGCTGGAGTTGCTGCCCCAGTAATTCCACTGGAAGCGGTCCCAGCTCGCGCTAGGGTAGGTCCCTCTAGGGGGCCTGACATCGACTTTGGGGAAGTCGAAATCATCCCCCCCTCTTGGACCAAGAGGACGTAGACGAGCTGGTGGGAGAGGTATGACATTCCTCCTCAGTTCGAGGCTAGGGCTGCCCGACCTGGGGAGTACGAATGCCGACCTCCTCCTGAGTTTGTGGCCATATATAGAAATCAGCTCATAACCGGTCTCCGCCTCCCCATCCCCCATTTTCTTTACGAAATTCTAACCTTCTGAGGTATTCGAATTACCCAACTCGTTCCCAATGCCATTCGATCCATCCTTGGTTTCTTTATTTTGTGCCGGGTCCTCGAGATCCCTTATTCTTTGGACTTGTTCAGGTCATTTTTTCAGATGAAGGTCAGCGGACCAGTTCACGGCTGGTTCTACTTCGCTCGTAGGAGTGGGGGAGAGCTCCCAACCCACGAACTGTTCACGCAGGTCCCTTCCTCCACTAAAGGTTGGAAGGCTCAGTTCTTCTTCGTGAAGAACACGGGCTTTCCTCCCCTGACCTGGAGGGAGGAGACCTAGGTATCCGATCCAATTCCCTCGCTTCTGCCAGCGGCCGAGTTGGATCGCCTGGTCAGTTCCGGAGCTCGGCTGAAGGTAAAGGAATTTAACAATGCCCAACTCTGGTCGGCGGGACTGATTCGAGCAGAGGTGAATGACCCTGCCCCCGATCTCCGACCCCTCACCTCCGAGGAGCTGACAGCTTGTAACTTCTCGACTTCATCCATTTTCTCTCCTTTTTTTTTATAAGGTTGGTCACATCGTCCGAGCTGACCCATCCTTTCTGTTTTGCAGTGAAGAGGTTTTCACAGCTGTTGAACTTTGGGGGAACTGGCAGCTCGAGCACGCCCGCTCCGACGCCCTCTATTGCCCCTGGTAGCGCTGCTCCACTTCCGCCACCGGTGCCAACTCCCTAGACTGTAGCTCAGTCATCCCCTGGGGAGGAGCCCAAGAAGAAGAGGAAAAAGACGGTAGCCAAGAAGGCCCGGATCGGGGTGACTTCCCCTCACTCCCAGGAGGGGCCAATAGTTACCCTCGCCCCTCACTATGGGATAAACACTGCCGAGCAGCAAGCTTCATCAGAGTCGCCTCCAGCTATGTGGCGTATGAGAAATGTGATTTCTCTAAAGCCTCCTACCGAACTGAGCTCGCACCCACATCCCCTGCACTTCTGCCCGAAGTGGGGGCTGTCGGTGAATGACCGAGCTCAGTTCCCAGAAGCAGCTCGGGAGCTTGTCAAGGGCACAGTGCACCCACGCGATCATCACTTCATCCAGCTCGCGTCCAACTCCGAGCTGCTGGAGCACTACTACCTAAGTTCAGCTCAGGTAGCTCCTCAACTTGTCGTACCTTAGCAAGATTTCTTAACTTGTTGGCTTCTTATTCTGTGCTCAATTTCCAGCTCAATGTTGCTGGTGCCGAGCTGGCACAAAGGTACGAGAACATGGGGGAGAATCTCTCCCAGGCCGATGCAGCTAAGAACAGGCTGTCAAGTTAGCTGGAGGCCGCCGAGGCGGAGCTGGAGTCTTTGAAGAAGCAGCTCGCCGAATCTCAAGCCACCTGCGAGCTAGAGAAAAAGAAATCCGCCGAGTTGACCACGCAGTTGGAAGCAGAACAAAAGAAATCCGCCGAGCTGCCTGGTCAGATCAAAGCAGCTCGTAAAGAGGGCCGCCAGCTGGGCGTCAGGGACTTCAGGAAGTCTGAGGATTTCATGAAGGACCTGGCCATCCTTAATAGACCGGTTCTCCAGGTCGGATACGCTCAGGCCATGCACGATGTGCAATCGATGAACCTGCCTGGGTTCGACCTGAGCAGATATCCTGAGTACAACCCCCAGGCAGTTCACCAGATTGACAGGCTCGTGGAGGATTATGCCCACGTACGTGACCTGGCCGCGCTAGTGGCCGACCCTACCTTACCTGCAACCTCCCCTGAATCCGAGCAGGAGCAACAGGGGGAAAATTAGGTAGTGCATAGCATAGGAGTAGGTGGGAATCAGACCAGGGTAGGAACCGAGTTGGCCAGCTCGTTTTTGTATGGCCCCCCTTGTGTACATCCTTTTGAAAATGAAATAGACGATCTTTTTCTTCCAACACTTAGCAAAAGCTGTTTATTTCTTCTTAGAATCTTGAATACATTCTTAAGAACCCCAAGCACCGAGCTAACAAATCGCCGAGTTGGGCTCTTAAGCTATTATCTAAACGATACGTAAAAAAGCTTCTTAGCTTACTCCCGTTCAGCTCGGGCCGAACTCTAGCGAAAAAGCTTTAAGTTGGAATTGTGCCAGGTGTGCGGGACTTCATTTCCATTGAGATGAGTCAGCTTACAGTACCCCGCGCGATCGGCTTCCTTCACCACGTAAGGACCTTCCCAGTTTGGGTCTAGCTTGCCCGTGCCAGCAGCTTGGCTTACGGAGTTTCTGCGCAATACCAGGTCCCCTGGTTTGAAGGAGAGGTGTTTGACCTTAGAGTTATAGTATCGTGTGACCTGACCCTTGTACTTAGCCATTCTTACGCATGCCTCTTCCCTACGGTGCTCGAGCAGGTCTAGGTTAAGCCGCATCTCCTCTCCGTTGCTCTGGGCCACAAAATGTTGCACCCTGCTTGAGGGCCTTTCAATTTCTGCCGGAATTACTGCTTCGGCCCCATATGTTAGGACGAACGGGGTCTCCTGAGTGGTCGTACGAGGTATGGTTCGGTAAGCCCACAGTATGGTGGGCAACTCATTTAGCCACCCTGTCCGAGCTGACTCTATTCGTGTCTTCAACCCATGTAGGACGGTTCTGTTGGCATTCTCGACCTATCCATTAGCCTGCGGGTGCCCCACCGAGGTGAAGTGCTGCTGGATGCCGAGCTCGGAGCACCACTCCTGGAGGGAACTGTCTGCGAACTGCCGGCCATTATCCGAGATTAGGACCCGAGGTATGCCAAATCGGCAAACTATGTCTTTCCAAAGGAACCTCTGGATTGACTTACTATTGATCGTGCTAAGCGGCTTGGCTTCTATCCATTTAGTGAAGTAGTCAATTGCCACCACCAGATGTTCATAACCTCCTGGGGCTTAAGGGAAAGGGCCTAACAGGTCAATTCCCCATTGGAAGAACGGCCACGGGCTATGGAGAGGAATCATCTCCTGAGTTGGGGTATGGTGCAATGGAGCGTGCAGCTGGCAAGACTTATATCTAGCTACCAGCTCGACCGAGTCCCTGAAGATGGTGGGCCAATAATACCCAGATAGCATTCCATTCTTGGCCAGTACCCTAGGTCCGACGTGATTGCCACAGATCCCCTCATGCAACTCGCGCAAGACGTAGCTCCCTTCCTCTGGCGTCACGCACTTCAGCCATGGCTGTAAATAGGACTTCCTGTATAGTACTCCCTTTGTGAGCACATACCTCTGCGATTTGAGAAGGACTTTGCGGGCCTCCGTCCTGCTCGGGGGGAGCTCCTCCCGAGTTAGGTATTGGACAATGGGATCCATCCAAGAGTTTACTACCTGGATGACGGTGGCGTCTAGCTGCTCATACGCCCGACTTTTAACGATCTCCATCAATATCTCTCGATTTGGAGTGCTCAATGAGGTAGATGCCAGCTTGGACAGGGCATCAACTCTCTTGTTTTGGCTTCGTGGGATCTGCTCGAGATTGAACTGCTTGAAGTGGCCCCTCAGCTCATGTGCCCTGGCGACGTACTTTCTCAAAGGCTCTTCTTTGACCTCGTAACTCCCTCCTACTTGGTTCACTATCAGTTGCGAATCGCTGTAGACTTTTATCGATTCAGCCCCTAATGTTCGGGCCATTTCCATCCCCGCAATCAGAGCCTCATACTCCGATTCATTATTTGAAGCTCTGAAATCGAACCTCAAGGCGTAGGCCAGTTCTTCCCCTGTTGGGCTGATTAAGAGGAGACCTGCTCCACATCCTTCCTTGCTTGACGCGCCGTCTACGTACATCCTCTATAGCCTCTACAGCCTCTAGGTCAATGCAGCCTCTATAGCCTCCTAGGTCAATGCAGCCTCTCTGGCCAGCTCGGCCTTGACTTCTCCCCCAGAACTCGTGACCTCGGCAGCCCCTCCAGCCTGTCTGGGCTGGGCGGCTTCTCTGGCCTGTCCGACCTCGGCAGCTTCTTTGGCCTGCTCGGCCTCAACTGCTTCTCTGGTCTGCTCAACCTCTGCTACCTTTTTGGCCGAGGCGACCTTGGCAGTGTCTTCAGCCTGCTGGACCTCAACTGCCCCTTGGGTCTGTGTGGCCTTGGTAGTTTCTTGGGTTGGTAGGGCTTCGGCTGGTTGTCTGGCGCGTGTGTCCTCAACAGTTTCTTTATTAGCCTTCTCGGCATTACCTGCTTCTCTGGACAGGTCGGCTTTGGCCTCGTGCAATCCAAAGGAAACTCCTTCCGCTATGAAGTCTGCCAGGGCCTGGGCTTTAATGGCCATCCCTGGCTGATATCTGAGATCGTACTCTGACAGTTCTACAGCCCCACTATCCGCCCTGAGACATCGGGTTTAGCGAGAATCTGCTTCAAGGGCTGGTCCGTCACCACTACCATGGGGTGAGCTTGGAAGTACGACCTGAGTTTCCGAGCTGCATGAACCAGCGCCAAGACATACCGTTCTATTGCGGAATACCTCGCCTCGGCCCCCTGCAGGGTGCGACTAACGTAGTATATGGGTTTTTGGACCTTGTCTTCCTCTCGTACCAACACAGCGCTAATAGCCTCCTCCCCCACGGCCAGATAGACGAACAAGGTTTCACCCTGCTTAGGGGAGGTTAAGGCAGGCAACCGAGCAAGGTGGGCCGTCAGCTCGTCAAACGCTTTCTGGCACTCCGAACTCCACTCGAACTGGGGACCTCGTCTCAGGGCCTTGAAGAAAGGGGAACCTCGAACTGCTGACTTAGACAGGAACCTATTCAGAGCTGCCATCCTCCCGGTCAGGTGTTGTACCTCCTTAATATTTCGAGGCAGAGCCATGTCCATGATGACCTTGATTTTGTCTGGGTTAGCTCTTACCCCTTCTTTGGAAATCATGTAGCCTAGGAATTTTCCCGACTTGATCCCAAAGGTACACTTCTTGGGGTTTAGCCGCATCCGTGAGCTGCGAAGGATGTCAAAGATTTGTCGGAGGTCAGCAATAAACTACTCCTGAGTCTGGCTCTTCACCAACATGTCATCCACACAGACCTCCATGTTTCGGCCGATCTGGTTTTTGAACAACTTATTTACCAGCCCCTGGTAGGTCGCACCCGCGTTATTCAACCCAAACGGTATGGTGACATGACAATAGATACCGCTCTCGGTGATAAACGAGGTCTTCTCTCGATCCTCCTCGTCCAGGGCTATCTGATGGTACCCTTTGAAGGCGTCCAAGAAGCAGAAAATCTCGTATCCAGATGTTGTGTCCACGAGCTGGTCAATCTGTGGCAGTGGGTAGCAGTCCTTTGGACAAGCCTTATTCAGGTCAGTGAAGTCCACACACATCCTCCAAACCCTGTCTTCCTTCTTCACCATAACTGGGTTAGCAAGCCAGGTCGGATAAAAGACTTCTTTCACGATCTTGGCCTCCAACAGCTTGTCGACCTCACTTCTGACGACCTCGTTTTGCTCTAGTACAAAGTTCCACTTCTTCTGCTTCACAGGTTGGACGTTGGGGTCCACGTACAGCCTGTGAACTGCCAGTTCGGCGGGGACCCCTGGCATGTCATCAGCACTCCAAGCAAAAATCTCCGAGTACTCTTCGAAGAGAGATTCCAGGGAGCTCCGGGTTAGCTCGCTTAGGCAAGTGCCAACCTTGACTGTGCGCTCAGGTCGGTCGCGACGTACAGGCAACTCGACCAGCCTCTCATCCGTCTCTAATCTCTCTCATTTCTCCATGGGTTCCTACGGCTCTAAACAAGCTGTCTGAGCTACCAATTTCTCCTTGCTCTTGAGGGTGGCAATGTAACATGCCCTAACCACCTCCGGATCTCCTAGCACCTCGACTATCCCCCGCAGTAGTAGGAAACTTCATGCTGAGGTGTAGGGTGGAGCAGACAACGCGGAGGGCGTTCAAGGTGGGTCGTCCCAGAATCATATTGTACGACGAGGGTTTTTTTACCACCGCAAAATTTACCGGAACAGTTCGGCATTTCGGGGACACCCCTACCGTGACCATAAGGGTTATCATGCCCTCCGGCCTCACCGGAGGGCCAGCGAAGTTGATCAACGGGGTTCGGACCGGGACGAGCTGGCTGTCCTCCAGCTGCAGCTCCTTAAAAGTCTTGTAGTACAGTACATCGATGGCACTGTCATTGTCAATGTATACCTTCTTCACTTTGTAGTTACAGGTGATGACCTCTATCACGATGGCTTCGTGGTTGTTAGAGGCCAAAGGGACGGCATCCTCAGGTCCGTAGATGATTTTCTCGTACATCTTTAACTGCTTACTCGAGCTCTCCCCATTGGGAGGAGGGCGGTTGTGACGCCAAGCTGTATGGCTGTCCCCTCCAGTCAGTCCTCCTGCAATAGTATTGATCACCCCAGTCAAATTCTGAGCTTCCTGTTCAGGAGTTCGGCCGTGGTTCTCCTGAGGTCAGTCTCGGGAGTAGCTCGGATGCTCGGGTTTGGGCCTCCCCCGTCGCTGGTCAGCTCGCTCATCACGTATGAACTGCCCGAGGTGGCCTCGTCTGATCAGCTTTTCAATGTCTTTTTTGAGGTAGCAACAATCCTCCGTATCATGTCCCACATCTTGATGATACGCACAATACAAACCCTGATCCATCCGGCTCTTGTCCCCGGCCAAGGGTCGAGGAGGTCCGGAGAGCCCCTCTTGTTCCATCACAGCCAGGACCCGAGCCCGAGGTGCGGTGAGGGTAGTCCAGAACTTATCTCCCCCCATGGGCCGACTCCTCGGCAGGCGGACCCAGGCAGTCTTTCGTCCCTGGCCGTGCTGCGCATCTATCTGGTCAGAGTTCCTTCTGCGCTTATCGTTCCTCAGTCTTTCCTGTGCGCTCTACAGGTGATTGGCCTCCTCAGCATTGGCCTTCTCGTGAGCTCGGTCCAACATCTCCCGAACTGACTTGGGAGGTCTTTCCACGAGCTCGGTGTAGAGCTTCTGTTTACGCAACCATTGATGAAGGCAGCCATGACCACCTTATCATCCCTATCTCGGACCTGGAGGGACTCGTTATTGAAACGTACCATGTACTCGCGCAAGGACTCCTCCTGCTTCTGCTGGATGGTCATCAGGTGAGCTCTGCTTTTGGAGAAGGCTCGCGACGAGACGAACTGTGCTGCGAACAGCCGCGCGAGCTAAGCAAAGGACCGGATAGACCTGGGGGGAAGCCCCTGGAACCATTGACGTGCCTTTTCCTTCAGGAACATTGGAAAGGTCTTATACCCTACTGCATCCGCGGCCGTTTGTAGACACATTTGCGTCATAAATGCGAACAAGTGATCCTCCGGATCTGTGGTTGCATCGTAAGATTTCATGTTGGGTATTTTGAACTTCGCGGGTAGCGGATAATTCTCAATATCAGGCACGAAGGGGGAAACAATGTATCTATCCGCCTCAGGGTCCAACAGCAGGTCCAACTCATCCTGCACCTGGAGCTGCTCTCTCCGCGGGGAGAGCTCTTCCCTTGAAAACCTCCGGAAGGGTTCCGGGTGCTCAGTTCGGGAGTGCTTGTGGGAGGGCTCCACGACCTCAATCTGTTCACACGTGAGCTCTTTGCGCATCCGCTTAAGGCGAGGATTAGGACTCCCTGTTCGGGATTCTGACAGTCCAACTCCTTCTACCCCATGGTCCTTAGGTTCCCGGTCACGATGACCTCCTATCTGTCCTTTGAGGTAGTTCATGACAGCCTCGAAGGTAGGTAGGTTTTCTGCCACTGTCTGAACCAGCTGCTCAAGTTGGATTCGTGAGAGCCCCGCCCCCTCGTCACAAGGAGTCGGACCCCGAGGGGAGTTCTGAGGGCCGCTGCGCTCATTCCCCTTAGATCCGTCAGCGTTCCTTTGAGACCTAGTCCTTGGCATGATTCGCAAAAGAAGAATTTACGTGTTTCCCACAGACGGCGCCAATTGATGCGACGGCCAAGAACGCAGTCCGAGCTGAGCTGCAAAGATCCAAGCTGGATGAGGGCAGTGGAACCGAGAAGGGAAAACTGGACTGCCTATCCTGCTAAGAGAGAACAGCGGCAGGGCTAGGGTCCCCGGAATAGCTCCGACGTTCAAGTCAGTAGAGCTTAGAAGTAAGGCAACAGTAGAGAGGGCTGTAGATGGCATACCTTGTGTCGTCTTGTGGCGCTGTATATATAGGCTTAACGGGTAGTAGTTTCTGTATAGGAGTCAAAATCTCCTTAGGGTCTGGAGTCCTTCTAGGGTTTCGTATGACTACCCCTAAAGATTCGGAAGCGGCGGCCCATAAGGCCCACTCTCGGAGAGGCGGCGGCTGCGGCCGAGCTGAACTCCCTCTGCTTTGCCCGAGCTGTTCTGTCCGAGCTGCCACATCACATCATTCGAGCTGACACGTGGCTACTGGGGAATTTGCCCCACTACACACCTCTATCTTGGAAATTAGAAAGTGAACCATTAACTAATGATTCTAGTGCATCTTGGGAGCTAGCTGTAGAAAATTCTTCTAATCAATTTGATTTAGCCATAAAAAAGCTAGTAAATGCAACCTCCAACCGTTTTGATAGGGTTGAGGAAATGTTAGATGAATTAACTTCTCACTTTGATAGAATACAAAACCAATTATATGCATTGTGTGAAGTTATTTCTTCTAATAATTTTCAAAATGATCCTAGTATGAATGGTGGGAATGTTGTATGTGAAAATGGATTGCATTTTGATGAAAATGATGAATCTCAATTGTGTTGCAGTGAGCAAATGTCCATTTTACATGATAATATCTTTGGAACTAATTTTGAACCTCAAGAGGTGAGATTTAATGATTCATTTTTCACCCTTCTTGAGGAGTGTATTGAAAGTATATGTTTGAAAGGTATTATTGCCCAAGAAACCCGTAGACATCTCCTTTGGTGAATTCTCAAGTAGTGTATATTCAAGGTAATATCTATGACTCACTTGAGATAGGTATGTTTCTTCCACCTCTCATATGTGACAGCCCCACCTCCCCCTAAGGCGAACCAAAGGGTTCGGCGGACCGCCTGCCCAGCTCTCGCCGGGACTCAGTCGTCCACTAAAGTACTCAATTAAATTACAAGATATATCTCAAATTTACATCAAATTCTCCAAGAATTACATATCACAAAAGCAGCAGAAACTAATTCCCAAGCGTCGAACGTACACGTATATCCATTCAAGTCCAAACATTCATACAAACCCAACTATTACACAAGAGAAATCTAAAACTCAAACTATATAGGAGATAATCCATTTAGCCACATGAATAAGTACTACAAGCACTTCCTTCACCTCGAGCCCTGTGGAGGGGAATAAAATAGTTTTGGGGTGAGCTAGAAACTCAGTGAGTAACCAGTAAAATCAGTAATCAAATATATTTCACAATAATGCATTTCGATGATGTTATGATTCCAAGATCAAATGTACATATTTTTGCTCTGATGAGCCAGTGAAATCATTGCATTTAAACATCCAATGCTCAAATAGATCATTTAACGTTGAACAGTAAGAGGGAGCCCCTTTTTGAGCTCCAGATGAACATAAACAAGTGGTGGAGACGTTAGTGTTCAGCACAAGACTCCCCAAGAACTCATTGAAGCGAAATCATGCCATGAATTCTGTGACGGCCCCATCTCCCCCTAGGGCGTACCCCAGGGCTTACCGGACCGCCTGCCCAGCTCTCGCCAGGACTCACTCACTCGTATCTCAAGAAAAAAAAACTAAGAACGTACATCCATAGAAAATGAATAACACATCCACTTAATATATACATTGATACTCAAATCCAGATACAAAGCTTTTACACACCAAAATACTCCAAAGTGTTTACAAATCGAGTATAATCAACCCTAGTCGGGTACTAGCGTGAGTACATATTCAAAATTCAAAACAACTAGGCTATGCTAGTCTGTACATGTCTCATGCCTCGCTCGTACCCCCTGTAAGGAAAACAAATGGCGTGAAATGAGTTAAAAGCCCAGTGAGGTTCCAAATAACAAATTGACCATTTTGAAAGTACGAATATCAATGTAGCAAGTTAATGGCATCAAAAGTTCATAAGAGTGAACAATAATACTTCAAGTAGCAAATCTCAAAGTGAGCGAGTGTAAAAGTTTTTCAGAAAAAACAATAATCCAATAAACAATAATCATTCCAAAGTATAAGGATACGGATGGCTCTCAGGAGCCAAATTTCTATCGCATCACCAGAGCTTGATCAAGTAATAGTTGACACTCCGTCAACCTTCAAGTAAGTAACCAATCCAGTAGAGCACCACTTACACTACTCTCCGTCCACCATTCACACCCTCTACTGGGCCCAAAATCCTCAATAAGCATGAGTGGTAATACTCGAGTATACCGATTAGTCGAGAAGATAACACTCCACTCGACATCACTAACTACCCATAGTTCGTTATCTAATCGACCAAACCCTTGCCGGCTCGACTCGATTAACTAGCCAATGGGGTTTGGGTCCCCAAGAAGTCGATGAGATAATCTCTCCAATCGACGGAATTAAGATAAAAGTATGGAGACGGGAATGAGAGGCACCTCCCACTCGGATTGAGTGTGGTACATACTGCCGCTCCATATTTACAAATCAAGTACAAGTATATCAAGTTAATTGTAACAATAAACAAGTATAGATCATGTTAGGGCAAGTGCTGTGATACCTCGAAAATTAGGAGGTTGTTTGTAAAGAAAATACTAAAGTGTATTTCTGTGGGTTTGATTTAAAACCTTATTTTGTTTTAAAAGATTAGAAACCCTAAAATTTTAATCACTGGAATTGTAAAATCCCTCACGTTTCTCTTAAAAACTTCCTTTTATTTGGAACTTATGATTTTATTATAGCCCTACTACCCAATCATTCCACAATAAGTGCAAATGAACCTAGAAAGTAGGGTTTCACTTTTCGTTTTCAAGTTGGAGCAAGTTAGGGTTTTCACGTGTATCCGTAGTGTAATTATCTGGTACGGAGCGAGGATCAAATTTGGTGCTTAAAAGTGACTTTTGAGTGAGAAATAATATGTGATTAGAAGCAATGATAAAAAGTTAGTGAATAGGAAGTAAAAACCCTAGTATGTGTGATTTAAGAAAAAACGGTGCGAACCGATGTGTACCGTGCACTACTGATTGAACGCACCACTTGACCACCACTTTCTTACCATACAAGCTCATTAATATTTGAGCAAAATATCTCCTTATTTCCAGCTGGTTTTGACCGAAATTTGTGGCCAAAAATGCAAGGGAGAGAGAGAAAAATTTGCATGACTTTGGTGGTGACAAGTGTCACCACCCTATGGCTCTTTGATTAAATTTTTTCCTTGTTCTTTTATCCTTCAATTTAGCTCATTTTCCTTCATTTATTTCTGTCTTGGTCGAGCTTGAGAGAGAGAGAGAGAGAGCAAGAGAGAAAAAACCTTCAATTCATCTTGATTTGCACCATTTGAGTGAAGGAAACAAGATTCTAAACCGATTAAAGTGTGAGTTTGACTTTGGGAAGCTAGGGGAACCAAAAATTTCAAGAGGAGGTGAAGTATTACTCTTGCAAGCTTCTTTTGTTGAGGTATAAGGTCTAACCCATAGCTTTGGTTCTTTTATTTTTGATTAAGATGTTATATAATTCATGTTTTGGTTAGATTAGTTGTGATACAAGTTGTTGTGATGATTTTTAAGGTGATATATGTAAGTTAGGGTTTGATGATTTCTGCCTATACTTGCTATATGGAGGATATATGTTGTATCTAAGCTTATATAGGAGGTTGTGGTGGTGGATTGAGGCAAGAAATGAAGAAAGTTTCATTGAATCCCAAAATTTCCAGATTTCTGGAAAATTTCAGCCTTGTTCTGTCCGGTTTTATTGCATCATGTTAGAGGCTGAATTAGGCTTAGCATAAAACATGAAATTTGTATAGAATGATATTTTATAGGTGCCTACAAAATTTCAGCTCAATCGGAGTAACTTAGCCTGTGAAAAGACCAAAATACCCTCGCTGCCCTAGGATATTTCCAGTGACCCGTTTTGGACAGTTCATCTAGGTGACTGCATCTGTTCACTATGATCCGTGCTAATTTAGTTATTTTCCAAAACATGAAAGTTTTAGTACTCTGTCTTAGATTTTCAATGCCTCCAAGAATGCCTTAAACGGACTTTGGTAGCTTGAGATATAGCCATTTAAAGGTAGTATGGTTAACTAGCTGGTTAGTTGGAAGTTGGTTCTGTGAATTGGGAATTTGACTGGATTACACTGGAATTTGGACTAAGTGATCTTCATCAAAATTGTAGGCCTTTGTGTTAGCTTCGAAACGGTATAAGTTTCATCCCAATTTGATAAGCGTAGCTTCAGTTGTGACCGTTACGCAAAAACACGTCAAATCTGTTTTTTGTTAAATCTAATTTCCGTACATGTTGTTAACTTGATTTTGTACTCGTATGACTTTGAGCCTATTGAATGGCTATTGTGATGAATTTATATTGTGTATAACTTTGGGATTGGCTGAGGAAAATAATGAAGCCATAAATGGCTGGAAAATTTGGTAAACACAAAGGGCGTGCTGCCCAAATTTACGCTCAAGGACTAGAAAACTATACTTGCGACTTGAGTAAAGTTGGTAAATGAATATCACTTGAACCATCTACGATATTTGCATCTTCTTTTACCGAGGTATATAAGTAAGGACTTGGCCGAACTTAAACCCTTGAGAAATAAAATAATGACTGCTTGGAGTACGTTTTCTTTGTCACTTCGACTTAAATGGAGATTTCAAAGTTTTACGAGCAAGCATAAATTTTACAAATATTTTACTCATAGCCTTTGGTTTAAATGTACTCTTTTCACTTCAAAACTATACTTATACTTTGTACTAATAGTTATTCGGATTTTCTTTGGTTCACTTAAACTTTGGAGGGGTTTAACTGTAATATGTTCTCTTGGCTATTATTAGGGTTTCTTGGCGATTGAGAGTGTTATCCGGGAGGATACTTTGGACATTATTTTGCTTAAATAGGTGAGTGTTCTATATACGTTTTGTTTCTATGACTATGTGGATTGTTGTGACTATGTGATTATTTGTGAATATTTGATTAAATGTTAATTGTTTTCTATGATTTCTAAAATGAACTTTTGCTAGGTGAGTGTGTACCTTATTGCACTCGACCTAAATAAATATGAAATTTTCGGTGATTAAATGTTGATTGCAACCAATTTCTGGTTTGGAAGAAATTTCAGAAAATTAGGGTTCTTGTGGGAGCATTCTGCCTGAATTTTTAGCTCCTAGTTAGAGGCCGAATTGGCCTTAGCTTAAAACATAAAAGTTGTAGGGAATGACATTTTAGAGGTGCCTAAAAAATTTCAGGTCAATCGGAGTAGTGTAGAATGAGAAAAGTCGAAATTACCCTTGCTGTCCTGGTTTTATCCGAATGTAAGAATTGCGCCTGTAATTGGTTGTTTTGGCTGGAATTGCTTCCGAATTGGTTGTTGAGGCCTTCTGATGAAATTTATCCCTGTTTATTAGCTTTCAGATGGTTTTGGAATTTCTGGATTTGGACTTGGAGATCCTGAGTTATGATGGTTCCTCTAGAATGCGTTTTGGTGAATCTGTTTTACATTTTTGATGTAGTGTCTTGCATTTTTGACCTGTTTGCACTCAAAACTGGGTTGAGTGACCTTCTGTGATGTTGTAGCCCTGTCTTTTAGCTTCGAAATGGTGGGTCTTGCACCCTCATCCAATAATCGTAGTGAAATTGGTGTCGTTACCGCAAAATGAGGTCAAAAACTATTTTTTTTAGGGGTAAAGCTAATTCCATTTCCGGATTTTTCTGGTTTCCTCTAATGCTTATATATGCTTATGGAACCCTATTGTGATCGTGTTGGCATTGGTTTATGACTTGTAATCGAGTCTTCTTGTGCTTATTGGAATATTCTAGGGCTTGACTTTTATTTCCGGTCATTTTCCTAGCTAACTTGTGTACTTGGATAACCTTGAGCCTATTGAACGGCTGTGGTGATGAATGTCTATTGAGTATGACTTTGGGAGTTGATTGAGAAAAATAATTGAGCCGTGATGGCTGGAAAAGTAAGAAATTTAGGGGAAGTGCTGTCCAATTTTTCTAGGCCGATTGGTTCCTTTAAGTTTGAATTGGCTTGTGATAGAAATGAAGGGCTTTTGGGTTGTTGAACCTAGGTCTTCATGTTACCTTTTTGTTCCCAAAAATCATGTTTTGTACCCTTGCATTAGTAATTATTTGGCGAGGCATACGACTAGTAGTCGAGCCTCACATGTGCATTTTGTTTACTCGATTCTGGATGTGAAACCTTCAATTGGTTTACTTTGAGTATTTTAGGGTTTCTTGGCGATTAAAGCCAATCCGAAGTGAAACTTTTGAGGTATCTGTACTTGAACCGGTGAGTGTACCACTCCCCTCCATTGCTGTTTAACTTGATTTCTGCTCTGCAATCTGTTTAATTTGTTTGAGACGAGGGTGTA
Organism: Coffea arabica; assembly: GCF_036785885.1. Taxonomy (NCBI): domain Eukaryota; kingdom Viridiplantae; phylum Streptophyta; class Magnoliopsida; order Gentianales; family Rubiaceae; genus Coffea; species Coffea arabica. Next base: position 28,745,804 of record NC_092316.1, on the reverse strand, counting down.
CTTTATCACACTCGTTCTCTTGTCTGTTCATATGCCAATTTTGGTGTCAATCTGAATCTGTATCTGTATCTGTATCTGTATCTGTTCGGACGTCGTTTGGAAACTTGTAACCAACGACCTTTCTGTGACCTATGAGCTCAAATCCTGTGGCTAAGTTATTCGAGTCAGGCCGGCAAGGGCCTGGACGATTAGATAACGAACCACGGTAGTCTGTTTTGGGATCTTTGGGTATTGAGACCCTTAATTCCGGTATACTCGAGTATTACCATTTCTGTTTCTGTTGAGGTGAGCGGGCCCGGTAAAGGGGTGTTTGGTGGACGGAATTTGGTGTAAAGTGGGGTCTACGGAAGTGTTGGTTCTATATACGTTGACGGAGAGTCAACCGGCTTGGATCAAGTACTGCACTGGAAAGCTGGCTCCTGAGAGCCACCTGTATCCTTCCTATTTGAGTTCTTGTGTTTACCTGTCTTACTTTATAGCGAGCTTGTGTATCTGATTTGTATAATGTGAAATGCCTGATTTTTCTGCTACATGTTTTGTACCTCATTGGGCGTAAGCTCACCCCCTCCTCGTTATCTTTGTTTTCCTTACAGGAACCTCTTTTGGAAATCATGATTTTGAGAAGCAAATTGAGCTAGTTAGATAATCTTTTATTCTTTTGTATAGCTCCTCGAGAGTGAGCAAACTCCAAATGTATTTCATTTCACTGGTTCCACTTGTATTGTAAACCTAGCGACATGTATATATGAAAGTGTTTTCCCCATGTGATTTTGGTAAGTTACTTGTAAGCTTGGCGGTCTTCAATCGTTCAATTCTTTTGGGTCCTATCTCGCGTAATATCGGATTTGTGTTTCGACTCCGTAGTCCTGGCGAGAGCTGGGCAGGCAGTCCGCTGAACCCTTTGGTTCGCCTTAGGGTGAGGTGGGGCTGTCACATTTTCATTATCTGTTGGCTTACCCAATTTGTTGGCGAACAGTCGGAGGTGTGTCTTGGGATTACCCGTCCCATCATACTTGTTGAATTTCGGGGTTTTGAACCCCTCAAGCAATTGCACATTCGGAAAAAGGCAAAGTTCATCGTAATCCAGGACTCCTTGTTTGTTCAACCCCTGACTTTTCCTCATAAACTCATCGAAACGGTCTAAGCGCTTGAGCAGCTTCATATCAACAGGAGCAGAAGATTCCCCCATTTCTGGCTTGGTTTGAACAGTATGATCTGGTAAGAAAGGCTCAGTAGCAGTGTGATACAAGGTGTGAGGCTCAGGTGGTATATTTGAAGTGACTTGGGGTTGTGGACCTCGCATGTGAGTAGGAAAAAATGAAGGATAAGGAGAGTAAGTGTATGGCAAATTTGTGGTGGGATAGGTGAAAGTTTCTTCGGGTGGAATAGGGAATGATGGATTAACGGTGGCTTGACCCGAAGGTATGACAAATGGCTCTTGCTCAGGCTGCCTTACGGGTACAGGTTCGGGTTGAACTCCGCTGCTAATTAGCTCGTCAATCAACTTCCTTTGGGCCGCCATCTCGGTAGCCATCTCACCAAACTTAGTAAGCATCTCAGTCAACTAAACCCCCAAACTCGCAGTCTCGGGTTGAGCGGTAGTAGCAGACCTATCGGATTGTTCCGGTTGTGAACTCATGTTTACACGACTCTTCTGGGCTTGACTACGGGATCGCGTTATGATGGGGCTTCGACGAGAAGCTATGTTTAAATATTACCTGAGAATTTTTTGAAAGATTGCCTTTAGATTTAACCCTCGCTTAGTTATTCCAATAAAAATAAAGAAAAGAAAAAGAAAAAGGCAAGAGTTAGTAAATATCCAGAAAATTCGGATGCATGTCCTATGGGGGAACCCTTTTGTGCCAAGGGTAGGCCTAGCATGAAAATGCAATCCTCTAGGGTAGGCACTATACCATACCTGAGGGATCCGATCAACGGATTGAGTGAAAAATGATTGAAAAAAATTTGGTCAATTTGGAGCGAGAAGGAACATTTGTCCTAAAAGAAGAGAACAAAGTCCAAATGGATTGCTTACTTTGATCAACACATGATATGTGAAAGAGAGCCTACTTCTTGAAAGGATCGCAATGCCTCGACTAATTTATTCAGTGAACTTTAGATTTAAACCCTAAAAAGGAATAAGCAGATCAAGAGGATAGGATGAAATTGATGATTTATTCAAAAATTGACCGAATCACCTTTAAAAGGGTAAAATGGTCAAATGTATTGAATGAAATTTGATTATTTATTCAAAATTGAATGGACAACCCTAAAATGAATTAAACTACTCAAATGAATTAAATGAAATCAATTGATTAAGCGAAATGATGATTTATTCAAAATCGACCGAATTGCCCTAAAAATAGGTAAACTGGTCAAATGTATCGGATGATTTATTCAAAATTGACAAGATCACCCTAAAAAGGGTAAACTGGTCAAATGAAAATTGAACGAAACTGATGATTTATTCAAAATTGATTGAATGGGTGAACTAATCAAATGAATTAAATGAAATTGGTGGCCTATTTAAAATCGACTAGATTGCCCTAAAATGGACAAATTGATAAAATGGACTATATGAAAATGAAGAATAAAATGGTCCAATGGATAGCTTATTTGAAAATCAATCTATCCACTGGTAGCTTCAAAAATTTATTGCGATGCATTAGTTTATGAGCCTTCTAAAATCAAATTTTGGCCTCAATTTATTTATCGTCTCAATAGTGAGGAATTACTTGTGAATTTCTTCAAATTAATGTCCTTTAAGCAAGGGATTTTTACCAATTTTGATAAAATGGCCAAAAGGTGATTATTAGACGCTCATATTCCAAAGATCGCTCTTGAAAATGATCGGATCCTATCTTACCTCGTGCACTACCCCTTTGGATGGTACAAAATGTAAACGTGCAAGTCTCCTTGGATTAAGTATCCGAGACACGAGGTGGTTTATTCCTAATACGGGATCCCCTAAATGGCATTCCCTTTCTAGGGTTTATGCATGATGCCAGTTTATCAAAGCCAGTAAACATGCAATACACAAATGAAACGTGTCCTAAATGAAACGTGTCCTAAAGGAACCCCTTTTTGTATGCCGGGATGAGCCTAAAATGAAATGTATTCATGCGGAACATTGAATTTAAACGTGTCACATCAAATAGGGTAAGCTACTAGAGAGTACCATGCCAGGACTCTTATTTTCTAGGGCTTATGAATGCAATTGGAGACAAAACCCAAGAAAAGTTAGTTCAATCAGATAAATTCACATAACACGTTGTAGCAAAGCAATAAGAAGATAAAGCAACAAAAGGAAAAGAGGGGTTGGATGCCTCCCCTCGTGAATAGTGTCCCTAATAGGGTAAGGCAGACTCTACCCTAAGGCAATTCTAATATAGATGCATGAGGCTTGGCTTACTAATGCATCTGGACTCGATAGGTCATAGGTCCCCGAGCCTTCAGACTTGGAAACCAAGGGTCAACAATCCCAAGGTTCTTTGTCGGTGGCTCGAGCGATTCCCCAAACACCGCTACGCACACATCGTGTCACGGCTACGTGTTTGAGTGAATCTATCAAAAATCCTCAACCTTCGACTAAAAGCTAAAGGCTATCAACCCAAAGCTTAAAGCAGAAGATCGAGTGACCCATCGGATCATGCTACACACACATCGTGTCGTGATCACACGTCCAAGTGGGTCGTCTAATCCTAATAGGGTGGAGTGGCGTGACAAGCCACTAAAAGAAAAATAAAGGAGGGATAAATAATGAAGCGTATGCACATATGCTAGTGCTCGTTTGGAGGGGAGGGATTGAGAACCAACACGAGGCTCTAAGGAAATATCCCCCACCCAAAATGCAATGCAAAGCGCGAGATCACATCACATAAATAAACCATCCATCCATCAAATCAATCGTACGCAAATAGGTGAGGGAGTGAGTTGATACGCGCGAAATGCAAAAGGTCCTAAAATGGAAAATGCAACCCTAATATCCAAATGCTACGCATAACAAGGGTAGAAAACGGAAAAGAATGGCTAAATCAAATGCTTGGACCCACTTAGGATGTCCCCAGTGGAGTCGCCAAGCTGTCGCACCCCACTTTTTGAGGTGTGAAAGTAGTGTGTAGGATATGTATGTGAACGTGTGTGAAAGTGAAAATAAAAAGGCCGTGGGATTGTGAAATGCGACAGTTTGGCCAAACAAAGGGTTTTAGATAGAAAAGGAGTCGCCACTTGGTATAGAGTTAGGGTGTACCAAGTCACCCAAAAAGTGATTTTGTTTTTGGAAAGAAAAGTAAACAAACCATTTTTAAAGAATTTTTTAGGTCTACGTAACCAAAGAAAGGGATCGGGGGTCACATTTGATAAAGGAAAAGGCAAAGGCAAAGACTAAGGCACTCTCTTACCCTAGCCAAAGCTAGTTGCTTGACTTAGCCCTTCTTTTCCCAATTCTTCTACCCAAAGTATGTGTTGCATGTTGGATATGACTAATGGATGCGAAAAAGAGAAAAATGCAATCCTAAATCTAAAATGTCTCTTATGAGACTTTTTGGTCCCAATCACATGAGTTGTGATGGCCAATAAGGAAAACTCTCATGGAGGTCACGGGTAATGCAAATGAAGACCCAAATATGAGTGCAAGTGTGAAAATGTAAGAAGAATGCAAAATAAAATAAAAATAAGAATACAAATGTAAGTGCAAGTGTGCAAATGTAAGAAAAATGCATGTGTGAAAATGTAAGAAAAGTGCATGTGTGCCCATTGAGAAAATAAAGGTATTTGTGTGCAAGTGGACGAAAATATGGTATAATGGTAGTAAGTGCATATAAGTGCAATTTGGATGCAATTTGTGAGGTAGAAAATAAATAAAAGAAAAAGAATGTGCAAACATGGCATGTGGATTGAGAAAAATACAAGTAGTGAGAAAATGTGGATAAAAAGTGAGGAGGTGATATGATAGAAATGAAAGTGTATGAATCCTAGAGGAATGCATCAAGTCGGGTACGAGAATGACTCCTAATGTAACAGCCCCACCTTCCCCTAAGGCGAACCAAAGGGGTTAGCGGACTGCCTGCCCAGCTCTCGCCAGGACTAACGGATCAGTTTATGTCGATCTCATACGTCCCGGAACATACCATTGCGCACAAACAAGTCAAAATCACAAAATAAAAAAAAACGAAATTCGAAACCGAAGATGAACAGTGCTGGACACGTCAGAATCCAGACACTAGGCCGAGAGTAGCCAAAATTTTTCTTTTGCCGTTTGAAACACGAGTTGATCCGAAATTCAACCAAATATCAACCAAACATATGTACATTGAAATACAACGTTTACAAGCCAAACGGCATACCAAAATATCCAACTAGTCCATACATGTGCAAATAGCCAATTACAAACCAACCATTGGTGGGAAACAAAACACTTAGGGTTTTCACTCTCAAGGAGCTATTCAAAAATACATTTACAAGCTCAACTTGGCAACCAACTAGCACAACCTTTCCCAAAATAGTCATTTTCCTGTAAGGAAAACAAATGGAACGGAGTGAGCTAAAGCTCAGTGAGTTACTACCACATAAGCATCTGAAATCACATAAGTGTAACCGTTCAGTTCAATTATGCAAATAAGAAGTAAATCAAATCAGTGAAAGGATACGGACGGCTCTCAAGAGCCCATTTCCACGCTTGCAATCTTGATCCAACCTCATTGACCCTTCGTCAATGTTTAAGAATACACGACCGTAGACCTCACTTCACTTCCATTCCTTCCACCCAACATACCCCAACCGGGCCCGTACTCCAATTCAGTAGCTTTTGGTAATACTCGAGTATACCGGAACCAAGAGTCTCATTACTACAAGGTTCCCCAGTACAGTCCCCGTGGCGAGTCAATTTTCACGACCAAGCCCTCGCCGGCTCGATTCAATTGACCACCAACGAGGTTGAGCTCAGTAATACAGTAAGGCTGTTGGATATTCATCCAAACGACACCAAATCAATTTTCATGGAAGGAATTCAATATCTCATATATCAATTGCAGTATTTCAGTAAACGGTAACAGTCATGAATGAGATCACAAGGGGTGAGGGCGGTTAAGTACACCCTCACCTCTATCAATTCCAATAGCCAAGTAAGCCTTCAAGGCATCAAATTCACATATAACAAAGCCACATTGTAACAATTAAGTGAGTAGTATACTCACACTCAAGGAAGTGATATTTCATGCACCGTCGTTAAACAAACGTCGTGCACCACCGTTACCTCCTAGAACAAGCAAACAAATACAATGAGACTCGATAACGAGTCATAAAACAATGCTAATCGCAACCCCAATAGGGATTCATATGCATATACAAGCATCATGAGTAACCAGAAATTTCAGCAATGCACTAACTTGACCTTAACAAAAAAAAAACAGTTTTCATCCTCCTTTTGCGGTAATGGCACAAAATGCGATACGCTCATCGGATGAGGGTGTAAGACCCACCATCTCGAAGCTAAAAGACAGGGCTACAACAATGTAGAAGGCCACTCAGTCCAAATCCTAGCACAACTAGGTCAAAAATGCAGATTACCAAACCAGAACCGTAATTGCAGGTTCACAAATGACACTATGCTGTAATTGGTACAACTCAGCCTATACAAGTCCAAATGCAGAAATTTCAAAGGCATATGGTAACTAAGACATCCAGCTACATTTCATCAGAAGACACCAACATCCAAATCCAAAGCAATACCAGTCAAAACAACCCATTTCAGACGCAGTTTGCACATTCTGATCAACCCAGAACAGCAACAGTAAAATTGACATATCTCACTCTACACTACTCCAAATGATCTGAAATTTTACAGGCACCTCAAACACACCAATACCTACAACTTTCATGTTTTGAGCAAAGACCAATTCGGCCTCTAACCACATGATCCAAAACCGGACAGAAGAGGGGGTTATGAAACCCTAACTTTTCTCATTTCAATCCAAACCCAAAATTGGTTGCAATTATCAATCATTTACATCCACTAGAGTCATATCCCCTCATTATCAACCATCATAAACAACCACAACACCATGATCACATTAAACCAGAAAATTCCTCAAAAATAAAAACTTCACCAATTCATTTCAAATCAAGAAATAAATCACACATTCCATCACTTTAGCCACCACTAAGCACGAATTAAACATCATTAGGTGTAGGAGGATGTTCAATCATCACTTACCTAGTATACAAGAGAAGAGGAGTTGTAGACCACCTTAGCTCTTCCAAAAACTTCACCAAACTCACCACTAACACCAAATGGAAAGGTTGTATGGAGTAGAAACTAATTTAGGCAATTGGTTTGGATGATTTGAGCTAGTGGAAAGCTTGAAGATTGAAGAGGTTTTTCCTTCTTTGTTAGAGAGAGAGGGCCGGCTATGGAGGAGAATAAATGAGTGAATTTTTAGTGAATTTTGGAGATATTTACTCAATTTGGTCAAAAGTCAAAAAGCATGAATAGTAAATCATAAGTCATGTCCAATGAGATGGTGACACTTGTCACCTCTTAAATGCATTCCTATCCCTTTCTTTTCCTCTCACATCAATCAAATTTCACTCTCTACTTATCTCTTAACACCCGATAAATTTTACACAATATCCGAAACTTAACTTTATTGGCCGAATTTTTCCGAACGTTTCGCACTAGTGGGTCCCACGTCCATTATATACTCTTAATTTTTCAAAAACTCTCCAATACTAGAAAAATCACCTAAAAACTATAATTACTCACAAAATTTACCAGGAGAATTTTTGTAAGCCAGAAAATGCAGAAAACATGTCTTTAAAGAGGAAAAACCCTAGGAGAATTAATAAGGAATTTACGGGTTCTCACACTCTCTCCCCCTTAAAAGAATTTCGTCCTCGAAATTCCTTATCATTGACTACTCCGGGATTAAATTGAGCATTATACTTAGCTAACAAATCTGTACCCCCTTCACTGGCCAGGTTCAGTAAATTATTACCTTCCACGTCCTCTAATGGGTCAAAAACTTGATGTTGTTCTAAGGAGTACACCCGAGAGGACACTTTCGATCCATCCTTGTCTCCCTTCGACTGGTCAAGGTTGGTCGTAGTTGGTGGCAGAGTCCCTTGCCGCTCACGCAGGCGAGCTGCACAGTTAGCAATTTGATGTTCGGCACTCCCACAGAGCAAGCATTTTCCTCCTTTCTTCCAGCAATTGTCCTCCGAGTGGTTTAGTTTTCCGCAATACCCGCAGGGTCCGCGTGCTGCAGAAGTCGAGCCTCCTCTTGACGGGCTCTCTTGTGACACTCCCGGCATCCTTACTCCTCCCGTTCCCCGCCCAAACTTGGGAGGGGTACTTTCATCCCCCTGCCCCGAACTACTTCCAGGAAATCCTCTCTTTTTCGCCTGGAAGTTTTTCACCTAGAGCCTAGCATTCTCTACTCGTTGTGCCTTCTCCACTGCATCGCTGAAGGCGTTAATTTGGGCTGCCGCGAGGTCCTTCTGGATTTCTACGTTCAGGCCCTGAACAAATCGCCGTATTCTTCGTTGCTCGGTCATGATGAGTTCGGGCGCAAATTTGGATAGGCGGGTGAATTGGCTCTCATATTCCGCCACAGTTTGAGCTCCTTGGCGGAGTCGAATGAACTCGTCTTCCTTCCTCTCCTGAACTAGAGGAGGGAAAAACTTCGCATTGAACTCTCTGATGAAGTTCACTCAAGTCCTGGGTGTCTGCTCTCTTTCCCATTTCTGCCTAATTACGTTCCACCAGGAACGGGCTGCCCCCTCAAGCTGAAACACAGCAAAAGTCACCTGCCGTTCGTCAGGGTAGTGTAGGGCTGCAAATATATCCACCATCTTTTCAAGCCATCTTTCGGCAACGTCTGGGTCGGGTCCCCCAAAAAACTTTGGCGGAGCGAACTTTTGGAATCGTTCGAGAGCTCTGTCTTCGCTCTCGATATGGTTACCAGGGTTTCCATGGTTAGGGTTTGGGTTTTGGCCCTGCTGTTGCACTACTTGTGCTAGTAAGTTTGTCATTTGCTGCATAGCAGCAGCTATTTGCACACTAGGGTTTACTTGCGGTTCCAGATTGGGTCCAGTAGAGGTTTTCCCCGTACCCCTAACCGGTGTGGGTTGTCTAGTTCTGCGTCCACGGCCTCGACCACTCCGAGTGCCTTCCATCAATCTAAGTCAATCTAGGTCACCAAATAAATATACTGTTAAAGGGCACCTAACCCTCCTTTCCGTAGCACCAGACAGGAACAATGAAACAAGAATAAGTAACTCAAACAATTACCGCGAAGAGCATTTAAACACATAACACGTATACATAGATCACATAACCAGGTTAAGCAACTATATGGAACAGTCAGTCAAGTACATACGAAGTCATTCCATGAAACAAAAGGGTCCTCCAAAAGTACTATAGACACCTAGGTCACAAGTGCAAAAGAACTCACGAAAAGCTTTTCCCCTTCTAGGGCTTCGTCCAAATATTTATATCTTAATCAAGGTCGATCACGCTTAACCACACCCGAACAAACCACACGAAGTTCCATAGAATCGCCTTTCTAGTTCACCAAATCCTTTCTAACCTAGGCCCTCATATCTTTCGTATCCGGGCGCAAGAATCTCGTCTAAGATAATTCACATCTCGAGCCGGCCGGTCCCAAGAGTAAACCATCCTTATTAAAGATTCCTACCCGACATACATACCTAGCTTCCTCGAGTCCCGTGATAATGATTCGTACACTTATCACATGCCCGGTTCATAACTTACGCTCAAACGAGCACTTAGACATATTCATGAAATTAGGACCACAACACCACTTGGCTCAGTCTCACTCCGCGCAGAGACCACGCGAAGTGGCTCTGATACCACTTGTAACAGCCCCACCTTCCCCTAAGGCGAACCAAAGGGGTTAGCGGACTGCCTGCCCAGCTCTCGCTAGGACTAACGGATCAGTTTATGTCGATCTCATACGTCCCGGAACATACCATTGCGCGCAAACAAGTCAAAATCACAAAATAAAAAAAAACAAAATTCGAAACCGAAGATGAACAGTGCTGGACACGTCAGAATCCAGACACTAGGCCGAGAGTAGCCAAAATTTTTCTTTTGCCGTTTGAAATACGAGTTGATCCGAAATTCAACCAAATATCAACCAAACATATGTACATTGAAATACAACGTTTACAAGCCAAACGGCATACCAAAATATCCAACTAGTCCATACATGTGCAAATAGCCAATTACAAACCAACCATTGGTGGGAAACAAAACACTTAGGGTTTTCACTCTCAAGGAGCTATTCAAAAATACATTTACAAGCTCAACTTGGCAACCAACTAGCACAACCTTTCCCAAAATAGTCATTTTCCTGTAAGGAAAACAAATGGAACGGAGTGAGCTAAAGCTCAGTGAGTTACTACCACATAAGCATCTGAAATCACATAAGTGTAACCGTTCAGTTCAAGTATGCAAATAAGAAGTAAATCAAATCAGTGAAAGGATACGGACGGCTCTCAAGAGCCCATTTCCACGCTTGCAATCTTGATCCAACCACATTGACCTTCCGTCAATGTTTAAGAATACACGACCGTAGACCTCACTTCACTTCCATTCCTTCCACCCAACATACCCCAACCGGGCCCGCACTCCAATTCAGTAGCTTTTGGTAATACTCGAGTATACCGGAACCAAGAGTCTCATTACTACAAGGTTCCCCAGTACAGTCCCCGTGGCGAGTCAATTTTCACGACCAAGCCCTCGCCGGCTCGATTCAATTGACCACCAACGAGGTTGAGCTCAGTAATACAGTAAGGCCGTTGGATATTCGTCCAAATGACACCAAATCAGTTTTCATGGAAGGAATTCAATATCTCATATATCAATTGCAGTATTACAGTAAACGGTAACAGTCATGAATGAGATCACAAGGGGTGAGGGCGGTTAAGTACACCCTCACCTCTATCAATTCCAATAGCCAAGTAAGCCTTCAAGGCATCAAATTCACATATAACAAAGCCACATTGTAACAATTAAGTGAGTAGTATACTCACACTCAAGGAAGTGATATTTCATGCACCGTCGTTAAACAAACGTCGTGCACCACCGTTACCTCCTAGAACAAGCAAACAAATACAATGAGACTCGATAACGAGTCATAAAGCAATGCTAATCGCAACCCCAATAGGGTTTCATATGCATATACAAGCATCATGAGTAACCAGAAATTTCAGCAATGCACTAACTTGACCTTAACAAAAAAAAACAGTTTTCATCCTCCTTTTGCGGTAATGGCACAAAATGCGATACGCTCATCGGATGAGGGTGTAAGACCCAGCATATCGAAGCTAAAAGAAAGGGCTACAACAATGTAGAAGGCCACTCAGTCCAAGTCCTAGCACAACTAGGTCAAAAATGCAGATTACCAAACCAGAACCGTAATTGCAGGTTTACAAATCACACTATGCTGTAATTGGTACAACTCAGCCTATACAAGTCCAAATGCCGAAATTCCAAAGGCATATGGTAACTAACATCCAGATACATTTCCTCAGAAGACACCAACATCCAAATCCAAAGCAATACCAGTCAAAACAACCCATTTCAGACGCAGTTTGCACATTCTGATCAACCCAGAACAGCAACAGTAAAATTGACATATCTCACTCTACACTACTCTAAATGACCTAAAATTTTACAGGCACCTCAAACACACCAATACCTACAACTTTCATGTTTTGAGCAAAGACCAATTCGGCCTCTAACCACATGATCCAAAACCGGACAGAAGAGGGGGTTATGAAACCCTAACTTTTCTCATTTCAATCCAAACCCAAAATTGGTTGCAATTATCAATCATTTACATCCACTTGAGTCATAACCCCTCATTATCAACCATCATAAACAACCACAACACCATGATCACATTAAACCAGAAAATTCCTCAAAAAATAAAAACTTCACCAATTCATTTCAAATCAAGAAATAAATCACACATTCCATCACTTTAGCCACCACTAAGCACGAATTAAACATCATTAGGTGTAGGAGGATGTTCAATCATCACTTACCTAGTATACAAGAGAAGAGGAGTTGTAGACCACCTTAGCTCTTCCAAAAACTTCACCAAACTCACCACTAACACCAAATGTAAAGGTTGTATGGAGTAGAAACTAGTTTAGGCAATTGGTTTGGATGATTTGAGCTAGTGGAAAGCTTGAAGATTGAAGAGGTTTTTCCTTCTTTGTTAGAGAGAGAGGGCCGGCTATGGAGGAGAATAAATGAGTGAATTTTTAGTGAATTTTGGAGATATTTACTCAATTTGGTCAAAAGTCAAAAAGCATGAATAGTAAATCATAAGTCATGTCCAATGACATGGTGACACTTGTCACCTCTTAAATGCATTCCTATCCCTTTCTTTTCCTCTCACATCAATCAAATTTCACTCTCTACTTATCTCTTAACACCCGATAAATTTTACACAGTATCCGAAACTTAACCTTATTGGCCGAATTTTTCCGAACTTTTCGCACTAGTGGGTCCCACGTCCATTATATACTCTTAATTTTTCAAAAACTCTCCAATACTAGAAAAATCACCTAAAAACTATAATTACTCACAAAATTTACCAGGAGAATTTTCGTAAGCCAGAAAATGCAGAAAACATGTCTTTAAAGAGGAAAAAACCCTAGGAGAATTACTAGGGAATTTACGGGTTCTCACACCTAACTTCACGACTTTAATTTTCCCTTTGATTAGAAGGAATGACTAGCGTGCTAAGGCTATTTTGTAGCCACACTCGCTCGTTTCCCTTACCGAAAGGGGACTCTCAAGCAAATGTACCCTATAACTAGCATGAAGATGCAAAAAACCTAAAATGAAGGGAAAAGGTTTGGAGGAACATGCCAAATGCTAGAAAACTAAGAAAAATGCATGGAATGTAGTGAGACATACAAAAATTGCACTAGCGAGAGGGACGGGCCTAATGGGTCTAGCATTGGACTAGTCCTTCACTAAATGCTTTATCACAAGCGTTGGACTTGTGAGGATTAAAAGGGAGGACCATGACTAGCATTGGACTAGCCATGGTATATGCATTCATCCATCATATTCATCTACGATTATAGAAAGCAAGTAGACATGCAAGTCACCTATAAACACGTAGCACATAACACTTAGCATGCTCGACTAAATGCAAGAGCCTAATAAAGCAAATTAACACATAGCAACAAAAGCAAGCAACCAAGCTAATGAACCTATTACATTTGCTAACTAAAACAAATGGGGAAGAGGAAAAATGAATAAAAATGCTCTCCAAGCCCTATCTATTACAAGCCAAGAGGTGTACACATACCCCATAAAAGAATAACTTAATAAAAGCAAAAGTAAATGAAATAAATGAAAGGAATTAAGGAAAGGCAAGGAAAAGCAAAGTTGGCATGCAATTCTCACTTAGCACGTTGGATCACATAGAGGAGAGACAAAAAAAAAGATAAAAGAAGTTATACCTTCCCGTTTGTGATTTTAGTAAAGTGAACAAGACTTAACTTGGGCTAGAGTCACCAAAGAAAGAGATAACTTGGGTTAAAACCATCAAAGTAAGGGATTAATGCACCACTTTAAAGATAAGTAGAATAAAAGGCAAAGAGGCAACTCAGAACACCTTAGAAACTTCAAAAGGGGTACTAACCAACCACCAAATTCTTCCCTAATTGCAACCAAATAATGCATAATTTCCAAGAAAAGTAAATTATGGATCAAATTTCTAAAATAGAAAAGTACCCGGGACCCAATTGCAAACATTAATCAATCATTCGAGTCAAATCAAAACATTTAAGAATTTCAAAGGTTCCAAAAATAATAAAAGGCCAAATAACGGTTCAAATTGCAATCAACGTAAGACTTAATTGCAAGAAATTGGAATGTAATTGGTCCTTTGTAGCATTACTAGAGACTAAAGGGAGCAAAGGGCAATTTTTGAAGGCTGCTTTTGCATGCAAATCCATGCAAACAGAACTATGAGTCAAAGCTTCCTACAACAGCAAACCTTCGGCAGCTTAGGAAAGCTTTCCTCTGCAAATTTCTGTTGCCAACTTCTACCATTGTGTAAGCTTTCGGCAAAAACAAAGTTTATCCAACAACTTCGGACCATCTTTGTGAGAACCCGTAATTTGCATTTTCTAGATTTTCGCATTTTTCATGGCTTGTTTTCTGCACTTTCTGTATCTGGAAAATTTTCTAGATAAATTTTATGAGTAAATATAATTTTCAGATGATTTTTCTAGTATCAAATAGATTTTGAGAAATCAAGAGTGAATACCGGACGTGGGACCCACTAGTACGAAAAGTTCGGAAAAATTCGGCCAACTAAATTAAGTTTTGGATACTGGAATTAATTTATCGGGTGTTATGAGATATTTAGAGGTTGCAAATTTGGATTGATGTGAGAGGAAACAAAGTGATAGACTTGCATTAAATTAGGTGACAAGTGTCACCATTTGATTGGGCTTACTTTAAGACTTTCTTACCATTGACTTAAATAAACCAAAAATGATCCAAAAACCACCAAAATATCTCCATTTTCTCTCCTAATGTGGCCGGCTCTCTCTCTCCAAAAGGAAGCAAGAAACTCTTCAAGTTTTAGCTCCAATCTTGCTCAAGGTGAACCATCCAACCATTTGATCTTGCAATTACTCCATAAAATCCCTCCATTTGGTGCTAGTGAGTGATTTGGTGAAGTTTTTTGGAGAAGCTAAGGTGTCCTACAACTCTCCCTCTCTTGTTTACTAGGTAAGTGGTGCTTGAACTTTCTCCTACACCTAATGATGCTTAATTTGTGCCTAGTGGTGATTAAAGTGCTGAAATTTCTGGTTTTTATCTTGGTTTGAAGTGATTTGGTGAAGTTTTTATTTTATTGATGATTTTTCTGGTTTAATTGGATTATGATGGTGTGGTTGTTTATGATGATTGGCAATGGCCTATAATGACACTAGTAGGTGTGAATTGTTGATAATTGCAATCAATTTTGGGTTTGGATTGAAAAATGAAAAGTTAGGGTTCATAAACCCCTAATTCTGTCCGGTTTTGGATCATAGGGTTAGAGGCCGAATTGGACTTTGCTCAAAACATGAAAGTTGTAGGTATTGATGCGTTTGAAGTGTCTACAAAATTTCAGGTCATTTGGATTAGTGTAGAGTGAGATATGTCGATTTTACTGTTGCTGTTCTGGGTTGATCAGAATGCGAACACTGCACTAGTAATTGGCCATTTTGACTGGAATTGGTTTGGATTTTGTTATTGGTGTCTTCTGATGAAATATAACTGGATATCTTAGCTACCATATGCCTTTGGAATCAATGCATTTGGACTTGTATGGACCGAGTTGGACTCATTACAGCATTGTGTGAATTGTGAACCTGCAATTGCGGTTCTGGTTTGGTAATCTGCATTTTTGACCTAGTTGTGCTAGGATTTGGACTGAGTGGCCTTCTACATTGTTGTAGCCCTGTCTTTTAGCTTCGAGATGGTGGGTCTTGCACCCTCATCCGATAAGCGTAGCGCATTTTGTACCATTACCGCATTAGGAGGTCAAAACTGTTTTTGTTGTTGGGTCAAATGAGTTACATTTCTTGATTTTCTGGTTTGTTATTATGCTTAAATATGCATATGAAACGCTATTGGGGTTGTGATTGGCATGGATTTATGATTAGTTATCGAGTCTCATTGTATTTGTTTACATGTTTTAAGGCTTACTCTTATTCCGGTCATTTCCTAGTTAACTATTACTTTGAGTCTAGTGAACGGCTTTTGGGAAATGAGATGACTTTTGTGTGAAATGTTGGGACTGATTTGAGGAAATAATGAAGCCTTGATGGCTGGAAAAGTAAGAATTTTAGGGGAGGTGCTGCCCGATTTTATAGGCCGTTTGGTTCCTTTAAGCTGGATTTGCCTTTTTGTGGAAATGAAAGGCTTTTGGGTTGTTTGCGCCTAAGTCTTCATGTTACCTTTTCGTTTCCAAGAAAATCATGTTTTGCACCCTTGCATTAGTAATTATTTGGCGAGGCATACGACTAGTAGTCGAGCCTCACATGTGCATTCTGTTTACTCGATTCTGGAAGTAAAACCTTCAATTGGTTTATTTTGATTATTTTAGGGTTTCTTGGCGATTAAGGCCAATCTGAAGTGAAAACTTTTGAAGTTGAGCCGGTGAGTGTTCCACTACCTGCTACCCATTATGTGAAATATCTGAATATCTGAATACTTGATTTATGACTATTGAAGCCAAATACTATTTTGATAAAATGGAGGCGAGGGTGTACTTTATCACACTTGTTTTCTATCTGTTCATATGTCAATTTTGAGTGCCTATCTAAATCTGCCGTCTGAATCTGCTATCTGAATCGGATATCCTGTATCTGTATCTGAATCTGTTATCTGTGTCTGCATCTGTTCGGATTTCTATGACCTATGAGCTCAATCATGTGGCTAAGTTATTCGACTCGGGCCGGCAAGGGCCTGGACGATTAGATAACGAACCACAGTAGTCTGTTCGGGGATTTTGGGTATTGAGACCCTTGATTCCGGGTATACTCGAGTATTACCATTTCTGTTCGGTTACGGTGAGCGGGCCCGGTAAAGGGGTGTTTGGTGGACGGAATTCGGAGTAAAGAGGGGTCTACGGACGCATTGGTTTTATATACGTTGACGGCAAGTACTGCGCTGGAAATTTGGCTCCTGAGAGCCACCCGTATCCTTCTGATTTGAATCATTGGTTTCTGTGCTTTACATCTGACATGTGTATCTGATTTGTTAAATGTGAAATGCCATGATTTTAATGCTATTTGTTTGGTACCTCATTGAGCGCAAGCTCACCCCTTTCCGTTCCTTTTGTTTTCCTTACAGGAAAATAAACCCTTTTGGTCTGGATTTGACAAATGGCTGCCAAATTGAGCTAGATGAACATATCTTTTGTATAGCTCATGTATTAAAACCCTAAGTGTACTTTTGGGGCATTTTCTCTTTTGATTTGGCAAACCGTGTATATGTATTAACTTTTGAAAGCTTTTGTATGTCATTTTGATTTGTAAACGCTAAAGTTCAGATGTGAATGTTTGTTAGCTATTTCGGTTGGGTTCTGACGGGTCGGTTACTATTCATGGCCAGCTCCGAATTTAATTTTTTTTATTCTGGGTTATTTTACCATTTTGACTTGTTTACGCGCGTTTGTAAGTTCCGGAGTGAAGCAGATAGCTCTAATCTGATCCGTAGTCCTGGCGAGAGCTGGGCAGGCAGTCCGCTAACCCCCTTGGTTCGCCTTAGGGGAAAGTGGGGCTGTCACAATCTTCAATTAAAAACATCTAACATTCCAGATAACAAAATGAAAGCTGAAACCGTAGATTATGAAAGAAAAACTTCAGCAGCCCATGCAATCCACGAAGGAAAAACAAATTTCTACAACACCTTGCCCTTAAGCTTTCCGCAGCCAACACAAAATCCGAATCACCCATTTGTTTTTCAAATTCCGATTACAAACCCAAACACACACAGCTTTAAACTAGACAGCAACCACATCATTATCATCATCCAACAAGCAGAAAACTTAAAAAGATCTCATGCAAAAATTCTGGAAAAAATATGCAAACATTTGAAAAACGAAACTGCTGCAACTTTCTCCCTTTATCCGAACAACCAAGATTAATGTTAACCATTTTTATCATAACCATCAAACCATTCCAATGAGTCAGGGAAATGAATCTGAATTACGAACCAAAACAGGTGGCCTTGCTTGATTATAACGAAATACAAGAGATCGAGAAAAAGGACACCCAACTACACTTTGCCTGCTAATTTTCTTGGTTTGAGAAGAATTTTCTTTTGCAAAGGAACATGTATCCACTACGCACCCATCACATCAAGTTATACACAAAGTGAAAGACAGGACAAACGTAACCCAGAGATAGCAAATAAAATCCTAGAAAGTTTATGCAAACACAAAACTTTAGCAACCCAAAAGGAAATAGACCTTGCGGCAATTTTCTTTTCACCATTTCAGCATGCACATGACACCTTCTATGATCTCCAATAGAGCATGTAGAGACATGAACTAACGCCCCAAAACTCAACCTGACTCCCTTAGGGCCATATAACCAAAAATCATGATGTAAAACATAGTCCCAGTGACTGCCCATCTAATATCAGTAACCAAACATTGACTAAAGTATCAAACCCGACGAGCTATGCTTCTGGAAACGGATTATGTGTAACAGAGGTGACACAAAGCAATTTTGTCGACATTAGAAAATGAATCGTCAGCAAATCGAAAAGGAAAAAACAAGAACCACTGCGACAAGCCGAAAGCTTCAAGCTTTTTGCAAAGGATTCATACGACGATGAAACATCACGCTATAGACAGCAAAAGGATCCATGTTAAGGTCATCATTTTCAGAGCAAACACCTTATTTAACACCAAATCTAAGGAATGGATTACCACCAAAACAGATTCCAAGTTGTAACATGGCTGAAATGCACGTAGACAGCAAAAGATTCCACTTTTTTTTTTAAACTCTGATGATATATACGGGGGAAAGATAAAGAAAGGATTACCTTTATTGCTGGAAAACACCAGTGAAATGCAAAGAATCTGAGGATGGCAATATTCGAATCTCAATGAAGAAAACACAAGCTTGATCTTCTGGTTAACGATTTCTCCTTGTACTCTGACTTCGCCTGAAACCCCTTTTTCTCGATTTCTTTGCCGTTCCAAACACCCAAGATCTCTCTTCCGGTCCTTCCCTCTACCTCAGCTCTCTTTCGATTTTTCTTTTCATCCGTTCTTTGCTCAGCCCGTTCTTTCCTTTCTCTTTTCTAGCCGTCAAGAAATTTTCTAGTTTTTTTTTTCTCAAACCCTCGCTGTTATCCTCTCTCCCTTTTCTCTCCTGGCTGCCTTTCTTTTCTGGTTTCTTTTGGCTCAATCTCACGACCCCAGTCCTCTCTCCAATATCTCAGCCATCATTTTCAAAAACCCCTTCCTCTCAGCCATCACCTTATCCCTTTTCCCCTTGCCCTCTCTCTCGCTCTTTCTTATTCCCCTTCTGTTTTTCTTTAGCCGTCCACTTCTACTCACTCATCCAGCCGTCAAAAGCCTCCCATTTCTTGCGGTCTATTTTTCTTTTATAGGGGGGAACCAGTACCCTTAAACCCTCACCTCAAAGGTGAGAATGAAGGGCTGGTTCCTCCCCAATCTTCAGCCCTCCGATTCATCCAAAAAACCATGATATCATTTTCTACGCTGCTGCATGCGCGGCTTTTCTTCTTCTTTTTTTTTAAAATAATACAATAAAAACAAAATAATATTTTAAATAAAAATCAGATAAATAAGAAGAAAATTCAGGAATAAAAGATAGAAAATAAAATGCCTAACAACAAATTATGTTTGGTTAATGATTTTCTTTTCTTTTTCTCTTTTTTTCCTTTTTTCAGTTAAATAGTGAAAAGGAAAATAAAACATATTTTTAAGAATAATTTTTCTCTTTTGGCAAATCTTATGCTAAGAAAATCTTAATAAAAATAAAGATAAATGGCCAAAAGGGCAAAACTAATACGAAATAAAAACTAAAAATAAAATAATAGATAATAATAATCTAAAATGCTATAAAATGCTAAAAGTGCCTCAAAACAAGAAATAGATAATAACTATACTAAAACAAAAATAAAATAAAAAATGAAATAAATAAGTTGAAAAATTTGGTGTCTACACCAAGGGGACGTGGCCATGGAGCAGGAGAGGACGAACACACTGAGGGAGCAGTTGCAGGTGGTTAACGACCACCTCACTAGGGTAGTCCGAGAGGTGAGAGACCGGTCCAGCGGTATTATCAACGAGTGTGGGGCACTCATCCAGGGAGTGATTGGCGCCAATGCGCCAGGGGGAGTTCCAGGTGACGGAGCTCTAGGTCAGGGAGGCGCCCCTAGCTCTAGCTCTGGGGTGCAGTCGGTTGGCTCCGTTGAGGACTAGATTAGGGTTCTTTGAGCCTTGTTTTGATCTCGTGTGAGGGATACCTAGGAGAGGCTTTTGGTTAGTTGCTCTGTACTTTTGGGACCTAGGTTGTACATTGTATTTTGGGTAGCCCCTCTTTTGGCTTCACGGGAGTACCTTTGTATATATCTGCTTGATTGCTCATGTATGACTGTTTGACACCGGTATGGATTCTATGTAAATGCTCTATGTGTATACATGCCTTATGTGGTGTTTACTTTTGGTTCTCCGTTCATGCTTATATGACTATATTTATATGCACTTTTAATATTATTTTTGTGCCTCGACTTTAGATTGACTTAGAAAATGGAAGGCACTCGTAGTGGATGAGGCCGCGGACGTGGTAATAGGCAACCCACAACTGACGGGGGTACTAGGGATACCACATCTGAACCAAACCCTGAACCTATAGTTGACCCTAGTGTCCAGATAGCTGCTGCTATGCAGCAAATGACTGACCTGTTAGCCCACGTAGTGCAACAGCAGGGCCAACCTCCTATTCAGCAACCTGGGAACCCTGGCCATGTAGTAGAGAGTGAAGATCGGGCCCTAGAGAGATTTCAGAAGTTCTCTCCACCAAAATTTCTGGGCGGGCCAGACTCGAACGTGGCCGAAAAGTGGTTAGAGAAAATGATAGATATTTTTGCCGCCCCTACACTATTCTGAGGAGAGACAGGTTACTTTTGCTGTCTTTCAATTGGAAGGGGCCGCGCGTTCTTGGTGGAACGTGATACGAATGAAGTGGGACCGGGAACAAACACCAAGAACATGGGTAAACTTTGTGAGGGACTTCAATGCGAAATACTTTCCCCCTCTAGTCCAGGAAAAGAAGGAGAACGAGTTCATTAGACTCCGTCAGGGGACTCAATCGGTGGCTGAGTATGAGAGCCAGTTTACTCGTTTATCTAAGTTCGCCCCTGAACTCATTCTGACGGAGCAAAGGAGAGTTCGACGTTTTATTCAGGGGCTCAATGTGGAAATTCAAAAGGATCTGGCGGTAGCCCAGATCAGTACCTTTAGTGACGCCGTGGAGAAAGCTTTGCGAGTTGAGAATGCAAGTCTTCAAGTGAGGAATTTTCAGGTGAAAAAACGAGGATTCTCTGCGAGTAGTTGAACCCAAGGGGATAAAGGGACCCCTCCTAAGTTTGGAAGGGGAGCCGGAGGAGGAAGGCTACCGGGGATGCCACGTGGGACTCCGCCGAGGGGTGGTCACAATGGACGGGCCCCGCAGAAGAGCACCTCACAAGGAAGTTCGGCCTCAGTTGCACGTGGACCCTGTGGATTTTGTGGAAAACCAAACCACACTGAGGACAACTGTTGGAGGAAAGAAAGAAAATGCTTGCGCTGCGGGAGTGCGGAGCATCAAATAGCCAACTGTCCGGTGTTACCTCGGGAGGCGAGAGTAACCACCCAGTCATCGAAGGCCAACTCGGGACAGTCCAAGGTGGAAGGGACAAAGCCGAAGGTGCCAGCTCGGGTATACTCCCTTGAGCAACATCAAGTTCCTGATTCCTCTAGGGTTGTAGAAGGTACGATCCCTATTTTCCATCGTCTAGCTAGGATTTTGATAGACCCCGGTGCTACCCATTCCTTTGTTAACCCCGATTTTATGTGCGGCATTGATATAACACCTGTTAGCTTGCCTTATGATTTAGAAGTTAGTACTCCTACGGGGGACCAATGTTTGATTACCGGTTGTATGTACGCAAATTGTGAAATTTGGGTAGGAGAGAGGAAGCTTGTGGGGAATCTTATAAGCTTAGCTATTAAGGGGTACGACGTTATATTAGGTATGGACTGGCTAGCTAAGTACAATGAACAATTTGATTGTAAGAGGAAAGTAGTGGAATTTCGTATCCCGGGGGAGGCAACCCTAAGGCTCGATATAAGGGGTAGTTTAGCCTCATCTGCATTGGTTTCAGGTAGTCGAGCTAGGAAATTATTGTATAGAGGGGCACAAGGGTTCCTAGCTTTTCTTATAAACACTCCCACTAAAAAGCTGAGGGTTGAAGATGTGCCTGTTGTAAGTGAATATCCGGATGTGTTTCCTGATGAATTAGTAACTTTACCTCCGGAGAGAGAGATCGAGTTTAAGATTGACCTATTACCGGGGGCGTCACCTATCTCTAAGACCCCTTATCGAATGGCACCTGCGGAACTTAAGGAGTTGAAATTGCAGTTGCAGGACCTGTTGGAGCGTGGGTTTATTCATGAGAGTGGATCTCCGGTACTATTTGTTAAGAAGAAGGGAAAGGCTACCTTCACTTCCTTTGGTAGCAAAACAACACTTGAATGGCGAAGCGATGGGCTTTAGCACGGATCAAGCGAAACTGGGAACCGTTTCTCCTGCTGCTGTGGCTGCCTTCCAGATTCTGCACTACCTCCTCCTTGCTTCTTTCTAGGCCGAAAGCTTTTCCTCCTCTCACTCTCGGTCTCTTTCTCTCGCCCTCCTCTCGGTTTTTTCTTTTCTTTCTTACTTCCTGTCTCCGCCGCCACTCTATTTTTCCTGTTCGAGGACTTCCTCCTAGCTCCCCTTATTCTCTTCTTTTGCTTCCTTTCTTGCCTCTCTACCATTCACCTCTAGTTTTCCTTCAGCTATCCAACCGTCCTTCTCCCTCTGTTTTCTCTCTTTCACCGCCTGCTCTAAACCCCTCTAGCTCTCTTTTTCTCAAAACCCTCTGCCCTTTTTGTTTTCGACCTTTTCTATTTATACGGAACCTAAACTCTCAAACCCTCACCTCAAAGGTGAGGATGAGAGCCGAGGTCTTTGCTAGACATCTTAGGGCCATCCGATGGCTATTGTTTCCCGAAGGTTTATGATCAGAATCCAAGGGGATGAGGTGGCCGAAGGTTTGGAGGAAAGCTAGAAAATCTGTGGGAAAATAGAGGTGAAATCATGCTTCTGAAATTCTACTGCCGTGTGGTTTTTTTTTTTTTTAAGTAATTTGACAAAATTGATAATAAAATTAAGTAAAAAAAAACAATTTAAGTAACATTGAACAAAAATAAACAAACTAGAAATAATAAACAACAAAATTGCGATTTTTCATTCATTTTTTTTCATCATTTTCCTCTTTTTTTCTTTTTTTTCAAGAAAACATTGAATTCAAATAAAAAACTACTAAAGTATAATTTTTGAATGCTTTTTTTTCTTTTTTCCGAGAAATTCTATGCTAAAAACTTAAAAATAAAAAATAAAAATAAAAATAATAAAACAAAAACTAAAAAACTAAAAACTAAAAAGTGCATAAAACTAACACGACAAATAAAAACTAAAAAATAAATAGTAAATGGAATTACACTAAAATTTTGGTGTCTACAGTTTGCCCCTCTTTGTCTGAGTTTTGGAAAAACTTGAGACAAAGAAGTAGACACCAAATACTTACCTATGTTATTCGGCTGCAAAATGATTCCAACGAACAGGAATTTAAAACGGGACTGACCCGAACAGGAATTTTAAAACGGGACTGACCCGAACAAAAAATTTAAAACGGGACTGACCCGAACAGGAATTTAAAACGGGACTGACCCGAATAAAAAAAAAATTGAAACGGGGCTGGCCTGAACAGGAATTTAAAACGGGATTGACCTAAACAGGAAATTTAAAACGGGACTGGCCCGAACAAGAATTTAAAACGGGACTGGCCCGAACCGGAATTTAAAACGGGACTGACCCGAACAGGAATTTAAAACGGGACTGACCCGAATAAAATTTAAAATCATGGAATGCACACTAGTGGGACTGACACATGTTTAGTGGCAATAAAGATGAAATGCACGCTAGTGGGACTGACCTATTGTGACGGCCCCACCTCCCCCTAAGGCGAACCAAAGGGTTTGGCTGGCCACCTGTCCAGCTCTCGCCGGGATTCAGTCGATCACTACAATCCTCAAATATATTACAATATAAATCTCAAACATTACATCAAATGTTCCCACAATTACACATCCAAGTCTCCAATAATTACATGTCACAAGCGAAGCGAAAACAATTCCTAACTATACATAAAATGATTTCAAATCCAAATTATACAAGATATATGCCATCCAGTCACGTGAACAAGCAATACAAGTCCTTCCTTCGCCACGAGCCCTGTGGAAGGGAATAAAATATTTTTGGGGTGAGCTAGAAGCTCAGCGAGTAACCATTAAAATCAGTAATCAAATCGGTTTCACAATAGTTCATTTCAATGATGTCATATATCCACGATGTCATAAATCAAATGATAAATCCAGAAACAACTACAACATTTGCAAAACAGTAAATATGGAGTATCAATAATTCAAGAAACATTTACAATGGAAAGCGATAGTAACATTCATGAAAAGTTACGCTCGTTCTCCTGACATTTCCTCCTTCCTTCAAACTTTTGAAAAAATGCATTTTCTTTTCTTTTATAAATAAACCCCTTGCTCATTTGGTCATTCATGTCATTCATCAGACTCCACCAACCTCCACCAACCTACAAAGGTAATACTCGAGTATACCAAACGTTCACCCAAGTCCCTAATCGCCCGACCGAGACCGTTTCTGGCTCGAGACGACCGGTAACAAGGGGCAATGGCCAGTTCAGCCCAAAAAGCTTACATCATGCGCAACTAGCATTTCAATAATTAAATCCTTGAAAATTGCACAGTTATTTAGGTCGAGTGCGATAAAGTACACACTCGTCTAGAAAGCTCGTTTTGGAAATCATCGAAAGCACTTAACACATTATCAATCAATAATAACAAGCCAATAAGTCAAGGAATACAGCAAACAAGGAACACTCATATGCAAGTACGCATGATATGCAAGAAAACAGTTCAAAAGTAACTTTGGAAACAGGTCAAAAGTAAATAAGACAAGAAAACAGTTCAAAAGTTTGAGGCCACTCACATCCATGGCTCAGAAACCATCCATCATATAACGTTGCCTTGCTCAAATCCAAGCCTTAGATCACAAACCCAATGCAAACAAGTCCCTTCAAAGTTCGGACAGCACTTCCCCTGAATTTGCTAACTTTTCCGGCCATCATGGCTTTATCATTTCCTCAGCCAGTCCCAAAGGTACACACACAACAACAAGTTCATCCAATAGTCATTCAGCAAGCTCCAAGTAGTACAAAGACAAGTCAAGCTAGGAAAAAGTCTAGAAATGAAAGTTAAGCTCAAAACCAGAAAAATAGGTTTTGACGTCATTTTACGGTAATGGCACCAAAGGCACTACGATTGTCGGATGAAGGTGCAAGATACACCGTTTCAAAGCTAAGAGATAGGGCTTCAATATTACAAAAGGTCACTCAACCCAGTTTCGAGTGTAACCAGGTCAAAAATGCAAGATACTATACCAGAATCACAAAAACAGGTTTGCAAAACGTATTCTAGCGTAAACATCATAACTCAGCCTACACAAGTCCAAATCCAGAAATTCCAAAACCAGCTGAAATCTAAGAAACAGGTTTACATTTCATCAGAAGACCTCAACAACCAATTCGGAAGCAATTCCAGCGAAAACAACCAATTACAGTCGCAGATTTCCAATTCTGGGTAAACCAGAACAGCAATAGTAATTTCGACTTATCTCATTCCACACTACTCTGATTGACCTGAAATTTTGCAGGCACCTCTAAAATACCATTCCCTACAACTTTGATGTTTTAAGCCAAGGCCAATTGGGCCTCTAACATGGTGCAATAAATTCGGGCAGAATGTAGCTTCATGAACCCTAACTTTCCAAAATATATTCCAAAACAGAAATTGGTTGCAATCATCCACTTTTTCCACCTCATAGAGTCCTTAAACATCATTTCCAATCATCATATATAGCCACACAATCATATCCATATGAAAACAAAAAATTTCCCAAAAATTATAAAACTTCACCAATTCAACCAAAATCAAGTTTTAATCCATAAACTTGCATCTCCTACCATCACCAATCATGAATTTAACATCGTTAGAGGGAGGAGAGGTATTCATCCACTACTCACCTTAGTAAAACAAGAGAGAGAGCAACTAGGCACCATAACTTTCCAAACAACTCCACAACCAAGCTCAACTCCACCAAACTAAGAGGTTTTATGGAGTAATTGGAAGTTTAAACGGTTGATTTTCTAGATTTGAGCAAGAAATTGAAGAAACAAGTTGAGAGCT
Source organism: Coffea arabica (assembly GCF_036785885.1). Taxonomy (NCBI): domain Eukaryota; kingdom Viridiplantae; phylum Streptophyta; class Magnoliopsida; order Gentianales; family Rubiaceae; genus Coffea; species Coffea arabica. The sequence goes on along the minus strand of NC_092316.1, from coordinate 28,719,633 downwards.
TTCTTTTCTTTTCTTGGAGAGAGAAAGAGTCGGCCAAGACAATAAAATGAAAGAAATTGGGTCAAAATTTGGTTTAGTAAAGGTTAAGACAAGTCCAAGTCAAAGTCAAGGTCCAAGATTAAATCACAAGGTGACACTTGCCACCTTTTGGTTCAAAACTTATCTTTTTGTCTCTCCAATACAAATATCTTAACACCTTGTAAAATAATATCACTTAATACAAAATTCCAACAAGTTGTCAAAAATATAATGCATTTACCGCACTAGCGGGTCCCACGTTCAAAATACGCTCTTAATTTCTCAAAAACTAACCAATACTAGAAAAATCATTTTAAAACTATCTTTGCTCATAAACTTTATCTGGGGAATTTTTCTAACAAAGAAAATGCAGAAAATGCGGGCGATTAAATAAAATAAACCCTAGAAAATTAGAAAATTTTCGGATTCTCACACTCATACTTTTCGGGGCGTCACAATCTCCCCTCCTTAAAAGAATGTCGTCCTCGACATTCCCTCTTGTACTAATCAAGTCAAGTCATCCCGCAAGAATCACTAATATTTCAAACCAATCCCACAGTCCGGCATCCTAAACTTCAAGCCTAGGATACACTACAGAGATCTGAAGACTAAGCTCTGATACCAACTGTGACGGCCCCACCTTCCCCTAAGGCGAACCAAAGGGTTCGGCGGGCCGCCTGTCCAGCTCTCGCCGGGACTCAGTCGATCACTACAATCCTCAAATATATTACAATATAAATCTCAAACATTACATCAAATGTTCCCACAATTACACATCCAAGTCTCCAATAATTACATGTCACAAGCGAAGCGAAAACAATTCCTAACTATACATAAAATGATTCCAAATCCAAATTATACAAGATATATGCCATCCAGTCACGTGAACAAGCAATACAAGTCCTTCCTTCGCCACGAGCCCTGTGGAAGGGAATAAAATATTTTTGGGGTGAGCTAGAAGCTCAGCGAGTAACCATTAAAATCAGTAATCAAATCGGTTTCACAATAGTTCATTTCAATGATGTCATATATCCATGATGTCATAAATCAAATGATAAATCCAGAAACAACTACAACATTTGCAAAACAGTAAATATGGAGTATCAATAATTCAAGAAGCATTTACAATGGAAAGCGATAGTAACATTCATGAAAAGATACGCTCGTTCTCCTGACATTTCCTCCTTCCTTCAAACTTTTGAAAAAATGCATTTTCTTTTCTTTTATAAATAAACCCCTTGCTCATTTGGTCATTCATGTCATTCACCAGACTCCCCCAACCTCCACCAACCTACAAAGCTAATACTCGAGTATACCAAACGTTCACCCAAGTCCCTAATCGCCCGACCGAGACCGTTTCTGGCTCGAGACGACCGGTAACAAGGGGCAATGGCCAGTTCAGCCCAAAAGGCTTACATCATGCGCAACTAGCATTTCAATAATTAAATCCTTGAAAATTGCACAGTTATTTAGGTCGAGTGCGATAAAGTACACACTCGCCTAGAAAGCTCGTTTTGGAAATCATCGAAAGCACTTAACACATTATCAATCAATAATAACAAGCCAATAAGTCAAGGAATACAGCAAACAAGGAACACTCATATGCAAGTACGCATGATATGCAAGAAAACAGTTCAAAAGTAACTTTGGAAACAGGTCAAAAGTAAATAAGACAAGAAAACAGTTCAAAAGTAACTTTGGAAACAGTTCAAAAGTAAATAATGCAGGAAACGGTTCAAAAATAACTTTAGAAATAGTTTGAGGCCACTCACATCCACGGTTCAGAAACCATCCATCATATAACGTTGCCTTGCTCAAATCCAAGCCATAGATCACAAACCCAATGCAAACAAGTCCCTTCAAAGTTCGGACAGCACTTCCCCTGAATTTGCTAACTTTTCCGGCCATCATGGCTTCATCATTTCCTCAGCCAGTCCCAAAGGTACACACACAACAACAAGTTCATCCAATAGTCATTCAGCAAGCTCCAAGTAGTACAAAGACAAGTCAAGCTAGGAAAAAGTCTGGAAATGAAAGTTAAGCTCAAAACCAGAAAAATAGGTTTTGACGTCATTTTACGGTAATGGCACCAAGGGCACTACGATTGTTGAATGAAGGTGCAAGATACACTGTTTCGAAGCTAAGAGATAGGGCTTCAATATTACAGAAGGTCACTCAACCCAGTTTCGAGTGTAACCAGGTCAAAAATGCAAGATACTATACCAGAATCACAAAAACAGGTTTGCAAAATGCATTCTAGCGTAAACATCATAACTCAGCCTACACAAGTCCAAATCCAGAAATTCGAAAACCAGCTGAAATCTAAGAAACAGGGTTACATTTCATCAGAAGACCTCAACAACCAATTCGGGAGCAATTCCAGCGACAACAACCAATTACAGTCGCAGATTTCCAATTCTGGGTAAACCAGAACAGCAATAGTAATTTCGACTTATCTCATTCCACACTACTCTAATTGACCTGAAATTTTGCAGGCACCTCTAAAATACCATTCCCTACAACTTTTATGTTTTAAGCCAAGGCCAATTGGGCCTCTAACATGGTGCAATAAATTCGGGCAGAATGTAGCTTCATGAACCCTAACCTTCCAAAATTTATTCCAAAACAGAAATTGGTTGCAATCATCCACTTTCTCCACCTCATAGAGTCCTTAAACATCATTTCCAATCATCATATATAGCCACACAATCATATCCATATGAAAACAGAAAAATCCCCAAAAATTATAAAACTTCACCAATTCAACCAAAATCAAGTTTTAATCCATAAACTTGCATCTCCTACCATCACCAAGCATGAATTTAACATCATTAGAGGGAGGAGAGGTATTCATCCACTACTCACCTTAGTAAAACAAGAGACTGAGCAACTAGGCACCATAACTTTCCAAACAACTCCACAACCAAGCTCAACTCCACCAAACTAAGAGGTTTTATGGAGTAATTGGAAGTTTAAACGGTTGATTTTCTAGATTTGAGCAAGAAATTGAAGAAACAAGTTGAGAGCTTTCTTTCCTTTTCTTGGAGAGAGAAAGAGTCGGCCAAGACAATAAAATGGAAGAAATTGGGTCAAAATTTGGTTTAGTAAAGGTTAAGACAAGTCCAAGTCAAAGTCAAGGTCCAAGATTAAATCACAAGGTGACACTTGCCACCTTTTGGTTCAAAACTTATCTTTTTGTCTCTCCAATACAAATATCTTAACACCTTGTAAAATAATATCACTTAATACAAAATTCCAACAAGTTGTCAAAAATATAATGCATTTACCGCACTAGCGGGTCCCACGTTCAAAATACGCTCTTAATTTCTCAAAAACTAAACAATACTAGAAAAATCATTTTAAAACTATCTTTGCTCATAAACTTTATCTGGGGAATTTTTCTAACAAAGAAAATGCAGAAAATGCGGGCGATTAAATAAAATAAACCCTAGAAAATTAGAAAATTTTCGGATTCTCACACTCATACTTTTCGGGGCGTCACAATCTCCCCTCCTTAAAAGAATGTCGTCCTCGACATTCCCTCTTGTACTAATCAAGTCAAGTCATCCCGCAAGAATCACTAATATTTCAAACCAATCCCACAGTCCGGCATCCTAAACTTCAAGCCTAGGATACACTACAGAGATCTGAAGCCTAAGCTCTGATACCAACTGTGACGGCCCCACCTTCCCCTAAGGCGAACCAAAGGGTTCGGCGGGCCGCCTGTCCAGCTCTCGCCGGGACTCAGTCGATCACTACAATCCTCAAATATATTACAATATAAATCTCAAACATTACATCAAATGTTCCCACAATTACACATCCAAGTCTCCAATAATTACATGTCACAAGCGAAGCGAAAACAATTCCTAACTATACATAAAATGATTCCAAATCCAAATTATACAAGATATATGCCATCCAGTCACGTGAACAAGCAATACAAGTCCTTCCTTCGCCACGAGCCCTGTGGAAGGGAATAAAATATTTTTGGGGTGAGCTAGAAGCTCAGCGAGTAACCATTAAAATCAGTAATCAAATCGGTTTCACAATAGTTCATTTCAATGATGTCATATATCCATGATGTCATAAATCAAATGATAAATCCAGAAACAACTACAACATTTGCAAAACAGTAAATATGGAGTATCAATAATTCAAGAAGCATTTACAATGGAAAGCGATAGTAACATTCATGAAAAGATACGCTCGTTCTCCTGACATTTCCTCCTTCCTTCAAACTTTTGAAAAAATGCATTTTCTTTTCTTTTATAAATAAACCCCTTGCTCATTTGGTCATTCCTGTCATTCACCAGACTCCACCAACCTCCACCAACCTACAAAGCTAATACTCGAGTATACCAAACGTTCACCCAAGTCCCTAATCGCCCGACCGAGACCGTTTCTGGCTCGAGACGACCGGTAACAAGGGGCAATGGCCAGTTCAGCCCAAAAGGCTTACATCATGCGCAACTAGCATTTCAATAATTAAATCCTTGAAAATTGCACAGTTATTTAGGTCGAGTGCGATAAAGTACACACTCGCCTAGAAAGCTCGTTTTGGAAATCATCGAAAGCACTTAACACATTATCAATCAATAATAACAAGCCAATAAGTCAAGGAATACAGCAAACAAGGAACACTCATATGCAAGTACGCATGATATGCAAGAAAACAGTTCAAAAGTAACTTTGGAAACAGGTCAAAAGTAAATAAGACAAGAAAACAGTTCAAAAGTAACTTTGGAAACAGTTCAAAAGTAAATAATGCAGGAAACGGTTCAAAAATAACTTTAGAAATAGTTTGAGGCCACTCACATCCACGGCTCAGAAACCATCCATCATATAACGTTGCCTTGCTCAAATCCAAGCCATAGATCACAAACCCAATGCAAACAAGTCCCTTCAAAGTTCGGACAGCACTTCCCCTGAATTTGCTAACTTTTCCGGCCATCATGGCTTCATCATTTCCTCAGCCAGTCCCAAAGGTACACACACAACAACAAGTTCATCCAATAGTCATTCAGCAAGCTCCAAGTAGTACAAAGACAAGTCAAGCTAGGAAAAAGTCTGGAAATGAAAGTTAAGTTCAAAACCAGAAAAATAGGTTTTGACGTCATTTTACGGTAATGGCACCAAGGGCACTACGATTGTTGAATGAAGGTGCAAGATACACTGTTTCGAAGCTAAGAGATAGGGCTTCAATATTACAGAAGGTCACTCAACCCAGTTTCGAGTGTAACCAGGTCAAAAATGCAAGATACTATACCAGAATCACAAAAACAGGTTTGCAAAATGCATTCTAGCGTAAACATCATAACTCAGCCTACACAAGTCCAAATCCAGAAATTCCAAAACCAGCTGAAATCTAAGAAACAGGGTTACATTTCATCAGAAGACCTCAACAACCAATTCGGGAGCAATTCCAGCGAAAACAACCAATTACAGTCGCAGATTTCCAATTCTGGGTAAACCAGAACAGCAATAGTAATTTCGACTTATCTCATTCCACACTACTCTGATTGACCTGAAATTTTGCAGGCACCTCTAAAATACCATTCCCTACAACTTTTATGTTTTAAGCCAAGGCCAATTGGGCCTCTAACATGGTGCAATAAATTCGGGCAGAATGTAGCTTCATGAACCCTAACCTTCCAAAATTTATTCCAAAACAGAAATTGGTTGCAATCATCCACTTTCTCCACCTCATAGAGTCCTTAAACATCATTTCCAATCATCATATATAGCCACACAATCATATCCATATGAAAACAGAAAAATCCCCAAAAATTATAAAACTTCACCAATTCAACCAAAATCAAGTTTTAATCCATAAACTTGCATCTCCTACCATCACCAAGCATGAATTTAACATCATTAGAGGGAGGAGAGGTATTCATCCACTACTCACCTTAGTAAAACAAGAGAGAGAGCAACTAGGCACCATAACTTTCCAAACAACTCCACAACCAAGCTCAACTCCACCAAACTAAGAGGTTTTATGGAGTAATTGGAAGTTTAAACGGTTGATTTTCTAGATTTGAGCAAGAAATTGAAGAAACAAGTTGAGAGCTTTCTTTTCTTTTCTTGGAGAGAGAAAGAGTCGGCCAAGACAATAAAATGGAAGAAATTGGGTCAAAATTTGGTTTAGTAAAGGTTAAGACAAGTCCAAGTCAAAGTCAAGGTCCAAGATTAAATCACAAGGTGACACTTGCCACCTTTTGGTTCAAAACTTATCTTTTTGTCTCTCCAATACAAATATCTTAACACCTTGTAAAATAATATCACTTAATACAAAATTCCAACAAGTTGTCAAAAATATAATGCATTTACCGCACTAGCGGGTCCCACGTTCAAAATACGCTCTTAATTTCTCAAAAACTAACCAATACTAGAAAAATCATTTTAAAACTATCTTTGCTCATAAACTTTATCTGGGGAATTTTTCTAACAAAGAAAATGCAGAAAATGCGGGCGATTAAATAAAATAAACCCTAGAAAATTAGAAAATTTTCGGATTCTCACACTCATACTTTTCGGGGCGTCACAATCTCCCCTCCTTAAAAGAATGTCGTCCTCGACATTCCCTCTTGTACTAATCAAGTCAAGTCATCCCGCAAGAATCACTAATATTTCAAACCAATCCCACAGTCCGGCATCCTAAACTTCAAGCCTAGGATACACTACAGAGATCTGAAGCCTAAGCTCTGATACCAACTGTGACGGCCCCACCTTCCCCTAAGGCGAACCAAAGGGTTCGGCGGGCCGCCTGTCCAGCTCTCGCCGGGACTCAGTCGATCACTACAATCCTCAAATATATTACAATATAAATCTCAAACATTACATCAAATGTTCCCACAATTACACATCCAAGTCTCCAATAATTACATGTCACAAGCGAAGCGAAAACAATTCCTAACTATACATAAAATGATTCCAAATCCAAATTATACAAGATATATGCCATCCAGTCACGTGAACAAGCAATACAAGTCCTTCCTTCGCCACGAGCCCTGTGGAAGGGAATAAAATATTTTTGGGGTGAGCTAGAAGCTCAGCGAGTAACCATTAAAATCAGTAATCAAATCGGTTTCACAATAGTTCATTTCAATGATGTCATATATCCATGATGTCATAAATCAAATGATAAATCCAGAAACAACTACAACATTTGCAAAACAGTAAATATGGAGTATCAATAATTCAAGAAGCATTTACAATGGAAAGCGATAGTAACATTCATGAAAAGATACGCTCGTTCTCCTGACATTTCCTCCTTCCTTCAAACTTTTGAAAAAATGCATTTTCTTTTCTTTTATAAATAAACCCCTTGCTCATTTGGTCATTCATGTCATTCACCAGACTCCACCAACCTCCACCAACCTACAAAGCTAATACTCGAGTATACCAAACGTTCACCCAAGTCCCTAATCGCCCGACCGAGACCGTTTCTGGCTCGAGACGACCGGTAACAAGGGGCAATGGCCAGTTCAGCCCAAAAGGCTTACATCATGCGCAACTAGCATTTCAATAATTAAATCCTTGAAAATTGCACAGTTATTTAGGTCGAGTGCGATAAAGTACACACTCGCCTAGAAAGCTCGTTTTGGAAATCATCGAAAGCACTTAACACATTATCAATCAATAATAACAAGCCAATAAGTCAAGGAATACAGCAAACAAGGAACACTCATATGCAAGTACGCATGATATGCAAGAAAACAGTTCAAAAGTAACTTTGGAAACAGGTCAAAAGTAAATAAGACAAGAAAACAGTTCAAAAGTAACTTTGGAAACAGTTCAAAAGTAAATAATGCAGGAAACGGTTCAAAAATAACTTTAGAAATAGTTTGAGGCCACTCACATCCACGGCTCAGAAACCATCCATCATATAACGTTGCCTTGCTCAAATCCAAGCCATAGATCACAAACCCAATGCAAACAAGTCCCTTCAAAGTTCGGACAGCACTTCCCCTGAATTTGCTAACTTTTCCGGCCATCATGGCTTCATCATTTCCTCAGCCAGTCCCAAAGGTACACACACAACAACAAGTTCATCCAATAGTCATTCAGCAAGCTCCAAGTAGTACAAAGACAAGTCAAGCTAGGAAAAAGTCTGGAAATGAAAGTTAAGCTCAAAACCAGAAAAATAGGTTTTGACGTCATTTTACGGTAATGGCACCAAGGGCACTACGATTGTTGAATGAAGGTGCAAGATACACTGTTTCGAAGCTAAGAGATAGGGCTTCAATATTACAGAAGGTCACTCAACCCAGTTTCGAGTGTAACCAGGTCAAAAATGCAAGATACTATACCAGAATCACAAAAACAGGTTTGCAAAATGCATTCTAGCGTAAACATCATAACTCAGCCTACACAAGTCCAAATCCAGAAATTCGAAAACCAGCTGAAATCTAAGAAACAGGGTTACATTTCATCAGAAGACCTCAACAACCAATTCGGGAGCAATTCCAGCGAAAACAACCAATTACAGTCGCAGATTTCCAATTCTGGGTAAACCAGAACAGCAATAGTAATTTCGACTTATCTCATTCCACACTACTCTGATTGACCTGAAATTTTGCAGGCACCTCTAAAATACCATTCCCTACAACTTTTATGTTTTAAGCCAAGGCCAATTGGGCCTCTAACATGGTGCAATAAATTCGGGCAGAATGTAGCTTCATGAACCCTAACCTTCCAAAATTTATTCCAAAACAGAAATTGGTTGCAATCATCCACTTTCTCCACCTCATAGAGTCCTTAAACATCATTTCCAATCATCATATATAGCCACACAATCATATCCATATGAAAACAGAAAAATCCCCAAAAATTATAAAACTTCACCAATTCAACCAAAATCAAGTTTTAATCCATAAACTTGCATCTCCTACCATCACCAAGCATGAATTTAACATCATTAGAGGGAGGAGAGGTATTCATCCACTACTCACCTTAGTAAAACAAGAGAGAGAGCAACTAGGCACCATAACTTTCCAAACAACTCCACAACCAAGCTCAACTCCACCAAACTAAGAGGTTTTATGGAGTAATTGGAAGTTTAAACGGTTGATTTTCTAGATTTGAGCAAGAAATTGAAGAAACAAGTTGAGAGCTTTCTTTTCTTTTCTTGGAGAGAGAAAGAGTCGGCCAAGACAATAAAATGGAAGAAATTGGGTCAAAATTTGGTTTAGTAAAGGTTAAGACAAGTCCAAGTCAAAGTCAAGGTCCAAGATTAAATCACAAGGTGACACTTGCCACCTTTTGGTTCAAAACTTATCTTTTTGTCTCTCCAATACAAATATCTTAACACCTTGTAAAATAATATCACTTAATACAAAATTCCAACAAGTTGTCAAAAATATAATGCATTTACCGCACTAGCGGGTCCCACGTTCAAAATACGCTCTTAATTTCTCAAAAACTAACCAATACTAGAAAAATCATTTTAAAACTATCTTTGCTCATAAACTTTATCTGGGGAATTTTTCTAACAAAGAAAATGCAGAAAATGCGGGCGATTAAATAAAATAAACCCTAGAAAATTAGAAAATTTTCGGATTCTCACACTCATACTTTTCGGGGCGTCACAATCTCCCCTCCTTAAAAGAATGTCGTCCTCGACATTCCCTCTTGTACTAATCAAGTCAAGTCATCCCGCAAGAATCACTAATATTTCAAACCAATCCCACAGTCCGGCATCCTAAACTTCAAGCCTAGGATACACTACAGAGATCTGAAGCCTAAGCTCTGATACCAACTGTGACGGCCCCACCTTCCCCTAAGGCGAACCAAAGGGTTCGGCGGGCCGCCTGTCCAGCTCTCGCCGGGACTCAGTCGATCACTACAATCCTCAAATATATTACAATATAAATCTCAAACATTACATCAAATGTTCCCACAATTACACATCCAAGTCTCCAATAATTACATGTCACAAGCGAAGCGAAAACAATTCCTAACTATACATAAAATGATTCCAAATCCAAATTATACAAGATATATGCCATCCAGTCACGTGAACAAGCAATACAAGTCCTTCCTTCGCCACGAGCCCTGTGGAAGGGAATAAAATATTTTTGGGGTGAGCTAGAAGCTCAGCGAGTAACCATTAAAATCAGTAATCAAATCGGTTTCACAATAGTTCATTTCAATGATGTCATATATCCATGATGTCATAAATCAAATGATAAATCCAGAAACAACTACAACATTTGCAAAACAGTAAATATGGAGTATCAATAATTCAAGAAGCATTTACAATGGAAAGCGATAGTAACATTCATGAAAAGATACGCTCGTTCTCCTGACATTTCCTCCTTCCTTCAAACTTTTGAAAAAATGCATTTTCCTTTCTTTTATAAATAAACCCCTTGCTCATTTGGTCATTCATGTCATTCACCAGACTCCACCAACCTCCACCAACCTACAAAGCTAATACTCGAGTATACCAAACGTTCACCCAAGTCCCTAATCGCCCGACCGAGACCGTTTCTGGCTCGAGACGACCGGTAACAAGGGGCAATGGCCAGTTCAGCCCAAAAGGCTTACATCATGCGCAACTAGCATTTCAATAATTAAATCCTTGAAAATTGCACAGTTATTTAGGTCGAGTGCGATAAAGTACACACTCGCCTAGAAAGCTCGTTTTGGAAATCATCGAAAGCACTTAACACATTATCAATCAATAATAACAAGCCAATAAGTCAAGGAATACAGCAAACAAGGAACACTCATATGCAAGTACGCATGATATGCAAGAAAACAGTTCAAAAGTAACTTTGGAAACAGGTCAAAAGTAAATAAGACAAGAAAACAGTTCAAAAGTAACTTTGGAAACAGTTCAAAAGTAAATAATGCAGGAAACGGTTCAAAAATAACTTTAGAAATAGTTTGAGGCCACTCACATCCACGGCTCAGAAACCATCCATCATATAACGTTGCCTTGCTCAAATCCAAGCCATAGATCACAAACCCAATGCAAACAAGTCCCTTCAAAGTTCGGACAGCACTTCCCCTGAATTTGCTAACTTTTCCGGCCATCATGGCTTCATCATTTCCTCAGCCAGTCCCAAAGGTACACACACAACAACAAGTTCATCCAATAGTCATTCAGCAAGCTCCAAGTAGTACAAAGACAAGTCAAGCTAGGAAAAAGTCTGGAAATGAAAGTTAAGCTCAAAACCAGAAAAATAGGTTTTGACGTCATTTTACGGTAATGGCACCAAGGGCACTACGATTGTTGGATGAAGGTGCAAGATACACTGTTTCGAAGCTAAGAGATAGGGCTTCAATATTACAGAAGGTCACTCAACCCAGTTTCGAGTGTAACCAGGTCAAAAATGCAAGATACTATACCAGAATCACAAAAACAGGTTTGCAAAATGCATTCTAGCGTAAACATCATAACTCAGCCTACACAAGTCCAAATCCAGAAATTCCAAAACCAGCTGAAATCTAAGAAACAGGGTTACATTTCATCAGAAGACCTCAACAACCAATTCGGAAGCAATTCCAGCGAAAACAACCAATTACAGTCGCAGATTTCCAATTCTGGGTAAACCAGAACAGCAATAGTAATTTCGACTTATCTCATTCCACACTACTCTGATTGACCTGAAATTTTGCAGGCACCTCTAAAATACCATTCCCTACAACTTTTATGTTTTAAGCCAAGGCCAATTGGGCCTCTAACATGGTGCAATAAATTCGGGCAGAATGTAGCTTCATGAACCCTAACCTTCCAAAATTTATTCCAAAACAGAAATTGGTTGCAATCATCCACTTTCTCCACCTCATAGAGTCCTTAAACATCATTTCCAATCATCATATATAGCCACACAATCATATCCATATGAAAACAGAAAAATCCCCAAAAATTATAAAACTTCACCAATTCAACCAAAATCAAGTTTTAATCCATAAACTTGCATCTCCTACCATCACCAAGCATGAATTTAACATCATTAGAGGGAGGAGAGGTATTCATCCACTACTCACCTTAGTAAAACAAGAGAGAGAGCAACTAGGCACCATAACTTTCCAAACAACTCCACAACCAAGCTCAACTCCACCAAACTAAGAGGTTTTATGGAGTAATTGGAAGTTTAAACGGTTGATTTTCTAGATTTGAGCAAGAAATTGAAGAAACAAGTTGAGAGCTTTCTTTCCTTTTCTTGGAGAGAGAAAGAGTCGGCCAAGACAATAAAATGGAAGAAATTGGGTCAAAATTTGGTTTAGTAAAGGTTAAGACAAGTCCAAGTCAAAGTCAAGGTCCAAGATTAAATCACAAGGTGACACTTGCCACCTTTTGGTTCAAAACTTATCTTTTTGTCTCTCCAATACAAATATCTTAACACCTTGTAAAATAATATCACTTAATACAAAATTCCAACAAGTTGTCAAAAATATAATGCATTTACCGCACTAGCGGGTCCCACGTTCAAAATACGCTCTTAATTTCTCAAAAACTAAACAATACTAGAAAAATCATTTTAAAACTATCTTTGCTCATAAACTTTATCTGGGGAATTTTTCTAACAAAGAAAATGCAGAAAATGCGGGCGATTAAATAAAATAAACCCTAGAAAATTAGAAAATTTTCGGATTCTCACACTCATACTTTTCGGGGCGTCACAATCTCCCCTCCTTAAAAGAATGTCGTCCTCGACATTCCCTCTTGTACTAATCAAGTCAAGTCATCCCGCAAGAATCACTAATATTTCAAACCAATCCCACAGTCCGGCATCCTAAACTTCAAGCCTAGGATACACTACAGAGATCTGAAGCCTAAGCTCTGATACCAACTGTGACGGCCCCACCTTCCCCTAAGGCGAACCAAAGGGTTCGGCGGGCCGCCTGTCCAGCTCTCGCCGGGACTCAGTCGATCACTACAATCCTCAAATATATTACAATATAAATCTCAAACATTACATCAAATGTTCCCACAATTACACATCCAAGTCTCCAATAATTACATGTCACAAGCGAAGCGAAAACAATTCCTAACTATACATAAAATGATTCCAAATCCAAATTATACAAGATATATGCCATCCAGTCACGTGAACAAGCAATACAAGTCCTTCCTTCGCCACGAGCCCTGTGGAAGGGAATAAAATATTTTTGGGGTGAGCTAGAAGCTCAGCGAGTAACCATTAAAATCAGTAATCAAATCGGTTTCACAATAGTTCATTTCAATGATGTCATATATCCATGATGTCATAAATCAAATGATAAATCCAGAAACAACTACAACATTTGCAAAACAGTAAATATGGAGTATCAATAATTCAAGAAGCATTTACAATGGAAAGCGATAGTAACATTCATGAAAAGATACGCTCGTTCTCCTGACATTTCCTCCTTCCTTCAAACTTTTGAAAAAATGCATTTTCCTTTCTTTTATAAATAAACCCCTTGCTCATTTGGTCATTCATGTCATTCACCAGACTCCACCAACCTCCACCAACCTACAAAGCTAATACTCGAGTATACCAAACGTTCACCCAAGTCCCTAATCGCCCGACCGAGACCGTTTCTGGCTCGAGACGACCGGTAACAAGGGGCAATGGCCAGTTCAGCCCAAAAGGCTTACATCATGCGCAACTAGCATTTCAATAATTAAATCCTTGAAAATTGCACAGTTATTTAGGTCGAGTGCGATAAAGTACACACTCGCCTAGAAAGCTCGTTTTGGAAATCATCGAAAGCACTTAACACATTATCAATCAATAATAACAAGCCAATAAGTCAAGGAATACAGCAAACAAGGAACACTCATATGCAAGTACGCATGATATGCAAGAAAACAGTTCAAAAGTAACTTTGGAAACAGGTCAAAAGTAAATAAGACAAGAAAACAGTTCAAAAGTAACTTTGGAAACAGTTCAAAAGTAAATAATGCAGGAAACGGTTCAAAAATAACTTTAGAAATAGTTTGAGGCCACTCACATCCACGGCTCAGAAACCATCCATCATATAACGTTGCCTTGCTCAAATCCAAGCCATAGATCACAAACCCAATGCAAACAAGTCCCTTCAAAGTTCGGACAGCACTTCCCCTGAATTTGCTAACTTTTCCGGCCATCATGGCTTCATCATTTCCTCAGCCAGTCCCAAAGGTACACACACAACAACAAGTTCATCCAATAGTCATTCAGCAAGCTCCAAGTAGTACAAAGACAAGTCAAGCTAGGAAAAAGTCTGGAAATGAAAGTTAAGCTCAAAACCAGAAAAATAGGTTTTGACGTCATTTTACGGTAATGGCACCAAGGGCACTACGATTGTTGGATGAAGGTGCAAGATACACTGTTTCGAAGCTAAGAGATAGGGCTTCAATATTACAGAAGGTCACTCAACCCAGTTTCGAGTGTAACCAGGTCAAAAATGCAAGATACTATACCAGAATCACAAAAACAGGTTTGCAAAATGCATTCTAGCGTAAACATCATAACTCAGCCTACACAAGTCCAAATCCAGAAATTCCAAAACCAGCTGAAATCTAAGAAACAGGGTTACATTTCATCAGAAGACCTCAACAACCAATTCGGAAGCAATTCCAGCGAAAACAACCAATTACAGTCGCAGATTTCCAATTCTGGGTAAACCAGAACAGCAATAGTAATTTCGACTTATCTCATTCCACACTACTCTGATTGACCTGAAATTTTGCAGGCACCTCTAAAATACCATTCCCTACAACTTTTATGTTTTAAGCCAAGGCCAATTGGGCCTCTAACATGGTGCAATAAATTCGGGCAGAATGTAGCTTCATGAACCCTAACCTTCCAAAATTTATTCCAAAACAGAAATTGGTTGCAATCATCCACTTTCTCCACCTCATAGAGTCCTTAAACATCATTTCCAATCATCATATATAGCCACACAATCATATCCATATGAAAACAGAAAAATCCCCAAAAATTATAAAACTTCACCAATTCAACCAAAATCAAGTTTTAATCCATAAACTTGCATCTCCTACCATCACCAAGCATGAATTTAACATCATTAGAGGGAGGAGAGGTATTCATCCACTACTCACCTTAGTAAAACAAGAGAGAGAGCAACTAGGCACCATAACTTTCCAAACAACTCCACAACCAAGCTCAACTCCACCAAACTAAGAGGTTTTATGGAGTAATTGGAAGTTTAAACGGTTGATTTTCTAGATTTGAGCAAGAAATTGAAGAAACAAGTTGAGAGCTTTCTTTCCTTTTCTTGGAGAGAGAAAGAGTCGGCCAAGACAATAAAATGGAAGAAATTGGGTCAAAATTTGGTTTAGTAAAGGTTAAGACAAGTCCAAGTCAAAGTCAAGGTCCAAGATTAAATCACAAGGTGACACTTGCCACCTTTTGGTTCAAAACTTATCTTTTTGTCTCTCCAATACAAATATCTTAACACCTTGTAAAATAATATCACTTAATACAAAATTCCAACAAGTTGTCAAAAATATAATGCATTTACCGCACTAGCGGGTCCCACGTTCAAAATACGCTCTTAATTTCTCAAAAACTAAACAATACTAGAAAAATCATTTTAAAACTATCTTTGCTCATAAACTTTATCTGGGGAATTTTTCTAACAAAGAAAATGCAGAAAATGCGGGCGATTAAATAAAATAAACCCTAGAAAATTAGAAAATTTTCGGATTCTCACACTCATACTTTTCGGGGCGTCACAATCTCCCCTCCTTAAAAGAATGTCGTCCTCGACATTCCCTCTTGTACTAATCAAGTCAAGTCATCCCGCAAGAATCACTAATATTTCAAACCAATCCCACAGTCCGGCATCCTAAACTTCAAGCCTAGGATACACTACAGAGATCTGAAGCCTAAGCTCTGATACCAACTGTGACGGCCCCACCTTCCCCTAAGGCGAACCAAAGGGTTCGGCGGGCCGCCTGTCCAGCTCTCGCCGGGACTCAGTCGATCACTACAATCCTCAAATATATTACAATATAAATCTCAAACATTACATCAAATGTTCCCACAATTACACATCCAAGTCTCCAATAATTACATGTCACAAGCGAAGCGAAAACAATTCCTAACTATACATAAAATGATTCCAAATCCAAATTATACAAGATATATGCCATCCAGTCACGTGAACAAGCAATACAAGTCCTTCCTTCGCCACGAGCCCTGTGGAAGGGAATAAAATATTTTTGGGGTGAGCTAGAAGCTCAGCGAGTAACCATTAAAATCAGTAATCAAATCGGTTTCACAATAGTTCATTTCAATGATGTCATATATCCATGATGTCATAAATCAAATGATAAATCCAGAAACAACTACAACATTTGCAAAACAGTAAATATGGAGTATCAATAATTCAAGAAGCATTTACAATGGAAAGCGATAGTAACATTCATGAAAAGATACGCTCGTTCTCCTGACATTTCCTCCTTCCTTCAAACTTTTGAAAAAATGCATTTTCTTTTCTTTTATAAATAAACCCCTTGCTCATTTGGTCATTCATGTCATTCACCAGACTCCACCAACCTCCACCAACCTACAAAGCTAATACTCGAGTATACCAAACGTTCACCCAAGTCCCTAATCGCCCGACCGAGACCGTTTCTGGCTCGAGACGACCGGTAACAAGGGGCAATGGCCAGTTCAGCCCAAAAGGCTTACATCATGCGCAACTAGCATTTCAATAATTAAATCCTTGAAAATTGCACAGTTATTTAGGTCGAGTGCGATAAAGTACACACTCGCCTAGAAAGCTCGTTTTGGAAATCATCGAAAGCACTTAACACATTATCAATCAATAATAACAAGCCAATAAGTCAAGGAATACAGCAAACAAGGAACACTCATATGCAAGTACGCATGATATGCAAGAAAACAGTTCAAAAGTAACTTTGGAAACAGGTCAAAAGTAAATAAGACAAGAAAACAGTTCAAAAGTAACTTTGGAAACAGTTCAAAAGTAAATAATGCAGGAAACGGTTCAAAAATAACTTTAGAAATAGTTTGAGGCCACTCACATCCACGGCTCAGAAACCATCCATCATATAACGTTGCCTTGCTCAAATCCAAGCCATAGATCACAAACCCAATGCAAACAAGTCCCTTCAAAGTTCGGACAGCACTTCCCCTGAATTTGCTAACTTTTCCGGCCATCATGGCTTCATCATTTCCTCAGCCAGTCCCAAAGGTACACACACAACAACAAGTTCATCCAATAGTCATTCAGCAAGCTCCAAGTAGTACAAAGACAAGTCAAGCTAGGAAAAAGTCTGGAAATGAAAGTTAAGCTCAAAACCAGAAAAATAGGTTTTGACGTCATTTTACGGTAATGGCACCAAGGGCACTACGATTGTTGGATGAAGGTGCAAGATACACTGTTTCGAAGCTAAGAGATAGGGCTTCAATATTACAGAAGGTCACTCAACCCAGTTTCGAGTGTAACCAGGTCAAAAATGCAAGATACTATACCAGAATCACAAAAACAGGTTTGCAAAATGCATTCTAGCGTAAACATCATAACTCAGCCTACACAAGTCCAAATCCAGAAATTCCAAAACCAGCTGAAATCTAAGAAACAGGGTTACATTTCATCAGAAGACCTCAACAACCAATTCGGAAGCAATTCCAGCGAAAACAACCAATTACAGTCGCAGATTTCCAATTCTGGGTAAACCAGAACAGCAATAGTAATTTCGACTTATCTCATTCCACACTACTCTGATTGACCTGAAATTTTGCAGGCACCTCTAAAATACCATTCCCTACAACTTTTATGTTTTAAGCCAAGGCCAATTGGGCCTCTAACATGGTGCAATAAATTCGGGCAGAATGTAGCTTCATGAACCCTAACCTTCCAAAATTTATTCCAAAACAGAAATTGGTTGCAATCATCCACTTTCTCCACCTCATAGAGTCCTTAAACATCATTTCCAATCATCATATATAGCCACACAATCATATCCATATGAAAACAGAAAAATCCCCAAAAATTATAAAACTTCACCAATTCAACCAAAATCAAGTTTTAATCCATAAACTTGCATCTCCTACCATCACCAAGCATGAATTTAACATCATTAGAGGGAGGAGAGGTATTCATCCACTACTCACCTTAGTAAAACAAGAGAGAGAGCAACTAGGCACCATAACTTTCCAAACAACTCCACAACCAAGCTCAACTCCACCAAACTAAGAGGTTTTATGGAGTAATTGGAAGTTTAAACGGTTGATTTTCTAGATTTGAGCAAGAAATTGAAGAAACAAGTTGAGAGCTTTCTTTCCTTTTCTTGGAGAGAGAAAGAGTCGGCCAAGACAATAAAATGGAAGAAATTGGGTCAAAATTTGGTTTAGTAAAGGTTAAGACAAGTCCAAGTCAAAGTCAAGGTCCAAGATTAAATCACAAGGTGACACTTGCCACCTTTTGGTTCAAAACTTATCTTTTTGTCTCTCCAATACAAATATCTTAACACCTTGTAAAATAATATCACTTAATACAAAATTCCAACAAGTTGTCAAAAATATAATGCATTTACCGCACTAGCGGGTCCCACGTTCAAAATACGCTCTTAATTTCTCAAAAACTAAACAATACTAGAAAAATCATTTTAAAACTATCTTTGCTCATAAACTTTATCTGGGGAATTTTTCTAACAAAGAAAATGCAGAAAATGCGGGCGATTAAATAAAATAAACCCTAGAAAATTAGAAAATTTTCGGATTCTCACACTCATACTTTTCGGGGCGTCACAATCTCCCCTCCTTAAAAGAATGTCGTCCTCGACATTCCCTCTTGTACTAATCAAGTCAAGTCATCCCGCAAGAATCACTAATATTTCAAACCAATCCCACAGTCCGGCATCCTAAACTTCAAGCCTAGGATACACTACAGAGATCTGAAGCCTAAGCTCTGATACCAACTGTGACGGCCCCACCTTCCCCTAAGGCGAACCAAAGGGTTCGGCGGGCCGCCTGTCCAGCTCTCGCCGGGACTCAGTCGATCACTACAATCCTCAAATATATTACAATATAAATCTCAAACATTACATCAAATGTTCCCACAATTACACATCCAAGTCTCCAATAATTACATGTCACAAGCGAAGCGAAAACAATTCCTAACTATACATAAAATGATTCCAAATCCAAATTATACAAGATATATGCCATCCAGTCACGTGAACAAGCAATACAAGTCCTTCCTTCGCCACGAGCCCTGTGGAAGGGAATAAAATATTTTTGGGGTGAGCTAGAAGCTCAGCGAGTAACCATTAAAATCAGTAATCAAATCGGTTTCACAATAGTTCATTTCAATGATGTCATATATCCATGATGTCATAAATCAAATGATAAATCCAGAAACAACTACAACATTTGCAAAACAGTAAATATGGAGTATCAATAATTCAAGAAGCATTTACAATGGAAAGCGATAGTAACATTCATGAAAAGATACGCTCGTTCTCCTGACATTTCCTCCTTCCTTCAAACTTTTGAAAAAATGCATTTTCTTTTCTTTTATAAATAAACCCCTTGCTCATTTGGTCATTCATGTCATTCACCAGACTCCACCAACCTCCACCAACCTACAAAGCTAATACTCGAGTATACCAAACGTTCACCCAAGTCCCTAATCGCCCGACCGAGACCGTTTCTGGCTCGAGACGACCGGTAACAAGGGGCAATGGCCAGTTCAGCCCAAAAGGCTTACATCATGCGCAACTAGCATTTCAATAATTAAATCCTTGAAAATTGCACAGTTATTTAGGTCGAGTGCGATAAAGTACACACTCGCCTAGAAAGCTCGTTTTGGAAATCATCGAAAGCACTTAACACATTATCAATCAATAATAACAAGCCAATAAGTCAAGGAATACAGCAAACAAGGAACACTCATATGCAAGTACGCATGATATGCAAGAAAACAGTTCAAAAGTAACTTTGGAAACAGGTCAAAAGTAAATAAGACAAGAAAACAGTTCAAAAGTAACTTTGGAAACAGTTCAAAAGTAAATAATGCAGGAAACGGTTCAAAAATAACTTTAGAAATAGTTTGAGGCCACTCACATCCACGGCTCAGAAACCATCCATCATATAACGTTGCCTTGCTCAAATCCAAGCCATAGATCACAAACCCAATGCAAACAAGTCCCTTCAAAGTTCGGACAGCACTTCCCCTGAATTTGCTAACTTTTCCGGCCATCATGGCTTCATCATTTCCTCAGCCAGTCCCAAAGGTACACACACAACAACAAGTTCATCCAATAGTCATTCAGCAAGCTCCAAGTAGTACAAAGACAAGTCAAGCTAGGAAAAAGTCTGGAAATGAAAGTTAAGCTCAAAACCAGAAAAATAGGTTTTGACGTCATTTTACGGTAATGGCACCAAGGGCACTACGATTGTTGGATGAAGGTGCAAGATACACTGTTTCGAAGCTAAGAGATAGGGCTTCAATATTACAGAAGGTCACTCAACCCAGTTTCGAGTGTAACCAGGTCAAAAATGCAAGATACTATACCAGAATCACAAAAACAGGTTTGCAAAATGCATTCTAGCGTAAACATCATAACTCAGCCTACACAAGTCCAAATCCAGAAATTCCAAAACCAGCTGAAATCTAAGAAACAGGGTTACATTTCATCAGAAGACCTCAACAACCAATTCGGAAGCAATTCCAGCGAAAACAACCAATTACAGTCGCAGATTTCCAATTCTGGGTAAACCAGAACAGCAATAGTAATTTCGACTTATCTCATTCCACACTACTCTGATTGACCTGAAATTTTGCAGGCACCTCTAAAATACCATTCCCTACAACTTTTATGTTTTAAGCCAAGGCCAATTGGGCCTCTAACATGGTGCAATAAATTCGGGCAGAATGTAGCTTCATGAACCCTAACCTTCCAAAATTTATTCCAAAACAGAAATTGGTTGCAATCATCCACTTTCTCCACCTCATAGAGTCCTTAAACATCATTTCCAATCATCATATATAGCCACACAATCATATCCATATGAAAACAGAAAAATCCCCAAAAATTATAAAACTTCACCAATTCAACCAAAATCAAGTTTTAATCCATAAACTTGCATCTCCTACCATCACCAAGCATGAATTTAACATCATTAGAGGGAGGAGAGGTATTCATCCACTACTCACCTTAGTAAAACAAGAGAGAGAGCAACTAGGCACCATAACTTTCCAAACAACTCCACAACCAAGCTCAACTCCACCAAACTAAGAGGTTTTATGGAGTAATTGGAAGTTTAAACGGTTGATTTTCTAGATTTGAGCAAGAAATTGAAGAAACAAGTTGAGAGCTTTCTTTTCTTTTCTTGGAGAGAGAAAGAGTCGGCCAAGACAATAAAATGGAAGAAATTGGGTCAAAATTTGGTTTAGTAAAGGTTAAGACAAGTCCAAGTCAAAGTCAAGGTCCAAGATTAAATCACAAGGTGACACTTGCCACCTTTTGGTTCAAAACTTATCTTTTTGTCTCTCCAATACAAATATCTTAACACCTTGTAAAATAATATCACTTAATACAAAATTCCAACAAGTTGTCAAAAATATAATGCATTTACCGCACTAGCGGGTCCCACGTTCAAAATACGCTCTTAATTTCTCAAAAACTAACCAATACTAGAAAAATCATTTTAAAACTATCTTTGCTCATAAACTTTATCTGGGGAATTTTTCTAACAAAGAAAATGCAGAAAATGCGGGCGATTAAATAAAATAAACCCTAGAAAATTAGAAAATTTTCGGATTCTCACACTCATACTTTTCGGGGCGTCACAATCTCCCCTCCTTAAAAGAATGTCGTCCTCGACATTCCCTCTTGTACTAATCAAGTCAAGTCATCCCGCAAGAATCACTAATATTTCAAACCAATCCCACAGTCCGGCATCCTAAACTTCAAGCCTAGGATACACTACAGAGATCTGAAGCCTAAGCTCTGATACCAACTGTGACGGCCCCACCTTCCCCTAAGGCGAACCAAAGGGTTCGGCGGGCCGCCTGTCCAGCTCTCGCCGGGACTCAGTCGATCACTACAATCCTCAAATATATTACAATATAAATCTCAAACATTACATCAAATGTTCCCACAATTACACATCCAAGTCTCCAATAATTACATGTCACAAGCGAAGCGAAAACAATTCCTAACTATACATAAAATGATTCCAAATCCAAATTATACAAGATATATGCCATCCAGTCACGTGAACAAGCAATACAAGTCCTTCCTTCGCCACGAGCCCTGTGGAAGGGAATAAAATATTTTTGGGGTGAGCTAGAAGCTCAGCGAGTAACCATTAAAATCAGTAATCAAATCGGTTTCACAATAGTTCATTTCAATGATGTCATATATCCATGATGTCATAAATCAAATGATAAATCCAGAAACAACTACAACATTTGCAAAACAGTAAATATGGAGTATCAATAATTCAAGAAGCATTTACAATGGAAAGCGATAGTAACATTCATGAAAAGATACGCTCGTTCTCCTGACATTTCCTCCTTCCTTCAAACTTTTGAAAAAATGCATTTTCTTTTCTTTTATAAATAAACCCCTTGCTCATTTGGTCATTCATGTCATTCACCAGACTCCACCAACCTCCACCAACCTACAAAGCTAATACTCGAGTATACCAAACGTTCACCCAAGTCCCTAATCGCCCGACCGAGACCGTTTCTGGCTCGAGACGACCGGTAACAAGGGGCAATGGCCAGTTCAGCCCAAAAGGCTTACATCATGCGCAACTAGCATTTCAATAATTAAATCCTTGAAAATTGCACAGTTATTTAGGTCGAGTGCGATAAAGTACACACTCGCCTAGAAAGCTCGTTTTGGAAATCATCGAAAGCACTTAACACATTATCAATCAATAATAACAAGCCAATAAGTCAAGGAATACAGCAAACAAGGAACACTCATATGCAAGTACGCATGATATGCAAGAAAACAGTTCAAAAGTAACTTTGGAAACAGGTCAAAAGTAAATAAGACAAGAAAACAGTTCAAAAGTAACTTTGGAAACAGTTCAAAAGTAAATAATGCAGGAAACGGTTCAAAAATAACTTTAGAAATAGTTTGAGGCCACTCACATCCACGGCTCAGAAACCATCCATCATATAACGTTGCCTTGCTCAAATCCAAGCCATAGATCACAAACCCAATGCAAACAAGTCCCTTCAAAGTTCGGACAGCACTTCCCCTGAATTTGCTAACTTTTCCGGCCATCATGGCTTCATCATTTCCTCAGCCAGTCCCAAAGGTACACACACAACAACAAGTTCATCCAATAGTCATTCAGCAAGCTCCAAGTAGTACAAAGACAAGTCAAGCTAGGAAAAAGTCTGGAAATGAAAGTTAA
The DNA here is from genome assembly GCF_036785885.1 of Coffea arabica. NCBI lineage: Eukaryota > Viridiplantae > Streptophyta > Magnoliopsida > Gentianales > Rubiaceae > Coffea > Coffea arabica. Next base: position 28,696,252 of record NC_092316.1, on the reverse strand, counting down.
GCTCAAAACCAGAAAAATAGGTTTTGACGTCATTTTACGGTAATGGCACCAAGGGCACTACGATTGTTGGATGAAGGTGCAAGATACACTGTTTCGAAGCTAAGAGATAGGGCTTCAATATTACAGAAGGTCACTCAACCCAGTTTCGAGTGTAACCAGGTCAAAAATGCAAGATACTATACCAGAATCACAAAAACAGGTTTGCAAAATGCATTCTAGCGTAAACATCATAACTCAGCCTACACAAGTCCAAATCCAGAAATTCCAAAACCAGCTGAAATCTAAGAAACAGGGTTACATTTCATCAGAAGACCTCAACAACCAATTCGGAAGCAATTCCAGCGAAAACAACCAATTACAGTCGCAGATTTCCAATTCTGGGTAAACCAGAACAGCAATAGTAATTTCGACTTATCTCATTCCACACTACTCTGATTGACCTGAAATTTTGCAGGCACCTCTAAAATACCATTCCCTACAACTTTTATGTTTTAAGCCAAGGCCAATTGGGCCTCTAACATGGTGCAATAAATTCGGGCAGAATGTAGCTTCATGAACCCTAACCTTCCAAAATTTATTCCAAAACAGAAATTGGTTGCAATCATCCACTTTCTCCACCTCATAGAGTCCTTAAACATCATTTCCAATCATCATATATAGCCACACAATCATATCCATATGAAAACAGAAAAATCCCCAAAAATTATAAAACTTCACCAATTCAACCAAAATCAAGTTTTAATCCATAAACTTGCATCTCCTACCATCACCAAGCATGAATTTAACATCATTAGAGGGAGGAGAGGTATTCATCCACTACTCACCTTAGTAAAACAAGAGAGAGAGCAACTAGGCACCATAACTTTCCAAACAACTCCACAACCAAGCTCAACTCCACCAAACTAAGAGGTTTTATGGAGTAATTGGAAGTTTAAACGGTTGATTTTCTAGATTTGAGCAAGAAATTGAAGAAACAAGTTGAGAGCTTTCTTTTCTTTTCTTGGAGAGAGAAAGAGTCGGCCAAGACAATAAAATGGAAGAAATTGGGTCAAAATTTGGTTTAGTAAAGGTTAAGACAAGTCCAAGTCAAAGTCAAGGTCCAAGATTAAATCACAAGGTGACACTTGCCACCTTTTGGTTCAAAACTTATCTTTTTGTCTCTCCAATACAAATATCTTAACACCTTGTAAAATAATATCACTTAATACAAAATTCCAACAAGTTGTCAAAAATATAATGCATTTACCGCACTAGCGGGTCCCACGTTCAAAATACGCTCTTAATTTCTCAAAAACTAAACAATACTAGAAAAATCATTTTAAAACTATCTTTGCTCATAAACTTTATCTGGGGAATTTTTCTAACAAAGAAAATGCAGAAAATGCGGGCGATTAAATAAAATAAACCCTAGAAAATTAGAAAATTTTCGGATTCTCACACTCATACTTTTCGGGGCGTCACAATCTCCCCTCCTTAAAAGAATGTCGTCCTCGACATTCCCTCTTGTACTAATCAAGTCAAGTCATCCCGCAAGAATCACTAATATTTCAAACCAATCCCACAGTCCGGCATCCTAAACTTCAAGCCTAGGATACACTACAGAGATCTGAAGCCTAAGCTCTGATACCAACTGTGACGGCCCCACCTTCCCCTAAGGCGAACCAAAGGGTTCGGCGGGCCGCCTGTCCAGCTCTCGCCGGGACTCAGTCGATCACTACAATCCTCAAATATATTACAATATAAATCTCAAACATTACATCAAATGTTCCCACAATTACACATCCAAGTCTCCAATAATTACATGTCACAAGCGAAGCGAAAACAATTCCTAACTATACATAAAATGATTCCAAATCCAAATTATACAAGATATATGCCATCCAGTCACGTGAACAAGCAATACAAGTCCTTCCTTCGCCACGAGCCCTGTGGAAGGGAATAAAATATTTTTGGGGTGAGCTAGAAGCTCAGCGAGTAACCATTAAAATCAGTAATCAAATCGGTTTCACAATAGTTCATTTCAATGATGTCATATATCCATGATGTCATAAATCAAATGATAAATCCAGAAACAACTACAACATTTGCAAAACAGTAAATATGGAGTATCAATAATTCAAGAAGCATTTACAATGGAAAGCGATAGTAACATTCATGAAAAGATACGCTCGTTCTCCTGACATTTCCTCCTTCCTTCAAACTTTTGAAAAAATGCATTTTCTTTTCTTTTATAAATAAACCCCTTGCTCATTTGGTCATTCATGTCATTCACCAGACTCCACCAACCTCCACCAACCTACAAAGCTAATACTCGAGTATACCAAACGTTCACCCAAGTCCCTAATCGCCCGACCGAGACCGTTTCTGGCTCGAGACGACCGGTAACAAGGGGCAATGGCCAGTTCAGCCCAAAAGGCTTACATCATGCGCAACTAGCATTTCAATAATTAAATCCTTGAAAATTGCACAGTTATTTAGGTCGAGTGCGATAAAGTACACACTCGCCTAGAAAGCTCGTTTTGGAAATCATCGAAAGCACTTAACACATTATCAATCAATAATAACAAGCCAATAAGTCAAGGAATACAGCAAACAAGGAACACTCATATGCAAGTACGCATGATATGCAAGAAAACAGTTCAAAAGTAACTTTGGAAACAGGTCAAAAGTAAATAAGACAAGAAAACAGTTCAAAAGTAACTTTGGAAACAGTTCAAAAGTAAATAATGCAGGAAACGGTTCAAAAATAACTTTAGAAATAGTTTGAGGCCACTCACATCCACGGCTCAGAAACCATCCATCATATAACGTTGCCTTGCTCAAATCCAAGCCATAGATCACAAACCCAATGCAAACAAGTCCCTTCAAAGTTCGGACAGCACTTCCCCTGAATTTGCTAACTTTTCCGGCCATCATGGCTTCATCATTTCCTCAGCCAGTCCCAAAGGTACACACACAACAACAAGTTCATCCAATAGTCATTCAGCAAGCTCCAAGTAGTACAAAGACAAGTCAAGCTAGGAAAAAGTCTGGAAATGAAAGTTAAGCTCAAAACCAGAAAAATAGGTTTTGACGTCATTTTACGGTAATGGCACCAAGGGCACTACGATTGTTGGATGAAGGTGCAAGATACACTGTTTCGAAGCTAAGAGATAGGGCTTCAATATTACAGAAGGTCACTCAACCCAGTTTCGAGTGTAACCAGGTCAAAAATGCAAGATACTATACCAGAATCACAAAAACAGGTTTGCAAAATGCATTCTAGCGTAAACATCATAACTCAGCCTACACAAGTCCAAATCCAGAAATTCCAAAACCAGCTGAAATCTAAGAAACAGGGTTACATTTCATCAGAAGACCTCAACAACCAATTCGGAAGCAATTCCAGCGAAAACAACCAATTACAGTCGCAGATTTCCAATTCTGGGTAAACCAGAACAGCAATAGTAATTTCGACTTATCTCATTCCACACTACTCTGATTGACCTGAAATTTTGCAGGCACCTCTAAAATACCATTCCCTACAACTTTTATGTTTTAAGCCAAGGCCAATTGGGCCTCTAACATGGTGCAATAAATTCGGGCAGAATGTAGCTTCATGAACCCTAACCTTCCAAAATTTATTCCAAAACAGAAATTGGTTGCAATCATCCACTTTCTCCACCTCATAGAGTCCTTAAACATCATTTCCAATCATCATATATAGCCACACAATCATATCCATATGAAAACAGAAAAATCCCCAAAAATTATAAAACTTCACCAATTCAACCAAAATCAAGTTTTAATCCATAAACTTGCATCTCCTACCATCACCAAGCATGAATTTAACATCATTAGAGGGAGGAGAGGTATTCATCCACTACTCACCTTAGTAAAACAAGAGAGAGAGCAACTAGGCACCATAACTTTCCAAACAACTCCACAACCAAGCTCAACTCCACCAAACTAAGAGGTTTTATGGAGTAATTGGAAGTTTAAACGGTTGATTTTCTAGATTTGAGCAAGAAATTGAAGAAACAAGTTGAGAGCTTTCTTTTCTTTTCTTGGAGAGAGAAAGAGTCGGCCAAGACAATAAAATGGAAGAAATTGGGTCAAAATTTGGTTTAGTAAAGGTTAAGACAAGTCCAAGTCAAAGTCAAGGTCCAAGATTAAATCACAAGGTGACACTTGCCACCTTTTGGTTCAAAACTTATCTTTTTGTCTCTCCAATACAAATATCTTAACACCTTGTAAAATAATATCACTTAATACAAAATTCCAACAAGTTGTCAAAAATATAATGCATTTACCGCACTAGCGGGTCCCACGTTCAAAATACGCTCTTAATTTCTCAAAAACTAACCAATACTAGAAAAATCATTTTAAAACTATCTTTGCTCATAAACTTTATCTGGGGAATTTTTCTAACAAAGAAAATGCAGAAAATGCGGGCGATTAAATAAAATAAACCCTAGAAAATTAGAAAATTTTCGGATTCTCACACTCATACTTTTCGGGGCGTCACAATCTCCCCTCCTTAAAAGAATGTCGTCCTCGACATTCCCTCTTGTACTAATCAAGTCAAGTCATCCCGCAAGAATCACTAATATTTCAAACCAATCCCACAGTCCGGCATCCTAAACTTCAAGCCTAGGATACACTACAGAGATCTGAAGCCTAAGCTCTGATACCAACTGTGACGGCCCCACCTTCCCCTAAGGCGAACCAAAGGGTTCGGCGGGCCGCCTGTCCAGCTCTCGCCGGGACTCAGTCGATCACTACAATCCTCAAATATATTACAATATAAATCTCAAACATTACATCAAATGTTCCCACAATTACACATCCAAGTCTCCAATAATTACATGTCACAAGCGAAGCGAAAACAATTCCTAACTATACATAAAATGATTCCAAATCCAAATTATACAAGATATATGCCATCCAGTCACGTGAACAAGCAATACAAGTCCTTCCTTCGCCACGAGCCCTGTGGAAGGGAATAAAATATTTTTGGGGTGAGCTAGAAGCTCAGCGAGTAACCATTAAAATCAGTAATCAAATCGGTTTCACAATAGTTCATTTCAATGATGTCATATATCCATGATGTCATAAATCAAATGATAAATCCAGAAACAACTACAACATTTGCAAAACAGTAAATATGGAGTATCAATAATTCAAGAAGCATTTACAATGGAAAGCGATAGTAACATTCATGAAAAGATACGCTCGTTCTCCTGACATTTCCTCCTTCCTTCAAACTTTTGAAAAAATGCATTTTCTTTTCTTTTATAAATAAACCCCTTGCTCATTTGGTCATTCATGTCATTCACCAGACTCCACCAACCTCCACCAACCTACAAAGCTAATACTCGAGTATACCAAACGTTCACCCAAGTCCCTAATCGCCCGACCGAGACCGTTTCTGGCTCGAGACGACCGGTAACAAGGGGCAATGGCCAGTTCAGCCCAAAAGGCTTACATCATGCGCAACTAGCATTTCAATAATTAAATCCTTGAAAATTGCACAGTTATTTAGGTCGAGTGCGATAAAGTACACACTCGCCTAGAAAGCTCGTTTTGGAAATCATCGAAAGCACTTAACACATTATCAATCAATAATAACAAGCCAATAAGTCAAGGAATACAGCAAACAAGGAACACTCATATGCAAGTACGCATGATATGCAAGAAAACAGTTCAAAAGTAACTTTGGAAACAGGTCAAAAGTAAATAAGACAAGAAAACAGTTCAAAAGTAACTTTGGAAACAGTTCAAAAGTAAATAATGCAGGAAACGGTTCAAAAATAACTTTAGAAATAGTTTGAGGCCACTCACATCCACGGCTCAGAAACCATCCATCATATAACGTTGCCTTGCTCAAATCCAAGCCATAGATCACAAACCCAATGCAAACAAGTCCCTTCAAAGTTCGGACAGCACTTCCCCTGAATTTGCTAACTTTTCCGGCCATCATGGCTTCATCATTTCCTCAGCCAGTCCCAAAGGTACACACACAACAACAAGTTCATCCAATAGTCATTCAGCAAGCTCCAAGTAGTACAAAGACAAGTCAAGCTAGGAAAAAGTCTGGAAATGAAAGTTAAGCTCAAAACCAGAAAAATAGGTTTTGACGTCATTTTACGGTAATGGCACCAAGGGCACTACGATTGTTGGATGAAGGTGCAAGATACACTGTTTCGAAGCTAAGAGATAGGGCTTCAATATTACAGAAGGTCACTCAACCCAGTTTCGAGTGTAACCAGGTCAAAAATGCAAGATACTATACCAGAATCACAAAAACAGGTTTGCAAAATGCATTCTAGCGTAAACATCATAACTCAGCCTACACAAGTCCAAATCCAGAAATTCCAAAACCAGCTGAAATCTAAGAAACAGGGTTACATTTCATCAGAAGACCTCAACAACCAATTCGGAAGCAATTCCAGCGAAAACAACCAATTACAGTCGCAGATTTCCAATTCTGGGTAAACCAGAACAGCAATAGTAATTTCGACTTATCTCATTCCACACTACTCTGATTGACCTGAAATTTTGCAGGCACCTCTAAAATACCATTCCCTACAACTTTTATGTTTTAAGCCAAGGCCAATTGGGCCTCTAACATGGTGCAATAAATTCGGGCAGAATGTAGCTTCATGAACCCTAACCTTCCAAAATTTATTCCAAAACAGAAATTGGTTGCAATCATCCACTTTCTCCACCTCATAGAGTCCTTAAACATCATTTCCAATCATCATATATAGCCACACAATCATATCCATATGAAAACAGAAAAATCCCCAAAAATTATAAAACTTCACCAATTCAACCAAAATCAAGTTTTAATCCATAAACTTGCATCTCCTACCATCACCAAGCATGAATTTAACATCATTAGAGGGAGGAGAGGTATTCATCCACTACTCACCTTAGTAAAACAAGAGACAGAGCAACTAGGCACCATAACTTTCCAAACAACTCCACAACCAAGCTCAACTCCACCAAACTAAGAGGTTTTATGGAGTAATTGGAAGTTTAAACGGTTGATTTTCTAGATTTGAGCAAGAAATTGAAGAAACAAGTTGAGAGCTTTCTTTTCTTTTCTTGGAGAGAGAAAGAGTCGGCCAAGACAATAAAATGGAAGAAATTGGGTCAAAATTTGGTTTAGTAAAGGTTAAGACAAGTCCAAGTCAAAGTCAAGGTCCAAGATTAAATCACAAGGTGACACTTGCCACCTTTTGGTTCAAAACTTATCTTTTTGTCTCTCCAATACAAATATCTTAACACCTTGTAAAATAATATCACTTAATACAAAATTCCAACAAGTTGTCAAAAATATAATGCATTTACCGCACTAGCGGGTCCCACGTTCAAAATACGCTCTTAATTTCTCAAAAACTAACCAATACTAGAAAAATCATTTTAAAACTATCTTTGCTCATAAACTTTATCTGGGGAATTTTTCTAACAAAGAAAATGCAGAAAATGCGGGCGATTAAATAAAATAAACCCTAGAAAATTAGAAAATTTTCGGATTCTCACACTCATACTTTTCGGGGCGTCACAATCTCCCCTCCTTAAAAGAATGTCGTCCTCGACATTCCCTCTTGTACTAATCAAGTCAAGTCATCCCGCAAGAATCACTAATATTTCAAACCAATCCCACAGTCCGGCATCCTAAACTTCAAGCCTAGGATACACTACAGAGATCTGAAGCCTAAGCTCTGATACCAACTGTGACGGCCCCACCTTCCCCTAAGGCGAACCAAAGGGTTCGGCGGGCCGCCTGTCCAGCTCTCGCCGGGACTCAGTCGATCACTACAATCCTCAAATATATTACAATATAAATCTCAAACATTACATCAAATGTTCCCACAATTACACATCCAAGTCTCCAATAATTACATGTCACAAGCGAAGCGAAAACAATTCCTAACTATACATAAAATGATTCCAAATCCAAATTATACAAGATATATGCCATCCAGTCACGTGAACAAGCAATACAAGTCCTTCCTTCGCCACGAGCCCTGTGGAAGGGAATAAAATATTTTTGGGGTGAGCTAGAAGCTCAGCGAGTAACCATTAAAATCAGTAATCAAATCGGTTTCACAATAGTTCATTTCAATGATGTCATATATCCATGATGTCATAAATCAAATGATAAATCCAGAAACAACTACAACATTTGCAAAACAGTAAATATGGAGTATCAATAATTCAAGAAGCATTTACAATGGAAAGCGATAGTAACATTCATGAAAAGATACGCTCGTTCTCCTGACATTTCCTCCTTCCTTCAAACTTTTGAAAAAATGCATTTTCTTTTCTTTTATAAATAAACCCCTTGCTCATTTGGTCATTCATGTCATTCACCAGACTCCACCAACCTCCACCAACCTACAAAGCTAATACTCGAGTATACCAAACGTTCACCCAAGTCCCTAATCGCCCGACCGAGACCGTTTCTGGCTCGAGACGACCGGTAACAAGGGGCAATGGCCAGTTCAGCCCAAAAGGCTTACATCATGCGCAACTAGCATTTCAATAATTAAATCCTTGAAAATTGCACAGTTATTTAGGTCGAGTGCGATAAAGTACACACTCGCCTAGAAAGCTCGTTTTGGAAATCATCGAAAGCACTTAACACATTATCAATCAATAATAACAAGCCAATAAGTCAAGGAATACAGCAAACAAGGAACACTCATATGCAAGTACGCATGATATGCAAGAAAACAGTTCAAAAGTAACTTTGGAAACAGGTCAAAAGTAAATAAGACAAGAAAACAGTTCAAAAGTAACTTTGGAAACAGTTCAAAAGTAAATAATGCAGGAAACGGTTCAAAAATAACTTTAGAAATAGTTTGAGGCCACTCACATCCACGGCTCAGAAACCATCCATCATATAACGTTGCCTTGCTCAAATCCAAGCCATAGATCACAAACCCAATGCAAACAAGTCCCTTCAAAGTTCGGACAGCACTTCCCCTGAATTTGCTAACTTTTCCGGCCATCATGGCTTCATCATTTCCTCAGCCAGTCCCAAAGGTACACACACAACAACAAGTTCATCCAATAGTCATTCAGCAAGCTCCAAGTAGTACAAAGACAAGTCAAGCTAGGAAAAAGTCTGGAAATGAAAGTTAAGCTCAAAACCAGAAAAATAGGTTTTGACGTCATTTTACGGTAATGGCACCAAGGGCACTACGATTGTTGGATGAAGGTGCAAGATACACTGTTTCGAAGCTAAGAGATAGGGCTTCAATATTACAGAAGGTCACTCAACCCAGTTTCGAGTGTAACCAGGTCAAAAATGCAAGATACTATACCAGAATCACAAAAACAGGTTTGCAAAATGCATTCTAGCGTAAACATCATAACTCAGCCTACACAAGTCCAAATCCAGAAATTCCAAAACCAGCTGAAATCTAAGAAACAGGGTTACATTTCATCAGAAGACCTCAACAACCAATTCGGAAGCAATTCCAGCGAAAACAACCAATTACAGTCGCAGATTTCCAATTCTGGGTAAACCAGAACAGCAATAGTAATTTCGACTTATCTCATTCCACACTACTCTGATTGACCTGAAATTTTGCAGGCACCTCTAAAATACCATTCCCTACAACTTTTATGTTTTAAGCCAAGGCCAATTGGGCCTCTAACATGGTGCAATAAATTCGGGCAGAATGTAGCTTCATGAACCCTAACCTTCCAAAATTTATTCCAAAACAGAAATTGGTTGCAATCATCCACTTTCTCCACCTCATAGAGTCCTTAAACATCATTTCCAATCATCATATATAGCCACACAATCATATCCATATGAAAACAGAAAAATCCCCAAAAATTATAAAACTTCACCAATTCAACCAAAATCAAGTTTTAATCCATAAACTTGCATCTCCTACCATCACCAAGCATGAATTTAACATCATTAGAGGGAGGAGAGGTATTCATCCACTACTCACCTTAGTAAAACAAGAGACAGAGCAACTAGGCACCATAACTTTCCAAACAACTCCACAACCAAGCTCAACTCCACCAAACTAAGAGGTTTTATGGAGTAATTGGAAGTTTAAACGGTTGATTTTCTAGATTTGAGCAAGAAATTGAAGAAACAAGTTGAGAGCTTTCTTTTCTTTTCTTGGAGAGAGAAAGAGTCGGCCAAGACAATAAAATGGAAGAAATTGGGTCAAAATTTGGTTTAGTAAAGGTTAAGACAAGTCCAAGTCAAAGTCAAGGTCCAAGATTAAATCACAAGGTGACACTTGCCACCTTTTGGTTCAAAACTTATCTTTTTGTCTCTCCAATACAAATATCTTAACACCTTGTAAAATAATATCACTTAATACAAAATTCCAACAAGTTGTCAAAAATATAATGCATTTACCGCACTAGCGGGTCCCACGTTCAAAATACGCTCTTAATTTCTCAAAAACTAACCAATACTAGAAAAATCATTTTAAAACTATCTTTGCTCATAAACTTTATCTGGGGAATTTTTCTAACAAAGAAAATGCAGAAAATGCGGGCGATTAAATAAAATAAACCCTAGAAAATTAGAAAATTTTCGGATTCTCACACTCATACTTTTCGGGGCGTCACAATCTCCCCTCCTTAAAAGAATGTCGTCCTCGACATTCCCTCTTGTACTAATCAAGTCAAGTCATCCCGCAAGAATCACTAATATTTCAAACCAATCCCACAGTCCGGCATCCTAAACTTCAAGCCTAGGATACACTACAGAGATCTGAAGCCTAAGCTCTGATACCAACTGTGACGGCCCCACCTTCCCCTAAGGCGAACCAAAGGGTTCGGCGGGCCGCCTGTCCAGCTCTCGCCGGGACTCAGTCGATCACTACAATCCTCAAATATATTACAATATAAATCTCAAACATTACATCAAATGTTCCCACAATTACACATCCAAGTCTCCAATAATTACATGTCACAAGCGAAGCGAAAACAATTCCTAACTATACATAAAATGATTCCAAATCCAAATTATACAAGATATATGCCATCCAGTCACGTGAACAAGCAATACAAGTCCTTCCTTCGCCACGAGCCCTGTGGAAGGGAATAAAATATTTTTGGGGTGAGCTAGAAGCTCAGCGAGTAACCATTAAAATCAGTAATCAAATCGGTTTCACAATAGTTCATTTCAATGATGTCATATATCCATGATGTCATAAATCAAATGATAAATCCAGAAACAACTACAACATTTGCAAAACAGTAAATATGGAGTATCAATAATTCAAGAAGCATTTACAATGGAAAGCGATAGTAACATTCATGAAAAGATACGCTCGTTCTCCTGACATTTCCTCCTTCCTTCAAACTTTTGAAAAAATGCATTTTCTTTTCTTTTATAAATAAACCCCTTGCTCATTTGGTCATTCATGTCATTCACCAGACTCCACCAACCTCCACCAACCTACAAAGCTAATACTCGAGTATACCAAACGTTCACCCAAGTCCCTAATCGCCCGACCGAGACCGTTTCTGGCTCGAGACGACCGGTAACAAGGGGCAATGGCCAGTTCAGCCCAAAAGGCTTACATCATGCGCAACTAGCATTTCAATAATTAAATCCTTGAAAATTGCACAGTTATTTAGGTCGAGTGCGATAAAGTACACACTCGCCTAGAAAGCTCGTTTTGGAAATCATCGAAAGCACTTAACACATTATCAATCAATAATAACAAGCCAATAAGTCAAGGAATACAGCAAACAAGGAACACTCATATGCAAGTACGCATGATATGCAAGAAAACAGTTCAAAAGTAACTTTGGAAACAGGTCAAAAGTAAATAAGACAAGAAAACAGTTCAAAAGTAACTTTGGAAACAGTTCAAAAGTAAATAATGCAGGAAACGGTTCAAAAATAACTTTAGAAATAGTTTGAGGCCACTCACATCCACGGCTCAGAAACCATCCATCATATAACGTTGCCTTGCTCAAATCCAAGCCATAGATCACAAACCCAATGCAAACAAGTCCCTTCAAAGTTCGGACAGCACTTCCCCTGAATTTGCTAACTTTTCCGGCCATCATGGCTTCATCATTTCCTCAGCCAGTCCCAAAGGTACACACACAACAACAAGTTCATCCAATAGTCATTCAGCAAGCTCCAAGTAGTACAAAGACAAGTCAAGCTAGGAAAAAGTCTGGAAATGAAAGTTAAGCTCAAAACCAGAAAAATAGGTTTTGACGTCATTTTACGGTAATGGCACCAAGGGCACTACGATTGTTGGATGAAGGTGCAAGATACACTGTTTCGAAGCTAAGAGATAGGGCTTCAATATTACAGAAGGTCACTCAACCCAGTTTCGAGTGTAACCAGGTCAAAAATGCAAGATACTATACCAGAATCACAAAAACAGGTTTGCAAAATGCATTCTAGCGTAAACATCATAACTCAGCCTACACAAGTCCAAATCCAGAAATTCCAAAACCAGCTGAAATCTAAGAAACAGGGTTACATTTCATCAGAAGACCTCAACAACCAATTCGGAAGCAATTCCAGCGAAAACAACCGACCTGAAATTTTGCAGGCACCTCTAAAATACCATTCCCTACAACTTTTATGTTTTAAGCCAAGGCCAATTGGGCCTCTAACATGGTGCAATAAATTCGGGCAGAATGTAGCTTCATGAACCCTAACCTTCCAAAATTTATTCCAAAACAGAAATTGGTTGCAATCATCCACTTTGTCCACCTCATAGAGTCCTTAAACATCATTTCCAATCATCATATATAGCCACACAATCATATCCATATGAAAACAGAAAAATCCCCAAAAATTATAAAACTTCACCAATTCAACCAAAATCAAGTTTTAATCCATAAACTTGCATCTCCTACCATCACCAAGCATGAATTTAACATCATTAGAGGGAGGAGAGGTATTCATCCACTACTCACCTTAGTAAAACAAGAGAGAGAGCAACTAGGCACCATAACTTTCCAAACAACTCCACAACCAAGCTCAACTCCACCAAACTAAGAGGTTTTATGGAGTAATTGGAAGTTTAAACGGTTGATTTTCTAGATTTGAGCAAGAAATTGAAGAAACAAGTTGAGAGCTTTCTTTTCTTTTCTTGGAGAGAGAAAGAGTCGGCCAAGACAATAAAATGGAAGAAATTGGGTCAAAATTTGGTTTAGTAAAGGTTAAGACAAGTCCAAGTCAAAGTCAAGGTCCAAGATTAAATCACAAGGTGACACTTGCCACCTTTTGGTTCAAAACTTATCTTTTTATCTCTCCAATACAAATATCTTAACACCTTGTAAAATAATATCACTTAATACAAAATTCCAACAAGTTGTCAAAAATATAATGCATTTACCGCACTAGCGGGTCCCACGTTCAAAATACGCTCTTAATTTCTCAAAAACTAACCGATACTAGAAAAATCATTTTAAAACTATCTTTGCTCATAAACTTTATCTGGGGAATTTTTCTAACAAAGAAAATGCAGAAAATGCGGGCGATTAAATAAAATAAACCCTAGAAAATTAGAAAATTTCCGGATTCTCACACTCATACTTTTCGGGGCGTCACACCCATGTTTAGCGGCAGTGAAAATAAAATGCCTTGACCATCGGTCAGTGGGATTAAACCCGAGCTTGTCGAGAAAATCGGAAATAGAAAGGCACGTTAGTGGGACGAACTCAATGCTAATGGAGATAAACTAAAACAACACACACGTTAGTGAGATGGACTCGATGCTAATGGTGGTGGAATGAAAAACGCACACGTTAGTGAGATAGACTCGATGCTAACGGTGATAGAATAAAAACACACACGTCAGTGAGATAGACTCGATGCTAATGGTGGTGGAATAAAAATGCACATGTTAGTGAGATAGACTCGATGCTAACGGTGATAGAATGAAAACGCACGCGTTAGTGAGACAGACTCGATGCTAACGAGGTTGAATAAAAATCACACATGCTAGTGAGATAGACTCGATGCTAACGGTGGTAGAATAAAAACGCACACGTTAGTGAGATAGACTCGATGCTAACGGTGGTAGAATAAAAAACGCACACGTTAGTGAGATAGACTCGATGCTAACGGTGGTAGAATAAAAACGCACATGTTAGTGAGATAGACTCGATGCTAACGGTGATAGAATGAAAACGCACGCGTTGGTGAGATAGACTCGATGCTAACGGGGTTGAATAAAAAACGCACACGTTAGTGAGATAGACTCGATGCTAACGGTGGTGGAATAAAAACGCACACGTTAGTGAGATAGACTCGATGCTAACGGTGATAGAATAAAAATGCACACGTTAGTGAGATAGACTCGATGCTAACAGGGTTGAATAAAAAACGCACACGTTAGTGAGATAAACTTGATGCTAACGGTGATAGAATGAAAACGCACGCGTTAGTGAGATAGACTCGATGCTAACGGGGTTGAATGAAAACGCACGCGTTAGTGGGATAGACTCGATGCTAACGGTGGTAGAATAAAAACACACACGTTAGTGAGATAGACTCGATGCTAACGGTGATAGAATAAAAAACGCACGCGTTAGTGAGATAGACTCGATGCTAACGGTGGTTAAAGTCAGTGAATTAAAAGTGGTTGTCAAGAAAGGAGGTAGAAGGGTGCGCGGCGGACGTTGACACTCACCAACAAGAAAATAAAATCTGATATTGAAAAATGATTTTTATTTTTTTCCCTTTTTTCCTTTTCGTTTGGGAGAAACTTTTCAAGAAATAATTTTGCCCCAGTCTCCACCACTTTATTGTGCAACCGATCATTTGATTTGCATTATGGCAGGGTTAATCCTCCTTAAAACTTTGATTCACCTCTTCTTTGGTTCGAACCCCTCAGTCATATAAAAATTCTTGGGCGACATTCCTCAGTTCGGAAAAAAAAATGTTTTGTTTTTTTTTCCTTTTCTTTTCAAAGGTGCCCTTTTCGGATTTTCACCTGATGAACAAATCTTGCCAATAGCCTTTATCAACTCAAAAAATGTATTTTAAGAAATAATGGCATCAGTGCGACAACCCCTTCCCTTACAACATGAGTGAAAACGTATTTGTCGCGCCCCACTTTTCATGTTGGTGTGTGTGGTGTGTGAGATATGTATGTGAACATGTGTAAAAGTGAAAATAAAGGCCGTGGGATTGTGAAATGCGACGGTTTGGCCAAATAAAGTTCAAAAAGGGTTTTTGTATGAAAAATGGAGTCGCCACTTGGTATAGAGTTAGGGTGTACCAAGTCACCCAAAAAAATGATTTTTTGTTTTTGAACGAAAAGTAAATAAACCCTTTTAAAGAACTTTTAGGTCTTCGTAACCAAAGAAAGGGATTGGGGTCACATTTGATAAGGGAGAAGGCAAAGGCAACGCCTAAGGCACTCCCTTACCCTAGCCAAAGCTAGTTGCGTGACTTAGCCCCACTTTTCCTAATTATTCTACCCAAAGTATGTATCGCATGTGGGATATGACTAATGGATGTAAAAAGGAAAGAAAAATGCAATCCTAAATCTAAAATGTTCCTTATGAGGCCTTTTGATCCCAACCACATGAATTGCGGTGGCCAATAGGGAAAGCTCTCATAGAAGTCGTGGTTAATGCAAATGAGAACTCAAGTGTAAGTGTGCAAGTGTGAGAAAATAAAGGTGTTTTGTGTGCAAATGGATGAAAAATAGGATAGAGGATACATATAAGTGCAATCGGGTGCCATTTGTGAGATAGAAAAATAAATAAGTGATAGGAAGAAAGTGATGAAAAAGTATAGATTGAGAAAAGTCTAAGTAGTGAGAAAATGTGGCTAAAATAGTGAGGAAGTGATAAAAAGAATACAAGTGTATAACCCTAAGGGAATGCATCAAGTCGGGCACGGGAAGGACTCCTAACTTTACGACTTTGATTTTCCCTTGGATTAGAAGGAAGAACTAGTGTGCTAAGGCTATTTTGTAGTCACACTCGCTCGTTTCCCTTATCGAAAGGGGACTCTCAAGCAAATGTACCCTATAACTAGCATGAGATGCAAAAACCTAAAAATGAGGGGAAAAGGGGTTCGAGGAGCATGCCAAATGATAAAACTAAGAAAAATGCATGACATGTAGTGAACATGCAAATATGCACTATCGAAAGGGGGAAGGCGACTAGCCCTTTCTATGAATTCCTACTAGCGTTGGACTAGTGGAAATGGACATTGAGCCACAACTAGCGTTGGACTAGTGTGGTGACGTACATTCATCCATTACATTCATCTACGACTATAGAAAGCAAGTAGACATGCCAAACACTCATAAACACATAGCACATAACACTTAGCATGCTCGACTAGATGCAAGAACCTAATAAAGCAAGTAACACATAACACATAGGCATGCAACCAAACTAATGAACCTATTACATTTGCTAGCTAGGCACACGTCTTCAGTAGGTCTTCATCAAATGCTCCCCAAGCCCTATCTATTACAAGCCAAGAGGTGTACACATACCTCATTAAAAGAATAACTTAATGAAAGTAAGAGTAAATGAAATAAAGGAACTAAAGAAAAGCAAGGAAAGTAAATTAGACATGCAATTCTCACTTAGCACGTTGGATCACATAGGAGAGACAAAAAAGGATAAAAGAAATTATACCTCCCCCCTTTTGTGGTGCTAATAAAGTGGACAAGACTTAACTTGGGCTATAGTCACCACAAAAAAGGATAACTTGGGCTAAAACCATCCAAAGCAAAGGGTTAATGCACCACTTTAAAGATAGGTAGAATAAGAGGCAAAAAAGGAAACTCAAATCACTTTAGAAACTTCAAAAGGCACTAACAAACCAACAAACCTTCCCTAATTTCAACTTAAATGAAATCAAATAATACATGAAGACCAAGGAAACGGAACGACCCATCCAACTCCCAAATACATAGCATCTACTAAGGACCCAAAAGAAATCCTTAACCAATCATTCAAGTCTAATTGAAACAAATTAGGAACGCCAAAGACCCAAGAGCCAAGAAATATTCAAGTAATCGCAAATAAACACATAGACGTTGAAGCATTTAAATAACTTAAACAACCTATGTTTGCCAAAATTGGGGCCTAATTGGAAAGGAAAACAAGAAATATG
The DNA here is from genome assembly GCF_036785885.1 of Coffea arabica. Classification (NCBI taxonomy): domain Eukaryota; kingdom Viridiplantae; phylum Streptophyta; class Magnoliopsida; order Gentianales; family Rubiaceae; genus Coffea; species Coffea arabica. The sequence continues at coordinate 28,679,154 of NC_092316.1, read as the reverse complement.
AAGGGTCAAGGCATCTCAAATGAATAGTAAATAAAACATAAATGTAAATCATGACACTAATAGAACTCAACTAGTCTCAAATGTCAAAAATTGGTTAAAGGAAATGCCATTAGAATCAAATAAATCATTATTTACATTAATCAAGCCCTTAAAATCCCAAGGATAAATGCCCAGAGTTCATATTGCAATCCACAAAATAGTGATTAGTGCCCAACTAAAAAATCAAGTTGTGGGACTCAAATGCAAATGACGTAGGACTTAATTGCAAGAAATTACAATATAATTGGGCCTTTGTAGAACGAAGATAAACATGTGAGGTTGAAATGCAAATTTTGGAAGATCTTCATGCATGCATACGTAAAAGTTTAAGCTTCTGCAATTTTATTTAGACAAGGCTTCTGCAATCAGCACTTCACCAAAATCAGCTTTCAAACACAATTAAATCCAAGCAAACAATCACACAATCCTCTCACTTTGCATCATGAAACTCGTAGATGCAAATCTGAACAACTCAAGCAACTTCATGCCAAGCTTTCAAAACATTTCTGCTGAAAGCTTTTCACAATGAATGCAATCTTCCTTTCATTCAAACATCCCTTAACAAAGTTAACCGAACCAAAAACTGGAATCAAAGCAGCAAGATAACAAAGCTTTCTCCCCACTTTTATCCTAGAACCTTGATGTTTATACTTCCAGAAAATTCAGCAAAACAAACGCACACAAGCTGTCCGCGTGCACTGCCGCAACAAGCAGAGAGCTTGCAAGTTTATTGTAGCAGATTTCATGCACAAAACTCAGCCAAACATAATTTAAACCCAGGCATCAAGATCATCAAACATTCCATACTTTGCAACATAGCACCTTTGGATTTAAGCGTAAAGAACATGCAAAGCTAGAAACTTTCTGTGACTTTAAGGTTCGTTATCCACATACAAATATTTCAAATCAGTCCCCCAACCAGCAAAACATGCATCCTATATCTATAACTACCCAAAAACAGCATAAAAGAAAGATATACAAACCCACAGAACAAAAGGGAAATCAACGAACTAAAAGTCAGAAATTCAACTTGCCGAAGAAGCGTGCTATTTTTCTGGTTTTGTTCTTATTCCTCACATGGACATAAAAAACAAACTCAAATAATAATCTATGACACCAGCTTACAGGAAAACCTAGACTTGCATCCCAAACTCAGTCTGAAACAAAACGCCAACCAAAGTTGGAAACTTTAGGCAATTCTCTCTCGGCCAAGACACCAATATGCAAGATATCGACTCCTCACCCAAACTCCAGATTTTAGCAATACCCAAACAAGAACCATTAGCCATATTGAAGCCAGACCAGAACCAGTAATGACACAGAAATGCAAACAAATAACTAAAGGAAAGAGCTTTCAACTTTAAAGAAGAATTCGATACCTGAATCGAGGAATGGAGAAAGGGCTCGGATGATTCGGCCAAAACTTAATGGAAGAGCGATGATGATGACACAAATCCCTCTTTGTCCTCGTGGCCGAAAAACTTCTGGTTTACCTTTCCTTCAGCAGTCAACAACCCCTTAACAATCTTCCTTTTCTTTTTCTGGTTTCCAGCCGAAGCCCTCCTCCCAGCTCTCTCTCTCGGCTTTCCTTTCTTCACTCTATCTCTCCGATCCCAAACTCTCTAGCCGTCCCCTTTTGCTTTCTTTCCTCAACCTTCCAAACTCTCCCTGCTCTCTCTAGTTTTCTTAATCTCTGTCGCACTCCAGCTCTCGAGTTTTTCTAAGGTTTCTCTTATCTCTTATGCAGCCGCCACTTTGTTCCCCCTCTCGGCTGTTGTTCTTTTCCTTTTTATATGAGACCCAAACCCTCACCTCAAAGGTGAGGATGAAGGGTTCTTCTCCACCTTAAACTCCAGCCATTCGATCCATTCCCCCCGCTTGCCATATTTTCTGCCAATGTCTCTTATGCCGCATGCATGCGCGGCTCTATTTCTCTCTTTTTTTTAATCACTTAATTTAAATCACAATAACAATAAAAATAAACTTAAACTTAAATAAAATGTACAAAATTAGCAACCAAAAACTAAAAAGCTAAGATTTTCCTCTTTTTCCTCTTTTTCTTCTTTTTCCCTTTTCTCTTTTTTTTTCAATAAAAAGAAATAAAACATATTTTTCCTAATTTTCTCTTTTTGGCCAATCTTATGCTGGAAAGTCTTATCACTAAAAATAAAAATAAAAATAAAATTATTTAAAATTTGGTGTCTACAGTATTGACATCATTTGCCATGTGACTTAGAAAATTTCCTTAAAAGAGGTGATGCCAAGAATGGAAGCCAGGACTTTTTGGCTTTTGTAATGGGGTCTGGTGAGGTGCTAGGAAAGGTTAAGGCTTGAAGGCAGATTTCAAGGGGTGATTTAAATGATCTGAGATCGCATTTTCATGTTAACCCTATTTTAGGGTTAAATCAAAATTTGCCCCAATTTATTCTCAACTGAGGTTCTCTTTTCTTTCATTTTCTCCCTTTTTCATTCATCTTTCAAAATTTTGAAAATTTGCCCCAGTTTTGTTTTTAATTGAGGCTTTTCTTTTGTTCATTTCTTTTTCTTTCGACTTTCCTTCAAAAATTGAATTTACCCCAGTGTGGGGTTTTCTCTCTTTTTCTTTTCTTTCAAAACTAAATTTGCCCTAGTGTGAGGTTTGCGATTCTCAGAGGTTGCCAAATGAAATAATCTACTCTGAAGGCTCAAAAGGGATAACTAGGGATATAATGTCTTAATGGAAAAAGAAGAGGGCCTGACTTTTATTCCATTCTTCGCATTAACTCTAAAAGAAAACTTTCATTTTTCAGATGAAAATTTCTTACACATTTCCGAATTGATTGGCTAAGGGAACAAGTGCTCCACCAGGCGATACCTTTTTGATAATAAGAGCACCTTACCAATTCGCGGCAAACTCTCCTTTTGGCTTCGTTTTGTACTGACGAAAATCACCTTAATGCTTTGCCTTCTCGTCTGAATGGTCATGATTTGACCCTTTAATGGTAATCACGGACCAATCCTTTTGATCATATTGACCACGATGGACTGTGTTCAATTGCTTCTTATTCCTAATCTTGATCCCGATTCGGCTTGAACTTCTTTTATTCCATTCGGGCTTCTTTGAAACATTTTCGGATGCCTCTTCCCCACTCCTCTCATTTTTGAAATTCAAATTCACAATCGTGAGATCGTTGCCATCAAATTTTCGAACAGTGATATCCAAAGGGTCAGACGGTTTTATTCTGGGCCATCTGAAAAGAATGTGTAAGTCACAATATATAAAAACTGTACATTTTATTGACTTTCTAGACAAAAAACCCAACTTAATATCATGAAACGTGTCTTTAGCAGTCACTTGATTGAAAACTATTTACAAAAAATATTTAAACAAAAGACACATGTATGAACGATTTTCATTGGTTTTAACCAAAACAACTCCCCAAATTTATCGAAACTTCCCTTCAAGAGGAACCTCACTAATTCAGCCATTTCCAGGATTTTCAAATTTCTTCATTGGGGGTAAATGCCTCAAAGGTGTCCTTGTGTTCAGAAAAAGGATTCGTACTTATGTTCGGTCCTTGTTCTTCCCTTTTCCTTAACACTATATCTCCTGCTTCGATCATGTCCTGGATCTTATGTTTTAGTACCCAACAGTTACTGGTCGAGTGACCGGGCGCTCCAGAATGGTAGGCACACACGGCTTGAGGGTCGTACCCAGAAGAGAGACCTCGACGAGAGTAGTTTGGAGGAGGTATGTCATCGATTTCACCGGCGGCCTTCAGCTGTTCGTACAGTTGGTCAATGGGTCGGCCTAAGTTGGTAAAAGTTCGAGATCGACCAGGTTTTTGTATTTTATTGGTTTGAGGAGGGTTGTAAGCCCGTTGGTTTGGTGGAGCAGGTCTGGGATTATAAGGTAGACAAGGTTGAATTTGAGGATTGTTGTGAGACATTGGGAAGGGTATTGTAGGTGGGCTTGCACAGTTTTGCCGAGGTCGAGGGTGATTGGTAGTAGTATGGTAAACAGGGCGTGGGTTTGGGTAGCGAGATGAATATGTATGGTAACGTTGAGATCTGGGTCTTGAAAACGGTCCTTGGCCCCACACAAAAGTAGTTTCCTCCTCTTTCTTCTGGAGTTGAGGCTCCCTTTTGTTATTACTCTGACCTTGCAAGGCGTCCAACTGTGATTTTAAAGCTGATACATTGACAATTTTCCCTGCTTTGACATATTCGTCATACTCCTCCGGCTTATTGATAATTGCTGCAAATGAACACCGGTCATGCGAAAAATCTCCTCAAAGTAGGGCGGGTCATGAGCTTTGATGAACGTACGAACAATCTCATCTTCAATCATAGGAGGCTCCACCTTGGCGGCCAATTTCGTCCATCTTTTCGCATATGTCTTGTGGTCCTTGGATGGTTTCCTCTTGGTTCCCTCCAATGTGGTCCTCGTGGGAGCCAGCTCGCAATTGTATTCGTACTGCCTCATAAAAGCGGTTGACAAATTCATCCAAGATCTCATATCCTCAGGCTTCAAATTGGAATACCAATCCAACGCGTCGCCTTCTAGACTCTCGAGAAATAAGCGCATAGGTAGATTCTCATCATCTATCGGCTTCCCTAGCTTGTTTGCAAACATTCGAAGGTGTGTTTTGGGATTGCCAGTTCCATCGTACTTGCTAAATTTGGGTGCTTTGAAACCCATTGGCAATTGCATATTCGGAAACAGGCACAGCTCGTTGTAGTCCAAACCTCCTTGCTTGTTCAAATCTTGGTTTTTCCTTATGAACTCTTCAAATCGATCTAATCTCTTTAGCAAGCTCTTATCCACTGGCACGGATGATTCCCCAACTTCAGCTTTTCCTTGGGCGGCTGTCGCGCCCCATTTTTGATAAATAAATAAATGGTTTAAAAAATATATTTTTTGATTCAATTTGTGATTTGGAAAATGAATTGTGATTTAAAAGAAAAAATGGGTCTAAATGGGGGTTTGAAAATGCAACGATTTGACCCAAAATTATAGTTTAAAAAGGGTTTTTTTTTTTGAAATAAAAATTGGAGTCGCCACTTGGTAATGAGTTAAAGTGTACCAAGTCACCAAAAAATAAATTTTTAAAGGAAAAATAGGAAAAAGTAGTAAGAAACCCCTTTTAAACGACTCCTAATCCACGTAAACCAAAGAAAAAGGTTCGAGAGTCACATTTGACAAAGGGGAAGGCAAGGATAAAATCCAAGGCACCCCTTTGACCTAGCCAAGGCTAGTTGCATGATTTAATCAAAGATTTTCTTGTTTTAACCAAAGAATTTATTACATTTGGATGCACTACATGAATGCAAACCCTAGACCTAGGGGTATTGGGGGAAATTTCTCTTCAAAGGTTGAGTGGTGCCAATCACATTAATTGTGAAGCCCAATAACGATCCTTTGAAGAAGTCACGAATAATGCGAGTGGGATGCAAATGAATGGAACGCATGTATGCAATGTGAGGACATGAGTTTGAAAAAGTAATAAAAAACAATAAATATGTAAATGAAAATGTGCACGTGAGTGGGCAAGGTACGATATGTGAAATGATAATATGAAGTGCATGTGTGCAAGTGATGATAAAAGTGTTCGTGTGCAAGTGAAGAAACATAAAGGTGCACGTGTGCAAAATGGGAGGAAAAAATGAAAGTGTGATGAGGGTATAAAATGGTAGAGTGGATTTAAAAATGCATGAGCCTAGGGAATTCATGCATATTGGGTACGGGGAGACCTAAATCGTGACTCAATTTGCCCTTTTATAGAGAGGATACAAGCGTGCTAAGGCTTAGAAAAAGCCACACTCGTCTATATCCCATATTTAAGGGGACTCTCAAGCAAATGAGCCCTATAACTAGCATGAAATGCAAAAATCCTAAAATGGAGGGAAAAGGGGTTCGAGGGGCATGCAAAATGATAAAACTAAAAAGAATGCATGACATGTAATGAACATGCAAATCATGTACTAACGAAAGGAAATTCCTAAGGGTCTAGCGTTGGACTAGCCCATTCTATGAATTCCGACTAGCGTTGGACTAGCGGAAACGTACATTCATCCATCACATTCATTCATGGTTATGGAAAGCGAGTAGACATGCCAAACACTCGTAAACACATAGCACATAACATTTAGCATGCTCGACTAGATGCAAGGCCCTAACAAAGCAAATTAACACGTAGCAACTAAGCATGCAAGACACATAAGGCAATTAAAGCCCTAACTATTACATTTGCTAGCTAGGCACACGTCTTCGATAGGTCTTCATTGAATGCTCCTCCAAGCCCTATCTATTACAAGCCAAGAGGTGTACACATACCCCATAAAGAATAACTTAAATAAAAAGCAAAAGTAAATGACATAAATAAAAGAAATTAAAGAAAGCTAGGAAAGCAAAGTAGACATGTATTTCTCACGTAGCACGTTGGTTCACATAGGAGAGACAAAAAATAAAAGGAATTATATCTTCCCCGTTGGTGATATTAACGAAATGAATAAGACCTAAATGGGGCTAAAGTCACCAAATATCGGGACAACTTGGGCTAAAATCATCCAAAGCAAAAGATTAATGCACCAATTTAATGATAAAATGTAAATAAATCAAATGACATCCATCAAACCATCAAAAATTTCCTCAATCACAACTTAAATGTAGTCAAAGGTACTTAAAGATCAAGGAGAAGGCATGACCTATTCAATTTCCAAGTAAAGCATCTACTAAGGACTCAAACATAACCCTTACCCAAACATTCGAGTCAATTGAACATTTAAGAACTTTAAAGGTCCAAAACAAAACAAGGGTCAAGCAATCCAACACATAAACATGGAATTGAACAATTAGAAGCATTTAAATGCCTAAGATTTCCATATTCATGAAATAAAGCCCCCAACTATTGATTGAATCATCAAAACATCTAAAATCCACACAAATGCACATTACCACATGAATCTAGACGAAGCTCTTGAAACCCTTTGAACTCATCCTAAACCCCCTTACCAAATCTATCCAAGAGTCAACCCAAAACATATAACTATCAATTAAGATCCTAGAATGTGAGAACCCGTAAAAAACCCTAATCTTTTCCGAGAGTTTTATTACCCCTTAATTGCATGTTTTCTGCATTTTCTGGCTTAGAAATATTTTCTTAGTGGATTTTATGAGCAGTTATAGTTTTAAGATGATTTTTCTAGTATTGGTAAATTTTTAGAAAATTAAGAATGTATATTGGATGTGGGACCCACTAGTGCGAAAAGTTCGGAAAAATTCGGCTATTAAGGTTAAGTTTCGGATACTGTGAAAAATTTATCGGGTGTTAAGAGATAAGTAGTGTGTGTGAAGTGATTGATGTGAGAGAGAAAAGAAAGATAAGAAGGCATTAATGGAGGTGACAAGTGTCACTTTCCTATTGGGTGGACTTTAAGAATTACTATTCACAATTTTTGACTTTTGACCAAAATTAGTTAATATCTCCAAAAATTCACAAAATTCACCATTTTCTTCCTTGTGTTGGCCGGCCCTCTCTCTCTCAAAGAAGAAGAAAATTCCTCAACTCTCAAGCTTCCATAAGCTTCAATCTTCCATAAACAAAAGCTTAGTTTAGATTTCACTCCATAAAATCCTATCTTCTAGTGCTAGTAAGGGTTGTAGTGAAGTTTGTTTGAAGCTCTAAGGTGTCCACAATCTCTCTTTCCCTTGTTTCTTGGTAAGTGATGCTACAACCTCTCCCCTATACCTAATGATGGTTATATTATGCTTAATGGTGGCATGAGTGAAGGAATATATGATTTGTTTCTTGATTTGGCTTGTTTTGGTGAAGCTTTTATTTTATTGGGAATTTTTCTGGTTTAATATGAATGGGATGTTGTGGCCTTGTATGATGAATGGTAATGGTTGACAATGACTCTATGAGGTGTATTGGATAGGAAAATGCAATCAATTTTGGATTTGGATGGAAAATGGAAAGTTAGGGTTCTTATTTTTCCCAATTCTGTCCGGTTTTATATCATAGGGTTAGAGGCCGAATTGGACTTTGCTCAAAACATGAAAGTTGTAGGTATTGATGTGTATAAGGTACCTGTAAAATTTCAGGGCATTTGGATTAGTGTAGAGTGAGTTATGACGAAATTACTGTAGCTGTTCTGCTTTGATCAGAATGCGAAAACTGAGTTTGTATTTGGCTATTTTGACTGGAATTGGTTTGGATTTTGAAGTTTGTGTCTTCTGATGAAATGTAGCTGAATGTCTTAGCTAACATATACCTTTGGAATTTCGGCATTTGGACTTGTATGGACTGAGATATACTGATTACAGTTTTCTGCGTTTTGCAAACCTGTTTTGGGAATTCTGGTATAGTATTTCGTATATTTGACCTAGTTGTGTTAGGAACTGGATTGAATGACCTTCTACAATGTTGTAACCCTGTTTTTTGGCTTCAAAACGGTGGGTCTTACACCCCCATCCGATAATTGTAGTGAGAGTTGTGCCATTACCGCATTATGACGTCAAAACCGGTTTTCTTATCAAGGCCTAAGTTAAAGCCCTTTCCTAATTTCTGGTTGCCTATGATGCTTATATATGTTTATAAAACCCTATTGGGGTTGTGATTGGCATTGTTTTATGGCTCGGTATTGAGTCTCATAGTACTTGCTTACGTGTTCTAGGGCGTGACGGTGGTTCACAACATTCCCCTGACGGAAGTGCATGACATAGCACTTAATTGCTTAGTGAGTATACTACTCACTTACTTGTTATAATATGGCTTTGCTCTATGTGTATTTGATGCCTTGAAGGCTTAATTGGTTATTGGAAGTGATTGAGGTGAGGGTGTACTTGACCGCCCTCACCCCTTGTGATTTCATTCATGACTGCTTACTGTTATACTGAAATACTGCACTGGCTATATGAGTTATTGAATCGCAATCTTGGAAAACTGATTTGGTGTTGTTTGGACGATGTCCAACGACCTCACTGTATTACTAAGCTCAACCCCGTTTGGTGGTCATTTGGATCGAGCCGGCAAGGGCTTGGTCGTGATAAGTAACATACCACGGGGACTGTACTGAGGAACCTTGTAGTAATGAGACTCTTGGTTCCGGTATACTCGAGTATTACCAAAAGCTACTGAATTGGAGTGCGGGCCCGGTTGGGGTATGTTTGGTGGAAGGAATGGAGTGAAGTGAGATCTACGGTCGGGTATTCTTAAACATTGACGGAGGGTCAATGAGATTGGATCAAGAATGTAAGCGTGGAAATGGGCTCTTGAGAGCCATCCGTATCCTTTTACCGACTTGTTTACTTCTTAAGTGTGTACTTGAAATGAAAGATTATGCTTATGTGATCTTTACTGCTTATGTGGTAGTAACTCACTGGGCTTTAGCTCATCCCGTTCCATTTGTTTTCCTTACAGAGATATAATTACTTTTGGAACTGATTTGGATAGTCGATTGCCAAGTTGAGCTAGTGTAAATGGCTTTTGTTTAGCTTGTTGAATGAAACCCTATTGTATATTGGGTTCATTCTCTTTGATTGGCAAACTGAGTATGTATATTCATGATGAATGGTATTTGGCATGCCAATGTGGTTGTAAATGTTGAATTTCAATGTGTGTATGTTAAATTGATGTTTGGTTGAACTTCGGACTGATTCATGTTTCAAACGGCCAAAGGAAAATTTTGAACAAAAGGCACTGGACAGAATCCGGCCAGGAATCCGGCCAGAAACTGGCCGGATTGCCGGCCGGATTGCTTGGAGAATTTGAAAAAAATTGGCAACTCTCTGCCTGGTATCCGGCCAAATTCCGGCCGGATTCCGACGGGTCATGTACTATTCATCTTCGGCTTCGATTTTCATTTTTTTATTTTCGTGATTTTGACTTGTTTACGCGCAATGGGATGTTCCGGAACGTAATTGATCGACGTAAACTGATCCGTAGTCCTGGCGAGAGCTGGGCAGGCAGTCCGCTAACCCCTTTGGTTCGCCTTAGGGGAAAGTGGGGCTGTTACATAGAACGGCAAGGTTAATCAAATAATTCAAGTAATTGAGCCATGGTAGAACTAAGGTAGACATGGAAGTTACGTTGCCGTTGTTTTAGGACCTAATTGCAAACACATGAAGTCATTCAAGTCCAAATGAAACGCTCAAGAGTCTCAAAGATTTCCAAACGATAGAATGCCAAACAACTGTTCAAATTGTAATAAACTTAGGACTCAATTGCAAACCAAGGACCGAAATGCAACCACTAATCTAATCAAACAAGGTCAATTGAGACATTTTAGGAATTTTGAAAGTCCAAGAGCCAAGGAAGGTCAAGTGAGAGTTAAAATGCAACTATTTCATGATCCAATTGCAAGAATTTAGAGTATTGGTGGGCTTTTGCGGCATTACTGCAAAAATCACAGGGATCCAATTGAAGAAATTATTCTATTTGTTGGGTCATAGTAACATAAGGTGGAACCTGAGGGGTTAAAGTGTAATCTTTCTGAATTTTCATGCATGCAACGTAGAAGATTTCTGCATTTTTGAAATTTTCTGCAACTATTTTACATTAAGCTTTAAACAACCGAGAATGAAACTGCTGCACTTTGCTTTCAAACTAACTCAGATTCTTAGGTTAAAAAACACAACTTCAATTAGATATTTTCCAACCCAACATCACAACTTCAGATTAAGCAACTAACTATACCACTACCATGATCCAAACAAACAAACAACTCAGAAAGATATCACACTCAATTTTGGGAAAACATGCATGCCACGGCAAGAAAAAACTTCAGCTTCCGCAATGTTTCATTTGCTACCAAATTTACAGCTTACCAAATTGCCTTCTTACTCCAAGCAACAAACTCAAAACAGTAAGATTACCCTATAGATTCTTCTAACATGAACAGCCAAAAGCCAACATCGTAAGGACAAAATGAGCTACTGTATATCAGCCAACAAAAACCACTGAGATAGGAATGCGTAAGAACAAGAGAACACCAGCCATGAAGATAGAGAATTCTTCTTTGCAAAAAACTCATTTCCATATTTACCCATTATCCCAATACCGAACCTAACGTGAAAGTAAAGAGAAAATGCATCCTAGAAAAGGCAAGCAAACCAAGAAATTCAAGCAAATCCAGATTTTAGCAGCCTGCAATTCATTTTTGACATGGCCTATCATAATTCAAACCTTTCAGCCCCAAACATACAAACCTGACCCCCCTTACCATCAAATGTCGCCCAAACATGAAGATTCAAACAAAGACAATGGACAAGAATGCAGCAACAGAAAAAAATGAAACTCACGGCAAACACCCTCAGCCCTCTATCATGGTATCTAAATCCCAACAAAACAAAACTCAAACAGCCAAAGGAAAAGTCACGGCTTCCGCATCTTGCTACTTGAAAAGGCAGCAAGCACGCACAAGAGGTAGCATCGAACAACAAACAAGAAAATTCAAAAGGGATACAAGCCATTCCAGCCTTCAGCAAACCGAAAGATCAGATTTTATCAAGATTGCTACTAAAAAAGATTTTAATCAACAGAAAAATTCGAACTTTTCCCACAAAGCCCTTAACAACAGAGACAAAGGAAAGAAGGGAAATAAGACAGAACACAAAAATCACATTTTAACTCTAGCTCAGCAGATTTACGGAAAAGAAGAAACAGGCCAGACTTCATCCAAGGGCTTCAAGTAAATAGGTTTGATGAGGAACTTGGAAGTATACCTTGAAAGGGTGACAGAAGCCACTGCAATCTGTAAGAAATCAGCCGATGAAGGAAGTTTCCAGCAGTTCCTCTTCCTCTTTCCTTGTGTTTCTCGTTCTTTCTCTTCCTAGTCGGCAAAGCCTCCCTCTTCTTGTTCAGCCGAAAACCTCTCTTTATCACTTTCTTCCTGGTTTTCTTTTTTTGTTTTGCCGTCACTTACGATTCTCCCTCAATCCTCTCACAACTTTTTCCTCTCTGTTTTCAGTTCTCTCTCACCTTCCTCTCTTTCCTCACTGATGTTTTTTCTATCCTTCTCCCTCCCGCTGTTTGTTTTTGTTTTTCTGCTCATCCCCCCAACTCCTGCGGCTGCTTCTCCCTCTTTTCTATTTATACGGAACCTCCCTCACCCTAAAACCTTCAGTCCTTCTTCTGCAATTTGCAGCCAGGGGCTGCCCCAAAGTCCTCTTGCAAGCTGCGACCAAAACGCAGCTTGCGTGCCGCGGTTCTCATCATTTTTTTTTTCTTTTTCAACAAGCAATATTGATAAAAATAAAAATAAATAAATAATAATAACAAATTAAAAAAATTGTCAACAAAAACTAAGTAATAATAATAATAATTTAAAAAACTAAACAACAAAAATGGACATTTTTAAACTTTTTTCAAAATCTTTCCCTCCTTTTTTTCTTTTCTTTTTTTCAAAATAACCTAATAAAAATAAAGCGCCAAAAGATTGAATTAAAAAAAAACATATTTTTGTGAACAAATTTTCCTTTTTCCCTTCTTTTTCCATTTTTCATGATCTTCTCTTTTTCCTCTTTTTTCATGATTTTCAATTTTCCTTCTTTTCTCTTTTTTTTATTTTTCCTTTTTCTTTAATGATTTTTGATATGAAACCCAAAATAATAACAAAACAAAATAAAATAAAAACCCTAGAATTGAAACAAATAAAATTAAGATTAAATCAATCAAACAAATAAAGGTAAAAAAAATCAAAAATTTGGTGTCTACAGTTTGCCCCTCTTTGTCTGAGTTTTGAAAAAACTTGAGACAAAGAAATAGACACCAAATACTTACCTGCGTTATTCGGCTGTGAACGTCCCGAATGATGGGGACTGACCCCTTTTGATGAGATTAACTGGGACGAGAAATTTTTTAATGGACTATTTGAACAAGAAATTTAAAACGGGACTGACGCGAACAGAAAATTAAAACGGGACTGGCCCGAACAGGAAATTTTAAAACGGGACTGACCCGAACAGAAATTTAAACGGGACTGACCCGAATAGGAATTTAAACGGGACTGACCCGAACAGAATTTAAACGGGACTGACCCGAACAGGAATTTAAACGGGACTGACCCGAATAGAATTTAAACGGGACTGACCCGAACAGAATTTTTAAAACGGGACTGGCCCGAACAGAAATTAAAAAAAACAGGACTTCACTGGGGAAGTTTAAACAATGAGTCGAGTTTTTTTACCCGAGAATAGTTCAACTTTTGTATCAAGAGGGAAATTTGGATCTTTGTGATTGAAGCGAGAGCTGATGTTGTTTCTTATGATCGAGTTTTGCAAATAACATCGATCCTTGCTTACTGGGAAGCTTTGCCTGTCATTGATTTAGACGCCAAAAGGAGAGTGGCTGCTTTTGTTTGTGAATGCAACATTCCTGCAAGAAAAGAAGAAATAATGGACTTGCCATCATTATTTGATCCGGTTTGCCTTGAGAATCGTGTAAACATGAGTCTTGTGATGCTTTTACTTCGGCTCTGCGGCGTTTGCCTTAATCGAACTTGAAACCTTTCAATTTCTGAGACTGATAAAATACAGATTTAACACGTCGCCCAACCTAGGTGACAGCTTTGTTGCATGTTACTCACTATAATAGATGATTGAATCCCCTATCTTTGCACCAACCGTAGGGTTTATCATTCATTTGAATTCAATGCTGAAAGAATGATGCATGAAAAATTTATCATAAAAACAATGTATATGTAAGATGATTTCCTATGTCAGGCAAAGATGAGCATGCGAAAGAATGTAGACAATGATAAGCAGTCATACACAAATAATTGAGAACAACCAAGAGGTTTATAAAGAGACATTTTGCAAAAAGAATATTTGTAAAAAACAATACAAGTTTAGCCGACGAATATCATATTCAATACTTCGGATATTTTCTCTTCGGAATCCGATACTGGCAGAAGTATCACAAATATGAGGAAAACCCTAAACGAACCAGGTCACCAGCTGTTCCTTCTCGTGCTCGTCTGTTGTGAAAAAACCGCCTTGGCGCCCTTTCGGGTTTTCACCAAGGTTGCCCCCACCCTTTTTGTTGTTTTGTTTGTTTTTTTTTCTTTTTTTTCTCTTCTTTTTCTTTTTTTTTCGAGGCGCCCTTTCGGGTTTTCACCTAAAGAACCATGAAATATCTCGACCATGATTGACTCAGAAACATGAATTAAAGATTTCTGGCATCAGTAAAATGTACTTCCCTTATGAGATTAGGCGAAGACATTACGGACATCACCTGCCAGTTGATTAGCAAATTTCTAATAGAAATGCAGCAAGTGACGAAAACCAGGACTTTGGGCTTTGTAATGAGGTCCGGTGGGGTGTTTTTCAAGAAAGGTTGAGGCTTGAAAGCAGATTTGATACGAGGGGTGAAATAACTTGAGATTGCACCCTTTTGAAAACAACTCCGAAACTGAGGAAAATTTGCCCCAGTTTAATCGGACTTTCTCTCTTTGCATTTTCCGTTGTATTTCCTCACTTTTGCATTTTTCTTTGAAAACTAAATTTGCCCCAGTGTAAGGGTTCTCTCTTCTTTTTTTCTTCTTCTTTTTTTTTCGAAATAAATTTGCCCCAGTGTGGGGTTTGCAATTCTCAAGGGTTATCAAACGAAATTTGTCAATTCTGATGGCTCAAAGGGGACAAGTAGAGATAAAATGTTTTTTAGTGTAAAAGAAGATGGCCTGACTTGCATTTCGCCATTTGCATGAATTTCTTAAAGAAAATTTGCATTATCAAATGAAAAACTTTTTGCACATATCTGAGTTGATGGGTTGAGGGAATGTCCGTCCATCCATTTCTGCCAAGATAAGAGCTCCGCCAGGTAATACCTTTTGGACAATGAACGGCCCTTGCCAATTTGAAGCAAATTTGCCTTTAGCTTCTTCTTGCATTGACAAAATCCGCTTCAGTACCTTATCACCTTCTTCAAATACCCGCCGATGGACCTTTTTGTTGTAAGCCCAGGCCACACGTTTCTGATAGCACTGACCATGACAAATAGCATTGAATCGCCTTTCATCCATCAAAGTCAATTGCTCATGGCGCTGCTTGATCCAATCGGCCTCCTCCAATTTAGCTTCCACAAGGATTCGTAGCGACGGAATTTCAACCTCAGCTGGTAATACAGCTTCCATCCCATACATAAGTGAATATGGCGTTGCCCCAGTCGATGTCCGAATAGAAGTCCGGTACGCCATCAATGCATAAGGCAATTTTTCATGCCGATCGCGATGCCTCTCTGTCATTTTGCGGATAATCTTCTTCAAATTCTTATTTGCGGCTTCTACAGCTCCATTCATCTGAGGCCTATAAATGGCAGAATTGCGGTGTTTGATCTTGAACTGCTCGCATAGTCCATCTACCATGTCATTGTTCAGATTCTTGGCATTATCCGTAATAAGGGTTTCGGGTACTCCAAAACGACAGATGATGTGATCTCTCAGGAAATTGGCCACTACCTTCTTCGTGACATGTTTGAATGATTCCGCTTCAACCCATTTAGTAAAGTACTCAATTGCCACCAATATAAATCGATGTCCGTTTGAAGCGGGAGGATCAATTGTACCAATCACGTCCATACCCCACATTGAACAGGGCCATGGGGCGGTCATGCTATGCAATTCAGTGGGTGGAGCGCGTATAATGTCACCGTGCATTTGGCATTTTATACATCTCCGGACAAAGTCTATACAATCATGCTCCATGGTAAGCCAGAAATATCCGGTTCTCATGATTTTCTTCGCTAGCAAATGGCCATTCATGTGAGGTCCACAAACGCCACTATGCACTTCTTTCATCATATATTGAGCTTCATCTTCATCAATGCACCTTAAAAGGTTCAAATCCGAGGTTCTTTTGTACAACACTTCTCCATTCAAGAAAAATTTTGAAGCCATTCTACGCAGAAAACTCTTGTCCTTTGTACTAGCATGCAGAGGATAGGACCCAGTTTTTAGAAACTCCTTAAGATCGGTATACCACGGAACATTATCGGAGGACTTGTCTACAACCCAACAGTGGGCAGGTTTGTCTTGAAGTTGAATCGGAATTGGCTCGATCCTCAATTCATCAGGATATTGGATCATAGAAGCTAAAGTGGCCAAAGCATCGGCAAATGCGTTTCGGGCACGTGGAAGATGTCTGAACTCCAAATTTCGAAATTGCTTGGCCAGAGTGAGCAGACTACAATGGTAGGGCAGAATTTTTGAATCTTTGGTTATCCACTGTTTCAAGGTTTGATGCACGAGCAAATCTGAATCACTGAAAGCTATCAATTCTTTGATTTCCATTTCTAAAGCCATTTTGAGACCAAAAATGCAGGCTTCATATTCAGCCATGTTGTTTGTGCAATCAAATTGCAATTTGGCAGCGGCAGGGTAATGCTTCCCTTCGGGTGAGACCAGAACAGCTCCAATTCCAACTCCGAGAGAATTCGAAGCTCCATCGAAGAAAAGTCTCCATTCAGGGCTTTGCTCACCTATATCATCTGTAGCGCCTACGAATAAAACTTTCTCATCAGGGAAATAGGTATGAAGTGGTTGATAATCATCATCCCTTGGATTTTCTACCAAATGATCAGCTATAGCTTGCCCCTTGACCGCCTTTTGTGAAGTGAAAACAATGTCGAACTCTGATAGAATTATCTGCCATTTGGCCAGGCGTCCGGTTAACATCGGCTTCTCCAAAAGATACTTCAAAGGATCAGATCGGGAAATAAGATAAGTGGTATGGCTGCCCAGGCCAATGCACAACAGCTTTTCTCAATGAATGAATAATTAGCCTCGTACTGCATGAACTTCTTGCTTAGATAGTAGATGGCTTGTTCCTTCCTTCCAGAGTCATCGTGCTGACCTAGAACACACCCTACTGCTCCATCGAGTACAGATAAATACATAATCAAAAGTCGGCCCGGTTTGGGCGGCACTAAGACTGGTGGTTGCAACAAATAATCTTTAATCTTATCAAAAGTCTGTTGGCACTCCTCATTCCAATACAACGGCACATTCTTTCTCAATAATTTGAACAACGGCTCGCATGTGGCAGTTAGTTGGCCGATGAACCTCCCAATGAAATTGATCTTCCCTAAGAAGCTTTTCACGTCCTTCTGAGTTTTCGGCACTGGCATATCTCGAATTGCTTTGATTTTCGTCGGATCTATTTTTATGCCCTTCTTGCTAACAATGAATCCCAACAGCTTACCCGCAGGTGCTCCAAAGGCGCATTTCTCAGGATTTAACTTCAAATTGTACTTCCGCAACCTTTCGAACAACTTCTTCAGATCAACCAAATGGTCCTCTGCCCTCTTAGACTTGATTATGATGTCATCCACGTAGACCTCCATCTCCCGGTGGATCATATCATGAAATAGGGTTGTCATGGTCCTCTGATACGTTGCTCCAGCATTCTTTAAACCGAAAGGCATGACTCGGTAGCAAAAGGTACCCCAAGGGGTAATGAAAGCAGTCTTCTCCCTATCCTCTTCTGCCATCAAAATTTGGTGGTAGCCAGCAAAACAATCGCAAAAGGATTCAATCTCATGTCCGGCAGTATTGTCTAAGAGAATGTGAATATTTGGTAGAGGGAAATCATCTTTAGGACTGGCTTTATTAAGGTCTCTATAGTCAACACAAACTCGCACCTCTCCACTCTTTTTTGGAACAGGGACTGGATTTGAAAGCCAAATTGGGTAATGGGAAACAATGATAATGTTGGTTTTGAGTTGTTTTTCAATTTGCTCTTTTATTTTGAGGCTCATATCTGATTTGAATTTTCGGGGTTTTTGTTTTACGGGTGGAAAAGAAGGGTCTGTGGGTAACCTATGCACTACCACATCAGTTGAAATGCCAGTCATATCATCATAGGACCACGCAAAGACATCTTGGAACATAGTCAAAAATTCAAGCATCTCCTTTTTCTGCCTCTCATTCAAATGAATACTAATTTGCACCTCCTTAACCTCATCCTCAGTGCCAATGTTAACCTTTTCTGTTTCTTCCAGGTTCGGTTTTGGTTTTTCCTCATATTGTTCAAGGTCCTTTGCAAAAGAATCGAATACCTCCTCATTATCACTCTCGCTTTGGAGCTCGGATTCACAGACCTCCAAGTCGTGAGTGATATAGAGATTACCATTATCGTATTCCAGAACTGTGATATCCAAAGGGTCAAATAGTTTTATTTTTGGCCATCTGAAAGAATTAACGAATGTGGGATAATAAGCAAATTAGCATATAACAAACAAATGGTCAAGCAATACGACAAAAATATAAACAAATGAATAAACAAAACAACATGACAGGAACAACTTGTGCATTTTCATAAAACCTTTGATTGAAAGCAAATGGAAATGAAAATTTAACAATATTTACATGCGCAAACATTAGTCAAAAAGTAAAATTGTTTTCATTGGCTATTTACAGATGCAAAAGTATTTTCATGAATTCACATGAATGATAAACCCCTTTCAGTTTACCGAAACTCCTTCCAAATGGGCAGAAACTTGGCCGTCCAATTGGGAATTGACCCTTCAGGGATGTCAGGAAATTCAGCTTCGTCTGGAAAACTATCTTCAAATGTTGCCCCAACGAACAATTGGGCCAAACTAGCTTCAATTTCATCAACTGGGTTGATTTCTGACATGATCACCTCGGCTGGTCGTGGGAAAGTATAATGCAGGGGTGGAATGTCAAGAGCCCTTTGCCTTCCTTCTTTCTCCGCTTTCTTGCGCTCCTTCATTTTTCTGATATCCTTAGCAGTTGGTCGGAACCCTAAACCAAACGAATCTTTTTTCTCAACAATCTCCACCGGCCTCAAAATTCCTTGCAAATCTCGTCCCAAACCTTTGTCAAATTCATAGCCTCCACGGATCATTTCTTTAGCCATCATGACACTGGCCTTTGATTGAGCTCGCTCCTCGTTTGTGATCCAACTTACAGAGACGATATCAGCCGTGCTATGAGGAGTCATGGTGACGTTTCGGCTTCCATCCTCTTTTGACTCAGAATCGGTGATTACAAGACAATCCTCCTCGGCAAATATAGTTATCAGCTTGTCATTTACTACAAACTTGAGCAATTGATGCAATGAAGAAGGCACAGCCCCAGACTTGTGAATCCATGGCCTGCCAAGCAGAACATTGTAAACACTAGGAAAGTGCATGACTTGGCAGGTTATTTGAAACTGTGCAGGTCCCATCTCGACCACTAAGTCCACTTCTCCTATTGGCTCTCTTTGCGCTCCATCAAAACCTTGGACTATGGTCCCGGAAGGCCTCAGCTTGACATCTTGCAATCCTAGCTTTTCCAAGGTGCTCCAGGGACAGATATTAAGCGTAGATCCGTTGTCAATCAAAACCTTCAGCAGCAATTTTCCGTTGCACCTCACAACTATGTACAGGGCCTTGTTATGTCCAATGCCTTCCGCCGGCAATTCCTCGTCAGAGAAAGTGATTTGTTTGGTGAATAACACATTCCCAACTACATGTGAGAAATTATCAACTGAAATGTCCTTAGGGATTTGAGCTTTGGTCAACACCTCAATCAGTGCGTCCCTATGCATATCTGAAGAAAAGAGTAGATCCAACATGGATATCTGGGCAGGCGACTTGCTCAGCTTCTCAACTACATTGTACTCACTTCTTTGAAGCCTTTTAAGAAAATCCAAGGCTTCTTTCTCGGTGATTGTTGGTTTAGCAGGCGGCTCAGAGTTATTTGCTTGAATCGGAATGGTAGCTTCAAATGGACTTGCAACCTTCCCCGATCTGGTGACTGCTGACACTTCTTCCTTTGCCATTATCTTTTCCCCAATCTGTATGACAGGTTCATCGTAGTTCCATGGTACTTGTTGCAGGCTCAGGACAGGCTCCTGCTTCGGGAATTCGACGACTATTGGCTCCAAAGCCGCACTCTCAGCTGGCGTGAGTTCCAAAATAAAGGGCTTTTCATCCTCTTCAAATGGCAATTCTAAGACAAAGGGTTGGTCTGTAACCCCAAACACTTCAGCTTCCCTTGCCAATTCTTTGACTGGTTCCACATACTCCGTATCATCCAGAATAGCCCCAATGATATTGGCATGTTCCGGTAAAGGGTTCCTATTTACGTTCGGCCCTTGCGTCTCCCTTTTTCTGATTACAATCTCTCCAGATTCAACCATATCTTGGATTTTATGCTTAAGCGCCTTGCAATCAATAGTCGAATGTCCGGCGGCCCCTGAATGATAAGCACAGACGGCTTGCGGGTTATACCAGGCGGGCATGCCATATGGATAGGTAGGAGGGGGCACCGTACCAATTTTCCCAGCAGCCTTTAATTGTTCATACAATTGATCCAGAGGCCTGCCTAAATTGGTAAATGTACGGCTAGGGGGTCGGTTGTAAGGTTCAGGAGGTGGAGGATGATTGTAAACAGGTCTATTTGGTGGAAGAAATCTTGGATTATATGGAGGGCGAGGTCGGTTTTGGGGTGGATTTGGTTGAGAAATTTGAAAAGGAGCTGAAGGTGGATTAGGATAGCTTGGGCGAGGTCGAGGGTGGTGGATGTTGGTGGTATATACAGGATGCGGGTTTGAGTAGTAAGGGTAATGGGGTTGGTAGATTGGGCTGTGTTGGTATCGGGGTCTAGGCGAAGGGTTTTGGTTCCAGATAAAGGTTGCATCCCCCTTCTTCTTTTTGAACTGCGGTTTTTTCACATTGCTTCCTTGACCTTGTAAGGCATCCAACTGGGATTTGAGAGCAGAGACATTAACAATTTTTCCGACTCTCACAAAGTCATCAAACTCCTCAAGTTTATTTACAATCGCAGCAAACGAACATCCGGTCATACGGAAAATCTCTTCAAAATACGGAGGGTCATGCGCCTTTATGAATGTACGAATAATTTCATCCTCGGCCATTGGAGGCTCCACTTTTGCAGCTATCTTTCTCCATCTCTTGGCATATGTCTTATGATCTTCAGATGGTCGCCTCTTCGTTCCTTCCAAAGTAGTTCGGGTTGGTGCCAGCTCACAGTTATACTCATATTGTCTGATGAAGGCATTGGACAGATCGAGCCAGGTCTTCACTTCCTCTGGCTTTAGGTTGGAATACCAATCGAGGGCATCCCCTTCTAAGCTTTCTGGAAATAATCTCAACGGCAAGTTCTCATCATCCACTGGCTTGCCCAACTTGTTAGCAAACAAACGCAGGTGCGTCTTAGGGTTACCCGTTCCATCATATTTGTTGAACTTAGGGGTCTTGAACCCCACCGGCAGTTGCACGTTCGGAAACAGGCACAAATCATCATAATCCAACACCCCTTGTTTGCTTAAACCTTGGTGGGCGCCACTCCAAATGTTATTCAAAGGATCATTAACGTACCCCAAATACAGCTGGCAGTCCGCCAGTTAGACTAAGTCAAACGGACATTTTCCCTTCTCATTTGTATTATAATTGAACAAGAAATTTTGTTTCAAACATTTGCAATAATGAAGTTTTATTTAGACAATTATTGTTTTGTATATAATCATGTACATTTCATTCTTTATTGTGCTCATTGGAGATTTCATGATGAATTTCAAGAAATAAGACTAAATTGAGATTTTTCAACCTCCTGTTTGAAAATTCACGAGTGTATGTTTTCTAAAATTTTGGCATACACTAGATTGGTAATCCAAACTGTACAATAAGAGTTCTCGAAATTAAAAGAGGTCACTCAAACTGATTGGTCTGTCTCGAAAGACCCAATGCAATATCTTTTTCTCCTTCACTGTACAATTCATATTTTGCCCACTTTTATTAACCCCAAAATAAAATCAGTCATATTGATTGCTAAATTGCAAATTAGGGCAATCTTTGCTTGAAAATGTCCACTGTGGCTAATTAGATTCAATTCACATATAAGTGAAAGCAAAAATGTACATTATTTTTATTTGTTTTAAAAATTTGGAATGATACTTCAAACGTTCGTTTATCTATCTATACAGATTTTATCATTTGCTCTCTCATTTGAGTCTTTAAAAGAATAATTTCATTTCAAATAAGAGTCTTAATGATCACTACCGTACATTGGAAGATTTTCAAATAACAAAAGGGAGTGGATTCTCAATGAGCATTGCGTTACTTTGGTTGTCATGAAGCGTAAGAATGATGCTTTGGCCATCGTTTTCTACAATATAAACACTATTTACCCTTTGCATCCTCATTTGAGCTAAAATAGGTGGTTCTTTTCAAAAGTACTTATGATCGCATCCCACATTGGGAAAGAAATTTGGAGAATTCTGCAAGGAAGAAGAGAGAAAGCAGAAAGGCTAAAATTAAAAAAGAAGAGAGAGAACCCCAAATTGGAAAAATTTGATTCCACCATTAATATTTTGAGCTTCAATTTTGAAAAAAGAAGAAGAAAGAGAAAAGAAAAGGAAGAGTTTTGTCCGACGGATCACCTATGTTTCACAGATATGGATGAATAAGGGTCTTTCTCAGTCAGTTAATTCAGATACAAGCAAGAAATTTCGCATTAATGAAAGTTTTCTTTCAAAGTTAATGTAAGGAACAGAATAAAAGTCAGGCTCTCTTCTTTTCTAATCAAACATTCTATCCCTAGTTATCTCTTTTGAGCTTTCAGAATAAAATATTTCGTTTGGCAACCCCTGAGAATCGCAAACCCCACACTGGGGCAAGTTTGAGTTGAAAAAGAAAGAAAAATCTCAAGAGGTGAAAAGTGATAAAGTAACAAAATCAAAAGACAAAAAAAAGAGAAGGGAAAAAAGAACCTCGGTTGAACACAAATTGGGGCAAATTGTTTGAAAAGTTCAAAAGAATGGTAGAAGGCCGAAAAAACCAAAAGAGAGAAGAAAATGAAAGAGAAAAGAGCCTTAATTAAGAATAAACTGGGGCAAGTTCTGATTTAATCTTAAAATAGGGTTGGCGCAACAATGCGATTTCAGATCATTTAAACCACTTTTAAAATCCGTTTTCAAGTCTTAACTTTTCTAAACACCCCACCAGACTTCATTACAAAAGTCGAAAGTCCTGACTTCTGTTCTTTGCAATATTTCTGTCAAGAAATTTTCTAATTGGCAAGTGATGCCCATATACTGATGCCAAGAAATTTTTTAGATGTATTTCTGAATTGATTAGCTGTGAAGTTGACAGTGTTTATCATGTGAAAACCCGCAATGGAACCTTCGAAAAGAAAAGAAAAAAGAGAAAAAAAAGAGAAAAAGCGAGTGAAATAGATGCAAAGAAAATGCAAAAAAAGATTCGATGTTGAAAATTCCTATTGAGTGATAATAAGAGTCAAACAAAGTCCAAGATCTCGGAGTCCAAAATTAGGGCAATTTTTGGGAAGAAATGCGATCTTCGGCGCAATGTGCTTAAAAATCTTATTTATTTAACTATCGTTTTCAAGTCACATTACAAGCTCATAAAGTCCATCGCTGATTTATCCCTCATGACAACTCGAAATGAGGATTATGCTTCTAAGGAATCCATCAACCATTCAGGATCATAAGGCCATAACCAGTTTTCACATGCTTAACTGTCATTTCTACCCATATGTTACAAACTTATAAAATTTATATGTTGACTAAGTTTTCTTAAAAAATAAGGGTGACAAACTATTTGCTTTCACTAAGATGTGATATTGAAGGGTTTACATACAATTTGGGTACAAGAATAAGACAAATCCTGACCTCTCATTTTCCTTAACCACCACAAAATTAGAAATAAGATCACTTGATTGATCCTGAAAGACGAGCTAACAAGAGGTGGTGACCCATTACCCTAAGTATCAATGCTAAAGTGAGGAAGAAATCTTTTGTAATTGGGTATTATTTTAAGAAATTTATCACGAAATTTTCTGTATGAGTTTAAATAAGGCGTTTAAGTTTCTTCACGTTATGTGTTAGGAAACACAGTTTCTTACTTTGTTTAAATAAATGGATAGTCATCCAAATAAATTTTTGCAATTAACTAGGCCTACACTGGGGCAAATTTTTATTTGTGAGATTTCGCAAAATAAGTCCACATTGGGAAAAATTTTTGTAATACGTCTGAGGATTTCGTCCAAGAGTCAAATAATATATTTTCGAATCAATCACACTGCTCTTTTCATAAGTAGTGGTTGCATTAATTTTTTTTTAAATAAGAAATTTAAGTGCATGTTGTATTTTGGTAAGCCCCCTGTGCAGGTATTCATGACTGAAATCGATGAATAAACATCTAGTGATGTGGAAGGCCGATATCGAAAAAAAGAAAAGAAAGAAGAAAGAAAAAAGAGCCCTACACTAGGGCAAATTATTTTTGAAAAAATTCTCTCGAAAAGATAAAAAAATCTAAAAAAATCTAAAAAAAGCAAAAAAAATCAAAATCAAAAAATCAAAAAAAATAAAAAATTGAAAAATCAGAAAAATAAAAAATCAAAATCAATTTCTTGTTTCTTAAAAAATCAAATTTAATTCTTGTTGGCGATGTCTCAGCTTCCGCTGTGTACCCTTCTATTCTCCCCTTTCTTGACAATCACACTTAATTTTTTTGATCAATTGAATGGCAGGATTGGGTCTTATCCCACTAACCATTAACAATCCCGTTGGGTTTGGATTTTGTACCACCAATATCACATTGGGGTTGGACTTTGTGCCACCAACCACGACAGTATCGGCAGGCTCAGGTGTTATCCCACTGACCGATCATCAAGGCAGGATCGAGTACTATCCCACTGACCAATCGATCATCAAGGCAGATTCGGGTGTTATTCCACTGACCAATCGTCAAGGCAAACTCGGGTATTCATCCCACTGATCTAGACCCAAGTGACGGCAGGCTCGGATATTCATCTCACAGACCCAAGTGCGAGTGAAGGCAGGCTCGGGTGGTATCCCAACGACCGACCGATTATCAAGGCAGGTTTGGGTGCTTGTAGACACCAAATTTTTGTCAATCTTTAATATTTTAGTGAGTTTTTTCTATTTAATGAGTTATTTATTTTCTTACATTTTAATGTGTATTTTTCTCATTTTACGACAAAAAAAAACAACAAAAAAAAAGACAAAATCAAGAAATCAAAAATTTTCTCATAATTATTGCACTTTCACCAAATGCACTACTGATCCATTTTTGCACTAAAAAACTCCATGCATCTTTCTTTTATTTGGAAGAAATCATTATTTTATCCGAGGCACCTTTCTTTTCATTAGGTGGAGAAAATCATTTTGGAAGATCCAACACACAAACTCCCCACCTTTACTTCTTAAATCTTTCTCTCGGCTCTCACACACAGAAGACAAAACCCAAAAAGAAACAAAAAACACTCCCTCTCTCGGCTCTCTCCCACAGGACACAGAAGAGAAGCCACAAAAGAAAAAAAGAAAATCTCCATCCCTCTCGGCTCTCTCCCTCAAAAGAACAAAAAAAAAAAAAAAAAAAAAAAAAAGCTCTCCAATTTTTTGTCTCGGCTCTTTCTCCCTCTCGCTCTCTCAATTTCTTCTAACACATCCACACACAAAGCAATCACCAAAGGGAGCTAGGAAGATACGCTCAAGGCTTGGAAATTGTGTCAAACATCTTGGTCAAGGGACTACCACCTACATTGAGGTATTTTCCAGTTTTTTTATCATATTTACATCCATGTTTCAATGCCCAATTTCTTTTGCTTTTGCTGGTTTTATTGTTGTTATTGTATATTAATTTCTCTTGTTTGCTGGCTTTTTATTGTAATTGTTGTGTTGCTGAAATTTGGGAAATGGCATGAACTAGATTGAGGAAAAGGAAATGTGTCTTATGCATGCATGTTAACCGTTTGAAAAAATGCCAAAACGAAAAAAAAAAATCTTAGGGGATTGTTTTACTTTATTTTAGCCCTTTTATGTTGTTTTCTTGTCGAAATAAAATCATATTTGTATTGTAGGAGTTGTAAGAGTGTTGTAGTATAATTTTCATGATTTTTAGTGAAAGATAGGGTGATTGGAAAAAAAATAAAAACTGGACTGTTTTTTTTTTTTTTTTTTACATTTTGGACACTTTCGGGTCATATTTGGTAAAAACTAACTTCGGAAATGGAATCTACGCAAAAAATAGAGTGTGGAGGTGTATTTTGAGAAATTTTGGCGATCGGAGAGGTCCCGCGGCCGCCATGGCCGCCAGCTGAAGAGGAAGGAAACGGCTGGAAGTGGAGGAAGAGGAAAGAAAGAAAAGAGAAGAAGAAAAAGAAAAGAAAGGAAAGAAAAGAAAAAGGAAAGTGGTTTGGGCTCATTTTATTTTATTTTTAATGGGCTTGTTTCTTATTTTGGGTTGGGCTAGAAGGTTAGACCCATGCTTTATTTTTGGTTGGGTTTGAGTGATAGAAGACGGGCTGGCCTGTGTGTTTTGGCTTGGACTTTCGGCTAGGTTTAGGTAGTTTTCGGCCCAAGAAATTAAATAATCGCCCAGTGGCCTGTTTTCTTAAGAAGATCTGCGAGCAAATTTGCACTTTAGCCCTTGATCTTTGGAGTAATTTTACTGCGGCCCAGAACGTTTTAAATTTCTTTCATGTAGGCCCTTAAATTATTTGCACTTTGGTCCCTGAATTTTATCTTTTATTTAATTTTGACCTTTGAACTTTGGAAAAGTATAATTTTTGTCCCCAAAAGTTTTTTCTATTTTTGCAATTCAGTCCCTGATGAATTTTGACTCTCTTTATTATGATTGTTTCTTTTCTTTAATAGCTAATTATGCTACTTTTGAATATACTTAACTTGTAATTTTTAGATTTTCTTAAATTTCTTTACGTTTGTCATATTAGTGTGAATTTAGTACTTTTATTATTATTTTTTTCAATTAAATTGGTGCCATGATTCTTTTGTTCATTGTGAGTATAAATAGGACAATTTGACTCCATTTAGCCACCACTTCAAACGGGAGGTACTCCTATTTTTATTATTTCAATGTCAATTACGTGCCCTTATGTGCTCCTATGTGTTCCTATGTGTTTATATATTTTTATATGCTTTATTTATTGGATTTAAATGTTCATTTAAATTTTCTTATATTATATTTGTTTAGTTAATTTTTATAATTATTCGAGAGGCATTTAAATACCTCAAAAATGTAATAGATAGGATAACTAATTTTATTTTATCATATTTTTTCCATTTTAGATTGTAGTTGGATTCCCCGATATAATAGATAGGTTGCGTGTTTTTGTGGCATATGTGTTATGTGTTTTATCCGCTTTTCTTAGGATTTTGGCATCTAGATATTATGTTTACGTGTTATGTGCTACGTGCTCTTATATGTTTATTTGTTTTAATTTATACTTTATTTGTTTCACTATAAATTGTTAATGCATGACGTCACCACACTAGTCTAATGCTACTTGTGGCTTCTCACTCTGCTTACTTGCTAGTCCAACGCTAGTAAGAATTTTTAGAAGTGGGCTAGTCCAATGCTAGGCCCTTTAGGTCGTCTTGCGCTAGATTCATCTTTGTGTGTTATTCACTATATTTTCATACATATTTTCATTTTTAGGATCTTTTCTCATTGGTATGATATTCCCTATTATATTATCCCCTACCCTCTATAGGTGCTAATCATGTCATTTAGAATTGCATCTCATTTAAGCTAGTTCATTTGCTTGTTCATGTTAGGATAATTATTTTTCAAACATGGGAAATGGGTGATTATAATTTTTTAGTTTAAATACCCTATTAATCCATGTATAAGAAAATTATGTCACGAGTTTTTTTCTCCCGTACCCTTTATGTTGCATTCCCTTTTTCTTTAATCACTTATATATATATGTATGTAATTTAATTTCTTTTCTTTTAATTTCATCATTCGCATACTCGTGACACTTTCAAGGAATCATTTTGGCATTCGCAATTAATGCGATTGGTTCGATCAAGCCCTTGAATGAACATTTTGTCCTTTTCAATATTTTATAAATTTAGATTTGCATCCATGTAGAAAACATCCAAATGTGATAAATTAAGGGTTAGATTAGTAAAATTTTGACTAAACCTCGCAATTATCTTAGACTAGGTTGAAAGGGTGCCTTAGATTTGAGTTGATCGAACTTTTGCCTTCCCTTTCTTCAACCGTGACTCCCGAATCCATTTTCTCTTGTTTTTCAAAGACTTGGAGTCGTTGAAAAGGGTTTTATTTTATTTTATTTTAATATACTTTTTGGGTGACTTGGTACACCCAAACTCGATATCAAGTGGTGACTCATAATTTTTCTTCAAAATCCTTTTAGACTAAATTCTGGATCCAAATTGTCGCATTTTTTTAAGTCGCATTTGAAGTTCTTTTTCATTTATTATTAATAAATCACATCTTTTTATAAACACCCTTTTATTTATTTTTTCATCGCGAAAAATGGGGTGCGACAACTTGGCGACTCCACTGGGGACCGCTAGAGAGTTTGAGCACTTGGTTTAGTTTTTTTTTAACCCTTTTATTTATCATATTTGGATGTTTTAGGTTGCATTTTTCTTTTTAGGATGTTTTGCATTTCACACTCGTATTCGTTTCTCGTATTTCGTGTATGTGATGAATGGTTTATTTATTTACTTATTCGTATCGTGCTTTGCATTTGGGATGAGGATATTACCCTAGAGCCTCGCATTGGTTCTCGATCCCTCCCCTCCAAACGAGCACTAGCATATGTGCATACGTTTTATTTTTTATCCCTCATTTATTTTTCTTTTAGTGGCTTGTCACGCCACTCCACCCTAGTAGGATTTTAGGCGACTCACTTGGACTTGTGATCGCGACACGATGTGTGCGTAGCATGATCCAAGGGGTCACTCAATCTTCCATTTTAAACTTTGGGTTGATGGCCTTTAGCTTTTAGTCGAAGGTTGAGGATTTTTGACAGATTTACTCAAACATATAGCGGTGACATGATGTGTGCGTAGCAGTGTTTGGGGAATCGCTCGAGCCACCGACAAGGAACCTTGGGAGTGATGACCTTTGGTTTCCAAGTCTGAAGGCTCGGGGACCTAAGATTTATCGAGTCTAGATGCATTAGTGAGCCAATACCTCATGCATCCATAATAGTTTACCTAGGATAGAGTCTGCCTTACCCTATTTGGGACACTATTCACGAGGGGAGAGATCCAACCCCACTTTTTCTTTTATTGTTTTATCTCTGTCTATTGCTTTGCTACAATGTATTATGTTTATTTATCTGATTGAACTAATTTTTCTTGGTTTTTGTCTCCATTGCATTCATAAGCCTTAGAAAATAAGAGTCCTGACATGGTACTCTCTAGGAGCCTACCCTATTTGATGTGACACGTTTAAATTCAATATTTCGCATTTGTAGCATGAATACATTTCATTTTAGGCTTACCCCGGCATTTAAATAAGGCACTTTTAGATCATATGTCAATTATTTCATTGCATATTTAACCGCTTTAATAAACTAGCATTATACATCAACTTTAGAGGGAATGCCGTATAGGGGATCCCGCGTTAGGAATAAGCCACCTTTTGTCTCGGATATATAATCCAATGAGACTTGCATGTTTATATTTTTTGTACCATCCAAAGGGGTAGTGCACAAGGTAAGGTAGGATTCGATCCCTTCTGTGTGACGGCATTGAGAATGATGGAATAGTTTTTACGCATTAGAATATGAGTCTTTAATAATCACTTTTTGACTATTTTATCAGATTGGTAAAAATCCCTTGCATAAAGGACATTAAATTGAAGAAATTCACAAATTCCTCATTATTGAGATAATAAGTATGTTAAGGCCAAATCTTGATTTCCGAAGACTCAAAGACTAATGCATCGCAATGAATTTTTTGAAACTACCAATGGGCAGACAATTCCATCGATTTTGATAAATCATCAATTTCATTCATTCCATTTTTACATCTAAGATGATTGAGTCGATTTTTTTTATAGATCATTCGATCCATATAATTTTGCTCATTTTTAATTTCATTTTCATTCAATTTCATTTTGGATAAATCATCAATTTCATTCTGTTCATTTGGCCAGTGATCCAGTCGATATTTGAATAAACTGTCAATTCTATCCAATCCATTTGACCAATTTATTCATTTTTAGGACAATACAATCAATTTTGAATAAATCATCAATTCCATCCAATTCATTATTCATTTAGTCAATTTTATTTTTTTGAATAAATTCTCAATTTCATCCAATCCATTGGATCAGTTTTATTCACTTTCAGGATAATCCAATCAATTTTTGAACTAACCATCAATTTCATTCGATTCATTTAACCCATTTATTCTCTTGTAAAGTTTCAATCTATGGTTCACCGAAGAAACTAGTCGAGACATTTCAATCCTTTCAAAAATAAATTTTTCACACTAAATTGATTTTTAATATGACTTTATGTGTCAATCAAAACAATCAATCCATTCGAACTTTGTCCTAATTTTGTTAGTTATCTATCATTTCCGAAAAAAAGATCCAATTAGTCCAATTTTTTTTTCAAATGCTCTTCAATTGAATCTCAATAAGTCGATCAGATCCATCAAGTATTGTATGGTGCCTACCTCAGAGGATTGCATTTTTCATTCTAGGCCAACCCTTGGCATAAAAGGGCTCTCCCATAGGACATGCATACCAATTTTAAAGTTTTGATTACTAACTCTGGGTATTTTTCTTTTAATTTTTTCCCCTCCCCTGCATTTATAAAAGTTGTTTTAACAAGGTAAAAAATATTTTTCCTATATCTGATAATATTTTTGATCTGATAAATTTTGAAAATTACAAGTGTTACTTGATTTTGGACAGATCCTACAATGAAAAAAAAATTTTAAATGATGAATGAACAATTCCATCTGAAAATGCCAATCTAAAGTATCTCAAAATTCTCTTGATTCATTGTTTCTAATACATTTTGTCTCAAAAAATAGAAAGAGAAAATGTGTATATATTTGAAAATATATTCTTTGGAGATTTTTATTTTCTCATATATATTATATTTGAGCAAAAAAAACAAAAAAAAATTTTTGAACAATAAAGTTTTTATTTAGACAATTATTATTTTGTATATATTCATTCTTTATTCGCTTATTGGGAGATTTCATGATGAATCCTAAGAAATAAGATTAAATTGAGATTTTTCGACCTCTTGTTTGAAAATTTATGAGGGTATGTCCAATTCCCAAAAATCTTTGTATATGCTAAATTTGTGGTCTAAACTACTCAATTAGAGTAGTCGAAAATAAAAGGGGTCACACAAATTTGATAGCTTGTCATAAAAGATCAACCCCAACATTTTTCTTTTTCATTTTTTTTGCCCACTTCTATTGAACCTCCAAAGTCAGTCGCCTTGGTTGACTAGCTTCAAAGTGAGACAATTTTTTTTACCATGAAAATGTCCAGTGTGTCTAACCAGATTCAATCCACATTTGAGTGAAAGCAAAAATGTATATTATTTCTTATTTGTTTTGAAAATTTGGAATGATACTTTAGGCTTTCGTTTCTCTATCTATATAGATTCTATCATTTGTTTTCCCATTTGAGCCTTTAAAAATAGAATTCCGTTTCAAATAAAAATCTAAATGATCATGACCATCCATGAAAAAATTCTCAAATGTCAAAAGGAAATGGATTTTCTCAACGGGCTATTCTTTACTTTGGTTGTCATGAGAACCAAGAATGATGCTTTGGCCATTGTTTCTACTATCCAAACACTATCCATCATTTGCATCCTCGTTTGAGCCTAAATTGGTGGTTCATTCCAAAAGCACTTATAATCGCACCCCCACATTGGGGAAGGAGATTTGAGAATTGAAAAAAAATGGCAAAGATGCTTAAAATTTTTGAAAGGGACATCAAATAAAGAAAAAGAGTGAAAAAAAAGAGACAAAATTACAAGTTGAGAAAATTTGACTCTACCATTGATATTTTGATCTTCAATTTTGGAAAGAAAGAGGGGTCATTTATACTCGAAAATTAGGGAGTTTTTAATTCTATCATCGACAGTTGGGATCTCAATATTGGTAAAAAAAAAAAGAAAGGAAGAAAAAGAGAGAAATGAAAAAAAAATGAAATGAAAAAATGAAAAATGAAAAGACAAGAAAAATGCAAAGACATCCAATGCTGAATTCCCTCTAGTGATGAATAAAAAGAGAGAGTCAAAGTGGGTCCTGAGTTTTAAGTCCAAAACTGGGGCAATTTTTGGGAAGGAATGCGATCTTAAGTGCGTTGTCCTTGAAAATTTTATTTCTTTTAGCTATCGTTGTCAAGCCACATTACAAGCTTATAAAGTCCATTGCTGACTTATCTTTCATGACAATTTGAAGTGAAAATCTTGCCTCTAAGGAGCCTACCAATCACTCATGACCATAAGGTTATAACATGTTTTCATATATTTAGCTATCGTTTCTACCCATACATTACAAGCTTATAAAGCTTATATATTGAACGAGTTTTCTCAAGAAATAAGAGTGATAAACTATTTGCTTTCATCAAGATGTGATATTGAATGTGTTAGATACAATTTGGGCACAAAAAATAAGACAGATCCCGACCTATCATTTCTCCTTGAGCTACCTCAAAATCATGAATAATACTCATTTGATTGGTTCTAAAAGATGAGCTAACAAGAAGGGGATCCTTTTACCTCCACACCAATCCCAAAATGAGGAAGAGATCTTTTGCAATTTTGTCTTATTTTGAGAGATTTGTCATGGAATCTTCTATATGAGTTTGGATATGACATTTAAAGTCTTCATTTGAAAAATGTAGTTTCTATTCACATTGCATGTGATTATTTTGCAACTAAAAATAAGCCCAAATTGGGGCAAATTTTTTGTAATATATTTGCGAGATGTTGTCAAATAAGTTCACATTGAGGCAAAATTTTATAATACATTAGTAGGGTATGTCCAAGATCAAGTGTATATATATATATATATATATATATATTTTAAATCTTGATAAGTCAATACTTTACATGAGTCTTAATTGTTATATCATTGCTTTAAAAAAATCAAATCAAAAAAATTCAAGTGCTTTGAAAAATCCCCCTTGTGCAGGTGTTTATGGTTAAGATCGAGGAAAAATTGCAATTCAAAACTTGCAAATTTGGAGGTCAATCATGAATAAAAAAGGGGCAATAATACTACATTGCAAAGTGAAGGATCTGCTATTTATTCAAAAGGAGTGCATACTGTAGCAGTCAACTTGAAAGAAAAAAAAAAGAAAAAAATAGAGAAAAAAAAGAGAAAAAAAGAAGAAAAAAAGAGAGAAAAAAAGGGAAGAGAAAAGAAAAAAAAGAAAACAAAAAGAGAAGAGAAAAAAAGGGGAATAAAAAAAAGAGAGAAAAGAAAAAGGGAGTGAAAGAAAAAAAAAAGAGAATTTTTCCTTCAATTTTTGCAAATTTTTGCTATTGAACTTTGGGAGCATTTCACTAGGAGATTACATTGCTAAGTTGGGGCAACATTTTATTCTCTTATGCTACGAATGTAAGTAGTAATACCTGACAAAATTGGGATCTTGTCCTTGCGCATTTTAACGAAGGCTCAGGTAGGAGAAAATCAAATGGATCAAGGAGCACAATGAGTTGTTATCTCCAATGGGTGAAAAAGAGGTTGAATGTTATTTGTCATGGACAATACTATCAACAAATGATGATTCATTGTTTATGACAAGAAAGACAAATTTCGCTTATTTGAAGTAAGGGATAAAGTTTTGAACCAAATTCTTTCGATTCAAAAGGAGGTTAAAGAAAAGTTTGCTCCAGCTTGGCAAGGGCCATTTATTGTTCAAAGAGTGCTATCCGAAGGAACACCCATTCTCACAGAACTGGATGGACAGGTTTTTTCTCTGCCAATCAATTCAGACATGTGTAAGAAATTCTTTATCTGATTATGTGATTTTTCTTTTTGAGATACCATCTAGGGTGGATTAAAGGCGGGCCTTCTTCTTTTCTCTTTGAATATCTTACCCTTGATTTTTCCCTTTGAACCTTCAAAATAACTTAATCATTCTTTTTGATAGCCCCCTAAAGATTGCAAATCCCACACCAGGGCAAATTTTATCTCCTATTTGTCATAAAAAAAGAAAAGGAAAAGGAAAAGGAAAAAAGATTAAAAAGCCAAACTGGGGCAATTTTTTCAGTTTTAATACCCTCATACTGGGGCAAATATTGATAGAACGTGATCTTAGGGTTTTTGAAACCTCTTTAAGGATTTTTCTCTCAAGCCTTAACATTTCTTCCACATCCCACCTGACCCCATCATAAAAAATCATGAAGTCCCGACCTCCGCCTTAGTAGTATCTCTAATAAAAATCACTTAATCAAATGACAAATGATGTCAATACACCTTCACCAATTTTGCATGGGAAGGACTGTCGCACTGATGCCATTATTTCTTAAAACATATTTTTGAGTTGATAAAGGTTGTTGACAAGATTTGTTCATTAAGTGAAAACCTGAAAGGATGTTTTCTAAAAAAAACAAAAACAAAAACAAAACAAAAACAAAAAAAAAGAAAAAAGAAAAAAAAACGGGGTGACCTTAGTGAAAATCCGAAAGGCTAAGGTCATCAATGTAAGGCCTTGGAGCACAAGAGAATCATAAATGAAAAGCATAGTGTTGAAACTTGAAATGGCCATTCATTCAAATCTGGTCATTTCGAAAGCATGAAAAATGTGGCTTTCGTTAAACATGATTTACACTGGGACAAAAATAAAAAAGAACGAGCTCCAATTTTGGTAATGCATTTTAAATCGGCTTTGTGAAAAAGAAAAAAAAAAGTCTTTTAAAATCGAGAGGATAGAGACATATGTATGTACCTCTCAAATCTCTTAAAGGGAGAGTTGTCATTGGTATTCTTCAAATTTTAAAATTCGTCACTTTTGATGTGTTTCTTTCATTTCTTCTAAAGTTTGAAAAAAAAAAGAAGATTACAAATCCACCAACTTGAGCAACAATGTCAAAATGCAAAGCAGATGATTGGTTGTACAAAATTGATTCAAGCTGAGTCAATTTTTGAAATGATTTTTCAGGTAAGTATTCAAGAACTTTTTCATGCAATAACATGTGTTATGTCTTTTATCACCGTTAGCATCGAGTATTGACTCACTAACATGTATTATGTTTATTCACATCCGTTAGCATCCAGTATTGACTCACTAACGTGTGTTATGTCTTTTATCACCGTTAGTATCGAGTATTGACTCATTAACATGTTTTATATTTTTTCGCATCCGTTAGCATCGGGTCCAACCCACTAACGTGTCTTTTATCACCGTTAACATCGAGTATAGACTCACTAACGTGTGTTATGTTTTTTCGCATCCGTTATGTGAGAACTCGAGAAAATCAGGTGTGTGCTTTGCATTTATTTTATTTTATTTACCTTGATATTGGAAATATTACATATAACGAATAAGTGGTTAAATTAAATGTCTAATTGAATTTCTATGAAATCGAGAATTAGAAATATCCTAGATTGGTGTAGAAAAATTTTTATGAATCAAATAAACACATGGTATGTATATTGTAAATTGTGTCATTTGCATATATTACTAGACACGTAGCATATATTATACAGTTGAATAAATTATATGTCTAGTTGATTTTCCTTTAAAACTGAATGTATGAAAATCTCCTAGATTAATGTACGAGAATTTTGTAAGGGTATATAAATTAGAACAAATAAAGTTTGGAGTCAATGCATGAAATAATAAAACCGCAGCCCCTTAGTGAGCAAATAAGTTAATATTAATGACCTAACTAACCCTGAATCTTGGTTAAACTACTATGCAACCTGAGGAAGCCATCTTCTGGAAGACAACCGAGAGGAGAAAACAATCTGCTAGCTTGGGCGGTGACCGAGAGGAAGAAAAACAAGGCAGCCTTCTTCCTTCCTTTCTTTCTTTCTAAAACGAACTGAGGGAGTGGAACTAAGTGCGAGGAGAGAAAATTGGTTAACCTCATCAGCTGCTAAACATAATCAAGCAAACGAAGGCAAGGAAACGGGAGGGATAGCTGGTGCAGACTTGAGGGAACAAAGCTGGAAAAAAAAATCTGATCCATCTGCAATTCTTAACTCTTAAAGGCAAGAGGTAAATTTTATGTGATTAATACTTACTTACTGAGTATAAAAGAGTATATATTCAACCTACAAGTTAAGTTGTAGCAGAGGAAACTGAGCTTCGACAGGAGAAAATTCTGGTTTTAAGGTAAATGGTTATCTGATTGAAGTCGTAGGAATCGGGAGGTAACTAAAGGAATTGCAACTCATTAGTAGTGTAAAAATGGAAAAAAATAACAAAGGAAGAACCTATTATATAGATACCTCAGGTATTATAAGAAGTTTAGTTGAAGAAATTTGGGGAAAGTTGAAAATTGGGAGGATCAATGGAAGATCCTTGCTGGAATTTTTCCAGCTTCATCCGAGTGGGGGGGGATGGAAAAGTTTCAGCTGTCTTTGGTGAATAATGACTCTAAAATTCTGTGTTAATCTGTAATATGTTGTATAACATCTTGATTTCTTTATGAATGAGAGGTTTGAGCATAAAATGGAGGGATCTAGTAGAAGAAACTCGTCTTTAGGCATTACTTGCTGCTACGAACCCGCTTTATAGCCGAGAGAGGATTTAAATCTTGGTTCAGCTTTTCTCTTGGATTTTTGGCTATAAATTTCTATGTTTTGCTTAAGGTGGTCTGTAGTTGAATGATCATCCCCGCATGTCTAGTTGGAGCATGAAACTGAAAAGAAAATTATGAGAAAACACCACATGTTAAACTGCTATACTGCTGCAAATTGTAATTAGTTGATGACAGATTGTTGTGCATAGCTTTTGGGTTGAATAATTTGTTGAAACTAGATGCTATTTTCCTTAGTATATGCTGGACTGAATGTACTTTAAATATTTAGAGTTTTAAGCAAGTGAAAGAATAGAGTTTTCGTCGAAAGCTTGAAGTAACGTTACTAGTTTTGGTTGCTGACCGAGAAAATGAAACAGATTGTGCTTCTGACCATCCCTTTTTGGCCTTGAAAACGTGATAACTGGATGTTGATGTCTTCAGAAGAAATGTAGGTCTATGTCTTAGCTTCGAAACGCTATAAAATTCGCCTCAATCCGATAAGCGTAGATCTAGTTGTGATCAAAACATCAGAGGGTGGCAAAGCTGCCTTTCTTGTTGCTTTCCTTTTGTTCCCGGATGCACTTTGCTTTGATAATGGCCGTGAGGAACCAACTTTGAACCAGCATTTACTCTAATTTCCAACTTTGTAAGCTTTCATAAATGATAGCTACAGTTACCCTGAGATTTAATGGCTATATACAGCTCCACAAGTAGAGTTAAACTAAAGCAAATGAGGGGAAAACTCATGATAATTATGTACCTAAATTGGCTTCTAATTACTTAATATTGTCTTCACAAATATTTTAAAGATTATAAAATTTGAGGGACTGGTGTAGTGGAATAAAATTTAACTTACAAATAACCTAGAGTTTAATTAATTAAAAAGGGGACCAATGAAGTGCTCCTAAACTGTAATCTTAGAATCTTGAGTGGAAAATGATTTAATCCTAAAATAAATATCTTATAAATTATTAACTTGGGAAAACAGGTATAATTCTTGATTAAAACAATAAAGTCAATGAGTTTCAAAATAAAATGATAAATGAATATTGAATATATTATATTTGTACTTTACGGTCAAACTAGAATCCGTTTTAGCCTAGACGGAAGAAATGAAGCGTTTGCTTGTTTTAATCCTTGCACATTAGATTGGAAATGAGTTAATCTTAGCTCAAGTGTTTTATATGATATTAAAATTTGGTGTATATGTATATTAACCTTGTTTTAAAGCTACCAAACTTAATAATCTTGAAGACAAGCGTAAGGAAGGTTGCTAGATTTTGGTGATTCGTTTTATAAGCTTACGAACTTGGGTTTTAGTTACTTAAACCTTAAATTATGTAAGATGAGTGGTTGTATATAAAATGAATATTCACTTTAGAATTATTAACTTGTACTAGGAAGTAGCCGTGAACCAGGAAACCAACTCGAGACTCGAAAGTAGTCATTTGAATCTTTGGTGAGTGTTTTCCGAATTTATGTGTTAAACTGCTTATGTGTACCTAAGTACAATTATATGGCAAATGTGCTTATTAGGAAATATTGCTAAGTAATTCATTGTGAAGTGTTTTCAATTGTCCCTCGCCTTCTAAGTCGAGAGTGTACTTTATCGCACTCGGCTTAGTTGAGCTTGAAGGTTGATAATTGATCAAGTGATATTGTAAGTGTGCATGACTGTAAGCCATGTGTGTAATTTATCACACTGGCTGACCTGGGCCCCAAAACCCCCTGTTCAACAGACTATTCGAGCCAGCAAAGGGCTTGGTCGAGTAGGACGGTAGCTTTGGGTAAGTGTTCGGTATACTCGAGTATTGCCACGGAATAGCAGATTACTGATATTGATATGGCCATCCAAGTGAGGGAAGTGTTTATTATTTTGGAGGTTATAAGGAGGAGTTCGGTGGAGTGTGTAGTGCATTGAAAGTGATTGTTTGGTGATGTGCTTCCTCAATTGCTTAATGAAAGTGATTGTACAGTGAAATGTGCACTACTCGCTTAATTGTATTGATTTAAGTGCTTATTGACTGTTGTTTGCATGGAAACCTCACGGGCGTAAGCTCACCCTTTTAGCTTTGTTTTCCTTACAGGAGTTGGAGATGGAAAAGTGATTGGATGGAATTGGAACGTTGTTTTGGGAAATTCCATCACTATGTGTATATATTGGAGTCACGTTTTCTTTCGTATTTTAAGATGGTTGAATCTTCTGTTTTGAGTTGATGTAATATTAAGAATGGATGTTTAGAACGTGTATTTCAAGCTGATTAAAGTGGTACTTAAGAGTGAATGTTCAGTTGTTCAATGAGAATGTTATCTCTGAAGTTAATGTAAGTGAGTGAGTCCTGGCGAGAGCCAAGCAGGCGGTCCGCTAACTTCTAGGGTAAGCCCTAGGAGAAGGTGGGGTCGTCACACGTTAGCATCGGATCCAACCCACTAACGTGTCTTTTGTATATCATGTTGGGATCGGCAGACTCGGATTTTATCCCACTGACCGTTTTTATTTTGTTGGGTTTGGGTTTTATCCCACCAACTTCGGCAGGGTTTGGGTGTTATCCCACTGACCGTTTTATTTTATTGGATTCGGGTTTTATCCCACCAATCTGTTATTTCTTGACAATCAAATTTAATTCCTATTGGTGAGTCTTAGCGTCCGCCGCGCACCCTTCTACCTCCCCTTCTTGACAATTTAATTTCCTGTTGGTGAGTTTCAGCGTCCACCGCGCACCCTTATACCTCCTCTTCTTGGAAAATTTAATTTCCTGTTGGTGAGTTTCAGCGTCCACAGCGCACCCTTCTACCTCCCCTTCTTGGAAAATTTAATTTCCTGTTGGTGAGCCTCAACGTCCATCGTGCACCCTTCTATCTTCCCTTCTTGACAATTTAATTTCCTGTTGGAGTGTAATCGCGTCCCTCCGCGCATCTTTTTCTAAAAGATAATTTTAATTTTCTGTTGGTGAGTCTCAGCGTCCATCGCGCACTCTTCTATCTCCCTTTCTTGACAATTTAATTTCCTGTTGGAGCGTAATCGCGTCCCTCCGCGCATCTTTTTCTAAAAAACAAATTTAATTTCCTGTTGGTGAGTCTCAGCGTCCACCGCGCATCCTTCTATCCCCCTTCTTGACAAATTTAATTTCCTGTTGGTGAGTCTTAGCGTCCAGGCGCACCCTTCTATCCTCCTTCTTGACAAATTTAATTTTCTGTTGATGAGTCTCAGCATTCACCGCGCACCCTTCTATCCCCCTTCTTGACAATTTAAATTTCTGTTGGTGAGTCTCAGCGCCCACCGCGCACCCTTCTATCCCCCTTCTTGACAAATTTAATTTCCTGTTGGTGAGTCTCAGCGTCCACGGCGCACCCTTCTATCCTCCTTCTTGACAAATTTAATTTCCTGTTGATGAGTCTCAGCGTTCACCGCGCACCCTTCTATCCCCTTTTTTGGAGCGTAACCGCGTCTCTCCGCGTATCTTTTTCTAGTTATGACAAGTTACTTTTTTTTTACTGTTTTGATTAATAATTGTGCTTTCTTATTTATTTTGTGTTTCATGTTTAGAAGTTTTAAGAGCTCAGACTTTTTCGACTTTGCAAAGATCACAGTTGATCAATGCACTTGTTTCATTGTGGTTCACTTGCATTCGAACTATGTTTGACCTGATTCCCATGGTGGGATACGTAGGCAACTCTACATGAGTTCGGTCATATTTTCTGTAATGTTATTACATAATTTTGTCCAATAATTTCAGCCAAGTGTTGGTTTGTTTATTTTAGCTTAATTACAGCTAGAAAAGATAGGTAAGTAATTTGGTGTCTACGTCTTTGTCTTGGGTTTCTTTGAAGCTCTAGACAAAGAGGGGCAAGCTGTGGATACCAAATTTTTGTCAATCTTTAATATTTTAGTGAGTTTTTTCTATTTAATAAGTTATTTATTTTCTTACATTTTAATGTGTATTTTTCTCATTTTTTGCAGGTTTATTTTAGGACAAAAAAAACAACAAAAAAAAAGAGAAAATCAAGAAATCAAAAATCTTCTCATAATTATTGCTCTTTCACCAAATGCACTATTGATCCATTTTTGCACTCAAAAACTCCATGCATCTTTCTTTTATTTGGAAGAAATCATCATTTTATCCGAGGCACCTTTCTTTTCATTAGGTGGAGAAAATCATTTTGGAAGATCCAACACACAAACTCCCTACCTTTACTTCTTAAATCTCTTCTCTTGGCTCTCACACACAGAAGACAAGACCCAAAAAGAAACAAAAAACACTCCCTCTCTCGGCTCTCTCCCACAAGACACAGAAGAGAAGCCACAAAAGAAAAAAAAGAAAATCTCCATCCCTCTCGGCTCTCTCCCTCAAAAGAACAAAAAAAGAAAAAAAAAAAACTCTCCAATTTTTTGTCTCGGCTCTTTCTCCCTCTCGCTCTCTCAATTTCTTCTAACACATCCACACACAAAGCAATCACCAAAGGGAGCTAGGAAGATACGCTCAAGGCTTGGAAATTGTGTCAAACATCTTGGTCAAGGGACTACCACCTACATTGAGGTATTTTTCAGTTTTTTTTTATCATATTTACATCCATGTTTCAATGCCCAATTTCTCTTGCTTTTGTTGGTTTTATTGTTGTTGTTGTATATTAATTTCTCTTGTTTGCTGGCTTTTTATTGTAATTGTTGTGTTGCTGAAATTTGGGAAATGGCATGAACTAGATTGAGGAAAAGGAAATGTGTCTTATGCATGCATGTTAACCGTTTGAAAAAATGCTAAAATGAAAAAAAAAGAATCTTAGGGGACTGTTTTGCTTTATTTTAGCCCTTTTATTTGTTTTCTTGTCGAAATAAAAATCATATTTGTATTGTAGGAGTTATAAGAGTGTTGTAGTATAATTTTCATGATTTTTGGTGAAAGATGGGGTGATTGGAAAAAAATAAAAACTGGACTGTTTTTTTTTTTTTTACATTTTGGACACTTTTGAGTCGTTTTTGGTAAAAACCAACTCCGGAAATGGAATCTACGCGAAAAAATGGAGTGGGGAGGTGTATTTTGAAAAATTTTGGCGATCGGAGAGGTTGCCGGCGACCGGCGGTTCGGCGGCCATAGCTGAAGCTTCTTCAGCTGACTGAAGAAGAAGGGAAGGAAATGGCTGGAAGTGGAGGAAGAGGAAAGAAAGAAAAGAGAAGAAGAAAAAGAAAAGAAAAAGGAAAGTGGTTTGGGCTCATTTTATTTTATTTTTAGTGGGCTTGTTACTTATTTTGGGTTGGACTAGAAGGTTAGACCCATGCTTTATTTTTGGTTGGGTTTGAGTGATAGAAGACGGGCTGGCCTGTGTGTTTTGGCTTGGACTTTCGGCTGGGTTTAGGTAGTTTTCGGCCCAAAGAATTAAATAATGGCCCAGTGACCTGTTTTCTTAAGAAGATCTGCTAGCGAATTTGCACTTTAGCCCCTGATCTTTGGAGTACTTTTACTACGGCTCAGAACGTTTTAAATTTCTTTCATGTAGGTCCTTAAATTAATTGCACTTTGGTCCCTGAATTTTATCTTTTATTTAATTTTGACCTCTGAACTTTGGAAAAGTATAATTTTTGTCCCCAAAAGTTTTTCTATTTTTGCAATTCAGTCCCTGATGAATTTTGACTCTCTTTATTATGATTGTTTCTTTTCTTTAATAGCTAATTATGCTACTTTTGAATATACTTAACTTGTAATTTTTAGATTTTCTTAAATTTCTTTACGGTTGACATATTAGTGTGAATTTAGTACTTTTATTATTATTTTTTTCAATTAAATTGGTGTCATGATTCTTTTGTTCATTGTGAGTATAAATAGGACAATTTGACTCCATTTAGTCACCACTTCAAACGGGAGGTACTCCTATTTTTATTATTTCAATGTCAATTACGTGCTCTTATGTGCTCCTATGTGTTCCTATGTGTTTATATATTTTTATATGCTTTATTTATTGGATTTAAATGTTCATTTAAATTTTCTTATATTATATTTGTTTAGTTAATTTTTATAATTATTCGAGAGGCATTTAAATACCTCAAAAATGTAATAGATAGGATAACTAATTTTATTTTATCATATTTTTCCCATTTTAGATTGTA
Organism: Coffea arabica; assembly: GCF_036785885.1. NCBI lineage: Eukaryota > Viridiplantae > Streptophyta > Magnoliopsida > Gentianales > Rubiaceae > Coffea > Coffea arabica. The sequence continues at coordinate 28,636,496 of NC_092316.1, read as the reverse complement.
GTTAGAATCCCCGATATAATAGATAGGTTTTGTGTTTATGTGGCTTATGTGTTATGTGTTTTATCCGCTTTTCTTAGAATTTTGGCATCTAGATATTATGTTTACGTGTTATGTGCTACGTGCTCTTATATGTTTATTTGTTTTAATTTATGCTTTATTTGTGACAGCCCCGCCTTACCCTAAGGCGAACCAAAGGGTTCGGCGGACCGTCTGCCCAACTCTCGCCAGGACTAACGGAACAGATTAGAGCTATCTGTTTCATTCCGGAACTTACAAACGCGCGTAAACAAATCAAAATAGTAAAATAACCCAAAATAAAATAAAATGAAATCCGGAGTCGGCCATGAATAATAACCGACCCGTCAGAACCCAACCAAATACCAAGCAAACATTCACATCTTGAAACTTAGTATTTACAAGCCCAAAGTGGCATACAAAAGTATTCAAAAGTGGATACATGTCTAGTTTGCCAAATCAAAAGGAAATAGTCCCCAAAAGTACATTTAGGATTTTAATACATGAGCTATACAAAAGATATGTTCAACTAGCTCAATTTGGCAGCTATTTGTTAAATCCAGACCAAAAGTGTTTATTTTCCTGTAAGGAAAACAAAAGGAACAGAAAGGGGTGAGCTTGCGCTCAATGAGGTACCAAACAGATAGCAATAAAATCATGGCATTTCACGTTTAGTAACTCAAGTACACATGCCAGATGTAAAGCAAAGGAACCAATGATTCAAATCAGAAGGATACGGGTGGCTCTCAGGAGCCAAATTTCCAGCGCAGTACTTGATCCAAACCGGTTGACTCTCCGTCAACGTATATAGAACCAACGCGTCCGTAGACCCCTCTTTACACCGAATTCAGTCCACCAAACACCCCTTTACCGGGCCCGCTCACCGTAACCGAACAGAAATGGTAATACTCGAGTATACCGGAATCAAGGGTCTCAATACCCAGAGATCCCAAAACAGACTATCGTGGTTCGTTATCTAATCGTCCAGGCCCTTGCCGGCCCGACTCGAATAACTTAGCCACAGGATTTGAGCTCACAGGTCACAGAAAGGTCGTTGGTTACAAGTTTCCAAACGACGTCCGAACAGATACAGATACAGATACAGATATCAGATACAGATATAGATTCAGATTGACACCAAAATTGGCATATGAACAGACAAGAGAACGAGTGTGATAAAGTACACCCTCGTCTCAAACAAATTAAACAGATTGCAGAGCAGAAATCAAGTTAAACAGCAATGGAGGGGAGTGGTACACTCACCGGCTCAACTTCAAAAGTTTTTACTTCAGATTGGCCTTAATCGCCAAGAAACCCTAAAATAACCAAAATAAACCAATTGAAGGTTTCACATCCATAATCGAGTAAACAAAATGCACATGAGGCTCGACTACTAGTCGTATGCCTCGCCAAATAATCACTAATGCAAGGGTACAAAACATGATTTTTGGGAACAAAAAGATAGCATAAAGACCTAGGTTCAACAACCCAAAAGCCCTTTTTATTTCTACCAAAAGGCAAATCCAACTTAAAAGAATCAAACGGCCTAGAAAATCGGGCAGCACTTCCCCTAAATTTCTTACTTTTCCAGCCATTAAGGCCTCATTACTTCCTCGAATCAGTCCCAACATCTCACACAAAATTCACCTCATTTCCAAAAGCCATTCACTAGGCTCAAAGAAAAAGTTAACTAGGAAATAAGCCTTAAAACATACAAACAAGTACAATGAGACTCGATAACTAATCATAAATCAATGCCAAATATGACCCTAATAGGGTTCCATAAGCATATACAATCATTAGAGAAAACCAGAAAATTCGGAAATGCAATTAGCTTTGGTCCTGAAAAAACAGTTTTTGACTTCTTTTTCCGGTAATGGCACCAAATGCCCTATGATTATCGGATGAAGGTGTAAGATCCACCATTTAGAAGCTAAAAGACAGGGCTACAACATCACAGAAGGTCACTCAACCCATTTTTGAGTGCAAACAGGTCAAAAATGCAAGATACTACATCAAAACGTAAAACAGATTCACCAAAACGCATTCTAGCGGAAATATCATAACTCAGGCTCTACAAGTCCAAATCCAGAAATTCCAAAACCAGTTGAAAGCTAAGAAACAGGGCTAAATTTCATCAGAAGGCCTCAACAACTCATTCGGAAGAAATCCAGACCAAAACAACCAATTACAGAAGCAAATCCCAATTTCGGGTAAAACCAGAACAGCAATAGTAATTTCGACTTATCTCATTCTACACTACTCTGATTGACCTGAAATTTTGTAGGCACCAATAAAATATCATTCCCTACAACTTTCATGTTTTGATCTAAGACCAATTCGGCCTCTATCTATGACCTAAAATTTCGGACAGAATGAAGAACCAAGGAACCCTAATTTTCCAGATTTCTTCCAAAACAGAAATTACTTGCAATCTTTCACTTTTTCCACCTTCTAGAATCATTATATACCATTTCCAATCATCATATATAGCCACACAATCATGTTCATATTAAAACAGAAAAATCCCCAAAAATTACAAAAGTTCATCAATTCAACCAAAAATCACAATATAATCCATAAAGTGGCACCTTATACCACCACTAAGCATCAATTAAGCATCATTAGAGGGAGGAGAGTGGTACTTCATGACTTACCTTTAAAACAAGAGAGAGAGAGAGCTATGGGTCACCTTAACCTTCCAAATAACTTCACCAATCACCTCAAAATCACTAAGTGGAGAGGTTTTATGAAGTGATTTGAAATTGTATCGGTTTAATTTGAAGATTGGAGCAAGATTATGAGGTAGGAAGTTGGAGGATTTTGTTCTTCTCTTGAGCAAGAGGTTCAGCCACAAGCTTGTAAGAAATGGAAGATATTTGGTCAATTTTTGGTTTTATTTAGTAATTGGTAAAAGGTTGAATAGTAAGTCAAAACAAGATTTAATCATATGGTGACACATGTCACCTTCATTAATTGTATACCTAACTTTTTGTCTCTCTCACACCTATCCACTTGGCAACCTCTAAATATCTCATAACACCCGGTAAATTAAACCCAGTATCCAAAACTCAACCGAACTGGCCGAATTTTTCCGAACTTTTCGCACTAGTGGGTCCCACGTGTCTCGGAGAACCGCAATTTCCTGATACGGATCAACCCAATGTGTCATCTTATAGAGTTGCTGGTACTCGGATGCTAGCCTGTCGGGAAAAACAATGGGTCATAATACATTCCTAAGTACAAGTGGCACTCTTGGTCCTTGTCCAGCTATTGTTTCCCTTTTCTTCTCTTGATTCTTGGCCTCGCTTAGTTCCACGGCCACGACCACGTCCATAACTGCATCTTCCTTACATATATTTATTTTTTTTCCCTCTCCTTTTCCCCCCCAAGGTAATTCAGCGAATAAATATAGTAAAGTGACAAAAGTAATCGAATTCTAGCACACCAATTACACCAAAGACATATACACGTATAACACACCATGTATCAAGATGGTAGACAATCCAATACACCAATACATGTCAAATTAGACAAATAATCATATGCACAAATACTCAAACCAATGTCATGTCATAACGGTATAAGAGCAAATCAAAAGTAAAGGCGATATCATCCCGGCCGCAGTCAAATAACCCCGTCCGGTCTCTCACGTCACTTATCAACCAACCTAGTTATCCCTTGACCTCCTGTCTCATTCTAGCCAAATAAAACTTGTTCATGTTCCCAAAATGCTAATCTCACATACTTAACACTGCCTCAACTCTGGAGTACTCAAGCACAAGAATCCGAAATAAGATAATTCACCTCTCGAGCTGGCCAGTCCCAAGAGTAAACCATCTACAATCGAAATTCCTACCAGACGTTGTGAGAACCCTGAAAATGCTTATATAAATAATATTTCATGTGTCAATTGCATTTTATTTGCTCTTTAATATTTTCTAGTACTACTTTGATTTGTTGGCAATTAATTACGTAAAACATGTTTACGTGGAAGTTTATATAATTTCCTAAGTAATGAATCCCTTGATTTCGCTAATCTAAGCTACGACTTGTAGAGCTAGATTAAATTTTCTTCTTGTATTAACACAAATGTTAGATGTTTTTATAATTGGTCAAACTTGATCTTAATAGTTTAACTAACCAACCAAGATTATTATAGGAAGCTTAATACTAATTGGCAATTAATAAAATTCTAGATTTAATTTAATACAAGTTCTATAATTATATTCAAAACCTAAGTTTTCAATAATCATAGTCTTGTAAGATTAGCAATTCTATTAGGCGTTCAAAGCATTTTGGGGACAAGTTTTGGAGCTTAATTAGGACCAAGGACCGGAGTGGCTAATTGGAGGATTAGTAGAAAGACTAAAACACCCTCACCATTTCACCAAATACCACTCACGGCCACAACCATTCCCTGCTCAACCAAACAGCCCCCGGACACCATGATCACCAGCCTTCCAAGCTGGCCAACCGAAGCTCCACCAACCCTGCCGGCCAATCCCTCATTTCACCACTGCAGCACACCACCTCCATCAACACTCTACCACCCTCAAATCAGCAGCACCATTCCATAACCTTGCACGCTACCTCTTCAATCGGCCAGTGAGAAACTTATCCAATTCAATACTCAAACACATTATACACTCAACCGAGCTCCATTTCCCTTCTCTGCACCACTACACCTCAGACCACAACCACAAGCCGCACCCCAATCCACACTGCATCGTTAGTATCGACCGAGAGGAGAGGGAGTCCCTGCTGTGACCGAGAGCAAGAAGAAAAAAAAAAAAAAAGAATCAGCGAGCAGAAAATTCTCTGGTCTGTCCGCGAGCTGAGGATAGGAATTTCGAATCTCTTGCGTGAGGGCTTATCTTGTTTTTGAGGTAACTTTTGGATCATTTTAGGATTTGTCAGAAGTAGATTGAAACCTATATGGGCATGCATGTACTGTGGTATAGCCGGATGATGAAATCAGAGTTTAGAAAATCTGGTTGATGAAATGGAATTACCGTGAGCTGGAAATTTTGTATTGCAGTCTAGTGTAATTAAATGTGATAATTTGAGTTGATATCCATGTTTGTCTAGCTAACAACATGACGTTTGAGGCTGGAATGAGGATGATTAACTCGGCTAACCAAGAAAACAAAACGAAAACAGAAAATCTGTTTCTGCCGTGAGCTTGATGCACTTGTTTTATTTTGGTTGCTGAATGGGTCTGAATTTGGACAATCTGAGCATGAATGATGTTTATCTAACTGGATTTTGGATGATTATCAGGATTAGAGTCTTGCATGTGTTAAATTTCGCAATCAAATGGTGAAAACAAAGCTGTGGAAAATTCTGTCTTGGCTAGAAAATTTTGCCGTGAGCTTGCTTGGGGTAGTGCAGCTTAAACTGGTTTTGATTTTTGTAATTTGGGCTTATAATCATAATTATATAGCTAATAAAGAGTACTTAGGCCCTGCATGTAGCTAATTAGTTGTTAAAGCAGAGGAATAAAAATTCAAAAGTGCAATCTGCCTTAAGGCAAGATCATCCGGACCAAACAGAAAAATTTCTGGAAATTTTGATGGTTATGGATATTATTTGAACTTGATTTCTGAGCTGGAAATATTCATATGCTAGCTTGATACGTGCATAAGGAATTTGAGAGTTTTAAAGCATGTTTTAGCCAGAAAAAAAATAAAATGATTACCGAACATTTTTTTTCATGCATGTTCATCCGTGGCTGTTGGATAAAAGCTCTGAATTTTCTGGATGCTTTTAATTGTGGAATGAATCTGATTTTTGGAATGGAAAATTTTAATAGCCAGCTAAGTGTTTGATTGCTGAATTTGAGTTCCTAACACCATGTTTAAACTAAGGAAAGCTTGGATTTTTGTAAACCTTTAGCTGCTGGAAATTTTGTTGATATCCAAGTGGCACGAACCAGAATTTCAGTTGTCCTTGGAAATTGTAATTAGTTTTTGGAAATTTATTTGATTTCCCTTGGATTATGGTGGCTCAGAATTTCATAAGAGATACAAATTTTAAGATATACAATTTGTTCAGCAAAGAACCAATTAGTACATATAAAACTGAAACCAAAAACGCTAGTATACAATTGCTGGAATTTTCGTTGAGATAGCCGAGAATTGAGTTGAAAAATTTGCTTGGTTCTTGGAAATTTTCTTGAAAAATGATGCTTGGAATATGTTGTTTTGGAGCCCTATAAGAAATGTACGATGGTTTGAATAAAAACTTTTGGTGTGAAAAGAAAAGAAAAAGGAGTTTTTCATAAGTGAAAAATGAAACTCCAGACTTTCGGAAGTCCCTGACCAGTCTCGATAAAACGGTTATACCTTGGTGTAGGAAAATCCGTTTAAGACGCCGTCAGCGGCATTTGAAACTAGAATCATAGATCTTCGCCCTGTAGAAATTTCGTATTTTTACGCCATGTGTATTACTGTCGGTGAATTTTCAAAGTAAACTGTTTGGCATGAATGACCTGTTTCATTTTAAATCTCAACTTGAATTCGGATTGAGACTTTATATTACTAGTGGTTCCAACTCTTGACTGAATTGTGGTTTGACTCTATTGCGTTCATGAAATTCTCAAAGAGTTAGATGTAAGAAGGTATTTGCTAAACGTATGTTTAAGCCTGGCCAGTGAAACAATTTCTACTCGTATTTCAATGCCTGAAAAGCTAATGGTTGAAATTGTGGACAGTGGGCTCTATGAATTCCCACTTTTGAGTTAATGGTTGAGTTATTGGAAATTGGCTGATGGTGGGCTCTATGAACTCCCACCCTGAATGGATAACTGAATTTCTGAAATTGTTTAGAAATCTGTGCTACTATTTTGTGAAACTGTGAGTTGATATAAGTACTGATTACCAAGTGCTAAGTATTGACGCAGCCTTGGTAAATTTTCCTGTTTATGCTTAGATATAAATTTGTTGGAACACAGGGCTAAGAATTGAAGAGCTCTAGTGTTATTACTGTTTAAATTCTAATTGTGCAATATTGAGAAAATGTGATTTTGGATTGGAATCGAAAATGTGAGAAATTGTACCGACCTTGTGACTCCAAGTAAACGCTTGACTAAGTAAATGAAAAATATTTTGCTTCAAGTTTTGAACGGTACAGATCTAGCATCGTACTACTAAACATAGTATCTACTATTTTTGCCTTAGAAACTTGGGCAACATGACTTTTACCCCTTAAGCTAGACTAGCCTTATTAATTTGGGAAAATGATTTCCCCAGACTCAAAACCTTAGTTTTGTTTCAAATTCCTTCCTTCTTTATAAATCGCCTAAGGCTAGTTGTAACTAAGGAAAAGTTTAAAAGGTGAGTCGTGATCACCTTAGCTATATGCATAGAAAACTCGCTCGGCAAGAAAAACCTTATTCTAGCAACATTTTTCAATAGACCTTACCCTAAAGCCTTAGCAAAGATTTTGCAAGCACCGCCACTCAAAGGAACTTTTTCTCAAGGTATACTCTTAGCCTCGATATTTAAATAGCTTACCAACTTATTTTAAGAAAATAATAATAGTATTTTCTTCGAGGAAAAGTATTCCAGAAATCTTATAAGAAAATACTGTACGGTTCTCACAAGCTCGATTCCAAGTAAAATATTTTGAGAAAAAGTAAACTAGCATCATGCTAGAAAACTCTACATGCGCAAGCCAACAGTTCCAATAGAAAACTTATGGCTTAAATTCTGATATCCTAGGATTTTACGAGGACGCGGAACTCGATCCTCAATCCAATATCTGAACTTCACTCTTGGTGAGTGTCCCTGCTTGTTCTATGTTACGTGGTTAAGCACTTTATCAATTCGCTATGTGATGATTGCCAAAATGCAATAAATGATTTTGACCCATCGAAGTGAGCAGTGTGTACTTTATCGCACTAGCCGTTCGAGTGGTGACATGTGTGAAACATTTTCTAATGAATCTAAATGTAGTTGCGTCGCTGGGTGAATCCCTCGACATCTGAATCCAACTACCATAACATCTGAATCTGTGAATCAAAATGTAGTTAGTCGCTGGGTGAATCCCTCGACATCTGAATCTAACTACAAAAACATTAAACCTAAACGTAGTTAGTCGCTGGGTGAATCCCTCGACATCTGAATCTAACTACAAAACCCTTGAATCTAATTGTAGTGAGTCGTTGGGTGAATCCCTCGACATCTGAATCGATCTACAATAAAGTCGTTGGGTGAATCCCTCGACAAATTTTATTACGGGTATATCTCGAGTATACTGCGTCGGTAGATGAAGTTTGGGCCCAAAGCAGAGGTATGAACGGTGACGGGTTAGGATTAAAATAAGTGTATCTACATGGAAATTAAGTAGGGAAAGTTGACGGAGGGTCAACTACGATGGTATCTGATCAAGCGTGGAAAATGGCTCCTGAGAGCCCTTGTATCCTACCTTGTGCTGTTACACGCTTTCCTAACTGTTTCGATTTGATTTAAATTATTAACCGCTGTTTGATTTATGTGATTGCATGTTTTGGGGCACCACTGAGCTTTAGCTCACCCCACGTTTATTGTTTTCCTTAACAGGTTCTGGATACTGAGAGCTGGATGCTTACTTATGTTTTCCTTTTGGATTGTATTTGAGTATTATAACCTAATATATGGGTTGTAATGTGTTATTTGGGATAATTCACTTTTCCTTTGGATTGCCACTTGAAGCTGGAAAATGTGTAACCTTAATTCGATTACTTGGCTTGTAAGTTGTATTACGGATTTATGAATTTTATCTTTACGGTTTGCTATGACTTTGTACTTTAATAAGTAGCACGTGGGACGTTTAAGGGTCTCGACTGGCGATTTTATCATCGCTATCTTTGAAGATACTGTGGCTTTAAGGATGACTCCATTCGAGGAAACTTGTTTTTGTAATAATTTAAGTTATCCTTGAAAGGATTTGGGCTAGAATGCTTGCGTGAGTCCTGGCGAGAGCTGGGCAGACGGCCCGCCAACCCTTTGGTTCGCCTCAGGGGGAAGTGGGGTCGCCACAGGTGGTATCAGAGCCTAGGTTAGAAAAGCTATTCAAGAGACTTAATAGATGTGTTAGAAACCCTAATCCTCTCTAGAAATAAGAATGGAGACCTTAGTTATACGTTAAGTGATATCCGATCCAATTAGCTATTTAAGTTCTAACCTTTAAGTTTTGATCATTTTGTAGGTATGGAAAATGGAAACGGACATGCTAACGGGGGTAGTGCGGCTAATGGACATGCGGAGCCGCTTAGATCCATCTCTTACAGGCCTCGAGGTGGAGGAGCTCATATACGTTACTCACCTGCTGACAGGCACCCTAGGTGCCAGTGCCGAGCCATGTACGCGTATCCCAATGAGCTAGTGTTATCCTTAGACGATGAGCGCCACCACTTGAGGGACGCTAACTCCATCCTGATCCAGGACGTAGAGGAACTGGGTATAATGGTGGATACTCAGTTTGACCGCATAGCTGATTTAGAGGTTAGGCTCACTGCTGAGCATCATCTACTGGAGGCTGCCCGCCTGGAGATAGAGCGGCAAAAGGCTAGGGCGACTCGATTAGCAGAGCGGATGCGTGATAGGAGCGCAGGCATCAGGGCTGATGCTGCGATGATGATGGATGAGGCCACTAGCTTTATTCAGGGTGGTGAGCAGGCAGGAATAGAGGAGGATCCGGAGGAGGACCCAGAGGAGGACCCGGAGGAGGATCCGGAGGAGGACATTGCTCCTGATAGCCCTGCTCAGGGTTAGATTAGGACTCACCTGGTTACACTAGATATAGAAGGTTAGGCAAGGGACATTAGTTAAGTCATCAAGTTTTGTCTAGGTGGATGACTTACCTTTGAGGCACAATATCCCTAATTTTTGTATAAGGGATTATCTGTATGTATTTGTGTTAGTCGATGTGCCTTACTTTTGGAAACGTCCCAACTTGTTATCTGTATGACTTCTCTGTGGAATTATATGTTAAGCATTTTAGTTATCTTTTCTCTAGTTCCATATTGATTTTATTTACCAAAAAGAATGGTAATAATCATAAATAAATAATACTTTTGCCTAATTGACCTATCCTTCCGAAATAGGCATATTTAGAATATGGATCGCCAAGTGATTGGAAGGAGCCGGGGAAGACCCACTAGACAACACCCGGAAGCGGGTGGTGATAGGGAACCCGAGGTCGAACAAGACCAAGGGCAGGAAGGCGTGGCCGGAGACCGGGTGGCCACTGCAATTGACCGTATTACTGAAGTTCTCGAGCGATTGACTGATCGCCAAACCACTGAACCAGTGCGTCAACCAGGAGGCCAGTTGACTCCGATGATCGGGCACTGGAAAGATTTCTGAAATTTGGACCTCCCAAATTCTATGGGGAACCCGAACCAGAAATAGCCGAAGGCTGGTGGGAGAGAATCACTGAGATTTTCGCTGCCTTGAACTATACCGAGGAGCGAAAAGTGACTTTTGCTACCTTCCAGTTTGAGGGAGCTGCTCGCTCCTGGTGGAATCTAGTAAGGATTACGTGGGAGACTAACCATACGCCAAGGACTTGGGCGAACTTCACAAGGGAGTTCAATGCCAAATTCCTTCCACCTCTCATTCAGGAGAAGAGAGAGGATGATTTCATTAGATGCAAACAAGGGGCGATGAGTGTCGCCGAATATGAGGTCCAGTTCACAAAGCTGTCACGCTTTGCACCTGAGTTGATAGCCACCGAGCAAAGGCGTGTTCGGAGGTTTGTGCAGGGTTTGAATGTGGAACTACAGGAAAGTTTAGCTGTTGTAAGGATAGATACCTTCGCTGAGGCTGTAGAAAGAGCGCAGCGAGTTGAAGTAGCCAGAGCTCAAGTGAAGTCCTTTCAGTCCAAGAAAAGATTTGCTCCTAGCAGTAGTCGGGAGCCGACTTTTGGAAATGCTCCACCGGCCAAAGTGGGCCGAGGAACTAGTGGAGTGAATAGTTCTGGAGCACCACGAGGCGCCCAAGCAAGAGGAAACGGGGCCAGGAATGCAGGAGGACGAAATATTGGAGCTAGAGGGGGACCAATTGGAAGAGGACAACCTAGGAATCGGCCGCAAGGGGGTCGAGCAATAGTTCCTCAAGTGACATGTGCCTATTGCAAGAAACCTGGTCATTCTATGGATAGTTGCTGGAAGAAGCAAGGAAGGTGCTTGAGATGTGGAAGTAGTGAGCACCAAATCTCAGGATGTCCAAAGGTGCAGGAAGGAACTCCTCAGAAAGCTAGACCAAACACTTCTGGAGGGAGCCGGCCAACAGTTCCTGCCAGAGTGTATGCTATAGATGATCAACCCGTACCTGATTCCTCGGAAGTTGTGGAAGGTACACTTCCCATTTTTCATAGATTAGCTAAAGTGTTAATTGACCCTGGTGCAACGCATTCATTTGTAAATCCATCTTTTATGTCCGGAATAGAAGTGCAACCTGTTAGATTACCCTACGATCTTGAAATTAGGACACCAATGGGTAATAAGAAGGTAATCACTAGCTTGACTTATAGGAATTGCGAATTCTGGGTTGGAGAGCGAAAAATGTTAGTGGATCTGATCAGTTTGGATATAAAAGGTTACGATGTTATCATAGGAATGGATTTCCTAGGTCACCATCATGCTAAGCTTGACTGCCGAGAAAAAATAGTGGAATTTTGTATACCTGGAGAAGCAACCCTGAGGTTAGATGTCAAAGGTAGGTTAGCATCTTCTGCTATGGTCTCGGGAATACGGGCAAGGAAAATGTTATCTAAAGGAGCTCAAGGTTTCATAGCCTTCTTGATCAATACTCCCAGTGATCAAGTAAGATTAGAAGATGTGCTAGTGGTACGGGAATTTTCGGATGTTTTCCCTGAAGAATTAATGACTTTACCACCAGAGAGAGAGGTAGAGTTTAAGATCGACTTGGTGCCTGGAACGGCTCCAATTTCTAAGACTCCGTACCGAATGGCTCCTGCCGAGCTTAAAGAGTTGAAAATCCAGTTACAAGACCTGTTGGAGAAAGGTTTCGTGAAGGAAAGTGACTCACCATGGGGAGCACCCGTTCTATTTGTTAAGAAAAAGGACGGGAGTTTGAGGCTATGTATCGATTACCGAGGGTTAAATGAGGTTACTATTAAGAATAAATACCCTCTACCGTTGATTGATAGTTTGTTCGACCAACTGCAAGGATCAGTGGTCTTCTCTAAGTTGGATTTAAGGCAAGGGTATTACCAGCTGAAGATTAAGAAGGAAGACATACCCAAGACTGCTTTTAGGACAAGATATGGACATTTTGAGTTCGCAGTCATGCCTTTTGGTTTAACTAATGCACCAGCTGCATTTATGGATTTGATGCAGAGAATTTTTAAGAAATACCTGGACCAATTTGTAGTAGTTTTCATAGATGATATTTTGATATACTCCAAGACTCAGGAGGAACACGTTAAACATTTGGAGATAGTATTGCAGATACTAAGAGAGCATAAGTTGTATGCAAAATTCAGCAAGTGCGAGTTTTGGTTAGAAGAGATTTCCTTTCTAGGGCATAAGGTTTCCAAAGATGGAATTGCCGTGGATCCGGCAAAAGTTGAAGCCGTTATGAATTGGAAGCGGCCAGAAACTCCAACTGAAATAAGAAGTTTCTTGGGTTTAGCAGGTTATTATAGGCGATTTATCAAGGATTTTTCGAAGATTGCAGGACCTATGACCGAGCTAACCAAGAAAGGAAATAAGTTTATCTGGACTCCAAAATGCGAGTCAAGTTTTCAGGAGTTAAAGAGGCGTTTAACATCCGCTCCTGTTTTGGTGTTACCTGATGGAGACGAAGGTTATGCCGTGTACTCCGATGCCTCTGGAGAAGGTCTCGGATGTGTTTTAATGCAAAAGGGTAAAGTAATTGCTTATGCTTCCAGGAGATTGAAGCCTCATGAACAGAACTACCCAACTCATGACCTAGAGTTAGCAGCAGTGATTTTCGCCTTAAAGAAATGGAGACACTACTTGTATGGCGTGACTTTTGAGGTTTTTACAGATCATAAGAGCCTCAAGTACTTGTTCTCCCAGAAGGAGTTGAACTTGAGACAAAGGCGATGGGTAGAATTTTTGGAAGATTATGATTGTTCGATCAACTACCATCCAGGCAAAGCAAATGTGGTAGCTGACGCTTTAAGTAGAAAGGCCCAAATAGCGGGGTTGATGGTTAAAGAATGGGACATGCTAGAAGAAATAAGTAATTGGAATCCTCGCTTGGAGAAATTGAAGATATTATTTGGGAATCTATCTCTGAAATCACCATTACTAGAGCGTATTAAGGAGGCTCAGAAATCGGACCCTGTGATTCAGAAGAATTTGGAAAAAGTACAAAAAGGAGAAATCCTAGATTTTAAATTAGGGTCTGAAGGTGTATTGAGGTTCCGAGATCGTATTGTGATTCCGACAGATGAAGAGATCAGAAAAGAAATTTTGGAAGAATCACATCGATCAAAGTATACTATACATCCAGGAGTGACCAAGATGTATCATGATGTGAAGAGTTTATATTGGTGGGAAGGTTTGAAAAAGGACGTGGCAGAGTATGTACAGAAATGTTTAACTTGCCAACAAGTAAAAGCAGAGCATCAGAAGCCCTCTGGTTTGTTGCAACCGTTAGAAATCCCTGAATGGAAATGGGAACACATCACCATGGATTTTGTAACGGGACTGCCTAAAAGTCAAAAAGGATTTGATGCAATTTGGGTAATAGTCGATCGGCTCACTAAGTCTGCACATTTCCTACCTGTGAGCATGAGTTTTTCATTGGAGAAATTGGTCAAGTTGTACACAGAAGAGATCCTAAGACTACATGGTATTCCAGTGAGTATCGTGTCCGACCGAGATCCAAGGTTTGTCTCGCGTTTTTGGCAGAAATTTCAAGAGTCTTTGGGGACCAAGTTGAAATTTAGTACTGCGTATCATCCCCAAACCGACGGGCAATCGGAAAGGACAATCCAAACTTTGGAGGACCTGCTAAGATCGTGTATATTGGATTTTGGAGGTAAATGGAGTAAATATATGACCTTGGTAGAATTTGCATATAATAATAGCTATCAGGCTTCAATTCAAATGGCACCTTATGAAGCTTTGTACGGGAGAAGGTGTCGATCTCCGATTCATTGGGATGAAGTTGGAGAAAAGAAGATTTTAGACCCTACAGCCATACCTTGGATAGAAGAAGCCCAGGAGAAGGTGAAACTTATTAGAGAAAGGCTTCAAATTGCCCAAAGTAGACAAAAGAGCTACGCCGACACAAGGAGGAAAGGTTTGGAGTTTGAAATAGGGGACAAGGTTTTCCTAAGAGTTAAACCCTTGAAGAGCGGAGTAGTATCTAAGAAAGGTAAGAAACTGAAGCCAAGGTATATCGGACCTTTTGAAATTTTGAGGAAAGTTGGGAATGTAGCATATCAGCTGAAATTGCCTGCAAGCATGGCTAGGATTCACGATGTATTTCATGTATCCATGCTTAGGAAATATTACCCTGACCCAAGCCATGTGCTGCAACTAGAAGGAATTGAGGTGGATGAGACGTTAAGCTATGAAGAAGGACCAGTCAAGATTTTGGAAAGAGAAGTGAAGGAGCTAAGGAACAAGAAAATTCCTCTGGTAAAAATGTTATGGAGAAATCATGGGCTGGAGGAAGCAACTTGGGAATTAGAAGAGGAAATGCAGAAAAAGTATCCTGATTTATTTCATTAGAAAGTATGAATTTTGAGGACAAAATTCTTGTAAGGAGGGGAGGATGTGAGAACCCTGAAAATGCTTATATAAATAATATTTCATGTGTCAATTGCATTTTATTTGCTCTTTAATATTTTCTAGTACTACTTTGATTTGTTGGCAATTAATTACGTAAAACATGTTTACGTGGAAGTTTATATAATTTCCTAAGTAATGAATCCCTTGATTTCGCTAATCTAAGCTACGACTTGTAGAGCTAGATTAAATTTTCTTCTTGTATTAACACAAATGTTAGATGTTTTTATAATTGGTCAAACTTGATCTTAATAGTTTAACTAACCAACCAAGATTATTATAGGAAGCTTAATACTAATTGGCAATTAATAAAATTCTAGATTTAATTTAATACAAGTTCTATAATTATATTCAAAACCTAAGTTTTCAATAATCATAGTCTTGTAAGATTAGCAATTCTATTAGGCGTTCAAAGCATTTTGGGGACAAGTTTTGGAGCTTAATTAGGACCAAGGACCGGAGTGGCTAATTGGAGGATTAGTAGAAAGACTAAAACACCCTCACCATTTCACCAAATACCACTCACGGCCACAACCATTCCCTGCTCAACCAAACAGCCCCCGGACACCATGATCACCAGCCTTCCAAGCTGGCCAACCGAAGCTCCACCAACCCTGCCGGCCAATCCCTCATTTCACCACTGCAGCACACCACCTCCATCAACACTCTACCACCCTCAAATCAGCAGCACCATTCCATAACCTTGCACGCTACCTCTTCAATCGGCCAGTGAGAAACTTATCCAATTCAATACTCAAACACATTATACACTCAACCGAGCTCCATTTCCCTTCTCTGCACCACTACACCTCAGACCACAACCACAAGCCGCACCCCAATCCACACTGCATCGTTAGTATCGACCGAGAGGAGAGGGAGTCCCTGCTGTGACCGAGAGCAAGAAGAAAAAAAAAAAAAAAGAATCAGCGAGCAGAAAATTCTCTGGTCTGTCCGCGAGCTGAGGATAGGAATTTCGAATCTCTTGCGTGAGGGCTTATCTTGTTTTTGAGGTAACTTTTGGATCATTTTAGGATTTGTCAGAAGTAGATTGAAACCTATATGGGCATGCATGTACTGTGGTATAGCCGGATGATGAAATCAGAGTTTAGAAAATCTGGTTGATGAAATGGAATTACCGTGAGCTGGAAATTTTGTATTGCAGTCTAGTGTAATTAAATGTGATAATTTGAGTTGATATCCATGTTTGTCTAGCTAACAACATGACGTTTGAGGCTGGAATGAGGATGATTAACTCGGCTAACCAAGAAAACAAAACGAAAACAGAAAATCTGTTTCTGCCGTGAGCTTGATGCACTTGTTTTATTTTGGTTGCTGAATGGGTCTGAATTTGGACAATCTGAGCATGAATGATGTTTATCTAACTGGATTTTGGATGATTATCAGGATTAGAGTCTTGCATGTGTTAAATTTCGCAATCAAATGGTGAAAACAAAGCTGTGGAAAATTCTGTCTTGGCTAGAAAATTTTGCCGTGAGCTTGCTTGGGGTAGTGCAGCTTAAACTGGTTTTGATTTTTGTAATTTGGGCTTATAATCATAATTATATAGCTAATAAAGAGTACTTAGGCCCTGCATGTAGCTAATTAGTTGTTAAAGCAGAGGAATAAAAATTCAAAAGTGCAATCTGCCTTAAGGCAAGATCATCCGGACCAAACAGAAAAATTTCTGGAAATTTTGATGGTTATGGATATTATTTGAACTTGATTTCTGAGCTGGAAATATTCATATGCTAGCTTGATACGTGCATAAGGAATTTGAGAGTTTTAAAGCATGTTTTAGCCAGAAAAAAAATAAAATGATTACCGAACATTTTTTTTCATGCATGTTCATCCGTGGCTGTTGGATAAAAGCTCTGAATTTTCTGGATGCTTTTAATTGTGGAATGAATCTGATTTTTGGAATGGAAAATTTTAATAGCCAGCTAAGTGTTTGATTGCTGAATTTGAGTTCCTAACACCATGTTTAAACTAAGGAAAGCTTGGATTTTTGTAAACCTTTAGCTGCTGGAAATTTTGTTGATATCCAAGTGGCACGAACCAGAATTTCAGTTGTCCTTGGAAATTGTAATTAGTTTTTGGAAATTTATTTGATTTCCCTTGGATTATGGTGGCTCAGAATTTCATAAGAGATACAAATTTTAAGATATACAATTTGTTCAGCAAAGAACCAATTAGTACATATAAAACTGAAACCAAAAACGCTAGTATACAATTGCTGGAATTTTCGTTGAGATAGCCGAGAATTGAGTTGAAAAATTTGCTTGGTTCTTGGAAATTTTCTTGAAAAATGATGCTTGGAATATGTTGTTTTGGAGCCCTATAAGAAATGTACGATGGTTTGAATAAAAACTTTTGGTGTGAAAAGAAAAGAAAAAGGAGTTTTTCATAAGTGAAAAATGAAACTCCAGACTTTCGGAAGTCCCTGACCAGTCTCGATAAAACGGTTATACCTTGGTGTAGGAAAATCCGTTTAAGACGCCGTCAGCGGCATTTGAAACTAGAATCATAGATCTTCGCCCTGTAGAAATTTCGTATTTTTACGCCATGTGTATTACTGTCGGTGAATTTTCAAAGTAAACTGTTTGGCATGAATGACCTGTTTCATTTTAAATCTCAACTTGAATTCGGATTGAGACTTTATATTACTAGTGGTTCCAACTCTTGACTGAATTGTGGTTTGACTCTATTGCGTTCATGAAATTCTCAAAGAGTTAGATGTAAGAAGGTATTTGCTAAACGTATGTTTAAGCCTGGCCAGTGAAACAATTTCTACTCGTATTTCAATGCCTGAAAAGCTAATGGTTGAAATTGTGGACAGTGGGCTCTATGAATTCCCACTTTTGAGTTAATGGTTGAGTTATTGGAAATTGGCTGATGGTGGGCTCTATGAACTCCCACCCTGAATGGATAACTGAATTTCTGAAATTGTTTAGAAATCTGTGCTACTATTTTGTGAAACTGTGAGTTGATATAAGTACTGATTACCAAGTGCTAAGTATTGACGCAGCCTTGGTAAATTTTCCTGTTTATGCTTAGATATAAATTTGTTGGAACACAGGGCTAAGAATTGAAGAGCTCTAGTGTTATTACTGTTTAAATTCTAATTGTGCAATATTGAGAAAATGTGATTTTGGATTGGAATCGAAAATGTGAGAAATTGTACCGACCTTGTGACTCCAAGTAAACGCTTGACTAAGTAAATGAAAAATATTTTGCTTCAAGTTTTGAACGGTACAGATCTAGCATCGTACTACTAAACATAGTATCTACTATTTTTGCCTTAGAAACTTGGGCAACATGACTTTTACCCCTTAAGCTAGACTAGCCTTATTAATTTGGGAAAATGATTTCCCCAGACTCAAAACCTTAGTTTTGTTTCAAATTCCTTCCTTCTTTATAAATCGCCTAAGGCTAGTTGTAACTAAGGAAAAGTTTAAAAGGTGAGTCGTGATCACCTTAGCTATATGCATAGAAAACTCGCTCGGCAAGAAAAACCTTATTCTAGCAACATTTTTCAATAGACCTTACCCTAAAGCCTTAGCAAAGATTTTGCAAGCACCGCCACTCAAAGGAACTTTTTCTCAAGGTATACTCTTAGCCTCGATATTTAAATAGCTTACCAACTTATTTTAAGAAAATAATAATAGTATTTTCTTCGAGGAAAAGTATTCCAGAAATCTTATAAGAAAATACTGTACGGTTCTCACAAGCTCGATTCCAAGTAAAATATTTTGAGAAAAAGTAAACTAGCATCATGCTAGAAAACTCTACATGCGCAAGCCAACAGTTCCAATAGAAAACTTATGGCTTAAATTCTGATATCCTAGGATTTTACGAGGACGCGGAACTCGATCCTCAATCCAATATCTGAACTTCACTCTTGGTGAGTGTCCCTGCTTGTTCTATGTTACGTGGTTAAGCACTTTATCAATTCGCTATGTGATGATTGCCAAAATGCAATAAATGATTTTGACCCATCGAAGTGAGCAGTGTGTACTTTATCGCACTAGCCGTTCGAGTGGTGACATGTGTGAAACATTTTCTAATGAATCTAAATGTAGTTGCGTCGCTGGGTGAATCCCTCGACATCTGAATCCAACTACCATAACATCTGAATCTGTGAATCAAAATGTAGTTAGTCGCTGGGTGAATCCCTCGACATCTGAATCTAACTACAAAAACATTAAACCTAAACGTAGTTAGTCGCTGGGTGAATCCCTCGACATCTGAATCTAACTACAAAACCCTTGAATCTAATTGTAGTGAGTCGTTGGGTGAATCCCTCGACATCTGAATCGATCTACAATAAAGTCGTTGGGTGAATCCCTCGACAAATTTTATTACGGGTATATCTCGAGTATACTGCGTCGGTAGATGAAGTTTGGGCCCAAAGCAGAGGTATGAACGGTGACGGGTTAGGATTAAAATAAGTGTATCTACATGGAAATTAAGTAGGGAAAGTTGACGGAGGGTCAACTACGATGGTATCTGATCAAGCGTGGAAAATGGCGCCTGAGAGCCCTTGTATCCTACCTTGTGCTGTTACACGCTTTCCTAACTGTTTCGATTTGATTTAAATTATTAACCGCTGTTTGATTTATGTGATTGCATGTTTTGGGGCACCACTGAGCTTTAGCTCACCCCACGTTTATTGTTTTCCTTAACAGGTTCTGGATACTGAGAGCTGGATGCTTACTTATGTTTTCCTTTTGGATTGTATTTGAGTATTATAACCTAATATATGGGTTGTAATGTGTTATTTGGGATAATTCACTTTTCCTTTGGATTGCCACTTGAAGCTGGAAAATGTGTAACCTTAATTCGATTACTTGGCTTGTAAGTTGTATTACGGATTTATGAATTTTATCTTTACGGTTTGCTATGACTTTGTACTTTAATAAGTAGCACGTGGGACGTTTAAGGGTCTCGACTGGCGATTTTATCATCGCTATCTTTGAAGATACTGTGGCTTTAAGGATGACTCCATTCGAGGAAACTTGTTTTTGTAATAATTTAAGTTATCCTTGAAAGGATTTGGGCTAGAATGCTTGCGTGAGTCCTGGCGAGAGCTGGGCAGACGGCCCGCCAACCCTTTGGTTCGCCTCAGGGGGAAGTGGGGTCGCCACATACAAAAGTATTCAAAAGTGGATACATGTCTAGTTTGCCAAATCAAAAGGAAATAGTCCCCAAAAGTACATTTAGGATTTTAATACATGAGCTATACAAAAGATATGTTCAACTAGCTCAATTTGGCAGCTATTTGTTAAATCCAGACCAAAAGTGTTTATTTTCCTATAAGGAAAACAAAAGGAACAGAAAGGGGTGAGCATGCGCTCAATGAGGTACCAAACAGATAGCAATAAAATCATGGCATTTCACGTTTAGTAACTCAAGTACACATGCCAGATGTAAAGCAAAGGAACCAATGATTCAAATCAGAAGGATACGGGTGGCTCTCAGGAGCCAAATTTCCAGCGCAGTACTTGATCCAAACCGGTTGACTCTCCGTCAACGTATATAGAACCAACGCGTCCGTAGACCCCTCTTTACACCGAATTCCGTCCACCAAACACCCCTTTACCGGGCCCGCTCACCGTAACCGAACAGAAATGGTAATACTCGAGTATACCGGAATCAAGGGTCTCAATACCCAGAGATCCCAAAACAGACTACCGTGGTTCGTTATCTAATCGTCCAGGCCCTTGCCGGCCCGACTCGAATAACTTAGCCACAGGATTTGAGCTCACAGGTCACAGAAAGGTCGTTGGTTACAAGTTTCCAAACGACGTCCAAACAGATACAGATACAGATACAGATATCAGATACAGATACAGATTCAAATTGACACCAAAATTGGCATATGAACAGACAAGAGAACGAGTGTGATAAAGTACACCCTCGTCTCAAACAAATTAAACAGATTGAAGAGCAGAAATCAAGTTAAACAGCAATGGAGGGGAGTGGTACACTCACCGGCTCAACTTCAAAAGTTTTTACTTCAGATTGGCCTTAATCGCCAAGAAACCCTAAAATAACCAAAATAAACCAATTGAAGGTTTCACATCCATAATCGAGTAAACAAAATGCACATGAGGCTCGACTACTAGTCGTATGCCTCGCCAAATAATCACTAATGCAAGGGTACAAAACATGATTTTTGGGAACAAAAAGATAGCATAAAGACCTAGGTTCAACAACCCAAAAGCCCTTTTTATTTCTACCAAAAGGCAAATCCAACTTAAAAGAACCAAACGGCCTAGAAAATCGGGCAGCACTTCCCCTAAATTTCTTACTTTTCCAGCCATTAAGGCCTCATTACTTCCTCGAATCAGTCCCAACATCTCACACAAAATTCACCTCATTTCCAAAAGCCATTCACTAGGCTCAAAGAAAAAGTTAACTAGGAAATGACCGGAATAAAAGTAAGCCTTAAAACATACAAACAAGTACAATGAGACTCGATAACTAATCATAAATCAATGCCAAATATGACCCTAATAGGGTTCCATAAGCATATACAATCATTAGAGAAAACCAGAAAATTCGGAAATGCAATTAGCTTTGGTCCTGAAAAAACAGTTTTTGACTTCTTTTTCCGGTAATGGCACCAAATGCCCTATGATTATCGGATGAAGGTGTAAGACCCACCATTTCGAAGCTAAAAGACAGGGCTACAACATCACAGAAGGTCACTCAACCCAGTTTTGAGTGCAAACAGGTCAAAAATGCAAGATACTACATCAAAATGTAAAACAGATTCACCAAAACACATTCTAGCGGAAATATCATAACTCAGGCTCTACAAGTCCAAATCCAGAAATTTCAAAACCAGTTGAAAGCTAAGAAACAGGGCTAAATTTCATCAGAAGGCCTCAACAACTCATTCGAAAGCAATCCAGACCAAAACAACCAATTACAGAAGCAAATCCCAATTTTAGGTAAAACCAGAACAGCAATAGTAATTTCGACTTATCTCATTCTACACTACTCTGATTGACCTGAAATTTTGTAGGCACCTATAAAATATCATTCCCTACAACTTTCATGTTTTGAGCTAAGGCCAATTCGGCCTCTATCTATGACCTAAAATTTCGGACAGAATGAAGAACCAAGGAACCCTAATTTTCCAGATTTCTTCCAAAACAGAAATTACTTGCAATCTTCCACTTTTTCCACCTTCTAGAATCATTATATACCATTTCCAATCATCATATATAGCCACACAATCATGTTCATATTAAAACAGACAAATCCCCAAAAATTACAAAAGTTCATCAATTCAACCAAAAATCACAATATAATCCATAAAGTGGCACCTTATACCACCACTAAGCATCAATTAAGCATCATTAGAGGGAGGAGAGTGGTACTTCATGACTTACCTTTAAAACAAGAGAGAGAGAGCTATGGGTCACCTTAACCTTCCAAATAACTTCACCAATCACCTCAAAATCACTAAGTGGAGAGGTTTTATGGAGTGATTTGAAATTGTATCGGTTTAATTTGAAGATTGGAGCAAGATTATGAGGTAGGAAGTTGGAGGATTTTGTTCTTCTCTTGAGCAAGAGGTTCAGCCACAAGCTTGTAAGAAATGGAAGATATTTGGTCAATTTTTGGTTTTATTTAGTAATTGGTAAAAGGTTGAATAGTAAGTCAAAACAAGATTTAATCATATGGTGACACATGTCACCTTCATTAATTGTATACCTAACTTTTTGTCTCTCTCACACCTATCCACTTGGCAACCTCTAAATATCTCATAACATCCGGTAAATTAAACCCAGTATCCAAAACTCAACCGAACTGGCCGAATTTTTCCGAACTTTTCGCACTAGTGGGTCCCACGTCCGGTATACGCTCTTAATTTCTCAAAAACTATTCGATACTAGAAAAATCATTTAAAAACTCTATTTACTCATAAAAATTATTTTCACAATTTTTCAAATCAATAAAATGTGAAAAAACGTGCAATTAAAAGAAAATTAAAACTTAGTACTTTAAAAAAAATTACGGGCTCTCACATTATTTGTTTCACTATGAATTGTTAATGCATGACGTCACCACACTAGTCCAATGTTACTTGTGGCTTCCCACTCTGCTTACTTGCTAGTCCAACGCTAGTAAGGATTTTTAGAAGTGGGCTAGTCCAATGCTAGACCCTTTAGGTCGTCTTGCGCTAGATTCATCTTTGTGTGCTATTCACTACATTTTCATGCATATTTTCATGTTTAGAATCTTTTCTCATTGGTATGATATTCCCTATTATATTATCCCCTACCCTCTATAGGTGCTAATCATGTCATTTAGAATTGCATCTCATTTAAGCTAGTTCATTTGCTTGTTCATGTTAGGATAATTATTTTTCAAACATGGGAAATGGGTGATTATAACTTTTTAGTTTAAATACCCTATTAATCCATGTATAAGAAAATTATGTCACGAGTTTTTTTCTCCCGTACCCTTTATGTTGCATTCCTTTTTTCTTTAATCACTTATATATATGTATATAATTTAATTTCTTTTCTTTTAATTTCATCATTCGCATACTCGTGACACTTTCAAGGAATCATTTTAACCTTCGCAATTAATGCGATTGGTTCGATCAAGCCCTTGAATGAACATTTTGTCCCTTTCGATGTTTTATAAATTTAGATTTGCATCCATGTAGAAAACATCCAAATGTGATAAATTAAGGGTTAGATTAGGAAAATTTTAACTAAATCTCGCAACTAACTTAGACTAGATTGAAAGGGTGCCTTAGGTTTGAGTTGATCGAACTTTTGCTTTCCCTTTGTTCAACTGTGACTCCCGAATTCATTTTCTCTTGTTTTTCAAAGACCTGAAGTTGTCGGAAAGGGTTTTATTTTATTTTATTTAAATACACTTTTTGGGTGACATGGTACACCCAAACTCGATACCAAGTGGCGACTCATAATTTTTCTTCAAAACCCTTTTAGACTAAATTCTGGACCCAAATTGTCGCATTGTTTAAGTCCCATTTTAAGTCCTTTTTCATTTATTATTAATAAATCACATCTTTTTATAAACACCCTTTTATTTATTTTTTCATTGCGAAAAATGGGGCGCGACAACTTGGCGACTCCACTGGGGACCGCTAGAGAGTCCGAGCACTTGGTTTAGTTTTTTTTTTCTTTTTAACCCTTTTATTTATCATATTTGGATGTTTTAGGTTGCATTTTTCTTTTTAGGATGTTTTGCATTTCACACTCGTATTCGTTTCTCGTATTTCGTGTATGTGAAGAATGGTTTATTTGTTTACTTATTCGTATTGCGCTTTGCATTTGGGATGGGGATATTACTCTAGAGTCTCGCGTTGGTTCTCGATCCCTCCCCTCCAAACGAGCACTAGTATACGTGCATATGCTTTATTTTTTATCCCTCATTTATTTTTCTTTTAGTGGCTTGTCACGTCACTCCACCCTATTAGGATTTTAGGCGACTCACTTGGACTTGTGATTACGACACGATGTGTGCGTAGCATGATCCAAGGGGTCACTCAATCTTCCATTTTAACCTTTGGGTTGATGGCCTTTAACTTTTAGTCGAAGATTGAGGATTTTTGACAGATTCACTCAAACATGTAGCCGTGACATGATGTGTGTGTAGCAGTGTTTGAGGAATCGCTCAAGCCACCGACAAGGAACCTTGGGAGTGATGACCTTTGGTTTCCAAGTCTGAAGGCTCGGGGATCTAAGATCCATTGAGTCTAGATGCATTAGTGAGCCAATACCTCATGCATCCATGATAGTTTACCTAAGGTAGAGTCTGCCTTACCCTATTAGGGACACTATTCACGAGGGGAGGGATCCAACCCTTCTTTTCTTTTTATTGTTTTATCTCTATGTATTGCTTTGCTATAATGTATTATGTGTATTTATCTGATTGAACTAACTTTTCTTGGTTTTTGTCTCCATTGCATTCATAAGCCATAGAAAATAAGAGTCCTGGTATGATACTCTCTAGAAACCTACACTATTTGATGTGACACGTTTAAATTCAATGTTTCGCATTTGCAGTTTGAATACATTTCATTTCATCACATTGCCATTAAACTTGGGTTAATCCCACTAATGTGCATTACATCTTATCGTTAGACATAGGTCAGTCCCACTAACACTTCATTTCACTTCACTTCATCACGGGCTTGGATTTTGTGCCACCAACCTCAGCAGTCTTGGGTTGTATCCCACTGACCGATGTCATGGTAGGTTCGGGTCTTATTCCGTTGACCCTTTTTACGCTTACAGGTTTTAGTTCAAGACAGAATAACCACATGTGAGTATTTGGTATCTACGTCTTTGTCTCGAGTTTTTTCGAAACTCAAATAAAGAGGGGCAAACTGTAGACACCAAATTTTTTATTTTTATTTTTATTTTATTTTTTTAATAATTATTATCTATTTTATTTTATCAATCTCACAGTTTTTTTTAGCATTTTAGATACCAAATTTTTTTAATTTAGCTTTATTTGGTATTATTTTCATTTTTATTGATTAGATATATTATTATTCTTAACTTTTAGCATTAAAAAAAAAAAGAGAGCGCAAGAGGTCAGTACAGAAGCAAAAATTGCAGCTGGCCATTTCTTCCATTTTTACTCATTTCCGTTGTATTTTTTGTATAAAGTCCAGCTCATCACTCAAAGATTTCATTCATAAAAAAATCAAAGGGACAAGAACAAGACACATAAACCTATTTTGGGGTTTGAAATCTTGGCCTTTCATCTTAGGTTTAGTTTTTTTTTTGGTGCCTTTAATGCATGAAGTGGCAACAAAGGGGAGAGAGTTTGAGTAGAATCTGGAGGACGGCTGATGAAAAAAGGATCGGTTGGCAGCCGAAAAAAAACGAGAACCGAAGGCATCAGCGGAAAAAAAGGGGAGCAATAAGGGCAGCAAAAGGAAAGAGCAAAAAGAAAGAACAGAAATCAAGAAAGGTTGGGAGGCAGAGAAAAACAAAAATAAGAGAGCTTCGGGTCAAACCAAAAGAAGGAGAGGAGCTACTGGAATCCTTTTTTTTTTCCATATTTGCTGCCAACTTCCATCGAAATAGCATTGTAAGATTTCTTTTTTAGCTTTTCCTATAGATAGTTTCTATGAGAATCACGGGTTGTTTGTTGTTTCTAATGGTTATGTGTTTGAGTGGTTGTGCTATCTTGTTTGGTGATGAGTCTGCAAGTATGGCGAAGAGATTTGCAGTAGCCATTTTCCTTATCATTATAGCTTAAAGCCGTTGCCTTCTTGCTGATTATTTTGTCTGACAAGTTTGTTAGGGTTCCAAATCTATTTGGTGTTGTTAATTTCGTTCTCAAGCTATAGTTTAGTAGTAAAGATGTTAACTTTGAAAAGAAAATAACATTTCCTTGGCTGGTTCATTCGAACCTGCGTCTGAAGTCATATGTGGGATAGTTGTGAAGGTTCCCAGTTTGTATGTGTTTTCTATTCTGATGTTCATGCTGAAATCTCAATGTTTCATGTTCGCAAGTAGGAAGAATGTTTGAAGATTGTGTCGCTTGGATTCAGATGGTTTTAGCTGATGTTTGTGCATAAGAATCTGTTGCAACAAGTTCGAAACTCTCGGCTTGTTACATCTATGTTAATAAAGCCGAATTTTTTTGTTGATTGAGGTTCTGGTTTGGCTTGAGTTTTCCTTTGGGCCTGTTTGCTGTGTTAATGATGTTGTGTATATGCTTGCTGCAATTTAAAGCAGCAAGGTGCGGTGCCACAGTAGGCTGCAACATGGCAAGCCCATTCGTTGCAGCCATAGGGTGCCTTGCATTTTTTAAGCATCAATCTCAAAACTATGTTTGCAGCCTTCTTGATGGGAACTCATAAATAAGAATCATTAGTTGGGTTTGTTTTGTTTTGAAGATCCGAAAGCTTGAGGTTTCACCAAGTGTTCATGTTACTTTGTTGTGTCGTATTCTCACTTGCCTTAGTTAGATTTTTAGAAATAGAGGATCTTATCTGAGGGGATGTTAATGACAATGGGTTGAAGCTTGACAGGTTGGTTTGGTTGTTAATTTAGTAGAGCTGGTTTGAGCTCTTTGTGTGCAAATATCTCTAGCTGAACTAAAAAGAAGTAAAAAGCTGCTGCATTCTCTTTGCTGTTTTCCTTTCCGCGACTGCTCACCAAGTTTTGACACCTAACTTGCTTGTTGATCTTATGTTGGAAAGAAGAAATTGGATAAGTGGCGTTTGAGTTTGCATGTTTGGGGTCTAAACCACTTGAATCAGGATCACATACCTGTTGGAAAATGAATTTCAGGTTGCCAAACCATTTTTACATGAATGTTTTTCCAAAATTTTGCATAAGTTCCTTCTATGTTTCTTGCTTGTTTGGATGTTGAAGTTATGTGTCTTGTTGCTTAGTTTCAAATTATGGTTTTGGTTGAAAAATTTTCGAGCAAAGCTGTGTGTTTGGGTCCGAAATTTGAGTTTGGAAATGAATCTACAACAGGCTTCACTGTCGGTTGCAGAAGCTGGTTTCGTAGTTGTTACTTGCATGAAATGCTTCCATGAATTGCATTTTTAAGAAGTGTTAGCCATGCTTAGTTGGGATTAGCTCAAAAGTGTTGTGTGAAATTTCTTGTCGAAAGTTTGTTTGGTTGCAGAAAGCCTTCATTAGTAATGGTTTTTTGTTGCAGAGAGTGTTTCCGTTGGTTGCATGAAGTTTGCATGGAAAATGTTTCAAAAATTGCACTTTAACCCTTGATTTGTGTTTAATGCTACTATGGCCCATAAGATTGAAAAGATTAATCAATTTTATCCCTTTAACATGTTTTTCCTTGGTATGTTTCATGTGAATTGTGGATAGATTTTTCATGAATTTTATGATGAAATAGGGAAGGTTTAATCATTTTTTAAAGAATTTATAGTTTTGATTTCCATTTGATTAAAATCTTAGCTAACTTTATCGTTTAATCTTAATAAATCGGTTTCCATTCTTTTTTGTGAAGTTTAGTATTTGACTTTGATAGATTCCATTTTAAATCACTAATTTTAGTACCTCATCCTAGAACTTTTTTATTATTAGGTTCTTGTTCACTTTAATTTCTTGAATATAGATGATTTATTTTATGTAAATACTTTAATTCATTCAATTTCATGTTCAATTTTCATTTAATTAATTGTTAATTAAAGTGATGCCTTGACCCTTTCTTTGTTTTGGAGGGTAAACAGGAGAGTAATTCCATTTCCTTAGGGTACCAATTCAAGAGAGGTACACTCTATCCCTTATTTCTGATATATTATTCTATGTGCACTTATGTGTCTTATGTGTGTAATTGCATGATTTTGAATGCTTTATTTCATTTCCATTCATTTATTTCTTTAATTTTACTTTAATTTGGTGCATTTTTTCTAATGTAATTATTTGAAAGGCACTTGAATGCCAAAATTGTAATAGTTAGGGGGGTTTGTTTATTTATTCCATTCCTTTCCCATTAGATTGTAGTAGGTCCGTCCCCAAATGTAATAGATACGGCTTGTGCTATGTGCTTGTGTGTGCCTATGTGTTTAATCGCTTTCCTAGGATTTGGCATCCAGATATGCATGCTTACGTGTTATGTGAATTACGTGCTCACATGCCTAGTTGCTTTAACTATGCCTATTGATTATGTAAATAGTGGATGTAGATGCACGATATGGCCATGGCTAGTCCAATGCTAGTCATGGCTATTTATTCCCGATTGCTCACAAGTCCAATACTTGTGAGAGAGCGTTAGTAGAGGGCTAGTCCAATGCTAGACCCAATAGGGCCACCCCTCGCTAGTACATACTCGCATGCCTTCACTACATTTCATTCATTTTTTCTTTTTAGTACTTTTACATTTTGCATGAACCCTTACCCTTTTCCCGCATTTGAAACACGATCTTTAGGATTTTGCATTTCATTCTAGTTATTTGGGTCATCTGCTTGATTAAGTTAAGGAGTTACCCCTTGAATATGGGATATGGACGAGTTTGGTTTTCTAACCTTAGCACGCTCGTATTCCCTCTATAAAAGGGAAAATTGAAGTCACGAACATTAGATCTCCGCACCCGTTATAATGCATTCCTTTAGGTCATGTATATTTGTATAATTATAATTATCTTTATTATTTTCCTTTTCTTTTCTTAGAGTCTCATATTTTTACATTATCCGTGACCTCTTTAAAGAATTACGATTGGGTATCACAATTAATGTGATTGGTACCAAGTAAGATTTGAAGAGATATTCCGACCCCCTGATACCCTCCTAGGTTTAGGGTTTGCATTCATAGAGTACATCCAAATTTGATAAATCTTTAGGTTAAAATGAGAAAATCTTTGACTAAATCATGCAATTAGCTTTGGTTAGGTTGAAAGGGTGCCTTGAATTTTTTTCTTGCCTTCCCTTTCTTCAAATGTGACTCCCGAATCCTTTTTTCTGGTTTTCATAGACATTGGAGTCGTTTAAAAGGGGTTTTTTCTACTTTTTTCTTGAAAAATTCATTTTTAGGTGACTTGGTACACCTTAACTCGATACCAAGTGGCGACTCCGATTTTTTATTAAAACTCTTTTTAAACTGTCATTTTAGGTCAAAATTGTCGCATTTTTATGTCCCATTTAAACCCATATTTTCTAAACAATCAAACATTCATTTTAATTTTGCAAGCAAAATTAATCAAAAATTCATTTTTCTAAACTAATTTATTTTGTTTAAAAATGGAGCGCGACAGTTACTATATGAATGCAAATCTAGACCTAATGTATCGGGGTCGGAATATCTCTTCGAAATTTAATTGGTACAAATCACATTAATTGTGATGCCTACTGAGTGATTCTTTGAAGAGTCACGAATATGCAAAATATGAGACTCGAATGAAAGAAAAGAAAAAAAATATACATGATCTAAAGGAATGCATCATAACGCATGCAGGGAGTTAAGATTTGTGACTAGATTTCCCTTTTTATAGAAGGCATACGAGCGTATTACGGCTAAGAAGCCATACTCGTCCATATCCCATATTTAGGGGGTTAATTCTCCTAATTTTGGTCAAGCAAATGATCTAATCTATTTCTAATTTTTCCCTAAATGAGATGCAAATCTAAATGTTATATTTTATACATAGGGATAAGGGATATTTGTTAGGGGCAATATCATGCAAAAATGATAAGTATCCTAAAAAAGTAGAAAATATGAATGAAATGTGTACATGATCTAATGCGTGGTCGATCCCTAAGGGTCTAGCGTTGGACTAACCTGTGTTTATAAGTTCTCACTAGCGTTGGATTAGTGAGAAATCGGAAAAAAGGGTCACAACTAACGTTGGACTAGTGTGGAATCGGAAAAGGGTCACAATTAGCATTGAACTAGTGTGGTGACGTCATACATTTATTATAATCAAATAAAACAACAATAAAAGCAAATAAACATATAAATCACATATAGCACATAGCACATAAACATGATATCTAGATGTAAAGTGTGACGCCCCCACTTCTCCCTAAGGCAAACCAAAGGGTATCCGCTGGACGCCTGCCCAATTCTCGCCAGGACTCGGTACAATTCTCATTCAAGCTTAATATAATAGTATCCCAAAGCGACAAGACAAAGTACAATAACTGCAGAAACTTCTATAAATAACGTCTAATTTTACACCATAAATTCAGGATACATAAGTTATCCAATTCTTACATCAGGGTACCCAAAAGATACATCAATTTCCAAAATATACAACAGTCAAAAGTCTAATCAATTACATTTGAAACACTAATATAAATGTACATCCCAAGGGTTTCTTTGAGTTTCACTTCAAGTCCATCCCTGTTAAGGAAAACAAATCTACGGGATGAGCAAAATGCTCGTGAGGCCAAGAACACACATGCAAGCACGTAGTCCAGATAACAGTCCCAAATAACAGTTTAAGAGATAATTACAAGTAATTAAGAAAGCCAGTGAAAGTAAATAGAAACAATTCAAGGATATAGTAGCTCTCAGGAGCTAAACTCCACTTGCTGTGTCGATGACATTTGTATACCTCCCTGCGATGACACTCCGTCAACCGGGTCGGTATTTCCAATCCGTAGAACTCCACTAACTTCCCATCAGTCCACCGTACACCGTTCCGGGCCCGCACGACATTTATAAGGCGATACTCCACGAGTATGTCAAGCAAGATCTCTCAATAGATCAAGCTTATCATGTGAATCTCATGGCTCACCGAGGTTCCCGACCAAACCCATGCCGGCTCGAGTTCCAAGGTCGGTCTATGAGTTTGGGCGTCCCCCATGTACATGTAAATGTCGAGAAGATTCACTCCAACGACGTATGCACTCATAGCATACCAAGTCATGTATACAAGTATTTGACAGGTCCAAGCATGTAATTCAGGATCTGTAAGTCTAGCAAGCCAGGCCAAGCATGAATCAATTATTTCAAATGAGTACGAGTGCGATAAAGTACACACTAGACTCCATTTTATCAAAACCAGGTAGATTAAGCAAGACAAGCATGTATCAAGTTCACAAGAGTTCAAGTAAACATGCACTTAATACTCACCAAGTAGTAAGTAGTCTCAACCAAAATTTAAGCATTCACCGTGGGATCCTCTTGAGGGTCCTCGTGTGCGCCTGAGCAAATAATAGTGAAGTATCACTCATATATCCCAATTATCAAGGAAGATTATACACTAGTACAATTTAAGAAAATTTCATGAGAATGAACCTCAATTATTCGTAAATCGAAGTTTAAATGGAGTTTCTTAAAGTACACGGGTAATCAAGTTTTCATTTTGGAAAATCAAGTATAAAACGTTCAAAAAATATTGAAGGAATAAGGAGTACTTGAAAACTCCCTTCCCTTGGAATTTGGAAAAACTTCAAGTTTGATACGATACTTTGAAAAATCGTATCTCACATTCTACAGGTCAAAAATTGGAAAACTTGATGCCGTTGGAAACCTCTTTGAAAGTACTAAAAGTTCTTAAAATACACTTTTCTAAGATTCCAAATGGAAAACATTCAAAATTAAGCTCAAAGTCGCTGTTTTGGTTCATAAGGCAGATTTAAGTTGGTTTTTGGCCAACTTTGAAAATTCGGAAAAATTCACTTGATTGGAACTAGCCTTTCAAATTTGCAACTCTGTTAGTGTTGTAATCTGAGTTTACAACAAAATAAGCGGAACAAGAAACGGAGTTGTGAGCACCAAGATATGGTAGCTCAAAGTTACCCAAATTTCCTTGTTAAACAAGGGTTTTCCAATATCAAGTCTTAAACTTTGGCAATTTAGTCAAGCAGCGAAATAGACTCGGATTGGTACCAAATTTGGCAGTATAATACTCTTATATAAAGGGTATCCCTCTATCAAATTTCATGGAAAAATACCTTCGGAAAGGTAGTCAACCAAACAATCAAAGTTTTGAAAAATCCTAAGGCAGAACTGCCTTCACCTTTTTGTTTTCCATTCCAAACATTTGGTCAAGAAAAATCCCTCAAACATGGTTCATTTGTATAGGAAAAACCTGAGGAACATTCATGGTATATTTGGTAAGTGTTTTAACTCCAAGCAATTCAATTGGCAAGTCCACACCAAATCTAGCATCAATTTTGCCCAAAATTTAGGGTTTTCAAGAACAGAGCAGGTTTCGTATTTTGATCACAAATCACTCAATTCAACTTGGAATTAAGCATGGTTGGTGGTGTTGGAAAATACATTCATAAAACTATAATTTCACAGAAGAAATTGTTTTGAAATTCAACACTCAACTGGCTCAAATTCGAGCCTCAAGTTGCAGCCTCTGTACTTCGTTCCAGGAAAACAGAGAAACAGGACAGTCATCTTAAAACGGTTGGTACGGGCTACTTGGGTAGAACTAGGGGTTGCATTTTATATCGTTAGAAATCTGGGAATGTCTAGTTTCAAATGCCACCAACGGCACTTGATTTCGACGTCGGAGCACAGAGTTATGGACGAAACAAGCGAGCTGTCTGAGCATTACCGGAACAGTTTTCCAGATTTACTAGCTTCACGAAATTAATCCATTTGACCAACCAAACCTCAATATTTTTCAACGAAATTTTATACACCATCTATACAACATATAAAAATCATATACCAGCCATTAAATCCCCAAAATTCCACAGAAATAGGAACGTTCAAAGCAGGGGCAGAATCGGAACTTTTTACCCCATGCACTCCTTGAAGTTTATACTAATAATACACCATTAATCTACCATTTTGAGCACTAAACCAACATTAATTCCATCATCAAGCATCATATCTGCCATAAATCCAAGAGTGGGAGTTCATAGAGCCCACCTTCCAAATTTTCCAACAATAACAAGCCACTCACATGAATACAAGAGCTCATAAGTGTAAATCAACTTCCATAAACCAAGTTTCTAGGTTTAGATCATCACTTACTCTAGTTGATGTCTAAGGCAGTGATTTTCGGTCCTTTTTGCTCCAGCAAAATCGTGAATGTTAGCTCCTTTTTGCAGCTTAATAAGGTCTCCAAGTGTAGAGTTAGGTGTGGATGAAATTTGGTGGCTTTTGGTGGTGTTTTTGTTGGAGAAATGAGGATGAAAATGAAGAACTTGGGTGTTGTTTTTGCAGCTGATGGTTCGGCCAAAGTGAGAGGGAAAAAGAGTGTTTGCTGATAATAAGGCTTCCGTGAGAAGCTTAGCAAATTTTGGTTTCAAGTATACAAAAGTCAACTCTCCAATAGTGCGCGTACGCGCGCGTTTTGTGTCCGATTCCTCTTACATTTGTTTCACTAGTGCACTAAACCTCTAATGCACTTATATTCACATAAATATTATTCACTCTTAATTGTCCTAAAATAAGGGTCTAAAGTCCCTCAATTAAATCACGCGTGTGAAAACGCGTATCTCCAATTTAGGCGCAATAAAACAAAACCTCCAAGGATTTCTTATAACGGTAGTACTAAAAACTATCACTTGAGTACTTAAACATAAAATTACTTATTTTAGAACCATTGCACAAGTCCCCAATTTTTCAAACTTATTGTACCCTCAATCGGTTAAAATTTCCAAACACGTTTTCACTATTTTCATTAAACGAACTTCCAAAAATTAATTTTTTGAAACAAGTCAATTTAAAGATATAATGAAGCTATAATTCCATGTTTTTAGGTCTAAGAAGGATAGAAAATAATATTCGGAATAAATGGGCAATTAAATATTCAAATAAACTCGAAATAGGAATTTAAAATAATAAATTTTGCGAGTCCTCACAGGAGTCTAGTATTAATTCCTCGATTAACCTTTCTTAATCTACTATTGACCATTCCTAATTCTCCAATATTAATACACTCCCGATTCAAGTATAGCCTCGAAAAACGTGTACTCGTTATTCCGAACTAAACGAATTTTCGAAAAGTGAATTTTCCAACAAAACGTTTTAAAATATAAAAGTGGCGTTGTTCCATATAACTGGATTTTTAAATGGTCAAAATAAATAATTCGGAGAAAATGAGTAAATAAATACTTAAGTAACTTGTAATATTCGATAAGTAAGAAAATTTTCGGGTCCTTACATAAAGATCCTAAGAAAGCGAGTAAACACATAAGCACACGAGCATGCAAACACATAAACAAATAAAAGCAAATAAAGGTCTAACTATTATATTCGAGGATCCTAACTACAATCTAAATGGGTAAAAAATGAAAAATAATAACCTAACTATTACAATTTGGCATTTAATGCCTTTAAAATAATCAATAAATAAATTAAATTAAATATACAAAATTAAAAACAAATAAAATGAATAAATAAATAAAATAATTGAAAACATGCAATTACACACATAAAATCACATAAGAGCACATAAAAGACTTTAAATAATAAAAGAAAATATCTCCCCTTTGAAGTAGTAGCTAATTGGGTTTGATTTTATCTATTTAACTCCAAAATTAACAAAAATTATCAAGACACCAATTTAATTAACAAATAATTCATAAAAAATGGAAATAAGCATGAAATCAATCAATTGAAGCATTCAAATGGAATATAATTCATAATTAAAAAGGAAAAGCAACTACTATTTAAGAAAACAAATCTGTCAGGGACCTAATTATAAAAATTAAGAAAATTTTAGGGGTCAAATTATAATTATTATAAAATTTATCAAAATTAAAGAAAAATAAAGTTTAGGGACCTATTTGCAATTAAATTAGGGACCTAATTGACAAAAATCTAAAGTTTTAAGTGTCGTAGTATAATTAAATAAAAGTATAGGGACTGTTATGCAAATTCTGTGACCAGATTCTTAAGCAAACAGGCCATTTTATTAATTTTTTGGGCTAAAATCCCTTTCTGGCCCAGACGGAAATCCAAGCAAATATGCAGGCCAGCTCTCATTTTTCAACAAACAAAACCCAACCAAATAAATGGGTTTTAACCTGCCAAGTCCATGCTCAAGCCCATAAAAAAAAATAAGCCAAAGTCCACTTCTAAAACCCAAGCAAAATAAACCAGATTTTTATACCAACCCAACCAAACAAAGCTCAATCCAACTCTCCAACTATTTTTACTAAACCCAATTAGATAAAAATCTACTAAAATGTATAAAAGATTGATTATACTCTAAATCCCAAAAATAATTTACTTAAAAACGCATTTAAACATGGAAAATAGGATCAGAACTGAATAGGAGCATAAATAGTTCGATTGCAAAAGTTTTTGGACCATAATGAAAATATCTAAAAGATCGGGGGGCAAAATGCAAATTTTGAAGGTTTCCATGCATCTTGTTCGTAGCTTTTTGCACCTTATGCGTTCTTCATTACCCAGAAACCGCACAAGACTAAAAACACTTCAAACAGAGTTGTGTAGCCTAAGTTATTGTCATTTGAACACAGTGCTGTTAACCAGTCTGATGGTTCTGTAATCTATAAATTCGACCTAGATAATCCATGAACTGGGTTGAGTTGTCTTCATGAAAGTTGTAGTCCTTTTTCTTATCGAAACAGTATAAACTATACCCCAATCTAATAAGCATAGCTTCAGTTGTGACCGATACACTAAGAGACGTCGAATCTACCGTTTGGTTATTTGTCTTTAAACTTGATTTCCGGTTGTCTTGTTAAGACTTTTGTTGTAATTGGGTTATTTTGAACCTAGTTGAAGGGCTATTGTGGTAACATTACTTATGTGTGACATTGGAGCTGATTTGAGAAAAATAATGAAACCATAAATGGCTGGAAAATAGGTAAACACAAGGGGTATGCTGTCCAAATTTTCACTCGCAGGCTAATTGGATGTACTTATGACTCGAGCGAAAGGTTTTTAGGGTTGTTCAGGTTTTAAGACCAACTGTTACCTTTTTACTCCAACGTCACATTGTTATTTCTTCACACTAGTAGTTCACTTGGCTGGGCACACGACTTATAGTCGAGATTCATTTGTGCATTTCGTTTCCTGGGTTAGTGGATGGGAGAAACCATAATTGTTCTGTCTTGGTTGTTGATAGGACGTGACGGTAATCAAAGCCATCCTTTGGGAGAAAACTTTTGAAGGTAGCTTTGCTTGAACTGGTGAGTGTACCACTCCCCTAATGTGTTGCTTCTCTAGTGTATCTATCTGGTTTATTTGTACTTGCAGTTTGCAATCTGATTATCTGTGATTTTTGTATGCTTTGTATGAAACGAGGGTGTACTTTATCACATTCGTTTCTCTCATCTGTTTGTTCTGGTTCCTGTATATGTTTTAATTTGTTATCTATATCTGTATCTATATCTGTTTGATGTCGTTTGGAGGTTTGTATCCAACGACCCTTTTGTGACCTCTGAGCTCAAAACCTGTGGCTAGTTATTCGAGTCGAACCGGCAAGGGTCTGGTTGATTAGATAACGAACCACGGTAGTCTGTTTCTGAGAAATCCTTGAGTATTGGAGACTCTGAATTTTCGGTATACTCGAGTATTACCACCTCTGTTCTATATGTGGTATTCGGACCCGGCAAGGGGTATGTTCGGTGGACGGAATTTGTTGAGAAGTGAGGTCTACGGTCATGTATGTTCTCTAAAAGTTGACGGAAAGTCAACGAGGGTGGATCAAGTACTGCAACGGGAATTTGGTTCCTGAGAGCCACCTGTATCCTTTCTATATGAGGTGTTTGTTCATTTCCTTATATGTTGTGTATATGTGCCTTAAAAGTGAAATGTCATGATTCTTTACTACTTGTACTTGTAGTACCTCATTGAGCGTAAGCTCAGCCCATTCCCGTTATCTTTGTCTTCCTTACAGGGTTCAATATTTTGAGAGATATGATTTTGAAGATAAGAGTTGAGCCAGTTCTAGACGTTTCTGTCGCGTGTGAGAACCCGTAATTTTTTCAATTTCTAGGTTTTATTATATTTCTAGGTTTTCTTATTTTCAATGATTTGTTTTCTGCACTTTCTGTATCCGGAAAATTTTCTAGATAAATTTTTTGAGTAAATATAATTTTTAGATGATTTTTCTAGTATTGAATAGGTTTTGAGAAATTAAGAGTGAATACCGGACGTGGGACTCACTAGTGCGAAAAGTTCGGCAATTTTCGGCCAACTAGGTTAAGTTTTGGATACTGGATTTAATTTACCAGGTGTTAAGGGATAAGTAGAGGATGTTATTTGGATTGGTGTGAGAGGGAACAAAGAGATAGAGATTCATTAATTAGGTGACAAGTGTCACCATTTGGTTGGATTGACTTGTATGACCACTATTCATGTCTTTACCAAATTAATATCAAAATTGACCAAAAATTTCCTTATTTTCTTCTCTCCTTGGCCGATTCTCTTCAAGCAACAAAAGGGAAAGAAAAACTCTCCAAACTCTTGCTTCAATCTTGCTCAAATTCAACCAATCAACCTTTTAATCTTGTTTTTGTTCCATAGAAACCCTTAAGGGAGTGATAGTGAGTTGTTTTGTGAAGTAATTTGGAAGATTTAAGTGCAAGGTTGCTCCATTCCTTTGGGTATCAAGGTGAGTAGTGAAGAAACTCCTTTTCTCTTTCCAATAATGCTTAATGAGCAACCTAAGTGAGTTAAAGTAATGATCTTTGGTGTTATTTCATGATTTTGGTTGAGATTGATGACACTTTCTATTTAATTAGGATTTTTCTGTTTTCATATGATTATTATTATGTGGTTATGTATGATGATTGGAAATGATATTTGAGGAAACTAGGAGGTGGAAAAAGTGATTAATTGCAAGAAATTTCTGTTTTGGAAGAAAATTGAAAAAAACTAGGGTTCCTTGTTCTTCATTCTGTCCGAAATTTTAGGTCCTAGTTAGAGGCTGAATTGGCCTTGGTTTAAAACATGAAAGTTGTAGGGAATGACATTTTAGAGGTACCTACAAAATTTCAGGTCAATCGGAGTAGTGTAGAGTGAGATAAGTCGAAATTACTATTGCTCTTCTGGTTTTACCCGAAATCGAGATTTGCGACTGTAATTGGGTGTTTTGGTCTGAATTGCTTCCGAATTGGTTGTTGAGGCCTTCTGATGAAATTTAGCCCTATTTCTTAGTTTTCAGCTGGTTTTGGAATTTCTGGATTTGGACTTGTAGAGCCTGAGTTATGATGTTTCCGCTAGAATGCATTTTGGTGAATCTGTTTTACGTTTTTGATGTGGTATCTTGCATTTTTTACCTGTTTGCACTCAAAACTGGGTTGAGTGACCTTCTGTGATGTTGTAGCCCTGTCATTTAGGTTCGAAATGGTGGGTCTTACACCTTCATCCGATAATTCTAGGGCATTTGGTGCCATTACCGCAAAAAGAGGTCAAAAACTATTTTTTCAAGGCCAAAGCTAATTGCATTTCCGAATTTTCTGGTTTTCTCTAATGTTTGTATATGTTTATGGAACCCTATTGGGGTCATATTTGGCATTGATTTATGATTCGTTATCGAGTCTCATTGTACTTGTTTACATGTTTTAAGGCTTACTCTTATTCCGATCATTTCCTAGTTAACTTTTGTACTTGTACTACTTTGAGCCTAGTGAATGGCTTTTGGGAAATGAGATGAATTTTGTATGAGATGTTGGGACTGATTTGAGGAAATAATGAAGCCATGATGGCTGGAAAATAGGTAAAAATAAGGGATATGCTGTCGAAATTTTACTTGAAGGCTAGTTGGATTTACTTGTGATTTGAACAAAGGGCTTTTGGGTTGTTTGCGCCTAGGTCTTCATGTTACCTTTTCGTTTCCAAGAAAATCATGTTTTCCACCCTTGCATTAGTATTTATTTGGCAAGGCGTACGACGTGTAGTCGAGCCTCACTTGTGCATTCCGTTTACTCGATTTTGGATATGAAACCTTCAATTAGTTTACTTTGATTATTTTAGGGTTTCTTGGCGATTAAGGCCAATCTGAAGTGAAAACTTTTGAAGTTGAGCCGGTGAGTGTACCACTCCCCTCCATTGCTGTTTAACTTGATTTCTGCTCTGCAATCTGTTTAATTTGTTTGAGACGAGGGTGTACTTTATCACACTCGTTCTCTTGTCTGTTCATATGTCAATTTTGGTGTCAATCTGAATCTGTATCTGTATCTGATATCTGTATCTGTATCTGTTCGGACGTCGTTTGGAAACTTGTAACCAACGACCTTTCTGTGACCTATGAGCTCAAATCCTGTGGCTAAGTTATTCGAGTCGGGCCGGCAAGGGCGTGGACGATTAGATAACGAACCACGGTAGTCTGTTCGGGGATTTTTGGGTATTGAGACCCTTGATTCCGGTATACTCGAGTATTACCATTTCTGTTTCTATTGAGGTGAGCGGGCCCGGTAAAGGGGTGTTTGGTGGATGGAATTCGGTGTAAAGAGGGGCCTACGGACGCGTTGGTTCTATATACGTTGACGGAGAGTCAACTGGTTTGGATCAAGTACTGCGCTGGAAATTTGGCTCCTGAGAGCCACCCATATCCTTCTGATTTGAATCATTGGTTCCTTTGCTTTACATCTGGCATGTGTACTTGATTTGCTAAACGTGAAATGCCATGATTTTATTGCTATCTATTTGGTACCTCATTGAGCGCAAACTCACCCCTTTCTGCTCCCTTT
This sequence comes from Coffea arabica, assembly GCF_036785885.1. Taxonomy (NCBI): domain Eukaryota; kingdom Viridiplantae; phylum Streptophyta; class Magnoliopsida; order Gentianales; family Rubiaceae; genus Coffea; species Coffea arabica. The sequence continues at coordinate 28,596,638 of NC_092316.1, read as the reverse complement.
TGTTTTCCTTACAGGAAAATAAACACTTTTGGACTGGATTTGACAAAAGGCTACCAAATTGAGCTAGTTGAACATATATTTTGTATAGCTCATGTATTAAAATCCTAAATATACTTTTGGGGCGTTTTCTCTTTTGATTTGGCAAACCGTGTATATATATTAACTTTTGAAAACTTTTGTATGTTATTTTGATTTGTAAACGCTAAAGTTCAGATGTGAATGTTTGTTAGCTATTTCGGTTGGGTTCTGACGGGTCGGTTACTATTCATGGCCGACTCCGGATTTCATTTTTTTTTATTTTGGGTTATTTTACCATTTTGACTTGTTTATGCTCGTTTGTAAGTTTCGGATCGCAATAGATAGTTCTAGTCTGCATCGTTAGTCCTGACGAGAGTTGGGCAGGCGACCTGCCAAACCCTCTGGTTCGCCTTAGGGGGAGGTGGGGCCGTCACATCGCGTACCACTTTTTGAAATGGCGTGGAAGTAGTGTGTGAGATATGTATGTGAACGTGTGTGAAAGTGAAAATAAAAGGCTGTGGGATTGTGAAATGCGACGGTTTGGCCAAACAATATAGTTCACAAAAGGCTTTTTTGAATGGGAAACGGAGTCGCCACTTGGTATAGAGTTAGGGTGTACCAAGTCACCCAAAACTGATTTTTGTTTTTGAAAAAGAAAGTAAACAAACCCTTTTAAAGAACTTTTAGGTCTACGTAACCAAAAAAAGGGATCGGGGGTCACATTTGATAAGGGAGAAGGCAAAGGCAAAGCCTAAGGCACTCCCTTACCCTAGCCAAAGCTAGTTGCGTGACTTAGCCCCACTTTTCCTAATTCTTCTACCCAAAATATGCGTTGCATGTTGGATGTGACTAATGGATATGAAAAGGAAAGAAAAATGCAATCCTAAATCTAAAATATTTCTTACGAGGCTTTTTGATCCCAAGCACATGGGTTGTGGTGGCCAATAAGGAAAGTCCTCATAGAGGTCGCGAATGATGCAAATGAAGACTCAAGTATGAGTGCAAGTGTGAAAATGTAAGAAAACGTGCATGTGTGCAAATGTAAGACAAGTGCATGTGTGCAAATTGAGAAAATAAAGGTGTTTGTGTGCAAATGGATGAAAATATGATGGTAGATACATATAAGTGCAATTGGGTGCAATTTGTGAGGTAGAAAATAAATGCTAAAAGAAGAAAAGTGTACAAACGTGACAGGTAGATTGAGAAAAATAAGTAGTGAGAAAATGTGGATAAAAAAGTGAGAAAGTGATATGATAAAAATGAAAGTGTATGAACCTAAAGGAATTCATCAAGTCGGGCATGGGAGGACTCCTAACTTCACGACTTTGATTTTCTTTTGGATTAGAAGGAAGGACTAGCGTGCTAAGGCTATTTTGAAGCCACACTCGCTCGTTTCCCTTATCGAAAGGGGACTCTCAAGCAAATGTACCCTATAACTAGCATGAGGATGTAAAAACCTAGAATGAAGGGGAAAGGATTGGAGGATCATGCCAAATGCTAGAAAACTAAGAAAAATGCATGAAATGTAGTGAAACATACAAATATGTACTAACGAGAGGGGACGGCCTATTGGGTCTAGCATTGGACTAGCCCTTTCTATGAATTCCTACTAGCGTTGGACTAGTGGAAAATGGGACAATGAGACACAACTAGCGTTGGACCAATGTGGTGACGTGCATTCATCCATCATATTCATCTACGACTATAGAAAGCAAGTAGACATGCTAATCACCTTTAGCACATTGGATCACATAGAAGAGAGACAAAAAGGGATAAAAGAAATTATACCTCCCCGTTGGTGATATTAGTAAAGTGAACAAGACCTAACTTGGGTTAAAGTCACCAAAGAAAGGGATAATTTGGGCTAAAACCATTCAAAACAAAGGATTAATGCACCAATTTAATGGTAATATGTAAATAAGACAATCGGAATCCATCAAACATCAAATCCTTTCTCACTTGCAACTTAAAAATGATCAAGTAATGCATAATTTCCAAGCAAAAGTGAAACATTGATCAAATTTCTAAAATAGCCAAATGACTAAAGACCCAATAGCAACCGTTAATCAATAAATCAAGGCTAATTGAAACATTTTAGGAACTTTAAGGGTCTAAGAGCAAGAAAAGGTCAAGTAATGATTGAAAATGCAATCAGTTTAGGACTTAATTGCAAGAGATTGGAATGTAATTTGGCCTTTGTAGCATTGTTGCAAAATCACAGGGACCAAATTGATTAGTTTACCAATTTTTCGAGTCATAATGGCATAAGGGGAAACTTGAGGGGTTAAAGTGCAAACTTTAGAACACATTTTCATGCATGCAAGCAGACTTTTCGGCAAGCTGAAACTACTTTGCTTCTACCATTTCTGCTGCAACTTTTTGCAGCCGCAACTCACATCAAGTTCACACCAAAACATTTATAGCTTCGGATCAAAACATGCAACCTCGTCATTAATCATTTAACACAAGATTTAACTAGCAAATTGGATGCATAAACCCAGCTTGTGAGCTATTGCAACAGAAAAAAAAAACAGCAGAAACATAAGGATGAACGCAGCTTTTCCTATTGGTATGAAATTTCAGCAACCTCTGGTTATTCGCCTAGATGTGAAATGTGAAGCAACTCATGCAAAATCTACCAATTCAACAACCAAAATCTGATGCAAAAACTTCAAACCATCCTTGTTAACGTCACCTAAGCACTATTATCTATCCTAGAAGATCTAATCAAAGCGACTGGATGAAAAATGCAGCAAAAGAAAGAATGAAACTTGCGGCAATTTTCCAGCTGTGCTTGTTTGCAAATGTGGTGTTCATTCAAATGCAATTTTTCACCCGAACATAGCTAAAATCTCAGCCAAACATCAGAGTTTTGATCTTAAACAACAAAATCACAAAAAAAACTCAATATCCGAACAAACCAAACAACTTATAATGAAAGAAAAAATGCAATTCTGGAAAAACTTTGCAACTAAGACATCACTCAAACCATTTCCAATCCTTGTGGGTGAGCTTAAGTCATCGAAAACCAGTTTTCAAAACATAGAACACAAACGAAAACTAAAACAAAGAGAGAAGAAAAGAATAAACTTGTAAACTCCAGGTTCATTCACAGGTTTCTGGGTTCCTTTATCAAACATTTAGATCATGCCAACCAACCTGCTAACGAATAAACCTGCAATTCACTCCATTTAACACTAGAACCCAACATCAAACATTACAAAACCAACAAGAAACGGAGGAGCCGCAATCAATGCAACACTGAAACAGACTTGCCGAAACTTCATGCTATTTTCCTGGTTTATGTTTGTTCAAACACATGAAAACCAACCATGGACATCAACGCCCCACAGATTCATCAGATAAAACTTATTGAAAGCCCCTAAACTCATCATCCGGATGCAATACTAGACTCACAAAGAAAGAAAATCTGGGCTGGAGGAAAAGCTTGCAAAAGCAGATTCGTTCATGAAGCTTTTTACAAATGGAATATAGAACCATAAAACCAGAAACCCAACATCGTGGCATATAAATTTTGAGTGTGTGTAAGTGAAGGAAAAAGGAAAGAAAGGGTTACCTTGAAGATCCTAGCACCAAATATGTGGAATCCGTGTGCTGGGAATATGATCGAGACCTGCTGCGACCTTGAATCTCCTATGTTTCTCCGCTGCCCAAATCTCTTCTCTGTTTTCTTGTTTTCCTCCTCGGTCTCCCTCTCTGTGGCAGATTCTAGCCTTCACTTCCCCTTCTAGTTTCTTTCTTCCCTAGCTCACTCCCAACCCATTGCTGGTTTTTCTTTCTTGGTTTCCCGTCAGCCACCACAGCCTTTTCCTTTCTTCGCCACCTCCCTCGCTTCTTCCTTTTCCCTTAGATTCTCCTAGCCGCCCTCTTTTCTAGCCGTCAACTTCACCCTCAGCTCCTCTCTCTCGTTCTTAGTTTTCCAACCGCTGTTTCTCACCTTTTCTTCCTTCCGTTCCCTTTCTCTCTATCCCCTCTGTTTTTCTCCACTCAGCCCAGCCGTCAATTCGTACCCTCCAAAAACCTCCCTTGCGGCTGCTGTTCTCCTTGTATTTATACCAGACAAACCCTCCCCTCAAGGGTGAGGATGGAATAGGAGATTTCTCTCCAACCCCAGGCCATCCGATGGTGTGGTTTCCACGCCGCTGCATGCAGCTCTATTTCACCTCTTTTTTTTTAAATAATTCAACAAAATTGATAATAATAAAAATAAGTAACAAAACAACAATTTAAGTAAATCATTTAACAACAATTTAAATCATTTTTCATTTTCATCATTTTTCTCTTTTTTTTTCAAGAAAACATTGAATTTTTTTTAAAAAAAAACAACTAAATCATACTTTTTTTTGAATGCTTTTCCTTTTTTTCTTTTTTCTTTTTCTCTTTTTTTTTCTTTTTCGAGAAATTCTATGCTAAAAACTTACAAATAAAAATAATAAAATAAAAACTAAAAAGTGAATAAAACTTAACACGACAAATAAAAATTAAGACAAAATAGTAAAAATAAAATTACACCAAAAATTTGGTGTCTACAGTTTGCCCCTCTTTCTCTGAGTTTTGAAAAAACTTGAGACAAAGAAGTAGACACCAAATACTTACCTGTGTCATTTGGCCGCAAAATGATTACAACGAACAGGAATTAAAAACAGGACCGACCCGAACATGAATTTTAAAGCGGGACTGACCCGAACAGAAATTTAAAAATGGAACTGACCCGAACAGGAATTTAAAACGGGACTGACCCGAACAAGAATTTAAAACAGGACTGGCCCGAACAGAAATTTAAAACGGGACTGACCCGAACAAAAATTTAAAACCGGACTGGCCCGAACAAGAATTTAAAATGGGACTGACCCGAACAAAAAATTTAAAACGGGACTGACTCGAACAGAAATTTAAAAACGGGACTGACTCGAACAGGAATTTAAAACGAGAAGTGAAGTGAAATGAAGTGTTAGTGAGACTGACCCATATTTAGTGGCAATAAAGATGAAATGCACGCTAGTGGAGCTGACCCATTTTTAGCGGCAATGTAAAAGAAAAACTCACTAGTGGGACTGACCCAACGGCTAGTGGCAATGATGAATGAAATGCTGTATGTATGAAAAAACTGTATAATACTTGCTTGGAAAATTATCCAAAGATTTGCCCCAATGTGATAAAGTGGTCAGTGGGATTAAACCCGAGCCTGCCTAGGTTGGCGGGATGAAATCCGGTCCCAATGTGATAGAAACGGTCAGCGGGATAAAACCCGGTCCTGCCGAAATTGGCGGGATAAAACCCGGTCCCAATGTGATAAAAGCGGTCAGTGGGATAAAATCCGGTCCCAATGTGATAGAAGCGGTCAGCGGGATAAAACCCGGTCCTGCCGAGATTGGCGGGATAAAATCCGGTCCCAATATGATAGAAGTGGTCAGCGGGATAAAACCCGGTCCTGCCGTGGTTGGTGGGATGAAACCAGATCCCAACGTGATTTTGAACGATCAGTGGGATAAAACCCTATCTTGACGTGGTTGGTGGGATGAAACCCGATCCCAACGTGATTTTGAACGATCAGTGGGATAAAACCCTATCCTGACGTGGTTGGTGGGATGAAACCCGATCCCAACGTGATTTTGAATGATCAGCGGGATAAAACCCTATCCTGCCGTTCATTTAATCAAAAATTAAATGTGATTGTCAAGATGGGGATAGAAGGGTGCGCGGCAGACGTTGAAATTTTGCCAAAAAGAAATTAAATTTTCCAAGAAACAAAAATTTAAACTTGATTTGATTTGATTTTTTGATTGATGATGATGATTTTTTGATTTTTTGATTTTTTGAATTTTTGATATTCGGGAGAATCTTTTCCAAAAGTGATTTGCCCCAATTTCGTTATTTGAAACGAGCATGGACCTGCAAAAGAAATAAACAAATAATGCCACCACCATCCGATCAATTCCTCCTTCAAGAAATGTGTAAACATGAGTATTTTGATGTTTTTCCCTTGATACTTCGAAAATTCAACTTTGCTCTGTGATCTGATCAAATTCCATTGACTTCCAATGCTAATAAGGCCCTTGGTATCCAGGGATTTTCAATAAATCAGGGGGATTGCCATCTGATGAACCCAAAGAGATAAATAAAACCATGAAACTCATGAAAGAATATTTCTATTTACACAACAAATGATGAAAATTTCTGTAACATGAAAACAATCATTTATTTTTATTGAAAGAAAATTAATTTTAAAGAAATGAATCTATGAATTCGACAATTTACGCTTGAGAAACCGAAGTATTCCGACTTCAAACAAAATGCCCTGCTTGACCCTTTAGATATCATCCGCCCTGAGTTCAATGTCGGCAACAGAAGAACCACAATGCGAGGAGGAATCCCCAAATGAATCGAATCACCAGCTTTCTAATTCCAACCTCACTTTTCCTTATGAAACTCTACCTTAGCGCCCTTTCAGGTTTTCACTAAGGCTACTCCCACTTTTTGCTCTTTTTTCTTCATTTTGTTTTTTTCATTCTTCATTCTTTTTGCTTTTCTTTTCTTTCTTTTCTTTTCTTCTTCTCTTTTTCCTTTCTTTTCAAAGGTGCCCTCTTCGGATTTTCACCTGATGAACAAATCTTGCCAATAGCCTTTATCAACTCAAAAATGTGTTTTAAGAAATAATGGCATCAGTGCGACAACCCCTTCACTTACAAAATGAGTGAAGGTGTATTGACATCATTTGCCATGTGACTTAGAAAATTTCCTTAAAAGAGGTGATGCCAAGAACGGAAGTCAGGACTTTTTGGCTTTTGTAATGGGGTCTGGTGGGGTGCTTAGAAAGGTTAAGGCTTGAAAGTGGATTTCAAAAGCGGTTTGAATGACCTGAGATCGCATTATTGCGCCAACCCTATTTTAGGGTTAAATCAGAACTTGCCCCAATTTATTCTCAATTGAGGCTCTTTTCTCTTTCAACTTTCTCTTTTTGATTGATTTTTCTTTCGGCCTTCCGCCATTCCTTTGAAATTTCAAAATTTTGCCCCAGTGTGGGGTTTGCAATTCTCAAGGGCTGCCAAATGAAAATTTGTCAATTCTGATGGCTCAAAGGGGACAAGTAGGGATAAAATGCTTTAAATGTAAAAGAAGATGGCCTGACTTGCATTTCGCTATTTGCGTGAATTTCTAAAGAAAATTTGCATAATCAAATGAAAATCTTCCTGCACATGTCTGAGTTGATGGGTTGAGGGAATGTTCGCCTATCCATTTCTGCCAAAATAAGTGTTCCGCTAGGTAATACCTTTTGGACAATGAACGGCCCTTTCTGATTTTGAGCAAATTTGCCTCGGCCTTCGTCTTGTATTGGCAAAGTTTGCTTGAGTGCTTTGTCGCCTTCCTCAAAATGTATGCTGATGAAACTTCTTGTTGTAGGCCCAGGCCATGCATTTTTATAACATTTCATGACAAACGGCATTCTTTGGTCTAATTCCCATTAGAGTGTACAAAGATAGAATTTCTGCTGCTGCAAACGAGACTGCTTCCAACCATCTATACACCTTGACACATAGTCAAACCCTTAATCATTTCCTTTTCTGATTTTGTCCAAACGAATGCTGATTTATGTCTTTTTGACCTCATTCTCAGTGCCAATGTGAACAATTGCTGTGGCTTCTAGGTTTGGTTCGAATTTCTCCTCATGTTGTTCAAGATTTTTGAAAAAGAATCAAATACTTTCTCATTATCACTCTCGCTTTGACATTTGGGTTCCAAAATTCTCAAGTCGTGAGTGAGATAGAGATTGCCATTATTGAATTCCAGAATAGTGATATCCAAAGGGTCAAATAGTTTTATTTTTGGCCATCTGAAAGAATTAACGAATCTTGGAATAAAAAGCAAACAAGTATACAACAAACAAATGAACAAGCAATATGACCGAAATATAAACAAACGAATAAACAAAATAACATGACAAGAATGACTTGCGCATTTTCATAAAAACTTTGATTGAAAGTGGAAACAAAAAGAAAGCAAGTGGAAACGAAATGAAAACATGTGCAAACTTTTAGTCAAAGGTAAAGATGCTTTCATTGGCTATTTACAGATGCAAAAGCATTCTCATGAGTTCGTATGAATGACAAACCCCTTTAGGTTTACCGAAACTCCTTCTGAATAGGCAGAAACTTGGCTGTTCAATTGGAAATTGATCCTTCAGGGATGTCGGGAAATTCTGCATCATTTCCAAACACCTCAGCCTCACTTGACGAGTTTCTAACAGGCTCCTTAAATTCTGTATTGTCCATAATAACCCCAATGGTGTTATCGTACTCTGGCAGGGGGTTCTTATCCACATTTGGCGCTTGTGCCTCTTTTCTTCTAATTACAATCTCTCCAACTTCAATCATGTCTTGAATTTTATGCTTGAGTGCTTTACACTCAGCAATCGGATGGCCGGGTGCCCCTGAATGATAAGCACAGACAGCTTGTGGGTTATATCCAACGGGCATTCCATACGGATAGGTTGGAGGGGGAATGATACCTATTTTCCCAGCAGCCTTCAATTGGTCATATAATTGATCCAAAGGCCTGTCGAGATTGGTGAATGTGCGGTTACGTCCTGGGTTGTTAGCTTTAGGGGGTTGAGGATAGTTGTAAACGGGTCTGTTTGGTGGAGGCATTCTTGGATTGAATGGAGGCCGATGACGGTTTTGGTGAGGATTTGGTTGAGAGATTTGAAAAGGGGCTAAAGATGGGTTAATATAGCTTGGGCGAGATCGAGGGGGGTTGATATTGGTAGTATATACATGGTGAGGGTTTGAATGGTAAGGGTAGGGTGGTTGGTAGGTTGGATTGTGTTGGTATCGGGGTCTGGGTGAAGGGTTGTGACTCCAGACAAAAGTTGCATCCCCCTCTTTCTTTTTAAGTTGCGGGCTCTTCCCACTATTCCCCTGTCTCTGCAAGGCATCCAATTGGAATTTGAGGGAAAAGACATTAATAATCTTCCCAACTTTCACGAAGTCATCGTACTCCTCAAGTTTATTGACAATGGCGGCGAACGAGCATCCAGTCATGTGATAAATTTCTTCAAAGTACGGCGGATCATGTGCCTTAATGAAAGTGCATATGATTTCGTCCTCAGTCATTGGTGGCTCAACTTTTGCAGCTATCTTCCTCCACCTTTTAGCATAAGTCTTGTGATCCTCAGAGGGTTTTCTTTTTGTCCCTTCCAACGTGGTTCGTGTCGGAGCCAGCTCGCAGTTATACTCGTATTGCTTTACAAAAGCACTGGACAAGTCAATCCAGGTTTTTACTTCTTCGGGCTTCAAATTTGAGTACCAGTTGAGGGCATCCCCCTCCAGACTTTCCGGGAACAACCTGAGAGGCAGGTTCTCGTCGTCTACAGGCTTTCCCAACTTGTTAGCAAATAGTCAGAGGTGTGTTTTGGGATTACCCGTCCCATCATACTTGTTAAACTTAGGGGTTTTGAACCCCTCAGGCAATTGCACATTTGGGAAGAGACAAAGTTCATCATAGTCCAACACTCCTTGTTTGTTTAAACCCTGACTTTTCCGCATAAATTCATCAAAACGATCAAGGCGCTTGAGCAACTTCATATCCATAGGTGCAGAAGATTCTCCTACTTCTGGTTTAGCTTGGACAGTGTGGTCTGGTAGGAAAGGCTCTGCAGTGGTGTGATAAAAGGTATGCGGCTTGGGGGGTATATTCGAAGTGATTTGGGGTTGTGGGCCTTGCATGTAAGTAGGGAAAAGTGAGGGATTAGGAGGGTAAGTGTATGGCAAATTTGTAGTGGGATAAGTGAAAGTTTCTTCAGGTGGAATAGGGAAGGGTGGAGCAACAGTGGCTTAAGTCGAAGGTATGACAAATGGCTCTTGCTCAGGCTGTCTGACGGGTACAGGTTCGGGTTGAACTCCGCTGCTGATTAGCTCGTCAATCAACTTTCTTTGGGCTGCCATCTCGGTAGCCATCTCACCAAATTTAGTGAGCATTTCGGTTAGCTGACTCCCCAAACTCATAGTCTCAGGCTGGGCGGTAGTAGCAGACCTATCTGATTGTTCCGGTTGTGAACTCGTGTATAAACGACTCCTCTGGGCTTGACTACGGGATTGTGTTATGATAGGCCTTCGATGAGAAGCTATGTTTAAATATTACCTGAAAATATGAAATGACTCGCCTTTAGATCTTAGCCCTGGCTTAGCTTTTCCAGCAAAAATAAAATAAAGAAAAAGAAAAAGACCAGAGTTAGTAAATATCTAAAAAATTCGGATGCATGTCCTATTGGGGGACCCTTTTAGTGCCAAGGGTAGGCCTAGCATGAGAATGCAATCCTCTGAGGTAGGGACTATACCATACCTGATGGATCTGATCAACTTATTGAGTGAAAAATAATTTTGAAAAAATTGGTCAATTGGAGTGACAAGAGACACTTGTCAAAATGAGGTCAACGTCCGAATGGATTGCTTGTTTTGATTGACACACAAAATGACGTGAGAAAGAGCCTACTCTTGATAGGATTGCAATGTTTAGACTAGGTCATTCAGTGAACCATAGACTGAAACCCTAAGAGAGGAAAATCAAGGCAAATGGACAGGATGAAATTGATGATTTATTCAAAATCAACCGAATTGCATTAAAAATAGGTAGACTTGGTCAACTGAATTGAATGAAATTGATGATCTCTTCAAAATCAACTTGATTGCTTTAAACATGGGTAAATTGGCCAAATGAATGAAATGGAGTTAATGATTTAATCAAAAATCGGCCAAATCACCCTAAAAGGGTAAATTGGTCGAATGAATTGATGATTTATTCAAAAATCGACCGGATGACCCTAAAAAATGGTAAATTGGTCAAATGATGGTTTATTCAAAATTGATTATGAATTGACAAAATGGATCGATTGATTCGTCCAGCCATTGGTGGTTTCAAAAAATTAGTCTATGAGCCTTCTAAAATCACGATTTGGCCTCAATTTATTAATTGTTTCAACGATAAGGAATTATTTGTGAATTTCTTCAAATTAATGTGCTTTACGCAAGGGATTTTTACCAGTTAGGTTTAAAAATGGCCAAAAGTGATTATTAGACGCTCATATTCTAATGTCCAAATGTTGCTTTATTCTCTTCAAAAGATCGGATCCTTACCTTACCTTGTGCACTACCCCTTCGGATGGTACGAGAAAGGTAAACGTGCAAGTCTCATTGGATTATATATTCGAGACACAGGGCGGTTTTTCCTAGCACGGGATCCCCTAAATGGCATTCCCTTCTAAGGTGGATGCATTATGCCAAAGCAATAAAATATGCAATTTACATGCAAAAGTGACCTAAGGAACCCTTTATATGCCAGGGTAGGCCTAAAATGACATGCCATTATTAATTTACGAATGAAATATATCGAAATTTCTAAACGTGCAACAGCCTATTTATAAGGGTAGGTCCTAAAAGAGGATCATGCCAGACCTCTTATTTTCCTAATGTTTGTGAATGCAAAAGATAAGAAACAAGGAAACGTTAGTTCAGCACATAACCACATAACACGTTGGACAATTTAGATAATATAAAGCAACAAAGATATATAAGGAAAGGGGGTGGGATCCCTTCCCTCGTGAATGGTGTCCCTAATAGGGTAAGATCGACTCTACCCTAGGCAATTCTAATATGGATGCATGAGGCTGGGGTTCTCTAATGCATCTAGACTCGATAAGCTCAGGTCCCCGAGCCTTCAGACTTGGAAACCAAAGGTCATCAATCCCAAGGTTCTTTGTCGGTGGCTCGAGCGATTCCCCAAACACCGCTACGCACACATCGTGTCACGGCTACGTGTTTGAGTGAATCTATCAAAAATCCTCAACGTTCGACTAAAAGCTAAAGGCTATCAACCCAAAGCTTAAAGCGGAAGGTCAAGTGACCCATTGGATCATGCTACACACACATCGTGTCGTGATCACACGTCCAAGTGGGTCGCCTAAAATCCTAATAGGGTGGAGTGGCATGACAAGCCACTAAAAGAAAAAAATGAGGGGTAAAAATAATTAAAGCGTATGCACGTATGCTAGTGCTCGTTTGGAGGGGAGGGATCGAGAACCAACGCGAGACTCTAGGGTAATGTCCCCCCACCCCAATGCAATGCAAAGCGCGAGATAAAACAAGTACAACATACATCCAATCAACCAATCATACATACGCAAGTGAGGGAATAGTTTGATACGCGCGCGAGGCAAAAAAACTTAAAATGAAAAATGCAACCCTAATATCCAAATGCAATGCATAAAAAGGGTAGAAAAAGGAAAAGAATAGCTAAATCAAATGCTTGGACCCACTTAGGAAGTCCCCAGTGGAGTCGCCAATCTGTCACGCCGCACTTTTTGAAATGGCGTGGAAGTAGTGTGTGAGATATGTATGTGAACGTGTGTGAAAGTGAAAATAAAAGGCCGTGGGATTGTGAAATGCGACGGTTTGGCCAGACAATATAGTTCAAAAAAGGGTTTTTTGAATGGGAAATGGAGTCGCCACTTGGTATAGAGTTAGGGTGTACCAAGTCACCCAAAAATGATTTTTGTTTTTGAAAAAGAAAGTAAACAAACCCTTTTAAAGAACTTTTAGGTCTACGTAACCAAAAAAAGGGATCGGGGGTCACATTTGATAAGGGAGAAGGCAAAGGCAAAGCCTAAGGCACTCCCTTACCCTAGCCAAAGCTAGTTGCGTGACTTAGCCCCACTTTTCCTAATTCTTCTACCCAAAATATGCGTTGCATGTTGGATGTGACTAATGGATATGAAAAGGAAAGAAAAATGCAATCCTAAATCTAAAATATTTCTTACGAGGCTTTTTGGTCCCAACCACATGGGTTGTGGTGGCCAATAAGGAAAGTCCTCATAGAGGTCGCGAATGATGCAAATGAAGACTCAAGTATGAGTGCAAGTGTGAAAATGTAAGAAAACGTGCATGTGTGCAAATGTAAGACAAGTGCATGTGTGCAAATTGTGAAAATAAAGGTGTTTGTGTGCAAATGGATGAAAATATGATTGTAGATACATATAAGTGCAATTGGGTGCAATTTGTGAGGTAGAAAATAAATGATAAAAGAAGAAAAGTGTACAAACGTGACAGGTAGATTGAGAAAAATAAGTAGTGAGAAAATGTGGATAAAAAAGTGAGAAAGTGATATAATAAAAATGAAAGTGTATGAACCTAGAGGAATGCATCAAGTCGGGCACGGGAGGACTCCTAACTTCACGACTTTGATTTTCCTTTGGATTAGAAGGAAGGACTAGCGTGCTAAGGCTATTTTGAAGCCACACTTGCTCGTTTCCCGTATCGAAAGGGGACTCTCAAGCAAATGTACCCTATAACTAGCATGAGGATGTAAAAACCTAGAATGAAGGGGAAAGGATTGGAGGATCATGCCAAATGCTAGAAAACTAAGAAAAATGCATGAAATGTAGTGAAACATGCAAATATGTACTAAAGAGAGGGGACGGCCTATTGGGTCTAGCATTGGACTAGCCCTTTCTATGAAGTCCTACTAGCGTTGGACTAGTGGAAAACGGGACGATGAGCCACAACTAGCGTTGGACCAGTGTGGTGACGTGCATTCATCCATCATATTCATCTACGACTATAGAAAGCAAGTAGACATGCTAATCATCTTTAGCACATTCGATCACATAGGAGAGAGACAAAAAGGGATAAAAGAAATTATACCTCCGCGTTGGTGATATTAGTAAAGTGAACAAGACCTAACTTGGGTTAAAGTCACCAAAGAAAGGGATAACTTGGGCTAAAACCATTCAAAGCAAAGGATTAATGCACCAATTTAATGGTAAAATGTAAATATGACAATCGGAATCCATCAAACATCAAATCCTTTCTCACTTGCAACTTAAAAATGATCAAGTAATGCATAATTTCCAAGCAAAAGTGTAACATTGATCAAATTTCTAAAATAGCCAAATGACTAAAGACCCAATAGCAACCGTTAATCTATCAATCAAGGCTAATTGAAACATTTTAGGAACTTTAAGGGTCTAAGAGCAAGAAAAGGTCAAGTAATGATTGAAAATGCAATCAGTTTAGGACTTAATTGCAAGAGATTGGAATGTAATTTGGCCTTTGTAGCATTGTTACAAAATCACAGGGACCAAATTGATTAGTTTTCCCAATTTTCCGGATCATAATGGCATAAGGGGAAACTTGAGGGGTTAAAGTGCAAACTTTAGAACACATTTTCATGCATGCAAGCAGACTTTTCGGCAAGCTGAAACTACTTTGCTTCTACCATTTCTGCTGCAACTTTTTGCAGCCGCAACTCACATCAAGTTCACACCAAAACATTTATAGCTTCGGATCAAAACATGCAACCTCGTCATTAATCATTTAACACAAGATTTAACTAGCAAATTGGATGCATAAACCCAGCTTGTGAGCTGTTGCAACAGAAAAAAAAAACAGCAGAAACATAAGGATGAACGCAGCTTTTCCTATTGGTATGAAATTTCAGCAACCTCTGGTTATTCGCCTAGATGTGAAATGTGAAGCAACTCATGCAAAATCTACCAATTCAACAACCAAAATCTGATGCAAAAACTTCAAACCATCCTTGTTAACGTCACCTAAGCACTATTATCTATCCTAGAAGATCTAATCAAAGCGACTGGATGAAAAATGCAGCAAAAGAAAGAATGAAACTTGCGGCAATTTTCCAGCTGTGCTTGTTTGCAAATGTGGTGTTCATTCAAATGCAATTTTTCACCCGAACATAGCTAAAATCTCAGCCAAACATCAGAGTTTTGATCTTAAACAACAAAATCACAAAAAAAACTCAATATCCGAACAAACCAAACAACTTATAATGAAAGAAAAAATGCAATTCTGGAAAAACTTTGCAACTAAGACATCACTCAAACCATTTCCAATCCTTGTGGGTGAGCTTAAGCCATCGAAAACCAGTTTTCAAAACATAGAACACAAACGAAAACTAAAACAAAGAGAGAAGAAAAGAATAAACTTGTAAACTCCAGGTTCATTCACAGGTTTCTGGGTTCCTTTATCAAACATTTAGATCATGCCAACCAACCTGCTAACGAATAAACCTGCAATTCACTCCATTTAACACTAGAACCCAACATCAAACATTACAAAACCAACAAGAAACGGAGGAGCCGCAATCAATGCAACACTGAAACAGACTTGCCGAAACTTCATGCTATTTTCCTGGTTTATGTTTGTTCAAACACATGAAAACCAACCATGGACATCAACGCCCCACAGATTCATCAGATAAAACTTATTGAAAGCCCCTAAACTCATCATCCGGATGCAATACTAGACTCACAAAGAAAGAAAATCTGGGCTGGAGGAAAAGCTTGCAAAAGCAGATTCGTTCATGAAGCTTTTTACAAATGGAATATAGAACCATAAAACCAGAAACCCAACATCGTGGCATATAAATTTTGAGTGTGTGTAAGTGAAGGAAAAAGGAAAGAAAGGGTTACCTTGAAGATCCTAGCACCAAATATGTGGAATCCGTGTGCTGGGAATATGATCGAGACCTGCTGCGACCTTGAATCTCCTATGTTTCTCCGCTGCCCAAATCTCTTCTCTGTTTTCTTGTTTTCCTCCTCGGTCTCCCTCTCTGTGGCAGATTCTAGCCTTCACTTCCCCTTCTAGTTTCTTTCTTCCCTAGCTCACTCCCAACCCATTGCTGGTTTTTCTTTCTTGGTTTCCCGTCAGCCACCACAGCCTTTTCCTTTCTTCGCCACCTCCCTCGCTTCTTCCTTTTCCCTTAGATTCTCCTAGCCGCCCTCTTTTCTAGCCGTCAACTTCACCCTCAGCTCCTCTCTCTCGTTCTTAGTTTTCCAACCGCTGTTTCTCACCTTTTCTTCCTTCCGTTCCCTTTCTCTCTATCCCCTCTGTTTTTCTCCACTCAGCCCAGCCGTCAATTCGTACCCTCCAAAAACCTCCCTTGCGGCTGCTGTTCTCCTTGTATTTATACCAGACAAACCCTCCCCTCAAGGGTGAGGATGGAATAGGAGATTTCTCTCCAACCCCAGGCCATCCGATGGTGTGGTTTCCACGCTGCTGCATGCGGCTCTATTTCACCTCTTTTTTTTTAAATAATTCAACAAAATTGATAATAATAAAAATAAGTAACAAAACAACAATTTAAGTAAATCATTTAACAACAATTTAAATCATTTTTCATTTTCATCATTTTTCTCTTTTTTTTTTCAAGAAAACATTGAATTTTTAAAAAAAAAACAACTAAATCATATTTTTTTTGAATGCTTTTCCTTTTTTTCTTTTTTCTTTTTCTCTTTTTTTTCTTTTTCGAGAAATTCTATGCTAAAAACTTACAAATAAAAATAATAAAATAAAAACTAAAAAAACTAAAAACTAAAAAGTGAATAAAACTTAACACGATAAATAAAAATTAAGACAAAATAGTAAAAATAAAATTACACCAAAAATTTGGTGTCTACAGTTTCCTTTGATTAGGCTCTTCTGTACTGGCAAACCCTAAATGTAGTTTATATAAGTATGACTATTATGGTTTGTACTTCAAGTTAACTGGGTGAAAACTCCAATGTACATATGTAAATAAGTGTTTGATCAAGTGTTTCACGCGTATTCATTTGAGATTGTACGTTTCTATAGCTATGTGAACTTTCTTGTATCCATTGGGAAATGAGCGAGTGTGAAGTTTGAACGAGGAAGAAAAAATTTGGTCGGATTTTGACGCAGCCGCGGTCCTTAGCGCTTTCCGATGATTCGTTTTCCTGATGATTTGATCCGTAGTTCTGGCGAGAATTGGGCAGGCGGTCCGCTGACTCTTTGGTTCGCCTTAGGAGGAAGTGGGGCCGTCACAGTAATAATTTTACTCCATCTAGGCATATTACATGCGCATATTAATTAAAATAAAAAATGATATTTTTTATTTGTTTGTCTTTTGTTGATACATTTTGTTTTCTTAATTTTTAAAAAAGACTAAATTAGGTAGACTTTGATTTATATCGTGTGCAATGGTATCTACCATACCACAAAAGTGTGATTTATAAACCCTCATGATGAAAATAGTTTCTTTCTTTATTGCTAACTATAATGATTAAAGAAAGGGATAATTTCACAAACCTCCCCTGAGATTTCTGACACTTGCACTGAGACCCCTCCAGGTTTTAAAAATTTCACCTAGCTCCCTTGCTTTTCAAATTTTGGTAACAAATCAGTCCAATTAAGATTAAAATATTACTATCATGATAGAGATGATATTTTTATTCCATGAATACCCTCTTCCTCTCTATATTAGTACAAGATTGCAAGTTATTAAAAAGGTTGAGATGATTATCAAAGTTGAGGGGATATAAATGCAATTCAAGAATTTTGATGCAGTACATGGAGACATCTTCAGTATGTTAATAGGAATAGCCAACGGCAACTTGCAATCTTCCAACGGCCAGATTTTGTATACCTCCAACTGTATATAAACATCAGAAGTGCAAAGTATATCCTCAAGCCAAAAGATTGTGAGGAGGAAGAGTTTGAGTAGATTAATCCTCAATGTTTTGCAGGAGCATTAACAGAAGGCTATGGTGAAAACATTTAGCAGATCTTATGCATGGCCCCTTGATCCACCATCGACTGCTTGAACCAATGCAAACCACGGAGTTTAAGCACTTTTAGCTGAGGAAGTCCATTGCAGCATTCTTAACTGACAGAATTTTCAGAAATTTCTGGTTAGTAATCAAAAGTTGCTATGGCACTGGTTAGGCATTGAAGTAACGTGGCATCCTTGAGCAACCAATACCTTCTTCTCCGGGGATGCAATGGGGCTTGCCATCCCCATTTTGGTGTCCAACGTACCATAAAAGAGTAGGACACAAGCACCCAAAACATCATTGGAGGCACCATTTTGAAGCTGTTTAGAGATGAACTGGTATTTTTAGCATGATTTTATTTATTTATTGTGAATTTATGCAATGACTCTTACGGATTGCTACAAGGATTCGGTGACGGTGACAGTGATGGTGACATGCTATAAAGTATCGACAAATAATTTTTATTTTAAATGGAATTAAAAAACTTGAAAAAAATTTGCTGGCCAAAATTTGTAGTAAAAACTTAAAAATTATTCACATGACCATCATATGAGTAATTAGTCATAATTTATTATAGTTACTAGCTAGAAGTATTTTTTTAATTTTTAAAAATAACTAGTTGCTGGCACATGACTCGATTTTGACAGTAGCATTCGATAAAAATCAGTTATTAGAACTAAATATGCATGAAACTAAAATATTTGGAACTATATTTATTTTCATCCAAATTTTAGTAACTAAAAGCCTTTACGTTCCAAATATTTGGAGCCAAAATTGTAATTCTCCCAAAGCCGTATTTATCTATCAAATTCGGCTTTGCTTCTGACCTTATATATTGGGTCAAGAATGTAGTACCAACTTGGTAGCGTTAATAAAAATCCCCTGCTTCAATGATGCGAATAAATTAGCCGAAAAAAGAAAAATCAAAGTCAATCATCAAAGCTTTGCACGAGCTCAACCCATCAAATTTTGCTTTGTGTTACTGGGTGAGAATTTGGATTGGATAAAAATCATAAAATAAAGGACAGCACAACAACTTTGATCCAAATGCCAGACTGAAGATGGCTGGACATTTGAAGATGTAATTACCAATGTGAAAATGCATTTGTCATCCAAGTTAACGTTAGTCATCTAAACCAACCTCTAGGGACAAATTGGTAATTTCAGCACTCTTCATGTCAGCAATGACCCCAATACTCTGCCAGGGGAGCTAGGTGAAATTTTTAAAACCTGGAGGGGTCTCAGTGCAAGTGTCAGAAACCTCAGGGGAGGTTTGTGAAATTATCCCTTAAAGAAATGACTACTCAAGAGGTTCCCCAAATACCAGAAGGAAGACCATTGTGTCATGTTTTCGTTTGCTCAAATGGAGAAAAGCAGGTTAGTTGTTCAAATCACTAATATATATTCTCCAAAAACACATAAATTGACATTAGCTTTTTTTCCCTATAGGGAATTTTTGCGTCTATTTTTCATTCCCTTGGTCTTCAAAATGGTCAAACTATTACGATCTACCATGGCATACATGTAACGCCCCCACTTCTCCCTAAGGCGAACCAAAGGGTATCCGCGGGACGCCTGCCCAGCTCTCGCCAGGACTCACTACAATCCATCATTCAAAAGCTCGAAATACTTTAAGTAACTTCAATACATAATTAAAGTACTCCAAATATCTCACACTTACAATTATGCAGCTTCCAAGCTTAAATACAACCCAACGGAAAAGGGTACAATAGCCATCCGTTATAATATAACTTAAAGTTTTCAAAAGAAAACAATCTAGTACTACTCACGAGCACCCTTGATCTCGAACCCTGTAAAAGAAAACCACAACGTGGGATGAGCTACACAGCCCAGTGAGGTTCCAAGACACTCTAACAGTTCAAATAAATCAAGTAAGTTGGGCATATCATATGCATGGTTCAATGTTACACAATGGCGTGTTATCATGAGGTGATAATCATTGTACGAGTAATTTGAGACATTTATCATGATACGAGACATTTATCATGAGACAGGTATCATGATATAAGTACATTGGTCAGGTAACAGGTATGGAGCATATCACAGGCATAGTTCAGGATTTCATGTTGACATTTTAGCATGAAACAATTATCATGATACAAGGTAAACATATACGGTAGGATACGGTATTCCAGTGGAACTCTGTTGGTCATCTGCACCTTATGACTTCTGATCCCCACGGTACGGTCTGGCCATCGCCTTATCCCTCCAGTGGTAATACTCGAGTATACCGAAACGGTGGCCCAGGGTTCCAACCTACCCGACCGAGCCCAGTCCTGGCTCGAGTATGTCAGTAACCAAGGGCAGAGCCCAAGTTCAGCTTAGAGCTTACAACATGCACAGGTAACCAAGTAATTCGACAAAAGGTAAAATTCATCATTTGAGTAGGTCGAGTGAGGTAAAGTACACACTCGCCTAATAATGATGGACAGCTTCATATAACATGTGATTCATGATAATCAAGTAATCAGGTGGTCAAGTAACCAAGTAAGTTGGTGATCACGTAAGCAGATAACCAAGTAAGCAAGTAACCAAATAGATTAGAAAACGGTAAGTAAACACGGTTAACGGTAAACGGTAAACGGTTAACGGTAGTAATTACGGTTAATTGGTAGACATATGTCATTTCAATAGGCCGCCATTGGCCGTTTTTCACTTTCACCACGTAAGAGTCGAGGAGATTTACTCCAACCGACTTATGCTTCCATAGCATAATTAATCATTTAAACACATCATGTAAATATGCTCTCCAAACATTTCATATCTAGTATTTCAAGTAATCACATAAGTATGCTCTTTAAGCATTTCATATCGAATAGTTCAAGTAGTCACGTAAATATGCTCTTCAAGGGTTTCATATCGAATAGTTCAAATATACATACTTCAGGTGTTTCATGTCGAGTAATTCAAGTATACACTATTCAAATATGCATGAGTGTGGTAAATACTTAACATATAGCACTTAACACCTAATGACCAGGGGTTAAGCATGTCATAGACTTATTCCAATTACGTATTCCTATATGGAACACTCACCTAGTCAAAACAAGCGAGTAGTTCTTAAACAAGCGTCTTAGGTGTCCGCTCCGAGTTCCTCTGGGAGATTCCCTTGAGTGCCTGAGCAAACAATAATCAACTACCACTCAAAATCATTCTAATTATCGAGGAAAATTGTACACTAGTACAATCTAAGAAATTAACGCAGAGACGAGTCTAAGAGTTCGTGTAACTCGAGGTTCAAAAGTGGGTTTTAAAATACAAGACAAATCTGATTTCCATCTTTGAAATCAAATGTAAAACGATCAAATGATATTGAAGGAAAATGGAGGGTTTGAAACCCTTAGTTTCCTTTAAGTTAGAAAATTCCAGATTTAACAAGCAATATTTGAAAAAATCATATTTCACTCTCCACAAGTCCAAAATTGGAAAACTTGGTACTGTTGGAATCCTCTTTCAAAGTACTAAAAGTTCTTAGAAGACACTTTTCCACGAATGTAAGTGAAAGGCACTCAAATTTTGGCTCAAAGTTGGTAACTTGAATTACCAAGACAGATTTAAGTTGGTTTTTGGCCAACTTTAGAAATTCGGCAAAATTCACTTGTTTTGAACTAACCTTTGAAATTTGGAAATTAATTAGTGTTGCAATCCAAGAGTATAACAAAACAAGCGGAACAAGAAACGGAGTTTCGAGCACCAAGATATAGTAGCTCCAAGTTGCTGAAAAAGTCAAGACTGTTGGGCTATTTTCCAGGTTTGAAGACTAGATTCGAAGTATCATTTGGTCATCAAGTTGGCATTAGAAATACATCAAACTTGGTACACTAAATCTTCCATGTGTGAACAACATTTCTACTAAGTTTTGTACAAAAACTCTCACGGTAAGGTAGTCATTAAAACAACCAAAGTTTATGAAGAGTTTCAAGGCTAAACTACCTTCTCACTTTTCTTTCGTTTACAAACTTTTTGTACCATGAAATCAGTTCCAAATCTCTCCATTTTTGAAACCAAGAGTTCATAAACATCCACTGAGCAATTTAAAGACCATTGACATCCAAATTCTAGAAATAAAACTCTCCAAATCAGATTTGACCATTTGGCTAAGAGAAAACGAAAAGTTTTCCAGATTCGATGAGCGAATTTTGTGACATCATTTGCATATCAAAATGGTCTTAGAATATTACCAAATTTTGTACAATTAAACCTCCATATGAGGATTACTCTTCTATCAAATTTCATTTGAAAATTCACACGGGAAGGTAGTTAACTAAACCATCAAAGTTCAAGAAATTTTCCAAGGTAAAACTGTCTTCTAGCTCTTCTTTCCTTTTTAAACATTTTGTCCAAAGCAACCGACCCAAATCTGGTTTATTTGTAAAACAAAGTCCAAGGAACATCTAATATAAAGTTTGGTAGATGTCGGACATCAAAGTTTCCAAAACAACAAGTCCCAAATCATTGTTAGTTACAAATCTGTCCAAGTGGAAAATTCTATCACTGTAGCAGTTTCAAACTTTGGCCACAACTCACTCAATTCAACTTGGAATTGGACGTGGTTGATGGCGTTGGAAAGCTCTCTTATAAAGCTGAATTTTCTCAGAAGAAACCATTTTCAAATTCCATTCACAAACAGCTCGTTTTTTAGCATCAAGATACAAGTCCTGTCCTGTCTCCTGGAGAGAAACGAAACAGGACAGTGATTTTCAATCGAATGGTGTGGCTCACTCAAGTGGAACCAGAATGTGAAATTGGTACCGATGGAAAGCTAGGAATGTCTAGTTTCCAATGCCGCAAACGGCACTTGATTTTGACATCGGAACAAAGAGTTATGGCCGTTACAAAATGACTGCCTGGGCAATACGGGATTCATTTTCCAGATTTGCTAACTTTCGAAATCAATTCATTTGACCAACCAAATCATGTTATTTTTCAATGAAATTTTGTACACACTTACAATAATAGATAAACAACATAATCAATTCATTAGAATCTCAAAATCTGGCACGAAAACGGTCGGACAAGGCAGGGGTAAAACGGTCACTTTTGCTCCAAGCACCTCCTTTGATTTTCTACCAACAATACCACATTAATCTACTAATATAAGCACTAAACCACCATTAATTTCATCATCCAACATCAAATCAGCAACAACCCAAGAGTGGGAGTTCATAGAGCCCACACACACAAATCCACCATAAACAAGACCACCCACAGGCATGCAAGAGTTTATACGTGTAATAGAGCTTCCGTAAACTAAGATTCAAGGAGTTGATCGTCCATTACCTCTCTTGATGAACTAGGACAGAATTTCGGCCCCTTAGATGCTCAAGAAAACCGTGGATAGCAGCCCTCTTTCTTAGCTTGATGTAATCTCCAAGTAATTAGCTAAGAGTGGTTGAAATTTGAAGTGAAATGGAGAAGATTTGGTGAAGAAATTTGGATGGAATTTGAGTTGTTTTTCTCCTTTGTTAGCCGGCCAAATGAGGGAGCAAGAGAGAGAGTGTAATCAGATTTCTAAGCTTCCAAGAGAAGACATTAACTTGTGGCCTCCAATCACCCATTAGTCAACTCACCTTAGGGTGCGTTTGGCGCGATTAGGGCTCGATTTTCTCGCGCGTTTGTTTCACTAGTGCACTAAACCTCTAAGGCACTTATATTCATATAAATATTATTCACTCTTAATTGTCCTCAAATAAGGGTCTAAAGTTCCTCAATTGAAATCGCGCGTGTGAAAACGCGTATCTCCAATTTAAGCGCGATAACGCGAAACTTCCGAGAAATTCTTATAACGATAGTACTAATAACTATCACTTGAGTATTTAAACATTAAAATACCTATTTTAAGACTAAGGCATGTATCTCCAATTCTTCGAGCTCAGTGTATCCTCAAATCGGTTATCGTTCCAAATGCACGTGCACTATTTCACTTATCGGGCTTCCGGAAATTAATTTTTGAAACAAGTCATTTTTTTTAAAATATAATGAAACTATATTTCCATATAATTAGGTCTCAAGAGCTTAGAAAATAATATTCGGAGTAAAAGACCAAATAAATAATTAAATAAGCTAGAAATAGGAGATTAAATAAGTAAATTTTGCGAGTCCTCACAACCTCCCCTCCTTAAAAGAATTTCGTCCTCGAAATTCATACCTTCTGTAATCTCAGACAACTCTGAACCGTGTGGTGTGTTCATGTCATGCGTTCTTTCAGATGCCATTGGTCGGTTTCTCCTTCCATTGACTTGTCGAGTAACAGTTCCATTTCCTTGTTGAGCAGTAGTTTCTCGTGGATACCTCCTTGGACAGTCATGAACTTTATGATTGGTACTCCCACATCCCATACACTTTCGTCCCTTTAGCCAACAGTTTTCTTCAGTGTGATTCGTCCTTCCACAATATCCACAAGTCGGACGAGGTGTTGTGACCTGACTTGCTTGCGAGGTTTTCTTTGATCGTGTTTGTCCTACTGAAGTCCCTCGTGACATAGTTCCTTTTGGTTCCTTTATCATGAGTGGTGCAGGAAGTAACAGTCCTATTTCATCCACTTCTTTTCTAACTTTGGATGGTGGTCCATTTTTTCCTAGTGTACTGTCAGATGTATCTCTTTTCCTTTTTGAAAAGCTCTCAGTTGAGATTTTGTGCTTTCTACCCTTTGCGCTTTTTCAAGAGCATCACTAAATGTTTCAACCTGTGCTGCGGCAAGGGCATCTTGGATTTCCAAATCTAATCCTTGGATAAACCGTCTTATTCTCTTCCGTTCAATAGCCATCAATTCTGGGGCATATGTAGATAACTTCGTAAAGCGTGTTTCATACTCAGCTACGCTTAAAGTTCCTTGACGAAGCTTTATAAAATCATCTTCTCTCTTTTCTTGGACAAGTGGAGGAAGAAATTTCTCATTAAATTCACGCACGAAGTTTATCCAAATTCTCGGAGTTTGATCTCTTTCCCACTTATTTCTTATAACATTCCACCATGCTCGGGCTGCTCCTTCAAGTTGAAATACAGCAAATATGACTTGTCTCTCCTCTGTGTAATCCAAGGCGTCGAATATATTTCTTATATTCTCTAACCAATTCTCAGCCACCTCTGGATCAGGCCCTCCAGCAAACTTGGGCGGAGAGAATTTCTGAAACCGCTCTAAAGCTCGATCCTCCCCTATCTCTTGGTTTCCACGTTGGTTTCCTTGTCCAACACCTTGACCTTGTTGAGCTACCAAGAGCTCTAGGATATCCGTCATGCGAGTTAAAACTTGTCCTATCTGGTCATTTCCTCTCCCAGCACTTAGCTCAACGTTTTGATCGATATCGGACCCATTAGCTACTCTTTCATTTCGGGGTGGTCTAGGTTGACGTCCCTTTCGTTGTCCTCTAGTTTCCATGTCCACAACTAATCTATACGCACATGCATAACCCTCACACTTAGTTAAAATTGAACTACACTCATATACCAGTAGCAACATTTAAAGAGGATGAAAACACTTTCACAAATAACATTATCACTATGCAAGTAAACACAAACTAGAGTTCATTAAATCATAACACAAATTATGGCCAAGTAAAGTTCATGCCAAGTCAAAGTCAATAACAAAAATAAACAAGTGATTATCACAAGTACATTCATCTCCAAGGCGCAAACTCTTAAGTTCTACTCCCATCGTCTCACTATGAAAGATCACCAGTAGAGATTCACTAGATTAATTGGAACTAGACGATTCTCGTTCCCTAACATGCTCGATTTCAATCCCAACACAAGGATCTTTTGGGTTACGATATTTTCCATCTTCCACTCTTAATTATTGTACCATCTTAACCAAACAATTATTGGTTTCCTGTAACCATTCACATGAAATATCGATTCATTCTTATTCCCCACAAATGGAGATATAAAGTCCCTATGGTTGCTATCAACTCTCAAATACTCGGGTTCAAGAATCCAAAATAGGATAATTCACATCTCGAGCCGGCCGGTCCCAAGAGTAAATCACCACATTCGAGATTCCTACCCAACATACATATCAAATTCCCTCCAATTATCAAGATAAAGGTTTTACAACCTATAACATTCATGATTCACAACTTACATTTCTAGAAGGGCACTTAAGTCTTTACTTAATCACATAGTAAGGACCAAACACCACTTGGCCCTATCTTGCTCCTTTGTAGAGACCACGTGAAGTGGCTCTAAATTTCATCACTACAAGCAATCATTTAACTTTCAGAATAGTCCCACAGTCCGGCATCCTAAACATTTAAGCCTAGGATACACTACAAAATCTGAAGCCTAAGTGTAGACACCAAATTTTGGTGTAATTTCATTTGCTGTTTATTTTTAATTTTTTCATTTTAGTTTTATTCGATTTTTAGTTTTATTTTTATTTTTATTTTTATTTTTAAGCTGTTAGCATAGAATCTCTTGGAAAATGAATGAAAATGAGAAAGTGAAAAGAAAAGAGGAGAGAAAAGAAAAAAAAAGAAAATTGCCCACAAAATATGTTTTATGTCTTCTAAATTCAATCTTTTGGCATTTTGTTTATTTTTGTTAAGTTATTTTGAAAAAAAAAAAAGGAAAAAAAAGAGAAAAACGATGAAAATAGGAAATGGAAAAGAAATGGAAATTGCACTTTATTGTTCTAGTTTATTTTTCATCAAATGTTAATTATTTTGTTTTGGTTATTTCTTTTTATTATTATCAATTTTGTTTATTTCAAAAAAAAAAAATCAAAAAATCAAAAAATCACAATTCTATTTCTGCCGAATCCATTTCCATTTTACATTCCAGCACCTTCCATCTCTATGCCGACTTATAACCACTAATGCACTCCACTATATCACACACTAGTATATCAACTACCATCCAAGACAATATATTTTTTTTTCAATGGCTTTTCAGCCGTGAGTGAGCAAGGCTTCCTGGGCCAACTTTAAAACAAAAACATCTCCAATTCTGCCGGATGACATCTGAGTCTCCACTCACACCCCATTTCCCTTCATTCGCGACTTGTTTCCCATTGGAGCAACTCCAACATTCCAGAACACCAGACCATTTCACTTCATCTCCTGCCTTGGTATCATCGAAGAGAGGAAATCAGAGAGAGAGTTGCAGGCGGCATTTCTGGATAGCCGAAAGGAAGAAAAGATTGCAGCTGCTAGTCGTGGGTTTTAGGCTTCAAGCTAAGGTAAATTCTGGACTTAGATGAATTGTTTATGGGTTGATGCAGCTGTCTATACGCATGCATGTGGGTTTGTGAGGTTAGATGAGGAATTGAGACTTAAGAAATCTGGTTTGGAAGAATTGGAGCTGCCGAAAGTTTGAGCTGGAATTTGTAACTCTAATTAGCTAATCTGTGATAATCTGAGCCTAGATGCACATTTAATCAACTAAAACCTGGATGATTAAGATTTGCATGAAGTTAGTTAACCTTGATTAAGTCAGAAAATTGAAAAGATACAAAATCAGGTTGCATGCAAGCCAACCGGGAGCAGGATTGTTTGAAATTCTGGTTGAGTAATGTTTTGATGTTGTCCGAATTTGCTTATGGACCAAAATTGATAGATAGTTTCTTATTTGATGTTGCATGTAAGCTACGTGGTCTGAATTTTGGTTGCAAGGCTGGAAATGTTAATGGAAGCTGAAGGATTGCTGAAACAATTTGTCCAGTTTAGCCGTTGAAGTTGTTTTGGAAATTGCATGGGTATTTTAGCATGAAATTTGCTGGAAAGTGGTTGATTTTCACTTGGTTAGGTGTTTGACTAATTAAAATTAGATGATTAAGCTTTGCAGGAAGTTTATTGGTCCGGCTAAGCAAAAAAAAAAAATGAAATAGTGAACGGCTACATGCAAGTTCATCCAAGGATGGCGAACAGAATTTCTGGATTTGTGGATGTTATAGTTGCTGTCCGAACTTGATCTGAACTAGAAATGATAGTAATTTCATTAAGTAGCCTTGCATGTTAGTTTTGGGTACTTAACACAATGATTCAACCGAGGTAAATTCGGATTTAAGACCAACCAAGTGCTGGAAAATTTATGTGACTTGCCAAGGGAGTGAAACCAGAATTTGCAGTTGTTTCTGGAATTTTTCATTAGCAAATAATGCTTGGAAATGCATGAAAAATGTTGTTTTAAGTCTTGTATGACATTCAGTAGTAAACCATTTGAATTGTGGGCAGATTTGGCCAAAATTGTTGACACATAGCTGCGGCAATGTTGTAATTAGAAAATGCAGAAGTTTGCGACTTGTTTTCCTGATTTGTTTGGGTCAGAGTTTAGTGTGAATGTAGATCATTTCTGATGTATTTTGAAACTGAAAGTTTGTTGGAAACTCATGGTATGAATTGCTGAAGTCACCAAGTTATTTAAAAGTTCCTCCTTTCAAAAACACAGCAAGCAAAAGCTGCTGCATTTTTTCGGTCTTTTCCCTGCCGCATTTCCTTTCCTTTGGTTGCTGGTTAAGTTTTGCCCTTCAGTTTCATGTTTGATCTTGTGTTGGAGGGAATCAATGGAAGGTTGGGTGTTGAGTTTGAGTGTTTAAACATCTAAAATATTTGAGCTGGAAAGTGGATTTCAGATTGCCAAAGTATTCTACATGAATGTCTGTCCAGATTTTCTGTAATGCATTAGCTCCTTCATTGTTCTTGTTTGTTTGGAGTTGAGTTAAGCAGCTTGTTGTTTAGTTAGAGTTAAGATGCTGGTTTGAGAAATATCTAATCAAAGCTTTGTATTTGAATTAAAAATCTGGTTTGCATGATGAAAAGAAATGCCGTGGCTGAAAAATTGTAGAATGCTGCAGAGAAAATTTTCCAGATTTGCATGCTCTCTTTCCTTGAATTGTTGTGTTTACACATAAGAGTTTTATGATTAAAAAGTAGAAAGAATGTTTGGTAATCTTGTCCAAACCTTTGTTGCCTAAGTTGTTCCTTGCGTTTGAACTGCATCAGAAACCCTGAAAGTTGCAATAAAAGAAAACGCAGCATAGCTTCAGCCGAGTTGCATGAGTTTTGGGGGTGTTTTTCTGTTTTTTTTTTTTTTTGTTGCATGTTCAGCTGTGTTGTGTTAATCAAAGTGTTTAGTTGTTAAATGGTGATTGAGTGAGGGTCTTTGGTGGCTTTTGTTTGAAGTTTTCTATGAAACCTGCAGTTGAGAGTTTAAAGTTGCAAAAAGGAAAAATTCTGGATGAATGTTGCAGCAGAAAATTTGCTTCATCATTTTTGCAGGCTCTTTTTGTTTGATTGATTGTTTTGTTGCATTATAAAGTGGGTAGATCAAGTGGTGTTTTGTTATTTTGTGCGAACTGCATTTGTTTTGGTCTAAAAGCCTAAGGAAGTTCACAAATTATGAAGAAGTGCAGCTGGTTTGGCATTGCAGAAATTGTTTGTTGCAGAAATTCTTCTTCTACGTGATTTGCATGCATGGAACTTTCAAAAATTTGCACTTTGGCCCCCAAGTCTCTCCTTGTTCCACTAGAACCCAATCAATTAAATAATTTCATCAATTTGGTCCTTGGCAATTTTAATTTGTGCAACTTCATGGCTTGTTTTGTTTCAATTAACTACCATGTTTTGTCAATTGCACTTAAGTCATGACTTTAGGGGTTTCATGACCGAATGAGCTCGTGTTTGCCTATTTTTTTAATTTCCCTAAAATAAATTGGTTGTTTGACCTTTTCTTGGCTCTTGAGACCTTTGGAGTGCTTAAATGTTTCGATTGAATTCGAATGGTTGACTAAGGTTTGCAATTGGGTCTTTAATTGGTAATTGGGTCCTTGGTGGGTCCTTTTTCTGAAACTTATGCATTATTTGATTTCATTTAAATTGCAATTAGGAGAGATTTGGTGACTTTGTTATACTTTACTATTTGAGGTACCTTGACCTTTTTATTGTTTTGAAGCCATTTTTCTTTCATTTGGACACCATTCAAAGGGGCGGTATAATTTCTTTTATCCCTTTTGTTTCTCTCCTATGTGACCCAACGTGTTAAGTGAATTGCATGCCTACTTTGCTTTCCTAGTTTTTTCTCAATTCCTTTTACTTATGTCATTTACTTTCATTTTCATGAAGTTATTCTTTAATGGGGTATGTGTACACCTCTTGGCTTGTAATAGATAGAGCTTTGGCGAGCAATTTGGTCCATTTTACCCTTCCCCTTTTGTTTTAATTAGTGAATGTAATAAGTTCATTAGTTTGGTTGCATGCCTATGTGTTACGTGTTACTTGCTTTATTAGGTTTTGCATCTAGTCGAGCATGTTAAGTGTTACGTGCTACGTGTTTATGGGCGTTTGGCATGTCTACTAGCTTTCTGTAGTGTAGATGAATGGAATGGATGAATGTACGTTTCCACTAGTCCAACGCTAGTCGGAATTCATAGAATGGGCTAGTCCAACGCTAGACCCTTAGGGATTTCCCCTCGTTAGTACATGTTTGTATGTTCATTACATGTCATGCATTCTTTTTAGTTTTGTCATTTTTTGGCATGTTCCTCAAACCCCTTCCCCTTCACTTTAGGACTTGCATCTCATGCTAGTTAGGGTTCATTTGCGTGAAAATCCCCTTCCGATAAGGGAAACGAGCGAGTGTGGCTACTCGATAGCCTTAGCACGCTAGTTTCGCCTTCTAATCAAAGGGAAAATCGAAGTCGAAAAGTTAGAAGTCAACCCCCGTACCCGACTTGTTGCATTCCCCTAGGGTCATACTTTCATTTTTATCACTTCCATACTCTTTTAATCACATTTTTCTTACATTTCTCAATCCATATTTTTCACTACATCTTTATCATTTATTTACTTTACTTTCACAAATGAAATTCAAGTTTCACTTATATATGTACTATTCTATCTTCATTCATTTGCACACACAAACACTTTGATTTTTCATACAAATTCACACATGCACTTTCTTTACACATTCGCACACAAACACTTTGTTTTTACATGAATCTTTTCATACACTTGCACACTTGCACTTGAGTCACCATTTGCATCAATCGACCTCTATGAGGTTTTCCTTTATTGGCCGCCACAATTCATGTGGTTTGGGACCAAAAACCTCACGAGAGACATCATAGAATTTAGGATTGCATTTCTCATTTATTAGTCTTTGTCCAAATTGTAAATACATACTTTGGGTAGGAAAAATTAGGAAAATAAGGGTTAAATCACGCAACTAGCCTTGGCTAGGTCGAAGGGGTGCCTTGGATTTTTATCCTTGCCTTCCCCTTCGTCAAATGTGACTCCCGAACCTTTTTCTTTGTTTGCGTGGACTAGGAGTCGTTCAAAAGGGTTTCTTACTTTTTTCCTTAAAAAATTCACTTTTTGGGTGACTTGGTACACTCTAACTCTATACCAAGTGGCGACTCCATTTTTCATATAAAAAACCCTTTTTGAACTATTTTTCTTGGGTCAAATCGTCGCATTTTCAAAAGTCCCATTTAGACCCATTTTTATTTTTATCAAAAAATTCACTTTTTCCAAACCAATAAAATCACAAAAACAAGTATTTATTTTTTACCAAAAAGTGGGGCGCGACAGTTGGCGACTCCACTGGGGACTTCCTAAGTGGGTCCAAGCATTTTTGACTTAACCATTCGTTTCCTTTTTCTACCCTTTCTATGCATGGCATGTGGATATTAGGATTGCATTTTTCATTTTTTAGGACCTTTTGTCTTATATACGTAATCAAACCAATCCCTCGACTCACGAATGTATGTTTGAATGAATGTTTATTTGTTATCTCGCGCTTGCATTGCATTTTGGGAGGTATGGGTCACCCTAGAGCCTCGCGTTGGTTCTTGACCCTTCCCCTCCAAACGAGCACTAGCATACGAGCATACGCTTTACTTCTTTTATCCCTTTTATTTTTCTTTAGTGGCTTGTCACGCCACTCCACCCTATTAGGATTAGGTGACTCACTTGGACATGTGATCACGACACGATGTGTGTGTAGCATGATCCAATGGGTCACTCAATCTTCCGCTTAAAGCTATTGGTTGATAGCCTTTAGCTTTTTGTCGAAGATTGAGGTTTTGATAGATTCACTCAAACACGTAGCCGTGACACGATGTGTGCGTAGCGGTGTTTGGGGAATCGCTCGAGCCACCGACAAAGAACCTTGGGATTGATGACCCTTGGTTTCTAAGTCTGAAGGCTCGGGGGCCTATGACCTATCGAGTCTAGATGCATTAGTAAGCCAAGCCTCATGCATCCATATTAGAATTGCCTAGGGTAGAGTCAGCCTTATCCTGAACTAGGGACACTATTCACGAGGGGAGGGGTCCCAACCCTCTTTCCTTATTTATCTTTATTGCCTTATCTATTTGTCCAAATGTGTTATGTGATTATGTGTTGAACTCACGTTTCCTTGTCTCTTGTCTTCTGCATTCACAAACATTAGGAAATAAGAGGTCTGGCATGACTTTCTTTTAGAACCTACCCTTGTAAGATAGGTTATTGCACGTTTAAAGATTTTGGTATATTGCATTCGTAGATTAATGATTGCATATCATTCTAGGCCTACCCTGGCAGATAAAGGGTTCCTCAGGTCACGTTTCATTTCGAATTGCATTTTTTCCTGTTTTAATAACTGGCATCATGCATTAAACACTAGAAAGGGAATGCCATTTAGGCGATCCCATGCTAGGGGATAAGCCACCTTGTGTCTCGGATACTTAATCCAATGAGACTTGCACGTTTACATTTTGTACCATCCAAAGGGGTAGTGCACAAGGTAAGGTAGGATCCAATCATTTTCATAGAGTGATTTTTGGAATATGAACGTCTAATAATCACTTTTTGGCCATTTTATCAAAGTTGGTAAAAATCCCTTGCGTAAAGGACATTAATTTGAAGAAATTCACAAATAATTCCTTATCATTGAGACAGTTAATAAACTGAGGCCAAATCGTGATTTTAGAAGGCTCATAGACTATTTTTTTTGAAACCATCAATGGCCGAACGATTCAATCGATCCATTTTGTCAATTCCTAATCAATTTTGAATAAATCAATTCATTTGACCAATTTACCCTTTTAGGGTGATTTGGTCGATTTTTGCATAAATCATCAATCTCCATTTTATTCATTGGACCAATTTACTCATTTCTTAGGTCAATTCAATCAATTTTGAATAAGTCATCCGATTTCATTTGACTAGTTTACCCTTTTTAGGGTGATCTAGTCAATTTTGAATCAATCATTCGATCCATTGGACCGATTTGCCTAGTTTTAGGGCGAGTTGGTCAAATCATCATTTCACTCGATCTGTTTGATCAATTGACTTCATTCAATTCATTTGATTAGTTTAATTCATTCTTAGGGTTATCCATTCAATTTTGAATAAATGCATTTGACCATTTTACCCTTTTTGAAGGCGATTCGGTCGATTTTTTAATAAATCATCCATTTTATCCAATCCATTTTGTCCATTCATTCATCATTTGACCAATTCATTCATTTGACCAATTTACCCTTTTTAGGGTCATCTGGTCGATTTTGAATAAATCATCAATTCATTTGACCAATTTACCCTTTTTAGGGTCATCCGGTCGATTTTGAAAAATCGTCAACTCATTTGACCAATTTACCCTTTTTAGGGTCACCTGGTCGATTTTGAATAAATCTTCAATTCATTTGATCAATTTACCCTTTTTAGGGTCATTCGGCCGATTTTTGAATAAATCACTAATTCAATTGCATTCATTTGGCCAATTTACCCATTTTTAGGGCAATCGAGCCGATTTTGAATAAATCAAGTTGCGTTCAATCTATTTGATCAATTTACCCTTTTTAGGGTGATCTAATTAATTTTGGATAAGTTAAATTTCATTCAATTCATTTGACCTGTTTCCCTTTTTAGGGTAATCCGGTCGATTTTTAATAAATGGTCAATTTCATTCAACCCATTTGACTAATCAGGGTTTCAATGTCAATTTCAAATTGGGAAATTTAGCCGATTTTTGAGAAAACCATCCATTGTATCCAGCCATTTGATCAGTTGGAGTTTTGACCCGTGCTCCACTAAGAAAAGTTGTCAAAACGAATCTCGTCGATAGGAAGTTCGTCAAGGCCAAACACGTGCGTTTTTGCAAAATCTTATATCGATCAAAAGTGATCAATCCGTTCGAACGTGGACCTCATTTTTAACAAATGATTCTTGCCATTCCAATTGATCAAATTTTTCAAAATTGTTTTTCACTCAATCAATTGATCAGATCCATCAGGTATGGTATAGTGCCTACCCTAGAGGATTGCATCTTCATTCTAGGCCTACCCTTGGCACAAAAAGGGTTCCCCCATAGGACATGCATCCGAATTTTCTGGATATCTACTAACTCTTGTCTTTTTCTTTTCCCTTTCTTTATTTTCTTTGGAATAACTAAGTGAGGGTTGAATCTAAAGGCAATTTTTTAAAAAATTTTCAGGTAATATTTAAACTTAGCTTTTCGTCGAAACCCCATCATACCACGATCTCGTAATCAAGCCTAGAAGAGTCGTGTAAACATGAGTTCACAACCAGAACAGTCAGATAGGTCTGCTACTACCGCTCAATTCGAGACTGCAAGTTTGGGGATTCAGTTGACTGAGATGCTTACCAAGTTCGGAGAGATGGCGTCTGAGATGGCCGCCCAAAGGAAGTTGAGTGATGAGCTAATTAGCAGCGGAGTTCAACCTGAACCTGTACCCGCCAGACAGCCTGAGCAAGAGACATTTGTCCTACCTTCGGCCCACGCCACTGTTACTCCATCATTCCCTATTGCACCCGAAGAAACTTTCACCTGTCCCACCACAAATTTGCCATACACTTACCCTCCTCATCCTTCATTTTTTCTTACTCACATGCGAGGTCCACAACCCCAAATCACTTCAAATATACCACCTGAGCCACATACCTTTTATTACCCTGCTGCTGAGCCATTCTTGCCGGACCATACTTTTCAAACCAAGCCAGAAATGGGGGAATCTTCCGCTCCCGTTGATATGAAGCTGCTTAAGCGCCTTGATCGTTTTGATGAATTTATAAGGAAGAGTCAGGGGTTGAACAAGCAAGGAGTCCTGGATTACGATGAGCTTTGCCTTTTCCCGAATGTGCAATTACCTGAGGGGTTCAAGACCCCAAAATTCAACAAGTATGATGGAACGGGCAATCCCAAGACACACCTCCGATTGTTCGCCAATAAGTTGGGTAGGCCAACAGATGATGAAAATCTGCCTTTGAGGCTATTCCCAGAAAGTCTGGAGGGGGACGCCCTTGACTGGTACTCAAATTTGAAGCCCGAAGAAGTAAGAACCTGGATTGACTTGTCCAGTGCTTTTGTAAGGCAATACGAGTATAACTGCGAGCTGGCTCCAACACGAACCACGTTGGAAGGAACAAAAAGAAAACCCTCCGAGGATCACAAGACTTATGCCAAGAGATGGAGGAAAATAGCTGCCAAAGTCGAGCCACCAATGACTGAGGACGAAATCATACGCACTTTCATTAAGGCACATGATCCTCCATATTTCGAAGAAATTTTTCGCATGACTGGATGCTCGTTCGCTGCTATTGTCAATAAACTTGAGGAGTACGATGACTTCGTGAAAGTTGGGAAGATTGTTAATGTCTCTACCCTCAAGTCACAGTTGGATGCTTTGCAAGGTCAGGGGACTAGTGGGAAGAGCCCGCAATTCCAAAAGAAAGAGGGGGAAACTGCCTTCACATGGAATCAAAACCCTGTCCCAAGACCCAGACCTCGACAATACCCTACCTACTCAAACCCTTACCCCTACTACTCAAATCCTCATCCTGTTTACCACACCAATACCACTCATCCTCGACCTCGCCCAAATTATGCCAACCCGCCTACAACCCCTTCCCAAATACCTCAACCAAACTTTCAACAAACTCGTCCTCGACCTCCTTACCACCAAAGATTTCCCCCACCAAATAGACCCACCTACAACTATCCCCGACCCATTGAAACCTACAATCAAAGCCGTACCCGAACCTTCACCAACCTAGGCAGGCCTTTGGACCAATTGTATGAGCAATTGAAGGTTGCCAACAAAATAGGCGTGATTCCCCCTCCAACTTATCTTCATGGCATGCCTGCTGGGTACAATCCACATGCTATTTGTGCCTATCATTCGGGAGTACCTGGCCACTCAACCGCTGATTGCAGGGCACTTAAGCACAAAGTCCAAGACATGATCGAGGCAGGAGAAATAGTGCTAAGGAAAAGAGGTGAACAAGGGCCGATCATAAGTACAAATCCTTTTCCTGAACACCAGGACACCTTCGAGGCATCCACCTCCAGCGACGAAATTTGAAAATCCTGAAGGAGCTTTGCACAATTTGGATGGCCGAGTATCTTCCCTCTCGAAGGGAATTTCGGTAAATCTAGGGGTTTTTATTTACTAAAGCTCACAAAAACCATTTCTTGCATATGTGAATAGCTTCATGAAAACATCTTTCGCAATTAAGTTTTTGTCTTGTTTCCGCTTTGATTAGTTTTTCCATTAAATGTACAATTTGTTTATTTGATTATTGTCCTGAATTTTAATTCTTTTAAATGGCCAAAGATGAAATTATTTGACCCTTTGAATATCACTGTTCTGGATTCCGATAATACCATTCATCCAAAAGTCCCTTCATTAAGAAATCCCTTCATTAAAAATCTTTCATTGAAAAATCCCTTCATTAAGAAAGCTCTTCATTGAAAATCCTTTCGTTAAGAAAGCCTTTCATCAAGAAATCCCTCCTCTGCCAAGTTCTAAGCTGATTGGTTAAAGCAGCGTCACCGACGATTGATTTTGATGGATGAAAAGCAGTTGAATATCGTATGGCCTGTGTTCATAACAAAAAGGTCCGCCACCGGTCCTTTAGAGAAGAAGGACAAAGAGTTAAAGTGAGATTCGCCAATGCAAGATGAAATCAAAGACGAATTTGGCCTAAACTGGTAAGGCCATTTGTCATTCAAAAAGGTGCTACCGAGTGGAGCACTTATCCTTGAAGAGATGGACGGACAAACAGTCTCTCAACCTATCAAATCAGACATGTGTAAGAAGTCTTTATTTTTGATTATGCAAATTTCTTTTGGAAATCATGCAAGGGACGAGGTAAAAGTCAGGCCATCTTCCTTTTCAATCAAAACATTTCATCCCTAGTTATCCCTTTTGAGCCATCAGAGCAGTAATTTTCGTTTGGCAGCCCCTGAGAGTTGCAAACCCCACACTAGGGCCAAGTTATTTTGGAAAAGAGATGATCAAAAGAAAAGAAAACCCTACACTGGGGCAAATTTATTTTGAAAGAGAAAGAAAAAGCAGAAAACCCTACACTGGGGCAAATCTTTGAAAAAGTTCAAAAGAATGGCAAAAGGCCAAAAGACAAATCAAAAAAAAAAAAAAAGAAAGATGAAAAGGAAAAGAGAACCCCATACTGGGGCAAATTTAGCTTTGAAGAAAAATGCAAAAAGTGAGGAAGATGCAATGGAAAAAGCAAAGAGAGAAAATTCAATCAAACTGGGGCAAATTTCCCTCAGTTTCGTTCGAAATTGAAGATGATTTCAAATGATGCAATCTCAGGTTATTTCACCTCTCATAAGAGCAAATTGTTTTCAAGCCTTAACTTTTCTTGACATATCCCACCTGACTCCATTACAAAAGCCCAAAGTCCTGACTTTCGTCACTTGCTATATTTCTATTGGAAAGTTTGCTAATCAACTGACAAGTGATGTCCATAATGCCTTCGCTTAATCTTACAAGGGAAGTGCATTTTACTGATGTCAGAAATCTTTAACTCATACTTCTGAGGCGATTATGGTTGAGCTCTTCCATTGCTTTCTTACGTAAAAACCCGAAAGGGCACCTCAAAAAGAAAAAAAAAAGAAAAAGAAAAAAGAGAAAAGACAAAACAAAACAAAAAAAAAGGGGGGGTGGGGGCAACCTTGATGAAAACCCGAAAGGGCGCTAGGTAGGTTTCTTCAATGAGCAAACACGAGGAAGAACAGTTGATGACTTGGTTCATTTGGAATTTCTCTTCATAATACTTCTGCCAGTGTCGAATTGCAGAACAAAGATATTCAGGAACTCGAATATGACATCCGTTGGCCAAAACTGTGTCGTTTTGTAAAAATATTTCTTTAGCAAATTCATTCTTAGGAAGCTCATTTTTTCTCAATTGCTTGTATTCATGGCATTTTTGTAGGCTTTAAGCACAAATGGTTTGTGTTTGCATTCTTTCACATATTCATTTCTGCATGATAGGTGAAATTACTTTTTAATCATCGAATTTTGGTGAATCATAACCCCATGGTTTATTCAAAGCATACTTGGGTTCAGTCATCTTGCGAAAATGGTTGAAATTCAGCAAGGTCAGTTACGCAAGCTTCACAATATGGCAAAATGCACGCTCGGTTAGTCGGGAAAAATCAGAGACGTTTAGAAATGACAAATCCAACCAAGTCAGATGCCACGGTCAACTTTGACGAAGGCATCCAAAGACTCATGTTTACACGATTCTCAAGGACAAACGGATCAAATAATGGTGGCAATTCCTTTGTTTTTTCTCTTTTGCAGGAAATTGCATACACAGATGAAAGTAAGCACACCTCGCACTGGAATCGGTGTCGGAAAGAGTCCTCTGGTGAACAAAGGCAGATTGAAAATGTCGCAAGTAAATTTCATCAAAAAATACAATAGCATGGCGATACAGAATCAACTCTGGACTCACATTGCAAAAATTCATCATACTGGGGCAAATTAATTTTTTGGAAAGATTTTCAAAAGTCAAAAAGAAGAGCAAAGGAAAAGATCATCAATCAAAAATCAACACAAATTTTATCACGGCAGGCTCGGGTTTAATCCCTCAGACCAATTGTCGAAGCATTTTCGGGTCAGTCCCACGATCAAAAGCATTTTCGGGTCAGTCCCTCGATCAAAAGCATTTTCGGGTCAGTCCCTCGATCAAAAGCTCATTCGGGTCAGTCCCTCGATCAAAAACATTTTCGGGTCAGTCCCTCGATCAAAAGCATTTTCGGGTCAGTCCCTCGATCAAAAGCATTTTCGGGTCAGTCCCTCGATCAAAAGCTCATTCGGGTCAGTCCCTCGATCAAAAGCATTTTCGGGTCAGTCCCTCGATCAAAAGCTCATTCGGGTCAGTCCCTCGATCAAAAACATTTTCGGGTCAGTCCCTCGATCAAAAGTATTTTCGGGTCAGTCCCTCGATCAAAAGCTCATTCGGGTCAGTCCCACGATTCAAAAGCTCATTCGGGTCAGTCCCGCGATTAAAGCTTGTTCGGGCCAACTTTAAAACAAAAACATCTCCAATTCTGCCGGATGACATCTGAGTCTCCACTCACACCCCATTTCCCTTCATTCGCGACTTGTTTCCCATTGGAGCAACTCCAACATTCCAGAACACCAGACCATTTCACTTCATCTCCTGCCTTGGTATCATCGAAGAGAGGAAATCAGAGAGAGAGAGTTGCAGGCGGCATTTCTGGATAGCCGAAAGGAAGAAAAGATTGCAGCTGCTAGTCGTGGGTTTTAGGCTTCAAGCTAAGGTAAATTCTGGACTTAGATGAATTGTTTATGGGTTGATGCAGCTGTCTATACGCATGCATGTGGGTTTGTGAGGTTAGATGAGGAATTGAGACTTAAGAAATCTGGTTTGGAAGAATTGGAGCTGCCGAAAGTTTGAGCTGGAATTTGTAACTCTAATTAGCTAATCTGTGATAATCTGAGCCTAGATGCACATTTAATCAACTAAAACCTGGATGATTAAGATTTGCATGAAGTTAGTTAACCTTGATTAAGTCAGAAAATTGAAAAGATACAAAATCAGGTTGCATGCAAGCCAACCGGGAGCAGGATTGTTTGAAATTCTGGTTGAGTAATGTTTTGATGTTGTCCGAATTTGCTTATGGACCAAAATTGATAGATAGTTTCTTATTTGATGTTGCATGTAAGCTACGTGGTCTGAATTTTGGTTGCAAGGCTGGAAATGTTAATGGAAGCTGAAGGATTGCTGAAACAATTTGTCCAGTTTAGCCGTTGAAGTTGTTTTGGAAATTGCATGGGTATTTTAGCATGAAATTTGCTGGAAAGTGGTTGATTTTCACTTGGTTAGGTGTTTGACTAATTAAAATTAGATGATTAAGCTTTGCAGGAAGTTTATTGGTCCGGCTAAGCAAAAAAAAAAAATGAAATAGTGAACGGCTACATGCAAGTTCATCCAAGGATGGCGAACAGAATTTCTGGATTTGTGGATGTTATAGTTGCTGTCCGAACTTGATCTGAACTAGAAATGATAGTAATTTCATTAAGTAGCCTTGCATGTTAGTTTTGGGTACTTAACACAATGATTCAACCGAGGTAAATTCGGATTTAAGACCAACCAAGTGCTGGAAAATTTATGTGACTTGCCAAGGGAGTGAAACCAGAATTTGCAGTTGTTTCTGGAATTTTTCATTAGCAAATAATGCTTGGAAATGCATGAAAAATGTTGTTTTAAGTCTTGTATGACATTCAGTAGTAAACCATTTGAATTGTGGGCAGATTTGGCCAAAATTGTTGACACATAGCTGCGGCAATGTTGTAATTAGAAAATGCAGAAGTTTGCGACTTGTTTTCCTGATTTGTTTGGGTCAGAGTTTAGTGTGAATGTAGATCATTTCTGATGTATTTTGAAACTGAAAGTTTGTTGGAAACTCATGGTATGAATTGCTGAAGTCACCAAGTTATTTAAAAGTTCCTCCTTTCAAAAACACAGCAAGCAAAAGCTGCTGCATTTTTTCGGTCTTTTCCCTGCCGCATTTCCTTTCCTTTGGTTGCTGGTTAAGTTTTGCCCTTCAGTTTCATGTTTGATCTTGTGTTGGAGGGAATCAATGGAAGGTTGGGTGTTGAGTTTGAGTGTTTAAACATCTAAAATATTTGAGCTGGAAAGTGGATTTCAGATTGCCAAAGTATTCTACATGAATGTCTGTCCAGATTTTCTGTAATGCATTAGCTCCTTCATTGTTCTTGTTTGTTTGGAGTTGAGTTAAGCAGCTTGTTGTTTAGTTAGAGTTAAGATGCTGGTTTGAGAAATATCTAATCAAAGCTTTGTATTTGAATTAAAAATCTGGTTTGCATGATGAAAAGAAATGCCGTGGCTGAAAAATTGTAGAATGCTGCAGAGAAAATTTTCCAGATTTGCATGCTCTCTTTCCTTGAATTGTTGTGTTTACACATAAGAGTTTTATGATTAAAAAGTAGAAAGAATGTTTGGTAATCTTGTCCAAACCTTTGTTGCCTAAGTTGTTCCTTGCGTTTGAACTGCATCAGAAACCCTGAAAGTTGCAATAAAAGAAAACGCAGCATAGCTTCAGCCGAGTTGCATGAGTTTTGGGGGTGTTTTTCTGTTTTTTTTTTTTTTTTTGTTGCATGTTCAGCTGTGTTGTGTTAATCAAAGTGTTTAGTTGTTAAATGGTGATTGAGTGAGGGTCTTTGGTGGCTTTTGTTTGAAGTTTTCTATGAAACCTGCAGTTGAGAGTTTAAAGTTGCAAAAAGGAAAAATTCTGGATGAATGTTGCAGCAGAAAATTTGCTTCATCATTTTTGCAGGCTCTTTTTGTTTGATTGATTGTTTTGTTGCATTATAAAGTGGGTAGATCAAGTGGTGTTTTGTTATTTTGTGCGAACTGCATTTGTTTTGGTCTAAAAGCCTAAGGAAGTTCACAAATTATGAAGAAGTGCAGCTGGTTTGGCATTGCAGAAATTGTTTGTTGCAGAAATTCTTCTTCTACGTGATTTGCATGCATGGAACTTTCAAAAATTTGCACTTTGGCCCCCAAGTCTCTCCTTGTTCCACTAGAACCCAATCAATTAAATAATTTCATCAATTTGGTCCTTGGCAATTTTAATTTGTGCAACTTCATGGCTTGTTTTGTTTCAATTAACTACCATGTTTTGTCAATTGCACTTAAGTCATGACTTTAGGGGTTTCATGACCGAATGAGCTCGTGTTTGCCTATTTTTTTAATTTCCCTAAAATAAATTGGTTGTTTGACCTTTTCTTGGCTCTTGAGACCTTTGGAGTGCTTAAATGTTTCGATTGAATTCGAATGGTTGACTAAGGTTTGCAATTGGGTCTTTAATTGGTAATTGGGTCCTTGGTGGGTCCTTTTTCTGAAACTTATGCATTATTTGATTTCATTTAAATTGCAATTAGGAGAGATTTGGTGACTTTGTTATACTTTACTATTTGAGGTACCTTGACCTTTTTATTGTTTTGAAGCCATTTTTCTTTCATTTGGACACCATTCAAAGGGGCGGTATAATTTCTTTTATCCCTTTTGTTTCTCTCCTATGTGACCCAACGTGTTAAGTGAATTGCATGCCTACTTTGCTTTCCTAGTTTTTTCTCAATTCCTTTTACTTATGTCATTTACTTTCATTTTCATGAAGTTATTCTTTAATGGGGTATGTGTACACCTCTTGGCTTGTAATAGATAGAGCTTTGGCGAGCAATTTGGTCCATTTTACCCTTCCCCTTTTGTTTTAATTAGTGAATGTAATAAGTTCATTAGTTTGGTTGCATGCCTATGTGTTACGTGTTACTTGCTTTATTAGGTTTTGCATCTAGTCGAGCATGTTAAGTGTTACGTGCTACGTGTTTATGGGCGTTTGGCATGTCTACTAGCTTTCTGTAGTGTAGATGAATGGAATGGATGAATGTACGTTTCCACTAGTCCAACGCTAGTCGGAATTCATAGAATGGGCTAGTCCAACGCTAGACCCTTAGGGATTTCCCCTCGTTAGTACATGTTTGTATGTTCATTACATGTCATGCATTCTTTTTAGTTTTGTCATTTTTTGGCATGTTCCTCAAACCCCTTCCCCTTCACTTTAGGACTTGCATCTCATGCTAGTTAGGGTTCATTTGCGTGAAAATCCCCTTCCGATAAGGGAAACGAGCGAGTGTGGCTACTCGATAGCCTTAGCACGCTAGTTTCGCCTTCTAATCAAAGGGAAAATCGAAGTCGAAAAGTTAGAAGTCAACCCCCGTACCCGACTTGTTGCATTCCCCTAGGGTCATACTTTCATTTTTATCACTTCCATACTCTTTTAATCACATTTTTCTTACATTTCTCAATCCATATTTTTCACTACATCTTTATCATTTATTTACTTTACTTTCACAAATGAAATTCAAGTTTCACTTATATATGTACTATTCTATCTTCATTCATTTGCACACACAAACACTTTGATTTTTCATACAAATTCACACATGCACTTTCTTTACACATTCGCACACAAACACTTTGTTTTTACATGAATCTTTTCATACACTTGCACACTTGCACTTGAGTCACCATTTGCATCAATCGACCTCTATGAGGTTTTCCTTTATTGGCCGCCACAATTCATGTGGTTTGGGACCAAAAACCTCACGAGAGACATCATAGAATTTAGGATTGCATTTCTCATTTATTAGTCTTTGTCCAAATTGTAAATACATACTTTGGGTAGGAAAAATTAGGAAAATAAGGGTTAAATCACGCAACTAGCCTTGGCTAGGTCGAAGGGGTGCCTTGGATTTTTATCCTTGCCTTCCCCTTCGTCAAATGTGACTCCCGAACCTTTTTCTTTGTTTGCGTGGACTAGGAGTCGTTCAAAAGGGTTTCTTACTTTTTTCCTTAAAAATTTCACTTTTTGGGTGACTTGGTACACTCTAACTCTATACCAAGTGGCGACTCCATTTTTCATATAAAAAACCCTTTTTGAACTATTTTTCTTGGGTCAAATCGTCGCATTTTCAAAAGTCCCATTTAGACCCATTTTTATTTTTATCAAAAAATTCACTTTTTCCAAACCAATAAAATCACAAAAACAAGTATTTATTTTTTACCAAAAAGTGGGGCGCGACACTAAGCTCTGATACCAATTGTAACGCCCCCACTTCTCCCTAAGGCGAACCAAAGGGTATCCGCGGGACGCCTGCCCAACTCTCGCCAGGACTCACTACAATCCATCATTCAAAAGC
This sequence comes from Coffea arabica, assembly GCF_036785885.1. Classification (NCBI taxonomy): domain Eukaryota; kingdom Viridiplantae; phylum Streptophyta; class Magnoliopsida; order Gentianales; family Rubiaceae; genus Coffea; species Coffea arabica. Next base: position 28,553,001 of record NC_092316.1, on the reverse strand, counting down.
TCGAAATACTTTAAGTAGCTTCAATACATAATTAAAGTACTCCAAATATCTCACACTTACAATTATGCAGCTTCCAAGCTTAAATACAACCCAACGGAAAAGGGTACAATAGCCATCCGTTATAATATAACTTAAAGTTTTCAAAAGAAAACAATCTAGTACTACTCACGAGCACCCTTGATCTCGAACCCTGTAAAAGAAAACCACAACGTGGGATGAGCTACACAGCCCAGTGAGGTTCCAAAACACTCTAACAGTTCAAATAAATCAAGTAAGTTGGGCATATCATATGCATGGTTCAATGTTACACAATGGCGTGTTATCATGAGGTGATAATCATTGTACGAGTAATTTGAGACATTTATCATGATACGAGACATTTATCATGAGACAGGTATCATGATATAAGTACATTGGTCAGGTAACAGGTATGGAGCATATCACAGGCATAGTTCAGGATTTCATGTTGACATTTTAGCATGAAACAATTATCATGATACAAGGTAAACATATACGGTAGGATACGGTATTCCAGTGGAACTCTGTCGGTCATCTGCACCTTATGACTTCTGATCCCCACGGTACGGTCTGGCCATCGCCTTATCCCTCCAGTGGTAATACTCGAGTATACCGAAACGGTGGCCCAGGGTTCCAACCTACCCGACCGAGCCCAGTCCTGGCTCGAGTAGGTCAGTAACCAAGGGCAGAGCCCAAGTTCAGCTTAGAGCTTACAACATGCACAGGTAACCAAGTAATTCGACAAAAGGTAAAATTCATCATTTGAGTAGGTCGAGTGAGGTAAAGTACACACTCGCCTAATAATGATGGACAGCTTCATATAACATGTGATTCATGATAATCAAGTAATCAGGTGGTCAAGTAACCAAGTAAGTTGGTGATCACGTAAGCAGATAACCAAGTAAGCAAGTAACCAAATAGATTAGAAAACGGTAAGTAAACACGGTTAACGGTAAACGGTAAACGGTTAACGGTAGTAATTACGGTTAATTGGTAGACATATGTCATTTCAATAGGCCGCCATTGGCCGTTTTTCACTTTCACCACGTAAGAGTCGAGGAGATTTACTCCAACCGACTTATGCTTCCATAGCATAATTAATCATTTAAACACATCATGTAAATATGCTCTCCAAACATTTCATATCTAGTATTTCAAGTAATCACATAAGTATGCTCTTTAAGCATTTCATATCGAATAGTTCAAGTAGTCACGTAAATATGCTCTTCAAGGGTTTCATATCGAATAGTTCAAATATACATACTTCAGGTGTTTCATGTCGAGTAATTCAAGTATACACTATTCAAATATGCATGAGTGTGGTAAATACTTAACATATAGCACTTAACACCTAATGACCAGGGGTTAAGCATGTCATAGACTTATTCCAATTACGTATTCCTATATGGAACACTCACCTAGTCAAAACAAGCGAGTAGTTCTTAAACAAGCGTCTTAGGTGTCCGCTCCGAGTTCCTCTGGGAGATTCCCTTGAGTGCCTGAGCAAACAATAATCAACTACCACTCAAAATCATTCTAATTATCGAGGAAAATTGTACACTAGTACAATCTAAGAAATTAACGCAGAGACGAGTCTAAGAGTTCGTGTAACTCGAGGTTCAAAAGTGGGTTTTAAAATACAAGACAAATCTGATTTCCATCTTTGAAATCAAATGTAAAACGATCAAATGATATTGAAGGAAAATGGAGGGTTTGAAACCCTTAGTTTCCTTTAAGTTAGAAAATTCCAGATTTAACAAGCAATATTTGAAAAAATCATATTTCACTCTCCACAAGTCCAAAATTGGAAAACTTGGTACTGTTGGAATCCTCTTTCAAAGTACTAAAAGTTCTTAGAAGACACTTTTCCACGAATGTAAGTGAAAGGCACTCAAATTTTGGCTCAAAGTTGGTAACTTGAATTACCAAGACAGATTTAAGTTGGTTTTTGGCCAACTTTAGAAATTCGGCAAAATTCACTTGTTTTGAACTAACCTTTGAAATTTGGAAATTAATTAGTGTTGCAATCCAAGAGTATAACAAAACAAGCGGAACAAGAAACGGAGTTTCGAGCACCAAGATATAGTAGCTCCAAGTTGCTGAAAAAGTCAAGACTGTTGGGCTATTTTCCAGGTTTGAAGACTAGATTCGAAGTATCATTTGGTCATCAAGTTGGCATTAGAAATACATCAAACTTGGTACACTAAATCTTCCATGTGTGAACAACATTTCTACTAAGTTTCGTACAAAAACTCTCACGGTAAGGTAGTCATTAAAACAACCAAAGTTTATGAAGAGTTTCAAGGCTAAACTACCTTCTCACTTTTCTTTCGTTTACAAACTTTTTGTACCATGAAATCAGTTCCAAATCTCTCCATTTTTGAAACCAAGAGTTCATAAACATCCACTGAGCAATTTAAAGACCATTGACATCCAAATTCTAGAAATAAAACTCTCCAAATCAGATTTGACCATTTGGCTAAGAGAAAACGAAAAGTTTTCCAGATTCGATGAGCGAATTTTGTGACATCATTTGCATATCAAAATGGTCTTAGAATATTACCAAATTTTGTACAATTAAACCTCCATATGAGGATTACTCTTCTATCAAATTTCATTTGAAAATTCACACGGGAAGGTAGTTAACTAAACCATCAAAGTTCAAGAAATTTTCCAAGGTAAAACTGTCTTCTAGCTCTTCTTTCCTTTTTAAACATTTTGTCCAAAGCAACCGACCCAAATCTGGTTTATTTGTAAAACAAAGTCCAAGGAACATCTAATATAAAGTTTGGTAGATGTCGGACATCAAAGTTTCCAAAACAACAAGTCCCAAATCATTGTTAGTTACAAATCTGTCCAAGTGGAAAATTCTATCACTGTAGCAGTTTCAAACTTTGGCCACAACTCACTCAATTCAACTTGGAATTGGACGTGGTTGATGGCGTTGGAAAGCTCTCTTATAAAGCTGAATTTTCTCAGAAGAAACCATTTTCAAATTCCATTCACAAACAGCTCGTTTTTTAGCATCAAGATACAAGTCCTGTCCTGTCTCCTGGAGAGAAACGAAACAGGACAGTGATTTTCAATCGAATGGTGTGGCTCACTCAAGTGGAACCAGAACGTGAAATTGGTACCGATGGAAAGCTAGGAATGTCTAGTTTCCAATGCCGCAAACGGCACTTGATTTCGACATCGGAACAAAGAGTTATGGCCGTTACAAAATGACTGCCTGGGCAATACGGGATTCATTTTCCAGATTTGCTAACTTTCGAAATCAATTCATTTGACCAACCAAATCATGTTATTTTTCAATGAAATTTTGTACACACTTACAATAATAGATAAACAACATAATCAATTCATTAGAATCTCAAAATCTGGCACGAAAACGGTCGGACAAGGCAGGGGTAAAACGGTCACTTTTGCTCCAAGCACCTCCTTTGATTTTCTACCAACAATACCACATTAATCTACTAATATAAGCACTAAACCACCATTAATTTCATCATCCAACATCAAATCAGCAACAACCCAAGAGTGGGAGTTCATAGAGCCCACACACACAAATCCACCATAAACAAGACCACCCACATGCATGCAAGAGTTTATACGTGTAATAGAGCTTCCGTAAACTAAGATTCAAGGAGTTGATCGTCCATTACCTCTCTTGATGAACTAGGACAGAATTTCGGCCCCTTAGATGCTCAAGAAAACCGTGGATAGCAGCCCTCTTTCTTAGCTTGATGTAATCTCCAAGTAATTAGCTAAGAGTGGTTGAAATTTGAAGTGAAATGGAGAAGATTTGGTGAAGAAATTTGGATGGAATTTGAGTTGTTTTTCTCCTTTGTTAGCCGGCCAAATGAGGGAGCAAGAGAGAGAGTGTAATCAGATTTCTAAGCTTCCAAGAGAAGACATTAACTTGTGGCCTCCAATCACCCATTAGTCAACTCACCTTAGGGTGCGTTTGGCGCGATTAGGGCTCGATTTTCTCGCGCGTTTGTTTCACTAGTGCACTAAACCTCTAAGGCACTTATATTCATATAAATATTATTCACTCTTAATTGTCCTCAAATAAGGGTCTAAAGTTCCTCAATTGAAATCGCGCGTGTGAAAACGCGTATCTCCAATTTAAGCGCGATAACGCGAAACTTCCGAGAAATTCTTATAACGATAGTACTAATAACTATCACTTGAGTATTTAAACATTAAAATACCTATTTTAAGACTAAGGCATGTATCTCCAATTCTTCGAGCTCAGTGTATCCTCAAATCGGTTATCGTTCCAAATGCACGTGCACTATTTCACTTATCGGGCTTCCGGAAATTAATTTTTGAAACAAGTCATTTTTTTTAAAATATAATGAAACTATATTTCCATATAATTAGGTCTCAAGAGCTTAGAAAATAATATTCGGAGTAAAAGACCAAATAAATAATTAAATAAGCTAGAAATAGGAGATTAAATAAGTAAATTTTGCGAGTCCTCACAATACAGCACTGGGAAATCAACCTCAAAGATAGATGTTTTGAACAGGGATGGGACTCCTTCTGCAGAGACATTCTTATTCATGAAAATAATATGGTTTTCATCACAAAGGGAAATCTTACCTACAATGTTTTAGCTTTCTCTAAGACACAAACTCATATTTGGATGCCTTGGACTCTTCCATTACCAATGCTCTCAAACAAAGGCAGCTGCTTATTTCCTTAGTCTTTTTGTTATTGATGTACCCTTTTTTTTTTGTTTCCACAGTATTTAGTATTGTTGACATGTTGTCCTTTGTTAATTTATAAACAGATCATGAAGTCCAGGAATTTGTCCTCCATCTCATTGTCTCTCGTCTATAAATCCATTACTAAAACATGACTGGATGGCATTCAGTTGCTTCTATCAATTCTATTTATCAAAGTATAAGTACAAGTTGGCATTGTTTTGCGTTTCCTCACTTTATTAACTCTCTTTGTTTTTTTTTTTTTTAATTTGTGTGCACTTCCTTATCACTTTTGTTTTTGCACATTTATAGGATCTACCAGAATTTGCAGATCTAAGGCTAAATGAAGATAGGATGCCAATTATAACTCTCACAAATAGTCATAAATATTATCACATTGGTGTGACTGGCAGATGTTTTGATCAAAACTGGAACTATTTTGTTATTGATCATGATTTACGAATGATCAAATACTGTTTTTTATTCTATAGTCCAATACTTCCTTTGCCGTACTGGTGTTTGACTGAAAAGAGATAGAAAAATTGTATCCATGGCACTTTGCGTTTTGCATTTGATCAGGCATTTGGCTTACGTGATTTTGTTACAACAAAATGCACTTCATTTGCTGCATTTCTGTTCTTAATACAACATAAGTTCTGATTAGAACTTTAATGTTTAGCAAGTTGTTAATGTTCTTAATGTTTCCAATGCACTAGAAGTTCAATGTTTCCAATGCACTAGAAGTTTAATGTTTAGCAAGTTGTTGCAGTTGTTTAGCAATTCAAGCATTGATAATGGATGTTTAGCCACAACATTGATGTAAAGCTACTGGCTGCACTTATCAAGTTTTGATAGTAAATGTTTGAAGTGTTTCTTTGGTTTTTTTCTTTTTTAACTAATAATTAGCCATTGTAATTTCTTTTGCAAATAATTTCCATATGCAAAACATATTATTGAAGAGGTTTATCTCCATAAACTACATGTTTAAGAATTGATCTGTTCGAACTTTATTAATAATCAATATACTTTTTCTGCATAAATTACTATTTTTTATTATTTTAAAATTGAATAGGGTATTTTACATTCCATCGCGAAGCGGGTTTACGCCTCTTAGTTCAAAGGATATCATACTTTTTGCCACTTGACTCATTAATAGTTCTTTGGTACTTATATGGAGGTGAGTTGTATCTTCTAGTTTCGAGTAACACATTACCGCTTGTCCAACTAATAAAACGTTACAGTGCTGGAACGATAGGAATCACTAGGGGTGGCAATCGGGTCGGGTTCGGGTTGGCGAGTTGGGTTGAGGCCTAAGTATAACAAATAACCTGCTAACCCGAACCCGACCCACCAACCCGAAACGGGGTCTGGGTACCTGACACGAACCCGAAAATTTCGGATTGGCGGGTCGACCCGAAATGATTCGAAACTTAATTTTAATTTATTAATTTATCATTGTAATTTCTAATAAAATCAAATTTTCACAAAATTAATTACATCATCAAGTAATAAAAAGTTAAATAAATAATTTCAAACCAAATCTAAAATAAATTAAACACCATAAAAGTGTTTTATCCCAAACTAAATATAAATAAATTAAAACAGCATAAAAGTAAAAAATAACACAATATATTATTTGTCCAAATATAATAATTTTAACTTCGCACAAGTTAAATAAATTCATTTAAAATTAAGTAATTAATGCCTTTGGAAAAAAAGAATGATTTAGTTTAGTTAGATAAAATAATTTTTATGTTTATTAAATTAGGTTGTGTTTGGATTGCATTTTCTGTCATTTTTCATGAAAAAATTATTGTAGTGATTTAATCTATGTGAGGGAAAAATGTGATAGGGAAATGTGATCACGGAAAACGATAATATTTTCTGACTGAAACAAGCAATCCAAGCAAGGCCTTAGTTTTAATTCGTAAACGGGTCACATCGGGTCATATCAGGTCACCACGGATTGACCCGAAATTGACCTGTTTCCTTTTCGGCTTCATCGAGTTCGACCCGATTTTGATCCGAACTTTCGAAATCTCAATCCAAACCTATTAATTTTGTATTAGATTCATATCGTGTTTTCGGACGTGTCAGGAATTGCTACCCTTAGGAATCACAAATAATTGATACCATCTCTTCCTCTGTCACTAAAAGGAATCTTTGAAATCTCTCTTCTTCCTTTCTCTCCAACCAAAAGGAATGCACGATAACCAGTCCGTAGTCCACCCTAGAAAACACAGAGCCCTCGTCTCTCTCCCTTGAAAAACGCCTTCAATTTTCAAACATCAACCCAACGAAACCCTCACTGTTTACTCTCTTCTTCTTCCTTTAAAAGTTTACAAAGCGAAGTGTCTAACTTTCCCTAGGGTTCAACTGATAGCCCTTGTTCCAAGAATCCATTTTTATTCCTTGATTCTTCAATTTCTTGATCAAATTTTTTTCATGGGTTTGATCCGATTTCAGTCTTTCGCAAATCCCATCAGAATTACACTGAAAAAAAGTTACTGATATATTTTTATTTCGGTTTCTGGATCAACAATCCTGTTGATCCATCAATGGAATTGTTATCTGATGAAATCAAATCAATATCCCCAAGTTTTTGAATCCATAAATGAAACCCAGATCGTCATTAATCCGCAGCTTATCGATTTCAGATAGCGCTGGGAGATTATCGTGCGTGCCATTATCAGCAGCATCATCATCAATGGCGGCGCCGAGGAGTGTGGTGGTTGATGCTGGCAGTGTCGGCGTTGGAGTCGGAGGAGGGAGGGTGAGGGATGAGGAGAAGAGTTTTGGGGATTATACTGCAGCGATGGCGGGGGATTCGCCCACCGGCAAGAAGGGTAAAATAGGGGAAGGGGTGATTTTTCCGTTATCCCGGTGGGAAGTCATGGCAGGGTTGGGTGTATTTCTGTTGTTTTCCGTTGGATTGGGTTGTATTTACCTGACAATGCCAGTTGCCGACTATAGTAAGCTCAAGCTGCCTCGGACCCTTTCTGATCTTCGGATGCTCAAGTAAGTTGCTTGTTTTCTATTACTTTTCTTTTATAAATATAATTTATTTGGTTGGATTTGTTTTTAATTATCGATTGCTTTATGATATGGGAGGACCCTTGTATATTGAAGTTTTTGTTTAACTGCTATTTTAAGTAGTAGTGCTTGGAGTTAATTGGTTAGGTTTATAGGGGTGTTTTAGCAGTGTAATGTGGATAGCTAAAGTACAATGTGCATATGGACACAGGAGGAACGGGTGAGACTTGAATGGTATTGCGACTTGAATGGTAGAAGACTTGATCGATGGAAATGGTAATTTTTTGCACTTGCATAGAAGTTCCAAGATCCCAAAGTGTACTATTGGTTTGGCCCTCCAAGATCCTACGGTTTTTAAGAGCACAAGATCCTGCAGTTTCTAAGAGCACAATGTATTGGCATATTGCTTCAGTTGGAGAAAGCTATGCTAGAACTGAAGCAGGCTTTGGGCCTGATGTGGAGCAGTGTAATATGTGGCATCATATCATCAATTTGAAGATAATAAATGTGAAGTGGGTAGGAATGTACTGGTATATGATTTAATCATTTGTCGTGTTTGAATTGGAGACCTAGGTTCTTTCATTATCTTTGAGAATAGGAAATATGGTATGCAACTAGTTAATAGTGGTTTAGAATTCAGGACATCTGATTGAAATAAAGACTTTTATCGTCCTAGTGATTTGTACTCCAAACCAAAGAAATGCAAGATAAGAAGGAGAGCTCTTCAGGTAAGGCTTCAATGAATGCATGTGGTAAGAGTAAAATGGACCTTATGGTCAATCCAAGGTCCTGTCCACCTGGACGCAAATCTAGCTGATCTTCAATCTATTTCTTCCAGCCAACTCATGAACAAATGTTGGACCAATTTCACAGCTGGCGCAACTGAATTGGTTGATTGAAGACTGAAGAAATGCCAAGTTGTCAAGGACATGTATGAAGAGGAGGCAGATTCTCTACATTTACCAGAAATATGGGCATATTAATTTAAATTATTTACCAAGTTGCCAAGTTAGTAGGTCCTTTATTGTTTATGATTATTCGGGGATGGCAGACAGTGATTTATATAGTGGTTGTCAGGTACTCACAGCTTTCTTCTTTGGCTTGTAACACAGTGAAATGAGAAATTGCAGAACATAGTAATAGAGGGCTTGTGTAAAGTATGTAGTGTTGTGTTGTGGCTTTCTTGCGATGTAGTTTGGGTCTTCTACAATTAACTTCCAGGAGTTCATTAGCATTTAAATTGTAACTACTGCACTCTATCCAAAATGGAAACTTATTTCCTTAATATTGCCAAAGGAATGTTATAATTGTCTTATTCATTTTGCCAATTGCGCAGAACTTGTTCTGAGAGTTGAAACAGGTATGTTGTCGTGCTTGTGAAACTCCAAGTTTAGGATCTTTGCACCAATGTTTTAAAAGGCGAAAACATTGGGCGAGGCATTTGGTCCTTGCCCAGATGGGGTGAAAGCCCCAAGGCATGAGGTGTAAGCCCCACAAATTTTGATTATTTAATATTAAAAAATATGAAGATTACAAAAAGAAAAACTATTAGATTACTACTAATATACAAATATAGAGTAAATGAATATTAAAAAATCAAAATGCAGAAACGTTAGTGCTTTAAAATTCTGCACCAATTAAGCAGATAATTTCAAGTGATTTAATTCTTTCTCTTTAAAGTTAACACCAGATAGAAAATTTCCCCACAGCTCAATTACATCAACTGCCTTTACTCGTTCAATTCCTGCCCCAAAAAAAACTTTCATTCAAAAAATAGATTTTCATTCATTCTTTCTCCCGGGTTGTGAAGTAGTGGAAGCTGAGGGATGGTGGTGACGAAGGGGCTGAGTTGCAAATTTGGAGGAGTGAAAGACTTTGGTTGACTTGATGATGCATTGACACTATGTAAGAGGGATTGATGAGTGAATAAAGAGGAATTAGGGACTTTGGAGGGGATTAGGGTTTAGGAATTAGGGATTTGCGATTAAACACAGAGGCCTCTTGGTATCTGTTGTGGGTTGTAAGGTTTTAAAAGTTGAAAAATAGAACTGAATTACAGGAATTATGGTACTATATCAAAAGGCATATGCCTTCTTCCTTGAGGCAAAAAAAACTCACCCAGCACAGTAATACGTTTGCCCCATCAGTTGGGGGCGTGCACGCAACGGTATGTCCACCTCCTTCAACTGCCCGGGGCAGTTGACATGTACCCTGCCCTGGGGGCATGCCTTATTAGCACCTCTCAAAACAATGCTTTGCACTTCTTCTTGGTTTTACTCGTACATTTAATTGAGGAATTCATATTGTGGGTTGGTCTTTTAGACATGCCAAAATGAAGTCTTGTAACACAGACAACATATGATTTTTTATGTTGTAATATTTTTTTACACCACAGCATGTGGTTTCCCGAGAATAAATTTCCAAATATATCTAGAAGTTCTTTGAAAGAGATTTTTTATCTCCAACCAATCAAAGTTTTTAAAATTTCTGGAGGTTCTTGAGTATTTGTTGCTTGTCAAAAAATTGGCCTACCTAGTTGGTTGCGTATTCTTGGGCCACTGATAAAGTTCTGTGGGTTATGCTGTGAATAAAATGACAGACTTGGAAGCAAGGTGGCTTAAATTTTGTAATGGAATAAGCATAATCATGTCAACAAGTTGCTTTTTATCACCAATTTCTGGTCTTAGATGTGTGTCTTCCAGATGAAGATGTCAAAGCTGGAATTACATCATATTTGAAGCTACATAGTTGAAATATTTTCTTTTAATGGACCAAAATTCGGGTATTTCATCTTTTTTTTTTAAAACAAATTTTGGAGTTAGGATTTTGAGTAATCGTGTGTCCTAGCTTACCCTTTCTTCACTGTTATCATGTGAATATGGTTCTTTCAAGTTGTTTATTTTGTCTACTCCCTCCACTACATCTTAACTTTAATTTTTTATACCATTACCTTGCCATCCATTCCAGACTGAATGTTTGTATAATTGCAATTTAATATTGCTTAAGTTGTGTTTCCTATTCTATTTCAGAGATCATCTTGCGACATATGCTAGTGTTTACCCAGCACAATTCATCCTTGGTTACTGCTCGATATATATCTTCATGCAGACATTCATGATCCCTGGGACAATCTTCATGTCCTTACTTGCTGGAGCACTTTTTGGTGTTATCAGGGGCCTTTGCTTGGTTGTCTTTAATGCCACTGCCGGGGCATCATCCTGCTATTTTCTGTCTAAGCTAGTCGGAAGGCCTATAGTTAATTGGCTTTGGCCTGAGAAATTGAGATTTTTCCAGGCAGAGGTACATACACTGTGTCTTAGTTTTTTGTACATGCTTAATTGGTAATTTATGCACCTCATTCATGATAGTCATTTCCCTTGCTCTTTTCAGATAGCAAAACGCAGAGACAAGTTGCTTAATTATATGTTGTTTTTGAGAGTAACTCCAACCCTGCCAAACCTTTTTATCAACCTGGCCTCACCCATTGTTGATATACCATTTCATATCTTTTTCCTGGCTACTGTGGTGGGTCTGATTCCAGCTTCTTACATTACTGTCAGAGTAAGTTCTTTTCTACTGGGTTTTGGTTTCAATTTGTGCTTTTATCTATGGTTTTTTTTTTCTTCATTTTTTTTCTTTTCTCTTTGGCTATTATATGTAATATGTTTCTTAGGGGCATATTACTGTGACAGAGCAGTATATGTCGTTTCTTAAGATTGTAAAACACAGTATACAAATATATAGAGCATCTGTAGGCCATTGCTCGAAAGTGTGTGGACTAAGTTGAAGTGGCATAACTAGATTCTTTGGAAAGGGGTTTTATTACTGGAATGCCTTAAAAATCTTGTTCGGATGATGTTTTGTTGTGCTTCTTGGTAATGTAAGAATTTGTTGTGCCTTCGGAAATCTTTTAACCTGTCATCACCTTGCAACTGGATTCCATAAGTTAGACTTAATTAACTTGATCATATACAAAAATGCGTGCAATGGCGATTGTCAATACGATACTGAGTATAGGAATTAGTTCTTTTGTCTTGCCTTCCACTTTCAATGGCTCCATGGAGTGGATAATGTTGCTTTATTCTGCATTCTGCAGTTAATTATGTGATTAGTGGAGTTCAAAAAAATAATGTAATTAGTTATGCTCTATGTCAGAATTATTAAATACAAGTGGAATTGCTGATATCCTCCAGTAGACATACTAGTGACAGTCATGACTGCATGAAGCCTATCCATCAATTGTTGGTTCATGCCTTGAACACATTTGATTTACAGCAGCTTTTGTTGTCATCAGGCTGGCCTTGCACTTGGGGAGTTGAAGTCAGTTAAAGATTTGTATGATTTCAAAACTTTATCTGTTCTTTTCCTCATTGGATCGGTGGCCATAATTCCAACTTTTTTGAAGAGGAAGCGAGTCTATGAATAGAGATTCTTGTTACCAACTACCCGTCTTTTTGAGGGAATGAAACTGGTGACAGGGTATGACCTGACTGGTATACCATTTTAAAAAGTTGGGGAACAGAGGTGCGAGTCCTTGTTAACTGCAATGCACCTGAAGGTTAGAAGTGGGTTCGCTTCACTTGCGATTTGCAGTCAATCACAGCTTTAAGCATCAAAAGAAGTGCTGATTTAGTTGATTTCGCATACTATTGGCTCACCTGTCTTCCTGGGGGTTTATGAGGGCAACAAGCTGCTGGAATTCGTGCAGCAATTCATGGTTTTTGGGAGATGAAATATAACCAATTGCTAACTACTTTTGTATTCCAATATCAGCATAGTCATTTGTTAGGCAAAAGTAATGTTGTAATTGCCTTTCCGGGTATTTCCTTCCCTACATCTTACTTGTTCCTTACTTTGTTTCGTGTAGGGCTGTGCATCAAAATCGAATTCGGTAAATCGGAAGTTTGAAATCGGAATTTTTTTAAAAATTGGCCAGATTTTTCCCGACCGAATTCGATTTCGAAATGACAAATTTCGATTTCGAATTCGATGCCGAATTGAATTCGGAATTCGGTGGATTCTGAATTCACCGAAGGTTTGTGAATTCAAACCTGTGCAATTTTTTTTTTTTTTTGGTTTCCCCTCTTAGTCAAAAACGGAAAAACCTATTCAAATTTAATGCAGTCCCCTTGTACAAGGACATTATTGCTTCTAAACAATCATACTGATGCCATTAGCCGAAGAGAATAGAAATATCATAGGACACGATAAGTCGCAGAATCACCATGGCTTACCGTATCTCCAAAAGAAGGCTTGAGAACTTTAAGATTCATAGTGTCAATGGTATTTACAATTACATCATATGAGATCAAACAATATAATCCAGGATTCAGCACTAATCAAGATTGAAGACCATGCTTAGAAATAAGTGGACTGTGATCACATATTCAGCATAAGAACACTAGAAAATGTCAAACAGATTCAGCAATGAAACATCACCATAAAGCTGAGAAAATGAACACAAAGTATCTTTTGTTCAGTCAATGCAACTACTTACAAGACCCACAAACATGAATGAAAGGACTCAGAATTCCTAATCAGTATCTGGAACTAAAAACTTCATTATGTCAATACCCATAGGGGGGAAAAACCATAAGAGAGAAATTCAAGAAAAAGAAATGATTGTCAAGTCTTTGAAACAGAAATATTTTTGGGTACAGATAAGAACATTCCAGTCCAAATTTTAAATACAAAACAATTTCAGTAAATAATACAAATCAATTATTATCAAATAATGCAAATGTAAGCAACAATTCTAGTCCAAATTTCACACAAACAATTCAACAACATTTCAATTTGCAACTTCCGAGGGATTGAGGGATAGGCTTGACTATTCAATCTTGAATTTCTATACTCCAAATCAGAATCACCATTAGAGAATGGGTTAAATACCAAAAACCCCCCTGTGGTTTGCCTAATGTTCACTTTACCTCCCTATAGTTTGGAAACCTACAATTTGACTCCCTGTCGTTTCAACTAAAGTGTATTTAACGGAATTTCTGTTAGATTTTCACTTTAGGTGATACGACAGGGAGTTAAATTGTATATTTTAAAACCATAGGGAGGTAAAGTGTACATTTGACAAACCACAGGGGGATTTTTGGTGCTTAACCCAAAACCCTTATAGAGGGGCAATTTTGACATTTTCCTTTCGGACGTTAGTTTAGATGTTTTCTGTCAGACTTTTACTTTAGTTGAAACTACAGGGAGTCAAATTGTAGGTTTCCAAACCATAGGGAGGTAAAGTGAACATTAGGCAAACCACAGGGGGGTTTTTGGTATTTAACCCTTAGAGAATTCAAACATCAACAATTGTGGCTTTCTGCACGAAAGAAAAAAAAAGAATGAAGTAACTTAATTGCATTTATGAATAGAAAAAATATTTCAAGTTTGTCAATAAGAAAGAAGATAATTTACCAGATTCAAATTCCTCAAGATCCTCCAATTTTTCTTCTACATTCAACTCATTTTCGGATGCGCGAAACCAGTCTTGAGCACAAATCAAGGCTTGCACAATTCTTGGAGTTAAAGAGCTTTTGAATGGGTCAAGAACACGTCCTCCGGTACTAAAGGCAGATTCGGAAGCAATCGTAGAGACCGGGACAGCCAACACATCACGAGCCATTTGCGAAAGTATTGGCAACCGAAGACTATTACCTTTCCACCAATTCAAGATATCGAACTCGGGATCCTCATCCTCACAATCCTCACTCAAATATTTGTCAAGTTCAGATTTAGCATTCTTTCCTCCAAGTTCAACTTTTCTTTTTTTGAACTCAATTATGTATCTATCATTTATTTTTTTGGAGACTTCTCCATCAAAGGAAGAGATGCCATTTTCAGATCCACTAGAAAGTGAAGAGGTAGAGGAATGAGAAGATCCAGCAGAAGTATTGAGTCTCCTTGGCTACACGAGCCACAACGGCACCCTCGGTATCACCATACATTTTACAAGCAATGAATTCAAAATACTCAAACTTTGTCCTAGGATCAAGCATGTAAGCAATGAAAATCAACATGTTCATTTTCTCCATTCTTCCCCAATACTTATCATACTTGTCTTTCATCGTTTTTGCCATTCCACTCAAGTCAGGATTAGCACTTTTTGCCATTTCCTTTAGGATGCCATTAATGTGACTAAGCTCATTGATAAGATTATTAGATGTCATATATTTGGAACCAGAAACCTTTACTGTGAGATCATAAAAGTTCTCCAAAAATATAGTTAAGAATCTTGCCTTTTCCCAATCACCTTTTGTTGGCAACTGCTCTAGCTCATGCAGCTTATATGGATCTTGGTCCTCAAACCTCTCAAATGCCCTCTCAAACCTATGAGCATTGTCTAACATTAAGTAGGTTGAGTTCCACCTAGTTGCCACATCTAAACTTAGTAACCTTTTACAGTTAATTTTTTCAATTTCAGCACATTCCTTGAATTTTTTCAAACGAGAAGGTGATTGTCTAATATATCTCACAGCTGTTCGGATAGAATCAACAGACCCCCCCAAATTTTTTTAGGCCATCACTCACAATCAAATTGATTATGTGAGCTACATATCTTATATGAATCCACTTTCCCCCTAATATAGCTTTGCCCCAATTTTGCAATTTTCCAGCCAAATATTGCACAGCCGTGTCATTTGAAGAAGCATTGTCAACTGTTACTGTGAAAACATCATCAATCCCGCACTCTAATAAGCATTTCTCAATACTCTTCCCAATTTCAATCGCTTTATGACTACTAATTGGACAAAAACTTAAAATTCTTTTGTTCAATAGCCAATCATAGTCAATAAAGTGAGCTGTCAAACATATATAATTTATTCGCTGGATAGATGTCCAACAATCAGTGGTAAGACAAACTCTAACAGCTCTACGCCTTAACATATTCTTCAACTTAATTTTTTCATCTAAATAAAGTTGATAGCAATCTATAGTAATTGTCCACCTTGAAGGAATCTTAAAAGAAGGACAAGCAGTTCTCATGACATGCTGAAATCCTTTACCTTCTACATGTTTGAATGGCAATTCATCAGCAATCAACATATAAACAATGCCTTTTCTAATTGTATTAGGGTCATACTTCCAATTAATAAGTGCACTCTTAACATCCCCCCAAGAGCACCAACTTCTCCCAAGCATAATGTACCTTGCCCCTTACTTTTATTTGCAGGATTCGTTTCACATGATTTAATATGGGATAAAAGAGAAGTAATACCACTAGACTTCGGATCAGCAGCTATCATTTTCGTACAGTAGTTACATACGGCATGACGAACACCTTGGACATACTGAGGCTGAAAATGATCCCAAGCTGGTGATCTTTTCTTGTACTTGCCTCTCTTCTTCTTAACACCAAGGCCAGATTCTTCACAGTTGTTGGAAATAGGAGCTGGACATGTAGATGGCGTTGAATCACTTGAACCTTCTATCTCCTCAAAAGTAGACATGTTTACTAGTATGCAAAAATCAAGAGTAGTTTTTTTGATGAGTTAAAAATCAATTAGAAATAAAAGTTCCTATTTCGAATTCCCAATTCGAAATCGGTAATTCCGATTTCAAAAATTATAATTTCGAATTCGACCCGATTTCGATCAATTCGAAATCGGAATTACTGAATTCCATTCCGAATTACCGAAATTCCGAATTCGAATTTCTGAATTCAATTTGAAATCGGTCTCGAAATCGGAATTTTTCGACTTTGCACACCCCTAGTTACGTGTGTACCATGTTAGGATCCTATTGGATTGGACATAGTTGAAGATAATAGCTCTATTTGGATCATTCTTTTCCGAAGTGTTTTTAGAAAAAAATTTATCGTAACAACCTTTTTTTTTCTTGAATAAGTATATGTGAGATAATTAGGCAGTGAGATAATGTGTTAAAAATTTAATAAAATCAATGCAAATAAACCAGACATTTCCATAGGTAATTGGCGGTTTTTCTATCATCTTAGGCTAAATTTACACTGCAAATGTGTTTGACTCGTATTAAATAATCATTTCCATACTTTGGTGATTTCATGGGACGATTAATGTTTGCTATAGATGGTTGTTGTGGGGCTATGTTTTGCCTAAGAATTAAGTGATATATATATATATATATATAGATATATATATGTATGTATATATAGACTGTGAACCTTATAAGGAGAAAAAGGAAGGGCTTTAGAGTTGAACCATGAACCTCACCGTCATTTATCCAATGTTCTTAGCAGCTAAGTAGACCTTGAATATAACCGGATGTAACTCCATAAAAATGATAAAGAAGGACACTAAAATTTTAACATTTGTGAATTACTAACTAAATTGAATTGTCAATTTTCACAAGTGTAGAATTAGATATTTCAATACTCATAATTGTGAGTCAGTTGTTATAAAAATAATTTGTGCAAAGTTTTCTCTTTTGCTAGCAAGATCTAATTAGGGGTGTGGGCAAGCCAAGCTGTTCACGAGTAGTTTGCGAGTGGCAAGTCAAACCGAGTTCAAACTCAAGCTCAAACTACTCATTCCGTGTAATGAGTTTAGTTTGAGTATCAATCATAACTACTTGAGTATTCGATGAGTTTAATCGAGTATTTATATTATTTATATATATATTATATATTTTAATTATGGAATGACTATTGTGGGTTTGTATTTTAATAAATTACATGAAGTAATGTTCAGTAAAAAAAGTGATGGATGGCAAAATGGTAATTTGATAAATTTAAAATATAAAAAATTGAAAACAAGAAAAGAAAAAGTCAAGTTTAAAGCTCGAGTTGCTCGAGCTTGATAGGGCTTGTAGTTTACTTGAGTTCAAACGAGTTGAATTCGAGTTTCATTTCCATTATGTCGAGTTCAAATTTATGTCATTCGAGCTCGAATAGCATTGATAGTGATTGAGTTCGAGCTCGAATATGGTGCTACTCGAGCTTGACTATGCTCCATAGCACCCTTAGATCTAATTATACTTAATCTAATGTGCATAGTAAATAAAAAGAAAATTTTGGTTGAGCCAGCTTAAAATATGTATGGGAGGTAATTTTAAGCAATAATTTTTACATAATATACATAAATTGTGAAGTCAAAATGTAGAAATGTGAACTTGGCTATTCCTTAAAACATGATAAATAAGAAGGTCCAGTCAGTCTTTTTTGTTTCAAAGTGGAAACAAAACAGAAACAAGAGAGTTGGATTAATAAAAAAAAAAAACATAAAGTTGGATTTGGATATTAACGAGAGCGCTGGATTAATCAAGTGAATAAAGATACAAATTACAACTAACTGATTGAGGAGGAGAGTATTTTCTTTTAAAATTTTTAAGCTTGCTAAGTTGGTTTAATTGTGGAATAAATTGTCTAAAAAATAATTCTAGGGGATAAATTGATAATAAGGCTATAGTTTATAGGGGTAAAGTTATAATAATTTTAAGGTTTAAAAATGTCTTTTCACTTGAATTAACAAATTCTGTTAAGTTTAACAGTTTGTTTTGGGAGTAAAGTGATTAAAAAGTAATGTTAATGGAAAAATTGTTAGTAGCATCAAATATTAAGAGGATGGAGTGATAATAACCCTAAAAACCAATACTAAAAGTGTCAAACGCGCGAGTATTCGGGGCAACCTTGCACTCTCACTCGCCGGCTAATACCCTTTTAATTTTCCAATTCTTTCCCACAAGTGTTGTATCCACACATGCACTCTAAAATGAATAGACCCAAAAATAATACTTTCCTATTCATATAAATAATCACGAAAAAAATATTATTCCTCAACTTCTGGTTGTTGATTATATGTTTTTTCTTATTGGTCAACCGCTTGTATTATTCCGCTGATGGTTTAACTTTTTCAATGTCTTGCAACTCTTGGAGATCAAGGAAAAATAATACAAGACCGCTTGTATTAAATTGTATATCTGTTATTTTTAGTGTATGTTTAACCTGCCATTAAGACAGTGTTGGACGAATTCTAACAGTCCATTAATGAAATTTACGCTTTGCCAAAAAAAAAAAAAAAAGAGGTAGGCGAGTCCAAACAAAATTTGTTAGAGTTGATGCCTGCTCTTCGACATGAATTTTTCAGACTAATTAATACCTATGAAGGATATATACTGGGTGCCCTCATGCCGTATTACATAGCATTTTTCGAGCAGTACTACTTGAATTTAGTGCTTTTGTTTTAGATTGTGAGACTTATCCGAAATGAAACCTGATTTAAAATGAGCTTTTGAATTTTGAGAAGAATTTTATTAGATGTATTGTGTTGCCTCACAAGGTTTATGGAAAAAAAATGTCTTTGTGTCAAAAGCCCTATTAATCATAAGATACGTGTTTTTTTTTTTTTTTTTTTTTTAACAATAAGCCACATCATCCATCTCAAATGACCGTGTCATCGATAGCAAATCCAATTGAATGCGAACCAACCCTTTGTGGGTGACAAAGGTTTCATAAATGTTTCAAATGTTCATCTCGTTCATTTTCTATATTTGAGATGGTAATTTTAGTTCTTGAAACTGTTTTGCCATTTAGACGTGTCAAAACCTGATTTCTTCTAGTCAATGAACGTAAGCTAAAGTTTTGACAAAAAAAAAAAAAAAATGAACGTAAGCTAAAGTTTGCAATTAGTTGGTGTTGGCTAATTAAACAGCAATGACCTCACCTCCACATAGTTAAGTATTTTATCCTGATGGCATCACAAACATGATATTCCCTTTTCAACATACTTTGGTATCACTGTCCAGAGCTTCAAATGATGAAAGAAGAATTGATTTTCTTTCCTTCGCCTGCAAAAGGTCACTTGCTGTTAATGGTACAGTTTGCAAAGCTGCTTGTCAGTCACAATGAGGAGTTCTCAATGAAAAATGCTCCATTTCAAACTGCCACCTGATGCAAAATTTAATTCGTACATCCAATCACTTTACACACAAACCACTAGAGACATACAATTCATACAACTTCCCGATCCCCAGTTGTCCTCAAAATTGGACGATCCTCTTGCTAAGCAATCTGCTTTAATCAATAGCACTGATGGGCACATAGAATCCAATGATTCGTGTTCAAATCATACAAGTAGTTGATCCATTGCAGTTCGTCAAATCATTTTCAAATACAAGTAGTTGATCCATTGCAGTTCGTCAAATCATTTTCAAATCATCCATTGGAGTCATCAAAACCGGATCCCTTTCCTATGTTTTGTCATTTATTTAGTTTATAAGTGTTAAGTTGTCGTTGGTCTAAGTTAAACTCCAGCAGTGTGTTAGTTAGTATTTAGTATTAATTTAGAGTTAACTTGAGTCATTAACTAAAAGGCTAAGGTCATGTTGACCATAGTTGAGCCTTCAGTCAAGTTAGTGTCTTAGTTCTAGCCGAATTAAGATTTAGAAACTTGTTAATTGTTTCCAAGTTTAGTTAGGTTTTGAGTCTTTGTAAAGGCTATTAGTCAAGATGAATTAAGAAATTTCAGCACACTTTGAGTGTTTTTGCTAGTCTCTTGTCCAAGTGTTCCAAAATTGCATACTTGAGAGGATTCTCGAGTTTTCATTCGACTTATCAATCTAGAAACAGCCTAGATTAGATTGTGGCGTCACTCTACCTTTCTAATCAATCTCAAGCTGTTTTTGATTGGATTAGAATCCGTCCAATTTTGTCCATAATCTGATCAAGATAAATTTTTCCGCTGCCTAAGCAACTTGGTTCTTCAAGATAAGTTTTTATTGGGTCGAATTCGTATTAGTTGGTATCAGAATTTGCCTCTTGATTCAGGTTAATATCCTTTTCTTGAGCAACTTGATTCTTCAAGACAAGTTCTTATTGGGTCAAATTCGTATTTGTTGGTATCAGAATTTCGCCTCTTGATTCAGGTTAATATCCTTTCCTTTTTTGTTTTGCTCTTTATTCTTGATAGGTTGCATTTTTGTTATTAAATTTATGATTATTCTCTCATTAATTTTAGCCAAATATTGTATTAATTGGTAGATTCTATTCATAATTGATATTTGGCATTGGTTATAGGAAAGTGAAGCAAAAAGCGGTTCAAGGAGCAATTTTTTAGAAGATTATGAACCAATTTGACATGGACGCAGCCAATAATTATTGTCAAATTCGGAGGCTCGAGCTTTTCCTGAGCGTGGAAGTTTTCTAAACCAAGTCAAACTCCGACCAAGACATTTGGCTGAAGATTAAGAGATTTCTTTCTTATTAGATGGATTATTTTATTTAGAAAACAATTAACATTATCTTTTGAGAGTTTTCCTTTTCAAGTAGGAAGTTTATTTTATGTCAATGACTAAAAAGTAGGAAATCACTGATTAGTTAGGTCAGGCAGTCCCGAGTGATTAATACTTGGGGAAAAACACAACTTTGGCTGGCAACTTTGGTTAGTCTCGTGTCAAGCGACAAAAGCGAAGAGCTTTTCTGTCTTTTCTCTTCCTTTATTTTTCTTTCTTTTGCTTTTCTATTGTCGAGGCTTGGTGCTACTTTCTTCAATGGAATTGCATGGGTTACTCTCGATGAAGAGTAACTAATTTTCTCATTCTAGTCAAGAAACAAAGGAATATTTGATTCATCTAAAATTATGAGATCGAATTGATTATATTTATATATTTTTATTTACTGGTATTTGTATGTTCCCTGATTTAATTTCTTGTGGCTATTAAGTTGTTTGAATATCAAGGGTGCCTGGTATTTAATTCAATCTGCCTGGTATTTAATTCAATCTAATAACCTAAAACCAGTTAGAATAGTTTAATCCGTAATTGTTTAATTACTTTAAATTAGTGGTGACTGGCATGATTGAATTTATGTTAGAGGAACATATGAGCTAACTTAAAATAACACTCGTAGCGTGTTATTTGGTTAGAACAAGGTTTCTCTAATTTTTAATCAAATTAAGAAATTGAGCTCTAAGGTCGTATCTAAAGTTATTTCTTGATTAGGGCAATGGTTAATGGTTGTATCTTAACCATCAATACAGTAAGGAAAAGTTGATTGTCATCACTTGTTTGGTAGTTATAACTTATTTATCAGTGAGTAAATCAAATTATTATTGCATCGATAATCAATTGAGTGAACTATATCCGAAGTTATTTTTTGGTTAGAACTTATTTATTATTGTTTCAATTTTAATAAATTGTCATTTAGTCCTTTTTATTTGAGTTATTTAATTATTCTCATTTTTATAATAATCTCCCTTACTCTGAGCTCTAGAAGAAATGAATTTTTTCTAGTTCTCGTGGATTCGACTTTACTCGCCGCTATTTATAAAATTCATATTTTTCTTGAGTAGGAATTTATTACTGCACAGGCTCGACACCAGCTAATTCTTCTACCAAACCCTACCCAATTCAAAAAAAAAAAAAAGAAAATTTGTTCATCATTCTAAGGTTTGAATCTTTTGTGATTACCTTGTGTTGTTTGTTTATTCCTATTTTCCTCATGTCATTTGTCTTCCTTGATTAGATTTGTGTATCTTCGTCATGTCAAAAAAGTACTGTAGCTATACTATTCATCATTATTGTTGTTGTACTGTTCATCATTACTGTAATGATTACTGTTCATCGTTATTGTTCATCTGTGATTTCTTCTTGTTTGGTGTGTTTCTTGGAATCTTGTGTCAAAACAAATTATATTCGTTAGATTGGGAATCCGTGGGCTGTTCTTGTGTTTTGAGTCAATTCGTGGCTAGTTTTCTCTTGTTTTCTTGGAAGTACTTGAAGTTCTTGAATTTCTTGGCTAGAATCTTGAATTTCTTGAACACTTTCTTGGGAATCTTGAAGTTCTTGAGGTGTATATTTGGGTTTCTTGAAAATCTTGAATCAAAGTCTCCAAATCTTGAACTTTTGAAAACCTTAGTTTATCTTCTTGAACATTGGTTGGAGTCGCGGCTGTCTTGTTTCTTGAATTGGTGAAGTGAAAAGTAAAAGAAGAAGAAGAGAATCTCATTCGTGGTTAAAAAAAAAAGGGACAAGTTCATTGAAACGGATCATAGCTTGAGTCCTGGAAAGAAGACGACAATTTGGAATTGAAAACCAAAGTTGACTTGGATTGTTTCCAAAATCTAGACACATAATCCTTGTTCGATTTGATTTGTGTTACCTGCTTGAACACCCTTAGGAAAGCTCCGTAAAACAGCATCTTGCTTTCCAAAGTCAATCCAAGAAACACTCGAGCCAAGTTTCCAAATTCCAGCAACATGCAATCAGATGGAGCATCTTTCTAGGTTCCTAAAAATTTCAGCCGACTTGTATGTTGTTCCAGATTTCGTTTGTACACTGTCCAGCCACACTTTAGGCTGTCTTTGAGTCCTTATTTCCAGTTTTAATCGAGTCTAGTTATAGTCCAAAGAGTCCAAATCAGTTTTGGGTTATAAAGAGTCACTAGTATCCTAATTTGAGTCCTAGGTTTCCTAAATTGAGTCCTCCTTGATTGTATCTTTCACTTCGTAGGCTTGCTCCCAAATGATATGGATTTCTTCTAAAAGAGCATGATGATATATTCATCATAGAAGATGATGAACCTACTTCTTATGAAGATGTCTTGTTTAGTGTAGACAAAGATAAATGGCTTGAAGCCATGACCTCCAAAATGGAATCCATGTATGAGAATAAGGTTTGGACTTTAATTGATCTACTTGAAGGGTAAACCCCATAGCGTGTAAATGGGTTTTCAAAAAGAAATAGACATGGATGGTAAAGTGATTATTGATAAAGCTAGATTGGTAGCAAAAGGTTACAAACAAAAACAAGATGTTGACTTTGACGAAACCTTTTCACCGGGTGCTATGCTTAAATGCATTTGACGAAACCTTTTCACCGGTCGCTATGCTTAAATGCATTAGGATCATGCTTGTTATAGCAACACACTATGACTATGAGGTATGGCAAATGGATGTAAAAACTACATTCCTTAATGGAAATTTAATTGAAGATGTGTTTATGGTAAAACCTGATGGCTTTACATCCAAAGAAGCAAATAAAGTGTGCAAGTTTCAAAGATCCATTTATGGATTTAAACAAGCATCAAGGAGTTGGAATATTTATTTTGATTAGATAATCAAAGAGTTTGGTTTTTTTAAAAATGAAGACAAAACCTTGTGTATACAAAAAAGTTAGTAGGAGTGCAAGAGTTTTCATAGTACTATATGCTGATGATATATTACTAATGGGAAACGACATGTCTATACTCCAATTAGTGAAGGTATGGTTATCCAAGAAATTCTCCATGAAAAATTTAGGAGAGGCAACCTATATTTTGAAAATTAAGACCTATAGAGATAGATCAAGGAGGTTGCTTGGTCTTTCACAATCTATGTACATAGATAAAGTGCTAAAGAGGTTTAGCATGGTTCAATCCAAGAGTGGTTATTTACCAATCAGTCATAGAATACACCTTTCTAAAGACATGTCTCCTAAGACAGACGTCGATAAGGATTACATGCAAAAGATCCCTTATGTCTTGGCTATTGGATCTATAATGTATGTGATGCTATGAATAAGACCCGATATCTCCTATACTCTAAGTGTTATAAGCAGATATCAAGCCAATCTCGATGAGAGTCACTAGACGGCTGCTAAGAACATCCTTAAGTACTTAAGAAGAACTAAGGATTTATTCTTAGTTTATGGTGAGTCCAATTTAGAAGTTTAGGGATATTCAGATGCAAGCTTTCAAACTGACAAGGATGATAGCAAATCACAATCTGGATATGTTTTTACCCTAAGTGTTGGTGCAATTGTTTGGAAGAGTTCTAAACAAGGCACTATTGTTGATTCTACAATAGAAGCTGAATACATTGCTGCTTCGGAAGTTGTATGGATCAAGAAGTTCATTTCTGAACTTGATGTGATTCCTTCCATTGCCAATCTGATAGCTCTGTTTTGTGATAATAATGGAGCAATTGCACAAGCAAAGGAGCCAAGGTCTCATCAATGAACCAAGCATGTATTGAGATGTTTCCATTTGATTAGAGAGATCAGTGATAGAAATGATGTGAAGATAGAAAAGATCCCTATGGATGATAACATTGCTGATCCATACACTAAAGCACTATCCTAGAAGAAACATGAATGTCATGTAAATTCACTTGGCTTGAAATGCATAAGTGATTGGCCTTAGTGCAAGTGGAAGTTTGTTACGTTATGCCTAAATCCAATTAGTTCGGGGCTCTAAAGACACTTTTATATTTATGCATATTAATTCATGGCAATCTTTATTTTTTTATTCCTATTGGTATTCCTTACTACAACTTAAATTATAAAGCCCTTAGAATTAATAACCTTGAGAAGAAATAATAAGAGTTATGATGGTGAGATTCTTCTCTTCCCCATGGTCATTAATCTTAGATATCCCTAACCATAGTATTAGTGAGAAAGGCATCACTAATGCGGATAGGTTAGCATATACTAAGTTTCTTCCTTTCAAAGGAAGTAGTAGATCACATCAACTATGATGTGGTAACATCTAAACTAGTATATGGATGCTTGTGGATGACAAGTACATTGGATTGACCAATTGAGAGTTTCATAGTGTCAATGAAAATTTCTCTATGTGATAGTAAGTGTTAGTGATCCTTAGACTTGAGATCACCATAGCATCTTGAGTATTGACTATGGTATTTTGACTCTATCCGTTATTATTCTTAATTGAGTAATTATGTGGTAGATGTTGAATATAATATGAAATACGGAAGGATGATGAGTGATCAATAAAGGATTCACCACTCCTAGTTATAGGAGAGATATCCCTATGGCCACTTGTAGGAAATGATAACTCAATAAATCTCTGCGTAGAGTGGAAGTGTAATTGGAAAGTGTGTAGTTTCAACTTCAAGGAGTTACATTTTGAGAACGAGGAAGTAACAAATAGTATAAGAATAGAAGAGGATGACACTATGAAATAACCTCTTTTATGCTAAATGGGATATGTTTATGGTGAAAGGATATCAATCACATGGAAACTAGTTCATGATTGACTTTTCTCAAGACTTGGATGGTCATGACACATTGCTAGATGTCAATTATGATCTATGAGTATGAATTGATTAATTAAGTTAAATTAATGATAAATTAAAAGATTTTTAGTTTATCTTACCTAATTGAAACAATGGATTATGTTTCATATTCTTTGACAAATTTTATGAGAACCTATTGGGTCACACACAATACATCATCTACTCTAAGGACTGAAATGAAATTAAGTGAGACTTAACAGAGTTGAGTATGAGATATTTAAGGGTCCAATTTGTGAAGATAAACAGGATTCAAGGAGTTAAGAGGAAATTACCTAACCCTAGTAGGTTAGGAAAGTTCCCTATAAATACACCCTTTACATAAGAGAGAATGTGACAACCCCACCTCCCCCTAGGGCTAATCCAAGGGTTTAGCGGGCTGCCTACCCAATTCTCGTCAGGATTCACTCACTTATATTCTTGAAATAGTCTTTCATACATCTAGATTAACATAAAAAGTTCCATTCATCCAAGAATTTGAACTTAATCTACAACCCAAAAGTGAAACATAGGATTTCATTACCAAATCTCCAAAATACATTCCACCTATAAAAGTACAAGTACATGAAGATTATACGCACTAGTTTATGCTTACTTGCTCCGGCCTCTACTCTTGTAAGGAAAACAAAATCAAAGGAATGAGCTAAAAGCCCAGTGAGGTTCCCAAACAAGCAGTCAAGCAAATAAAACATGGAAGTATTACATTTAACACTTCACACACCTTGCACAGTAATAAGCAGTCAATCAAGAAACAATCATTCAATCATTGGAAAGATACGTGATCACTTGGAGCCATTCATTCAGTTATTCAGTCATCGTCCATTTCTCTTATACCTCTGATATTTGAAAGCATTTAAAAGTGAAAACTCCTTCAGTGCTCATTTCATTCATTCATTCATTTCAATCATTGCATTGCATTCACTAGCCAGTTCTCCACCATATTTCATGGTCATACTCGAGTATACCAAACACTATCCCAGGGTCACCAGCCACTCGATCGAGTCCGTTTCTGACTCAAATCGACTGGCAACGAAGGGCAAGGGCTCAATTCAGCCAAAGGCATAATTCATGCACAAGTAACATTCAATCATTTGGTCATTGAAAATTCACATTCACCTAGGTCGAGTGCGATAAAGTACATAGTCGCCCATTGAAAATCCATTTTTTAATCATTGAAAAGCGTTTCACATTCAAGCAAACATTCACAACATTCCACATAGTGATTGGAAACACAACATGCAAGGAACACTCACTAATCAATAGCAATCTTTCACTTCAACCCTGGTTTGTCCTCCTGAACTCTCTCAAGTCCTGTGGTCATAAACTATATTAAAAAGACTAGCAATACAAAGCCAAATTACATGAAGAAATTGAGGTTTCAAAACTTCATTTAGAAAATGCCTCAATTTATAAGTTTTATGCACATATAACTTATTAAAAATATAACATTTTCATGTTCGAATCAAGGGAAAAACCTCATGTGCATACTAAATCAATGTTTCAAAAGTCATTTGGAGCACACAAGCATCAATTATAGTTAAACGTTTGAAGAAATTAGGTCAAGACTTTCAAAGTGCAAACCTTGGAAACAAAATGATTTGAAGAAACTCATTTCTTTTCATTTAAACCTCTTGTCTTGGCTCACAATTTACACACATGCAAAGAAATAGATTGTAACAAGTGTTTTGAGTGAAATCATGTGTAAGAGGAAAACAAAAATGCCCTAGATTCATACCTCAACCCTTGCTTGTTAATATCAAAGGAAGATCATATAAATAAAACTTATATAAATCGACTTCATGGCTTAGTAACCCTATGCAATATACATGCATGCTCCTTTTGTTTTTGGAAGGAAAACGAGTAGAATATTTTAAGTTTAAAACTTGACATATGCAACCAAACATCATGTGTAAAATAGTCATCACGTTCACCATACAAAGAAATAGATTGTAACAAGGTAACAAGTGTTTTGAATGAAATCATGTGTAAGAGGAAAACAAAAATGCCCTAGATTCATACCTCAAGCCTCGCTTGTTAATATCAAAGGAAGATCATGTAAATAAAACTTATATAAATAGACTTCATGGCTTAGTAACCCTATGCAATATACATGCATGCTCCTTTTGTTTTTGGAAGGAAAACAAGTAGAATATTTTAAGTTTAAAACTTGACATATGCAACTAAACATCATGTGTAAAATAGTCATCACGTTCACTGTGGCGACCCCACTTCCCCCTAAGGCGAGCCAAAGGGTTGGCGGGCCGTCTGCCCAACTCTCGCCAGGACTCACGCAAGCATTCTAACCCAAATCCTTACGAATAACAATCTAATCAATTACAAAACAATTTTCCCCGAATAATATCATCACTAAAACCACATTAACTTCAGAGATAGCCGTGATATAAATAGCCAATCGAGGCTCTTAAACGTCCCACGTGCTACGTACCAAGGTATAAAGTCGTACCAATCCGGATAGACAAATACATAAATCCCTAATACAAACTTACAAGCCAAGCAATCAAATTAGGGTTTACACATTTTCCAGCTTCAAGTGGCAATCCAAAGGGAAAGTACATTATCCCAAATAACGCATTACAGACCACAAAATAAGTCATAGTATTCGAATACATTTCAAAAGGAAAACATAAATAAGTATCCAAGCTTTCAATTTCCGGAACCTGTTAAGGAAAACAATAAACGTGGGGTGAGCTAAAGCTCAGTGGTGCCCCAAAACATGCAATCACATAATATCAAACAGCGGTTAATAACTTAGCAAAATTTAAACAGTTAGGAAAACGTATAACAGCACAAGGTAGGATACAGGGGCTCTCAGGAGCCATTTTCCTCGCTTGATCACCATTTATCGTAGTTGACCCTCCGTCAACTCTCACTACTTATAATCCATATAGATCCACTCATTTTAATCCTAGCCCGTCACCGTTCATACCCCTGTCCCGGGCCCACTCACCGACTAAGGACGCAGTATACTCGAGATATACCAGTAGATGATTGGTCGAGGGATTCACCCAACGACGTTATTGTAGTTAGATTCACGCGTCGAGGGATTCACCCAATGACGTTATTGTAGTTAGATTCACGTGTCGAGGGATTCACCCAACGACGTAACTACATTTAGATTCATGGATTCACGAGAAAATGATTCACGCAAGTCACCACTCGAACGGTTAGTATGATAAAGTACACACTGCTCACTTCGATGGATCAAAAACTAGTTTTGCAAATTATCACATATTTAGTCAAGAAAGCACTTTAACCAAGTAAGCATAGAACAAGCAGGGACACTCACCAAGATTGGAGTTCAGATGTCAAATTGGAAATCGAATTCCGCATCCTCGCAATATCCTAGAATACAAAATTTTTGAAACTATAAGTTTCTATTCAGTTTTTTTTAAGCTTATACACATCGAGGTATATCTGATATACTACTAGTTTACTTCCCTTAGAAAAATTAAGAATCCACTTAGGTTGAAACTTGACAAAAGTAGTAAAATGTTTCTTATAGTTTTCCTTGAGATACTTTTCCTTATAAAAGGTAACTAGTATTATTTTCTTGAAATAAGTTGACAACCTCTTAAGATCAAAGCTAGAAAGATATATTTGAAAATTTCTTTAAAGCTATGGTTCTTGCAAAAATTATCACTAAAAACTATTTGACCTAAAAATAAGGTTTCTTGCCGAGCAAGTTTCTATGCTTTTAACTAAAATTATTAAAGCTCGTATTTTGGAACTTTTCCTATAGTTAACTAGCCAAGAACAATTCTTAGAGAAAAGAAAAGGAGTAAAACAAAGCCTAGAGTTTTAGAAACTAGGGAAATCATTTTCCAAAGGTAATAAGGCTAGTTTGAACTTAAAGGAAGAAATATCGAGTTGGCAAGGTTGAGAAAATCCCTACACGACGTTTCTAACTTTAACATACAGTGCTAGATTTTTACCGTACTCTACAAGAGCGAAGATATATGTAAATAGATCGTTTTAGAACTTTTCTCAAGTTCACAGGACCAAAACGGATTTCCTACGATTCCGATTTGTAAGCACGTAATAAGTTAGATCCATCAATATAACAAACCAACATTTCCAATAGAAATCTCACTAGGGCTTCGTCAATCATTAGCCCTAGGTTTCAATAGGTTCATATCAAATCAAGAATAAAATAAATGGCCAAGGCTTCATCAATCATTAGCACTTGGTTTTAGCCAGCTCAACTCAACTAAATAAAAATGAAGGTAAGGCCTCCAAGAAATTCCAGCAATTAAATTTCATCACCCAGTAATACTTATAAAATCATTCAAATGGCCAAGGGCTTCATCAATCATTAGCCCTTGACAACATCAATCACTTCCAACCACAATTCAATCAAGAATTTAAACCACAAGTAAGCTAAAAGCTCGATCCAAATCTAACTTCAATTTCACAAGAAACAGGACATTCATACAAAACAGTCTACTTTGAGGATTCACAGACAGCAGTACACATGGAGGAAAAATATGAAATTTCTACAGAACAAAGGCCTATGATTCTAGTTTCAAATGCCACTGACGGCACCTTAAACGGATTTTCCTACACCAAGATATAAACATTTCACTGAGACTGGTCAGGGACATCCGAAAATCTGAAATTTCATTTTTCACTTGTGAAAACTCCTTTTTCTCTTTTAACACCTAAATGTTTTTATTCAACCATCCATACATTTCTTATAGAACTCCAAGACAACATATTCCAGGCATTTCCATCCATCATGTTTCAAGGAAAAATTTAAAAACCAAGCTGAGATTCCAACTCAACCTTTGACTATCACATAAGAAATTCCTGCAACTAATATACTTTAGATCAAATTTTCCCTTGGTTTAAACATGGTGTTAGGAACTCAAATTCAGCATTTAAACACTTAGCTAGTTATTAAAGATTTCCACTTCATAACCAGATTCACACAGCAACTAAAATCATCCAGAAAAATCCAGAAATCTGTCCATCAGCCACGGATGAACATGCATGAAAGAACGTTCTGGTTTCATTTTATTTTCTGGATTTAAACATGCTTTTAAACTCTCAACTTCCTCATGCAATTACTTAGCTAGAAAATAAACATTTCCAGTTCAGAAATCGAGTTCAAACAACAGCCTTTAACATCAAAATTTTCTAAAAATTTTCCAACTTGGCTCGGATGAACATGCGTGGCAGATTGCACTTTGATTTTATTTTTCTTGTTTTAAACTAACTAATTAGCTACATGCAGAGCCTAATTAACTTGTGATTAACTGTCTAATTATGGTTATAAGCTCAAACAACAAAATTGAACCAAATCAGGATGCAATAATCAAGCTAAGCTCTCGACAGTTTCCCTACTAGCACATAACAGAAATTTTTTCTTTAAAATCTCATCCGGATGCCTAACCTCCACATGCAGGATCTTAGATGACTTAAACTTCTTGTTATTAATTGGTTAAACACTTAATCGAGCTCAGATTATCGCAGGAAATTAGAAATGAAGCTACAATTCCAAGCCAGCTCCTCGGCAGAAACCTCTAGCCGAAACAGAATTTTTGTATGCCTTAACAACATCATCCGAATGCACAAACCAACATGCATGGTCTTAATCTTCAAGTTTTCACTCAGCTAATGACACTTAGGTGTTCAGATTGCCACGGAAAAACAAAAATGGAGCTGCATTATCACTTCAGTTTCTCGGCAGCAACATTTCATCAAAACAGAAATTTTTCTAATGACTTGATTTCATCCACCGACTGAGCAGTCCATACATGCAAGCTCAGATATAGCTTCCTCTACTGGTAATCAACCTAATTAGTCCAGAAATTACCTCAGATACCAGCTAATCTCACACATGAAAATTCCAGAATTTTCTTTCCTTGCTCTCGGCTTCAAGTGCAGGTCGGTTGGTCCTGGTTCCTGAGTTGCGGCTGGAGTGGTGTTGTGGTGAGGTTGAGTTCGGTTGATTGGAGTTGGAAATGGCCACAGCTAGTAGAGGAAAAGGTGCGATGGTTCCTGGTATCTTCCCTCAGCTTACGGTCCGAACAGAAAATTTCTTGCAGCTCGCGATCCCTCCTCCCTTGCTCTCGGATGCAGCTCACAAGGTAACTCTCTCTCCTTTACTCTCGGTCCAAGGCAGAGGAAGAGATGAGAGGTGGTTGTGGAGAGGAAGTGTAGTGGCTGCGGTGAAATTGTGCAGAGGAAATGAAATGTGAAGAGGCGGTATCTCGGTATTAAGAAGGAAGGAAATGGTTTGCGGTTTGTGATATGAATTGGAAAGAATGGTATAAGGTGCCGCTGTTTTTGGAGCAGAGATTGCGTGTAAGAATCGGTTGCGTATAGAATTGGTGATAATGTAATTGGTCGATAGTTACGGTGATGGAAATTGCTGTCAGAGGGTTTGTTTGGTTTGCATGGAAATGTAAGGGCATTTTAGTCTTTTCACTTTGCTCCCTAACCTCAACTTAATTTCTCAATCCAACTTAATTCCAAAAATTATCCCCAAGTGTGATTTGAACGCCTAATTATACACTAGTATACTTAAACCATTTTTATCGAATATTTATCGATTAAACTTTAATATTAAGGTTCCTAGTAATTCCTACATTATTTAGCGATTAAATTAGTTATTAGAATTTCCAATTATTATTTCTCAAGAAATAGAGTTAGTCTAACTCGAAATTTATCGATCTAGTAATATAAAGTCAAGTGAAATAATAATTTAATCCAAGGGTGCCAATTTTGCACATAAAAATTATTTTTACGCACTTGTTGTGAAAACAAAGAAAGATAAGGATATATTTATTGAAATTTTCACGCCTTAAGTATGTTTAGTATATTAGTACCATGTTTATCTAAAATTCATTGGTTTTCATCTTAACGCGGAAATTCTTATTAGCATTTAACATTAGCAACTAATAGGAATTAATCATTGGAATTTAAATAATTTATTTTAAGATAGTAAGGCTATCGACTCAAGTATCATTAATTTAGTATAAAGGAATTTAAGTATTCTAACATTTTATGTTAAGGCGAGAAATTTAATCTAACCCTAAAGATATTAATTTAGTCTAACAAAACCTAGAAACTTCATAACTTAGGAAAATTATATTATTTTTAACATAAACCTATTTTTATGTACTTAATTGCGAACAAGTAAAAGTAATGCTCGAAATTATTAAGGAATAAAAGAAATGCAAAAGAAATATGCACTGGCTTATATATCTATTTTCAGGGTTCTCACATCCTCCCCTCCTTACAAAGAATTTTGTCCTCAAAATTCACACTTTCTAAGGAAATAAATCAGGGTACTTTTTCTGCATTTCTTCCTCCAATTCCCAAGTTGCTTTCTCAACAATCCAAAGTTCCAACACTTTTGCTCTGCAATCAAGCTTAGCATGGTGATGAGCGAGAAAATTCGTTCCTATAATAACATCATAACCTTTTATATCCAATCTGATTAGATCCACTAGTATTTTATGCCCTTCGATCCAGAATTCGCAATTATTATAAGTTAAGCTACTTATTATATTCTTATTACCCATTGGTGTTTTAACCTCAAGGTCAAGGGTAATCTAACAAGTTTGACATTAATTCCGGACGTAAAAGTTTGGTTCACCAATGAATGAGTTGCACCAGAATCAATTAACACTCTAGCTAATTGATGAGAAATGGGAAGAGTACCTTCCACGGCTTTCGAAGAATCTGGTACAAGTTGGTCATCTATAGCCTAAACCCTGGTAGTAACTTTCGGCCTATTCTCTCTAGGGTTGGCTGGTTCATCATTCAGGGTGTCATCTTCTTGTATTTTCTGGCAACCGGCAATTTGGTGCTTGCTGCTTCCACACTTCAAGCACTTTCCTTCTTTCCTCCAGCAACCGGCCTCGGTATGTCCAGATTTCTTGCAATACCCACAAGTTCCCTGGAAAGTTATCGCACGACTTCCTTGTGAGGCGTTCCTAGATTGACCTCTTCCATTTGGTCCCCCGCTAGCTCCATTATCTCTTCCCCCTGCATTTCTTGCCCCAACTCCTCCTGCTAGAGCTCCTCGTGGTGCTCCAGGGCAATCCGAAATCTTATGTTTGGTACTACCGCACCCCAGACACTTTCTTTGCTTTAACCAACACTCGGCCTCAGTGTGGTTAACCTTACCACAATATCCACAATTTGCATGAAAAGTGGTGGCCTGGCTATTTCGAGAGTTTTCTTTATTTTCCTTCTCCAGTTCTACATTTTGGCGTAGTAGCTCAGTTTTTTCTGCATATTCTTGTTTCCATCGTCCTTCCCAGTAGTCAGCCACTTTCCTTTGAAATTCTACCTCACTTCGGAGGATGTCCATTTCCTTACGCATGTCTTCCAAAGTTGTCATCTTACTAGTTGGCTTAAATCAAATAGCTAGCCTGCCAGACAAATCATAGGATCGAAATAAGTAACTATTCATACTGGAAGCTTGAGCCGTAATACTCTTTCATCCTTTTACTGATGGTTACCCCAAAATATAAACCTTAACTACTTTCTACTTAATTCAGCGAGTTCTTAAGTGTCACCGAGATTACCATCGTTTATCACTATCATGACAGAATAAGGAAGCCTTATCCCAAAGAAAAATTTCATGTCTTAGTGCACTATTCAATACTTACCTTCAAAGTTGCTTGAAACAACAGTCATACTTCTTATTCTCACTAGGGCCTTATTGTATTCCTTCGATTCAATCTTACTATTTTGAAGTCAGATTCCCCATGAAACCTAGATAGATGAATTTCAAGAGTCATTCCATTTTCGCAACTCTTTTGGTTCCCAGGTTAGTTGATTGGCCTAGAGCTTTGGTACTCCACCAACCGTTCTAAGATATCAGTCATATGGTCAATAGGGGTAACTGCGTGGGTGGGTTCCTTCTAAATTCCCATTGATAGCATCTTTGTCAAAGTCTATCTACCATTGGCCCTTGCAACAATTATAACATCATTATAGGCTCAACTTTAACAATATTTTTTTTTCGACTAAATCAAATGACTCAATTATGTAGTTCAAAACTCAAATACAAAATTATTTACTAGTATGTGATTTTCAAAATTAACAATTTTAGAAATGACCCAGTTCTTTTGTCCCAAACCGAAAATCTTATTCGTTTGAGGAAAGTTTTTTTTTTCCACGTACCTTTCGTAACTAAACTAATAACAGAATATCAAATACACATTTGGAAAAATTGTGGTCTATGTACATATAAATAAAATGGCTATTTGAATGGAAGACAAGAAGAAAAGAAATTGGTTCTGATCTTGATAGTCAAAATTTCTAAATGCATTTGACTTTTGATAAGAAGTTTAACATTTGCTATTTGGACGTTTGATCAAGAAAAAAATCATTTAACCCCACAAATCACTTTTGAGAATAAAATGCTTTTAAGAAAATAAGCAGAATGCAGGTTTGTATATACTTAACTTTGGTCCAAAGCCTCTACTCTTCACACCTAATCTGAGAATTAGCTTTTATGCCACATAAAACTTAACTATTTACTCTCCCATTCACGATCAATATTCATTCTTATTTATAAGAGAAGTTCAAATATTCGTAAAAGTTTAAAACATGCCTATAGGGCCAATCACAAGATATATGTAAAATAATCATTAAGTTCACAAGGAAGGACATCACTAGTTACTCAACCAGGTCAATTCATCATAATACCAGTAGATCTCATCTCCTTGTTCAGTCTCAACTTAGATCAAGTGCTAGGATCCCATTGGATTGTACAAGACTATCTATCAATCTTTCCTTCTTTTATCTGTACAACTCTTCTACCGGTTTCAAACTGTGACAACCCCACTTTCCCCTAAGGCGAACCAAAGGGGTGAGCGGACTGCCTGCCCAGCTCTCGCCAGGACTAACGATGCAGACCAGAACTATCTATAGCGATCCGGAACTTACAAACGAGCGTAAACAAGTCAAAATGGTAAAATAACCCAAAATAAAAATAAAAAAAATGAAATCCGGAGCCGGCCATGAATAGTAATCGACCCGTTGGTGCCAACCGAAATAGCTAACAAACATTCACATCTGAACTTTAGCGTTTACAAATCAACATGACATACAAAAATTTTCAAAAGTTAATATATACACATGGTTTGCCAAATCAAAAGAGAAAACGCCCCCAAAAGTAAACTTAGGGTTTTAATACATGAGCTATACAAAAGATATGTTTGACTAGCTCAATTTGGCAGCCATTTGTCAAATCCAGACCAAAAGGGTTTATTTTCCTGTAAGGAAAACAAAAGGAACAGAAAGGGGTGAGCTTGCGCTCAATGAGGTACCAAACATGTAGCAGAAAATCATGGCATTTCACATTTAACAAATCAGATACACATGCCAGATGTAAAGCAAAGGAACCAATGATTCAAATCAGAAGGATACGGGTGGCTCTCAGGAGCCAAATTTCCAGCGCAGTACTTGATCCAAACCGGTTGACTCTCCGTCAACGTATATAGAACCAAAACGTCCGTAGACCCCTCTTTACACCGAATTCCGTCCACCAAACACCCCTTTACCGGGCCTGCTCACCGTAACCGAACAGAAATGGTAATACTCGAGTATACCCGGAATCAAGGGTCTCAATACCCAAAATCCCCGAACAGACTACCGTGGTTCGTTATCTAATCGTCCAGGCCCTTGCCGGCCCGACTCGAATAACTTAGCCACAGGATTGAGCTCATAGGTCATAGAAATCCGAACAGATGCAGACACAGATAACAGATTCAGATACAGATACAGAATAGCAGATTCAGATACAGAATAGCAGATTCAGATAGCAGATTCAGATAGACACTCAAAACTGGCATATGGACAGACAAGAGAATGAGTGTGATAAAGTACACCCTCGTCTCCAACAATTAAACAGATTGCAGAGCAAAAATCAAGTTAAACAGCAATGGAGGGGAGTGGTACACTCACCGGCTCAACTTCAAAAGTTTTCACTTCAGATTGGCCTTAATCGCCAAGAAACCCTAAAATAATCAAAATAAACCAATTGAAGGTTTTACTTCCAGAATCGAGTAAACAGAATGCACATGTGAGACTCGACTACTAGTCGTATGCCTCGCCAAATAATTACTAATGCAAGGGTGCAAAACATGATTTTCTTGGAAACGAAAAGGTAGCATGAAGACCTAGGCGCAAACAACCCAAAAGCCTTTCATTCTACCAAAAGGCAAACCCAACTTAAAGGAACCAAACGGCCTAGAAAATCAGGCAGCACTTCCCCTAAATTTCTTACTTTTCCAGGCATTAAGGCTTCATTCTATCCTCAAATCAGTCCCAACATCTCACACAAAATTCATCTCATTTCCCAAAAGCCGTTCACTAGGCTCAAAGTGGTACAAGTACAAAAGTTAACTAGGAAACAACCGAAATGAAAGCAAGCCCTAAAAGAGACTCGATAACGAGTCATATAGCAATGCTAAACACAACCCCAATAGGGTTTCATATGCATGAATGAGCATAATAGCAAACCAGAAATTAGAAAATGGCCTTAGTCTTGGCCCCAAATAGAAAACTGTTTTGCCCTTATTATGCGGTAATGGTGTAAAATTCTCTACGGTTATCGGATGGGGGTGTAAGACCCACCGTTTCGAAGCTATGAAACAGGGCTACAACAATGTAGAAGGTCACTCAATCCAGTTCCTAGCTTAACTAGTTCGAAAATGCCAAATACTATACCAGAATTACCAAAACAGGTTTGCAAAACACAGAAAACTGTAATCGGTATATCTCAGTCCATACAAGTCCAAATGCCGAAATTCCAAAGGCATAAGTTAGCTAAGACATCCAGCTACATTTCATCAGAAGACACCAACTTCAAAATCCAAACCAATTCCAGTCAAAAGGGCCAATTACTATCGCAGTTTTCGCATTCTGATCAAAACAGAACAGCTACAGTAAAAACGGCATAACTCACTGTGCACTCATCCAAATGACCTGAAATTTTACAGGCACCTCAAACACATCAATACCTACAACTTTCATGTTTTGAGCAAAGTCTAATTCGGCCTATAACCCAGTGATCTAAAACCGGACAGAATTGGGATTTTATGAACCCTAACTTTCCATTTTTCACACCAAATCCAAAATTGATTGCATTTAACCACAATTCACACTCACTAGAGTCACTTCCAACCATTACAATTCATCATACAAGCCCCCAACATCAAGATCATATTAAACCAGAAAAATTCCCAATAAAAGAAAAACTTCACCAAAACAAGCCAAATCAAGAGATAAATCACATTTTCAAACACTCAAGCCACTTCTAAGCATCATATAACCATTATTAGAGGTAGTAGGGTGTTCAAGCAACACTTACCAAGAAATCAAGAGAGAGAGGGATTGTGGACACCTTTGCTCTTCAAACAAACTTCACTACAACCCTTACTAGCACTAGAAGATAGGATTTTATGGAGTAGAAACTAGTTTAAGTAATTTTCTTGGAAGATTTGAGCTATATGGAGGCTAGAATTTGGAAGAGTTTTCCTTCTTTTGAGCTTCAAGGTGGCCGGCCAAGAGGGAAGGGAGAAGAGTGAATTTTTTTGTAATTTTTGAGATATTTAACTCAAGTGGTAAAAGTCAAAAAAATTGTCAAAAGGTGAATAGTGTTTCTTAAGTCACAACCAACCATATTGTGACACTTGTCACACTCATTAATGCATTCTTATCTTTCTTTTTCCCTCTCACATCAATCACTTCACACATTCTACTTATCTCTTAACACCCGATAAATTTCACACAGTATCCGAAACTTAACCTTATTGGCCGAATTTTTCCGAACTTTTCGCACTAGTGGGTCCCACGTCCACTATTTACTCTTAATTTTCTAAAATTTCTCCAATGCTAGGAAAATCATTTTAAAACTATAATTACTCATAAAAATTCATCAGAAAAATTTCCTAAGCCAGAAAACGCAAAAAAAAACATGCAATTAAGGGGAAATAAACCCTAGGAAAAGATTAGGGTTTTTACGGGTTCTCACACAAACCATTAATATCCTTTGACGAGTTAATCTTAACTTTTTCTCGTGTCTCTTTTCAAGTTCACATCGGATCAATATTTTCAAATTTAAGGCCATAAAGTTTAAAAGGACACTTTTAATTCAAACTAAACTTGTTTGTATTTTTAAATTCCATCAATCCCAAAAAGCACCCGTCCTATACCACTCTAAAATCTACATTTGTCCCAAAAGGCATTCTTTCAAGATGAAATTTGTAAATAAATGGATCTTGACCTGAAATTACAGCTTTAACAAATAAGAACAACAAGAATAGATTTAACATTTCATTTATCTTAGGAAAATTTCCGATGCTCATAGAATTTAAGAAAATTTGGAAATTTTACACGGTGAAAAGAGCCATTGTCAACTCTTAAATCTAATAAACGAAACTAATAAATTTTTTTTAAACAAAATTTTGGCAAAACCAGGTTTAAAATTATTTCCTTTCAACTTCAAATTTTATTTTCAAAAATCAACGTTTAAAATATTAAGCAAAATTTTGCCAATGATTTGTAAGAAAACAGGGCTGAAGGTAATTAACCATGTTCGGCCAGTAGCGATACTACCAAAAATTTTCACCGATCCTATCATCACTTTCCTACTATAATTCATCAATCTCATAGTTTCTTTACACTACTTTGGTTATCAATTTTTACTCAAGTTAAGAATTATTTAATCCCAAGGACTAATGTATTTTACAACATTATAGCAAAATAGACGCGTAATCATCAAATTTCATACTCGCAATATAAATCACATTGCACACCAACTTCATACAACTTCAAGAGCCAAACAATTCACGAATACATTCAATATTTTCATACGTAACTCAAACTTCAGTCTTTATAAGCATGAAAGGAAACAATACAACAATACACAAGTTATTATAACCACATAGCTAATAGCCCAACCCTTAGTTTAGATTCATCTTAACCTTCATTAGTTCAGTCCTGGACAATCCCACTGGACCCCCTTAGTAACACTGATCAAATTTCCCTAGTAAATTGTAGATCTACTACGTCTAGTATCAAATCAAATAATGTGATCATTACTTAAGTACATCAGTGGTTCTTAAGTATTCTAAATGATCTCAAACATTTCATACAATAGCCCCAAATAATCCTCCAACAAAATTCAAAGACCACAATGTCATCTAGAGCTCACCTTTATTTATTTGCAAATGATAGCATACGAATCACGTGGCAAATTTATCAAACTTATCTCTCCTCCGGGTTTAAAGCCATTCACAACTGCATAGTTCTTATTTAAACTGCTATTTCGCTCAAATTCTAGGTCTAAAGCCACATTTTTGGGTAAGAGGTGACATAAAATCCATTTACCTTTGAACGACTAATGGAATTATTCATCTTAAAGAAAATATGAAATTTGCACTAATCTTCAAGATCTCACTGCTGGCTTTGCGCTTTTAACTTTCAAAAGTCAGGCTTGGTCCCTTCGATCCTACTTTTCCAAACTTAATCATGATTTCTAGTCACATCATAATACGATATACTGAATTCTTTTCAATTGCAAATACTCCATTAAATGTAATATTTGGTACTCGGGTACAAGAATCCAAAAATAAGGTGATTCACAACTCAAGCTGGCCAGTCCCAAGCATGAATCACCTATATTTGAAATTGCTACCCAACATACATATCTAATTCCCTTAGCAATAGTACTTAGTTCAACACTTAATAGGCCTTTCCCCACGGTCTGAGAACCTTTTCCCGGTTTGAGCTCGATAAGAGCTCTGATACCACCTGTGGCGACCCCACTTCCCCCTAAGGCGAGCCAAAGGGTTGGCGGGCCGTCTGCCCAGCTCTCGCCAGGACTCACACAAGCATTCTAACCCAAATCCTTACGAATAACAACCTAATCTATTACAAAACAATTTTCCCCGAATAATATCATCACTAAAACCACATTAACTTCAGAGATAGCCATGATATAAATAGCCAATCGAGGCTCTTAAACGTCCCACGTGCTACGTACCAAGGTATAAAGTCGTACCAATCCGGATAGATAAATACATAAATCCCTAATACAAACTTACAAGCCAAGCAATCAAATTAGGGTTTACACATTTTTCAACTTCAAGTGGCAATCCAAAAGGAAAGTACATTATCCCAATTAACGCATTACAACCCACAAAATAAGTCATAGTATTCGAATACATTTCAAAAGGAAAACATAAATAAGTATCCAAGCTTTCAATTTCCGGAACCTGTTAAGGAAAACAATAAACGTGGGGTGAGTTAAAACTCAGTGGTGCCCCAAAACATGCAATCACATAATATCAAACAGCGGTTAATAACTTAGCAAAATTTAAACAGTTAGGAAAACGTATAACAGCACAAGGTAGGATACAGGGGCTCTCAGGAGCCATTTTCCTTGCTTGATCACCATTTATCATAGTTGACCCTCCGTCAACTCTCACTACTTATAATCCATGTAGATCCACTCATTTTAATCCTAACCCGTCACCGTTCATACCCCTGTCCCGGGCCCGCTCACCGACTAAGGACGCAGTATACTCGAGATATACCCGTAGATGATTGGTCGAGGGATTCACCCAATGACTTGTAGTTAGATTCACGCGTCGAGAGATTCATCCAACGACGTTATTGTAGTTAGATTCACGCGTCGAGGGATTCACCCAACGACGTAACTACATTTAGATTCATGGATTCACGAGAAAATGATTCACGCAAGTCACCACTCGAACGGCTAGTGCGATAAAGTACACACTGCTCACTTCGATGGATCAAAAACAAGTTTTGCAAATTATCACATATTTAGTCAAGAAAGCACTTTAACCAAGTAAGCATAGAACAAGCAGCGACACTCACCAAGAGTGGAGCTCAGATGTCAAATTGGAAATCGAATTCCGCGTCCTCGTAATATCCTAGAATACAAAAATTTTGAAACTATAAGTTTCTATTCAGTTTTTTTTAAGCTTATACACATCGAGGTATATCTGATATACTACTAGTTTACTTCCCTTAGAAAAATTAAGAATCCACTTAGG
Source organism: Coffea arabica (assembly GCF_036785885.1). NCBI lineage: Eukaryota > Viridiplantae > Streptophyta > Magnoliopsida > Gentianales > Rubiaceae > Coffea > Coffea arabica. Next base: position 28,511,184 of record NC_092316.1, on the reverse strand, counting down.
TTGAAACTTGACAAAAGTAGTAAAATGTTTCTTATAGTTTTCCTTGAGATACTTTTCCTTATAAAAGGTAACTAGTATTATTTTCTTGAAATAAGTCGACAACCTCTTAAGATCAAAGCTAGAAAGATATATTTGAAAATTTCTTTAAAGCTATGGTTCTTGCAAAAATTATCACTAAAAACTATTTGACCTAAAAATAAGGTTTCTTGCCGAGCAAGTTTCTATGCTTTTAACTAAAATTATTAAAACTCGTATTTTGGAACTTTTCCTATAGTTAACTAGCCAAGAACAATTCTTAGAGAAAAGAAAAGGAGTAAAACAAAGCCTAGAGTTTTAGAAACTAGGGAAATCATTTTCCAAAGGTAATAAGGCTAGTTTGAACTTAAAGGAAGAAATATCGAGTTGGCAAGGTTGAGAAAATCCCTACACGACGTTTCTAACTTTAACATACAGTGCTAGATTTTTACCGTACTCTACAAGAGTGAAGATATATGTAAATAGAACGTTTTAGAACTTTTCTCAAGTTCACAGGACCAAAACGGATTTCCTACGATTCCGATTTGTAAGCACGTAATAAGTTAGATGCATCAATATAACAAACCAACATTTCCAATAGAAATCTCACTAGGGCTTCGTCAATCATTAGCCCTAGGTTTCAATAGGTTCATATCAAATCAAGAATAAAATAAATGGCCAAGGCTTCATCAATCATTAGCACTTGGTTTTAGCCAGCTCAACTCAACTAAATAAAAATGAAGGTAAGGCCTCCAAGAAATTCCAGCAATTAAATTTCATCACCCAGTAATACTTATAAAATCATTCAAATGGCCAAGGGCTTCATCAATCATTAGCCCTTGACAACATCAATCACTTCCAACCACAATTCAATCAAGAATTTAAACCACAAGTAAGCTAAAAGCTCGATCCAAATCTAACTTCAATTTCACAAGAAACAGGACATTCATACAAAACAGTCTACTTTGAGGATTCACAGACAGCAGTACACATGGAGGAAAAATATGAAATTTCTACAGAACAAAGGCCTATGATTCTAGTTTCAAATGCCACTGACGGCACCTTAAACGGATTTTCCTACACCAAGATATAAACATTTCACTGAGACTGGTCAGGGACATCCGAAAATCTGAAATTTCATTTTTCACTTGTGAAAACTCCTTTTTCTCTTTTAACACCGAAATGTTTTTATTCAACCATCCATACATTTCTTATAGAACTCCAAGACAACATATTCCAGGCATTTCCATCCATCATGTTTCAAGGAAAAATTTAAAAACCAAGCTGAGATTCCAACTCAACCTTTGACTATCACATAAGAAATTCCTGCAACTAATATACTTTAGATCAAATTTTCCCTTGGTTTAAACATGGTGTTAGGAACTAAAATTCAGCATTTAAACACTTAGCTAGTTATTAAAGATTTCCACTTCATAACCAGATTCACACAGCAACTAAAATCATCCAGAAAAATCCAGAAATCTGTCCATCAGCCACGGATGAACATGCATGAAGGAACGTTCTGGTTTCATTTTATTTTCTGGATTTAAACATGCTTTTAAACTCTCAACTTCCTCATGCAATTACTTAGCTAGAAAATAAACATTTCCAGTTCAGAAATCGAGTTCAAACAACAGCCTTTAACATCAAAATTTTCTAAAAATTTTCCAACTTGGCTCGGATGAACATGCGTGGCAGATTGCACTTTGATTTTATTTTTCTGGTTTTAAACTAACTAATTAGCTACATGCAGAGCCTAATTAACTTGTGATTAACTGTCTAATTATGGTTATAAGCTCAAACAACAAAATTGAACCAAATCAGGCTGCAATAATCAAGCTAAGCTCTCGGCAGTTTCCCTACTAGCACATAACAAAAATTCTTTCTTTAAAATCTCATCCGGATGCCTAACCTCCACATGCAGGATCTTAGATGACTTAAACTTCTTGTTATTAATTGGTTAAACACTTAATCGAGCTCAGATTATCGCAGGAAATTAGAAATGAAGCTACAATTCCAAGCCAGCTCCTCGGCAGAAACCTCTAGCCGAAACAGAATTTTTGTATGCCTTAACAACATCATCCGAATGCACAAACCAACATGCATGGTCTTAATCTTCAAGTTTTCACTCAGCTAATGACACTTAGGTGTTCAGATTGCCACGGAAAAACAAAAATGGAGCTGCATTATCACTTCAGTTTCTCGGCAGCAACATTTCATCAAAACAGAAATTTTTCTAATGACTTGATTTCATCCACCGACTGAGCAGTCCATACATGCAAGCTCAGATATAGCTTCCTCTACTGGTAATCAACCTAATTAGTCCAGAAATTACCTCAGATACCAGCTAATCTCACACACAAAAATTCCAGAATTTTCTTTCCTTGCTCTCGGCTTCAAGTGCAGGTCGGTTGGTCCTGGTTCCTGAGTTGCGGCTGGAGTGGTGTTGTGGTGAGGTTGAGTTCGGTTGATTGGAGTTGGAAATGGCCACAGCTAGTAGAGGAAAAGGTGCGATGGTTCCTGGTATCTTCCCTCAGCTTACGGTCCGAACAGAAAATTTCTTGCAGCTCGCGATCCCTCCTCCCTTGCTCTCGGATGCAGCTCACAAGGTAACTCTCTCTCCTTTACTCTCGGTCCAAGGCAGAGGAAGAGATGAGAGGTGGTTGTGGAGAGGAAGTGTAGTGGCTGCGGTGAAATTGTGCAGAGGAAATGAAATGTGAAGAGGCGGTATCTCGGTATTAAGAAGGAAGGAAATGGTTTGCGGTTTGTGATATGAATTGGAAAGAATGGTATAAGGTGCCGCTGTTTTTGGAGCAGAGATTGCGTGTAAGAATCGGTTGCGTATAGAATTGGTGATAATGTAATTGGTCGATAGTTACGGTGATGGAAATTGCTGTCAGAGGGTTTGTTTGGTTTGCATGGAAATGTAAGGGCATTTTAGTCTTTTCACTTTGCTCCCTAACCTCAACTTAATTTCTCAATCCAACTTAATTCCAAAAATTATCCCCAAGTGTGATTTGAACGCCTAATTATACACTAGTATACTTAAACCATTTTTATCGAATATTTATCGATTAAACTTTAATATTAAGGTTCCTAGTAATTCCTACATTATTTAGCGATTAAATTAGTTATTAGAATTTCCAATTATTATTTCTCAAGAAATAGAGTTAGTCTAACTCGAAATTTATCGATCTAGTAATATAAAGTCAAGTGAAATAATAATTTAATCCAAGGGTGCCAATTTTGCACATAAAAATTATTTTTACGCACTTGTTGTGAAAACAAAGAAAGATAAGGATATATTTATCGAAATTTTCACGCATTAAGTATGTTTAGTATATTAGTACCATGTTTATCTAAAATTCATTGGTTTTCATCTTAACGCGGAAATTCTTATTAGCATTTAACATTAGCAACTAATAGGAATTAATCATTGGAATTTAAATAATTTATTTTAAGATAGTAAGGCTATCGACTCAAGTATCATTAATTTAGTATAAAGGAATTTAAGTATTCTAACATTTTATGTTAAGGCGAGAAATTTAATCTAACCCTAAAGATATTAATTTAGTCTAACAAAACCAAGAAACTTCATAACTTAGGAAAATTATATTATTTTTCACATAAACCTATTTTTACGTACTTAATTGCGAACAAGTAAAAGTAATGCTAGAAATTATTAAGGAATAAAAGAAATGCAAAAGAAATATGCACTGGCTTATATATCTATTTCAGGGTTCTCACATTCACCATGCAAAATGTATGGATTTTGGCAAAATTTCAACTCATATATGTGACGCCCCGAAAAAAAAGAGTTTGAGAACCCGTAAAAACCCTAATATTTTCCGAGGGTATTATTTCCTTTAATAGCATGTTTTCTGCATTTCCTGGCTTAGGAAATTTTCCTGAGGAATTTTTATGAGTAATTATAGTTTTTAGATGATTTTTCTAGCCTTGGAGAGTTTTTGAAAAATTAAGAGTATATAATGGACGTGGGACCCACTAGTGCGAAAAGTTCGGAAAAATTCGGCCAATAAGGTTAAGTTTCGGATACTGTCGCGCCCCACTTTTCGAATGTGAATATGTGATGTGTGAAGTGTGGTGTGAACGTGTGCAAAATGAAAAGTAAAAAGGCCATGGGACTTTGGAAAGCGACGATTTGGCCAAATGAAATTTTTAAAAAGGGTTTTTTAAATATGAAAAACGGAGTCGCCACTTGGTATAGATTTGGGGTGTACCAAGTCACCCAAAAAGTGTTTTTTAAAGACAAAGTAGTAAAACCCTTTTTAAAACGACTCCTAGTCCACGTAAGCCAAAGAAAAAGGTTCGGGAGTCACGTTTGACAAAGGGGAAGGCAAGGATAGAATCCAAGGCACCCCTTTGACCTAGCCAAGGCTAGTTGCGCGACTTAACCTTACCTTTGCTAATTTTCTACCCAATATATGTTCGCACGTTGGATATGACTATATGAATGCAAAACGGAAAGAAAAATGCAATCCTAAATTCTACGATGTCTCTCGTGAGGCTTTTGGTCCCAAACCACATGAATTGTGGCGGCCAACAAAGGAAAACCCCATAGAGGTCGATTAATGCAAATGAGACTCAAATGTGCAAGTGTGTAAGTGTATGAAAGAAATTAAAAATCCAAGTGTTTGTGTGCAAATGTATGAAAAGGTGCACGTGTGCAATTGTATGAAAATTCCAAGTGTTTGTGTGCAAGTGAAGGGATATGAAGGTGCATGTGTGAAAATAGGAGGAGAAAATAAAAGTGTAATGAGGGTATAGAATGATAGAGTGCATGTAGAATGCATGAGCCTAGGGAATGCAAGCAAGACGGGTACGGGGGTTGACTCCTAACTTTCGACTTTGATTTACCCTTTGATTAGAAGGCAAAACTAGCGTGCTAAGGCCATCGAGTAGCCACACTCGCTCGTTTCCCTTATCAGAAGGGTACTCTTCAGGCAAATGTACCCTATAACTAGCATGTGATGCAAAATCCTAAAATGAGGGGAAAAGGGCTCGTGGAGCATGCCAAATGATAAAACTAAAAAAATGCATGACATGTAGTGAACAAGCAAATGATGTGCTAACGAGGGGAAATCCCTAAGGGTCTAGCGTTGGACTAGCCCATTCTATGAATTCCGACTAGCGTTGGACTAGCGGAAGCGTACATTCATCCATTCCATTCATTCATGGCTATGAAAGCAAGTAGACATGCCAAAACACTCGTAAACACATAGCACATAGCATTTAGCATGCTCGACTAGATGCAAAGCCCTAACAAAGCAAATTAACACGTAGCAACTAAAGCAAACAACCAAAGGGAAGGGGAAGTGGACCAGATGCTCTCCGAGCCCTATCTATTACAAGCCAAGAGGTGTACACATACCCCATAATGAATAACAAAAGCAACCAAGGGGAAGGGGAAGTGGACCAGATGCTCTTCGAGCCTTATCTATTACAAGCCAAGAGGTGTACACATACCCCATGAAAACATAAATAAAGGCGAAAAAGTAAATGGACTAATTGAAAGAAATTTAGATAAGGCAAGGAAAGCGAAGTAGACATGCATATCCACATAACACATAGGAGCACGTAGGGGCAAATGAAGTGCAAATGAGGGATAGAGTGTACCTCCCTTGAATTGACGCCCCAATGAAGTGAAATTATTCAATTACCCTCCAAAATAATAAAAAGGTCAAGGCACCACTTTATTTAAGAAAAATTAAAAGAAAGGGGCAAAACAAAGCTCACTTAGCCATAAAGTCCCTACAGTCATAACTTAAGTGCAATTTAAACTAAGCATAGTAGTTAATTGAAGCAAACAAGCAATGAAGTTGCACAAATTAAAATTAACAAGGACCAAAATGATGAAATTCTCTAATTGATTGGGTCATAGTGCAATAAAAGGGGACTTGGGGGGTTAAAGTGCAAATTTTAAAAGTTATTTCATGCATGCAATGCAATGTATCGCAGGAAGACAGATTTCTGCAACAATTCTTATACTCTCAACTTCAAAAACTTTGCCCGTACAGTCACACAATCATCTCAAACTAAAACCTAACCTCATGTTCTTGTTAAACTTATCATGCATAAAAGGAAATGGCAGAAAACAAAGTGAGGAAGATTTTCATGCAAACAAGAATGCAGACTAGGCTCTCGGCAAAACAGATTTCATTTCCATTTTTCTGCTGCAAATTCAAACTCCAAACACAAAGTTCCATTCGCAGGTTCAATTTTGAGGAGAACTTCACCCACCAAACATCAAACTCTAGACCAAACAAACGAGTATAGAATCTTAACACCTAAACAAGCAAAAAAAAAAAATAAAGGAACCTCATGCCAAAGATGCAAAGAAACTCATGCATTTCTGCAATTTCCATTTCCAGCCAACACAATCTCTGCAACTCTCTTCATTTAGCCAGGATACACTCATACCGAAAAGCAAGCCAAACTAACTTAATCATTTGTCATCTTACAATCAAGAACGAAATAAAAGACTCAACATCCATAGCAAGTATAGCTCAGATTCTCGGATGAACAAACAGGAAAAGAAGTAACTAAGTGTTCCCAATATGCAGGCAACGTATCCAGCTTTCTGCTACGAAACAGATTTAGCAACTGGGGAAATTTTCTGCAATATTTGTCCACAAGCTTCTACCATTGGGTGCAAACTTTTGGCGAACAAAGTTCATACAAAACCTTCTAATCATCTCCAATTAAAGCATTTAACACTCCAATGAATAAATGAAACTGAAGCCATTGCCTATGAATGAAAATTTTCAGCCAAACCGAGAGTGAAACTTGCTGCAATTTCAAACAAATAAATTATGCAACCCCATGAAACTTTCGGCAGAGTCATGTAAGACTTTGATCCAACTATAGTCAATAAACATGGCAAAACCCCCTGACAAGAAGTAATTTATAGAAAGCTCTAAATGACAACTACAAAACAGCTTTAGGAAATGCGGACTTCATGAGATGCAACCGTAGTGCAGCCTCTTGACAAAAATGGTTCCAGCTAATCATGGAACTCACGGTTTCATGCAACAAATGAGAAGGCCTTGAGACCCTAGACAGACTTGTGACATCTCAAGCACAACGCAAACAAGGAGGACAATATGGGCAGAAATGCGGACATGTACATAACCCACAAAGAAACGAAAACATCAGCAAGCACAAGTACAGACCAGCAAACTTTTTATTTGTTGTACACGTTCTGGGCATGACTCACATCTATCAAAAGAGTCTCAGCATCCAGCAGGTAAATTTGGAAAGGCATGAAACAAAGGAAATCATGAAGGGAATGAAACGAACGAGAGTGAACAACGTGTAAGAGCCCATGAGTGGTTTGCTGCCCACTCTCACGGGAAACCAACGACCTCAAAGAACAGATTCAAGCAAGACTCCATTTTTCTAGAAGGGCTTTGACTGGACATTTCTAGACTAAAAAAAACTAACCCAAGACGGTTCAATCGACAACAAAATCAGCAAACAAAAGAGGAAGAATGCGACCCAGTCAAATGGATAAAACTGCAGCAGAATTTCTACTATGAATTTTGAAAACCGAATCATCATCTTTGTCCCATATACCCCCCCCAAAATCCCAGCATACAACCATTAAAATCTGGGGTTTCCAACTCACAAATGAAAGACAAAATTCGGTAAAGAAAACGCAACTTACAGTGACGATGCCTTCTCTCGGTGAAGGCAGTGACGGTCGGCAACAAGCAGCAGCGGTGGTTGATTCCAGCAGGTGGCGGCAGTCCCAGATGACACCGGATTCTTCTCTTCTCAACTTCACTCCCAGTTCTTCTGTCTTTCATCTCTCAAACTCACGTCCCTCTCTTAGTTTTTCTGTTTGCCCGTCGATCCTCTCCTCTCGGTTCCCTCTTAGCCCGTTAATGCTCTCGTTGGTTCCTTCTAGCCATCCCCAACGTCACCAGCTTCTCCCCAGCTTCCTTTTTTGTTGCTTTCTAAAACCTCTCCCCCCGTTGATTCTCCTTGCTCTCGGTGGTTTTCTTTTCTCCCAAAACCCTCTTCGATCCTCCTTCCCCCGATGAAGCTCTCTTTGCGGCTGATGTCTTTTTTTCTTTTTGTACCATCTCCCAATCCCCTAAAACCCTTCCTTGAATGGCGAGGATGAAGGCTAGAGGCTAGCCTTCATCCTCCCCCTTCATGGCACGCATGAAAATGCCCTTGGCAAGCTGCAAAAAGAACGCAGCCTGCCTGCCGCGAACTTTTTTTTTTTTTTTTTTTTTCAAATTAATAGATGAAATGGTAAAATAAAGTAAAAAACAATAATAATAACAAAATTGCACAAACCAAGTAATAATAATAATAACAAAACAAAAATAATTTTAAACAAACAAAAGCTAAACAAAAATGGCCATTTTTCATCATTTTCTTTTTCTCAAAATAACTTGATAAAAAAAAACTAAAGTGCCCAAAGAATGAATTTAAAAAAATAAACATATTTTTGTGAGCAAATTTTCCTTTTTCTCTTTCTCTTTTTTTCATTTTTCCAATCCAACTAAAACCTATTTTTTTGAATTTTTCTTTTCAAGAAAGCATTGAATAAAAACAACATATTTTTGATGTTTTCCTTTTCTTTTTTCTAAAAACTCTACGCTAATTCTAAACTTAAAAGCTAAAACTAAAATTAAAACTAAAAGTAAACAACGAACGCAAGCAATCTAAAATGAAAATCATGAAATAGATGCCACATAAAATTATTCAAAATTTGGTGTCTACAGTTTGCCCCTCTTTGTCTGAGTTTTGAAAAAACTTGAGGCAAAGAAGTAGACACCAAATACTTACCTGTGTTATTCGGCTGCGAATTACTCAAACGATGGGGACTGACCCCTGACGGGAAATTTTAAAAGCGGGACCGACCCGAGATAGAAATTTAAAATTGGGATAGACCTGGACAGAAACTTAAAATTGGGATAGACCCACGAGATAGACCCGGACAGAAATTTAAAATTGGGATAGATCCGGACAAAAATGTAAAATTAGGATTGACTAGGGAAGAAAATTCAAATCATGGGACTGGCCCGAACAAGCTTTAATCACGGGACCGACCCGAATAAGCTTTGAATAGCGGAACTGAGCCGAACAGGCTTTGAATTGTGGGACTGACCCGAAAATGCTTTTGATCATGGGACTGACCCGGAAATGCTTTTGATCATGGGACTGACCCGAAAATGCTTTTGATCGTGGGACTGACCCGAATAAATTTTGATCATGGGACTGACCCGAAAATGCTTTTGATCGTGGGACTGACCCGAATGAGCTTTCGATCATGGGACTGACCCGAAAATGCTTTTGATCGTGGGACTGACCCGAATGAGATTTCGATCATGGGACTGACCCGAAAATGCTTTTGATCTTGGGACTGACCCGGAAATGCTTTTGATCGTGGGACTGACCCGGAAATGCTTTTGGTCGTGGGACTGACCCGGAAATGCTTTTGATCATGGGACTGACCCGAAAATGCTTTTGATCGTGGGACTGACCCGGAAATGCTTTTGATCTTGGGACTGACCCGAAAATGCTTTTGGTCGTGGGACTGACCCGAAAATGCTTTTGATCATGGGACTGACCCGGAAATGCTTTTGATAAAATTTGTGTTGATTTCTGATTGATGATTTTTCTTTTTGCTTTTCTTTTGACTTTTGAAAATCTTTCCAAGAAATTAATTTGCCCCAGTATGATGAATTTTTGCAATGTGAGTCCAGAGTTGATTCCATATCGCCATGCTATTGCATTTTTGATGAAATTTGCTTACGACATTTTCAATCTGCCTTTGTTCATCGGAAGACTCTTTCCGACACCGATTCCAGTGCGAGGTGTGATGACTTTCATTTGTGCATGCAGTTTTTCTGCAAAAAGAAAAGAAAACAACGAAATTGCCACCATCATTTGATCCGTTTCCTTTGAGAATCGTGTAAACATGAGTCTTTCGATGCCTTTATCAACTTTTGTTGCGGCAGCCGACTGAGTTGGATTTTTCAAAGCTTTTCCGATTTACAAACTGATCCGGTATGTGCTTTGCCATATTGTGAAGTCTGCGTAACTGACTTTGTTGAACCTTAACCCTTTTCAGGAGATGACTGAACCCAAGTATGTTTCGAATAAACCACGGGGATTGTTATTCACCAAAATTCAACGATAAAGAATGAAGTATGCAAGAAAATTCACATGTCATACAAGAATGCACACATAACCATTTGTGCTTAAATTCTACAAGAATGCCATGAATGCAAGTAATTTGGTAAAAATGAATTTCCTAAGAATGTATTTGCCAAAAAATGCCTTTCAAAATGACCCAGTTTTGGCCCCAGGACGCGTATTCGAATCTCTGAATATCCTTGTTCTGGAATTCAATATTGGCAGAGGTATGACAAAAATGAGGAGAAGTCCAAATGAACCAAACCACCAGTTGTTCCTCCTTGTGCTTGCTCATTGCAGAGATCCTACCTTGACGCCCCTTCGGGTTTTCACCAAGGTTCCTCCCACTCTTTTCCTTTTGCTTTGTTTTTTTTTTTTGTTTTTGTTTTTGTTTTTTCTCTTTTCCTTTTGTTTTGTTCCTTTTCTTCTGAGGTGCCCTTTCGGGTTTTCACCTAAGGAGCAATGGAAAAACTAAACCATAATCGACTCAAGAGCATGAACTGAAGATTGCTGACATCAGTAAAATGCGCTTCCCTTGTAAGATTAGGCGAAGGCATTATGAACATCACTTGTCAGTTGATTAGCAAACTTCCAATAAAAAATACGGCAAATGACGAAAGCCAGGACTTTGGGCTTTTTGAAATGAAGTCAGGTGGGGTGTTTTTCAAGAAAAGTTGAGGCTTGAAAGCAAATTTTGATGAAAGGGGTGTGAAATAGCCTGAGATTGCATCATTTTGAAATTATTTCCAATTTTGAACGAAACTGAGGAAATTTGCCCCAGTTTGATTGGATTTTTCTTTCTTTGCATTTTCTTCATCGCATTTTTCTCACTTTTTGCATTTTTCTTCAAAAAAAACTAAATTTGCCCCAGTGTGGGGTTCTTTCCTTTTCATCTCTCTTTCAAAAAAAATTTGCCCCAGCTTAGGGTTCTTTCTTTTTCCATATCTCTTTCAAAGATAAATTTGCCCCAGTGTGGGGTTTTCCTTTTCTTTCTGATCACCTTTCAAAATGAATTTGCCCCAGTGTGGGGTTTGCAATCTTCAGGGGCTGCCAAACGAAAATTATTGTTCTGATAGCTCAAAGGGGATGACTAGGGATGAAATGTTTTGATTGAATGAAAAAGAAGATGGCCTGACTTTTGCCTCGCCCTTTGCATGATTTCCTAAAAGAAACTTTGCATAATCAAATAAAGAACTTCTTACACATGTCCGAGTTGATAGGTTGAGGGAATGTCTGTCCATCCATTTCTCTTTTGAACACCCAATAAGCTTTGTCAATTTGAAGCAAATTTGCCTTCGACTTCGTCTTTCATCGCTTTAGCACTTTGTTTCCTTTTCAGAAGATTGGTGGCGGACATAGGTCATGCTTATGACATTCAGCTGTTTTTCATCAATTAGAATCAATCATTGGTAACCCTACTCTGATCAATCAGCTTCGAGCTTGGCAGGGGAGGAATTTTTATCAATGAAGGGATCTTGGCCTTTTCCATGAAGGTTTTTCCAAGGGATGGATTTTCAATGGAGGGATTTCAATGAAGCAAGTTTTATATGAAGGGATTTCTGAATGAAGGGATTTTTCACTGAAGGCTTTTTAAGGACAGGAGTTTTAATGCAGGGATTTTTCAATGAAGGGATTTTCAATGTGCGGCTTCATCGAATTCCAGAACAGTGATATTCAGAGGGTCAAATAATTTCAACTTTGGCCATCTTTAAAGAATTTAAAAAAATCAAGACAATAATCAAATCGAGCAAATTATGCATTTCATGCAACTCCAAATCAAAGTGGAAACAAGATAAACTCAATTGCAAAGGATGCCTTCATTAAACTATTCACATATGCAAAAAACAGTTTTTGTGAAATTTAGTAAATAACAACCCCTAGATTTACCGAAATTCCCTTCGAGAGGGAAAATACTCGGCCATCCAAATTGTGCAACGTGCCTTCAAGATTCTCAGATTTCGTCACTGGAGGTGGGTGCCTCTAAAGTGTCCTCATGTTTGGGAAAGGGGTTTGTGCTTACACCTGATCCTTGTCCACCCTTTCCTCTTAGCACTATTTCCCCAGCCTCGATCATGTCTTGGACTTTGTGCTTAAGTGCCCTGCAATCGACGGTTGAGTGGCCAGGTACCCCCGAATGATAGGCACAAATAGCATGTGGATTGTACCCAGCAGGCATGCCATGAAGGTAAGTTGGAGGGGGAATCACGCCTATTTTACCAGCGGCCTTTAATTGTTCATACAATTGGTCCATAGGCCTGCCAAGATTAGTAAAAGTGCGATAGCGATTTTGCCTTTGAGGGTCAGTGGGTTGAGGGTAATTGTAGGTGAGTCCATTTGGTGGAGGAAGTTGTTGATTGTAAGGGGGCCGGGGTCGAATTTGTTGAAAATTAGGTTGAGTTATTTGAAAAGGGACTACAGGTGGATTAGGATAGCTTGGGCGAGGTCGATGGTGGTGGATATTGGCGTGATAAACAGGATGAGGGTTTGAATAATAAGGGTAGGAGTTTGAGTGGGTAGGGTGTTGTCTAGGCCTGGAGCTTGGGACACGGTTTCGATCACAAACAAAAACAATTTCCCCCTCTTCCTTTTGGAATTGTTGCTCTTTCCCACTGCTCCCTTGTCCTTGCAAAGCATCCAACTGCGATTTGAAGGCAGAGACATTACCCGTCCTGTCATACTTGTTAAATTTAGGGGTTTTGAACCTCTCAGGCAATTGTACATTCGAAAAAAGGCAAGGTTCATCGTAATCCAAAACTCCTTGCTTGTTCAACCCCTGACTTTTCCCCATAAACTCATCAAAGCGGTCAAGGCGCTTGAGCAGCTTCATATCAATGGGAGTGGAAGATTCCCCCATTTCTGGTTTGGTTTGAACAGTGTGGTTTGGTAGGAAAGGTTCAGCAGCAGGGTAATAAAAGGTATGTAGCTCGGGTGATATATTTGAAGTAGCCTGGGGTTGTGGGCCTTGCCTGCGAGTAAGAAAAGATGAAGGATTAGGAGGGTGAGCGTATGGCAAATTTGTGGTGGGATAGGCGAAAGTTTCTTCGGGTGCAATAGGGAATGATGGAGTATCAGTGGCTTGAGTTGAAGGGATGACAAATGGCTCTGGCTCCGGCTGCCTGTCAGGTACAGGTTCAGGTTGAACTCCGCTGCTGATTAGCTCATCAATCAACTTCCTTTGGGTTGCTATTTCAGATGCCATTTCCTCAACTTTGGCGAGTAATTCAGTCAACTGAATCCCGGGACTTGTAGTCTCGGGTTGAGCGGTAGTAGCAGACCTATCTGACTGTTCCGATGGTGAACTCATGTTTACACGACTCCTCTGGGCTTGACTACGGGATCGCGTTATGATGGGGTTTCGACGAGAAGCTATATTTAAATATTACCTGAGAATTTTGAAAAGATTGCCTTTAGATTCAACCCTTGCTCAACTATTCCAACGAAAATAAAGAAAAGGAAAAGAAAAAGGCAAGAGTTAGTAACTATCCAAAAAATTCGGATGCATGTCCTATTGGGGAGCCCTTTTTATGCCAAGGGTAGGCGTAGCATGTAATTGCAATCCTCTGAGGTAGGCACTATACAATACCTGATGGATCCGATCAACTCATGGAGTGAAAAATAATTTCGAAAAATTTGGTCAATTGGAGTGACAAGAGACATTCGTCAAAATGAGGTCAACGTTCGAATGGATTGATCATTTGTGATCGATACAAGAATTTGCAAAAACGCACGGGTTTGACCTTGACGAATTTCCTATCGAAGAGTTTGGAATTCGTTGATAAAATTTCTCAGTGAATTTACGGGTCAAAACCCCAACTGATCAAATGGCTGGATGCAATGGATGGTTTTCTCAAAAATCGACTAAGTTTTGAAATCCGACATTAAAACCCTAATTGGTCAAATGAAATTGACAATTTATTAAAAATCGACCGGATTACCCTAAAAAGGGAAACGAGTCAAATGAATTGAGTGAAATTTAAAACTTACTCAAAATTGACCGAATCATCCTAAAAAGGAACTTGGTCAAATGAATTGAATGAAATTGAGAATTTATTCAAAATTGACCAGATCGCCCTAAAAGGGTAAATTGGTCAAATGAATCGACGATTTATTCAAAATCGACCGGATGACCCTAAAAAGGGTAAATTGGTCAAATGAATTGACGATTTATTCAAAATCGACCAGGTGACCCTAAAAAGGGTAAATTGGTCAAATGAATGGATGATTTTTCAAAAATTGACCGAATCGCCTTCAAAAAGGGTAAAATGGTCAAATGCATTTATTCAAAATTGAATGGATAACCCTAAGAATGAATTAAACTAATCAAATGAATTGAATGAAGTCAATTGATCAAACAGATCGAGTGAAATGATGATTTGACCAACTCGCCCTAAAACTAGGCAAATCGGTCCAATGGATCGAATGATTGATTCAAAATTGACTAGATCACCCTAAAAAGGGTAAACTAGTCAAATGAAATCAGATGACTTTTTCAAAATTGATTGAATTGACCTAAGAAATGAGTAAATTGGTCCAATGAATAAAATGGAGATTGATGATTTATGCAAAAATCGACCAAATCACCCTAAAAGGGTAAATTGGTCAAATGAATTGATTTATTCAAAATTGATTAGGAATTGACAAAATGGATCGATTGAATCGTTCGGCCATTGATGGTTTCAAAAAAATAGTCTATGAGCCTTCTAAAATCACGATTTGGCCTCAGTTTATTAACTGTCTCAATGATAAGGAATTATTTGTGAATTTCTTCAAATTAATGTCCTTTACGCAAGGGATTTTTACCAACTTTGATAAAATGGCCAAAAAGTGATTATTAGACGTTCATAAAATCACTCTATGAAAACGATCGGATCCTACCTTACCTTGTGCACTACCCCTTTGGATGGTACAAAATGTAAACGTGCAAGTCTCACTGGATTAAGTATCCGAGACACAAGGTGACTTATCCCCTAGCACGGGATCGCCTAAATGGCATTCCCTTTTAGGGTTTATGCATGATGTCAGTTTATTAAAGCGATAAAACATGCAATTTGAAATGAAATCATGACCTAAAAGGACATTTTATACGCCAAGGTAGGCTTAGAATGCTATACAATTATTAATCTATGAATGCAATATACCAAAATCTTTAAACGTGCAATAACCTATCTACGAGGGTAGGTTCCTAAAAGAAGGTCATGCCAGACCTCTTATTTGCTAGGGTTTGTGAATGCATAAAACCAAGAAAGGTTAGTTCAGGCAGAGAAATACACATAACACATTGTAGCAACAAGATAAAACAATCAATACAAAGCAATAAAAGGGAAAAAAAAAGGGTTGGACCCCTCCCCTCGTGAATAGTGTCCCTAGCTCAGGATAAGGCCGACTCTACCCTAGGCAATTCTAATATGGATGCATGAGGCTGGGGTTCGCTAATGCATCTAGACTCGATAAGCTCAGGTTCCCGAGCCTTCAGACTTAGAAACCAAGGGTCATCAATCCCAAGGTTCTTTGTCGGTGGCTCGAGCGATTCCCCAAACACCGCTACGCACACATCGTGTCACGGCTACGTGTTTGAGTGAATCTATCAAAACCTCAACCTTCGACTAAAAGCTAAAGGCTATCAACCCATAGCTTAAAGCGGAAGATTGAGTGACCCATCGGATCGTGCTACACACACATCGTGTCGTGATCACACGTCCAAGGGGGTCACCTAATCCTAATAGGGTGGAGTGGCGTGACAAGCCACTAAAAGAAAAATAAATGGGGGGTAAAAATAATTAAAGCGTATGCACGTATGCTAGTGCTCGTTTGGAGGGGAGGGATCAAGAACCAACGCGAGGCTCTAAGGTGATGTCCCCCACCCAAATGCAATGCAAGCGCGAGATAACAAGTAAACATTCATTCAAACATACATTCGTGAGTCGAGGGATTGGTTTGATTACGTACATAGGACAAAAGGTCCTTAAAGATGAAAAATGCACTCCTAATATCCACATGTCATGCATAGAAAGAGTAGAAAAAGGAAACAAATGGTTAAGTCAAAATGCTTGGACCCACTTAGGAAGTCCCCAGTGGAGTCGCCAACTGTCGCGCCCCACTTTTCGAATGTGAATATGTGATGTGTGAAGTGTGGTGTGAACGTGTGCAAAATGAAAAGTAAAAAGGCCATGGGACTTTGGAAAGCGACGATTTGGCCAAATGAAATTTTTAAAAAGGGTTTTTTAAATATGAAAAACGGAGTCGCCACTTGGTATAGATTTGGGGTGTACCAAGTCACCCAAAAAGTGTTTTTTAAAGACAAAGTAGTAAAACCCTTTTTAAAACGACTCCTAGTCCACGTAAGCCAAAGAAAAAGGTTCGGGAGTCACGTTTGACAAAGGGGAAGGCAAGGATAGAATCCAAGGCACCCCTTTGACCTAGCCAAGGCTAGTTGCGCGACTTAACCTTACCTTTCCTAATTTTCTACCCAATATATGTTCGCACGTTGGATATGACTATATGAATGCAAAACGGAAAGAAAAATGCAATCCTAAATTCTACGATGTCTCTCGTGAGGCTTTTGGTCCCAAACCACATGAATTGTGGCGGCCAACAAAGGAAAACCCCATAGAGGTCGATTAATGCAAATGAGACTCAAATGTGCAAGTGTGTAAGTGTATGAAAGAAATTAAAAATCCAAGTGTTTGTGTGCAAATGTATGAAAAGGTGCACGTGTGCAATTGTATGAAAATTCCAAGTGTTTGTGTGCAAGTGAAGGGATATGAAGGTGCATGTGTGAAAATAGGAGGAGAAAATAAAAGTGTAATGAGGGTATAGAATGATAGAGTGCATGTAGAATGCATGAGCCTAGGGAATGCAAGCAAGACGGGTACGGGGGTTGACTCCTAACTTTCGACTTTGATTTACCCTTTGATTAGAAGGCAAAACTAGCGTGCTAAGGCCATCGAGTAGCCACACTCGCTCGTTTCCCTTATCAGAAGGGTACTCTTCAGGCAAATGTACCCTATAACTAGCATGTGATGCAAAATCCTAAAATGAGGGGAAAAGGGCTCGTGGAGCATGCCAAATGATAAAACTAAAAAAATGCATGACATGTAGTGAACAAGCAAATGATGTGCTAACGAGGGGAAATCCCTAAGGGTCTAGCGTTGGACTAGCCCATTCTATGAATTCCGACTAGCGTTGGACTAGCGGAAGCGTACATTCATCCATTCCATTCATTCATGGCTATGAAAGCAAGTAGACATGCCAAAACACTCGTAAACACATAGCACATAGCATTTAGCATGCTCGACTAGATGCAAAGCCCTAACAAAGCAAATTAACACGTAGCAACTAAAGCAAACAACCAAAGGGAAGGGGAAGTGGACCAGATGCTCTCCGAGCCCTATCTATTACAAGCCAAGAGGTGTACACATACCCCATAATGAATAACAAAAGCAACCAAGGGGAAGGGGAAGTGGACCAGATGCTCTTCGAGCCTTATCTATTACAAGCCAAGAGGTGTACACATACCCCATGAAAACATAAATAAAGGCGAAAAAGTAAATGGACTAATTGAAAGAAATTTAGATAAGGCAAGGAAAGCGAAGTAGACATGCATATCCACATAACACATAGGAGCACGTAGGGGCAAATGAAGTGCAAATGAGGGATAGAGTGTACCTCCCTTGAATTGACGCCCCAATGAAGTGAAATTATTCAATTACCCTCCAAAATAATAAAAAGGTCAAGGCACCACTTTATTTAAGAAAAATTAAAAGAAAGGGGCAAAACAAAGCTCACTTAGCCATAAAGTCCCTACAGTCATAACTTAAGTGCAATTTAAACTAAGCATAGTAGTTAATTGAAGCAAACAAGCAATGAAGTTGCACAAATTAAAATTAACAAGGACCAAAATGATGAAATTCTCTAATTGATTGGGTCATAGTGCAATAAAAGGGGACTTGGGGGGTTAAAGTGCAAATTTTAAAAGTTATTTCATGCATGCAATGCAATGTATCGCAGGAAGACAGATTTCTGCAACAATTCTTATACTCTCAACTTCAAAAACTTTGCCCGTACATTCACACAATCATCTCAAACTAAAACCTAACCTCATGTTCTTGTTAAACTTATCATGCATAAAAGGAAATGGCAGAAAACAAAGTGAGGAAGATTTTCATGCAAACAAGAATGCAGACTAGGCTCTCGGCAAAACAGATTTCATTTCCATTTTTCTGCTGCAAATTCAAACTCCAAACACAAAGTTCCATTCGCAGGTTCAATTTTGAGGAGAACTTCACCCACCAAACATCAAACTCTAGACCAAACAAACGAGTATAGAATCTTAACACCTAAACAAGCAAAAAAAAAAACATAAAGGAACCTCATGCCAAAGATGCAAAGAAACTCATGCATTTCTGCAATTTCCATTTCCAGCCAACACAATCTCTGCAACTCTCTTCATTTAGCCAGGATACACTCATACCGAAAAGCAAGCCAAACTAACTTAATCATTTGTCATCTTACAATCAAGAACGAAATAAAAGACTCAACATCCATAGCAAGTATAGCTCAGATTCTCGGATGAACAAACAGGAAAAGAAGTAACTAAGTGTTCCCAATATGCAGGCAACGTATCCAGCTTTCTGCTACGAAACAGATTTAGCAACTGGGGAAATTTTCTGCAATATTTGTCCACAAGCTTCTACCATTGGGTGCAAACTTTTGGCGAACAAAGTTCATACAAAACCTTCTAATCATCTCCAATTAAAGCATTTAACACTCCAATGAATAAATGAAACTGAAGCCATTGCCTATGAATGAAAATTTTCAGCCAAACCGAGAGTGAAACTTGCTGCAATTTCAAACAAATAAATTATGCAACCCCATGAAACTTTCGGCAGAGTCATGTAAGACTTTGATCCAACTATAGTCAATAAACATGGCAAAACCCCCTGACAAGAAGTAATTTATAGAAAGCTCTAAATGACAACTACAAAACAGCTTTAGGAAATGCGGACTTCATGAGATGCAACCGTAGTGCAGCCTCTTGACAAAAATGGTTCCAGCTAATCATGGAACTCACGGTTTCATGCAACAAATGAGAAGGCCTTGAGACCCTAGACAGACTTGTGACATCTCAAGCACAACGCAAACAAGGAGGACAATATGGGCAGAAATGCGGACATGTACATAACCCACAAAGAAACGAAAACATCAGCAAGCACAAGTACAGACCAGCAAACTTTTTATTTGTTGTACACGTTCTGGGCATGACTCACATCTATCAAAAGAGTCTCAGCATCCAGCAGGTAAATTTGGAAAGGCATGAAACAAAGGAAATCATGAAGGGAATGAAACGAACGAGAGTGAACAACGTGTAAGAGCCCATGAGTGGTTTGCTGCCCACTCTCACGGGAAACCAACGACCTCAAAGAACAGATTCAAGCAAGACTCCATTTTTCTAGAAGGGCTTTGACTGGACATTTCTAGACTAAAAAAAACTAACCCAAGACGGTTCAATCGACAACAAAATCAGCAAACAAAAGAGGAAGAATGCGACCCAGTCAAATGGATAAAACTGCAGCAGAATTTCTACTATGAATTTTGAAAACCGAATCATCATCTTTGTCCCATATACCCCCCCCAAAATCCCAGCATACAACCATTAAAATCTGGGGTTTCCAACTCACAAATGAAAGACAAAATTCGGTAAAGAAAACGCAACTTACAGTGACGATGCCTTCTCTCGGTGAAGGCAGTGACGGTCGGCAACAAGCAGCAGCGGTGGTTGATTCCAGCAGGTGGCGGCAGTCCCAGATGACACCGGATTCTTCTCTTCTCAACTTCACTCCCAGTTCTTCTGTCTTTCATCTCTCAAACTCACGTCCCTCTCTTAGTTTTTCTGTTTGCCCGTCGATCCTCTCCTCTCGGTTCCCTCTTAGCCCGTTAATGCTCTCGTTGGTTCCTTCTAGCCATCCCCAACGTCACCAGCTTCTCCCCAGCTTCCTTTTTTGTTGCTTTCTAAAACCTCTCCCCCCGTTGATTCTCCTTGCTCTCGGTGGTTTTCTTTTCTCCCAAAACCCTCTTCGATCCTCCTTCCCCCGATGAAGCTCTCTTTGCGGCTGATGTCTTTTTTTCTTTTTGTACCATCTCCCAATCCCCTAAAACCCTTCCTTGAATGGCGAGGATGAAGGCTAGAGGCTAGCCTTCATCCTCCCCCTTCATGGCACGCATGAAAATGCCCTTGGCAAGCTGCAAAAAGAACGCAGCCTGCCTGCCGCGAACTTTTTTTTTTTTTTTTTTTTTCAAATTAATAGATGAAATGGTAAAATAAAGTAAAAAACAATAATAATAACAAAATTGCACAAACCAAGTAATAATAATAATAACAAAACAAAAATAATTTTAAACAAACAAAAGCTAAACAAAAATGGCCATTTTTCATCATTTTCTTTTTCTCAAAATAACTTGATAAAAAAAAACTAAAGTGCCCAAAGAATGAATTTAAAAAAATAAACATATTTTTGTGAGCAAATTTTCCTTTTTCTCTTTCTCTTTTTTTCATTTTTCCAATCCAACTAAAACCTATTTTTTTGAATTTTTCTTTTCAAGAAAGCATTGAATAAAAACAACATATTTTTGATGTTTTCCTTTTCTTTTTTCTAAAAACTCTACGCTAATTCTAAACTTAAAAGCTAAAACTAAAATTAAAACTAAAAGTAAACAACGAACGCAAGCAATCTAAAATGAAAATCATGAAATAGATGCCACATAAAATTATTCAAAATTTGGTGTCTACAGATACTGTGTAAAATTTATCGGGTGTTAAGAGATAAGTAGAGTGGGTGAAATGATTGATGTGAGAGGTAAAAGAAAAGATAAGATTGCATTTATGATAGTGACAAGTGTCACAATATCATTGGTTTTGACTTAAGAACACTATTCACTATTTTGACTTTTGACCCAATTAAGTAAATATCTCAAAAATTCACAAAAATTACCATTTTCTTACCTTGTGTTGGCCGGCTCTCTCTCTTGCAAGAAGGAAGGAAGTTCTTCAACATTTCAAGCTTCCAAGTGCCTCAAATCAACCAAACCAAGGGTTTGAATTAGTTTTTACTCCATACAATCTTTCCTTTTAGTGATAGTGAGTGCTTTAGTGAAGTTTTTTGGAAGAGCTAAGGTGTCCAACATCTTCCCCTCTCTTGTTTACTTGGTAAGTGAAGCTTAAACTTCCACCTACACCTATTGATGCTTAAGTTATGATTAGTAGTGATTAAAGTGCTGAAATTTCTGGTTTTATCTTGGTTTGAAGTGATTTGGTGAAGTTTTTATTTTATTGATGATTTTTCTGGTTTAATTGGATTATGATGGTGTGGTTGTTTATGATGATTGGCAATGGCCTATAATGACACTAGTAGGTGTGAATTGTTGATATTTGCAACCAATTTTGGATTTGGAATAAATTTTGGAAAGTTAGGGTTCATGAAGCTACATTCTGCCCGAATTTATTGCACCATGTTAGAGGCCGAATTGGCCTTGGCTTAAAACATAAAAGTTGTAGGTATTGATGAGTTTGAAGTGCCTGTAAAATTTCAAGTCATTTGGACTAGTGTAGAGTCAGATATGTCGATTTTACTGTTTCTGTTCTGGGTTGATCAGAATGCGAAAACTGCACTTGTAATTGGCCATTTTGACTGGAATTGCTTTGGATTTGGATGTTGGTGTCTTCTGATGAAATGTAGCTGGATGTCTTAGCTTCCATATGCCTTTGGAATCAATGCATTTGGACCTATACAGACCGAGTTATACCAATTACAGCATAGTGGGATTTGTGAACCTGTTTTAGTGGTTCTGGTTTGGTATTTTTGGCATATTTGACCTAGTTGTGCTAGGAACTGGGCTGAGTGACCTTCTACATTGTTGCAGCCCTGGTTCTTACTTCGAAACGGTGGGTCTTACACCCCCATCCGACAATCGTAGCGCCTTTGGTACCATTACCGCAAAATGACGTCAAAACTATTTTTCTGGTTTTGAGCTTAACCTTCATTTCCGGACTTTTTCCCTAGCTTGACTTGTCTTTGTACTTCTTGGAGCTTGCTGAATGGATATTAGATGAACTTATTTGTGTGACTTTGGGACTGGCTGAAGAAATAATGAAGCCTTGACGGCTGGAAAAGTAAGCAAATTTAGGGGAAGTGCTGTCCGAAGTTTTAAAGGGTTTGATTGCTTTGAGTTTGTGATCTAAGACTTGGATTTGAGCAAGGCAATGTTATATGATGGATGATTTCTGAGCCGTGGAGGTGAGTGACCTCAAACTACTTCTAAAGTTATTTATGAACCGTTTCTTACGTTATTTACTTTTGAACTGTTTCCAAAGTTACTTTTGAAATGTTTTCTTGCATATCATGCGTGCTGGCATGTGAGTGTGCCTTGTTTGATATATTTCTTGACTTCATGATTTGTATTTTGGTTGATAACGTGTTAAGCGCTTATAATGATTTCCAAAACGAGTTTTCGAGGCGAGTGTGTACTTTATCGCACTCGACCTCGATAAATGTGAAATTTTCGATTGAAATGTTACTTGCGCATGAATGTAAGCCTTTTGGGCTGAATTGGCCATTGCCCCTTGTTACCGATCGTCTTGAGCCAGAAGCAGACTCGGTCAGGCGATTAGGAACTTGGGTGAACGTTTGGTATACTCGAGTATTACCTATGTAGGTTGGTGGAGCCTGGCCAAAAGCCAGGGACGGGGTGAATGAAATGAAATAAATGATCAAATGAGCGAGGAAATGTCAGGAGAATGAATGTATCCTTTCATGAATGTTACTATCGCTTTCCATTGTAAATGTTTCTTGAATTATTGATTATTGATGGTTAATGTGTTGGCTTTGTTATGTAATTTCATGTTCGGAACCTTATTGAGATTTTAGCTCATTGAGCTTTGTGGAATTACCATGTGGTGTCATTTTCTGCTTTTGTTTTACTCTCACTGTGCAAATGTTGACCTGTAACAAAATTACATTTTTACCCCCGATTACTTATTGAACTTCTAAAACATTACAATGATTTCACTGGCTCACGAGAGCAAAAATACGTACATCTGATTTCTGAACCATGACATCAATGAAATGAATTTTTGTGAAAACTATTTGAGTACTGATTTTACTGGTTACTCACTGGGCTTTTAGCTCACCCCAAAAATGTTTTATTTCCCCCCCCACAGGGCTCAAGGCGAAGAAAAGCTTGGAGTGCTTATTCACGTGACTGGATGGCTTATATCGTGTACAGTTTAAGTTTGGATCTATTTTATGTACGAGTTGGTCTTGTATAAATATTTGAAATTGACATGGATGTAAGTATACGTTCCACGATTGGAATCAGTTTTCCGCTGCATTTGTATTATGTAATCATTGGAGAATTTGATGTAATTTTGAGATTTATATTGTAATTGGGTTGAGGACTGTAGTGAGCGATTGAGTCCCGGCGAGAGCTGGGCAGGCGGCCCGCCGAACCCTCTGGTTCGCCTTAGGGGGGGGTGGGGCCGTTACAATATACCACCAGTAGAGTGGACTCAAGCATTCCTAAACAATCTAAGTCCAAATCATCCAAAAATCACATTCCTACTTTCACTTTCACTCACTTATACTACAAGAAAATAAATGGACAGCATTTCCCCTGTTTTTCCTTACATCTTCCCTCCAATTTCAAAGCTAACTTTCATAGCTAAACAGCCCCAAACAAGTCCACAAGTGATAAGATACAAGAGGTTCTTATTCTAAGCCACAAAACCAACTAAAGTAGACATGTACCAAGCATATTTTCAACATATATCTAAGCAGGAAATTGAAACCCTAAGCTGGAATTTAACACCAAGAGCTAGAAATCCTTCAAGTGAAGTCAAAAATACATGTACAAGCTGGAAAATCTTCATGGCAGCCCAAAATTTCAAAATTTCATAGTAAGTTGGAAAATAATAATTCAAGGCTGGAATTTCGAATGAAAGTTGGAAATTAGCCACTAAAGCTGAAAAATCATACATAAGAGCTAGAAAACCTCATCTCAAAGCTAAAAATTTCATCCAACCTCATATCAAAGTTAAACCATTCATATCAAAGCTGTCCAACATATTCCCAAACTGAAAATTGCAACCTAGTAAGCAAAATCATGAAATCTTTTATAAAGTCCATGATAATCAAGTTATATGTTGCTTAAATGGCAAAATTAGAAGGAAAAAGAGAGGATCTTAGTATAATACCTCAAAACCCCCAAAATAAGTTGTAAGACAAGAACATTTTCCTCCCAAAAGCTCCACCAAGCTCACCTCCAAGCTTTCATCAAGATTGATCGGAATGGATTCGAGTTTCACATTGATTTTTTCAAGAATCAAGCATGAAATCAAGTTGGAAAATTGAGAATTTTCTCTCTTTTCTTTCCCTTAGAGAGTGTGATAGCCCCACCTTCCCTTAGGGCGAACCAAAGGGTTTGGTGGGTTGCCTGTCCAACTCACACTAGGATTCACTCATACAATCCAATAAAATACTTCCAAAGTACTTAAAATAACAATTCCATAGCTTATAACATAACTAAGTTCGACTTACAACCCAACTAACAAAATACAGTCCAACGTACTTGAGATAAAATCAGAGTTCGTCTTACAAGCTTCCAAAATATCGAATTCAAAGTTTAACAACCCAAAACAAGATACAAAAGAAACAGGGTCACACCTTAAGGGACAGCGGCTTCACTCGGGTTCTCAATTCCTATTAAGGAAAACAAATTTGAAAGAATGAGCTAATGCCCAGTGAGTTCCAAAAAGGCATACTGTCACATAGAGTAGTTCAATTACACATCAATTTCACCATTCAAAGCAAGTAAATAAAGCGATTAACAATGTCAAGGGGTATGGTACGGGTGGCTCTTAGGAGCCCAATTTTCATGAATCTTGATCTTATTTCACGTAGTTGACACTCCGTCAACTTTCAAGTTTTATCACTATGTAGAGCTCTACTTACTTCATTCTCCTTCCAATGACTCCCTATACCGGGCTGAAATCCAAAAACACTTAATATGGGTATTGCTCGAGCATACCATAGTTTTCACTTCACAAGCGACAAGTCTAAATGCCAAGTCCAGTGAATATAAAACACTCTCCTATGACTCGTCAAATCTTCTTGACCAAGTCCTATGACTGGCACGAATCGACAGACTTACCTATAGGACTCAGGAATTCTAAAAAATTATCATGCACACTCAATCACTTATCGTCGATGGTATAACAACCCAGGCAACATCACAATACTTCAACAATTTAAAACACTATTCATTTCAGTCACAACATCAAGTTCACATCTATGTCACATTTGCAAATTCAAGACAGATAACATGCACGGAAACTCACCAATATATCAAAACTCAGAACCCAAGTTAGGTTTGGTATCACAGTCTTCAATCACTCCTATAAACACGTAAAAAGAGACAATAAGTTTCGGCCCAACAATTTGCGAAACTAAACCAAATTCACTTGAACTCAACATGTAGGCTCGAGTTATGAAAATAATATATATCTAGAATAGTTTTTCCCAAAATTTGATGTGTGAAAACACAAAATCAAAGGCAAAACAGTCTCGAGTTCACCATTGCTGCCCGGATAGTTTTTAGCCCAAATATAGTGAAATAAAAATGATTTTTAACCGTTAAAATTCCTAACTTTCAACTCCAATTCAACATATAATCATAGTTTAACCTAATACCAAGTCACTTGAGTGAAATTTAGTTAAAAAGAATACAAAAATGTTGAAAATGAAGGTTGAAAATTAACCCTCTTCATTCGGCTAGCTCATTCGAAAATTTCACAAGAATTTTGCCGACAAAACAACCATTTATGTGACATCCCGAATATTAGGAGTTTATTTGTAAAGAAAATACTAAAGTGCATTTCTTTGGCTTTGATTTAAAACCTTATTTTGTTCCAAAAGACTAGAAACCCTAAATTTTAATCGAAAACCCTAATCTACTTGTGACTAATTGCTTTTCTCAAATATCTTATATTTTGATGGAAAACCCTAATTTTAATTACTGGAATTGTAAAATTCCTCACGTTTTCTTAAAAAGGCCTTTTATCTGCAAATTATTCTTTTACTATGGCCCTACTATTCAATCACCCCACGATAAGTGTAAATGAACCTGGAAAGTAGGGTTTCACTTTTCGTTTTCAAGTTGGAGCAAGTTAGGGTTTTCACGTGTATCCGTAGTGTAATTATTCGGTACTGAATGAGGATCAAATTTGGTGTTTAAGAGTGACTTTTGGGTGAGAAATAATATGTGATTAGAAGCAATGATATAAAGTTAGTGAATAGGAAGTAAAAACCCTAGTATGTGTGATTTAAGGAAAAATGGTGCAAACCGACGGGTATCGATCACTACCGATTGACCGCACCACTTGACCACCACTTTCTTACCACATGAGCTCATTAATATTTGAACAAAATATCCCCTCAATTCCAGCTAGCTTTGACCGAAATTATGGACCAAAATAACAAGGAAAAGAAACAAAAAAATGAGTGGAGGGTGGTGAGGACACTTGTCGGCCACCTAAGGGCCCTTGACCAAGACAACTTGTCTTACCTTCTTATCACCTTGGGCAACCTTTCTTCTTCATTTTTCTGCTACTTGGCTGAGACAAAAGAGGAGAGAAAGAGAGCAAGAAACCAGCTTCCTTCTTCTTGAGTTGAGCCGTCCAAGTGAGGAATTAAAATTCTAAACCGATTAAAGTGTGAGTTGTGAGCTTGAGAAGCTAGGGGAACCAAGAATTCCAAGAGGAGGTGAAGTATTACTCTTGCAAGCTTCATTTGTTGAGGTATTTGCTGCCTATACTTGCTATATGGATGATATATGTTGTATCTAAGCTTATATAAGTGGTTGTAGTGATGATTGAAGCAAGAAATGAAGAAAGTTTCATTGAATCCCAAAAATTCCAGGTTTCTGGAAATTTTCAACTCTATTCTGTCCGGTTTTGTAGCCCTATGTTAGAGGCTGATTTGGCCCTAGGTCAAAGCATGAAAGTTGTAGATAATAGTATTTTATAGGTACCTACAAAATTTCAACTCAATCGGAGCAACGTAGGTAGTGAAAAGTCCAAAATACCCTTACTGTTTTAAGTTTTTCCCCAGCAGTCCATTTGATCAGTTTATCCAGTTTATCACATTTTTCCACTAGGATCCGTACTGATTTAGTTTTTTACCAAAACATGAAAGTTGTAGTATTCTTACTTAGCTTTCAAACGCCTCTAAGAACACCTGAATCGGACCTTTGTAACCTGAGATATGACCATTACAGTACAATGCGGTTAGACAGCCGACGAGTGAGATTTTGGTTCTGTAAATTGAGGATTTGACTAGGTTGCATTGGAAACTGGACTAAGTGATCTTCATGAACATTTTATCCTTGTCTCTTAGCTTCGAAACGGTATAAGTTTCACCTCAATCCGATAAGTGTAGCCTCAGATGTACCCATTCCGCAAAAACCCATCAAAACTGTCTTTTGTAAACTTCGTTTCCACACTTGTTGTTAGCTTAAATTTTGTCCTTGTATTGTTATGAGCCTATGGAACGGCTATTGACTTGCATTTATGATATATATGACTTTGGGATTGGCTGAGGAAAAATAATGAAGCCTAAATGGCTGGAAATTAGGTAAACACAAAGGGCATGCTGCCCAAATTTACGCTTGAGGGAATGAATTCCGGTTTCTAGGGTTTAATTGGGGGTTTTTCTAATGGTGGCTTTTAAGCTTCTAATTAGCTTTGATTGAGGGATATTGTGGCCTAATTGGATATATTTTATTGCTTATTAACCGTATGTGTGATCGGTAATATATTGTAGGTTGGAAATGAAGCATTTATGGGGAAATGTTGTCCGAACTTTGAGAATGTATGATTGCTTTGAGTTTGTGATTTAGAGCTTGGACTCGGGCAAGGTAATGATATATGATGGATGGTTTTTGAGCCGTGGAGGTGAGTGACCTCAAACTATTTCTGAAGTTATTTATGAACCGTTTCCTGCATTATTTACTTTTGGAGCTGTTTCCAAAGTTACTTTTGTACCGTTTTCTTGCATTATTTACCTTTAAACTGTTTCCAAAGTTACTTTTGAACTGTTTTCTTGCATATCATGCGTGCTTGCATGTGAGTGTTCCTTATTTGCTATATTTTCTTGACTTCATGACTTGTATTATTGATTGATAACGTGTTAAGTGCTTTGAATGATTTCCAAAACGAGCTTTCTAGGCGAGTGTGTACTTTATCGCACTCGACCTAAATAACTGTGCAATTTTCAAGGATTTAATTATTGAAATGCTAGTTGCGCATGAATGTAAGCCGTTTGGCTGAATTGGCCACTGCCCTTTGTTACCGATCGACTCGAGCCAGAAGCGGACTCGGTCGGGCGATATGGTGACCTGGGTGAATTTGGTATACTCGAGTATTACCTTGTAGTCCGGCTACGTCCGGATGGGTGGAGTCCGGCCAATGGTCGGATGGGTGGAGTCCGGTCAACGTCCGGAAAAGGGGATGAACGAACAAAAGGATGAACGAGGGATTCTACTTACAAAAAAATGTATTTTCAAACGATTGGAGGAATAAGGGGAAATGTCAGGGGAACGAACGAACAAACGAATAGCTCCATGTGAGCCCGTATCCTTTTAATGAATGTTACTATCGCTTTCCATTGTAAATGTTGTAATTGTTTCTGGACTTATCATTTGATTTATGACATCATTGAAATGAACTATTGTGAAAGATATTTGATTACTGATTTTACTGGTTACTCACTGAGCTTTTAGCTCACCCCAAAACTATTTTTATTCCCCTCCACAGGGCTCGAGGCGAAGGAAGTGCTTGTAGTACTTATTCACGTGACTAGATGGCCTATATTTTGTACAGTTTAGATTTGGAATTCCTCCTGTATTATAGCTGGTATCAAGGATCAGAGTGGCGCAGCGGAAGCGTGGACGCTTCGCTTATGATTTGTAAATTTGTGGAACATCTGATGTATATTTGAGATTTACATTATAATTTGTTTGAGGACTGTAGTGAGTGAGTGAGTCCCGGCGAGAGCTGGGCAGGCGACCCGCCGAACCCTGGGGTACGCCCTAGGGAGAGGTGGGGCCGTCACAATTTAACCAACAAAAACTCTCTCAAATCCCTAAGGGATTCATCAATCATTAGCCCTTGGTTATCAATGGACAATTTTCAAGTGAATCCAACCAACAATTTAAGAGCTATGTTGGCATTTTAACCACTAGAACATCTAGTGGTATAATTTCAAGAAATTTACTAGATCTACCATAGATCTTACTTAAATCAAGTGAATCTAACATTTTCATGGCTAGAAATTAAAGAATAAGGGTCATTTTCAGTTCTTATCTCAAGATCTAATTAGATCTAGTGTGATTCAATATCAAAATTTCTTTCCAAGATTCACCCCTTCAAGTTTCCTCAAGAAAGGTCAAAGATCTTCTAGATTGCTTGGTGATTTCTTCCACAACTCTTCAAGAGGCAAGATGGATGGTGTCCCTTCTCTCTTGGTCTTTCTCTTTCTCTTTCCCAACTCTCTCTCTCTCTCTCTCTCGGACTCTCTCTCTCTCTCGGCCCAACAAGAAGAGAAGAAGGAGAAGAAGAAAAAGTGTGGTTGTTGATGGTTTTCCAAGCGGTATTCAATAGCAAGATGGAGGAGGAAATGGAGAGCTCTCAAGTCTCTCTCTCTCTCTTAAAATTTCAGATGGCTCAAGAGGGAGGAAAGTGTGACGCCCCGAACGAATGAGTGTGAGAAACCGAAAATTTTTATATATTTTCTAGACATTATTTTGTTTCCTTGTCTATAATTTTATGCCTTTCTTCAATATATTAATTTCCTATACATTGTTATAAGGGACTATAGTTTTCAAATCATTTTCTTGATACAAGTTAGTCCACGTTAAGTTTGAAGTGTATTATGGACGTAGGACCCGTTAGTGCGGTAAATGCGATATATTTTTGACAACTTGTTGGAGTTTTGTATTAAGTGATGTTATTTTACAAGGTGCTAAGAAATAATTAGAGGTTACTTAGATGGTTAATCTTGGAGAGACAAAGGGATAAGAATAAACTTAAGAAGGGCCAAGTGTTGCGATCCGATTGGAAGTTGACTTGCCTAACTTTTATTTAACTTTCCTAAACTCCAATTTTGACCAACATTTTCTCATTTCTTTACCCTTCTTGGCTGAGACATGTAGAGAGAAAAGAGAGGAAAAACCTTCATCTTGTTACTTCAATTCTTGTCCAAATCTTGAGTTCCGACCGATTAAATTGCAAACCACTCCATAAAACTTGCTAGCTAGGGAAGGTTAAAGGTGTTGGTGGAGTTGTTTTGGAGGAGGAAAGATTAAGCTCCTACCTTTCTTGTGGTTTAAAGGTATTTTACCAAGAACATCCTCTTTACTTCAATTCATTGCTTATTAGTGGTTTTTAGTTGTTTTAGATGTTGTTTTGTGGAAGATTTGGTGATTTCTATGGTGGTTTGAGAAAATTCCAGATTTTAGGAAATCTTGTTTTCAGTTCTGCCCGTTTCTGTTTGCCTATGTTAGAGGCTGAATTAGGCTTACCACAAAACATAAAGGTTGTAGAGAATGATATTTTATAGTTGCTTGCAAAATTTCAACTCAATCGGAGTAACGTAGCCTGTGAAAAGACCAAAATACCCCTACTGCCCTGTTTCTGTTCGAAACTGATAATCAGCTTATGTAATTGGTTAGTTTGACCAGGAATATTACTGAATTGGTTGTTGATGTCTTCTTAAAAATTATAGCCTTGTATCTTAGCTTTCAAATGGCTTTGGAATTACCTGAATTGGAGTTGTGTGTACTGAGATATGAGTGAATGAATCAGGACTGCTAGTTGAATTTCACAGTGAGTTTCGAACTGGACTGAGTGGTCTTCATGAAAGTTGTAGGTCTTTGTCTTAACTTTGAAATGGTATAAATTGCATTCCAATCTGATAAGGGTAGCTTCACTTATGGATATTGTGCTGAAAGGTGTTAAACGGAACTTTTATACGTTAACTGCGATCATTGCGGAAAAGTTACGCTTGAGGGATATTGTGGCCTAATTGGATATATTTTATTGCTTATTAACCATATGTGTGATTGGTAACATATTGTAGGTTGGAAATGAAGTATTTATGGGGAAATGCTATCCGAACTTTGAGAATGTATGATTGCTTTGAGTTTATGATTTAGGGCTTGGACTCGGGCAAGGTAATGATATATGATGGATGGTTTCTGAGCCGTGGAGGTGAGTGACCCTAAACTATTTTCAATGTTACTTTTGAACGTTTTCTTGCATTATTTACTCGATTTCATATCATGAGTGTTTGCATGTGGTCCATGACATGTTTTGACTCAAATGAGTGCTTGGAATTCGTGTGCTGGACACCAACGTCTCCACCACTTCAATGAGTTCATGACATTATCTGGAGCACCAACGTTGCTCCCCCTTATTGTTTAACGTTAAGTAATTTATTTGAGCGTTGGGTGTTTAAGTGCCATGATTTCACTGGCTCACAAGAGCAATAAACGTACATTTGATCTTTAACTCATGACATCATCGAAGTGCATTATCTTGAAATATATTTGAGTACTAATTTTGCTGGTTACTCACTGAGCTTTTAGCTCACCCCAAAAAATTTTTTATTCCCCTCCACAGAGCTCATGGCGAAGGAAGGCTTGTAGTACTTATTCACGTGACTGGATGGCATATATCTTGTACAGTTTGGATTTGGAATCATTTTATGTATAGTTGGGAATTGTTTCCGCTTCGCTTATGACATGTAATTATTGGAGAATTTGATGTATATTTGAGACTTATATTGTATTTTATTTGAGGTCTGTAGTGAGCGACTGAGTCCCGTCGAGAGTTGGGCAGGCGGTCCGCCGAACCCTTTGGTTCGCCTTAGGGGGAGGTGGGGCTGTCACAGAAAGAGAATGAACTTTCAAGTCTAGTTTCTTCCTTTAAAGTGTGGTAGGTGGACCACCTCACCTACTCTCTTATATGTCGCATCCTCGTGCGACATCTTATTCTTAACTAGATTTCCCCCAACCAGTATTATCCTATCATTTTTCTATTTCTTTAAAGTCTCTACATGCTCTAGATTTCATCTTCAAACAAAATTCCACGTCACCACTCCAAAGTTTCACACTTAATGCTAGGCAAACGATAACCAGACAATTATTAATAAAAATTCAACTAAGTTATAAAATGAAATTTAATAGATGAGAATACCAAAAATTTGACAAAATCACATAATATAAATATTTTTATCATTGTTATTTACCTTTCAAAAATAGTAAAAATTTTAGATCCCTCACATCCTTCCCCCCTTAAAAGAATTTTGTCCTCAAAATTCTTAATTTTTTAAACGAACAACCCAAGATACTTTTTCTGCATCTCCACTTCTGCCTCCTAAGTCGCTTCCTCAACGTCATGATTTCTCCAAAGGATTTTAACCAAAGGAATTTTCTTGTTTCTCAATTCCTTTACCTCTCGATCAAGAATCTTTACAGAATGTTCTTCATACGAAAGTGACTCATCTATTTCAATATCTTCCAACTGTATCACATGAGTTGGATCCGGATGATACTTCTTGAGCATAGAGACGTGGAAAATGTTATGGATCTTAGACATACTAGCAGGAAAATCTAATTGATATGCCACTTTCCCAATTCGTCGGAGAATCTCAAAAGGTCCAATATATTTTGGTTTTAATTTCTTCTCTTTCTTTGTTATGACTCCTCCTTTTATGGATTTAACTCTCAAGAAGGCCGTATTCCCCACTTTGAATTCCAAATCTTTTCTCCTATTATCCGCATAGCTCTTTTGTTTACTCTGGGCGGTTTGGAGCCGTTCTCGGACTATCTTGACTTTCTTATATACTTCCTCAACTCAGGGTATAGTGGTCGGATCCAAAATCTTTCTCTCTCCTACTTCATTCCAATGGGTCGGCGATTGACATTTTCTTCCATAAAGTGCTTCGTAAGGTGCCATTTGAATTGAAACATGGTAACTATTATTATACACAAACTCGACCAATGTCATATGGTGACTCTAACTTCCTCCGAATTCCATTATACATGATCTCAACATATCCTCCAAAGTCTGGATTGTCCTCTCTGATTGTCTATCCTTTTGGGGATGATATGTTGTACTCAAGTTTAACTTGGTCCCCAAAGTCTCTTTAATTTTTTGCCAAAATCGTAAACAAACCTCGGATTCTTATTAGAAATGATACTTGAAGGAATTCCATGTAGCCTCACAATTTCATCCATATAAACCATTGTTAGTTTCTCCAAAGGGTATTTCATATTCATCGGCAAGAAATGTCCAGTCTTAGTAAGCTGATATTGTGATGGCCCCACCTCCTCCTAAGGCCAGCCAAAGGGTCGGTGGATTGCCTGCCCAACTCTCGCCAGAACTACGGATCAAATCATTAAGAAAACGAATCATCGGAAAGTGCTAAGGACCGCAGCTACGTCAAAATCCGACCAAATTTTGTCTTCCTTATTCAAGCTTCACACTCGCTCGTTTTTCTCCAATGGATACAAGAAAGTTCACATAGCTATAGAAACGTACAATCTCAAATGAATACACTTGAAACACTTGATCAAACACTTATTTATATATGTACATCGGAGTTTTCAACCAGTTAACTTGAAGTACAAACCATAGTAGTCATACTTATATAAACTATATTTAGGGTTTGCCAGTACAGAAGAGCCTAATCAAAGGAAACGTCTAAAACTGGCTCAACTCTTATCTTCAAAATCATAACTCTCAAAATATTGAACCCTGCAAGGAAGACAAAGATAACGAGAACGGGGTGAGCTTACGCTCAATGAGGTACTACAAGTACAAGTAGTAAAGAATCATGGCATTTCACTTTCAAGGCACTTATACACAATATATAAGGAAATGAACAAACACCTCAGATAGAAAGGATACAGGCGGCTCTTAGGAGCCAAATTTCGATTGCAGTACTTGATTCACCCTCGTTGACTCTCCGTCAACGTTTAGAGAATATACATGACCATAGACCCTACTTGTCAACAAATTCCATCCACCAAACATACCCTTTGCCGGGCCCCAACACCACATACAGAACAGAGGTGGTAATACTCGAGTATACCGAAAATCCAGAGTCTTCAATACCCAAAGATTTCCCCGAAACAGACTACAGTGGTTCGTTATCTAATCGACCAAGCCCTTGCCAGCTCGACTCGAATAACTAGCCACAGGTTTTGAACTCAGAGGTCACAGAAGGGTCGTTGGATAGCAACCTCCAAACAACATCAAATAGATACAGATACAGATATAGATAACCATTTCAAACATATACAGGAACCAGAACAGACAGATGAGAGAAACGAGTGTGATAAAGTACACCCTCATTTCATACAGAGCACACAAAAGTCACAGATAATCAGGTTGCAAGTTGCAAGTGCAAATAAACCAGATATATAAACCAGATAAGCAACAAATTAGGGGAGTGGTACACTCACCAGTTCAAGCAAAGATAACTTTAAAAGTTTTCTCCCAAAGGATGGCTTTGATTACCGTCACGTCCTATCAACAACCAAGATAGAACAATTATGGTTTCTCCCATCCACTAACCCAGGAAACGAAATGCACAAATAAAACTCGACTATAAGTCGTGTGCCTAGCCAAGTGAACTACTAGTGTGAAGAAATAATAATGTGACGTTGGAGTGAAAAGATAGCAGTCGGTCTTAAAACCTGAACAACCCTAAAAACCTTTCGCTCAAGTCATAAGTACATCCAACTAGCCTGCGAGTGAAGATGTGGGCAGCATATCCCTTGTATTTACCTATTTTCCAGCTATTTATGGCTTCATTATTTTCCTCAAATCAGCCCCAATGTCACACATAGGTAATGTCATTACAATAGCCGATCAATTTGGCTCCACAATCATCCAAGTACAACATAATTATAACACAAGTATAACAATCCAATCGGAAATCAAGTTTGAAGGCAAAAGGCTAAATGGCAAATTCGACGTCTCTATGCGTATCGGTCACAACTGAAGCTATGCTTATCCGATTGGGGTACACTTTATACCATTTTGAAACTAAGACAAAGGAATACAACTTTCATGAAGATAACTCAACCCAGTTCATGGTTTATCTAGGTCGAATTTACAGATTACAGAATCAGAATTTCACCATCAGGCTGGTTAACAGCACTGTGTTCAAATGACAATAACTCAGGCTACAAAAGTCCAATTGAGGTGTTTTTAGTTGCGTTGGAAAGTGAAACATAGGGCTAAAAGTTCTGTGTTTTTTCCAAAGGCTAATTTGACACGGATCAAGGTGAAAAAATGCAACCAGAATGAGGAAATGTCAAAATTGTCCATAAAATTATACCTATGGCAGCAAGGGTAATTTTGTAAGTTTACATGATACAGTGATCAGATTGAGTTGAAAATTTACAAGCATCTATAAAACATCATTTCCTACAACTTTCATGTTTTGAGCCAAGTCTAATTCGGCCTTCATCATGGCCAAACAGAACCAGTCAGAACAGGGCAGTGAAGAGCTTCAAATCTGGAATTCAATGAATTTAAGGTGCAAACTTCACATTTCTAACTTGAACCACTACCTTAACTTCCTATACAAGGTTATAGACACCATATATCGTCTAGACAACAAGAAATATAAGTGAACAATTCAAAACCCTAACTCACAATTCCACCACCACAATCATCAAAATCACTTAAATAGGTATCACAATGCATGAATACAAGTTGCTACATAACTTAAACAAGACTAAAGGGAAGGAAGAAGATGGTCAGCCATACTACCTCAATAAAAGGCTTGCAAGAGATATCCTTCACATTTCCTTGCAAAATTTAGCTCCCCAAACTTCCTAAGCTCTCAAATTAGAAGTTAACCGGTTTAGTTTTCTTGATTTCTCGCTCAAGCAAGCTAAGCTCGAGATGAATTGAGATGGTTTCCTCTCTATTTTTTCCTCTCAAACTCATGGCTGGAAGGCTGAAAATGAAGGATCAAATGAAGCTTCAAGAAGGTTAAAATGATAGGAATTAATTTGGGTCAAAGTTGACAAGTGTCACACTTTGATTGGAAGTCAAATTTTGTTCTTTTCTCTCTTATTTTTAGTCCAATATTTCGGCTGCCTTGAGGATATTTTGGGGGCTGATTTTAATCAATTAATAGCAAGGAGATTAAGGTAATAAAGTAGTATTCAAGTGGTGCACTTACTCGATAACAAACGGTATCCGTCGGTTCAACTCGTTTTTTCTTAAATCGTGTATACTAGGGTTTTAACTTATAATTCACTAACTTATGATTCTTACTTCTAATCACACACTTAATATCATCTAAACTCACCCTTAATCACTGAATTTAGTGTATACATCTCATCAAGTGATCACATGGTCAAAATAAGCAAAAAGCCCTAATTTATCCGAACTAAGAACCTAAAGGGAAAACCCTTGATTCTATGGTTGATTGCAATTACTGAGGGTGTAAATAAGTAGTAAAGCTATTAGAAAGGAATAAATTCCAAACAAAAAGAAAATTTTAGGGAAAATGTGAGGGATTTTACAATTCCATTGATTACAATTAGGGTTTCGATTAAAATATGAGAGATTTAAGAAAATCGGTTAGTCACAAGTAAACTAGAGTTTTTGATTAGAATTTAGGGTTTCTAGTCTTTTAAAACAAAATAAGGTTTTAAATCAAACCCAAAGAAATAAACTTCAGTATCTTCTTTAAAAACAATCTCCTAACATTCGGTGTATCACAATCTCCCCTCCTTAAAAGAATTTCGTCCTCGAAATTTATACATTTATTTATTCGTAAATAAGTATAAGCAAAACAAAATAGCTATAAGCTTCAATAAAAGCATTGTCAAATCATAAAACGAAAATTAATAAAACACATTGAAAATAACACACTTTCGTTATATACATATCATAGTAATTCACACATCCTATGGGACATTAACTCTAGGTATTGCTCAGGCACTATACTTAATCAAAACTTGATGAAGTACAACCAAGTACGTACGAATGAATAATCAGGATCCCCAATCTCACTAATATCTTCAATATATCCTAAATCCAGACTATTCGCATTCCCCGTGCCTTGGCTTTCGCCATTCAAACTTGCTTTCATATTACTCAAGATATCGACTTATCATAAAGGTATCACTCTTTGGTATTCGAGTACAAGAATCCGAAAATATGATCATTTCCCCACTTGAGTTAGCTACGCTCAAGAGGAAATCAACCACTTTTGAGATTCCTACCCAACATATATATCTAAGATCCCCAACAATAGACATTTGTTCTATACTTAACAAGCCAATCCCCACAGTTCGAGAACCCTCTTTCGG
Organism: Coffea arabica; assembly: GCF_036785885.1. Classification (NCBI taxonomy): domain Eukaryota; kingdom Viridiplantae; phylum Streptophyta; class Magnoliopsida; order Gentianales; family Rubiaceae; genus Coffea; species Coffea arabica. Next base: position 28,473,543 of record NC_092316.1, on the reverse strand, counting down.
CACGAGCTCGATAGGAGCTCCGATACCATCTCTAACAGCCCCTCTGTGATAGCCCCACCTCTCCCTAAGGCGAACCAAAGGGTTCGGCGGACCGCCTGCCCAACTCTCGTCGGAACTCAGTCACTCACTACAGTTCTCAAATAATGTAATGCCCGGTGCAACCCAATGAGTACAAACAATTTCACAATAATGCACAAAGATATATCAAATTTAAGCACAATAAAGAAAACTTAATTAAAGAGAAAAGATAAGAAATGCAAACCAAATAGCCTCTTCAATTGATGGCGATGCTAACCAAGATGTACAAGTGAAGGTTCACTCCTTCCTCACCCCAAACACACTTTGGTTGAGCCAAGGAGTTTTACAACTATTCTAGTTAACCCTCAACAACCTACACTTGAAAGATCACTCACCCAATTAAGAACTATTTTACACAAATGAGGCAACCTTCACCAAGGTTTTACCACTCCAAGTGATAGGTTCACCTTCACCAAGGTTTTCACTTGAGCAACCTCACAACCCAACTTTCCCAACCCCTTATACAACCAACAAAGAATCTTTCTACTCAAAAATCTCACTTGTAAGCTTGTATTTTGTGTTGGCAAAAATCTCTTGTCTTCTTGTGCTTTGGGGTGTTTATAGAAGGTGAGAAATGGCTTCAAAAGGCTCTCCAACGGTCAAATATTAAATGCTGTCAAAACTAGCCGTTGGCCTGTCGGACGTCCGACAGGTGCCTGTCGGACGTCCGAACCACCTGTCGGACGTCCGAACCCTGCGTCCGAACGTAGGCAGAGAGTCATCAAATCTTTGCGAAATTTCTCGGACGTCCGATGCGATCGATGTGCGTCCGAGGCGTGCGTCCGATCCTTCCGGACGTCCGATGCTTCCTCACGAGCGTCCGACAGAGTTTCCTTCTTGATGTTCTTCATCCTTTCGGACGTCCGATAGCGTTCGACATGAGTGCCCTGTTTTTGCTTCTTCTTTTATGCCACAAGAATCTGTTCTAACAAATTACTCACATAAAAACATTAGCCCAAATCTACATTTTGGTTTGTTAATCATCAAAACCAAGGATTGATCGACCAAGGTCAACAATCTCCCCCTTTTTGATGATGACAAACAAAATGAAGATTTCTTTTATCAAATAAATTCAAATAAAGCTCCCCCTTAGGAAGTGCCAACATACAAAGAAATTTCAATAAATCCTACTCCCCCTTTTGGCATCAATCAAAAACAAACTCCCCCTTTATTTTTCAAATCAAGACCATATTGAATATCAAAATTTTCAATTGTACTTACAACCATATAGCACATCTTGGATCAAATCATCATGATGTGCCTAAATATAAGAAACTTCATTTGGTACCATTTCTTTATAAGGTCCTTGGGAGTTAATGCGACATGATCTAGCAATCCACATGGATTTCATGCCTTTTCTCATATTTTTCTTTACATAGCAATCATTTTGCATATGTCCAAATTTGCAACAAAAGTGACACATGATAGAAGTATTTTGCACATAGGTGGATTTAATGCAACTAATTTTCTTACTTCTTATCATAACAAACTTATTTGTGCCTTGAAAAGATTTGCTTTCTTTTGTTTGAGAAAACTTTTGTTTTTCATTTTGGAGAAACTCGTTCAAGTCATTAATTCTTTTCTTTAACAAATTTTGTTCCTCCAACATTTTTTCATAAAACTTTTTTGTCTCTTCCAACTTCCTTTTCAAAACATTTTTTTGATTTTTTAAATCATCATTTTCCATTCTCAAACATTTGTTTTCTTGAAAAAGTTTGGAGTTTTCTTCCAACAAATCATTTATTTTTGTTTTCAAATCTTTATTTTTAGCATAAGATTTTCTCAAACTTTTATGCATTTTAATCATAAGAATTTTCACATCATCATCTTCATTATCTTCATCACAAGAAGAGTGATAAGAACTTACCTCATCTTCTCCAACGGCCATTAGTGCTATTTGGGCCAACTCTTCTTTTTCTCTTTTTGAATTGCATTCATCCCATGTAACTTTGCAATCTCCTCTTGAACATCTCTTGTTGAAGATCTTCTTGAAACTTTTGATGTGAGGAGTTATATCATTGTCCACTTCCATGATTTCATTACCCATGAAGGATGGGTTATCCCCCACTTGAGATGCTTTAAAAGCTATGCCTCTCATATACATTCTTGCATTTTCTTCCTCTTGCACTTTGAGTTTCAGTTTTAATTCATAAGAGGTTAGGGAATTCACAAGAGATTCAATGGACATAGAATTTAAATCCTTTGCCTCTTCTATAGCATTTATTTTGTTTTCCCATTCTTTTGGCAAGGCATTCAAAATCTTTCTATTTTTCTCACCCAAAGAATATTCTTTTCCAAGCAATTTAAGATCTTCAATAATGTCACAAAATCTACTACACATCTTATCAACATTTTCAAGAGGATGCATTTTGAAAAATTCATATTGAGAAACAAGCAAAGATTTCTTTTGTTCTTTAAACTCTTGGTTACCTTCATGAAATACACACAATTTATCCCAAATATCTTTAGCAGATTTACAACCTTTAATCCTATTAGATTCATTTACATCTAATGCATTGTACAATATACACATGGCCTTGGCATTCAAAGAAAGGTATCTCTTGTCTTTTTCATTCAATTCTTGTCTAGTCTTTAATCTACTCAAATTGGTGGTGGAGTCAACTATTTTAGCTTCATAAGGACCATCTTCTACCACATACCATAATTCAATATAAACGGATTGTAAGCAAATCATCATTCTTTGTTTCCACATGCTAAAATGAGAACCATTAAACATAGGTGGTCTATCAATAGATTGCCCTTCTAAAAAAGAAACTTTTATGGTTGCCATGATCTTTACTCTAAGCGGTTAAGCTTGATCAAAAGAGACCAAGCTCTGATACCAATTGTAAGAGCCCGGTGCAACCCAATGAGTACAAACAATTTCACAATAATGCACAAAGATATATCAAATTTAAGCACAATAAAGAAAACTTAATTAAAGAGAAAAGATAAGAAATGCAAACCAAATATCAATCCAATAGCCTCTTCAATTGATGGCGATGCTAACCAAGATGTACAAGTGAAGGTTCACTCCTTCCTCACCCCAAACACACTTTGGTTGAGCCAAGGAGTTTTACAACTATTCTAGTTAACCCTCAACAACCTACACTTGAAAGATCACTCACCCAATTAAGAACTATTTTACACAAATGAGGCAACCTTCACCAAGGTTTTACCACTCCAAGTGATAGGTTCACCTTCACCAAGGTTTTCACTTGAGCAACCTCACAACCCAACTTTCCCAACCCCTTATACAACCAACAAAGAATCTTTCTACTCAAAAATCTCACTTGTAAGCTTGTATTTTGTGTTGGCAAAAATCTCTTGTCTTCTTGTGCTTTGGGGTGTTTATAGAAGGTGAGAAATGGCTTCAAAAGGCTCTCCAACGGTCAAATATTAAATGCTGTCAAAACTAGCCGTTGGCCTGTCGGACGTCCGACAGGTGCCTGTCGGACGTCCGAACCACCTATCGGACGTCCGAACCCTGCGTCCGAACGTAGGCAGAGAGTCATCAAATCTTTGCGAAATTTCTCGGACGTCCGATGCGATCGATGTGCGTCCGAGGCGTGCGTCCGATCCTTCCGGACGTCCGATGCTTCCTCACGAGCATCCGACAGAGTTTCCTTCTTGATGTTCTTCATCCTTTCGGACGTCCGATAGCGTCCGACATGAGTGCCCTGTTTTTGCTTCTTCTTTTATGCCACAAGAATCTGTTCTAACAAATTACTCACATAAAAACATTAGCCCAAATCTACATTTTGGTTTGTTAATCATCAAAACCAAGGATTGATCGACCAAGGTCAACAAATAAATTACTAGATATATCATAAATATTACATCCAATTCTTTAAGAATTACATATCATAAGCGAAACGGAAACTAATTCTAAGCGTAGAATGTACACATACATCAACTTCAATTCCAAACAGACACACTAGCCTAACTATTACACAAAATGACTCCAATTCTAAACTGTACAAGATATATGCCATCCAGTCACACAAATAACGTAATACAAGCGCTTCCTTTGGGTCGATCCTTGTGGGAAGAAGAAAACAATTGGGGTGAGCTAGAAGCTCAGCGAGTGAATAGTAAAATCAATAATCAAATAAGCTTTACAATAGTGCATTTAAATGATATCAAGAATTAGTGATCAAATGTGCGTATATTGCTCTTTGGAGCCAGTGAAATCCTTGTACTTAAATATCCAACGCTCCCTTAGATCAAGTAACAGATAAACAGAGATAAGGAGCCATCGTGCTCCAAAGAATGCATAAACAGTAGTGGAGACGCTGGTTCTAAGCACAAGATTTTCTCAAGAACTCATCGGAGCCAAAATGTCATGGCACACACACATACACAATGATATGCAATCGTGTAATCAATGCAAGAATTATTTCAAAAGTAACTTTTGGGAAATAGTTGAGGGATCACTCATCAACCACGGCTATCCAGCATACATCATTGCCTTGCTCAAATCGAAACCCCAGATTACAAATATCAGGTCAAGCAACGGAATTCTAACATTATCAAGCTTCTATCACCTTTTAACAATTTAATCACAATTGAAGCTACACTTATCTGATTTCAACGAATCTTATGGCGTTACGAAATTAAGACATATACCAACATTTTCAATGAAGGCCTCTAAAGCCAAAACATACATATTCAGGGTCAAAAACCCAACATGAAACAGGAGTTATGGGCAATCAAGGGTATTTTGGTCATTTCATAGGCTATAGTGCTTCAATAAATCTGAACTTTTGCAGGTAGACAGTTAACTCAAGTATCTACAAGTTTTATGTTTTGAGTAAGGGCCGATTCAGTCTCTCTCAAGGTCAAACATATAGTGCAAAAATAGGATAGATTTGTGAGAACCCTCACTTTAAAATATAATTTCCCTAAACTACATGCCTTGTCCTAAGATTTAAACCACTCATTATATGCCCTAGCATTGTATTTTACATGTGTTACAACAATTCCCCTGTATTGACCCTCACTTTAAAACATAATTTTTTCTTAGCTACATGCCTTATTCTAAGACTTAGACCACTTATAATATGCCCTTGCATCATATTCCCTATGTGTTATAATATTTCCCATGCATTACATTTCATTTCCTTTTATTTGAATTAAAACAATTTCTTGAGTTGGTTTTAAATAATTCACCACTTGTATTTTACCAAGTGTTCTTTTATTAGTGGTAGGGACTTTACATGAAGGATTAGAGGTGTTAAATAGGTATTGGTACATTTGGAAGGGTTGAACTATCATTAGTCAAAGGATTAAGAGAAGTTATGGACAAGAAATGGGCTATGTGGCAAAATCCTAGCCAAGTATTTTGTTTGACCAAAGATTAGAAGATAATTTAAACTAGCCTTAGCCATTTTTTTTCTCCCTTATGGCTGAATTTCTTGAAGCTTAGAGAGGAAGAGAGAAACTCCATTTTTCCTTGCTTTCGAACCCTAGTAAATCAAGAGCAAAAAACGAAAGAGAAAGATCTTGAGTTAGTTGACAAACTTCCTTGCAATCCTAGAGTTTGTTCCAAGCTTGAAGCTTTCACTTTGGTGGGTTGTTTGGTGACTTAATCAACTTGTAAGAGAGGTAAATGACCTTTAAATTAGAGTTTTATGATTTTAGATCACCTACTTTAAGTTTTAATGGCAAGCTACAAGTTGTTTTGGTTGAGATTTGGGGTTAATTTCTTGAATGAAACAAGTAGTAGTTGAGTTAGTTTTTATGCCTTCCAAGTGTTTGATGAAATGTTTGGATCTTGTTCATGTTTGTTTATGAGGTATTAACATATTTTAAACCTCTTTTGAGTTAGATCTACCACTTGATGTGTTGTTTAAATGGAAATCATGAAAGGGATGAAAGTTAGATGAACATGTAAACTTGTGGACTGATTTTCTTGCCTTGGCTGACCGGTATTGGAAGAAGGGGTTTCCCCTTGATTTTTGTGGTTCAAGTGTACTCTATTCAAGCCTGATAATCATGGATAGACATTGGTTAAGCTCATGGGTGAGTTGAATGAAATTTGAGCAAGTAAAGTAGTGGTTTGGTCTAGATAGCGGACTGGTTTGGTTTTCTTGATGGCTAGGCTACTATGGTTATTCTTATTCATGTTGATGTATTATATTTTGAACTCCAATGGCCCTAGGTGATGTGACACCCTGTATATGAACATTTGATGACTGATTTGGGTGAATTTGAACCAAAACAAATGAAGATAGCACCAAGAACTAATGTAGTTTTGCTTGAGGTTAAGGCTGATCTAGGGTTGGAAAAACAGCCAATTTGTCTGAGCTACTGGTATTGCTAGGAGACGAACTAGAGTGCCTAATTGGTACCGTTGGAAATATTTTCGAGTCTAGTTTCCAACACAACTAACGGCACCTAATGCTGACCTTTTTACAGTGAGATATGACCGTTTTCCCAAGACTGTGCGGGCAAGACTGTTTTACTTGCGAAGAACATTTTGAGCTTGAATGAGACTTTTATTTTGCCCAACTTTCTTGCACTTGTCAAACTTGTTTTCTCAAGAAATTTTACTGCATTTTGGACCTAATTTACATGATGAATTGAGTGACTTTAACCACTCACTTGGTCACTTAATGGGCCTACAATTGAGTGGGAAATGAACCTAATATGTTAACGATTTCACTCGTTGCCCTAAGATTGGGAAACGAAGGTGGTCGTAACTGAGATACTTGACGTTTGACTACTGCATTACTTGACAGGTGAGTGTTCCACTACCTGCTACCCGTTATGTGAAATATCTGAATATCTGAAATACTTGATTTATGACTGTTGGAGCCATGTCGCGCCCCACTTTTTGAAATGAGTGTGGAAGTGTAGTGTGTGAAATGTGAATGTGTGTGAAAGTGACAAAATAAAAGGCCGTGGGATTGTGAAATGCGACGATTTGGCCAAATACAGTTCAAAAAGGGTTTTTGTATGAAAAATGGAGTCGCCACTTGGTATAGAGTTAGGGTGTACCAAGTCACCCAAAAAAATGATTTTTTGTTTTTGAACGAAAAAGTAAATAAACCCTTTTAAAGAACTTTTAGGTCTTCGTAACCAAAGAAAGGGATCGGGGGTCACATTTGATAAGGGAGAAGGCAAAGGCAACGCCTAAGGCACTCCCTTACCCTAGCCAAAGCTAGTTGCGTGACTTAGCCCCACTTTTCCTAATTATTCTACCCAAAGTATGTATCGCATGTTGGATATGACTATATGAGTGCAAAACCTAGACCTAGGAGGACATGGGGGTAAAATTTCTCTCCAAAGCTTGAGTGATGCCAATCACATTAATTGTGAAGCCCAATAATGATCCTTTGGAGAGGTCACACATAATCCTAAATGACGTAAAAATGAGTGAAATGAATGCATGCCATGTGAAAATGTGAGTTTGTGTGAAGTGAAAAAGTGATAAAAACAAGAGTGTATAAGTGGAAGTGTGCAAATGGATGTACAAGATAAGGTGAGTAAAGTAATAATGAAAAATATATGTGAGATAACATAAAGTGCATGTGTGCGAGTGATATTATAAAGTGTAAGTAGTTGAGTGAAAACGTGCAAAATTAAAGTAGTGTGAAGTGGGAATGTGGAAAAATGGTTAGAATATAAAGTAGAAGTGTATGTGATAGCGAATGAGTAAAATGCATGAATCCTATAGGAATGCATCAAGACGGGAACAGGGAGTCCTAACTTTGTGACTTTAATTTTCCCTTTGATTAGAAGGGAGAACTAGCGTGCTAAGGCTATTTTTGTAGCCACACTCGATCGTTTCCCTTATCGAAAGGGGACTCTCAAGCAAATGTACCCTATAACTAGCATGAGGATGCAAAAAGCCTAAAATGAGGGGAAAAGGATTGGAGGAGCATGCCAAATGATAAAACTAAGAAAAATGTATGAAATGTAGTGAACATGCAGGTATGCTGTGACGGCCCCACTTCCCCCTAGGGCGTACCCCAGAGTTTAGCGGGTCGCCTGCCCGGCTCTCGCCGGGACTCAGTCGTTCCTTAATCAAATCCAGAATAAATCACAAGAATAAATATGGCAGCAATCCGAATTTAAAGCGGAACTTATATACATTGCTATCTTAAAAAGAAGTACAGCCATCAAATGTACAAAGGTTCTCACTTCACCATACAACCAGCCCGTGCCAAGCACTAGGCCGAGAACCATTACAAAAGAAACAAAAGACCTAGACTAGGCTAGTCTATGCTCTCATCCTGCTCGCCGTCCCCTGTTAAGGAAAACAAAACTAAAGGAGTGAGCTAAAAGCTCAGTGAGTGTTCCTTGTTTGTTATATTCTCCTTGACTTCATGACTTGTTGTTGTTGTTTGATAATGTGTTAAGTGCTTTCAAGGATTTCTAAAACGAGTTTTCTAGGCGAGCGTGTTCTTTATCGCGCTCGACCTTAATGAAACGTGAAATTTTCAATGATTTAATGATGGAAACATTAGTTGCGCATGATGTAAGCCTTTTGGCTGAATTGGGCCCTGCCCTTCGTTACCGATCGACTCAAGCCAGAAGCGGACTCGGTCGGGCGATATGGTAATCCTGGGTGAATTTGGTATACTCGAGTATTACCTTGTAGTCCGGCTACGTCCGGATGGGTGGAGTCCGGTCAACGTCCGGATGGGTGGAGTCCGGTCAATGTCCGGAAAAGGATGAATGAACGAACAAAGGCATGAGGGTTTTATTTCTCAAAAAGGAAATTTCAAATAATTGGAGGAATAAGGGGAAATGTCAGGGGAACGAACGAAAGAACGAATAGCTCCATGTGAGCCCGTATCCTTTTAATGAATGTTACTATTGCTTTCCATTGTAAATGTTTCTTGAATTATTGATACTCCATGTTTAATGTGTTGAATAATGGTGACTGGCCAGAGAGGGTGATAAGGTGTACGGTGGGAGTACAAGTGGAGTTCTACGGACCGTTATTTGTGGTCGACGGAGTGTCGGCTGGAGATCATGCATGGCAGATGATTTGGCTTTGGAGCCACCCGTATCCTTACTATGTGATGTTATCTTTCTGCTTTTGCTTTACTCTTACTGTGTAACTGTTGTTACGTGAAATTTACGCTTTTGCCCTGTTTACTTACTAAGCATATAGCTTACCCCGTTCCATTTGTTTTCCTTAGCAGGGGGCCGACATGGGGATCGCTCGGGAAGGTGGTTAGATTTTGAGCTATAGAATACTTGAATTTGTATTTGTTAAAAGTTGACGAGTGAGATGTATATAGTTGGCGTGGTGGTTATAGTTATCAGTTTTCTAGGTTTTACTTTCTGGTACTTGTGATATGTAATTCTTGGAGAATTGAATGTAATATTTGAGAGTTATCTTATACTTCATTGAAGGACTGTAGTGAGTGAGTGAGTCCCGGCGAGAGCTGGGCAGGTGACCCGCCGAACCCTTTGGTACGCCTTAGGGGGAGGTGGGGCTGTCACATATGCACTAACGAAAAGGAAATCCCTAAGGGTCTAGCGTTGGACTAGCCCTTTCTATGAATTCCTAACGGAAAAATGAGCCACAACTAGCTTTGGACTAGTGTGGTGACGTACATTCATCCGTCACATTCATCTACGACTATAGAAAGCAAGTAAACATGCCAAACATTCATAAACACATAGCACATAACACTTAGCATGCTCGACTAGATGCAAGAGCCTAATAAAGCAAATTAACACATAGCAACAAAGGCAAGCAATCAAGCTAATGAACCTATTACATTTGCTAGCTAGGCACACGTCTTCAATAGGTCTTCATCAAGTGCTCTCCAAACCCTATCTATTACAAGCCAAGAGGTGTACACATACCCCATAAATAAAAGAATGACTTAATAAAAGTAAAAATAAATGAAATGAATTAAGGAAAAACAAGGAAAGCAAGTAAAGTAGGCATGCAATTCTCACTTAGCATGTTGGATCACATAGGGGAGAGACAAAAAAGATAAAAGAAGTTATACCTCCCTTGAAATGGAGCTCTAATGGGGTGAAATCACTTATTTATCCTCCAAAATAAAAGAAATGGTCAAGGTACCAATTTATTTGGGAAAATTAAAGAAAACATGCAAACACGGGCTCACATGGTCATAAAGCTCTTAAATTCATGCATGAAGTGCAATTTAAACAAAACATAGTAATTAATTGAAGCAAACAAGCGATGAAAGATTGTAAAACTAGAGTTGCTAAGGACCAAATCGAAGAAAACATTCAATTGGTTGGGTCATAGTGGAACAAGGGGAGACTTGAGGGGTTAAAGTGCAATTTTGGGAACTTTTTCATGCAACCCATGCAACTACGTAGAAGCCTAAGATTCTGCAACTGAAGGAAAAAAAAAAACAAAGGCTGTTTCCTTTTGTTTCCAAAAACTTCGGCAATTTCCAGCAGCAACTACATCCATTTCATGATACAAACAAGTTCATCAAACCAGAAATTATTGACCAAATCAAAACATGAAATTTTGTTTGCAGGATTAAGATGGCAAATCTGGTCTGAACAACAACACAAGAAGGAAAGGAAACTGCAGCAAGATTTTTCTTTCGACAATCACAGACCAAGCAACCTGCTGGCCTCTACTGCTAAGCTCCCAAATACTCGATATCTCAGTCAAATAGCAAACAAATCAAGCATTTTAAACAAACCAAAACCTCAGCAATAAGGGATCTGCGCACGCTGCTGCAACAGAGCCAAAAGCTTTGGGCTTGTTGCAGCAGATTTTTATGTGCAAACTTAGGCGCAATGCAAACATGAAGGCAGGCAACAAGAATATCAAAGATTCCTCCTATTTTTCAACATAAAACTTTTATATTTAAGCACCAGAAATTCGGACAACAGAGAAAAGACACAGTTCTGCAATTTTCCAGCTACGGTTCTCTATATTTTTTTTCATCAAATGGGTCTTTCATCCAAGCACAGTCAACATCCCAACCCAAACATCACACCGTAATCTTAAGCAAGAAAGGACAAAGTTCCACATCCAAACATACAAACAACAAAAGGAAGAGAATCAGCCATTAACGAAGCATTAGCACAAACAAACCCGAATCTTTTTCCATTTCCTGAAATTTTTATGCATCAAATTCGGATGACATGCATTTCCTTAGCTGGGTTTTGTCAAGATTCAAGTTCAAAGCATACAAAATCTAAACAACCCAACCCATGAAATCAGTATATACTAGTGTAAAGAGCAGCGAATGAATTCACTATAAACCAAACATTCAACAAACAGCCCACGAAAGAAAATGCAGTAGCAATGATTTCAATATTCTGATCCAAATCTCACACTATTTGACTAGAAAGGACTGAGAACATCACCTTACTCACGGACGAAGCGTGAGATAACCCAGGAAAATAACTCAAATGGAGCGGCTGGACTGCTGAAGTTGCGTCAATGGCTTTGGGGCTGCGGTGATGGCAGTGGTGATGGAGTCTCGACTTCAATGGCTGCTGCAGCTTCCTTCCATAGCAATTTCCCTTCCCTTGTTGCTTTCTTTTGTTAGTTGAAACCCTCTTTCAATCCCTTCTTCTTCTCTCGTTTTTCTTTCCTCAGTTTTCCTTTCCTTTTCTCGCCTCCGCCACCAACCGAAGCTTACTCTCTTTCTCGGTTTTTTCTTTTGCCGTCCAAACCCTTTCTAAAACCTCTCTGTTTTCACTCTTCAAACCCTAGCCGTCATCCAGATTTCCTCTTCTCAGCTGCCCTCTTTTTTTTTTGTTTCTCTCTATCCCCTCCAGATTTGCAGCCGTCGCTCTCTATCTCTGTATGCTCTCCTCTAAAGCTGTGTTTTTCTGTTCTATTTATACCAAGCTAGCAACCCTAAAACCCTCAGCTATCCTCTCCAAAATTGCAACCAAAGGGCTGCCCAAGCCCTTTTTTGCAAGCTGCGTTTTTCACGTATCCTCTTTTTTTTTTTTGAGATTAATAAAAACAAAATTGATAATAATAAAAATAAATAACAAAAACAATTTAATTAACATTGGGTGAAAAATAAATAAACTAGAAACAACAAAGTGCAATTTCCAATTCCTTTTTTTTTTCATTTTCCATTTTCATCGTTTTTTTACTTTTCTTTTCTTTTTCACTTTCAAGAAAGCATTGAATTTAAGTTACAAACGACTAAGTCATATTTTTTGAATGCTTTTTCTTTTTCTTTTTTTCCTTTTTTCAAGAAATTCTATGCTAAAACTTAAAAATAAAAATAAAACTAGAAACTAAAAACTAAAAAATGAACACGACAAATAAAAAACTAAAAATGAAATTACACCAAAAATTTGGTGTCTACAGTTTGCCCCTCTTTGTCTGAGTTTTGAAAAAACTTGAGACAAAGAAGTAGACACCAAATACTTACCTGTGCTATTCGGCTGCAATGGACGCTTCTGAAATGAGGATTGACCTCTTTAACAATTTTTTTTTGAAATGGAATTGACCCAAACAGGAAATTAAAACGGGACTGACCCGAGCAGAAATTTAAACGGGACTGACCCGAACAGAAAATTAAACGGGACTGACCCGAACAGAAATGTAAATGGGATAGACCCAGACAAAAATATAAATGGGATAGACCCACGGGATAGACCCGGACAGGAATTTAAATGAGATAGACCCACGGGATAGACCCGGACAGAAACGTAAACGGGATAGACCCGAACAGAAATGTAAATGGGATAGACCCACGGGATAGACCCGAACAGAAATGTAAACGGGATAGACCCGAACAGAAATGTAAATGGGATAGACCCACGGGATAGACTCGAACAGAAATTTAAATGGGATAGACCCAGACAGAAATGTAAACGGAATAGACCCGAACAGAAATGTAAATGGGATAGACCCACGGGATAGACCCGGACAGAAATTTAAATGGGATAGACCCAGACAGAAATTTAAAATCATGGGACTGACCCGAATAAAACTTAAAATCATGGGACTAGCCCGAATAAAACCTAAAATCATGAGACTGACTCGAATAAACATAAAATCATGGGACAGACCCGAATAAGCTTTTAATCATGGGACTGACCCGAATAAGCTTTAAATCATGGGACTGACCCGAATAAGCTGTTAATCATGGGACTGACCCGAATAAGCTTTAAATCATGGGACTGACCCGAATAATCTTAAAATCATGGGGTGCTCACTAGTGGGACTAACCCACGGCTAGTGGCGGTGCAAAAAAGGAAATGCTCACTAGTGGGACTAACCCACGGCTAGTGGCGATGCAAAATAAAATGCGCACTAGTGGGACTGACCCACGGCTAGTGGCGATACAAAATAAAATGCGCACTAGTGGGACTGACCCACAGCTAGTGGCGATGCAAACGAAATGCGCACTAGTGGGACTAGTGGGACTGACCCACGGCTAGTGGCTAAGCAAACGAAATGCTTACTAGTGGGACTGACCCACGGCTAGCGGCAATACAAAATAAAATGCTCACTAGTGGGACTAACCCACGGTTAGTGGCGATGCAAAATGAAATGCGCACTAGTGGGACTGACCCACGGCTAGTGGTAGAATAAAAGGAAATGCGCACTAGTGGGACTGACCCACGGCTAGTGGCTGAGTAAAATGAAAATGCACACTAGTGAGACTGACCCACGGCTAGTGGCAGAATAAAAGGAAATGCGCACTAGTGGGACTGACCCACGGCTAGTGGCTAAGCAAACGAAATGCTCACTAGTGGGACTGACCCACGGCTAGCGGCAATACAAAATAAAATGCTCACTAGTGGGACTAACCCACGGCTAGTGGCAATGCAAAATGAAATACGCACTAGTGGGACTGACCCACGGCTAGTGGCAGAATAAAAGGAAATGCGCACTAGTGGGAGTGATCCACGGTTAGTGGCTGAGTAAAATGAAAATGCACACTAGTGGGATTGATCCACGGCTAGTGGCAGAATAAAAGGAAATGCGCACTAGTGGGACTGACCCACGGCTAGTGGCTAAGTAAAATGAAATGCTTACTGGCAGGACTAACCCACGCTCCAGTAGCGATGTAAATGAAATGCTTACTGGCGGGACTAACCCACGCTCCAGTAGCTGTGAAAATGAAATGCACACTGGCGGGACTAACCTCACGCTCCAGTGGCGATGCAAAATGAAATGCACACTGGCGGGACTAACCTCACGCTCCAGTGGCTGTGAAAATGAAATGCACACTGGCGGGACTAACCTCACGCTCCAGTGGCGATGCAAAATGAAATGCACACTGGCGGGACTAACCTCACGCTCCAGTGGCTGTGAAAATGAAATGCACACTGGCGGGACTAACCTCACGCTCCAGTGGCTGTGAAAATGAAATGCTCACTGACGGGACTAACCTCACGCTCCAGTGGCTGTGAAAATGAAATGCTCACTGGCGGGACGAACCTCATGCTCCAGTGGGTGATTGGTCAGCGGGATAGAACCCAGCTCTACCGAGATTGGCGGGATAAAACCCAACTCCAACGTGATATAAGCGGTCAGCGGGATAGAATCCAGTTCTGCCGAGGTTGGCGGGATAAAACCCAACTCCAACGTGATATAAGCGGTCAGCGGGATAGAACCCAGTTCTGCCGAGGTTGGCGGGATAAAACCCAGCTCCAACATGATATTGTGAAGTTGGCTGCATGAAGTCCAGGCCCAACGTAATGTTGTGAACAAGAAATTGAATTTGATTTGTCAAGAAGCAAGAAGTTAAACTTGAGTTTTTTGATTTTTGACCTTTCTGATGATGATTTTTTTGATTTTTTGATTTTTTCTTTCTTTTTCTGATTTTTCCGAGAGAATTTTTTCCAAAATAATTTGCCCCAACGTCGGGTCCATTTTTTCCCTCCTTCTTCTTGCTTCTCTTTGCAGTATCGGCCTTCCACCTCACTGGATGCTTTTCGTCATTTTGAACCATGAATACCTGCACAGGGGGGCTTAACAAAGCATGACATGCACTTAAATTCCATGAAAGGAGCAGCGGGATTGATTCGAAAAATGTTATTATTTGATTTTTGGACAAAAATCTCAAATGTATTACAAAAAATTTGCCCCAATATGGGCTTATTTAATGAAATCTCACAAATAAAATTTTTGCCCCAGTATGGGGCTCCCTTGATTGCAAAAATTTGTTCAGATGATTTCCCATTTATTTGAACAAAGAAAAACCGCACTTTCTAAAATTTAGAAAAGAATGCACATATACAACAATGTGAAGAAACTTTAAACGTCAAGTTTAAACTCATGCAGAAATTTCATGATGAATTCCTCGAAATAACACCAAATTCAAGAAGATTTCTTCCTCACTTTTAGCCTTGGTGCTTAGGGTAACGGGTCACCACTTCTGGTTGGCTCATCTTTCAGAACCAATCAAGTGACTTTATTTTTGAAATGGCTAAGGAAATGGGAGGTCATAATTTGTCTTATTTTTTGTGCCCAAAATTGTATGTAATCCCTTCAATACCACATCTTAGTGAAAGCAAATAGTTTGTCACTCTTATTTCTTAAGAAAACTTAGTCAATGTATAAGCTTTATAGGCTTGCAACAAAATGGGCTAGAAATGAGAGCTAAACATGTGGAAACAGGTTATAGCCTCAAGATTACAAATGATTGATGGATTCCTCAAAAGTATAATCTTCACTTCGAGTTGTCATGAAGGAATAAGTCAACGATGGACTTCGTTAGCTTGTAATGTAGCTTGAAAACGATAGTTAAAGAAATAAGATTTTAAGGACATTGCACCGAAAATCGCATTTTTCTCAAAATTGCCCCTACGTTGGAACTCAAAAAATCTCAGACTTTGTTTCTATTTTTTTCTCATCATTCACCAGGGACTTCAGCGTCGAATTTTTCCTGCATTTACTTTTCTTGCTTTGCTTTTTGCCTCTTTTTCCTTTCCCTCAATTTGGTGGGTTTTCACATGGTGAGTAGCGTCAAACCCATACCCAAGCAATTCAGAAATACCGCTAAAATTTTCCGGAATCAGAAATTTTTCTTGACAGGGCTATTGCAAAGAACAGAAGTCAGGACTTTCGGCTTTTGTAATGGGGTTTGGTGGGGTGTTTAGAAAAGTTAAGGCTTGAAAGCGGATTTCAAAAGCGGTTTGAAAAATCTGAGATCACATTGTTGCGTCAACCCTATTTTAGGGTTAAATCAGAATTTGCCCCAGTTTATGCTCAATTGAAGCTTTTTCTCTTTCATTTTCTTTCTTTTTTTTTTGATTTTTCGGCCTTCTGCCATTCTTTTGAACTTTCACAAAATTTGGCCCAGTTTATTTTTTGAACTGAGGTTCTCTTTTCTCTTTTCTTTTGAATTTGCGGCATTATCACTTTTCACTTCTTGAAAATTTTCCTTTTTCAACTCAAACTTGCCCCCAGTGTGGGGTTTGCGATTCTCAGGGGTTGCCAAACGAAATAATTTATTCTAATGGCTCAAAAGGGATAACTAGGGATAGAATGTTTGATTGGAAAAGAAAAGGGTCTGACCTTTGTTCCGTCCCTTACAATAACTCTGAAAGGAAACTTTCATTAATGGGAAATTTCTGGCATGTATCTGAATTAATTGACTGAGGAAGACTCTCCATAAGTGGTTCGTCGGACAAAACCCTTCCTTTTTCCCTTTTTCCAAAATTGAAGCCCAGATAGATTCAAATTTCTCCAATTTGTGATTCCCTTTTTTTTCTCTTAGCATTTTTGCTTTTCTCTTTTTTTTTTCTGAAAAATTTTCCAATCTCCCTCCCCAATGTGGGGTGCGATCATAGATGCTTTGAAAAGAACCTCCAATTTTGGTTCAAATGAGGATGCAAGGGATAAATAGTGTTTAGGTTGTAGAAACGATGGCCAAAGTATCATTCTTACACCTCATGACAACCAAAGTAGCGAAATGGTTATTGAAAATCCATTCCCCTTTTTGATATTTGAAAAATTTCCAATAAAGGGTAGTGATCATTAGGGCTCTTATTTGAAACGAAATTATTCTTTCAAAGGCTCAAATGGGAGAGCAAATGATAAAATGTGTATAGGTAGAGAAAAGAATGCTCAAAGTATCATTCCAAAATTTCAAAACAAACAAGAATAATGCATATTTTTGCTTTCACTTAGATGTGAATTGAATATAATTAAACACAGTGGACATTTTCAAGCAAAGATTGCCCCAACTTGCAATTCATCAATCAATGTGACTGATTTTATTTTGGGGTTAAGTGAAGGAGAAAGGCAAAAATATGAATTGTACAGTGAAAGAGAAAAGGTATCTCATGGGGCCTTTTTGAGTGACCGTTCACCCTTTTCTTTTCTAAGCACTCTTATTGTATAGCTCGGATCACCAATCTAGTGTACGTAAGGATTTTAGAAAGCATACACTTGTGAATTTCCAGGCTGGAGGTTGAAAACAAATCCCAATTTAGTCTTATTTCTTAAAATTCATCATGAAATCTCCAATGAGCCAAAATAAACAATGAAATGTACATGAATATACATACAAAACAATAATTGTCTGAGTAAAAGCTTCATCATTGCCAATGTTTGAAAAATTTAAAGAGCAATACATATGAAAAACATTCTAAGGAACTCCTTTACACATGTATACACACTTTTCCCTCTTAATAGCCCCTTTCTCCCTTTGAGCAATGAAATCTCTTAAATGTTTTACACAAGCGTTTTCAGATGAATTTTCAAATTCACATTGTAGGGCCTGCCCAAGAATCATGTAATTTTCAAACTTTATCAGATCAGAATTGTTTTCACACTTTATTTCATGTTTTCACGTTTTATGAAATTTTTATGAATACAGGGGAGGGGGAAAACAAAAGAAAAATACCCAGAGTTAGTAATCAAGACTATAAAATCGGTATGCATGCCCTATGGGGAATCCTTTTTGTGCCAAGGGTAGGCCTAACATGAAAATGCAATCCTCTAGGGTAGGCACTATACCATACCTGATGGATCTGATCAAATCGTTGAGTGAAAAATAATTTTGAAAAATTTGGTCAATTGGAGTGATGAGAGACACTTGTCAAAATGAGGTCAATGTCCGAATGGATTGATCACTTTTGATCGATACAAGAATTTGCAAAAACACACGGGTTTGACCTTGACGAACTTCCTATCGAAGAGATTGGAATTCGTTGACCAAATTTTTCCAGTGAAGCACGGGTCAAAACCCTAACTGATCAAATGGCTGGATGCAATGAATGGTTTTCTCAAAATCGTCTAGGTTTCCCAATTTGAAATTCAATCTTGAAACTCTAATTGGTCGAACGGGTTGAATGAAATTGACCATTTATTTAAAATCGACCGGATTATCCTAAAAAGGGAAACGGGTCAAATGAATTGAGTGAAATTTAAAAACTTACTCAAAATTGACCGAATCATCCTAAAAAAGGAACTTGATCGAATGAAATTGAGAATTTTATTCAAAATGGACCGGATCATCCTAAAAAATGAAATTGGTAAAATGAATTGAATGAAATCGAGAATTTATTCAAAATTGACCAGATCGCCCTAAAAGGATAAACTGGTCAAATGAATCGGACGAAATTGATGATTTATCGAAAATCGACAAAATTGCCCTAACTAATCAAATGAATTGAATGAAATTGGTGATAAAATCAGCTAGATTGAACAAATTGATAAACTGGACTGTATGAAATGAATGAAATGGTCCAATGGAATTGGGAGCTTATTAAAAAAAATCAAGCCATCCACTGGTAG
Source organism: Coffea arabica (assembly GCF_036785885.1). Classification (NCBI taxonomy): domain Eukaryota; kingdom Viridiplantae; phylum Streptophyta; class Magnoliopsida; order Gentianales; family Rubiaceae; genus Coffea; species Coffea arabica. Next base: position 28,454,774 of record NC_092316.1, on the reverse strand, counting down.
TTTCAAAAAATTTATTACGATGCATTAGCCTATGAGCCTTTTAAAATCAAATTTTGGCCTCAATTTATTTATCGTCTCAATAGGGGGAATTATTTGTAAGTTTCTTCAAATTAATGTCCTTTTACGCAAGGGATTTTTACCAAATTTGATAAAATAGCCAAAAAGTGATTATTAGATGCTCATATTCCAAAGACCACTCTATAAAAATGATCGGATCCTACCTTACCTTGTGCACTACCCCTTCGGATGGTACAAAATGTAAACGTGCAAGTCTTATTGGATTATATATCCGAGACACAGGGCGGTTTATTCCTAGTACGGGATCCCCTAAATGGCATTCCCTTTCTAGGGTGGATGCATGATGCCATTTATTAAAGCAATGTAAATATGTGACAAATATGGTCTAAAGGACATAAACAATGCATCGGAGGGAAAAGGTCTAAAATGAAATGTACTTATTGAAAATTAAGTGTAATAACTGAAATTTAAACATGTGAGATATCTAGTGGGTAAGTCACTAAAAGAGTGCCAAAAAAGCCTCTTATTGCTAGGACACATGAATGCAAGCCAAGAAAACAAAAGAATGGTTAGTGCAATTGATAGTACACATAACATATTGGCAGCAATTAAGAAAAATAAATACAGTAAAAGCAAATAAAAGGGGTGGAAACCCCTTCCCTCGTGCCTAATGTGCTTAAAAAGGGTGAGGCTGACTCTATCCTAGGAAAACTCTAACATTGATGCATGAGGTTGGGGCTCACTAATGCAACTAGACTCGATAAGGCTTCGGCTCCCAAGCCTTCAAACCTAAAGGCAAAGGGCCATCACTCCCAAGGCCTTCGATCGGTGGCTCGAGTGATCCCTTAGGTAGCACTATGGGTGCAGTGCACACCATCCGCCTACCCAAGGCAATCAATCCTAATCCTACAAGGCGGTGTGGGATAGCGCCCACGAAAAATAAAATAAAATGGGATAACAATAAGTAAACGTGCACGTATGAAGTGTTCCCTATTTTGAGGGAAAGCGTTGAGAACCACGCGAGACTCTAAAGGTGGCACACCCCTCCCCAAAAGCAATGCAAAGTGCGAGACAAGTAAGTAAAACATACATCCAAACAACCAATCATACATTCGTGAGCGAGGAAGTAGTTTGATGCGTACGTGAGACAAAAGGTCGTAAAAAGGGAAAATGCAACCCTAATATCCACATGCCATGCATAAAAAGGATAGAAAAAGGAAACGAATGACTAAGTCAAATGCTTGGACCCACTTAGGAATTCCCCAGTGGAGTCGCCAACTGTCGCGCCCCACTTTTTGAAATGAGTGTGGAAGTGTAGTGTGTGAAATGTGAATGTGTGTGAAAGTGACAAAATAAAAGGCCGTGGGATTGTGAAATGCGACGATTTGGCCAAATACAGTTCAAAAAGGGTTTTTGTATGAAAAATGGAGTCGCCACTTGGTATAGAGTTAGGGTGTACCAAGTCACCCAAAAAAATGATTTTTTGTTTTTGAACGAAAAAGTAAATAAACCCTTTTAAAGAACTTTTAGGTCTTCGTAACCAAAGAAAGGGATCGGGGGGTCACATTTGATAAGGGAGAAGGCAAAGGCAACGCCTAAGGCACTCCCTTACCCTAGCCAAAGCTAGTTGCGTGACTTAGCCCCACTTTTCCTAATTATTCTACCCAAAGTATGTATCGCATGTTGGATGTGACTATATGAGTGCAAAACCTAGACCTAGGAGGACATGGGGGGTAAAATTTCTCTCCAAAGCTTGAGTGATGCCAATCACATTAATTATGAAGCCCAATAATGATCCTTTGGAGAGGTCACACATAATCCTAAATGACGTAAAAATGAGTGAAATGAATGCATGCCATGTGAAAATGTGAGTTTGTGTGAAGTGAAAAAGTGATAAAAACAAGAATGTATAAGTGGAAGTGTGCAAATGGATGTACAAGATAAGGTGAGTAAAGTAATAATGAAAAATGTATGTGAGATAACATAAAGTGCATGTGTGCGAGTGATATTATAAAGTGTAAGTAGTTGAGTGAAAACGTGCAAAATTAAAATAGTGTGAAGTGAGAATGTGGAAAAAGGGTTAGAATATAAAGTAGAAGTATATGTGATAGCGAATGAGTAAAATGCATGAATCCTATAGGAATGCATCAAGACGGGAACGGGGAGTCCTAACTTTGTGACTTTAATTTTCCCTTTGATTAGAAGGGAGAACTCGCTCGTTTCCCTTATCGAAAGGGGACTCTCAAACAAATGTACCCTATAACTAGCATGAGGATGCAAAAAGCCTAAAATGAGGGGAAAAGAATTGGAGGAGCATGCCAAATGATAAAACTAAGAAAAATGTATGAAATGTAGTGAACATGCAGGTATGCACTAACGAAAAGGAAATCCCTAAGGGTCTAGCGTTGGACTAGCCCTTTCTATGAATTCCTAACGGAATAATGAGCCACAACTAGCTTTGGACTAGTGTGGTGACGTACATTCATCCATCACATTCATCTACGACTATAGAAAGCAAGTAAACATGCCAAACACTCATAAACACATAGCACATAACACTTAGCATGCTCGACTAGATGCAAGAGCCTAATAAAGCAAATTAACACATAGCAACAAAGGCAAGCAATCAAGCTAATGAACCTATTACATTTGCTAGCTAGGCACACGTCTTCAATAGGTCTTCATCAAGTGCTCTCCAAGCCCTATCTATTACAAGCCAAGAGGTGTACACATACTGTAACGACCCCACCTCCCCCTAAGGCGAACCAAAGGGTTTAGCGGATCGCCTGCCCAGCTCTCGCCGGGACTCACTCACTTACTACATTCCTCAAGTAAATTACAAGGTACAACTCAAATAATACATCCAATTCTCCAAAATTACATATCATAAGCGAAGCGGAAACTAGTTCTAAGCGTAAAATGTAGATTTACATCCGATTCAATTCCAAATATTTATACAAGCCCAAAAGTACATAAACCAAAACCAAAACTAAACTATACAAGATTTACGCCATCCAGCCACACAAAGATCCAAAAACAAGTTCTTCCTTTACTTCGATCCCTGTGGGGAGAAGAAGATAGTAGGGGGTGAGCTAGAAGCTCAGCGAGTGACCAGTAAAATCAACAGCCAAGTATTTTTCACAATAAAGCATTGGTATGATGTCATGATGCAGTAATCAAATGTTCATTTATTGCTCATGTGAGCCAGTGGAATTCTTGTACATAAATATCCAATGCTCGTTTAGATCAGATAACCGTGAAACAGAAGCAAGGAGCCATCGGGCTCCAAAGAATATGTAAACAATAGTGGAGACATTGGTTCTAAGCGCAAGACTTTCTAGGCACTCATTAGAGCCAAATTATGTCATGGCACACACCCGAACCCAAATGATATGTAATGGAGTAATAAATGCAAGAATTAGTTCAAAAATGACTTTGGGAACAGTCGAGGGATCACTCACTCCAATTATAGTGTTTCAAGTATTCACGTTCAACTATACTCCATGTTTGAAGTCCAGATCTTGATAGAAATCCAATTTGAGAACTTTGAAACACGAGTAAGATTCGAAACTTAAACGTTCCGTTCATTAAGAATCAACCAATTGAAATTCATTTGAAATACATTCGTGAAACACTTGCTCGCTTTTCAAATCGTAAGGTTTTTGTAGTATATATACTTGGAAAACAACACTTGAGTTGAAAGTACAAAGAAATACAAGTTTACATTGGCCATTATATCTTTTCCTCAAGGGTACAAGTTCGTTTAGGTTTTTTAACGTATAACCCTCGATAACAAAGTAGTAAAGGTGCTCGCTAGTTTAAGTGATAATCACTTAACCTTTACACAAGTTACAAGTATAGTTTTGTAGTCCTCGAGCGTAAATTCGGGCAGCATGCCCTTTGTGTTTACCAAATTTTCCAGCCATTTAGGCTTCATTATTTTTCCTCAACCAAAACCCAACATCACACATATCAGCAATTCAAGTCAAAAGCCATTCCATAGGCTCACAATATCATAAGAACAAGAATCACAATCATAACAAGTGCAGAAATTCAATTTTGCAAAAGACAGATTCGACGTATGGATGCGGAAATAACTTATCCGAGGCTACGCTTATCGGATTGAGGCGTAACCTATGCCGTTTCGAAGCTAAGACACAGGGATACAATGTTCATGAAGGTCACTTGGTCCAGTTCCTAATGTAATTTAGTCAAATCCTCAAATTACAGAACCAAAATCCAATTTGTCGGCTATTTAACCGCATTACACTGTAATGATCATATCTGAGAGTAAAAAAGTCCGATTCAGGTGTTCTTAGAGGCATTTGAAAGATAAGTCAGAATACTACAACTTACATGTTTTGGAAAAAAGCTAAATCAGTACGGATCCTAGTCGAAAAATGTGATAAACTGGACTTAACTGATGAAACGGACTGCTGGGGAAATATTTAAAACAGTAAGGGTATTTTGGACTTTTCACGACCTACGTTGCTCCGATTGAGCTGAAATTTTGTAGGCACCTATAAAATACCATTCTATACAAATTTCCTTCTTTGAACTAAGGCCAATTCGGCCTCTAACATACAGTTACAAATTCGGACAGAATGTTGGGAAAAATTTCCAGATTCTGGAATTTTTAGTTTTTAGTGGAACTTTCCTTAATTTCTTGGTCTAATCACTACCAAAGCCTCTCTTATAACCTTAATTTCAACATATAAGCACCATACAACAAATTGGGCAGAATTTCCCCAAACCCTAGTTCATCAAATAAGAAGGGGAAAACTTCTAAAACATGATAATATCCATGATTCCACTACAAAATCAAGTTGCTAAGCTTAATTTAACAAGATTGAAAGTAAAATTTAGAGAGATCATCTTTCTTACCTTGACTAGAGTTCACTATGTGTAGCCCAAGCTTTCTCTTTCCAAAATCTCACCACAAATCACTAACCAATCCCTCAAAGGCAAGTTTAATCGGTTTGTTTTGTTTGATTTCTCACTTAGTAGTTGGATTCAAGAAGAAATGGAGTGTTTTCCCTTGGTGTTTTTCTCTCTTGCTCCTCTCGGCCAGCAGCAGAAAAATGAAGAGGAAAATGCTGAATTTTGGTGTTAAATGGAAAGACTAAGTCTTGGTCAAGAAGCCTTAAGGTGGCGACAAGTGTCGCCACCACCACCTTTCTTTTTTTCTCTTTCTTTCTTGCTATTTTCTAGCCTCAATTTCGGTCAAACCAGCTGCAACTTAAGAAGATATTTTATGCAAAAGTCAATAAGCTTGTTGGTAAGAAAAATGGTGGTCAAGTGGTGCGTTCAATCAGTAGTGCGCGGGACCCGCCGGTTCGCGCCGTTTTTCTTAAAAACTCACGTACTAGGGTTTTTACTTCCCATTCACTAACCTTATATCATTGCCACTAGTCACATACCATTTCTCACTTAAAAGTCACTTTTAATCCCCAAAATTAATCCTTACTCTGTACCGAAAATTCATCCGGCGAAAAATCGCGAAAACCCTAATTTTGCTCCAAACTTGAAACCGAAGCGTAAAACCCTATTTTCTAGGTTCATTGGCACTTATTGTGGGGTGATTGAGTAGTAGGGCATTATAAAGTGGTATTTGTCAAAGAAAAGGGAATTTTAAGAAAAATATAAGGAATTTGCACGGTTTCTGGCCGGATTCCCCACAAAACTCTATTCACCAGAAATTTTTCCCTTTTCTTCTGCCTCGGGGCGTTACAACTCCCCTCCTTAAAAGAATGTCGTTCTCGACATTCCAACTTGTACTAATCAGATCAAAATAGTTCTCGAAAGTCGATCACGTATTAAGAATTATTTCAATCTCGCTTATCATAATCAAATACTAATCAGATCAAATATCACAAAGGTCAATCACATACTAAGAATCACTCATCACAATCAAGTACTAAAAGTACTCTAATCCAACTTATCAAATAATCTTGATTCAATAAATAGTCAGACGAGTAACTGGATACATATACAAAAAGGCTTGAAATCGGACTTAAAGTCCCTGATATTTGGAAAAACAATCCAGGATATAACGATGTCTCAGGTCAGAAATTACCGCTGGTGGTGCTTGAAAACACAACAAGCTAGCACTCAGCTATACTTCACCAGAGCCTCAGATGCAAGATTTTGTCCATGGCGGTGCTGGACAACACAACAGGTTAGCACAACGGCTATACCTCGCCAAAGAACCTCAGTTCAAAATTTCATCCTTGGTGGTGCTTGAAAACACAACAAGTTAGCACAACGGCTAAACTTCACCAGAGGATCTTAGCTCAAAAAATTGGCCCTGGTGGTGCTTGGAAACACAACAAGTTAGCACAACGGCTAAACTTCACCAGAGAGCCTCAAGTCAAAGTTTCATCCCTGATGGTGCTTGGTAACACAACAGGCATGCCTCGCCAGAAGAATGACGGTGCTTGAAAACACAACAGGCAATGCCTCACCAGAGAGGTTCTGTTCAACCGCTACAGAAGAGTAGTAGCCGGTCTATAACCAAACAAGTACGAAAATGTTCAGAAACAAAGTTAAAAGCAGGGTTCAAGTATATCGGTTCAAAAACAGGGTCAATTATTTCAGGTTCAAGGAACACGGGTACGAGTAAAAACTCACTCGCCTAGCTTATGCCCAGTAATTCACACTCTCAAGCAGTCATCGAACTCAAATGCACATACAAATCATATATGAATCAAGATACTTGCTCAAGAGTAAAAGAGATACCCTATTTTCAGTCAGGTCAGGTCTATCAAGTGTACGTAAGGGTACACTAGCCGTTACAAATTCAAGTCTCAAATGAGCTCAGTCCAGTCGGTCTTAGACAGTTCAAATATCTCAAATCTTAACATTTACCACTCGGGTGGTATAACCTTAATCAAACAGGAAATTTAGAAGACAAATGCAAACCAAAACTTTTCTCAACAATTCCGGCCACCAGAATCTATCAAAACCCTAGCCAAGAATCCAAAACTAAGAAACTGTATAGCTCAGGCCGTACGCTCTCAAGCGTAATTCAACCAAATCATATCTTACGCGTACCACTTTCAAGATTCACAACTGACGCTCCAAAAGAGCACTGAACGTACAAACCAATCCCACAGTCCGGCATCCTAAACTTTAAGCCTAGGATACACTACAAAGATCTGAAGCCTAAGCTCTGATACCATTTGTAACGACCCCACCTCCCCCTAAGGCGAACCAAAGGGTTTAACGGATCGCCTGCCCAACTCTCGCCGGGACTCACTCACTTACTACATTCCTCAAGTAAATTACAAGGTACAACTCAAATAATACATCCAATTCTCCAAAATTACATATCATAAGCGAAGCGGAAACTAGTTCTAAGCGTAAAATGTAGATTTACATCCGATTCAATTCCAAATATTTATACAAGCCCAAAAGTACATAAACCAAAACCAAAACTAAACTATACAAGATGTACGCCATCAAGCCACACAAAGATCGAAAAACAAGTTCTTCCTTTACTTCGATCCCTGTGGGGAGAAGAAGATAGTAGGGGGTGAGCTAGAAGCTCAGCGAGTGACCAGTAAAATCAACAGCCAAGTATTTTTCACAATAAAGCATTGGTATGATGTCATGATGCAGTAATCAAATGTTCATTTATTGCTCATGTGAGCCAGTGGAATTCTTGTACATAAATATCCAATGCTCGTTTAGATCAGATAACCGTGAAACAGAAGCAAGGAGCCATCGGGCTCCAAAGAATATGTAAACAATAGTGGAGACATTGGTTCTAAGCACAATACTTTCCAGGGACTCATTTTTGCCAAATTACGTCATGGCACACACCCGAACCCAAATGATATGCAATGGAGTAATAAATGCAAGAATTAGTTCAAAAATAACTTTGGGAACAGTCGAGGGATCACTCACTCCAATTATAGTGTTTCAAGTATTCACGTTCAACTATACTCCATGTTTGAAGTCCAGATCTTGATAGAAATCCAATTTGAGAACTTTGAAACACGAGTAAGATTCGAAACTTAAACGTTCCGTTCATTAAGAATCAACCAATTGAAATTCATTTGAAAGACATTCGTGAAACACTTGCTCGCTTTTCAAATCGTACGGTTTTTGTAGTATATATACTTGGAAAACAACACTTGAGTTGAAAGTACAAAGAAATACAAGTTTACATTGGCCATTATATCTTTTCCTCAAGGGTACAAGTTCGTTTAGGTTTTTTAACGTAAAACCCTCGATAACAAAGTAGTAAAGGTGCTCGCTAGTTTAAGTGATAATCACTTAACCTTTACACAAGTTACAAGTATAGTTTTCTAGTCCTCGAGCGTAAATTCGGGCAGCATGCCCTTTGTGTTTACCAAATTTTCCAGCCATTTAGGCTTCATTATTTTTCCTCAACCAAAACCCAACATCACACATATCAGCAATTCAAGTCAAAAGCCGTTCCATAGGCTCACAATATCATAAGAACAAGAATCACAATCATAACAAGTGCAGAAATTCAATTTAGCAAAAGACAGATTCGACGTATGGATGCGGAAATAACATATCCGAGGCTACGCTTATCGGATTGAGGCGTAACCTATGCCGTTTCGAAGCTAAGACACAGGGATACAATGTTCATGAAGGTCACTTGGTCCAGTTCCTAATGTAATTTAGTCAAATCCTCAAATTACAGAACCAAAATCCAATTTGTCGGCTATTTAACCGCATTACACTGTAATGATCATATCTGAGAGTAAAAAAGTCCGATTCAGGTGTTCTTAGAGGCATTTGAAAGCTAATTCAGAATGCTACAACTTACATGTTTTGGAAAAAAGCTAAATCAGTACGGATCCTAGTCGAAAAACGTGATAAACTGGACTTAACTGATGAAACGGACTGCTGGGTAAATATTTAAAACAGTAAGGGTATTTTGGACTTTTCACGACCTACGTTGCTCCGATTGAGCTGAAATTTTGTAGGCACCTATAAAATACCATTCTATACAAATTTCCTTCTTTGACCTAAGGCCAATTCGGCCTCTAACATACAGTTACAAATTCGGACAGAATGTTGGGAAAAATTTCCAGATTCTGGAATTTTTAGTTTTTAGTGGAACTTTCCTTAATTTCTTGGTCTAATCACTACCAAAGCCTCTCTTATAACCTTAATTTCAACATATAAGCACCATACAACAAATTGGGCAGAATTTCCCCAAACCCTAGTTCATCAAATAAGAAGGGGAAAACTTCTAAAACATGATAATATCCATGATTCCACTACAAAATCAAGTTGCTAAGCTTAATTTAACAAGATTGAAAGTAAAATTTAGAGAGATCATCTTTCTTACCTTGACTAGAGTTCACTATGTGTAGCCCAAGCTTTCTCTTTCCAAAATCTCACCACAAATCACTAACCAATCCCTCAAAGGCAAGTTTAATCGGTTTGTTTTGTTTGATTTCTCACTTAGTAGTTGGATTCAAGAAGAAATGGAGTGTTTTCCCTTGGTGTTTTTCTCTCTTGCTGCTCTTGGCCAGCAGCAGAAAAATGAAGAGGAAAATGCTGAATTTTGGTGCTAAATGGAAAGACTAAGTCTTGGTCAAGAAGCCTTAAGGTGGCAACAAGTGTCGCCACCACCACCTTTCTTTTTTTTCTCTTTCTTTCTTGCTATTTTCTAGCCTCAATTTCGGTCAAACCAGCTGCAACTTAAGAAGATATTTTATGCAAAAGTCAATAAGCTTGTTGGTAAGAAAAATGGTGGTCAAGTGATGCGTTCAATCAGTAGTGCGCGGGACCCGCCGGTTCGCGCCGTTTTTCTTAAAAACTCACGTACTAGGGTTTTTACTTCCCATTCACTAACCTTATATCATTGCTACTAGTCACATATCATTTCTCAATTAAAAGTCACTTTTAATCCCCGAAATTAATCCTTACTCTGTACCGAAAATTCATCCGGCGAAAAATCGCGAAAACCCTAATTTTGCTCCAAACTTGAAACCGAAGCGTAAAACCCTATTTTCTAGGTTCATTGGCACTTATTGTGGGGTGATTGAGTAGTAGGGCATTATAAAGTGGTATTTGTCAAAGAAAAGGGAATTTTAAGAAAAATATAAGGAATTTGCTAGGCTTCTGGCCGGATTCCCCACAAAACTCTATTCACCAGAAATTTTTCCCTTTTCTTCTGCCTCGGGGCGTTACACATACCCCATAAATAAAAGAATGACTTAATAAAAGTAAAAGTAAATGAAATGAATTAAGGAAAAACAAGGAAAGCAAGTAAAGTAGGCATGCAATTCTCACTTAGCACGTTGGATCACATAGGGGAGAGGCAAAAAAGATAAAAGAAGTTATACCTCCCTTGAAATGGAGCTCTAATGGGATGAAATCACTTATTTATCCTCCAAAATAAAAGAAATGGTCAAGGTACCAATTTATTTGGGAAAATTAAAGAAAACATGCAAACACGGGCTCACATGGTCTTAAAGCTCTTAAATTCATGCATGAAGTGCAATTTAAACAAAATATAGTAATTAATTGAAGCAAACAAGCGATGAAAGATTGTAAAACTAGAGTTGCTAAGGACCAAATCGAAGAAAACATTCAATTGGTTGGGTCATAGTGGAACAAGGGGAGACTTGAGGGGTTAAAGTGCAATTTTGGGAACTTTTTCATGCAACCCATGCAACTACGTAGAAGCCTAAGATAATGCAACTGAAGGAAAAAAAAAAACAAAGGCTGTTTCCTTTTGTTTCCAAAAACTTCGGCAATTTCCAGCAGCAACTACATCCATTTCATCATACAAACAAGTTCATCAAACCAGAAATTATTGACCAAATCAAAACATGAAATTTTGTTTGCAGGATTAAGATGGCAAATCTGGTCTGAACAACAACACAAGAAGGAAAGGAAACTGCAGCAAGATTTTTCTTTCGACAATCACAGACCAAGCAACCTGCTGGCCTCTACTGCTAAGCTCCCAAATACTCGATATCTCAGTCAAATAGCAAACAAATCAAGCATTTTAAACAAACCAAAACCTCAGCAATAAGGGATCTGCGCACGCTGCTGCAACAGAGCCAAAAGCTTTGGGCTTGTTGCAGCAGATTTTTATGTGCAAACTTAGGCGCAATGCAAACATGAAGGCAGGCAACAAGAATATCAAAGATTCCTCCTATTTTTCAACATAAAACTTTTATATTTAAGCACCAGAAATTCGGACAACAGAGAAAAGACACAGTTCTGCAATTTTCCAGCTACGGTTCTCTATATTTTTTTTCATCAAATGGGTCTTTCATCCAAGCACAGTCAACATCCCAACCCAAACATCACACCGTAATCTTAAGCAAGAAAGGACAAAGTTCCACATCCAAACATACAAACAACAAAAGGAAGAGAATCAGCCATTAACGAAGCATTAGCACAAACAAACCCGAATCTTTTTCCATTTCCTGAAATTTTTATGCATCAAATTCGGATGACATGCATTTCCTTAGCTGGGTTTTGTCAAGATTCAAGTTCAAAGCATACAAAATCTAAACAACCCAACCCATGAAATCAGTATATACTAGTGTAAAGAGTAGCGAATGAATTCACTATAAACCAAACATTCAACAAACAGCCCACGAAAGAAAATGCAGTAGCAATGATTTCAATATTCTGATCCAAATCTCACACTATTTGACTAGAAAGGACTGAGAACATCACCTTACTCACGGACGAAGCGTGAGATAACCCAGGAAAATAACTCAAATGGAGCGGCTGGACTGCTGAAGTTGCGTCAATGGCTTTGGGGCTGCGGTGATGGCAGTGGTGATGGAGTCTCGACTTCAATGGCTGCTGCAGCTTCCTTCCACAGCAATTTCCCTTCCCTTGTTGCTTTCTTTTGTTAGTTGAAACCCTCTTTCAATCCCTTCTTCTTCTCTCGTTTTTCTTTCCTCAGTTTTCCTTTCCTTTTCTCGCCTCCGCCGCCAACCGAAGCTTACTCTCTTTCTCGGTTTTTTCTTTTGCCGTCCAAACCCTTTCTAAAACCTCTCTGTTTTCACTCTTCAAACCCTAGCCGTCATCCAGATTTCCTCTTCTCAGCCGCCCTCTTTTTTTTTTGTTTCTCTCTATCCCCTCCAGATTTGCAGCCGTCGCTCTATATCTCAGTATGCTCTCCTCTAAAGCTGTGTTTTTCTGTTCTATTTATACCAAGCTAGCAACCCTAAAACCCTCAGCTATCCTCTCCAAAATTGCAACCAAAGGGCTGCCCAAGCCCTTTTTTGCAAGCTGCGTTTTTCACGTATCCTCTTTTTTTTTTTTGAGATTAATAAAAACAAAATTGATAATAACAAAAATAAATAACAAAAAAAATTTAATTAACATTGGGTGAAAAATAAATAAACTAGAAACAACAAAGTGCAATTTCCAATTCCTTTTTTTTTTCATTTTCCATTTTCATCGTTTTTTTACTTTTCTTTTCTTTTTCACTTTCAAGAAAGCATTGAATTTAAGTTACAAACGACTAAGTCATATTTTTTGAATGCTTTTTCTTTTTCTTTTTTTTCCTTTTTTCAAGAAATTCTATGCTAAAACTTAAAAATAAAAATAAAACTAGAAACTAAAAACTAAAAAACGAACACGACAAATAAAAAACTAAAAATTAAATTACACCAAAAATTTGGTGTCTACAAGCCAAATACTATTTTGATAAAATGGAGGCGAGCGTGTACTTATCGCACTCGACCTCCCTTGTTTTCCAATGAGGCTCTGTATACTGTTATTGTGAGATGAGATTTCACTATATACATGACTGTGTTTGAGTTGTTTGGGTGTTATCCCATCAACTACTGCTACTGTTTGGGTACCCAACCTCTTAGGTGAGTCGGTTGTATCGAGCCAGTAAGGGCTTGGTCGAGAAGGCCGATAAACCTTGGGGTGTGATACCCCAACTTTTAGGATCATCTTTTGTTTAGTCTCAAAGAGAATATTACGGTTTCTTTAGTTTATTTTTATTTTAAAACATTATTTTGTTTTAAAGAAGAAACTAAAGTTATTTCTTTGGGTTTGATTTAAAACCTTGTTTTATTTTAAAAGACTAGAAACTCTAAACATCTCAAAACCCTAGTTTCACTTGTGACTGACCGTTTTCTCAAATTTCTCATATTTTAACCGAAACCCTAAATTCAATTTATGGAATTGTAAAATCCCTCACGTTTTTCTTAAAAATCCCCTTTTATTTGGAACTTATGATTTTATAATAGCCCTACCACCCAATCACCCCACAATAAGTGCAAATGAACATGAAAGTAAAGGTTTTCCCTTTCCATTTTTAAGTTAGAGCAAATTAGGGTTTTCACGTTTTTCCGTAGGATGACTATTCGGTACGGAGTGAGGATCAAATTTGGTAGGTAAGAGTGACTTTTGGATGAGGAAATATTATATGATTAGAAGTGATAATAATAAGTTAGTGATTAGAAGGTAAAAACCCTAGTATACGCGATTTAAGAAAAATCGGTTCAAACCGACGGGTATCGATCACTACCAATTGAACCCACTACTTGACCACCACTTCCCTACCACCACATACCCTTGATATTGTAGCAAAATATCTCCCTCATCCTCAGCCTTATAGCCAAAATTATTGACCCAAAATGCAAGGAAAAGAAAACAAAATTTTAGTTGGTTTTGGTGGTGACAAGTGTTGACCACCTATGGTTCCTTGACCAAGCCAATTTTCTTTGCTTCTTATCTTCACATTGGCTCCATTTCTTCACCATTTTCCCCTGGTTTGGCCGAGATTAAGGGAGAGAGAGAGAGAGCAAGAGAAACAACTTCAATCCATCTTGAGTTGAACCATTTGAGTGAAAACAAGAAAAACTAAACTGATTAATCACTAGTTTGGAAGCTTGGGAAACTTAAGGAACCAAAAATTTCAAGGAAAAGTAGAGGATCCTTCTTGCAAGCTCTTGTCTTGAGGTATAATGGCTTATCAACCTTTCTTTCTCCATTAATCATGATTAAGTTGGGTATTACTGTTAGAATTGTGCTTGTGATGCTTGTTTCAAATGGTTTTGATGATTGGAGTGATGACTTTTGAGTTAGGGTTTCTTGTGGGTTAGGTGTTATATGATGTATATATATGGTATATAACCTTGTAAAGGAAAAATTAGTGGTAGTTTTAAGGTAAAAATGTGAATTAGAGCTTGAATATAACAAAATTCCAGATTTCTGGAAATTGTAGCTTCAGTTCTGCCCGGTTCCAGTTCATTATGTTAGAGGCCAAATTAAACTTATCACAAAACATGAAAGTTGTATAGAATGATATTTTATGATTGCCTACAAAATGTCATCTCAATCGGAGCAACATAGCTTGTGAAAAGATGAAAATACCTTGACTGCCATAGGAGTAAAGTCAGTGGACAGTTTTGACAGTACACTAAGTTGGTTGCATTTGTTCACCTTGATACATACTGAACTAGATTTTAGTCAAAACATGAAAGTTTTATCCCTATGTTTCAGATTTCCAACGCAACTGAAAACACCTAAATCGGACTTCGGTAGCCTGAGTTATTATCATTTACATATAATGCGGTTAACTAGCCCGAATGTGAGATTTTGGTTCTGTAATCCGGACTTTTGACCTAGATACACTATGAACTGGACTGAGTAGTCTTCATAAAAGTTGTAGCATCCTGTCTTAGCTTCAAAATAGTATAAATTTCACCCTACTCCAATAAGCGTAGTTTCGGTTGTGTCCGATACGCTAAGTGACGGCAAATCTATCTTTTGATTTATGCCTTACATTTCATTTCCGGACATGTACCTAGTTTAATTTTGTATTTGTATGACTTTGAGCCTATTGAACGGCTATTGAAATGAGGTTATTTTATGTGTTACTTTGGGACTGTTTGGGGAAAATATTGAAGCCATAAATGGCTGGAAAATGGGTAAACACAAGGGGCATGCCGCCAAATTTTCACGAGAAAGATAAACTAGCCTTTGGAGTTCTAGTTCTGTATCTTGCAAATTTAACTTGGATACACTAAAAACTGGGTCGAGGTGCCTTCATGGAAGTTGTAATCTTTTGTTTAAGTTTTGAGACACTACCTAGTACATTTTGATTCGATAACCACAACTCCAGTTATGGTCAAAAATCGTGTAACCCATTTTGTACCATTTTCATTTCCACGCACGTGCAAGTGCATTTCTCAACCGTTTTTGCCGTTGTGGACTGTTTAGGTCTACTTTTGTTATTTTGTTACCATTCCAGCCGTTTCAGCCAATTTCGACATTCTTTTGGCCTTAACGTCATTTTTGACTGTTTTTGATTATTTTTGACCGTTTTCGACCGTATTCGATCGTTTAAGTTATAAACTACTATTGTATAGCCGTTTCACTTATGTGTGTATATAGTCTGTCAATACAGATTGTGAGGCTTTTGATGGTGACGGTCAAGCTCAGTGAATTGTATCGTTTTTCGTGCCAAGCTTTATCAAGTGAGTAATTGGGTTGTTATTGATGTGGAATTGTTAAAGTGCTTTGTACATGTTAAATGGGTACTTAAGGCGAGAGTGTACTTTATCTCATTCGATCTAAGCCCATCCTTTGTTTTGATTTTCTATGTGAGAATACATGCCTTATGTTGAGTATCACCCTTTTGCTGTGTGCTGATGAGGCTGATTACATGACTTGAGTATCACTCTTTTGCTGTGTGCTGATGGGGGTGATTACATGACTTGAATTGAACTCCATTTGCTGTGTGCTGTTCGGGGCAAGTATTTTGTTGTGTACTTTGTTGAGAGATACCATTTATTGAAAGATTGGATATCTCAGGGCTTGGTTCCAACCCGGTTCCAAGGGTTAGACGAACTATTCGAGCCAGCTGGGGTTTGGTCGAAGATAGTTCCATGCTAAACTTGGGATTTAGTTCTTTGTTAAAGCTTTGACGATAGCTAAGTTATTTTGTTTCGCTCGAGCTGCTGTGTGCTGTTGACTGGCCAGCGGGGGTTGATAAGGTGAACGGGAAAAGTTAAGTGGAGTCTACGGACCATGAGTACTTTGGTTGACGGAATGTCAACAGGCGTTCAAGCTCGAAAAATTGAACTGGCTTTGGAGCTACCCGTATCCTACCATTGTGATGTTACCTTTCTGTTATTGATGTGAAATATCCTGATTTACTTGTTTAATTATGTGAGTTTACATTTTTACCCTAGTTATTTACTAAGCATATAGTTTACCCCATTCTATTTGTTTTCCTTAGCAGGGGACCGACGCGGGGATCACTCGGGAAGGTGTTAGTGTTTTGATTATAGACGAGTTGAACTTGTACTTGTTATAAGTTGACGAGTAAGATGTATATAGTTGTCGTGGTGGTTGTAGTTATCAGCTTTTCTAGGGATTACTTTCTGGTACTCGTGGTATGTATGACTTGATGAACTAGTTTATGCAACTTTTGAAGCTGTAATAGAGTAAATAGAACTTTCTTTTAGAGTGGAATCTATTTTCTCATTTTAAGTATTGAGTCCTAGCGCGAGTTGGGCAGGCGGTCCTCCGAACCCTTTGGTTCGCTTTAGGGGAAGGTGGGGCTGTCACATGGGGACTGATGTTTGGAGATCCCTGGTGAAGTATAGCCGTTGAGCTTGCTTGTTGTGTTGCCTAGCACCACCAGAGGTAAAATCCTCGACTTAATCCTGCTTTTTTGGAATTTTGGATTCCTGGTATATTCGAGTATTACCAAACTACTGTTTGTAGCGTACGGGCCCGATAGGGGGTTGATTGGTGGACAGAGATTGGTGAAAACGGTGATCTACAGACTTACATTCTATGAATACAAACGTTGACGGAGAGTCAACGGATCCAGTTATGATCAAGCTCCAGTGGTTATTGGCTTTTGAAAGCCACCCGTATCCTTGAATTGAATTGTGATTAAATTACTGTCTTACTATACGGAGTTTATTTGATTATTTTGTGACCTTATTTGGCTATGTGTTTACTCGTTTTACTTGGAACCTCACTGGGCGTTAGCTCACCTCACTCCCTTTGTTTTCCTTAACAGATCGGGGATGGATTTGATCAAGAGCTTTCTTCGCTTTACATTGTTTTGGACTTGTATTTGAGATTGTAACTTTTGCTTAAGCAGACCTTACTTTTGACTCTTGTAAGTTTAAATCTATAAGTTCGATTCTTGTTATGTAAGTTTATGTGTGCTGTGGTAAGTTGACTGTGACAGCCCCACCTTCCCCTAAGGCGAACCAAAGGGGTTAGCGGACTGCCTGCCCAGCTCTCGCCAGGACTAACGGTACGGTTTACGTCAATCTAAAACGTTCCGGAACATAACATCGCGCGCAAACAAGTCAAAACACGAAATAAAATAAAATAAAATAAAACGAAAACCGAAGCCGAAATTTATCTAAACCATAGCCAAGCATATATGTACAACGGAAATCAACATTTACAACCATAATGGCATGCCAAAACCATTCATTAAGGAGTACACATTCGATTTGCCTATCAAAAGGAAATGAACCCGTTATACATTAGGGTTTCACTTCAAGAGCTATACAAAAGACATTTACAAGCTCAGTATGGCAATTGACTATCCAGTCCATTTTCAAAAGCAATTATATCCCTGTAAGGAAAACAAATAACACGGAATGAGCCAAAGCCCAGTGGTATACCACCCAATAAGCAATCAAAGTCATATAAGAATGAACCTTCATTTAAAGTGCACAAATAAGCAATGAAGCAAAACGGTAAAAGGATACGGTCGGCTCTCAAGAGCCCATTTCCACGCTTGCAATCTTGAACCAACCTCATTGACTCTCCGTCAATGTTAAAATACCAAACCGTAGACAACTCTTTACTTCCATTCCTTCCACCCAACATACCCCAACCGGGCCCGCACTCCATTCAGTAATATTTTTGGTAATACTCGAGTTTACCGGAACCAAGGGTCTCATTACCACAAGGTTCCCCAGTACAGTCCCCGTGGCGATTCAATCTTCACGACCAAGCCCTCGCCGGCTCGATCCAATTGACTACCAAACGGGGTTGAGCTCAGTAATGCAGTAAGGCCGTTGGACATCGTCCAAACGACATCAATTCAGTTTCCATGAAATGGAATTCACCAACCAATATATCAAGTTCAGTAATGCAATAAAACGGTAGCCATTCAGTGACAATATCAAAAGAGGTGAGGGCGGTCAAGTACACCCTCACCTTAATAAATTTCAATATTCGAATAAGCCATCAAGGCATCACATAACATTTAACAAAGCCACATAGTAACAATTTAGTGAGTGGTATACTCACCAAGCAAGTAAGTGGTATTTCATGTACCACGATCACCAAGCCGTCGTGCACTACCTTCACGCCCTAGAATCATGCAACACATACAATAAGACTCCATGCCGAGCCATAAACAACACCAATTCACAACCCTAATAGGGTTTCATATGCATAAATGAGCATAATAGCAAACCAGAAATTAGAAAATGGCCTTAGTCTTGGCCCCAAATAGAAAACTGTTTTACACTCATTATGCGGTAATGGTACAACTCTCACTACAAATATCGGTTGGGGGTGTAAGACCCACCGTTTCGAAGCTATGGAACAGGGCTACAATAATGTAGAAGACCACGCAATCCAGTTCCTAGCTTAACTAGGTCGAAAATGCCAAATACTAACCCAGAATTCCTAAAACAGGTTCGCAAAACACAAAAAACTGTAATCCGTATATCTCAGTCCTTACAAGTCCAAATGCCGAAATTCCAAAGGCATATGTTAGCTAAGACACTCAGCTACATTTCATCAGAAGACACCAACTCCAAAATCCAAACCAATTCCAGTCAAAATAGCCAACTACTATCGCAGTTTTCGCATTCTGCTCAAAGCAGAACAGCTACAGTAATTTCGTCATAACTCATTCTACATTAATCCAAATGACCTGAAATTTTGCAGGCACATCAACCTCATCAATACCTACAACTTTCATGTTTTGATCAAAGTCAAATTCGGCCTCTAACACAGTGATCTAAAACCGGACAGAATTGGGGCTTCAAGAACCCTAACTTTCCAATTTTCCATCCAAATCCAAAATTAGTTGCATTTAACCACATTTGACATCCACTAGAGCCATTTCCAACCATTACAATTTATCATACAAGCCCCCAACATCAAGATCATATTAAACCAGAAAAATTCCCAATAAAATAAAAACTTCACCATAACAAGCCAAATCAAGAAATAAATCACATTTTCACACACTCATGCCACTTCTAAGCATCATATGACCATTATTAGAGGTAGTAGGGTGTTCAAGCAACACTTACCAAGAAATCAAGAGAAAGAGGGATATTGGACACCTTTGATCTTCAAACAAAGTTCACCAATACACTTACTAACACTAGAAGCAAAGTTTTTATGGAGTAGAAACAACTCTAGGCTTTGGTTTGTGGTAGATTGGACCAAGTGGAAGCTTGCAAAATGAAGAAGTTCTTCTCCTTCTTGAGCTTGGGATGGCCGGCCAACACAAGGTAAGAAATGGTAAATTTTTATGATTTTTTTTGAGATATTTAACCCTTGGTCAAGAAAGTCAAAATGATGAATAGTATTTCTTTAAAAGTATCCAATAAGAAGGTGACACTTGTCACCTTCATTAATGCCTTCTTATCTTTCTTTTCTCTCTCACATCAATCACTTCACACACACTACTTATCTCTTAACACCCGATAAATTTATAACAGTATCCGAAACTTAACCTTATTGGCCGAATTTTTCCGAACTTTTCGCACTAGTGGGTCCCACGTCCATTATTTATCCTTAATTTTCTAAAAACTCGCCAATGCTAGAAAAATCATCTTAAAACTATAATTGCTCATAAAATCCTCTCAGAAAATATTTCTAAGCCAGAAAATGCAAAATTATGCAATTAAAGGGGAATAAACCCTAGGAAAATAATTAGGGTTTTACGGGCTCTCACATTGACATTTGGCTTTATGTATACTAAACTTTTGGAGTATTGGTGAAGTGATTATGTTTTAAATTAGGGTTACATTCCCTTGCAATGGAAGATATTTCATTCGCTTCATTTGAGTTATTTGTACTTTGATCGACTGAACCCCGACGAGAGCTGGGCAGGTAGTCCGCTGATACCCTGGGGTTCGCCCTTGGGAGAGGTGGGGCTGTCACAGTTGGTATCAGAGTTTAGGCTTCAGATCTTTGTAGTGTATCCTAGACTTAAAAGTGTAGGATGCCAGCCTGTGGGATTTGGTTTGAAAGTTGAGTGACCGCTGGTAGGGATAAAAATTAGAGCCTAGCTTTGAGTGAATTAGAAATTTTCAACTTTAAAATTTCGAGGAATTAGAAATTTTCAACTTTAAAATTTCAACTTTGAGTGAATTAGAGATTTAAATTTCGAGGACGAAATTTTCTTAAGGGGAAGAGGATGTGAGGACTCGTAAAAACTATTATTTTATGCCTAATTTATGGCTTAATAAATTATTTAATTGGATTTTATTTCCGAGGAATATTTTCTAGTCTTATTAGACCTAAATATATGGTAATATAACTTCATTATATTTTTAAAATGATTCGTTTCAAAAATTAATTTCCTGGAGCGCGTTTAGTAAAAATAGTGAATAGTACTTGGAGATTTTATCCGCGTAGTAGCACAATAAGCTTGGAATATTGGAGACTTGTACTATGGTCCTAAAATAGGTAATCTTATGAATAAATACTCAAGTGATAGTTAATAGTGCAATCGTTATAAGAATTTCTCGGAAGTTTCGCGTTATAGCGTTAAAATTGACGGTACGCGTTTTCACACGCGCGACTTTATTTGAGGGACTTTAGACCCTTATTTCGGGACAATTAAGAGTGAAGAATATTTACATGAATATAAATGCATTGGAGGTTTAGTGCACTAGTGAACCAAACGCGCGAGAAAATCGAGCCGTAATCGCACCAAACGGCCCCTAATGAGAGTTGACTTTTGGGTGAATTTACACCACTCATTTAATCTTCTCTTGGAAGCTAAAAGAAATCTGATCACTCTCCACCTTCTCTCACCAAGACAGCCGGCCAACATCTCCCTCTCACTCACTCTCTTGCTTCACAAATTTCTTCACTAAATCAACCCAAAACCTCAACCAATCTTCACCAAACTTGGAGATCATCTAGCTAACTACTTGGAGGTTGGATTTAGCTAACAAAAAGGCTGCAAAATCACGGTTTTTCTGGGGTAAAAGAGGGCTGAAAATTCTGCTTGAACATCAAACCAAAGTAAGTGATGATCCACTCTTGGAAACTTGAAGTTTGGAAGCTATCTTACCTTGTTAAGTTCATGCATGCATTTGGTTAGCTTGTGTATGGTGTAAAAATGTGATAGTGGGCTCTTTGAATTCCCACACTTGGGTTGTTGTTGCTGATTTGATGATTGATGGTGGTTATATTGTTGGTTTAGTGGTTAAAATGATGCATTAGTGGTGGGTAATTAGTAGAAACTTCATTGGGTGTAAGAAGCAAAAATTTCTGATTTTGCCCCTGCCATGTTCGGCCATTTTAAGGCCAATTTTTAATGGTCTAACAGCTTGAATTGGATGTTTATAGGATGTATTAGATGTGTGAAAAATTTCATTTGAAAATATTGAGGTTTGGTTGAGCAAATGAATTTTTTTTGAGAAACTAGCAAGTCTGGAAAACTGTTCGCGTATGACTCTGACCAGTGGTAGTATTTCGGCTATAACTCTGTCCTCGGATGTCGAAATCATGTGCCGTTGGTGGCGTTTGAAACTAGACATTCCTGCCTTTAATTTGGTATATAATGCACATTCTGATTCTTTGTGAGCAAGCCGAACCAAATGTTTTAAGTTCGCTGTCCTGTTGCTCTGTTCATCTGGAATGAAGTGTTCAGGCAGCAACTTGATGCCCGATTTTGAACCAGATGGGTGCCGAATTTGGAAACAATTTCTTCTGTGATATTTTAGCCCTATGAATGTATTTTCCAACGGCGTAATCCATGCTAGATTCCGAGTTAAATTGACTGAATTGTGACCAAAACAAGAGGACTGCCCTGTTTTGGAAAAACCCTAATATTTGGACTGGTTTGGAACAAGATCTTGGAGTGAACTTGTTAATTGATGTTTTTGATACTAAACACTTACCAAAGGCATTATGGATGTTTCTTAGGCCTTTATTTCACAAATGAACCATGATTGGATAGTTTGCTTGATTAAACGTTTTGAAATGGGTAATGAAAGTCTAAAGGCAGATTGCCTTATAATTTTCCCTGAACTTTGGTTGACTAATTAACTATCTTTCCGAGGGTATTTTTCCCTGAAATTTGATAGAGCTGTACCTTTCATATGGGTGTAAAATACTGCCAATTTTGGTACCAATCCAAGTTCGTTTCGATACCTAATTAAATTTCTAGTGTTGGAGGTTCAAATCTGGAAATTCTTCTCCAGTCTTGAATTTCCCCAACTTCGGGCTACCGTATCTCGGTACTCGAAATTCCGATTCTTGATCCGTTTGTTTTTTTATAAACCTCACTTGTAACACTAATTGAGCTGCAAATTTCAGAGGCCGGTTTGCAACGTGTGAATCGTGCCGAATTTCCAAAGTTGGCCGAAATCCAACTTAATTCTGCCTTGTAAACCAACCCTGCATCTTCAAGCTCATTTTTGAACACTTTTCACTTCGATTCATGGAAAAGTGTCTTATAGGAACTTATAGTACTTTCTAAGAGGTTTCCAACGGTATAAAGTTTTCCAATTCTCGACTTATGCCGAGCGAGTTACGATTTTTCAAAGATTCATAATAAAACTGAAAATTTTCCAATTTCAAACAAATAGAGTTTTTCAAGAACTCTTTATTCTTTTGATATTCTTAAACGTTTTGCTCACGATTTTCATGATAAAAACTCAAATAATATTGTACATAATAAAAGGCAAGTTGAACCTCGGTTTACGTGTAATTGAGGTTCCTTTTGTGAAATAATCCTTAGATTGTACTAGTGTACGATCTTTCTTGATAAGTGGGTTAATTGTGTGATTATCCACTATTAATTGCCAGGCGCACAAGGAGACCTTCTAGAGGATCTCACAGTGGACACTTGAACTCCCAGAAAATAATTCTTATTGAATTGCTCGGTGAGTGTCAAGTGTGTGAATCTTTGATACATGTTTATTTGTGGTAATTGTTGGAATTTTAAGAAAATAAGGGCGGGTGCGTACTTTATCGCACTTGTTCTAATTTCAAATGAATGATTGAAATGTATTGAATGATTGAAATATGTTGAATGAATGACTGAAATGCAATGGTATGTTATGAATACATACGTCGATGGAGTGAACCTCCTTGACTTTTAAATGAATGGGGGACGCCCAAACTCATAGGCCGTCCTTGGACTCGAGCCGGCAATGGGCTTGGTCGGGAACTTGGGCGAGCCATGAGATATATATAAGTTCGACCTAATGAGAGGTCCTGCTTGGCATACTCGTGGAGTATCGCCTTATAAATGACTTGTCGGCCCTTGAGGTGTACGGTGGACGGAGGGAAGTAAGTGGTGATCTACGGAAATGGAAATACCGACCCGGTTGACAGGAGGGTCAACGCGGGAAGGTATACGAATGACATCGGCAGAGCGAGTGGAACTTAGCTCCTGAGAGCTACTATATCCTTGAATTGTTTCTGATTACTTTTCCTGTTCGAATGATTGATTATTGAAAAGACATGGTTTTATTTATTAAATTTGGGATTGTTATTTGACAAAGTGCTTGCATGTGTGTTCTTGGCCTCACGAGCGTTTAGCTCACCCTATAGTTTTATTTTCCTTAACAGGACCGAATCTTGGAGAAGTTTGGAGAAAACCTTCGCTATACTTTTGTTTTAAGGTTTTCTATTGTTAGTGGCTATGTCCTTTGTGGGGATTGTACTTTTGGAAATGAAGTGTAACTTTTGGGCCTGACATATATTTTGGATTTAAGTTGTATCTTGAACTCCCTATCTATGGGCGGAGTAATGGATGATTTTATGCTTGAACGCTTCCGCATCATTTGTATTCATGTTGTTCTCTTCGATGTGTTTAGTTCGGATTTAAATTGAATGAAATTGCTTGAGTCCTGGCGAGAGCTGGGCAGGCGTCCGCGGATACCCTTTGGTCCGCCTTAGGGAGATGTGGGGCGTCACAGTTGGTATCAGAGCACTAGGTTAGAAGTCTATATGGGAGACATATTAGATACTCTACCTTTAAGACTCGATATGGGATGACTTAATCCTACCCTAAGTGATACTTGAGGCGAGCTAGCATCTAAGTTAGTCCTACCTCAAGTGACGATTGGGATGAACCAACGATTAAGTTAGACATGCATTGCAGGATATTGGAACTGAGTGGTGATTTAAGTTTCTAACCTGAAAAATATTATTATTATTATTTTGCAGGGATGGATGACGGAAATGGAGCCCCGGCAGCTAATGGGAATGGCCATGCGAATGGTCATTACGAGCCTCTTAGGACTATCTTCTACCGAGCTCTAGCGGGAGGAGCTCGAGTACGCTACTCACCTTATGATAGATACCCTCGATGTTCGTGTAGGTTGACTTTCGCCTACCCGAACCATATAGTGCTTGCTCTGGACGACGAGCGTCGTCAGTTGGTGGATGCCAACCGTGATTTACAGGCTGAGGTAGACGAGCTTAGGTAGATGGTTGGCGCTCAGGGTGAGCGGATTGCCGAGCTCGAGGAGGTGCTGGAGGGTGAGGTAGCCACATCTGCAGTGGTTAACGAGGAGCTTCAGGATACTAGGGCTCGACTTACTAGGCTAGGACGGGATGTCCGTACTTGGGCTTTCGAGATTCTGGCTGATGCCACTAGATTGGTTGAGGACGCTGCTGAGGTGATTCCTGACGCTGAGGAGGAGGATCCAGAGGAGGATCCCGAGGAGGAGGTTCCTCCTGATAGCCCCGCTGTGGACAAGGGCCTTAGTCGTTGACCCCTTTTGACTTTTGACCGGTACAGTTAGGACTAGTTAGGGTGACGCGAGTGCTGAGGCCATTGTATTTTGCATGCTTGTGTGGCCTACTTTTGGGCACTTGTTTTTACTTTAGTCTTCTGTGACTAAAAGTATACTTTTGAGCACCTGTGTGCTATATTTTTGTGAATTGTCTCTAACTTGCTAATTGTACGATCTTGACATGTTTATGAATGTAAATTATTGTTAATTTCAATGCTTTCTTGGTTGGTTTTAATTTCCATATATTTCTTCTTTTCTGCTTAAGTTAATCTATTTCTTGCACTAGGCACATTTAGGCTAATGGAAGGACTAAGAAGTGGTCGAGGCCGTGGGCGAGCGTCTAGACAGGCCCAACCTCAGGGGGATGACCAGGGATCGGCAACTGGACCGACCCAGGGACAGGAAAACATTGAGGGTAACCAAGTGGCTACTGCCATCAATAGGATGACTGATATCCTAGAACGTCTAGCGGAGAGACAGGGTCCTGGACCATGTAACCAACCTGGGGGCCAGGATAGAGGAGAGGATAGAGCCTTGGAAAGATTCTTAAAGTTTAAGCCGCCTAAGTTTATGGGTGAACCTGACCCCGAAATAGCAGAGAATTGGTTAGAAAGGATGACCAATATATTCGCCGCTCTAGACTACACTGAGGATAGGCGAGTGAACTTTGCTGCTTTCCAATTTGAGGGAGTGGCCCGTGCTTGGTGGGATTTGATAAAAGGAAAATGGGAAAGGGCTCGAACCCCTTGGACTTGGGAGAATTTCACAAGGGAGTTTAATGAAAAGTTTTTTCCGCCCTTAATCCAAGAGAAGAGGGAGGACGAATTTATTAAGTTGAAACAAGGAACCCTTATTGTAGCAGAGTATGAAGGGAAGTTCACTAAACTTTCCAAATACGCTCCTGAGTTAGTAGCCAATGAACGGAGGAGGATTAGAAGGTTTGTACAGGGACTTAATGTGGAACTTCAGGAGGGACTGGCTGCAGCCCAAATCTCTACTTTTACTGAGGCTTTAGAGAAAGCGCAAAGGGTTGAGAATGCAAGATCTCAAGTGAGGGATTTCCACAACAGAAAAAGGAATTTCCCTAGTCGCACTACTGGGCAGACCAGTAAGTTTGTACACCCTTCTAAAAAGGGAAGAGGGGAAGGAGGAATGAGAACTGCTGGAGCTTCTAGGGGAGCTCTATCTAGGGGAGGTCGTAGCGGGACGACTCAAGTTAGGGGGGCACCATCTGTTGGATCGACTGTGACCCCTCAAGTTACATGTGGGTATTGTGGTAAATCCAACCACTCTGAGAACGATTGCTGGAGAAAGTTGGGAAAATACTTACTGTGTAGGAGCACTGAGCATCAAATCGCAAATTGTCCGAAATCATCGAAGGCAGGGGGAAACCTGCAGAGGCCTGAAAAATCAACCTCTAAGTAGACCAATGCCGGAGGAAGTCGACCGAAAGTACCGGCTAGGGTCTACGCATTGGACTATCCACAAGTTCCTGAGGCGACCGAGGTGGTTGAAGGTACAATTCCAATCTTTCACTGCCTAGCTAGGGTTTTAATTGATCCGGGTGCAACGCACTCTTTTGTAAACCCTGATTTCATGAGTGGAATAGACTTGAAGCCAATTAAGTTACCATATGACTTGGAGGTTAAAACACCCACTGGGGACAAAAGTCTAATTGCTAATCTGGTGTATAAGAATAGTGAAATCTGCGTGAAGGAAAGAAAATTGCTGGGCCTATGACTGAGTTGACCAAGAAAAATGGAAAATTTATTTGGAGTCCTAAGTGTGAAGGAAGTTTTCAGGAGTTGAAAAGACGGTTGACTAGAGCGCCTGTTCTAGCTCTACCTAATGGACAGGATAGTTTTGTGGTTTACACAGATGCTTCTAAGGAAGGTTTGGGATGTGTTTTGATGCAAAATGATAAAGTGATAGCTTATGCCTCTAGGAAATTGAAACCGCATGAAGGAAATTATCCGACCCATGATTTGGAGTTAGCGGCTGTGGTCTTTGCTTTGAAGAAATGGAGACACTATTTGTACGGAGTGACATTTGAGGTTTTTACAAATCACAAAAGCCTTAAGTATTTATTTTCTCAGAAGGAGCTGAACTTGAGGCAACGTAGATGGATGGAATTTCTGGAAGATTATGATTGTACGATTAAGTACCACCCTGAAAAGGCCAATGTAGTGGCCGATGCTTTGAGCCGTCAGGTACAAATGGCTGGATTGATGGTTAAGGAATTTCAGCTGTTGGAAGAAGTTAGCTATTGGAATCCTCGATTAGAACCAAGGAAAGTAATTTTGGGGAATATTGTGATAACCTCCACTTTATTGGAACGTATTAAGGAATCTCAGGAAAAGGACCCTAAAGTGCAAAAGTTGGTGGAGAAAGTTAAGATGGGAGACCAAACGGATTTCAATTTGGGATCGGATGGAATATTGAGATTTCGATATCGGGTGGTTGTGCCAAAGGATGAAGGGCTTAGAAAAGAAATTTTAGAAGAGGCACACCGATCAAAGTTTACAGTACATCCAGGAGGGAATAAAATGTACCAAGACTTGAAAAGTCTATATTGGTGGAAAAATATGAAGAAGGAAATTGCCCAATTTGTTCAGACATGCTTGGTTTGTCAACAGGTTAAAGCCGAACATCAGAGACCATCAGGGCTTTTGCAACCTCTAGAAATACCTGAGTGAAAATGGAAAAATATTACCATGGATTTCGTATCAGGCTTACCAAGGACACAGAGAGGCCATGATGCCATTTGGGTGATAGTGGATAGATTGACTAAATCGGCTCATTTTCTACCGATTAACATGAAATACCCGTTAGAAAAGCTGGCCAGGTTGTACTTGGATGAGATCATCAGACTACATGGTATACCTGTGAGTATTGTGTCAGATAGGGATCCAAGATTTGTTTTGAGGTTTTGGCAAAAGATGCAAGAAGTGTTGGGGACTAAGTTGAACTTTAGTACCACTTACCATCCCCAGACGGATGGACAATCTGAAAGAACAATTCAAACTCTTGAGGACATGTTGAGGACTTGTGTACTGGATTTTGGAGAGAATTGGAGTAAGTTTTTGACTTTAGTGGAATTGGCCTATAACAATAGTTTCCACTCTTCTATTCAAATGGCTCCATACGAAGCACTTTATGGTCGGAAGTGTAGATCTCCAATTTGTTGGGATGAAATAGGTGAACGGAAAATTTTAGACCCGACAACCGTATCTTGGATTGAGGAGGCGAATGAAAAGGTAAGATTGATACGGCAAAGGATTCAAACCGCTCAGAGTAGACAAAAAAGTTATGCCGACAATCGGAGAAAGGATTTGGAGTTCACTATTGGAGATATGGTATTTCTCAAGATTACGCCTTTGAAAGCAAGTTTGATGTCCAGAAAAGGGAAGAAACTACAACCAAGGTTTGTAGGGCCTTATAAGATTATCCAACGAGTTGGGAATGTAGCCTATAAGCTGGAATTACCACCGAGTTTGTCTCGAATTCATAATGTGTTTCATGTGTCTATGCTTAAGAAATACCATCCAGACCCCTCTCATGTTTTACAACCGGAGAATATTGAGATTGATGAAACCCTGACCTATGAGGAGAGACCGGTAAAACTTCTGGATCGAAAAGTGAAGGAATTGAGGAACAAGCAGATACCACTAGTGAAAGTTCTATGGAAGAACCATGGAGTAGAGGAGGCAACATGGGAAGTTGAAGAGACAATCAGAGAGAAGTACCCAGACTTGTTCATCAACCAATGTAAATTTCGAGGACGAAATTTTCTTAAGGGGAAGAGGATGTGAGGACTCGTAAAAACTATTATTTTATGCCTAATTTATGGCTTAATAAATTATTTAATTGGATTTTATTTCCAAGGAATATTTTCTAGTCTTATTAGACCTAAATACATGGTAATATAACTTCGTTATATTTTTAAAATGATTCGTTTCGAAAATTAATTTCCTGGAGCGCGTTTAGTAAAAATAGTGAATAGTACTTGGAGATTTTATCCGCGTAGTAGCACAATAAACTTGGAATATTGGAGACTTGTACTATGGTCCTAAAATAGGTAATCTTATGAATAAATACTCAAGTGATAGTTAATAGTGCAATCGTTATAAGAATTTCTCGGAAGTTTCGCGTTATAGCGTTAAAATTGACGGTACGCATTTTCACACGCGCGACTTTATTTGAGGGACTTTAGACCCTTATTTCGGGACAATTAAGAGTGAAGAATATTTACATGAATATAAATGCATTGGTGGTTTAGTACACTAGTGAACCAAACGCGCGAGAAAATCGAGCCGTAATCGCACCAAACGGCCCCTAATAAGAGTTGACTTTTGGGTGAATTTACACCACTCATTTAATCTTCTCTTGGAAGCTAAAAGAAATCTGATCACTCTCCACCTTCTCTCACCAAGACAGCCGGCCAACATCTCCCTCTCACTCACTCTCTTGCTTCACAAATTTCTTCACTAAATCAACCCAAAACCTCAACCAATCTTCACCAAACTTGGAGATCATCTAGCAAACTACTTGGAGGTTGGATTTAGCTAACAAAAAGGCTGCAAAATCACGGTTTTTCTGGGGTAAAAGAGGGCTGAAAATTCTGCTTGAACATCAAACCAAAGTAAGTGATGATCCACTCTTGGAAACTTGAAGTTTGGAAGCTATCTTACCTTGTTAAGTTCATGCATGCATTTGGTTAGCTTGTGTATGGTGTAAAAATGTGATAGTGGGCTCTTTGAATTTCCACACTTGGGTTGTTGTTGCTGATTTGATGATTGATGGTGGTTATATTGTTGGTTTAGTGGTTAAAATGATGCATTAGTGGTGGGTAATTAGTAGAAACTTCATTGGGTGTAAGAAGCAAAAATTTCTGATTTTGCCCCTGCCATGTTCGGCCATTTTAAGGCCAATTTTTAATGGTCTAACGGCTTGAATTGGATGTTTATAGGATGTATTAGATGTGTGAAAAATTTCATTTGAAAATATTGAGGTTTGGTTGAGCAAATGAATTTTTTTTGAGAAACTAGCAAGTCTGGAAAACTGTTCGCGTATGACTCTGACCAGTGGTAGTATTTCGGCTATAACTCTGTACTCGGATGTCGAAATCATGTGCCGTTGGTGGAGTTTGAAACTAGACATTCCTGCCTTTAATTTAGTATATAATGCACGTTCTGATTCTTTGTGAGCAAGCCGAACCAAATGTTTTAAGTTCGCTGTCCTGTTGCTCTGTTCATCTGGAATGAAGTGTTCAGGCAGCAACTTGATGCCCGATTTTGAACCAGATGGGTGCCGAATTTGGGAATGATTTCTTCTGTGATATTTTAGCCCTATGAATGTATTTTCCAACGGCGTAAGCCATGCTCAATTCCGAGTTAAATTGACTGAATTGTGACCAAAACAAGAGGACTGCCCTGTTTTGGAAAAACCCTAATATTTGGACTGGTTTGGAACAAGATCTTGGAGTGAACTTGTTAATTGATGTTTTTGATACTAAACACTTACCAAAGGCATTATGGATGTTTCTTAGGCCTTTATTTCACAAATGAACCATGATTGGATAGTTTGCTTGATTAAACGTTTTGAAATGGGTAATGAAAGTCTAAAGGCAGATTGCCTTATAATTTTTCCTGAACTTTGGTTGACTAATTAACTATCTTTCCGAGGGTATTTTTCCCTGAAATTTGATAGAGCGGTACCTTTCATATGGGAGTAAAATACTGACAATTTTGGTACCAATCCAAGTTCGTTTCGATACCTAATTAAATTTCTAGTGTTGGAGGTTCAAATCTGGAAATTCTTCTCCAGTCTTGAATTTCCCCAACTTCGGGCTACCGTATCTCAGTACTCGAAACTCCGATTCTTGATCCGTTTGTTTTGTTATAAACCTCACTTGTAACACTAATTGTGCTGCAAATTTCAGAGGTCGGTTTGCAACGTGTGAATCGTGCCGAATTTCCAAAGTTGGCCGAAATCCAACTTAATTCTGCCTTGTAAACCAACCCTGCATCTTCAAGCTCATTTTTGAACACTTTTCACTTCGATTCATGGAAAAGTGTCTTATAGGAACTTATAGTACTTTCTAAGAGGTTTCCAACGGTATAAAGTTTTCCAATTCTCGACTTATGCCGAGCGAGTTACGATTTTTCAAAGATTCATAATAAAACTGAAAATTTTCCAATTTCAAACAAATAGAGTTTTTCAAGAACTCTTTATTCTTTTGATATTCTTAAACGTTTTGCTCACGATTTTCATGATAAAAACTCAAATAATATTGTACGTAATAAAAGGCAAGTTGAACCTCGGTTTACGTGTAATTGAGGTTCCTTTTGTGAAATAATCCTTAGATTGTACTAGTGTACGATCTTTCTTGATAAGTGGGTTAATTGTGTGATTATCCACTATTAATTGCCAGGCGCACAAGGAGACCTTCAAGAGGATCTCACAGTGGACACTTGAACTCCCAGAAAATAATTCTTATTGAATTGCTCGGTGAGTGTCAAGTGTGTGAATCTTTGATACATGTTTATTTGTGGTAATTGTTGGAATTTTAAGAAAATAAGGGCGGGTGCGTACTTTATCGCACTTGTTCTAATTTCAAATGAATGATTGAAATGTATTGAATGATTGAAATATGTTGAATGAATGACTGAAATGCAATGGTATGTTATGAATACATACGTCGATGGAGTGAACCTCCTCGACTTTTAAATGAATGGGGGACGCCCAAACTCATAGGCCGTCCTTGGACTCGAGCCGGCAATGGGCTTGGTCGGGAACTTGGGCGAGCCATGAGATATATATAAGCTCGACCTAATGAGAGGTCCTGCTTGGCATACTCGTGGAGTATCACCTTATAAATGACTTGTGGGCCCTTGAGGTGTACGGTGGACGGAGGGAAGTAAGTGGTGATCTACGGAAATGGAAATACCGACCCGGTTGACAGGAGGGTCAACGCGGGAAGGTATACGAATGACATCGGCAGAGCGAGTGGAACTTAGCTCCTGAGAGCTACTATATCCTTGAATTGTTTCTGATTACTTTTCCTGTTCGAATGATTGATTATTGAAAAGACATGGTTTTATTTATTAAATTTGGGATTGTTATTTGACAAAGTGCTTGCATGTGTGTTCTTGGCCTCACGAGCGTTTAGCTCACCCTATAGTTTTGTTTTCCTTAACAGGACCGAATCTTGGAGAAGTTTGGAGAAAACCTTCGCTGTACTTTTGTTTTAAGGTTTTCTATTGTTAGTGGCTATGTCCTTTGTGGGGATTGTACTTTTGGAATTGAAGTGTAACTTTTGGGCCTGACGTATATTTTGGATTTAAGTTGTATCTTGAACGCCCTATCTATGGGCGGAGTAATGGATGATTTTATGCTTGAACGCTTCCGCATCATTTGTATTCATGTTGTTCTCTTCGATGTGTTTAGTTCGGATTTAAATTGAATGAAATTGCTTGAGTCCTGGCGAGAGTTGGGTAGGCGTTCGCGGATACCCTTTGGTCCGCCTTAGGGAGATGTGGGGCGTCACAGAGCCCATCTAACCGCTACAGGCGGTGCGAGTATCTGCATATTTATACCTATCCTAATGAAATAGTGTTGGTCATTGTGAACGAGTGGAAGGTGCTTGCAAGGGACAATTCTAGGCTTGAAACTGAAGTTAATCAACTGATGAAAACTATTAAAACACAAACTGATCGGATTAAGGAGTTTGAGTATGATGTGGTTGAGAGCTGAGAAAGGGTTGATGACCTTTGTGCACAGCTTGGAGAAGCTCAGGAGCACATGGTTAAGAGGGCCATGAAAACGAGGAATAGAGCTGAATCGATTCTGAATATTTGTGATGACTTACTTTGAGATATGAGTGATGAGACTTTCTACATTGGAGGAGAGGCAGGAGTTGAACCTGCCCAGGTTGAGGGGTCAGCTAGTCCCGCGATAGACTAAGCCTTTACTTCTAGGCTACTATTTTGGTTGATTTTGACTACTGTACATAGAGAGGATAGGGGATGTGGTGACTCGGTAGTTGTACTGCTTTCTTTTGCCCACTTACACAAGGTTTTTATTTGATATGACTGTATGGCTGTATCTGTATTTTTTTTAGGCTCGTACTTGATATTTTTGGTCTTGTTATTTTGTAAACAACTGCTATGAGCCTTTGAATGTATAATACTGTGACTTTGACTGTGACTGCGACTTTGACGGTGAATGTGACTTTGATTTTGACTTTGACCTTGGCATTGACTTTGACTTTGATTTTATTTCGGCATTGGCATTTAACTACTTTGCAATTTCACTCACTTATCGTGACTCCGATTGCATTTTTTATTTGACTTTTAAATATGAACGAGTATCTGGTATATACCCATACTTGCTTACCCCGTTAGTTATAATACTTGGGCCTAAACCAGTGAGTAATAATAGAGACTAGATGACAATGTGGTCAAGGCCGTGGGTCTGGATCTAGGTAGGCCTAGAACCAAGAGGAGGAACAAGGTTTAGTGGCAAACCAAGACTAGGGATCTAGAGGTGAAAAAGGGGACCAGGTACCTACAGTTATCAATCATATGACTGATTTACTAGCCCGTTTGGTTGACCAGAAAGGTCAACTACTTGGTAACCAGTAAAGGGACCCTGAAGTAGTCGAAGATGGGGGCCCTGGAACGGTTCCAAAAGTTCGCTCCTCCTAAATTTTTTGGAGGACCAGATTCTGAAGCTGCCGAGAACTGGTTTGAAAGAATGGAAGATATTTTTGCTACTTCACGTGGTCTCTACGCGGAGTGAGCTTGGCGGTCAAGTGGTGTTATTGTCCCGATTATGTGAGTAAGTGGAAAGCATTAGGTGCTCTTCTTGGGCGTAAGCTATGAATTATGACTGTTATAAGCGTACACCCTTTATCATTGTACTTGGGGAAAATAGATATGTATGTCAGGTAGGAATATCTAATATAGGTGATTTACTCTTGGGACCGGCCGGCTCGAGTTGTGAATTATCTTATTGTGGATTCTTGTACTTGAGTACCAAAAAGTGGAGAGCACTAGAATAAGGGTCGTATCTTGATTGCACTTGAGATAAGTTTTAATGGCAAAAGTCAAGGCGCAGAAGATTTTAACACTTGACCTAGTTATTGGATTGATTGAGGGAGTGGATCTTGGAAGGTTATTATGGACTAATCTAGTCATAGTCTGGTTAGGGTTTCTATAGATGATGGCTAGATTGTAGTGTACGTCGAGAAATTTGTACTAAAGACCTATTTCCCTCTCCTATGACGCGAGGACTTGATAAATGTTTATTGGATTGGGAGGCTATATTAACTGCAATGATATAGGTATTTCTGCCTCTCTTGTGATTTCTGATACCTGTAGCTTGGTTCTCGACGAACTACCGTACCTATACTCCCTTGACACCTATCTACTAATGTCAAAGTATGGACTTGGCTTGATCATTACCATGTTGAGATTGAGAGTTTTGGAATTATGTACGGGGGTTTGAGGAAAAGAATGGGGTTTTATACCTGTATCCAAAATCTTGAGATGGGGTGTGAAACTTTTGAGATACGAAGTATGCTTTAGGAATTTATTATGTACATAAGTGGTAAGGATACTCCTTGTGTTAAAATCTCCGGATAAGAATAAGTGGCATAGTGTTTTGAGATATTGCCCTACCTGTATTCTATGTTCTTGCCTATCTCATTTGAGAATAGCTAAGTTTAATTCGTCGTGGTTGGATTGGAAGTGAATAAATTTAAAAGTTATATTACTAGAGTTTCCAATCATAATTAGCTATTTCCTGCTCCTTTGATTTGCCTGGCAAGCCATTATCGAGTTAAGTAAATGGGCGAGATGACAAATTTGACTGATATGCATAAGAAAATAGAGATTATTCGAAAAGAAGTAGAGTTTTAAAAGAGATTAACTGAGCACTGAGAAGGACGATGGGAACAAGATTACTTGGAGAAAATTGAACTACTATACCAAAACATAGAATTGAAAAAGTAATATGAAGGGATTCCAGAAGGGGTACGCAATAATTTTGAATTAGTGCATTTGCCTAGTCGAATAGCATTTCAAGACATCCCTTTTCAAGTTAGCCATTAGTGAGATTTTGCCTGAAATAGTTGTGATCATTGGACTGTACGTAGGAAAATTTTATATAGTAAGCTGTTTTCCCATTTGGAACTGTGACGCCCCCACTTCTCCCAAGGGCGAACCTGAGGGTATAGGCGGGACGCCTGCCTAGCTCGCGCCAGGACTCAAAACACAAAGCTAATAAAACTATATAAACCAAAAGAGTACTATTCACAATATATTCAATCCCAAAAGAGTATTCACATCCTCAAAAGGAGTTATCGAGACTACTATAGAATTCTATGCTACTAACTAAGAGCAAGGGTAGACCCGAAGACGGGTTCTTTATACAGATCACCAAAGTAAAAGAAATATCTTAGTTGTCCAACCATTACAAACCAACCTAGCTACACTAGTGATAGTGCAAGAGGGTTTCCCCGCGTCGTCCCCTGTTAAGGAAAACAAAGGAAAAGGGGTAAGCTAAATGCTTAGTAAGTAAACGGGGTAAAAGCGTAAATTTCACATTTAGATAAACAACCATTTTACAAAAATGTCAAGTCAAGTGCAAAAGTAACAACACAAATGAAGGATACAGGTTGGCTCTAAAGCCACGTCATTTGCCATGTGTGACCTCCTGCCGACCCTCCGTTGACAACACTTAAGGTCCGTAGAACTCCACTTGTACACCCACCTAACACCTTATCACCCTCACTGGCTAGTCACCTCACGAAATTGGTCGAGCGAACGAAATTGAGCTTGGTTCACAAACTTGGTTCATATTCTCGGTGAACCGGATTCACAAACTTGGTGACCTCAGACTAGGTTGGACTGGTTTCGACCAAGCCCCGGCTGGCTCGAATAGTCCATCTAGGTCGGAAGATCGACCCCAACTCACAAACGTCACCCCAAGCTACAAGCTCAAGGGGCTCAAACCTAAAATAATTCATTTAGACATGTCATGTATAAATATGCATGTAAATTAGGGTTTAGGTCGAGTGCGATGAAGTACACCCTCGCCTAGGTACCCTTTCATTCACCTTAGACACATAAGCAAGTTGTATACAAAACAGCCCGAATACTTACTCAAAGAACCAAGATCGCAAATGTACGAAAATCATGTCGCGAAGGATAGCTAGTAGTAGGCCCCACCGGCTCCGTCTAGCTCACCACTGTCTGAAATAGAAAATTGCATCACATTATATCACAAACGGCTACTAACATGCCTAAAACAAGCAAAATGGCAAAATTGGCACATGCAAGTGCGGAAACGGCAAATGAAAACGTAAACGGCCGGCAACGGAAACGGCAGATTTGGCACCTAGAACCGTTTTGATCAAATTTCACTCTACGGTTATCGGATCGAAGTGCATGAAGTACTGTTTTGAAGCTAAGAAGAAGGGCTACAACTTTCATGAAGGCACCTCAAGCCAGATCTCAATGGAATTAGGACAAAAATGCACAAAACAGTTCCAGCCATTTCATTTCGGGTTACCAAATAGGCCCTGTTTTGAAAGACCAAAACTCACGACTCAGAGATCGGAATCAAGAAATTATAGAGGCGTTAGAAAGCGTATATATAAGGCTATAACTTTTGTATTTTGACCAACAACTGAATCAGTACGGAGCATAGGGAAAAATGGGTTCAAAGTTCCTGTCAGAACTGTCCAAATTCGAAGGCAGTTCTGACAACCGATTTTGTTTTGGTCATAACTGAACCTACGGAACTCGGATTTGGATGTACTTTATACCATTTCGAAGCTAATACCAAGATATATATTTCTTATGGAGGGGTCAACACCCAGTTCGTACGTTATTCAGGCGAACCGAGCATGGTCAGAGGCTAAATCCAAAAACGTAACACAATCCAGTGTTCAAAACAGGTGCAAGTGTTTTGGCTATAACTCGGGTTACACTAATCCAATTGAGCTGAAATTTTGTAGGCACATTAAGGACTTAAGAAGCTACAACTTTCATGTTTTGAGAAACCTCTGAATCCACACACAGCATAAAGAAAAATAGAACCCAAGTTCGGATTTGTGGACTGCCCTGTTTCCAGTTTTGCCGGTTTCGAACGTCACAAACGCATGGTCCGTTTCCAAGGTTTCCATGCAGGTCTTCGAACCACTTTCATACCAAATAAACACACATATACTAACTTATAAATGACCTACAAATGGTCTGAAACTTTCCCTCTAAGTCACTACAAAATTGCCAAAAACTAACCATAATCTCTAACCTAACTTTATTTGCATCACTAAACTTAATCTAATAACCTACTAACCAAACCCTAACTAACTAAACATTTGCCAAGGTAAACTAACCTAAGGAAGCCTAGGGTTTCATGGTCAAATCTGATTTTGCTAAACCATACAAGAACAAATAATACATAAAAAATTCCATTTACAAGCCAACAACTAACCCAATCAATTTAATGAACCATGAAGCAAAAACTCTAACCTTTCATAGTCTTGACCGAAATTTAGGCAACTATATCTCAACAAAATAAACTATGAAACTTCAATATAAACATCACATCCACCATATAAGTCCATAATCACAACCAAATACATCACTTCCATGGTTTCCAAAAATTAATCACCCAACTTAAACCTCCAAGAGAGATGATTTACCTTTCAAATAAGCTTTGTAGTTGATCAAACTTCAACAATCAAGTACCCAAGTTGATCCCTTAAGCTCCAAAAGCAAGATGGAAGCTAGAAGTTGAAGAATTTTGAAGGAAATCTCTCCCCCTCTCTTGCTCTCTTGCTCTCTCTCTCGGCCTCTCACTCTCTCTTTCTCTTTAGTTTTTGTTTTGTTGATTTCTTATGATTATCTTGCAAGTCTAAGGTAATAAAGAAGTCAAAGACAATAGAAGATATTTATCACTTCCACCAATCAAATAAAAGCTTGGTTATTGCCTCCTAGCCCTTACAACCTTTACTTTCCCTTTCTTACTCCTTTGCCCTCAAACATTGAAAATCTTTCAATTAACTCCATAAATGATAACTTAATCCAGTCTAAAACACTTGATCACACTTAATCACTTCACTAATCACACTCCTATCTTAACCACCTATACTTAATCATACTTTATCCATAATGGAACCCACTAAACAACTACCTTTATAACATTGGCAAAATTAGGGTTTTAAACCCAACTTAAGCTTTCTAATCTATGGGAACACTAAAGGGTTTACTAGTTGGAGGTTTTTTTCTAACTTTTAAACTTCCTTACCCCATATAAAAGAAATCGAATCCTATAATTACTTACTCCAAAACACACACTAGAATAGCTAGCTTAAGTACAACTCAATCTTGTGCTTAATACAAAAGCTAGGCTCTTAATCTTAACCCAAATTAGGATTTTCTCATTAACCCTAAAACCAAATTTTATCACACAAATAATGAATATCACCTAACATCAAACTTAAGAACTGACCAAGGTCTCACAGGAATAGTGGACTTGGTACCTGCTATTTTAATAACTGCTATTAAATATTGGTGGTTAGGCAGTATTGGATCCTTGTCCATAAGTCTATCCCTATAGTTTAGTCTTTAAGTTAAGTGAAAATTTTTCGTTTGTCATTCGAAAGGCAGAAATTATTCAATGGACAGTGTATGGGTTTAAGAGCTAGCAAGAATAGTAACCAAGTTTTAACTCTTCTTTTTATCGAGATTAAAGTTTGTGTTATTTCTCACCTTTGATATGTTCACTGATTTTATTTAGCATGATGGTTTTGCCATTGCACTATTATGATTTTCTCTCTAGATAGATTTTGGTAGTGGCAATGATGCGGACGAGACCCATGGTGTTCAAGTAGACCCTGTAAAGGTGCCCCAAGGGCCAGTGACACGAGCACGATCCAAGAGATTCAAGGAGTCGCTTCAAGCCCTGGTTTATGCCATCCAAGCCCAAGAGAAACCGCCCATTGAAGGGATTGAGTTTGAAGATCCTGGCGAGACTACTAAAGTATTGCTTACGCTGAGCTGTACGGGGGTCTCGCTGCCCGGTCAGCGAGTCGGGGGTCCAGGGGGCGACGTGCCTCGACTGGGGGGCCCGGGGGGGCAGCGAAGCCCCCGGTGGGGGGTTCGGGGGCGTTGCCCCCAAAGCTTACGGGCCATAGGTTGTTGGGCTAATATTCGGCCAAGTGAAGGATGTGCGCTGGCCGAATTTCTTTTGTATTTTCCAAGCTTTATTAGGGTTTAGTCAAGGCTATAAATAGCCTTAAGTCATGTTTTACATGCAGTTTTTGCGATATTATTAATAAACCTTCAAAATTTCGTCTTGCATTAAGGCAAATTCCTTTAGCTTGTGAAAGCTAAGTTGAACATCCTAGCGTGGCTCCTAGGTTGTTTATTGACTTATCAATCAAGTGATCACACTTGATTGTGGCGTCCTCCACCGTTGAATTCGTTCTTGAGTGGTCCAAGTTGGATTCAACTCCATCAATTCGTAACGTGTACTCTAAGATCCAATCTTTGCTTCCGCGTCTCACATCATCTGGTATCAGAGCAAGGATAGAGGTATCACGTATATCCCCTTTATTGTCTTTGAATCTGTCTTTTATCTTCCATAGTCGTAGCTACGTATTAGGGTTTTGTGAGTCGTTGTTATCCTTCTTGTCAAATCCAAAACTGTTTTGTTTGTCTTCGTTGTTGCGTGCCGGTCTTGTTTCTGTCCAGAATTATCATCGTGCATGGATAGTGTCTAGTGTTGGTCATCTATATCTTGTCCATAAAACAAAAGAAGACAACAAGAGCGGCGGCTAGGGTTTCCATCCTTGTTGCATCTTGAGTTGGGTTTGTCGTCATAGTAATCTGTCCAGATTTGTCCGTCGTTACTTGTTGCTAGTTTTTGTCTAGTTCTTGGTCTAATTCTGTTTGGAGTCTTGCGTCTGTGGGTCGTGTGGACAACCCAGCAGAAATAAGAAAAAAAAACCTGTCTTGCGTACCTTGTTGCTTCCTTGGGTCATTGCTGGAATTTATTTCTTGGTGGCTGCCGAACCTGTTTTGCGTTTGTCCCTTGAATATTGTGTGTTCGTGTTTTGTGCAATCTGTCCAGAAAATTTCAGTCATTAGTTGCCCCTAGTTTCTGTCCAGATTGTGGTATAATTCTTGTGGAGTGTTGCATCGTTTGGGTTGCCAAAACTGCCCAGCAAAAGTGAAAAAAAAAGGGTGTCGCATACCTTGTTCTTGAAACATATTTCTGGAATTTGTCTTCTTGGGTGGTTGTTGAATCTATTTGCCTTGGTTCTTTGAGATCTTGTGTTGTTCCTTGCAAATCTTGGATACCAAAACATACTTGGGGTAGTTCTTGAGCTTCTTGAACAAATTTCTTGAAGTTCTTGGACATCCAAGGGCTGCTCTTGGAAATTCTTGAAGCCTTGTTTCAGATTTTACGGTTTCTTGCCCTTGAGACATTCGGCCATATTGCCTTGGCAAGCCTTGATTGGAGATCCGACTTTTGGGACTGGAATTTCGTGATTGAAAGAATCTTTGAGCCAAAAACAAAAAAAAAACAAAAAAAAAAGGAAAGAAAGATATTGCCTCTAGTTTCCTAATTGTGCACCAAGTCCCACCTTGACTCCAACTCATCCTAATTTCGTTGGGATTGATAGCAGCCAAGAAAATCAACAAACCAAATCCAAACCTTCCTAAAACTCCTTGATCTGCCCTGCCCTCATCAGCCCACAATTTTGATCCAGTTGAGCACCACTTGGTGAGCCGATTGGGTTGCAATTTGAGGGTGACCTCTACCTCAAACCAGCACCAAACTACCTCCAAACACTGACCAACGGACCACGAACCAGCAGCTCACAAAATTCCAGAAATTTGGGTCACGGGTAGAGTTTTCTAGGATTTTCAATATTTCAGCTTTGAGTTCATTTGTTTTGCTTTCTCTTCCGAGTCTTAGTTATTGTTAGTCCTATTATGAGTTTTAGATTGCGTCTAGATCCTTATTCACCTCCATTCATAGCTACCATCTTGTGTTACTTGTTGATTAGCCAAGAACGTACCTTGCGGTGACGCCTAAGGTTGTTCAATCTGAGCAACTAGCAAGCCAAGGAATTGTTGGTGAGATTCTTAGAGAGTGATACACTTGAGTGAAACACGAGTGTGAGTGACCTCTACATTGTAAAAAAAAAAACAAAAAAAAAAAGAGAAGAAGTCGTTTTGTTTTGTTTTCTTTTACAGGTGTACCTAAGCATGTCTAGTGGAGTTGGTGACCAAGCAATGGACCTTCAACTACGCCTAGATGCCATGATGGGGGAGTTCAAGCAATTGCTTAAAACCTCCATTGAACCATTGCATGACCGGATTGATCAGTTGGAAAACTCGAGGAATCTACATAGCTCGAGTAAAGGCAAGGAATCGGTGTACTCCAATGATGAAGAGGATCCGTTTGAGGGGAGGTACCAAACTGATCACCGTGCACAAAGGCGAGGAGACGACACCATTAAGGGGTCAAACTCAAAATTCCTTTCTTCCAAGGCAAGTCCGATCCCGAAGCCTACTTGGAATGGGAACGGAAAATCGAATTGGTCTATGAGTGCCACACCTACTCGGAGGAACAAAAAGTAAAACTTACAGCCGTGGAGTTCACTGACTACGCCTCCATTTGGTGGGACCAATTACGACTAAGCCGAAGAAGAAATCGTGAAAGGGCCGTGGAGACTTGGGATGAGATGAGGAGTCTCATGAGGAAAAGGTTCGTGCCGAGCTACTATAGCCGTGACTTACACCGACGGTTACAATCTCTCACCCAAGGTTCCTTGTCAGTCGAGAATTATTATAAAGAGATGGAGATGGCCATTATGAAGGCAGACTTGCGTGAGGATGGAGAAGCCACTATGGCTCGATTTTTGCATGGTTTGAGCCCCGAGATTGCCGAAGGAGTGGAACTCCAACACTACCTCGACATGAATGAAATGTTGGAGAAGGCGGTTACAGTTGAACGACGCCTCAAGAGGAGGGGAAGTAAATGGTCTAGCACCATGTACCAAGCTGGAAATTGGCGTACCCCTCAACCAAAGAGGGAGGAGAAGGCCATAACTCCGTCTCAACCACCAAGGCCGAATGCTTTTCTACCCAAGACAACGGCCAAACCTGAATTTAAGGCTAATAATGGAGCTTCTAAGCCGCGCGGCCGAGACACTAAGTGCTTTAAGTGTCAAGGCTATGGTCATATCGCATCTCAATGTGCCAACCAAAGAGCTATGCTACTATTGCCAAATGGCGAGATTGTGTCCGATGAAGAGGAGGAATATGAAGGGATGCCACCTCTAGAGGGTGAAGGGGATGATTCAAGTGAGGAGATACCCACACATGAGGAGATTGGATGCTTGGTGGTTCGAAAGGTCCTCACCACCCGCGCCAAGGAAGAGGAAATAAAGGTACAACGGGATAACCTTTTCTACACGAGATGTCATATCAAGGATAAGGTTTGTAGTGCTGTTATTGATAGTGGAAGTTATGCCAATGTAGCTAGTCTACTCATGGTAGAGAAGGTAGGGCTCCCAGTCATCAGACATCCTAGACCTTATCGCCTTCAATGGTTGAACAATGAAGGGGAGGTCCGTGTATTTCGACAAGTGAAAGTGCCAATTCGAATTGGCAAGTATGAAGATGAAGTCACTTGCGACGTAGTGCCAATGCAAGCAAGCCATCTCATTCTTGGGCGACCTTGGCAATACGACCGAGAAGTGGAGTTCAAAGGGAAAGCCAACAAATACGTCTTTACTCATTGTAATCGAAAAGTGACTCTTGTAGCCCTCACACCAAAGCAAGTGTATGAAGATCAAATAAAACTCCAAAGTGAGTATGAGCTAGAACTTGAGAAAAAAGAG
Source organism: Coffea arabica (assembly GCF_036785885.1). Taxonomy (NCBI): domain Eukaryota; kingdom Viridiplantae; phylum Streptophyta; class Magnoliopsida; order Gentianales; family Rubiaceae; genus Coffea; species Coffea arabica. Next base: position 28,411,850 of record NC_092316.1, on the reverse strand, counting down.
CAAGAAAAAAGTGAGGAGAAAAAAATTTAGAGTGTGGCCGAACTCGTAGGGAAGAAAAAGGCTACAAGTGAGTCGGCCATGAGAGGAGAAAGTAAGGGGAAACTAAGCTTGCTAGTAAAAGCCAAAGATGTAAAGTGAGCTTTATCTTCTAACCAACTCTTACTTGTACTTGTGTGCAAAGAAGAGTTGGTCATCTCATCCATACCTACTGACTCTTTACCTCCTTGTATCTTGTCTCTTTTACAGGAATTTGAGGACATTTTTCCTGAGGATGTGCCCGATGGACTACCACCCTTAAGGGGAATCGAGCACCAGATTGACCTCATTCCTGGAGCTCCATTACCTAACAAACCGGCCTATCGCATGGGCCCTGAGGAAACTAAGGAGTTGCAAAGGCAAGTGGAGGAGTTACTAAGGAAAGGTTGGGCTCGCGAAAGTCTAAGTCCGTGTGCTGTACCTGTGATTCTCGTGCCTAAGAAGGATGGAACTTGGAGAATGTGCACCGACTGTAGAGCAGTCAACGCGATCACGGTAAAGTATCGTCACCCTATTCCTAGGTTAGATGATATCTTAGATGAACTGCATGGTGCCATTATCTTTACTAAAATTGATCTGAAAAGTGGTTACCACCAAATAAGAATGAAAGAAGGTGATGAGTGGAAAACTGCTTTCAAAACTAAACATGGTCTATACGAGTGGCTAGTGATGCCTTTTGGCTTAACTAATGCCCCTGGTACTTTCATGCGTCTGATGAACCATGTTTTGAGACCTTTTCTTGGGAAATTTGTAGTGGTTTACTTTGACGATATCTTGATCTATAGCAGGAGCTTAGAGGAGCACCTTGAGCACCTCAAAGCTGTTTTTGATGTACTTCGAAAGGAAAGGCTATACGCCAACCTTAAGAAGTGCACATTTTGCACTGACCATGTTGTGTTTCTAGGATATGTGGTAAGTGCGCAGGGCATTCATGTGGATGCAGAAAAGGTCAAGGCCATCCAAGAGTGGCCAACGCCTACCTCTGTAAGTGAAGTGCGCAGTTTCCATGGCCTAGCAAGCTTCTACCGCCGCTTCGTGAAGGATTTTAGCACCATTGCTGCACCTCTTACCACGGTCATGAAAAAGCATGAGAAGTTCTTTTGGGGGGAAGCACAAGATAAGGCCTTCCAATTATTAAAACACAAACTCACACATGCACCACTTCTTGCACTACCTAACTTTGATCTTACTTTTGAAGTGGAATGTGATGCATCAGGTGTTGGAGTAGGAGCCGTACTAATGCAAGGTGGCAAGCCAATCGCCTATTTTAGTGAGAAGCTAAGTGGCGCGGCTCTCAACTACTCTACATATGACAAGGAGTTGCTCGCTCTTGTACGTGCCTTAGAGACCTGGCAACACTACCTCCGCGCCAGGGAATTTGTCATCCAAACTGACCATGAGTCCCTCAAGCACCTCAAGGGACAACAAAAATTAAGCAAAAGGCATGCCCGATGGGTAGCCTTCATCGAGTCATTCCCATACGTCATCAAGTACAAGACAGGTAAGTCTAATGTAGTGGCTGACGCTTTATCTGTGAGAACCCGTACTTTTCCCATTTTCTAGGGTTTTATTTATTTAATGGTTTGTTTTCTGCATTTTTTTTAGTAGGAAAATTTTCTAGATATTTTTAATGAGCGGATATATAGTTTTTACATGATTTTTCTAGTATTGGATAGTTTTTGAAAAAAATAAGGATATATAATGGACGTGGGACCCGCTAGTGCGAAAAGTTCGGAAAAATTCGGCCAAGGAGGTTAAGTTCCGAATATTGAGTAAAATTTATCGGGTGTCAAGAGATAAATAGTGGTTGAGATGTGATTGATGTGAGAGGGACTTAAAGGATAGAGATGCTTTAAATGAAGTGACAAGTGTCACCTTAAGAGTGGTTGTAACTTATGACAACTATTCACCTTTTTGACTTATTTGACCAATTGATTAAATATCTCAAAAATTACCACAAAAATCACCATTTCTTACCTCCATTGTGGCCGGCCACCTTGAGCAAGGAAGAAAGAAAAACTCTTCAAAGTTTGGCATCCATCTAGTGCAAATCATCCAAAGCAATCACTTAGACTTGTTTCTACTCCATAAAATCTCTTCTTTAGGTGTCAGTAAGTGGTTTGGTGAAGTGTTTTGGGAAGCTAAGAGGACAAGCAACTCTTCCTCTCTTGTTTACTAGGTGAGTGATGATTGAACTTTCTCCTTCACTTAATGAAGCTTAATTAGTGCCTAGTGGTAGTTAAAGTGATGAATTTTGTGGTTTATTTCTTGGTTTGAGATGAATTGGTGAAGTTTTCAATTTATTGATGAATTTTCTGGTTTAATATGAATGTGATGTTGTGGCTATCCTTGACGATGGGAAATGATATTTAATGACTCTAGTAGGTGTATATGATAGATAATTGTAACCAATTTCTGGTGTGGAAGGAATTTGAGAAAGTTAGGGTTTTATATCCCCAATTCTGTCCGGTTTTGTATCTCATGGTTAGAGGCCGAATTGGCCTTAGCTTAAAACATGAAAGTTGTAGGTATTGCTATTTTAAAGGTGTCTATAAAATTTCAGGTCAATTGGAGTAGTGTGGAATGAGAAAAGTCGAAATTACTATTACTGTTCTGGTTTGATCCGAATGTAGGCATTGCGCCTGTAATTGGCTGTTTTGGCTAGAATTGCTTTGGAATTGGCTGTTGAGGTCTTCTGATGAAATGGAGCTTGATGTCCTAGCTACCATATGCCTTTGGAATTTCTGAATTTGGACCTGTATAGACTGAGTTGTACTGATTACAGCAGAATGTAGTTTGTGAACCCGTTATTGTGGTTCTGGTTTAGTATCTCGCATATTTGACCTGGTTGTACTAGGAATTGGACTGAGTGATCTTCTACATTATTTTAGCCCTGTTTCTTAGCTTTCAGATGGTTTTGGAATTTCTGAATTTGGACTTGTAGAGCCTGAGTTATGATGTTTCCGCTAGAATGCGTTTTGGTGAATCTGTTTTACGTTTTTGATGTAGTATATTGCATTTTTGACCTGTTTGCACTCAAAACTGGGTTGAGTGACCTTCTATGATGTTGTAGCCCTGTCTTTTAGCTTCGAGATGGTGGGTCTTGCACCCTCATCCGATAATCGTAGTGAAATTGGTACCATTACCGCAAAATGAGGACAAAAACTGTTTTTTTTTCAGGGCCAAAGCTAGTTACATTTCCAAAATTTCTGGTTTCCTTTAAAATTTGTATATGATTATGGAACCCTATTGGGGTCATGTTTGGCCTTGGTTTATGACTCGTTATCGAGTCTCATTGTATTTGTTTGCTTGTTTTAGGACGTGACGGTGGTTCACGACGTCCTTTTAACGACGGTGCATGAAACATCACCTACTTGATTGGTGAGTATACTACTCACTTGAATGTTTATAATGTGGCTTTGCTATATGTGATTGTGATGCCTTGAAGGCTTGTTTGGCTATTGGAAATGATTAAGGTGAGGGTGTACTTGACCGCCTTCATCCCTTTTATCCTGTTAATGACTGTTTACCGTTTCACTGTAATACTGCACTTGCTATATGAGATATTGAATTCCATTCATGGGAAACTGTTTAGGTGTCGGTTGGACGAGTATCCAACGGCCCTACTGTATTACTAAGCTCGACCCCGTTGGTAGTCAATTGAATCGAGCCAGCGAGGGCTTGGTCGTGAAAATTGACTAGCCACGGGGACTGAAATGGGAATCTTGTGGTAATGAGACCCTTGGTTCCGGTGTACTCGAGTATCACCAAAAGCTACTGATTGGAGTGCGGGCTCGGTTGGGGTATGTTGGGTGGAAGGAATGGAAGTGAAGTGAGGTCTACGGTTGGTACTCTTAAACATTGACGGAGGGTCAATGAGGTTGGATCAAGAATGTAAGCGTGGAAATGGGCTCTTGAGAGCCGTTCGTATCCTTTTACTGATTTGTTTTATTCCTTAATTGTGTACTTGAAATGAAAGGTTATGCTTAAGTGATCTTTGTTGCTTATGTGGTAGTATATCACTGGGCTTAAGCTCATTCCGTTCCATTTGTTTTCCTTACAGGGATATAATTACTTTTGGGATTGGATTGGATAGTCGATTGCCAAGTGGAGCTAGTGTAAATGTCTTTTGTTTAGCTTGTTGAATGAAACCCTAATGTGTATTGGGTTCATTTTCTTTTGATTGGCAAACCGAACATGTATATCCATGATGAATGGTTTTTGGCATGCCATTTGGTTGTAAATGTTGAATTTCAATGTATATATATGTTGGATTGATGTTTGGTTGAACTCCGGATTCTGACGTGGCCGGTACTGTTCATCATCGGCTTCGATTTTCTTTTTTTTTTTTTTTTATTTTGTGATTTTGACTTGTTTGCACGCGTTGGTGTGTTCCGGAACATATTAGATCGACGTAAATTGATCCGTTAGTCCTGGCGAGAGCTGGGCAGGCAGTCCGCTAACCCCTTTGGTTCGCCTTAGGGGAAGGTGGGGCTGTTACATTATCTCGTAGACACATCTTGCTCACTGCTTTATGTGACGGCCCCACCTTCCCCTAAGGCGAACCAGAGGGTTTGGCGGGTCGCCTGCCCAGCTCTCGCCAGGACTAACAATGCAGACTAGAACTATCTATTGCGATCCAGAACTTACAAACGAGCGTAAACAAGTCAAAATGGTAAAATAACTCAAAATAAAAAAATGAAATCCGGAGTCGGCCATGAATAGTAATCGACCCGTCAGAACCCAACCGAAATAGCTAACAAACATTCACATCTGAACTTTAGCATTTACAAATCAAAATGACATACAAAAGTTTTCAAAAGTTAATATATATACACGGTTTGCCAAATCAAAAGAGAAAACGCCCCAAAAGTATATCTAGGATTTTAATACATGAGCTATACAAAAGATATGTTCAACTAGCTCAATTTGGCAGCCTTTTGTCAAATCCAGTCCAAAGGTGTATATTTTCCTGTAAGGAAAACAAAAGGGAGCAGAAAGGGGTGAGCTTGCGCTCAATGAGGTACCAAACAGATAGCAATAAAATCATGGCATTTCACGTTTAGCAAATCAAGTACACATGCCAGATGTAAAGCAAAGGAACCAATGATTCAAATCAGAAGGATACGGGTGGCTCTCAGGAGCCAAATTTCCAGCGCAGTACTTGATCCAAACCAGTTGACTCTCCGTCAACGTATATAGAATCAACGCGTCCGTAGACCCCTCTTTACACCGAATTCCATCCACCAAACACCCCTTTACCGGGCCCGCTCACCTCAACAGAAACAGAAATGGTAATACTCGAGTATACCGGAATCAAGGGTCTCAATACCCAAAAATCCCCGAACAGACTACCGTGGTTCGTTATCTAATCGTCCAGGCCCTTGCCGGCCCGACTCGAATAACTTAGCCACAGGATTTGAGCTCATAGGTCACAGAAAGGTCGTTGGTTACAAGTTTCCAAACGACGTCCGAACAGATACAGATACAGATACAGATTCAGATTGACACCAAAATTGACATATGAACAGACAAGAGAACGAGTGTGATAAAGTACACCCTCGTCTCAAACAAATTAAACAGATTGCAGAGCAGAAATCAAGTTAAACAGCAATGGAGGGGAGTGGTACACTCACCGGCTCAACTTCAAAAGTTTCCACTTCAGATTGGCCTTAATCGCCAAGAAACCCTAAAATAATCAAAGTAAACTAATTGAAGGTTTCATATCCAAAATCGAGTAAACGGAATGCATAAGTGAGGCTCGACTACACATCGTACGCCTTGCCAAATAAATACTAATGCAAGGGTGGAAAACATGATTTTCTTGGAAACGAAAAGGTAACATGAAGACCTAGGCGCAAACAACCCAAAAGCCCTTTGCTCAAATCACAAGTAAATCCAACTAGCCTTCAAGTAAACTTTCGGCAGCATATCCCTTGTTTTTACCTATTTTCCAGCCATCATGGCTTCATTATTTCCTCAAATCAGTCCCAACATCTCACACAAAATTCATCTCATTTCCCAAAAGCCGTTCACTAGGCTCAAAGTAGTACAAGTACAAAAGTTAGCTAGGAAATGACCGGAATAAGAGTAAGCCTTAAAACATGTAAACAAGTACAATGAGACTCGATAAAGAATCATAAATCAATGCCAAATATGACCCCAATAGGGTTCCATAAACATATACAAACATTAGAGAAAACCAGAAAATTCGGAAATGCAATTAGCTTTGGCCTTGAAAAAAATAGTTTTTGACCTCTTTTTACGGTAATGGCACCAAATACCCTAGAATTATCGGATGAAGGTGTAAGACCCACCATTTCGAAGCTAAAAGACAGGGCTACAACATCACAGAAGGTCACTCAACCCCGTTTTGAGTGCAAACAGGTCAAAAATGCAAGATACCACATCAAAAACGTAAAACAGATTCACCAAAACGCATTCTAGCGGAAACATCATAACTCAGGCTCTACAAGTCCAAATCCAGAAATTACAAAACCACCTGAAAGCTAAGAAATAGGGCTAAATTTCATCAGAAGGCCTCAACAACCAATTCGGAAGCAGTTCAGACCAAAACACCCAATTACAGTCGCAAATCTCGATTTCGGGTAAAACCAGAACAGCAATAGTAATTTCGACTTATCTCACTCTACACTACTCCGATTGACCTGAAGTTTTGTAGGTACCTCTAAAATGTCATTCCCTACAACTTTCATGTTTTAAGCCAAGGCCAATTCGGCCTCTAACTAGGACCTAAAATTTCAGACAGAATGAAGAACAAGGAACCCTAGTTTTTTTCAATTTTCTTCCAAAACAGAAATTTCTTGCAATTAATCACTTTTTCCACCTCCTAGCTTCCTCAAATATCATTTCCAATCATCATACATAACCACATAATAATAATCATATGAAAACAGAAAAATTCTAATTAAATAGAAAGTGTCATCAATCTCAACCAAAATCATGAAATAACACCAAAGATCATCACTTTAACTCACTTAGGTTGCTCATTAAGCATTATTGGAAAGAGAAAAGGAGTTTCTTCACTACTCACCTTGATACCCAAAGGAATGGAGCAACCTTGCACTTAAATCTTCCAAATTACTTCACAAAACAACTCACTATCACTCCCTTAAGGGTTTCTATGGAACAAAAACAAGATTAAACGGTTGATTGGTTGAATTTGAGCAAGATTGAAGCAAGAGTTTGGAGAGTTTTTCTTTCCCTTTTGTTGCTTGAAGAGAATCGGCCAAGGAGAGAAGAAAATAAGGAAATTTTTGGTCAATTTTGATATTAATTTGGTAAAGACATGAATAGTGGTCATACAAGTCAATCCAACAAAATGGTGACACTTGTCACCTAATTAATGAATCTCTATCTCTTTGTTCCCTCTCACACCAATCCAAATAACATCCTCTACTTATCCCTTAACACCTGGTAAATTAAATCCAGTATCCAAAACTTAACCTAGTTGGCCGAAAATTGCTGAACTTTTCGCACTAGTGGGTCCCACGTCCGGTATTCACTCTTAATTTCTCAAAACCTATTCAATACTAGAAAAATCATCTAAAAATTATATTTACTCATAAAATTTATCTAGAAAATTTTCCGGATACAGAAATTGCAGAAAACAAATCATTGAAAATAAGAAAACCTAGAAATATAATAAAACCTAGAAATTGGAAAAATTACGGGTTCTCACACTTTAGATGCAAAACTCCTAGGGTTTGAGCTTATGAAAGACTTGTATACAAGTGACCCTGACTTTTCAAATGCCTATGGGAATTGTGGGAGGGCTAACTTTGAAAAATTCTATGTGCATGATGGTTTCTTATTCTATCTTACTAAGTTATGCATTCCCCAAGGTTCTATTCGTGACTTACTTGTCCATGAGTCACACAGTGGTGGACTAATGGGACACTTTGGTGTCACCAAGACTTTAGCTATGTTGCAGGATCACTTCTACTGGCCACACATGCGCCGGGATGTGGAGAGGATTGTTGAACGGTGTGGTGTGTGCCACAAAGCTAAGTCTCGGGTCAACCCAAACAGTTTGTATACTCCTTTACCTATACCTCACCAACCTTGGGTTGACATTTCCATGGATTTCGTACTTGGTCTACCTCGATCTAAACGTGGTCATGATTCCATATTTGTTGTGGTAGACAGGTTTTCCAAAATGGCTCACTTTATTGCATGTCATAAAACGGATGATGCTTTGCACATTGCTGACTTATTCTTTAAAGAAGTTGTTCGTTTGCATGGCATACCTAGGACTATCGTGTCTGATAGAGATGTCAAGTTTTTGAGCTATTTCTGGAAATCTCTATGGGGTAGGTTGGGAACCAAACTGTTGTTCTCTACTTCTAGTCATCCTCAAACGGATGGACAAACTGAGGTAGTGAATAGGACATTATCCACGCTCCTACGTGCAATTATAAAGAAAAATCTCAAGTCATGGGAGGAGTGTCTACCTCATGTAGAGTTTGCATACAATAGGGCTATGCATAGTGCTACACAATTCTCACCTTTTGAGATTGTGTATGGTTTTAACTCCTTAACCCCCTTGGATTTGTTGCCATTACCTTCTTCCGAGCATGTAAACCTAGATGGCAAGAAGAAGGCCGAGTTCGTTAGGACATTGCACGACAAGGTTCGTGCCAACATCGAGAGGAGGACGGCCCAATATGCACAACAAGCAAACAAGCATAGGCGCCAGCTTGTCTTTGAACCTGGCGATTGGGTTTGGTTACACTTGCGCAAGGAGAGATTCCCAAAGCAACGACAAAGCAAGCTATCACCAAGAGGAGATGGGCCTTTTCAAGTCCTTGAGCGCATCAACGACAATGCCTACCGCTTAGATTTGCCTGGTGAGTATAATGTTAGTGCTACATTCAATGTCGCTGATTTAAGTCCGTTTCTTGCAGGGGACGAGCACGATTTGAGGGCAAATCCCTTTCAAGAGGAGGGGAATGATGCGGACGAGACCCATGGTGTTCAAGTAGACCCTGTAAAGGTGCCCCAAGGGCCAGTGACACGAGCACGATCCAAGAGATTCAAGGAGTCGCTTCAAGCCCTGGTTTATGCCATCCAAGCCCAAGAGAAACCGCCCATTGAAGGGATTGAGTTTGAAGATCCTGGCGAGACTACTAAAGTATTGCTTACGCTGAGCTGTACGGGGGTCTCGCTGCCCGGTCAGCGAGTCGGGGGTCCAGGGGGCGACGCACCTCGGCTGGGGGGTCACACTTGATTGTGGCGTCCTCCACCGTTGAATTCGTTCTTGAGTGGTCCAAGTTGGATTCAACTCCAGCAATTCGCAACGTGTACTCTAAGATCCAATCTTTGCTTCCGCGTCTCACATTAGGCAAGAGTGGAGAGATTTTGGAGGAAAAACATTAAGCTTCCATTTTTCTTGAAGGTGCAAGGCAACTTTGGCAATAAACTTTCCTCTGCTTCCAATATATGCAACTAGTGGTTTAGGGTTTCAATTTCGGTAGTTTCATGAGAAAATTTTATGGTTTGAAGTGGTGTTGTGAAATTTTTGGTTTTATGGTAATTTTCTGCCCACACACGATGCTTAGGTATTGGCCATGGTTTGGTAGCTTTGCTATGTGAAATATCTAGCTTTTATATGCTAGTTTGACTTGCCTAAAGAAACGTCCAGCTTGTGATTAGGAATTTTAGTTTAGGGTTCATTTTCTAACTTGAGTAGGTGACTGTTATATGCTTGATTTAGTAAGTTGTTGGCTTGATATGTATATGTTTGAGTTGAAGCTGTTTCATGGGAAGAACAAAGCCTTGAATTGGCGGGAAAAAAAAAGATTAGTAAACACAAAGGAAGTGCCACTGAAATTTTTTTTCGCAAGGAACCTTGGGATGTTATAGGAAATCTATTATATCTTAATGTAGAAAAGTCAAAATTGAGTTTCGTTTATTATGTTTGAAACTAGATTCAGAGTATTATCAACAGCAAAATTTCAGCATATTTCTCAATTTCCATGAATGTCTGTGATTTTTCAAAATTGACTAAAATTACATACTTGTTCTATCTTTTACTGGATGAAGCAGCAAATTTAAGTTGGAATTTGACTTACTTGTGGATAGGATCTTACAATGGTACCTTCTAGTAAGTCGTAACCCTTTGAATCTATTTTCTGACGGTATAAAGTTTATAAATTTTGGACTTAAGAACCTTGAGACATGATTTTTCAAATGATACGACGCAAAACTAGAAAATTTCTGTTTTCCTAGGACTGTTCGTGCTTTCATTTCCAACTTTAGGATTGGAGTTGATAAACTATTTTGATGTTGCTTTATGAGTGGAATGGAGCTTAAATGAAAAGAAATGAGTTTTTTCAAAACATTTTAGGTCGGACAATTTCCAACTTTGTATTTTGAACGTCTTTTCTAATTTCTCCAAACGTTTGACTATAAGTGATACTCTTGTGCTCTAAATGACTCTTGTAACATTGATTAGTAAGTACATGAGGGTTACTCCTTGATTGGAACAAGCAAATATTATATTTTGATAGGTTATACGAGTATAAAACTTATAAATCGATGCATGTTCTAAATAAAGTTTTGGAACCCCAATTCCTACATAATATGTCTTAGTATTGCTAGTCTTTTACTAAAGCATGTGATTACAGGACTTGAGAGAGAGTTAAAAAGGACATTCATGCAAAATATCCTAAACTATTCAGTAATCAAGGTGAGAATTTCGTCATCGAAATTCTTTAAGGGGGAGAGAGTGTGAGAACCCTCACTTTAAAATATAATTTCCTTAAATTATAAGCCTTGTCCTAAGATTTAAACTACTCATTATATGCCCTAGCATTGTATTTTACATGTGTTACAACAATTCCCTTGTATTGGCCCTCACTTTAAAACATAATTTTTTCTTATCTACATGCCTTATTCTAAGACTTAGACCACTTATAATATGCCCTTGCATCATATTCCCTATGTGTTATAACATTTCCCATGCATTACATTTCACTTCCTTTCACTTCCTTTTATTTGAATTAAAACAATTTCTTGAGTTGGTTTTAAATAATTTGTGACGACCCCACTTCTCCCAAGGGCGAACCCAAGGGTATCGGCGGGCCGCCTGCCTAGCTCGCGCTAGGACTCAAACCTTAAAGCGATAAAAACCAGAAAATCCAAAAGAGTACCTTACATACTATATACAAATCCCAAAAAGGTTATAATTACATTCTCCAAAAGTACCTGCTCAAACTATTACACCCTTATAATTACAACCAAAACTAAAAGGTAGACCCTAAGGAGGGTCCTTATACAAACCACCACAATAAAAACAAACATCCTAATTGTCCAACTATGACAAACCAATACTAGTGTAAGTGCCCATAAGTCCCCGCGTCGGCCCCTGCTAAGGAAAACAAAGGAACGGGGTAAGCTATATGCTTAGTAAGTAAACAGGGGCAAAAGCGTAAATGTCACGTAACCACAGTTACTCAATAAGAGTAAAGCAAAAGCAGAAAAGTAACATCACATAATAAGGATACAGGTGGCTCCAAAGCCAAGTCGTTGCCATGCGTGACCTCCTGTCGACACTCCGTCGACCATACATAAGGTCCGTAGAACTCCACTTGTACACCCACCGAACACCTTATCACCCTCACTGGCCAGTCACCTCACAAACTTGCCCAGGCGAACGAAATCACAAACTTGAGCTTGAGTCACAAGCTCGGGTCACAAACTTGGTCACCTTCTCGGTGAACCGGATTCACAAAATTGGTTCATAACATGAACCTACAAACTTGGTGACCTCAGACTAAGTTGGACTGACTTCGACCAAGCCCTAACCGGCTCGAATAGTCCAAACAGGTCTTAGATCGGCCCCACGAACTCACAAACTTCACAAAATTATTCAAAATCACAAACTTTGCAAACTTCACAAACTTTATTCGAAAGTCGCCCCGAGCCACAAGCTCAAGGGTTTTGGTTCCAAAAGGTTCATATACATATGCCAAGTACAATTATACATTCAAATTAGGGTTTAGGTCGAGTGCGATAAAGTACACCCTCGCCTAAGTACCCTTTCACATATCTCAAACACATAGCAAAGAAAACACACCAAACTGGCCTGAATACTTACTCCAAATACAAAAGTAGTACAAAAGCGGAAATCACTTCGTTGGTTGGCTAGTAGTGGGCCCCACCGGCTCCGCCTAGTTCACCACCGTCTGAAATCGAAGATTGTGTCACAATATATCACAAACAGCTACTCACACACGTAAAACAAGCAAAATGGCAAAATTGGCACGCGCAAGTGCGAAAACGGCAAAAAGGGGCACACGCGCGTGCGCGGAACGGCAAACGGGACGGCCAAATCGGCCATCTTAAACCGTTATGGTCGAAAGTTAGGCTAGGAGTGTCGGATCAAGGTGAGCGAGATACCGTTTCGAAGCTAAGAGGAAGGGCTACAATTATCATGAAGATATCTCAACCCAGATCTCAATAGGTATAGGTCAAAAAGGCACGAAATAGCGCCAGCTGTTTCATGGCAAGTTACCAAACATGCCCTGTTTGCAAGGCCGTAACTCACAGCTCAGAAATCGAAATCAAGAAATTCCAAAGGCGTTAGAAAGCTGAGACATAAGGCTAAAACTTTGATGTTTTGGCCAAGACCTGAATCCACTCAGAACAGAACGAAAATCGAGTGTCAACGTACCCGTCAGAACTGTCCAAATACAAGGCAGTTCTGACGAGCGTTATTGTTTTGATCATAACAGGAGCTACGGAACTCGGTTTTCGACGTACTTTATACCGTTTCGAAGCTGAGACCAAGATCTAAATTTCTTATGAAGGAGTCGACACCCAGGTCGTATGGAATCAGAACGGAAAAATGCACGGCAGAAACTGAAATGCAAAACGTACACAAACGGACGTCTAAAACAGGTCTGAGGGTTTTGTCTATAACTCGGAATACATTAATCTGTTTGACCTGCAATTTTACAGGTAAATTCAGCACTTAAAAGGCTACAACGTTGAAGAAGGCCACTTAACCCAGTTTCGAGTGTAACTAGGTCAAAACTGTAAGATACTAAACCAGAATCGTAAAACAGGTGAACAAACCGCAACCTGGTGCAAACAGCATAACTCAGCCTACTTAAGTCCAAATTCAGAAATTTCAAAGGCATACGAAAGCTTAGAAACAGGGCTACATTTCATCAGAAGACTAGAACAACCAATTCTGAAGTAATCCTATCCAAAATCACCAATTACAAGTGCAGTTCTTACATTCGGACAAAACCAGAACAGCAAGGGTATTTTCAACTTTTCTCACTCTACGCTACTCCGATTGACCTGAAATTTTACAGGCACCTATAAAATGTCATTTCCTACAAGTTTCATGTTTTAAGCCAAGGCCAATTCGGCCTCTATCTAGGACCAAAATATTCGGACAGAATGAAGAACCAAGAAACCCCAATTTTCCAGATTTCATTCAAAACAGAAATCACTTGCAATCTTCCACTTTTTCCACCATCTAGCATCATTACATACCATTTCCAACCATCATATATAGCCACACAATCATGCTTATATTAAAACAGGAAAAATCCCAATAAATATAAAACTTCACTAAATCATCCACAAATCAAGATATAAACCATAATTTTTCATCTCTTAACACCACTAAGCATGAATTAAGCTTCATTAGGTGAAGGAGAGAGTTCATTCATTACTCACCTAGTAAAACAAGAGAGAGGGAGTTGCTTGTCACCTTAGCTTCCACAAACACTTCACCAATCAACTTACTAATACCAAATGAAGAGGTTTTATGGAAGGAATTCAAGATTAACCGGTTAGTTTATGAGATTGAGCAAGATTAGGACAAGGAATTGAGAGAGATTTTTCTTTCTTCCTTTGGAGAGAATTTCGGCCAAGAGAGAGAAAAGAATGAGGAAGATTAAGCTTCATTTGTCTTATAAGAAGGTTGGAAAAAATAAGAATTAATTCTAGCCACAAGTTTGGTTAACACTTGGTTGAATCACAACCACACAATTTTCTCTCTCTTGTTGCATTTTGAACCACTAATTTTCGGCCAATAAGAAGCTAAGAGGGGGGAAGATATTTTGCTCTATTAGTGGTAAACTTGCATGGCAAGTAAGTGGTGGTCAATTGGTGCGTTCAATCGGTAATGCGCGGGACCCGCCGGTTCGCGCCGTTTTTTCTTAAAACACACGTACTAGGGTTTTTACTTCCTATTCACTAATCTTATCTTATTGCTCCTAATTACATATTATTTCTCACTTAAAAGTCACTTTTAATCACCAAATTTGATCCTTTTTCCGTACCAAAATTTCATCCGGCGAAAATCACAAAAACCCTAATTTTGCTCCAATGCTGAAACCGAAGAGTGAAACCCTACTTTCTAGGCTCACTTGCACTTATTATGGAACAATTGGATAGTAGGGCTTTAAATCTTAATCCCTACATAGGATTTTCGAAATACTCCTAAAACCAAACGTTACCGCCCAGCTAATGAATATATCAACGTAGAACGGACTGGGGCCTCACAATCTCCCCCACTTAGAACAATTTCGTCCTCGAAATTTTTCTATGAACGGAACCTATCGAATCTAAAGTAACCAGTGGCCTGTACCTTCTTCGTCCTCAGAAGAAACGAGGCTTTTCATTCCAGTCCCTTCTCTATTTGACGGTCCAGGGTCGGTCTGGGTTGGCTGCTGGGTTCCTTTCTTTTCACGCAATAAACTAGGACAATTAGCAATCCGATGCTCGGTGCTCCCGCAACGCAGACACCTTCCATCCTTTTTCCAGCAATCCACCTCCATATGGTTGGATTTTCTACAGTAGCTACAAAATGAGAAAGCGATTGGGGTCTGATCCTCTTGTGAGACATCATGCAGTGGTCCTTCTCCACTTGGGTTTCCTCCCGGAGTATCCTCCTTAAGTGTCTCCAAAATTTTCACACCCCTTACTCCACGACCCTTCTTAGCGATTGGCCTACCTCGCTTACACTGTTCTGGCCTTTTACCTCTTTTCTTTGCATGGAAGATATTTACTTGTGGCCTTGCAATTCCTGTCCTTTGAGCTTCCTCTGGAAACCCCATAGCAGTAGTGTTTTGTGCCATTGTTAAGGCCTCCTCAGAAATCCCTTCGTATTTCCTTTTTAGCTCCAAGTTCTGGTGCAAGAGCTCAATCTTTTCTGAATACTCGTGCTTCCATCGCCCTTCCCAGTATGCGGCTAGTCTCCTTTGGACCTCTATTTCGTCTCGAAGAACTGCAATTTCCTTATACATCTCGACCCCATGTGCCATCTCACGGAGTTGCTGGACCTTCGATAGTAGCCTGCTGGCCAAAACAATGGGTCATAATAAATTCCTAAATACCAATGACACTCTCGGTCCCTGGTTTTGTTCAGTGGTTGTTTCCCCTTTTTCTGGACTCTTGGCCCCGCTTGGCTCCACGGCCACGACCATGTCCGCGACTACGTCTTCCCTCTATGTTTTTTTTTTCTTCCAAAGGGTACTTTAATAAATGAAATACGCAAATAAACTTATACGCACATAACACGCCATATTAAGGAGACAGATAATCAATTACACAAATACATATCAAATTGGATAGATAACCATGTACACACACACACATACTAACATCATGTAGTAACTATATACGGGCGAGTCAAAAGAAAAGGTGAAATCGTCCCAGTCTCAAATAAATAACCCCGTCCGATCTATCACGTTACTTTCTATCCAAACTAGACGTCCATTGACCCCTTGTGCTCATTCTAGTCAGACAAAGCCTGTTCATGTTTCCAAAATGAAATTTCAAGTACTTAACGCTGCCTCAACTTTAGAGTACTCGGGCACGAGAATCCGAAATAAGATAATTCACATCTCGAGCTGGCCAGTCCCAAGAGTAAACTATCTACAATCGAAATTCCTACCCGACCTACCTATTTATGATCCTCAAATACCACGGAAAAAATTAAAGGCCCATAACATTTGCAATTCACAGCTTATGCTCGAACGAGCACTTAGTCCTTCATATTTATTCACCACTTAGTCCAGGCTCACTCCGCGCAGAGACCACGCGAAGCAGCTATATATTTTATCCCTCAATTACTTAACTTTCATATCAAATCAAATCCCACAGTCCGGCATCCTAAACTTCAAGCCTAGGATACACTACAGAGATCTGAAGCCTAAGCTCTGATACCAACTGTGACGACCCCACTTCTCCCAAGGGCGAACCCAAGGGTATCGGCGGGCCGCCTGCCTAGCTCGCGCTAGGACTCAAACCTTAAAGCGAAAAAAACCAGAAAATCCAAAAGAGTACCTTACATACTATATACAAATCCCAAAAAGGTTATAATTACATTCTCCAAAAGTACCTGCTCAAACTATTACACCCTTATAATTACAACCAAAACTAAAAGGTAGACCCTAAGGAGGGTCCTTATACAAACCACCACAATAAAAACAAACATCCTAATTGTCCAACTATGACAAACCAATACTAGTGTAAGTGCCCATAAGTCCCCGCGTCGGCCCCTGCTAAGGAAAACAAAGGAACGGGGTAAGCTATATGCTTAGTAAGTAAACAGGGGCAAAAGCGTAAATGTCACGTAACCACAGTTACTCAATAAGAGTAAAGCAAAAGCAGAAAAGTAACATCACATAATAAGGATACAGGTGGCTCCAAAGCCAAGTCGTTGCCATGCGTGACCTCCTGTCGACACTCCGTCGACCATACATAAGGTCCGTAGAACTCCACTTGTACACCCACCGAACACCTTATCACCCTCACTGGCCAGTCACCTCACAAACTTGCCCAGGCGAACGAAATCACAAACTTGAGCTTGAGTCACAAGCTCGGGTCACAAACTTGGTCACCTTCTCGGTGAACCGGATTCACAAAATTGGTTCATAACATGAACCTACAAACTTGGTGACCTCAGACTAAGTTGGACTGACTTCGACCAAGCCCTAACCGGCTCGAATAGTCCAAACAGGTCTTAGATCGGCCCCACAAACTCACAAACTTCACAAAATTATTCAAAATCACAAACTTTGCAAACTTCACAAACTTTATTCGAAAGTCGCCCCGAGCCACAAGCTCAAGGGTTTTGGTTCCAAAAGGTTCATATACATATGCCAAGTACAATTATACATTCAAATTAGGGTTTAGGTCGAGTGCGATAAAGTACACCCTCGCCTAAGTACCCTTTCACATATCTCAAACACATAGCAAAGAAAACACACCAAACTGGCCTGAATACTTACTCCAAATACAAAAGTAGTACAAAAGCGGAAATCACTTCGTTGGTTGGCTAGTAGTGGGCCCCACCGGCTCCGCCTAGTTCACCACCGTCTGAAATCGAAGATTGTGTCACAATATATCACAAACAGCTACTCACACACGTAAAACAAGCAAAATGGCAAAATTGGCACGCGCAAGTGCGAAAACGGCAAAAAGGGGCACACGCGCGTGCGCGGAACGGCAAACGGGACGGCCAAATCGGCCATCTTAAACCGTTATGGTCGAAAGTTAGGCTAGGAGTGTCGGATCAAGGTGAGCGAGATACCGTTTCGAAGCTAAGAGGAAGGGCTACAATTATCATGAAGATATCTCAACCCAGATCTCAATAGGTATAGGTCAAAAAGGCACGAAATAGCGCCAGCTGTTTCATGGCAAGTTACCAAACATGCCCTGTTTGCAAGGCCGTAACTCACAGCTCAGAAATCGAAATCAAGAAATTCCAAAGGCGTTAGAAAGCTGAGACATAAGGCTAAAACTTTGATGTTTTGGCCAAGACCTGAATCCACTCAGAACAGAACGAAAATCGAGTGTCAACGTACCCGTCAGAACTGTCCAAATACAAGGCAGTTCTGACGAGCGTTATTGTTTTGATCATAACAGGAGCTACGGAACTCGGTTTTCGACGTACTTTATACCGTTTCGAAGCTGAGACCAAGATCTAAATTTCTTATGAAGGAGTCGACACCCAGGTCGTATGGAATCAGAACGGAAAAATGCACGGCAGAAACTGAAATGCAAAACGTACACAAACGGACGTCTAAAACAGGTCTGAGGGTTTTGTCTATAACTCGGAATACATTAATCTGTTTGACCTGCAATTTTACAGGTAAATTCAGCACTTAAAAGGCTACAACGTTGAAGAAGGCCACTTAACCCAGTTTCGAGTGTAACTAGGTCAAAACTGTAAGATACTAAACCAGAATCGTAAAACAGGTGAACAAACCGCAACCTGGTGCAAACAGCATAACTCAGCCTACTTAAGTCCAAATTCAGAAATTTCAAAGGCATACGAAAGCTTAGAAACAGGGCTACATTTCATCAGAAGACTAGAACAACCAATTCTGAAGTAATCCTATCCAAAATCACCAATTACAAGTGCAGTTCTTACATTCGGACAAAACCAGAACAGCAAGGGTATTTTCAACTTTTCTCACTCTACGCTACTCCGATTGACCTGAAATTTTACAGGCACCTATAAAATGTCATTTCCTACAAGTTTCATGTTTTAAGCCAAGGCCAATTCGGCCTCTATCTAGGACCAAAATATTCGGACAGAATGAAGAACCAAGAAACCCCAATTTTCCAGATTTCATTCAAAACAGAAATCACTTGCAATCTTCCACTTTTTCCACCATCTAGCATCATTACATACCATTTCCAACCATCATATATAGCCACACAATCATGCTTATATTAAAACAGGAAAAATCCCAATAAATATAAAACTTCACTAAATCATCCACAAATCAAGATATAAACCATAATTTTTCATCTCTTAACACCACTAAGCATGAATTAAGCTTCATTAGGTGAAGGAGAGAGTTCATTCATTACTCACCTAGTAAAACAAGAGAGAGGGAGTTGCTTGTCACCTTAGCTTCCACAAACACTTCACCAATCAACTTACTAATACCAAATGAAGAGGTTTTATGGAAGGAATTCAAGATTAACCGGTTAGTTTATGAGATTGAGCAAGATTAGGACAAGGAATTGAGAGAGATTTTTCTTTCTTCCTTTGGAGAGAATTTCGGCCAAGAGAGAGAAAAGAATGAGGAAGATTAAGCTTCATTTGTCTTATAAGAAGGTTGGAAAAAATAAGAATTAATTCTAGCCACAAGTTTGGTTAACACTTGGTTGAATCACAACCACACAATTTTCTCTCTCTTGTTGCATTTTGAACCACTAATTTTCGGCCAATAAGAAGCTAAGAGGGGGGAAGATATTTTGCTCTATTAGTGGTAAACTTGCATGGCAAGTAAGTGGTGGTCAATTGGTGCGTTCAATCGGTAATGCGCGGGACCCGCCGGTTCGCGCCGTTTTTTCTTAAAACACACGTACTAGGGTTTTTACTTCCTATTCACTAATCTTATCTTATTGCTCCTAATTACATATTATTTCTCACTTAAAAGTCACTTTTAATCACCAAATTTGATCCTTTTTCCGTACCAAAATTTCATCCGGCGAAAATCACAAAAACCCTAATTTTGCTCCAATGCTGAAACCGAAGAGTGAAACCCTACTTTCTAGGCTCACTTGCACTTATTATGGAACAATTGGATAGTAGGGCTTTAAATCTTAATCCCTACATAGGATTTTCGAAATACTCCTAAAACCAAACGTTACCGCCCAGCTAATGAATATATCAACGTAGAACGGACTGGGGCCTCACAATCTCCCCCACTTAGAACAATTTCGTCCTCGAAATTTTTCTATGAACGGAACCTATCGAATCTAAAGTAACCAGTGGCCTGTACCTTCTTCGTCCTCAGAAGAAACGAGGCTTTTCATTCCAGTCCCTTCTCTATTTGACGGTCCAGGGTCGGTCTGGGTTGGCTGCTGGGTTCCTTTCTTTTCACGCAATAAACTAGGACAATTAGCAATCCGATGCTCGGTGCTCCCGCAACGCAGACACCTTCCATCCTTTTTCCAGCAATCCACCTCCATATGGTTGGATTTTCTACAGTAGCTACAAAATGAGAAAGCGATTGGGGTCTGATCCTCTTGTGAGACATCATGCAGTGGTCCTTCTCCACTTGGGTTTCCTCCCGGAGTATCCTCCTTAAGTGTCTCCAAAATTTTCACACCCCTTACTCCACGACCCTTCTTAGCGATTGGCCTACCTCGCTTACACTGTTCTGGCCTTTTACCTCTTTTCTTTGCATGGAAGATATTTACTTGTGGCCTTGCAATTCCTGTCCTTTGAGCTTCCTCTGGAAACCCCATAGCAGTAGTGTTTTGTGCCATTGTTAAGGCCTCCTCAGAAATCCCTTCGTATTTCCTTTTTAGCTCCAAGTTCTGGTGCAAGAGCTCAATCTTTTCTGAATACTCGTGCTTCCATCGCCCTTCCCAGTATGCGGCTAGTCTCCTTTGGACCTCTATTTCGTCTCGAAGAACTGCAATTTCCTTATACATCTCGACCCCATGTGCCATCTCACGGAGTTGCTGGACCTTCGATAGTAGCCTGCTGGCCAAAACAATGGGTCATAATAAATTCCTAAATACCAATGACACTCTCGGTCCCTGGTTTTGTTCAGTGGTTGTTTCCCCTTTTTCTGGACTCTTGGCCCCGCTTGGCTCCACGGCCACGACCATGTCCGCGACTACGTCTTCCCTCTATGTTTTTTTTTTCTTCCAAAGGGTACTTTAATAAATGAAATACGCAAATAAACTTATACGCACATAACACGCCATATTAAGGAGACAGATAATCAATTACACAAATACATATCAAATTGGATAGATAACCATGTACACACACACACATACTAACATCATGTAGTAACTATATACGGGCGAGTCAAAAGAAAAGGTGAAATCGTCCCAGTCTCAAATAAATAACCCCGTCCGATCTATCACGTTACTTTCTATCCAAACTAGACGTCCATTGACCCCTTGTGCTCATTCTAGTCAGACAAAGCCTGTTCATGTTTCCAAAATGAAATTTCAAGTACTTAACGCTGCCTCAACTTTAGAGTACTCGGGCACGAGAATCCGAAATAAGATAATTCACATCTCGAGCTGGCCAGTCCCAAGAGTAAACTATCTACAATCGAAATTCCTACCCGACCTACCTATTTATGATCCTCAAATACCACGGAAAAAATTAAAGGCCCATAACATTTGCAATTCACAGCTTATGCTCGAACGAGCACTTAGTCCTTCATATTTATTCACCACTTAGTCCAGGCTCACTCCGCGCAGAGACCACGCGAAGCAGCTATATATTTTATCCCTCAATTACTTAACTTTCATATCAAATCAAATCCCACAGTCCGGCATCCTAAACTTCAAGCCTAGGATACACTACAGAGATCTGAAGCCTAAGCTCTGATACCAACTGTGACGACCCCACTTCTCCCAAGGGCGAACCCAAGGGTATCGGCGGGCCGCCTGCCTAGCTCGCGCTAGGACTCAAACCTTAAAGCGAAAAAAACCAGAAAATCCAAAAGAGTACCTTACATACTATATACAAATCCCAAAAAGGTTATAATTACATTCTCCAAAAGTACCTGCTCAAACTATTACACCCTTATAATTACAACCAAAACTAAAAGGTAGACCCTAAGGAGGGTCCTTATACAAACCACCACAATAAAAACAAACATCCTAATTGTCCAACTATGACAAACCAATACTAGTGTAAGTGCCCATAAGTCCCCGCGTCGGCCCCTGCTAAGGAAAACAAAGGAACGGGGTAAGCTATATGCTTAGTAAGTAAACAGGGGCAAAAGCGTAAATGTCACGTAACCACAGTTACTCAATAAGAGTAAAGCAAAAGCAGAAAAGTAACATCACATAATAAGGATACAGGTGGCTCCAAAGCCAAGTCGTTGCCATGCGTGACCTCCTGTCGACACTCCGTCGACCATACATAAGGTCCGTAGAACTCCACTTGTACACCCACCGAACACCTTATCACCCTCACTGGCCAGTCACCTCACAAACTTGCCCAGGCGAACGAAATCACAAACTTGAGCTTGAGTCACAAGCTCGGGTCACAAACTTGGTCACCTTCTCGGTGAACCGGATTCACAAAATTGGTTCATAACATGAACCTACAAACTTGGTGACCTCAGACTAAGTTGGACTGACTTCGACCAAGCCCTAACCGGCTCGAATAGTCCAAACAGGTCTTAGATCGGCCCCACAAACTCACAAACTTCACAAAATTATTCAAAATCACAAACTTTGCAAACTTCACAAACTTTATTCGAAAGTCGCCCCGAGCCACAAGCTCAAGGGTTTTGGTTCCAAAAGGTTCATATACATATGCCAAGTACAATTATACATTCAAATTAGGGTTTAGGTCGAGTGCGATAAAGTACACCCTCGCCTAAGTACCCTTTCACATATCTCAAACACATAGCAAAGAAAACACACCAAACTGGCCTGAATACTTACTCCAAATACAAAAGTAGTACAAAAGCGGAAATCACTTCGTTGGTTGGCTAGTAGTGGGCCCCACCGGCTCCGCCTAGTTCACCACCGTCTGAAATCGAAGATTGTGTCACAATATATCACAAACAGCTACTCACACACGTAAAACAAGCAAAATGGCAAAATTGGCACGCGCAAGTGCGAAAACGGCAAAAAGGGGCACACGCGCGTGCGCGGAACGGCAAACGGGACGGCCAAATCGGCCATCTTAAACCGTTATGGTCGAAAGTTAGGCTAGGAGTGTCGGATCAAGGTGAGCGAGATACCGTTTCGAAGCTAAGAGGAAGGGCTACAATTATCATGAAGATATCTCAACCCAGATCTCAATAGGTATAGGTCAAAAAGGCACGAAATAGCGCCAGCTGTTTCATGGCAAGTTACCAAACATGCCCTGTTTGCAAGGCCGTAACTCACAGCTCAGAAATCGAAATCAAGAAATTCCAAAGGCGTTAGAAAGCTGAGACATAAGGCTAAAACTTTGATGTTTTGGCCAAGACCTGAATCCACTCAGAACAGAACGAAAATCGAGTGTCAACGTACCCGTCAGAACTGTCCAAATACAAGGCAGTTCTGACGAGCGTTATTGTTTTGATCATAACAGGAGCTACGGAACTCGGTTTTCGACGTACTTTATACCGTTTCGAAGCTGAGACCAAGATCTAAATTTCTTATGAAGGAGTCGACACCCAGGTCGTATGGAATCAGAACGGAAAAATGCACGGCAGAAACTGAAATGCAAAACGTACACAAACGGACGTCTAAAACAGGTCTGAGGGTTTTGTCTATAACTCGGAATACATTAATCTGTTTGACCTGCAATTTTACAGGTAAATTCAGCACTTAAAAGGCTACAACGTTGAAGAAGGCCACTTAACCCAGTTTCGAGTGTAACTAGGTCAAAACTGTAAGATACTAAACCAGAATCGTAAAACAGGTGAACAAACCGCAACCTGGTGCAAACAGCATAACTCAGCCTACTTAAGTCCAAATTCAGAAATTTCAAAGGCATACGAAAGCTTAGAAACAGGGCTACATTTCATCAGAAGACTAGAACAACCAATTCTGAAGTAATCCTATCCAAAATCACCAATTACAAGTGCAGTTCTTACATTCGGACAAAACCAGAACAGCAAGGGTATTTTCAACTTTTCTCACTCTACGCTACTCCGATTGACCTGAAATTTTACAGGCACCTATAAAATGTCATTTCCTACAAGTTTCATGTTTTAAGCCAAGGCCAATTCGGCCTCTATCTAGGACCAAAATATTCGGACAGAATGAAGAACCAAGAAACCCCAATTTTCCAGATTTCATTCAAAACAGAAATCACTTGCAATCTTCCACTTTTTCCACCATCTAGCATCATTACATACCATTTCCAACCATCATATATAGCCACACAATCATGCTTATATTAAAACAGGAAAAATCCCAATAAATATAAAACTTCACTAAATCATCCACAAATCAAGATATAAACCATAATTTTTCATCTCTTAACACCACTAAGCATGAATTAAGCTTCATTAGGTGAAGGAGAGAGTTCATTCATTACTCACCTAGTAAAACAAGAGAGAGGGAGTTGCTTGTCACCTTAGCTTCCACAAACACTTCACCAATCAACTTACTAATACCAAATGAAGAGGTTTTATGGAAGGAATTCAAGATTAACCGGTTAGTTTATGAGATTGAGCAAGATTAGGACAAGGAATTGAGAGAGATTTTTCTTTCTTCCTTTGGAGAGAATTTCGGCCAAGAGAGAGAAAAGAATGAGGAAGATTAAGCTTCATTTGTCTTATAAGAAGGTTGGAAAAAATAAGAATTAATTCTAGCCACAAGTTTGGTTAACACTTGGTTGAATCACAACCACACAATTTTCTCTCTCTTGTTGCATTTTGAACCACTAATTTTCGGCCAATAAGAAGCTAAGAGGGGGGAAGATATTTTGCTCTATTAGTGGTAAACTTGCATGGCAAGTAAGTGGTGGTCAATTGGTGCGTTCAATCGGTAATGCGCGGGACCCGCCGGTTCGCGCCGTTTTTTCTTAAAACACACGTACTAGGGTTTTTACTTCCTATTCACTAATCTTATCTTATTGCTCCTAATTACATATTATTTCTCACTTAAAAGTCACTTTTAATCACCAAATTTGATCCTTTTTCCGTACCAAAATTTCATCCGGCGAAAATCACAAAAACCCTAATTTTGCTCCAATGCTGAAACCGAAGAGTGAAACCCTACTTTCTAGGCTCACTTGCACTTATTATGGAACAATTGGATAGTAGGGCTTTAAATCTTAATCCCTACATAGGGTTTTCGAAATACTCCTAAAACCAAACGTTACCGCCCAGCTAATGAATATATCAACGTAGAACGGACTGGGGCCTCACATAATTCACCACTTGTATTTTACCAAGTGTTCTTTTATTAGTGGTCGGGACTTTACTTGAAGGACAGAGGTGTTAAATAGGTATTGGTACATTTGGAAGGGTTGAACTATCATTAGTCAAAGGATTAAGAGAAGTTATGGACAAGAAATGGGCTATGTGGCAAAACCCTAGTCAAGTATTTTGTTTGACCAAAGATTAGAAGATAATTTAAACTAGCCTTAGCCATTTTTTTTCTCCTTTATGGCCAAATTTCTTGAAGCTTAGAGAGGAAGAGAGAAACTCCATTTTTCCTTACTTTCGAACCCTAGTAAATCAAGAGCAAAAAAATGAAAGAGAAAGATCTTGAGTTAGTTGAGAAACTTCCTTGCAATCCTAGAGTTTGTTCCAAGCTTGAAGCTTTCACTTTGGTGGGTTGTTTGGTGACTTAAGCAACTTGTAAGAGAGATAAATGACCTTTAAATTAGAGTTTTATGATGTTATATCACCAACTTTAAATTTTAATGGCAAACTACAAGTTGTTTTGGTTGAGATTTGGGGTTAATTTCTTGAATGAAATAAGTAGTAGTTGAGTTAGTTTTTATGCCTACCAAGTGTTTGATGAAATGTTTGGATCTTGTTCATGTTTGTTTATGAGGTATTAACATGTTTTAAATCTCTTTTGAGTTAGATCTACCACTTGATGTGTTGTTTAAATGGAAATCATGAAAGGGATGAAAGTTAGATGAACATGTAAACTTGTGGACTGATTTTCTTGCCTTGGCTGACCGGTATTGGAAGAAGGGGTTTCCCCTTGATTTTTGTGATTCAAGTGTACTCTATTCAAGACTAATAATCATGGCTAGACATTGGTAAAGCTCATGGGTGAGTTGAATGAAATCTGAGCAAGTAAAGTAGTGGTTTGGTCTAGATAGCGGGCTGGTTTGGTTTTCTTGATGGCTAGGCTACTATGGTTATTCTTATTCATGTTGATGTATTATATTTTGAACTCCAATGGCCCTAGGTGATGTGACTCCCTATAAATGAACATTTGAGGACTGATTTGGGTGAATTTGAACCAAAACAAATAAAGATAGCACCAAGAACTAATGTAGTTTTGCTTGAGGTTAAGGCTGATCCAGGGTTGGAAAAACAGCCAATTTGTCTGAGCTACTGGTATTGCTAGGAGACGAACTAGAGTGCCTAATTGGTACCGTTGGAAAGCTTTTCGAGTCTAGTTTCCAACACCACTAACGGCACCTAATGCTGACCTTTTTACAGTGAGATATGACCGTTTTCCCAAGACTGTGCGGGCAAGACTGTTTTACTCGCGAAGAACATTTTGAACTTGAATGAGTCTTTTATTTTGCCCAACTTTCTTGCACTTGTCAAACTTGTTTTCTCATGAAATTTTACTGCATTTTGGACCTAATTTACATGATGAATTGAGTGACTTTAACCACTCACTTGGTCACTTAATGGGCCTATAATTGAGTGGGAAATGAACCTAATATGTTAACGATTTCACTCGTTGCCCTAAGATTGGGAAACGAAGGTGGTCGTTGTGACGACCCCACCTCCCCCTAGGGCGTACCCCAGGGTTCGGCGGGCCGCCTGCCCAGCTCTCGCCGGGACTCAGTCGATCACTATAATCCTCAAATATATTACAATAAAAATCTCAAATATACATCACATGGTCCACAAATATACATCCAAGTCTCCAATAATTACATGTCACAAATGCAGCGGAAACTAATCCCAAATATACATAAAATAATTCCAAATCCAAAATTGTACAAAGTTTAGGCCATCCATACACGTGCACAAGTACTACAAGTCCTTCCTTCGCCACGAGCCCTGTGGAGGGGAATAAAATAGTTTTTGGGGTGAGCTAAAAGCTCAGCGAGTAACCAGAAAATCATTAATCAAATCGGTTTCACAATAGTTCATTTCAATGATGTCATATAGCAATGATGTCATAAATTGAATGATAAATCCGGAAACAACTACATCATTTGCAAAACAGTAAATATGGATTATCAATAATTCAAGAAACATTTACAATGGAAAGCGATAGTAACATTCATGAAAGGATACATTCATTCTCCTGACATTTCCTCGCTCATTTGGTCACTTACTTCATTTCATTCACCCCGTCCCTGGCTTTTGGCCAGGCTCCACCAACCTACATAGGTAATACTCGAGTATACCAAACGTTCACCCAAGTTCCTAATCGCCTGACCGAGTCCGCTTCTGGCTCAAGACGACCGGTAACAAGGGCAATGGCCAGTTCAGCCCAAAAGGCTTACATCATGCGCAACTAGCATTTCAATAATTAAATCCTTGAAAATTGCACAGCTATTTAGGTCGAGTGCGATAAAGTACACACTCGCCTAGAAAACTCGTTTTAATAATCATCGAAAGCACTTAACACGTTATCAACCAAAATACAAGTCATGAAGTCAAGAAATATAGCAAACAAGGCACACTCAAATGCCAGCACACATGATATGCAAGAAAACATTTCAAAAGTGACTTTGGAAACAGTTCAAAAGTAAATAATGTAAGAAACAGTTCATAAATAACTTTAGAAGTAGTTTGAGGTCACTCACCTAGAAATGCAAAATATCGTGCAAAATATCCTTCCGGATATTACCCTTAATCACCAATGAAACCTAAGGTTGAGCAAGAGAACATTATTATAGTTTATCGAGCAAAACATTTAAGGGAAACAAAGAAACCCGACTAATTAAGAGTAAAACGTGTAAAGATGACTTTCAAGTAAGAAGAGGGTTGTTTGAACCCAAGGATGAAAAATCATGTTGTAAAATGGAAAACCGGTCATGGTATTGGCCAAACAAAAGTATACAAGTTCAAATAGAAACCTAGCTCTCGGCGAAAATTTGGGCAGCACGCCCTTTTGTGTTTACCTAATTTTCCAGCCATTTTGGCTTCATTATTTTTCCTCAACCACAACCCAACATCACACATAAGCAATTCAAGTCAAGAGCCGTTCCATAGGCTCACAATATCATAAGAATAAGAAATACAGTAATAACAAGTGCAGAAATTCAATTTAGCAAAAGACAGATTTGACGTATGAAAGCGGAAATAACTTATCCTAGGCTACGCTTATCGGATTAAGACGCAACCTATACCGTTTCGAAGCTAAGACTCAGGGCTACAATGTTCATGTAGGTCACTTAGTCCAGTTTCTAATGTAACTTGGTCAAATTCTCGAATTACTAAACCCGAAACCAATTCGTCGGCTGTTTAAATGCAGAACACTGTAATGGACATAACTCAGAGTACACAAGTCCGAATCAGGTGTTCTTAGAGGCATTTGAAAGCTAATTCAGAATGCTACAACTTTCATGTTTTGGTAAAAAGCTAAATCAGAATGGATCCTAGTCGAAAAACGTGATAAACTGGACTTAACTGCTCACACGGACTGCTTGGGAAATACTTAAAATAGTAAGGGTATTTTGGACTTTTAACGTCCTACGTTGCTCCGATTGAGATGAAATTTTACAGGTACCTATAAAATACCATTCTCTACAACTTTCCTTCTTTGACCCAAGGTCAATTCGGCCTCTAACATGGTGCAACAAAAACGGACAGAAGTGAAACATGAAATTCCAGAAATCTGGAAATTTTGGTTTTCAATTGAACTTTCTTCAATTCCTTGTTCCAATCACTACCAAAGCCCCTTGTATAACCTTATATACAACATATAGTAACCATATAGCAAGTTTGGGCAGAAATTTATCAAATCCTAACTCACTTATATCATCCAAAAATCATCACAACAACTTGAAAATAGGTATCACTAGCTCAATTCTAAGCTTAACAACCACTTGATTATGATTAATGGAGAAGAAAAGGGTGATCAGCCAATATACCTTAAGACAAAGCCTTGCAAGAGTGATCCTCCACTATTTCTTGAAATTTTTGGTTCCCTTAGCTTCCCAAGCTTTCAAACTTACAATCAATCGGTTTAGTTTTCTTGTTGCTCACTTAAATGGATCAAACTCAAGATGGGTTGGAGTTTCTTTCTCTTGGTTTCTCTCCCTCTCACTCTCGGCCAAGACAAGCAGAAATGAAGAAGAAATGCAGTCCAAGGAAAGATAAGAAAGGAAGAAAGAAAATATCAAACAAGGACCCAATAGAGTTGGACAAGTGTCACCACCATAGCCAAGCATTTTTCTCTCTCTTCCCTTACATTTTTAGGCCACAAATTTCGGTCAATAGCTGGAAATTGAGAAGATATTTTGCTCAAATATCAATAAGCTTGTATGGTAAGAAAGTGGTGGTCAAGTGGTGCGTTCAACCGGTAGTACGCGGGTCCCGCCGATTCGCGCCATTTTTCTTAAAACTCACGTACTAGGGTTTTTACTTCTCATTTACTAACCTTATCTCATTGCCACTAATCACATATTATTTCTCACTTAAAAGTCACTTTTAATCCCCAAATTAATTCTTACTCTGTACCGAAAATTCATCCGGCGGAAAATCGCGAAAACCCTAATTTGCCCCAATCTTGAAAACGAAGAGTGAAACCCTACTTTCTAGGCTCATTTGCACTTATTATGGAATAAATGGATAGTAGGGCTTTAATAAATAATAATTTCCAAATAAAAGGAAATTTTTAAGAAAACGTGAGGAATTTTCCAATTCCAGTGATTAAAATTAGGGTTTCAATTAAAATGTGAGAGATTTAAGAAAACCGGTTAGTCACAAGTAAACTAGGGTTTTTGACTAAAATATTAGGGTCTCTAGTCTTTTAAAACAAATAAGGTTTTAAATCAAACCCGAAGAAATATACTTTAATATTTTCTTCACAAACAACCTCCTAATATTCGGGATGTTACAGTCGTAACCGAGATACTTGACGTTTGACTGTTGCATTACTTGACAGGTGAGTGTTCCACTACCTGCTACCCATTATGTGAAATATATGAATATCTGAAATACTTGATTTATGACTGTTGGAGCCAAATACTATTTTGATAAAATGGAGGCGAGCGTGTACTTTATCGCACTCGACCTCCCTTGTTTTCCAATGAGGCTCTGTATACTGTTATTATGAGATGAGTTTTTGCTATATACATGACTGTGTTTGAATTGTTTGGGTGATATCCCATCAACTACTGCTACTGTTTGGGTCCTAACCTCTTAAGTGAGTCGGTTGTATCGAGCCAGCAAGGGCTTGGTCGAGAAGGCCAATAAACCTTGGGAACTGATGTTTGGAGATCCCTGGTGAAGTATAGCCGTTGAGCTTGCTTGTTCTGTTGTCCAGCACCACCAGAGGTAAAATCCTCGACTTGATCCTGTTTCTTTGGAATCTTGGATTCCTGGTATACTCGAGGTGGTTGATTGGTGGACGGAGATTGGTGAAAGCGGTGTTCTACGGACTTGTATTCTATGAATCCAAACGTTGACGGAGAGTTAGCTCACCCCACTCCCTTTGTTTTCCTTAACAGATCGGGGATGGATTTGATCAAGAGCTTTCTTAGCTTTACATTGTTTTGGACTTGTATTTGAGATTGTAACTTTTGCTTAAGCAGACCTTACTTTTGACTCCTGCAAGTTTAAA
Source organism: Coffea arabica (assembly GCF_036785885.1). Classification (NCBI taxonomy): domain Eukaryota; kingdom Viridiplantae; phylum Streptophyta; class Magnoliopsida; order Gentianales; family Rubiaceae; genus Coffea; species Coffea arabica. The sequence continues at coordinate 28,381,379 of NC_092316.1, read as the reverse complement.
CCTATAAGTTCGATTCTTGTTATGTAAGTTTATGTGTGGTGTGGTAAGTTGACATTTGGCTTTATGTATACTAAGCTTTTGGAGTGTTGGTGAAGTGATTATGTTTTAAATTAGGGTTACATTCCCTTGCAATGGAAGATATTTCATTCGCTTCATTTGAGTTATTTGTACTTTGATCGACTGAACCCCGACGAGAGCTGGGCAGGTAGTCTGCTGATACCCGAGGGTTCGCCCTAGGGAGTGGTGGGGCTATTACTACCACAATTGGAAACCCTAATCTAGAATTCATGTACTCTAGCTGAAATTCCTTTAGGTAATCCAAACTAGCATACCAAAGCTTCATTTATCACAATATCAAGCTATCATGCTATGAACAACCACTACTTATCACATTAGGGCAGAAATAATACCATAAAAACTGAAATTACATTTCTAAACTAATCTTTGCATATAACCATTACTAATTATAATTAAGGCTAGGAATTTCACCTTAACACTAGAATAGCTTCTACTAATCATATACATGGTAAATCAAAGATGAAATCACTTAGATAAAGTCTGGAAATATCACTAACGTGGAACTTCATCATCCCAACTTCCAAATCACAAGATTAAAGAACAAAAGAAACTTCTAATATGCACAAATTCAAAGCAATCAAATGCTCTCAAAGATTAGACATCATTTCCCTTTAATGTCCTTATTTTCCATCCTATAAACAACACCAATACCATCTCAATTCAACCACCTATTCACATACAAATCATAAGCTATAAAACATACCTAATTAGGGCCACAACACCCTTAAATCTTAACCAATTAAGAGCTCAATATCCAACCATAAGAAAGCCCCAAATTGAAACCCTAAAACTGAAATTTACACCCACAAGCGGAAATTTTCCGTAACCAAACACAACTAACTTTCACAAGCTTCGTTTTACACCATATCAACTATCATTCCATGGCTAATCAATAACTCTCATATAAAATCAGAAAAATCACCAATAAAATCAGAAATTTGTCAAACCCTACTTAAAATCATGAAATCTTCCACAAAACCACATATTCAGCTACTATAAGTCACTAATTTACCATTATTAGAATAAAAAGGGAATTTTCCAAGTAAAGTACCTCATAACTCAAGAGAGATAATAGCTTAGAGCTTCCCTTTCACTAAAGACTCCATCAATAGCTTGCAATCACCTTAGATATGAAATTAATCAGAGCAATTTGCAAACCTAACGGTTAGATTACAAGATATAAGCAAGAGTAGAAGAAACAATTTGAAGGTTTTCCTTCTTTTTTCTCTATGACGATCGGCCAAGAGGTGAAGAAAAATGAAGATATTTTGGCCAAATGCAAGATAAGAACAAAGAAAAACAACCGGTCAAACCTGGTTGCGGAGGTGACACGTCACAATTCGGTCGGATTTCCGGCCAGATAAATGCCACGTCACAATCCGGCTGGATACGAGGCAATGGCGAAATAAAAAATTTTCCAAATTCCAAGACAATCCGGCCAGGTATTCGGCTAAGAACTGGCCGGATTCACCAAGAACACTGTTCACCATACTTTTTTTCCTTTTCTTCTTCTTCTGGGCGTCACAAACTCCACTCCTTAAAAGAATATCATTCTCGACATTCCAACTTGTACTAATCAGATCAGAATAGCCCTCAAAAGTCGATCACGTACTAAGAATCACTCTAATCTCACTTATCACAATCAAGTACTAAGAAGCACCCCAATCCATCTTATCAAATAGTCATGATCTAATAGATAGTTAATCAAGTGACTAGATAAAACATGCAAAAGGCTCGAAGTTAGACGTAAAGTCCCAGATATTTAGAAGAAGTTCATGATATAGCAAAGCCTCAGATCGAAAATTCACCCCTGGTGGTGCTGGACAACACAACGAGCTAGCACACGGCTATACTTCACCAGAAAGTCTCAGTTCAAGAAGTTGGCCCTGGTGGTGCTGGACAACACGACAAGCTAGCATAACGGCTATACTTCATCAAAAGCCTCAGTGCAGGAATTTGTCTTTGGTGGTGCTTGAAAACACAACAGGTTAGCACAACGGCTATACCCCACCAAAGGATTTCAGTTCAAAATTTTCATCCCTGGTGGTGCTTGAAAACACAACAGGCATGCCTCATCAGAAGAATGGCGGTGCTTGAAAACACAACAGGCAATGCCTCACCAGAGAGGTTTAGTTCAATCGCTACAGAAGAGTAGTAGCCAGTTTACAACCATACGAGTACGAATAAGTTCAAGAGTAGGGTCACAGCGGAGTTCAAACAAATAAGTTCAAAAGAATAGCCAATTACTTCAGGTTCATGGTGTACGAGTACGAATAAGAGCACAAATTCAAGTTCAAGGAGCATCAGTACGAGTAAGAACACACTGGCCTAGCCTCTGTCCAACAATTCACATTCTCAAGCGGTCATAGGATTCAAGTCCACATACAGGTCACATACCATATATTCAGTCAAGTTAGGTCTGTGACGCCCCGAAAGAATGAGTGCGAGAACCCGAAAATTTTCTAATTTTCTAGGGTTTATTTTATTTAATCGCCCGCCTTTTCTACATTTTCTTTATTAGGAAAATTCCCCAGATAAAGTTTATGAGTAAATATAGTTTTTAGATGAATTTTCTAGTATCAGTTAGTTTTTGAGAAAGTAAGAACATATATCGGACGTGGGACCCACTAGTGCGAAAAGTTCGGAAAAATTCGGCCAACTAGGTTTAGTTTCGGATACTGGGTTTAATTTACCGGGTGTTAAGAGATTATTAGAGGAAGCTATTTGGATTGATGTGAGAGGGAACAAAGTGATAGACTTGCATTAAATAAGTGACAAGTGTCACTTTGTGATTGGGTTGGACTTTGACATTTGGACCAACTTTACCAATAAATCAAAAATTGACCAAAATCATCTTCATTCTTCATGCTTCTTGGCTGAACACATTGAGAGAGAAAAGAGAGAAAACCTTTCATTTGGTCACTTCAATTCTTGTCCAAATCTTGAGTTCCAACCGATTAAATTGCAAACCACTCCATAAAACTTGCTAGCTAAGGAAGATTGAAGCTCTTGGTGGAGTTGTTTTGGAAGAAAAACCCCTAAGTCATCACCTTTCTTGATATTTGAAGGTATCATGTCTAGCCATCCTTTCTTTGTTCTTGATTATGTTAAATTAATGACTTGTGATGGCTAAAGAGATGTTTTTGTGGAAGATTGGCACATGAATGCATGAATTTCCAGATTAGGGTTCCATTTTTCCTCAATTCTGCCCGTTTCTGTTTGACCAGGATAGAGGCCGAATTGGCTTTAGCCCAAAACATGAAAGTTGTAGAGAATGATGTTTTATAGTTGCCTGTAAATTGTCAGCCAAATCTGAGCTTGGTAGCCTGTGAAAAGACCGAAATACCCCTGCTACCCTGTTTCTATCCGAGAATAGTAATCAGCTTTGGTAATTGGGTAGTTTGACTGGGAATACTACCGATTTGGTTGTTGATGTCTTCTTAAGAATTCTAGCCCTGTATCTTATCTTTCAAATGGCTTTGGAATTACCTGAATTGGAGTTGTGTGTGCTGCGATATGAGTGAATAAAGCAGGACTGCTAGTTGATTTCCGCAGTGAATTTCGAACTGGAAAATCTGGAGTTGTTTTGGAACATTTGACCTAGTTAGGGTGAGCACTGGACTGAGTGGTCTTCATTAAAGTTATAGGGAATGATATTTTAGAGGTGCCTGCAAAATTTCAGGTCAATCGGAGTAGCGTAGCTTGAGAAAAGATGGAATTACCCTTGCTGCCCTGGTTTTACCCGAATTTGGGAATTGCTTCTGTAATTGGTTGTTTTGGTCAGGAATGCTTCCGAATTGGTTGTTGAGGTCTTCTAATGAAATTTAGCCCTGTTTCTTAGCTTTCAGTTGGTTTTGGAATTTCTGGATTTGGACTTGTAGAGCCTGAGTTATGATGTTTCCGCTAGAATGCGTTTTGGTGAATCTGTTTTACGTTTTTGATGTGGTATCCTGCATTTTTGACCTGTTTGCACTCAAAACTGGGTTACGTGACCTTCTGTGATATTGTAGCCCTGTCTCTTAGCTTCGAAACGGCGGGTCTTGAACCTTCATCCGACAATCGTAGCGCCTTTGGTACCATTACCGCAAAATGACGTCAAAACTGTTTTTCTGGTTTTGAGCTTAACTTTCATTTCCGAACTTTTCCCTAGCTTGACTTGTACTAGTACTACTTGGAGCTTGCTGAATGGCTATTGGATGAACTTGTGGTTGTGTGTGTACCTTTGGGTTTGAATGAGGAAATAATGAAGCCATGATGGCTGGAAAGTTAGCAAATTTAGGGGAAGTGCTGTCCGAACTTTGAAGGGACTTGTTTGCATTGAGTGTGTGATCTAAGACTTGGATTTGAGCAAGACAATGTTATATGATGGTTGGTTCCTGAGCCGTGGAGGTGAGTGACCTCAAACTATTTCTGAAGTTATTAATGAACCGTTTCCTGCATTATTTACTTTTGAACTGTTTCCAAAGTTACTTTTGTACCGTTTTCTTGCATTATTTACCTTTAAACTGTTTCCAAAGTTACTTTTTAACTGTTTTCTTGCATATCATGCGTGCTTGCATATGAGTGTTCCTTATTTGCTATATTTTCTTGACTTCATGACTTGTATTATTGATTGATAACGTGTTAAGTGTTTTGAATGATTTCCAAAACGAGCTTTCTAGGCGAGTGTGTACTTTATCGCACTCGACCCAAATAACTGTGCAATTTTCAAGGATTTAATTATTGAAATGCTAGTTGCGCATGACGTAAGCCTTTTGGGCTGAATTGGCCATTGCCCCTTGTTACCGGTCGTCTCGAGCCAGAAACGGTCTCGGTCGGGCGATTAGGGACTTGGGTGAACGTTTGGTATACTCGAGTATTACCTTTGTAGGTTGGTGGAGGTTGGTGGAGCCTGGTGAATGAAATGAATGACCAAATGAGCGAGGCATTTATTTACAAAAGAAACGAAAATGCATTTTTCAAAAGTTTGAAGGAAGGAGGAAATGTCAGGAGAACGAACGTATCTTTTTCATGAATGTTACTATCGCTTTCCATTGTAAATTACAATGTTTCTTGAATTATTGATACTCCATTTTAATGTATTGTAATTGCTGTAATTGTTTCTGGACTTATCATTTGATTTTTGACATCATTGAAATGAACTATTGTGAAACCGATTTGATTACTGATTTTAATGGTTACTCGCTGAGCTTCTAGCTCACCCCAAAAATATTTTATTCCCCTCCACAGGGCTCGTGGCGAAGGAAGGACTTGTAGTACTTGTTCACGTGACTGGATGGCATATATCTTGTATAATTTGGATTTGGAATCATTTTATGTATAGTTGAGAATCGTTTCCTTTTCGCTTATGACATGTAATTATTGGAGACTTGGATGTATGTTTGTGGACCATGTGATGTATATTTGAGATTTATATTGTAATTCATTTAAGGATTGTAGTGAACGACTGAGTCTCGGCGAGAGCTGGGCAGGTGGTCCGCCGAACCCTGGGGTACGCCCTAGGGGGAGGTGGGGCTGTCACAGTTGGTATCAGAGCTTAGGCTTCAGATCTATGTAGTGTATCCTAGGCTTGAAGTTTAGGATGCCGGACTGTGGGTCTGGTTTGAAATGTAAGTGATCCTTTGTAGGAATGAAAATCCGACAAGTGGGATTAGAGTAACTCCTAATGCTTGAGTGGAAATGCTCGAGTGACTCTTGAGGGATATTTGATCTGATTAGTACAAGTGGAATGTCGAGGATGACATTCTTTTAAGGAGGGGAGATTGTGACGCCCCGAAAGAATGAGTGCGAGAACCCGAAAATTTTCTAATTTTCTAGGGTTTATTTTATTTAATCGCCCGCCTTTTCTACATTGTCTTTATTAGGAAAATTCCCCAGATAAAGTTTATGAGTAAATATAGTTTTTAGATGAATTTTCTAGTATTAGTTAGTTTTTGAGAAAGTAAGAACATATATCGGACGTGGGACCCACTAGTGCGAAAAGTTCGGAAAAATTCGGCCAACTAGGTTAAGTTTCGGATACTGGGTTTAATTTATCGGGTGTTAAGAGATAATTAGAGGAAGCTATTTGGATTGATGTGAGAGGGAACAAAGTGATAGACTTGCATTAAATAAGTGACAAGTGTCACTTTGTGATTGGGTTGGACTTTGACATTTGGACCAACTTTACCAATAAATCAAAAATTGACCAAAATCATCTTCATTCTTCATGCTTCTTGGCTGAACACATTGAGAGAGAAAAGAGAGAAAACCTTTCATTTGGTCACTTCAATTCTTGTCCAAATCTTGAGTTCCAACCGATTAAATTGCAAACCACTCCATAAAACTTGCTAGCTAAGGAAGATTGAAGCTCTTGGTGGAGTTGTTTTGGAAGAAAAACCCCTAAGTCATCACCTTTCTTGATATTTGAAGGTATCATGTCTAGCCATCCTTTCTTTGTTCTTGATTATGTTAAATTAATGACTTGTGATGGCTAAAGAGATGTTTTTGTGGAAGATTGGCACATGAATGCATGAATTTCCAGATTAGGGTTCCATTTTTCCTCAATTCTGCCCATTTCTGTTTGACCAGGTTAGAGGCCGAATTAGCCTTAGCACAAAACATAAACGTTGTAGAGAATGATGTTTTATAGTTGCCTGTAAATTATCAGCCTAATCCGAGCTTGGTAGCCTGTGAAAAGACCGAAATACCCCTGCTACCCTGTTTCTATCCGAGAATAGTAATCAGCTTTAGTAATTGGGTAGTTTGACTGGGAATACTACCGATTTGGTTGTTGATGTCTTCTTAAGAATTCTAGCCCTGTATCTTAGCTTTCAAATGGCTTTGGAATTACCTGAATTGGAGTTGTGTGTGCTGCGATATGAGTGAATAAAGCAGGACTGCTAGTTGATTTCCGCAGTGAATTTCGAACTGGAACATCTGGAGTTGTTTTGGAACATTTGACCTAGTTAGGGTGAGAACTGGACTGAGTGATCTTCATTAAAGTTATAGGGAATGATATTTTAGAGGTGGCTGCAAAATTTCAGGTCAATCGGAGTAGCGTAGCTTGAGAAAAGACGGAATTACCCTTGCTGCCCTGGTTTTACCCGAATTTGGGAATTGCTTCTGTAATTGGTTGTTTTGGTAAGGAATGCTTCCGAATTAGTTGTTGAGGTCTTCTAATGAAATTTAGCCCTGTTTCTTAGCTTTCAGTTGGTTTTGGAATTTCTGGATTTGGACTTGTAGAGCCTGAGTTATGATGTTTCCGCTAGAATGCGTTTTGGTGAATCTGTTTTACGTTTTTGATGTGGTATCCTGCATTTTTGACCTGTTTACACTCAAAACTGGGTTGAGTGACCTTCTATGATATTGTAGCCCTGTCTCTTAGCTTCGAAACGGTGGGTCTTGAACCTTCATCCGACAATCGTAGCGCCTTTGGTACCATTACCGCAAAATGACGTCAAAACTGTTTTTCTGGTTTTGAGCTTAACTTTCATTTCCGAACTTTTCCCTAGCTTGACTTGTACTAGTACTACTTGGAGCTTGCTGAATGGCTATTGGATGAACTTGTGGTTGTGTGTGTACCTTTGGGTTTGAATGAGGAAATAATGAAGCCATGACGGCTGGAAAGTTAGCAAATTTAGGGGGAAGTGCTGTCCGAACTTTGAAGGGACTTGTTTGCATTGAGTTTGTGATCTAAGACTTGGATTTGAGCAAGGCAATGTTATATGATGGTTGGTTCCTGAGCCGTGGAGGTGAGTGACCTCAAACTATTTCTGAAGTTATTAATGAACCGTTTCCTGCATTATTTACTTTTGAACTGTTTCCAAAGTTACTTTTGTACCGTTTTCTTGCATTATTTACCTTTAAACTGTTTCCAAAGTTACTTTTTAAATGTTTTCTTGCATATCATGCGTGCTTGCATATGAGTGTTCCTTATTTGCTATATTTTCTTGACTTCATGACTTGTATTATTGATTGATAACGTGTTAAGTGTTTTGAATGATTTCCAAAACGAGCTTTCTAGGCGAGTGTGTACTTTATCGCACTCGACCTAAATAACTGTGAATTTTCAAGGATTTAATTATTGAAATGCTAGTTGCGCATGACGTAAGCCTTTTGGGCTGAATTGGCCATTGCCCCTTGTTACCGGTCGTCTCGAGCCAGAAACGGTCTCGGTCGGGCGATTAGGGACTTGGGTGAACGTTTGGTATACTCGAGTATTACCTTTGTAGGTTGGTGGAGGTTGGTGGAGCCTGGTGAATGAAATGAATGACCAAATGAGCGAGGCATTTATTTACAAAAGAAACGAAAATGCATTTTTCAAAAGTTTGAAGGAAGGAGGAAATGTCAGGAGAACGAACGTATCTTTTTCATGAATGTTACTATCGCTTTCCATTGTAAATTACAATGTTTCTTGAATTATTGATACTCCATTTTAATGTATTGTAATTGCTGTAATTGTTTCTGGACTTATCATTTGATTTATGACATCATTGAAATGAACTATTGTGAAACCGATTTGATTACTGATTTTAATGGTTACTCGCTGAGCTTCTAGCTCACCCCAAAAATATTTTATTCCCCTCCATAGGGCTCGTGGCGAAGGAAGGACTTGTAGTACTTGTTCACGTGACTGGATGGCATATATCTTGTATAATTTGGATTTGGAATCATTTTATGTATAGTTGAGAATCATTTCCTTTTCGCTTATGACATGTAATTATTGGAGACTTGGATGTATGTTTGTGGACCATGTGATGTATATTTGAGATTTATATTGTAATTCATTTAAGGATTGTAGTGAACGACTGAGTCCCGGCGAGAGTTGGGCAGGCGGTCCGCCGAACCCTGGGGTACGCCCTAGGGGGAGGTGGGGCTGTCACAAGGTCCATTAAGTGTACGTAAGAGCACACTCGCCTAAACAGGTTCAAGTCTCAAGTAAGCACAGTCTAGTCGGTCTCAGGCAGTTCAAGGTCAGTCTCAGGTAGTTCAAGCATATCAAATCCCAACACTTACAAATCAGGTAGTGCAACTTTCATCAAACAGGAAGACTAGGAGAAAGATGCAAAACTAAAAATTTCTCAACAATTCTGGCCACCACCGAAATCTATCAAAACCCGAGCCAAACACTTATTGGACAAGTCCAAGTCATTATTTCAATCTCCTCATTCGGTTAAGTCTTGAGTACAATACAAAATCTTCTGCACTTTAACCTGTGCCATTAAAACTTATCTCAAACTTACTTATAATTTCTATTCACATCATCATATATTAAACCATGTTCCGTCCAAAATTCACGAGCATTTCCTCAGGAAAAGTATCGAGTACTCAAATACAAGAATTCAAACTAAGAAATTTCACGACTCAGACCATGCACTCTTAAACGAAAATCAAAGTCATATTTTACACGTACCACTTTCAAGATTAGTGCAAATATCACTAATTTCAATCAGATCACATGTCTTTACGAAATTAGATCCAGTCAAACTATAACACAAGCTGAAACCAAAGGTTATCCATTCGAAGTTCAAAATCTTTAATAAGCAAGCCACCAGCCAGAGCACCACCATCTCCAAGAATAACCAGTCTTAGGGTTTTATAGTTAAAGTCCCAAGCTCCAAGTTCAAACCCAAGAAATAAGTACAACTCGCTCAATTACGTGTCAAATGGAAACCAAGTCAATTCACACTAATTTCGTGCTCTTGAATGCTGTTACTCTATATCTCAAAGTTCCCTTAGTCAGTACACCTAAAGATAGGCTCACTCTTCTTGAAAACCAAGAATTTTAAAATATAAGAAAAGTATTTAAAGTAACCAAAAAAATCTTATCAAGTTCAAGATTTACATTATAAAATATAAGTTCGCCATTCTTCCGAAAACTAAAGATTTTTTTTTCGTGTAAAGCATAGACAAATTCAAGTGTGAGAATACACCAGTATACAATCAAGGGGGGAAAAACCTAGTTTAGAAAAATTTAACCTTGTATCAGCCCATCATATACAAAATTCAACAAACTCATCAGTTATTCACAAATTTTCAAATTTGAAATTTAAGTAAAATTCACATATTTACCAAAGTCGGAAAATTACACATACTTAAAGCATATATATATTATTTCCAATCATCATTTGAAATAAAGCTAGTACATCTTAGTTTTTCTTTTGAATTTCAAAGCAGAAATTCTCTAGGAGGTATATGGGCGGAAAAATGCATTTTATTCCTTTGATACTCTTTTATCTTGGTTCAAAATCATCATACATGGAGTTTGACCATCAAATCTCAGTCTCTTATCCTCCATAGCCACTACTAATAATTACCTCAATTCTTTCCACACCTACAAGTATAATGATAATTCAAATTCGTCCAATCTTTCACTACTAATCTCTCATCCCATATTTTCCTTCAATATAACATCACCTAATTCCTCAACTTTTGTTTCTACAAGTCCCAAGTAAGAAACTCTAAAATAATCAATTTCTTTAACCCCTATGATACAATAGATCCTCGTTCACATAATATTCAAATAAATCCCACAATCAGACATCCTAAACTTTAAGCCTAGGATACACTATGAGATTTGAAACCTATGCTCTGATACCAACTGTGACAGCCCCATCTCCTCCTAAGGCGAACCAAAGGGTTCAGCAGACCGCCTGCCTAGCTCTTGCCGGGACTCAGTTACTCACTACAGTTCTCAAATAAATTACAAGATATATCGCAAATATTACATCCAATTCTCCAAGAATTACATATCATAAGCGAAACGGAAACTAATTCTAAGCATGGAATGTACACATACATCAACTTCAATTCCAAACAGACACACTAGCCCAACTATTACACAAAATGACTCCAATTCTAAACTGTACAAGATATATGCCATCCAGTCACACAAATAACATAATACAAGCGCTTCCTTTGCCTCGATCCCTGTGGGGAGAAGAAAACATTTGGGATGAGCTAGAAGCTCAGTGAGTGAATAGTAAAATCAGTAATCAAATAAGCTTTACAATAGTGCATTTAAATGATATCAAGAATTAGTGATCAAATGAGCGTATACTGCTCTTTGGAGCCAGTGAAATCCTTGTACTTAAATATCCAACGCTCCCTTAGATCAAGTAACAGATAAACAGAGATAAGGAGCCATCGTGCTCCAAAGAATGCATAAACAGTAGTGGAGACGTTGGTTCTAAGCACAAGATTTTTCCAAGAACTCATCGGAGGCAAAATGTCATGGCACACACACATACACAATGATATGCAATCGTGTAATCAATGCAAGAATTATTTCAAAAGTAACTTTTGGGAAATAGTTGAGGGATCACTCACCAACCATGGCTCATGAACCTTATCCAGCATACATCATTGCCTTGCTCAAATTGAAACCCTAGATTACAAATATCAGGTCAAGCAAAGGAATTCTAACATTTTCAAGCTTCTATCACCTTTTAGCAATTTAATCACAATTGAAGCTACACTTATCCGATTGCAACGAATCTTATGGCGTTACGAAGCTAAGACATATACCAACATTTCCTATGAAGACCTCTAAAGCCAAAACATACATATTCAGGGTCAAAAACCCAATCTTAGAGAAAAATAGAAACTGTCATGAAACAGGGTTATGGGTAGTCAAGGGTATTTTGGTCATTTCATAGGCTATAGTACTCCAATAAATCTGAAATTTTGCAGGTAGATAGTTAACTCAAGTATCTACAAGTTTTATGTTTTGATCAAGGGCCGATTCAATCTCTCTCAAGGTCAAACATACAGTGCAAAAACAGGATAGATTACTACCACAATTGGAAACCCTAATCTGGAATTCATGTACTCTAGCTGAAATTCCTTTAGGTAATCCAAACTAGCATACCAAAGCTTCATTTATCACAATATCAAGCTATCATGCTATGAACAACCACTACTTATCACATGAGGGCAGAAATAATACCATAAAAATTGAAATTACATTTCTAAACTAATCTTTGCATATAACCATCACTAATTATAATTAAGGCTAGGAATTCCACCTTAACACTAGAATAGCTTCTATTAATCATATACATGGTAAATCAAAGATGAAATCACTTAGATAAAGTCTGGAAATATCGCTAACATGGAACTTCATCATCCCAATGTGACAGCCCCACTTTCCCCTAAGGCGAACCAAAGGGGTTAGCGGACTGCCTGCCCAGCTCTCGCCAGGACTAACGAGGCAGTTAGACACAATTTAAACATTCCGGAAAATAAAAGCGCACTCATACGACTCAAAAACCCACAAAAAGAAAATTGAAAATCGGAGTCGAACATGAATAGTGCCGGCCGCAACACAATCCGTCTGGATGCCCGGCCAGATTACAATCCTGCCGGTATCTGGCCGGATTCCTGGCAGGATACAAGACAGAGAGCAATCCAATTTTTTTTCAAACTCCCCTGCCAATCCGACCGCATATCCGGCCAAAAACTGGCCGGATTTCCAGCCGGATTCGCCCGTTCAGTTTCCCGCCAATTTTTTTTCTTCCGCCGTTTGAAGTCCGAGCCTGTCCGAAATTCACCCGTACACCCACAAAGCATATGAACTTTGAAATTCAACATATACAAGTCAAAATAACATACAAAAGTTACCCAACATATAAATCCAGGTACAGTTTCAATTTACAATTCAAAAGGAATGTTAATTCAACTACACTTAGGGTTTTCCAACCATTGAAGAGCTATACAAAAGAACATTTCTAGCTCAACTCGGCAACAAGATAACAAGCCTTCCAAAAGTAATCATCCCTGTAAGGAAAACAAGATTAACAAGGGGTGAGCTTAAGCTCGTGAGGTACCAACTAGACACGCAAGTACAATTATGCATGACCAACAAACACATAAGTTCTTTCACCAGACCAACCACAATTAAAAGGATACGGTCGGCTCTCAGGAGCCGTTTTCCCATTCCCGTGCTTGATCATACCCGTTGACACTCTGTTAACCAGTGAAGAGAGAACAAGACCGTAGATTCCTCTTTACACCATTTCCTTCCACCGTTCACCGCCTTACCGGGCCCGAACACCTCACAGTTACAAAAGGTAATACTCGAGTATACCATATGGTCGAGGAGTTAACACTCCACTCGACTAACAGTGATCCGAAGGTTCGTTATCGATTCGCCCAAGCCTTTGCCGGCTCGACTCGAATAGTGACCTAAGGAAATGAGCTCAGATTTCACAGTCATAATCGGGCATAGCCCTAACAGATGTCAAATCATGCACATATACCATTTCACAGTCAATCAGTAACAGCAATACAAATAAGTGATCGAGAGCGATAAACTACACTCTCGTCCCATTCAAGTCATTCAAGTCACATAACAAGTATAATCAACCATACAATGATAAACTCATCGAGCAATAAAGCAATTCACATGTTCGAGTCAGACATAGGCCCCGGATCACCGGTACAACCTAAAACAAGCAAGAAAGCATGTTTGAGACTCAATCACGAGTCAATGTATTAACATTAAATTACTAGTATAGGATACCCAAAAGTAAAATGGGGTGACAATAGTGTGGAACATGAACAACTCCAAGATTCTTCCATTTCTATTCAAATCCCTCTCAATTCAAGACCACCTGCATTTCTTATCATTTGGGCAGCACTTCCCCATAATTTCCTCACATTTCCAACCTAACCATCAACACCCAATGTAGACACCAAATTTTTAGGGTATTTTTGTTTACTATTATTTTTATTTTTATTTTTATTTTCAGTTTTTTATTTTTATTTTTATTTTTAAGTCATTTTATCATAGAATTTATCGAAAAAAGAAAATCATTCACAAAAATATGCTTTATTCCTTTTAGATTCAAGTTTACGGTTATTTAATTAAAAAAGAGAAGAGAAAAAAAAAGGAAAATCATGACTCAAAAAATTTTTTTAGCTTTTTTATCTTTTATTCCTTGTTTTGTTCATTTCATTCGGTTTTTACTTAAAATTGTTATTTCTTGGTTATTTTGATTATTATTAATTAAATAATTCTTTGGAGGAAAAAGTTAAAAAAAAAGACATCATGCACCCGAGAAGCATAAAATCAAAACCCCTCTATATTTTCATCTTGCAAAAACGCAGATACAAAAAGGAAAAATTTTTAGCTCCATTGTTTACTCATTTTTTCTCCTCCGTCTGATGATCCCAACAGAAAACACTTGGCTTGATCCAAGGTTTATTAGAAACCATGAAGATCTAAGGTTGTAAAAATACAAAAAAAAAATTAAGTTTATTTCTGGAGCCTTAGATGCTAGGTTTCGTTGATAAGCTACCCCATATAAAAAGTTGAGAAAGGCTAGAAGGAAAAGGGGATTTTTTTTGGGACGGCGGCTGAGAAGAGAGAATCTGGATGACGGCTAGGGTTTGAAGGAGAAGAGGTAGCTGCGGGAAAAGGGTAAAGAGAGAGCTTGGGCTGGGATAGAAAAAAAAGAAAAGCTGGAAAAGAAGCAAGAACAGGAGTTGATAAAGAGGGAGAGTTGGAGAGCTGGGCAAGAGAGAAAGCAGAGAGAGAAGGACAGCTGGATAGCTGAGGAAAAACTAGAGGTGAACGGTTGAGAGGCAAGAAAGGAAGCAAAAGAAGAGAATAAGGGGGGGCTAGGAGGAAGTCTCGAACAGGAGAAATAGAGTGGCGGTGGAGGCAGGGAGTAAGAAATAAAAGGAAAAATCGAGAGGAGGGCGAGAGTGAGAGGAGGAAAAGATTTCGGCCCAGAAAGAAGCAAGGAGGGAGGTAGTGCAGAATTTGGAAGGCAACCACAGCAGCAGGTGAAACGGTTCCCAGCTTCGTTTGACCCATGCTAAAGCCCATCGCTCCGCCATTCAAGCGCTATTTTGCTACCAAAAGGAGTGACGGTAGCCTTTCCTTGTTTTTTCTTTCGTTTCTGCATTATTGAAATTCTCCCATGCTTGTTGGTTGCTTGATAAACGACCCTAAAGTGACAATCTTGAGCCGAAAGAGTCAGTCTCAATCCCAAACTGAAACTCGGTGATTTGCTTGTCTGCTAGTTTTGTAAAAACCTAATCTTAGGAGGGTTAAGGTTGTGCTTGTGCTGATTTCCTTTAGTCGATCAAGGTTAATGTTTTGTGTTTTATTGATTTGTTTCTTCGTTAGAAAGCTAAGTCATAATGGTTTGCTGTGTCTTAAATGGTTTGCGCTAGCTATAGGTAAGATTGTTAAAGTATTTAAGCATCAGATAAGCTCCAGAAATTTGATAAAGTTACATGGTTTTCCTTCTGATTTTTATGTGTTAACACCTAAGGTTTTATGGTGAAAAGTGGAGAGCACGTTTGGTTCATACTGGAGTTCTTGGTTGCTTGAAGTGTGTGCTTTCTTTGATGTTCGGTGGTTAGGATAGTGTGCTGTGGGCATGTTTGCCGCGAGCCGCGAGTGTCTTCATGCCTCTGCTGCATTTTTACATTCAGTTGCATCTTGGAGCTACTGATGTCTGTAGTATCTTCTTGATGCATGTAATCTCTAGTGTCTCCTGCTGCTTTATGAATTTTGGGTCATCTTTATTGCCTTAATCTCGCCCATAGAATGCTCTATCATTGCATTTTGTTAAAATGAAAGTTTGGAATTCTTGGCTGAATGAGGAAAGCTGCATTTCATCTTTATGTTTTGCAGTTTTCCCTGCTCCCCGCAGCAGCCCACTAAAACTGGTTTAGTCATCTATCTTGCTAGTTAAATCTGGTGTCTAAATGATCAATGATAAGATTGCTAAGAAATTGCAGCAACAAGGTTGGAGTTGTCTGTTTTATTGCAGCAATGGTCATTTGCTTTGTTGCTAAAGTTCTTGTTTTGTTCGAAGTTTCTGTTTTGTTTGTCAATTGGTGTATCATGCGCATGTTTGCCGCGGGTTCTTTCTTTTGCATCTTTGCTACAGTTTTTCATAACTAGTTGTATTTTTGGATATGTTAGAAATGCATGAATGTATTTTTGGGAATGGTAGGATGGATTGAAGGTATAGCATTTGGGTTTTTGATTGATGATTCAGCAGGCTTCATTGGGTTACTTTGCATAGACATCTTAGTTAAATAATGAAGTTCCATTCAAGAAACTAGAAAGCTGGTGTTTGTGTTCTGTTGCTGCATATATGTCTTCCATTTGTTTCCTCATTTGATCTTTAATGGTTTAGTGTTCATGTTTGGGTTGTGTTAATCGAAGTGTCTAGTTGTCAAGAGGTGTTGAGTGATTGTCTTTGCTAGTTGTTGTTTGAAGTCTTTGTATGAAAATCTGCATTTTGAAAGCTTGAAGTTACAGAAAGTTTCGAATGAATGTTGCAGAAGAAAGCTTTCTACGTAACATGCATGCAAAAGGCTTCAGAAATTACTTTTCAACCCCTTGGTTTTTGGTTAATGCTACAAAGGCCCAATAATGTTCTAATTTCTTGCAATTAGGTCCTAAAATAATTGCAATCTGAACCATTACTTAACCTTTCTTTGTTCTTGGACCCTTGAATTTCCTAAAATGTTTAAATTGGGCTTGAGTGATTGGTTAGTATTTGCAATTGGGTCCTTGGTAGTTTTTCTATTTTAGAAATTTGATCAATAATTTATTTTCTTGGAAATTATGCATTATTTGATTTCATTTAAGTTGCAATTGGGAGGGATTTGGTGATTTTGTTTATACTTTACTATTTAATTGGTGCCTTGACCCTTTTATTGTTTTGAAGCTAATACTTCCTTCATTTCATTACCATTGCAAGGGAGGTAACCTCTATCTCCTTGATTTTATTTCTCCTACGTGCTCCTACGTGTTTTATGTGAATATGCATGCTTTAATTCGCTTTTCATTTTATGTTTAATTGCCTGTTTCGCTTTCTTTTTATTACGCCTTTTTAATTGGCAAGTCATTTGAGGGCATTTGAACCCCAATTTGTAATAGCTAGGTTTTGGCGCCTCTCTTGAAGACATGTTTTAACTAGCCAATGTAATAGTTAGGATTTACTTTTCTAAGTCTTCCCCCCTTAGATTGTAGTAGGCATCCCCTTTTGTAATAGATAGGCCTTGTGTGTTATGTGTTTGTGTGTGCCTATATGCCTATGTGTTTGATCGCTTTCCCTAGGATTCTGCATCTAGACAAGCATGCTTGTGTTACATGCTATGTGAAACTATGTGTTTTGCATGCTTATTTGCTTTTAGTATTATATCTGATTATGTGAATGGAATGTACGCTACCATGGCTAGTCCAATGCTAGTCATGGTCTTCCCTTCGAGCTCTTACAAGTCCAATGCTTGTGAGAGAACGTGAGTTAAGGGTTAGTCCAACGCTAGACCCTTAGGAACCATCCGCATGTTAGATCATGATTGTGTGGTAAAATCACTTCGTCTTATGCATATTTTCACTTTTTAGGGTCTTTATCATTTTTTTTTTGCATGATATCCCTCCCTATACGTATACCCTTTCCCCCATATTTTCCCTTATATGTATATTACTTACCCCTTTGTATGAAACATGACATTAGATTTGCATTTCATCTAAGCATTAGACCTAGGTTAGTACATTTGCTTGATTAGACTAGGAAAAACCATTTGAATATGGGATATGGACGAGTTTGGCTTTCTAACCTTAGCACGCTCGTATTCCCTTTATTAAGGGGAACATTGAGTCATGAACATTAGTCCCCCGCATCCGACATGATGCATTCCTTTAGGTCACGTATATTTATATAATTAATTTTATTTTCCTTTTCTTTTCTTGGAGTCTCATATTTTTGCATTATTCGTGACCTCTCCAAAGAGTCCACATTGGGCATCACAATTAATGTGATTGGCACTAATTGAGTTTTGAAAAGAAATTTCGACCCCCCGATACTCTCTTAGGTCTAGGGTTTGCATTTATATAGTACATCCAAATGTGATAAATCTTTAGGTTAAAATAAGAAAAATTTTGACTAAATCGCACAACTAGCCTTGGCTAGGTTGAAAGGGTGCCTTGGATTCTTATCCTTGCCTTCCCTTTCTTCAAATGTGACTCCCAAATCTTTTTCTCTGATTTTCGTAGACTTGGAGTCATTTAAAAAGGGTTTTTCTACCTTTTCCTTTATAAATTCATTTTTAGGTGACTTGGTACACCTTAACTCTATACCAAGTGGCGACTCCATTTTTCATTCAAAAACCCTTTTTAAACTATATTTAGGGTCAAATCGTCGCATTTTCAAGTCCCATTTAGACCCATGTTTTTCATTTTCTTTTTAAATCCAAAAATTCATTTTCCAATCAAAAATTGAATCAAAAGCCATTATTTCTAAACTCGTCATTTATTTTTTCTTATTAAAAAATGGGGGCGTGACAGTTGGCGACTCCACTGGGGACCTAGAGAGTCCGAACAAATTTGATTTAGTCAATCTTTTTCTTCTTTTAACCTTTTCATATATTGCATTTGGATGTTTAGGGTTGCATTTTTCCTTTTTTAGGATTTTTGCATTTCGCGCGTATCAACTCACTCCCTCACCCTTTGCGTACGATTGATTTTGATGGATGGATGGTTTATTTATGTTTATCCCGCGCCTTGCATTGCATTTTGGGTGGGGGATACTTCCCTAGAGCCTCGTGTTGGTTCTCGATCCCTTCCCTCCAAACGAGCACTGGCATACGTGCATACGCTTTATTTTTTATCCCTCATTTATTTTTCTTTTAGTGGCTTGTCACGCCACTCCACCCTATTAGGATTTTAGGTGACTCACTTGGACTTGTGATCGCGACACGATGTGTGCGTAGCATGATCCGAGGGGTCACTCAATCTTCCATTTTAAGCTTTGGGTTCATAGCCTTTAGCTTTTAGTCGAAGGTTTAGGATTTTCGATAGATTCACTCATGACATGTAGCCGTGACATGATGTGTGCGTAGCAATGTCTGGGGAATCGCTCGAGCCACCGACAAAGAACCTTGGGATTGATGACCCTTGGTTTCCAAGTCTGAAGGCTCGGGGACCTAAAACCTATCGAGTCTAGATGCATTAGTGAGCTCCAGCCTCATGCATCCATGATAGTTTACCTAGGGTAGAATCTGCCTTACCCTATTAGGGACACTATTCACGAGGGGAGGGATCCAACCCTTCTTTTCCTTTTATTGCTTTATCTCTTTGTATTGGTTTGCTACAGTGTGTTATGTGTATTTATCTGATTGAACTAACTTTTCTTGTTTTTGTCTCCATTGCATTCATAAGCCCTAGAAAATAAAGAGTCCTGGCATGGTACTTTCTAGGAGCCTACCCTATTTGATGTGACACGTTTAAATTTCAATACTCTGCATTTACACCCTGAATACATGTCATTTTAGGCTCACCCCAGCATACAAAAAGGGGCCCTTTAGGTCGCATTTTCATAGCATCATGCATAAACCCTAGAAAGGGAATGCCATTTAGGGAATCTCGTTGTTAGGATTAAACCCACCTTGATCTTCCGGTGGGTACATAACCCTTCAAGGGATTGCACGTTTAAATTCTTGCCGACCGGAGAATGGGACTCGTAGGTAAGGTAATTGACAACTTGCCCCTTCCATTTTTAGATGGATTGCCCTCGTCGAATTTATCAGTTGTTGATACCGTCGACTGAGATTCAAAGATGGCCTGCCCTTATGTTGCCTGGTGAATTGCATCAAGTAGCTCAACATTTAGGACCGATTGGAGACCTTAAGGAGATCAAGGCCAATGCTTATCTAGTGGAGGCATTAGTACATCTTTGGGACCCAGAATGTTCAGCCTTTAGAGTAGGCAATAAGCACATGACAGTGACACTTGAGGAAATAGTTGGCCTCTTCAATTTACCTTTGCGTGGAACCGCCTTAGTTTTCCCGTCCATTCAGACAAGATGGAATTTTGCAAGATCATAGGATTGAAAGAGTCGGTATTGCGAGGGTCAGACCAAGGCATTGCCGCGAATATTTTGTTTGAGCATTTTGCACTACGAAACGGGTTCGAGAGATATAGGGAGGATATTTCATTCACATCCAAGGATGTACGGGAGCGCAAAAGACCATTGGTGTATGGAATAGTTATGACTAGAGTCTATTTCTTCCCAAGAAAAGATCAGAAAATAGCTTTCAAGGTAGCAAAGGTTATACAGGATCTCTTTTCAGGAATCCGAAGTAAACAATGCACCATAATCCCAACCATCCTTGCAGACATTTTTCTAGCTTGTACTAATTGCCAGAAAGGGGAAAAGTTCTTTTATGGGGCTAATGTAGTTTTGCATATCTGGGCCTTAGAACATTTTAAGAGACGAGCATCCGTTCCTGAAAGTTTGCCAGTGGGTGGGTACAACTGGGTAATCACGCATCATAAGCAAGTCAACGGAGAGGGTCTGCTAAGCAATGCATTTGAATGTGTCGAATACTTAGAGATGCTGCTGGATCAAGACATTAGGTGGGTGTTAGACTGGACGATTTGTTTTAGACCAATACTTCGCACTAAAGTGTCAGAATTTGTTCTTCTATTGGGTACCCAAGGAATCACCGCATACACCCCAAAGAGGTTCCTAAGACAGTTAGGACGTATCCAAGGAGTGCCGCCTGTGGTTGATGTGAGTAAGCTTACTATCATTTTCAAGAGAGGAACGTGCCCAAGCGAACTTCCTATGAAAGACCAGATTATTGAGGCATGGGTGACGCTATCTGATGACGAGTGTTTTAAATACACCCCAGAACTCAAGCAGAAGGGTTTGACGACTCCACAATACGAAGACTGGGTAAGAAGATCCACTGCACAAGGGCAACAAAATGAACCAGTTGAAGAGGTCAAAAAGTTGAAAGCCATCATTGAAGCGAAGGACAAGGAAATTCTGCAGTTAAGTAAGTCTATCGAAACATACAAGGGAATAGCGGAGCAAAACAAGCAAATGTACGAAAATGAGCGAGAGAAGCGTCAAGAGTTAAAAAGGAAATGCAGAGAATTGTATGATCAAACTGAACATGTTAGAATTCCATATGCTAGAGAAACTAGGGATTCTGTATTAGACAGGCTCAGAAATTTTGGCGACCTTGTATGGAACTGCCTTCGTGATATGATGTAAATATTGGCAAGTTTATCAGTGAAATTAATCTCTCTTTGCACTCATACAAAATTGTTGTCAAAACAGGCTTGTATAACGGGTCCCATTTCGAAGGTGCTGCATTATGCTAGGCCTACCCTTGGCATAAAAAGGGCTCCCCAATAGGACATGCATCCAATTTTTTTTAGATATTTACTAACACTTGTCTTTTTCTTTTTCTTTATTTTATTTTTGCTGGAAAAGCTAAGCGAGGGCTAAAATCTAAAGGCAAGCCATTTCATATTTTCAGGTAATATTTAAACATAGCTTCTCATCGAAGCCCCATCATAACACGATCCCGTAGTCAAGTCCAGAGGAATCGTGTAAACATGAGTTCACAGCTGGAATCATCGGATAGGTCCGCTACTACAGTTCAGCCCAAAACCACAAATTTGGGGGTCCAGCTAACCGAAATGTTGGCTAATTTTAGCGAGATGACGACCGAGATGGCGGCCCAAAGGAAATTGATTGATCAGCTTATTAGTGGTGGTGTTCAACCCGAATCCGCACCTGTCAATCAACCAGAGCCAGAACCATTTGTCATACCCCCGACTCAAACTACTATTATTTCGTCTTTCCCTATTCCACCCGAAGAAACTTTCACCCATACCACTACAAATTTGCCATACACCTACCCCCTTAATCCTTCATTTCTTCCTACTCACACGCAAATTCCACCACCCCAAGTCACTTCGAATGTACTTCCTGAGCAGTATACTTTTTATCCCACCGCTGCAGAGCCCTTACTACCAGACCCTGCTGTCCAAGCCAAACCAGAAATAGGAGAATCTTCTGCTCCTGTTGATATGAAGTTGCTCAAGCGCCTGGATCGTTTTGATGAATTTATAAGGAAAAGTCAGGGGTTAAATAAGCAAGGAGTGCTGGATTATGATGAATTTTGTCTCTTCCCAAATGTACAATTGCCTGTGGGGTTCAAGACCCCAAAGTTTAACAAGTACGATGGAACTGTCAATCTCAGAACGCACCTCCGTTTGTTTGCTAACAACTTAGGAAGGCCCGTAGATGACGAGAATCTGCCTCTAAGGCTGTTCCCAAAAAGTCTGGAGGGGGATGCACTCGACTGGTATTCCAATCTGAAACCCGAGGAAGTAAAGACCTGGCTTGACTTGTCCAATGCTTTTGTGAGGCAGTACGAGTATAACTGCGAGTTGGCTACGACACGAACCATGTTGGAAGGAACAAAGAGAAAACCCTCTGAGGACCATAAGACTTATGCCAAGAGATGGAGGAAAATAGCTGCAAAAGTCGAGCCACCAATGACTGAGGACGAAATCATGCGCACTTTCATTAAAGCACATGATCCGCCGTACTTTGAAGAAATTTTCCGCATGACTGGATGTTCATTTGCTGCTATTGTCAATAAGCTTGAAGAGTACGATGACTTCGTAAGAGCTGGGAAGATCGTTAATGTCTCTGCCCTCAAATCGCAGTTGGATGCTTTGCAAGGACAAGGGAGCGGTGGGAAAAAGCCGCAATTTAAAAAGAAAGAGGGGGAAGCTGCCTTTATCTGAGACCAAAACCCTACACCAAAACCCAAATTTCAACACAAACCAACATATTCACCACCTTATCCCTACTATCCAAGTCCTCATCCTGTCTACAATACCAATATCTTCTACCCCCGACCTCGCCCAAATTACACCAACCCGCCTACAGTTCCTTTTCAAATATCTTAGCCAAATTTTCAACAAACTCGTCCCCGACTTCCTTACCACCAGAGATTTCCCCCACCAAATAGACCCACCTATAACTATCCCCAACCCACTGAAACCTACAATCAAAATCGTACCCGAACGTTCACCAACCTAGGCAGGCCTTTGGATCAGTTATATGAGCAATTAAAGGTTGCCGGTAAAATAGGCGTGATTCCCCCTCCAACTTACCCTTATGGCATGCTTGTCCGAAGCATGTCAAATGAAACCGAAGTGTTTGGGATAATGGATCAACCTTTTGTGATAGAGGAAGCATTGTATGAGGAAGACAAAAAGCCCTTCATTTTAGACCTAACCCCATCCGAAAGTGTGGCTTTAGAACCTATGATAATTGAGTTCCCAGAACAAGTGCCAGTTTTCAACTTACGGCAGGTACCATAGAATTACAGTGAGCCCGTTTTGCAAATCGGGGGTAAACAAGTTTTGAAGGAAGAAGTGTCTACTGTCACAAGGTCAGGAAAAATCGCAAGCTCATCCACTCCTGGCATCCCAGTCAAAATAAGCAATCATGAGCCGACTACCAAACCCGCAGTGACTGAAAAAGAGGCATGGGATTTTCTCAAGAGGCTTAAGAGAAACGAACACAATTTGGTTGAACAGCTGAACAAAATGCCTGCCCAAATTTTCATCTTAGACTTGCTTTTCTCCTCCGACTTGCACAGGGATGCGTTACTTGAAGTTTTGACTAAGCCTCGGATTCCCAAGGATATTTCGGTTGACAATTTCTCGTACATAGTTGGAAATGTATTGACCGCTAAACAAATTACTTTTTCTGATGAAAAGCTGCCTGCGGAAGGAACTGGTCATAATAAAGCCTTATATGTAGTTGTGAGGTGCAATGAAAAAATGTTGCCTAAAGTACTGATTGACAATGGGTCTGCCCTCAATATTTGTCCTGGGAGCACTTTGGTGAAGTTAGGGTTGCAAGATGTCAAATTAAAACCCTCAGAAACTGTGGTTCGAGGATTCGATGGAGCCCAAAGGGAGTCCATAGGAGAAGTAAATTTGGTGGTCGAAATGGGGCCCGCTCAATTTTAGATAGCCTGCCAAGTTATGCACTTTCCCAGTGTCTATAATGTTTTACTCGGGCGGCCGTGGATTCATAGCTCTAGCACTGTGCCCTCTTCCTTGCATCAAGCTGCCTGCGGAAGGAACTGGTCATAATAAAGCCTTATATGTAGTTGTGAGGTGCAATGAAAAAATGTTGCCTAAAGTACTGATTGACAATGGGTCTGCCCTCAATATTTGTCCTGGGAGCACTTTGGTGAAGTTAGGGTTGCAAGATGTCAAATTAAAACCCTCAGAAACTGTGGTTCGAGGATTCGATGGAGCCCAAAGGGAGTCCATAGGAGAAGTAAATTTGGTGGTCGAAATGGGGCCCGCTCAATTTTAGATAGCCTGCCAAGTTATGCACTTTCCCAGTGTCTATAATGTTTTACTCGGGCGGCCGTGGATTCATAGCTCTAGCACTGTGCCCTCTTCCTTGCATCAAGTATTGAAATTTGTGGTGAACGACCAGTTGATAACCATTTTTGCTGAAGAAGATTGCATTGTAATTGCCGATTCTGAGCCTGAGGAGGATGGTAACCGAAATGCTTCAGTGTCTTCTTACCATATAGTTGACATTTTCTCTGTGAGTTGGATAACAAGCGAGGCTTCAAAAGACGAAATGGTTTTGCCAGCGGCCAGTGTTATGATGGCTAAGGAAATGATTCGCGGAGGATACAAAATTGATAAGGGATTGGGACGCAATCTACAAGGCATTCTGAAACCCGTGGAACTCATCGAAAAAAAGGACCTATTTGGTTTGGGATTCCGTCCGACTGCTAGAGATATAAAAGAGATGAAAGCATGCAAGAGGGCAGAAAAGAAAGGCAAGTTAGGTGCTTTAGACATTCCACCACTACGCTATACCTTTCCAAAGTCGGCTAAAGTCATTACATCTGAGTTTAGCCCAATTGACAAAGTGGAAACAAGCTTGACTCATTTGTTTGTGGGAGCAATATCCGAAGATGGTGTGACGCCCCGAAAAGTATGAGTGTGAGAAACCGAAAATTTTTATATATTTTCTCGACATTATTTTGTTTTCTTGTCTATAAGTTTGTTTTATTCAATATATTAAATTTCTATACATTTTTATACGAAAATATAGTTTTCAAATCATTTTCTTGATCCAAGTTAGTCCACGCTAATTTTGAAGTGTATTATGGACGTCGGACCCGCAAGTGCGGTAAATGCAATATATTTTTGACAACTTGTTGGAGTTTTATGCTAAGTGATATTTTTCTACAAGGTGTTAAGAGATAATTATGGATTGGTATGAGAGAGACAAAAAGATAAGTTTTAAACCTAAAGGTGACAAGTGTCACCATCCAATTCACTCTTGACTTTGACCATTTAACTTTACCTTTACCATATAACAAAATTGACCCAAAAATCCCTAAAAAATGCAAGCTTATGGCTGGCTCTTCCTAGAGAGAAAAGAAGAAAAACCTCTTCCATTTCTTACTTCTAATCTTGCTCAATCTTTCATTCCAACCGGTTAATCTTCAAATTACTCCATAAAACCTCTTAGTTGAGTGGTATTAAGCTTGGTTGTGAAGTTGTTTGGAAAGCTAAGGTGTTGAATTGCTTCCTTTCTTGTCTCATAAGGTGAGTGACTAAGGAACTACTCTTGTCTTTCCAATAATGCTTAATTAGTGAGTTATGTGAGCTTAAGTGATGATTTTAGTGGTTATTTTGTGATTTTTGGATGAAATTGGTGAAGGTTTATATTTAATTGTGATTTTTTCTGTTTTCATATGATTATTATGGTGGGGCTATGTATGATGATTGGAAATGATATTTAAGGAAGCTAGAAGGTGGAAAAAGTGGTTAATTGCAAGAAATTTCTGTTTTGGAAGAAAAATTGGAAAGTTAGGGTTTCATTGTTCTTCATTCTGCCTGGCACTGTAGCACCTAGTTAGAGGCCGAATTGGCCTTGGGCTAAAACATAAAAGTTGTAGGGAATGATAGTTTAGAGATGCTTACAAAATTTCAGGTCAATCAGAGCATCGTAGCTTGTGAAAAGACCGAAATACCCCTGCTGCCCTGGTTGTACCCGAACTTGATAATTGCATCTGTAATTGGTTATTTTGGTTGGGAATGCTTCGGAATTGATTGTTCAGCTCTTCTGATGAAATGTAGCCTTGTATCGTAGCTTTCGGATGGCTTTGGAATTTCTGGATTTGGACTTAGGTAGCCTGACTTATGATGTTTGAACCAGAATGCGGTTTGTGAACCTGTTTTGCCGGTGCTGGTTTGGTATATTGATCGTTTGACTTGGATATATTGCAAACTGGACTAAGTGACCTTCTTCAACATTGTAGCCCTATCTGTTAGCTTCGAAACAGTGTATCTTGTACCTCCATCCGATAATCGTAGTGCCAACGGTGCCAAAACCGCAAAATGATGTCAAAACTGTTTTATGGTTTAGAGCTTGGACTAGAGCTTCCTGAACGGCTATTGAATGAACTTATTTGTGTAACTTTGGGAGTGATTGAGGAAAAAGAAAAGAAGCCTTGATGGCTGGAAAAGTAAGAAATTTAGGGGAAGTGCTGTCCGAACTTTGAAAGAACTTGATTGCATTGAGTTTGTGATCTAAGACTTGGATTTGAACAAGGCAATGATTTATGATGGATGGTTTCTGAGCCGTGGAGGTGAGTGACCCCAAACTATTTCCAAAGCTACTTATGAACTGTTTTCTTGCATTATTTACTCGATTGCATTAGTTCCTTGTTGGTTGTATTTTCTTGACTTCATGACTTGTATTATTGTTTGGTAACGTGTTAAGTGTTTTCAATGATTTCCAAAACGAATTTTCTAGGCGAGCGTGTACTTTATCGTGCTCGACCTAAATGAAACGTGAAATTTTCAATGATTTAATGATTGAAACATTAGTTGCGCATGAATGTAAGCCTTTTGGCTGAACTGGCCACTGCCCCTTGTTACCGATCGACTCGAGCCAGAAGCGGGCTCGGTCGGGCGATATGGTGACCTGGGTGAACGTTTGGTATACTCGAGTATTACCTTGTAGGTTGGTGGAGGTTGGTGGAGCCTGGCTAATGTCCAAGAAAGGTTGAACGAACGAACGAACGAACGAACGAGGGTTTTATTGATAAATGAAAAAATGCATTTTCAAATGAATGAAGGAAAGGGGAATGACAGGAGAACGAACGAAGGAACGAATGAACGAACAAACGTATCCTTTTCATGTATGGTTTCTTGTAAATGTTTTAATTGT
The DNA here is from genome assembly GCF_036785885.1 of Coffea arabica. NCBI lineage: Eukaryota > Viridiplantae > Streptophyta > Magnoliopsida > Gentianales > Rubiaceae > Coffea > Coffea arabica. The sequence goes on along the minus strand of NC_092316.1, from coordinate 28,354,251 downwards.
TTCTTGACTTATCATTTGATTTATGACATCATTGAAATGAACTATGGTAAAACCGATTTGATTACTGATTTTACTGGTTACCCGCTGAGTTTTTAGCTCACCCCAAAACTATTTTATTTCCCTCCACAGGGCTCGAGGCGAAGGAAGGACTTGTAGTACTTATTCATGTGTCCGGATGGATGAATTCATGGATGGTTTGAGTTTTGGATTTCCTCTTGTGTAATAGTTGTTATTAGGGTTTTGTATGAATGTTCGGACTTGAATGGAGGTATGTGTAAGTTCCACGCTTGGGAGTTAGTTTCTGCTGCGTATGTGATATGTAATTCTTCGAGAATTTGATGGATATTTGATTTTATATTGTAATTTAATTGAGGACTGTAGTGAACGACTGAGTCCCGGCGAGAGTTGGGCAGGCGACCCGCCGAACCCTGGGGTATGCCCTAGGGGGAGGTGAGGCTGTCACAGATGGTCCGTCTGTAGACACCAAATTTTGGTGTAATTTCATTTACTGTTTATTTTTAGTTTTTTTATTTGTCGTGTTCATTTTATTCGATTCGAAGTTGGGTAGTTCAGTTCGTATTCTTGATGCTAGTTCATGTTTAATTCATGCAAGAGGGATGGGTAGTTCAGTTTAGTTTAGTTTGGTTCATGTTCTTGTGATTATTCGAAGGAAGTTGCATGAAGTTATAAAGGTTTACAGCTGCAAAGTTGCAGCAAAGAGTTATAAGGCTATCGAATCATTGTTTGCATTTCCAGAATTTGCATAACCTCATTTTAAGTTGTTAGCTTGTTGAATTGTGTAATTGTTTTGGGTTTAATGTCGAGGCTTTGACTGATTGGCTGAGATGTTAGTGACATTAGGATTTCACTTGAAAAGCTCAGTATATTGCAGAAACAAAGAAAGCTTGATTCGGTGGTTTGCCTAAAACATTTGCATGTTCTTGTATGAGAATCTTTCAATAATTGCACTTTGGCCCCTAAATTTCCTTTTGTTTCACTGTGGCCCAAAATCTAGGAAAATTGAGCTAATTTTACCCTTTTAAGTTTAATCCTCTGTTTGCATATTTTATGTGATTTCTTGGATAGATTAATTCTTGTTTGTAGGTTATAATTGCGGTTTAGCAATTTTATTTGATTTTATCATGTTGGGTTTAATGAAACAAGTGATGTTGGCTAGGAGTTTTTTTTGTTGTTTGGGTTTAAGAAAGTGGGTTTGTTTTATTTCGTTGGGGATTTTGGTTTGGGTTTAAGAGGTAAAAGCCCGCTCCTTTGGCTGATTTTGTTTTATTGGAATGTGAAGCCTGATCCACCCCATTTTGCCTTGGACTTTCGTTTGGATTTGGGAAGCTTGGGCCCAAACAAATAGAGGAAATGGCCCAATGGTTTGGTCCATTAAGAAACCAGAAAATGTATTTGCGAATCAGTCCCTGAATTTCTCCATAACTATACTGTGGCCCTAGATTTTTGTTAATTTCTTTCAATTGAGTCCCTAGTTTAATTGCAAATAGGTCCCTAAACTTAATTTTTCTTTAATTTTGACCCTACAACTTTGTTAATGTTTGCAATCAAGTCTCTTATTCCTTTGACTTCTTAAATGTGGGTTGTTTATATGATTTAATTGATTCAATTTCACAATGCATTTTTTATCATTTCATGGTTAATTGTCAATTAAAGCGATGCCTTGACCCTTTCTTTTATTTTGGAGAGTAAATAAGGGATTTCACTCCATTAAGGTATCAACTCAAGGGAGGTATAACTTCTTTTATCTTTTTTGTCTCTCCTATGTGATACAATGTGCTAAGTGAGAATCGCATGTCCAACTTGCTTTCCTAGCTTGTCTTTAGTTCATTTATTTTATTTACTTTTGCTTTCATTAAGTTATTCTTTTAATGGGGTATGTGTACACCTCTTGGCTTGTAATAGTTAGGGATTTAATTATTTTATTCCTTTTCCCCCTTTTAGATTGTAGTAGGGTTTCCCTAATGTAATAGATAGGGCTTGGAGGAGCATTCAATGAAGACCTATCGAAGTCATGTGCCTAGCTAGCAAATGTAATAGTTAGGGCCTCAATTACCTTATGTGTCTTGCATGTCTATGTGCTATATGTTTAATCGCTTTCTTAGGTTTTGGCATCTAGATATGCATGCTAAGTGTTATGTGCTATGTGATTGACATGTCTACTCGCTTTCCATATCCCTGAAAGAATGTGATGGATGAATGTACGTTTCCACTAGTCCAACGCTAGTCGGAATTCATAGAATGGGCTAGTCCAACGCTAGACCCTTAGGGATTTCCCCTCGTTAGTACATATTTGCGTGTTCATTACATGTCATGCATTTTTCTTAGTTTATCATTTGGCATGCTCCTCGAACCCCTTTTCCCTCCATTTTAGGATTTTTGCATTTCATGCTAGTTATAGGGTTCATTTGCTTGAGAGTTTAAATATGGGATATAGACGAGTGTGGCTTTTTCTAAACCTTAGCACGCTTGTATTCCCTCTATAAAAGGGCAAATTGAGTCACGATTTAGGTCTCCCCGTACCCAATATGCATGAATTCCCTAGGCTCATGCATTTTTAAATTCACTCTACCATTTTATACCCTCATCACACTTTCATTTTTCCTCCCATTTTGCACACGTGCACCTTTATGTTTCTTCACTTGCACACGAACACTTTTATCATCACTTGCACACATGCACTTCATATTATCATTTCACATACCGTACCTCGCCCACTCACGTGCACATTTTCATTTACATATTTATTGTCTTTTATTACTTTTTCAAACTCATGTCCTCACATTGCATACATGCATTCCATTCATTTGCATCCCACTCGCATTATTCGTGACTTCTTCAAAGGATCGTTATTGGGCTTCACAATTAATGTGATTGGCACCAATCAACCTTTGAAGAGAAATTTCTCCCAATACCCCTAGGTCTAGGGTTTGCATTCATGTAGTGCATCTAAATGTAATAAATTCTTTAGTTAAAACAAGAAAATCTTTGATTAAATCATGCAACTAGCCTTGGCTAGGTCAAAAGGGTGCCTTGGATTTTATCCTTGCCTTCCCCTTTGTCAAATGTGACTCCCGAACCTTTTTCTTTGGTTTACGTGGATTAGGAGTCGTTTAAAAGGGGTTTCTTACTACTTTTTCCTATTTTTTCTTTAAAAATTCATTTTTTTTGGTGACTTGGTACACCTTAACTCATTACCAAGTGGCGACTCCAATTTTTTTCAAAACCCTTTTTAAACTATAATTTTGGGTCAAATCGTCGCATTCTCAACCCCCCCATTTAGACCCATTTTTTCTTTTCACTAAAAAATACATTTTTTAAACCATTTATTTATTTATTCAAAAAAATGGGGCGCGACACCGTCAGATGATGCCGAATTCCCAGACATTCCCCAAGGAGCTATACACAACTGGACCGCCGAGTACTTTCCTATGCAAAAGGAGTTTCGGTAAATCTACAGGGGGTTGTCATTTACCAAAGTTCATGAAAACTGTTTCTTGCATGTGTAAATAGTTTAATGAAAGCATATTTAGCAATTAGACTTTTGTCTTGTTTCACTTTGATTTGAAGCTTTATGAAAATGCACAAATAGTTTTTATCACAATTGTTCGTTTACTTGTTTATTTCTATGTTTTATTTGCTTATTGCCTTAAATTTCTTAATCCTTTCAGATGGCCAAAAATAAAATTATTTGACTCTATGGATATCACTGTTCTGGAATCCAATGATGACAATCTCTATATCACTCACGACTTGGAAATTATGCAATCTGAATTGCAAGACGAGAGTGATAATGAAGAGGTATATGATTTTTTCTCAAAAGATCTCGAACAATATGAGGAGAAACCTAAACCGAATCTAGAAGAAACAGAAATTGTCAACATTGGCACTGAGACTGAGGTTAAGGAGATACAAATCAGCATTCATTTGAACGAAAAGCAGAAAAAGGAGATGATTGAGTTTTTGTCTATGTTTCAAGATATATTTGCATGGTCTTATGACAATATGACTGGCATTTCGACCGATATAGTAGTGCACAAATTGCCTACAGACCCAACTGTTCCACCAGTGAAGCAAAGGCCTCGTAAATTCAAACCAGACATGAGCCTCAAAATAAAAGAGCAAATTGAAAAGCAGCTTAAGACCAATATTATCATTGTATCTCATTACCCTATTTGGCTCTCGAATCCAGTCCCTGTTCCAAAGAAGAATGGAGAAGTACGAGTCTGTGTTGATAATAGGGACCTTAATAAAGCCAGTCCTAAAGATGACTTTCCTTTGCCCAAACATCCACATCATTCTGGACAACACTGCCGGTCATGAAATTGAATCTTTTTGTGATTGTTTCGTTGGATACCATCAGATCTTAAAGGCCGAAGAAGATAGGGAAAAAACTGCTTTTATCACCCCTTGGGGCACATTTTGCTATCGGGTAATGCCATTTGGGTTAAAGAATGCCGGAGCTACTTATCAAAGGACTATGACTACTTTGTTTCACAATATGATCCACAATGAGATGGAGGTTTACGTGGATGACATTATAATCAAGTCCAAGAAAGCAGAAGACCATTTGATTGATCTAAGAAAGTTGTTTGAAAGATTGCGAAAGTACAATTTGAAGCTAAATCCTGCGAAATGCACCTTTGGAGCACCAGCTGGTAAACTGTTGGGATTCATTGTCAGCAAAAATGGCATAGAAATAGACCCGGCAAAGATCAAGGCAATTCGAGACATGCCAGTGCCAAAAACGCAGAAAGATGTGAAAAGTTTCTTAGGAAAAATTAATTTCATTGGAAGATTCATTGCCCAATTAACCGCTACGTGCGAGCCGCTGTTCAAGTTATTAAAAAGAATGTGCCATTGCATTGGAATGAAGAGTGCCAACAAGTTTTTGACAAAATTAAGGACTATTTACTGCACCCTCCAGTCCTATTGCCACCCAAACCGGGCCGGCCTTTGATCATATACTTATCCGTGCTTGACGGAGCAGTAGGTTGTGTTCTGGGGCAACATGATGATTTCGGAAGGAAAGAGCAAGCCATCTACTATCTTAGCAAGAAATTCACCCAGTATGAGGCTCATTATTCATTCATTGAGAAAAGCTGCTGTGCATTGGCCTGGGCAGCTCAAAAGTTGAGACACTACCTGCTAAGTCACACCACCTATCTTATATCCCGCTCTGATCCACTGAAATACCTCTTGAAGAAGCCGATGCCAACTGGGCATTTGGCCAAATGGCAGATGATTCTTTCGGAATTTGATATTGTTTTCACTTCGTAAAAGGCCGTCAAGGGACAAGCTATAGCCGATCATTTGGCAGAAAACCCAAACGAAGATGACTATCAACCGCTCTATACTTATTTCCCCGATGAGGAGGTTTTACTTGTTGGTGCTGCAGAAGATATGAGTGAGTTGTGCCCTGAATGGAGGTTGTTTTTTAATGGTGCCACTAATTCTTTCGGAGTCGGAATAGGAGCAGTTCTCGTATCTCCAGAAGGGAAGCATTACCCTGCGGCCGCTAAATTGCAATTTGCCTGCACAAACAATATGGCCGAATATGAAGCCTGTATTTTTGGTCTTAAAATGGCTTTGGAAATGGAAGTTAAAGAGTTGATAGCCTTCAGTGATTCATATTTACTTGTGCACCAAACGTTGAAGCAATGGATAACCAAAGATTCCAAGATCTTGCCATACCATTGTAATTTGCTCACTCTGGCTAGACAATTTCAAAGTTTGGAATTCAGACATCACCCACGAGCCCGAAATGTATTTGCCGATGCTTTGGCCACCTTATCTTCTATGATACAATATCCGGACGAACTAGGAATCGAGCCTATCCAGATCCAACTCCAGGACAAGCCTGGTCATTGTTGGGTCGTAGACAAAACGTCTGGCAATAGCCCTTGGTACAATGATATTAAGGAGTTTATCAAAATCGGGTCTTATCCTCCAGCAGCTACTGCAAATGACAAAGGTTTCCTGCGCAGAATGGCCTCGAAGTTTTTCTTAAATAGAGAGGTATTGTACAAAAGGACCTTAGATTTGAACCTCTTAAGGTGTATGTAAGTCCCACAGACAACCAAGAGGGGGGGTGAATTGGTTGATTAAAATCTTAACCAAGTTTATGCACTTTTTCTCTAATGAAAATTTACCTTCCTTTTTAGTAATGATCAACCAAGTAGATTAGAAGACAATAGCAATATTAATCAGAGAAGCAAGTACAGATAAGCAATGAAGATTTTATTAAACAGAAATATAAAATAGAGAAACAAACCAAGTGTCTACCAAGCTTTACCCAAACTTGAAGACCAAACACTAGGAAGAGCAACTTCTCTTTGATGAACGAAGATCAACTAGATGTACAATGGAGGGAGCTCTTCCTCCTTGCCCTAAGCCTCACTTAGTCAAGCTAGGAAGTTTTACAATCACTCAGAAAACCCTCAACAAAGCTACACTAAAGATCCTTTCAACCACAAAAGAAATGCTCAACAGAAATTCACACCACTTTAATACAAATCTGCTTTGGAGACTATTTTCTAGCTAAAATATCTCTTGAGAACTTGTAAACAAAGTGAGCAAAAGTCCCTACTTCGTTCAGACCAGTTTGATTTTAAAGGGATCCAGAAATGGGCTTCATCAATGCTTCCAACGGATAGAAGGCAGCTGAAGAGTCAACTAGCCGTTGGGGCTGTCGGACGTCCGACGATCGAATCATCGTCCGAACCAATCGTCCGATGATAGCCAAGTTGAGGTTCGGACGTCCGATAAGTTCTTTGTCGTCCGACAGCACAGCGTCCGACCTTGGGCCGAGAGCTAGCAAGTTATCTTGGAATTTTTCGGACGTCCGATGCGGTTGATTAGCGTCCGATGGCAAGCGTCCGATCCTTCCGGACGTCCGATGCTTCCATGTGAGCGTCCGACGGTGCTTCCTTCCTGATGTTCTTTATCTTTTCGGACGTCCGACAGTTTCCTTTCGGCCGTCCGACCTGATTGTCCTGTTTTTGCTTCTCATTTTGGTTGTTTTACATTTCATGACATATTTGAACCTGATTCTTGGATAGACAAAAAACACTTGTATTTGAGGAAGGTTAGACAAATATTTCAAAGTACCAAGAATGACAAACTAGACATACTTAAAAGACAATATCTTTGATCGAAAACAAAACAATGACTAAATTCATTCATATTATTCCAATCTTGTTTGCCACATCCAAAGCAACGTAGTCAGGAGATAAACGAACATATGCTTTCTTTGTTCCAACAGACCTGATCAAAGTGTTCACTTTCTTGGTCTGTATAAACAAACTTTTGTGATCATCAAAACCAAGAATAACATTCTCCCCCTTTTTGATGATGACAAAACAAAAGTTTGAAATGAAATTGATGATTGAAATGAAAACTCCCCCGGTCTTAGTGAATCCTAAAATTTAAAAATTTTGAAAAACCTCCCCCTCACTTGGCTGCCCATCCGAGTTAAACAATTAAACATTAAACAATTAAGCATATCAGCCAATCCAAATTTAAACAATCAATCCAACATATCCTAACATCACTAATCATCAATCACCAATCATCACTCAATCCAATCATTATACCATCTCCCCCTTTTTGTCATCACAAAAGGGCAACCAATCACATCAACATCAACATCCCTTTTTGTCATCCACACAGTCACAAATTTACACAAGTTCACAAATCAACATCCTGGCGACACCATCCAACACATCCATCAAAACAGTACTTAAAATAAACAATCATATTCAATAGACAATCATACAATCCACAAATTCATTACATTCACACAAGCAGAATAGACAATCATTCATCAAAATATTTAGACATTCATCAAAACAGTACTTAAACATCCACCAGATCATACCAAAAGAAACTTAAAATATCCATTACAATACATATTCATTGTTGAATACCACAAACACATAAAAGAGACAAACAGAATGCAAATGTCCTAAATGATGAACTAAGTGGATCCAGGAGTCCTCCGAGAGAGCTGATATTGAGAGAGGTCTTCCTCATCAGTTTCTTCATCATCTTCAGTAGCTTCTTCAATTGGTGCCTTGCCTTTGCCTGATGTGGAAGGGCCATGAGGAGTCACAGGAGTTGATGGATTCGGATCTGGAACTGATGAACCTGGATCAGTGGTTCGAGGTTCTTTGTCATGTGAGACTTCCTCAACCACAGGTGGAGGAAAAAGAAGGTTCTTTTTATCAAGAAAGGCAGCTTGTTGCTCAGAAGACATGGTGAGCATTAGGCCATGTTCTAGAAGAAGAACATGCTGTTTGAGTTCATGAAGAAGCTCAATTACCTCATTACTGGAAGAGGAAGATGCTTTAGTGGTAGACTTCCTAGGGTGAATGGGAGTGAGTGAAATGGGTGAAGAATCATGTACAGTCTTAGATCTTTGTTCACTAGATGATGCCCCCTTATATGCTCACAGATTATCTTTAAAAATAAGATTTTTTCTTTCAAAATATGCTCTGGTAAAAGCATAAGAAGATGCTTCTTTGGGACAAACACCTAGAATTGGAACTTTGTAAAATTCAAAAATCTTTTGAAGAAACTTCCCATAGGATAGTTTTCTTCGAGAGTCAGTAGCATAGCGAAGTAAAAACTTGCACATGACAAAGCCAAAATCAATCCGAATTTTTTCTCGAAAACAGTAAAAAAGATACAGCTCCATTTTGTTTGCATCAGTTCTATGGCCATCAGTGGGCACAAGCAAGTTTGAAATGATAGAAAAGGCAATCAAATTCACAGGAGCCAAATCATTCAACTTAGCATCAGCAGGTGAAGAAAAACTTCTTTTGAAATAAGTTAACATTTTTGTCCCATCAAAATGATTTGCAGCAGTAGGAAGCTCTTCATAAGAAAAGAAATTAGCAACCTTATCTTTGCACGAACGTTCAATGGTAGTCTTTAAAATGGAATTCACAGTATCAGAATCAAAGATTAGGTCTACCCCATTTACCCTAGACATGATCTCAGTTTGGTCAGTTCCTTTCCTAAGGTTAGCAAAAAATTGATGCAGCATATCAGGATAGTAGACATTGGGCATGGAAATGAGATGCGACCATTTCTGGAAATCAAATAGACTTAGAATGGATTCTAAACCTATGGAACGAAATTCAGAGGGGTTTACAGTTCTTTGAGGGATGACACCCTTCTGAGATATCCAGGCGTATTTGTCTTTTGCAGCATCATCAAAGAATGGAGGGAGAGGGACTGATTTAGGAGGCGGTTGAGAAGAGGTCCCCTGTCCAGATTCTGGTTGAGAAGTGGGTTGTGGAGTAGGTCGTGACATTTGACCCTTGATAGCTCCCCTTTTGAAGCGTTTGGATGTCCGTTTGACAGTAGGAAGATTCTCATCCTCATCCCTGAGTGGATGCTTGCGTCCGGCAGTAACTTTTCCTCCCCTTAGATTCACCATTGTTCTAAATGTGTGGAATGGAGGATGCAAATGATGCACACAACAGTAGGGAAGTGAATCGCACAGAAATTTTGGGACAAAAACACCTTGAACGAGATTTGACAGAGCGGTTATGCAAGAGTAGGGTTGTGAGGAAAATTTGGGGATTTGCGAAGTGTTACTCAGTTTGGTGAAATGATCAGGAGAAATGAAACGCAAACGATGGGGAAATGTTTTGGTTGAGTCAATTTGGGAATGGTAGCTACAGAATGGTACGAATTTGAGAGTGAGAGAAGAGAGGGTTTTCGTCCGAGAGGAGATAGAATAGGAAGAGACTGAAGCAAATAAGGAAGAAAGTTATTTTAAAAAATGAGCCGTTGCACTGTCGGACGGCCGAACGAAGTTGTGCGTCCGACAGCTGCGTCCGAACAGGTGCAATCTGGAAAATGGCTGAAGAACATCATCGGACGTCCGTTCATCCTCTTTCGGACGTCCGAAGGCAATGAAAAATTTATGATGATTTTTCGAACATTCCTAATTTTGATCTTAGATGAATGAATTGATCTAATGGCAAAGCTTTTGTAAAAATATCAGCAAATTGATCTTTAGAACTAACATAATTTACACAAATTTCACCTTTTTGAACAAGATCACGAATAAAGTGGTGCTTTATTTCAATATGCTTTGTCCTAGAATGCTGAATAGGATTTTTGGTCAAATTTATAGCACTAGTATTATCACAGAATACAGGCATGCAGTCATACAACAATCCATAGTCATTCAGGGTATGCTTCATCCATAAAAGTTGAGCACAACATGCACTAGCGGCAATATATTCTGCTTCGGTTGTAGACAATGAGATTGCATTTTGTTTCTTGCTAAACCAAGAGACTAAAGAATTTCCAAGAAAGTGACAAGATCCACTAGTACTCTTTCTATCTACACCATTTTGCTGTGGAGTCCTTGCAATAGAAAACTCATGTGTTATACCATTATGATCACAAAATTCTGGAAAACCACAATACTTGAATTCCGTCCCATTATCACTTCTAATCCTAACAATTTTTAACCCAAGCAGATTTTGCACTTTAGCAAACATTGAAGTAAAATTCTTGAAGGCATCATCTTTATGAGCAAGAAATATCACCCAAGTGTATCTGGAATAATCATCAACAATTACAAAACAATATTTTTTACCTCCCAAGCTAGTGATTTGAGTGGGACCAAATAAATCAAGATGCAAGAGTTCCAAAGGTTTTGAAGTAGATACACACATTTTTTGTTTAAAAGAAATTTTAGTTTGCTTCCCAAATTGACATGCATCACATATTTTGTCCTTATCAAAACTAATTTTTGGCAAGGCTCTAACCAACTCCTTTTTCGAAATTTCCTTTAGTAAATCCATGTTAAAATGACAAAGTCTTCTATGCCACAACCAAGAATCTTCATTTGAAGCTTTAAGACATTTTAAGCTAGAAGAATCAACTTTATCAAGAATCACAATATATATGTCATTAAACCTCTTACCTTTGAACACAACATTATATTTGGAATCAAGTACAATGCATTCATGCTTTTTAAATAACACATACAAGTCTTTATCACACAGTTGACTAACACTGAGCAAGTTATAACCTAAGTTATCAACCAAGAGCACATTATGAACAAAAGTTTCACCATCCTTACCAACATCACCTATTCCAATTGTCTTAGCTTTCACATCATCACCAAATGTTACCTTTCCACTTGATTTTGATTTCAGCTTTATGAACAAGGAAGGATCACCGGTCATGTGCCTTGAGCAGCCGCTATCAATAAACCATTTTGACTTGTTTGATCCTTTATCCTGAAAAGATAACGTGTTTGGTACCCTTTTTAATTTTTGGGTCCATAATAGTTAGCATTGTATCTAACTAACCACATGCACTTCATCCCTTTGTTCAGATTTCTTTTCACATAGCAATTACTTTTCAAATGCCCTCTTTGACAACAAAAAACACACATAATGGAAGAGTCCTTAACATGTACTGGTTTGACATATCTTAGTTCACCTCTTCTATATGTTGTGAAACCATGTGCAATTTTGTTGTGTGCAAATGTTCTTTGAAAAGTAGTAGGATGTGTAGATAACATGTTCCTTTTGTTAAACTCCTGCTTTCTTGCTTTCAAATTCTCATCCAAGCTGTCCATCCTTTTTTTCAAATCACCATGTCTTTCCTTCAGCATTTCACAAATATTTGTCTTTCTATCAAGCTCATCTTGAACATTACATCCAGCTCTTACTAGACTTTCATTGTCGGTCTTTAGTTGTTTATTTTGTTGAAAAAGACTTGCATTTTCTTGAATGAGAAAAGCCATTTTCTGTTTTAACTGCTTGTTTTTATCATAGGATTCCTTCAAGGCATTATGCAGTTTTTCAACAAAAGATTCAAGATCATCATCTTCATCATTATCACTTTCAGATTGAGAGTGTGTGGAGGTTACCTCATTATTTCCAATAGCCATGAAGGCCATTTGAGCAGATTCTTCTTCTTCTTCAACTTCCCCTTCGGAGTTGCATTCATTCCAAGTAATCTGAAAATTGTTGAATCTTGGCTTTCGATCAGCTTTTCCATCTTTCATCTTCTTCATGGGGCATTCGTTTGCATAATGTCCAATCTGTCCACATTCGAAGCATTTGTCCAACTGTTTCTTGTTGAAATCTTGTTTACCTTTATACTTTGCGATAGATGGCTGATTCTGGAATTGATTGCTAGGTCCTCCCCTTCTAAACTTTCTTTTATTCAGGATTCTTTTGAAGCCTCTGGTGATGAGAGCAAGATCATTATCATCACCATCCGAGTCTTCATCATCCAGATGAGCAGAATCATCTTCACCTTGAGTAGTCTTTAGAGCAATGTTTCTCTTTGCTCTAGCATCCTCTTCCTCCTGCACTTTAGATTTCAGTTTCAACTCATAAGTGGTTAGTGAGTTAATGATAGATTCAATAGGCACAGAACTTAAATCCTTGGCCTCCTCTATTGCTGTCACTTTATTTTCCCATTCTTTGCCCAAGGCATTGAGAATTTTCCTGTTCTTCTCTCCCAAGGTGTACTCTTTGCCCAACGCCTCGAGATCTTTGATCAAGTCAGTGAACCTGCAATACATTTTGTCAATATCCTCAAGAGGTTCAATTTTAAATGATTCATATTTCGTGACCAAGATGGCCTTTTTCTGTTCTTTCACATTGTCACCGCCCTCATGGATTTCTCTTAGTTTATCCCACATTTCTTTAGCCGATTTGCAGCCTTTTACTCTGATTGATTCATTTGAATCTAGGGCACTATAAATAACATTCATGGCCTTGGCATTCAATGTGAGGTTAGTCCTATCTTGAGCATTCATTTCAACTCTTGTTTTTGGCCGAAGCAACCCTGTATCTGCATCAAGAAAGTTAGCTTCATGCGGTCCTTCACTCACAATAAACCATAGTTCAATATCGATAGATTGCAAAAAGATAATCATTCGTTCTTTCCAGCTAACATAGTTAGAACCACTGAACATGGGAGGCCTAGTAACAGATTGCCCCTCAACAAACATAGCATGACTGGTTGTCATCTTTACTCCAAGCCGTTAGAGCTTAATCTCAAGGAGACCAAGCTCTGATACCAATTGTAAGTCCCACAGACAACCAAGAGGGGGGGTGAATTGGTTGATTAAAATCTTAACCAAGTTTATGCACTTTTTCTCTAATGAAAATTTACCTTCCTTTTTAGTAATGATCAACCAAGTAGATTAGAAGACAATAGCAATATTAATCAGAGAAGCAAGTACAGATAAGCAATGAAGATTTTATTAAACAGAAATATAAAATAGAGAAACAAACCAAGTGTCTACCAAGCTTTACCCAAACTTGAAGACCAAACACTAGGAAGAGCAACTTCTCTTTGATGAACGAAGATCAACTAGATGTACAATGGAGGGAGCTCTTCCTCCTTGCCCTAAGCCTCACTTAGTCAAGCTAGGAAGTTTTACAATCACTCAGAAAACCCTCAACAAAGCTACACTAAAGATCCTTTCAACCACAAAAGAAATGCTCAACAGAAATTCACACCACTTTAATACAAATCTGCTTTGGAGACTATTTTCTAGCTAAAATATCTCTTGAGAACTTGTAAACAAAGTGAGCAAAAGTCCCTACTTCGTTCAGACCAGTTTGATTTTAAAGGGATCCAGAAATGGGCTTCATCAATGCTTCCAACGGATAGAAGGCAGCTGAAGAGTCAACTAGCCGTTGGGGCTGTCGGACGTCCGACGATCGAATCATCGTCCGAACCAATCGTCCGATGATAGCCAAGTTGAGGTTCGGACGTCCGATAAGTTCTTTGTCGTCCGACAGCACAGCGTCCGACCTTGGGCTGAGAGCTAGCAAGTTATCTTGGAATTTTTCGGACGTCCGATGCGGTTGATTAGCGTCCGATGGCAAGCGTCCGATCCTTCCGGACGTCCGATGCTTCCATGTGAGCGTCCGACGGTGCTTCCTTCCTGATGTTCTTTATCTTTTCGGACGTCCGACAGTTTCCTTTCGGCCGTCCGACCTGATTGTCCTGTTTTTGCTTCTCATTTTGGTTGTTTTACATTTCATGACATATTTGAACCTGATTCTTGGATAGACAAAAAACACTTGTATTTGAGGAAGGTTAGACAAATATTTCAAAGTACCAAGAATGACAAACTAGACATACTTAAAAGACAATATCTTTGATCGAAAACAAAACAATGACTAAATTCATTCATATTATTCCAATCTTGTTTGCCACATCCAAAGCAACGTAGTCAGGAGATAAACGAACATATGCTTTCTTTGTTCCAACAGACCTGATCAAAGTGTTCACTTTCTTGGTCTGTATAAACAAACTTTTGTGATCATCAAAACCAAGAATAACAGTGTATCGATGAAGATGAAGCTCAATACATGATGAAGGAGGTATAAAGCGGTGTTTGTGGATCTCACATAAATGGACATTTGTTAGCAAAGAAAATCATGAGAACCGGGTACTTTTGGCTTACCATGGAGCGCGATTGCATAGATTTTGTCCGAAGATGTATTAAATGTCAAGTGTATGGCGATGTTATACGCGCTCCTCCCACCGAATTGCATAGCATGATTGCCCCATGTGTGACGCCCCCGCTTCTCCCAAGGGCGAACCCTAGGGTATCGGCGGGACGCCTGCCTAACTCGCGCCAGGATTCGAAACACAAAACTAATAAAACTATATTAAACCAAAAGAGAACTGTTTATAATATATACAACCACCAAAAGTTCTATTTACATCTTCAAAAGTATCGAGTCAAACCACTCTAATATACTATAACCACAACCAACAGAAGATAGACCCTAAGGAGGATCCTTATACAAACCACCAAAACAAAAACAAACATACTATATGTCCAACTATTACAATCAAACCTAACTAGACTAGTGTACGTGCCAAAAGTCCCCGCGTCGGCCCCTGCTAAGGAAAACAAAAGGAAAGGGGTAAGCTATGTGCTTAGTAAGTAAACAGGGGCGAAAACGTCAATTTCACGTAACAACAGTTACACAATAAGAGTAAAGCAAAAGCAGAAAAGTAACATCACATAATAAGGATACAGGTGGCTCCAAAGCCAATTCATGTGCCATGTATGATCTCCTGCCGACCACAATTAATGGTCCGTAGAACTTCACTTGTACTCCCACCGTACACCTTATCACCCTCTCTGGCTAGACACCTCACAAACTTGCTCGAGCGAACGAAATTGAGCTTGGTTCACAAGCTCGGATCACAAACTTGGTCCACATAATCGGTGAACCGGATTCACAAATTTGGTGACCTCAAACCAGGTTGGACTGACTTCGACCAAACTCTAACCGGCTCGAATAGTCCATCTAGGTCATGAGATCGGGCCCCAAACTCACAAACTTCACAAAATTTATTCAAAAGTCACCCCGAGTCACAAGCTCAAGGGGTTTAGTTCCAAAATGATTCATATACATATGTCATGTACAAATATGTGCGCAAACTAGGGTTTAGGTCGAGTGCGATAAAGTACACCCTCGCCTAGGTACCCTTTTCATACATATCAAAACACATAAGCAACTAACACGTAAGAGCGGTCTGAATACTTACACAACGAACAAAAGAGCAAAAATTCGAAATTTGTGCCGCGAAGAGTAGCTAGTAGGCCCCACCGGCTACACCTATCTCACCACCGTCTGAAATAGAAGATTGCGTCACATAATATCATAAACGGCTACTAACATACTTAAAACAAGCAAAACGGCAAAATCGGCACATACGAGTGCGGAAACGGCATACGGAAATCGGAAATGACGGCCTAGCCGTTTTGCCGTAAAAACTGTTTTGAACACAATTGAGGCTACGAGTGTCGGATCATGGTACATTAGGTACCATTCCGAAACTAAGAGAAAGGGTTACAATTTTCATGAAAACACCTCAATCCGGATCTAAACGGAAATAGGTCGAAAGTACAGAAAACCGTTCCAGGAATTCGCACTCTAGAGTAACGGACAGGGTATGTTTGCTGGACCGTAACTCCCATCTCACAAATCCAAATCAGGAAATTCCAAAGGAATTAGAAAGCTGAGACATAAGGCTAAAACTTTGATGTTTTGGCCAAGACCTGAATCCACTCAGAACAGAACGAAATTTGAGTGTCAAAATACCCGTCAGAACTGTCCAGATACAAGGCAGTTCTGACGATCGATTTTGTGTTGGTCATAACAGGAGCTACGGAACTCGGATTTTGACGCACTTTATACCGTTTCGAAACTAAAACCAAGATCTACATTTCTTATGAAGGAGTCAACATCCAGATCGTACGGTATCAAAACCGAAAAAGTCACGGGCAGAAGCTAAACTAAAAACGCACAGAATCTGATGTTCAAAACAGGCTTGAGTATTTCATCTATAACTCAGGATAAGCTAATCCGATTGACCTAAACTTTTACAGGCATATTCAGGACTTAAGGGGTTACAATTTTGAAGAAGGTAACTTTGTCTAGTTTTGAGTGTAACAAGGTCAAAAATGCAAGATACTATACCAAAACCGGAGAAACAGATTCACAAAACGTATTCTTCTGCAAACAGCATAACTCAGCCTACTTAAGTTCAAATCCAGAAATTCCAAATCCATCCGAAAGCTTAGAAACAGGGCTACAAATCATTAGAAGACCTTAACAACCAATTCGGAAGCAATACCAGCCAAAACAACCAATTACAGGAGAAATTCTTACATTCGGGTAAAACCAGGACAGCAAGGGTAATTTTGACTTTTCTCATTCTACGCTATTCCGATTGACCTGAAATTTTGTAGGCACCTCTAAAATATCATTCCCAAAAACTTTCATGTTTTAAGCCTTGGCCAATTTGGCCTCTAACTAGGAGCTATAAAACCAGGCAGAATGTTCTTCACAAAAACCCTAACTTGTGTACTTTTCTTCCAAACAGAAATTGGTTGTAATTAATCACTTTTTCCACCTCCTAGAGTCATTACATACCATTTTCAATCATCATAGATAGCCACACAATCATGTTCATATTAAAACAGAAAAATCACCAATAAATAGAAAACTTCACTACATCAACCACAAATCAAGATGTAATCCATAATATTGCACCTTATACTACCACTAATCACTGTGACGACCCCACTTCCCCCTAAGGCGTATCAAAGGGTTCGGCGGGTCGCCTGCCCCGCTCTCGCCAGGACTCACTCGTTCACTTCAATCCTCAATTAAGATCAAAATAAATCACGGGAATAAATATAACGACGATCCAAAACTTAACGTAAAACTTATGTACACTACTATCTCAAAAGGGAGTACAAACATCGAATATACAAAGGTTCTCAGTTCACCACACATCCAGCCCGTGTCAAGCACTAGGGCGAGAACCATTACAAAACCAAAAACTAGTCTAGGCTAGTCTAAACTGAACTCTCGTCCTTGCTCGCCTTCCCCTGTTAAGGAAAACAAACTAAAGGGGTGAGCTAAAAGCTCAGTGAGATTCTATATACAAAAACAAGTAATTGAACAAGGACATTAATCATGTAATAACAAATAATCCAGAAAACATGTCCAATATAAAGCAATGATAATGCATTCATTAAAAGGATACGTGCTCACAAGGAGCTATTTGTTCGTTCGCTCGTTCCCTTGACATTTCTCCTTATTACTCCAATTATTTGAAAATTTCCTTTTTTGAGAAGTAAAACCCTCGTGCCTGCGTTCGTTCATTCATCCCTTTCCGGACGTTGGCCGGACTCCACCCATCCGGACGTGGCCGGACTACAAGGTGATACTCGAGTATACCAAATGTTCACCCAGGTCACCATATCGCCCGACCGAGTCCGCTTCTGGCTCGAGTCGATCGGTAACAAGAGCAAGGCCCAGTTCAGCCAAAAGGCTTACATTCATGCGCAACTAGTATTTCAACATTTAATCACCGAAAATTTCATATTTATTTAGGTCGAGTGCGATAAAGTACACACTCACCTAGCAAAAGTTCATTTTAGAAATCATAGAAAACAAGTAACATTTAATCAAATAGTCACAAATAATCACATAGACCCAACAATCCACATAGTCATAGAAACAAAACGTATATAGAACACTCACATATTTAAGCAAAATAATGTGCAAAGTATCCTCCCGGATAACACTCTCAATCGCCAAGAAACCCTAATAATAGCCAAGAGAAAATATGACAGTTAAACCCCTCCAAAGGTTAAGTGGACCAAAGAAAATTCAAATAACTACTAATACAAAGTGTAAGTATAGCTTTCTAGTCCTCGAGCGTAAATTTGGGCAGCATACCCTTTGTGTTTACCAAATTTCCAGCCATTTAGGCTTAAATTCTTTCACTCAATCCAACCCAAAGTTATCCATAACACAATTTCAGTTCAATAGCCATTCCATAGGCTCAATACAATACAAGAACAAAAATTAAGTGATAACAAGTGCGGAAATGTAACCTAGCGAAAGACAGATTCGACGTGTGGTGGCGGAAATAACACATCTGAGGCTACGCTTATCGGATTGAGGCGCAACTTATGCCGTTTCGAAGCTAAGACATAGGGATACAATGTTCATGAAGATCACTTAGTTCAGTTTCCAATGCAACCTAGTCAAATCCTCAATTTACAGAACCAAAATCTAACTCGTCGGCTATTAAACCACACTTCACTCGAATGGTCATATCTCAGGTTACAAAGGTCCGATTAAGGTGTTCTTGAAGGCATTTGAAAGCTAAGTCAGAATAATACAACTTTCATGTTTTGGCAAAAAGCTAACTCAGTACGGATTCTAGTGAATGAACATGATAAACTGGGTAAACTGACCAAACGGACTACTGGAAAAAAACCTTAAAATAGTGAGGGTATTTTGGTCTTTTCACAGGTTACGTTGCTCCGATTGAGCTGAAATTTTGTGGGAAACTATAAAATACCATTCTATACAACTTTCATGTTTTATGCCAAGCACAATTCGGCCTCTAGTATGGTGCAACAAAAACGGGCAGAATAGGATGAAAATTTCCAGAAATCTGAAATCTTTTGGTTTCAATGATAGTTTTCAAAATTTCTTGCTACACTTGCTACCAAAACCCCCTATATAACCTTATATACAACATATACTAACTATACAACAAGTTCAGGCAGAAATTAATCAAACTCTAACTTACATATTTCGTCCAAAAATCACCACAACAACTTGCATCACTTGTAATCAAACCCAAAACATGGACTATTTATCATCTTAAACAAGAATAAAAGGATCAAAGCCATAGATCAGATTTTATACCTCAAAAAGAAGGCTTGCAAGAGTGATCCTCCACTATTTCTTGAAGTTTTTGGTTCCCTTGGCTTCCCAAGCTTCCAAACTTACAATCAATCGGTGTAGAATTTGATTTTAGCACTTGGTTGGTGTAAATCAAGAAGGAATTTGTTTTCTCTTGCTCTCCCTTTCTCTCTCTCTTGCTTGGCCAAGACCAGAAAAAATTAAGAAGAAAGATGGCTGAAGTGAAGGATAAAAAGGCAAGAAAAAAAAATTAATTAAGGAGCCATGAGGTGGTGACACTTGGCGCCACCAAAGCCATGCAAATTTTTCTCTCTCTCCCTTACATTTTTGGCCACAAATTTCGGTCAAAGGCAGTTGGAAATGAAGGGATATTTTGCTCAAATATCAATGAGTTCATGTGGTAAGAAAGTGGTGGTCCAGTGGTGTGTTCAATCGGTAGTGTGCGGTACACGTCGGTTCACACCGTTTTTCTTTAAAACACCCGTACTAGGGTTTTTACTTCCTATTCACTAACCTTATATCATTGCTCCTAATCACATATTATTTCTCACTTAAAAGTCACTTTTAATCACCAAATTTGATCCTTGCTCCGTACCGAAAAATCATCCGGTAAAAATCGCGAAAACCCTAATTTGCTCCAATTTTGAAAACAAAGAGTGAAACCCTACTTTCTAGGTTCATTTACACTTAGTGTGGAATAATTGGGTAGTAGGGCTTTAATAAATAATAATTTTCAAATAAAAGGTATTTTTGAGGAAAAATATAAGAAATTTGCGGGTCCTTACACTCTCTCCTCCTTAAAAGAATTTCGACCTCGAAATTCATACCTTCCGTTGCCTCGGAGGACCCCAGAACTTGTTGCTGATCTACGGCATAAACTTGTGTTGATACTTTTGTTCGGTTTCCTCTTTCATGAGTTTGTTTCGGTTTGGTTCCTTCCACTTGTTGAGTACTACCCTCTCATGGCTGTTTCTTCGGGCAATTGTTAAGTTGATGATTGCTACTCCCACAAATCAAACATTTTCCCCTTTTCCGCCAGCAATCATTCTCAGTGTGATTTACCTTTCCACAGTATCCACAGGCCAATTGAGGAGCTACTGTTGGATCTTCTCGAGAAATGTCCTTTGATCCAATCTGACTTCCTTTCATGGAACTTTCACCTAATGCTCTTAATGTCCAAGGTGGGCGAGGTGAATGGTTCACTTTTTGCACTTTGGAGAGCATTGTCTTTTCTCCGAATTCCTCAGGTGTGCTGCTGAATGTATCTCTTTTCCGCGTTTGAAAGGATTTTACTTGGGCTTCCACATCCTCAATTCTTTGGGCCTTCTCAAGAGCCTCAGTAAACGTATTAACTTGAACTGCTGCTAATGCCTCCTGGATTTCCAAATTTAGTCCTTGTACAAATCGTCTTATTCTCCGTCGCTCCGTAACCACCAATTCGGAAGCGAATTTAGATAGTGTAGTAAATTTGGTCTCATATTCGGCCACACTTAGGGTTCCCTGACGCAACCCAATAAATTCGTCCTCTCTCCTTTCTTGGACTAAAGGTGGGAGATACTTTTCGTTAAATTCCCTTACAAAGTTCGCCCATGTCCATACCGTCTGTTCTCTTTCCCACTTGGCTTTAATTACATTCCACCACGCGCGGGCTGGTCCTTCGAATTGAAATACAGCAAAATTTACTTGTCTTTGCTCCGTGTAATTCAAAGCCGCGAAGATATTAATCATTGCCTCCAACCACTGCTCAGCTATATCCGGATCAGGCTCTCCTTAAAATTCCGGAGGTAGAAACTTTTGGAACCTCTCAAGAGCCTTATCCTCTCCGATCTCAAGATTCCGGGGTTGATTCACTGGCATTTGGCCTTGTTGATCTACCAGCCGTGCCAGGATATTTGTCATTTGTTGCATCGCCGTCGCCATTTGATCTCCAGCCTCAACCCTCGGTCCTTGTTCTTGCTCGGCCACTGTTTCTCTTTCTTCCCTCGGTTCTTGAGCTTGCCTAACTCCACGGCCTCGACTAGCTTCACGTCCACGACTACGTCTCCCGTCCATATATATGTTTTCCCCCTCTCTTTTTCTTTTCTTTTCCCCAAAAAGATAATTTAGTAAATAAACACAGTAAGTTGACTACAGTAACAAATTCTAGCATTCCAAATACACCAATAAACATATACGCACATAACATGCCATATCAAGAAGACGGATAAGCAAATACACAAATACATATCAAGTTGGACAGATAACCATGTACACACATGTATACTAACGTCATGTAGTAACAATATACAGGTAAATCAAAAGGAAAAGGTGAAGTCGTCCCAGTATCAGCCCGTCCAGTCCCTCACATCACTTACTATCCAAACTAGATTCCCTGTCCTCTTGTGCTCATTCTAGTCAGACAAAGCCTGTTCATGTTCCCAAAATGAAAGTCTCAAGTACTTAGCAGCGCCTAAACTCTGGAGTACTCAGGCACAAGAATCCGAAAGAAGATAATTCACATCTCGAGCTGCAGTCCCAAGAGTAAACTATCTACAATCGGAATTCCTACCTGACATACCTATCTATGATCTCAGATACCATGAGAAAGATTTAAGGCCTATAACATTCGCAATTCATAGCTTCACTTAGTCCCTCATACTTATTCACCACTTAGTCCAAGGTCACTCCGCGCCGAGACCACGCGAAGCAGCTATAGGCTTTATCCCTCAATCGTTTAACTTTCAAGTCAAATCGAATCAAATCAAATCCCACAGTCCGGCATCCTAAACTTCAAGCCTAGCATACACTACAGGAATCTGAAGCCTAAGCTCTGATACCACTTGTGACGACCCCACTTCAGCCTAAGCTCTCGCCAGGACTCACTCGTTCACTTCAATCCTCAATTAAAATCAAAATAAATCACAGGAATAAATATAACGACGATCCAAAACTTAACGTAAAACTTATGTACATTACTATCTCAAAAGGGAGTACAAACATCGAATATACAAAGGTTCTCAGTTCACCACACATCTAGCCCGTGTCAAGCACTAGGGCGAGAACCATTACAAAACCAAAAACTAGTCTAGGCTAGTCTAAACTGAACTCTCGTCCTTGCTCGCCTTCCCCTGTTAAGGAAAACAAACTAAAGGGGTGAGCTAAAAGCTCAGTGAGATTCTATATACAAAAACAAGTAATTGAACAAGGACATTAATCATGTAATAACAAATAATCCAGAAAACATGTCCAATATAAAGCAATGATAATGCATTCATTAAAAGGATACGTGCTCACAAGGAGCTATTTGTTCGTTCGCTCGTTCCCTTGACATTTCTCCTTATTACTCCAATTATTTGAAAATTTCCTTTTTTGAGAAGTAAAACTCTCGTGCCTGCGTTCGTTCATTCATCCCTTTCCGGACGTTGGCCGGACTCCACCCATCCGGACGTGGCCGGACTACAAGGTGATACTCGAGTATACCAAATGTTCACCCAGGTCACCATATCGCCCGACCGAGTCCGCTTCTGGCTCGAGTCGATCGGTAACAAGAGCAAGGCCCAGTTCAGCCAAAAGGCTTACATTCATGCGTAACTAGTATTTCAACATTTAATCACCGAAAATTTCATATTTATTTAGGTCGAGTGCGATAAAGTACACACTCACCTAGCAAAAGTTCATTTTAGAAATCAAAGAAAACAAGTAACATTTAATCAAATAGTCACAAATAATCACATAGACCCAACAATCCACATAGTCATAGAAACAAAACGTATATAGAACACTCACCTATTTAAGCAAAATAATGTGCAAAGTATCCTCCCGGATAACACTCTCAATCGCCAAGAAACCCTAATAATAGCCAAGAGAAAATATGACAGTTAAACCCCTCCAAAGGTTAAGTGGACCAAAGAAAATTCAAATAACTACTAATACAAAGTGTAAGTATAGCTTTCTAGTCCTCGAGCGTAAATTTGGGCAGCATACCCTTTGTGTTTACCAAATTTCCAGCCATTTAGGCTTAAATTCTTTCACTCAATCCAACCCAAAGTTATCCATAACACAATTTCAGTTCAATAGCCATTCCATAGGCTCAATACAATACAAGAACAAAAATTAAGTGATAACAAGTGCGGAAATGTAACCTAGCGAAAGACAGATTCGACGTGTGGTTGCGGAAATAACACATCTGAGGCTACGCTTGGCGCCACCAAAGCCATGCAAAATTTTCTCTCTCTCCCTTACATTTTTGGCCACAAATTTCGGTCAAAGGCAGCTGGAAATGAAGGGATATTTTGCTCAAATATCAATGAGTTCATGTGGTAAGAAAGTGGTGGTCCAGTGGTGTGTTCAATCGGTAGTGTGCGGTACACGTCGGTTCACACCGTTTTTCTTTAAAACACCCGTACTAGGGTTTTTACTTCCTATTCACTAACCTTATATCATTGCTCCTAATCACATATTATTTCTCACTTAAAAGTCACTTTTAATCACCAAATTTGATCCTTGCTCCGTACCGAAAAATCATCCGGCGAAAATCGCGAAAACCCTAATTTGCTCCAATTTTGAAAACGAAGAGTGAAACCCTACTTTCTTGGTTCATTTACACTTAGTGTGGAATAATTGGGTAGTAGGGCTTTAATAAATAATAATTTTCAAATAAAAGGTATTTTTGAGGAAAAATATAAGAAATTTACGGGTCCTCACAATCACAAATTAAGTATCATTAGAGGAAGGGAAGTGGTTCTTCACAACTCACCTTAGAAACAAGAGAGAGGGAGCAATAGGTCCTCTTAGCTTTCCAAATAAATCCACACAACACTTCACTATCACTCCCTTAAGTGGTTTTATGGAGCACAAACAAGATTGGAAGGTTGAGTGAGTTGATTGAAGCAAGATTGAAGCAAACTTGGAGAGTTTTCTTTCTTCCTTTCTTGAGAGAGAGGGCCGGCCAAGTCTTAGAGAAAAATGGGGAATTTTTGGTGATTTTTATGATTTATTTGGTCAATGGTAAGACAATGAATAGTGGTCTTAAAGTTCCTCCAACCATTTGGTGACACTTGTCATCATATTTAATGCTTGCCTTACTTTTTTTTTTTGTCTCTCTTACACCTATCCACTTGGTACCTTTAAATATCTCATAACACCCGGTAAATTAAATCCAGTATCCAAAACTTAACCTGACTGGCCGAATTTTTTCGAACTTACCGCACTAGTGGGTCCCACGTCCGATATACGTTCTTAATTTCTCAAAAACTAACCGATACTAGAAAAATCATCTAAAACCTATATTTACTCATAAAAATTATCCGAACTTACCGCACTAGTGGGTCCCACGTCCGATATACGTTCTTAATTTCTCAAAAACTAACCGATACTAGAAAAATCATCTAAAACCTATATTTACTCATAAAAATTATCTGGGGAATTTTTCTAATAAAGAAAATGTGGAAAAAGACGGGCGATAAATAAAACTCCACTTAAGCTTTCTAATATTGTAACACTAGAGGTTTGCTAATCCAGAGTTTACTAACCATTTTCAAACTTGTTAAACCTCTGTAAACTATAACGAATCCTATTTTTTTCTTGTGCTAAAACACACACTAGAATACTGCATAAACTAGGGTTTTATCATAAGCAAAGTTAGGGTTTTCAATCTTAGCCGAGTTTAGGGTTTCTCCTTAGCCCTAAAACCTTAATTTCACCACACCGAATAATAAATGACCCTAATATCAACTTACGAACTGACTGGGGCCTCACACCATGGCCCTGCTCAATGTGGGGGTATGGACGTGATCGGCACAATTGACCCTCCTGCTTCAAATGGACATCGATTTATATTGGTGGCAAATTTCTTAAGAGATCACATCATATGCCGATTTGGGGTGCCAGAAACATTGATTACAGACAATGCCAAGAATCTCAACAATGACATGGTGGACGGGCTATGAGAACAGTTCAAAATCAGACATCGCAACTCTGCCATCTATAGACCGCAGATGAACGGAGCCGTGGAGGCCCCAAACAAGAATTTGAAGAAGATCATTCGTAAGATGACTGAAAAGCATCATGACTGGCATGAAAAGCTCCCTTATGCACTAATGGCATATCGGACTTCTATCTGAACATCAATTGGGGCAACCCCCTACTCGCTCATGTATGGAATGGAAGCTGTGCTACCTGCCGAGGTCGAAATCCCTTCATTGCGTATTCTAATGGAGACCAAGTTGGAAGAGGATGATTGGGTAAAGCAGCGTTATGAACAACTGTCCTTGATTGATGAAAAACGGCTTAATGCTATTTGTCATGGCCAATGTTACCAAAAACGCATGGCCCGGGCCTACAACAAGAAAGTCCATTTGCGTACATTTGAGAAAGGCGACAAAGTGCTAAAACGAATTTTGCCAGTACAGGACGAGGCCAAAGGCAAATTTGCTCCAAATTGGCAAGGGCCATTCATTGTTCAAAAGGTGCTACCTGGCGGAGCACTCATTTTGGCAGAGATAGATGGACAGACATTCCCTCAACCTATCAACTCAGACATGTGTAAGAAGTTCTTTATTTGATTATGCAAATTTCGTTTAGAAGTCACGCATGTGACGAGATAAAAGTCAGGCTAACTTCCTTTCCAATCAAAACATTTCATCCCTAGTCATCCCTTTTGAGCTATTAAAACAATAATTTTCGTTTGATAGCCCCTGAGAATTGCAAACCCCACACTGGGGCAAATTTATTTTGAAAGAGAGATGGAAAAGAAAAAAAGAAGAAAGAACCCCACACTGGAGCAAATTTAGTTTTAAAAGTAAAATGCAAAAGTAAGGAAAATGCAATGAAAAATGCAAAGAGAGAAAAATCCCAATCAAACTGGGGCAAATTTTCCTCAGTGTCGTTCAAAATTGGAGATGATTTCAAAATGATGCAATCTCAGGTTATTTCACACTTTTCATTAAAAAAATAAAAAAAATTTTGCTTTCAAGCCTCAACTTTCTTGAAAACACCCCACCTGACCTCATTACAAAAGCCCAAAAGTCCTGGCTTTCGTCACTTGCTGTATTTCTATTAGGGATTTCGCTAATCAACTGGCAAGTGATGTCCGTAATGCCTTCACTTAAACTTATAAGGGAAGCGCGTTTTACTGATGCCAGAAATCTTCAACTCACATTCCTGAGTCGATCATGGTCGAGCTTTTCCATTGTTCCTTAGGTGAAAACCCGAAAGGGCACTTTAAAAAAAATACAAAAAAAGAAAAAAAGAGAAAAGAAGAAAGGAAAAACAAAACAAAACAAAAAAAAACAAAACAAAAAAAAAGAAAAAAAAGAAAAGGGGTGGGGTCAACTTTGGTGAAAACCCGAAAGGGCGCCAAGGTAGGGTTCTGCAATGAGCGAGCACGAGGAGGAACAGCTGGTGACTTGGTTTATTTGGATTTCTCCTCATTTTTGTAATACTTCTGCCAATGTTGAATTCCAGAACAAAGATATCCAGAGTTTCAAATATGACATCTATTGGCCGAAAGCTGTGTCACCTTGTAAAAAATACTTTTTTGCAAATACATTCTTAGGAAGCTCATTTTTTCCAAATTGCTTGCATTCATGGCATTTTATAGGCTTTAAGCACAGATGGTTATGTTTGCATTCTTGTGCATATTCATTCCTGCATGACATGTGAATTTTCTTGCATACCTCATTTTTTTTATCATTGAATTTTGGTGAATAACAATCCCCGTGATTTATTTCAAAAGCATGCTTGGATTCAATCATCTTTTTGGGAACAGTTGAAATTCAGCAAAGCAGCTACACAGACTTCACAATATGACAAAACACATACCTGGTCAGTTTGAAAATCGGAAAAGCTTTGGGGTGAGAAATCCAACTCAATCGGCTACCGCAGCGAAAGTTAGCGAAGAAGGAAGAAAAAGGAGAAAAAACTCATGTTTACATGATTCTCAAAGGAAAACGGATCAAATGATGGCAGCAATTTCTTTGTTTTCTCTTTTCCAGGAAAATTACATGCACAGATGAAAGCAGTCACGCCTCACACTAGAATCAGTGTCGAAAGAGTTTTCCTGTAAACAAAGGCGGATCGAAAATGCTGCAAGCAAATTTGGTCAAAAGATACAACAACATGGCAATGCAAAATCAACCATCGGCTCAGAGGCAAGAACTTAACCTCCACTAAAAAATTTTGGGCTATTTTCAGGTAAGTATATTGGAATGTCCTGATTTTATTTCCTGTTTCGGGTTAGTCTCGATTTTAAATTTCCTGTCTCGGGTTAGTCTCGATTTTAAATTTCATGTCTCGAGTCAGTCCCGATTTTATTTCCTACTTCGAGTCAGTCCCGATTTTATTTCCTGTTTCGGGTCAGTCCCGATTTTAAATTTCCTGTTCGGGTCAGTCCTGATTTTAAATTTCCTTGTTCGGATCAGTCCCAGTTTTAAATTTCCTGTTTTGGGTCAGTCCCGATTTTAAATTTCTCGTTTGGGTTAGTCCCAATTTTAAATTTACTTGTTCGGGTCAGTCCCGATTTTAAATTTCTCGTTTGGGTCAGTCCCATATTAAATTTCTGGTTCGAGTCAGTTCCGTTTTAAATTTTATGTTTGGGTCAATCCCATTTTAAAATTTTGTCAAAGGAGTCAATCCCCATTTCTAAAGCGTCCATCGTTCAAGACGTTCGCAGCCGAATAACACAGGTGAGTATTTGGTGACTACTTTTTTGTCTTAAGTTTTTCCAAAACATAGACAAAGAGGGGCAAACTATAGACACCAAATTTTTAGGGTATTTTTGTTTACTATTATTTTTATTTTTATTTTTTATTAATTTTATTTTCAGTCTTTTATTTTTATTTTTAAGTCATTTTATCATATAATTTATCGAAAAAAGAAAATCATTCACAAAAATATGTTTTATTCCCTTTAGATTCAAGTTTACGGTTATTTAATTAAAAAAAAAGAGAAGAGGAAAAAAAGGAAAATCATCACAAAAAAAAAATTTTAGCTTTTTTATCTTTTATTCATTGTTTTGTTCATTTCATTCGCTTTTTACTTAAAATTGTTATTTCTTGGTTATTTTGTTTATTATTAATTAAATAATTCTTTGGAGGAAAAAGTTAAAAAAAAGAGCTCATGCACCCGAGAAACATACAATCAAAACCCCTCTACGTTTTCATCTTGCAAAAACGCAGATGCAAAAAGGAAAAATTTTTAGCTCCATTGTTTACTCATTTTTTCTCATCCGTCTGATGATCCCAACAGAAAACACTTGGCTTGATCCAAGGTTCATCAAAAACCATGAAGATCTAAGGTTGTAAAAATACAAAAAAAATGAAGTTTATTTCTGGAGCCTTAGATGCAAGGTTTCGTTGATAAGCTACCCCATATAAAAAGTTGAGAAAGGCTAGAAGGAAAAGGGGATTTTTTTTGGACGGCGGCTGAGAAGAGAGAATCAGGATGACGGCTAGGGTTTGAAGGAGAACAGGTAGCTGCGGGAAAAGGGTAAAAAGAGAGCTTGGGCTGGGATAGAAAAAAAGAAAAGCTGGAAAAGAAGCAAGAACAGGAGTTGATAAAGAGGGAGAGTCGGAGAGCTGGGCAAGAGAGAAAGCAGAGAGAGAAGGTGTGACGCCCCGGCCAAAGGAGGGTTTCCTTTTATACAAGTTTTTGTTGAACGAGCGGAATAGTACCATTTTTGAACTTGGAAAAGAAGAAAAATTTTTGGAAATGTGAAGGGGGCCGAATCCGGCCGGAAATCCGGCCAGTTTCTGGCCGGATAGCTGGCCGGATTGCCCAGCCGTTTTGAAAAAAAATTGAGGAGCTCTCTGCCTTGAATCCGGCCAAGAATCCGGCCGGAAATCCGGCCAGATTTCGGCCGGATTCTGACGTGGCACAGCCGGTCAGCAGCTTTGACCGGCTGTTTCCTTCATTAAATATCATGTTTTGCTGTCTTTTGTCTTCATTTTCTGCTGTTGCTCAACCGAGGCCTTGAGAAAGAGAAAAACTCTTCCATTTTCTAGTTTTGATTTCTTCTTAAATCTTGTGATTTCACCGGTGGTTTTGGACAATAATTCACACATGGGCTTGCTATGGTGGCTTAGAGCTTTTGATGGATTGTTTTTGGAGGGGAGGCTCTATGTTGATGGTTTTCTTGAATTTGAGGTAAGTGGCATAAACAAGTTTCCTTTTGGTCTAATATTGGTTAATTAATGATTTGTGGTGATTAAATGTGTTATATTGTGAAGTATTTCATGGGTTGAAGGAATTGATGGTGAATTGTTGATTTATTGGGTATTTTCCTGATTTTATATGAAAGTTATGATTAGGATTGGATTGATGGATTGAAATGGTGTTAATTGAAGCTTTTATGCGTTAATTGTGATCAATTGCGGAAAATTTACGCTTGTGGTGTGAATTCCGGTTTCTAGGGTTTCGATTTGGGGAAAATTCTAATAGTTGGCTTATAAGCATCTAGTTGGCTTGCTTGAGGGGCATTGTGGCCCTAATTGAGTATATTTACTAGACTATAAATTGTATGTACAATTGGAGTTGAATTGATATATATTTGGTATTGAATGGTAGGTTGGAAATGTGTTAAATTAAGGGGTAATGCTGTCCCATTTTTGGAGAGTATATGATTGATTTGAAGTTGTGTGATCTTGATTAAATTTATGGAAATTCCTGTAAATTGGATGTTGGGTTGTTAAGAGTCCATAATGGTGACATTTCTAAGCTTTGTTTAAGTTCATTCATCCTTGTTTTGGCATGTACATGACTAGTATAGGCTAGTCTCATGTTAAGTGAGGATTTCTAGCCCTTAATTGTGGTTAGTGATGGTTATTTGCAAAGATTGGCTTGGAAGTGTAATTTCAGCTTTTGTTGTATTATTTCTGCCCTGTTTTCTTACTGTACATTTGACCATGTTAAAGACTGATTCGGCTCTTGGTCAAAACATGAAACTTGTAGATATATGAGTTAGCTAGTTACCTGCAAAATTTCAGAGTGATTGGAGTACTGTAGCTTGTGAATTGACTGAAATACCCTTGACTATTCATAGACCCTATTTTGCGGACAGTTTTCTGCCCTCTCCGAGATTTCAATATTTGATCCTGAAAATGTGTGATTTGGCCTTGGAAATCTTCATAAGAAATGTTGACATATGTTTTAGCTTTGTAACGCCATAAGATTTGTTTCGATCGGATGGGTGTAGCTTTAAAATGCCAAAAGGCAATAGAAACTTGCTAATGTTAGAATTTTCCTTTGCTTGACTTGATATTTGGTTTTAGGATTCCAACTTGATCGAGATAATGAGGTTTGCCGAATAAGCTTCGTGAGCCGTGCTTGGTGAGTGTATCATTAAATGGTTCAATGTACTTGTTATATGACTTGAATAGGTCGAGAGTGTACTTTACCGCTCTTGACCACTTGCTTGCACTATTGTTACTGTTGGACTGTGAAATTTCATGAATATGTGATTTGATATCTGTTAGGGCAATGCCCTATTATTACTGTGAAAACTGAGCTCATTCCCTTGGACCGTTATTCGAGTCGAGCCGGCAAGGGCTTGGGCGATTCGTTAACGGGTCTTCGGGTCACTGATAGGCGAGTGGAGTGTTAACTCCTCGACCTTGCGGTATACTCGAGTATTACCCTTTGAAACTATGAGGTGTGCGGGCCCGATTAGGGGGTGAATGGTGGAAGGAAATGGTGAGAAGAGGTGTCTACGGTTCTTGGTTATCCTCGATGGTTGACGGAGTGTCAACGAGTACGATCAAGTATGGACATCGGAAACGGCCCTTGAGGGCCGAATGTATCCTTTTATAAATGGATGTTTGAACGAAGGCACTTATGCATATATGTTATTTGGCCGTATCATGTAATTGTGCATTTGGTACCTCACGAGCGCAAGCTCACCCCCGTTGTTTGTTTTCCTTACAGGGACACTGTTGGACTTAAGTTTTGAAATGAGTTGAGTTAGTTATGTAGCTAGTTTTGAGTTGCTCCTCGAAAATTTGGAATTTTGATGTAAATGAATTCAAGTACTTTTGAAGTGTACAATTGAACCTTTCTCATGTATATATATGACATATATATATATATGTCCTTATCAAGTCTTGGATAAACTGTGTGACGCCCCGAAAAAAAAACTGAGTTTGAGAACCCGGAAATTTTCTAATTTTCTAGGGTTTATTTTTTTAATTGCCCGCCTTTTCTACATTTTCTTGATTAGAAAAATTTTCCAGATAAAGTTTATGAGCAAAAATAGTTTTAAAATGATTTTTCTAGTATCGGTTAGTTTTTGAGAAATTAAAAGCGTATTTTGGACGTGGGACCCGCAAGTGCGGTAAATGCATTATATTTTTTTTACAACTTGTTGGAATTTTGTATTAAGTGATATTATTTTACAAGGTGTTAAGATATTTGTAATTGGAGAGACAAAAGATAAGTTTTAAACCTAAGGGTGACAAGTGTCACCATAAGATTAAGTCTTGGACTTTGACTTACTATTCAACCTTTTACCATTTACCATAATAACTTCAAAAATTGACCAAAATATCTTCATTGCTAAGCTTCATATGGCCGGCCACCTTCAAGCAATAAGGGAAGAGAAGCTCTCCAATTTCTTTGCTCCAAGCTTGCTTAATCTTCACTTTTAACCGTTTAATTTTAGTTTTACTCTATAAAAACTCTTCTCTTGGTTGGATTAAGGTTCTTGGTGAAGTGATTTGGAAGATTTAAGTGCAAGGTTGCTCCATCTCTTTGGTTACTAAGGTGAGTTGAGAAGGACCCCTCTCCTCCCTCTAATGATGTTAAATTCATGCTTGGTGATAGTAGGAGATGCAAGTTTATGGATTAAAACTTGATTTTGGTTGAATTGGTGAAGTTTTTTATTTTTTTGAGGAATTTTCTGGTTTAATGTGATCATGGTGTTGTGGTCATGTATGATGATTGGAAATGATGTTTAATGACTCTAGGAGGTGGAAAAAGTGATTAAGTGCAATCAATTTCTGTTTTGGAAGAAATTTCAGAAAATTAGGTTTTGTAGTTCTTCATTCTGCCCGAATTTATTGCACTATGTTAGAGACCGAATTGGCCTTTGCTCAAAACATGAAAGTTGTAGGTATTGGTGAGTTTGAAGTGTCTGCAAAATTTCAGGTCATTTGGATATGTGTAGAGTGAGTTATGTCGATTTTACTGTTGCTGATCTGGGTTGCTCAGAATGTGAAAACTGCGCTTGTAATCGTTTGTTTTGACTGGAATTGGTTTGGATTTTGTTGTTGGTATCTTCTGAGGAAATGTACCTGGATGTCTTAGCTAACATATGCCTTTGGAATTTCGGCATTTGGACCTGTATAGACTGAGTTGTGTTCATTACAGCATTGTGTGATTTGTAAACCTGTTTTTGGTGGTTCTGGTGTAGTATTTGGCATATTTGAGCTAGTTGTGCTAGGATTTGGATTGAGTGGCCTTCTACATTGTTGTAGCCCTGTTTCTTACCTTCGAAACGGTGGGTCTTGCACCTTCATCCGACAATCGTAGCGCATTTGGTACCATTACCGCAAAATGACGTCAAAACTGTTTTTCTGGTTTTGAGCTTAACCTTCATTTCCGGACTTTTCCCTAGCTTGACTTGTATTAGTACTACTTGGAGCTTGCTGAATGGCTATGGATGAACTTGTTGTTGTGTGTGTACCTTTGGGACTGGCTGAGGAAATAATGAAGCCATGATGGCTGGAAAAGTTAGCAAATGTAGGGGAAGTGCTGTCCGAACTTTTAAAGGATTTGTTTGCATTGAGTTTGTGATCTAAGACTTGGGTTTGAGCAAGGCAATGATACATGATGGATGATTTCTGAGCCATTGAGGTGAGTGACCCTAAACTGTTTCCAAAGTTACTTTTGAAATGTTCCTTGCATTGTTTCTTTGGTTTGCATATCATGTGTGCGCGCATACGAGTTCTTGACATGGTTTGGCTTTAATGAGTTCTTGAGGAGTCTTGTGCTGGACACCAACGTCTCCACCACTTTCGTGAGTTTGTGATATGATCTGGAGCACCGATGCTGCTCCCCTTTAATGTTTATGGTTTCGTGATCTGTTTGAGCGTTGGGTGTTTAGTTTCAATGATTTCACTGGCTCACGAGAGCAAAAATACGTGCATTTGATACTTGAATCATGACATCATGACATCATCGAAATGAATTATTGTGAAAGATATTTGATTACTGGTTTTATTTGGTTACTCGCTGAGCTTCTAGCTCACCCCAAAAATATTTTATTCCCCTCCACAGGGCTCAAGGCGAAGGCAGGACTTGTTGTGCTTATTCATGTGACTGGATGGCTTATATCGTGTACAGTTTAAGTTTGGATCTATTTTATGTACGAGTTGGTCTTGTATAAATATTTGAAATTGATATGGATGTAAGTATACGTTCCACGATTGGAATCAGTTTCCGCTGCATTTGTGATATGTAATCATTGGAGAATTTGATGTAATTTTGAGATTTATATTGTAATTGGGTTCAGGACTGTAGTGTGCGACTGAGTCCCGGCTAGAGCTGGGCAGGCGGTCCGCCGAACCCTCTGGTTCGCCTTAGGGGGAGGTGGGGCCGTCACAGTTGGTATCAGAGCTTAGGCTTGAGATCTCTGTAGTGTATCCTAGGCTTGAAGTTTAGGATGCCGGACTGTGGGTTTGATTTGACTCTTGAGAGATTTGTGCAGGATGTCTTGACTTGATTGGTACAAGAGGGAATGTCGAGGACGACATTCTTTTAAGGAGGGGAGATTGTGACGCCCCGAAAAAAAAACTGAGTTTGAGAACCCGGAAATTTTCTAATTTTCTAGGGTTTATTTCTTTAATTGCCCGCCTTTTCTACATTTTCTTGATTAGAAAAATTTTCCAGATAAAGTTTATGAGCAAAAATAGTTTTAAAATGATTTTTCTAGTATCGGTTAGTTTTTGAGAAATTAAAAGCGTATTTTGGACGTGGGACCCGCAAGTGCGGTAAATGCATTATATTTTTTTTACAACTTGTTGGAATTTTGTATTAAGTGATATTATTTTACAAGGTGTTAAGATATTTGTAATTGGAGAGACAAAAGATAAGTTTTAAACCTAAGGGTGACAAGTGTCACCATAAGATTAAGTCTTGGACTTTGACTTACTATTCAACCTTTTACCATTTACCATAATAACTTCAAAAATTGACCAAAATATCTTCATTGCTAAGCTTCATATGGCCGGCCACCTTCAAGCAATAAGGGAAGAGAAGCTCTCCAATTTCTTTGCTCCAAGCTTGCTTAATCTTCACTTTTAACCGTTTAATTTTAGTTTTACTCTATAAAAACTCTTCTCTTGGTTGGATTAAGGTTCTTGGTGAAGTGATTTGGAAGATTTAAGTGCAAGGTTGCTCCATCTCTTTGGTTACTAAGGTGAGTTGAGAAGGACCCCTCTCCTCCCTCTAATGATGTTAAATTCATGCTTGGTGATAGTAGGAGATGCAAGTTTATGGATTAAAACTTGATTTTGGTTGAATTGGTGAAGTTTTTTATTTTTTTGTGGAATTTTCTGGTTTAATGTGATCATGGTGTTGTGGTCATGTATGATGATTGGAAATGATGTTTAATGACTCTAGGAGGTGGAAAAAGTGATTAAGTGCAACCAATTTCTGTTTTGGAAGAAATTTCAGAAAATTAGGTTTTGTAGTTCTTCATTCTGCCCGAATTTATTGCACTATGTTAGAGACCGAATTGGCCTTTGCTCAAAACATGAAAGTTGTAGGTATTGGTGAGTTTGAAGTGTCTGCAAAATTTCAGGTCATTTGGATATGTGTAGAGTGAGTTATGTCGATTTTACTGTTGCTGATCTGGGTTGCTCAGAATGTGAAAACTGCGCTTGTAATCGTTTGTTTTGACTGGAATTGGTTTGGATTTTGTTGTTGGTATCTTCTGAGGAAATGTACCTGGATGTCTTAGCTAACATATGCCTTTGGAATTTCGGCATTTGGACCTGTATAGACTGAGTTGTGTTCATTACAGCATTGTGTGATTTGTAAACCTGTTTTTGGTGGTTCTGGTGTAGTATTTGGCATATTTGACCTAGTTGTGCTAGGATTTGGATTGAGTGGCCTTCTACATTGTTGTAGACCTGTTTCTTAGCTTCGAAACGGTGGGTCTTGCACCTTCATCCGACAATCGTAGCGCATTTGGTACCATTACCGCAAAATGACGTCAAAACTGTTTTTCTGGTTTTGAGCTTAACCTTCATTTCCGGACTTTTCCCTAGCTTGACTTGTATTAGTACTACTTGGAGCTTGCTGAATGGCTATGGATGAACTTGTTGTTGTGTGTGTACCTTTGGGACTGGCTGAGGAAATAATGAAGCCATGATGGCTGGAAAAGTTAGCAAATGTAGGGGAAGTGCTGTCCGAACTTTTAAAGGATTTGTTTGCATTGAGTTTGTGATCTAAGACTTGGGTTTGAGCAAGGCAATGATACACGATGGATGATTTCTGAGCCATTGAGGTGAGTGACCCTAAACTGTTTCCAAAGTTACTTTTGAATTGTTCCTTGCATTGTTTCTTTGGTTTGCATATCATGTGTGCGCGCATACGAGTTCTTGACATGGTTTGGCTTTAATGAGTTCTTGAGGAGTCTTGTGCTGGACACCAACGTCTCCACCACTTTCGTGAGTTTGTGATATGATCTGGAGCACCGATGCTGCTCCCCTTTAATGTTTATGGTTTCGTGATCTGTTTGAGCGTTGGGTGTTTAGTTTCAATGATTTCACTGGCTCACGAGAGCAAAAATACGTGCATTTGATACTTGAATCATGACATCATGACATCATCGAAATGAATTATTGTGAAAGATATTTGATTACTGGTTTTATTTGGTTACTCGCTGAGCTTCTAGCTCACCCCAAAAATATTTTATTCCCCTCCACAGGGCTCAAGGCGAAGGCAGGACTTGTTGTGCTTATTCATGTGAATGGATGGATTATCTCGTGTATGGTTTGAATTTGGATTTCCTTTTGTGTAATAGTTATTATTAGGGATTGTAATGAATGTTTGGAATTGATATGGATGTAAGTATACATTCCACGATTGGAATCAGTTTCCGCTGCGTTTGTGACATGTAATTATTGGAGACTTGGATGTATGTTTGTGGACCATGTGATGTATATTTGAGATTTATATTGTAATTCATTTGAGGATTGTAGTGATCGACTGAGTCCCGGCGAGAGCTGGGCAGGCGGCCCACCGAACCCTCTGGTTCGCCTTAGGGGGAGGTGGGGCCGTCACAAACTGCATTACGTGTTTGATGTGTTTATGCGAGTACCGGTTTCGAACAAAGGAAGAGCTGTATTACGTTATCTGTGTACCTGGATGGCTTGTAATTTGTATAGTTTAGATTTGGAATCGTTTGTATAGTTGTTGGGCTAGGGGAATTGAAATGGATGGAATTACACCTTGTACGGTTTGAATTTGGATCGCCTCTTGTGTAATAGCTTGTGGATATGGTTTGTAATGAATGATTGGACTTGAATGGACGTACGTGTACATTCCGCAGCGTTTGTGATATGTAGTTCTTGGAGAATTTGATATATATATATTTGAGATTTATATTGTAATTTTTGGAGAACTGTAGTGATTGACGGAGTCCTGGCGAGAGCTGGGCAGGCGGCCCGTTGACCCCTCTGGTTCGCCTTAGGGGAAAACGGGGTCGTTACAGAAGGACGGCTGGATAGCTGAGGAAAAACTAGAGGTGAACGGTTGAGAGGCAAGAAAGGAAGCAAAAGAAGAGAATAAGGGGGCCTAGGAGGAAGTCTCGAACAGGAGAAATAGAGTGGCGGCGGAGGCAGGGAGTAAGAAAGAAAAGGAAAAATCGAGAGGAGGGCGAGAGAAAGAGACCGAGAGTGAGAGGAGGAAAAGCTTTCGGCCCAGAAAGAAGCAAGGAGGGAGGTAGTACAGAATCTGGAAGGCAGCCACAG
Organism: Coffea arabica; assembly: GCF_036785885.1. Taxonomy (NCBI): domain Eukaryota; kingdom Viridiplantae; phylum Streptophyta; class Magnoliopsida; order Gentianales; family Rubiaceae; genus Coffea; species Coffea arabica. The sequence continues at coordinate 28,317,023 of NC_092316.1, read as the reverse complement.
CAGCAGGTGAAACGGTTTCCAGCTTCGCTTGACCCGTGCTAAAGTCCATCGCTCCGCCATTCAAGCGCTGTTTTGCTACCAAAAGGAGTGAAGGTAGCCTTTCCTTGTTTTGTCTTTCGTTTCTGCATTATCGAAATTCTCTCATACTTGTTGGTTGCTTGATAAACGACCCTAAAGTGACAATCTTGAGCCGAAAGAGTCAGTCTCAATCCCAAACTGAAACCTGGTGATTTGCTTGTCTGCTTGTTTTGTAAAAACCTAATCTTAGGAGGGTTAAGGTTGTGTTAAGGTTGTGTTTGTACTGATTTCCTTTAGTCAATCAAGGTTAATGTTTTGTGTTTTGTTTATTTGTTTCTTTGTTAGAAAGCTAAGTCATAATGGTTTGCTGTTTCTTAAATGGTTTGCGCTAGCTATAGGTAAGATTGTTAAAGTGTTTAAGCATCAGATAAGCTCCAGAAATTTGATAAAGTTACATGGTTTTCCTTCGGATTTTTATGTGTTAACACCTAAGGTTTTATGGTGAAAAGTGGAGAGCATGTTTGGTTCATACTGGAGTTCTTGGTTGCTTGAAGTGTGTGCTTTCTTTGATGTTCGGTTGTTAGGATAGTGTGCTGTGGGCATGTTTGCCACGAGCCGCGAGTGTCTTCATGCCTCTGCTGCATTTTTACATTCAGTTGCATCTTGGAGCTACTGATGTCTGTAGTATCTTCTTGATGCATGTAATCTCTAGTGTCTCCTGCTGCTTTATGAATTTTGGGTCATCTTTATTGACTTAATCTCGCCCATAGAATGCTCTATCATTACATTTTGTTAATATGAAAGTTTGGAATTCTTGGCTGAATGAGGAAAGCTACATTTCATCTTTATGTTTTGTTGTTTTCCCTGCTCCCCGCAGCAGCCCACCAAAACTGGTTTAGTCATCTATCTTGCTAGTTAAATCTGGTGTCTAAATGATCAATGATAAGATTGTTAAGAAATTGCAGCAACAAGGTTGGAGCTGTTTGTTTTATTGCAGCAATGGTCGTTTGCTTTGTTGCTAAAGTTCTTGTTTTGTTCGAAGTTTCTGTTTTGTTTGTCATTTGGTGTATCATGCGCATGTTTGCCGCGGGTTCTTTCTTTTGCATCTTTGCTACAGTTTTTCATAACTAGTTGTATTTTTTGGATATGTTAGAAATGCATGAATGTATTTTTGGGAATGGTAGGATGGATTGAAGGTATAGCATTTGGGTTTTTGATTGATGATTCAGCAGGCTTCGTTGGGTTACTTTGCATAGACATCTTAGTTAAATAATGAAGTTCCATTCAAGAAACTAGAAAGCTGGTGTTTGTGTTCTGTTGCTGCATATATGTCTTCCATTTGTTTCCTCATTTGATCTTTAATGGTTTAGTGTTCATGTTTGGGTTGTGTTAATCGAAGTGTCTAGTTGTCAAGAGGTGTTAAGTGATTGTCTTTGCTAGTTGTTGTTTGAAGTCTTTGTATGAAAATCTACATTTTGAAAGCTTGAAGTTGCAGAAAGTTTCGAATGAATGTTGCAGAAGAAAGCTTTCTACGTAACATGCATGCAAAAGGCTTCAGAAATTGCTTTTCAACCCCTTGGTTTTTGGTTAATGCTACAAAGGCCCAATAATGTTCTAATTTCTTGCAATTAGGTCCTAAAACAATTGCAATCTGAACCATTACTTAACCTTTCTTTGTTCTTGGACCCTTGAATTTCCTAAAATGTTTAAATTGGGCTTGAGTGATTGGTTAGTATTTGCAATTGGGTCCTTGGTAGTTTTTCTATTTTAGAAATTTGATCAATAATTTATTTTCTTGGAAATTATGCATTATTTGATTTCATTTAAGTTGCAATTGGGAGGGATTTGGTGATTTTGTTTATACTTTACTATTTAATTGGCGCCTTGACCCTTTATTGTTTTGAAGCTAATATTTCCTTCATTTCATTACCATTGCAAGGGAGGTAACCTCTATCTCCTTGATTTTATTTCTCCTACGTGCTCCTACGTGTTTTATGTGAATATGCATGCTTTAATTCGCTTTTCATTTTATTTTTAATTGCCTGTTTCGCTTTCTTTTTATTACGCCTTTTTAATTGGCAAGTCATTTGAGGGCATTTGAACCCCAATTTGTAATAGCTAGGTTTTGGTGCCTCTCTTGAAGACATGTTTTAGCTAGCCAATGTAATAATTAGGATTTACTTTTCGAAGTCTTCCCCCCTTAGATTGTAGTAGGCATCCCTTTTTGTAATAGATAGGGCTTGTGTGTTATGTGTTTGTGTGTGCCTATGTGTTCGATCGCTTTCCCTAGGATTCTACATCAAGACAAGCATGCTTATGTGTTACGTGCTATGTGAAACTATGTGTTTTGCATGCCTATTTGCTTTTAGTATTATATCTGATTATGTGGATGGAATGTACGTTACCGTGGCTAGTCCAATGCTAGTCATGGTCTTTCCTTCGAGCTCTTACAAGTCCAATGCTTGTGAGAGAACGTGAGTTAAAGGCTAGTCCAATGTTAGACCCTTAGGAACCATCCGCATGTTAGATCATGATTGTGTGGTAAAATCACTTCGTCTTATGCATATTTTCACTTTTTAGGGTCTTTATCATTTTTTTTGCATGATATCCCTCCTTATACGTATACACCTTCCCCCATATTTTCCCTTATATGTATATTACTTACCCCTTTGTATGAAACATGACATTAGATTTGCATTTCATCTAAGCATTAGACCTAGGTTAGTACATTTGCTTGATTAGACTAGGAAAAACCCCTTGAATATGGGATATGGATGAGTTTGGCTTTCTAGTCTTAGCACGCTCGTATTCCCTCTATTAAGGGGAACATTGAGTCACGAACATTAGTCCCCCGCACCCGACATGATGCATTCCTTTAGGTCACGTATATTTATACAATTATTTTTATTTTCCTTTTCTTTTCTTAGAGTCTCATATTTTTGCATTATTCATGACCTCTCCAAAGAGTCCACATTGGGCATCACAATTAATGTGATTGGCACTAATTGAGCTTTGAAGAGAAATTTCGACCCCCCGATACCCTCTTAGGTCTAGGGTTTGCATTCATATAGTACATCCAAATGTGATAAATCTTTAGGTTAAAATAAGAAAATCTTTGACTAAATCGCGCAACTAGCCTTGGCTAGGTTGAAAGGGTGCCTTGGATTCTTATCCTTGCCTTCCCTTTCTTCAAATGTGACTCCCGAATATTTTTCTCTGATTTTCGTAGACTTGGAGTCATTTAAAAAGGGTTTTTCTACATTTTCCTTTAAAAATTCATTTTTAGGTGACTTGGTACACCTTAACTCTATACCAAGTGGCGACTCCATTTTTCATTCAAAAACCCTTTTTAGACTATATTTTGGATGAAATCGTCGCATTTTCAAGTCCCATTTGGACCCATGTTTTTCATTTTCTTTTTAAATCCAAAAATTCATTTTCCAATTGAAAATCGAATCAAATGCCATTTTTTCTAAACTCGTCATTTATTTTTTTCTTATTAAAAAATGGGGGCGCGACACCCAACTCATACAAACACAACTACATGTTATAGGCTATTCCATTCACCTCATTTGAGTCACAATAACCTCAAGCATCCATCAATTGCTAGTATAAAAGCCATGCATAGAAAAGCCCCAAATATTCATAACCCTAAAACTGAAAATTCTTACAAAAGTGGAAATTTTCCGCAATTGACCACCATTAACACATAGAGGTTCTAAATTATTCAATATAAGGCTATCATACCTTAGCCAACTATAATCAACTGTATAAAATAGAAAAATTCCCAAGAAATAGAAAAATGAGACAACTCAACCACAATTCATGAAATACTCCACAAAATTGCATCTTCAACTACCAACACCTACTAATTTCACATCATAGCCAACAAAGGGACAATTTCTTAACCACTCACCTTACAAACACTAGAGACAAGATAGCTTAGGGTCTTTCCCTTCCAAACAACTCCACCAAGCACTTCAATCCTTCTTAGCAAGTAGGTTTTATGGAGAAATTTGGGAGATTAATGGTTGGATTTCAAGATTTGGGCAAGAAAAGGAAGCAAAAGTTGAAGAACTCTCTCTCTTTTCTCTCCAAGGTTGGCCGGCCAAGAGGATGGAAATGAAGAGGGAATTTGGTCAAAAATTGATTTAGTAAAGGTATGAAGACTAGTCAAAATTCTAGCTTCCAATAGAATTGAAACATGTGGCACTTCTCAAACTTATCTCACTTCTTTGTCTTACACTACATAATTAGCTAACTAACCTCTAATTAGCTCATATTACAAGGTAATAAAATCTCCATATATAAAATTTTTCCCAAACCACATTTACTGTACCAATCGCACTAGTGGGTCCCATATCCACTGTATACCCCTATTAACACAGAAAATGACTTATTTCAGGAAAATGATTTAAAATTCATATTTTCTCATAAAAATCCCCAGAAATTGCACATATTAAGGAAAACACTAAAATTAAGCCCAAAAGCCAAAATAAATGCCTAGAAAATAAGAAAATTTTCGGGGTCTCACACCCAACTTCCAAATCACAAGATTAAAGAACAAAAGAAACTTCTAATACGCACAAATTCAAAGCAATCAAATGCCCTCAAAGATTAGACAGCATTTCCCTTTAATGTCCTTATTTTCCATCCTATAAACAACACCAATACCATTTCAATTCAACCACCTATTCACATACAAATCATAAGCTATAAAACATACCTAATTAGGGCCACAACATTCTTAAATCTTAACCAATTAAGAGCTCAATATCCAACCAGAAGAAAGCCTCAAATTGAAACCCTAAAACTGAAATTTACACCCACAAGCGGAAATTTTCTGTAACCAAACACAACTAACATTCACAAGCTCCATTTTACACCATATCAACTATCATTCCATGGCTAATCAATAACTCTCATATAAAATCAGAAAAATCACCAATAAAATCAGAAATTTGTCAAACCCTATTTAAAATCATGAAATCTTCCACAAAACCACATATTCAGCTACTATAAGTCACTAATTTACCATTATTAGAATAAAAAGGGAATTTTCCAAGTAAAGTACCTCATAACTCAAGAGAGATAATAGCTTAGAGCTTCCCTTTCACTAAAGACTCCATCAATAGCTTGCAATCACCTTAGATATGAAATTAATCGAAGCAATTTGCAAACCTAACGGTTAGATTACAAGATATATGCAAGAGTGGAAGAAACAAGTTGAAGGTTTTCCTTCTTTTCTCTTTATGAAGCTCGGCCAAGAGGTGAAGAAAAATGAAGATATTTTGGCCAAAAGCAAGATAAGAACAAAGAAAAACAACCGGTCAAACCTTGCTGCGCAGGTGACACGTCACAATTCAGCCGGATTTCTGGCCAGATACATGCCATGTCACAATCTGGCCGGAATCTGGCTGGATTTCCGGCCGGATTTCTAGCCGGATACAAGGCAGTGGCGAAATAAAAAATTTTCCAAACTCCAAGACAATCCGGCCAGGTATCTAGCCAAGAACTGGTCGGATTTTCGGCCAGATTCACCAAGAACACTGTTCACCAGAATTTTTTTCCTTTTTTTCTTGTTCTCGGCGTCACACCCTCGGCGATATTGTCCCACAGTTTGACACCCCGTGGGGCCGTGGGTTTTGTTCTTGGTGGTGCTGGACAGCACAACAGACACCCGTAGGCTACCTCACCAAAAGGCCTCATCGAGGTAGGTGATACCACAACAGGCTTATCAAAGCAGCCCAGGCCCCATGGGGTGTCAAACTATGGGACAATATCGCCGAGGGACTATTAGAGATCTACTACCACCAAAACCGCATCATGCCCCTTTTGACTCCTTGGCAACCCTGTCACGAAATCCATGGTAATATGTTCTCACTTCCACTCGAGTATCTCTAGAGGTTACAATAGTTTCGAAAGTTTCTGATGATCAGGCTTAACTTGCTGGCAGATAAGACATGTTTGAACAAATTTAGCCACTTTCTTTTTCAAAACCATCCCACCAATACAACCTTTTCAAATTTTGGTACATTTTATTACTCCCATGGTGTATCGTATACTTAGATCGGATACAACCTTTTCAAATTTTGGTACATTTTATTACTCCCATGGTGTATCATATACTTAGATCGGTGCGTTTTCTCTAATATTTTCCTTCTTAATCCTTCATCACCGGGCACTACGATCCAATCTCAAAATCTCAATACTCTTTTAGGCCCTATTTTAAAATCACGGGTTCCCTCTTTTTGTGCTTTTTCCAACCATTTCTGCAGCATATCATCCTTCTTTTGTGCCTCTTTAATACGTTCTGACAATGGAAACTTTAATGTCAAATTCCCAAATACAACATTTTGTCCCTCTATGCGAGGATTCTACTCGCTTACCTTCTCTAACATACTCCAACCATTAACCCGGCCACTTGAGCTTTTCGACTTAACGTATCGCTACTACATTAGCCTTCCCAAGATGATAGTTAATAGTGTGATCATAATTCTCAAGAAATTCTACCCATTGCTTTTGTCTCAAATTCAACTCATTTTGAAAAAAATAGATACTTAAGACTCTTATGGTCCCCAAAAACCTCAAATGTCACCCCATATAAATAATGTCTCCACTTTTTCAATGCAAAAATGACTGCAACTAACTCCAAATCATGAGTTGGGAATTTTGTTCATGGGATTTTAATTTTCGAGAGGCATAAGCAATAACTTTCCCATGTTGCATCAAAATGCATTCCAATCTTTCCTTACAGGCATCTGAGTAAACCATAAATCTTTCCTTCCCATTAGGTAATGTCAATATCAGGGCCATTGTTAAACGCTTCTTCAACTCGTGAAAACTAGTTTCACACTTAGAATTCCACATAAACTTACCATGCTTCTTAGACAGATCAGTCAGTGGCCCAGCAATCCTTGAAAAATTCTTAATAAACTGGAGGTAATATCAAGTTAAACCCAAGAAACTTCTAACCTCCGTAGGGGTCTCTGGTTGTTTCTATTGAGTAATTGTGTCAATCTTAGTTGGGTCTACAGAAATCCCATTGTGACGCTCGAAGGAAAAAAAAAGGGAAAATTTTCCTTATTTATTTTATTTTTCGCGTGCATTTCTTTCACTTTATTTTATTATCAAAATTTTCCAGAGACTTTTATAAATGAATATAGTTTTCCAACCATTTTTCTAGTATAAGTTAGTTCGGGTCAATTTGGAAGTGTATTAAGGACGTGGGACCCGCTAGTGCGATAAATTTTGGCAATTAATTGAAATTTAGTATTGATGGATATTAATTTACTAGGTGTTAAGAGATAATTAGAGGTTAATCTTGGAGAGACAAAGGGATAAGAATAAACTTAAGAATGGCCAAGTGTCGCGATCCGATTGGAAGTTGACTTGCCTAACTTTTCTTCAACTTTACTAAAACTTCAATTTGGACTCAAATCATCTTCATTTCATCTCCATCTTGGCCGACCATTAGAGAGGAAAAAACCAAGAGAGAAAACTTCTTCTTCTACTTCATTTCTTGCTCAATCTTGTGATTCAACTGTTAAAATTCCAAATTCCTCCATAAAAGTCACTTGCTTAGGAAGATTGAAGGTAGTGGTGGAGTGATTAGAGAAGGGAAAGGACTAAGCCATCACCTTTCTTGAGATTTCAAGGTATCATGTCTAGCAATCCATTCTTTGTTCTTAATAATGGTTTATTAGTTACTTGTGTTGGCTTAAGAGGTGATTTTATGGATTACAGTGAAGTTAGCTAAATTTCTGATTTTTGTGAGAATTTTTCCGTTTTCCTATGATGGATATGGTTGGGCTGGAATTGATGACTCTAAATGGTGTTAAATGGATCTCTTGTGCGTTAATTGCGATTGTTTGTGGAAAATTTCAGAGTTTAAGCGAAATTTTCAGTTTTGGGTTTCATCCTACCCTGTTCTGCCTGAACCTGTTAGGCGATTATGGAGGCCGAATCAGCCTTTGTCCAAAACATGAAAGTTTTTGACAATTGAGTTAGATAGCTATCTGTAAAATTTCAGCTCAATCGGAGCACTGTAACATATAAAAATGACTGAAATACCCTTGACTGCCCATGACCCCTGTTCCAGATTTCTATTTTAGTAAGGAATTCCATTTTTGACCATGAAAATGCATGTTTTAGCTTTGGAAGCCTCCATAAGAAATGTAGCTATATGTCTTGGCTTCAAAACGCCATAAGATACACCTCAATCGGATTTCGGTAGCCTGAGTTATTGTCATTTAACCATAGTACGGATAGCTAACCTGTTTGTGGGATTCTGGTTTTGTATAGTGCAATTTCGACCTTGCTACACCATGAACTGGACTGAGTGGTCTTCATCAAAGTTGTAGGCTTTTGTCTTAGCTTCAAAACGGTATAAATTTCATCCCAATCCGATAAGTGTATCTGCAGTTGTGCCCGTTACGCAAAATAACGTCAAATCTGTCTTTTATTTTCTGACTTAAACTTCATTTTCAGACTTTTCCTAGCTTGAATTTGTACTTGTACCACTTTGAGCCTATTGAACGGCTATTGAAATGAGATTATTTTTGTGTGTGCTGTTTTGAATGGATATTGGTGATTATTGTAGCATAGAAATAAGGAAATTTAAGGGGAAGTGCTGCCCAATCTTTGAAGACGTTTAATCGCTTTGAGTTTGGGTTAATTCTTGGTAGAATGAAGAGTTGGACTTGATCGAGGAAACTATCTATGACGGATGAGGTTCATGAGCCGTGGTTGGTGAGTGATCCCTCTACCGCTTCCCAAAAGTTACTTTTGAAATGATTCTTGCATTGATTGCACGATTGCATATCATTGTGTTTGTGTGTGTGCCATGACATTTTGGCTCCGACGAGTTCTTGAAAAAATCTTGTGCTTAGAACCAACATCTCCACTCCTGTTTACGCATTCTTTGGAGCACGATGGCTCCTTATTTCTGTATGTCTGTTACTTAATCTAAGGGAGCGTTGGATATTTAAGTGCAAGGATTTCACTGGCTCACAAGAGCAAACTCCATACATTTGATTACTGATTCATGACATTATTTACCTGCACTATCGTAAAGCTTATTGGATTACTGATTTTACTATTCACTCGCTGAGCTTCTAGCTCACCCCAAATGTTATTCTTCTCCCCACAGGGATCGAGGCAAGGGAAGAGCTTGTATTACATTATTTGTGTGACTGGATGGCATATATCTTGTACAGTTTGGATTTAGATTCATTTTCTGTAATAGCTGGGCTAGTGTGACTGTATGGAATTAAAGTGGATGTATGTGTACGTTCCACGCTTAGAGTCAGTTTCCGTTTCACTTATGATATGTAATTCTTGGGGAATTTGATGTATATTTGAGATTTATATTGTAATGTAATTGAGCACTGTAGTGAACGACTGAGTCCCGGCGAGAGCTGGGCAGGCGGTCCGCTGAACCCTTTGGTTCGCCTTAGGAGGAAGTGGGGCTGTCACAGTTGGTATCAGAGCTTAGGCTTTAGATCTCTGTAGCGTATCCTAGGCTTAAAGTTTAGGATGCCTGACTGTGAGATTAATTTGAATATTATGTGAATGAGGATCTATTGTATCCTAGCGGTTAAAGAAATTGATTATTTGGGAGATCTTACTTGGGACTTGTAGAGAAACAAAAAACTGAGGAATTAGGTGATGTTATATTGAAGGGAAATATAGGATGAGAGATTAGTTGTGAAAGATTGGACGAATTTGAATTATCCTTATACTTATAAGTGTGGAAAGAGTTGAGGTACTTATTAGTACGGGCTATGGAGGATAAGAGACCGAGATTTGATAGTTAAACTCCATGTGTGATGATTTTGAACCAAGATAAAAGAGTATCAAATGAATAAAATGTATTTTCCGCCATATACCTCCTAGAGAATTTCTGCTTTGAAATTCTAAAGAAAAACTAGGATGTACTAGTTTTATTTTCAACCGATGATTGGGAATAATATATATATGCTTTAAGCATGTGTAATTTTTCGATTTTGGTAAAAGTGTGAATTTTGCTTGAATTTCAAATTTGAAAATTTGTGAATAACTGATGAATTGTTGAATTTGGTATATGATGGGTTGATACAAGGTTAAAGTTTTCTAAACTAAGTTTTCCCCCTTGATTGTATACTGGTGTAATCTCACACTTGAATTTGTATCTTGAGTTTTCGGAAGAATGGCGAACTTGTGTTTTATAATGTAAATCTTGACTTCGATAAGATTTTTGGTTACTTTAAATACTTCTCTTATGCTTTAAAATTCTTGGTCTTTAAGAAGAGTGAGCCTACCTTTAGGCGTACAGACTGAGGGAACTTTGAGATATAGAGTAACTGCATCCAAGAGTACGAAGTTAGTGTGAATTGACTTGGTTTCCATTTGACACGTCAGTTAGCAAGTTATACTTATTACTTGGGTTTGAACTTGGAGCTTGAGACTTTAACTATAAAACCCTAAGACTAGTTATTCTTAGAGATGATGGTGCTTTGGCTGGTGGCTTGGTTATTAAAGATTTTGAACTTCGAATGGATAACCTTTGGTTTCAGCTTGTGTTATGGATTGATTGGATCTAATTTCGTAAAGGCATGTGATTTGATTGAAATTAGTAATATTTGGACCCTTTGATTTAACTATGGACTTAGGAAGGATGGTGCACGTCGTGAGACCTTTTGTATCCTACTTGCATATATTTCTATATTTTGTGGCACTTAATTGCCTATATGCAATATTTGACATATTGGCCTTGTTTTGTGACTTCTAACTCGTGCTATAGCTTTTGATACCTGTAAGGAATCATGTCCTGATTCTAAATATTTTTATACCTTGTATATGCATCAAGCTCTTTTATGCTTAATTATGCCTTTTCCTGTGCTTATAGACTTCTATTAAGTAGGGCAGCATGAATGGGAAAAGGGGATCGTGGCCTGGGGCTTAGACAACCTTGTACTCGTGAGACAAATTGATGGATAGTCTTATATAATATAAGGGGTCCCTAGTACTGAATATGAATCGAGAATAAACCCAAAGATTAGATCTACCCGTATATAATAGATTAACCTAGTTGGGAACTTAGTGAGATTTTCCTGTGCGCAATTTTAATAGTTGCTTCATACGCATATTATGATTGCTCCTGTGGCCACATTTCAATTTTATGAAAGCTTGAACTCCGAAAGTATTTCGTTGATTTGATGAGATGCTTGAACTACCTGAGACTGACCTTGAACTGTCTGAAACCGATTAGGCTGAACTTATTTGAGACTTGACCTTGTGTAGGCAAGTGTGTTCTTATTCGTACTCATGCACCTTGAACTTGAACTTGAACTTGCACTCTTATTGGTGCTCATGCTTTATGAACCTGAAATATTTGACCCTGCTTTTGAACTTCTTCATACTCGTGCTCCATGAACCTGAAATATTTGGTCCTGCTTTTGAACTTATATGTTTGAACCCTAGTTTGACCCTGATTTTGGACTTATTCGTACTCGCGTGGTTGTAGACCGGCTACTACTCTTTTGTAGCGGTTGAATTGAACCTCTCTGGTGAGGCATTGCCTGTTGTGTTTTCAAGCACCGCCATTCTTTTCGCGAGACATGCCTGTTGTGTTTTCAAGCACCACCAGGGATGAAAATTTTGAGCTGAGATCCTTTGGTGGGGTATAGCCGTTGTGCTAACCTGTTGTGTTTTCAAGCACCACCAAGGACAAATTCATGCACTTAGGCTTTTGGTGAAGTATAGCTGTTGTGTTGTCCAGCACCACCAGGGCCAACTTCTTGAACTGAAACTCTTTGGTGAAGCATAGCCATTGTGCTAGCTTATTGTGTTGTCCAGCACCACCAGGGGTGAATCTTAGATCTGAGGCTTCGCTATATCCTGAATTTCTTCCAAATATCTGGGACTTTAAGTCCAATTTCAAGCCTTTTGCCTGTTTTATTTGGTTACTTGATTAACTATCTATTGGATCATGATTATTTGATAAGCTGGATTGGGGTGCTTCTTAGTACTTGATTGTAATAAGTGAGATTTGAGTGATTCTTAGTACGTGACCGATTTTTGAGGGCTATTCTGATTTGATTAGTATAAGTTGGAATGTCAAGAACGACATTCTTTTAAGGGGGGAAGTTTGTGACGCCCAAAGGAAAAGAAAAGGGAAAATTTTCCTTATTTATTTTATTTTCTGCGTGCATTTCTTTCACTTTATTTTATTATTAAAATTTTTGAGAGACTTTTATAAATGAATATAGTTTTCCAACCATTTTTCTAGTATAAGTTAGTTCAGGTCAATTTGGAAGTGTATTAAGGACGTGGGACCCGCTAGTGCGATAAATTTTGGCAATTAATTGAAGTTTAGTATTGATGGATATTAATTTACTAGGTGTTAAGAAATAATTAGAGGTTACTTAGATGGTTAATCTTGGAGAGACAAAGGGATAAGAATAAACTTAAGAAAGGCCAAGTGTTGCGATCCGATTGGAAATTGACTTGCCTAACTTTTCTTCAACTATACTAAAACTTCAATTTGGACTCAAATCATCTTCATTTCATCTCCATCTTGGCCGACCATTAGAGAGGAAAAAACCAAGAGAGAAAACTTCTTCTTCTACTTCATTTCTTGCTCAATCTTGTGATTCAACCGTTAAAATTCCAAATTCCTCCATAAAAGTCACTTGCTTAGGAAGATTGAAGGTAGTGGTGGAGTGATTAGAGAAGGGAAAGGACTAAGCCATCACCTTTCTTGAGATTTCAAGGTATCATGTCTAGCAATCCATTCTTTGTTCTTAATAATGGTTTATTAGTGACTTGTGTTGGCTTAAGAGGTGATTTTATGGATTAGAGTGAAGTTAGCTAAATTTCTTATTTTTGTGAGAATGTTTCTGTTTTCCTATGATGTATATGGTTGGGCTGGAATTGATGACTCTAAATGGTGTTAAATGGATCTCTTGTGCGTTAATTGCGATTGTTTGTGGAAAATTTCAGAGTTTAAGCGAAATTTTCAGTTTTGGGTTTCATCCTACCCTGTTCTGCCCGAACCTGTTAGGCGATTATGGAGGCCGAATCAGCCTTTGTCCAAAACATGAAAGTATTTGCTAATTGAGTTAGATAGCTATCTGTAAAATTTCAGCTCAATCGGAGCACTGTAACATATAAAAATGATCGAAATACCCTTGACTGCCCATGACCCCTTCCAGATTTCTATTTTAGTAAGGAATTCCATTTTTGACCATGAAAATGCATGTTTTAGCTTTGGAAGCCTCCATAAGAAATGTAGCTATATGTCTTGGCTTCAAAACGCCATAAGATACACCTCAATCGGACTTCGGTAGCCTGAGTTATTGTCATTTAACCATAGTACGGATAGCTAACCTGTTTGTGGGATTCTGGTTTTGTATAGTGCAATTTCGACCTTGCTACACCATGAACTGGACTGAGTGGTCTTCATCAAAGTTGTGGGCTTTTGTCTTAGCTTCGAAATGGTATAAATTTCATCCCAATCCGGTAAGTGTATCTGCAGTTGTGTCCGTTACGCAAAACAACGACAAATCTGTCTTTTGTTTTCTGATTTCAACTTCATTTCCAGACTTTTCCTAGCTTGAATTTGTACTTGTACCACTTTGAGCCTATTGAACGGCTATTGAAATAAGATTATTTTTGTGTCCGCTGTTTTGAATGGATATTGGTGATTGTTGTAGGATGGAAATAAGGAAATTTAAGGGGAAGTGCTGCCCAATCTTTGAGGACGTTTAATCGCTTTGAGTTTGGGTTAATTCTTGGTGGAATGAAGAGTTGGAGTTGATCAAGGAAACTGTCTATGATGGATGAGGTTCATGAGCTGTGGTTGGTGAGTGATCCCTCCACTACTTCCCAAAAGTTACTTTTGAAATGATTCTTGCATTGATTGCACGATTGCATATCATTGTGTTTGTGTGTGTGCCATGACATTTTGGCTCCGATGAGTTCTTGGGAAAATCTTGTGCTTAGAACCAACGTCTCCACTCCTGTTTACACATTCTTTGGAGCACGATGGCTCCTTATTTCTGTATGTCTGTTACTTGATCTAAGGGAGCGTTGGATATTTAAGTGCAAGGATTTCACTGGCTCACAAGAGCAAACTCCATACATTTGATTACTGATTGATGACATCATTTACCTGCACTATCGTAAAGCTTATTGGATTACTAATTTTACTATTCACTCGCTGAGCTTCGAGCTCACCCCCAAATGTTTTTCTTCACCCCACAAGGATCGAGGCAAGGGAAGAGCTTGTATTACATTATTTGTGTGACTGGATGGCATATATCTTGTTCAGTTTGGATTTAGATTCATTTTCTGTAATAGTTGGGCTAGTGTGACTGTATGGAATTAAAGTGGATGTATGTGTACGTTCCACGCTTAGAGTCAGTTTCCGTTTCACTTATGATATGTAATTCTTGGGGAAATGTATATTTGAGATTTATATTGTAATGTAATTGAGCACTGTAGTGAACGACTGAGTCCCGACGAGAGTTGGGCAGGCGGTCCGCCGAACCCTTTAGTTCGCCTCAGGAGGAGGTGGGGCTGTCACACCCATCCTTAGAAATCTTATGCCCTAAAAAGAACACTTCCTCCATCTAGAATTCACACTTAGTAAATTGAGCATATAATTGGTACTCTCTTAGTTTGTAGCACTATCTTCAAGTGTCGGGCATGATCTTCTCGGACTTTAGAATACACCAATATGTCATCTATAAACACCACTACAAACTGATCCAAATATGGCTTTGAGACTCGTTGCATTAAATTCATAAATGCGGCAGGAGTATGAGTCAATCTGAAGGGCATCACCACAAACTCAAAGTACCCATACCTTGAGTTAAAAGTAGTTCTCAGTACATCTTCCTTCCTAATTCTTAACAGATAATACCCTTGCCTCAGGTCTAACTTAGAAAATAATACCGACCCTTGCACCTGATCAAACAGTTCATCAATAAGTGGTAAAGGATACTTGTTCTTTATTGTCACATTATTTAGCCCTCGGTAGTCTATGTATAACCTCAAACTCCCATCCTTTTTCTTGACAATAATACGGGTGCTCCTCAAGACGAATCGCTTTCCCTAATGAATTCCCGCTCTAACAAATCTTATAGTTGAATCTTTAACTCTTTAAGTTCCACAGGGCTATCCGATACGTGGTTTAAGAAATAGGAGCTGTTCCTGACACTAAATCAATCTTAAACTCCACCTCTCGCTCGGAAGATAAGGATTCTAACTCCTCAGGAAAAACGTCGGGATAATCTCTCACTATTGGCACATCTTCCAATTTCGTTTTATCAGTTAGAGGGTTTATTAGAAAAGTCAAATAACCTTGAGCTCCCTTACTTATTAATTTTCTAACCCGAAATCCTGAAATGAGGGCAAACAAAACTAATCTTCCATTCATATCCAATCTTAATGCTGCTTCCCCTGAAATGCAAAATTTCACAATTTTTGTTCTACAGTTCAAGTTAGCATGATATCGGGCTAAACTGTGACGCCCCCACTTCTCTCAAGGGCAAACTCAAGGGTATCCGCGGGACGCCTGCCCAACTCTTGCCAGGACTCAAGACAATTCAATTCAAATTTAACGGTACATACCAAAATAATACAAGTCTAAAATGAAGAAAATTCACTTCTTTTACAGAATATCCAAATCTTACATCACGTTCTCAAAAGATACATCAAGTCCTAAAACACAACTATTAACAATCGACTAAACATTTATAGCCCAGATTCCAAACAAAAATATAGCCTAGTCAGCTTTTCCAAAATCTTCCAATCCACCTGTTAAGGAAAACAAATCTACGGGATGAGCGATTGCTCGCGAGGCCAAGAAACACACATGCAGGCACATAGTTCAAGTAGCAATCTCAATTTAGCAAGTAAAACAGTAATATTCAAGTAATTACAATTCGAGTGAGAAAAGTAAACATAAATAATGCAAGGATATGGGAGCTCTCAGGAGCTAATTTTCACTTGCTTTGTCAATGTACGATCAATTACCTCTCCGCGATAACACTCCGTCAACCAGGTCAATATTTAGTCCGTAGAAACTCCACTTACCCGTTCTCCATCCACCATACATACCCCATCGGGCCGGAACTTCTATAAAGGCGCTACTGCATGTGTGAGAACCCGTAAAAACCCTAATATTTTCCTAGGGATTATTCCCCCATAAATTGCATGTTTTTGCATTTTCTGGCTTAGAAATATTTTCTGAGAGGATTTTATGAGCAATTATAGTTTTAAGATGATTTTTCTAGTATTGGAGAGTTTTTAGAAAATTAAGGATAAATAGTGGACGTGGGACCCACTAGTGCGAAAAGTTCGGAAAAATTCGGCCAATAAGGTTAAGTTTTGGATACTGTGTATAATTTATCGGGTGTTAAGAGATAAGTAGAGTATATGAAGTGATTGATGTGAGAGAGAAAAGAATGATAAGATTGCATTTAATAGAGTGACACATGTCACTTTCTTATTGGATACCTTTTAAGAATCACTATTCACCTTTTGACATTTTTTTTGACCTTTTGACCCAAAGGTTAAATATCTCAAAATTCACCAAATTTCCTCATTTTTCTTCCCCTTTGGCCGGCTCTCTCTCTCACTCTTGCAAGAAGGAGAACTTCTTCAATCTTCAAGTTTCTACTAGCAAATCATCTCAATCAAGGCCATAAACAAGATTTCACTCCATAAAAACTTTCCTTCTAATGCTAGCAAGTTGTTTGGTGAACTTTGTTTGAAGGACTAAGGTGCTCCACATCTTCCTCTCTCTTGTTTCTTGGTAAGTGAAGCTTGAAACACCCTACTACCTTTAATGATGGTTATATGATGCTTAGAAGTGGCATGAGTGTGTGAAAATGTGATTTATTTCTTGATTTGAAGAGTTTTGGTGAAGTTTTTATTTTATTGGGATTTTTTCTGGTTTAATATGATCTTGATGTTGGGGGCTTGTATGATGATTTGCAATGGACTAAAATGGCTCTAGTGGATGTGAAATGTGGTTAAATACAATCAATTTTGGATTTGGTGTGAAATTTGAAAAGTTAGGGTTCTTGAACCCCAATTCTGTCCGGTTTTAGATCACTGGGTTAGAGGCCGAATTAGACTTTGCTCAAAACATGAAAGTTGTAGGTATTGATGTGTTTGAGGTGCCTGTAAAATTTCAGGTCATTTGGAAGAGTGTAGAGTGAGTTATGCCGTTTTTACTGTAGCTGTTCTGCTTTGATCAGAATGCGAAAAACTGCGATAGTAATTGGACATTTTGACTGGCATTGGTTTGGATTTTGAAGTTGGTGTCTTCTGATGAAATGTAGCTGGATGACTTATCTAACTTATGCCTTTGGAATTTCGGCATTTGGACTTGTATGGACTGAGATATACCGATTACAGTTTTTTGTGTTTTGCGAACCTGTTTTAGGAATTCTGGGTTAGTATTTGGCATTTTCGACCTAGTTAAGCTAGGAACTGGATTGAGTGACCTTCTACATTGTTGTAGCCCTGTTTCATAGCTTCGAAACGGTGGGTCTTACACCCCCATCTGATAACCGTAGAGAATTTGACGCCATTACCGCATAATGAGTGTAAAACAGTTTTCTATTTGGGGCCAAGACTAAGGCCATTTTCTAATTTCTGGTTTGCTATTATGCTCATTTATGCATATGAAACCCTATTGGGGTTGTGTTTAGCATTGCTATATGACTCGTTATCGAGCCTCATTGTATGTGTTATATGTTCTAGGGCTTGAAGGTAGTGCACGACGGCTTGGTGATCGTGGTACATGAAATACCACTTACTTGCTTGGTGAGTATACCACTCACTAAATTGTTACTATGTGGCTTTGTTAAATGTTATGTGATGCCTTGATGGCTTACTCGAATATTGAAATTGATTAAGGTGAGGGTGTACTTGACCGCCCTCACCTCTTTTGATATTGTCACTGAATGGCTACCGTTTTATTGCATTACTGAACTTGATATATTGGTTGGTGAATTCCATTTCATGGAAACTGAATTGATGTCGTTTGGACGATGTCCAACGGCCTTACTGCATTACTGAGCTCAACCCCGTTTGGTAGTCAATTGGATCGAGCCGGCGAGGGCTTGGTCGTGAAGATTGAATCGCCACGGGGACTGTACTGGGGAACCTTGTGGTAATGAGACCCTTGGTTCCGGTAAACTCGAGTATTACCAAAAATATTACTGAATGGAGTGCGGGCCCGGTTGGGGTATGTTGGGTGGAAGGAATGGAAGTAAAGAGTTGTCTACGGTTTGGTATTTTAACATTGACGGAGAGTCAATGAGGTTGGTTCAAGATTGCAAGCGTGGAAATGGGCTCTTGAGAGCCGACCGTATCCTTTTACCGTTTTGCTTCATTGCTTATTTGTGCACTTTAAATGAAGGTTCATTCTTATATGACTTTGATTGCTTATTGGGTGGTATACCACTGGGCTTTGGTGTGACGCCCCGAAAAAAAAAGAGTGTGAGAACCCGTAAAAACCCTAATATTTTCCTAGGGTTTTAGTTCCTTTAATTGCATAATTTTTGCATTTCTGGCTTAGAAATATTATCTGGGTGGATTTTTATGAGCAATTATAGTTTTAAGATGATTTTTCTAGCATTGGAGAAATTTTAGAAAATTAAGAGTAAATAGTGGACGTGGGACCCACTAGTGCGAAAAGTTTGGAAAAATTCGGCCAATAAGGTTAAGTTTCGGATACTGTGTAAAATTTATCGGGTGTTAAGAGATAAGTAGAGTGTGTGAAGTGATTGATGTGAGAGAGAATAGAAAGATAAGAATGCATTTATGGAGGTGACAAGTGTCACCTCCTCATTGGTTGAACTTTAAGAATTACTATTCACATTTTTGACTTTTTTGACCAAAGGATTAAATATCCAAAAATTCACCAAAAATCACCATTTTTTCTTCTCTTGTTGGCCGGCCACCTTGAGCAAGGAAGGAAGGAACTTTCTTCAACATTCAAGCTTCTACTTGGTGCAAATCAACCAAAAACTTTGGTTACAACCAATTCCACTCCATACAATCTTACCTTTTAGTGATAGTGAGAGCTTTAGTGAAGTTTATTTGAAGGCCTAAGGTGGTCAACATCCCTCTCTCTCTTGGTTCTTGGTAGGTGAAGCTTGAAACACCCTACTACATCTAATAATGCTTATTTGGTGCTTAATGGGGGCATGAGTGAAGGAATATATGGTTTGTTTCTTGATTTGGCTTGTTTTGGTGAAGTTTTTATTTTATTGGGAATTTTTCTGGTTTAATATGAAATGAATGTTGTGGCCATCTTTGATGATTGGCAATGGACTATAATGGCTCTAGTGGGTGTGAAATGTGGATAAATGCAACTAATTTTGAATTTGGATGGAAAAATGGAAAGTTAGGGTTCTTAAATCCCCAATTCTGTCCGGTTTTGGATCATAGGGTTAGAGGCCGAATTGGACTTTGCTCAAAACATGAAAGTTGTAGGTATTGATGTGTTTGAAGTGCCTGCAAAATTTAAGGTCATTTGGATGAGTGTAGAGTGAGTTATGCCGTTTTTACTGTAGCTGTTCTGCTTTGTTCAGAATGCGAAAACTGCGATAGTAATTGGACATTTTGACTGGAATTGGTTTGGATTTTGAAGTTGGTGTCTTCTGATGAAATGTAGCTGAATGTCTTAGCTAACATATGCCTTTGGAATTTCGGCATTTGGACTTGTATGGACTGAGATATACCGATTACAGTTTTCTGCGTTTTACAAACCTGTTTTGGGAATTCTGGTATAGTATTTCGTATTTTTGACCTAGTTGGGCCAGGAACTGGATTGAGTGACCTTCTACGTTGTTGTAGCCCTGTTTCATAGCTTCGAAACGGTGGGTCTTACACCCCCAACCGATAATTGTAGTGAGAGTTGTGCCATTACCGCATTATGACGTCAAAACTGTTTTTCTGGTTTTGAGCTTAACCTTCATTTCCGGGCTTTTCCCTAGCTTGACTTGTCTTTGTACTACTTGGAGCTTGCTGAATGGATATTAGATGAACTTATTTGTGTGACTTTGGGACTGGCTGAAGTAATAATGAAGCCATGATGGCTGGAAAAGTTAGCAAATGTAGGGGAAGTGCTGTCCGAACTTTGAAGGGACTTGTTTGCATTGGGTTTGTGATCTAAGGCTTGGATTTGAGCAAGGCAATGTTATATGATGGATGGTTTCTGAGCCGTGGAGGTGAGTGACCTCAAACTACTTCTAAAGTTATTTATGAACCGTTTCTTACATTATTTACTTTTGAACTGTTTCCATAGTTACTTTTGAAATGTTTTCTTGCATATCATGCGTACTGGCATGTGAGTGTGCCTTGTTTGCTATATTTCTTGACTTCATGACTTGTATTTTGGTTGATAACGTGTTAAGCGCTTATAATGATTTCCAAAATGAGTTTTCGAGGCGAGTGTGTACTTTATCGCACTCGACCTCGATAAATGTGAAATTTTTGATTGAAATGTTACTTGCGCATGAATGTAAGCCTTTTGGGCTGAACTGGCCATTGCCCCTTGTTACCGGTCGTCTTGAGCCAGAAGCGGACTCGGTCAGGCGATTAGGAACTTGGGTGAACGTTTGGTATACTCGAGTATTACCTATGTAGGTTGGTGGAGCCTGGCCAAAAGCCAGGGACGGGGTGAATGAAATGAAATAAATGATCAAATGAGCGAGGAAATGTCAGGAGAATGAATGTATCCTTTCATGAATGTTACTATGGCTTTCCATTGTAAATGTTTCTTGAATTATTGATCATGGATAGTTAATGTGTTGGCTTTGTTATGTAATTTCATGTTCGGAACCTTATTGAGATTTTAGCTCATTGAGCTTTGTGGAATTACCATGTGGTGTCATTTTCTGCTTTTGTTTTACTCTCACTGTGCAAATGTTGACCTGTAACAAAATTACATTTTTACCCCCGATTACTTATTGAACTTCTAAAACATTACAATGATTTCACTGGCTCACGAGAGCAAAAATACGTACATCTGATTTCTGAACCATGACATCAATGAAATGAATTTTTGTGAAAACTATTTGATTACTGATTTTACTGGTTACTCACTGGGCTTTTAGCTCACCCCAAAAATGTTTTATTTCCCCCCCACAGGGCCCAAGGAGAAGAAAAGCTTGGAGTGCTTATTCACGTGACTGGATGGCTTATATCGTGTACAGTTTAAGTTTGGATCTATTTTATGTATGAGCTGGTCTTGTATAAATATTTGAAATTTATATGGATGTAAGTATACGTTCCACGATTGGAATCAGTTTCCGCTGCATTTGTAATATGTAATCATTGGAGAATTTGATGTAATTTTGAGATTTATATTGTAATTGGGTTGAGAACTGTAGTGAGCGACTGAGTCCCGGCGAGAGCTAGGCAGGCGGCCCGCCGAACCCTCTGGTTCGCCTTAGGGGGAGGTGGGGCCGTCACAGTTGGTATCAGAGCTTAGGCTTCAGATCTCTGTAGTGTACCCTAGACTTGAAGTTTAGGATGCCGGACTGTGGGCTTGGTTTGAAATATTAGTGATTCTTGCGGGTTGACTTGACTTGATTAGTACAAGATGGAATGTCGAGGACGACATTCTTTTAAGGAGGGGAGATTGTGACGCCCCGAAAAAAAAAGAGTGTGAGAACCCGTAAAAACCCTAATATTTTCCTAGGGTTTTAGTTCCTTTAATTGCATAATTTTTGCATTTCTGGCTTAGAAATATTATCTGGGTGGATTTTTATGAGCAATTATAGTTTTAAGATGATTTTTCTAGCATTGGAGAAATTTTAGAAAATTAAGAGTAAATAGTGGACGTGGGACCCACTAGTGCGAAAAGTTTGGAAAAATTCGGCCAATAAGGTTAAGTTTCGGATACTGTGTAAAATTTATCGGGTGTTAAGAGATAAGTAGAGTGTGTGAAGTGATTGATGTGAGAGAGAATAGAAAGATAAGAATGCATTTATGGAGGTGACAAGTGTCACCTCCTCATTGGTTGAACTTTAAGAATTACTATTCACATTTTTGACTTTTTTGACCAAAGGATTAAATATCCAAAAATTCACCAAAAATCACCATTTTTTCTTCTCTTGTTGGCCGGCCACCTTGAGCAAGGAAGGAAGGAACTTTCTTCAACATTCAAGCTTCTACTTGGTGCAAATCAACCAAAAACTTTGGTTACAACCAATTCCACTCCATACAATCTTACCTTTTAGTGATAGTGAGAGCTTTAGTGAAGTTTATTTGAAGGCCTAAGGTGGTCAACATCCCTCTCTCTCTTGGTTCTTGGTAGGTGAAGCTTGAAACACCCTACTACATCTAATAATGCTTATTTGGTGCTTAATGGGGGCATGAGTGAAGGAATATATGGTTTGTTTCTTGATTTGGCTTGTTTTGGTGAAGTTTTTATTTTATTGGGAATTTTTCTGGTTTAATATGAAATGAATGTTGTGGCCATCTTTGATGATTGGCAATGGACTATAATGGCTCTAGTGGGTGTGAAATGTGGATAAATGCAACTAATTTTGAATTTGGATGGAAAAATGGAAAGTTAGGGTTCTTAAATCCCCAATTCTGTCCGGTTTTGGATCATAGGGTTAGAGGCCGAATTGGACTTTGCTCAAAACATGAAAGTTGTAGGTATTGATGTGTTTGAAGTGCCTGCAAAATTTAAGGTCATTTGGATGAGTGTAGAGTGAGTTATGCCGTTTTTACTGTAGCTGTTCTGCTTTGTTCAGAATGCGAAAACTGCGATAGTAATTGGACATTTTGACTGGAATTGGTTTGGATTTTGAAGTTGGTGTCTTCTGATGAAATGTAGCTGAATGTCTTAGCTAACATATGCCTTTGGAATTTCGGCATTTGGACTTGTATGGACTGAGATATACCGATTACAGTTTTCTGCGTTTTGCAAACCTGTTTTGGGAATTCTGGTATAGTATTTCGTATTTTTGACCTAGTTGGGCCAGGAACTGGATTGAGTGACCTTCTACGTTGTTGTAGCCCTGTTTCATAGCTTCGAAACGGTGGGTCTTACACCCCCAACCGATAATTGTAGTGAGAGTTGTGCCATTACCGCATTATGACGTCAAAACTGTTTTTCTGGTTTTGAGCTTAACCTTCATTTCCGGGCTTTTCCCTAGCTTGACTTGTCTTTGTACTACTTGGAGCTTGCTGAATGGATATTAGATGAACTTATTTGTGTGACTTTGGGACTGGCTGAAGTAATAATGAAGCCATGATGGCTGGAAAAGTTAGCAAATGTAGGGGAAGTGCTGTCCGAACTTTGAAGGGACTTGTTTGCATTGGGTTTGTGATCTAAGGCTTGGATTTGAGCAAGGCAATGTTATATGATGGATGGTTTCTGAGCCGTGGAGGTGAGTGACCTCAAACTACTTCTAAAGTTATTTATGAACCGTTTCTTACATTATTTACTTTTGAACTGTTTCCATAGTTACTTTTGAAATGTTTTCTTGCATATCATGCGTACTGGCATGTGAGTGTGCCTTGTTTGCTATATTTCTTGACTTCATGACTTGTATTTTGGTTGATAACGTGTTAAGCGCTTATAATGATTTCCAAAATGAGTTTTCGAGGCGAGTGTGTACTTTATCGCACTCGACCTCGATAAATGTGAAATTTTTGATTGAAATGTTACTTGCGCATGAATGTAAGCCTTTTGGGCTGAACTGGCCATTGCCCCTTGTTACCGGTCGTCTTGAGCCAGAAGCGGACTCGGTCAGGCGATTAGGAACTTGGGTGAACGTTTGGTATACTCGAGTATTACCTATGTAGGTTGGTGGAGCCTGGCCAAAAGCCAGGGACGGGGTGAATGAAATGAAATAAATGATCAAATGAGCGAGGAAATGTCAGGAGAATGAATGTATCCTTTCATGAATGTTACTATGGCTTTCCATTGTAAATGTTTCTTGAATTATTGATCATGGATAGTTAATGTGTTGGCTTTGTTATGTAATTTCATGTTCGGAACCTTATTGAGATTTTAGCTCATTGAGCTTTGTGGAATTACCATGTGGTGTCATTTTCTGCTTTTGTTTTACTCTCACTGTGCAAATGTTGACCTGTAACAAAATTACATTTTTACCCCCGATTACTTATTGAACTTCTAAAACATTACAATGATTTCACTGGCTCACGAGAGCAAAAATACGTACATCTGATTTCTGAACCATGACATCAATGAAATGAATTTTTGTGAAAACTATTTGATTACTGATTTTACTGGTTACTCACTGGGCTTTTAGCTCACCCCAAAAATGTTTTATTTCCCCCCCACAGGGCCCAAGGAGAAGAAAAGCTTGGAGTGCTTATTCACGTGACTGGATGGCTTATATCGTGTACAGTTTAAGTTTGGATCTATTTTATGTATGAGCTGGTCTTGTATAAATATTTGAAATTTATATGGATGTAAGTATACGTTCCACGATTGGAATCAGTTTCCGCTGCATTTGTAATATGTAATCATTGGAGAATTTGATGTAATTTTGAGATTTATATTGTAATTGGGTTGAGAACTGTAGTGAGCGACTGAGTCCCGGCGAGAGCTAGGCAGGCGGCCCGCCGAACCCTCTGGTTCGCCTTAGGGGGAGGTGGGGCCGTCACAGTTGGTATCAGAGCTTAGGCTTCAGATCTCTGTAGTGTACCCTAGACTTGAAGTTTAGGATGCCGGACTGTGGGCTTGGTTTGAAATATTAGTGATTCTTGCGGGTTGACTTGACTTGATTAGTACAAGATGGAATGTCGAGGACGACATTCTTTTAAGGAGGGGAGATTGTGACGCCCCGAAAAAAAAAGAGTGTGAGAACCCGTAAAAACCCTAATATTTTCCTAGGGTTTTAGTTCCTTTAATTGCATAATTTTTGCATTTCTGGCTTAGAAATATTATCTGGGTGGATTTTTATGAGCAATTATAGTTTTAAGATGATTTTTCTAGCATTGGAGAAATTTTAGAAAATTAAGAGTAAATAGTGGACGTGGGACCCACTAGTGCGAAAAGTTTGGAAAAATTCGGCCAATAAGGTTAAGTTTCGGATACTGTGTAAAATTTATCGGGTGTTAAGAGATAAGTAGAGTGTGTGAAGTGATTGATGTGAGAGAGAATAGAAAGATAAGAATGCATTTATGGAGGTGACAAGTGTCACCTCCTCATTGGTTGAACTTTAAGAATTACTATTCACATTTTTGACTTTTTTGACCAAAGGATTAAATATCCAAAAATTCACCAAAAATCACCATTTTTTCTTCTCTTGTTGGCCGGTCACCTTGAGCAAGGAAGGAAGGAACTTTCTTCAACATTCAAGCTTCTACTTGGTGCAAATCAACCAAAAACTTTGGTTACAACCAATTCCACTCCATACAATCTTACCTTTTAGTGATAGTGAGAGCTTTAGTGAAGTTTATTTGAAGGCCTAAGGTGGTCAACATCCCTCTCTCTCTTGGTTCTTGGTAGGTGAAGCTTGAAACACCCTACTACATCTAATAATGCTTATTTGGTGCTTAATGGGGGCATGAGTGAAGGAATATATGGTTTGTTTCTTGATTTGGCTTGTTTTGGTGAAGTTTTTATTTTATTGGGAATTTTTCTGGTTTAATATGAAATGAATGTTGTGGCCATCTTTGATGATTGGCAATGGACTATAATGGCTCTAGTGGGTGTGAAATGTGGATAAATGCAACTAATTTTGAATTTGGATGGAAAAATGGAAAGTTAGGGTTCTTAAATCCCCAATTCTGTCCGGTTTTGGATCATAGGGTTAGAGGCCGAATTGGACTTTACTCAAAACATGAAAGTTGTAGGTATTGATGTGTTTGAAGTGCCTGCAAAATTTAAGGTCATTTGGATGAGTGTAGAGTGAGTTATGCCGTTTTTACTGTAGCTGTTCTGCTTTGTTCAGAATGCGAAAACTGCGATAGTAATTGGACATTTTGACTGGAATTGGTTTGGATTTTGAAGTTGGTGTCTTCTGATGAAATGTAGCTGAATGTCTTAGCTAACATATGCCTTTGGAATTTCGGCATTTGGACTTGTATGGACTGAGATATACCGATTACAGTTTTCTGCGTTTTGCAAACCTGTTTTGGGAATTCTGGTATAGTATTTCGTATTTTTGACCTAGTTGGGCCAGGAACTGGATTGAGTGACCTTCTACGTTGTTGTAGCCCTGTTTCATAGCTTCGAAACGGTGGGTCTTACACCCCCAACCGATAATTGTAGTGAGAGTTGTGCCATTACCGCATTATGACGTCAAAACTGTTTTTCTGGTTTTGAGCTTAACCTTCATTTCCGGGCTTTTCCCTAGCTTGACTTGTCTTTGTACTACTTGGAGCTTGCTGAATGGATATTAGATGAACTTATTTGTGTGACTTTGGGACTGGCTGAAGTAATAATGAAGCCATGATGGCTGGAAAAGTTAGCAAATGTAGGGGAAGTGCTGTCCGAACTTTGAAGGGACTTGTTTGCATTGGGTTTGTGATCTAAGGCTTGGATTTGAGCAAGGCAATGTTATATGATGGATGGTTTATGAGCCGTGGAGGTGAGTGACCTCAAACTACTTCTAAAGTTATTTATGAACCGTTTCTTACATTATTTACTTTTGAACTGTTTCCATAGTTACTTTTGAAATGTTTTCTTGCATATCATGCGTACTGGCATGTGAGTGTGCCTTGTTTGCTATATTTCTTGACTTCATGACTTGTATTTTGGTTGATAACGTGTTAAGCGCTTATAATGATTTCCAAAATGAGTTTTCGAGGCGAGTGTGTACTTTATCGCACTCGACCTCGATAAATGTGAAATTTTCGATTGAAATGTTACTTGCGCATGAATGTAAGCCTTTTGGGCTGAACTGGCCATTGCCCCTTGTTACCGGTCGTCTTGAGCCAGAAGCGGACTCGGTCAGGCGATTAGGAACTTGGGTGAACGTTTGGTATACTCGAGTATTACCTATGTAGGTTGGTGGAGCCTGGCCAAAAGCCAGGGACGGGGTGAATGAAATGAAATAAATGATCAAATGAGCGAGGAAATGTCAGGAGAATGAATGTATCCTTTCATGAATGTTACTATGGCTTTCCATTGTAAATGTTTCTTGAATTATTGATCATGGATAGTTAATGTGTTGGCTTTGTTATGTAATTTCATGTTCGGAACCTTATTGAGATTTTAGCTCATTGAGCTTTGTGGAATTACCATGTGGTGTCATTTTCTGCTTTTGTTTTACTCTCACTGTGCAAATGTTGACCTGTAACAAAATTACATTTTTACCCCCGATTACTTATTGAACTTCTAAAACATTACAATGATTTCACTGGCTCACGAGAGCAAAAATACGTACATCTGATTTCTGAACCATGACATCAATGAAATGAATTTTTGTGAAAACTATTTGATTACTGATTTTACTGGTTACTCACTGGGCTTTTAGCTCACCCCAAAAATGTTTTATTTCCCCCCCACAGGGCCCAAGGAGAAGAAAAGCTTGGAGTGCTTATTCACGTGACTGGATGGCTTATATCGTGTACAGTTTAAGTTTGGATCTATTTTATGTATGAGCTGGTCTTGTATAAATATTTGAAATTTATATGGATGTAAGTATACGTTCCACGATTGGAATCAGTTTCCGCTGCATTTGTAATATGTAATCATTGGAGAATTTGATGTAATTTTGAGATTTATATTGTAATTGGGTTGAGAACTGTAGTGAGCGACTGAGTCCCGGCGAGAGCTAGGCAGGCGGCCCGCCGAACCCTCTGGTTCGCCTTAGGGGGAGGTGGGGCCGTCACAGTTGGTATCAGAGCTTAGGCTTCAGATCTCTGTAGTGTACCCTAGACTTGAAGTTTAGGATGCCGGACTGTGGGCTTGGTTTGAAATATTAGTGATTCTTGCGGGTTGACTTGACTTGATTAGTACAAGATGGAATGTCGAGGACGACATTCTTTTAAGGAGGGGAGATTGTGACGCCCCGAAAAAAAAAGAGTGTGAGAACCCGTAAAAACCCTAATATTTTCCTAGGGTTTTAGTTCCTTTAATTGCATAATTTTTGCATTTCTGGCTTAGAAATATTATCTGGGTGGATTTTTATGAGCAATTATAGTTTTAAGATGATTTTTCTAGCATTGGAGAAATTTTAGAAAATTAAGAGTAAATAGTGGACGTGGGACCCACTAGTGCGAAAAGTTTGGAAAAATTCGGCCAATAAGGTTAAGTTTCGGATACTGTGTAAAATTTATCGGGTGTTAAGAGATAAGTAGAGTGTGTGAAGTGATTGATGTGAGAGAGAATAGAAAGATAAGAATGCATTTATGGAGGTGACAAGTGTCACCTCCTCATTGGTTGAACTTTAAGAATTACTATTCACATTTTTGACTTTTTTGACCAAAGGATTAAATATCCAAAAATTCACCAAAAATCACCATTTTTTCTTCTCTTGTTGGCCGGTCACCTTGAGCAAGGAAGGAAGGAACTTTCTTCAACATTCAAGCTTCTACTTGGTGCAAATCAACCAAAAACTTTGGTTACAACCAATTCCACTCCATACAATCTTACCTTTTAGTGATAGTGAGAGCTTTAGTGAAGTTTATTTGAAGGCCTAAGGTGGTCAACATCCCTCTCTCTCTTGGTTCTTGGTAGGTGAAGCTTGAAACACCCTACTACATCTAATAATGCTTATTTGGTGCTTAATGGGGGCATGAGTGAAGGAATATATGGTTTGTTTCTTGATTTGGCTTGTTTTGGTGAAGTTTTTATTTTATTGGGAATTTTTCTGGTTTAATATGAAATGAATGTTGTGGCCATCTTTGATGATTGGCAATGGACTATAATGGCTCTAGTGGGTGTGAAATGTGGATAAATGCAACTAATTTTGAATTTGGATGGAAAAATGGAAAGTTAGGGTTCTTAAATCCCCAATTCTGTCCGGTTTTGGATCATAGGGTTAGAGGCCGAATTGGACTTTACTCAAAACATGAAAGTTGTAGGTATTGATGTGTTTGAAGTGCCTGCAAAATTTAAGGTCATTTGGATGAGTGTAGAGTGAGTTATGCCGTTTTTACTGTAGCTGTTCTGCTTTGTTCAGAATGCGAAAACTGCGATAGTAATTGGACATTTTGACTGGAATTGGTTTGGATTTTGAAGTTGGTGTCTTCTGATGAAATGTAGCTGAATGTCTTAGCTAACATATGCCTTTGGAATTTCGGCATTTGGACTTGTATGGACTGAGATATACCGATTACAGTTTTCTGCGTTTTGCAAACCTGTTTTGGGAATTCTGGTATAGTATTTCGTATTTTTGACCTAGTTGGGCCAGGAACTGGATTGAGTGACCTTCTACGTTGTTGTAGCCCTGTTTCATAGCTTCGAAACGGTGGGTCTTACACCCCCAACCGATAATTGTAGTGAGAGTTGTGCCATTACCGCATTATGACGTCAAAACTGTTTTTCTGGTTTTGAGCTTAACCTTCATTTCCGGGCTTTTCCCTAGCTTGACTTGTCTTTGTACTACTTGGAGCTTGCTGAATGGATATTAGATGAACTTATTTGTGTGACTTTGGGACTGGCTGAAGTAATAATGAAGCCATGATGGCTGGAAAAGTTAGCAAATGTAGGGGAAGTGCTGTCCGAACTTTGAAGGGACTTGTTTGCATTGGGTTTGTGATCTAAGGCTTGGATTTGAGCAAGGCAATGTTATATGATGGATGGTTTATGAGCCGTGGAGGTGAGTGACCTCAAACTACTTCTAAAGTTATTTATGAACCGTTTCTTACATTATTTACTTTTGAACTGTTTCCATAGTTACTTTTGAAATGTTTTCTTGCATATCATGCGTACTGGCATGTGAGTGTGCCTTGTTTGCTATATTTCTTGACTTCATGACTTGTATTTTGGTTGATAACGTGTTAAGCGCTTATAATGATTTCCAAAATGAGTTTTCGAGGCGAGTGTGTACTTTATCGCACTCGACCTCGATAAATGTGAAATTTTCGATTGAAATGTTACTTGCGCATGAATGTAAGCCTTTTGGGCTGAACTGGCCATTGCCCCTTGTTACCGGTCGTCTTGAGCCAGAAGCGGACTCGGTCAGGCGATTAGGAACTTGGGTGAACGTTTGGTATACTCGAGTATTACCTATGTAGGTTGGTGGAGCCTGGCCAAAAGCCAGGGACGGGGTGAATGAAATGAAATAAATGATCAAATGAGCGAGGAAATGTCAGGAGAATGAATGTATCCTTTCATGAATGTTACTATGGCTTTCCATTGTAAATGTTTCTTGAATTATTGATCATGGATAGTTAATGTGTTGGCTTTGTTATGTAATTTCATGTTCGGAACCTTATTGAGATTTTAGCTCATTGAGCTTTGTGGAATTACCATGTGGTGTCATTTTCTGCTTTTGTTTTACTCTCACTGTGCAAATGTTGACCTGTAACAAAATTACATTTTTACCCCCGATTACTTATTGAACTTCTAAAACATTACAATGATTTCACTGGCTCACGAGAGCAAAAATACGTACATCTGATTTCTGAACCATGACATCAATGAAATGAATTTTTGTGAAAACTATTTGATTACTGATTTTACTGGTTACTCACTGGGCTTTTAGCTCACCCCAAAAATGTTTTATTTCCCCCCCACAGGGCCCAAGGAGAAGAAAAGCTTGGAGTGCTTATTCACGTGACTGGATGGCTTATATCGTGTACAGTTTAAGTTTGGATCTATTTTATGTATGAGCTGGTCTTGTATAAATATTTGAAATTTATATGGATGTAAGTATACGTTCCACGATTGGAATCAGTTTCCGCTGCATTTGTAATATGTAATCATTGGAGAATTTGATGTAATTTTGAGATTTATATTGTAATTGGGTTGAGAACTGTAGTGAGCGACTGAGTCCCGGCGAGAGCTAGGCAGGCGGCCCGCCGAACCCTCTGGTTCGCCTTAGGGGGAGGTGGGGCCGTCACAGTTGGTATCAGAGCTTAGGCTTCAGATCTCTGTAGTGTACCCTAGACTTGAAGTTTAGGATGCCGGACTGTGGGCTTGGTTTGAAATATTAGTGATTCTTGCGGGTTGACTTGACTTGATTAGTACAAGATGGAATGTCGAGGACGACATTCTTTTAAGGAGGGGAGATTGTGACGCCCCGAAAAAAAAAGAGTGTGAGAACCCGTAAAAACCCTAATATTTTCCTAGGGTTTTAGTTCCTTTAATTGCATAATTTTTGCATTTCTGGCTTAGAAATATTATCTGGGTGGATTTTTATGAGCAATTATAGTTTTAAGATGATTTTTCTAGCATTGGAGAAATTTTAGAAAATTAAGAGTAAATAGTGGACGTGGGACCCACTAGTGCGAAAAGTTTGGAAAAATTCGGCCAATAAGGTTAAGTTTCGGATACTGTGTAAAATTTATCGGGTGTTAAGAGATAAGTAGAGTGTGTGAAGTGATTGATGTGAGAGAGAATAGAAAGATAAGAATGCATTTATGGAGGTGACAAGTGTCACCTCCTCATTGGTTGAACTTTAAGAATTACTATTCACATTTTTGACTTTTTTGACCAAAGGATTAAATATCCAAAAATTCACCAAAAATCACCATTTTTTCTTCTCTTGTTGGCCGGTCACCTTGAGCAAGGAAGGAAGGAACTTTCTTCAACATTCAAGCTTCTACTTGGTGCAAATCAACCAAAAACTTTGGTTACAACCAATTCCACTCCATACAATCTTACCTTTTAGTGATAGTGAGAGCTTTAGTGAAGTTTATTTGAAGGCCTAAGGTGGTCAACATCCCTCTCTCTCTTGGTTCTTGGTAGGTGAAGCTTGAAACACCCTACTACATCTAATAATGCTTATTTGGTGCTTAATGGGGGCATGAGTGAAGGAATATATGGTTTGTTTCTTGATTTGGCTTGTTTTGGTGAAGTTTTTATTTTATTGGGAATTTTTCTGGTTTAATATGAAATGAATGTTGTGGCCATCTTTGATGATTGGCAATGGACTATAATGGCTCTAGTGGGTGTGAAATGTGGATAAATGCAACTAATTTTGAATTTGGATGGAAAAATGGAAAGTTAGGGTTCTTAAATCCCCAATTCTGTCCGGTTTTGGATCATAGGGTTAGAGGCCGAATTGGACTTTACTCAAAACATGAAAGTTGTAGGTATTGATGTGTTTGAAGTGCCTGCAAAATTTAAGGTCATTTGGATGAGTGTAGAGTGAGTTATGCCGTTTTTACTGTAGCTGTTCTGCTTTGTTCAGAATGCGAAAACTGCGATAGTAATTGGACATTTTGACTGGAATTGGTTTGGATTTTGAAGTTGGTGTCTTCTGATGAAATGTAGCTGAATGTCTTAGCTAACATATGCCTTTGGAATTTCGGCATTTGGACTTGTATGGACTGAGATATACCGATTACAGTTTTCTGCGTTTTGCAAACCTGTTTTGGGAATTCTGGTATAGTATTTCGTATTTTTGACCTAGTTGGGCCAGGAACTGGATTGAGTGACCTTCTACGTTGTTGTAGCCCTGTTTCATAGCTTCGAAACGGTGGGTCTTACACCCCCAACCGATAATTGTAGTGAGAGTTGTGCCATTACCGCATTATGACGTCAAAACTGTTTTTCTGGTTTTGAGCTTAACCTTCATTTCCGGGCTTTTCCCTAGCTTGACTTGTCTTTGTACTACTTGGAGCTTGCTGAATGGATATTAGATGAACTTATTTGTGTGACTTTGGGACTGGCTGAAGTAATAATGAAGCCATGATGGCTGGAAAAGTTAGCAAATGTAGGGGAAGTGCTGTCCGAACTTTGAAGGGACTTGTTTGCATTGGGTTTGTGATCTAAGGCTTGGATTTGAGCAAGGCAATGTTATATGATGGATGGTTTATGAGCCGTGGAGGTGAGTGACCTCAAACTACTTCTAAAGTTATTTATGAACCGTTTCTTACATTATTTACTTTTGAACTGTTTCCATAGTTACTTTTGAAATGTTTTCTTGCATATCATGCGTACTGGCATGTGAGTGTGCCTTGTTTGCTATATTTCTTGACTTCATGACTTGTATTTTGGTTGATAACGTGTTAAGCGCTTATAATGATTTCCAAAATGAGTTTTCGAGGCGAGTGTGTACTTTATCGCACTCGACCTCGATAAATGTGAAATTTTCGATTGAAATGTTACTTGCGCATGAATGTAAGCCTTTTGGGCTGAACTGGCCATTGCCCCTTGTTACCGGTCGTCTTGAGCCAGAAGCGGACTCGGTCAGGCGATTAGGAACTTGGGTGAACGTTTGGTATACTCGAGTATTACCTATGTAGGTTGGTGGAGCCTGGCCAAAAGCCAGGGACGGGGTGAATGAAATGAAATAAATGATCAAATGAGCGAGGAAATGTCAGGAGAATGAATGTATCCTTTCATGAATGTTACTATGGCTTTCCATTGTAAATGTTTCTTGAATTATTGATCATGGATAGTTAATGTGTTGGCTTTGTTATGTAATTTCATGTTCGGAACCTTATTGAGATTTTAGCTCATTGAGCTTTGTGGAATTACCATGTGGTGTCATTTTCTGCTTTTGTTTTACTCTCACTGTGCAAATGTTGACCTGTAACAAAATTACATTTTTACCCCCGATTACTTATTGAACTTCTAAAACATTACAATGATTTCACTGGCTCACGAGAGCAAAAATACGTACATCTGATTTCTGAACCATGACATCAATGAAATGAATTTTTGTGAAAACTATTTGATTACTGATTTTACTGGTTACTCACTGGGCTTTTAGCTCACCCCAAAAATGTTTTATTTCCCCCCCACAGGGCCCAAGGAGAAGAAAAGCTTGGAGTGCTTATTCACGTGACTGGATGGCTTATATCGTGTACAGTTTAAGTTTGGATCTATTTTATGTATGAGCTGGTCTTGTATAAATATTTGAAATTTATATGGATGTAAGTATACGTTCCACGATTGGAATCAGTTTCCGCTGCATTTGTAATATGTAATCATTGGAGAATTTGATGTAATTTTGAGATTTATATTGTAATTGGGTTGAGAACTGTAGTGAGCGACTGAGTCCCGGCGAGAGCTAGGCAGGCGGCCCGCCGAACCCTCTGGTTCGCCTTAGGGGGAGGTGGGGCCGTCACAGTTGGTATCAGAGCTTAGGCTTCAGATCTCTGTAGTGTACCCTAGACTTGAAGTTTAGGATGCCGGACTGTGGGCTTGGTTTGAAATATTAGTGATTCTTGCGGGTTGACTTGACTTGATTAGTACAAGATGGAATGTCGAGGACGACATTCTTTTAAGGAGGGGAGATTGTGACGCCCCGAAAAAAAAAGAGTGTGAGAACCCGTAAAAACCCTAATATTTTCCTAGGGTTTTAGTTCCTTTAATTGCATAATTTTTGCATTTCTGGCTTAGAAATATTATCTGGGTGGATTTTTATGAGCAATTATAGTTTTAAGATGATTTTTCTAGCATTGGAGAAATTTTAGAAAATTAAGAGTAAATAGTGGACGTGGGACCCACTAGTGCGAAAAGTTTGGAAAAATTCGGCCAATAAGGTTAAGTTTCGGATACTGTGTAAAATTTATCGGGTGTTAAGAGATAAGTAGAGTGTGTGAAGTGATTGATGTGAGAGAGAATAGAAAGATAAGAATGCATTTATGGAGGTGACAAGTGTCACCTCCTCATTGGTTGAACTTTAAGAATTACTATTCACATTTTTGACTTTTTTGACCAAAGGATTAAATATCCAAAAATTCACCAAAAATCACCATTTTTTCTTCTCTTGTTGGCCGGTCACCTTGAGCAAGGAAGGAAGGAACTTTCTTCAACATTCAAGCTTCTACTTGGTGCAAATCAACCAAAAACTTTGGTTACAACCAATTCCACTCCATACAATCTTACCTTTTAGTGATAGTGAGAGCTTTAGTGAAGTTTATTTGAAGGCCTAAGGTGGTCAACATCCCTCTCTCTCTTGGTTCTTGGTAGGTGAAGCTTGAAACACCCTACTACATCTAATAATGCTTATTTGGTGCTTAATGGGGGCATGAGTGAAGGAATATATGGTTTGTTTCTTGATTTGGCTTGTTTTGGTGAAGTTTTTATTTTATTGGGAATTTTTCTGGTTTAATATGAAATGAATGTTGTGGCCATCTTTGATGATTGGCAATGGACTATAATGGCTCTAGTGGGTGTGAAATGTGGATAAATGCAACTAATTTTGAATTTGGATGGAAAAATGGAAAGTTAGGGTTCTTAAATCCCCAATTCTGTCCGGTTTTGGATAATAGGGTTAGAGGCCGAATTGGACTTTCCTCAAAACATGAAAGTTGTAGGTATTGATGTGTTTGAAGTGCCTGCAAAATTTAAGGTCATTTGGATGAGTGTAGAGTGAGTTATGCCGTTTTTACTGTAGCTGTTCTGCTTTGTTCAGAATGCGAAAACTGCGATAGTAATTGGACATTTTGACTGGAATTGGTTTGGATTTTGAAGTTGGTGTCTTCTGATGAAATGTAGCTGAATGTCTTAGCTAACATATGCCTTTGGAATTTCGGCATTTGGACTTGTATGGACTGAGATATACCGATTACAGTTTTCTGCGTTTTGCAAACCTGTTTTGGGAATTCTGGTATAGTATTTCGTATTTTTGACCTAGTTGGGCCAGGAACTGGATTGAGTGACCTTCTACGTTGTTGTAGCCCTGTTTCATAGCTTCGAAACGGTGGGTCTTACACCCCCAACCGATAATTGTAGTGAGAGTTGTGCCATTACCGCATTATGACGTCAAAACTGTTTTTCTGGTTTTGAGCTTAACCTTCATTTCCGGGCTTTTCCCTAGCTTGACTTGTCTTTGTACTACTTGGAGCTTGCTGAATGGATATTAGATGAACTTATTTGTGTGACTTTGGGACTGGCTGAAGTAATAATGAAGCCATGATGGCTGGAAAAGTTAGCAAATGTAGGGGAAGTGCTGTCCGAACTTTGAAGGGACTTGTTTGCATTGGGTTTGTGATCTAAGGCTTGGATTTGAGCAAGGCAATGTTATATGATGGATGGTTTCTGAGCCGTGGAGGTGAGTGACCTCAAACTACTTCTAAAGTTATTTATGAACCGTTTCTTACATTATTTACTTTTGAACTGTTTCCATAGTTACTTTTGAAATGTTTTCTTGCATATCATGCGTACTGGCATGTGAGTGTGCCTTGTTTGCTATATTTCTTGACTTCATGACTTGTATTTTGGTTGATAACGTGTTAAGCGCTTATAATGATTTCCAAAATGAGTTTTCGAGGCGAGTGTGTACTTTATCGCACTCGACCTCGATAAATGTGAAATTTTCGATTGAAATGTTACTTGCGCATGAATGTAAGCCTTTTGGGCTGAACTGGCCATTGCCCCTTGTTACCGGTCGTCTTGAGCCAGAAGCGGACTCGGTCAGGCGATTAGGAACTTGGGTGAACGTTTGGTATACTCGAGTATTACCTATGTAGGTTGGTGGAGCCTGGCCAAAAGCCAGGGACGGGGTGAATGAAATGAAATAAATGATCAAATGAGCGAGGAAATGTCAGGAGAATGAATGTATCCTTTCATGAATGTTACTATGGCTTTCCATTGTAAATGTTTCTTGAATTATTGATCATGGATAGTTAATGTGTTGGCTTTGTTATGTAATTTCATGTTCGGAACCTTATTGAGATTTTAGCTCATTGAGCTTTGTGGAATTACCATGTGGTGTCATTTTCTGCTTTTGTTTTACTCTCACTGTGCAAATGTTGACCTGTAACAAAATTACATTTTTACCCCCGATTACTTATTGAACTTCTAAAACATTACAATGATTTCACTGGCTCACGAGAGCAAAAATACGTACATCTGATTTCTGAACCATGACATCAATGAAATGAATTTTTGTGAAAACTATTTGATTACTGATTTTACTGGTTACTCACTGGGCTTTTAGCTCACCCCAAAAATGTTTTATTTCCCCCCCACAGGGCCCAAGGAGAAGAAAAGCTTGGAGTGCTTATTCACGTGACTGGATGGCTTATATCGTGTACAGTTTAAGTTTGGATCTATTTTATGTATGAGCTGGTCTTGTATAAATATTTGAAATTTATATGGATGTAAGTATACGTTCCACGATTGGAATCAGTTTCCGCTGCATTTGTAATATGTAATCATTCGAGAATTTGATGTAATTTTGAGATTTATATTGTAATTGGGTTGAGAACTGTAGTGAGCGACTGAGTCCCGGCGAGAGCTAGGCAGGCGGCCCGCCGAACCCTCTGGTTCGCCTTAGGGGGAGGTGGGGCCGTCACATTTGGCTCATTCCGTGTTATTTGTTTTCCTTACAGGGATATAATTGCTTTTGAAAATGGACTGGATAGTCAATTGCCATACTGAGCTTGTAAATGTCTTTTGTATAGCTCTTGAAGTGAAACCCTAACATTTCCTTTTGATAGGCAAATCGAATGTGTACTCCTTAATGAATGGTTTTGGCATGCCATTATGGTTGTAAATGTTGATTTCCGTTGTACATATATGCTTGGCTATGGTTTAGATAAATTTCGGCTTCGGTTTTTTTGTTTTTATTTTATTTTATTTTATTTTGTGTTTTGACTTGTTTGCGCGCAATGGTATGTTCCGGAACGTTTTAGATTGACGTAAACCGTACCGTTAGTCCTGGCGAGAGTTGGGCAGGCAGTCCGCTAACCCCTTTGGTTCGCCTTAGGGGAAGGTGGGGCTGTCACAGCATGAGTAGACCAAGCAAGATCTCTCCAATAGATCAAGCTTATACAGGTTTTCTCATGGCTCACCAAGGTTCTCGACCAAGCCCGTGTCGGCTGGAGACTTAGGTCGGCCGATGAGATTTGGGCATCCCCCAGGTCAGGTGTGAATCGAGGAGTTTCACTCCAGTACCATATGCAGCCATAGCATATAATTCAATTCAATTCAGGTCAGGTAATTCAATTCAATTCAGGTCAGGTAATCCAATTCAATTCAGGAAATTCAATGACGATTCATTTAAATGAGAACAAGTGCGATAAAGTATACATTCGACTCAGCAGTTATCAATTTTCAGTTCATGAGAAGCAATTCACATAATTGCAACAAAACAGGTCTTGACACTCACCTAGTCAAAATAAGAGTGGTGCACAATCAAGTATTTAGGCGTCCCTTGTGAGATTCTCTTGAAGGTCTCCTTGAGTGCTTGAGCAATTAATAATTAACTATCATATACCATCGTTTAAAAACCCCTAGTTAACAAGGGAGATTGTACACTTGTACAATCTAAGAAAATATCATGAAAGAGAGCCTTAATTACTCGTAAATCAAGACTCAAAAGTGGGGTTTAATAATACAAGGAAAAACTGATTTTCATCTTTGAAATCAAGTGTAAAACAGTCAAGCAATATCAAAGGGTAATGGAGAGTTTCTAAAAACTCAATTCCCTTCAAGTTCAGAAATTCCAGATTTGAGGTAAAATATTTGAAAAATCATATCTCACTTTCTATATGTCCAAAATTGGAAAACTTGGTACCTTTGGAAACTACATCCCAAGTACTAAAAGTTCCTAGAAGATACTTTTACATGATTATAAATGGAAGACACTCAAATTTTGGCTTAAATTTGCTAACTTACACTTCCAAGACAGATTCGGGGTTGATTTTTGGCAAATTTTGGAAATTTGGCAAAATTCACAGAATGTGAACTAGCATCTGAAATGTGAAAATCAATTAGAGTTACAATCAAAGTTTAAAACACAACTAACGGAACTAAGATCGGAGTTTCAAACATCAAGATATAGCAGTCCAAAGTTAGCTAAAAATAAGGACAGATTGCACATTTTCCAGATTTCGAAAAATGATTTTGGACCATCATTTGGGTATCAAAATGGTCTTGGATTGACACCAAAATTGGTACAACGCAACTTCCATATGAGGGTTACTCCTCTACCAAATTCCATTTGAAACTCCACACGGGAAGATAGTGTAACAAACTACCAAAGTTCAAGAAAATCCCAAGACCAATCTGTCTTTTGCTTTCTTCTCCCCTTTTCAAACATTTTGTCCAATGAAAACGACTTAAATCTAGCTCATTTATGATACAAAAATCTAAGAAACATCTAATATAAATTTGATGGGTGATTGCATCAAAATTTGCAAAACAACAAGTCCCAAGTCAAGCTAGGCCATTCGGCTAGCCAAAATTAAGGTTTTCTATCACTGGTGCAGTTCTGTAATTTGGCTATAACTCAGTCAATTCAACTTGGAATTGAGCATGGTTGGTGGCGTTGGAAACTACATTCATAAGGGTACAATTTCTCATAAGAAAGCATTTTGAAATTCAATTCATAGCTAGCTCAAATTCAAACAACAAATCCCAACACATCACTGACTCTCGAGCAGAGCAACAAAATAGAATTGAACTAGTACAGCTCACTCACTTCTAATCAGGGGATGCATTTTATACTGTTAGAAAACTGGAAGTGTCTAGTTTCAAATGCCTCAATGGCACTTGATTTTGACATTGGAGCAAAGAGTTATGATCGTTCAAATTTCACTGCCAGAGAACCCCTGATATGCGAATTTCCAGTTTGTTCTTGTTCAAAACTCAACTTTTTCTTAACCAAATCAAGAAATTTTTTGTGGAAACTTTCCACACAACCTATACAACATATCTACAAAAAATTCAAGGCTATTTGATCACAGAAAAATTTGAACCAAGGGCTCTGCAAAAACAGGGCAGAATTGGATAAGCTTGTCATGCAACTTTCCTTTGATTTTCTTTCCACTTTTTCAACTTATATCTACTTGTTTAACACTTAATCAACATAAATAACACCCATAATCATCATATCAGTCCAACATGTCCATTGTGGGGTTTCATAGAGCCCACTCAAATGATTTTCAACCAAATAAAGATACCCACATGAAACTACAAGCTTCCAAGTCAAATTTAACTCACTAGAACCAAGTTTAAAAGGTTAGATGGTTACCACCTCTTGGATGATGAAAACTCAGAAATTTTGGTCACTAAGAGCTCCAAGAAACTGTGATAGCCCCACCTCCCCCTATGGTGAACCAAAGGGTTCGGCGGACCGCCTGCCCAACTCTCGCCGGGACTCAGTCGTTCACTTCAGTCCTCAATTAAAATCGAAATAAAACACAGGAATAAATAGAACGACAATCCAAAACTTAACGCAAAACTTATGTACATTAGAGTACAAACATCGAATATACAAAGGTTCTCAATTCTTCATACATCGAACCCATGCCAAGCACTAGGGCGAGAACCATTACAAAAGAAAACCAAGAAACTAGTCTAAGCTAGTCTATCCAAAACTCCCGTCCTGGCTCGCCTTCCCTGTTAAGGAAAACAAAACTAAAGGGATGAGCTAAAAGCTCAGTGAGGTTCCGAACACATTACCAAACAATCAATCCAATACATTAAACATAGAGTATCAATAATTCAAGAAACATTTACAATAAAAACCAATAATAACACATTCATTAAAAGGATACGGGCTCATAGGGGGCCATGCTTTCGTTCGTTCATTCATTCTCCTGACATTTCCCCTTATTCCTCCAATTGTTTGAAAATGCATTTTTGTAAGTAAAACCCTCGTTCGTTCGCTCGTTTCATTTCATTCACCCCCTCTTGGACGTTGGCCAGGCTCCACCAACCTACAAGGTAATACTCAAGTATACCAACGTTCACACCCAGGGTCACCATATCACCCGATCGAGTCCGCTTCTGGCTCGAGTCGATTGGTAACGAAGGGCAGGGCCCAGTTCAGCCAAACGGCTTACATTCATGTGCAACTAGCATTGAATCATTTAATCATTGAAAATTTCACATTTATTTAGGTCGAGTGCGATAAAGTACACACTCGCCTAAAAAACTCGTTTCAACAATCATTGAAAGCACTTAACACATTATCAATCAATAATAACAAGCCAATAAGTCAAGGAAATATAACAAACAAGGAACACTCACCTATATATGTAAAACAATATACAAAATATCCTTCCGGATATTATCTTTAGTCACCAAGAAAACCTAAGAATAAACAAGAAAGAATATTACAGCTCATCTAACACAAATAATTAGGTGAAATCAAAGAACTCGATAATTGATGAGTAGAACGTATAAAAGACTTTAAAGTGAAACGAGGACATTTGGACCCGTGGACAAAAATAACTAGGGTTTCATAGTCGAAACGTAAAACCCAACTCAAAAGGGTTATAAAATTTTCCAATCGAAACACTTGCACCAAAGACAAGTCGGAATCCAACTAGATAGGCAATGAAATACTGTTTTCGGGATCGTTTATATGGTTCAAAATCATCTCATATTCAAGTTGATATTATAGACTAAATGTCTTAATGAAATTCATGTAAAAGGGAGGACAAAATACCCAAGAAAACCCTAAACCACTCCTTTTTATTTGGTAAGCATAAGTAAACATTTGGAGTTTCCAATTGAAGAAAGATCATGTTTTAAGATGGAAAACGGTCATAGTATTTGCCAAACGAAAATATACAAATTCAAATAGAAACTTAGCTCTCGAGCGAAAATTTGGGCAGCACGCCCTTTGTATTTACCTATTTTTTCAGCCATTTATGGCTTCATTGTTTTCCTCAATCAATCCCAAAGTCACACACAATATCATCTCATTTCAATAGTCATTCCATAGGTTCAAAGTCATATAAGTACAAAAATCAAGCTAACAACATGTGCGGAAATGAAGTTTAACAAAAGACAGATTTGACGGGTTTTGTGTAACGGACACATCCGAAGCTATGCTTATCAGATTGGGGTATAATTTATACTATTTTGAAGCTAAGACAGAGGGCTACAATTTTGATGAAGACCACTTAGTCCAAATTCCAGTGTAACCTAGTCAAATTTCCAATTCCCAGAACCAAGTTCCAACTAATCGGCTAATTAACTGTACTACCTTTAAATGGCCATATCACAGGCTACCAAAGTCCGTTTAAGGCGTTCTTAGAGGCGTTGAAAAGCTAAGACAAAGACCTACAACTTCCATGAAGACCACTCAGTCCAGGTCTCAGTTTAACTAGGTCAAATTTACCAAAACAACTCCAGATTTTCCAATTCGAAATTCACTGCAGAAATCAACTAGCAGTCCTGCTTTATTCACTCATATCTCAGCACACACAACTCCAATTCAGGTAATTCCAAATCCATTTGAAAGCTAAGATAAAAGGCTATAATTCTCAAGAAGACATCATCAACCAATTCAGTAATATTCCTGGTCAAACTAACCACTTACAGAGGCTGATTTTCATTTTCGGACAGAAACAGGGCAGCAGGGGTATTTCGGTCTTTTTATAGGGTACGTTGTTCCGATTGAGCTGAAATTTTGCAGGAAACTATAAACCATCATTCTATACAACTTTTATGTTTTGTGCTAAGGCTAGTTCGGCCTCTAACAAGGTGAAATAGAACCGGGCAGAAGCAGGGCGGGTTATCATCCAGGCTGGAATTCATGCATTCAAGTGCTAATCTTCCACAAAACAACATCTAAAGCAACTAAAAACCACTAATAAGCAATTCATTGAAGTAAAGAGGATGTT
This sequence comes from Coffea arabica, assembly GCF_036785885.1. Lineage (NCBI taxonomy): Eukaryota > Viridiplantae > Streptophyta > Magnoliopsida > Gentianales > Rubiaceae > Coffea > Coffea arabica. Next base: position 28,274,351 of record NC_092316.1, on the reverse strand, counting down.
CTTGGCAAAATACCTTAAAATCACAAGAAAGGTAGGAGTTTAATCTTTCCTCCTCCAAAACAACTCCACCAACACCTTTAACCTTCCCTAATGATCACTTGTATGGTGTGGTTTGTTATTTGGTTGGTTGAAACTCAAGATTTGAGCAAATTTGGAAGCTAGAAATTGAAGAACTCTCTCTTGTTTTTGTTATTCTTGATTTTGATGATCACAAATCACTTTGAAATGTTTATCTAATTCTCTTCAAATATAAGTATTTTGCTTTTTAGAGAATCAGGTTCAATGGTGTCAAAGAAAGAAAACCAACCAAATGAAGAAGCAAAAACAGGGCACTCATGTCGGACGTAGGATTTTTATCGTCAAGATAAACTTTTATCGTCAAGATAAACTAGGATTTTTATGTCTTTTCGTAGTGTGAGTAATCAGTAAAGAGTGTGTACTAAATTTAGTGATTAAGAGTGAGTTTTAGATGATATTAAATGTGTGATTAGAAGTAATAATAATAAGTTAGTGAATTATAAGTGAAAACCCTAGTACGTGCGAGTTAGGGAAAAACAGTGTGAATCGACGTGTACCGTTCACTACCAATTGAACACACCACTTTATTAACTTAATGTCATTGTCATTTGTGACGGCCCCACCTCCCCCTAAGGCGTACCAAAGGGTTCGGCGGGTCGCCTGCCTAGCTCTCGCCGGGACTCAGTCGTTCACTTACACAAATCGGACATAAAATCACAAGAAAGAGCAAAACGAGGATCCAAAACTTAAAACGAAACTTATATACATTGCTATCTCAGAAAGAAGTACAACCGTCGAGAATACAAAAGTTCTCAAGTCACCATACAAACCAGCCCGTGCCAAGCACTAGGGCGAGAACCAAAACAAAACCAAAACTAGACCCAGCCAGTCGATACAGAGCTCTCGCTCCCGCTCGCCTTCCCCTGTTAAGGAAAACAAAACTAAAGGGATGAGCTGGAAAGCTCAGTGAGCAAACAAGAAGTTCAATGCATTCATTACACGTAGCCAATAATTCAAGATACAAAGATAAGATAAAGCGATAAACACATTCATTAAAAGGATACGGGCTCACATGGAGCTATTCGTTCGTTCGTTCGTTCATTCATTCTCCTTTCATTCCCTTATACCTTCAATCATTTGAAAATGTATTTTGTATAAGTAAAACCCCTCGTTCATTCATTCGTTCATTCATTCATTCACCCCACCCCGAACATTGTCCAGGCTCCACCAACCTCCACCAACCTACAAGGTAATACTCGAGTATACCAAAACGTTCACCCAGGTCCCTAATCGCCCGACCGAGTCCGCTTCTGGCTCGAGACGACCGGTAACAAAGGGCAGTGGCCAATTCAGCCAAAAGGCTTACATTCATGCACAAATAACATTTCAATCGTTCAATCATTGAAAACTTCTCAATCATTTAGGCCGAGTGCGATAAAGTAGACACTCGCCTAGAAAACTCGTTTTAGCAATCATTGAAAACATTTAACATGTTATCAATCATTCATACAAGCCATATAACCATGAAACATAACAAACAAGGAACACTCACCTATACACGCAAAATCATGTCCACTTCTCAATCACCAATGAAACCTAAAATTAAACAAAGAACACATTACAATCCATCTAGCATGCTTTAGATGCAATCAAGAATTACCCGACTACTCGCGAGTAAATGTATAAAAATGACTTTTAAAGTGTAAAGAGGGTATTTGGATCCGTGGACGGGAATAACTAGGGTTCATAAACCAACCGTGAAACCAAACTCAAAAGGTTATGAAATTTCCGACAGAAAACACTTTAACCATCGACAAATCGAAATCCAATAAGGTAAGCTAAGAAGTATTGTTTCCGGAATCGTTTATGTGGCTCAAAATCAATAGACTATATGCCTTGATGAAAATCATGAAAAGGTGGCAAAACTACCTCACTTTCACCCTTAAAACTTCACTTAAAAGTTATTCACTTGTGGCCGAGAGAACCCGAGGTCAACCTCTATAGTTTGGTAAACAGTAAGTAAACATTTGGAGTTTCGAACCAAAGAGGTATTAGGTTTTAGAATGGTAAAATGATCACTTTAGTTGCCAAGCGGAAATATACAGGTTCAAATAGAAATTTAGTCCTTGAGCGAAAATTTGGGCAGCATGCCCTTTGTATTTACCTATTTTTCCAGTCATTTATGGCTTCATTATCTTACTCAATCCAACCCAAAGTTATCCATATCTCAAAGTCAGTTCAATAGCCATTCCATAGGCTTAAAACAATACAAGAACAAAGATTAAGCTAATATCAAGTGCGGAAACAAAGCTTATAGAAGACAGATTTGACGGGTTTTTACGGAACAGGTACATCCGAGGCTACGCTTATCGGATTGAGGTACAACTTATACCAATTCGAAGCTAAGACGAAGGTTTACAATTTTCATGAAGATCACTTAGTCTAATTTTCAGTGTAACCTAATCAAATTCCCAATTCATATAACCTGGTTCCAACTATTTGGCTAATCAACCGTACTGCATTCAAATGGCCATATCTCAGTCTACTGAGGTCCGTTTAAGACGTTCTTGGTGGCGTTGAAAATCTAAGACAGGGTACTAAAGCTTTCATGTTTTGGTAAATGACTAAATCAGCACAGATCATAGTGAATAAACACAATCAATTGGATGAACTGTCCAAAACGAATCACTGGAAATATCCTAGGGCAGTGAGGGTATTTTGGTCTTTTCACAGGCTATGTTGCTCTTATTGAGCTGAAATGTTGTAGGAAACTATAAAATACCATTCTCTACAACTTTCATGTTTTGTGCTAAGCCTAATTCGGCCTCTAACATGGAGTACTAAAACCGGACAGAACAGGGTAGCTTGGTTTCCAAATTCTGAAATTTGCACCTTTACTCTATAAATTCATATCTAACAAGTGCTCTATCATCAAACCCACCAATTACTAGCTCAATAACATCAATTAAGTGGTAGATAACCATAATCAAGGCTGAAAATATAAACCCTAGTTAAACATCCCAACATACCATTGAACCCATGAAATTTTCCCCATAAATCCATCAAAACTATAACTTTAAGCTTCTAGTTCACACATATAAGAAGTAGAGGGAAGTTTCTTACCAAATTCACCTTAATCCCTATATCAAGAAGCTGACAAGACATTCCTCTTCCCAAATCACTCCACCAAAACCCTTAAGCTTCCTTGGAGATCAACTTTTGTGGAGGAATTTGCGAGATTATCGGTTGGAACTCAAGATTGAGGCTTGAAATTGAGGTGCAAGGTGAAGTTTTTTCATCTCTTGTTTTTCCTCTCAAGAATTTCGACCAAGACTAAGAAAAGGGGAAGAAATGAGGAAATTTTGGTCAAATTTCTGTTTTATGAAGGTTAAGACAAGTTGGTCAAAGTCCAACTTCCATAGATGCCTTGACACTTGTTTTCTTTCTAGCATTTTCTCTCATTTCTCTTGGTCAAATATTGTGGCTGATGTATGAGATATTTTGAGGGTCAATTATCTAAAATAAAATGAGAAGATTAAGGTAAGAAAGTATGGGTCAAATGGTGTGTTTACCCGGTAATAAACGGTACCCGTCGGTTCGAGCCGATTTTCCTTAAATCACCCGTACTAGGGTTTTTTCTTCCTATTCACTAACTTTTTATTATTGCATCTAATCACATATTATTTCTCACCCAAAAGTCACTTTTAATCACCAAATTTGATCCTTGCTCCGTACCGAAAAATCATCCGGCGAAAAATCGCGAAAACCCTAATTTGCTCCAATCTTGAAAACGTAGAGTGAAACCCTACTTTCTAGATTCATTTGCACTTATTGAGGAATGATTGAGTAGCAGGATCATATTAAATGAATAATTTCCAAATAAAAGAAATTTTAAGAAAAGTGTGATGAATTTTACAATTCCATAGAATAAAATTAGGGTTTTGAGTCAAATATGAGGGATTTAAACATAACCTGCTAGTCACAAGTAAACTAGGGTTTTAAAGTACAAGTAAGGTTTCTAGTCTTGTTAAAATAAAACAATGTTTTAAGACAAAATAAAATAAAGAAACCGTAATCCTTTCTTTGAGATTAAACAAAAATAGTATCCTAAAATTTGGGGTATCACATCATTAGTGCAAAAATATCAGCCCTAATTATCCTAGTGAGACAGCCGAAATTCTTGACTGAAAAAGGAAAGGAAAAGAAAAAAATTCAAGATGAAATCTTGTGGTGACAAGTGGAAGGCATCCAACCATCTTTGACCCAAACTAAGACCAAGTTTCTTAACCTTTCTTGGACTTCATTCTTTCTTCATTTTGCATCTATGGTGGCCAAACCATGAGGGAAAACAGAGAGAAGAAAACATCATTTTCATCTTGGGGCTTAGCTTATTTTGAGTGAAAGTCAAGAATCTAAATTGATTAATCTCTTAGTTGGGCACTTGGGAAGCTTGGTGTACTAAAAGTTTAGAAGGAAAGGTTGAGGTTTCTCTTGAAAACATCTTTGGAAAGGTATTAAGGCTGGTTTTTCCATTTGCTTTCCCTTAAGCTTGTTTAAGTTTGTATAGCAACTTAAATTCTTGGCTAATGATAGTTATTTAAGTAGTTTTGATGATTATGGTAGATTTTTGAGTTAGCGTTTGTATTGTTCAGTTGTATTTCTTATTGTTTAGATAGCATATGATGTTTCTAAGGTTGGATAGGGAGTTGGGATGGTAGTTTAAGACATGAATAAGAATATAAACCTTGAATTCATCAATTTCCAGCATTAATTCCTTGAACTGCCCTATTCTGACCAGTTTTATTCGGCCATGATGAAGGCTGAATTAGGTTTAGATTAAAACATGAAAGTTGTAGGAAATGATGTTATATAGTTTCCTGTAAAATTTCAGCTCGACCGGAGCACTGAATCATGTGAAATGATTGAAATACCCTTGATTGCCAAAAGCCTCATTTCGTGGACAGTTTTGAGATTTCACAAGTTTGGCTTCATTTTTCACCTTGATCTGTACCAGATCAGACTTTGGCCAAAACACAAAACTTTTATCCCTATGTTTTAGCTTTCCAATGCATCTAAAAATGCCTCAAACGGAATTGTGTAGCTTGAGTTATTGCCGTTTGAATTCAGTACTGACAAACAGACTGATCATGAACTTCTGGTTCTGTTATTTGGAAATTCGACTTAGATCAACTGTGAACTGGGTTAAGTTGCTTCATGAAAGTTGTAACCCTTTCTCTTAGCTTCAAAACAGTATAAGGAGTACCCCAATCCGATAAACGTAGATCCAGGTTTGACCAAAATGCTATAAGATGTCCAATCTGTTGTTTAGCCTTTTGTCTTCAAAACTGATTTCCGATTCTATTATTACACTTGTGTTGTAATTGGATGATTTTGGAGCCTAATTAAAGGGCTATGTTAGTAACATTACTTGTGTATGATTGTGGGGCTGAATTGAGAAAAGCAATGAAACCATAAATGGCTGCCCAAATTTTCACTCGAGGGCGAGGTAGAGATACTCGCGACTTGAGTAAGGATTTGAGGATGAATCTAACTCGAATTGTCTAGGTTATTCGAGTCCCCTTTTGTGGAGGTATATAAGTTAGAATTCAGCCGAAACTTGTACCCTTGGAAAAATGAAATTTACGACTAATATAAATACGTTTTCCTCATTTCTTTGACTCAAATGGTATTTCAAAGTATAATTGCTTCAAAGTTTCACAGTTTGAAGAGCGAGCAAGAGTTTTATAAATATTCTCTAAATGAGTTTCAATTATTTGATTCTTGTTAAACGAAACGTTTGTTTCGAACCTTAGTTAATTTTCAAAGTTCTTAAACAATGTTTTCTTGCAGATTTGGACTCCAAACACGGAGTAGTACCCTAACGTGACCCGTAAACGCACTACATCTTTTGGTGAGTGCTTCCAAATACCTGATTGCACTTGACACTTGTGTTTAATACTTGAACAATGTGATTACATGATATATGAATGTATTGATAAGGCAAGCGTGTACTTTATCACACTTGCCCTAATATGATTTGTTCTTGTTCATTGATTTCAATGGAAGTGATATACATGCATATGAATTGTATCTTGTCTGGAATTCCAGAAACCCTATGGCTAGTTACCCAAGTTGAGCCGGCAAGGGCTTGGTCGATTGGATAATGAATCCTGGGTAGTTAGTGTTGTCGAGTGGAGTGTTATCTCCTCAACTAATCGATATACTCGAGTATTACCACTAGTGTTTACCTTGGAGTTCGGGCCCGGTAAGGGATTTGGTTGGTTGACGGAGATTGGAGTTAAGTGGTGTACTACTGGACTGGTTACCTTCAAAATTGACGGAATGTCAACTACTATTTGATCAAGCTATGGTGGAACTGGTTTACCAAGGCAACTGTATCCTTTTACGTGGAATACTAAATATTAAATGTTGGCTGTACAAAGTGTATTGCTCATTTTCTTGACTTGTTATGCTCGCTATTTCACTATTATGATACATTCAACAGCATTAATGGTCAATTTGCTATTTGGAACATCACTGAGCTTTACCTCACTCCGTTAGTTTTGTTTTCCTTACATGGGATACGAGCAAGGCGCGAGATTTGTAAAGACTAGCATAGTTTCATTGTTTTGAATTTTGAAGTTGTACTCGCGTTAGCACTCGACTAAAGTTGTTTGTACTTGAATTGTAAACACTTTAAAGTATTTTGGTGTGTAGAGCCTTGTATCTGGGTTGAGCATCAATGTATATATTAAGTTTGAACTTGTTGTGGTACTTATTTTCTATGGATGTATGTTATTTTCTCGAGCTTCGAGTGAGTGAGTCCTGACAAGAGTTGGGCAGGCGGCTCGTTAAACCCTAGGGTACGCCCTAGAGGGCGGGGTCGTCACACTCTGCAGTTTTAGAGTACACCAATATATCATCAATAAATACCACCACAAATTGGTCCAGATAAGGCTTAAAGACCCTGTGCATCAAATCCATAAAAGCAGCAGGCGCATTAGTCTATCCAAATGGCATTACTGCAAATTCAAAGTGTCTATACCTTGAGTTAAAAGTAGTTTTAGGTATATCCTTCTCCAAAATCCTCAACTAATAGTAACCCTGTCTAAGATCCAACTTGGAAAATACTACCACCTCTTGTAATTGATCAAACAATTCGTCAATGTGGGGCAACAGGTACTTATTCTTAACAGTGACATCATTCAAGTCTCGGTAATCTATGCACAGCCTTACACTCCCATCTTTCTTCTTAACAAACAATATCGGGGCTCCCCACGGTGAATCACTCTCCTTTATAAAACCTCGCTCCAGTAGGTCTTGTAATTACAATTTCAATTCTTTCAATTCAGCTGGAGCCATTCTATATGGCGTCTTAGAGATAGGTGCTACTCTTGGAGTCACATCAATCTTAAAAGTTATTTTCCTTTCCGGGGATAAAGACTCTAACTCTTCGGGAAAGACATCTGGATATTCCTTCACTACAGGCACGTCTTCTAATTTCACTTTGTGACAGCCCCACTTTCCCCTTAGGCGAACCAGAGGATTCAACGGACCGCCTGCCCAGCTCTCGCCAGGACTCAGTCGTTCACTCACACAAATCGGAAATAGAACCACAAGAAAGAACAAAACGAGGATCCAAAACTTAAAACAAAACTTATATACATTGCTATCTCAGAAAGAAGTACAACCGTCGAGAATACAAAAGTTCTCAAGTCACCATACAACCAGCCCGTGCCAAGCACGAGGGCGAGAACCAAAACAAAACCAAAACTAGACCCAGCCAGTCGATACAGAGCTCTTGCCCTTGCTCGCCTTCCCCTGTTAAGGAAAACAAAACAAAAGGGATGAGCTAAAAGCTCAGTGAGGTTCCGAACATAGGATCAAGCTATAAATCAAACAATAAGTCAAGAAACATTTACCACATTTACAATAAGTCACACATGAAAAGGATACGTTCGTTCATTCGTTCGTTCTCCTGTCATTCCCCTTATTCCTTCATTCGTTTGAAAATGCATTTTTCATTTATCAATAAAACCCTCGTTCGTTCGTTTGTTCATTTCATTCAACCCTTCCTGGACATTGGCCAGGCTCCACCAACCTCCACAAACCTACAAGGTAATACTCGAGTATACCAAACGTTCACCCAGGTCACCAAATCGCCCGACCCAGTCCGCTTCTGCCTCGAGTCGATCGATAACAAGGGGCAGGGCCCAGTTCAGCCAAAAGGCTTACATTCATGCACAAGTAACGTTCCAATCATCCAATCTTTGAAAATTTCACATTTATTTAGGTCGGGTGAGATAAAGTACACACCCGCCTAGAAAACTCATTTTGGAAATCATTGAAAGCACTTAACACGTTATCAAACAATAATACAAGTCATGAAGTCAAGAAAATATAGCAAACAAGGAACACTCACCGAATTATGCAAAATAACGTCCAAAATGTCCTATCGGATCTTACCCTCGGTCATCGAGAAAACCTATGATTCGACGAGAAAGAATATTATAATTCATCTAGCAAAACAAGTGGAATCAAGGAACTCGACTAGTTACGAGCAAAATGGATAAAGGTGACTTTAAAGTGAAAATAAAGCCATTTGGATCTGTGGACGGAAACAACTAGGGTGTCATAAACCAAACTCAAAGGGTTATAACAGTTCCAATGGAAAACACTTGAATCCAAGTCAAGTCGGAATCCAACTAGATAGGCTCAGAAATATTATTTTTCGGAATCGTTTATGTGGTTCAAAATCAATGTACATTCAAGTAGGTATTATGGCCTACATGTCTTGACTGAGAAAACCTTAGGTCATACCTTTATATTTTGGTATGAAGTAGTAAATAAACATTTGAAGGTTCAAATGGAAAAGGTATCATGTTTTAAGATGGAAAACAGTCATAGTATTTGCCAAACAAAAAATATACAAGTTCAAATAGAAACTTAGCCTTCGACCAAAAATTTGGGCAGCACGCCCTTTGTATTTTCCTATTTCCAGCCATTTATGGCTTCATTATTTTTCTCATTCAAACCCAAAGGTACACACACAACAATTTAATTTCAATAGCCGTTCAATAGGTTCAAAACAATACAAGGACAAAAATCAAGCTAATAATAAGTACGGAAATGACGTTTAGGTTAGAAAACAAAAGGCAGATTTGCTGTTGTTTAGCGGAACTAACACAACTGAAGTGACACTAGTCGGATTGACGTGCAATGTACACCATTTTGAAGCTAAGAGAAAGGGTTACAATGTTGAAGAAGGCCCCCCAGTCCAGTTTGCAATGTATCTAGGTCAAAATTGAAATATACGAAACCAGAATCTCACAAACAGGTTGGCTAACCGCATAATTGTTAAACAGCAATAACTCAGGCTACCGAAGTCCGATTGAAGTGTATCTTATGGTGTTTCGAAGGTAAAACACAACCCTACATTTATTATGAAGACATCCAACGCCAAATCATGCATTTTCATGATCAAAAATGGAAAACTACACGAAAACAGAATTCTGGGCGCGAAACAGGTTTCATGGACAGTCAAGGGTATTTCGGTCATTTCACATGCTACACAGTGGTTGGATCAATCTGAAATTTTGTAGAAACCTATTTTATACTATTGGCTACAACTTTCATGTTTTGGTCAAAATCTAATTTGGTAAGGATCATGGTGAAAAGCCACGGTCAGATTGGGTGAAATGTCAACCCTGTTCGCTGAACTCCTACCTAGACCAGTCTGGGTATTTCTGTCTTATCTCAGGCTACCGAGCTCGGATTGGGCTGAAAATTTATAGGCAATAGAAAACATCATTCTCTACAACTTTCATGTTTTGTGCTAAGGCCAATTCGGCCTCTAACCTGGTCGAACAGAAACGGGCAGAGCAGGGGTTAGTGAAACCCTAATCTAGAATCTTTACCCCAAACCAGAATTTTTGTACAATCTATCACATCCAACATATATCAACTTCATCTTACACTATAACTAACCAACAATCCATGACTAACCAACACCAAACATATGAAATCAGAAAAATCAAGCATAAAATAAAAATTCATCAATCTCCACCAAAAATCATAAAATCTTCCACTAAAACATCTCGTTAGCCATCACAAGTCATGAATTCACCATTATTGAAAACAAACAATGGATATTTACACACCATACCTTGATAACTCACAAAAGGTAGTAGCTTAGGTCTCTTGCTTCCAAAACAACTCCACCAACTTCCTCAATCCTACCTAGCTACAGGTTTTTATGGAATAATCTCAAGATTAATCGGTTGGATTGCAAGATTTAGGCAAGATTAGAAGCAAAAGGTTGAGAGTTTTCTTTTCTTGTCTTCTTGAGAGAGAGAGAGTCGGCCAAAGGCTTGCAAAATTGGGTGATTTTTGGGTCAAAATTGAGTATTAGTAAAGGTAAGAAATAATGGTCACAGTCCAAGCTCGAATGAAAAAGCGACACGTGGCACCTTGTAAGTTTAACACTTATCCTTTTGTCTCTCCATCATTAACCATCTAAGCAACCTCTAATTATCTCTTAACATCTAGCAAATTAATCCCAGTATACAAAACTTAACCTAATTGGCCCAATTTTACTGAATTTACTGCACTAGCGGGTCCCACGCCCGGTATACGCTCCAAAAATCTCATGAACTAAATTATACTAGAAAAATAATTTAAACCCTATTTGTTCATAAAAATTATCTAGAAAATTTTTCTAATAAAGAAAATGCATAAGAAGCATGCAAATAAATAAAATAAAGCCTAGAAAATAAGAAATTTTACGGGTTCTCACACACTTTATCACCACGGTTATTGATAAGAAAAGCCAAATATTCCTCAGCTCCTTTACTTAGCATTTTCCTAACTTGTATCCCTGAAATGAGTGCAGACGAGGCTAATCTATCACTTACATCCAATTTCAGGGTTGCTTTTCCTAGAATGCACAATTCTACTGTTTTCATTTTACAGTTCAACTGGGCATTGTAATGGGCTAACTAGTCCATTCCTAGGATCACATCATATCCCTTAATTGCCAAATCCATCAGATCAGTCAGTAATTTCCGTTCTCCAACCCATAGCTCACAGTCCTTATACACCAAATTAGCTAGTAAACTTTGATCCCCAGTAGGTGTTCTAACCTCTAAATCATAAGGTAACTTAATTGGCTTCAAGTCTATTCCACTCATGAAATTAGGGTTTACAAAAGAATGCATATCACCTGGATCAATTAAAACCTTAGCTAAACGGTGGAAAATAAGGATCGTACCTTCAACCATCTCAGTCGCATCGGGTATCTGTTGATGATCCAGTGCATAAACCCTAGCAGGCACTTTTGGTCGACTCCCTCCAGCACTAGTCTGTTTAGAGGTTGACTTTTTTGGCCTTTGAGTGCTACCTCCTACCTTCAGCTTACTTGGACAATTTGCGAGCTGGTGCTCGGTACTACCACAGAACAAACACTTTCCTGACTTTCTCCAACAATGATTCTCTAAATGATTTGGTTTACCACAGTAACCACAAGTAACTTGAGGTGTCACTGCCAAACCTCTAGAAGGCACTCCTCTCACTTGAACTGGCCCACTACGACCTCCTTTGGGTAAAATTTCCCTTGAAACTCGAACAGCCCTTACTCCTCCCATTCCTTTTCCTATCTTGGAAGGGTGTGTACTCTTACTAGCCTGTCCAGAAGTATGACTAGAAAAGTTCCTTTTCTTGTTATGAAAATCCCTTACTTACATTCTTGCACTCTTAACTCTTTGCGCTTTCTCTAGAGCCTCAGTAAATGTAAAGATTTGGACCGCAGCAAGTCCTCTTGGATTTCTACATTAAGCCCTTGTACAAACTGTCTTATCCTTTTTCGCTCGTTGGTCACCAATTCGGGAGCATACTTAAAAAGTTTAGTAAATTTCCCTTCATACTACGCTACACTAAGAGTTCCTTGTTTCAACTTTATAAACTCGACCTCCATTTGCTCTTGGATTAGAGGCAGAAGGAACTTCTCGTTGAACTCCCTCGTGAAATTCTCCCAAGTCCAAGGAGTTTGGGGTCTCCTCCACTTTCCTTTTATCATGTCCCACCAGGCACGTGCTATTCCCTCAAATTGGAAAGTAGCGAAATTCGCTCGCCTATCTTCGGTATAGTCTAAGGCAGGGAATATGTTGGCCATTCTCTCTAACCAATTCTCCGCGACCTCGGGGTCGGGTTCTCCAGTGAACTTAGACGGGTTAAATTTCAGGAACCTCTCCAAATCCCTATATTCCCCTCTATCCTAGCCCCCAGATTGGTTAAGTAGTCCTGGACCTTGTCTCTCAGCTAACCGCTCAAGGATATTAGTCATCTTATTAATGGCAGTAGCCACTTGATTACTCTCTAAATTTCCTTGTTCTTTCGTCGGTTCAGTTGCCGATCCCTGGTTATCTCCTTGAGGTTGGGCTTGCCTAGACCTTGCCCACAATCTCGACTACTCCTTCGTCTGTCCATCCATAATTCTAATGGTGCCTGGTGCAAAAATAAAAGTGATTACGCGAGAAAATATTCAAAACAAGAGCCAATCGAGAAACATCGGAAATAACAATAATTCTAAGTTCAAAGTTCATACAATTAGCAAGTCATTAACACTTCAAAGTTCATACAATTAGCAAGTCATGGGAGAATTACAAAAATATAACACAGGTCCCACAAAAGTCCTTTTAGTCACATACGACTAAAGTAAAGTTAAGTGCCCCATAAGTAGGCCACACAGTCAAACAAAAATACAATGGCTTTGGCACTAGCATCACCCCAGCTAATTCTAACTACATCAGTCAAAAGGTTGGTCACTCTAAGCCTATTCCTCAGGGGCTATCAGGTGGAACCTCCTCCTCAGGGTCCTCCTCAGGATCATCTTCCAGATCCTCCTCCTGAACTGGGCTCTGGATAACCTCCATCACGTCATCAATCAGTATAGTGGCATCGACCATGATCCTAGAAGCCCGATCACAGACCTCCTTACCTATTTTAGTAAGCCGAGCCCTAGCTCTTTGAAACTCATCACGGGTGTCCTCAACCCTAGCCACCTTGTCCACTAGTGTCCCTCCAACTCAACAATCCTAGCGCTCTGAGCATTCACCATAATGTTCAGCTCCTCTACCTCCTGGAGCAAATCTCAGTTGGCATCCACCAACTGATGGCGCTCATCGTTAAGAGCAAATACACGATGGTTTGGATAAGCATGTGTCCTCCTACAGACACATCTGGGGAACCTAGTAGAGGGTGAGTAGCGTACACGAGCGCTATAGTAAATGGATCTAAGAGACTCTACATGGCCATTACCATCAGTAGCAGGTCCTTCGTTCCATTCTCCATCGCTGCAAAATAACCCAAATTTCTAGATTAGAAACTTAAAGTTACGAATTCACTCAAATATAACTTAGGGTATGACTAAGTCATCTCAATTCAAATCTTAAGGGTAAAGTCCCTGACACATCTCTCAATTAGGTCTCTAACTTAGCGCTCTGATACCAACTATAATGCCCCCATTTCTCCCAAGGGCGAATCCAAGGGTATCCATGGGATGCCTGCCCAACTCTCGCCAGGACTCAAGACGATTCAATTCAAATTTAACGGTACATACCAAAATAATGCAAGTCTAAAATGAAGAAAATTCAGTTCTTTAACTGAATATCCAAATCTTACATCATGTTCTCAAAAGATACATCAAGTCCCAAAACACAACCATTAATAGTCAACTAAATATTTACAACCCAGATTCCAAACAAAAATATAACCTAGTCGGCTTTTCCAAAATCTTCCAATCCACCTGTTAAGGAAAACAAATCTACGGGATGAGTGATTACTCGTAAGACCAAGAAACACACACGCAGGCACATAGTTCAAGTAGCAATCCCAATTTACCAAGTAAAATAGTAATATTCAAGTAATTACAATTCGAGTGAGAAAAGTAAACAGAAACAATTCAAGGATATATGAGCTCGCAGGAGCTAATTTCCATTTGCTTTGTCAATGTACGATCAATTACCTCCTGCGATGACACTCCGTCAACTGAGTCGGTATTTAGTCCGTAGAAACTCCACTTACCCGTTCTCTGTCCACTATACATACCTCACGGGACCCGAACTTCTATAAAGGAGCTACTGCACTAGTAGGCCAAACAAGATCTCTCCAACAGATCAAGCTTATACAGGTTTTCTCATGGCTCACTAAGGTTCTAGACCAAGACCGTGCTGGCTCGAGACCAATGTCGGCCGATGAGATTTGGGCATCCCCCAGGTCAGGTGTGAGTTGAGGAGTTTCACTCCAGCGACATATGTAGCCATAGCATCTAATTCAATTCAATTCAGGTAGGTAATTCAATTCAATTCAGGTCAGGTAATCCAATTCAATTCAGGCAATTCAATGACGATTCATTTAAATGAGAATGAGTGCAATAAAGTACATACTTGACTCAGCAGTTATCAATTTTCAGTTCATGAGAAGCAATTCATAAAATTGCAACAAAACAGGCACTTGACACTTACCTAGTCAAAATAAGAGTGGTGCGCAATCAAGTATTTAGGCGTCCCTTGTGAGATCCTCTTGAAGGTCTCCTTGAGTTCCTAAGCAATTAATAATTACCTATCAAACACCATTGTTTAAAAACCCCTAGTTAACAAGGGAGATTGTACACTTGTACAATTTAAGAAAATATCATGAAAGAAAGCCTTAATTACTCGTAAATCGAAACTCAAAAGTGGGGTTTAATAATACAAGGAAAAACTGATTTTCATCTTTGAAATCAAGTGTAAAATGGTCAATCAATATCGAAGGGTAATGGAGAGTTTCTAAAAACTCAATTCCCTTCAAGTTCAGAAATTCTAGATTTGAGGTGCAATTTTTGAAAAATCATATCTCACTCTTTGTAAGTCCAAAATTGGAAAACTTGGTACCATTGGAAACTAATTCCCAAGTACTAAAAGTTCTTAGAAGACACTTTTTCATGATTCTAAATGGAAGACACTCAGATTTTGGCTTAAAGTTTCTAACTTACACTTCCAAGACAGATTCGGGTTGGTTTTTGGCAAATTTTGGAAATTTGGAAAAATTCATAGAATGTGAACTAGCCTCTAAAATGTGAAACTCAATTAGCTTTAATCAAAGTTTAAAAAAAACTAGCGGAACTAAGATCAGAGTTTTGAGCATCAAGATATAGTAGTTCAAAGTTAGCTAAAAATGAGGACAGATTGCACATTTTCTAGATTTGGAAAAACGACTTTGGACCATCGTTTGGGTATTGAAATGGTCTTGGATTGACATTAAAATTGGTACGACTCAACTTCCATATGAGGACTACTCCTCTACCAAATTTCATTTGAAAATTTACACGGGAAGGTAGTGTACCAAACAACCAAAGTTCAAGAAAATCTCAAGACCAATCTGTCTTTTGCTTTCTTTTCCCTTTTTCAAACATTTTGTTCAATGAAAACGACTTAAATCTGGCTCATTTATGAAAAAAAAAGTCTAAGAAACATCTAATATATATTGGGTAGGTGATTGACATCAAAATTTGCAAAATAACAAGCCCCAAGTCAAGCTAGGCCATTCGGCTAGCCAAAATTAGGGTTTTCTATCACTAGTGCAGTTCTGTAATTTGGCCATAACTCAGTCAATTCAACTTGGAATTGAGTATGGTCAGTGGCTTTGGAAACTACATTCATAAGGATACAATTCCTCAGAAGAAAGCATTAGGAAATTCAGTTCATAGCTAGCTCAAATTCAAACAACAAGGCCCAGCACATCGCTGACTCTCGAGCAGAGCAACAAAACAGAACAGGTAATTTTGGTGAACTAGTGCGGCTCACTCACTTCAAATCAGGGGATGAATTTTATATCATTAGAAAACTAGAAGTGTCTAGTTTCAAATGCTAGAAGTGGCACTTGATTTTGACATCGGAGCAAAGAGTTATGATCGTTCAAAGTTCACTGCCAGAGAACCCCTGATACATGAATTTCCAGTTTGTTCTTGTTCAAAACTCAACTTTTTCTCAACCAAATCAAGTAATTTTTTTTTTGAAACTTTCCACAAAACTATAAAACATATCTACAACAAATTCAAGGTCAATTTGATCACAAAAAAATCGAACCAAGGGCTCTGCGAAAACAGGGAAGAATCGGCTAAGCTTCTCATGCAACTTTCCTTTGATTTTCTTTCCACTTTTTCAACTTATATCTACTTGTTTAACACTTAATCAACATAAATAACACACATAATCATCATATCAGTCCAACATGTCCATTGTGGGATTTTATAGAGCCCACTCAAATGATTTTCAACCAAATAAAGATACCCACATGAAACTACAAGCTTCCAAGTCAAATTTAATTCACTAGAACCAAGTTTAAAAGGTTAGATGGTTGCCACTATGACGGCCCCACCTTCCCCTAAGGCGAACCAAAGGGTTCGACGGACCGCCTGCCCAACTCTCGCCAGGACTCACTCACGCACTCATTCATACCTCAAGCAAAATACCGTGCATCCATAGAAAATGAGTAACATATCCACTTCAACTTAATATATACATTGATGCTCAAATCCAGATACAAAGTTTCTACATACCAAAAAAAAAAACTTCAAAGTGTTTACATTTCGAGTACAATCAACCCTAGTCGGGTACTAGCGTGAGTACAAAAGCAAAACTCAAAACAACTAGACTACGCTAGTCTGTACATGTCTCATGCCTCGCTCGTACCCCCTGTAAGGAAAACAAATGGCATGGAAAGAGCTAAAAGCCCAGTGAGGTTCCAAATAACAAATTGACCATTTGAAAGTACGAATATCAGCGTAGCAAGTTAATGGCATCAAAAGTTCATCAGAGTGGACAATAACACTTCAAGTAGCAAATTTTAAAGTGAGCGAGTGTAAAAGTTTTCCAGAAGAATCAATAATTCAATAAATGATAATCATTCAAAGTATAAGGATACAGATGGCACTCAGGAGCCAAATTCCCATCGCATCACCAGAGCTTGATCAAGTAATAGTTGACACTCCGTCAACCTTCAAGTAAGTAACCAATCCAGTAGAGTACCACTTAAACGACTCTCCGTCCACCATTCACACCCCCTACTGGGCCCAAAATCCTCAATAAACACGGGTGGTAATACTCGAGTATACCGATTAGTCGAGGAGATATCACTCCACTCGACAATCAAGAAACCCAGGGTTTGTTACCCAATTGACCAAGCCCTTGCCGGCTCGACTCGAGTAACTTGCCTCAGGGTTTCTGGAATTCCAGGAAGTGCGCACCTCATAAACAAGTATATCAAATCAATTGCAACAATAAACAAGTTTATATCACGTAAGGGCAAGTGCAATAAAGTACACTCTCGCCCTAACAATTCACGTATATAACATGTAATCATATTGGTCACGTATCAAATTCAAGTATCAAGTTCAATTCGGTATTTGAAAACACTCACCAAAAGATATAGTGCCTTTACTGGTCACTTTCAGGTTGTACTCCGGGTTCGGAGTCCAAATCTGCGATAAAACTCAGTTTGAGAATTTTGAAACATGACGAAGATTCGAAACTTAGACGTTTCGTCCAATAAAAATCAAGAAATGGAAATTCACTTGGAGAATATTCGTGAAACACTCGCTTGTTTTTCAAACTATATAACTTTGTAACATTTATATTTGGAAATGCCATTTGAGTCGAAAGTACAAGGAAAACGTATTCCTAGTATTCATGATTGTAATTCTCAAGGGTACAAGTTTGGCCATGTCCTTACTGATATACCTCGGTAAAAGAAGATGAAAATATCCTAGATAGTTCAAGCGATATTCATTTACCAACTTTACTCAAGTCGCAAGTATATTTCTCTAGTCCTCGAGCGTAAATTTGGGCAGCATGCCCTTTGTATTTTCCTATTTCCAGCCATTTATGGCTTCATTCTTTTCCTCAATCAAACCCAAGTTTACACACAACACAAATTCATTTCAATAGCCGTTCCATAGGCTCAAGACAATACAAGGACAAAAATCAAACTAATAACAAGTGCGGAAATGAAGTTTAACAAAAGACAGATTTGACGGGTTCTTGCGGAATGAACACATCTGAGGCTATGCTTATTAGATTGGGGTGAAATTTGTACCGTTTCGAAGCTAAGACATAGGGCTACAATTTTGATGTGACCACTTAGTCCAAATTCCCGTGTAACCCAGTCAAATTCCCAATTTACAGAACCAAAATCCAACTAATCGGCTAATTAACCGTACTACATTTAAATGGCCATATCTCAGGCTACCAAAGTTCATTTAAGGCGTTCTTGGAGGCGTTGAAAATCTACGACAAAGTCCTAAAACTTTTATGTTTTGGTAAATGGCTAAAACAGCACGGATCATAGTGAACAGACATGGTCAAATGGGATGAACTGTCTAAAATGGATCACTAGATGCATCCCAGGGCAGTGAGGGTATTTTGGTCTTTTCACAAGCTACGTTACTCCGATTGGCTTGATATTTTGTAGGTAACTATTAAACACCATTATCTACAACTTTCATGTTTTGTTCCAAGCCTAATTTGGCCTCTAACATGATGAAATAGAATCGGACAGAACTGAGGTACAATTTTCCAGAAATCTGGAATTTGGATACCTTCAAGCTATAAGTCACATTTCTACCTTGAAACCACCACTACTTTTCCCTTTACAAGATTATATACCACATATATACACCATATAGCACCTAACCAATAGGAATTATAAGCAACTAAATCAAAACCCTAGCTCAAATTACAATCCTCTAATCATCACAACCACTTGAAAATAGGTATCACTAGATCAATTCTAAGCTTAACAACCAACTTGATTATGATTAATGGAGAAAGAAAGGGTGGTCAGCCAATATACCTCAAGACAAAGCCTTGCAAGAGTGATCCTCCACTATTCCTTGAAATTTTTTGTTCCCTTAGCTTCCAAACTAACAATCAATCGGTTTAGTTTTTCCTTGGTTGGATTCAAGATGGATTGAAGGTTTTTTCTCTCTTGCTCTCTCTCTCTCTCCCTTGCGCGACCAAAACAGAAGGAAATGAAAGAAAATGAGCTGAAATGGGGGATAAAAGGCAAGAAAAAAAATAATCAAAGAGCCATAGGTGGGTGACACTTGTCACCATCAAAGCCATGCAAATTTCTCTTTCTTTTCCTTGCATTTTGGCCACATAATTTGGTCACATGGCTGAGGATGAGGGGGGGGGAATATTTTGTACAAATATCAAGGGTATGTGGTGGTAAGAAAGTGGTGGTCAAGTAGTGGGTTTGTGAGGACTCACAAAATTTACTTATTTAATCTCCTATTTCTAGCTTATTTAATTATTTATTTGGCCTTTTGCTCCGAATATTATTTTCTAAGCTCTTGAGACCTAATTACATGAAAATATAGTTTCATTATATTTTTAAAATGACTTGTTTCAAAAATTAATTTCCGGAAGCTCGTTTAGTGAAAATAGTGAACACGTCTTTGGAAATCTTGATCGATTGAGAGTACAATAGGTTTGAAATATTGGATGTGATACCCCAAATATTAGGATACTATTTTTGTTTAATCTCAAAGAAAGGATTACAGTTTCTTTATTTTATTTTTGTCTTAAAACATTGTTTTATTTTAACAAGACTAGAAACCTTACTTGTACTTTAAAACCCTAGTTTACTTGTGACTAGCAGGTTATGTTTAAATCCCTCATATTTGACTCAAAACCCTAATTTTATTCTATGGAATTGTAAAATTCATCACACTTTTCTTAAAATTCCTTTTATTTGGAAATTATTCATTTAATATGATCCTACTACTCAATCATTCCTCAATAAGTGCAAATGAACCTAGAAAGTAGGGTTTCACTCTTCGTTTTCAAGATTGGAGCAAATTAGGGTTTTCGCGATTTTTCGCCGGATGATTTTTCGGTACGGAGCAAGGATCAAATTTGGTGATTAAAAGTGACTTTTGGGTGAGAAATAATATGTGATTAGATGCAATAATAAAAAGTTTGTGAATAGGAAGAAAAAAAACCCTAGTACGGGTGATTTAAGGAAAATCGGCTCGAACCGACGAGTACCGTTTGTTACCGGGTAAACACACCATTTGACCCATACTTTATTACCTTAATCTTCTCATTTTATTTTAGATAATTGACCCTCAAAATATCTCATACATCAGCCACAATATTTGATCAAGAGAAATGAGAGAAAATGCTAGAAAGAAACAAGTGTCAAGGCATCTATGGAAGTTGGACTTTGACCAACTTGTCTTAACCTTCATAAAACAGAAATTTGACCAAAATTTCCTCATTTCTTCCCCTTTTCTTAGTCTTGGTCGAAATTCTTGAGAGGAAAAACAAGAGAGGAAAAAACTTCACCTTGCACCTCAATTTCAAGCCTCAATCTTGAGTTTCAACCGATAATCTTGCAAATTCCTCCACAAAAGTTGATCTCCAAGGAAGCTTAAGGGTTTTGGTGGAGTGATTTGGGAAGAGGAAGGTCTTGGCAGCTTCTTGATATAGGTATTAAGGTGAATTTGGTAAGAAACTTCCCTCTACTTCTTATATGTGTGAACTAGAAGCTTAAAGTTATAGTTTTGATGGATTTATGGGGAAAATTTCATGGGTTCAATGGTATGTTGGGATGTTTAACTAGGGTTTATATTTTCAGCATTGATTATGGTTATCTACCTCTTAATTGATGTTGTTGAGCTAGTAATTGGTGGGTTTGATGATAGAGCACATGTTAGATATGAATTTATAGAGTAAAGGTGCAAATTTCAGAATTTGGAAACCAAGCTACCCTGTTCTGTCCGATTTTATTGCATCATGTTAGAGGATGAATTAGGCTTAGCATAAAACATGAAAGTTGTAGGAAATGATGTTTTATAGTTACCTACAAATATTCAGTTCAATCGGAGAAACGTAACATATGAAAAGACCAAAATACCCTCACTGCTCTAGGATATTTCCAGTGATCCGTTTTGGACAGTTCATCCAATTGATTGTGTTTATTCACTATGATCCGTGCTGATTTAGCCATTTTCTAAAACATGAAAGTTTTAGTAATCTGTCTTAGCTTTTCAACACCACCAAGAACACCTTAAACGGATTAGTGTAGCCCAAGTTATAGCCAAAATACTTGCACCTGTTTTGTACCTTGGATTGTGTACGTTTTTGAATTTTGCTTCTGACCCTGTTTTATCCGTCTTGATAACGTATGAACTGGGTGTTGACCTCTTCATAAGAAATGTAGATCTTGGTCTTAGCTTAGAAACGGTATAAAGTTCATCCAAATCCGAGTCCTGTAGCTTCAGTTATGGCCAAAACAAGATCGGTTGTCAGAACTGCCTTCGAATTGGACAGTTCTGACAGGAATGTTTGGACCCATTTTCCTCCATGCTCTGTATTGATTCAGCTTTTGGTCTGAACATGAATGTTATAGCCTTATGTCTCAGCTTTCTAATGCCTCTGGAATTTCTTGATTTCGATTTCTGAGCTGTGAGTTACGGTCTTTCAAACAGGGACTGTTTGGTAAACCGAAATTAAATGGCTGGAACTAATTTGTGCATTTTTGACCAATACCTTTCGAGATCTGGGTTAAGGTGTCTTCATGAAAATTGTAGCCCTTCCTTGTATCTTCGAAACGGTGTCTCACCCACCTTGATCCGACATTCCTAGCCTAACATTTGATCAAAACGGTTTGAGATGGCAGATCTGGCCGTTTCCGTTTGCCGTTTCCGCGCGCGCGCGTGTGTCCATTTTGCCGTTTCCGCACTTGCATGTGTCGATTTTGCCGTTTTGCTTGTTTTGAGCATGTTAGTGGCCGTTTGTGATATTATGTGATGCAATCTTCTATTTCAGACAGTGGTGAACGAGGCGGAGCCGGTGGGGCCCACTACTAGCTAACACGCACGAAGTGATTGTTCTTGTGCTACTTTTGTATTTTGAGTAAGTATTCAGGCCGCTCTTGTGTGTTAGTTGCTTATGTGTTTCGATATGTATGAAGGGGGTACCTAGGCGAGGGTGTACTTTATCGCACTCGACCTAGACCCTAACTTGCGCACATATTTGTACATGACTTGCGTATATGAGCAATTTTGGAACTAAAACCCTTGAGTTTGTGGCTCGGGGTGACTTTTGAGTAAATTTTGTGAAGTTTGTGAGTTTGGGGCCCGATCTCAATACCTAGATGGACTATTCGAGCCGGTTAGGGCTTGGTCGAAATCAGTCCAACCTGGTTTGAGGTCACCAAGTTTGTGAATCCGGTTCACCGAGTATGTGGACCAAGTTTGTGACCCGAGCTTGTGACTCAAGCTCAAGTTTGTGATTTCGTTCGCTCGAGCAAGTTTGTGAGGTGACTGGCCAGTGAGGGTGATAAGGTGTTAGGTGGGAGTACAAGTGGAGTTCTACGGACCTTGTTTATGGTCGACGGAGTGTCGGCAGGAGGTCACGCATGGCAAACTACTTGGCTTTGGAGCCAACCTGTATCCTTCCTTTGTATTGTTACTTTTGCACTTGACTTGACATTTTTGTGAAATAGTTGCTTATCTAAATGTGAAATTTATGATTTTATCCCTGTTTACTTACTAAGCATATAGTTTACCCCGTTCCATTTGTTTTCCTTAGCAGGGGGCCGACGCGAGGATCGCTCGGGAAGGTGGTTAGATTTTGAGCTATAGAATACTTGAATTTGTATTTGTTAAAAGTTGACGAGTAGGATGTATATAGTTGCCGTGGTGGTTGTACTTATCAGTTTTTCTAGATTTTACTTTCTGGTACTCGTGATATGTAATTCTTGGAGAATTGGATGTAATACTTGAGATTTATTTTATACTTCATTGGAGGACTGTAGTGAGTGAGTGAGTCCCGGCGAGAGTTGGGCAGGCGACCCGCCGAACCCTTTGGTATGCCTTAGGGGGAGGTGGGGCTGTCACATTGGAGACATGTACAATGGATCTAAATTAGGCATTTTAATGTTTAAATACTCAAGTGATAGTAATTAGTACTATCTGTGACGCCCCACATCTCCCTAAGGCGGACCAAAGGGTATCCGCGGACGCCTGCCCAGCTCTCGCCGGGACTCAAGCAATTCCATTCAATTTAAAATCGAACTAAACACTTCGATGAGAGCAACACGAATACAATAATGCGGAAGCGTTCAAGCTTAACAAGTCACTTGATGTATCACCAGTACATCGGGTAATCATGAAACGACTTAAATTCAAAGTACACATCAAGGCCCCAAACTTTTCAAGTTTACAATTTCCAAAAGTACAACCCAAACCAGGGCCTAGTCAAAATATATAACAGGAGTCTTAACAAAAGTACAACGGATGGTTCCTTTATATTTCTCCAAGATTCGGTCCTGTTAAGGAAAACAAAACTATAGGGTGAGCTAAACGCTCGTGAGGCCAAGAACACACATGCAAGCACTTAGTCAAATAACAATCCCAAATTCAATAAATAAAATAACGTCTTTTCAACAATCAATTATTCAAACAGGAAAAGTAATCAGAAACAATTCAAGGATATAGTAGCTCTCAGGAGCTAAATCCCACTCGCTCTGCCGATGACATTCGTATACCTTCCCGCATTAACCCTCCTGTCAACCGGGTCGGTATTTCCATTTCCGTAGATCACCACTTACTTCCCTCCGTCCACCGTACACCCTAAGGGCCCACAATGTCCATTATTGGGCGATACTCAACGAGTATGCCAAGCAAGACCTCTTATTAGGTCGAGCTTATATGTATCTCATGGCTCGCCCAAATCCCCGACCAAGCCCATTGCCGGCTCAAGTCTAAGGACGGCCTATGAGTTTGGGCGTCCCCCATTCATTTGAAAGTCGAGGAGGTTCACTCCAGCGACGCAAGCATTCATGACATAACATTGCATTTCATTCATTCATTCAATACATTTCATTCATTCATTTGAAATTAGAACGAGTGCGATAAAGTACGCACCCGCCCTTATTTTTAAAACTTCCAACAAGTACCACAATAAGCAAGTATCAAAATTCACACACTTGACACTCACCGAGCAATTCAATAAGAATTATTTTCTGGGGGTTCAAGTGTCCACTGTGAGATCCTCTTGAAGGTCTCCTTGTGCGCCTGGCAATTAACAGTGGATAATCACACAATTAACCCACTTATCAAGAAGATTGTACACTAGTACAATCTAAGGATTATTTCGCAAAAAGGAACCTCAATTACACGTAAATCGAGGTTCAACTTATCTTTTATTATGTACAATATTATTTGAGTTTTTATCATGGAAATCGTGAGCAAAACGTTTAAGAATATTAAAAGAATAAAGAGTTCTTGAAAAACT
This sequence comes from Coffea arabica, assembly GCF_036785885.1. Taxonomy (NCBI): domain Eukaryota; kingdom Viridiplantae; phylum Streptophyta; class Magnoliopsida; order Gentianales; family Rubiaceae; genus Coffea; species Coffea arabica. The sequence goes on along the minus strand of NC_092316.1, from coordinate 28,249,992 downwards.
CTATTTCTTTGAGATTGGAAAATTTTCAGTTTTACGATGAATCTTTGAAAAATCGTAACTCGCTCGGTATAAGTCGAGAATTGGAAAACTTTATACCGTTGGAAATCTCTTAGAAAGTACTATAAGTTCCTAGAAGACACTTTTTCATGAATCGAAGTGAAAAGTGTTCAAAAATGAGCTTGAAGACGCAGGGTTGGTTTTTTTTTTTTTTTTATGGCAGAATTAAGTTGGATTTCGGCCAACTTTGGAAATTCGGCACGATTCACACATTGCAAACCGGCCTCTGAAATTTACAGCTCAATTAGTGTTGCAAGTGTGGTGTATAACAAAACAAGCGGATGAAGAATCGGAGTTTCGAGTACCGGGATACAGTAGCCCGAAGTTGGGGAAATTCAAGACCGGAGAAGAATTTCCAGATTTGAACCTCCAACATGAGGAATTTAATTAGGTATCGAAATGAACTTGGATTAGCACCAAAATTGGCAGTATTTTACTCCCATATGAAAGGTACCACTCTATCAAATTTCAGGGATAAATAACTTCGGTAAGATAGTTAATTAGTCAACCAAAGTTCAGGAAAATTATAAGGTAATCTGCCTTGAGACTTTCATTACCCATTTCAAAACGTTTAATCAAGCAAACTATCTGTAAGAGCCCGATGCAACCAAATACAACCAAAATACTCAACCAGACAAGTAGTTAAGTAAATATAATGACAAAGAATATAAGCAATTTTAAAGCACAAAATAGAGTAATAATAAAGTAAGAGAAATTCAAACCAATCAAACACCCAAACTTCTTCCAAACTTGGAGTTGAATCCACCAAATAGCTTCTTCAATTGATGGCGATGCTAACCAAGATGTACAAGTGACGGCTCACTCCTTCGTCACCCCAAACACACTTTGGTTGAGCCAAGGAGTTTTACAACTATTCTAGTTAACCCTCAACAACCTACACTTGAAAGATCACTCACCCAATTAAGAACTATTTTATACAAATGAGGCAACTTTCACCAAGGTTTTACCACTTCAAGTGATAGGTTCACCTTCACCAAGGTTTTACTACTTCTAGAGAGTAACCTTCACTTGAGCAACCTCACAACCCAACTTTCCCAACCCCTTATACAACCAACAAAGAATCTTTCTACTCAAAAATCTCACTTGTAAGCTTGTATTTTGTGTTGGCAAAAGTCCCTTGTCTTCTTGTGCTTTGGGGTGTTTATAGAAGGTGAGAAATGGCTCCGAAAGGCTCTCCAACGGTCAAATATTAAATGCTGTCAAAACTAGCCGTTGGCCTGTCGGACGTCCGAACCACCTGTCGAGCGTCCGAACCCTGTGTCCAAACCACCTGTCGGACGTCCGAACCCTGCGTCCGAACGTCGTCAGAGAGTCATCAAATCTTTGCGAAATTTCTCGGACGTCCGATGCGATTGATGTGCGTCCGATGCGTGCGTCCGTTGATGTTCTTCATCCTTTCGGACGTCCGATAGCTTCCTTTCGGACGTCCCACATGAGTGCCCTGTTTTTGCTTCTTCTTTTGTGCCACAAGAATCTGTTCTAACAAATTACTCACATAAAAATATTAGCCCAAATCTACATTTTGGTTTGTTAATCATCAAAACCAAGGATTGATCGACCAAGGTCAACAATCTCCCCCTTTTTGATGATGACAAACAAAATGAAGATTTCTTTTATCAAATAAGTTCAAATAAAGCTCCCCCTTAGAAAGTGCCAACATACAAAGAAATTTCAATAAATCCTACTCCCCCTTTTGGCATCAATCAAAAAAAAAAACAAACTCCCCCTTTATTTTTCAGATCAAGACCATATTGAATATCAAAATTTTCAAATGTACTTACAACCATATAGCACTACTTGGATCAAATCTTCATGATGTACCTAAATATGAGAAATTTCATTTGGTACCCTTTCTTTATAGGGTCCTTGGGAGTTAATACGACATGATCTAGCAATCCACATGAATTTCATGCCTTTTCTCATATTTTTCTTTACATAGCAATCATTTTGCATATGTCCAAATTTGCAACAAAAGTTACACATGATAGAAGTATTTTGCACATAGGTGGATTTAATGCAACTAATTTTCTTACTTCTTATCATAGCAAACTTATTTGTGCCTTGAAAAGATTTGCTTTCTTTTGTTTGAGAAAACTTTTGTTTTTCATTTTGGAGAAACTCGTTCAAGTCATTAATTCTTTTCTTTAACACATTTTGTTCCTCCAACATTTTTTCATAAAACTTTGTTTTCTCTTCTAACTTCCTTTTCAAATTATTTTTGCAATCAAAAACACTTTTTTGATTTTTTAAATCATTATTTTCCATTCTCAAACATTTGTTTTCTTGAAACAGTTTGGAGTTTTCTTCTAACAAATCATTTATTTTTGTTTTCAAATCTTTATTTTTAGCATAAGATTTTCTCAAACTTTTATGCATTTTAATCATAAGAATTTTCACATCATCATCTTCATTATCTTCATCACAAGAAGAGTGATAAGAACTTACCTCATCTTCTCCAACGGCCATTAGTGCCATTTGGGCCAACTCTTCTTTTTCTCTTTTTGAATTGCATTCATCCCATGTAACTCTGCAATCTCCTCTTGAGCATCTCTTGTTGAAGGTCTTCTTGGAACTTTTGATGTGAGGAGTTGTATCATTGTCCACTTCCATGATTTCATTACCCATGAAGGATGGGTTATCCCCCACTTGAGATGCTTTAAAAGCTATGCCTCTCTTATACATTCTTGCATTTTCTTCCTCTTGCACTTTGAATTTCAGCTTTAATTCATAAGAGGTTAGGGTATCCACAAGAGATTCAATGGACATAGAATTTAAATCCTTTGCCTCTTCTATAGCATTTATTTTGTTTTCCCATTCTTTTGGTAAGGCATTCAAAATCTTTCCATTTTTCTCACCCAAAAAATATTCTTTTCCAAGCAATTTAAGATCTTCAATAATGTCACAAAATCTACTACACATCTTATCAACATTTTCAAGATGATGCATTTTGAAAAATTCATATTGAGAAACAAGCAAAGATTTCTTTTGTTCTTTAATATCTTGGTTACCTTCATGAAATACACACAATTTATCCCAAATATCTTTAGCTGATTTACAACCTTTAATCCTACTAGATTCATTTACATCTAATGCATTGTACAATATACACATGGCCTTGGCATTCAAAGAAAGGTATCTCTTGTCTTTTTCATTCAATTCTTGTCTAGTCTTTAATCTACTCAAATTGGTGGTAGAGTCAATTATTCTGGCTTCATAAGGACCATCTTCTACCACATACCATAATTCAATATAAACGGATTGTAAGAAAATCATCATTCTTTGTTTCCACATGCTAAAATGAGAACCATTAAACATAGGTGGTCTATCAATAGATTGCCCTTCTAAAAAAGAAACTTTTATGGTTGCCATGATCTTTACTCTAAGCGGTTAAGCTTGATCAAAAGAGACCAAGCTCTGATACCAACTGTAAGAGCCCGATGCAACCAAATACAACCAAAATACTCAACCAGACAAGTAGTTAAGTAAATATAATGACAAAGAATATAAGCAATTTTAAAGCACAAAATAGAGTAATAATAAAGTAAGAGAAATTCAAACCAATCAAACACCCACACTTCTTCCAAACTTGGAGTTGAATCCACCAAATAGCTTCTTCAATTGATGGCGATGCTAACCAAGATGTACAAGTGACGGCTCACTCCTTCCTCACCCCAAACACACTTTGGTTGAGCCAAGGAGTTTTACAACTATTCTAGTTAACCCTCAACAACCTACACTTGAAAGATCACTCACCCAATTAAGAACTATTTCATACAAATGAGGCAACCTTCACCAAGGTTTTACCACTTCAAGTGATAGGTTCACCTTCACCAAGGTTTTACTACTTCTAGAGAGTAACCTTCACTTGAGCAACCTCACAACCCAACTTTCCCAACCCCTTATACAACCAACAAAGAATCTTTCTACTCAAAAATCTCACTTGTAAGCTTGTATTTTGTGTTGGCAAAAGTCCCTTGTCTTCTTGTGCTTTGGGGTGTTTATAGAAGGTGAGAAATGGCTCCGAAAGGCTCTCCAACGGTCAAATATTAAATGCTGTCAAAACTAGCCGTTGGCCTGTCGGACGTCCGAACCACCTGTCGAGCGTCCGAACCCTGTGTCCAAACCACCTGTCGGACGTCCGAACCCTGCGTCCGAACGTCGTCAGAGAGTCATCAAATCTTTGCGAAATTTCTCGGACGTCCGATGCGATTGATGTGCGTCCGATGCGTGCGTCCGTTGATATTCTTCATCCTTTCGGACGTCCGATAGCTTCCTTTCGGACGTCCCACATGAGTGCCCTGTTTTTGCTTCTTCTTTTGTGCCACAAGAATCTGTTCTAACAAATTACTCACATAAAAATATTAGCCCAAATCTACATTTTGGTTTGTTAATCATCAAAACCAAGGATTGATCGACCAAGGTCAACAATCTCCCCCTTTTTGATGATGACAAACAAAATGAAGATTTCTTTTATCAAATAAGTTCAAATAAAGCTCCCCCTTAGAAAGTGCCAACATACAAAGAAATTTCAATAAATCCTACTCCCCCTTTTGGCATCAATCAAAAAAACAAACTCCCCCTTTATTTTTCAAATCAAGACCATATTGAATATCAAAATTTTCAAATGTACTTACAACCATATAGCACTACTTGGATCAAATCTTCATGATGTACCTAAATATGAGAAATTTCATTTGGTACCCTTTCTTTATAGGGTCCTTGGGAGTTAATACGACATGATCTAGCAATCCACATGAATTTCATGCCTTTTCTCATATTTTTCTTTACATAGCAATCATTTTACATATGTCCAAATTTGCAACAAAAGTTACACATGATCGAAGTATTTTGCACATAGGTGGATTTAATGCAACTAATTTTCTTACTTCTTATCATAGCAAACTTATTTGTGCCTTGAAAAGATTTGCTTTCTTTTGTTTGAGAAAACTTTTGTTTTTCATTTTGGAGAAACTCGTTCAAGTCATTAATTCTTTTCTTTAACACATTTTGTTCCTCCAACATTTTTTCATAAAACTTTGTTTCCTCTTCTAACTTCCTTTTCAAATTATTTTTGCAATCAAAAACACTTTTTTGATTTTTTAAATCATCATTTTCCATTCTTAAACATTTGTTTTCTTGAAACAGTTTGGAGTTTTCTTCCAACAAATCATTTATTTTTGTTTTCAAATCTTTATTTTTAGCATAAGATTTTCTCAAACTTTTATGCATTTTAATCATAAGAATTTTCACATCATCATCTTCATTATCTTCATCACAAGAAGAGTGATAAGAACTTACCTCATCTTCTCCAACGGCCATTAGTGCCATTTGGGCCAACTCTTCTTTTTCTCTTTTTGAATTGCATTCATCCCATGTAATTTTGCAATCTCTTGTTGAAGATTTTCTTGAAACTTTTGATGTGAGGAGTTATATCATTGTCCACTTCCATGATTTCATTACCCATGAAGGATGGGTTATCCCCCACTTGAGATGCTTTAAAAGCTACGCCTCTCTTATACATTCTTGCATTTTCTTCCTCTTGCACTTTGAATTTCAGCTTTAATTCATAAGAGGTTAGGGTATCCACAAGAGATTCAATGGACATAGAATTTAAATCCTTTGCCTCTTCTATAGCATTTATTTTGTTTTCCCATTCTTTTGGTAAGGCATTCAAAATCTTTCTATTTTTCTCACCCAAAGAATATTCTTTTCCAAGCAATTTAAGATCTTCAATAATGTCACAAAATCTACTACACATCTTATCAACATTTTCAAGAGGATGCATTTTGAAAAATTCATATTGAGAAACAAGCAAAGATTTCTTTTGTTCTTTAATATCTTGGTTACCTTCATGAAATACACACAATTTATCCCAAATATCTTTAGCTGATTTACAACCTTTAATCCTACTAGATTCATTTACATCTAATGCATTGTACAATATACACATGGCCTTGGCATTCAAAGAAAGGTATCTCTTGTCTTTTTCATTCAATTCTTGTCTAGTCTTTAATCTACTCAAATTGGTGGTAGAGTCAATTATTCTGGCTTCATAAGGACCATCTTCTACCACATACCATAATTCAATATAAACGGATTGTAAGAAAATCATCATTCTTTGTTTCCACATGCTAAAATGAGAACCATTAAACATAGGTGGTCTATCAATAGATTGCCCTTCTAAAAAAGAAACTTTTATGGTTGCCATGATCTTTACTCTAAGCGGTTAAGTTTGATCAAAAGAGACCAAACTCTGATACCAATTGTAAGAGCCCGATGCAACCAAATACAACCAAAATACTCAACCAGACAAGTAGTTAAGTAAATATAATGACAAAGAATATAAGCAATTTTAAAGCACAAAAATAGAGTAATAATAAAGTAAGAGAAATTCAAACCAATCAAACACCCAAACTTCTTCCAAACTTGGAGTTGAATCCACCAAATAGCTTCTTCAATTGATGGCGATGCTAACCAAGATGTACAAGTGACGGCTCACTCCTTCCTCACCCCAAACACACTTTGGTTGAGCCAAGGAGTTTTACAACTATTCTAGTTAACCCTCAACAGCCTACACTTGAAAGATCACTCACCCAATTAAGAACTATTTTATACAAATGAGGCAACCTTCACCAAGGTTTTACCACTTCAAGTGATAGGTTCACCTTCACCAAGGTTTTACTACTTCTAGAGAGTAACCTTCACTTGAGCAACCTCACAACCCAACTTTCCCAACCCCTTATACAACCAACAAAGAATCTTTCTACTCAAAAATCTCACTTGTAAGCTTGTATTTTGTGTTGGCAAAAGTCCCTTGTCTTCTTGTGCTTTGGGGTGTTTATAGAAGGTGAGAAATGGCTCCAAAAGGCTCTCCAACGGTCAAATATTAAATGCTGTCAAAACTAGCCGTTGCCCTGTCGGACGTCCGAACCACCTGTCGAGCGTCCGAACCCTGTGTCCAAACCACCTGTCGGACGTCCGAACCCTGCGTCCGAACGTCGTCAGAGAGTCATCAAATCTTTGCGAAATTTCTCGGACGTCCGATGCAATTGATGTGCGTCCGTTGATGTTCTTCATCCTTTCGGACGTCCGATAGCTTCCTTTCGGACGTCCCACATGAGTGCCCTGTTTTTGCTTCTTCTTTTGTGCCACAAGAATTTGTTCTAACAAATTACTCACATAAAAATATTAGCCCAAATCTACATTTTGGTTTGTTAATCATCAAAACCAAGGATTGATCGACCAAGGTCAACACTATCCAATCATGGTTCATTTGTGAAATAAAGGCCTAAGAAACATCCATAATGCCTTTGGTAAGTGTTTAGTATCAAGAACATCAATTAACAAGTTCACTCCAAGATCTTGTTCCAAACCAGTCCAACATTAGGGTTTTTCCAAAACAGAGCTGTCCACTTGTTTTGGTCACAATTCAGTCAATTTAACTCGAAATCGAGCATGGCTTACGCCGTTGGAAAATACACTCATAGGACTAAAATATCACAGAAGAAATCGTTTCCAAATGTGGCACCAATCTGGTTCAAAATCGGGCATCAAGTTGCTGCCTGAACACTTCATTCCAGATGAACAGAGCAACAGGACAGCAAACGTAAAACATTTGGTTCGGCTTGCTCACAAAGAATCAGAATGTGCATTATATACCAAATTAAAGCCAGGAATGTCTAGTTTCCAACGCCACCAACGGCACATGATTTCGACATCCGAGGACAGAGTTATAGTGAAAATACTTCCACTGGTCAGAATCATACGCGAACAGTTTTCCAGATTGCTAGTTTCTCAAGAAAAATTCATTTGCTCAATCAAACCTCAATATTTTCCAATGAAATTTTCCACACATCTAATACATCCTATAAACATCCAATTCAAGCCATTAAACCATTAAAAATTGGCCTGGAAATGGCCAAACATGGCAGGGGCAAAATCGGAAGTTTTTGCTTCTTACACCCAATGAAGTTTCTACTAATTACCCACCACTAATGCATCATTACAATCACTAAACCAACAATATAATCACCATCAATCATCAAATCAGCAACAACAACCCAAGTGTGGGAATTCCAAGAGCCCACAATCACATTTTTACACCATACACAAGCTAACCAAATGCATGCATGAACTTAACAAGGTAAGATAGCTTCCAAACTTCAAGTTTTCAAGAGTGGATCATCACTTACTTTGGGTTGATGTTCAGCAGAATTTTCGGCCCTCTATTACCCCAGAAAAACCGTGATTTCCAGCCCTTGTTTGCAGCTCAAAATGATCCTCAAGTGTCAAGCTAGGTGTGGTGCAAGTTTGGTTAAATTTGGAGATGATTTGGGGTGGTTTTGAGTGAGATTAGTGAGCAGAAATTTTGTTGCAAATGAGTTAGAGAGAGGAGGGAGCTGGTCGGCAATGAGGAGAGAGAAGGTGGAGGGAAATCTAATTTCCTTTAGCTTCCAAGAGAAGGTGAAATAAGTGGTGGTAATTCACCCAAAAGTCAACTCTCATTAGGGGCCGTTTGGTGCGATTACGGCTCGATTTTCTCGCGCGTTTGGTTCACTAGTGCACTAAACCTCCAAGGCATATATATTCATGTAAATATTATTCACTCTTAATTGTCCCGAAATAAGGGTCTAAAGTCCCTCAATCGAAGTCGCGCGTGTGAAAACGCGTACCGTCAATTTTACCGCTATAACGCGAAACTTCCGAGAAATTCTTATAACGATTGCACTATTAACTATCACTTGAGTATTTATTCATAAAATTACCTATTTTAGGACCATTGTATAAGTCTCCAATATTCCAAGCTTATTGTGCTATTACGCGGATAAAATTTCCAAGTACTATTCACTATTTTTACTAAACGCGCTCTAGGAAATTAATTTTCGAAACGAATCATTTTAAAAATATAAAGAAGTTATATTACCATGTATTTAGGTCTAATAAGACTAGAAAATATTCCTTGGAAATAAAATCCAATTAAATAATTTATTAAGCCATAAATTAGGCATAAAATAATAGTTTTTTACGAGTCTTCACATCCTCTCCCCCTTAAGAAAATTTCGTCCTCGAAATTTACCTTGGTTGCTGAACAAGTCTGGATACTTCTCTCTGATTGTCTCTTCAACTTCCCATGTTGCCTCCTCTACTCCATGGTTCTTCCATAGAACTTTCACTAGTGGTATCTGCTTGTTCCTCAATTCCTTCACTTTTCGATCCAGAAGTTTTACCGGTCTCTCCTCATAGGTTAGGGTTTCATCGATCTCAATATTCTCCGGTTGTAAAACATGAGAGGAGTCTGGATGATATTTCTTAAGCATGGACACATGAAACACGTTATGAATACGAGATAAGCTCGGTGGTAATTCCAGCTTATAAGCTACATTCCCAACTCGCTGAATAATCTTATAAGGCCCTACAAACCTTGGTTGTAGTTTCTTCCCTTTTCCGGACATCAAACTTGCTTTTAAAGGCGTAATCTTGAGAAATACCATATATCCAACAGTGAACTCCAAATCCTTCCTCCGATTGTCGGCATAACTTTTTTGTCTACTCTGAGCGGTTTGAATTCTTTGCCGTACCAATTTCACCTTTTCATTAGCTTCCTGGATGTACTGTAAACTTTGATCGGTGTGCCTCTTCCAAAATTTCTTTTCTAAGCCCTTCATCCTTTGGCATAACCACCCGATTTCGAAATCTCAATATTCCATCTGATCCCAAAGTGAAATCGGTCTGGTCTCCCATCTTGACTTTCTCCACCAACTTTTGCATTTCAGGGTCCTTTTCCTGAGTTTCCTTAATACGTTCCAATAAAGTGGAGGTTATCACAATGTTTCCCCAAAATTACTTTCCTTGGTTCTAACCGAGGATTCCAATAGCTAACTTCCTCCAACAACTGAAATTCCTTAACCATCAATCCAGCCATTTGTACCTGACGGCTCAAAGCATCGGCCACTACATTGGCCTTCCCAGGATGGTACTTAATAATGCAGTCATAATCTTCCAGAAATTCCATCCATCTACGTTGCCTCAAATTCAGCTCCTTCTGAGAAAATAAGTACTTAAGGCTTTTGTGATCTGTATAAACCTCAAATGTTACTCCGTACAAATAATGTCTCCATTTCTTCATAGCAAAGACCACAGCCGCTAACTCCAAATCATGGGTCGGATAATTTCCTTCATGCGGTTTCAATTTTCTACAGGCATAAGCTATCACCTTATCATTTTGCATCAAAACACATCCCAAACCTTCCTTAGATGCATCTGTGTAAACCACAAAACTATCATGTCCATTTGGTAGAGCTAGAACAGGTGCTCTAGTCAACCGCCTTTTCAACTCCTGAAAACTTCCTTCACACTTAGAACTCCAAATAAATTTTCCATTTTTCTTGGTCAACTCAGTCATAGGTTCAGCAATTTTCGAAAAATCCTGGATGAATCTCCGGTAATACCCTGCCAGTCCTATAAAACTCCGAACTTCCGTTGGTTTTCCGGTCGTTTCCATTTCGAAACAGCTTCAACCTTTGCTGGATCCACTTTAATCCCATCCTTAGAAATTATATGCCTTAGGAAAGTCACTTCTTTTAGCCAGAATTCACACTTGATAAATTTAGCATATAACTGATGCTCCCTCAAGATTTGTAAAACAATTCTCAAATGTTTCTCATGATCTTTCACATTCTTAGAATACACCAAAAGGTCATCAATGAAGATCACCACAAATTGATCCAAGTAAGGCTTAAAAACCCTATGCATTAAATCCATGAAAGCGGCAGGTGCATTGGTTAACCCAAAAGGCATTACTGCAAACTCGAAGTGCCCATACCTCGAGTTAAAAGCAGTCTTAGGTATGTCCTTTTCCAAAATCCTCAATTGATAGTAACCTTGCCTTAGATCCAACTTTGAAAACACTACCGCCCCTTGCAGTTGGTCAAACAGTTCATCAATGTGGGGTAGTGGGTATTTATTCTTGACCGTAACATCATTTAAGCCTTGATAATCTATACATAACCTCAAACTCCCATCTTTCTTCTTTACAAACAAAACTGGGGCTTCCCACGGGGAATCACTCTCTCGTATAAAACCCCGTTCCAACAAATCCTGTAATTGTAACTTCAACTCCTTCAACTCAACTGGAGCCATCCTGTATGGTGTCCTTGATATAGGTGCTGTTCCCGGAGTTACATCAATTTTAAAAGCTATTTCCCGTTCCAGGGGTAGAGACTCCAATTCTTCAGGAAAAATATCAGAAAATTCTTTCACTATCGGTGTGTCCTCCAGATTCACCTTATCGCTAGGGGTATTAATAAGAAAAGCCAAATATCCTTGAGCTCCCTTATTTAACAATTTTCTAGCCCGAATTCCCGAAATAAGTGCAGACGAGGCTAACTTACCCCTTACATCCAGCAAAGCATGGCTTATTTAATAATCACTTATCAGGTTCAAGTACTACATATCACACCAATCCAACCTATCAAATAGTCATGGTCCAATAGGGAATTAATCGCGTAATCAGATAAAACAGGCAAAAGGCTTGAAGTCGGACGTAAAGTCCCAGACATTTGGAAGAAATTCAGGATATAGCGAAGCTTCAAATCAAAGTTCATCCCTGGTGGTGCTGGACAACACAACAAGTAATGCCCCACCAGAGAGGTTCAGTTCAACCGCTACAGAAGAGTAGTAGCCGGTCTACAACCACACCAGTACGAATAAGTTCAAGAGTAGGGTCAAAGCAGAGCCAAATACTTCAGGTTCATGGTGTATGAGTACGAACAAAAGTATAAGTTCAAGTTCAAGTGCAAGTTCAAGTTCAAATTCAAGGGTCATGAGTACGAGTAAGAACACACTGGCCTAACCTCTGTCCAGCAATTCACATTCTTAAACAGTCACAAAATTCAAGTCCACATTCCATATATTCAGTCAAATTAGGTCCATTGAGGATACGCAAGAGCACACTAGCCTAAACAGGTTCAAGTCTCAAGTAAGCTCAGTCTAATCGGTTTCAGGCAGTTCGAGTTCTCTTACCAACCTACTGCAATACTTTCGGAGTTCAAACTTCCTAAGATTGAAATATTGGCACAGAACCAATCATAACATATGTTGCGCACAAGAAAATCTCACCAAGTTTCCGGTTAGGTTAATCCATTATACACTAGTAGATCGGATCTTCGGGTTTATGTTCGATTCATATTCAGTACTAGGGACCTATTAAATTATATGAAACTATCTATCAATTTGTCTCACAAGTACAGGGTTGTCTAAGCCCTCGGTCACGGTCCCCTTTTCTCATTCCTGCTCCCCTACTTAAGAAAAGTCTATAAGCACAGGAAAAGGGATAACTAAGCATAAAGAGCGTAACGCGTATACAAGTTGCAAAAACATTTAAAATCAGGTCATGATTCATTACATGTATCAAAAGTTATAGCACGGTTAGGAGTTACAAAACAAGACCAAGATGTCCAATATTGCACATAGGCAATTAAGTGCCACAAAAATATAGAAGTACATACAAGCAGGATACAAAAGGCCTCACAGCGTGCACTACCCCTTTCTAAGTCCATAGTTAAACCAAAGGGGTCCAGACATCACTAATTTCAATAAGATCACACGCCTTTACGAAATTAGATCCAATAAAGCCATAACGCAAGCTAAAGCCAAGATTATCCATTCGGAGTTCAAAATCTTTAATAACCAGCCACCAGTCGGAACACCATCATCTCCAAAATAACCAGTCTTAGGGTTTTGTAATTAAAGTTTCAAGCTCCAAGTTCAAACCCAAGAATAAGTACAACTTGCTACCTTACGTGTCAAATGGAAACCAAATCAATTCACACTAACTTGTACTCTTGAATGCAGTTGCTCTATATCTCAAAGTTGCCTCAGTCCGTACATTTAAAATTGGCTCACTCTTCTTGAAAGTCAAGAATTTTAAACATAAGAAGAGTATTTCAAGTAATCAGAAATCTTATCAAGTTCAGGATTCACATTATTAAACATAAGCTTGCCATTCTTTCGAAAACTCAGGATATATATATGTTTTTCTTCGTGTAAAGCATGGACAAATTCAAGTGTGAGATTACACCAATATACAATCAAGGGGGAAAACTTAGTTTAAAAAATGTAAATCTTGTATTAACCCATCATATACAAAGTTCAACAACTCATTAGTTATTCACAAATTTTCAAATTTGAAATTCAAGTAAAACTCACCTTTTTACCAAAATCGGAAAATTACACAATTTAAAGCATATATATCTTATTTCCACTCATCGCTTACAAATAAAACTAGTACATCCTAGTTTTTCTTTAAATTTTCAAAGCAGAATTTCTTTAGAAGATATGTGGGCGGAAAAATGCATTTTATTCCTTTGTACTTTTATCTTGGTTCAAAATCATCACACATGGAGTTTGACTATCAAATCTCGGTCTCTTATCCTCCATAGCCAGTACTAATAATTATCTCAATTCTTTCCACACTTACAAATATAATGATAATTCAAATTCATCCAATCTTTCACTTCAAATCTCTCATCCCATATCTTCCTTCAATATAACATCACCTAATTCCTCAGTTTCTTCTGCAAGTCCCAAATAAGAACTCCCAAATAATCAATTTCTTTAACCCCTAAGATACAATAGATCCTTGTTCACATAATATCCAAATTAATCCCACAGTCAAGCATCCTAAACTTTAAGCCTAGGATACGCTACAGAGATCTGAAGCCTAAGCTCTGATACCAACTGTGACGCCCCACATCTCCCTAAGGCGGACCAAAGGGTATCCGCGGACGCCTGCCCAGCTCTCGCCGGGACTCAAGCAATTCCATTCAATTTAAAATCGAACTAAACACTTCGATGAGAGCAACACGAATACAATAATGCGGAAGCGTTCAAGCTTAACAAGTCACTTAATGTATCACCAGTACATCGGGTAATCATGAAACGACTTAAATTCAAAGTACACATCAAGGCCCCAAACTTTTCAAGTTTACAATTTCCAAAAGTACAACCCAAACCAGGGCCTAGTCAAAATATATAACAGGAGTCTTAACAAAAGTACAACGGATGGTTCCTTTATATTTCTCCAAGATTCGGTCCTGTTAAGGAAAACAAAACTATAGGGTGAGCTAAACGCTCGTGAGGCCAAGAACACACATGCAAGCACTTAGTCAAATAACAATCCCAAATTTAATAAATAAAATCACGTCTTTTCAACAATCAATTATTCAAACAGGAAAAGTAATCAGAAACAATTCAAGGATATAGTAGCTCTCAGGAGCTAAATTCCACTCGCTCTGCCGATGACATTCGTATACCTTCCCGCATTAACCCTCCTGTCAACCGGGTTGGTATTTCCATTTCCGTAGATCACCACTTACTTCCCTCCGTCCACCGTACACCCCAAGGGCCCACAATGTCCATTATTGGGCGATACTCAACGAGTATGCCAAGCAAGACCTCTTATTAGGTCGAGCTTATATGTATCCCATGGCTCGCCCAAATCCCCGACCAAGCCCATTGCCGGCTCAAGTGTAAGGACGGCCTATGAGTTTGGGCGTCCCCCATTCATTTGAAAGTCGAGGAGGTTCACTCCAGCGACGCAAGCATTCATGACATAACATTGCATTTCATTCATTCATTCAATACATTTCATTCATTCATTTGAAATTAGAACGAGTGTGATAAAGTACGCACCCGCCCTTATTTTTAAAACTTCCAACAAGTACCACAATAAGCAAGTATCAAAATTCACACACTTGACACTCACCGAGCAATTCAATAAGAATTATTTTCTGGGGGTTCAAGTGTCCACTGTGAGATCCTCTTGAAGGTCTCCTTGTGCGCCTGGCAATTAACAGTGGATAATCACACAATTAACCCACTTATCAAGAAGATTGTACACTAGTACAATCTAAGGATTATTTCGCAAAAAGGAACCTCAATTACACGTAAATCGAGGTTCAACTTATCTTTTATTATGTACAATATTATTTGAGTTTTTATCATGGAAATCGTGAGCAAAACGTTTAAGAATATTAAAAGAATAAAGAGTTCTTGAAAAACTCTATTTCTTTGAGATTGGAAAATTTTCAGTTTTACGATGAATCTTTGAAAAATCGTAACTCGCTCGGTATAAGTCGAGAATTGGAAAACTTTATACCGTTGGAAACCTCTTAGAAAGTACTATAAGTTCCTAGAAGACACTTTTCCATGAATCGAAGTGAAAAGTGTTCAAAAATGAGCTTGAAGACGCAGGGTTGGTTTTTTTTTTTTTTTATGGCAGAATTAAGTTGGATTTCGGCCAACTTTGGAAATTCGGCACGATTCACACGTTGCAAACCGGCCTCTGAAATTTACAGCTCAATTAGTGTTGCAAGTGAGGTGTATAACAAAACAAGCGGATGAAGAATCGGAGTTTCGAGTACCGAGATACGGTAGCCCGAAGTTGGGGAAATTCAAGACCGGAGAAGAATTTCCAGATTTGAACCTCCAACATGAGGAATTTAATTAGGTATCGAAATGAACTTGGATTGGCACCAAAATTGGCAGTATTTTACTCCCATATGAAAGGTACCACTCTATCAAATTTCAGGGAAAAATAACTTCGGTAAGATAGTTAATTAGTCAACCAAAGTTCAGGAAAATTATAAGGTAATCTGCCTTGAGACTTTCATTACCCATTTCAAAACGTTTAATCAAGCAAACTATCCAATCATGGTTCATTTGTGAAATAAAGGCCCAAGAAACATCCATAATGCCTTTGGTAAGTGTTTAGTATCAAGAACATCAATTAACAAGTTCACTCCAAGATCTTGTTCCAAACCAGTCCAACATTAGGGTTTTTCCAAAACAGAGCAGTCCACTTGTTTTGGTCACAATTCAGTCAATTTAACTCGAAATCGAGCATGGCTTATGCCGTTGGAAAATACACTCATAGGACTAAAATATCACAGAAGAAATCGTTTCCAAATTTGGCACCAATTTGGTTCAAAATCGGGCATCAAGTTGCTGCCTGAACACTTCATTCCAGATGAACAGAGCAACAGGACAGCGAACTTAAAACATTTGGTTCGGCTTGCTCACAAAGAATCAGAACGTGCATTATATACCAAATTAAAGCCAGGAATGTCTAGTTTCCAACGCCACCAACGGCACATGATTTTGACATCCGAGGACAGAGTTATAGTCAAAATACTACCACTGGTCAGAATCATACGCGAACAGTTTTCCAGATTGCTAGTTTCTCAAGAAAAATTCATTTGCTCAATCAAACCTCAATATTTTCCAATGAAATTTTCCACACATCTAATACATCCTATAAACATCCAATTCAAGCCATTAAACCATTAAAAATTAGCCTGGAAATGGCCGAACATGGCAGGGGCAAAATCGGAAGTTTTTGCTTCTTACACCCAATGAAGTTTCTACTAATTACCCACCACTAATGCATCATTATAATCACTAAACCAACAATATAATCACCATCAATCATCAAATCAGCAACAACAACCCAAGTGTGGGAATTCCAAGAGCCCACAATCACATTTTTACACCATACACAGGCTAACCAAATGCATGCATGAACTTAACAAGGTAAGATAGCTTCCAAACTTCAAGTTTTCAAGAGTGGATCATCACTTACTTTGGGTTGATGTTCAGCAGAATTTTCGGCCCTCTATTACCCCAGAAAAACCGTGATTTCCAGCCCTTGTTTGCAGCTCAAAATGATCCTCAAGTGTCAAGCTAGGTGTGGTGCAAGTTTGGTTAAATTTGGAGATGATTTGGGGTGGTTTTGAGTGAGATTAGTGAGCAGAAATTTTGTTGCAAATGAGTTAGAGAGAGGAGGGAGCTGGTCGGCAATGAGGAGAGAGAAGGTGGAGGGAAATCTGATTTCCTTTAGCTTCCAAGAGAAGGTGAAATAAGTGGTGGTAATTCACCCAAAAGTCAACTCTCATTAGGGGCCGTTTGGTGCGATTACGGCTCGATTTTCTCGCGCGTTTGGTTCACTAGTGCACTAAACCTCCAAGGCATATATATTCATGTAAATATTATTCACTCTTAATTGTCCCGAAATAAGGGTCTAAAGTCCCTCAATCGAAGTCGCGCGTGTGAAAACGCGTACCGTCAATTTTACCGCTATAACGCGAAACTTCCGAGAAATTCTTATAACGATTGCACTATTAACTATCACTTGAGTATTTATTCATAAAATTACCTATTTTAGGACCATTGTATAAGTCTCCAATATTCCAAGCTTATTGTGCTATTACGCGGATAAAATTTCCAAGTACTATTCACTATTTTTACTAAACGCGCTCTAGGAAATTAATTTTCGAAACGAATCATTTTAAAAATATAACGAAGTTATATTACCATGTATTTAGGTCTAATAAGACTAGAAAATATTCCTTGGAAATAAAATCCAATTAAATAATTTATTAAGCCATAAATTAGGCATAAAATAATAGTTTTTTTACGAGTCTTCACACTATCGTTATAAGAATTTCTCGGAAGTTTCGCGTTATCGCGCTTAAATTGGAGATACGCGTTTTTATACGCGCAATTTAAATTTAGGAACTTTAGACCCTTATTTTGGGACAATTTAAGAGTGAATAATAGTTATATGAATATAAGTGCATTAGAGGTTTAGTGCACTAGTGAAACAAATTCGAGAGGAATCGAACACGAAACGCGCGGGAAAAAGAGTTGACCTTTGAATCAATGAGAGCCACACATTTTAGTTTCACATGGGTGCATCACACCAGATCAAAACCCTCCACTTTATCACCTCAAACAGCCGTGCAACTCTTCTTTTTCTTCTTCATTCCAGCCGTGCAACTCCAAGGAAAAACAAGACCAAGTTCTTCATTTTTCCTTCATCAAACCTCTTCCAATTCACTCCAAATTCGAACTACACTTAACTAAACATTTAGAGATCCCATTGAGCTAAGAAAAGGAGCTGCTATTCACGGTTTTTCTTGTGCTAAGGAAGGCCAAAAATTCTGACTTTGTTCACCACACAAGTAGGTAACGATCAACTACCGAAATCTTGTTTTATGGAGGTTAAATTGCGCGTATAAACTCTTGCATGCTTGTGGGTGGTCTTGTTTATGGTGGATTTGTGTTGTGTGGGCTCTATGAACTCCCACTTTTGATGGAAGGACTGATTTGATGTTGGATGATGAAATTAATGGTGGTTTAGTGCTTATATTAGTGGATTAATGTTGTATTGTTGGTGGATTAATGTGGATTGATGGTGGTTTTGCCTTGTCCGACCATTTTGTGCACAATTTTGAAGTTCTAATGACTTGATTATGTTGTTTACATGTTATTGTGAGTGTGTACAGAATTTCATTGAAAAATAACATGATTTGGTTGGTCAAATGAGTTGATTTCCAAAGTTAGCAAAACTGGAAAATGAATCCCGTATTGCCCAGGCAGTCATTTTGTATCGGCTATAACTCTTTGCTCCGATGTCGAAATCAAGTGCTGTTTGTGGCATTGGAAACTAGACATTCCCAGATTTCCATTGGTATCAATTTCACATTCTGGTTCCACTTGAGTGAGTCACACCATTCGATTGAAAATCACTGTCCTGTTTCGTTTCTCTCCAGGAGACAGGACAGGACTTGTATCTTGATGCTCAAATACGAGCTGTTTGTGGATAGCTGTTTGTGGATAGAATTTCAAAATAGTTTCTTCTGATAAAATTCAGCTTTATGAGAGAGATTTCCAACGCCATCAACCACGCTCAATTCCAAGTTGAATTGAGTGAGTTGTGGCCATATTTCGAAACTGATGCAGTGAGTAAAAATCCTCTTTTGACTAGTTGAATGGCCTAGCTTGATTTGGGACTTGTTGTTTTGGAAACTTTGATGTCCAACATCTACCAACTTTATATTAGATGTTCCTTGGACTTTGTTTTACAAATAAACCAGATTTGGGTTGGTTGCATTGGACAAAATGTTTAAAAAGAAAGAAGAGCTAGAAGACAGTTTTGCCTTGGGAAATTTCTTGAACTTTGATGGTTTAGTTAACTACCTTCTCGTGTGAATTTTCAAATGAAATTTGATAGAGGAGTGGTCCTCATATGGAGGTTTAATTGTGCAAAATTTAGTGATATTCTAAGACCATTTTGATATGCAAATGATGCCCCGAAATTGCTCTTCGAATCTGGAAAACTTTTCCTTTTCTCTTAGCCGATTAGCCAATCTTGACTTGGGACTTGTCATTCGAAATTCTTGGTATAAATCACCTACCAAATACAGCTTGGATGTTTCTTAGGCATTATCTATGCAAATGAACCATATTTGAGAGGTTTTTAGTGGCCAAATGTTTGAGAAAAGGAAAACAAAGGTATGAGGCAGATTGCCTTGGAAATTCTTGAAAACTTCAACAGTTTTGTTAATTGACTCTTCGTGCTAGATTTTGCTTGAAAATTTGCAGAGGAATAACCCCTATATGGTAGTGTAATACTGCTAAATTTGGTGCCATTCCAAGTCCGTTTCAGTGCTCAACCAACGTCCCAAAGTTCATGTTTAAATCTGGAAATTCTTGATCGAGGATGAAATTTTAGCCAACTTTGAGCTGCTATATCTTGGCGCTCAAAACTTTGATTCTTGTTCCGTTTGTTTTGTTTTAAACTTTGATTGTAGCTCTAATTGATTTCTAAATTTCGGAGGCTAGTTCGTATTGTGTGAATTTTGCTGGATTTTCAAAGTTGGTCAAAAACCAACCCCGAAACTGTCATAATGGTCCCAAGCAGCAACTTTGAGTCAATTTTTGAATATCTTCAGTTTGGAATCATGGAAAAGTATCTTCTAGGAACTTTTAGTGCTTTTGAAGAAGTTTCCAATGGTATCAAGCTTTCTAATTATGGACCTACATAGTGCAAGATACGATTTTTCTAAATTGACACCCAAAGCTGAAATTTGTCAATTTCTTAGAAAATGAGATTTTGGAAACTTGCCTTCTTTTCTCGATACCGATTGAACATCTTGAACTCGATTTCATGGAAAATGTTAGTCTCTCTCTTTAGACTTCAAAACTTTACTCTTGAACCTCGATTTACGAGTAATTGAGGTTCATTTTCATAAGATTTCCTTAGATTGCAGTAGCGTACAATCTTCCTCGATAATTAGAGATTCGTAGTGATATTGAGTGGTACTTGATTATTGTTTACTCAGGCTGTAACGACCCCGTTTTCCCCTAAGGCGAACCAGAGGGGTCAACGGGCCGCCTGCCCAGCTCTCGCCAGGACTCCGTCAATCACTACAGTTCTCCAAAAATTACAATATAAATCTCAAATATATATATATCAAATTCTCCAAGAACTACATATCACAAACGCTGCGGAATGTACACGTACGTCCATTCAAGTCCAATCATTCATTACAAACCATATCCACAAGCTATTACACAAGAGGCGATCCAAATTCAAACCGTACAAGGTGTAATTCCATCCATTTCAATTCCCCTAGCCCAACAATTACACAAACGATTCCAAATCTAAACTATACAAATTACAAGCCATCCAGGTACACAGATAACGTAATACAGCTCTTCCTTTGTTCGAAACCGGTACTCGCATAAACACATCAAACACGTAATGCAGTTTATCCAAGACTTGATAAGGACATATATATATATGTCATATATATACATGAGAAAGGTTCAATTGTACACTTCAAAAGTACTTGAATTCATTTACATCAAAATTCCAAATTTTCGAGGAGCAACTCAAAACTAGCTACATAACTAACTCAACTCATTTCAAAACTTGAGTCCAACAGTGTCCCTGTAAGGAAAACAAACAACGGGGGTGAGCTTGCGCTCGTGAGGTACCAAATGCACAATTACATGATACGGCCAAATAACATATATGCATAAGTGCCTTCGTTCAAACATGCATTTATAAAAGGATACATTCGGCCCTCAAGGGCCGTTTCCGATGTCCATACTTGATCGTACTCGTTGACACTCCGTCAACCATCGAGGATAACCAAGAACCGTAGACACCTCTTCTCACCATTTCCTTCCACCATTCACCCCCTAATCGGGCCCGCACACCTCATAGTTTCAAAGGGTAATACTCGAGTATACCGCAAGGTCGAGGAGTTAACACTCCACTCGCCTATCAGTGACCCGAAGACTCGTTAACGAATCGCCCAAGCCCTTGCCGGCTCGACTCGAATAACGGTCCAAGGGAATGAGCTCAGTTTTCACAGTAATAATAGGGCATTGCCCTAACAGATATCAAATCACATATTCATGAAATTTCACAGTCCAACAGTAACAATAGTGCAAGCAAGTGGTCAAGAGCGGTAAAGTACACTCTCGACCTATTCAAGTCATATAACAAGTACATTGAACCATTTAATGATACACTCACCAAGCACGGCTCACGAAGCTTATTCGGCAAACCTCATTATCTCGATCAAGTTGGAATCCTAAAACCAAATATCAAGTCAAGCAAAGGAAAATTCTAACATTAACAAGTTTCTATTGCCTTTTGGCATTTTAAAGCTACACCCATCCGATCGAAACAAATCTTATGGCGTTACAAAGCTAAAACATATGTCAACATTTCTTATGAAGATTTCCAAGGCCAAATCACACATTTTCAGGATCAAATATCGAAATCTCGGAGAGGGCAGAAAACTGTCCGCAAAATAGGGTCTATGAACAGTCAAGGGTATTTCAGTCAATTCACAAGCTACAGTACTCCAATCACTCTGAAATTTTGCAGGTAACTAGCTAACTCATATATCTACAAGTTTCATGTTTTGAGCAAGAGCCGAATCAGTCTTTAACATGGTCAAATGTACAGTACGAAAACAGGTCAGAAATAATACAACAAAAGCTGAAATTACACTTCCAAGCCAATCTTTGCAAATAACCATCACTAACCACAATTAAGGGCTAGAAATCCTCACTTAACATGAGACTAGCCTATACTAGTCATGTACATGCCAAAACAAGGATGAATGAACTTAAACAAAGCTTAGAAATGTCACCATTATGGACTCTTAACAACCCAACACCCAATTTACAAGAATTTCCATAAATTTAATCAAGATCACACAACTTCAAATCAATCATATACTCTCCAAAAATGGGACAGCATTACCCCTTAATTTAACACATTTCCAACCTACCATTCAATACCAAATATATATCAATTCAACTCCAATTGTACATACAATTTATAGTCTAGTAAATATACTCAATTAGGGCCACAATGCCCCTCAAGCAAGCCAACTAGATGCTTATAAGCCAACTATTAGAATTTTCCCCAAATCGAAACCCTAGAAACCGGAATTCACACCACAAGCGTAAATTTTCCGCAATTGATCACAATTAACGCATAAAAGCTTCAATTAACACCATTTCAATCCATCAATCCAATCCTAATCATAACTTTCATATAAAATCAGGAAAATACCCAATAAATCAACAATTCACCATCAATTCCTTCAACCCATGAAATACTTCACAATATAACACATTTAATCACCACAAATCATTAATTAACCAATATTAGACCAAAAGGAAACTTGTTTATGCCACTTACCTCAAATTCAAGAAAACCATCAACATAGAGCCTCCCCTCCAAAAACAATCCATCAAAAGCTCTAAGCCACCATAGCAAGCCCATGTGTGAATTATTGTCCAAAACCACCGGTGAAATCACAAGATTTAAGAAGAAATCAAAACTAGAAAATGGAAGAGTTTTTCTCTTTCTCAAGGCCTCGGTTGAGCAACAGCAGAAAATGAAGACAAAAGACAGCAAAACATGATATTTAATGAAGGAAACAGCCGGTCAAAGCTGCTGACCGGCTGTGCCACGTCAGAATCCGGCCGGAATCTGGCCGGATTTCCGGCCGGATTCTTGGCCGGATTCAAGGCAGAGAGCTCCTCAATTTTTTTTCAAAACGGCTGGGCAATCCGGCCAGCTATCCGGCCAGAAACTGGCCGAATTTCCGGCCGGATTCGGCCCCCTTCACATTTCCAAAAATTTTTCTTCTTTTCCAAGTTCAAAAATGGTACTATTCCGCTCGTTCAACAAAAACTTGTATAAAAGGAAACCCTCCTTTGGCCGGGGCGTCACAATCTCCCCTCCTTAAAAGAATGTCGTCCTCGACATTTCAACTCATATACATCCGGTCAAGATATCGCTCAGAAACCAGTCAAGCATTAGAATTCAATCTAATCCTACTTGTATTCACCCGGTCTCATCTGTTTTCCCCAAGATCAGTCAAATACTAAGAATCATGGTCCAATTCAACTTATCACTTATCATGGTCAAATACTAATAATCACTTATCAAATTCAAGTACTAAATATCACGCCAATCCAACTGTAACATCCCGAATATTAGGAGGTTGTTTGTGAAGAAAATATTAAAGTGTATTTCTTTGGGTTTGATTTAAAACCTAATTTTGTTTAAAAAGACTAGAAACCCTAATATTGTAGCCAAAAACCCTAGTTTACTTGTGACTAATCGGTTTACCTAAATCTCTCATATTTTAATTGAAACCCTAATTTTAATTACTGGAATTGGAAAATTCCTCACGTTTTCTTAAAAATTTCCTTTTATTTGAAAATTATCATTTATTAAAGCCCTACTATCCAATTATTCCATAATAAGTGTAAATAAACCTAGAAAATAAGGTTTTACGCTTCGGTTTCAAGTTTGGAGCAAAATTAGGGTTTTCGCGAATTTTCGCCGGATGAATTTTCGGTACTGGCCGAGGATCAATTTGATGATTAAAAGTGACTTTTAAGTGAGAAATAAGATGTGACTAGTAGCAATGATATTAGGTTAGTGAATGGGAAGTAAAAACCCTAGTACGTGAGTTTTTAAGAAAAACGGCGCGAACCGGCGGGTCCCGCGCACTACCGTTTGAACGCACCACTTGACCACCATTTTTCTTACCAAACAAGCTTATTGACTTTTGCACAAAATATCTTCCTAATTTGCAGCTGGTTGACCAAAATTATGAGGCTAGAAATGTAAGAGAAAGAAAGAGAAAAATGAAAGGTAGTGGTGGCGACACTTGTCGCCACCTTAAGGCTTCTTGACCAAGACTTAGTCTTTCCATTTAAACACCAAATTTTGCACCTTTTCTCTTCATTTTCAGCAGCTTGGTTGACCAAAAGGGTGAGAGAAAAGAGAGAACAAGAACAACCATTTTCTTCTTGATCTTAGCTAACCAAGTGAGAAAATCCAATTCTAAACCGATTAAAGTACTAAGTGTGAGTTGGGAAGCTTGAGGAACCAAGAAATATCAAAGGGGGTGAAGGATCACTCTACCAAGCCTTGTCTTTGAGGTAAAAATCTGATCATGACCCTTGATCCTTTAAATTTTGGGTTTAAGATGTTATTTAGCTTAAGTTTTGGCTTGATTTCAAGATGTGCAAGTGGTTGTGATGATTCTTGGAGGTTTTCCCCTTTTTATATGATGAACTAGGGCTTGTGGAAATTCTGCCCAAATTGTTGTATAATGCTTATATGTTGCAATTGAGGTTGTATAAGGTGTTTTGGTAGTGATTGGACCAAGAAATTAAGGAAAGTTGCATTAGAAACTCAAAATTTCAGAATCTGGAATTTTTGCTCAACATTCTGTCCGAATTTGTATCTATATGATAGAGGCCGAATTGGCCTTAGGTCAAAGAAGGAAAGTTGTATATAATGGTGTTTTCTAGGTGCCTGTAAAATTTCAGCTCAATCGGAGGAACGTAGGTCATGAAAAGTCCGAAATACCCTTACTGTTCTAAGTATTTCCTAAGCAGTCCGTGTGATCAGTTAAGTCTAGTTTATCACGTTTTTTGACTAGGATCCCTTCTGATTTAGCTTTTTGCCAAAACATGAAAGTTGTAGTATTCTGAATTGGCTTTAAAATGCATCTAACAAAACCTAATTCGGACATGTGTACACTGAGTTATGTTCATTACAGTGTTCTGCGTTTAAACAGCCGACGAATTGGTTTCTGGTTTAGTAATTCGAGAATTTGACTAAGTTACATTAGGAACTGGACTAAGTGACCTTCATGAATATTGTAGATCTGTGTCTTAGTTTCGAAACGGCTTAGGTTTCGTTTTAATCCGATAAGCGTAGCCTCGGATATGTTATTTCCGCATTTGTACGTCAAATCTATTTTGAACTAAATTGAATTTCTGCACTTGTACTTAATACGATTCTTGTTATTATGATATTGTGAGCCTATGAAACGGCTCTTGACATGAATTGCTGATATGTATAATGTTGGGTTGTGTTTGAGAAAAACAATGAAGCCTAAAAGGCTGGAAAATTAGGTAAACACAAAGGGCATGCTGCCCGAATTTTTACTCGAGGACTAGAAAACTATATTAGCGACTTGAGTGAAGGTTAAGTACTTATTACTTGAACTAGCGAGAACCTTGGCCACTATGTTTCTTGAGTGTTATACGTTAGGACTTGGACGAACTTGTACCCTTGAGAAATGAAATAATGATTGCTCGAAGTATGTTTTCCTTGTACTTTCAACTCGCAAGACAATTTCAAGTATAAATATTACAAAGTTTTACTGTTTAAAAAGGCGAGCAAGTGTTTCACGACTACTGTCCGAGTGAATTTCAATTTATTGATTCTTATTGAACGAAACGTCTAAGTTTCGAACTCTAGTCATGTTTCAAAGTTCTCAAATTGAGTTTTATCGCAGATTTGGACTCCGAACTCGGAGTATAACCTGAAAGTGACCAGTAAAAGCACTATATCTTTTGGTGAGTGCTTTCAAATACTGAATTGAACTTGATACTTGTACTTGATACGTGCCAATATGATTACATGCCACATGCGTGAATTGTTAGGGCAAGAGTGTACTTTATCGCACTTGCCCTTACATGATATATACTTGTTTATTGTTGCAATTGACTTGACATACTTGTTATGATGCGCGCACTTCCTGGAATTCCAGAAACCATGTGGCAAGTTACTCTAGTCGAGCCGGCAGGGGCTTGGTCGGTTGGGTAACGAGCCCTGGGTCTCTTGCTTTGTCGAGTGGAGTGATATCTCCTCGACTAATTGGTATACTCGAGTATTACCACCCGTGTTTATTGAGGATTTTGGGCCCAGTAGGGGGTGTGAATGGTGGACGGAGAGTCGTGTAAGTGGTGTTCTACTGGATTGGTTACTTACTTGAAAGTTGACGGAGTGTCAACTACTACGTGATCAAACTTTTGGTAATGCAATGGGAATTTGGCTCCTGAGAGCCATCCGTATCCTTATACTTTGGAGTGATTATTGTTTATTGGATTATTGTTTCTGTTGAAAAACTTCTACACTCGCTCATTTTAAGATTGCTACTTGACGTGTTATTGCTCACATTTATGAACTCTTCATGCTCGTTACTTTGCTATATCGAAAACTTGTACTTATAAATAATGGTCAATTTGCTATTTGGAACCTCACTGGGCTTTTAGCTCATTCCACTCTATTTGTTTTCCTTTCAGGGGTACGAGCGAGGTGTGAGATATGTAAAGTCTAGCATAGACTAGTTGTTTGATTTTTGACTTGTACTCGCGCTATTCCTCGGATGGAACATGTTGTACTTGGATTGTATTCGTTTTGAACTAGTTTGGTGAATTGAGACTTTGTACCTCGAATTCTATCAATGTAAATTATAAGCTTGAATTATGAATGTTATTTATGGTTCATGGATGTGTGTACAAGACTCGATTGAGTTAGTGAGTGAGTCCTGGCGAGAGCTGGGCAGGCGGTCCGCCGAACCCTTTGGTACGCCTTAGGAGGAGGTGGGGTCGTCACAGATGGTATCAGAGCTCCTATTGAGCTCGTGCCGGGAGAGGGTTCTCGGACTGTGGGGATTGACTTGTTAAGTATGGAACAATTGTCTATTGTTGGGAACCTTAGATATGTATGTTGGGTAGGAATCTCTAATACGGGTGATTTGCTCTTGAGCCTGGCCAGCTTGAGTGGTGAATTATCATATTTTCGGATTCTTGTCCCCGAATACCAAAGAGGGACATCTTTACGATCAGTTGAGATCTTGTGTAATAATCGGATAAGTTTGGATGGTGAAAACAAAGGCACAGGGAATACGAGTAGTCTGGACTTGAAAAATATTGAAAATATTCATGGGATTTGGGATCCTTCTTATTCACGTGTTTCGAGCCTTGATTAAGTGTAGTGCCTGAGCGATACCTAGGGTTAATGCTCTATAAGCTATGTGACTTGTTTTGATCGAATGTGTTGTATTGCCTTATTTTATGATTTAGAGGGGTTTATGATTTGCATTATTCTGTTTTGTGCTGTTGATATTTATATAGTTACTTAGTGGCTATATTCTATTATTGATTAGTTGGTTATATTGTTATAGTTGATTCGTTACGAACCATGGAGGGTAGAAGAAGTCAAGCTAGGGGAACTAATCGAGGACGCGGTCCTAGTCGTAGCCGTGGGGGTAGACAAGCACAGGAACCGGTGCCAGAACTGAGAGAAGAGAGAGAGGCCACGGTTGAGCCACAACCTGAACCCCAGGCGGTAGGGGGAGATCAAGTAGCAACTGCCATTCAACAGATGGCTAACATTCTGTCTCGGCTAGTGGAACAACAGGGTCAAGCCCCTGCAAACCAACCTAGAGACCCTGATATGGGGCAGGATAGAGCTTTGGAGAGATTCCAAAAGTTCTCCCCACCCAAGTTTTTAGGAGGGCCAGACCCGTATGAAGCTGAGAAATGGCTGGAGGCCATGATAAATATCTTTGCTGCCCTAAACTATACTGAGGAGAGACAAGTCCAATTTGCTGTATTTCAATTTGAGGGGCCAGCTAGGGCTTGGTGGAATGTAGTGAGGGCCAAGTGGGAGAGAGAGGGAACTGCCTGGACTTGGCTAAACTTTGTACGGGACTTCAACGAAAAATACCTTCCACCCATCGTCCAGGAGAAGAGAGAGGACGAATTCATTAAACTCCGTCAGGGAATGATGAGTGTAACTGAGTATGAGACTCAGTTTACAAAGTTGTCTAAATTTGCTCCCGAACTGATAGCTACGGAGCCGAGAAAAGTACGGAGGTTCATACAAGGACTGAACGTGGAGTTACAAGAAGCCTTAGCGGCAGTCCAAATTAATACATTCACGGAGGTTCTAGAGAAGGCCCTAAGGATAGAGACTGCTAGGGCACAAGTGAGAGCTTTTCATGCAAAAAGGAGAGGTGCGCCTGGTGGAAGTCAAGGGCAAGGACAAAGTGATTTAGATATGCCACCTTCTAAGATAGGCCGAGGAGCTGGTAGTGAGAAAATTTCAGGGATACCTAAGGAAAGTACTCCAAGAGGAGCTTCGCGTGGCTGGGGCCAAGGAAGAGGTGCCTCACAAGGAGGTCAGACCTCAACCCCTCAAATACCTTGCGGGTACTGTGGGAAGGCCAATCACGTGGAGAGTGATTGTTGGCGAAAGGCGGGAAAATGTTTATGGTGTGGTAGCACCGAACACCAGCTTGCAACCTGTCCCCGTAGATCACGCCTAAACCTTGAGCAAACAAGTGTAGGAGGGACTAAGCCAAGAGTGCCGGCTAGAGCGTATGCCTTGAACCAACAGGCAGTACCTGAACCAACAGAGATAGTAGAAGGTACGATTCGTGATTTCTATTGTTCCCCTAAGTTTTGGCTATAGTGAGACCCGGGAGCCGGAAATGAATATATATGAAAAATATCCTACGTTATTCGAAGTGCATGTATGAATTTCGAGGACGAAATTCTTTTAAGGAGGGGAGATTGTAACATCCCGAATATTAGGAGGTTGTTTGTGAAGAAAATATTAAAGTGTATTTCTTTGGGTTTGATTTAAAACCTAATTTTGTTTAAAAAGACTAGAAACCCTAATATTGTAGCCAAAAACCCTAGTTTACTTGTGACTAATCGGTTTACCTAAATCTCTCATATTTTAATTGAAACCCTAATTTTAATTACTGGAATTGGAAAATTCCTCACGTTTTCTTAAAAATTTCCTTTTATTTGAAAATTATCATTTATTAAAGCCCTACTATCCAATTATTCCATAATAAGTGTAAATAAACCTAGAAAATAAGGTTTTACGCTTCGGTTTCAAGTTTGGAGCAAAATTAGGGTTTTCGCGATTTTTCGCCGGATGAATTTTCGGTACTGGCCGAGGATCAATTTGATGATTAAAAGTGACTTTTAAGTGAGAAATAAGATGTGACTAGTAGCAATGATATTAGGTTAGTGAATGGGAAGTAAAAACCCTAGTACGTGAGTTTTTAAGAAAAACGGCGCGAACCGGCGGGTCCCGCGCACTACCGTTTGAACGCACCACTTGACCACCATTTTTCTTACCAAACAAGCTTATTGACTTTTGCACAAAATATCTTCCTAATTTGCAGCTGGTTGACCAAAATTATGAGGCTAGAAATGTAAGAGAAAGAAAGAGAAAAATGAAAGGTAGTGGTGGCGACACTTGTCGCCACCTTAAGGCTTCTTGACCAAGACTTAGTCTTTCCATTTAAACACCAAATTTTGCACCTTTTCTCTTCATTTTCAGCAGCTTGGTTGACCAAAAGGGTGAGAGAAAAGGGAGAACAAGAACAACCATTTTCTTCTTGATCTTAGCTAACCAAGTGAGAAAATCCAATTCTAAACCGATTAAAGTACTAAGTGTGAGTTGGGAAGCTTGAGGAACCAAGAAATATCAAAGGGGGTGAAGGATCACTCTACCAAGCCTTGTCTTTGAGGTAAAAATCTGATCATGACCCTTGATCCTTTAAATTTTGGGTTTAAGATGTTATTTAGCTTAAGTTTTGGCTTGATTTCAAGATGTGCAAGTGGTTGTGATGATTCTTGGAGGTTTTCCCCTTTTTATATGATGAACTAGGGCTTGTGGAAATTCTGCCCAAATTGTTGTATAATGCTTATATGTTGCAATTGAGGTTGTATAAGGTGTTTTGGTAGTGATTGGACCAAGAAATTAAGGAAAGTTGCATTAGAAACTCAAAATTTCAGAATCTGGAATTTTTGCTCAACATTCTGTCCGAATTTGTATCTATATGATAGAGGCCGAATTGGCCTTAGGTCAAAGAAGGAAAGTTGTATATAATGGTGTTTTCTAGGTGCCTGTAAAATTTCAGCTCAATCGGAGGAACGTAGGTCATGAAAAGTCCGAAATACCCTTACTGTTCTAAGTATTTCCTAAGCAGTCCGTGTGATCAGTTAAGTCTAGTTTATCACGTTTTTTGACTAGGATCCCTTCTGATTTAGCTTTTTGCCAAAACATGAAAGTTGTAGTATTCTGAATTGGCTTTAAAATGCATCTAACAAAACCTAATTCGGACATGTGTACACTGAGTTATGTTCATTACAGTGTTCTGCGTTTAAACAGCCGACGAATTGGTTTCTGGTTTAGTAATTCGAGAATTTGACTAAGTTACATTAGGAACTGGACTAAGTGACCTTCATAAATATTGTAGATCTGTGTCTTAGTTTCGAAACGGCTTAGGTTTCGTTTTAATCCGATAAGCGTAGCCTCGGATATGTTATTTCCGCATTTGTACGTCAAATCTATTTTGAACTAAATTGAATTTCTGCACTTGTACTTAATACGATTCTTGTTATTATGATATTGTGAGCCTATGAAACGGCTCTTGACATGAATTGCTGATATGTATAATGTTGGGTTGTGTTTGAGAAAAACAATGAAGCCTAAAAGGCTGGAAAATTAGGTAAACACAAAGGGCATGCTGCCCGAATTTTTACTCGAGGACTAGAAAACTATATTAGCGACTTGAGTGAAGGTTAAGTACTTATTACTTGAACTAGCGAGAACCTTGGCCACTATGTTTCTTGAGTGTTATACGTTAGGACTTGGACGAACTTGTACCCTTGAGAAATGAAATAATGATTGCTCGAAGTATGTTTTCCTTGTACTTTCAACTCGCAAGACAATTTCAAGTATAAATATTACAAAGTTTTACTGTTTAAAAAGGCGAGCAAGTGTTTCACGACTACTGTCCGAGTGAATTTCAATTTATTGATTCTTATTGAACGAAACGTCTAAGTTTCGAACTCTAGTCATGTTTCAAAGTTCTCAAATTGAGTTTTATCGCAGATTTGGACTCCGAACTCGGAGTATAACCTGAAAGTGACCAGTAAAAGCACTATATCTTTTGGTGAGTGCTTTCAAATACTGAATTGAACTTGATACTTGTACTTGATACGTGCCAATATGATTACATGCCACATGCGTGAATTGTTAGGGCAAGAGTGTACTTTATCGCACTTGCCCTTACATGATATATACTTGCTTATTGTTGCAATTGACTTGACATACTTGTTATGATGCGCGCACTTCCTGGAATTCCAGAAACCATGTGGCAAGTTACTCTAGTCGAGCCGGCAGGGGCTTGGTCGGTTGGGTAACGAGCCCTGGGTCTCTTGCTTTGTCGAGTGGAGTGATATCTCCTCGACTAATTGGTATACTCGAGTATTACCACCCGTGTTTATTGAGGATTTTGGGCCCAGTAGGGGGTGTGAATGGTGGACGGAGAGTCGTGTAAGTGGTGTTCTACTGGATTGGTTACTTACTTGAAAGTTGACGGAGTGTCAACTACTACGTGATCAAACTTTTGGTAATGCAATGGGAATTTGGCTCCTGAGAGCCATCCGTATCCTTATACTTTGGAGTGATTATTGTTTATTGGATTATTGTTTCTGTTGAAAAACTTCTACACTCGCTCATTTTAAGATTGCTACTTGACGTGTTATTGCTCACATTTATGAACTCTTCATGCTCGTTACTTTGCTATATCGAAAACTTGTACTTATAAATAATGGTCAATTTGCTATTTGGAACCTCACTGGGCTTTTAGCTCATTCCACTCTATTTGTTTTCCTTTCAGGGGTACGAGCGAGGTGTGAGATATGTAAAGTCTAGCATAGACTAGTTGTTTGATTTTTGACTTGTACTCGCGCTATTCCTCGGATGGAACATGTTGTACTTGGATTGTATTCGTTTTGAACTAGTTTGGTGAATTGAGACTTTGTACCTCGAATTCTATCAATGTAAATTATAAGCTTGAATTATGAATGTTATTTATGGTTCATGGATGTGTGTACAAGACTCGATTGAGTTAGTGAGTGAGTCCTGGCGAGAGCTGGGCAGGCGGTCCGCCGAACCCTTTGGTACGCCTTAGGAGGAGGTGGGGTCGTCACAGATGGTATCAGAGCTCCTATTGAGCTCGTGCCGGGAGAGGGTTCTCGGACTGTGGGGATTGACTTGTTAAGTATGGAACAATTGTCTATTGTTGGGAACCTTAGATATGTATGTTGGGTAG
Source organism: Coffea arabica (assembly GCF_036785885.1). NCBI lineage: Eukaryota > Viridiplantae > Streptophyta > Magnoliopsida > Gentianales > Rubiaceae > Coffea > Coffea arabica. The sequence goes on along the minus strand of NC_092316.1, from coordinate 28,217,578 downwards.
GAATCTCTAATACGGGTGATTTGCTCTTGAGCCTGGCCAGCTTGAGTGGTGAATTATCATATTTTCGGATTCTTGTCCCCGAATACCAAAGAGGGACATCTTTACGATCAGTTGAGATCTTGTGTAATAATCGGATAAGTTTGGATGGTGAAAACAAAGGCACAGGGAATACGAGTAGTCTGGACTTGAAAAATATTGAAAATATTCATGGGATTTGGGATCCTTCTTATTCACGTGTTTCGAGCCTTGATTAAGTGTAGTGCCTGAGCGATACCTAGGGTTAATGCTCTATAAGCTATGTGACTTGTTTTGATCGAATGTGTTGTATTGCCTTATTTTATGATTTAGAGGGGTTTATGATTTGCATTATTCTGTTTTGTGCTGTTGATATTTATATAGTTACTTAGTGGCTATATTCTATTATTGATTAGTTGGTTATATTGTTATAGTTGATTCGTTACGAACCATGGAGGGTAGAAGAAGTCAAGCTAGGGGAACTAATCGAGGACGCGGTCCTAGTCGTAGCCGTGGGGGTAGACAAGCACAGGAACCGGTGCCAGAACTGAGAGAAGAGAGAGAGGCCACGGTTGAGCCACAACCTGAACCCCAGGCGGTAGGGGGAGATCAAGTAGCAACTGCCATTCAACAGATGGCTAACATTCTGTCTCGGCTAGTGGAACAACAGGGTCAAGCCCCTGCAAACCAACCTAGAGACCCTGATATGGGGCAGGATAGAGCTTTGGAGAGATTCCAAAAGTTCTCCCCACCCAAGTTTTTAGGAGGGCCAGACCCGTATGAAGCTGAGAAATGGCTGGAGGCCATGATAAATATCTTTGCTGCCCTAAACTATACTGAGGAGAGACAAGTCCAATTTGCTGTATTTCAATTTGAGGGGCCAGCTAGGGCTTGGTGGAATGTAGTGAGGGCCAAGTGGGAGAGAGAGGGAACTGCCTGGACTTGGCTAAACTTTGTACGGGACTTCAACGAAAAATACCTTCCACCCATCGTCCAGGAGAAGAGAGAGGACGAATTCATTAAACTCCGTCAGGGAATGATGAGTGTAACTGAGTATGAGACTCAGTTTACAAAGTTGTCTAAATTTGCTCCCGAACTGATAGCTACGGAGCCGAGAAAAGTACGGAGGTTCATACAAGGACTGAACGTGGAGTTACAAGAAGCCTTAGCGGCAGTCCAAATTAATACATTCACGGAGGTTCTAGAGAAGGCCCTAAGGATAGAGACTGCTAGGGCACAAGTGAGAGCTTTTCATGCAAAAAGGAGAGGTGCGCCTGGTGGAAGTCAAGGGCAAGGACAAAGTGATTTAGATATGCCACCTTCTAAGATAGGCCGAGGAGCTGGTAGTGAGAAAATTTCAGGGATACCTAAGGAAAGTACTCCAAGAGGAGCTTCGCGTGGCTGGGGCCAAGGAAGAGGTGCCTCACAAGGAGGTCAGACCTCAACCCCTCAAATACCTTGCGGGTACTGTGGGAAGGCCAATCACGTGGAGAGTGATTGTTGGCGAAAGGCGGGAAAATGTTTATGGTGTGGTAGCACCGAACACCAGCTTGCAACCTGTCCCCGTAGATCACGCCTAAACCTTGAGCAAACAAGTGTAGGAGGGACTAAGCCAAGAGTGCCGGCTAGAGCGTATGCCTTGAACCAACAGGCAGTACCTGAACCAACAGAGATAGTAGAAGGTACGATTCGTGATTTCTATTGTTCCCCTAAGTTTTGGCTATAGTGAGACCCGGGAGCCGGAAATGAATATATATGAAAAATATCCTACGTTATTCGAAGTGCATGTATGAATTTCGAGGACGAAATTCTTTTAAGGAGGGGAGATTGTAACATCCCGAATATTAGGAGGTTGTTTGTGAAGAAAATATTAAAGTGTATTTCTTTGGGTTTGATTTAAAACCTAATTTTGTTTAAAAAGACTAGAAACCCTAATATTGTAGCCAAAAACCCTAGTTTACTTGTGACTAATCGGTTTACCTAAATCTCTCATATTTTAATTGAAACCCTAATTTTAATTACTGGAATTGGAAAATTCCTCACGTTTTCTTAAAAATTTCCTTTTATTTGAAAATTATCATTTATTAAAGCCCTACTATCCAATTATTCCATAATAAGTGTAAATAAACCTAGAAAATAAGGTTTTACGCTTCGGTTTCAAGTTTGGAGCAAAATTAGGGTTTTCGCGATTTTTCGCCGGATGAATTTTCGGTACTGGCCGAGGATCAATTTGATGATTAAAAGTGACTTTTAAGTGAGAAATAAGATGTGACTAGTAGCAATGATATTAGGTTAGTGAATGGGAAGTAAAAACCCTAGTACGTGAGTTTTTAAGAAAAACGGCGCGAACCGGCGGGTCCCGCGCACTACCGTTTGAACGCACCACTTGACCACCATTTTTCTTACCAAACAAGCTTATTGACTTTTGCACAAAATATCTTCCTAATTTGCAGCTGGTTGACCAAAATTATGAGGCTAGAAATGTAAGAGAAAGAAAGAGAAAAATGAAAGGTAGTGGTGGCGACACTTGTCGCCACCTTAAGGCTTCTTGACCAAGACTTAGTCTTTCCATTTAAACACCAAATTTTGCACCTTTTCTCTTCATTTTCAGCAGCTTGGTTGACCAAAAGGGTGAGAGAAAAGGGAGAACAAGAACAACCATTTTCTTCTTGATCTTAGCTAACCAAGTGAGAAAATCCAATTCTAAACCGATTAAAGTACTAAGTGTGAGTTGGGAAGCTTGAGGAACCAAGAAATATCAAAGGGGGTGAAGGATCACTCTACCAAGCCTTGTCTTTGAGGTAAAAATCTGATCATGACCCTTGATCCTTTAAATTTTGGGTTTAAGATGTTATTTAGCTTAAGTTTTGGCTTGATTTCAAGATGTGCAAGTGGTTGTGATGATTCTTGGAGGTTTTCCCCTTTTTATATGATGAACTAGGGCTTGTGGAAATTCTGCCCAAATTGTTGTATAATGCTTATATGTTGCAATTGAGGTTGTATAAGGTGTTTTGGTAGTGATTGGACCAAGAAATTAAGGAAAGTTGCATTAGAAACTCAAAATTTCAGAATCTGGAATTTTTGCTCAACATTCTGTCCGAATTTGTATCTATATGATAGAGGCCGAATTGGCCTTAGGTCAAAGAAGGAAAGTTGTATATAATGGTGTTTTCTAGGTGCCTGTAAAATTTCAGCTCAATCGGAGGAACGTAGGTCATGAAAAGTCCGAAATACCCTTACTGTTCTAAGTATTTCCTAAGCAGTCCGTGTGATCAGTTAAGTCTAGTTTATCACGTTTTTTGACTAGGATCCCTTCTGATTTAGCTTTTTGCCAAAACATGAAAGTTGTAGTATTCTGAATTGGCTTTAAAATGCATCTAACAAAACCTAATTCGGACATGTGTACACTGAGTTATGTTCATTACAGTGTTCTGCGTTTAAACAGCCGACGAATTGGTTTCTGGTTTAGTAATTCGAGAATTTGACTAAGTTACATTAGGAACTGGACTAAGTGACCTTCATAAATATTGTAGATCTGTGTCTTAGTTTCGAAACGGCTTAGGTTTCGTTTTAATCCGATAAGCGTAGCCTCGGATATGTTATTTCCGCATTTGTACGTCAAATCTATTTTGAACTAAATTGAATTTCTGCACTTGTACTTAATACGATTCTTGTTATTATGATATTGTGAGCCTATGAAACGGCTCTTGACATGAATTGCTGATATGTATAATGTTGGGTTGTGTTTGAGAAAAACAATGAAGCCTAAAAGGCTGGAAAATTAGGTAAACACAAAGGGCATGCTGCCCGAATTTTTACTCGAGGACTAGAAAACTATATTAGCGACTTGAGTGAAGGTTAAGTACTTATTACTTGAACTAGCGAGAACCTTGGCCACTATGTTTCTTGAGTGTTATACGTTAGGACTTGGACGAACTTGTACCCTTGAGAAATGAAATAATGATTGCTCGAAGTATGTTTTCCTTGTACTTTCAACTCGCAAGACAATTTCAAGTATAAATATTACAAAGTTTTACTGTTTAAAAAGGCGAGCAAGTGTTTCACGACTACTGTCCGAGTGAATTTCAATTTATTGATTCTTATTGAACGAAACGTCTAAGTTTCGAACTCTAGTCATGTTTCAAAGTTCTCAAATTGAGTTTTATCGCAGATTTGGACTCCGAACTCGGAGTATAACCTGAAAGTGACCAGTAAAAGCACTATATCTTTTGGTGAGTGCTTTCAAATACTGAATTGAACTTGATACTTGTACTTGATACGTGCCAATATGATTACATGCCACATGCGTGAATTGTTAGGGCAAGAGTGTACTTTATCGCACTTGCCCTTACATGATATATACTTGCTTATTGTTGCAATTGACTTGACATACTTGTTATGATGCGCGCACTTCCTGGAATTCCAGAAACCATGTGGCAAGTTACTCTAGTCGAGCCGGCAGGGGCTTGGTCGGTTGGGTAACGAGCCCTGGGTCTCTTGCTTTGTCGAGTGGAGTGATATCTCCTCGACTAATTGGTATACTCGAGTATTACCACCCGTGTTTATTGAGGATTTTGGGCCCAGTAGGGGGTGTGAATGGTGGACGGAGAGTCGTGTAAGTGGTGTTCTACTGGATTGGTTACTTACTTGAAAGTTGACGGAGTGTCAACTACTACGTGATCAAACTTTTGGTAATGCAATGGGAATTTGGCTCCTGAGAGCCATCCGTATCCTTATACTTTGGAGTGATTATTGTTTATTGGATTATTGTTTCTGTTGAAAAACTTCTACACTCGCTCATTTTAAGATTGCTACTTGACGTGTTATTGCTCACATTTATGAACTCTTCATGCTCGTTACTTTGCTATATCGAAAACTTGTACTTATAAATAATGGTCAATTTGCTATTTGGAACCTCACTGGGCTTTTAGCTCATTCCACTCTATTTGTTTTCCTTTCAGGGGTACGAGCGAGGTGTGAGATATGTAAAGTCTAGCATAGACTAGTTGTTTGATTTTTGACTTGTACTCGCGCTATTCCTCGGATGGAACATGTTGTACTTGGATTGTATTCGTTTTGAACTAGTTTGGTGAATTGAGACTTTGTACCTCGAATTCTATCAATGTAAATTATAAGCTTGAATTATGAATGTTATTTATGGTTCATGGATGTGTGTACAAGACTCGATTGAGTTAGTGAGTGAGTCCTGGCGAGAGCTGGGCAGGCGGTCCGCCGAACCCTTTGGTACGCCTTAGGAGGAGGTGGGGTCGTCACAGATGGTATCAGAGCTCCTATTGAGCTCGTGCCGGGAGAGGGTTCTCGGACTGTGGGGATTGACTTGTTAAGTATGGAACAATTGTCTATTGTTGGGAACCTTAGATATGTATGTTGGGTAGGAATCTCTAATACGGGTGATTTGCTCTTGAGCCTGGCCAGCTTGAGTGGTGAATTATCATATTTTCGGATTCTTGTCCCCGAATACCAAAGAGGGACATCTTTACGATCAGTTGAGATCTTGTGTAATAATCGGATAAGTTTGGATGGTGAAAACAAAGGCACAGGGAATACGAGTAGTCTGGACTTGAAAAATATTGAAAATATTCATGGGATTTGGGATCCTTCTTATTCACGTGTTTCGAGCCTTGATTAAGTGTAGTGCCTGAGCGATACCTAGGGTTAATGCTCTATAAGCTATGTGACTTGTTTTGATCGAATGTGTTGTATTGCCTTATTTTATGATTTAGAGGGGTTTATGATTTGCATTATTCTGTTTTGTGCTGTTGATATTTATATAGTTACTTAGTGGCTATATTCTATTATTGATTAGTTGGTTATATTGTTATAGTTGATTCGTTACGAACCATGGAGGGTAGAAGAAGTCAAGCTAGGGGAACTAATCGAGGACGCGGTCCTAGTCGTAGCCGTGGGGGTAGACAAGCACAGGAACCGGTGCCAGAACTGAGAGAAGAGAGAGAGGCCACGGTTGAGCCACAACCTGAACCCCAGGCGGTAGGGGGAGATCAAGTAGCAACTGCCATTCAACAGATGGCTAACATTCTGTCTCGGCTAGTGGAACAACAGGGTCAAGCCCCTGCAAACCAACCTAGAGACCCTGATATGGGGCAGGATAGAGCTTTGGAGAGATTCCAAAAGTTCTCCCCACCCAAGTTTTTAGGAGGGCCAGACCCGTATGAAGCTGAGAAATGGCTGGAGGCCATGATAAATATCTTTGCTGCCCTAAACTATACTGAGGAGAGACAAGTCCAATTTGCTGTATTTCAATTTGAGGGGCCAGCTAGGGCTTGGTGGAATGTAGTGAGGGCCAAGTGGGAGAGAGAGGGAACTGCCTGGACTTGGCTAAACTTTGTACGGGACTTCAACGAAAAATACCTTCCACCCATCGTCCAGGAGAAGAGAGAGGACGAATTCATTAAACTCCGTCAGGGAATGATGAGTGTAACTGAGTATGAGACTCAGTTTACAAAGTTGTCTAAATTTGCTCCCGAACTGATAGCTACGGAGCCGAGAAAAGTACGGAGGTTCATACAAGGACTGAACGTGGAGTTACAAGAAGCCTTAGCGGCAGTCCAAATTAATACATTCACGGAGGTTCTAGAGAAGGCCCTAAGGATAGAGACTGCTAGGGCACAAGTGAGAGCTTTTCATGCAAAAAGGAGAGGTGCGCCTGGTGGAAGTCAAGGGCAAGGACAAAGTGATTTAGATATGCCACCTTCTAAGATAGGCCGAGGAGCTGGTAGTGAGAAAATTTCAGGGATACCTAAGGAAAGTACTCCAAGAGGAGCTTCGCGTGGCTGGGGCCAAGGAAGAGGTGCCTCACAAGGAGGTCAGACCTCAACCCCTCAAATACCTTGCGGGTACTGTGGGAAGGCCAATCACGTGGAGAGTGATTGTTGGCGAAAGGCGGGAAAATGTTTATGGTGTGGTAGCACCGAACACCAGCTTGCAACCTGTCCCCGTAGATCACGCCTAAACCTTGAGCAAACAAGTGTAGGAGGGACTAAGCCAAGAGTGCCGGCTAGAGCGTATGCCTTGAACCAACAGGCAGTACCTGAACCAACAGAGATAGTAGAAGGTACGATTCGTGATTTCTATTGTTCCCCTAAGTTTTGGCTATAGTGAGACCCGGGAGCCGGAAATGAATATATATGAAAAATATCCTACGTTATTCGAAGTGCATGTATGAATTTCGAGGACGAAATTCTTTTAAGGAGGGGAGATTGTAACATCCCGAATATTAGGAGGTTGTTTGTGAAGAAAATATTAAAGTGTATTTCTTTGGGTTTGATTTAAAACCTAATTTTGTTTAAAAAGACTAGAAACCCTAATATTGTAGCCAAAAACCCTAGTTTACTTGTGACTAATCGGTTTACCTAAATCTCTCATATTTTAATTGAAACCCTAATTTTAATTACTGGAATTGGAAAATTCCTCACGTTTTCTTAAAAATTTCCTTTTATTTGAAAATTATCATTTATTAAAGCCCTACTATCCAATTATTCCATAATAAGTGTAAATAAACCTAGAAAATAAGGTTTTACGCTTCGGTTTCAAGTTTGGAGCAAAATTAGGGTTTTCGCGATTTTTCGCCGGATGAATTTTCGGTACTGGCCGAGGATCAATTTGATGATTAAAAGTGACTTTTAAGTGAGAAATAAGATGTGACTAGTAGCAATGATATTAGGTTAGTGAATGGGAAGTAAAAACCCTAGTACGTGAGTTTTTAAGAAAAACGGCGCGAACCGGCGGGTCCCGCGCACTACCGTTTGAACGCACCACTTGACCACCATTTTTCTTACCAAACAAGCTTATTGACTTTTGCACAAAATATCTTCCTAATTTGCAGCTGGTTGACCAAAATTATGAGGCTAGAAATGTAAGAGAAAGAAAGAGAAAAATGAAAGGTAGTGGTGGCGACACTTGTCGCCACCTTAAGGCTTCTTGACCAAGACTTAGTCTTTCCATTTAAACACCAAATTTTGCACCTTTTCTCTTCATTTTCAGCAGCTTGGTTGACCAAAAGGGTGAGAGAAAAGGGAGAACAAGAACAACCATTTTCTTCTTGATCTTAGCTAACCAAGTGAGAAAATCCAATTCTAAACCGATTAAAGTACTAAGTGTGAGTTGGGAAGCTTGAGGAACCAAGAAATATCAAAGGGGGTGAAGGATCACTCTACCAAGCCTTGTCTTTGAGGTAAAAATCTGATCATGACCCTTGATCCTTTAAATTTTGGGTTTAAGATGTTATTTAGCTTAAGTTTTGGCTTGATTTCAAGATGTGCAAGTGGTTGTGATGATTCTTGGAGGTTTTCCCCTTTTTATATGATGAACTAGGGCTTGTGGAAATTCTGCCCAAATTGTTGTATAATGCTTATATGTTGCAATTGAGGTTGTATAAGGTGTTTTGGTAGTGATTGGACCAAGAAATTAAGGAAAGTTGCATTAGAAACTCAAAATTTCAGAATCTGGAATTTTTGCTCAACATTCTGTCCGAATTTGTATCTATATGATAGAGGCCGAATTGGCCTTAGGTCAAAGAAGGAAAGTTGTATATAATGGTGTTTTCTAGGTGCCTGTAAAATTTCAGCTCAATCGGAGGAACGTAGGTCATGAAAAGTCCGAAATACCCTTACTGTTCTAAGTATTTCCTAAGCAGTCCGTGTGATCAGTTAAGTCTAGTTTATCACGTTTTTTGACTAGGATCCCTTCTGATTTAGCTTTTTGCCAAAACATGAAAGTTGTAGTATTCTGAATTGGCTTTAAAATGCATCTAACAAAACCTAATTCGGACATGTGTACACTGAGTTATGTTCATTACAGTGTTCTGCGTTTAAACAGCCGACGAATTGGTTTCTGGTTTAGTAATTCGAGAATTTGACTAAGTTACATTAGGAACTGGACTAAGTGACCTTCATAAATATTGTAGATCTGTGTCTTAGTTTCGAAACGGCTTAGGTTTCGTTTTAATCCGATAAGCGTAGCCTCGGATATGTTATTTCCGCATTTGTACGTCAAATCTATTTTGAACTAAATTGAATTTCTGCACTTGTACTTAATACGATTCTTGTTATTATGATATTGTGAGCCTATGAAACGGCTCTTGACATGAATTGCTGATATGTATAATGTTGGGTTGTGTTTGAGAAAAACAATGAAGCCTAAAAGGCTGGAAAATTAGGTAAACACAAAGGGCATGCTGCCCGAATTTTTACTCGAGGACTAGAAAACTATATTAGCGACTTGAGTGAAGGTTAAGTACTTATTACTTGAACTAGCGAGAACCTTGGCCACTATGTTTCTTGAGTGTTATACGTTAGGACTTGGACGAACTTGTACCCTTGAGAAATGAAATAATGATTGCTCGAAGTATGTTTTCCTTGTACTTTCAACTCGCAAGACAATTTCAAGTATAAATATTACAAAGTTTTACTGTTTAAAAAGGCGAGCAAGTGTTTCACGACTACTGTCCGAGTGAATTTCAATTTATTGATTCTTATTGAACGAAACGTCTAAGTTTCGAACTCTAGTCATGTTTCAAAGTTCTCAAATTGAGTTTTATCGCAGATTTGGACTCCGAACTCGGAGTATAACCTGAAAGTGACCAGTAAAAGCACTATATCTTTTGGTGAGTGCTTTCAAATACTGAATTGAACTTGATACTTGTACTTGATACGTGCCAATATGATTACATGCCACATGCGTGAATTGTTAGGGCAAGAGTGTACTTTATCGCACTTGCCCTTACATGATATATACTTGCTTATTGTTGCAATTGACTTGACATACTTGTTATGATGCGCGCACTTCCTGGAATTCCAGAAACCATGTGGCAAGTTACTCTAGTCGAGCCGGCAGGGGCTTGGTCGGTTGGGTAACGAGCCCTGGGTCTCTTGCTTTGTCGAGTGGAGTGATATCTCCTCGACTAATTGGTATACTCGAGTATTACCACCCGTGTTTATTGAGGATTTTGGGCCCAGTAGGGGGTGTGAATGGTGGACGGAGAGTCGTGTAAGTGGTGTTCTACTGGATTGGTTACTTACTTGAAAGTTGACGGAGTGTCAACTACTACGTGATCAAACTTTTGGTAATGCAATGGGAATTTGGCTCCTGAGAGCCATCCGTATCCTTATACTTTGGAGTGATTATTGTTTATTGGATTATTGTTTCTGTTGAAAAACTTCTACACTCGCTCATTTTAAGATTGCTACTTGACGTGTTATTGCTCACATTTATGAACTCTTCATGCTCGTTACTTTGCTATATCGAAAACTTGTACTTATAAATAATGGTCAATTTGCTATTTGGAACCTCACTGGGCTTTTAGCTCATTCCACTCTATTTGTTTTCCTTTCAGGGGTACGAGCGAGGTGTGAGATATGTAAAGTCTAGCATAGACTAGTTGTTTGATTTTTGACTTGTACTCGCGCTATTCCTCGGATGGAACATGTTGTACTTGGATTGTATTCGTTTTGAACTAGTTTGGTGAATTGAGACTTTGTACCTCGAATTCTATCAATGTAAATTATAAGCTTGAATTATGAATGTTATTTATGGTTCATGGATGTGTGTACAAGACTCGATTGAGTTAGTGAGTGAGTCCTGGCGAGAGCTGGGCAGGCGGTCCGCCGAACCCTTTGGTACGCCTTAGGAGGAGGTGGGGTCGTCACAGATGGTATCAGAGCTCCTATTGAGCTCGTGCCGGGAGAGGGTTCTCGGACTGTGGGGATTGACTTGTTAAGTATGGAACAATTGTCTATTGTTGGGAACCTTAGATATGTATGTTGGGTAGGAATCTCTAATACGGGTGATTTGCTCTTGAGCCTGGCCAGCTTGAGTGGTGAATTATCATATTTTCGGATTCTTGTCCCCGAATACCAAAGAGGGACATCTTTACGATCAGTTGAGATCTTGTGTAATAATCGGATAAGTTTGGATGGTGAAAACAAAGGCACAGGGAATACGAGTAGTCTGGACTTGAAAAATATTGAAAATATTCATGGGATTTGGGATCCTTCTTATTCACGTGTTTCGAGCCTTGATTAAGTGTAGTGCCTGAGCGATACCTAGGGTTAATGCTCTATAAGCTATGTGACTTGTTTTGATCGAATGTGTTGTATTGCCTTATTTTATGATTTAGAGGGGTTTATGATTTGCATTATTCTGTTTTGTGCTGTTGATATTTATATAGTTACTTAGTGGCTATATTCTATTATTGATTAGTTGGTTATATTGTTATAGTTGATTCGTTACGAACCATGGAGGGTAGAAGAAGTCAAGCTAGGGGAACTAATCGAGGACGCGGTCCTAGTCGTAGCCGTGGGGGTAGACAAGCACAGGAACCGGTGCCAGAACTGAGAGAAGAGAGAGAGGCCACGGTTGAGCCACAACCTGAACCCCAGGCGGTAGGGGGAGATCAAGTAGCAACTGCCATTCAACAGATGGCTAACATTCTGTCTCGGCTAGTGGAACAACAGGGTCAAGCCCCTGCAAACCAACCTAGAGACCCTGATATGGGGCAGGATAGAGCTTTGGAGAGATTCCAAAAGTTCTCCCCACCCAAGTTTTTAGGAGGGCCAGACCCGTATGAAGCTGAGAAATGGCTGGAGGCCATGATAAATATCTTTGCTGCCCTAAACTATACTGAGGAGAGACAAGTCCAATTTGCTGTATTTCAATTTGAGGGGCCAGCTAGGGCTTGGTGGAATGTAGTGAGGGCCAAGTGGGAGAGAGAGGGAACTGCCTGGACTTGGCTAAACTTTGTACGGGACTTCAACGAAAAATACCTTCCACCCATCGTCCAGGAGAAGAGAGAGGACGAATTCATTAAACTCCGTCAGGGAATGATGAGTGTAACTGAGTATGAGACTCAGTTTACAAAGTTGTCTAAATTTGCTCCCGAACTGATAGCTACGGAGCCGAGAAAAGTACGGAGGTTCATACAAGGACTGAACGTGGAGTTACAAGAAGCCTTAGCGGCAGTCCAAATTAATACATTCACGGAGGTTCTAGAGAAGGCCCTAAGGATAGAGACTGCTAGGGCACAAGTGAGAGCTTTTCATGCAAAAAGGAGAGGTGCGCCTGGTGGAAGTCAAGGGCAAGGACAAAGTGATTTAGATATGCCACCTTCTAAGATAGGCCGAGGAGCTGGTAGTGAGAAAATTTCAGGGATACCTAAGGAAAGTACTCCAAGAGGAGCTTCGCGTGGCTGGGGCCAAGGAAGAGGTGCCTCACAAGGAGGTCAGACCTCAACCCCTCAAATACCTTGCGGGTACTGTGGGAAGGCCAATCACGTGGAGAGTGATTGTTGGCGAAAGGCGGGAAAATGTTTATGGTGTGGTAGCACCGAACACCAGCTTGCAACCTGTCCCCGTAGATCACGCCTAAACCTTGAGCAAACAAGTGTAGGAGGGACTAAGCCAAGAGTGCCGGCTAGAGCGTATGCCTTGAACCAACAGGCAGTACCTGAACCAACAGAGATAGTAGAAGGTACGATTCGTGATTTCTATTGTTCCCCTAAGTTTTGGCTATAGTGAGACCCGGGAGCCGGAAATGAATATATATGAAAAATATCCTACGTTATTCGAAGTGCATGTATGAATTTCGAGGACGAAATTCTTTTAAGGAGGGGAGATTGTAACATCCCGAATATTAGGAGGTTGTTTGTGAAGAAAATTAGAGTTTTTACGGGTTCTCAAACTCTTTTTTTCGGGGCGTCACACCTACAGGGGATCAATGTTTGATTTCTAGCGAGATGTATTCGGATTGTGAGATTTGGGTAGGTGAGCGGAAGTTATTAGGGAATCTGATAAGTTTAGTCATAAAAGGATACGATGTGATATTGGGCATGGATTGGTTGGTCAGATACGATGCCCAACTGGATTGTAAGAGGAAAATAGTAGAATTCCGTATTCCTGGGGAGGCAACTTTGAGGTTAGATGTGAGGGGTAGTCTAGCCTCATCTACTATGATATCGGGTATTCGGGCTAGGAAATTATTGAGTAGAGGGGCGCAAGGGTTCCTAGCTTTTCTTATTAACACTCCTGCCGACAAACTGAAAATAGAAGATGTTCCGGTAGTGAGTGAATACCCTGATGTTTTTCCTGATGAGTTAGTAAATCTGCCTCCAGAAAGAGAAATTGAGTTTGAAGTTAACCTTTGTCCAGGGGCTTCCCCTATTTCCAAAACTCCTTACCAAATGGCACCTGCGGAACTCAAAGAGCTGAAATTACAATTGCAAGACCTTCTAGAGCGAGGGTTTATCCACGAGAGTGGATCACCTTGGGGGGCACCTGTCCTCTTTGTTAAAAAGAAGGAGGGGACCTTGAGGCTATGTATCGATTACCGAGGGTTGAACAACGTGACCATTAAGAACAAGTACCCCCTACCTCACATCGATGAGCTATTTGATCAATTACAGGGTGCGGTGGTCTTTTCAAAGTTAGATCTTCGACAGGGGTATTACCAACTGTTAATTAAAAAGGAAGATGTGCCTAAAACCGCCTTCAATTCTCGGTATGGGCACTACGAATTTGCCGTGATGCCTTTTGGACTGACCAATGCCCCTGCTGCTTTCATGGACCTCATGCATCGAATTTTCAAACCTTATTGTTATTCTTGGTTTTGATGATCACAAAAGTTTGTTTATACAGACCAAGAAAGTGAATACTTTGATCAGGTCTGTTGGAACAAAGAAAGCATATGTTCGTTTATCTGCTAACTACGTTGCTTTGGATGTGGCAAACAAGATTGGAATAATATGAATGAATTTAGTCATTGTTTTGTTTTCGATCAAAGATATTGTCTTTTAAGTATGTCTAGTTTGTCATTCTCGGTACTTTGAAATATTTGTCTAACCTTCCTCAAATACAAGTGTTTTTTTGTCTATCCAAGAATCAGGTTCAAATATGTCATGAAATGTAAAACAACCAAAATGAGAAGCAAAAACAGGACAATCAGGTCGGACGGCCGAAAGGAAACTGTCGGACGTCCGAAAAAATAAAGAACATCAGGAAGGAAGCACCGTCGGACGCTCACATGGAAGCATCGGACGTCCGGAAGGATCGGACGCTTGCTATCGGACGTTAATCAACCGCATCGGACGTCCGAAAAATTCCAAGATGACTTGCTAGCTCTCGGCCCAAGGTCGGACGCTGTGCTGTCGGACGACAAAGAACTTATCGGACGTCCGAACCTCAACTTGGCTATCATCGGACGATTGGTTCGGACGATGATTCGATCGTCGGACGTCCGACAGCCCCAACGGCTAGTTGACTCTTCAGCTGCCTTCTATCCGTTGGAAGCATTGATGAAGCCCATTTCTGGATCCCTTTAAAATCAAACTGGTCTGAACGAAGTAGGGACTTTTGCTCACTTTGTTTACAAGTTCTCAAGGGATATTTTAGCTAGAAAATAGTCTCCAAAGCAGATTTGTATTAAAGTGGTGTGAATTTCTGTTGAGCATTTCTTTTGTGGTTGAAAGGATCTTTAGTGTAGCTTTGTTGAGGGTTTTCTGAGTGATTGTAAAACTTCCTAGCTTGACTAAGTGAGGCTTAGGGCAAGGAGGAAGAGCTCCCTCCATTGTACATCTAGTTGATCTTCGTTCATCAAAGAGAAGTTGCTCCTCCTAGTGTTTGGTCTTCAAGTTTGGGTAAAGCTTGGTAGACACTTGGTTTGTTTCTCTATTTTATATTTCTGTTTAATAAAATCTTCATTGCTTATCTATACTTGCTTCTCTGATTAATATTGCTATTGTCTTCTAATCTACTTGGTTGATCATTACTAAAAAGGAAGGTAAATTTTCATTAAAGAAAAAGTGCATAAACTTGGTTAAGTTTTTAATCAACCAATTCACCCCCCCTCTTGGTTGTCTGTGGGACTTACAATTGGTATCAGAGCTTGGTCTCCTTGAGATTAAGCTCTAACGGCTTGGAGTAAAGATGACAACCAGTCATGCTATGTTTGTTGAGGGGCAATCTGTTACTAGGCCTCCCATGTTCAGTGGCTCTAACTATGTTAGCTGGAAAGAACGAATGATTATCTTTTTGCAATCTATCGATATTGAAATATGGTTTATTGTGAGTGAAGGACCGCATGAAGCTAACTTTCTTGATGCAGATACAGGGTTGCTTCGGCCAAAAACAAGAGTTGAAATGAATGCTCAAGATAGGACTAACCTCACATTGAATGCCAAGGCCATGAATGTTATTTATAGTGCCCTAGATTCAAATGAATCAATCAGAGTAAAAGGCTGCAAATCGGCTAAAGAAATGTGGGATAAACTAAGAGAAATCCATGAGGGTGGTGACAATGTGAAAGAACAGAAAAAGGCCATCTTGGTCACGAAATATGAATCATTTAAAATTGAACCTTTTGAGGATATTGACAAAATGTATTGCAGGTTCACTGACTTGATCAAAGATCTCGAGACGTTGGGCAAAGAGTACACCTTGGGAGAGAAGAACAGGAAAATTCTCAATGCCTTGGGCAAAGAATGGGAAAATAAAGTGACAGCAATAGAGGAGGCCAAGGATTTAAGTTCTGTGCCTATTGAATCTATCATTAATTCACTAACCACTTATGAGTTGAAACTGAAATCTAAAGTGCAGGAGGAAGAGGATGCTAGAGCAAAGAGAAACATTGCTCTAAAGACTACTCAAGGTGAAGATGATTCTGCTCATCTGGATGATGAAGACTCGGATGGTGATGATAATGATCTTGCTCTCATCACCAGAGGCTTCAAAAGAATCCTGAATAAAAGAAAGTTTAGAAGGGGAGGACCTAGCAATCAATTCCAGAATCAGCCATCTATCGCAAAGTATAAAGGTAAACAAGATTTCAACAAGAAACAGTTGGACAAATGCTTCGAATGTGGACAGATTGGACATTATGCAAACGAATGCCCCATGAAGAAGATGAAAGATGGAAAAGCTGATCGAAAGCCAAGATTCAACAATTTTCAGATTACTTGGAATGAATGCAACTCCGAAGGGGAAGTTGAAGAAGAAGAAGAATCTGCTCAAATGGCCTTCATGGCTATTGGAAATAATGAGGATAAAGGATCAAACAAGTCAAAATGGTTTATTGATAGCGGCTGCTCAAGGCACATGACCGGTGATCCTTCCTTGTTCATAAAGCTGAAATCAAAATCAAGTGGAAAGGTAACATTTGGTGATGATGTGAAAGCTAAGACAATTGGAATAGGTGATGTTGGTAAGGATGGTGAAACTTTTGTTCATAATGTGCTCTTGGTTGATAACTTAGGTTATAACTTGCTTAGTGTTAGTCAACTGTGTGATAAAGACTTGTATGTGTTATTTAAAAAGCATGAATGCATTGTACTTGATTCCAAATATAATGTTGTGTTCAAAGGTAAGAGCTTTAATGACATATATATTGTGATTCTTGATAAAGTTGATTCTTCTAGCTTAAAATGTCTTAAACCTTCAAATGAAGATTCTTGGTTGTGGCATAGAAGACTTTGTCATTTTAACATGGATTTACTAAAGGAAATTTCGAAAAAGGAGTTGGTTAGAGGCTTGCCAAAAATTAGTTTTGATAAGGACAAAATATGTGATGCATGTCAATTTGGGAAGCAAACTAAAATTTCTTTTAAACCAAAAATGTGTGTATCTACTTCAAAACCTTTGGAACTCTTGCATCTTGATTTATTTGGTCCCACTCAAATCACTAGCTTGGGAGGTAAAAAATATTGTTTTGTAATTGTTGATGATTATTCCAGATACACTTGGGTGATATTTCTTGCTCATAAAGATGATGCCTTCAAGAATTTTACTTCAATGTTTGCTAAAGTGCAAAATCTGCTTGGGTTAAAAATTGTTAGGATTAGAAGTGATAATGGGACGGAATTCAAGTATTGTGGTTTTCCAGAATTTTGTGATCATAATGGTATAACACATGAGTTTTCTATTGCAAGGACTCCACAGCAAAATGGTGTTGTAGAAAGGAAAAACAGGACTCTCCAAGAGGCTGCTAGAACTATGTTGAATGAATGTAGGTTGCCTAAATATCTTTGGGCGGAAGCGGTAAACACTGCATGTTATGTGATGAATAGAATACTCTTGAGACCTATTTTAAAGAAAACTCCTTATGAGCTGATTTTTGATAAGAAACCTACGGTTGGTTATTTCAAAGTATTTGGTTGTAAATGTTTTATTTTGAATCTAAAGGAACATCTTGGTAAGTTTGACAAAAAATCTGATGAAGGAATATTTTTGGGGTATTGTGAGAATAAAAGAGGATATAGAGTTTTTAATAGAAGGACACTTGTGATTGAAGAAGCTATACATATAACATTTGATGAAGCCAATGATGATAATTCCAAAAGTTTGTGTGAGGATGATGATGTAGGTGTTCGAGAAGGAATGGAAAAGCTATCAATTGGAAATGAAGGAAGTTCTGAACCAGCAGCAACTGAAATGGAAAATGAAGTTCATAATGATCAAGAAGAGGAAGATGAAGACAAAAATGATGATCCACTCAAAGATCTTCCCAAGGCTTGGAAATTCAACCAAAATCATCCAAAAGAGCTTATAATTGGTGATCCATCCGAGAAGGTAAACACTCGTTCCTCATCTAGAAAATTGATTGATAATTTTGCTTTAGTTTCTCTTTTTGAACCCAAAAATATCAATGATGCTTTAAAGGATGAAAATTGGATTTTGGCTATGCAAGAGGAACTTAATCAATTTGAGAGAAATGAAGTTTGGACACTTGTTGATAGACCTCAAAATCAACCTATCATTGGCACAAAGTGGATTTTTAGAAATAAGTTGGATGATAAAGGTGTTGTTGTAAGAAATAAAGCCAGATTAGTTGCTAAAGGATATGCACAAGAAGAAGGAATAGATTTTGATGAAACATTTGCTCCCGTAGCAAGATTAGAATCTATTAGAATGCTTCTTGCTTTTGCTTGCTTCAAAGGTTTCAAATTGTTTCAAATGGATGTTAAAAGTGCCTTTTTAAATGGTTTTATTGATCAAGAAGTGTATGTGGATCAACCCCCAGGTTTTGAAAATACAAAATTTCCAAGTCATGTGTTTAAACTTTCTAAAGCTTTGTATGGTTTAAAACAGGCTCCAAGAGCTTGGTATGAAAGATTAAGTGGGTTCTTGATTGAAAAAGGTTTCAAAAGAGGTATTGTGGACACCACACTTTTTACTAAGCATGTGTTGAATGACCTTCTCATTGTGCAAATATATGTTGATGATATTATCTTTGGTGCTACTAATGAGTATCTATGTAAGGAGTTTTCCACCACTATGCAAAATGAATTTGAAATGAGTATGATGGGAGAATTAAATTTCTTCCTTGGACTTCAAATACATCAAACTCTTGAGGGAATCTTTATCAATCAAGCAAAGTATACCAAGGAATTACTGAAAAGGTTTGGCATGGAGGACTCAAAACAAGTTGGAACTCCAATGTGCACTTCCACAAAACTTGACAAAGATGAAGAAGGTAATCATGTGGATGAAAAGCATTATAGAGGTATGATCGGAAGCTTACTCTATTTAACTGCAAGTAGACCTGATATTATGTTTGCAGTTTGCTTGTGTGCTAGATTTCAATCGTGTCCAAAAGAATCACATTTGAATGCTGTAAAAAAAATTTTTAGGTATTTGAAAGGTACATTAGACTATGGTCTTTGGTATGCTAAATTCAGTGAGTTTGCACTATATGGTTATTCGGATGCTGATTTTGGAGGGTGTCGTGTAGATAGAAAGAGTACTAGTGGATCTTGTCACTTTCTTGGAAATTCTTTAGTCTCTTGGTTTAGCAAGAAACAAAATGCAATCTCATTGTTTACAACCGAAGCAGAATATATTGCCGCTAGTGCATGTTGTGCTCAACTTTTATGGATGAAGCATACCCTGAATGACTATGGATTGTTGTATGACTGCATGCCTGTATTCTGTGATAATACTAGTGCTATAAATTTGACCAAAAATCCTATTCAGCATTCTAGGACAAAGCATATTGAAATAAAGCACCACTTTATTCGTGATCTTGTTCAAAAAGGTGAAATTTGTGTAAATTATGTTTGTTCTAAAGATCAATTTGCTGATATTTTTACAAAAGCTTTGCCATTAGATCAATTCATTCATCTAAGATCAAAATTAGGAATGTTCGAAAAATCATCATAAATTTTTCATTGCCTTCGGACGTCCGAAAGAGGATGAACGGACGTCCGATGATGTTCTTCAGCCATTTTCCAGATTGCACCTGTTCGGACGCAGCTGTCGGACGCACAACTTCGTTCGGCCGTCCGACAGTGCAACGGCTCATTTTTAAAAATAACTTTCTTCCTTATTTGCTTCAGTCTCTTCCTATTCTATCTCCTCTCGGACGAAAACCCTCTCTTCTCTCACTCTCAAATTCGTACCATTCTGTAGCTACCATTCCCAAATTGACTCAACCAAAACATTTCCCCATCGTTTGCGTTTCATTTCTCCTGATCATTTCACCAAACTGAGTAACACTTTGCAAATCCCCAAATTTTCCTCACAACCCTACTCTTGCATAACCGCTCTGTCAAATCTCGTTCAAGGTGTTTTTGTCCCAAAATTTCTGTGCGATTCACTTCCCTATTGTTGTGTGCATCATTTGCATCCTCCATTCCACACATTTAGAACAATGGTGAATCTAAGGGGAGGAAAAGTTACTGCCGGACGCAAGCATCCACTCAGGGATGAGGATGAGAATCTTCCTACTGTCAAACGAACATCCAAACGCTTCAAAAGGGGAGCTATCAAGGGTCAAATGTCACGACCTACTCCACAACCCACTTCTCAACCAGAATCTGGACAGGGGACCTCTTCTCAACCGCCACCTAAATCAGTCCCTCTCCCTCCATTCTTTGATGATGCTGCGAAAGACAAATACGCCTGGATATCTCAGAAGGGTGTCATCCCTCAAAGAACTGTAAACCCCTCTGAATTTCGTTCCATAGGTTTAGAATCCATTCTAAGTCTATTTGATTTCCAGAAATGGTCGCATCTCATTTCCATGCCCAATGTCTACTATCCTGATATGCTGCATCAATTTTTTGCTAACCTTAGGAAAGGAACTGACCAAACTGAGATCATGTCTAGGGTAAATGGGGTAGATCTAATCTTTGATTCTGATACTGTGAATTCCATTTTAAAGACTACCATTGAACGTTTGTGCAAAGATAAGGTTGCTAATTTCTTTTCTTATGAAGAGCTTCCTACTGCTGCAAATCATTTTGATGGGACAAAAATGTTAACTTATTTCAAAAGAAGTTTTTCTTCACCTGCTGATGCTAAGTTGAATGATTTGGCTCCTGTGAATTTGATTGCCTTTTCTATCATTTCAAACTTGCTTGTGCCCACTGATGGCCATAGAACTGATGCAAACAAAATGGAGCTGTATCTTTTTTACTGTTTTCGAGAAAAAATTCGGATTGATTTTGGCTTTGTCATGTGCAAGTTTTTACTTCGCTATGCTACTGACTCTCGAAGAAAACTATCCTATGGGAAGTTTCTTCAAAAGATTTTTGAATTTTACAAAGTTCCAATTCTAGGTGTTTGTCCCAAAGAAGCATCTTCTTATGCTTTTACCAGAGCATATTTTGAAAGGAAAAATCTTATTTTTAAAGATAATCTGTGGGCATATAAGGGGGCATCATCTAGTGAACAAAGATCTAAGACTGTACATGATTCTTCACCCATTTCACTCACTCCCATTCACCCTAGGAAGTCTACCACTAAAGCATCTTCCTCTTCCAGTAATGAGGTAATTGAGCTTCTTCATGAACTCAAACAGCATGTTCTTCTTCTAGAACATGGCCTAATGCTCACCATGTCTTCTGAGCAACAAGCTGCCTTTCTTGATAAAAAGAACCTTCTTTTTCCTCCACCTGTGGTTGAGGAAGTCTCACATGACAAAGAACCTCGAACCACTGATCCAGGTTCATCAGTTCCAGATCCGAATCCATCAACTCCTGTGACTCCTCATGGCCCTTCCACATCAGACAAAGGCAAGGCACCAATTGAAGAAGCTACTGAAGATGATGAAGAAACTGATGAGGAAGACCTCTCTCAATATCAGCTCTCTCGGAGGACTCCTGGATCCACTTAGTTCATCATTTAGGACATTTGCATTCTGTTTGTCTCTTTTATGTGTTTGTGGTATTCAACAATGAATATGTATTGTAATGGATATTTTAAGTTTCTTTTGGTATGATCTGGTGGATGTTTAAGTACTGTTTTGATGAATGTCTAAATATTTTGATGAATGATTGTCTATTCTGCTTGTGTGAATGTAATGAATTTGTGGATTGTATGATTGTCTATTGAATATGATTGTCTATTTTAAGTACTGTTTTGATGGATGTGTTGGATGGTGTCACCAGGATGTTGATTTGTGAACTTGTGTAAATTTGTGACTGTGTGGATGACAAAAAGGGATGTTGATGTTGATGTGATTGGTTGCCCTTTTGTGATGACAAAAAGGGGGAGATGGTATAATGATTGGATTGAGTGATGATTGGTGATTGATGAATGATTGGATTGAGTGATGGTTGGTGATTGATGATTAGTGATGTTAGGATATGTTGGATTGATTGTTTAAATTTGGATTGGCTGATATGCTTAATTGTTTAATGTTTAATTGTTTAACTCGGATGGGCAGCCAAGTGAGGGGGAGGTTTTCAAAATTTTTAAATTTTAGGATTCATTAAGACAGGGGGAGTTTTCATTTCAATCATCAATTTCATTTCAAACTTTTGTTTTGTCATCATCAAAAAGGGGGAGAATGTTATTCTTGGTTTTGATGATCACAAAAGTTTGTTTATACAGACCAAGAAAGTGAATACTTTGATCAGGTCTGTTGGAACAAAGAAAGCATATGTTCGTTTATCTCCTGACTACGTTGCTTTGGATGTGGCAAACAAGATTGGAATAATATGAATGAATTTAGTCATTGTTTTGTTTTCGATCAAAGATATTGTCTTTTAAGTATGTCTAGTTTGTCATTCTCGGTACTTTGAAATATTTGTCTAACCTTCCTCAAATACAAGTGTTTTTTTGTCTATCCAAGAATCAGGTTCAAATATGTCATGAAATGTAAAACAACCAAAATGAGAAGCAAAAACAGGACAATCAGGTCGGACGGCCGAAAGGAAACTGTCGGACGTCCGAAAAAATAAAGAACATCAGGAAGGAAGCACCGTCGGACGCTCACATGGAAGCATCGGACGTCCGGAAGGATCGGACGCTTGCCATCGGACGTTAATCAACCGCATCGGACGTCCGAAAAATTCCAAGATGACTTGCTAGCTCTCGGCCCAAGGTCGGACGCTGTGCTGTCGGACGACAAAGAACTTATCGGACGTCCGAACCTCAACTTGGCTATCATCGGACGATTGGTTCGGACGATGATTCGATCGTCGGACGTCCGACAGCCCCAACGGCTAGTTGACTCTTCAGCTGCCTTCTATCCGTTGGAAGCATTGATGAAGCCCATTTCTGGATCCCTTTAAAATCAAACTGGTCTGAACGAAGTAGGGACTTTTGCTCACTTTGTTTACAAGTTCTCAAGGGATATTTTAGCTAGAAAATAGTCTCCAAAGCAGATTTGTATTAAAGTGGTGTGAATTTCTGTTGAGCATTTCTTTTGTGGTTGAAAGGATCTTTAGTGTAGCTTTGTTGAGGGTTTTCTGAGTGATTGTAAAACTTCCTAGCTTGACTAAGTGAGGCTTAGGGCAAGGAGGAAGAGCTCCCTCCATTGTACATCTAGTTGATCTTCGTTCATCAAAGAGAAGTTGCTCCTCCTAGTGTTTGGTCTTCAAGTTTGGGTAAAGCTTGGTAGACACTTGGTTTGTTTCTCTATTTTATATTTCTGTTTAATAAAATCTTCATTGCTTATCTATACTTGCTTCTCTGATTAATATTGCTATTGTCTTCTAATCTACTTGGTTGATCATTACTAAAACGGAAGGTAAATTTTCATTAAAGAAAAAGTGCATAAACTTGGTTAAGTTTTTAATCAACCAATTCACCCCCCCTCTTGGTTGTCTGTGGGACTTACACTTATCTCGACCGATTTGTCGTTGTTTTTATCGATGACATATTGGTTTATTCAAAAACCCGTGTGGAGCATGAAAAACATTTGAAAGAGGTCCTACAAACCCTGAGGAAGCACCAGTTGTATGCCAAATTTAGCAAATGTGAGTTTTGGTTAGAAAGAGTTGCTTTTCTGGGGCATGTGATTTCAAAGGAAGGGATTGCTGTGGATCCGGCTAAGGTAGAGGCGGTAACTGAGTGGAAGAGACCCGATAACCCTACTGAGATCCGAAGTTTTCTAGGGTTGGCAGGTTATTACCGGCGTTTTATCAAAGATTTTTCGAAACTTGCCAGTCCCTTGACCGATCTAACAAAAAAGGGTGGACGATTTCTGTGGAGTGATAAGTGTGAAACCAGCTTTCAAGAGCTGAAGCGGAGATTGACTATGGCCCCTATTCTAGCTTTACCTAACGGTCTAGACGGTTTTACTGTTTACACTGACGCCTCCAAAGAAGGTTTGGGGTGCATATTGATGCAACACCAAAAAGTGATAGCTTACGCTTCCAGGAAATTGAAAACTCATGAGCAAAACTATCCCATTCATGACCTAGAATTGGCCGCAGTTGTCTTCGCTCTGAAAAAGTGGAGACACTATCTGTACGGAGTGACTTTTGAAGTTTATTCTGACCATAAGAGCCTCAGATACCTCTTTTCCCAGAAGGAGTTGAACATGAGACAACGCCGTTGGATGGAATTCTTGGAGGATTACGATTATACTATTAACTACCATTCTGGTAAGGCTAACGTAGTAGCCGATGCCCTAAGTCGAAAGGCTCAGATGTCTGGATTGATGGTGAAGGAGTGGGAATTATTGGGAGCTGTTGGAGAATGGAATCCAAAGCTGGAGCATAATAGGACAACCTTTGGGAATATCCGAGTGGCGTCCGTGTTTTTAGAAAAGATCAAGGAAGCTCAAATTAAGGATCCGACAATTCAAAGATGGGTGGAAAAGGTGAAGAAAGGAGAAATACCCAATTTTAATTTGAGCCCTGAAGGGATTTTATGATTTCGAAATCGAATAGTGATGCCCGATGAGAAAACTTTGAGAAGGGAGATTCTGGAGGAAGCTCGTCGATCTAAGTATACAATTCATCCAGGAAGTAACAAGATGTATCATGACTTGCGACGATTGTACTGGTGGGACAGGATGAAGAGAGAGATAGCTCAGTACGTACAAACCTGTATAGTGTGCCAGCAAGTTAAGGCTGAGCACCAGAAGCCTTCGGGACTACTGCAACCTTTGGAGATTCCTGAATGGAAATGGGAACATATCACCATGGATTTCGTTTCTGGACTACCTAGAACTCAAAAAGGACATGATGCCGTTTGGGTGATCGTTGATCGATTGACCAAGTCGGCTCATTTCCTACCTGTGAATATGAAGTATTCCATGGATAAGTTAGCTCGGGTATATTAGGAAGAGATTGTGAGGTTACATGGAGTGCCCGTGAGCATCGTTTCTGACCGAGACCCTCGTTTTGTGTCTAGGTTTTGGCAAAAGTTTCAGGAAACTCTGGGGACGAAGCTGAATTTGAGTACTACTTATCACCCTCAGACGGATGGACAATCAGAGCGAACGATTCAGACTCTCGAAGATATGTTACGAACGAGTATTCTAGATTTCGGGGGTAATTGGGGACAGCACATGACGTTAGTAGAGTTCGCCTATAATAACAGCTACCATTCATCAATCCAAATAGCACCGTACGAAGCCCTTTACGGGCGAAAGTGCCGTTCACCGATATACTGGGATGAAGTAGGAGAAAAGAAGATCATAGACCCTACCATTATTCCGTGGATGGAGGATGCCCAAGAAAAGATCAGGGTAATCCGTCAAAGACTCCAGACAGCCCAAAGTCGCCAGAAGAGCTACGCTGATAATCGAAGGAAAGATCTGGAGTTTGAAGTAGGAGACCAAGTATTCTTGAAGATTACCCCGTTGCGGAGTGTCACTGCTGGCAAAGGAAAGAAACTCCAACCTAGATTCGTGGGACCGTTTCCGATCCTACAACGGGTTGGAAAAGTAGCATACCGACTTGAACTACCGCCGAGCTTGTCACGGATTCATGATGTATTTCATGTGTCGATGCTCAAAAAGTACTACCCTGATCCATCTCACATTATCCAGTCGGAAGAGATTGAAATTGATGAGGCCCTTACTTACAAAGAAAAACCTGTGCAAGTGCTGGATAGGAAAGTCAAGGAATTGAGGAATAAGCAAATTCCACTGGTGAAAGTTCTGTGGAAGAATCACGGAGTCGAGGAGGCAACCTGGGAGATGGAGAATGAGATGAAAACAAAATATCCAGAACTGTTTAGTGATTCAGGTGAGAAATTTCGAGGACGAAATTCTTTAAGGGGGAGAGAGTGTGAGATCCCGAAAATTTTCTTATTTTTCCGGCTTTTATTTTGGGCTTTTGGGCCTAATTTTAGGGTTTTCTTTTATCTGTGGGTTTTCTGGGGAATTTTATGAGAAAATATGAATTTTGCATCATTTCTGGGTTTAAGTCAATTTCTGTGCTATTAAGGGTGTACAGTGGTTGCGGGACCCACTAAGACGATCGGTACGGTAAAATGTAGCTTTGGAAATTTTATATACGGAAGCTTTGTGACCTAGTGTTATGAGTTAATTTGAGGTTAGTTGGATTAATTAAGTGTTGTAAGACAAAAGGAAGGGATAAGCTTGAAGGCCACATGTCACATTCTCATTGGAGGTTGAATTTTGACTAAGTCTTACACCTTTACTAAATCAAAATTTTATCAAATTTCTTCTTCATTTTGCATCTTCTTGGCCGGCCACTCTAGAGAGAAAAAAGAAAGAAAGCTCTTCAACTCATGCTTCATTTTCTTGCCCAAATCTTGGAATTTAACCATTAATCTTCCAAATCTCTCCATAAAACCTTCTTGCTAGGAGTGTTTGAAGTGCTTGGTGGGTTTTGTTTAAAAGGGAGAGCTCTCATCTACCTTGTATCAAGAAATTGTAAGGTGAGTAAATATGGAATTGTTTCCTTATTGGATGTAAGATGAAATTGATAAGTGTTAGTGGTTAAAGATGCAATTTTGTGGGTTATTTCATGACTTATAGATGAGTTGTGATAATTTTCTATTTATTGGGGAATTTTCTGTTTTATATGGTTTCTCATGATTAACTAGGATGTGGTGGTATTATATTGAATGATTTAGAGCCTATTTGTGGTGATGGTGGTTAATTGTGGAAAATTTCAGCATTTGTGAGAAAATTTCGGTTTTAGGGTTTGATGAAATTGGGGCTTTTCCATGTATGGTTTTCATGCTATCAATTGATGTGTATATGGTTGTATTGTGATTCAAATGGGGTGAATGGACTAGTTTAAGGACCATAAGTGTAATGGTACAAGTTGGGTGTTGTTCATTAGGTTGGAAATGTGAAGAAATTAAGGGGAAATGCCGCCCAATTGGTTGTAGATATGGGTGGTCTTGAATTGAGAAGGATTTGAATAGAATGGATGAATTGGGGAGTTTGTTCACATTCCACACTTTCGTTGCTCCATTTTGTATTTTCGAGTAACTTGTATTAGTAGGTTAAACCTATACGTTGACTCGTGTATGAGTCTCAAATATGTTTTCTTGCTTGTCTTAGGTCGAACCGGTGGACCGGGACCTACTCCTGACTCGAACGTGTGATTTACTTGATTACTTGGTGAGTGTATCATTAAATGGTTGAATGCTCTTGAGATGTGACTTGTATGGTTTGAATAGGTCAAGGGTATACTTTATCGCTCTTGACCACTTACTGGCATTATTGTTACTGTTGGACTGTGAAATTTCATGTACATATGTGGTTTGATATTTGCTAGGGCTATGCCCTATTATTACTGTGAAAACTGAGCTCTTTCCCTTAGGCCGTTACTCGAGTCGTGCCGGCTAGGGCTTGGGCGAGTCGTTAACGTGCCTTTGGGTCACTGATAGTCGAGTGGAGTATTCACTCCTCGATCTTATGGTATACTCGAGTATTGCCTTTTGTAACTGTGAGGTGTGCGGGCCCGGTAAGGGGGTGATTGGTGGAAGGAAATGGCGTAAAGAGGTGCCTACGGTTCTTGGTTTTCTCTAATGGTTGACGGAGTGTCAACGGGTATGATCAAGTATGGCAATCGGAAAACGGCCCTTGAGGGCCGATTGTATCCTTTCATATATGGTTGATTGAATGAAGGCATTTGTGCTTATGTGTTTGATGGCCTGTATCACTTATTTGTGAATTTGGTACCTCACGAGCGTAAGCTCACCCCCGTTATTTTGTTTTCCTTACAGGAGCAATGTTGGACCCCAAGTTTTGAAATGAGTAGAGCTAGTTAAGTAGCTAGTTTTGATTAGCTCCTCGGAAACTTGAACTTTGATGTATATGAACTCAAGTGCTTTTGGAAGTGTATAATTGAACCTTTCTTATGTATATATGGCATGTACATATGGCTTTATCAAGTCTTGGATAAACTGCATTATATATTTGATATGTTTATGTGAGTATTGGCTGCGATCGAAGGAAGAAAGAATTTTTGGCAAAAACACTGCCCAGAATCCGGCCAAGAATCCGGCCAGGTTCTGGCCGGATACAAGGCCGGATATGCAGGGGAAGGAAAAAAAAAATTTTGAAAATCTGGTTTTGGCTACTGGCCGCAATTCGGCCGGAGCAATCCGGCCAATTTCTAGCCGGATTACCGGCCTGATTGCCAGGGGAATTTCGACCCCTTTCGGGGTTGGCCTCTGCCTCCTATCCGGCCAAGAATCCGGCCGGATATCCGGCCAGATTCTGGCCGGATAGTGACGTGGCCGGTTACTGTTCATCCGCGGCAAATTTTCGTTTTTCGTTTTCTTGTCCGTTTGAAGTGCTCGAGCGCTATACGTTCTTGTGTGGTGATATTATGGTTATAAGAGTATCTTAAAGGGATAAATCATTCATTTTGTCAAGTTTTCCTTTTATTAATCAACTGCGATTTGATTGCTTGCGACCCGTAGTCCCGGCGAGAGTTGGGCAGGCGGTCCGTTGACCCCTCTGGTTCGCCTTAGGGGAAGATGGGATCGTCACAAGTGGTATCAGAGCCTAGGTTTAGATTAACCTGGGCATGCTAGAAATTTCTTGATTTGGGACTTGTAATTGATTGTTTTCGTAAGGGTGTTTGAGTTGAATTGTGTTTCTATGTAGGATGGACGCGCGTAGTGGGCCTAGTGAGAGACCGATTGTGGAGCAGGGCCGGGGAGTACTTCCTATGATCAAGTACCAGGTCCGGCCGAGAGGGACGGCGGTACGCTGGAGTCCGGCAAGTCGCCTTCGGCGTTGTGAGTGCCGTCACAGGTTTGCCTACCCCAATACCTTAGTATTGGCTGTGGATAAAAAAAGGAATGAGTTGGCCAAGGATTGTGCACGGCTAGAGGCGGAAGTAAATCAACTGAAAGAGGCCAACAAGAGGCAAGCCGAGCGAATTAAGGACTTGGAATATGATCTGGGTGAGGGTCAAGATAGGGTGGATGACCTGTGCACGCAGTTGGGAGAGACACGTGAACGTATGGTCAAGCGAGCGAGGCAACTAAAGGAGAGAGCCGGATCAATGCTAAACCTATGTGATGACCTGTTAGGGGACGAGAGTGACGAGGGCTCTAGTGTAGGAGGCGGGGTTGGAAGTGAACCCGCCCAAGCAAGTAGGTCCTCTAGTCCCACGGTAGGCTAGGGCTTGGCTTTTAGGCTATTTTGGGCATTTTGCCTCTTGTATATATAAGGGATACGGAATGATAGGCCGGGAAGGACCCTTAGCTAGTCGCGTTGTGTAGTGAACTAGTTTTGTATATATTACTTTTGTATTACCATTCCGTAAGAGGCTTTCCCTGTTTGTACTTGACTGACTGTTTTGTATAAATGTTTGCTCTTGTTGTGAATGCTATGAATATGTGTTATGTGCTTAAGTGTTATGAAGTCATTGGTTGGCTGAGTGTTCATGTTTATTGTTATACACAGAGGTGTACACTTTTATATTAATGCTATATTTATGTGTATATTTTGACCCTAGATTGACCTAGAACGATGGAAGGCACGCGTAGTGGCCGCGGTAGAGGACGTGGGGGTAGGCAACCCACGACTGAACAGGGTACGGGAACTGAAGTGCCCAAACCAACTCCTGAACCCCAAATCGATCCTAATGTGCAAGTAGCCGCTGCTATCCAGCGGATGACTGATCTCCTGGCCCAGGTGGTGCAGCAACAGGGCCCCAACCCTAATCCACCTGTCGGCAACCCTGGAAACCCTGGAAATCATGTCGAGAGCGAAGATCGAGCTCTCGAACGATTCCAAAAATTTTCTCCACCTAAATTTCTTGGAGGGCCCGATCCGGATGTGGCGGAGCAATGGTTGGAGAAGATGATAGACATTTTTGCTGCCCTACGTTACTCGGAGGAGCGGCAAGTGACCTTTGCGGTTTTTCAACTTGAAGGGGCTGCTCGCTCTTGGTGGAACATTATTCGGACAAAATGGGAGCGAGAGCAGACACCAAGGACATGGACGAATTTTGTTAGGGAGTTCAACGCTAAGTACTTTCCACCGTTGGTTCAGGAGAAAAAGGAAGACGAATTTATTCGTCTACGCCAAGGCACGCAATCGGTAGCCGAATATGAGAGCCAATTCACACGCTTGTCCAAGTTTGCCCCTGAGCTCATTTTGACCGAGCAAAGGAGAGCAAGACGTTTCCTTCAGGGGCTTAATGTGGAAATCCAAAAGGATTTGGCCGTAGCCCAAATCACCACTTTTAGTGATGCTGTTGAGAAAGCATTACGATCCGAGAACGCAAGGCTTCAGGTGAGGAACTTCCAGAATAGAAAGCGTGGAGCTACTGGAAGTAGCTCAACTCAAGGGGATAAAAGTACCCCTCCTAAATTTGGAAGGGGAGCTGGAGGGGGACGGTTTGCGAGTCCGGCCAGAGGGGCTCCCTCTCGAGGAAGCCAACCCGGACGAGGCCAGCAGAGGAGTACCTCACAGGGGAGTTCCGCTACTGTTGCGCGCGGGCCGTGTGGCTTTTGTGGGAAACCAAACCACACGGAGGACGACTGCTGGAGGAAACAGAACAAGTGCTTACGCTACGGGAGTGCAGAGCACCGGCTCGCCAGTTGTCCAGTCCAAGCCCGAGACGTGAAAGGAACTACACCGACATCCAAGGCTACCTCAAGTCAATCACGGGTAGAAAGTGTCAAGCCGAAGGTGCCCGCACGTGTATACTCCATCGAACAACGTCCAGTTCCTGACTCAGCCGAGGTAGTGGAAGGTACGATTCCTGTCTTCCACCGCCTAGCTAGAATTTTAATAGACCCTGGAGCCACCCATTCTTTCGTTAACCCCGAGTTTATGTGCGGAATTGATATAAACCCTGTTATTCTTCCCTATGAGCTGGAAGTTAGTACTCCTACTGTAACGGCCCCACCTCTCCCTAGGGCGAACCAGAGGGTTCGGCGGACCGCCTGCCCAGCTCTCGCCGGGACTCAGTCGCTCACTACAGTCCTCAACCCAATTACAATATAAATCTCAAAATTTCATCAAATTCGCCAATAATTACATATCACAAATACAGCGGAAACTGATTCCAATCATGGAACGTAAACTTACATCCATATCAAATTCAAATCTTTATACAAGACCAACTCGTACATAAAATAGATCCAAACTTAAACTGTACACGATATAAGCCATCCAGTCACGTGAATAAGCACTCCAAGCTTTTCTTCGCCTTGAGCCCTGTGGGGGGGGAAATAAAACATTTTTGGGGTGAGCTAGAAGCTCAGCGAGTAACCATTAAAATCAGTAATCAATTCAGTTTCACAGTCGTTCATTTCAGTGATGTCATGATTTCAAGATCAAAGGTACATTTATTGCTCTCGTGAGCCAGCGAAATCGTTGTACTTAAACACCCAACGCTCCAAACAAACATTAAACAGTAAACAGTCAGTGGGGGAGCCATTTGCTCCAGATGAACAGTACACAGAGGTGGAGACGTTGGTGTTCAGCACACGAATTCCAAGCACTCATTTAAGCCAAAACATGTCATGGGACACATGCAAGCACTCATGATATGCAATCAAGTAAATAGTGCAATAAACGGTTCATAAGTAATTTTGGAAACAGTTTAGGGTCACTCACCTCCACGGCGCAGAAACCATCCATCATGTATCATTGCCTTGCTCAACTCCAAGCCTTAGATCACAAACCCAATGCAAACAAGTCCCTTCAAAGTTCGGACAGCACTTCCCCTACATTTGCTAACTTTTCCAGCCATCATGGCTTCATTATTACACCAGCCAGTCCCAAAGTCACACAAATAAGTTCATCTAATATCCATTCAGCAAGCTCCAAGTAGTACAAAGACAAGTCAAGCTAGGGAAAAGTCCGGAAATGAAGGTTAAGCTCAAAACCAGAAAAACAGTTTTGACGTCATAATGCGGTAATGGCACAACTCTCACTACAATTATCGGTTGGGGGTGTAAGACCCACCGTTTCTAAGCTATGAAACAGGGCTACAAAAATGTAGAAGGTGACTCAATCCAGTTCCTAGCCCAACTAGGTCAAAAATGCCAAACACTAAACCAGAATCACCAAAACAGGTTTGCAAAACACAGAAAACTGTAATCGGTATATCTCAGTCCATACAAGTCCAAATGCCGAAATTCCAAAGGCATAAGTTAGCTAAGACATCCAGCTACATTTCATCAGAAGACACCAACAACAAAATCCAAACCAATTCCAGTCAAAATGGCCAAATACAAACGCAGTTTTTGCATTCTGTCCAAAGCAGAACAGCTACAGTAATTTCGTCATATCTCATTCTACATTAATCTAAATGACCTGAAATTTTACAGACACCTCAAGCACATCAATACCTACAACTTTCATGTTTTGAGAAAAGTCCAATTCGGCCTCTAACCCTATGATCTAAAACCGGACAGAATTAGGGATTTATGAACCCTAACTTTTCAATTTTCACACCAAATCCAAAATTGGTTGCATTTAGCAACAATTCACACCTACAAGAGTCATTATAGTCCATTGCCAATCATCCAAGATAGCCACAACATCCCATTCATATTAAACCAGAAAATTCATCATAAAATGGAAAACTTCACCAAATCACTTCAAACCAAGATAAAAACCAGAAATTTCAGCACCTTAATCACTAATAAGCATAACTTAGGCTTCATAAGGTGTAAGAGAGTGTTCAAGCTTCACTTACCAAGAAACAAGAGAGAGGAGGATGTTGGACACCTTAAACCTTCAAACAAGCTTCACTACAACACTCACTAACATCAACTAAAGAGATTTTATGGAGTAAAATAGATGGAATCAAGTATTTTTGGGTGATTTGAGCTAGTTGGTACTTGAAAATTGAAGAAGTTTTCTTCCTTCCTTAGCACAAGAGGGCCGGCCATCCAAGAGTGAAAAATGGTGATTTTTGGGCAATTTTTGGATATTTAATCCTTTGGTCAAAAAGTCAAAAATTGGAATAGTAAATCTTAAAATTCACCCAATGAGAAAGTGACACTTGTCACCTCATTAAATGCATTCCTATCCTTTCTTTCTTCTCTCACATCAATCATTTCACACACTCTACTTATCTCTTAACACCCGATAAATTTTACACAGTATCCGAAACTTAACCTTCTTGGCCGAATTTTTCCGAACTTTTCGCACTAGTGGGTCCCACGTCCATTATATACTCTTAATTTTCCAAAAACTCTCCAAGGCTAGAAAAATCATCTAAAAACTATAATTACTCATAAAAATTCCTCAGGAAAATTTCCTAAGCCAGGAAATGCAGAAAACATGCTATTAAAGGAAATAAAACCCTCGGAAAAGATTAGAGTTTTTACGGGTTCTCAAACTCTTTTTTTCGGGGCGTCACACCTACAGGGGATCAATGTTTGATTTCTAGCGAGATGTATTCGGATTGTGAGATTTGGGTAGGTGAGCGGAAGTTATTGGGGAATCTGATAAGTTTAGTCATAAAAGGATACGATGTGATATTGGGCATGGATTGGTTGGTCAGATACGATGCCCAACTGGATTGTAAGAGGAAAATAGTAGAATTCCGTATTCCTGGGGAGGCAACTTTGAGGTTAGATGTGAGGGGTAGTCTAGCCTCATCTACTATGATATCGGGTATTCGGGCTAGGAAATTATTGAGTAGAGGGGCGCAAGGGTTCCTAGCTTTTCTTATTAACACTCCTGCCGACAAACTGAAAATAGAAGATGTTCCGGTAGTGAGTGAATACCCTGATGTTTTTCCTGATGAGTTAGTAAATCTGCCTCCAGAAAGAGAAATTGAGTTTGAAGTTAACCTTTGTCCAGGGGCTTCCCCTATTTCCAAAACTCCTTACCAAATGGCACCTGCGGAACTCAAAGAGCTGAAATTACAATTGCAAGACCTTCTAGAGCGAGGGTTTATCCACGAGAGTGGATCACCTTGGGGGGCACCTGTCCTCTTTGTTAAAAAGAAGGAGGGGACCTTGAGGCTATGTATCGATTACCGAGGGTTGAACAACGTGACCATTAAGAACAAGTACCCCCTACCTCACATCGATGAGCTATTTGATCAATTACAGGGTGCGGTGGTCTTTTCAAAGTTAGATCTTCGACAGGGGTATTACCAACTGTTAATTAAAAAGGAAGATGTGCCTAAAACCGCCTTCAATTCTCGGTATGGGCACTACGAATTTGCCGTGATGCCTTTTGGACTGACCAATGCCCCTGCTGCTTTCATGGACCTCATGCATCGAATTTTCAAACCTTATTGTTATTCTTGGTTTTGATGATCACAAAAGTTTGTTTATACAGACCAAGAAAGTGAATACTTTGATCAGGTCTGTTGGAACAAAGAAAGCATATGTTCGTTTATCTCCTGACTACGTTGCTTTGGATGTGGCAAACAAGATTGGAATAATATGAATGAATTTAGTCATTGTTTTGTTTTCGATCAAAGATATTGTCTTTTAAGTATGTCTAGTTTGTCATTCTCGGTACTTTGAAATATTTGTCTAACCTTCCTCAAATACAAGTGTTTTTTTGTCTATCCAAGAATCAGGTTCAAATATGTCATGAAATGTAAAACAACCAAAATGAGAAGCAAAAACAGGACAATCAGGTCGGACGGCCGAAAGGAAACTGTCGGACGTCCGAAAAAATAAAGAACATCAGGAAGGAAGCACCGTCGGACGCTCACATGGAAGCATCGGACGTCCGGAAGGATCGGACGCTTGCCATCGGACGTTAATCAACCGCATCGGACGTCCGAAAAATTCCAAGATGACTTGCTAGCTCTCGGCCCAAGGTCGGACGCTGTGCTGTCGGACGACAAAGAACTTATCGGACGTCCGAACCTCAACTTGGCTATCATCGGACGATTGGTTCGGACGATGATTCGATCGTCGGACGTCCGACAGCCCCAACGGCTAGTTGACTCTTCAGCTGCCTTCTATCCGTTGGAAGCATTGATGAAGCCCATTTCTGGATCCCTTTAAAATCAAACTGGTCTGAACGAAGTAGGGACTTTTGCTCACTTTGTTTACAAGTTCTCAAGGGATATTTTAGCTAGAAAATAGTCTCCAAAGCAGATTTGTATTAAAGTGGTGTGAATTTCTGTTGAGCATTTCTTTTGTGGTTGAAAGGATCTTTAGTGTAGCTTTGTTGAGGGTTTTCTGAGTGATTGTAAAACTTCCTAGCTTGACTAAGTGAGGCTTAGGGCAAGGAGGAAGAGCTCCCTCCATTGTACATCTAGTTGATCTTCGTTCATCAAAGAGAAGTTGCTCCTCCTAGTGTTTGGTCTTCAAGTTTGGGTAAAGCTTGGTAGACACTTGGTTTGTTTCTCTATTTTATATTTCTGTTTAATAAAATCTTCATTGCTTATCTATACTTGCTTCTCTGATTAATATTGCTATTGTCTTCTAATCTACTTGGTTGATCATTACTAAAAAGGAAGGTAAATTTTCATTAAAGAAAAAGTGCATAAACTTGGTTAAGTTTTTAATCAACCAATTCACCCCCCCTCTTGGTTGTCTGTGGGACTTACAATTGGTATCAGAGCTTGGTCTCCTTGAGATTAAGCTCTAACGGCTTGGAGTAAAGATGACAACCAGTCATGCTATGTTTGTTGAGGGGCAATCTGTTACTAGGCCTCCCATGTTCAGTGGCTCTAACTATGTTAGCTGGAAAGAACGAATGATTATCTTTTTGCAATCTATCGATATTGAAATATGGTTTATTGTGAGTGAAGGACCGCATGAAGCTAACTTTCTTGATGCAGATACAGGGTTGCTTCGGCCAAAAACAAGAGTTGAAATGAATGCTCAAGATAGGACTAACCTCACATTGAATGCCAAGGCCATGAATGTTATTTATAGTGCCCTAGATTCAAATGAATCAATCAGAGTAAAAGGCTGCAAATCGGCTAAAGAAATGTGGGATAAACTAAGAGAAATCCATGAGGGTGGTGACAATGTGAAAGAACAGAAAAAGGCCATCTTGGTCACGAAATATGAATCATTTAAAATTGAACCTTTTGAGGATATTGACAAAATGTATTGCAGGTTCACTGACTTGATCAAAGATCTCGAGACGTTGGGCAAAGAGTACACCTTGGGAGAGAAGAACAGGAAAATTCTCAATGCCTTGGGCAAAGAATGGGAAAATAAAGTGACAGCAATAGAGGAGGCCAAGGATTTAAGTTCTGTGCCTATTGAATCTATCATTAATTCACTAACCACTTATGAGTTGAAACTGAAATCTAAAGTGCAGGAGGAAGAGGATGCTAGAGCAAAGAGAAACATTGCTCTAAAGACTACTCAAGGTGAAGATGATTCTGCTCATCTGGATGATGAAGACTCGGATGGTGATGATAATGATCTTGCTCTCATCACCAGAGGCTTCAAAAGAATCCTGAATAAAAGAAAGTTTAGAAGGGGAGGACCTAGCAATCAATTCCAGAATCAGCCATCTATCGCAAAGTATAAAGGTAAACAAGATTTCAACAAGAAACAGTTGGACAAATGCTTCGAATGTGGACAGATTGGACATTATGCAAACGAATGCCCCATGAAGAAGATGAAAGATGGAAAAGCTGATCGAAAGCCAAGATTCAACAATTTTCAGATTACTTGGAATGAATGCAACTCCGAAGGGGAAGTTGAAGAAGAAGAAGAATCTGCTCAAATGGCCTTCATGGCTATTGGAAATAATGAGGATAAAGGATCAAACAAGTCAAAATGGTTTATTGATAGCGGCTGCTCAAGGCACATGACCGGTGATCCTTCCTTGTTCATAAAGCTGAAATCAAAATCAAGTGGAAAGGTAACATTTGGTGATGATGTGAAAGCTAAGACAATTGGAATAGGTGATGTTGGTAAGGATGGTGAAACTTTTGTTCATAATGTGCTCTTGGTTGATAACTTAGGTTATAACTTGCTTAGTGTTAGTCAACTGTGTGATAAAGACTTGTATGTGTTATTTAAAAAGCATGAATGCATTGTACTTGATTCCAAATATAATGTTGTGTTCAAAGGTAAGAGGTTTAATGACATATATATTGTGATTCTTGATAAAGTTGATTCTTCTAGCTTAAAATGTCTTAAAGCTTCAAATGAAGATTCTTGGTTGTGGCATAGAAGACTTTGTCATTTTAACATGGATTTACTAAAGGAAATTTCGAAAAAGGAGTTGGTTAGAGGCTTGCCAAAAATTAGTTTTGATAAGGACAAAATATGTGATGCATGTCAATTTGGGAAGCAAACTAAAATTTCTTTTAAACCAAAAATGTGTGTATCTACTTCAAAACCTTTG
The DNA here is from genome assembly GCF_036785885.1 of Coffea arabica. NCBI lineage: Eukaryota > Viridiplantae > Streptophyta > Magnoliopsida > Gentianales > Rubiaceae > Coffea > Coffea arabica. The sequence goes on along the minus strand of NC_092316.1, from coordinate 28,180,606 downwards.
GAACTCTTGCATCTTGATTTATTTGGTCCCACTCAAATCACTAGCTTGGGAGGTAAAAAATATTGTTTTGTAATTGTTGATGATTATTCCAGATACACTTGGGTGATATTTCTTGCTCATAAAGATGATGCCTTCAAGAATTTTACTTCAATGTTTGCTAAAGTGCAAAATCTGCTTGGGTTAAAAATTGTTAGGATTAGAAGTGATAATGGGACGGAATTCAAGTATTGTGGTTTTCCAGAATTTTGTGATCATAATGGTATAACACATGAGTTTTCTATTGCAAGGACTCCACAGCAAAATGGTGTTGTAGAAAGGAAAAACAGGACTCTCCAAGAGGCTGCTAGAACTATGTTGAATGAATGTAGGTTGCCTAAATATCTTTGGGCGGAAGCGATAAACACTGCATGTTATGTGATGAATAGAATACTCTTGAGACCTATTTTAAAGAAAACTCCTTATGAGCTGATTTTTGATAAGAAACCTACGGTTGGTTATTTCAAAGTATTTGGTTGTAAATGTTTTATTTTGAATCTAAAGGAACATCTTGGTAAGTTTGACAAAAAATCTGATGAAGGAATATTTTTGGGGTATTGTGAGAATAAAAGAGGATATAGAGTTTTTAATAGAAGGACACTTGTGATTGAAGAAGCTATACATATAACATTTGATGAAGCCAATGATGATAATTCCAAAAGTTTGTGTGAGGATGATGATGTAGGTGTTCGAGAAGGAATGGAAAAGCTATCAATTGGAAATGAAGGAAGTTCTGAACCAGCAGCAACTGAAATGGAAAATGAAGTTCATAATGATCAAGAAGAGGAAGATGAAGACAAAAATGATGATCCACTCAAAGATCTTCCCAAGGCTTGGAAATTCAACCAAAATCATCCAAAAGAGCTTATAATTGGTGATCCATCCGAGAAGGTAAACACTCGTTCCTCATCTAGAAAATTGATTGATAATTTTGCTTTAGTTTCTCTTTTTGAACCCAAAAATATCAATGATGCTTTAAAGGATGAAAATTGGATTTTGGCTATGCAAGAGGAACTTAATCAATTTGAGAGAAATGAAGTTTGGACACTTGTTGATAGACCTCAAAATCAACCTATCATTGGCACAAAGTGGATTTTTAGAAATAAGTTGGATGATAAAGGTGTTGTTGTAAGAAATAAAGCCAGATTAGTTGCTAAAGGATATGCACAAGAAGAAGGAATAGATTTTGATGAAACATTTGCTCCCGTAGCAAGATTAGAATCTATTAGAATGCTTCTTGCTTTTGCTTGCTTCAAAGGTTTCAAATTGTTTCAAATGGATGTTAAAAGTGCCTTTTTAAATGGTTTTATTGATCAAGAAGTGTATGTGGATCAACCCCCAGGTTTTGAAAATACAAAATTTCCAAGTCATGTGTTTAAACTTTCTAAAGCTTTGTATGGTTTAAAACAGGCTCCAAGAGCTTGGTATGAAAGATTAAGTGGGTTCTTGATTGAAAAAGGTTTCAAAAGAGGTATTGTGGACACCACACTTTTTACTAAGCATGTGTTGAATGACCTTCTCATTGTGCAAATATATGTTGATGATATTATCTTTGGTGCTACTAATGAGTATCTATGTAAGGAGTTTTCCACCACTATGCAAAATGAATTTGAAATGAGTATGATGGGAGAATTAAATTTCTTCCTTGGACTTCAAATACATCAAACTCTTGAGGGAATCTTTATCAATCAAGCAAAGTATACCAAGGAATTACTGAAAAGGTTTGGCATGGAGGACTCAAAACAAGTTGGAACTCCAATGTGCACTTCCACAAAACTTGACAAAGATGAAGAAGGTAATCATGTGGATGAAAAGCATTATAGAGGTATGATCGGAAGCTTACTCTATTTAACTGCAAGTAGACCTGATATTATGTTTGCAGTTTGCTTGTGTGCTAGATTTCAATCGTGTCCAAAAGAATCACATTTGAATGCTGTAAAAAAAATTTTTAGGTATTTGAAAGGTACATTAGACTATGGTCTTTGGTATGCTAAATTCAGTGAGTTTGCACTATATGGTTATTCGGATGCTGATTTTGGAGGGTGTCGTGTAGATAGAAAGAGTACTAGTGGATCTTGTCACTTTCTTGGAAATTCTTTAGTCTCTTGGTTTAGCAAGAAACAAAATGCAATCTCATTGTTTACAACCGAAGCAGAATATATTGCCGCTAGTGCATGTTGTGCTCAACTTTTATGGATGAAGCATACCCTGAATGACTATGGATTGTTGTATGACTGCATGCCTGTATTCTGTGATAATACTAGTGCTATAAATTTGACCAAAAATCCTATTCAGCATTCTAGGACAAAGCATATTGAAATAAAGCACCACTTTATTCGTGATCTTGTTCAAAAAGGTGAAATTTGTGTAAATTATGTTTGTTCTAAAGATCAATTTGCTGATATTTTTACAAAAGCTTTGCCATTAGATCAATTCATTCATCTAAGATCAAAATAAGGAATGTTCGAAAAATCATCATAAATTTTTCATTGCCTTCGGACGTCCGAAAGAGGATGAACGGACGTCCGATGATGTTCTTCAGCCATTTTCCAGATTGCACCTGTTCGGACGCAGCTGTCGGACGCACAACTTCGTTCGGCCGTCCGACAGTGCAACGGCTCATTTTTAAAAATAACTTTCTTCCTTATTTGCTTCAGTCTCTTCCTATTCTATCTCCTCTCGGACGAAAACCCTCTCTTCTCTCACTCTCAAATTCGTACCATTCTGTAGCTACCATTCCCAAATTGACTCAACCAAAACATTTCCCCATCGTTTGCGTTTCATTTCTCCTGATCATTTCACCAAACTGAGTAACACTTTGCAAATCCCCAAATTTTCCTCACAACCCTACTCTTGCATAACCGCTCTGTCAAATCTCGTTCAAGGTGTTTTTGTCCCAAAATTTCTGTGCGATTCACTTCCCTATTGTTGTGTGCATCATTTGCATCCTCCATTCCACACATTTAGAACAATGGTGAATCTAAGGGGAGGAAAAGTTACTGCCGGACGCAAGCATCCACTCAGGGATGAGGATGAGAATCTTCCTACTGTCAAACGAACATCCAAACGCTTCAAAAGGGGAGCTATCAAGGGTCAAATGTCACGACCTACTCCACAACCCACTTCTCAACCAGAATCTGGACAGGGGACCTCTTCTCAACCGCCACCTAAATCAGTCCTTCTCCCTCCATTCTTTGATGATGCTGCGAAAGACAAATACGCCTGGATATCTCAGAAGGGTGTCATCCCTCAAAGAACTGTAAACCCCTCTGAATTTCGTTCCATAGGTTTAGAATCCATTCTAAGTCTATTTGATTTCCAGAAATGGTCGCATCTCATTTCCATGCCCAATGTCTACTATCCTGATATGCTGCATCAATTTTTTGCTAACCTTAGGAAAGGAACTGACCAAACTGAGATCATGTCTAGGGTAAATGGGGTAGATCTAATCTTTGATTCTGATACTGTGAATTCCATTTTAAAGACTACCATTGAACGTTTGTGCAAAGATAAGGTTGCTAATTTCTTTTCTTATGAAGAGCTTCCTACTGCTGCAAATCATTTTGATGGGACAAAAATGTTAACTTATTTCAAAAGAAGTTTTTCTTCACCTGCTGATGCTAAGTTGAATGATTTGGCTCCTGTGAATTTGATTGCCTTTTCTATCATTTCAAACTTGCTTGTGCCCACTGATGGCCATAGAACTGATGCAAACAAAATGGAGCTGTATCTTTTTTACTGTTTTCGAGAAAAAATTCGGATTGATTTTGGCTTTGTCATGTGCAAGTTTTTACTTCGCTATGCTACTGACTCTCGAAGAAAACTATCCTATGGGAAGTTTCTTCAAAAGATTTTTGAATTTTACAAAGTTCCAATTCTAGGTGTTTGTCCCAAAGAAGCATCTTCTTATGCTTTTACCAGAGCATATTTTGAAAGGAAAAATCTTATTTTTAAAGATAATCTGTGGGCATATAAGGGGGCATCATCTAGTGAACAAAGATCTAAGACTGTACATGATTCTTCACCCATTTCACTCACTCCCATTCACCCTAGGAAGTCTACCACTAAAGCATCTTCCTCTTCCAGTAATGAGGTAATTGAGCTTCTTCATGAACTCAAACAGCATGTTCTTCTTCTAGAACATGGCCTAATGCTCACCATGTCTTCTGAGCAACAAGCTGCCTTTCTTGATAAAAAGAACCTTCTTTTTCCTCCACCTGTGGTTGAGGAAGTCTCACATGACAAAGAACCTCGAACCACTGATCCAGGTTCATCAGTTCCAGATCCGAATCCATCAACTCCTGTGACTCCTCATGGCCCTTCCACATCAGACAAAGGCAAGGCACCAATTGAAGAAGCTACTGAAGATGATGAAGAAACTGATGAGGAAGACCTCTCTCAATATCAGCTCTCTCGGAGGACTCCTGGATCCACTTAGTTCATCATTTAGGACATTTGCATTCTGTTTGTCTCTTTTATGTGTTTGTGGTATTCAACAATGAATATGTATTGTAATGGATATTTTAAGTTTCTTTTGGTATGATCTGGTGGATGTTTAAGTACTGTTTTGATGAATGTCTAAATATTTTGATGAATGATTGTCTATTCTGCTTGTGTGAATGTAATGAATTTGTGGATTGTATGATTGTCTATTGAATATGATTGTCTATTTTAAGTACTGTTTTGATGGATGTGTTGGATGGTGTCACCAGGATGTTGATTTGTGAACTTGTGTAAATTTGTGACTGTGTGGATGACAAAAAGGGATGTTGATGTTGATGTGATTGGTTGCCCTTTTGTGATGACAAAAAGGGGGAGATGGTATAATGATTGGATTGAGTGATGATTGGTGATTGATGAATGATTGGATTGAGTGATGGTTGGTGATTGATGATTAGTGATGTTAGGATATGTTGGATTGATTGTTTAAATTTGGATTGGCTGATATGCTTAATTGTTTAATGTTTAATTGTTTAACTCGGATGGGCAGCCAAGTGAGGGGGAGGTTTTCAAAATTTTTAAATTTTAGGATTCATTAAGACAGGGGGAGTTTTCATTTCAATCATCAATTTCATTTCAAACTTTTGTTTTGTCATCATCAAAAAGGGGGAGAATGTTATTCTTGGTTTTGATGATCACAAAAGTTTGTTTATACAGACCAAGAAAGTGAATACTTTGATCAGGTCTGTTGGAACAAAGAAAGCATATGTTCGTTTATCTCCTGACTACGTTGCTTTGGATGTGGCAAACAAGATTGGAATAATATGAATGAATTTAGTCATTGTTTTGTTTTCGATCAAAGATATTGTCTTTTAAGTATGTCTAGTTTGTCATTCTCGGTACTTTGAAATATTTGTCTAACCTTCCTCAAATACAAGTGTTTTTTTGTCTATCCAAGAATCAGGTTCAAATATGTCATGAAATGTAAAACAACCAAAATGAGAAGCAAAAACAGGACAATCAGGTCGGACGGCCGAAAGGAAACTGTCGGACGTCCGAAAAAATAAAGAACATCAGGAAGGAAGCACCGTCGGACGCTCACATGGAAGCATCGGACGTCCGGAAGGATCGGACGCTTGCCATCGGACGTTAATCAACCGCATCGGACGTCCGAAAAATTCCAAGATGACTTGCTAGCTCTCGGCCCAAGGTCGGACGCTGTGCTGTCGGACGACAAAGAACTTATCGGACGTCCGAACCTCAACTTGGCTATCATCGGACGATTGGTTCGGACGATGATTCGATCGTCGGACGTCCGACAGCCCCAACGGCTAGTTGACTCTTCAGCTGCCTTCTATCCGTTGGAAGCATTGATGAAGCCCATTTCTGGATCCCTTTAAAATCAAACTGGTCTGAACGAAGTAGGGACTTTTGCTCACTTTGTTTACAAGTTCTCAAGGGATATTTTAGCTAGAAAATAGTCTCCAAAGCAGATTTGTATTAAAGTGGTGTGAATTTCTGTTGAGCATTTCTTTTGTGGTTGAAAGGATCTTTAGTGTAGCTTTGTTGAGGGTTTTCTGAGTGATTGTAAAACTTCCTAGCTTGACTAAGTGAGGCTTAGGGCAAGGAGGAAGAGCTCCCTCCATTGTACATCTAGTTGATCTTCGTTCATCAAAGAGAAGTTGCTCCTCCTAGTGTTTGGTCTTCAAGTTTGGGTAAAGCTTGGTAGACACTTGGTTTGTTTCTCTATTTTATATTTCTGTTTAATAAAATCTTCATTGCTTATCTATACTTGCTTCTCTGATTAATATTGCTATTGTCTTCTAATCTACTTGGTTGATCATTACTAAAACGGAAGGTAAATTTTCATTAAAGAAAAAGTGCATAAACTTGGTTAAGTTTTTAATCAACCAATTCACCCCCCCTCTTGGTTGTCTGTGGGACTTACACTTATCTCGACCGATTTGTCGTTGTTTTTATCGATGACATATTGGTTTATTCAAAAACCCGTGTGGAGCATGAAAAACATTTGAAAGAGGTCCTACAAACCCTGAGGAAGCACCAGTTGTATGCCAAATTTAGCAAATGTGAGTTTTGGTTAGAAAGAGTTGCTTTTCTGGGGCATGTGATTTCAAAGGAAGGGATTGCTGTGGATCCGGCTAAGGTAGAGGCGGTAACTGAGTGGAAGAGACCCGATAACCCTACTGAGATCCGAAGTTTTCTAGGGTTGGCAGGTTATTACCGGCGTTTTATCAAAGATTTTTCGAAACTTGCCAGTCCCTTGACCGATCTAACAAAAAAGGGTGGACGATTTCTGTGGAGTGATAAGTGTGAAACCAGCTTTCAAGAGCTGAAGCGGAGATTGACTATGGCCCCTATTCTAGCTTTACCTAACGGTCTAGACGGTTTTACTGTTTACACTGACGCCTCCAAAGAAGGTTTGGGGTGCGTATTGATGCAACACCAAAAAGTGATAGCTTACGCTTCCAGGAAATTGAAAACTCATGAGCAAAACTATCCCATTCATGACCTAGAATTGGCCGCAGTTGTCTTCGCTCTGAAAAAGTGGAGACACTATCTGTACGGAGTGACTTTTGAAGTTTATTCTGACCATAAGAGCCTCAGATACCTCTTTTCCCAGAAGGAGTTGAACATGAGACAACGCCGTTGGATGGAATTCTTGGAGGATTACGATTATACTATTAACTACCATTCTGGTAAGGCTAACGTAGTAGCCGATGCCCTAAGTCGAAAGGCTCAGATGTCTGGATTGATGGTGAAGGAGTGGGAATTATTGGGAGCTGTTGGAGAATGGAATCCAAAGCTGGAGCATAATAGGACAACCTTTGGGAATATCCGAGTGGCGTCCGTGTTTTTAGAAAAGATCAAGGAAGCTCAAATTAAGGATCCGACAATTCAAAGATGGGTGGAAAAGGTGAAGAAAGGAGAAATACCCAATTTTAATTTGAGCCCTGAAGGGATTTTATGATTTCGAAATCGAATAGTGATGCCCGATGAGGAAACTTTGAGAAGGGAGATTCTGGAGGAAGCTCGTCGATCTAAGTATACAATTCATCCAGGAAGTAACAAGATGTATCATGACTTGCGACGATTGTACTGGTGGGACAGGATGAAGAGAGAGATAGCTCAGTACGTACAAACCTGTATAGTGTGCCAGCAAGTTAAGGCTGAGCACCAGAAGCCTTCGGGACTACTGCAACCTTTGGAGATTCCTGAATGGAAATGGGAACATATCACCATGGATTTCGTTTCTGGACTACCTAGAACTCAAAAAGGACATGATGCCGTTTGGGTGATCGTTGATCGATTGACCAAGTCGGCTCATTTCCTACCTGTGAATATGAAGTATTCCATGGATAAGTTAGCTCGGGTATATTAGGAAGAGATTGTGAGGTTACATGGAGTGCCCGTGAGCATCGTTTCTGACCGAGACCCTCGTTTTGTGTCTAGGTTTTGGCAAAAGTTTCAGGAAACTCTGGGGACGAAGCTGAATTTGAGTACTACTTATCACCCTCAGACGGATGGACAATCAGAGCGAACGATTCAGACTCTCGAAGATATGTTACGAACGAGTATTCTAGATTTCGGGGGTAATTGGGGACAGCACATGACGTTAGTAGAGTTCGCCTATAATAACAGCTACCATTCATCAATCCAAATAGCACCGTACGAAGCCCTTTACGGGCGAAAGTGCCGTTCACCGATATACTGGGATGAAGTAGGAGAAAAGAAGATCATAGACCCTACCATTATTCCGTGGATGGAGGATGCCCAAGAAAAGATCAGGGTAATCCGTCAAAGACTCCAGACAGCCCAAAGTCGCCAGAAGAGCTACGCTGATAATCGAAGGAAAGATCTGGAGTTTGAAGTAGGAGACCAAGTATTCTTGAAGATTACCCCGTTGCGGAGTGTCACTGCTGGCAAAGGAAAGAAACTCCAACCTAGATTCGTGGGACCGTTTCCGATCCTACAACGGGTTGGAAAAGTAGCATACCGACTTGAACTACCGCCGAGCTTGTCACGGATTCATGATGTATTTCATGTGTCGATGCTCAAAAAGTACTACCCTGATCCATCTCACATTATCCAGTCGGAAGAGATTGAAATTGATGAGGCCCTTACTTACAAAGAAAAACCTGTGCAAGTGCTGGATAGGAAAGTCAAGGAATTGAGGAATAAGCAAATTCCACTGGTGAAAGTTCTGTGGAAGAATCACGGAGTCGAGGAGGCAACCTGGGAGATGGAGAATGAGATGAAAACAAAATATCCAGAACTGTTTAGTGATTCAGGTGAGAAATTTCGAGGACGAAATTCTTTAAGGGGGAGAGAGTGTGAGATCCCGAAAATTTTCTTATTTTTCCGGCTTTTATTTTGGGCTTTTGGGCCTAATTTTAGGGTTTTCTTTTATCTGTGGGTTTTCTGGGGAATTTTATGAGAAAATATGAATTTTGCATCATTTCTGGGTTTAAGTCAATTTCTGTGCTATTAAGGGTGTACAGTGGTTGCGGGACCCACTAAGACGATCGGTACGGTAAAATGTAGCTTTGGAAATTTTATATACGGAAGCTTTGTGACCTAGTGTTATGAGTTAATTTGAGGTTAGTTGGATTAATTAAGTGTTGTAAGACAAAAGGAAGGGATAAGCTTGAAGGCCACATGTCACATTCTCATTGGAGGTTGAATTTTGACTAAGTCTTACACCTTTACTAAATCAAAATTTTATCAAATTTCTTCTTCATTTTGCATCTTCTTGGCCGGCCACTCTAGAGAGAAAAAAGAAAGAAAGCTCTTCAACTCATGCTTCATTTTCTTGCCCAAATCTTGGAATTTAACCATTAATCTTCCAAATCTCTCCATAAAACCTTCTTGCTAGGAGTGTTTGAAGTGCTTGGTGGGTTTTGTTTAAAAGGGAGAGCTCTCATCTACCTTGTATCAAGAAATTGTAAGGTGAGTAAATATGGAATTGTTTCCTTATTGGATGTAAGATGAAATTGATAAGTGTTAGTGGTTAAAGATGCAATTTTGTGGGTTATTTCATGACTTATAGATGAGTTGTGATAATTTTCTATTTATTGGGGAATTTTCTGTTTTATATGGTTTCTCATGATTAACTAGGATGTGGTGGTATTATATTGAATGATTTAGAGCCTATTTGTGGTGATGGTGGTTAATTGTGGAAAATTTCAGCATTTGTGAGAAAATTTCGGTTTTAGGGTTTGATGAAATTGGGGCTTTTCCATGTATGGTTTTCATGCTATCAATTGATGTGTATATGGTTGTATTGTGATTCAAATGGGGTGAATGGACTAGTTTAAGGACCATAAGTGTAATGGTACAAGTTGGGTGTTGTTCATTAGGTTGGAAATGTGAAGAAATTAAGGGGAAATGCCGCCCAATTGGTTGTAGATATGGGTGGTCTTGAATTGAGAAGGATTTGAATAGAATGGATGAATTGGGGAGTTTGTTCACATTCCACACTTTCGTTGCTCCATTTTGTATTTTCGAGTAACTTGTATTAGTAGGTTAAACCTATACGTTGACTCGTGTATGAGTCTCAAATATGTTTTCTTGCTTGTCTTAGGTCGAACCGGTGGACCGGGACCTACTCCTGACTCGAACGTGTGATTTACTTGATTACTTGGTGAGTGTATCATTAAATGGTTGAATGCTCTTGAGATGTGACTTGTATGGTTTGAATAGGTCAAGGGTATACTTTATCGCTCTTGACCACTTACTGGCATTATTGTTACTGTTGGACTGTGAAATTTCATGTACATATGTGGTTTGATATTTGCTAGGGCTATGCCCTATTATTACTGTGAAAACTGAGCTCTTTCCCTTAGGCCGTTACTCGAGTCGTGCCGGCTAGGGCTTGGGCGAGTCGTTAACGTGCCTTTGGGTCACTGATAGTCGAGTGGAGTATTCACTCCTCGATCTTATGGTATACTCGAGTATTGCCTTTTGTAACTGTGAGGTGTGCGGGCCCGGTAAGGGGGTGATTGGTGGAAGGAAATGGCGTAAAGAGGTGCCTACGGTTCTTGGTTTTCTCTAATGGTTGACAGAGTGTCAACGGGTATGATCAAGTATGGCAATCGGAAAACGGCCCTTGAGGGCCGATTGTATCCTTTCATATATGGTTGATTGAATGAAGGCATTTGTGCTTATGTGTTTGATGGCCTGTATCACTTATTTGTGAATTTGGTACCTCACGAGCGTAAGCTCACCCCCGTTATTTTGTTTTCCTTACAGGAGCAATGTTGGACCCCAAGTTTTGAAATGAGTAGAGCTAGTTAAGTAGCTAGTTTTGATTAGCTCCTCGGAAACTTGAACTTTGATGTATATGAACTCAAGTGCTTTTGGAAGTGTATAATTGAACCTTTCTTATGTATATATGGCATGTACATATGGCTTTATCAAGTCTTGGATAAACTGCATTATATATTTGATATGTTTATGTGAGTATCGGCTGCGATCGAAGGAAGAAAGAATTTTTGGCAAAAACACTGCCCAGAATCTGGCCAAGAATCCGGCCAGGTTCTGGCCGGATACAAGGCCGGATATGCAGGGGAAGGAAAAAAAAAATTTTGAAAATCTGGTTTTGGCTACTGGCCGCAATCCGGCTGGAGCAATCCGGCCAATTTCTGGCCGGATTACCGGCCGGATTGCCAGGGGAATTTCGACCCCTTTCGGGGTTGGCCTCTGCCTCCTATCCGGCCAAGAATCCGGCCGAATATCAGGCCAGATTCTGGCCGGATAGTGACGTGGCCGATTACTGTTCATCCGCGGCAAATTTTCGTTTTTCGTTTTCTTGTCCGTTTGAAGTGCTCGAGCGCTATACGTTCTTGTGTGGTGATATTATGGTTATAAGAGTATCTTAAAGGGATAAATAATTCATTTTGTCAAGTTTTCCTTTTATTAATCAACTGCGATTTGATTGCTTGCGACCCGTAGTCCCGGCGAGAGCTGGGCAGGCAGTCCGTTGACCCCTCTGGTTCGCCTTAGGGGAAGATGGGATCGTCACAGAATCAAACTCGAAATTTTACACCGTAAGAAGATATATCAGTCTAGTTTCAAATGCAACAAACGGAATTCAATTCCGACTTTCCTATACGAAGTGATAGCCAATTTTCCAAAGCTGCGCAGAGCCTCCAGCGCAATTTTCTAGATTTTCTAACAACTTGAGATTATGAAACTTTTCTGAACAAAATTCACTCCCTCGACTCAAATTCAACCATTAAAGCAACTAAGAATCAAAGGTAAGTGAGTTCACAAATGGGTTATAAAGACAAGTAAAATTTCGGGGTCTCACACTCTCTCCCACTAAAAGAAATTTCGTCCTCGAAATTTTCTTACCATCAGGATCTATTCAAATCTTAGTTAAACGGAGAAATACGGGAATCATACCTTCTACGCCGTCAAACGAGTCAGGGACCCGATGTTGCTTTAGGGTATACACCCAAGCCGGTACTTTCGATCCAGTCCCTTCCCCTTTCGACTGTCTAATATTAGTCTTGGTTGGTTGCTGGGTCCCTTTCCCTTCTCGCAATCGAACTGGACAGTTACCAATCCGATGATTGGCCCTCCCACAGCGTAGGCATTTTCTTTCTTTCTTCTAGCAATTATTCTCCGTGTGATTTGGCATCCCGCAAAATTCACAGGGACCATGGGATGTAGAAGACGAGCCTCCCCGTGAGGCACCACTTTGTTCTTGCCCAACCTGACCACCTTTGCCCTGGGCTCCTCTTGACTCCCTGGGAAGTCTTACTCCTCCAGTTCCCCTTCCAAGTCTGGGCTACTTTCATCCTCTTTTCCCAAACTACTTCCAGACCATCCCCATTTCTTCGTTTGGAAAGTAACTTGGAATCTCGCATTTTCAACTCGTAGAGCTTTCTCTATAGCATCACTAAATGTATTGATCTGGGCTACAGCTAAATCTTTTTGAATCTCAACGTTCAATCTTAGAATAAATTGCTGTATCCTTCTCTGCTCAGTCACAATAAGTTCGGGAGCGAATTTAGACAACCTGGTAAAGTGGCTCTCGTGTTCTGCCACGGTTTGAGCTCCCTGACGAAGCCTAATGAACCCATTCCCCTTTTGCTCTTGAACTGGAGGAGGAAAACACTTGGCATTGAACTCTCTCATGAAATTGACCCAAGTCCTCGGTGTCTGCTCTCTATCCCATTTCATTCTGATCACATTCCACCAAGAACAGGTTGCTCCCTCCAACTGGAAGATAGCAAATGTTACATGTCTCTCTTCAGTATAATGCAGAGCAGTGAAAATGTCAATCATCTTCTCCAACCACTTTTCGGCCACATCTGGGTCCGGTCCTCCAATAAATTGTGGTGGAAATAACTTTTGAAATCGTTCGAGAGCCCTACCCTCACCCTCTACATGGTTTCTAAGGTTTGCAGGTTGAGGAATAGGGTTTTGGCCCTGACGAAACTTTAGCATATATATCACACAGTCAAAAATCAAATAGTTAACACAACCTTAACATATATATCACACAGTAACAGTGAGATACAAACAAAAGTAATCCCATGAAAGTAGGGGGTCATTCAAAAGTACAATATACAAACTAGGCCAGGAGTACAAAAGTATCTGAGCTTTCCTAACTGCCCTCACATGGAATCAAACATGGCTTATAGGAGGTCTAACTTAGTTCCCAATCGAGCTAACGAACTCTCTCCCATGGGTAGAACTAGGTATGTCTCCCTCTCTAGGAGCTCCGTCCGTAACCAACAAGAATAACGCAGTTTATATCATAGACAGGGTTAATCATACACAATGATACCTAAACACATCACACGAAGTTCCGTAGAATCAAATTTCTAGTTCGCCCAAGTCATTTCTAACCTAGGCTCTCATCTATTTAGTATTCGGGCACAAGAATCCAAAATAAGATCATTCACAACTCGAGCTGGCCAGGCTCAAGAGGAAATCAACCATTTTTAAGATTCCTACTGTAGCGACCCCGTTTTCCCCTAAGGCGAACCAGAGGGGTCAACGGGCTGCCTGCCCAGCTCTCGCCAGGACTCCGTCAATCACTACAGTTCTCCAAAAATTACAATATAAATCTCAAATATATATATATCAAATTCTCCAAGAACTACATATCACAAACGCTGCGGAATGTACACGTACGTCCATTCAAGTCCAATCATTCATTACAAACCATATCCACAAGCTATTACACAAGAGGCGATCCAAATTCAAACCGTACAAGGTGTAATTCCATCCATTTCAATTCCCCTAGCCCAACAATTACACAACCGATTCCAAATCTAAACTATACAAATTACAAGCCATCCAGGTACACAGATAACGTAATACAGCTCTTCCTTTGTTCGAAACCGGTACTCGCATAAACACATCAAACACGTAATGCAGTTTATCCAAGACTTGATAAGGACATATATATATATGTCGTATATATACATGAGAAAGGTTCAATTGTACACTTCAAAAGTACTTGAATTCATTTACATCAAAATTCCAAATTTTCGAGGAGCAACTCAAAACTAGCTACATAACTAACTCAACTCATTTCAAAACTTGAGTCCAACAGTGTCCCTGTAAGGAAAACAAACAACGGGGGTGAGCTTGCGCTCGTGAGGTACCAAATGCACAATTACATGATACGGCCAAATAACATATATGCATAAGTGCCTTCGTTCAAACATCCATTTATAAAAGGATACATTCGGCCCTCAAGGGCCGTTTCCGATGTCCATACTTGATCGTACTCGTTGACACTCCGTCAACCATCGAGGATAACCAAGAACCGTAGACACCTCTTCTCACCATTTCCTTCCACCATTCACCCCCTAATCGGGCCCGCACACCTCATAGTTTCAAAGGGTAATACTCGAGTATACCGCAAGGTCGAGGAGTTAACACTCCACTCGCCTATCAGTGACCCGAAGACTCGTTAACGAATCGCCCAAGCCCTTGCCGGCTCGACTCGAATAACGGTCCAAGGGAATGAGCTCAGTTTTCACAGTAATAATAGGGCATTGCCCTAACAGATATCAAATCACATATTCATGAAATTTCACAGTCCAACAGTAACAATAGTGCAAGCAAGTGGTCAAGAGCGGTAAAGTACACTCTCGACCTATTCAAGTCATATAACAAGTACATTGAACCATTTAATGATACACTCACCAAGCACGGCTCACGAAGCTTATTCGGCAAACCTCATTATCTCGATCAAGTTGGAATCCTAAAACCAAATATCAAGTCAAGCAAAGGAAAATTCTAACATTAACAAGTTTCTATTGCCTTTTGGCATTTTAAAGCTACACCCATCCGATCGAAACAAATCTTATGGCGTTACAAAGCTAAAACATATGTCAACATTTCTTATGAAGATTTCCAAGGCCAAATCACACATTTTCAGGATCAAATATCGAAATCTCGGAGAGGGCAGAAAACTGTCCGCAAAATAGGGTCTATGAACAGTCAAGGGTATTTCAGTCAATTCACAATCTACAGTACTCCAATCACTCTGAAATTTTGCAGGTAACTAGCTAACTCATATATCTACAAGTTTCATGTTTTGAGCAAGAGCCGAATCAGTCTTTAACATGGTCAAATGTACAGTACGAAAACAGGGCAGAAATAATACAACAAAAGCTGAAATTACACTTCCAAGCCAATCTTTGCAAATAACCATCACTAACCACAATTAAGGGCTAGAAATCCTCACTTAACATGAGACTAGCCTATACTAGTCATGTACATGCCAAAACAAGGATGAATGAACTCAAACAAAGCTTAGAAATGTCACCATTATGGACTCTTAACAACCCAACATCCAATTTACAAGAATTTCCATAAATTTAATCAAGATCACACAACTTCAAATCAATCATATACTCTCCAAAAATGGGACAGCATTACCCCTTAATTTAACACATTTCCAACCTACCATTCAATACCAAATATATATCAATTCAACTCCAATTGTACATACAATTTATAGTCTAGTAAATATACTCAATTAGGGCCACAATGCCCCTCAAGCAAGCCAACTAGATGCTTATAAGCCAACTATTAGAATTTTCCCCAAATCGAAACCCTAGAAACCGGAATTCACACCACAAGCGTAAATTTTCCGCAATTGATCACAATTAACGCATAAAAGCTTCAATTAACACCATTTCAATCCATCAATCCAATCCTAATCATAACTTTCATATAAAATCAGGAAAATACCCAATAAATCAACAATTCACCATCAATTCCTTCAACCCATGAAATACTTCACAATATAACACATTTAATCACCACAAATCATTAATTAACCAATATTAGACCAAAAGGAAACTTGTTTATGCCACTTACCTCAAATTCAAGAAAACCATCAACATAGAGCCTCCCCTCCAAAAACAATCCATCAAAAGCTCTAAGCCACCATAGCAAGCCCATGTGTGAATTATTGTCCAAAACCACCGGTGAAATCACAAGATTTAAGAAGAAATCAAAACTAGAAAATGGAAGAGTTTTTCTCTTTCTCAAGGCCTCGGTTGAGCAACAGCAGAAAATGAAGACAAAAGACAGCAAAACATGATATTTAATGAAGGAAACAGCCGGTCAAAGCTGCTGACCGGCTGTGCCACGTCAGAATCCGGCCGGAATCTGGCCGGAATTCCGGCCGGATTCAAGGCAGAGAGCTCCTCAATTTTTTTTCAAAACGGCTGGGCAATCCGGCCAGCTATCCGGCCAGAAACTGGCCGGATTTCCGGCCGGATTCGGCCCCCTTCACATTTCCAAAAATTTTTCTTCTTTTCCAAGTTCAAAAATGGTACTATTCCGCTCGTTCAACAAAAACTTGTATAAAAGGAAACCCTCCTTTGGCCGGGGCGTCACACCTACCCAACATACATACCTAATATCTGAAACAATGGACATTTGTTCCATACTTAACAAGCCAATCCCCGGAGTCCGAGAACCCTCTCCCAGCACGAGGTCGATAAGAGCTCTGATACTACCTGTGACGGCCCTGCCTTCTCTTAAGGCAAGCCAAAGGGTTGGCAGACCGCCTGCCGAGCTCTCGTCAGGACCACAAATCTGAAACATACTTAAACCCGACATGACTTGCAAAAGAACTTCGAGAATACGAACAATCGGAAATGACAATACGCTAAACGAAATGAGTAAACGCTCCAACGAAAAGCGAAAAGGACTGCGGCCACATCAGAATCCAGTCAAATTTTTTCCTTCTAGTTCAAGTTTCGCACTCGCTTGATTTTTCCAATGGATACAAGAAAGTTCACCAAAACTATTAAAATGTACTATTTCAACCACATAAATCGAAGTGACATGTTTGAACACTTATATACATACATTAAAAACTTCAATTTATCAACTAGAAATACAAGCTCGGATATCCCTAATGTTTCCAGCACAAATTAGGGTTTACCAAAACAGAGGAGCTTAATCAAAAACATAACTATAACTCGCTCTACTCCCTTCTTCAAAATCACGGATCAAAATGTTGTTCCCTATAAGGAAAACAAAAGGTAGCTGGAAGGGGTGAGCTTATGCTCAATGAGGTACCAAATGTATTAGCAGTCAAGAATCATGGAACTTCACTCTCAATTAGTCACATATGCACACCAAATAAAGAAATGAATAAACACCTCAAATAGAAAGGATACCGGTGGCTCTCAGGAGCCAAAATTTCCATTGCAGTACTTGATCCCAACTCGTTGACATTCCATCAATGTTCGAAGAAACAAACATGACCGTAGACCCCACTTGACATCAAATTCCATCCCCGAACATACCCCTTGCCGAGCTCGAACACCACATACAGAACAGAGGTGGTAATACTCGAGTATACCGGAAATCCAGAGTTTCCAATACCTAAAGATTTTCCAGAAATAGACTACCATGGCTCGTTATGTAATCGACCAGACCCTTGCCAGATCGACTCGAGTAACTAGCCACAGGATTTGAGGTCAGAGGTCACAAAAGGGTCGTTGGATACAAGCCTTCAAACGGCGTCAGAACAGACACAGATAACAGATTCAAATTCACACAGTAAACAATCACACAGGCAAGAGAACGAGTGTGATATGGTACACCCTCGTCTTATTCAGAATAAACAAAGTTCATAGTCATTCAAGTCGTAGATTTCAAGTACAATTAAACCAATTAAGCAACAATTCATGGGAATGGTACACTCACCTGTTCAAGCAAAGATAACTTCAAAAGTTTTCTCCCAAAGGATGGCTTTGATCACTGTCACATCCTAATAACAACCAAGGTAAACAATTATGATTTTCCCATCCACAAACCCAGGAAATGGAATGCACAAATGAGGCTCGGCTACAAGTTGTGTGCCTAGTCAAGTTAACTACTAGTACAAAAAAATAACAATGTGACGTTGTAGTAAAAAGGTAGCAGTTGGTCTTAAAAACATGAACATCCCTAAAACCTTTTGCTCAAGTCGCGAGTACATCCAACTAGCCCTCGAGTGAAAATTTGGGCAGCATGCCCTTTGTATTTAGCTATTTTACAGCCATTTATGACTTTATTATTTTTCTCAATTCTGCCCCAAAGTCACACATAAATAATCTTAACACAATAGCCTTTCACTAGGCTCAATGTCATTCAATTACAAGACAATTCTAGCAATGTGTCCGGAAACTAATTTTAAAGACAAATAAAGAAACAGCAGGTTTGATGTCTCTTGGCGTTTTGATCACAACCGAAGGTACGCTTATCGGATTGGGGTATTATTTATGTTGTTTTGAAGCCAAGACAGATAACTACAAGTCTTATGAAGACATCGACAACCAATTTATTCATTTTCAAGGTCAAAATGTGCAATCTCAGAGAAAACAGAACATTGCCTGCACAATAGGCTATTTCGCAGTCAGGAGTAATTTTATCATTTCATATGATGCAGTACTCCGATTGAGTTGAAATTTTACAGGCAGCTATATAATCCATTCTCTACAAATTTCATGTTTTTATTTCATCATGATTCGGCCTCTAACATGGACAAACATACAAGTCAGTAACAGGATAGATTGGTCTCAAATTTGTGAAATTTAATGATTCAATGCTTGATATTCACATTTATATCTTAAATCACTACCCTAAACCCCTATCCAAGCTTATCAACATCATATACTAGATAAAAACAATAATCACAACTGAAAATATCAAACCCTATCCAAACATTTCAACATATCATTCAAAGCCAACTAATTAACCATCATAAGCCAAGAATATGAGTTTCTATCCAAACTTAAACAAGATTAAGGAAGAGAAAAAGAAAGGCAACCATGATACCTTCCAATAATTGCTTGTAAGTGACAGCCACATCCCTTTCTTACAAAACTTTTACCACACAAAGCTTTCCAACCTCCAAAAGAAAAGTTTAATCGGTTTAGATTTTTTGTTCCAACTCAAACAAGCAAGATCAAGGTGGACACGGAAGGTTTCTCCTCTCTTGTTTTTCTCTCCAAGAATTTTGGCCAACATGAAGGAAAATGGGCCAAGAAGAAAGATAAGAAGGAAGGCAAATCATTTGGTCAAATTTCCATGGATTGCCAACAAGTGTCAACTCAAGATGGCTTCTTATTTTTTTTCTTTTTTTCCTTTTGTTTTTGTCCAAAATTTCAGCTACTTTAGGAGATATTTTAGAGGTGATTTTACTCAATTAATAACATGGAGATTAAGGCAATAAAGTAGTGTTCAAATGGTGCACTCAAACGATAGTAAGCGGTGCACGTCGGTTCAAGCCATTTTTCCTTAATTCGCGCGTACTTGTGTTTTTGCTTATGGTTCACTCACTTATTTTTATCACTTCTAATCACACACTTTTTCTTATCTAAAACTCACTCTTAACCATGAAATTTACTGCACACGCCTCCCCAAGTGATCACATAGCCAAAATGCACCAAAAACACACCAAAAACCCTAGTATGCACAAAACCCCCAAACTTATGCCCTTCCTTTAGAAAAATCATAACTTGAGTTATAAATATAAAAAATTCATACAACATGGCCTGTTAAAAACTAGACTTCAAATACTAATAATCTTTAAAAGACAACTCAAAGAGATTCAGTTCATAAGTTGGTCCAAATTGAGCCATAAGCTACTACAACATTTCTATTGTTACTTGTGCATGGCAAAATTTTCAATCAAATTTGCCAATTTTTTGGAATTTATAGAGGTTGAATCAAACTCTAAATTTTACACCGTAGGAAGATCTATCAGTCTAGTTTCAAATGCAATAAATGGAACTCAATTCAGACTTTCCTATACAAAGTTATGGCCAATTTTCCAAAGCTGCGCAGAGCCTCCAGCGAAAATTTCTAAATTTTCTAACAACTTGAGATTATGAAACTTTTCCTAATAAAATTCACTCCTTTGACTCAAATTCAACCATTAAAGCAACAAAGAATCAGAGGTAAGGGAGTTCACATAATGGTTATAAAGACAAGTAAAATTTCAGCGTCTCACACTTTCTCCCTAAAAAAAATTTCAGCGTCTCACACTTTCTTACCATCAGGATTTATTCAAATCTTAGTTAAACGGTGAAATACGGGAATCGTACCTTCTACGTCGTCAAACGAGTCAGGGACCCGATGTTGCTCTAAGGAATACACCCAAGCCGGTACTTTCGATCTAGTCCCTTCCCCTTTCGACTGTCTAAGGTTAGTCTTGGTTCGTTGTTGGGTCCCTTTCTTTTCTCGCAATTGAATTGGGCAGTTTGCAATCCGATGATTAGCCCTCCCACAGCGTAGGCATTTTCCCTCTTTATTCCAACAATTATCCTCCGTGTGATTTGGCACCCTGCAAAATTCGTAGAGGCCATGGGATGTAGAAAACGAGCCTCTCCGTAAGGCACCACTTTGTTCTAACCAAACCTGACCACCTTTGGCCTGGGCTTCCCTTGACTCTCTGGGAAGTCTTACTTCTCCAGTTCCCCTTCTAGACTTAGGAGGGGTACTTTCATCCTCTTGTCCCGAACTACTTCTAGGCCATCCCCGTTTCTTTGCTTGGAAGGTTCTAACTTGAAATCTTGTATTTTCAACTTGTAGGGCCTTCTCTATAGCATTACTAAATGTATTGATCTGGGCTACTGCTAAATCTTTTTGAATCTCAACATTCAATCTCTGAATAAATCACCGTATCCTTCTCTGCTCAGTCACAATAAGTTCGGGAGCAGACTTAGACAACCTAGTAAAATGGCTCTCGTATTCTGCCATGGTTTGAGCTGCCTGGCGAAGCCTAATGAACCCATCCCCCTTGTGCTCTTGAACTATTGGAGGAAAACACTTGGCATTGAACTCTCTCATGAAATTGACACAAGTCATTGGTGTTTGCTCTCTCTCCCATTTCATTCTGATCACATTCCACCAAGAACAGGCTGCTCCCTCCGACTGGAAGACAGCAAATGTTGCATGTCTCTCTTCAGTATAATGCAGAGCAGCGAAAATGTCAATCATCTTCTCCAACCACTTTTCGGCCACATCTGGGTCTGGTCCTCCACTAAATTGTGGTGGAGAGAACTTTAGAAATCGTTCGAGAGCCCTATCCTCACCCTCTACATGGTTTCCAAGGTTTCCAGGTTAAGGAATAGGGTTTTGGCCCTGACGCTCCACTACATGGGCCAACAGATCAGTCATACGCTGAATAGCAGCAGCTACCTGAACATTAGGGTCAACCCACGGTCCAGGATTTTGTTCAGGTACCGGTTCACGGTTACCCTCTTCATTTATGGGTTACCTAGATCCGCGCCCACAACCTCGTCCACTACGAGTACCCTCCATTCGATTTAACCAATCTAAGGTCAAAGCGCGAAGGTAATATGAAAGAAAGATAAATGCTTGGACAAGTTACAACAATGCACACAAGTAAAAAATCAAATAGTTAACACAATTTTAGCATATATATCACATAGTAACAATCAGATAAAAACAAAAGTAATCCCATGAAAGTAGGGGATCATTCAAAAGTACAATATACAAAATAGGCCAGAAGTATAAAAGCATCTGAGCTTTCCTAACTGCCCCTCACATGGAATCAAACATGGCTTACAGGAGGTCTAACCTAGTTCCCAATCGAGCTAACGAACTCTCTCACATGGGTAGAACTAGGTATGTCTCCCTCTCTAGGAGCTCCGTCCGTAACCAACAAGAATAATGCAGTTTATATCAAAGACAGGGTTATTCATACTCAATGATACCTGAACACATCACACGAAGTTCCGTAGAATCAAATTTCTAGTTCGCCTAAGTCATTTCTAACATAGGTTCTCATCTATTTATTATTCGGGCACAAGAATCCAAAATAAGATAATTCACAACTCGAGCTGGCCAGGCTCAAGAGGAAATCAAATCAACCACTTTTGAGATTCCTACCCAACATACATATATAATATCTCAAACAATGGACATTTGTTCCATACTTAACAAGCCAATCCCCAGAGTCCGAGAATCCTCTCCCGGTACGAGGTTGATAAGAGTTGTGATACCACCTGTGACGGCCCCGTCTTCCACTAAGGTGAACCAATGGGTCGGCGGACCGCCTGCCGAGCTCTCGCCAGGACTACAGATCCAAAACATACATAAACCCTACATGACTTGCAAAAGAACTTCGAGAACACGAACTATTAGAAATGACAATACGCTAAACGAAATGAGTAAATGCTCCAACGAAAAGCGCAAAGGACTGCGGCCACATCAGAACTCGGTCAAAATTTTTCTTTCTCGTTCAAGTTTCGCACTCGCTTGACTTTTTCAACGGATACAAGAAAGTTCACCAGAACTATAAAAATGTACTATTTCAACCGCATAAATCGAAGAGACATGTTTGAACACTTATATACATACATTGAAAACTTCAATATATCAACTAGCAATAAAAGCTCGGATATCCCAAATGTTTCCAGCACAAATTAGGGTTTACTAAAATAGAGGAGCTTAATAAAAAACATAACTATAACTCTCTCTACTCCCCTTTTTAAAATCACGGATCAAAATGTTGTTCCCTATAAGGAAAACAAAAGGTAGCGGGAAGGGGTGAGCTTATGCTCAATGAGGTACCAAATGTATTAGCAGTCAAGAATCATGGAACTTCACTTTCAATTCGTCACATATGCACACCAAATAAGGAAATGAACAAACACCTCAAATAGAAAGGATATCGGTGGCTCTCTGGAGCCAAAATTCCCATTGCAGTACTTGATCCCAACTCGTTCACGCTCCGTCAACATTCAAAGAAACAAACATGACCGTAGACCCCACTTGACATCAAATTTCATCCACCGAACATACCTCTTGCTGGGACCGAACACCACGTACAGAACAGAGGTGGTAATACTCGAATATACCGAAAATCCAGAGTCTCCAATACCCAAAGATTTCCCAGAAACGGACTACCATGGCTCGTTATCTAATCGATCAGGCTCTTGCTGGCTCGACTCGGGTAACTAGCCACAGGATTTGAGCTCAGAGGTCACAAAAGGGTCATTGGATACAAGCCTCCAAAATGACTTGAGTACAGACACAGATAACAGATTCAAATTCACATAGTAAACAATCACACGGGCAAGAGAACGAGTGTGATATGGTACACCCTCGTCTTATTCAAAATAAACAAAGTTCATAGTCATTCAAGTCATAGATTTTAAGTACAATTAAACCAGTTAAGCAACAATTCAGGGGAGTGGTATACTCACTAGTTCAAGCAAAGATAACTTCAAAAATTTTCTCCCAAAGGATGGCTTTGATCACTGTCACATCCTAATAACAACCAAGGTAAAACAATTATGATTTCCCCATCCACAAACCCAGGAAACGGAATGCACAAATGAGACTCGACTACAAGTCGTGTGCCTAGTCAAGTTAACTATTAGTACAAAAAAAAACAATGTGGTGTTGGAGTAAAAAGGTAGCAGTTGGTCTTAAAAACATGAACAACCCTAAAACCTATCACTCAAGTCACGAGTACATCGAACTAGCCCTCGAGTGAAAATTTGGGCAACATACGCTTTGTATTTTGCTATTTTCCAGCCATTTATGGCTTCATTATTTTTCTCAATTCAGCCCCAAAGTCACACATAAATAATCTTAACACAATAGCCTTTCACTAGGCTCAATGTCATTCAATTACAAGACAATTCTAGCAATGCGTCCAGAAACTAATTTTAAAGACAAATAACGAAATAGCAGGTTTGATGTCTCGTGGCGTATAGGTCACAACCAAAGCTACGCTTATTGGATTGGGGTACACTTTATGCCATTTCAAAGCAAAGACATAGAACTACAACTCTTATGCAAACATCGACAACCAATTCATTCATTTTTAAGGTCAAAATGTGTAATCTCAAAGAAAACAGAACACTGCTGCACAATGGGGCATTTGGCAATCAGGGGTAATTTTGTCATTTCACATGCTACAGTGCTCCGATTGAGCTGAAATTTTACAGGCAGCTATATGACTCCATTCCCTACAACTTTGATGTTTTTACTTGAGCCTGATTTGGCCTCTAATATGGACGAACATACAGG
Organism: Coffea arabica; assembly: GCF_036785885.1. Classification (NCBI taxonomy): domain Eukaryota; kingdom Viridiplantae; phylum Streptophyta; class Magnoliopsida; order Gentianales; family Rubiaceae; genus Coffea; species Coffea arabica. The sequence goes on along the minus strand of NC_092316.1, from coordinate 28,156,564 downwards.
TCAGTAACAGGACAAATTGGTCTCAAATTTCTGAAATTTGATGATTCAATGCTTGATATTCACATTTATGTCTTAAATCACTACCCTAAATCTCTATCCAAGCTTATCAACATCATATACTTGATAAAAACAATAATCACAACTAAAAATATCAAACCCTATCCAAACATTTCAACATATCATTCAAAGCCAACTAATTAACCATCATAAGCCAAGAATATGAGTTTCTATCCAAATTTAAACAAGATTAAGGTAGAGAAAAGGAAAGGCAGCCATGATACCTTCCAATAATTTCTTGTAAGTGAAAGCCACACCCCTTTCTTACAAAAATTTTACCACACAAAGCTTTCCAACCACCAAAAGAGAAGTTTAATCGGTTTAGATTTTTTGTTCCAACTCAAACAAGCAATATCAAGGTGGACTTGGAAGGTTTCTCCTCTCTTGTTTTTCTCTCCAAGAATTTCGGCCAACATGAAAGAAAATGAAGAAAAATGATAAGAAGGAAAGAAAATCATTTGGTCAAAGTTTCATAGATTGCCAGCAAGTGTCAACTCAAGATAGCTTCTTATTTTTTTTACTTTTCTCCCTTTTTTTTAGTCCAAAATTTTGGCTGCTTTAGGTGATATTTTAGGGCTGATTTTACTCAATTAATAACAAAGAGATTAAGTTAATAAATTACTGTTCAAGTGGTGCACTCAATCCGTAGTAAGCGGTGCACGTCGATTCAAGCCGTTTTTCCTTAACTCGCGCGTACTTGTGTTATTACTTATGGTTCACTCACTTATTATTATCACTTCTAATAACACACTTTTTTTTTGTCTAAAACTCACTCAACCACTAAATTTAGTACACACACCTCACCAAGTGATCACACGGTCAAAATGCACCAAAAACCCTAGTATGCACAGAAACCCCCTAACTTATGCCCTTCCTTTAGAAAAATCATAACTTGAATTATAAATGTCAAAAATTCATCCAACTTAGCCCGTTAAAAACTAGACTTCAAATACTAATAATCCTTAGAAGACACCTCAAAGAGATTCAGTTCATAAGTTGGTCCAAATTGAGCCATAAGCTACGACAACATTCCTATTGTTACTTGTGTATGGCAGAATTTTCAGTCAACTTTGCCAATTTTTTGGAATTTATAGGGATTGAATCAAATTCTGAATTTTACATCTTAGGAAGTCTAGTTTCAAAAGCAACAAACGGAACTCAATTTTGACTTTCCTATACAAAGTTATAGCTAATTTTTCAAAGCTGCGCAGAGCTTCCTGCGAAAATTTCTAGATTTTCTAACAACTTGAGATTATGAAACTTTTCTTAACAAAATTCACTCCCTTGACTCAAATTCAACCATTAAAGCAAACAAGAATCAAAGGTAAGTGAGTTCACATAAGGGTTATAAAGACAAGTAAAATTTCGGGGTCTCACACTTCCTCAACCCATGGTTTTGCTGTCGAATCTATAACTTTTCTGTCTCCTACCTCATCCCAATGGATCGATGATCAGCATTTTCATCCATAAAGTGCTTCATATGGTGCCATTTGGATAGAACAGTGATAACTGTTGTTATAAGCAAACTCGACTAATGTCATGTACTGGCCTCAATTTCCCCCGAAATTCACAAAACATGCTCTTAAGATATTCTCGAGGGTTTGAATGCTCCTCTCCGATTGTTCATCTGTTTGAAGATGATAGGCTGTGCTATAGTTCAGCTTAGTCCTTAAAGCCTCTTGTAACTTCTGCCAAAATCAAGATGCAAATCTAGAATCTCTATCCGATACTATGCTTACTGGTACCGCGTACAATCTTACAATCTCATCCATATAAAGTTTGGCAAGTTTTTTCAAAAAATATTTCATATTAACTAGCAAGGTATGTGAAGACTTAGTCAATCGGTCCACTATCAACCCAACCACATCATGACCCTTTTGAGTTCGTAGCAACCCTGATACAAAAATCCATCGTTATGTATTCTGACTTCCATTCAAGTATTTCTAGAGACTATAGCAAATCCAACAGTTTTTGATATTCAATCTTTACTTGTTGACAAGTAAGACATTTTTGGACAAATTGATCAATCTCTGATTTCATGTTATCCCACCAACATAGACTTTTGAAATCTTGATATATCTTGCCACTTCCAGGATGCACAGTATACCTAGAACGATGAGTTTCTTCTAAAATTTCCTTCTTTAATTCGTTATCCTTTGGTCCCACAATTTGTTTTCGAAACTGTAAAATTTCATCCAGACCAAAATTGAAGTCGGGTAATTCTCTTTTTTGTACACTCTTCATCGACTTTTGTACCGTTGATTCTTTCTTTTCACCTTTCTTAATTCGATCCAACAATTTTGATTTCACCACAATATTCCCAAATATAACTTTCTGTGGGTCAACACGAGGATTCCATTCACTAACATCCTCTAACAGGTTCCACTCTTATCATCAAACCTGCTAGTTGAGTCTTCTGACTTAAGGCATCCGCCACTACAGTAGCTTTTCCTGGATGGTAATTAATGGTGCAGTCATAATCTTCTAAGAATTCCATCCATTAATGCTACCTCAAGTTTAATTCCTTGTGGGAGAATAAATACTTAAGACTTTTATGGTTCGTATACACTTCGAAAATCACCCCATATAGGTAATGCCGTCATTTCTTTAAAGCAAACATAATGGCTGCATGTTCTAAATCATGGGTTGGATAATTCTGCTAGTGAGATTTTAACTTTCGAGAAGTATAGGCAATTACATTCCTATTTTGCATTAATACACATCCTAATTCTTCTTTGGAAACATCTGTATATACCATATAGCTATCCTTCCTATTTGGCAAAGCTAACACTGGTGCTATAGTCAATCGCTTCTTAAGCTCTCGGAAATTGGTTTCACATTTAGCATCCCAAATATATTTTCCTTGTTTCTCTGTCAAATTCATTAAAGGCCTTGCAATTTTTGAGAAATCCTTTATAAATATCGATAGTAGTACCCTACTAGGCCTAAGAAACTACGAACCTCAGTAGGATTCTCCGGCGATTTCCACTTGACAATAGCTTCTACTTGAGTCAGATCCACAGTGAGTCCATCTTTTGAGATTATATAGCCTAAAACTATGATACTTACTCTAGTCAGAACTCGCACTTGCTAAATTTGGCGAACAACTAATGCTTTCTTAAGGTTTCCAATACCATTCTCAAATGTCGCTCATGCTCCTCCTTAGTTTTAGAATACACCAAAATATCATCAATAAATACCACTACAAATTGGTCTAAATAGGGTTTAAACACCCGATGCATTAAACTATGAATGCTACTGGGGCATTAATTAATCCAAAAGGTATCACCGCAAACTCATAATGCCCATACCGAGTGTTAAAAGCAGTTTTTGGCACATCCTCCTTCTTAATTCTTAATTGATAATATTCTTGTCTAAAATTCAACTTAGAGAACACCACAGCTCCTTGTAACTGGTCAAATAACTCATCAATGTGGGATAAAGGATATTTGTTCTTAACTGTCACCATATTCAAACCTCGATAATCGATACACAATGCAAACCTCCATTCTTCTTCTTAACAAAAAGTACTGGAGCGCCCCAAGGTGACTCACTCTCATGTATAAATCCCCATTCTAATAAGTCTTGCAATTACAATTTCAATTCCTTAAACTCAGCGGGCGCTATCTGATAAGGAATTTTTGAGATAGGAGTGGTTCTAAGTACCATATAAATTTTAAACTCTATTTCTCTCTTGGGAGGCAATGACATCAATTCATCAGGAAATACATCTGGATATTAATTTATCACCGACATATCTTCTAGTTTAACATTTTCTCCAAGGGTGTTGACTAGAAACGCTTGATACCCCTATGCCCCATTGCTCAACAAATTTTTAGTCCGAATTCCCAAAATAAGGGCAAATGAGGCTAAAGTACCCCTCACATCTAGTTTTAGGGTTGCTTCATCCGCTATGCAAAACTCAACCACTTTCGTTCAGCAATCTAACCGAGTATGATAATGAGCCAACTAATCTATTTCTATGATGACATCATACCCCTTAACAGCTAGACTTATAAGGTCTACTACCAATTTTCCCTTACTGACCCAAATTTCACAGTTTCTATACACTTTGTTAGTAAGTAAAGATTGGTCACCCATAGGTGTTCTTACTTCCAAGTCATACGGTAGCCTCTTGACTTTCACATCAATGGCACGCATAAAATTAAGGTTCACAAAAGAATGAGTTACACCAGGGTCTATCAGAATCTTGGCCAAACGATGAAAAATAGGAATCGTATCTTCTACCACTTCCGATGCCTCAGGCACTTGTTGTTGGTCCAAAACATATACTCTGGTTGGCACCCTCGGTCAGGTCCCTCCTGTATTGGTTGGTCTAGAATTAGACCTATAGGCCTGTTAGGTATCACTGGTGAGTGGGCAGGTTGTGAGTTGGTGCTTGACATTCCCGTATCGTAAACACTTGCGTGCCTCTCGCCAACAATTATCCTCAGTATGATTAGACTTTTCACAATACCTACAAAATAAGCGAGGGGTTGATGTTTGACCTCCTTTGGAGGCACCTCTCAGTTGTCCTCTTTGACCTGGGGTGCCTCTCGGAGTAACTCCCCTAGATATCCCCGAAATTCTCGCACTACCAGCTCCTCGACTCACTTTAGGGGGTGGCATACCCCGATCACTTTGTCCCTGCCCTTGGCCTCCACTAGGCGCACCTCTCTTTCTTGCATGAAAAGCCTTCACCTACATTCTCGCAATCTCAATCCTCTAGATTTTCTCAAGAACCTCCGTGGATGTATTAATTTGTGCTGCCACCAAAGCCTCCTATATTTCTACATTTAACCCTTATACAAATTGCCTCACCCCTCCTTTGCTCCATAGCTACTAATCAGGAGCAAATTTGGACAACTTGCTGAATTGGGTCCCATACTTAGACACACTTAAGGCTCCCTGATATAGCCTGATGAAATCGTTCTCCCTTTTCTCCTGGACTATGGGTGGAAGATATTTCTCGTTAAACTCTTGTATGAAGTTCAACCAAGTCCATGTTGTCCTCTCTATCTCCCACTTGGCCCTAATTACATTCCACCAAGTTCGAGCTGCTCTTTCGAATTGAAATACAGTAAAATTCACCTGCCTTTCGTACGTGTAATTCAAGGCGGTTAAAATATTAATCATTGTCTCCGACCATCTCTCCGCTACTTTAGGGTCTGGTGCTCCAAGAAACTTGGGAGGAAAGAACTTTTGAAATCGCTCTAGGGCCTTGTCTTCCCTTATTTCAGAGTCCCTATGAGTAGGTTTGCCAACAATCACAGTGCCTGACCTAACGCCTTGTAGCCCACCAAAATACCAGCCCTCTTGGACGTTCCTGATAGCTAAGCACCCGACGAGGTTGTTTGGAACTCCCATTCTCACCATCTCCTTCCATATCCTACATTACAAGTAGTATCAAGAGAATAAGCAATTTAGACAAGTAAATCTAAGTTAGCCACCTACTCTCTAGGGTTTCTATAACGGCCCCACCTCCCCCTAAGGCGAACCAGAGGGTTCGGCGGACCGCCTGCCCAGCTCTCGCCGGGACTCAGTCGCTCACTACAGTTCTCAACCCAATTACAATATAAATCTCAAAATTACATCAAATTCTCCAATGATTACATATTACAAATGCAGCGGAAACTGATACTTACATCCATATAAATTTCAAATATTTATACAAGACCAACTCATACATAAAATAGATCCAAACTTAAACTGTACACGATATAAGCCATCCAGTCACGTGAATAAGCACTCCAAGCTTTTCTTCGCCTTGAGCCCTGTGGGGGGGAAATAAAACATTTTTGGGGTGAGCTAAAAGCCCAGTGAGTAACCAGTAAAATCAGTACTCAAATAGTTTTCACAAAAATTCATTTCATTGATGTCATGGTTCAGAAATCAGATGTACGTATTTTTGCTCTCGTGAGCCAGTGAAATCATTGTAATGTTTTAGAAGTTCAATAAGTAATCGGGGGTAAAAATGTAATTTTGTTACAGGTCAACATTTGCACAGTGAGAGTAAAACAAAAGCAGAAAATGACACCACATGGTAATTCCACAAAGCTCAATGAGCTAAAATCTCAATACGGTTCCGAACATGAAATTACATAACAAAGCCAACACATTAACCATCAATAATCAATAATTCAAGAAACATTTACAATGGAAAGCGATAGTAACATTCATGAAAGGATACATTCATTCTCCTGACATTTCCTCGCTCATTTGATCATTTATTTCATTTCATTCACCCCGTCCCTGGCTTTTGGCCAGGCTCCACCAACCTACATAGGTAATACTCGAGTATACCAAACGTTCACCCAAGTTCCTAATCGCCTGACCGAGTCCGCTTCTGGCTCAAGACGATCGGTAACAAGGGGCAATGGCCAGTTCAGCCCAAAAGGCTTACATTCATGCGCAAGTAACATTTCAATCGAAAATTTCACATTTATCGAGGTCGAGTGCGATAAAGTACACACTCGCCTCGAAAACTCGTTTTGGAAATCATTATAAGCGCTTAACACGTTATCAACCAAAATACAAATCATGAAGTCAAGAAATATATCAAACAAGGCACACTCACATGCCAGCACGCATGATATGCAAGAAAACATTTCAAAAGTAACTTTGGAAACAGTTCAAAAGTAAATAACGTAAGAAACGGTTCATAAATAACTTTAGAAGTAGTTTGAGGTCACTCACCTCCACGGCTCAGAAATCATCCATCATATAACATTGCCTTGCTCAAATCCAAGTCTTAGATCACAAACTCAAAGCAATCAAACCCTTTAAAACTTCGGACAGCACTTCCCCTAAATTTGCTTACTTTTCCAGCCGTCAAGGCTTCATTATTTCTTCAGCCAGTCCCAAAGTCACACAAATAAGTTCATCTAATATCCATTCAGCAAGCTCCAAGAAGTACAAAGACAAGTCAAGCTAGGGAAAAAGTCCGGAAATGAAGGTTAAGCTCAAAACCAGAAAAACAGTTTTGACGTCATTTTGCGGTAATGGTACCAAAGGCGCTACGATTGTCGGATGGGGGTGTAAGACCCACCGTTTCGAAGCTAAGAACCAGGGATACAACAATGTAGAAGGTCACTCAGTCCAGTTCCTAGCACAACTAGGTCAAATATGCCAAAAATACCAAACCAGAACCACTAAAACAGGTTCACAAATCCCACTATGCTGTAATTGGTATAACTCGGTCTGTATAGGTCCAAATACATTGATTCCAAATGCATATGGAAGCTAAGACATCCAGCTACATTTAATCAGAAGACACCAACATCCAAATCCAAAGCAATTCCAGTCAAAATGGCCAATTACAAGTGCAGTTTTCGCATTCTGATCAACCCAGAACAGCAATAGTAAAATTGACATATCTCACTCTACACTAATCTAAATGACCTGAAATTTTGTAGGCACTTCAAACTCATCAATACCTACAACTTTCATGTTTTAAGCCAAGGCCAATTCGGCCTCTAACATGGTGCAATAAATTCAGGCAGAATGTAGCTTCATGAACCCTAACTTTCCAAAATTTATTCCAAATCCAAAATTGGTTGCAAATATCAACAATTCACACCTACTAGTGTCATTATAGGCCATTGCCAATCATCATAAACAACCACACCATCATAATCCAATTAAACCAGAAAAATCATCAATAAAATAAAAACTTCACCAAATCACTTCAAACCAAGATGAAAACCAGAAATTTCGGCACTTTAATCACTAATAAGCATAACTTAAGCTTCATTAAGTGCAAGAGGGAATTCACACACCACTCACCTAGTAACCAAGAGAGATAGAGATGTTGGACACCTTAACTCTTCCAAAAAACTTCACCAAATCAACCACTAACACCAACTAGAAAGATTTTATGGAGTAGAAACTAATTTATGCAATTGTTTTTGGTTGATTTGAGCTAATTGGGAGCTTGAAAATTGAAGAAGCTTTCTTCCTTCTTGAGCTAAGAGGGCCGGCCATCCAAGGTAAGAAAATGGTGATTTTTTGTGAAATTTTTAGATATTTAACCAATTTTGGTCAAAAGTCAAAAAAATGAATAGTAACTCTTAAGTCAAATCAAATGAAATGGTGACACTTGTCACTCTCATAAATGCAATCCTATCCTTTCTTTTCTCTCTCACATCAATCATTTCACACACTCTACTTATCTCTTAACACCCGATAAATTTTACACAGTATCCGGAATTTAACCTAATTGGCCGAATTTTTCCGAACTTTTCGCACTAATGGGTCCCACGTCCATTATACACTCTTAATTTTCCAAAAACTCTCCAAGGCTAGAAAAATCATCTAAAAACTATAATTACTCATAAAAATTCCTCAGGAAAATTTCCTAAGCCAGGAAATGCAGAAAACATGCTATTAAAGGAAATAAAACCCTCGGAAAAGATTAGGGTTTTTACGGGTTCTCAAACTCTTTTTTTTCGGGGCGTCACAGTTTCACACTTAAACATTCGTACATGAACTATATCAACTAGTACTATAAGTCACTCAATTCGCCCAGGCCAATTCAAACCTAGGCTCTAATACCACATATGACGACCTTATCTCTCCCTAGGGCATACCTCAGGGTTTAGCAAATCGCCTGCCTAACTCTTGTCAGGACTCACTTACACAGTTTCAAAGATAAATTATAACTTCAAAAGTAAAAGAAGTAGCAGTTCCAAAACTTAAAATGTATATTTATACACGTGGCTATCTCAAATATCTATACATACCTAAATGTAGCAAAAATTCAAGTTCTAGTTGAATTCCTAATCCTAATCGAGCACTAGTGCTAGTACAAATACAAAAGTCAAAAGATCTAGACAAAACCAACTTGTCCCAGCCTCACGGCCATGCTCGCACCTCCTATAAGGAAAACAAAACTAAAGGCGTGAGTTAAAGTTCAGTGAGGTTCTAAAACATCATGCAAAACCAAAAGCAAGTTGGCCATTGTATAAAACTTGAAATCTCAAAGTGGACAAGAACAAAAGTTCATGAAAGTAAGCAATACCACTTCAAACAACAAGCTAATTAGGTATTCAGCATATCCAGGTATAAGGATATAGTTCGCTCATTTGAAATACTTCGGCTACAGCTTGTCGACAAGCAGTTGACACTCCGTCAACTCTCAAAAACTGTAGCAATTCTAGAACACTACTTAACTCCGATCTCTATCTACCAATCAAACCCCTACCGGGCCCGAACTCCAACATTAACAGTGATGGTAATACTCGAGTATACCGAATCCAGTGGATTACATAATAATCAATAAACAGTACCTATAGTTCACCAGTCTCCTCGATGTGAGGGCCTCAAAATTTATTATTTTAATAATAATATTATTATTATTACTATTTCGTTTATTTATTTTATTATTTTATTTATTTTATATATATATTTTTTGAAAAGTTAAATAATAAATGTGAAAATAACTATATTATGTATTTATATACAATTACATGATCTTTATGTGCATAGTTCACATTTTCATAATTGAATGATTTTCATTCGAACAAAATTCCAATATTTGACCGACCAGTGCTAAGTTTAGTTTTTGAGCCGTGTCGAGGAATTTAACTTTGGTGAAAGATTAGACTATGAGTAGCTTTTAAAGAATTATAAATGAGATAGAACTAATATAGATAAGAAAAGTGTAGTGGACAAATTTAAGTGGAACATAAGCATTGGTCAAAGTTGGACAATTTCTGCTAAAACTAAGTTTTAATCTTGCCATTGTTTCTTCCATTTAATTTCCTCCAATTCACTTCAATTTCTTTTCCTTTCTTCCTTATTATAGTCGAGAATCCCCCTCCCTCATTAGCCAAGATAATCACTTTCATCCCCACTAAATTTACTCTTAAGACATTAATATGCAAGAGGGGACATGATCCTTAAAATAGGGCTTTAAGTCCTATCCTTCTCTTCCCAATATAATGCTCCCAATTTTTCAAACCTTTCATTCCTTTTCTTCTTCCCTTATCAGCCGACCACCCTCACACACTCTCTCCCTCTTTCTAGCCAAAGCTCTATCTATCTTCTTCTTCCTCAACTCAAACTGCATGACCAACCAACTGCTAGCTTCACTCCATCTCCTAGCCGAGAGAAAGAGAGGGAGAAACCGAGAGGAGCTCCTTGTGGTGGCTGGCCAGATTCTTGGAGAAGGAAAGAGATCTCTTCGTGGTGAAGATTGGACATCCTAGCCTTGGGAAAATCAGCTAGAACCTGAGGTAGTTCTCTAACCCAAAAGCTAGAGCTTTCATGTTATCTCTTGAAGAGTGAATCCCGAAACTTCATTGGGTTGAATTCTTGTTGGATTTGGTTAATGTACGGGCTCTTGGGATTCCCACAAATGTATGATCTTGGTTGCTAGCATGATTTTTATTGGTATATGTGTGAATATTTGGAGTTGTGGCTTGAACTTTGGAAGGGAAGAACCTTGACAGAAATCGGGAGAAAGGGAGAGTACAGTCCAAACTTTTTGTGATTATTCGAAAATGTTTGGGGCTGAATTAGCCTTAGCACATAACATGAAAGTTGTAGAGAATTGAGTTTAAATTATGCCTGTAAATGTTCAGCTCAATCGAAGCAGGGTAGCTTGTGAAATGACAAAATTGCCCCTGCTGCCCTGTTTCTATCAAAAATGATAGTCTGCCTCTGTAATTGCTTCGTTTGGCTGGGAAGATGAATGAATTAATTTTTGATGCCTTCTTAAGAATTGTAGCCTTGTATCTTAGCTTTCAAATGGCTTTGGAATCACCTGAATCGGAGTTGTGTGTGCTGAGTTATGATTAACTGAATCAGGACTGTCAGTAATTGTGTCAGTGAGCTTCGAACTGGAAAATCTGGGGGTTATTTGGGTAAATTTGGCTAGGTTAGGGTGAGACCTGAGTTGCGATGTCTTCATGAGAATTGTAGAGCTATGTCTTAGCTTCGAAACGGTATAATTTTTGTTTCAATTCGATAAGTGTAGCTCGAGTTGTGCTTAAATTGCTAAAAGGTGACAGTGATATGTGATATTGAACTTTGTGTTTTTGGAATTGGATTTGGACAATAATCAATTGTGGTGAATGGGGATCATGAGCGGTGATTGGTGAGTGTTCCTTATTTGTTAAAATCTTTCCTCAAGTATTTTAGTTAAATGTGCCCCTTTGCTTATTTAAATGTATTTGCCGTTTACAAAAAGGGTTTGCTAAATGGATTTGTGAACTGTATTCTCTTTATAAGGTGTGTGTGTACTTTATCGCACTCACCTAAGGACATGTGTTTGATTTGAGCAATTGGGATTTATTGTATTAGCTGCCTTATGTGATTAAATGTGATTAAATGAGACTTAGACGGGGGTGTACTTGGTCGCACTCGATCTAGATCTCAATATTTCGATATTGGATGTGTGATATGTGATTGGATGTATATATGTGATAAATCTTGTTTTATTACATGTTTGGCTTGTTAATTATTGCAAGGTATTCCTTAATTTGGATGGATGAACTTGTGTGTGTTTAAGTACAGTAAGGGGAAAAAAAATTCTGTTTTGAATCTTTTATGTTGGCCGAAATTTTTGGGACAAAATTTCAGATTTTTGGAGCTTTTATTTGAGTTAAAGTTTTGCCAAAATAATGGATTTTAAGTGTATTTGGGTTGATTAAACCGATTAGCTCTTCAAAGGAAAAGAAAGGAGTGAACTTGTTAAAGTGAAAACTGGAAATTTGCTTTCTGGAACATCAGGCCAGTTTTGGGAAAAAGGTTATCTTTTGGGGTATACTACTCCAAATCTAGTCCTGTTTGCTTGGTTTGAACTAGACACATAAGGCTACAATCCATGTAAATTTCAGGGGCTAACTCATTTTCTGTGATTTTTGGTGATTTTTCCAAGTCCGCCGGAAAAACAGAATTTTCCCTGCCCTGCATTTTACTGTAGCAGTCTATTGACGGAAAAACTGGGCAAAATCCGTATGGAATCTCATCAAGGTGTCTTCTACAAAGTTTTAGTCCTTTCAATTAGGTTTCCAACGGTATCAACCATGCAAATTTTGGACTTGTAAATATTAAGTTACGATTTTCTAAAGGTTTCTGCCATAAACCTCCAGTTTCCTGATTTTTACAATAAACATGAAAATGACTTGGACATTTTTGCTTGGCCTTGAATATGCACGTGAATGATCGTGATTATACATGTCTCAGGTGAATACGAGAACTCCGAAGAACTGGTTTAGCCGCTTCATTTTTTCTCTCTCTCACGACTTTTGGTGAGTATCAAGTGCATGTGAAGTGTTTAAATGAAATGTTACTCGTACTTGCTAGATAATGAGGCTAGGGTGTACTTTATCGCACTTGTCCTCTCTTTCATGAAATTGCTTGCTTGATAAGTGATACGTGTTACATGTGAATGCAAATGAAAGTATTTTCGTGAGCATTGAGCGGCAGAATGTATCATGCCCTTTTAGGGTAGGAGGTACCGCTCATCCCGTCTCAATGCTATGACCAAATCTTGTCGATTGGAGCTTCGTCTCATCGACCTAAAAGTGAATGGGGGGGACGCCCCAACCCATTGGCTAGCCTTGTAACTCGAGCCGGCAAGGGTTTGGTCGAGGAACTCGGTGAACCTTGGGAAGTGTTATAGCTTGATCCAAATAAGGGGTCTTGCTAGGTATACTTGTTAAGTGATACCACCTACATGCTTGTTTGGTTACGGATCCAAGAGGGTGTCATGGTGGCTGGAGGCAGTAAGTGGAGTTCTACATGGATAACTATGAAAGTTGACGGAGGGTCAACTACCTGAGCTTGGATCGCGCGTGGATTAGCTCCTGAGAGCTCCCGTATCTTTTATTGTGATTAAATTCCCTACTTGCTTAATGTTTCGTAGTTACTTGTTACTCAACTTATTGCTTTATATTGTGTCTTTGCTCGCATGTTTGCATGTTTTTCCCTTGGCCTCACTGAGCGTTAGCTCACCCCAATTTGTTTTCCTTAACAGGCTTGGAAGTGGAAGTTCTGAGGCTTAATTAGTGAACCCCAAAAATAATTTTCTTCCCACAGGACTCGAGACCAAAGGAAGTGCTTGTATTGAGTTATTAGTGTCTGAGGGATATCTCATATATAATTTGAATTCGATTCACTTGATAAGTATTTGGTGTAATATTTGGGACTGATAGTGCAATTGTAATTATTTGAGAACTGAGGACTTTTGTCTTATTCGGGAAATGATACCCTTACTTGAGATTTGTAATGTATCTTATTTCGTTCTAAGTTTGAAAAATGTTATTTCGTTTATTCTTGAGGTTGTACCCTATGTTATTGGATGTGGGTGATGTATTTTATTTGAGGACTGTAGCGAGTCCCGGCGAGAGTTGGGCAGGCGGTCCGCCGAACCCTTTGGTTCGCCTTAGGGGGAGGTGGGGCTGTCACAGTTGGTATCAGAGCTCTAGGTTTCAGATCTCTGTAGTTTATCCTAAACTCTAAAAGTTGAGGATGCCGGACAGTGGGATTCGGGTTAGTTTGAATATTAAGTGAAAAAGTGAAGTAGTGAGTAATTGTGGTTTCGATGGTTATTAAGATTCAATAATTGAGAATTATTGTGCTAGATTAGAAAGAGAGAAAAAGATTGTAAGAGATTAAGCACTGTTTAAAGGATAGTAAGAAAATTTCTTGAATAATGGCATTTGCTAGGAGGCGTTTTTGATTTAAGGACTTATGGGGAAATAAATGATTAATTTGTTTGGGATAACCTTTAGTGCTTGATCGTTGCCACTAGATATACTTTAGAGTTGATATACCTTGTTCTTGCCTTGGGAACATGACTGCAATTATGTCTTGGAATTTGGAAGGCCTACCTTTTGTAGTACCTAGTTAAGTATATGGTGACTTGTGCTTGTTAAAGGATAGATATTACGATGGAATGTGGAACTTTAATTGAAAAGATAGTTGATGTAGCTCTAATGTTCAAAATGAGGTTGGCCTTACCTAAGGGAATTAAGCCCCCTCGCTCAGTTGCAAGCTAGACTATGGAGCACGACCTTTTATACTTTTTGTTTATGATAGTTGGGGTGATGCTTGTGCTTTGGCCTGTATATTTTGTTAAGCATGATCTTTGTTCCCTTTTGAAGTATTTGAATGCTATAAATTCCGTACCTGATCATGTTGGCTTGTTAATTTGTTTGGTAGTATACATGCAAAGTTTTATTTTCATTATCGACTCATGCAATGACATGCTCTCATTTTGGTTGATTATTCTCCCTCTTGTATGACCTTGTTCATAAAAAAAAAAAAAAAATTGATTTGTATGTCATCTGATCTATTGACTGTTCCTGTGAAAATATGAAGTGTGATTTGATTGCTTTTCAAATTTTAAATTCCATTTGTCCTTCATTGGACATATTTAGATTTATATATTTATTTATTTATTCATTTACTAGAGTTATCTATCTACTAGTTATTTATTTATTTATTTATTATTTTTGGTCCTCCGTAAGAATTAGAAATAAAGGGTAGAAGAGATCGAGACTGTGGGCCAGGGAGGCCAGGCAAACCCCAAAGCGTGGAAGATAATTGGGAAATAAAGTTGAGGGTTAGTGAATGATGACAAAGAGATAATTAGTGGAGTATATATTGAATTATTAGAAGAAAAAAAAACGAGTAACTGTAAGGAGGTAAACTAGTGGATAAGATAAGATGTTATTAAGAAGTTTCAATTAGTGCGAGTGTGACAAAATTTATGGTAAACTTTGGAGATCTAAGACTTGTTATAATTAGGGTTGGAGTTTTGGATGAGATAGGTGTTTGAACTCGTTAGATTTACAAGTTTATGGTTAAATTCAATGATTCCCGGTTAATTGAGCTTGGGTTATGGAAGAGATTCCTCGGACTTTGATTACTAGGCTAGATGCCTCGGGAATTCTCTATGCTTCATAGTGTAAAATTGTGGTGAATCTTGGCGGATAAGATAAGAGAGCTTGATATATGTTGATTATTGGATATTGTGGTTAATTCATGAGATTGATGAATTATAATAGGAAAGTGATGATAGGATCGGTGAAAATTTTTTGTAGTATCTCTGCTTGCCGAACATGTTTAGTTACCTTTAGCCATGTTTTCTTACAAATCATTGGCAAAATTTTGCTTAATATTTTAAACGTTGATTCTTGAAAATGAAATTTGAAGTTGAAAGGAAATAATTTTTAAACCTGGTTTTGCTAAAAAAATTTTTTCCAAAAAGGAACACCGTACAGTTTTAAAATTTGTGATGCATGGGTGTAATATATATATATACACATATATCAAAAAAAAAAATCCAAAATTTAGTTTCGTCTATTAGATTTAAAAGTTGACAATGGCTCTTTTCACCGTGTAAAATTTCCAAATTTTCTTAAATTCTATAAGCATCGGAAATTTTCCAAAGATAAATGAAATGTCAAATCCATTCTTGCTTTTCCTATTTGTTAAAGCTGTAATTTAAGGTCAAGATCCATTTATTTACAAATTTAATCTTGAAAGGATGCCTTTTGGGACAAATGTAGAACTTTTGAATGGTACAGGACTGGTGATTTTTTGGATTTATGGAACTTAAAAATACAGACAATTTTAGTTTGAAATAAAAGTGTCCTTTTAAACCTTACGGCCTTAAATTTGAAAATATTGATCCGATTTGAACTTGAAAAGAGACACGAGAAAAAGTTAAGATTAACTCGTCAAAGGATATTAATGGTTCGAAACCGTTAGAAGAGTTATACAGATAATAGAAGAAGAGATTGATAGATAGTCTTGTATAATCCAATGGGATCTTAGTACTTGATCTAAGTCGAAACTGAATGAGGAGATGAGATCTACTGGTATTATGATGGATTAACCTAGTTGAGTAACTAGTAAGGTTCTCCCTTGTGAACTTAATGATTACTTTACATATATCTTGTGATTGGCCCTATAGGCATGTTTTAAACTTTTACGAATATTTGAACTCCCAAGTTTTGTATTCATTATTTGTGGTGTGACCTAGATGGAATGAAAGTCCTTTCAATTTTTGCTTAACCATTACTGTGTATATATCCAATTACTTGTTGTTCCTTTTTACAAAAAAAAAAATTATTTATATATATGTATATACTTTGAACTGGCATAAAAATTGAAAATCAGGCAGAGTTTGGGTTTGGACCTTTTCTTAGAAATAAGAATGAATATTGGTCGTGAATTGGAGAGTAAATAGTTAAGTTTTATGTGGCATAAAAGCTAATTCTCAGATTAGGTGTGAAGAGTAGAGGCGTTGGACCGAAGTTTAAGTAAATACGAACCTGCATGTCTGCTTATTTTCTTAAAAGCATTTTATTCTCAATAGTGATTTGTGGGGTTAAATGATTTTTCTTGATCAAACGTCCAAATAACAAATGTTCAACTTCTTACCAAAAGTCGAATGCATTTAGAAATTTTGACTATCAAGATCAGAACCAATTTCTTTTCTTCTTGTCTTCCATTCGAATAGCCATTTTATTTATATATATTTATAGACCACAATTTTTTCAAATGTGTATTTGATATCCTGTTATTAGTTTGGTTACGAAAGGTACGTGAAAAATATGTGAAAAAGCTTCCTCGAACGAATAGGATTTTCGGTTGGCCGTTTTGGGACAAAAGAAACTGGATCATTTCTAAAATTGTTAATTTTGAAAATCGAATACTAGTAAATAATTTTGGACAATTTGAGTACGACAATTTGGTGAGTGAAGTCTTTTATAGAAAATATATCTTTGTACTCGAGTTTTGAACTACATGATTGAGTCATTTGATTTAGTAGAAAAAAAAAAAGTAAATTTCGAGGACGAAATTCTTTTAAGGAGGGAAGGATGTGAGGGCCTCAAAATTTATTATTTTAATAATAATATTATTATTATTACTATTTCGTTTATTTATTTTATTATTTTATTTATTTTATATATATATTTTTTGAAAAGTTAAATAATAAATGTGAAAATAACTATATTATGTATTTATATACAATTACATGATCTTTATGTGCATAGTTCACATTTTCATAATTGAATGATTTTCATTCGAACAAAATTCCAATATTTGACCGACTAGTGCTAAGTTTAGTTTTTGAGCCGTGTCGAGGAATTTAACTTTGGTGAAAGATTAGACTATGAGTAGCTTTTAAAGAATTATAAATGAGATAGAACTAATATAGATAAGAAAAGTGTAGTGGACAAATTTAAGTGGAACATAAGCATTGGTCAAAGTTGGACAATTTCTGCTAAAACTAAGTTTTAATCTTGCCATTGTTTCTTCCATTTAATTTCCTCCAATTCACTTCAATTTCTTTTCCTTTCTTCCTTATTATAGTCGAGAATCCCCCTCCCTCATTAGCCAAGATAATCACTTTCATCCCCACTAAATTTACTCTTAAGACATTAATATGCAAGAGGGGACATGATCCTTAAAATAGGGCTTTAAGTCCTATCCTTCTCTTCCCAATATAATGCTCCCAATTTTTCAAACCTTTCATTCCTTTTCTTCTTCCCTTATCAGCCGACCACCCTCACACACTCTCTCCCTCTTTCTAGCCAAAGCTCTATCTATCTTCTTCTTCCTCAACTCAAACTGCATGACCAACCAACTGCTAGCTTCACTCCATCTCCTAGCCGAGAGAAAGAGAGGGAGAAACCGAGAGGAGCTCCTTGTGGTGGCTGGCCAGATTCTTGGAGAAGGAAAGAGATCTCTTCGTGGTGAAGATTGGACATCCTAGCCTTGGGAAAATCAGCTAGAACCTGAGGTAGTTCTCTAACCCAAAAGCTAGAGCTTTCATGTTATCTCTTGAAGAGTGAATCCCGAAACTTCATTGGGTTGAATTCTTGTTGGATTTGGTTAATGTACGGGCTCTTGGGATTCCCACAAATGTATGATCTTGGTTGCTAGCATGATTTTTATTGGTATATGTGTGAATATTTGGAGTTGTGGCTTGAACTTTGGAAGGGAAGAACCTTGACAGAAATCGGGAGAAAGGGAGAGTACAGTCCAAACTTTTTGTGATTATTCGAAAATGTTTGGGGCTGAATTAGCCTTAGCACATAACATGAAAGTTGTAGAGAATTGAGTTTAAATTATGCCTGTAAATGTTCAGCTCAATCGAAGCAGGGTAGCTTGTGAAATGACAAAATTGCCCCTGCTGCCCTGTTTCTATCAAAAATGATAGTCTGCCTCTGTAATTGCTTCGTTTGGCTGGGAAGATGAATGAATTAATTTTTGATGCCTTCTTAAGAATTGTAGCCTTGTATCTTAGCTTTCAAATGGCTTTGGAATCACCTGAATCGGAGTTGTGTGTGCTGAGTTATGATTAACTGAATCAGGACTGTCAGTAATTGTGTCAGTGAGCTTCGAACTGGAAAATCTGGGGGTTATTTGGGTAAATTTGGCTAGGTTAGGGTGAGACCTGAGTTGCGATGTCTTCATGAGAATTGTAGAGCTATGTCTTAGCTTCGAAACGGTATAATTTTTGTTTCAATTCGATAAGTGTAGCTCGAGTTGTGCTTAAATTGCTAAAAGGTGACAGTGATATGTGATATTGAACTTTGTGTTTTTGGAATTGGATTTGGACAATAATCAATTGTGGTGAATGGGGATCATGAGCGGTGATTGGTGAGTGTTCCTTATTTGTTAAAATCTTTCCTCAAGTATTTTAGTTAAATGTGCCCCTTTGCTTATTTAAATGTATTTGCCGTTTACAAAAAGGGTTTGCTAAATGGATTTGTGAACTGTATTCTCTTTATAAGGTGTGTGTGTACTTTATCGCACTCACCTAAGGACATGTGTTTGATTTGAGCAATTGGGATTTATTGTATTAGCTGCCTTATGTGATTAAATGTGATTAAATGAGACTTAGACGGGGGTGTACTTGGTCGCACTCGATCTAGATCTCAATATTTCGATATTGGATGTGTGATATGTGATTGGATGTATATATGTGATAAATCTTGTTTTATTACATGTTTGGCTTGTTAATTATTGCAAGGTATTCCTTAATTTGGATGGATGAACTTGTGTGTGTTTAAGTACAGTAAGGGGAAAAAAAATTCTGTTTTGAATCTTTTATGTTGGCCGAAATTTTTGGGACAAAATTTCAGATTTTTGGAGCTTTTATTTGAGTTAAAGTTTTGCCAAAATAATGGATTTTAAGTGTATTTGGGTTGATTAAACCGATTAGCTCTTCAAAGGAAAAGAAAGGAGTGAACTTGTTAAAGTGAAAACTGGAAATTTGCTTTCTGGAACATCAGGCCAGTTTTGGGAAAAAGGTTATCTTTTGGGGTATACTACTCCAAATCTAGTCCTGTTTGCTTGGTTTGAACTAGACACATAAGGCTACAATCCATGTAAATTTCAGGGGCTAACTCATTTTCTGTGATTTTTGGTGATTTTTCCAAGTCCGCCGGAAAAACAGAATTTTCCCTGCCCTGCATTTTACTGTAGCAGTCTATTGACGGAAAAACTGGGCAAAATCCGTATGGAATCTCATCAAGGTGTCTTCTACAAAGTTTTAGTCCTTTCAATTAGGTTTCCAACGGTATCAACCATGCAAATTTTGGACTTGTAAATATTAAGTTACGATTTTCTAAAGGTTTCTGCCATAAACCTCCAGTTTCCTGATTTTTACAATAAACATGAAAATGACTTGGACATTTTTGCTTGGCCTTGAATATGCACGTGAATGATCGTGATTATACATGTCTCAGGTGAATACGAGAACTCCGAAGAACTGGTTTAGCCGCTTCATTTTTTCTCTCTCTCACGACTTTTGGTGAGTATCAAGTGCATGTGAAGTGTTTAAATGAAATGTTACTCGTACTTGCTAGATAATGAGGCTAGGGTGTACTTTATCGCACTTGTCCTCTCTTTCATGAAATTGCTTGCTTGATAAGTGATACGTGTTACATGTGAATGCAAATGAAAGTATTTTCGTGAGCATTGAGCGGCAGAATGTATCATGCCCTTTTAGGGTAGGAGGTACCGCTCATCCCGTCTCAATGCTATGACCAAATCTTGTCGATTGGAGCTTCGTCTCATCGACCTAAAAGTGAATGGGGGGGACGCCCCAACCCATTGGCTAGCCTTGTAACTCGAGCCGGCAAGGGTTTGGTCGAGGAACTCGGTGAACCTTGGGAAGTGTTATAGCTTGATCCAAATAAGGGGTCTTGCTAGGTATACTTGTTAAGTGATACCACCTACATGCTTGTTTGGTTACGGATCCAAGAGGGTGTCATGGTGGCTGGAGGCAGTAAGTGGAGTTCTACATGGATAACTATGAAAGTTGACGGAGGGTCAACTACCTGAGCTTGGATCGCGCGTGGATTAGCTCCTGAGAGCTCCCGTATCTTTTATTGTGATTAAATTCCCTACTTGCTTAATGTTTCGTAGTTACTTGTTACTCAACTTATTGCTTTATATTGTGTCTTTGCTCGCATGTTTGCATGTTTTTCCCTTGGCCTCACTGAGCGTTAGCTCACCCCAATTTGTTTTCCTTAACAGGCTTGGAAGTGGAAGTTCTGAGGCTTAATTAGTGAACCCCAAAAATAATTTTCTTCCCACAGGACTCGAGACCAAAGGAAGTGCTTGTATTGAGTTATTAGTGTCTGAGGGATATCTCATATATAATTTGAATTCGATTCACTTGATAAGTATTTGGTGTAATATTTGGGACTGATAGTGCAATTGTAATTATTTGAGAACTGAGGACTTTTGTCTTATTCGGGAAATGATACCCTTACTTGAGATTTGTAATGTATCTTATTTCGTTCTAAGTTTGAAAAATGTTATTTCGTTTATTCTTGAGGTTGTACCCTATGTTATTGGATGTGGGTGATGTATTTTATTTGAGGACTGTAGCGAGTCCCGGCGAGAGTTGGGCAGGCGGTCCGCCGAACCCTTTGGTTCGCCTTAGGGGGAGGTGGGGCTGTCACAGTTGGTATCAGAGCTCTAGGTTTCAGATCTCTGTAGTTTATCCTAAACTCTAAAAGTTGAGGATGCCGGACAGTGGGATTCGGGTTAGTTTGAATATTAAGTGAAAAAGTGAAGTAGTGAGTAATTGTGGTTTCGATGGTTATTAAGATTCAATAATTGAGAATTATTGTGCTAGATTAGAAAGAGAGAAAAAGATTGTAAGAGATTAAGCACTGTTTAAAGGATAGTAAGAAAATTTCTTGAATAATGGCATTTGCTAGGAGGCGTTTTTGATTTAAGGACTTATGGGGAAATAAATGATTAATTTGTTTGGGATAACCTTTAGTGCTTGATCGTTGCCACTAGATATACTTTAGAGTTGATATACCTTGTTCTTGCCTTGGGAACATGACTGCAATTATGTCTTGGAATTTGGAAGGCCTACCTTTTGTAGTACCTAGTTAAGTATATGGTGACTTGTGCTTGTTAAAGGATAGATATTACGATGGAATGTGGAACTTTAATTGAAAAGATAGTTGATGTAGCTCTAATGTTCAAAATGAGGTTGGCCTTACCTAAGGGAATTAAGCCCCCTCGCTCAGTTGCAAGCTAGACTATGGAGCACGACCTTTTATACTTTTTGTTTATGATAGTTGGGGTGATGCTTGTGCTTTGGCCTGTATATTTTGTTAAGCATGATCTTTGTTCCCTTTTGAAGTATTTGAATGCTATAAATTCCGTACCTGATCATGTTGGCTTGTTAATTTGTTTGGTAGTATACATGCAAAGTTTTATTTTCATTATCGACTCATGCAATGACATGCTCTCATTTTGGTTGATTATTCTCCCTCTTGTATGACCTTGTTCATAAAAAAAAAAAAAAAATTGATTTGTATGTCATCTGATCTATTGACTGTTCCTGTGAAAATATGAAGTGTGATTTGATTGCTTTTCAAATTTTAAATTCCATTTGTCCTTCATTGGACATATTTAGATTTATATATTTATTTATTTATTCATTTACTAGAGTTATCTATCTACTAGTTATTTATTTATTTATTTATTATTTTTGGTCCTCCGTAAGAATTAGAAATAAAGGGTAGAAGAGATCGAGACTGTGGGCCAGGGAGGCCAGGCAAACCCCAAAGCGTGGAAGATAATTGGGAAATAAAGTTGAGGGTTAGTGAATGATGACAAAGAGATAATTAGTGGAGTATATATTGAATTATTAGAAGAAAAAAAAACGAGTAACTGTAAGGAGGTAAACTAGTGGATAAGATAAGATGTTATTAAGAAGTTTCAATTAGTGCGAGTGTGACAAAATTTATGGTAAACTTTGGAGATCTAAGACTTGTTATAATTAGGGTTGGAGTTTTGGATGAGATAGGTGTTTGAACTCGTTAGATTTACAAGTTTATGGTTAAATTCAATGATTCCCGGTTAATTGAGCTTGGGTTATGGAAGAGATTCCTCGGACTTTGATTACTAGGCTAGATGCCTCGGGAATTCTCTATGCTTCATAGTGTAAAATTGTGGTGAATCTTGGCGGATAAGATAAGAGAGCTTGATATATGTTGATTATTGGATATTGTGGT
Organism: Coffea arabica; assembly: GCF_036785885.1. Taxonomy (NCBI): domain Eukaryota; kingdom Viridiplantae; phylum Streptophyta; class Magnoliopsida; order Gentianales; family Rubiaceae; genus Coffea; species Coffea arabica. The sequence goes on along the minus strand of NC_092316.1, from coordinate 28,133,990 downwards.
TAATTCATGAGATTGATGAATTATAATAGGAAAGTGATGATAGGATCGGTGAAAATTTTTTGTAGTATCTCTGCTTGCCGAACATGTTTAGTTACCTTTAGCCATGTTTTCTTACAAATCATTGGCAAAATTTTGCTTAATATTTTAAACGTTGATTCTTGAAAATGAAATTTGAAGTTGAAAGGAAATAATTTTTAAACCTGGTTTTGCTAAAAAAATTTTTTCCAAAAAGGAACACCGTACAGTTTTAAAATTTGTGATGCATGGGTGTAATATATATATATACACATATATCAAAAAAAAAAATCCAAAATTTAGTTTCGTCTATTAGATTTAAAAGTTGACAATGGCTCTTTTCACCGTGTAAAATTTCCAAATTTTCTTAAATTCTATAAGCATCGGAAATTTTCCAAAGATAAATGAAATGTCAAATCCATTCTTGCTTTTCCTATTTGTTAAAGCTGTAATTTAAGGTCAAGATCCATTTATTTACAAATTTAATCTTGAAAGGATGCCTTTTGGGACAAATGTAGAACTTTTGAATGGTACAGGACTGGTGATTTTTTGGATTTATGGAACTTAAAAATACAGACAATTTTAGTTTGAAATAAAAGTGTCCTTTTAAACCTTACGGCCTTAAATTTGAAAATATTGATCCGATTTGAACTTGAAAAGAGACACGAGAAAAAGTTAAGATTAACTCGTCAAAGGATATTAATGGTTCGAAACCGTTAGAAGAGTTATACAGATAATAGAAGAAGAGATTGATAGATAGTCTTGTATAATCCAATGGGATCTTAGTACTTGATCTAAGTCGAAACTGAATGAGGAGATGAGATCTACTGGTATTATGATGGATTAACCTAGTTGAGTAACTAGTAAGGTTCTCCCTTGTGAACTTAATGATTACTTTACATATATCTTGTGATTGGCCCTATAGGCATGTTTTAAACTTTTACGAATATTTGAACTCCCAAGTTTTGTATTCATTATTTGTGGTGTGACCTAGATGGAATGAAAGTCCTTTCAATTTTTGCTTAACCATTACTGTGTATATATCCAATTACTTGTTGTTCCTTTTTACAAAAAAAAAAATTATTTATATATATGTATATACTTTGAACTGGCATAAAAATTGAAAATCAGGCAGAGTTTGGGTTTGGACCTTTTCTTAGAAATAAGAATGAATATTGGTCGTGAATTGGAGAGTAAATAGTTAAGTTTTATGTGGCATAAAAGCTAATTCTCAGATTAGGTGTGAAGAGTAGAGGCGTTGGACCGAAGTTTAAGTAAATACGAACCTGCATGTCTGCTTATTTTCTTAAAAGCATTTTATTCTCAATAGTGATTTGTGGGGTTAAATGATTTTTCTTGATCAAACGTCCAAATAACAAATGTTCAACTTCTTACCAAAAGTCGAATGCATTTAGAAATTTTGACTATCAAGATCAGAACCAATTTCTTTTCTTCTTGTCTTCCATTCGAATAGCCATTTTATTTATATATATTTATAGACCACAATTTTTTCAAATGTGTATTTGATATCCTGTTATTAGTTTGGTTACGAAAGGTACGTGAAAAATATGTGAAAAAGCTTCCTCGAACGAATAGGATTTTCGGTTGGCCGTTTTGGGACAAAAGAAACTGGATCATTTCTAAAATTGTTAATTTTGAAAATCGAATACTAGTAAATAATTTTGGACAATTTGAGTACGACAATTTGGTGAGTGAAGTCTTTTATAGAAAATATATCTTTGTACTCGAGTTTTGAACTACATGATTGAGTCATTTGATTTAGTAGAAAAAAAAAAAGTAAATTTCGAGGACGAAATTCTTTTAAGGAGGGAAGGATGTGAGGGCCTCAAAATTTATTATTTTAATAATAATATTATTATTATTACTATTTCGTTTATTTATTTTATTATTTTATTTATTTTATATATATATTTTTTGAAAAGTTAAATAATAAATGTGAAAATAACTATATTATGTATTTATATACAATTACATGATCTTTATGTGCATAGTTCACATTTTCATAATTGAATGATTTTCATTCGAACAAAATTCCAATATTTGACCGACTAGTGCTAAGTTTAGTTTTTGAGCCGTGTCGAGGAATTTAACTTTGGTGAAAGATTAGACTATGAGTAGCTTTTAAAGAATTATAAATGAGATAGAACTAATATAGATAAGAAAAGTGTAGTGGACAAATTTAAGTGGAACATAAGCATTGGTCAAAGTTGGACAATTTCTGCTAAAACTAAGTTTTAATCTTGCCATTGTTTCTTCCATTTAATTTCCTCCAATTCACTTCAATTTCTTTTCCTTTCTTCCTTATTATAGTCGAGAATCCCCCTCCCTCATTAGCCAAGATAATCACTTTCATCCCCACTAAATTTACTCTTAAGACATTAATATGCAAGAGGGGACATGATCCTTAAAATAGGGCTTTAAGTCCTATCCTTCTCTTCCCAATATAATGCTCCCAATTTTTCAAACCTTTCATTCCTTTTCTTCTTCCCTTATCAGCCGACCACCCTCACACACTCTCTCCCTCTTTCTAGCCAAAGCTCTATCTATCTTCTTCTTCCTCAACTCAAACTGCATGACCAACCAACTGCTAGCTTCACTCCATCTCCTAGCCGAGAGAAAGAGAGGGAGAAACCGAGAGGAGCTCCTTGTGGTGGCTGGCCAGATTCTTGGAGAAGGAAAGAGATCTCTTCGTGGTGAAGATTGGACATCCTAGCCTTGGGAAAATCAGCTAGAACCTGAGGTAGTTCTCTAACCCAAAAGCTAGAGCTTTCATGTTATCTCTTGAAGAGTGAATCCCGAAACTTCATTGGGTTGAATTCTTGTTGGATTTGGTTAATGTACGGGCTCTTGGGATTCCCACAAATGTATGATCTTGGTTGCTAGCATGATTTTTATTGGTATATGTGTGAATATTTGGAGTTGTGGCTTGAACTTTGGAAGGGAAGAACCTTGACAGAAATCGGGAGAAAGGGAGAGTACAGTCCAAACTTTTTGTGATTATTCGAAAATGTTTGGGGCTGAATTAGCCTTAGCACATAACATGAAAGTTGTAGAGAATTGAGTTTAAATTATGCCTGTAAATGTTCAGCTCAATCGAAGCAGGGTAGCTTGTGAAATGACAAAATTGCCCCTGCTGCCCTGTTTCTATCAAAAATGATAGTCTGCCTCTGTAATTGCTTCGTTTGGCTGGGAAGATGAATGAATTAATTTTTGATGCCTTCTTAAGAATTGTAGCCTTGTATCTTAGCTTTCAAATGGCTTTGGAATCACCTGAATCGGAGTTGTGTGTGCTGAGTTATGATTAACTGAATCAGGACTGTCAGTAATTGTGTCAGTGAGCTTCGAACTGGAAAATCTGGGGGTTATTTGGGTAAATTTGGCTAGGTTAGGGTGAGACCTGAGTTGCGATGTCTTCATGAGAATTGTAGAGCTATGTCTTAGCTTCGAAACGGTATAATTTTTGTTTCAATTCGATAAGTGTAGCTCGAGTTGTGCTTAAATTGCTAAAAGGTGACAGTGATATGTGATATTGAACTTTGTGTTTTTGGAATTGGATTTGGACAATAATCAATTGTGGTGAATGGGGATCATGAGCGGTGATTGGTGAGTGTTCCTTATTTGTTAAAATCTTTCCTCAAGTATTTTAGTTAAATGTGCCCCTTTGCTTATTTAAATGTATTTGCCGTTTACAAAAAGGGTTTGCTAAATGGATTTGTGAACTGTATTCTCTTTATAAGGTGTGTGTGTACTTTATCGCACTCACCTAAGGACATGTGTTTGATTTGAGCAATTGGGATTTATTGTATTAGCTGCCTTATGTGATTAAATGTGATTAAATGAGACTTAGACGGGGGTGTACTTGGTCGCACTCGATCTAGATCTCAATATTTCGATATTGGATGTGTGATATGTGATTGGATGTATATATGTGATAAATCTTGTTTTATTACATGTTTGGCTTGTTAATTATTGCAAGGTATTCCTTAATTTGGATGGATGAACTTGTGTGTGTTTAAGTACAGTAAGGGGAAAAAAAATTCTGTTTTGAATCTTTTATGTTGGCCGAAATTTTTGGGACAAAATTTCAGATTTTTGGAGCTTTTATTTGAGTTAAAGTTTTGCCAAAATAATGGATTTTAAGTGTATTTGGGTTGATTAAACCGATTAGCTCTTCAAAGGAAAAGAAAGGAGTGAACTTGTTAAAGTGAAAACTGGAAATTTGCTTTCTGGAACATCAGGCCAGTTTTGGGAAAAAGGTTATCTTTTGGGGTATACTACTCCAAATCTAGTCCTGTTTGCTTGGTTTGAACTAGACACATAAGGCTACAATCCATGTAAATTTCAGGGGCTAACTCATTTTCTGTGATTTTTGGTGATTTTTCCAAGTCCGCCGGAAAAACAGAATTTTCCCTGCCCTGCATTTTACTGTAGCAGTCTATTGACGGAAAAACTGGGCAAAATCCGTATGGAATCTCATCAAGGTGTCTTCTACAAAGTTTTAGTCCTTTCAATTAGGTTTCCAACGGTATCAACCATGCAAATTTTGGACTTGTAAATATTAAGTTACGATTTTCTAAAGGTTTCTGCCATAAACCTCCAGTTTCCTGATTTTTACAATAAACATGAAAATGACTTGGACATTTTTGCTTGGCCTTGAATATGCACGTGAATGATCGTGATTATACATGTCTCAGGTGAATACGAGAACTCCGAAGAACTGGTTTAGCCGCTTCATTTTTTCTCTCTCTCACGACTTTTGGTGAGTATCAAGTGCATGTGAAGTGTTTAAATGAAATGTTACTCGTACTTGCTAGATAATGAGGCTAGGGTGTACTTTATCGCACTTGTCCTCTCTTTCATGAAATTGCTTGCTTGATAAGTGATACGTGTTACATGTGAATGCAAATGAAAGTATTTTCGTGAGCATTGAGCGGCAGAATGTATCATGCCCTTTTAGGGTAGGAGGTACCGCTCATCCCGTCTCAATGCTATGACCAAATCTTGTCGATTGGAGCTTCGTCTCATCGACCTAAAAGTGAATGGGGGGGACGCCCCAACCCATTGGCTAGCCTTGTAACTCGAGCCGGCAAGGGTTTGGTCGAGGAACTCGGTGAACCTTGGGAAGTGTTATAGCTTGATCCAAATAAGGGGTCTTGCTAGGTATACTTGTTAAGTGATACCACCTACATGCTTGTTTGGTTACGGATCCAAGAGGGTGTCATGGTGGCTGGAGGCAGTAAGTGGAGTTCTACATGGATAACTATGAAAGTTGACGGAGGGTCAACTACCTGAGCTTGGATCGCGCGTGGATTAGCTCCTGAGAGCTCCCGTATCTTTTATTGTGATTAAATTCCCTACTTGCTTAATGTTTCGTAGTTACTTGTTACTCAACTTATTGCTTTATATTGTGTCTTTGCTCGCATGTTTGCATGTTTTTCCCTTGGCCTCACTGAGCGTTAGCTCACCCCAATTTGTTTTCCTTAACAGGCTTGGAAGTGGAAGTTCTGAGGCTTAATTAGTGAACCCCAAAAATAATTTTCTTCCCACAGGACTCGAGACCAAAGGAAGTGCTTGTATTGAGTTATTAGTGTCTGAGGGATATCTCATATATAATTTGAATTCGATTCACTTGATAAGTATTTGGTGTAATATTTGGGACTGATAGTGCAATTGTAATTATTTGAGAACTGAGGACTTTTGTCTTATTCGGGAAATGATACCCTTACTTGAGATTTGTAATGTATCTTATTTCGTTCTAAGTTTGAAAAATGTTATTTCGTTTATTCTTGAGGTTGTACCCTATGTTATTGGATGTGGGTGATGTATTTTATTTGAGGACTGTAGCGAGTCCCGGCGAGAGTTGGGCAGGCGGTCCGCCGAACCCTTTGGTTCGCCTTAGGGGGAGGTGGGGCTGTCACAGTTGGTATCAGAGCTCTAGGTTTCAGATCTCTGTAGTTTATCCTAAACTCTAAAAGTTGAGGATGCCGGACAGTGGGATTCGGGTTAGTTTGAATATTAAGTGAAAAAGTGAAGTAGTGAGTAATTGTGGTTTCGATGGTTATTAAGATTCAATAATTGAGAATTATTGTGCTAGATTAGAAAGAGAGAAAAAGATTGTAAGAGATTAAGCACTGTTTAAAGGATAGTAAGAAAATTTCTTGAATAATGGCATTTGCTAGGAGGCGTTTTTGATTTAAGGACTTATGGGGAAATAAATGATTAATTTGTTTGGGATAACCTTTAGTGCTTGATCGTTGCCACTAGATATACTTTAGAGTTGATATACCTTGTTCTTGCCTTGGGAACATGACTGCAATTATGTCTTGGAATTTGGAAGGCCTACCTTTTGTAGTACCTAGTTAAGTATATGGTGACTTGTGCTTGTTAAAGGATAGATATTACGATGGAATGTGGAACTTTAATTGAAAAGATAGTTGATGTAGCTCTAATGTTCAAAATGAGGTTGGCCTTACCTAAGGGAATTAAGCCCCCTCGCTCAGTTGCAAGCTAGACTATGGAGCACGACCTTTTATACTTTTTGTTTATGATAGTTGGGGTGATGCTTGTGCTTTGGCCTGTATATTTTGTTAAGCATGATCTTTGTTCCCTTTTGAAGTATTTGAATGCTATAAATTCCGTACCTGATCATGTTGGCTTGTTAATTTGTTTGGTAGTATACATGCAAAGTTTTATTTTCATTATCGACTCATGCAATGACATGCTCTCATTTTGGTTGATTATTCTCCCTCTTGTATGACCTTGTTCATAAAAAAAAAAAAAAAATTGATTTGTATGTCATCTGATCTATTGACTGTTCCTGTGAAAATATGAAGTGTGATTTGATTGCTTTTCAAATTTTAAATTCCATTTGTCCTTCATTGGACATATTTAGATTTATATATTTATTTATTTATTCATTTACTAGAGTTATCTATCTACTAGTTATTTATTTATTTATTTATTATTTTTGGTCCTCCGTAAGAATTAGAAATAAAGGGTAGAAGAGATCGAGACTGTGGGCCAGGGAGGCCAGGCAAACCCCAAAGCGTGGAAGATAATTGGGAAATAAAGTTGAGGGTTAGTGAATGATGACAAAGAGATAATTAGTGGAGTATATATTGAATTATTAGAAGAAAAAAAAACGAGTAACTGTAAGGAGGTAAACTAGTGGATAAGATAAGATGTTATTAAGAAGTTTCAATTAGTGCGAGTGTGACAAAATTTATGGTAAACTTTGGAGATCTAAGACTTGTTATAATTAGGGTTGGAGTTTTGGATGAGATAGGTGTTTGAACTCGTTAGATTTACAAGTTTATGGTTAAATTCAATGATTCCCGGTTAATTGAGCTTGGGTTATGGAAGAGATTCCTCGGACTTTGATTACTAGGCTAGATGCCTCGGGAATTCTCTATGCTTCATAGTGTAAAATTGTGGTGAATCTTGGCGGATAAGATAAGAGAGCTTGATATATGTTGATTATTGGATATTGTGGTTAATTCATGAGATTGATGAATTATAATAGGAAAGTGATGATAGGATCGGTGAAAATTTTTTGTAGTATCTCTGCTTGCCGAACATGTTTAGTTACCTTTAGCCATGTTTTCTTACAAATCATTGGCAAAATTTTGCTTAATATTTTAAACGTTGATTCTTGAAAATGAAATTTGAAGTTGAAAGGAAATAATTTTTAAACCTGGTTTTGCTAAAAAAATTTTTTCCAAAAAGGAACACCGTACAGTTTTAAAATTTGTGATGCATGGGTGTAATATATATATATACACATATATCAAAAAAAAAAATCCAAAATTTAGTTTCGTCTATTAGATTTAAAAGTTGACAATGGCTCTTTTCACCGTGTAAAATTTCCAAATTTTCTTAAATTCTATAAGCATCGGAAATTTTCCAAAGATAAATGAAATGTCAAATCCATTCTTGCTTTTCCTATTTGTTAAAGCTGTAATTTAAGGTCAAGATCCATTTATTTACAAATTTAATCTTGAAAGGATGCCTTTTGGGACAAATGTAGAACTTTTGAATGGTACAGGACTGGTGATTTTTTGGATTTATGGAACTTAAAAATACAGACAATTTTAGTTTGAAATAAAAGTGTCCTTTTAAACCTTACGGCCTTAAATTTGAAAATATTGATCCGATTTGAACTTGAAAAGAGACACGAGAAAAAGTTAAGATTAACTCGTCAAAGGATATTAATGGTTCGAAACCGTTAGAAGAGTTATACAGATAATAGAAGAAGAGATTGATAGATAGTCTTGTATAATCCAATGGGATCTTAGTACTTGATCTAAGTCGAAACTGAATGAGGAGATGAGATCTACTGGTATTATGATGGATTAACCTAGTTGAGTAACTAGTAAGGTTCTCCCTTGTGAACTTAATGATTACTTTACATATATCTTGTGATTGGCCCTATAGGCATGTTTTAAACTTTTACGAATATTTGAACTCCCAAGTTTTGTATTCATTATTTGTGGTGTGACCTAGATGGAATGAAAGTCCTTTCAATTTTTGCTTAACCATTACTGTGTATATATCCAATTACTTGTTGTTCCTTTTTACAAAAAAAAAAATTATTTATATATATGTATATACTTTGAACTGGCATAAAAATTGAAAATCAGGCAGAGTTTGGGTTTGGACCTTTTCTTAGAAATAAGAATGAATATTGGTCGTGAATTGGAGAGTAAATAGTTAAGTTTTATGTGGCATAAAAGCTAATTCTCAGATTAGGTGTGAAGAGTAGAGGCGTTGGACCGAAGTTTAAGTAAATACGAACCTGCATGTCTGCTTATTTTCTTAAAAGCATTTTATTCTCAATAGTGATTTGTGGGGTTAAATGATTTTTCTTGATCAAACGTCCAAATAACAAATGTTCAACTTCTTACCAAAAGTCGAATGCATTTAGAAATTTTGACTATCAAGATCAGAACCAATTTCTTTTCTTCTTGTCTTCCATTCGAATAGCCATTTTATTTATATATATTTATAGACCACAATTTTTTCAAATGTGTATTTGATATCCTGTTATTAGTTTGGTTACGAAAGGTACGTGAAAAATATGTGAAAAAGCTTCCTCGAACGAATAGGATTTTCGGTTGGCCGTTTTGGGACAAAAGAAACTGGATCATTTCTAAAATTGTTAATTTTGAAAATCGAATACTAGTAAATAATTTTGGACAATTTGAGTACGACAATTTGGTGAGTGAAGTCTTTTATAGAAAATATATCTTTGTACTCGAGTTTTGAACTACATGATTGAGTCATTTGATTTAGTAGAAAAAAAAAAAGTAAATTTCGAGGACGAAATTCTTTTAAGGAGGGAAGGATGTGAGGGCCTCAAAATTTATTATTTTAATAATAATATTATTATTATTACTATTTCGTTTATTTATTTTATTATTTTATTTATTTTATATATATATTTTTTGAAAAGTTAAATAATAAATGTGAAAATAACTATATTATGTATTTATATACAATTACATGATCTTTATGTGCATAGTTCACATTTTCATAATTGAATGATTTTCATTCGAACAAAATTCCAATATTTGACCGACTAGTGCTAAGTTTAGTTTTTGAGCCGTGTCGAGGAATTTAACTTTGGTGAAAGATTAGACTATGAGTAGCTTTTAAAGAATTATAAATGAGATAGAACTAATATAGATAAGAAAAGTGTAGTGGACAAATTTAAGTGGAACATAAGCATTGGTCAAAGTTGGACAATTTCTGCTAAAACTAAGTTTTAATCTTGCCATTGTTTCTTCCATTTAATTTCCTCCAATTCACTTCAATTTCTTTTCCTTTCTTCCTTATTATAGTCGAGAATCCCCCTCCCTCATTAGCCAAGATAATCACTTTCATCCCCACTAAATTTACTCTTAAGACATTAATATGCAAGAGGGGACATGATCCTTAAAATAGGGCTTTAAGTCCTATCCTTCTCTTCCCAATATAATGCTCCCAATTTTTCAAACCTTTCATTCCTTTTCTTCTTCCCTTATCAGCCGACCACCCTCACACACTCTCTCCCTCTTTCTAGCCAAAGCTCTATCTATCTTCTTCTTCCTCAACTCAAACTGCATGACCAACCAACTGCTAGCTTCACTCCATCTCCTAGCCGAGAGAAAGAGAGGGAGAAACCGAGAGGAGCTCCTTGTGGTGGCTGGCCAGATTCTTGGAGAAGGAAAGAGATCTCTTCGTGGTGAAGATTGGACATCCTAGCCTTGGGAAAATCAGCTAGAACCTGAGGTAGTTCTCTAACCCAAAAGCTAGAGCTTTCATGTTATCTCTTGAAGAGTGAATCCCGAAACTTCATTGGGTTGAATTCTTGTTGGATTTGGTTAATGTACGGGCTCTTGGGATTCCCACAAATGTATGATCTTGGTTGCTAGCATGATTTTTATTGGTATATGTGTGAATATTTGGAGTTGTGGCTTGAACTTTGGAAGGGAAGAACCTTGACAGAAATCGGGAGAAAGGGAGAGTACAGTCCAAACTTTTTGTGATTATTCGAAAATGTTTGGGGCTGAATTAGCCTTAGCACATAACATGAAAGTTGTAGAGAATTGAGTTTAAATTATGCCTGTAAATGTTCAGCTCAATCGAAGCAGGGTAGCTTGTGAAATGACAAAATTGCCCCTGCTGCCCTGTTTCTATCAAAAATGATAGTCTGCCTCTGTAATTGCTTCGTTTGGCTGGGAAGATGAATGAATTAATTTTTGATGCCTTCTTAAGAATTGTAGCCTTGTATCTTAGCTTTCAAATGGCTTTGGAATCACCTGAATCGGAGTTGTGTGTGCTGAGTTATGATTAACTGAATCAGGACTGTCAGTAATTGTGTCAGTGAGCTTCGAACTGGAAAATCTGGGGGTTATTTGGGTAAATTTGGCTAGGTTAGGGTGAGACCTGAGTTGCGATGTCTTCATGAGAATTGTAGAGCTATGTCTTAGCTTCGAAACGGTATAATTTTTGTTTCAATTCGATAAGTGTAGCTCGAGTTGTGCTTAAATTGCTAAAAGGTGACAGTGATATGTGATATTGAACTTTGTGTTTTTGGAATTGGATTTGGACAATAATCAATTGTGGTGAATGGGGATCATGAGCGGTGATTGGTGAGTGTTCCTTATTTGTTAAAATCTTTCCTCAAGTATTTTAGTTAAATGTGCCCCTTTGCTTATTTAAATGTATTTGCCGTTTACAAAAAGGGTTTGCTAAATGGATTTGTGAACTGTATTCTCTTTATAAGGTGTGTGTGTACTTTATCGCACTCACCTAAGGACATGTGTTTGATTTGAGCAATTGGGATTTATTGTATTAGCTGCCTTATGTGATTAAATGTGATTAAATGAGACTTAGACGGGGGTGTACTTGGTCGCACTCGATCTAGATCTCAATATTTCGATATTGGATGTGTGATATGTGATTGGATGTATATATGTGATAAATCTTGTTTTATTACATGTTTGGCTTGTTAATTATTGCAAGGTATTCCTTAATTTGGATGGATGAACTTGTGTGTGTTTAAGTACAGTAAGGGGAAAAAAAATTCTGTTTTGAATCTTTTATGTTGGCCGAAATTTTTGGGACAAAATTTCAGATTTTTGGAGCTTTTATTTGAGTTAAAGTTTTGCCAAAATAATGGATTTTAAGTGTATTTGGGTTGATTAAACCGATTAGCTCTTCAAAGGAAAAGAAAGGAGTGAACTTGTTAAAGTGAAAACTGGAAATTTGCTTTCTGGAACATCAGGCCAGTTTTGGGAAAAAGGTTATCTTTTGGGGTATACTACTCCAAATCTAGTCCTGTTTGCTTGGTTTGAACTAGACACATAAGGCTACAATCCATGTAAATTTCAGGGGCTAACTCATTTTCTGTGATTTTTGGTGATTTTTCCAAGTCCGCCGGAAAAACAGAATTTTCCCTGCCCTGCATTTTACTGTAGCAGTCTATTGACGGAAAAACTGGGCAAAATCCGTATGGAATCTCATCAAGGTGTCTTCTACAAAGTTTTAGTCCTTTCAATTAGGTTTCCAACGGTATCAACCATGCAAATTTTGGACTTGTAAATATTAAGTTACGATTTTCTAAAGGTTTCTGCCATAAACCTCCAGTTTCCTGATTTTTACAATAAACATGAAAATGACTTGGACATTTTTGCTTGGCCTTGAATATGCACGTGAATGATCGTGATTATACATGTCTCAGGTGAATACGAGAACTCCGAAGAACTGGTTTAGCCGCTTCATTTTTTCTCTCTCTCACGACTTTTGGTGAGTATCAAGTGCATGTGAAGTGTTTAAATGAAATGTTACTCGTACTTGCTAGATAATGAGGCTAGGGTGTACTTTATCGCACTTGTCCTCTCTTTCATGAAATTGCTTGCTTGATAAGTGATACGTGTTACATGTGAATGCAAATGAAAGTATTTTCGTGAGCATTGAGCGGCAGAATGTATCATGCCCTTTTAGGGTAGGAGGTACCGCTCATCCCGTCTCAATGCTATGACCAAATCTTGTCGATTGGAGCTTCGTCTCATCGACCTAAAAGTGAATGGGGGGGACGCCCCAACCCATTGGCTAGCCTTGTAACTCGAGCCGGCAAGGGTTTGGTCGAGGAACTCGGTGAACCTTGGGAAGTGTTATAGCTTGATCCAAATAAGGGGTCTTGCTAGGTATACTTGTTAAGTGATACCACCTACATGCTTGTTTGGTTACGGATCCAAGAGGGTGTCATGGTGGCTGGAGGCAGTAAGTGGAGTTCTACATGGATAACTATGAAAGTTGACGGAGGGTCAACTACCTGAGCTTGGATCGCGCGTGGATTAGCTCCTGAGAGCTCCCGTATCTTTTATTGTGATTAAATTCCCTACTTGCTTAATGTTTCGTAGTTACTTGTTACTCAACTTATTGCTTTATATTGTGTCTTTGCTCGCATGTTTGCATGTTTTTCCCTTGGCCTCACTGAGCGTTAGCTCACCCCAATTTGTTTTCCTTAACAGGCTTGGAAGTGGAAGTTCTGAGGCTTAATTAGTGAACCCCAAAAATAATTTTCTTCCCACAGGACTCGAGACCAAAGGAAGTGCTTGTATTGAGTTATTAGTGTCTGAGGGATATCTCATATATAATTTGAATTCGATTCACTTGATAAGTATTTGGTGTAATATTTGGGACTGATAGTGCAATTGTAATTATTTGAGAACTGAGGACTTTTGTCTTATTCGGGAAATGATACCCTTACTTGAGATTTGTAATGTATCTTATTTCGTTCTAAGTTTGAAAAATGTTATTTCGTTTATTCTTGAGGTTGTACCCTATGTTATTGGATGTGGGTGATGTATTTTATTTGAGGACTGTAGCGAGTCCCGGCGAGAGTTGGGCAGTCGGTCCGCCGAACCCTTTGGTTCGCCTTAGGGGGAGGTGGGGCTGTCACAGTACAAATGATAACCTCAAATAAAAGCGATATTAAATACATCCTTCAAGATATACACTCATGGACCTCCAATGTGTGAGAACTCGTAAAAACTATTATTTTATGCCTAATTTATGGCTTAATAAATTATTTAATTAGATTTTTGCCACGAGGAATATTTTCTAGTCTTATTAGACCTAAATACATGGTAATATAACTTCGTTATATTTTTAAAGAGACTCGTTTCAAAAATTAATTTCCTGGAGTGCGTTTAGTAAAAATAGTGAATAGTGCTTAAAGATTTTATCCGCGTAAGAGTGCAATAAGCTTGGAATATTGGAGACTTGTACTATGGTCCTAAAATAGGTAATCTTATGAATAAATACTCAAGTGATAATTAGTAGTGCAATCGTTATAAGAATTTCTCGGAAGTTTCGCGTTATAACGTTAAAATTGACGGTACGCGTTTTCACACGCGCGACTTTATTTGAGGGACTTTAGACCCTTATTTCGGGACAATTAAGAGTGAATAATATTTACATGAATATAAATGCATTGGAGGTTCAGTGCACTAGTGAACCAAACGCGCGAGAAAATCGAGCCCCAAAACGTGCCAAACGAGCCCTAATGAGGGTTGACTTTGGAGTGAATGTGCACCACTCATTTAATCTTCTCTTGGAAGCTAACTTTGATCAAAATTCACTCCTTCTTCTCTCACCAAGCAGCCGGCCAACCTTCCCTCTCTCTCACTCTCTTGCTTCACAAATTCCTTCATCAAATCAACCCAAAACTTCAACCAATCTTCACCAAGCTTGAAGATCATCTAGCAAACTACTTGGAGGTTGGATTTAGCTAACTAAAGGGCTGCATTTCACGGTTTCTTGGAGCTCTTGAGGACTGAAAATTTCTGGGTTAAGGCACTAAGGAGGTATAACTTCATCCTACACCTTAAACTTGGATTATGATGGTAGAAATGCATCTTTAAGTTATTGCATGTGTATGGATGGCTTGATATAGTTGGAAATTGTGAAAGTGGGCTCTTTGAATTCCCACACTTGGGTTTTTGTTGCTGATTAGAGGATTAATGTTGGATTTAATGGTAGTTTAGTGGTTAAAATGATAGATTTATGGAGTATTATTGTTGGAAACTCAAAGTTGAGGTCATGACAAGAAATTTCCGAAACTGCCCCTGTTTTGTTCGGCCATGATAAGGCCAATTTCTGGTGATTTATTGGCATGAACCTGATTTTTATATGTTATATTATATGTGTAAACATTTTCATTTGAAACCATTAACGTTTGGATGGGCAAATGAATTTATTCGTGGACTAGGCAAGCTGGAAAGTTATTTTCGGGTAACCCTGTCCAGCGGTAGCATTTTGACCATAACTCTGTCCTCGGGTGTCGAAATCAAGTGCCGTTGGTGGCGTTTGAAACTAGACATTCCTGGCTTTAATTTGAGATAAAATGCACATTCTGATTCTTTGTGAGTGAGCCGAACCAAACGTTTTAAGATAGCTGTCCTGTCTCTCGGATTTGCTGGAATGGTTTGTAGAGGCAGCAAATCGAGGCTCAATTTCGAGCTGGTTGCTTTCCAAATTTCAGAACGTTTGCTTCTGTGAACTTTTAGTCCTATGAATGTATTTTCTAACACCATAAACTATGCCTCATTCTGAGTTAAATTGATTGAGTTGTGACTAAAACAAGAGGACTGCCCTGTTTTGGAAAAACGTAATATTTGGACTGATTGGGACAAAAACTTGGGAGTGATCTTATTAATAGAAATTTTGATGCTAAACCATTACCAAAGGTATCATGGATGTATCTTAGACCTTTATTTCACCAATGAACCATGGTTGGATAGCTTTCTTGGTTAAACGATTTGAATTGGGAAATGAAAGTCAAAAGGCAGATTGCCTTAGAATTTTTCCTGAACTTTGGTTGACTAATTAACTATCTTTCCGAAGGTATTCTTCCCTGAAATTTGATAGAGCGGTACCTTTCATATAGGAGTAAAATACTGCCAATTTTGGTACCAATCCAAGTTCGTTTCGATACCTAATTAAATTTCTAGTGTTGGAGGTTCAAATCTGGAAATTCTTCTCCAGTCTTGAATTTCCCCAACTTCGAGCTACCGTATCTCGGTACTTGAAACTCCGATTCTTGATCCGCTTGCTTTGTTGTAAATCTCACTTGCAACACTAATTGAGTTACAAATTTCAAAGGCCGGTTCGCAACGTGTGAATCGTGCCGAATTTTCAAAGTTGGCCGAAATCCAACTTAATTCTGCCTTGTACGCCGAGTCTGTATCTTCAAGCTCATTTTTGAGTACTTTCCACTTAGATTCATGGAAAGGTGTCTTCTAAGAATTTTTAGCACTTTCCAAAAGGTTTCCAACGGTATAAAGTTTTCCAGTTTTGCTATTATATCGAGAGAGATTCGAATTTTCAAAGATTTAGGATAAAACTGAAATTTCTCAGTTTTCAAGGCAAAGGAGTTTTTCAAAAACTCTTAATTCTCTTAGTATTATTCAAACGTTTTGCCCTCGATTTTCATGATAAAAACTCAAATAATATTGTACATAATAAAAGGCAAGTTGAACCTCGATTTACGAGTAATTGAGGTTCCTTTTGTGAAATAATCTTTAGATTGTACTAGTGTACAATCTTCCTTGATAATTGGATTATTGAGTGATTATCCACTATTAATTGCCAGGAGCACAAGGAGACCTTCAAGAGGATCTCACAGTGGACACTTGAACTCCCAGAAAATAATTCTTATTGAATTGCTCCGTGAGTGTCAAGTGTGTGAATCTTTGATACTTGTTTATTTGTGGTAATTGTTGGAAGTTTTTAAAATAAGGGCGGGTGCGTACTTTATCGCACTCGTCCTAATTTCAAATGAATGATTGAAATGTGTTGAATGAATAAATCGTATTGAATGAATGAATGAAATGCAATGTTATGTTATGATTACATATGTCATTGGAGTGAACCTCCTCGACTTTCAAATGAATGGGGGACACCCAAACTCATAGGCCGACCATAGACTCGAGTCGGCAATGGGCTTGGTCGGGGACTTGGGCGAGCCATGAGATATATATAAGCTCGACCTAATGAGAGGTCTTGCTTGGCATACTCGTGGAGTATCGCCTTATAAATGACTTGTGGGCCCTTGAGGTGTACGGTGGACGGAGGGAAGTAAGTGGTGATCTACGGAGAGGTGTACGGTGGAACTTAGCTCCTGAGAGCTACTATATCCTTGAATTGTTTCTGATTACTTTTCCTGTTCGAATGATTGATTATTGAAAGGACATGGTTTTATTTATAAAATTTGGGATTGCTATTTGAACAAAGTGCTTGCATGTGTGTTCTTGGCCTCACGAGCGTTTAGCTCACCCTATAGTTTTGTTTTCCTTAACAGGACCGAATCTCGGAGAAGTTTGGAGAAACCCTTCGCCGTACTTTTGTTTTAAGGTTTCTATTATTTGTGGCTATGTCCTTTGTTGGGATTGTACTTTTGGAATTGAAGTGCAACTTTTGGGCCTGACGTATATTTCGGATTTAAGTTGTATCTTGAACGCCCTATCTATGGGTGGGGTAATGGATGATTTTATGCTTGAACGCTTCCGCATTATTTGTATTCATGTTGCTATCTTTGAAGTGTTTAGTTCGGTTTTAAATTGAATGGAATTGCTTGAGTCCTGGCGAGAGTTGGGCAGGCGTCCGTGGACACCCTTTGGTTCGCCTTAGGGAGATGTGGGGCGTCACAGTTGGTATCAGAGCACTAGGTTAGAGGTCTATATGGGAGACATATTAGATACTCTACCTTTAAGACTCGATATGGGATGACTTAATCATACCCTAAGTGATACTTGAGACGAGCTAGCAACTAAGTTAGTCCTACCTCAAGTGACGATTGGGATGAACCAACGATTAAGTTAGGCATGCATTGCAGGATAATGGAACTGAGTAGTGATTTAAGTTTCTAACCTGAAAAGTACTATTATTATTTTGCAGGGATGGATGACGGAAATGGAGCCCCGGCAGCTAACGGGAATGGCTATGCGAATGGTCATTATGAGCCTCTTAGGACTATCTTCTACCGAGCTCTAGCGGGAGGAGCTCGAGTACGCTACTCACTGTATGATAGATACCCTCGATGTTCGTGTAGGTTGACTTTCGCCTACCCGAACCATATAGTGCTTGCTCTGGACGACGAGCGTCGTCAGTTGGTGGATGCCAATTGCGATTTACAGGCTGAGGTAGACGAGCTTAGGCAGATGGTTGGCGCTCAGGGTGAGCGGATTGCCAAGCTCGAGGAGGTGCTTGAGGGTGAGGTAGCCACATCTGCAGTGGTTAATGAGGAGCTTCGGGATACTAGGGCTCGACTCACTAGGCTAGGACGGGATGTCCGTAACCGGGCTTTCGAGATCCTGGCTGATGCTACTAGATTGGTTGAGGACGCTACTGAGGAGGAGGATCCCGAGGAGGATCCCGAGGAGGAGGTTCCTGCTGATAGCCCTGCTGTGGACTTGGATCTTAGCAGTTGACCCCCTTTTGACTTTTGACTGGTGCAGCTAGGACTAGTTAGGGTGACGCGAGTGCTGAGGCCATTGTATTTTGCATGCTTGTGTGGCCTACTTTTGGGCACTTGTTCTTACTTTAGTCTTCTGTGGCTAAAAGTATACTTTTGAGCACCTGTGTGCTATATTTTTGTGAATTGTCCCTAACTTGCTAATTGTACGAACTTGACATGTTTACGAATGTAAATTACGGTTAATTTCAATGCTTTCTTGGTTGGTTCTCATTTTGATATATTTCTTCTTTTCCGCTTAAATTAACCTATTTCTTGCACTAGGCACATTTAGACTAATGGAAGGATTAAGGAGTGGTCGAGGCCATGGGCGAGCGTCTAGACAGGCCCAACCTCAGGGGGATGACCAGGGATCGGCAACTGGACCGACCCAGGGACAAGAAAACATTGAGGGTAACCAAGTGGCTACTGCCATCAATAGGATGACTGATATCCTAGAACGTCTAGCAGAGAGACAGGGTCTTGGACTATTTAACCAACCTGGGGCCCAGGATAGAGGAGAGGATAGAGTCCTGGAAAGATTCTTAAAGTTTAACCCGCCTAAGTTTATGGGTGAACCTGACCCCGAAATAGCAGAGAATTGGTTAGAGAGGATGACCAATATATTCGCCGCTCTAGATTACACTGAAGAGAGGCGAGTGAACTTTGCTGCATTCCAATTTGAGGGAGTAGCCTGTGCTTGGTGGGATTTGATAAAAGGAAAATGGGAAAGGGCTCGAACCCCTTGGACTTGGGAGAATTTCACAAGGGAGTTTAATGAAAAGTTTCTTCCGCCCTAAATCCAAGAGAAGAGGGAGGACGAATTTATTAAGTTGAAACAAGGAACCCTTACTGTAGCAGAGTATGAAGGGAAGTTCACTAAACTTTCCAAATACGCTCCTGAGTTAGTAGCCAATGAACGGAGGAGGATTAGAAGGTTTGTACAGGGACTTAATGTGGAACTTCAGGAGGCCCTGGCTGCAGCCCAAATCTCTACCTTTACTGAGGCTTTAGAGAAAGCACAAAGGGTTGAGAATGCAAGATCTCAAGTGAGGGATTTCCACAACAGAAAAAGGAATTTTCCTAGTCGTACTCCTGGGCAGACTAGTAAGAATGTACACCCTTCTAAAATGGGAAGAGAAGAAGAAGGAACGAGGACTGCTGGAGCTTCTAGGGGAGCTCTATCTAGAGGAGGTCGTAGCGGGACGACTCAAGTTAGGGGGGCACCTTCTGTTGGATCGACTGTGACCCCTCAAGTTACATGTGGGTATTGTGGTAAAATCAACCACTCTGAGAACGATTACTGGAGAAAGTCGGGAAAATGTTTACTGTGTGGGAGCGCTGAGCATCAAGTCGCAAATTGTTTGAAATCGTCAAAGACAGGGGGAAACCTGCAAAGGCCTGAAAAATCAACCTCTAAGCAGACCAGTGCCGGAGGGAGTCGACCGAAAGTACCGGCTAGGGTCTACGCACTGGATTATCAGCAAGTTCCTGAGGCAACTGAGGTCGTAGAAGGTACAATTCCAATCTTTCACCGCCTAGTTAGGGTTTTAATTGATCCGGGTGCAACGCACTCTTTTGTAAACCCTGATTTCATGAGTGGAATAGACTTGAAGCCTATTAAGCTACCATATGACTTGGAGGTTAAAACACCTACTGGAGACAAAAGTTTAATTGCTAATCTGGTGTATAAGAATAGTGAAATCTGCGTGAAGAAAAGAAAATTGCTGGCCGATTTGATAGGCCTAGCGATTAAAGGATATGATGTGATCTTAGAAATGGATTGGTTAGGCCGTTATAATGCCCAACTGAATTGTAGGACGAAAACTGTAGAATTGTGTATTCCAGGGGAGGCAACCCTAAAATTGGATGTGAGGGGTAAGTTAGCCTCGTCTGCACTTATTTCGGGAATCCGGGCTAGAAAATTGTTAAATAAGGGAGCTCAAGGATATTTGACTTTTCTTATTAATACCCCTAGCGATAAGGTGAATCTGGAGGACACACCGGTAGTGAAAGAATTTTCCGATGTTTTTCCTGAAGAATTGGAGTCTCCACCCCCGGAACGGGAGATAGCTTTTAAAATTGATGTAACTTCGGGAACAGCACCTATATCAAGGACACCATATAGGATGGCTCCAGCTGAATTAAAGAAGTTGAAGTTACAATTACAGGATTTGTTGGAATGGAGTTTTATACGAGAGAGTGATTCCCCGTGGGGAGCCCCAGTTTTGTTTGTAAAGAAGAAAGATGGGAGTTTGAGGTTATGTGTAGATTATCGAGCCTTAAATGATGTTACGACTAAGAATAAATACCCGCTACCCCACATTGATGAACTGTTTGACCAATTGCAAGGGGCGGTAGTGTTTTCAAAGTTGGATCTAAGGCAAGGTTACTATCAATTGAGAATTTTAGAGAAGGACATACCTAAGACTGCTTTTAACTCGAGGTATGGGCACTTCGAGTTTGCGGTGATGCCTTTTGGGTTAACCAATGCACCTGCCGCTTTCATGGACTTAATGCATAGGGTTTTTAAGCCTTACTTGGACCAATTTGTGGTGATCTTCATTGATGATATTTTGGTGTATTCTAAGAATATGAAGGATCATGAGAAACATTTGAGAATTGTTTTACAAATCTTGAGGGAACATCAATTATATGCTAAGTTTAGCAAGTGTGAATTCTGGTTAAAAGAAGTGACTTTCTTAGGGCATATAATTTCTGAGAATGGGATTAAAGTGGATCCAGCCAAAGTTGAAGCTGTTTCGAAATGGAAACGACCGGAAAATCCAACGGAAGTTCGGAGTTTTATAGGTTTGGCAGGGTATTACCGGAGATTCATCCAAGATTTTTCGAAAATTACTGGGCCTATGACGGAGTTGACCAAGAAAAATGGAAAATTTATATGAAGTCCTAAGTGTGAAGGAAGTTTTCAGGAGTTGAAAAGAAGATTGACTAGAGTGCCTGTTCTAGCTCTACCTAATGGACGGGATAGTTGTGTGGTTTATACCGATGCTTCTAAGGAAGGTTTGGGATGTGTTTTGATACAAAATGATAAAGTGATAGCGTATGCCTCTAGGAAATTGAAGCCGCATGAGGGAAATTATCCGACCCATGATTTGGAGTTAGCGGCTGTGGTCTTTGCTTTGAAGAAATGGAGACACTATTTGTACGGAGTAACATTTGAGGTTTTTACAGATCACAAAAGCCTCAAGTACTTATTTTCTCAGAAGGAGCTGAATTTGAGGCAACGTAGATGGATGGAATTTCTGGAAGATTATGATTGTACGATTAAGTACCATCCAGGGAAGGCCAATGTAGTGGCCGATGCTTTGAGCCGTCAGGTACAAATGGCTGGATTGATGGTTAAGGAATTTCAGTTGTTAGAGGAAGTTAGCTATTGGAATCCTCGATTAGAACCAAGGAAAGTAATTTTGGGGAATATTGTAATAACCTCCACTTTATTGGAACGCATTAAGGAATCTCAGGAAAAGGACCCTGAAGTACAAAAGTTGGTGGAGAAAGTTAAGATGGGAGACCAGACGGATTTCAATTTGGGATCAAATGGAATATTGAGATTTCGAAATCGGGTGGTTGTGCCAAAGGATGAAGGGCTTAGAAAAGAAATTTTAGAAGAGGCACACCGATCAAAGTTTACAGTACATCCAGGAGGGAATAAAATGTACCAAGACTAGAAAAGTCTATATTGGTGGGAAAATATGAAGAAGGAAATTGCCCAATTTGTTCAGACATGCTTGGTTTGTCAACAGGTTAAAGCCGAACATCAGAAACCATCAGGGCTTTTGCAACCTCTAGAAATACTTGAGTGGAAATGGGAGAATATCACCATGAATTTTGTATCAGGCTTACCAAGGACACAGAGAGGCCATGATGCCATTTGGGTGATAGTGGATAGATTGACTAAATCGGCTCATTTTCTACCGATTAACATGAAATACCCGTTAGAAAAGCTGGCCAGGTTGTACTTGGATGAGATCATCAGACTACATGGTATACCTGTGAGTATTGTGTCAGATAGGGATCTAAGATTTGTTTCGAGGTTTTGGCAAAAGATGCAAGAAGTGTTGCGGACTAAGTTAAACTTTAGTACTACCTATCATCCTCAGACTGATGGACAATCTGAAAGAACAATTCAGACCCTTGAGGACATGTTGAGGACTTGTGTACTGGATTTTGGAGAGAATTGGAGTAAGTTTTTGACTTTAGTGGAATTTGTCTATAACAATAGTTTCCACTCTTCTATTCAAATGGCTCCATACGAAGCACTTTATGGTTGGAAGTGTAGATCCCCAATTTGTTGGGACGAAGTAGGTGAACGAAAAATTTTAGACCCGACTACCGTATCTTGGATTGAGGAGGCTAATGAAAAGGTAGAATTGGTATGGCAAAGGATTCAAACCGCTCAGAGTAGACAAAAAAGTTATGCCGACAATCGGAGAAAGGATTTGGAGTTCACCGTTGGAGATATGGTATTTCTCAAGATTACGCCTTTAAAAGCAAGTTTGATGTCCGGAAAAGGGAAGAAACTACAACCAAGGTTTGTAGGGCCATATAAGATTATTCAACGAGTTGGGAATGTAGCCTATAAGCTGGAATTACCACCGAGCTTATCTCGAATTCATAACGTGTTTCATGTGTCCATGCTTAAGAAATATCATCCAGACCCCTCTCATGTTTTACAACCGGAGAATATTGAGATCGATGAAACCCTGACTTATGAGGAGAGACCGGTAAAACTTCTGAATCGAAAGGTGAAGGAATTGAGGAACAAGCAGATACCACTAGTGAAAGTTATATGGAAGAACCATGGACTAGAGGAGGCAACATGGGAAGTTGAAGAGACAATCAGAGAAAAGTATCCAGATTTGTTCATCAACCAAGGTAAATTTCGAGGACGAAATTTTCTTAAGGGGGAGAGGATGTGAGAACTCGTAAAAACTATTATTTTATGCCTAATTTATGGCTTAATAAATTATTTAATTAGATTTTTGCCACGAGGAATATTTTCTAGTCTTATTAGACCTAAATACATGGTAATATAACTTCGTTATATTTTTAAAGAGACTCGTTTCAAAAATTAATTTCCTGGAGTGCATTTAGTAAAAATAGTGAATAGTGCTTGGAGATTTTATCTGCGTAAGAGCACAATAAGCTTGGAATATTGGAGACTTGTACTATGGTCCTAAAATAGATAATCTTATGAATAAATACTCAAGTGATAATTAGTAGTGCAATCGTTATAAGAATTTCTCGGAAGTTTCGCGTTATAACGTTAAAATTGACGGTACGCGTTTTCACACACGCGACTTTATTTGAGGGACTTTAGACCCTTATTTCGGGACAATTAAGAGTGAATAATATTTACATGAATATAAATGCATTGGAGGTTCAGTGCACTAGTGAACCAAACGCGCGAGAAAATCGAGTCCCAAAACGTGCCAAACGAGCCCTAATGAGGGTTGACTTTGGAGTGAATGTGCACCACTCATTTAATCTTCTCTTGGAAGCTAACTTTGATCAAAATTCACTCCTTCTTCTCTCACCAAGCAGCCGGCCAACCTTCCCTCTCTCTCACTCTCTTGCTTCACAAATTCCTTCATCAAATCAACCCAAAACTTCAACCAATCTTCACCAAGCTTGAAGATCATCTAGCAAACTACTTGGAGGTTGGATTTAGCTAACTAAAGGGCTGCATTTCACGGTTTCTTGGAGCTCTTGAGGACCGAAAATTTCTGGGTTAAGGCACTAAGGAGGTATAACTTCATCCTACACCTTAAACTTAGATTATGATGGTAGAAATGCATCTTTAAGTTATTGCATGTGTATGGATGGCTTGATATAGTTGGAAATTGTGAAAGTGGGCTCTTTGAATTCCCACACTTGGGTTTTTGTTGCTGATTAGAGGATTAATGTTGGATTTAATGGTAGTTTAGTGGTTAAAATGATAGATTTATGGAGTATTATTGTTGGAAACTCAAAGTTGAGGTCATGACAAGAAATTTCCGAAACTGCCCCTGTTTTGTTCGGCCATGATAAGGCCAATTTCTGGTGATTTATTGGCATGAACCTGATGTTTATATGTTATATTATATGTGTAAACATTTTCATTTGAAACCATTAACGTTTGGATGGGCAAATGAATTTATTCGTGGACTAGGCAAGCTGGAAAGTTATTTTCGGGTAACCCTGTCCAGCGGTAGCATTTTGACCATAACTCTGTCCTCGGGTGTCGAAATCAAGTGCCGTTGGTGGCGTTTGAAACTAGACATTCCTGGCTTTAATTTGAGATAAAATTCACATTCTGATTCTTTGTGAGTGAGCCGAACCAAACGTTTTAAGATAGCTGTCCTGTCTCTCGGATTTGCTGGAATGGTTTGTAGAGGCAGCAAATCGAGGCTCAATTTCGAGCTGGTTGCTTTCCAAATTTCAGAATGTTTGCTTCTGTGAACTTTTAGTCCTATGAATGTATTTTCTAACGCTATAAACCATGCCTCATTCTGAGTTAAATTGATTGATTTGTGACTAAAACAAGAGGACTGCCCTGTTTTGGAAAAACGTAATATTTGGACTGATTGGGACAAAAACTTGGGAGTGATCTTATTAATTGAAATTTTGATGCTAAACCATTACCAAAGGTATCATGGATGTATCTTAGACCTTTATTTCACCAATGAACCATGGTTGGATAGCTTTCTTGGTTAAACGATTTGAATTGGGAAATGAAAGTCAAAAGGCAGATTGCCTTAGAATTTTTCCTGAACTTTGGTTGACTAATTAACTATCTTTCCGAAGGTATTCTTCCCTGAAATTTGATAGAGCGGTACCTTTCATATAGGAGTAAAATACTGCCAATTTTGGTACCAATCCAAGTTCGTTTCGATACCTAATTAAATTTCTAGTGTTGGAGGTTCAAATCTGGAAATTCTTCCCCAGTCTTGAATTTGCCCAACTTCGAGCTACCGTATCTCGGTACTCGAAACTCCGATTCTTGATCCGCTTGCTTTGTTGTAAACCTCACTTACAACACTAATTGAGTTACAAATTTCAGAGGCCGGTTCGCAACGTGTGAATCGTGCCGAATTTTCAAAGTTGGCCGAAATCCAACTTAATTCTGCCTTGTACGCCGAGTCTGTATCTTCAAGCTCTTTTTTGAGTACTTTCCACTTAGATTCGTGGAAAGGTGTCTTCTAAGAACTTTTAGCACTTTCCAAAAGGTTTCCAACGGTATAAAGTTTTCCAGTTTTGCTATTATATCGAGAGAGATTCGAATTTTCAAAAATTTAGGATAAAACTGAAATTTCTCAGTTTTCAAGGCAAAGGAGTTTTTCCAAAACTCTTAATTCACTTAGTATTATTCAAACGTTTTGCCCTCGATTTTCATGATAAAAACTCAAATAATATTGTACATAATAAAAGGCAAGTTGAACCTCGATTTACGAGTAATTGAGGTTCCTTTTGTGAAATAATCTTTAGATTGTACTAGTGTACAATCTTCCTTGATAATTGGATTATTGAGTGATTATCCACTATTAATTGCCAGGCGCACAAGGAGACCTTCAAGAGGATCTCATAGTGGACACTTGAACTCCCAGAAAATAATTCTTATTGAATTGCTCCGTGAGTGTCAAGTGTGTGAATCTTTGATGCTTGTTTATTTGTGGTAATTGTTGGAAGTTTTTAAAATAAGGGCGGGTGCGTACTTTATCGCACTCGTCCTAATTTCAAATGAATGATTGAAATGTGTTGAATGAATGAAACGTATTGAATGAATGAATGAAATGCAATGTTATGTTATGATTACATATGTCGTTGGAGTGAACCTCCTCGACTTTCAAATGAATGGAGGACGCCCAAACTCATTGGCCGACCTTAGACTCGAGCCGGCAATGGGCTTGGTCGGGGACTTGGGCGAGCCATGAGATATATATAAGTTGGACCTAATGAGAGGTCTTGCTTGGTATACTCGTGGAGTATCGCCTTATAAATGACTTGTGGGCCCTTGAGGTGTACGGTGGACGGAGGGAAGTAAGTAGTGATCTACGGAAATGGAAATACCGACCCGGTTGACAGGAGGGTCAACGCGGGAAGGTATACGAATGACATCGGCAGAGCGAGTGGAACTTAGCTCCTGAGAGCTACTATATCCTTGAATTGTTTCTGATTACTTTTCCTGTTCGAATGATTGATTATTGAAAGGACATGGGTTTATTTATAAAATTTGGGATTGCTATTTGAACAAAGTGCTTGCATGTGTGTTCTTGGCCTCACGAGCGTTTAGCTCACCCTATAGTTTTGTTTTCCTTAACAGGACCGAATCTCGGAGAAGTTTGGAGAAACCCTTCGCTGTACTTTTGTTTTAAGGTTTCTATTATTTGTGGCTATGTCCTTTGTTGGGATTGTACTTTTGGAATTGAAGTGTAACTTTTGGGCCTGACGTATATTTTGGATTTAAGTTGTATCTTGAACGCCCTATCTATGGGTGGGCTAATGGATGATTTTATGCTTGAACGCTTCCGCATTATTTGTATTCATGTTGCTCTCTTTGAAGTGTTTAGTTCGGTTTTAAATTGAATGGAATTGCTTGAGTCCTGGCGAGAGTTGGGCAGGCGTCCGCGGACACCCTTTGGTTCGCCTTAGGGAGATGTGGGGCGTCACATAATGTCCACACAATCTATAATACAAACAAGGAGTCAAACTTACGTAAAAATTGAAACCAAACAAGCCGGCTAGATATCAATGAAGTACTCACTCGAGCAACTAACAAACTTAGAAGAAATCGAGGCCTTCCTCAATTCAACCTCTCATGTTCTCATCCCTGTAAGGAAAACAAATGGCATGGAATGAGCTAAAAGCCCAGTGAGGTTCCAAGTAACCAGCCAGGTAAAATAAGAGACAAGATAGCATATCTAAACATCAAGAAACAAGACAAACTAAAATAGATCATGACCCAGTATAGTTAAGCAAGTAGCCAGATAGATCATGCAAACGTGTACAGTAAAGAACACATTCATCGCAAAGGATATGGGTTGCTCTCGGGAGCAAGTTCCACAGTAGCTTGATCAAGGTCCGTTGATTCTCCATCAACCACGAAAGTATAACGTTCGTAGATCTCTACTTTACACTAATTTTTGTCCACCGATCAACCCCCTACCAGGCCCAAACATCAAAAAAGTACCCAAGGTTCATCAATCTCCTCGACCACGCCCTTGCTGGCTTGATTCGACCAACTAACCCTAGGTTGGACTTATAGTCCTAGATATTCAGAAATTCAAGATATGGCTTATAGCCCCAAGTATTCAGTAATCAGTAACGGAGTCATTGGTCGATATCCAACGCTCATGCAGTAAACATTAGAGACGTTAGTTGTCACTTATCGCTCCGTATTTAGAAATATCAGTATTCCAGAGATGACTTCCTGTCATAAGTAACAGGTTAGGAACTTGTCCTCTACCCAAGATTTCCAAGCTTACTCGACCGCTCTGAGGCTAGTCTAAAGCAAAAGGTCCAACGAGGGCTCAGTTCAGCCGTTACTGACTTACATTCACGCATATGCATGAGTAACCCTTGTTTCCACTTACCCGATGTCTCATATAGAGTCCAAGGCCCAGTTCAACCACTACAAGAGAGATGTAGCTGGTCTACAATTCAACTGCTACAAGAGGGTAATAGTCGGTCTACTATTCTACTGCTACAAGAGAAATGTAGCCGGTCTACAGTTCAACCGTTACAAGAGAAATGTAGCCGGCCTACAACCATACACATAAACATGCAAGTCCGCATACAGGATCAATTAATTCAAGTTCATGGAGGTTGAGGATGAATAAGGAAACACTTGCCTCGCCATAATCAAGTCCGAAGTAATGTCCAACACTTCACATTCTCAAGTATTCCAAGTATTTCAAGTCAATGTACAGGTCATGTATACTTGTTCACACATGAAGGAGATATCAAGTGTTTAGTCAAGTTAGGTCAATTGAGTGTATATAAGAGCACACTTGCCTGAATAGGTTCAAGTCACAAATAAGATAGTATGTTTCAAGCATTTCAAGTATCTCAAGTCCAAACAGTGGAAAATCGGGTGGCCACATTTCATTTATAACAAACGGCTAGTACATGTTTTAACAGAATACCAAAGGTTTAATTGAGTTAGGTCAAATGCGATAAAGTACACACTTGCCTATTAGACGATAATTCAAGTACCTAGCAATTTCTTGCAACAATGAACATGTAACACGTAGTTGGAACACTCACCAATCAATTGCAACCCTTCACTTTAACCCTGGTTCGTCCTCTTGAACTATCTCGAGTCCTATGGTCACATACTATATTAAAAGACTAGCAAAATGAAGCTAAAATATATGAAGAACTTAAGGTTTCTAAAACTTCATTGCCTTTCATTTAAACCTCAGTCCCACTCATGAACCAAACTCAAAATAGTTTACCAACTCTAATCTTAAAATCTGAAATGAAAGTAGGAACAGTTCTAGGAAAACAGAATTTTCCAGTTTTGCGTGATACTATTTGAAAAATCATATCTCAAGCTTCTTAAGTCTAAAATTTATAAACTTTATACAGTCAGAAAATAGAC
The DNA here is from genome assembly GCF_036785885.1 of Coffea arabica. Taxonomy (NCBI): domain Eukaryota; kingdom Viridiplantae; phylum Streptophyta; class Magnoliopsida; order Gentianales; family Rubiaceae; genus Coffea; species Coffea arabica. Next base: position 28,105,347 of record NC_092316.1, on the reverse strand, counting down.
ACAAAGGCCATAAGACACCTTTGTAAGATTCAGACCACAAGTCAGTCAAATTCTAGCCTCAAGTTGCTGCTTCATCCATTAGAAAGACAAAACAGGTATGGAAATTCAGTCAAGTTTGAAAAATCACAGATATTCATAGGAATTGAGAAAAATTATGAAATTTTCATGGTTGAAAGTACTCTGAATCTAGTTTCAAAAGCAACAAATAGAACTCAATTCTGACATTTCTACACCAAGATATAACAGATTTCCTAAGACTGCCCAAGGTTCCCTGCGGACAAATTTTCAGCAGAACTTCCTTTGTGTTTACCAATTTTTCCAACCAATTCAAGGCTTCACTCTCACCACAAAACACCCTCAAATCAAGCATATACATACCAAGCCAACAACTCACTAAATCAAGCACATATATAGTATATAACCATCACCTACTCAAGCTAGAAAATAAAACCCTAAGCTGAAATTCCTAATCACAAGCTGGAATTTTCTTTAGGCAAGTCAAACTAGCATATAAAAACTAGATATTTCACATGGCAAAGCTATCAAAGCATGGCCAATCCTTAAGCATCATATATGGACAGAAAAATCACCATAAAACTGAAAATTTCCAAATCACTACTTCAACCATGAAATTTTCTCATAAAACTACCAATTTTGCAACCCTAAACCACTAATATGCAAGTAGTAGAAGTAGAGGAAAGTTTCTTACCAAAGTTACCTTAGAACCTCAAGAAAGTTGGAAACTTAATGCTTCTTCCTCAAAAATCACTCCACCAACACCTTTAAACTTCCTTAGTTAGCACTTTTATGGAGTAGTTTGCAAAGTTGTTGGCTAAAACTCAAGATTCAAGCTAGAGATTGAGGTAGAAAATAAAGTTTCTCTCCTTGTTTTGTCCCTCTAAATTTCGGCCAAGGCTAGAGGAAAATGAGGAAAACTTGGTCAATGTTTGGTATTAGTAAAGTTAAGAAAGGTTGGTCAAAATCCAACTCTCCATGGTTTCGTGACAAATGGCGCCTTAGGGTTAAATCTCACCTCTTTGTCTACCAAAGCTAATCTATCTAGCTAACCTCCAATTATCGCTTAGCACCTTATAAACTAATATTCCTTTATGCAAAACTTCACCTAGTCATAAAAAATTGATCGCACTTGCAACACTAGCAGGTCCTACGTCCATAATACGCTACTAACGCAACATGAGCTAACTTATACAAGAAAAATGATTTAAAAACTTGACTCACTTATAAAAATATCTAAAAACTTAAGGCAATAAAGTAAAGTAAAGAAAATGTATTTGAATAAATAAAATAAAATAATATAAACTAAGAAAATTTTTTGAGTCCTCACACAGCCCTACCTTCCCCCTAAGGCGAACCAAAAGGGTTAGCGGGCCACCTGCCCAACCGTTAAACGGTATTTTATCACAAATTCTGACTCTAGCCAGGGAGTTGAACCTGAGCTTGGTTTTGGAAAGCAATAAATCATTGGTGAGTGTTTCCAAGTGCATGTTTGGACTTATTACTTGAATGAATTGCTTTGTTAATGTAATTAGACGGTACTTAACTTGTTTGATAGGGCAAGGGTGTACTTTATCGCACTTGCCCTAATGTGACTTAATATTGTGCACTGGTTACAATTTGCTTGATATATATATGTGTGTATGACTTGAATACTACCCAGGATCCTAACCTTATTGGTTAGTCAGTCGAATCGAACCAGTAAGGGCTTGGTCGAGGAGACTGGCGAACCATAGGTATTGTTTATTATTTATTGTTTATCGTTTATTGTTTATTACTTATTGTGAAATCCTTTGGATATGGTCCACTGGATTCGGTATACTTGAGTATTATCATCACTATTAATTTGGAATTCGGGCCCGATAGGGGGTTGATTGGTGGATGGAGATTGGAGTTAAGTGATGATCTACTGGACTGATTACACTGCTTTGAAAGTTGACGGAGTGACAACTACTTCTTGGCAAGCAGTGGCTGAGTTAGCTCGCAAGAGCAACTGTATCATTATACATGGAAATATTGTATATTTAGTCAACTTGTTACTTGTAGTGTTATTGTTTACTTTCATGAACTTTTGTGGTCGTTAACTTTGAGGTGTCAAGTTTTATATAATGGCCAACTTGTTACTTGGCTTTGCATGATGTTTTGGAACCTCACTGAGCTTTGGCTCACTCCGTTAGTTTTGTTTTCCTTACAGGAGTTACGAGCATAGGCGTGAGACTGGGAAAGGCTGGTTTTGTCTAGATTTTTAACTCTTGTAATTTTACTAGCGCTAGTGCTCAATTAGGGTTAGAAGTGTGACTAGAACTTGAATCTTTTGTTATGTTTGGATATGTATGACCATTTGAGATATACAGGTGTATAGATGTACATTTTATGTTTGGGATTGCTGTTTCTTTTACTTTCAATGTTATGTATTATCTCGAAAGTTAATGTGAGTGGGTGAGTGAGTGAGTGCTGGTGAGAGATGGGCAGGCGGTCCGCTAACCTCTAGGGTACGCCCTAGGGGGAGGTGCGGTTGTCACACTTAATACCCTCTCTTATCCACCAATTTAGTTCACACACCTCACCAATCGATCACACTACACAAATGCGCCAAAACCCTAGCTTACACCAACTATAAAAGTGAAGGTAAAACTCTCAACTCTATTATTTAATACAACTATTAAGGGAGTAAATTAGTGGTAAAGGAATTATAAATTAACTTATTCAAAATAAAAGGGAATTATAAGAAAAATATAGGTGAATTTTCAAGTCCTCACAGACACAACTAGTAGATGTGACAAAGCTTTACCAAACAACCCCACACCTAAAGTAAGCATTGTCCTCAATGATCAAGGCAAATAAATGGAATACTCCGAGGAGAAACCATGAAGAGGCGTGGCCATGAGAAGATGGTGGGAAGGAAACACACCAATAAAGAAACTTAATAAAGACAAAAATAAAATTAAAGGACATAAATAACTCCACCAAAAAACCATAAACAAAGAAAGGCAATGAAAAAAAAGATTAACAGAAAGAAAGAACAAAAATATTATGGTTGAGGATGAAGTGGCCATCTTTGACTCCATTCTTCAAAATGAGTATCCAAATGTTGCACCCTTGCATCACAAGTAATCACTTGATCCTTCAAAAGATTCAAAGCTTGAGTATTGGCTTGAACATCATAAGAGATAGAATGAAAACCAAGAAGGCCCAATGGATTGTTTCTTGCCCAATATATCTAAGTAGGACCAGTAGTAGAACATGTGTCTTTTGCCAAGAAGTAGGACCAAGTGATTTTTTTTTTCTTGTCAATTTAGCTATGACAGGTGCTTGACATAAGATCCGTTCTATAGCCCATCATACACTACCAATCCAGACCCTCTTGTGTCGTGGCATGCACCAATCAACGAGCCAATTTCTTCAATTCTACTCCCATAATGTCCTACAACCAAATAAAAAAGAAAAAAAACACTTATTAACAAAAAAGGTAAATAAATTGTCTCAAGTAAATTACTATGCGACAGCCGCCCCACCGCCCCTTAAGGCGTACCAAAGGGGTTAGCAGACTACCTGTCCAACTCTCGCTAGGACTAACGAGGTAGTTAAATACAATCTAAAACGTTCTGGAAAGTAATAGCGCGCTGAAACGATTCAAAATTCATGAAACAAAAAAATGAAATTCGTAGCCGCACATGAATAGTGCCGGCCATGTCACAATCCGACCGAAATTTGGCCAGATTTCCGGCCGGATTCTTGGCAGGATTGGAGGCAGAGAGCAACTGGCCGGATTCCAAAATTTCCAAAATTCGTCTCTGTCCATTCCCGCCAAATTTTTTTCTTTTGTGGTTCGAAGTCCGAACCTATCCGAAACCCAATCAATCATCAACAAATCATATAAACCTTGAAAGTATACATTTATAACCCAAAATAACACATGAACATTGCCAAACACATTTATACACATATGGTTTCAAATTACAGCCCAGAAGGAAAGGTTGAGTCAAAATACATCTAAGGTTTCCCACCATCGAGGAGCTATACAAAAGAATATTAACTAGCTCAACTCGGCTTCAAAATCATAGTTCCCCAAGAGTTATTCATATCCCTGTAAGGAAAACAAAGGCAATAGAGTGAGCTTTCGCCCAATGAGGTACCATCACCCAAGTAACGAAGTTCGCATAAGCACAAAGCTATTCAATTCAAACACATCCAATAAGTGAGCTCAGAGTCCCCATGGCTTGTCAATCTCCTCGACCAAGCCCTTGCTGGCTCGAGTCAATTGATCGCCGATGGGGTTGAGCTCAGAGTCAACAGTAAGAGTCGTTGGATACACATCCAAACGACACCAGTTCAAGTATATTCAAGAGACATTCAATTGGTACAGTAAACAGTCATATAAGCCATTGAGTACGAGAGTAATCAAGTACACCTTCGACTCAATCAATCTCAGCAGTATACACAAGCATTCAAATCATAGATTTCAAGTATAACAAAGCCATGAAGTAACAATCATGTGAGTAGTACAATCACCACTCAAACACAGAGAGTTTCGCAGATTTCCACCCAACGAGCGTTTTGAGTCACCGTCATGCCCTAAAACATTCAATAAAACACAATAAGACTCGAATACGAGTCGTAAACCCAAATCACATATTACTAATGTACGGCCAATAGAACTTGAAAGTAATATAAGGAACACTTGGGCTAAGGGTTTAGACAACCCCAAAATCACTAATTAACACTCTAAACAACTCAATTCCAAGAAAGCATATGAACCTACAATTTGGACAACATTTCCCCTTAAAATTTCAGATTTCCATCCTACAATCAATCACTTATTTTTCCCAATCACAATTGCAAGTCCTAGGCCATTCCATACACCTTATTAGGGTTACAATATCCTTTAAACCAAGACCATTCAAGAGTTCTATAGTAACTCTAGAAAAGCCCCAATTCAAAACCCTAAATCTGAAATTTTCCGTACAAAACGGAAATTTTTCGCAAATAGTTACAATTAACACACCAAAGCTTCATTCTAGACCATACTAGCCATCATCCATGGCCAACCAACACTAAACATATAAAATCAGAAAAATCATGCATAAAAATAAAAATTCATCAATCTCTACCAAAAGTCATGAAATCTTCCACAAAATCACTTCTTTAACTATCACAAGTCCCTAATTTAACACTATCAAGAACAAAGAGAGAATTTCTTGGCTGCTCACCTTGCAACCTCAAGAAAAGAAGCAACTTAGCACCACTTCCTTCCAAACCACTCCACCAACTACTTCAATACCACCTAACTAAGGGTTTTTATGGAGAGATTTGAAGTTTTATCGGTTAGATTATGAGATTGAGCAAGATTGGATGAAGAAAGTTGGAGGTTTTCCTTTTCTTTTCTCCTTGAGAGAGTTGGCCAAGAGAGAGATATATGAAGGTGATTTTGGATCAACTTTTTGATTAATTAGTAAAGTTGGTAAAATGGTCAAAGTCCAACCTTTAATCACAGGGTGACACTTGTCACCTTTTTGGTTCAAAGCTATCCTTTTGTCTCTCCAACACCAATCCATTTGGGTAACCTTTAATTATCTCTTAACACCTAGTAAATTAATCCCTGTACACAAAAATTAACCTAATTGACTGAATTTTATCGAACTTACCGCATTAGCGGGTCCTACGCCCGGTATACACTCCTAATTTCTCATGAACTAACTTATACTAGAAAAATGATTTAAAACCCATATTTACTCATAAAAATTATCTAGAAAATTTTCCTAATAAAGAAAATATATAAAAGGTGTGCAATTAAATAAAATAAAACCTAGAAAATAAGAAAATTTTCGGGTTCTCACACTATCTCCCCCTTAAAAGAATTTCGTCCTCGAAATTTCTCACCTTGATTCACAAACAGTTCAAGGTATTTCTTTTGCATTTCTTCTTCCACTTCCCAGTAGTCTATTCTATCCCATGATTTCTCCATAAGATCTTCACCAAAGGAATTTGTTTGTTTCTCAGCTCCTTAACCTTTCGGTCGAGTAGCTGTACAGGCTTTTCTTCGTAGGTGACTGACTCATCTATTATGATTTCCTCCGGTTGTAAGATGTGAGACGGGTCGGGATAATACTTCTTAAGCATCGACACGTGGAAGATGTCGTGAATTCTGGATAGACTGGATGGTAGTTCAAGTTGATACGCTACTTTACCAACTCTCTGAAGAATCTTGAAAGGTCTGACGAACCTCAGTTGAAGTTTCTTTCCTCTACCCGCCGTGACTGTGACGGCCCCACCTCCCCATAAGGCATACCAAAGGGTTCGGTAGGTCGCCTGCCCAGCTCACGTCAGGACTCAAAACTTTAAAACTAGAAAATAAAGTTCACACCAAAAGTAAGTTCTATGTACTCTATTATAGCTTCAAAGGTTGCATAATCTAGTACATCAGGTCATATATATACCACCAGTACCTCAAAGTAAACCCTAGAAAAGCTAATAACTATAACTACCATGACAAATATATACATCTTACTAGCCAACTTATAACAAGTACAATTCAACTATTCTATTGCCAAAAGTCTAACCACCTTCCCGAGCGATCCCCGCGTCGGCCCCCTGCTAAGGAAAACAAATGGAATGGGGTAAGCTATATATTTAGTGAATAACCAGGGGTAAAATGTAAACTCACATAATTAAACAAGTAAATTAGAATATTTCACATCCACAACATAATGGTAGGATACGGGTGGCTCCAAAGCCAGTTCAATTCCCCGAACTTGAACGCCTGTTGACACTCCGTCAACCAAAGTACTCATGGCCCGTAGACTCCACTTAAACTTTTCCATTCACCTTATCAACCCCCGCTGGCCAGTCAACAGCACACAGCAGCTCGAGTGAAATAAAATAACTTAGCTTTCGTCAAAGCTTTAACAAGGAACTAAATCCCAAGTTTAGCATGGAACTATCTTCGACCAAGCCCCAGCTGGCTCGAATAGTTTGTCTAATCCTTGGAACCGGGCTGGAACCAAGCCCTGAGATATCCGATCTCTCAATAGATGGTATCTCTCGACAAAGTACACAACAAAGTACTTACCCCAAACAGCAGACAGCAAATGGGGTTTAATTCAAGTCATGTAATCACCCCTATCAGCAAACAGCAAGAGGGTGATACCCAAGTCATGTAATCACCCTCCTCAGCACATAGCAAGAGGGTGATACTCAACATAAGGCATGTATTCTCACATAGAAGATCAAAACAAAGGATGGGTTTAGGTCGAGTGCGATAAAGTACACCCTCGCCTAAGTACCCATTTAATATATACAAGGTACTTCAATAATCCAACATCAATAACAACCCAATTACTCACTTGATAAAGCTTGGCACGAAAAACGATACAAGTCACTGAGCTTGACCGTCATCATCAAAAGCCTCACAGTCTGTACAGATAGAGTATATGCACACATAAGTGAAACGGCTATACAATAGCAGTTTATAACTTAAACGATTAAGAACGGTCGAAAACGGTCAAAAATAATCAAAAAAGGGTACAAAACGGGTTACACGATTTTGATTATGATTGGAGCTGTGGTTATCGGATAAAAATGTACTAGATAGTGTCTCGAAGTTTAGATAAAAGGTTACAACTTTCATGAAGACACCTCAACCCAGTTTTTAGGTTATTCAAGTCATATTTGCAAAATACAGAACTAGAACTCCAAAGGCTAGTATCTCTTTCTCGTAAAAATTTGGCGGCATGCCCCTTGTGTTTACCCATTTTCCAGCCATTTATGGCTTCAATATTTTCTTCCAACAAACCCAAAGTTACATACAAAATAATCTCATTTCAATAGCTATTCAATAGGCTCAAGGTCATACAGGTACAAAATCAAGCTAACAACATGTGCGGAAATGAAGTTTAACAAAAGACAGATTTGATGTGTTTTTGCGTAACGGACACAACCGAGGCTACACATATTGAATTGAGGTGAAACTTATACCATTTCAAAGCTAAGGCAGAGACCTACAACTTTGGTGCAGACCACCTAGTCTAATTTCCAGTGTAACCCTGTCAAATTCCCAATTCACAGAACCAAATTCCAACTAATTGGCTAATTAACCATACTGCCTTCAAATGACCATATCTCAAGCTACCAAAGTCCGTTTAAGGTGTTCTTGGAGGCGTTGAAAAGCTAAGACAAAGTACTAAAACTTTAATGTTTTGGAAATTGGCTAAATCAGCACGTATCATAGTGAATAGACACGGTCAATTGGATGAACTGTCTAAAACGGATCACTGGATGCATCCTAGGGCAGTGGGGGTATTTTGGTCTTTTCACAGGCTACGTTGCTCCGATTGAGTTGAAATTTTGTAGGAAACTATAAAATATAATTCTATACAACTTTAATGTTTTGTACTAAGCCTAGTTCAGCCTCTAACATGATGAAATAGAACCGGACAGAACTAAAGCTAAGATTTCCAGAAATCTGAAATTTTACGGTTTCAAAGGAAACTTTCTTCATTTCTTGCTTCAATCACCACCACAACCTCTTATATAAGCTCAGATACAACATATACTATCCATACAGCAAGTATAGGCAGAAAATCATTCAAACCTTAACTCATTGTCATCACTACAATCACCCAAAATCACATGAACTAAACATCACAAGCAAGTTTACAGGGTATTACTCAACTTAGACAAAACTAAGGGAAGTAAATATGAAGATCAGCCCATATACCTCTCAAAGATGCTTCCAAGAATTATCCATCACCTCTTCTTGTGATCTTTTCCCCCCACCAAGCTATCCAAGTACTCAAAGAAGGATTTAATCGGTTTAAAATCCTGTTTTTTTTTCTTTTCCCACTCAAATGCTTCAAACTCAAGATGAAGTGAGGTTGTTCTCTCTTGCTCTCCTCTCTCTCACTCTCGGCTGTTATGGTGCAGAAATGAAGAGCTTTTGGAGTTGTTTTTAGAGATAAATATGGTGATAAGAAGGCAAGACAAAGGTTTGGCAAGAAACCATAGGTGAGTGACACTTGTCACCACCAAAGCTATCCAAATTTCTCTTTCTTTTCCTTGCATTTTGGGTCACATATTTCGGTCACATGGCTGAGGATGAGGGGGGGATATTTTGCAAAAATATCAAGGGTATGTGGTAATAAGAAAGTGGTGGGTTCAATCGGTAGTGATCGATACCTGTCGGTTCGAGCCGTTGTTTCTTAAATCACGTATACTAGGTTTTTTGCCTTGTAATCACTAACTTATTATTATCACTTCAAATCATATAATATTTCCTTATCCAAAAGTCACTCTTACCTACCAAATTTGATCCTCAATCCGTACCGAATAGTCATACTATGAAAAAACGTGAAAACCCTAATTCGCTCTAACTTGAAAACAGACAACGAAAACCCTTACTTCTATATTCATTTACACTTATTGTGAGGTCATTGGGTAGTAGGGCTATTATAAAATCATAAGTTCCAAATAAAAGGGGATTTTAAAGAAAAACGTGAGGGTTTTACAATTCCATAAATTGAATTTAGTGTTTCGGTTAAAATATGAGAAATTTGAGAAAACGGTCAGTCACAAGTGAAACTAGGGTTTTGATTAGAATTTTAGGGTTTCCAGTCTTTTAAAATAAAACAAGGTTTTAAATCAAACCCACAGAAATAACTTTAATTCCTTCTTTAAAACAAAATAATGTTTTAAAATAAAAATAAACTAAAGAAACCGTAATATCCTCCTTGAGACTAAACAAAAGATGATTCTAAATGTTGGGGTATCACAGTGACGCTCCGTAACGGTGTGACCTTGAGGAAAACATGGTCCCCAACTTCGAACTCCAAATCTTTTCTTTGATTGTCCGTGTAGCTTTTTTGTCGGCTTTGAGCTGTTTGGAATCTTTATCGTATCAACTTGACTTTCTCTCGTGCATCCTCCATCCATGCGATAGTTGTTGGATCTAGCACCTTCCTCTCGCCGATTTCATCCCAATAGATCGGTAACCGGCACTTTCTCCCGTAAAGCGCTTCATATGGTGCCATTTGAATTGACGAATGGTAGCTGTTATTGTAAGCAAACTCCACTAAGGTCATATGTTGATCCCAGTTACCCCCAAAATCCAGAATATAGGTCCTTAACATATCCTCAAGAGTTTGAATTGTTCGCTCTGACTGTCCATCCGTCTGAGGGTGATAAGTGGTACTTAGGTTGAGTTTAGTCCCCAAAGTCTCTTGAAATTTCTGCCAAAACCTAGACACGAAGTGGGGATCTCTATCCGAAACGATACTCACAGGAACTCCATGTAACCGTACAATCTCATCCATATACACTTGAGTCAATTTATCCAGAGAGTACTTCATGTTTACCGGCAAGAAATGGACCGATTTGGTTAACCGATCGACGATCACCCAAACGGCATCATGTTCTCATTGCATTCGCGGTAAACCTGAAATGAAGTCCATTGTGATGTTTTCCCACTTTCATTCGGGTATCTCAAGGGGTTTGTAACAATCCGGATGGTTTTTGATGCTCCGCCTTAACTTGTTGGCAGATGAGACATCTTTGCACGTATTGAGCAATTTCCTTCTTCATGTTGTCCCACCAATAGGCTCCTTTTAGGTCCTGGTACATCTTGCTACTACCCGGATGGATCGTATACTTGGACCGATGAGTTTTCTCTAAGATTTCCTTCTTTAACATTTCATCTTTGGGCACCACCACTCGTTTCGATATTTCAAAACTCCCTCGAGACTGAAGTTAAAATCCGACAATTCCCCTTTTTCCACTTTCTCTCCCCACTTCCATACTATAGAATCTTCCTTTTGAGCTTCTTTGATTCGCTCCAATAGTGTGGACGTTACATTCACATCACTAAAAGTCACCTTATGACTTCCAAGACTGGGTTTTCACTCACAAACCAATTCTAACAGACCCCACTCCTTAATCATTAACCCTGTTACTTGAGCCTTTCGACTTAAGGCATCGGCCACCACGTTTACTTTTCCCGGATAGTAGTTGATAGTGCAGTCGTAGTCCTCCAGAAATTCTATCCACCGTCGCTGCCTCATGTTCAATTCCTTATGTGAGAAGAGGTATCTAAGGCTCCTATGGTCTGAGTAAACCTCGAAAGTACCCCATATAGATAGTGTCTCCACTTTTTCAGAGCAAAAACGACTGCGGCTAACTCCAGATCATGGGTTGGCTAGTTCTGCTCGTGGGGTTCAATTTCCTAGAGGCAAAAGATATCACATTCCAGTTTTGCATCAGCACACACCCTAGGCCTTCCCGCGAGGCATTGATATAAACAGTAAAACCATCTATTCCGTTAGACAAAGTTAGAATCGGTGCCATGGTTAATCTTTTCTTTAACTCTCGAAAACCCGCTTCACACTTGGCATCCCACATAAAACGACCATGCTTCTTCATCAGGTCGGTTAAAGGGCCGGCCAGTTTGGAAAAGTCTTTAATGAAACGCCTATAGTACCCAACCAACCCTAGTAAACTACGAATATCCGTTGGATTTTCTGGCCTCTTCCAATCTGTCACGGCCTCTACTTTTGCCGGATCAACCGAAATGTCCTCTTGGGAAATTACGTGCCCTAAGAAAGAAATTTTCTCTAGCCAAAACTCGCACTTACTAAATTTGGCGTACAACTGATACTCTCTTAGTGTTTGTAAAACGATTCTTAGGTGCTACCTATGCTCCTCACGCGTCTTGGAGTAAACCTGTGACGCCCCCACTTCTCCCTAAGGCGAACCAAAGGGTATCCGCGGGACGCCTGCCAAGCTCTCGCCAGGACTCAAGCAATTCCAATCAAGCTTATTATCGAACTACACAACACACGTAAATAACTTAAATACAATAAATGCGGAAGCGTTCAAGCTTAACAATATTCATCCATTAACTAACCCGCACGTCGGGTGTTCAAAATACATCACGAATCTCAAATATACATCACGCCCCAAAAGATACATTTCAATTCCAAAAGTACAACCCAAAACCAAGGGCATAGCCAAAATATAATAGAAATCCTAAACAAAAGCACGTTAGGAGGGTTTCTCCAGTACACCTCCAAGTTCAACCCTATTAAAGAAAACAAATCTACAGGGTGAGCAAAACGCTTGTGAGGCCAAGAACACACATGCAGGCACATAGTTCAGGTAACAAGCCCAAGTAATAGTTCAAGTGATAACTTGCAAGTAATTAATAATGCCAACAAAATGTAAACAGAAACAATTCAAGGATATGGTAGCTCTCAGGAGCTAAGTTCCACTTGCTTTACCAGTTCATTCGTATATCTTCCCGCGATGACTCTCCGTCAACCGGGTTGATATTTCCAAACCGTTGATCACCACTTACTTCTCATCCGTCCACCATTCACCGCTTCGGGCCCACACGACATTTATAAGGCGATACTCCACGAGTATGCCAAGCAAGATCTCTCAATAGATTAAGCTTATCATGTGAATCTCATGGCTCACCGAGGTTCCCGACCAAACCCATGTCGGCTCGAGTTCCAAGGTCGGCCTATGAGTTTGGGCGTCCCCCATGTATCATGTAAGTGTCGAGGAGATTCACTCCAACAACGTATGCAATCATAGCATACCATGTCATGTATTCAAGCATTTGACAGGTTTAAGCATGTATTTCAGGTCATGAAAACCAGGCAAATCATGTTAAGCATGAATCATTTGTTCAAATGAGAACGAGTGTGACAAAGTACACACTCGACTCCATTTTTCAAAACCAAGTAGGCTAAGCATGTAATCAGGTAAGCCAAGCAGGAATCATGTCCATAGAGTTCAAGTAGTCATACACTTGACACTCACCGAGCAAATCAAGAAGAAATATTTTCCGGAAGTTCAAGTGTGCACGGTAGGATCCTCTTGAAGGTCCTCGTGTGCACCTGAGCAAACAATAATGTATTATCATTCACATATCCCAATTATCAAGGAAGATTGTACACTAGTACAATCTAATGAAACTTCACAAAAATGAACCTCAATTACTCGTAAATCGAGGTTCAACTGGAGTTTCTTAAAGTACAAGGGCGATCGATTTTTCATTTTAGAAAATCAAGTATAAAACATTCAAGTAATATCGAAGGGATAAAGAGTGCTTGAAAACTCCCTTCTTTTGAAATTCAGAAAATTTTCAATTTTGATACGATATTTTGAAAAATCGTATCTCACATTCTACATGTCAAAAATTTGAAAACTTGGTACCGTTGGAAACCTCTTTGAAAGTACTAAATGTTCTTAGAAGACACTTTTCCATGAATCTAAGTGAAGGGTATTCAAAAATGGGATTAAAGTTGCTGTTCCAGAACACTCAGAATTCACACGTTGCGAGCTAGCCTCTAAAATTTGTAACACAATTAGAGTTACAAGTAAGGTTTATAATAGAAAAAGCGGATCAAGGATTGGAGTTTCGAGCACCAAGATATGGTAGCTCAAAGTTGGGGAAAATTCAAGACTGTTGAACAATTTCTAGATGTGGGTTTCCGACTTTGGACCTTAGTTAAGTGTCGAAACGGACTTGGATTGGTGCCAAATTTTCAATATAGTACTCCTATATGAAGGGTATCTCTCTATCAAATTTCGTGGAAAAATACCTTCGGGAAGGTAGTTAACCGATCAACCAAAATTTCAAAAATCACAAGGCACAACTGCCTTGACCCTTTTCTTTTCCAGTCCAAACATTTGGTCAAGGAAAAACTCCTCAAACATGGTTCATCAATGTAGGTAAAGCCTAAGGAACATTCATGGTACATTTGGTAAGTGTTTAGCACCAAAACATTCAGTTAACAAGTCTATACCAAGTCTTGTATCAAATCTGTCCAAGAATCAAGGTTTTCAAGAGCAGGGCAGTCACCGTATTTCAATCACAAATCACTCGATTAAACTCGGACATGGGCATGGTTTATGGCGTTGGAAAACACATTCATAGAGCTATAATTTCACAGAATAAATCATTTTAAGATTCAGCATGCAACTGTCTCGAAATTAAGCCTAGAGTTGCAGCATCACCAAATCGTTCCAGCAGAACAGAGAAACAGGGCAGCCTTCTTAAAATGATTGGTTTAGCTCACACACTTGGAACCAAAACATGCATTTTATACCGTTTGAAAGGTGTGGATGTCTAGTTTCAAATGCCACCAACGGCATTCGATTTCAATGTTGGAGTACAGAGTTATGGATGAAATATGAACACTGGTCTGAGTATTATGGGAACAGTTTCCAGATTGCTAGCTTTGGGAAATAAAGTCATTTGACCAACCAAAACTCAGTATTTTTCAATGAAAAATTTTTATACAACTACTACAACATGTAAACAACACAATCAAGCCATTAAATCCTCAAATTTTTGTATTAAAGTGTCCGAACAAAGCAGGGGCAAAATGGTCAGATTTGGCCTTTGCACCCATCATGAGTTTCCATCAATTTTCCACCAATAAACCACTAATTTAAACACTAATCCAACATTAAATCTATCATCAAACATTATATCAGCCATCAACACAGAGGTGGGAGTTCATAGAGCCCACCTTCCTATTTTCCAACAACAACAACAACAACCCATATGAAAATTCAAGTTCATAAGTGTAATTTAACTTCCCTAGGACAAGAATTTTAGAGTGGATCATTACCTACTTTGGTTGATGAACAAGTCAGAAATTTCGGCCCCTCTTTGCTCCTAAGTGAACCATGAAAAGCTCCCCCTTTTTAGCTAAGTAGTGTTAAAATTTGAGAGGATTTGGTAGTGATTTGAGCAAGATTTTAGAGTGAAAAGTTGAAGTTGAAGAACTTTGGTTGTTTCTTTGCAGCTTGATGGCCGCCCAAGAGAGCTAGGAGAAAGAGATGTTTGGTCTAACTTTTTAGCTTACAAAGGAAGCTTAAGAACTAAGAGTTTAGGTGCACAAAAGTCAACCGTAAATAGTGCGCATACGCGCGCTTTTTGTGCTCGGTTCCTCTTGCATTTGTTTCACTAGTGCGCTAAACCTCTAATGCACTTATATTCATACAAATATTATTCACTCTTAATTGTCCCAAAATAATGGTCCAAAGTCCCTCAATTAATCGCGCGCGTGAAAACGCGTATTTCCAATTTAGGCGCAATAAAGTGAAACGTTCAAGAAATTCTTATAACGATCATACCACTAACTATCACTTGAGTGTTTAAATCTAAAATTACCTATTTTAGGATCATTGTACATGTCTCCAAATTTTCAAGCTTATTGTACTCTCAATTGGCTAAAGTTTTCAGACACGTTTTCACTTTTTCACTAAACAAGCTTCTAAGAAAATAATTTTTGAAACGAGACACTTTAAAATTATAACGAAGCTATAAAACCATGTACTTAGGTTTAATAAGGCTAGAAAATATTATTCGTGGAAAAAATCCAACTAAATAATTAAATGAGCCAAAAAATAGGAGTCGAAAAATAATAATTTTACGAGTCCTCACATCCTCTCCCCCTTAAGAAAATTTCGTCCTCAAAATTTACCTTGATTGATGAACAGATCTGGATACTTTTCTCGGATTGCTTCTTCGACCTCCCAAATTGCTTCCTCCAACCCATGGTTCTTCCAGAGGACTTTTATAAATGGTATCTGTTTATTCCTCAATTCCTTCACTTTTCTATCCAGAAGCTTAACTGGTTTCTCCTCATAGGTCAAAGTCTCATCAATCTCAACATTCTCCGGTTGCAAGACATGTGAAGGGTCCGGATGGTACTTCTTAAGCATAGATACATGAAACACATTATGAATTCGAGATAAACTCGGCGGTAATTCCAACTTATAGGCTACATTCCCCACACGTTGAATAATCTTGTAAGGCCCTACAAATGTTGGCTGTAACTTCTTTCCTTTTCCAGACATCAAGCTTGCTTTCAAGGTGTAATCTTGAGAAATACCAAATCTCCCACAGTAAACTAGAAATCCTTTTTTCGATTATCGGCATAACTCTTTTGACGGCTCTGGGCGGTCTGAATTCTTTGGCGTCCCAACCTTACTTTTTCATTAGTTTCCTCAATCCATGACACTGTGGTCGGATCTAAAATCTTCCGTTCACCTACTTCCTCCCAACAAATAGGAGACCTACATTTCCGACCGTAAAGTGCCTCATACGGGGCCATCTGAATAGAAGAGTGAAAACTATTGTTGAAGGCAAATTCTACTAAAGTCAAAAACTTACTCCAATTCTCTCCAAAGTCCAGAACACATGTCCTCAAGTGTTTGAATAGTCCTCTCCGTCTGTCCATCAGTCTGGGGATGATAAGTGGTACTAAAGTTCAACTTAGTCCCCAATACCTCTTGCATCTTCTGCCAGAACCTCGAAACAAATCTTGGATCTCTATCCGACACGATACTGACAGGTATTCCATGCAACCTAATGATCTCATCCAAATACAACCTGGCCAACTTCTCTAATGGGTATTTCATATTAATCGGCAGAAAATGAGCCGATTTGGTCAATCTATCCACTATTACCCAAATCGCATCATGGCCTCTCTGTGTCCTTGGTAATCCCGATACAAAATCCATGGTGATATTCTCCCATTTCCACTCAGGTATTTCTAGAGGTTGCAAAAATCCCGATGGTTTCTGATGTTCAGCTTTAACTTGTTGCAAACTAAGCACGTTTGGACAAATTGGGCAATTTCTTTCTTCATGTTTTCCCACCAATACAGACTCTTCAATTCCTGGTACATTTTATTCCCTCCTGGATGTACCGTAAACTTTGATCGGTGTGCCTCTTCTAAGATTTGCTTTTTAAGCCGTTTATCCCTTGGCACAACTACTCGATTCTGAAATCTCAATACACCATTCGATCCCAAGTTAAAATCCGATTTGTCCCCCTTTTTAACCTTTTCCAACCATTTCTGTACTTTAGTGTCCTTTTCTTGAGATTCCTTGATACGTTCCACCAAAGGAGAATTCAATACAACGTTCCCCAGAATTACTTTCCTCGGTTCCAGTCGAGAATTCCACTGACTAACTTCTTCCAACAATTCGAATTCCTTAATCATTAATCCAGCCATCTGTACTTGACGACTCAAAGCATCAGCCACTACATTAGCTTTCCCTGGATGGTACTTAATCGTACAGTCATAGTCTTCCAAAAATTCCATCCATCTACGTTACCTCAAATTCAGTTCCTTTTGAAAAAATAAGTACTTAAGGCTTTTGTGGTCTGTAAAAACCTCAAATGTCACTCCATACAGATAATGCATCCATTTCTTCAAAGAGAAGACCACAGCTGCTAACTCCAAGTCATGAGTCGGGTAATTCCCTTCATGCGGTTTCAATTTCCTAGAGGCATATGCTATCACTTTATCATTTTGCATCAAAACACATCCCAAACCTTCCATAGATGCATCTGTGTAAACCACAAAACTATCCTTTCCATTTGGCAAAGCTAACACAGGCGCTCTTGTCAACCGTCTTTTCAACTCCTGAAAACTTCCTTCACACTTAGGACTCCATATAAACTTTCAATTTTTCTTGGTTAACTCAGTCATGGGTCCAGCAATTTTCGAAAAATCCTTGATAAATCTCCGGTAATACCCTACTAACCCAATAAAACTTCGAACTTCAGTAGGGTTTTCCGGTCGTTTTCATTTTGAAACAGCTTCAACTTTAGCTGGACCCACCTTAATCCCATCCTTAGAAATTATGTGCCCCAAGAAAGTCACTTCTTTTAACCAGAACTCACACTTGCTAAATTTAGCATACAATTGATGTTCCCTTAAGGTTTGCAAAACAACCCTCAGGTGTTTCTCATGGTCTTTCATATTCTTAGAATACACCAGAATATCATCAATGAATACTACCACGAATTGGTCCAAATAAGGTTTAAAAACCCTATGCATTAAATCCATAAAAGCAGTAGGAGCATTCGTTAACCCAAATGGCATCACGGCAAATTCAAAATGCCCATACCTCGAGTTAAAAGCAGTCTTGGGTATGTTCTTCTCCAAAATCCTCAACTGATAATAACCCTGTCTCAAATCCAACTTCGAGAATACTACAACCCCTTGCAATTGGTCAAACAACTCGTCAATGTGGGGCAGTGGGTATTTATTCTTAATTGTAACATCATTCAAGCCTCGATAGTCTATACACAGTCTTAGACTCCCATCCTTCTTCTTAACAAACAAAACTGGGGCTCCCCACGACGAATCACTTTCCCGTATAAAACCCCGTTCTAACAAGTCTTGTAGTTGCAATTTCAACTCCTTCAATTCAACTGGGGCCATTCGATATGGCGTTCTAGAAATAGGGGCTACTCCCGGAGTTACATCGATTTTAAAGGCTATTTCCTGTTCCGGAGGTAGAGACTCCAATTCTTCAGGAAAAAACATCAGGAAAGTCTTTCACTACAGGCATGTCCTCCAAATTCACCTTATTACTAGGCGTGTTAATAAGAAAAGCCAAATACCCTTGAGCTCCTTTACTTAATAATTTTCTAGCCCGAATTCCTGAAATAAGTGCAGACGAAGCTAATTTACCCCTTACATCTAGTTTTAAGGTTGCTTCTCCTGGAATACACAACTCTACAATCTTCGTCCTACAGTTTAACTGAGCATTATAATGGGCTAACCAATCCATCCCCAAGATTACATCATATCCCTTAATCGTCAATCCCATCAAATCGGCCAATAATTTTCGTTCCCCAATCCAGACTTCACAATCTTGATACACCAAGTTAGCAATTAGACTTTGATCCCCAGTAGGCGTTTTAACCTCTAGATCATATGATAACTTAATTGGCTTCAAGTCTATCCCACTCATGAAGTTAGGTTTACAAAAGAATGTGTAGCACCTGGATCAATTAAAACCCTAACTAAACGGTGAAAGATTGGGATTGTACCTTCTACCACCTCAGTTGCCTCAGGAACTTGTTGATAATCCAGTGCATAAACCCTGGCCGGTACTTTCGGTCGACTCCCTCCGGCACTAGTTTGCTTAGAGGCTAAATTTTCCGGTCTCTGGGTATCACCTCCCGTCTTCATTTTGTTTGGACAATTCGCGAGCTGGTGCTCAGTACTACCACAGGCCAAGCACTTCCCAGACTTCCTCCAACAGTCGTTTTTAGAATGGTTGGGTTTTCCGCAATACCCACATGTAACTAGAAGGCGCTCTCCTAGCCTGTGTCAGTCCACTACGACCTCCTCTAGATAAAGCTCCTCTCGAAGCTCCAGCAGTCCTTGGTCTTTCCGCTCCTCTTTCCATTTTGGAAGGCTGTGTACTTTTACTAGCTTGTCCAGAGGTATGGCTAGAAAAGTTTCTCTTTCTATTGTGGAAGTCTCTCACTTGAAATCTTGCACTCTCAACCCTTTGTACCTTCTCTAAAGCTTCAGTAAATGTAGAGATTTGGGCTGCGGCCAAGCCATCTTGTATCTCCACATTAAGTCCCTGAACAAACCGTCTAATTCTTGTTCGTTCATTGGCTGCCAATTCGGGAGCGTACTTTGAAAGCTTAGTAAATTTTGCTTCATACTCAGCTACACTAAGAGTCCCCTGTTTCAGCTTGATAAATTCGTCCTCCCTTTTCTCCTGGATTAAGGGCGGAAGAAACTTTTCATTAAATTCCCTTGTGAAATTCTCCCAAGTCCAAGGGGTTTGAGTTCTTTCTCATTTTTCTTTTATCAAATCCCACCAAGCACGGGCTACTCCCTCAAATTGGAAAGCAGCGAAATTCACTCGCCTATCTTCAGTGCAGTCTAAAGCAGCGAATATGTTGGTCATCCTTTCTAACCAATTCTCCGCTACCTCAGGATCAGGTTCGCCAAGGAACTTAGGCGGGTTAAATTTCAAGAACCTCTCTAAGGCTCTATCCTCTTCTCCTTCCTGACCCCCAGGTTGGTTGAACGATCCAGGGCCTTGTCTATCAGCTAAGCGCTCTAGGATATCAGTCATCCTGTTAATGGCAGTACCCACTTGATTACCCTCAATATTTTTTTGACCTTGGGTCGGTCCAGTTGCCGATCCCTGGTCATCCCTTTCAGGTTGGGCCTGTCTAGTCCCTCGCCCACGACCTCGACCACTTCTTAGTCCTTCCATAATCTAGGCGTGCCTAGTGCAAGAAATAATTAAATTATGCGATGCAAAGTAGAGGACAGGAACCAATCAAGAAAACATTGGAATTAACAATAATTTATATTAATTAACATATCAAGTTCATACAATTAGCAAGTCATGGGGTAGTCACAAAAATATAGCACACAGGTGCCACAAGAGTACTTTTAGTCACATAAGACTAAAGTAAAAGCAAGTGCTTCAAAAATAAACCACACAATCATGCAAAATACAATGGCCTCAGCACTTAGTGTCACCCCAGCTAATTCTATCTATACTGGTCAAAAGAGTCAAAAGAGAGGTCTAACTACCTAGACCTAGTCCACAGTAGGTCTATCAGGAGGAACCTTCTCCTCAGGATCCTCCTCCTCAGAGTCCTGGGCTACACCCATAGCCTCATCGACTAGTCTAGTGGCATCAGCTACGATATCGGAAGCCCGACTACGGACCTCCTCCCTCAACCTAGCAAGCTGAGTCCTAGTGCTCCGAAGCTCCTCATTAACCACAGCAGACATAGCTACCTCACCCTCAAACACCTCCTCGATCTCGGTGATCCTCTCTCCCTGAGCGCTAACCATCTGTCGAAGCTCGTCCACCTCAACCTGAAGATCCCTATTAAGATCCACTAGCTGACGACGCTCGTCGTCCAGAGCAAGCACAAGGTGGTTCGGGTAAGCAAAGGTAACCCTACAAGCACATCGGGGGTATCGAGTATCAGGCTAGTAGCGTACACGAGCTTCCCCACCTAAATCTCGGTAATAGATAGGCTTAGGAGGCACTACATGACCATTCACATGGCCATTCCCGTTAGCTGCCGGAAGTCTATTTCCGTTTGCCATCCCTGCAAAATAATAGCACTTTTCGGGTTAGAAATTTAAATCACTGGCTAGTTCGAATGTCGTTTATGCATGCCTAACCCAATCACTAGCATGCCCCAAATACCTCTTAGGGTATAACTTATTTATCCGGTCTCAGGTCTTAAGGGTAGAGTATCTAATATGTCTCCCATATAGATCTCTAACCTAGCGCTCTGATACCAACTGTGACATCTCCACTTCTCCCTAAAGCGAACTAAAGGATATCCGCAGGACGCCTGTCTAGCTCTCGCCAGGAGTCAAACAATTCCATTCAAGCTTATTATCGAACTACACAACACACGTAAATAACTTAAATACAGTAAATGCGGAAGCGTTCAAGCTTAACAATATTCATCCATTAACTAACCCGCACGTCCGGTGTTCAAAATACAACACGAATCTCAAATATACATCACGCCCCAAAAGTTACATTTCAATTCCAGAAGTACAACTCAAAACCAAGGGCATAGCCAAAATATAATAGAAATCCTAAACAAAAGCACGTCAGGAGGGTTTCTCCAGTACATCTCCAAGTTCAACCCTGTTAAGGAAAACAAATCTACAGGGTGAGTAAAACGCTCGTGAAGCCAAGAACACACATGCAGGCACATAGTTCAGGTAACAATCCCAAGTAATAGTTCAAATGATAACTTGCAAGTAATTAATAATGCCAACAAAATGTAAACAGAAACAATTCAAGGATATGGTAGCTCTCAGGAGCTAAGTTCCACTTGCTTTGCCAGTTCATTCGTATATCTTCCCGCGATGACTCTCCGTCAACCGGGTTGATATTTCCAAACCGTAGATCACCACTTACTTCTCATCCGTCCACCATACACCGCTTCGGGCCCGCACGACATTTATAAGGCGATACTCCACGAGTATGCCAAGCAAGATCTCTCAATCGATCAAGCTTATCATGTGAATCTCATGACTCACCGAGGTTCCCGACCAAACCCATGCCGGCTCGAATTCCAAGGTCGGCCTGTGAGTTTGGCCGTCCCCCATGTATCATGTAAGTGTCGAGGAGATTCACTCCAACAACATATGCAATCATAGCATACCATGCCATGTATTCAAGCATTTGACAGGTTTAAGCATGTATTTCAGGTCATGAAAACCAGGGAAATCATGTTAAGCATGAATCATTTGTTCAAATGAGAACGAGTGCGACAAAGTACACATTCGACTCCATTTTTCAAAACCAAGTAGGCTAAGCATGTAATCAGGTAAGCCAAGCAGGAATCAAGTCCATAGAGTTCAAGTAGTCATACACTTGACACTCACCGAGCAAATCAAGAAGAAATATTTTTCGGAAGTTCAAGTGTGCACGGTAGGATCCTCTTCAAGGTCCTCGTGTGCGCCTGAGCAAATAATAATGTATTATCATTCATATATCCTAATTATCAAGGAAGATTGTACACTAGTACAATCTAAGGAAATTTCACGAAAACGAACCTCAATTACTCGTAAATCGAGGTTCAACTGGAGTTTCTTAAAGTACAAGGGCGATCGAGTTTTCAATTTAGAAAATCAAGTATAAAATGTTCAAGTAATATCGAAGGGATAAAGAGTGCTTGAAAACTCCCTTCTTTTGAAATTCGGAAAATTTTCGGTTTTGATACGATATTTTGAAAAATCGTATCTCACATTCTACATGTCAAAAATTGGAAAACTTGGTACCGTTGGAAACCTCTTTGAAAGTATTAAAAGTTCTTAGAAGACACTTTTCCATGATTCTAAGTGGAGGGTATTCAAAAATGGGATTAAAGTTGCTGTTCTAGAACACTCAGAATTGAGCCGGGGTTGATTTTTCACTAACTTTGGAAATTCGGCAGAATTCGCACGTTACGAGCTAGCCTCTGAAATTTGTAACACAATTAGAGTTGCAAGTAAGGTTTATAACAGAAAAAGAAGATCAAGGATTGGAGTTTTGAGAACCAAGATATGGTAGCTCAAAATTGGGGAAAATTCAAGACTGTTGAACAATTTCCAGATGTGGGTTTCCGACTTTGGACCTTTAGTTAAGTGTCGAAATGGACTTGGATTGGTGTCAAATTTTTCAATATAGTACTCCTATATGAAGGGTATCTCTCTATCAAATTTCGTGGAAAAATACCTTCGGGAAGGTAGTTAACCAATCAACCAAAGTTTCAAAAATCACAAGGCACAACTGCCTTGACCCTTTTGTTTTCCAGTCCAAACATTTGGTCAAGGAAAAATTCCTCAAACATGGCTCATCAATGTAGGCAAAGCCTAAGGAACATTCATGGTACATTTGGTAAGTGTTTAGCACCAAAACATTCAGTTAACAAGTCTATACCAAGTCTTGTATCAAATCTGTCCAAGAATCAGGGTTTTCAAGAGCAGGGCAGTCACCGTATTGCGATCACAAATCACTCGATTAAACTCGGAATTGGGCATTGGTTTATGGCGTTCGAAAACACATTCATAGGGTTATTATTTCACAAAAGAAATCATTTTAAGATTCAGCATGCAACTGGCTCGAAATTAAGCCTAAAGTTGCAGCATCACCAAATCGTTCCAGCAGAACAGAGAAACAGGGCAGCCTTCTTAAAACGATTGGTTTAGCTCACACACTTGGAACCAAAACATGAATTTTATACTGTTGGAAAGGTGTGGATGTCTAGTTTCAAATGCCACTGACGGCACTCGATTTCAACGTTGGAGTACAGAGTTATGGATGAAATACGAACACTGGTCTGAGCATTACGGGAACAGTTTCCAGATTGCTAGCTTTGGGAAATAAATTCATTTGACCAACCAAAACTCAGTATTTTTCAATGCAAAATTTTTATACAACTACTACAACATGTAAACAACACAATCAAGCCATTAAATCCTCAAATTTTTGCATTAAAGTGGCCGAACAAAGCAGGGGCAAAATGGTCAGATTTGGCCTTTGCACCCATCATGAGTTTCCATCAATTTTCCCCCAATAAACCACTAATTTAAACACTAATCCAACATTAAATCCATCATCAAACATTATATCAGCCATCAACACAGAGGTGGGAGTTCATAGAGCCCACCTTCCTATTTTCCAACAACAACAACAACCCATATGAAAATTCAAGCTCATAAGTGTAATTTAACTTCCCTAGGACAAGAATTTTAGAGTGGATCATTACCTACTTTGGTTGATGAACAAGTCAGAAATTTCGGCCCCTCTTTGCTCCTAAGTGAACCATGAAAAGCTCCCCCTTTTTAGCTAGATGTGATCTCCAAGTCTTAAGCTAAGTAGTGTTAAAATTTGAGAGCATTTGGTAGTGATTTGAGCAAGATTTTAGAGTGAAAAGTTGAAGAACTTTGGTTGTTTCTTTGCAGCTTGATGGATGCCCAAGAGAGCTAGGAGAAAGAGATGTTTGGTCTGACTTTTTGGCTTACAAAGGAAGCTTAAGAACTAACAGTTTAGGTGCACAAAAGTCAACCGCAAATAGTGCGCATACGCGCGCGTTTTGTGCTCGGTTCCTCTTGCATTTGTTTCACTAGTGCACTAAACCTCTAATGCACTTATATTCATACAAATATTATTCACTCTTAATTGTCCCAAAATAATGGTCCAAAGTCCCTCAATTAATCGTGCGCGTGAAAACGCGTATTTCCAATTTAGGCGCGATAAAGTGAAACCTTCAAGAAATTCTTATAACGATCGTACTACTAACTATCACTTGAGTGTTTAAACCTAAAATTACCTATTTTAGGATCATTGTACATGTCTCCAAATTTTCGAGCTTATTGTACTCGCAATTGGCTAAAGTTTTCAGACACGTTTTCACTTTTTCACTAAACAAGCTTCTAAGAAAATAATTTTTGAAATGAGACACTTTAAAATTATAACGAAGCTATAAAACCATGTACTTAGGTTTAATAAGGCTAGAAAATATTATTCGTGGCAAAAATCCAACTAAATAATTAAATGAGCCAAAAAATAGGAGTCGAAAAATAATAATTTTACGAGTCCTCTCAAAACCAGGATGTCATCAATAAATACAATAACAAATTGATCCACGTAGGGCTTAAAGACCCTATGCATCAGATCCATGAAGGCAGCTGGGGCATTAGTTAGTCCAAAGGGCATGATCGCAAATTCATAGTGCCCATATCTCGAATTGAAAGCAGTCTTTGGTATGTCCTCCTTCCTAATCAACAATTGGTAATGTCGCGCCCCATTTTTTTTGGAAAAATAAAATGATTGTTTTTGTGATTTTATTGGTTTGGAAAAAGTGAATTTTTTTATAAAAATAAAAATGGGTCTAAATGGGACTTTTGAAAATGCGACGATTTGACCCAAGAAAAATAGTTCAAAAAGGGTTTTTTATATGAAAAATGGAGTCGCCACTTGGTATAGAGTTAGGGTGTACCAAGTCACCCAAAAAGTGAATTTTTTTAAGGAAAAAAGTAAGAAACCCTTTTGAACGACTCCTAGTCCACGCAAACAAAGAAAAAGGTTCGGGAGTCACATTTGACGAAGGGGAAGGCAAGGATAAAAATCCAAGGCACCCCTTCGACCTAGCCAAGGCTAGTTGCGTGATTTAACCCTTATTTTCCTAAATTTTTCTACCCAAAGTATGTATTTGCAATTTGGACAAAGACTAATGAATGAGAAATGCAATCCTAAATCTAAGAAATGTCTCTTATGAGGCTTGTGGTCCCATTCACATGAATTGTGAAGGCCAATAAGAAAGACCTCATAGAAAATCGTGAATGATGCAAATGAGGACTCAAATAAGAGTGTAAGTGTGCAAAGTGTAGAGAAGGGCATGTGTGCAATTTGAAAGTGTTTGTGTGCAAATGAATGAAAATATAAGTGCTCGTGTGCAAGTGAACAAAAATAGTAAATATATATAAGTAAAAAGATAGGTGCAATGTGTGAGGTGAAAAATAAAGAAGTGAATAGGTGTGTGAATATGGCATATGGATTAAAAAATTTAATGAGGAGAATAATGAGAAAATGAAAATGTATGAACTTAGAGGAATGCATCAAGTCGGGTACGGGGATGACCTCTAGTTTTATGATTTTAATTTTCCCTTTGACTAGAAGGAAAAACTAGCGTGCTAAGGCTATTTGAAGCCACACTCGCTCGTTTCCCTTATCGGAAGGGGATTTTCACGCAAATGAACCCTAACTAGCATGAAATGCAAGTCCTAAAGTGAAGGGGAAAGGGTTTGAGGAACATGCCAAATGATAAACTAAGGAAAAATGCGTGATATGTGGTGATCATGCATTTAATGAAAAAGGAAAAAAGAACCTATTGGGTCTAGCATTGGACTAGCCCATCCTATGAATTCCGACTAGCGTTGGACTAGTGGAAACGATAAAAGAAGCCACAACTAGCGTTGGACTAGTGTGGTGACGTACATTCATCCTGTGACAGCCCCACTTTCCCCTAAGGCGAACCAAAGGAGTTAGCGGACTGCCTGCCCAGCTCTCGCCAGGACTACGGATCAGATTAGAGCTATCCGCTTCAATCCGGAACTTACAAACTCGCGTAAACAAATCAAAATAGTAAAACAACCCAAGATAAAATGAAAAGAAATCCGGAGCCGGCCATGAATAGTAACCGACCCGTCAGAACCCAACCGAAATAGCTAACAAACATTTACATCTGAACTTTAGCGTTTACAAATCAAAATGACATACAAAAGCTTTCAAAAGATAATACATATACACGGTTTGCCAAATCAAAAGTGAAACGCCCCAAAAGTACACTTAGGGTTTTAATACATGAGCTATACAAAAGATATGTTCAACTAGCTCAAATCGGCAACCGATTATCAAGTCCAGTCCAAAAGTATTTATTTTCCTGTAAGGAAAACAAAAGGGACAGAACGGGGTGAGCTTGCGCTCAATGAGGTACCAAACAGATAGCAGAAAAAAAATCATGGCATTTCACATTTTCAAATCAGATACACATGCCAGATGTAAAGCAAAGGAACCAATGATTCAAATCAAAAGGATACGGGTGGCTCTCAGGAGCCAAATTTCCAGCGCAGTACTTGATCCAAATTGGTTGACTCTCCGTCAACGTATATAGAACCAAAACGTCCGTAGACCCCTCTTTACACCGAATTCCGTCCACCAAACACCCCTTTACCGGGCCCGCTCACCGTAACCGAACAGAAATGGTAATACCCGAGTATACCGGAATCAAGGGTCTCAATACCCAAAAATCCCCGAACAGACTACCGTGGTTCGTTATCTAATCGTCCAGGCCCTTGCCGGCCCGACTCGAATAACTTAGCCACAGGATTGAGCTCATAGGTCATAGAAATCCGAACAGATGCAGACACAGATAACAGATTCAAATTTTGCATAGTAAATTGGCATATGAACAGACTAGAGAACGAGTGTGATAAAGTACACCCCCGTCTCGAACAAATAAACAGATTGCAGAGCAGAAATCAAGTTAAACAGCAATGGAGGGGAGTGGTACACTCACCGGCTCAACTTCAAAAGTTTTCACTTCAGATTGGCCTTAATCGCCAAGAAACCCTAAAATAATCAAAATAAACCAATTGAAGGTTTTACTTCCAGAATCGAGTAAACAGAATGCACATGTGAGGCTCGACTACTAGTCGTATGCCTCGCCAAATAATTACTAATGCAAGGGTGCAAAACATGATTTTCTTGGAAACGAAAAGGTAGCATGAAGACCTAGGCGCAAACAACCCAAAAGCCTTTCATTCTACCAAAAGGCAAATCCAACTTAAAGGAACCAAACGGCCTAGAAAATCGGGCAGCACTTCCCCTAAATTTCTTACTTTTCCCAGCCATTAAGGCTTCACTATATCCTCAAATCAGTCCCAACATTTCACACAAGAGTCACCTTATTTCCCAAAAGCCGTTCACTAGGCTCAAAGCAGTACAAGTACAAAAGTTAGCTAGGAAACAACCGAAATGAAAGCAAGCCCTAAAAGAGACTCGATAACGAGTCATATAGCAATGCTAAACACAACCCCAATAGGGTTTCATATGCATAAATGAGCATAATAGCAAACCAGAAATTAGAAAATGGCCTTAGTCTTGGCCCCAAATAGAAAACTGTTTTGCCCTTATTATGCGGTAATGGTGTAAAATTCTCTACGGTTATCGGATGGGGGTGCAAGATGCACCGTTTCGAAGCTATGAAACAGAGCTACAATAAAGTAGAAGGCCACTCAATCCAGTTCCTAACACAACTAGGTCAAATATGCCAAATACTAACCCAGAATTCCCAAAACAGGTTTGCAAAACACAGAAAACTGTAATCGGTATATCTCAGTCCATACAAGTCCAAATGCCGAAATTCCAAAGGCATAAGTTAGCTAAGACATCCAGTTACATTTCATCAGAAGACACCAACTTCAAAATCCAAAGTAATTCCAGTCAAAATAGACAATTACTATCGCAGTTCGCACATTCTGTTCACCCAGAACAGCAACAGTAAAAATGGCATAACTCACTCTACACTACTCCAAATGCCCTGAAATTTTGCAGGCACTTCAAAATCATCAATACCTACAACTTTCATGTTTTGAGCAAAGTCCAATTCGGCCTCTATCTATGACCTAAAATTTCGGACAGAATGTTCAACCAAGAACCCTAATTTTCCAGAAATTCTTCCAAATTCAAAATTGATTGCAATATCCTATCATATGCACCTACTAGAGCCAAAGCCCCTTATTACCAACCATAAAAAACAACCACACCATCAAGATCATATGAAACCAGAAAATTCCTCAAAAAATAAAAAACTCAACCAAATCACTTCAAACCAAGAAATAATCCACAATTTCTAGCACAATAGCCACCATTAGGCATAAAATAAGAATCATTAGATATGGGAGGGTGTTCATATACCACTTACCAAGTAAACAAGAGAGAGGAAGATGTTGGACACCTTAAGTCTTCAAACAAACTTCACTAAACTACTCACTAGCACCCAAGGGAGGAATTTTATGGAGTGAAATCAAGATCAAATGGTTGGATGATCACATTCAAGCAAAATGGAAGCAAGAATCTTGAAGAATTTTCCTTTCTTCTTAGCTCAAGAAAGTCGGCCACAAGAAGGTAAGAAATGGTAAGTTTTTTTTTCAATTTTTGTGAGATATTTACTCAAATAGTCAAAAGGTCAAAAATTGGAATAGTAAGTCATAAGCCTTGCCCAATGAAATGGTGACACTTGTCACCTCAATTAATGCATTCCTATCCTTTCTTTTCTCTCTCACATCAATCATTTCACACACTCTACTTATCTCTTAACACCCGATAAATTTTACACAGTATCCGGAATTTAACCTAATTGGCCGAATTTTCCGAACTTTTCGCACTAGTGGGTCCCACGTCCATTATTCACTCTTAATTTTTCAAAAACTCTCCAATACTAGAAAAATCATCTAAAAACTATAATTACTCATAAAAATTCATCAGGAAAATTTCCTAAGCCAGAAAATGCAGAAAACATGCAATTAAGAGGAAATAAACCCTAGGAAAAGATTAGGGTTTTTACGGGTTCTCACACATCCATTTCATTCATCTACACTATAAAAAGCGAGTAGACATGCGAATCACTTATAAACACGTAGCATATAACACTTAGCATGCTTGACTAGATGCAAAATCCTAATAAAGCATTTAACATATAACACATAGGCATGCAACCATTACATTTGCTAACTAAAACAAAAGGGAAAGGGAAAATGGACCAAATTACTTACTACGCCCTATCTATTACAAGCCAAGAGGTGTACACATACCCCATTAATAAAAATCAAAAGTAAATGAAATAACTGAAAGGAAATAAGGAGAGGCTAGGAAAGCAAGTAGACATGCAAATTTCAATTAGCACATTAGTCCACATATGAGAGAAACAAAAGGGGTAAAAGAGATTATACCTCCCCGTTGGTGATACTAAGGAAGTAAACAAAGTCAACTTGGCTAGAGTCACCCAAGAAAAGACTAACTTAGGCTAAAATCACCAAAAACAAAAGATTAATGCACCAATTTAGTGATAAGATATAAACTAAATAATTTGAGCCCACCAAAACATCAAACTTTCTTCAATTGCAACTTTAAAATGGCCAAATAATGCATAATTCCCAAGCAAAAGTGAATCATTGATCAAATTTCTAAAATAGCAAAATATCGAGGACCCAATTGCAACTATTACCAAACATCCAAATCCAATTGAAACATTTAAGCACTTCAAAGGTCCCAAAAATAATAAAAGCCAAATAATGGTTCAAATTGCAAATACCTTAGGACTCAATTGCAAGAAATCAACACATATTTGGGCCTTTGTGGAATAAAAGGGAACTTGATGGGTCAAAGTGCTAAATTCAGAAATATTGGCATGCATGCATACGTGAAGAACAAAATTTTCTGCAACAAACAAGAAACTTTCGGCAAACAACAAGGAAATTTCGGCAGCAACAAGAAAATCTTGGTAGGCTAAGCTAGCTCATCCGCAAATTCATCTATGAATCTTTAGCTAGCAAAGCATTAAACTAACTTCAATTAAAGCATGCTTAAACAATACTTAATCAAAGTAATTTCTTGCAAGTTTACAAAACCAAAAAAAACTGCTACACTTTTGTTACAAAACCAACTCAAAGATTGCTGCATTTACATTTTTTTTTTTTTCAAACAGATTTTGGCAAAAAACTAAAGCCAAGTTTGGACAAGTTTTATCTAGCAACATCCCCACCTTGAGTCAAACAACATAACACCCAACTTGGTTCCCCCAAACAAACCAAAACATAGCAGGAACAAACATGCAAGTGCTAGGAAATTTTATGCCAAGAAGATTCAATGTTCCTAATCTCATCAAAATTCCAGCAATGTTTAAACGTTGTTCAAACTATTTAGAGCCAAACGTACACCTTCAAAACCAATCAAACACTACCCTTTTCTACAATAGATTTAGCTAGCAAAAAGGAAATGGGCAAAACCAACTTATGTGTTGTTGCAAGAAGCTAAGAAAACAGCAAGTTATGGAGATGAACTGCAACAAAAGAAAGAAAACCATCCACGGCAAAATTTCTGTTGTTATGTCGCAACTCCATTCACATGAACTTCACACACATAAAGCTCATCAAGCTCATGAGTTTATGAAAAATGCAGCAAAGGATCCAAGATGAAAGTTCATGGCTAAACTGGAGAATTGTAGCCAGGGAACAACATGTGTCAACTCACGGCTAGATGAAAAGTGCAGCAAAGGAACAACTAATGCAAGCTCATGGCTAAGCTGAGAAATGCAGCAAGGGAACTACAAATGCAAACTCATGGCTAGATGAAAAATGCAGCAAGGAACAAATAAGGGAAACTTCATGTGTCACGGCTGGAAAATTCTAGGACAGAAAGTTCGGCAGTTTTGACTTACTTATTCTCAGCAAACATTCGACCATAGCTCAAGCGTTTTAAGGATTCAAATGTACAAACTCAACACCTAAACTCCCCTTCCTTCCCTTCTACATAAGATTGAGCATGCAGCTTAAGCGCGAAAATTCATTGGACAGCCATGAAAAAGAAAATAGCCATAAGAGTGCCACAGAAATTTCGGCCACTTGCTCATATGTTTTCCAATAAAGAATCAAACGTTTTTCAAACCTTATTGAACCCAAATACACACAGCTTTGATTAAATACTTTCAAATCCAGGTTTGCAACTTTACACTAAGCAAATAACTGCACAAACAAGCCAATCAAGAACAACAAAAATTAAACGGAAAGCCATGCCAAAAATCTAAGCATATGTGCGCAAGACTGGTTCAATGGTTAATTTCAGCAAACATTTGGTTCTAATTTAAGGTTTTCAAGCCTTCCCAAACACGCACGTATATTGCATTTTCAACTCCAACCAAACACATAACTTACGTGCATTAAACCAAAAAGGAAAGTCAGCCATTTCAGAAAGCTTAGCTACCCAGAAATTATCAACCAAAATGAAAATCTGTTTGCCGTTCAACTGTGAGTCAAACTTCAGATTCAAAGCACTTCAGAAATAACTCACATTCATGCTAAAAATTGACTCAAACAAACCAGAAAACAAAGCCAATGAACCAGAGTTTTAATGAAAACAGGCAGGTTTGCAATGAGCCTGTTTTGCAAAGAAATTGCCTTAGATTGCCGCAAGACTCTTCATCATTTTTTTTTGTGTAATCTTCGAACCCAAATCACAAACCTTTATTATTATCGAACCACATCCCAACAATCAATCATCATGTTTTCACGTTCCAACACTTCCATATGCAAAAAAAAAAAAATTTCCAGAAATTCTAACTTTTTGGCACCTTTACCATTAGAACAATCATGAAGAAATAGCCTAAGACAAACATGAAGAAATAGCCCAAGACAAAAAGGCATGATCAATGACTATCAAACAAAGCTGATTTCCCGACAAACAAACTGCTGAGTTACGGACCATGTCCAAACTATGTTCCAACCGTGTCCAACCATCAAAACTCAGAACATCGAAACAAAATAAAACATCATATCAAACCATGTCCAAACCTGCAATTTTTTAACGTGAACTCGCAGACCAAAAGTTGAAAATGTATAAAGTCTTAATGGAAAAGGAAAAACACACAAAATGCTGAGCTTATTTGGAGATATGAAACCAGAAAAGGACTACCTTTGTAGCCTATGAAGTTGAGATGTAAGAACCAAATTTCTGGGAGCTCGAATCTTCCGGCCGTTCACTGGAAAAAGTCGCAGCCTTGGAGACAGATTCTCTACCGTTCCCCTCTTCCTCGACTCTATCCTGCTCTCCTTTCCCCTTTTTGTTCTTCTTTACCCTCTTTTGGTTTCAACTCTCTCAACTCTCAGTTTCGATTCCTCCCTGATTTCTATTTCTTCCCGTGAATTCTCCCCAGATTTTTCAGCCGTTCCCCTTTCTTCCGTATCCTCTCCTTTTCCAGTTTCACTTAGCTGTTTGATTTTCATGCGCCGTTGCTCTCCCTCCGACCCCTTGCGGCTATCTTTCCCTTTTTGTTTTTATATCCCAATTCAAACCTAAGAACCTCTGTCCTTTTTTCTGTATTTTGTAGCTTCAGGAGCCGTCCCCAGATTTCTTTGCAAACGGCGCAAGTCCGCAGCTTTCATGCTGCGGCAACAATTTTCTTTTTTTTTTTTTTTTTTTTTTTTTAACAACAGAAATTAATAACAATAAAAATGAAATAAATGATAATAACAAAAATTTATAATAACAGAAATTGATATTAAACAGCAAATTACAACTTCATTTTTTATCCATTTTCTTTTTTTTCTTTTTTTCCTTTTCTTTACTTAAATAAAAATAATAATAAAATGCAATCAAAACACAAATGCTTGTAACCTGAAATAATAATATATTTTTTCTTTTCTTTGAAAAACAATTAAAATGTATCAAAAGGTAAATAATGCCTATTACACTAAAAACTTTTTCTTCAAATTTCAAACTTTTCACTTTTCTTTTTTTTTTTCAAAAATAGGCCAGTATGCATTAAACCATTTTTCCCTTTTCTTATTTTTCACTTTTTTAAAAAAAATAACTTAATAAAATAAAATGCCAAAAAGCTGAATTTAAAAGAAATAAACATATTTTTGTGAACAAATTTTCCTTTTTTCTCTTTCTTCTTTTTTTCATTTTTCCAATCCAACCAAAGCCTATTTTTTTCAATTTTTCTTCTTTTTCCTCTTTTTCTTTAATTTTCTCTTTTCTCCTCTTTAAAATTTTTCATTTTCATTTTTCCTTCGAGAAAACATTGAATAAAAACAAAATGACTAAAACATATTTTGGATGTTTTCTTTTCTTTTTTTTTCCTTTTTCTAAAAAAACTCTATGCTAATCTTAAACTTAAAAGCTAAAACTAAAAACTAAAACTAAAAGTAAATAAGAATAAATAGCAAATGAAATAGGTCAACTAAAAGGGCGAAAATGAATAAAACTAAAATATCATAACAACTAATAGTGCAAAACACACAATAACGAATTAAAATGCAAGCAATCTAAAATGAAAATCATGAAATAGATGCTACATACAATTATTCAACATTTGGTGTCTACAGGTAATACCCCTGTCGAAAATCTAGTTTCGAGAAGACCACTGCTCCTTGCAATTGGTCGAACAACTTATCAATATGGGGCAGTGGATACTTATTTTTAACCGTCACATTATTCAGCCCTCGATAGTCTTTACACATTTGCAAACTCCCGTCCTTTTTCTTCACAAACAATACAGGGGCTCTCCAAGGAGCCCCACTCTCACGAATGAACCACCGTTCTAACAGGTCTTCTAACTGCAACTTTAACTCCCTAAGTTTCGCAGGGGCCATCCGATACAGAGTTTTAGAGATAGGTGACGTTCTCGGTAACAGATCAATTTTAAATTCTATCTCTCTCTCCGGAGGTAGGGCTACTAGTTCATCAGGAAATACGTCTGGATATTCCTTTACTACGTGCACATCCTCTACCTTCAATTTATCGGTGGGGGTATTGATTAGAAAGGCTAAGAACCCTTGCGCCCCTCTACTTAGCAATTTCCAAGTCCAAATACCCGAAATCAAGGTAGATATGGCTAACCTACTCCTTATATCTAACCTTAAGGTCGCCTCCCCAGGAATGCGGAATTCTACCACCTTCCTTTTACAATCAAGTTGTGCATTATACCTGGCTAACCAGTCCATGCCCAAGATTATATCATACCTCTTAATGGACAGGCTTATCAAATCCCCTAACAATTTCCTCTCTCCTACCCAAACTTCACAATCCATATAAACCATACTAGTGACCAAACGATGATTCCCCGTGGGAGTACTAACTTCCAGGTCATAAGATAAACTAGCAGGTTCTATATCAATACCACACATGAAATTGGGGTTAACAAAGGAATGGGTGGCACCGGGATCTACTAAGACTTTCGCAAATCGGTGGAAGACAGGAATCGTGCCTTTCACAACTTCAGAAGAATCAGGGACCTGTTGTGGCTCCAGTGAATACACTCGAGCCACTACCTTAGGTTTGGTCCCTTTCCCCTTAACCGGTTCAGAATTGGTCTTCGTCGATTGCTAGCTTCCCTTTCCATCTCGTGATAGAACCGGACAAGTAGCGAGCTGATAGTCTGCACTTCCACAGTGCAAACATTTTTCCTCCTTCTTCCAGCAGTTGTCCTCCGCGTGGTTTGGTTTTCTGCAATACCTGCAGGGTCCATGGGATGCAGAACCTGAACCTCGTTAGAAGCCTCCTCTTTGGCCTTTCCCAACTTGGCCACCTCGTGACGGGGCCCCTCGTGACAGTCCCGGTGCTCTTCCTTCTCCAATCCCCCGTCCAAACTTGGGAGGGGTACTCTTATCCCCCTGCCCCAAACTGCTTCCAGGAAATCCTCACTTTTTCGCCTGGAAGTTTCTCACCTATAGCCTAGCATTCTCTACTCGTTGCGCCTTTATTCCACGGCATCGCTGAAGATGTTAATTTGGGCTACGGCTAGATTCTTCTGGATCTCCACGTTCAGACCTTGGACAATTTGCCATATTTTTCATTGCTCGGTCATGATGAGTTCGGGTGCAAATTTGGACAGCCAAGTGAATTGGCTTTCGTACTCGGCCACAGTCTGGGTCCCCTAGCGAAGACGGATAAATTCGTCTTCCTTCCGTTCCTGAACCAAAGGAGGAAATAATTTAGCATTGAATTCCCTCATGAAATTCACCCAGATCCGGGGCATTTGCTCTCGGTCCCACTTTTGTCGTATCACATTCCAACAGGAACGGGCCGCTCCTTCCAGTTGGAAGATAGCAAAAGTCATCTGCCTTTCCTCCGTGTAATGTAGGGCAGCAAAGATGTCCACCATCTTTTCTAGCCATCTTTCGGCCACATCTGGATAGGGCCCCTAAGCAAACTTCGGTGGGGCAAACTTCTGAAACCTCTTGAGAGCCCTGTCCTCGCTCTCCACGTGATTTCCAGGGTTCCCAGGGTTGGGGTTAGGGTTGTCGCGCGCCATTTTTAATAAGAAAAATAAATAAACGAGTTTAGAAAAATGGCTTTTGATTCAATTTTTGATTGGAAATTTTTGATTTAAAAAGAAAATGGAAAAACACGGGTCTAAATGGGACTTGAAAATGCGACGATTTGACCCAAAAATATAGTTTAAAAAGGGTTTTTTGAGTGAAAATGGAGTCGCCACTTGGTATAGAGTTAAGGTGTACCAAGTCACGCAAAAAAAAATTTTTAAAGAAAAAAGTAGAAATCTCTTTTTAAACGACTCCAAGTCTACGAAAATCAGAGAAAAAGATTCGGGAGTCACATTTGAAGAAAGGGAAGGCAAGGATAAGAATCCAAGGCACCCTTTCAACCTAGCCAAGGCTAGTTGCGTGATTTAGTCAAAGATTTTCTTATTTTAACCTAAAGATTTATCACATTTGGATGTACTATATGAATGCAAACCCTAGACCTAAGAGGGTATCAGGGGGTCAAAATATATCTTCAAAGCTTACTTGATACCAATCACCTTAACTGTGACGTCCAATAAAACTCTTCGAAGAAGTCACGAATAATGCAAGTCATGAGACTCGAAAGAAAGGAAAAGTAGAGAAAATAATAATATGCAAAAGTGTATGACCCAAAGGAATGCATTATAATGGGTGCGGGGACTTATACTCATGACTTTCAATGTTCCCTTTAATAGAGGGAATACGAGCCTGCTAAGGCTAGAAAGCCAAACTCATCCATATCCCATACACAAGGGGTTTCACTATCTAATCAAGCAATGATCTAACCTAAATCTAATACTTAGATGAAATGCAAGTCTAATGTCATGTTTCATACAAAGGGGGTAAGGAATATACATATAAGGGAAAATACGGAATGGGGAATATAAATAGAAGGGAACATGGGATAAAGGATGTACTCATAAGAAAGTGTCATGCAACATGATAAAAACCCTAAAAGGTGAAAAAATATGCATGAGAATGTAATATAGTCACACAAACATGATCTAGCGTAGGAGGCCCCTAAGGGTCTAGCATTGGACTAGTCTTTTACTAACGCTCTCTCACAAGCATTGGACTTGTGAGGGCTCGAGGGGAAGACCATGACTAGCATTGGACTAGCCACGGTAACGTGCATTCATCCACATAATCAGATATAATACTAAAACCAATAAACATGCAAACCACAGAGTTTCACATAGCACATAGCACATGAGCATGCTTATCTAGATGCAGGGCCCTAAGAAAGCGGTAACACATAGCACATAGGCATGCAAAACACACAAGGCAAATAAAACAAATAGAGCCCTAACTATTACATTCGGGGAACCCTACTACAATCTAAAAGGGAATGATATAATAACCTAACTATTACAACCTTGGCATTAAATTGCCTTTCAAATAATCAAATTGAACTAAAATAAATATACAAAGCCAATAAAGCAAATAAATAAATGAATGAAATGAATAAAAAACATTCAAGAGGCATACAATCAAACATGTAAAGTCACATAGGGCACGTAGAGTCAAATAAAGTAAGAAATAAGGGATTAGGGTGTACCTCCCTTGAATTGGGGCCCCAATGAAATGAAATCACTTATTTGCCCTCCAAAATACAAAGAAAATGTCAAGGCACTACTTTAATTAACAAATAATCATGAAAGATAAAAATGAATTGTGAAATTGAATCAATTAACTCATATAAACAACCCACATTCAAGAAGTCAAAAGAATAAAAGACTAGATTGCAAACATTAACACAGTTTTGGGGTCAAAATTAAAGAAAAATAAAGTTTAGGGACCTATTTATAATTAAATTAGGGACCCAATTGAAAGCATTGAAAGTTTGTAAGGCCATAGTGAAATTAAAGAAAAAGTTCAAGGACTGATCTGCAGATTTGGTTACCAGATTCTTAGTCAGACAGGCCATTGGGCCTTTGTATTTATTTGCGTGGACCAAGACTTCTCAAACCCAACCGAAAAACCCAGGGTAAATGAAGTGGGCCAGTCTATTATTTTGACACAAAGATTAATCAACAAAACCGGTGACCTCTCCCCTCTAGCCCAAGCCAAAGCCCAAAAGAATAATAAACTAAACCCAAATCAAAACAGATAAACTCACCATCAAAACCCAATCAAAAAGTGTTAGATGTCAATCTTCTAAGCCCAAAACAAAATTTCAACAAAATAAACTAAACCGCTTCCTTAAGACCAATCAAGAACCTCTGAATCCAAAACACTTGTTTCATTTAACCCAACAAGATAAACAAATCAACTAAAATTATTAAGCCACAATCATGACCCAAAATCAAGAATTAATCTATCCACAAAATCACATAATATATGCAAACAGAGGATTAACTTAAAAGGACAAAATTAGTTCTATTTTCCAGATTTTTGGGCCACAACAAGATAAAGGAAAGCTTAGGGGTTAAGAAACAAAATTTAATAATGTTTCCATGCATGCATCAAGACATCCGGCCAGGTGAAAGTTTTCTTTGTTTGCTGCAATTTTTTTATCCGAGCTTCTGCAACTCCAAGTAAGCATTCGGCAAACAAAATTCACGCAACACTTTGAGCTAAATCCAACTAAGCATGGATAAACACCGATTAACAATGGAATTCTTGGAAACATTTCATACAAGTCTTTATTAAAACCATGAGGAAAATAAGTTTCTGCAACTACTCTCGTGTGCTTTAGCACCCACAAATGAAACCTGCTGCATTTTGTGTCCAAGCTCAGATTTCCGATTCAAATTGATCAGATATTTTCAACCCCAACATCACAGCTTTAGACTAAGCAACGAGCTACGTAACCACACCAACCCAAACAAACAAAACTCAGAAAAATACCATGCAAAAATTCTGGAAAACATGCGTGCAGAAGTGGTTTGACAACCTGAATTGTTCATTTTTTCCAGCAAGTAGTTGATCCTAATTCAAGTATTTCAGACCCCAAACATGCAAACCCAACACCACTTGTCCAATTCCCCCTTCCAATATAAGATCAACCAACAAATTGGATGGCCGAAACTTAGTGAGTAATTGTAGAAAGAAAACAGCAAAGAGAATGCAAAAGCTTTATGTTTTGCTGCAAAAATTGCAGCTCATGCTCACACAGACAGTGTTATGCAAAAATTCAAGTAAATCCAGCAGCCGCTACTCACATCAATCTCCAAAATAATTCGAGTTCATACACAAGGAAAAGTAAGGAAAAGAGAAACAGGAAGGATGCAAAACAAGCTCGTCCGAACCTTTCAAAACTCTGCTTTTTCCATGAAAATCCACTATCTTGACAAACATGGAACTTGCCAACCTTGTCATTTTTCTCACACACAAAATGCAACAAAGTCATCTTTCAATTAGAATTCTTAGCGGGGCGTTTCATCGAACAGGTTAGGGGCATTAAAAATTTCACCAATTCTTTACCCCATTGAAGTTAATCAGCCCCAAAATTATCAAAACAAAAAGGACTCTGGTCCAATTGCCACAGAAAGCACGTGCAATCCAAAATCATGAACAATTGACAGAAAAAATTGCAATAAATAAAGGCCCGGCAGACTGCTTTGAGAGCTTGACTAAAACTGAAATTTTTTTTAAGAAAAAGTACAACTCATAGCGCTTTTGCTTGAGCGGTGGCGACGATGGACTCCGGTCGCGGTGGTGGCGGCTATGGAGGGGGCAGATGTGGAGAATGGGGGCGGCGCCGTGGGAGAAATGGTGGTTGGATGGGCCACTCCGTTGTTTTATGGTTCAAAGCCTCCAGAATCTCTCAGTTTTCTCCTTTCCTTTTTGTCGCTCTCTCGATTCCCTTTCCTCTCAATTTCTGTCCACCTCCTCTCAGCTTTCTCTCTAGCTGCCAACCATAACCCTTGCTTCCCAAAACCCTCTGTTTACTTTTTTGTCCGCTCGAAGCCTTCCCTCTGTTCTTCCTCTATTTTCTCTTTTCCCTTTTTCGCAAACCGGCCATGATACGTTCCTCGATCAACACGTTTCGAGACACGTAGCACGTTTGTCCAAGGATCTAGCGAGGTTGTCCAACGCTTGGATTGCGGAACTTAAAATCAAACAGACAACACGATTTGATTGAAGGTGGTAGAACGACGACTCCAATCGAGATGGATACTCAAGTGGATAGGTCGGTAGAATAATCAAGGACGATCACGAGATTGCTCAAGAACCCTTGCCAATGCAAGTAACGGAATTGTACTCTCCATCTAAGAGAAACAAGAACAAGTTTATTATCATAAAACGGCTCCCCTTTATTCTTACAAAGCAAGCCTTTATATAGGCAAAACTAATGAAACCCTAATATCCGAAACCCTAATACTGCAAAGCTAGATGGTCAGCCACTCCTTGGACAAGGTGGGCCGACCCATGGACTCAATTAAAAAAGGCCTAGTGGTTCGGCCATCCTTAGACAAAGGTGGGCCGAATCCATGGCTAACAAAAGGACTAATCTAAACTTAAGACTCCTAACATTAAGGCCTAATCGGTCATGGCCCACTTGGCTCTTCGCGGGCTCTCTTCACGGGCTTGGATCATCGTGTAGACAACTGGGTTATCACCTTCTAAGCCTTCAATGTCTCGATGAACTCCTTGTTGGTCTTGAACATTCCGTACAAGGGCTTGGAGTGATTCCCTGAATTGCTTGGCCCGTGCACATGTGACTGGGCCCAATGGAACTCGGATTGGGCCATTGCGTGGGCCAAGGTCCGTGCACACATCAGTCCCCTCCTCTTGAGAAGGATTTGTCCTCAAATCTGGATGGAGATGAATGATACTAATGAGAGTGGGTAGTGTGACACCCAAGTCTCCACATATTGGCCCTCTTAGATTGAAGGATACTTGCATATGTTATGATTAAGATAATTTGGTGCACATGTCTCTTAGTCAGCTTCAAGGGGTTCTCAAACAAGGACATTCTCCAAGGTAGGAAGGAACGTGTATAAGGCTTGTGAACGTTCCAGGTTGCAACCCAAAGCTCGCTTGTGACAGCCCCACCTTCCCCTAAGGCGAACCAAAGGGATTAGCGGACTGCCTGCCCAGCTCTCGCCAGGACTAACGGTACAGTTTACGTCGTTCTATTACGTTCCGAAACATACCAAAGCGCGCAAACAAGTCAAAATCACTAAATAAAAAAAAACGAAAATCGAAGCCG
The DNA here is from genome assembly GCF_036785885.1 of Coffea arabica. Taxonomy (NCBI): domain Eukaryota; kingdom Viridiplantae; phylum Streptophyta; class Magnoliopsida; order Gentianales; family Rubiaceae; genus Coffea; species Coffea arabica. The sequence goes on along the minus strand of NC_092316.1, from coordinate 28,064,280 downwards.
GAATGAATAGTGCAGGACACGTCAGAATCCGGCCGGATTTCCGGCCGAATTCTCGGCCGGATACAAGGCCGAGAGCAATCCAAAATTTTTCCAAAATCCTTCCTAATCCGGCCGGCAATCCGGCCAGTTTCTGGCCGGATTCCTGGCCGGATTCGGTCCTGTTCATTCCCGCCAAATTTTTTCCTTCTCCGTTTGAAATGCGTCTAGATCCGAAATCCATCCAATCATCAACCAAACATATATATACATTGAAATTCAACTTTTACAACCATAGTGGCATGCCAAAAACCATTTATCATGAATATACATACTCGGTTTGCCAATCAAAGAAAATGAACCCAATACACAATAGGGTTTCATTCAACAAGCTAAACAAAAGCCATTTACACTAGCTCAACTTGGCAATCGACTATCCAAATCAGTCCCAAAAGTAATTATATCCCTGTAAGGAAAACAAATGGAACGGGATGAGCTAAAGCCCAGTGAGTTACTACCACATAAGCAGTAAAGATCACATAAGCATAATCTTTCATTCCAAGTACACACTTAAGAAGTAAACAAGTCGGTAAAAGGATACGGATGGCTCTCAAGAGCCCGTTTCCACGCTTACATTCTTGATCCAATCTCATTGACCCTCCGTCAATGTTTAAGAATACCCGACCGTAGATCTCACTTCACTCCATTCCTTCCACCCAACATACCCCAACCGGGCCCGCACTCCAATTCAGTAGCTTTTGGTAATACTCGAGTATACCGGAACCAAGAGTCTCATTATTACAGGGTTCCTCAGTACAGTCCCCGTGGTATGTCACTTATCACGACCAAGCCCTTGCCGGCTCGATCCAAATGATCACCAAACGGGGTTGAGCTCAGTAATACAGTGAGGTCGTTGGACATCGTCCAAACAACACCAAATCAGTTTTCCAAGATTGCAATTCAATAACTCATATAGCCAGTGCAGTATTTCAGTATAACAGTAAGCAGTCATGAATGAAATCACAAGGGGTGAGGGCGGTCAAGTACACCCTCACCTCAATCACTTCCAATAACCAATTAAGCCTTCAAGGCATCAAATACACATAGAGCAAAGCCATATTATAACAAGTAAGTGAGTAGTATACTCACCAAGTGAGAAAGTGGTGTTTCATACACCGAGGTCACCAAGACGTCGTGAGCTACCGTCACGCCCTAGAATCACGCAACAAATGCAATGAGACTCGATAACGAGTCGTATAGCAATGTTGAACACAACCCCAATAGGGTTTCATATGCATGTACAAGCATAATAGCAAACCAGAAATTAAGAAAGGGCTTGAACTTAAGCCTTCATAGGAAAACCGGTTTTGACGTCATAATGCGGTAATGGTACAACTCTCACTACAATTATCGGTTGGGGGTGTAAGACCCACCATTTCGAAGCTATGGAACAGGGCTACAATAATGTAGAAGACCACTCAATCCAGTTCCTAACACAACTTAGTCAAAAGTGCCAAATACTAAACCAGAATCACCAAAACAGGTTTGCAAAACACAGAAAACTGTAATCGGTATATCTCGGTCCATACAAGTCCAAATGCCGAAATTCCAAAGGCATATGTTAGCTAAGACATTCAGCTACATTTCATCAGAAGACACCAACTTCAAAATCCAAACCAATTCCAGTCAAAAGGACCAATTACTAACGCAGTTTTCGCATTCTGATCAAAACAGAACAGCTACAGTAAAAACGGCATAACTCACTCTACACTCATCCAAATGACCTGAAATTTTGTAGGCACTTCAAACTCATCAATACCTACAACTTTCATGTTTTGAGAAAAGTCTACTTCGGCCTCTAACCCAGTGATCTAAAACCGGACAGAATTGGGATTTTATGAACCCTGACTTTCCATTTTTCACACCAAATCCAAAATTGATTGCATTTAACCACAATTCACACTCACTAGAGTCATTTCCAACCATTACAATTCATCATACAAGCCCCCAACATCAAGATCATATTAAACCAGAAAAATTCCCAATAAAATAAAAACTTCACCAAAACAAGCCAAATCAAGAGATAAATCACATTTTCAAACACTCAAGCCACTTCTAAGCATCATATAACCATTATTAGAGGTAGTAGGGTGTTCAAGCAACACTTACCAAGAAATCAAGAGAGAGAGGGATTGTGGACACCTTTGCTCTTCAAACAAACTTCACTACAACCCTTACTAGCACTAGAAGGTAAGGTTTTATGGAGTGAAATCTAACTAAACACTTGATTTGGTGGATTTTGGACCAATTGGAAGCTTGAAGTTGATGAAGTTTCTTCTTTCTTCTTGCTAGAAGGGCCGGCCAACACAAGGTAAGAAAATGGTGTTTTTTTGTGAATTTTTGGAATATTTACTTAAGTGGTCAAAAGTCAAAAAAATTGTCAAAAGGTGAATAGTGTTTCTTAAGTCACAACCAACCATATTGTGACACTTGTCACAATCATTAATGCATTCTTATCTTTCTTTTTCCCTCTCACATCAATCACTTCACACATTCCACTTATCTCTTAACACCCGATAAATTTTACACAGTATCCGAAACTTAACCTTATTGGCCGAATTTTTCCGAACTTTTCGCACTTGTGGGTCCCACGTCCGATATATGTTCTTAATTTCTCAAAATCCATTCGATACTAGAAAAATCATCTAAAAACTATAATTACTCATAAAATCCACCAGGTAAATATTTCTAAGCCAGAAAATACAAAAATTATACAATTAAGGGAACTTAAACCCTAGGAAAATATTAGGGTTTTTACGGGTTCTCACATCGCTAATTAGCCTTCGCACCTGGACATTCACATGCACTTCATAACGATGTTCATTGAAACTAGAAAAGCCTCGAACCTAGTTGTGCAAGGTGGTGTAATTCAGCCCTAGGCACTGAATCGACGCAACTTGCCACTCTAGAGGTGGGACAGTGAGCCACCCGTGTTGCACATCCATAGAAACACGAACCAGCGAGGTAAGAACAGCACTCGGATCTTGATTGACACCCTTGCGGGCATCACCCAACATAAGCGGCATTAGACAAAGGTGGGCCGAATCCATGGCTAACAAAAGGACTAATCTAAACTTAAGACTCCTAACACTAAGGCCTAATCGGTCATGGCCCACTTGGCTCTTCGCGGGCTCTCTTCACGGGCTTTGATCATCGTGTAGACAACTGGGTTATCACCTTCTAAGCCTTCAATGTCTCGATGAACTCCTTGTTGGTCTTGAACATTCCGTACAAGGGCTTGGAGTGATTCCCTGAATTGCTTGGCCCGTGCACATGTGACTGGGCCCAATGGAACTCGGATTGGGCCATTGCGTGGGCCAAGGTCCGTGCACACATCAGGTCATTTCTTCCCTTTTTCCCACCTTCCTCTGCTCTCAACTCTCTCGGTTATCTCTTCAGCCGCCAACTTTCTATCGCCTCTTTAGCTCCTCTCTCGCTTCCTCTGTTTTCCGCCGCTCCTCCCTTTTTTCCCAAATTTTCTAGCTCTCTTTTTCCTTTGTCTCTGTGACGCCCCGAAAAAAAAAGAGTTTGAGAACCCGTAAAAACCCTAATCTTTTCCGAGGGTTTTATTTCCTTTAATAGCATGTTTTCTGCATTTCCTGGCTTAAGAAATTTTCCTGAGGAATTTTTATGAGTAATTATAGTTTTTAGATGGTTTTTCTAGTATTGGAGAGTTTTTGGAAAATTAAGAGTGTATAATGGACGTGGGACCCACTAGTGCGAGAAGTTCGGAAAAATTCGGCCACTAAGGTTAAGTTTCGAATACTGTGTAAAATTTATCGGATATTAAGAGATAAGTAGAGAGTGAGATTTGATTGATGTGAGAGGAAAAAGAAGTGATAAGATTGCATTATGAGGTGACAAGTGTCACCCTCTTATTGGTTTTACTTTAAGATTTACTATTCCAATTTTTGACTTTTTTTGACCAAAGGTTAAATATCTTAAAAATTGCCCAAAAATCACCATTTCTTACCTTTGGATGGCCGGCCCTCTCTAGCAAGAAGAAAGACAAAACTCTTCAACATCTTGGCAAATTCCTAGCTCAAATCATCCAAACTACTTGCCTAAATTAGTTTTTACTCCATAAAATTCCTTCCTTGGGTGCTAGTAGGTAGTTTAGTGAAGTTTGTTTGAAGAGCTAAGGTGTCCAACATCTCTATCTCTCTTGGTTACTAGGTGAGTGGTGTGTGTATCTTCCTCCTTCACTTAATAAAGCTTGGGTTATGCTTAGTAGTGGCTAAAGTGATGATATATATGGTTTATTTCTTGGTTTGAAGTGATTTGGTGAAGTTTTTATTTTATTGATGATTTTTCTGGTTTAATTGGATTATGATGGTGTGGTTGTTTATGATGTTTGGCAATGGCCTATAATGACACTAGTAGGTGTGAATTGTTGATATTTGCAATCAATTTTGGCTTTGGAGTGAATTGTGAAATGTTAGGGTTTTTCAACCCCTAATTCTGTCCGGTTTTGGATCATAGGGTTAGAGGCCGAATTAGACTTTTCTCAAAACATAAAATTTGTAGGTATTGATGCGTTTGAAGTGCCTGCAAAATTTCAGGTCATTTGGACTAGTGTAGAGTGAGATATGTCGATTTTACTATTGCTGATCTGGGTTGCTCAGAATGTGAAAACTGCGCTTGTAATCGTTTGTTTTGACTGGAATTGGTTTGGATTTTGTTGTTGGTGTCTTCTGAGGAAATGTAGCTGGATGTCTTAGCTAACATATGCCTTTGGAATTTCGGCATTTGGACCTGTATAGACTGAGTTGGACTCATTACAGCATTGTGTGATTTGTGAACCTGTTTTAGTGGTTCTGGTTTGGTATTTTTGGCATATTTGACCTAGTTGTGCTAGGATTTGGATTGAGTGGCCTTCTACATTGTTGTAGCCCTATCTCTTAGTTTCTAAATGGTGTATCTTGCACCTTCATCCGACAATCGTAGCGTCTTTGCTACCATTACCGCAAAATGACGTCAAAACTGTTTTTTCTGGTTTTGAGCTTAACTTTCATTTCCGGACTTTTCCCTAGCTTGACTTGTACTAGTACTACTTGGAGCTTGCTGAATGGCTATTGGAGGAACTTGTTGTTGTGTGTGTACCTTTGGGACTGGCTGAAGAAATAATGAAGCCATGATGGCTGGAAAAGTAAGCAAATTTAGGGAAAGTGTTGTCCGAACTTTTAAAGGACTTGTTTACATTGAGTTTGTGATCTAAGACTTGGATTTGAGCAAGGCAATGTTATGTGATGGATGATTTCTGAGCCGTGGAGGTGAGTGACCCCAAACTATTGTTAAAGCTTCTTATGAACCGTTTCTTGCACTATTTACTTGATTGCATATCATGAGTGCTTGCATGTAGCCCATGACATGTTTTGGCTTAAATGAGTGCTTGGAATTCGTGTGCTGAACACCAACATCTCCACCTCTGTGTACTGTTCATCTGGAGCAAATGGCTCCCCCACTGACTGTTTACTGTTTAATGTTGGTTTGGAGCGTTGGGTGTTTAAGTACAACGATCTCGCTGGCTCACGAGAGCAATAAATGTACATTTGATCTTGAAATCATGATATCATTGAAATGAACGACTGTGAAACTGAATTGATTACTGATTTTAATGGTTACTCGCTGAGCTTCTAGCTCACCCCAAAAATGTTTTATTTCCCCCCACAGGCAATTAATGTGCCTTGGGGCAATGTTATATGGAATCTTGTAGTATGAGAGACTCTCGATTCCGGTTTACTCGAGTAATACCACAATGCAAGTGTTTGGATTTCGGGCCCGGTTGGGGAATGTTAGGTGGAAGGAATGGAAGTAAAGTGGGGTCTACGGTTGGTTATTTTTGAATATTGATGGAGAGTCAATGACGTCCGATCAAGAAATGCAAACGAGGAAAAGGGCTCTTGAGAGCCATCTGTATCCTTTTATCACCATATTTGACGTGTGCCTTTGCTTATTTTACTATATTGAATGAAAGCTTGATGCTTATGTGCACTTGGTTGCGTAAGTGATAGTATCTCACTGGGGAATTAGCTCACACCGTTTCTTTTGTTTTCCTTACAGGAATATGATACTTTTTGGAATGAATCTTGATAGATGGTTGCCGAATGAACTAGATGTACATTTTTTTTTGTATGGTATATGAAGTGAAACCCTAAATGTATCTTTAGGGCCGTTTTCACTTTCAATTTGGCAAACCGTGTATATATTCACTTTTGACAACTTTTGTATGTCACTTTGGATTGTATTTGCTAAAGTTGAAGATGTGAATGTTTGTTCGATATTTGGTTGCGTTCTGACGGGTCAGTTACTATTCATGACCGACTCCGAATTTCTTTTTTTATTTTGGGTTATTTTGCCCTTTTTCCTTGTTTACGCGCGTTTATAAGTTCCGGAACGAAATATATCGCTCTAAACTGCACCGTTAGTCCTGGCGAGAGTTGGGCAGGCAATCCGCTAACCTCTTTGGTTCGCCTTAGGGGAAGGTGGGGCTGTCACAGGGTTTCATTCGATGAGCAATACAAAAGATATCTACTCTAGCTCAACTTGGCAATCAACTATCCAATCCAATCCCAAAAGTGTTTATATTCCTGTAAGGAAAACAAAAGAACAGAAAGGGGTGAGCTTGCGCTCAATGAGGTACCAGACACATAGCAGAAAATCATGGCATTTCACATTTAACAAATCAGGTACACCTGCTAGACGTAAAGTAAAGAAACCAATGATTCAAATAGAAAGGATACAGGTGGCTTTCAGGAGCCAAATTCCCAATTGCATCACCGAAGCTTGATCGAAATAATCGTTGACACTCTGTCAACGTTAAAGGAGTATCCAATACTGTAGACTCCATTTTCTCTGATTCCTTCCACCTCACATACCCCTACCGGGCCCGAACTCCAATCAGGTCAGAAATGGTAATACTCGAGTATACCCGGAATCAAGGGTCTCAATACCCAAAGATCCCAAAACAGACTACCGTGGTTCGTTATCTAATCGACCAGGCCCTTGCCGACCCGACTCGAGTAACTTGCCACAGGGGTTGAGCTCAGAGGTCACAGAAAGGTCGTTGGATACAAGTTCCCAAATGATGTCCGAACAGATACAGATACAGATACAGATATCAGATACAGATACAGGTTCAGATTTGCACCAAAATTGGCATATGAATAGACAAGAGAACGAGTGTAATAAAGTACACCCTCGTCTCAAACAAATTAAACAGACAGTGCAGTCATTTAAATCACAGATTGCAGGGCAGAAATCAAATTAAACAGCAATGGAGGGGAGTGGTACACTCACCGATCCAAGTACGGATACTTCCAAAAGGTTTCACTTCAAACTGGCTTTAATCGCCAAGAAACCCTAAACGAACCAAAGTAAAACAATTGAAGGTTTCACATCCAAAATCGAGTAAACAGAATGCACAAATGAGGCTCAACCACTAGTCGTATGCCTCGCCAAATAATTACTAATGCAAGGGTGCAAAACATGATGTTTTTGGAAACAAAAGTAACGGGAGGACCTAGGGTTTGAATGAACCAAAAGCCCTTCATTTCTTTCAAAAGGTAACTCAAACCTAAAGAGACTAAATGGCCTAGAAATTTGGACAGCATTTCCCCTAAATTTGCTTACTTTTCCAACCGTCATGACTTCATTATTTCCTCAAATCAGTCCCAACATCTCGTACAAAAATAATCTCATTTCCAAAAGCCGTTCACTAGGCTTAATAGTCATTCAAGTACAAAATTTAACTAGGAAAATGACCGGAAACACAAGTCAAGCCCCAAAACTATTCAAATAAATCCGAAAATGGAATTAGCTTTAGCCCTGAAAAAACAGTTTTTGACCTCATTTTGCGGTAATGGCACCAAAGGCACTACGATTATCGGACAAAGTTGTACGATACACCATTTCGAAGCTAAAAGACAGGGCTACAACATTGTAGAAGGTCACTCAACCCAGTTTTGAGTGCAACCCGGTCAAAAATGCAAGATACTACGTCAAAACCGTAAAACAGATTCACAAAATGCATTCTGGTGTAAACATCATAACTCAGCCTACACAAGTCTAAATTCCGAAATTCCAAAGCCACTCGAAAGCTTAGAAACAGAGATACATTTCATCAGAAGACCTCAACAACCAATTCCCAAGAAATTCCAGCCAAAACAACCAATTACAGGCGCAATTCTTACATTCGGATAAAACCAGGATAGCAAGGGTAATTTCGACTTTTCTCATTCTACACTACTCCGATTGACCTGAAATTTTGTAAGTACCTCTAAAATGTCATTGCCTACAACTTTCATGTTTTAAGCTAAGGCCAATTCGGCCTCTAACTAGGAGCTATAAATTCGGGCAGAATGTTCCCACTCAAACCCTAATTTTCTGAAATTTCTTCCAAACCAGAAATTGGTTGCAATTAATCACTTTTTCCACCTCCTAGAGTCATTATATACCATTTCCAATCATCATAGATAGCCACACAATCATGTTCATATTAAAACAGAAAAATCCCCAAAAATAATAAAACTTCATCACTTCAACCACAAATCAAGAAATAATCCATAATATTGCATCTCATACCACCACTAATCATGATTTAAGCATCAATTAAGGGAGGAGGGTGGTTCTTCACAACTCACCTTAGAAATAAGAGAGAGAGAGCAATAGGTCCTCTTAGCTTTCCAAATAACTTCACCAATCACTTCACAATCACTAAGTGGAGGGGTTTTATGGAGTAATTGCAAGATCAAATGGTTGGATGGTTCAACTTGAGCAAGATTGGAGCAAAACTTGAAGAGCTTTTCTTTCTTTTGGTACTTGAGAAAGTCGGCCAAGAAGGAGATAAAAATGGTGAATTTTGGTTATTTTTTTGATTTATTTGGTCAATGGTAAGACAATGAATAGTGGTCTTACAAGTCCCTCCACCCAAATGGTGACACTTGTCACTCATTTAATGCAAGTCTATCACTTTGTTTCCTCTCACGCCCATCCAAATTGCAATCTCTACTTATCTCTTAACACCCGGTAAATTACAACCAGTATCCAAAACTTAACCTAGTGGCCCGAATTTTTCCGAACTTTTCGCACTAGTGGGTCCCACGTCCGGTATACGCTCTTAATTTTGCAAAAACTATCCAATACTAGAAAAATCATCTAAAAACTATATTTACTCATAAAATTTATTTGCACAATTTTTTTGAATAAAAAAAAGGTGGAAAAACGTGTATTAAATGAAATTAAACCTAGAAATTAAAAAAAAATTACGGGTCCTCACATCAATACTCCAAGATTCCCTAAAAACAGGCACTCATGGATTGTCAAATACATCAACCAAGCCCTTGCTGGCTCGATTTAATTAACTCCTCATGAGGTTGAGCTCAGGTTTAACAAGAAGGTCGTTGGACACACTTCCAAACGCCCTTATAACAAGTGCAAGTAACAGGTTCAAGTTCATAACAAGTACAAGTAATAGATTTCAGTTTATACAACACAGGCAAGAGAATGAGTGCGATAAAGTACACTCTCGTCTCATTCAAAATAACAGAGTTCATAGTTTCCATGTCACACATTTCAAGTATAGATGGACCAATTAAGCAACAAGGCAGGGGAGTGGGACACTCACCTGATCAAACAAGGATAATTTCAAAAGTTTCCTTCCCAAGTACGGCTTTACTCGTCGGCACCTCCTTGAACAATCAAGGCAAACACTTAAGACTGGACTCCAAGACCTAATAAATGAAATTCGCAAGTAAAACTCAATTACAAGTCAGGTGCCTATCCAAATGAACCATTAATGTAAAGCGAAGAGGTGACTTTGGAGTGAAAAGATAACGATTAGTCCTAAAGGCATGAACAACCTCAAAACCCTACCTACAATGACTGACCAACTCCAAATTTGAAGTAGAAAATGAAAGTAAGATCGATACTAGGAAAACAGGATTTTCCAGTTTCGCGCAACCCTATATGAAAAATCATATCTCAAGTTTTGTAAGTCCAAAATTAATAAAAGTTATACCGTTGGAAAATACATTCAAAGGGCTATAACTTTCCAAAGAACACCCTCACAAGATTCATAACGCAAGTCAGTCAAATTCAAGCCTCAAGTTGCTGCTTTATCCAGTGAAAGACAGAACAGATACAATATTTCAGTCAACTTTGAAAAATCACCATAAATGGTATAGACATAAACAGGGTCTGAAATTTACATGGTTTATAGCACTATGAATCTAGTTTAAAACACAACAAACAGAACACAATTCTGACATTCCTACATCAGGATATAGCAAATTTCCCGAAACTGTGCAGAAGCTCCGCGAAAATTTTGACAGCATTTCCCTTGTCATTCTTTACTTTCCAACCAAACCTCAACACCCACAAATCACAAGCTATCAAACACCTTTATTTAGAGTCACAATAAGGCTCAAATGTGAGTCATAAACCGAATCCACATATCACTAGAGTAAAATCATATGGAACGTATAAGTACAAAATCAAACTAGGTCATATGCGGAAACGAAGTTTGGGTTGGGAAACAAAAGGCAGATTTGCTGTTGCTTAGCGGAATTAACACAACTGAAGCTATCCTTGTCAGATTGAGGTGTAATTTAAACCGTTTCGAAGCTAAGAGAAAGGGCTACAATGTTGAAGAAGGCCACTCAGTCCAGTTTGCAATGTATCTAGGTCAAATTTACCAAAACATCTCCCCGATTTTCCAGTTTGAAGTTTACTATGAAATGCAACCAGCAGTCCTGATTTATTCACTCATATCTCAGCACCTACGACTCCAATTCAAGTGATTCCAAAGCCATCTGAATGCTAAGATATCAGGCTATAAATGTTAAGAAGACATCAACAACTAAGTCAGTAGTATTCCCAGTCAACCTAACCAATTACCAAAGCTGATTATCAGTTTCGGACAGAAACAGGGCAGCAGGGGTATTTCAGTCTTTTCACAGGCTACGTTGCTCCGATTGGGTTGAAATTTTGTAAAAAACTATAAACCATTATTCTCTACAACTTTTATGTTTTAACCTTAAGCTAATTCGGCCTCTAACCTGCTCAAATAAATTCAGACAGAACAGGCCTGTTTGAAACCCTAACCTGAAAATTTTGCCCCAAACCAGAATTTTTGCACAATCAACCATATCCAACATATATAAACTCCATTTTACAAAATAACAAACCAACAATCCATGACTAACCAAGACTAAACATATGAAATCAAAAAAATCAAGCATAAAATAAAAATCCATCAATCTTCACCACAAGTCATGAAATCATCCAAAAAATCACTTATTCAACTACCACAAGGCACCAATTTAGCATTATCATGAACAAGAAAGAATTTCTTGGCTACTCACCTTTTCAACCCAAGAAAGGAAGCAACTTAGCACCTTAATCTTCCAAACCACTTGATAACCAACCTTGCAACCACTAGACTAGGGGTTTTTGTGGAGAGAATCCAAGTTTAATCGGTTAGATTTGAGGATTAAGCAAGATTGGAAGCCAAAGAGTTGAGAGTTTTCTTTTCTTTTCTTGTGGAGAGAGTCAGCCAAGAGAGGGAGAGAAATGATAAATTTTTGGTGAATTTTGGGATTATTTGGTAAAGTTGGCCAATTAGTCAAAGTCCAAGATGAAATAGGGAGGTGACACTTGTCACCTTAATTAATGCATGGCTATCCTTTTGTCCCTCTCACACCAATTCATCTAGTAACCTCTACTTATCTCTTAACACCTGCTAAATTAATCCCGGTATACGAAACTTAACCTAACTGGCCGAATTTTACCGAACTTTCCCACTAGCGAGTCCCACGCCCGGTATACACTTCTAAAATCTCATGAACTAACTTATACTAGAAAAATGATTTAAAACCCTATTTACTCATAAAACGAGTTAGAAAATTTCCTAATAAAGAAATTACAGAAAAACGTGCGATTAAATAAAATAAAATCCTAGAAAATATGAAAATTTACGGGTTCTCACACCTTTCAACTTAAGGCATCTGCTACGACATTAGCCTTCCCAAGATGGTAGTTAATCATACAGTCATAATTTTTTAAAAATTCCATTCATCGCCGCTGCCTCATGTTCAACTCCTTTTGAGAAAATAAGTATTTAAAACTCTTATGATTCGTATAAATCTCAAAAGTTACCACATACAAATAATGTCTCCACCTTTTTAGGGCAAAGATAATGGCTGCTAATTCCAAGTCATGGGTCGTGTCACGCCCCATTTTTTAACAAGGAAAAATAAAAGACGAGTTTTAGAAAAAATGTCTTTTGATTCAATTTTTGATTAGAAAATGAATTTTTGATTTAAAAAGAAAATGAAAAACATGGGTCTAAATGGGACTTGAAAATGCGACGATTTGACCCAAAATATAGTTTAAAAAGGGTTTTTTTGAATGAAAAATGGAGTCGCCACTTAGTATAGAATTAAGGTGTACCAAGTCACCAAAAAATGAATTTTTAAAGAAAAAAGTAGAAAACCCTTTTTAAACGACTCCAAGTTTACGAAAATCAGAGAAAAAGATTCGGGAGTCACATTTGAAGAAAGGGAAGGCAATGATAAGAATCCAAGGCACCCTTTCAACCTAGCCAAGGCTAGTTGCGCGATTTAGTCAAAGATTTTCTTATTTTACCCTTAAGATTTATCACATTTGGATGTACTATATGAATGCAAACCCTAGACCTAAGAGGGAATCGGGGGGTCGAAATGTATCCTCAAAACTTACTTGGTACCAATCACATTAATTGTGACGCCCAATAATGACTTTTCGAAAAAATCACGAATAATGCAAGTCATGAGACTCGAAAGAAAGGAAAAGTAAAGAAAATAAAAACATACAAATGTGTATAACCTAAAGGAATGCATCATAATGGGTGCGGGAGACTTATACTGGCGACTTTCAATGTTCCCTTTAATAGAGGGAATACGAGCGTGCTAAGGCTAGAGAAGCCAAACTCGTCCATATCCCATATCCAAGGGGTAATTTCCCTAATCTAATCATGCAAATGTACTAGCCTAATTCTAATGCTTAGATGAAATGCAAATCTAATGTCATGTTTCATTCAAAGGGATAAGTAATATACATATAAGGGAAAATATGGGGGAAGGGATATACATATATAAGGGGAAATACGGAATAGGGGATATAAATAGAAAGGAATATGGGATAAAGGATGTACATATATAAGAAAAGTGTCATGCAACATGGAAAAAACCCTAAAAAGTGAAAACATGCATGAGATGAAGTGATTTCATCACACAAACATGATCTAACGCGTAGACGGTCCCTAAGGGTCTAGCATTGGACTAGCCCATGTCTATGGATCCTCACTAGCATTGGACTAGTGGGAAATCGGAATAAAGAGCCACAACTAGCATTGGACTAGTGTGGTGACGGGAAAGGAATCACAACTAGCATTGGACTAGTGTGATAACATGCATTTATTACAGTCTAAGAAATCAGATAAAGCATAATAAAGCAAATAAACACATAAATCACATATAGCACATAATACATAAGCATGGTATGTAGATGCAATGCCCTAAGAAAGCAAGTAACACGTAGCACGTAAACATGCAAATCACACAAGCAACAAAGAAAGCAAATAAAACCCTAACCATTATATTTGGGGAGCCCTACTACAATCTAAAGGGGAAGAATAAAAATAAATAATTAAAATAAATACCTAACTATTACAAATTTGGCATTCAAGTGCCTTTCGAATGATCAAATTGAACTAAAAATAAATATACAAAGCCAATAAAGCAAATGAATGAAATGAATAAAAAACCTTCGAGAGGCATACAGTCAAACATGTAAAGTCACATAGGCACATAGGGTCACATAAAGTAAGAAATAAGGGATAGGGTGTACCTGTGAGAACCCTGAAAATAGATATATAAGCCAGTGCATATTTCATGTGCATTTCTTTTATTCTTTAATAATTTCTAGCATTATTTTTACTTGTTCGCAATATAGTGCGTAAAAATAAATTTTATGTGCAAATTGACACCTTTGGATTAAACTATTATTTCAATTGACTTTATAGTACTAAATCGATAAATTTCGAGTTAGACTAACTCTATTTCTTGAGAAATAATAATTGGAAATTATAATAACTAATTTAATCGCTAAATAATGTAGGAATTACTAGGAACCTTAATATTAAAGTTTAATCGATAAATATTCGATAAAATGGTTTAAGTATACTAGTGTATAATTAGGCGTTCAAATCACACTTGGGGATAATTTTTAGAATTAAGTTGGATTGAGAAATTAAGTTGAGGTTAGGGAGCAAAGTGAAAAGACTAAAATGTCCTTACATTTCCATGCAAACCAAACAAACCCTCTGACAGCAATTTCCATCACCGTAACTATCGACCAATTACATTATCACCAATTCTATACGCAACCGATTCTTACACGCAATCTCTGCTCCAAAAACAGCGGCACCTTATACCATTCTCTCCAATTCATATCACAAACCGCAAAACCATTTCCTTTCCTTCTTAATACCGAGATACTGCCTTTTCACCATTCCATTTCCTCTGCACAATCCCACCGCAGCCACTACACTTCCTCTCCACAACCGCATCTCAGCTCTTCCTCTGCCTTGGACCGAGAGTAAAGGAGAGAGAGTTACCTTGTGAGCTGCATCCGAGAGCAAGGGAGGAGGGAACGCAAGCTGCCATTTCTTTCTTTCTGTTCTGACCGTAAGCTGAGGCAAGATACCAGGAGACCATCGCACCTTTTCCTCTCCTAGCTGTGGTCATTTCCAACTCCAACCAACCGAACTCAACCTCACCACAGCACCACTCCAGCCGCAACTCAGGAATCAGGACCAACCGACCTGCACTTGAAGCCGAGAGGAAGGAAAGAAAATTCTGGATTTTCGTGTGTGAGCTTAGCTTGCATCTGAGGTAATTTCTGGACTAATTAAGTTGATTACTAGTAGAGGAAGCTATATCAGAGCTTGCATGTATGGATTGTGCAGTCGGTTGTTGAAATCAAGCCATTAGAAAAATTTCTGTTTTGATGAAATGTTGCTGCCGAGAAACTGAGGTGATAATGCAGCTCCATTTTTGTTTTTCCGTGGCAATCTGAACACCTAAGTGTCATTAGCTGAGTGAAAACTTGAAGATTAAGACCATGCATGTTGATTTGTGCATTCGGATGATGTTGTTAAAGCATACAAAAATTCTGTTTTGGCTAGAGGTTTCTGCCGAGGAGCTGGCTTGGAATTGTAGCTTCATTTCTAATTTCCTGCGATAATCTGAGCTCGATTAAGTGTTTAACCAATTAATAACAAGAAGGTTAAGCCATCTAAGAATATGCATGTTGATGTTAGGCAGCCGGATGAGAGTTTTAAGAAGAGAATTTCTGTTATGTGCAAGCTTTGGAGCTGCCGAGAGCTTAGCTAGATTATTGCAGCCTGATTTGGTTTAATTTTGTTGTTTGAGCTTATAACCATAATTAGATAGTTAATAACAAGTTAATTAGGCTCTGCATGTAGTTAATTAATTAGTTTAAACCAGAAAAAAAATAATAAAATCAAAATGCAATCCTACCACATGCATGTTCATCCGAGCCAAGCTGGAATAATTTTTGGCAATTTTGATGTTAATGGCTGTTGTTTGAACTCGATTTCTGAACTGGAAATGTTCATTGTCTAGCTAAGTAATTGCATGAGGAAGTTGAGAGCTTAATAGCATGTTTTAACCCAGAAAATAAAACGAAAACAGAGAGTTCCTCCATGCATGTTTAACCGTGGCTAGTTGGACAGATTTCTGGATTTTCCTGGATGATTTTAGTTGCTGTGTGAATCCGGTTTTGAAGTGGAAATCTTTAATGGCTAGCTAAGTGTTTAAATGCTGAATTTGAGTACCTAACACCATGTTTAAACCAAGGGAAAATTTGATCTAAAGTATATTAGTTGCTGGAATTTCTTTTGTGATAGCCAAAGGTTGAGTTGGAATCTCAGTTTGGTTTTTTTAAATTTTTCCTTGAAACATTATGGATGGAAATGCCTGGAATATGTTGTCTTGGAGTTCTATAAGAAATGTATGGATGGTTGAATAAAAACATTTTGGTGTTAAAAGAAAAAAGAAAGGAGTTTTTCACAAGTGAAAAATGAGATTTCAGAATTTCGGATGTCCCTGACCAGTCTCAGTAAAATGTTTATATCTTGGTGTAGGAAAATCCGTTTAAGGTGCCGTCAGTGGCATTTGAAACTAGAATCATAGGCCTTTGTTCTGTAGAAATTTCATATTTTTCCTCCATGTGTACTGCTGTCTGTGAATCCTCAAAGTAGACTGTTCTGTATTAATGTCCTGTTTCTTCATGAAACTGAATTTTTACTTGGATTGAACTTTTAGCTTATTTGTGGTTTGAATCCCTGATTGAATTGTGGTTGGAAGTGTTTGATGTTGTCAAGGGCTAATGATTGATGAAGCCCTTGGCCATTTAAATGATGTTATAAATATTAAAGAGTGATGGATTTTAATTGCTGGGATTTCTTGGAGGCCTTACCTTCAATTTTGATTTATTCAAGAGGTGATATGAACTTGCCAAAAACCAAGTGCTATAATGATTGATGAAGCCTTGGTCATTTATTTTATTCTTGATTTGATATGAACCTATTGAAACCTAGGGCTAATGATTGACGAGGCCCTAGTGAGATTTCTATTGGAAATGTTGGTTTGTTATATTGATGGATCTGAAATATTACATGCTTATAAATCGGAATCGTAGGAAATCCGTTTTGGTCCTGTGAACTTGAGAAAAGTTCTAAAACAATCTATTTACATATATCTTCACTCTAGTAGAGTGCGATAAAAATCTAGCACTGTATGTTAATGTTAGAAACGTCATGTAGGGATTTTCTCAACCTTGCCCACTCGATATTTCTTCCTTTAAGTTTAAACTAGCCTTATTACCTTTGGAAAATGATTTCCCTAGTTTCTAAAACTCTAGCCTTGTTTTACTCCTTTTCTTTCCTCTAAGAATTGTTCTTGGCTAGTTAACTATAGGAAAAGTTCCAAAATACGAGTTTTAATAATTTTAGTTAAAAGCATAGAAACTTGCTCGGCAAGAAACCTTATTTTTTAGGTAAAATAGTTTTTAGTGATAATTTTTGCAAGAACCATAGCTTTAAAGAAATTTTCAAATATATCTTTCTAGCTTTGATCTTAAGAGGTTGTCGACTTATTTCAAGAAAATAATACTAGTTACCTTTTATAAAGAAAAATATCTCAAGGAAAACTATAAGAAACATTTTTACTACTTTTGTCAAGTTTCAACCTAAGTGGATTCTTAATTTTTCTAAGGGAAAGTAAACTAGTAGTATATCAGATATACCTCGATGTGTATAAGCTTAAAAACTGAATAGAAACTTATAGTTTCAAAATTTTGTATTCTAGGATATTGCGAGGACGCGGAATTCGATTCCCAATTTGACATCTGAACTTCACTCTTGGTGAGTGTCCCTGCTTGTTCTATGCTTACCTAGTTAAAGTGCTTTCTTGACTCGATATGTGATAATTTGCAAAACTGGTTTTTGATCCATCGAAGTGAGCTATGTGTACTTTATCGCACTAGCCGTTCGAGTGGTGACTTGTGCAAAACATTTTTCTCATGAATCCTTGAATCTAAATGTAGTTGCATCGTTGGGTGAATCTCTCGACTTCTGAATCCAACTACCATGAATCTAAATGTAGTTACGTCGTTGGGTGAATCCCTCGACGCATGAATCTAACTACAATAATGTCGTTGGGTGAATCCCTCGACCAATCATCTACGGGTATATCTCGAGTATACTGCGTCCTTAGTCGGTGAGCGGGCCCGGGACAGGGGTATGAATGGTGACAGGTTAGGTATCAAAATGAGACGCTCTACATGGATTATAAGTAGTGAGAGTTGACGGAGGGTCAACTACGATAAATGGTGATCAAGCGAGGAAAATGGCTCCTGAGAGCCCTTGTATCCTACCTTGTGCTGTTATACGTTTTCCTAACTGTTTAAATTTTGCTAAGTTATTAACCGCTGTTTGATATTATGTGATTGCATGTTTTGGGGCACCACTAAGCTTTAGCTCACCCCACGTTTATTGTTTTCCTTAACAGGTTCCGGGAATTGAAAGCTTGGATACTTATTTATGTTTTCCTTTTGAAATGTATTCGAATACTATGACTTATTTTGTGGGCTGTAATGCGTTAATTGGGATAATGTACTTTCCTTTTGGATTGCCACTTGAAGCTGGAAAATGTGTAAACCCTAATTTGATTGCTTGGCTTATAAGTTTGTATTAGGGATTTATGTATTTATCAATCCGGATTGGTACGACTTTATACCTTGGTACGTAGTGTGAGGCCCCAGTTCATTCTACGTTGATATATTCCTTAGTTGGGTGGTAACGTTTGGTTTTGTGAGTATTTCGAAAACCCTAATTTCCGGTTAAGATTGGAAACTCGTCTTTTCTACATTTTTCTGTATTAGAAAAATTCCCCAGATAATTTTTATTGAGTAAATAGAGTTTTTAGATGATTTTTCTAGTATTAGTTGGTTTTTGAGAAATTAACAACGTATATCGAACGTGGGACCCACGAGTGCGAAAAGTTCGGAAAATTTCGGCCGATTAGGTTAAGTTTCGAATACTGGGTTTAATTTACCGGGTGTTAAGAGATAAGTAGAGATTGCAATTTGGATTGATATGAGAGAGAAAAGTTAGGTAGATATTTCATAAAAGGTGACAAGTGTCACCATAAGATTAACTCTTACAATAAGATTTACTATTCCATTTTTTGACTTTTGACCCAATTGGTTAAATACCTTAAAATTAACCAAAAATCACCATTTTTCTCTTACCTTTGGCCGGCCCTCTCTCTTGCAAGAAGGAAGAAAACCTCTCTCAATTCCTTGCTCTAATCTTGCCCAAATCAACAACTTAACCGTTTAATCTTGAATTCCTTCCATAAAACCTCTTAGTTTAGTGCTTGTAAGGTGTTGTGTGGAGTTGTTTGGAAGCTTAAGGTGCTAAGTGGTCTCTCTTCTTTGGTTCTAAGGTAAGTGACTATGGAACCCCTCTCTTCTATCTAAAGATGCTTAATAAATGACTTGTGGTTGTTATGAGTGTGATTTTGTGGACTATTTCTTGATTTTAGTTAAGATTGATGAAGTTTTCTATTTATTTGGAATTTTTGCTGGTTGCATATGATCACTATGATGTGGCTATGTATGATGATTGGAAATGAGGGGTAATGACTCTAGTAAGTGCAAATGAGTGATAATTGCAAGTAATTTTGGATTTGGAGGAAATTTCAGCAACTTAGGGTTTCACCACCCCCTTTTCTGTCCGGTTTTGTATCTCCTACTTAGAGGCCGAATTGGCCTTTTCTTAAAACATGAAAGATGTAGGTATTGATGTGTTTGAGGTGCCTGTAAAATTTCAGGTCATTTGGAGTAGTGTAGAGTGAGATATGTCGATTTTACTGTTGCTGTTCTGGGTTGATCAGAATGTGAAAACTGCACTTGTAATTGGTTGTTTTGGCTGGTATTGCTTCAGAATTAGTTGTTATGGTCTTCTAATGAAATGTAGCTTGATGTATTAACTACCATATGCCTTTGGAATTTCTGGATTTGGACTTGTGTAGGCTGAGTTATGATGTTTGCACTAGAATACGTTTTGTGAATCTGTTTTTGCGATTCTGGTATAGTATATTGCACTTTCGACCTGGTTGCACTCGAAACTAGATTGAGTAGCCTTCTTCAACATTGTAGCCCCTTGAGTCCTGTGTATGCCTGTAAAATCTCAGGTTAAACGGATTAGTGTCTCATGAGTTATAGATGAAATGCTCAAGCCTGTTTTGAACATCAGATTTGGTACGTCTTTTAGTTTAGCTTCTGCCCGTGATCTTTCGGTTTTGATACAGTACGATTTGGGTGTCAACTCCTTCATAAGAAATTTAGATCTTGGTCTCAGCTTCGAAACGGTATAAAGTACGTTGAAATCTGAGTTCCGTAGCTCCGGTTTTGATCAAAACAATATCGATCGTCAGAACTGCCCGGTATTTGGACAGTTCTGACGGGTATTTTGGCACTCGATTTTCGTTCTGTTCTGAATGGATTCAGGTCTTGGCCAAAACATGAAAGTTTTAGCCTTATGTCCCAGCTTTCTAACGCCTTTGGAATTTCTTGATTTCGATTTCTGACCCATGAGTTACGGCCTTGTAAACAGGGCCTGTTTGGTAACTCGCAATGAAACAGCTGGCACAATTTCGTGCATTTTTTACCTATATCTATTGAGATCTGGGTTGAGATGTCTAAAGGGAAGTTGTAGCCCTTCCTCTTAGCTTCGCAACGGTACCTCATGTACCTTGATCCGACACTCCTAGCCTAACTTTTGACCAAAACGGTTTGAGATGGCAGATTTGGCCATCCCGTTTGCCGTTCCGCGCGCGCGCGTGTGCCATTTTTGTCGTTTCCGCACTTGCGCGTGCCAATTTTGCCGTTTTGCTTGTTTTAAATACGTTAGTTGCCGTTTGTGATATATTGTGACACAATCTTCGATTTCAGACGGTGGTGAACTAGGCGGAGCCGGTGGGGCCCACTACTAGCCAACAAACGAAGTGATTTCCGCTTTTGTACTACTTTTGTATTTTGAGTAAGTATTCAGGCCAGTTTGGTGTGTTTTCTTTGCTATGTGTTTGAGATATGTGAAAAGGGCACTTAGGCGAGGGTGTACTTTATCGCACTCGACCTAAACCCTAATTTGAATGTATAATTGTACTTGGCATATGTATATGAACCTTTTGGAACCAAAACCCTTGAGCTTGTGGCTCGGGGCGACTTTCGAATAAAGTTTGTGAAGTTTGCAAAGTTTGTGATTTTGAATAATTTTGTGAAGTTTGTGAGTTTGGGGTGAACTCTTGACCTGGTTGGACTATTCGAGCCGGTTAGGGCTTGGTCGAAGGCAGTCCAACTTAGTCTGAGGTCACCAAGTTTGTAGGTTCATGTTATGAACCAATTTTGTAAATCCGGTTCACCGAGAAGGTGACCAAGTTTGTGACCCGAGCTTGTGACTCAAGCTCAAGTTTGTGATTTCGTTCGCCCGGGCAAGTTTGTGAGGTGACTGGCCAGTGAGGGTGAAAAGGTGTCGGTGGGTGTACAAGTGAAGTTCTACGGACTATTATTTGCAGTCGACGGAGTGTCGGCAGGAGATCACGCATGGCACATGAGTTGGCTTTGGAGCCACCTGTATCCTTATTATGTGATCTTACTTTTCTGCTTTTGCTTTACTCTTATTGTGTAACTGTTACGTGAAATTTATGCTTTCGCCCCTGTTTACTTACTAAGCATATAGCTTACCCCATTCCTTTTGTTTTCCTTAGCAGGGGCCGACGCGGGGACTTTTGGCTCGTATACTAGTATAGTAAGATTGGCTTGTAATAGTTGAACAGTTAGGATGTTTGTTTTTGTTTTGGTGGTTTGACTCGATACTTTTGGAGAATGTAATTATAACTCTTTTTGGGATTTGTATATAGTATGTAAGGTCCTCTTTTGGATTTTCTGGTTTTTATCGCTTTAAGGTTTGAGTCCTGGCGCGAGCTAGGCAGGCGGCCCGCCGATACCCTTGGGTTCGCCCTTGGGAGAAGTGGGGTCGTCACACGTAGCACGTGGGACGTTTAAGAGCCTCAATTGGCTATTTATATCACTGCTATCTCTGAAGTTAATGTGGTTTTAGTGATGATATTATTCGGGGAAATTTGTTTTGTAATAGATTAGGTTATTATTCGAAAGGATTTGGGTTAGAATGCTTGCGTGAGTCCTGGCGAGAGCTGGGCAGACGGCCCGCCAACCCTTTGGTTCGCCTTAGGGGGAAGTGGGGTCACCACAGTACCTCCCTTGAGTTGGAACCCTAATGATATGAATTCATTTATTTACCCTCCAAAATACAAAGAAAGGGTCAAGGCATCACTTTAGTTAAGAAATAAATCACAAAAGATAAAAAAAAACATGAAATTGAATCAAATAAATCATGCTAACAACCCACATTTAAGAAGTTAAGAGAAGAAGGGACTTAATTATGAAAATTAACAAAGTTTTGAGGTCAAAATTATAATTATCACAAAGATCAAGGGTCAAAATTAAAGAAAAACAAAGTTTAGGGACCTATTTGCAATTAAATTAGGGACTAGATTTAAAGAAATTGAAAGTTTCTAAGGCCACAGTATAGTTAAAGAAAAACCCAGGGGCTGATTTGCAAATTCCATAACCAGATTCTTAACCAAACAGGTTATTGGGCCATTTTATTTATTTCTTGGGCCAGAGCTACCCAAACCCAAACGAAAGTCCAAGCAAAATAAATTAAAACCCATTAGCCAAACCCAACCAACATTCCAAACCAAACCTAATCTTATTTTATGAAACCCAACAAGACAAAAAAACCTAACTAAAAATTACTAAACTTTGATTATCCATTAAATCTCAGAATTAATCTGTCCAAAAAGTCACATAAAATATGCAAAAAGAGGATTAAGCTAAAAAAGGGTGAAATTAGTTTGATTTTTTCAGATTTTGGGCCACAACAAAATTAGGCAGAGATTGAGGGGTGAAATTCAAATTTTCTGAAATTATGCTTCATGCTTCGCAGGAGCATTCCTCTTAATACAAATGAGAGGGAGAAATTTCTGCAACTTCTGATGCTTCAAAGATCCAGCAAATTTACACGGCCAAATCGCACCTTTTATCACCCGACACCAAAGACGACCAAAATGAAAAAAATTGGGTCCAAAATTCATTAACTTCTTTTCCTCTCACCAACTAATCAAACGTGCAGATTCTAGCTAGTTTTGGGCTAGCCAGGTTTTCCCTTGAACGCACACAGAAAAAATACACAAGACTTGTTATTTTTTAGCTCAAAATTCTCATTCGGGCATTTTATCAAACAACTAACGAGCATGGAAACATTCAGCACTTTTCTTCTCAAATCATGTAATTCAACACCCAAAATTATCAGAAATCCAAAGTTATTCAAATCAATCGACACATAAAGCATATATGTTCTTTAATCAAATAATCGACACAAAACTTGCCATATCAACCCGCAGAGTCACGCTCCGAGAGCTTCCAAAATCCATTCTTGAAGGAAAACTGAAATGTAAAAGGAAAAGAACAACTTACATTGTCTCTCACGGTGAAGATTCGCGAGCGGCAGCAGTGGATTCTGACGATGTGGTAGCGAGCAATAACGGTTCCAGTGAGCGGCGGCGGCTACAAGCTTCCATTCCTCTGCTGCTTTCTTCTTCAATTTCTTGCCCACAATTCCTCTTCAAATGCTCCCTTTTTGCTTGCTCTGTTTTTTCTTACTTCTTCTTCACTTTGCCGAAACTATCCTCTCCCTGGTTCTTTTGCTTTCTATTTTTTCTTTAGCCGCCCTTAGCTTTCGAAACCCATAGCCCCTCAACCTCTGCCCAGCCGTCACCTCTCTAGTTTTTCTTTCTAAACCTACACTTAGTTTTCTCCTTTACCCTCCAAAGCTCTTCCACCAGCTCTCGTAGCCTTTTTTTTTCAGACGCAGAATCTTTTCTTTTTCTTGGGTTTTTCCCTTGCTCAATTTTCTCTCCCTCTCTCATTCTTGCCTCACCCGAAGACCCCCATCAATTTTCCAGATCTCCCCCATTTTTTTCTATCCCCCTCTTACTCTGTTCCGCCGTAGAATCTTTTTTTTTCTCTGTTTTTTTTCCCTTTTTGCTCAGATGAAGCGCTCCTTTGTCCGCCGCCTAGTTTCTTTTTTTTTTTACACTTTCCCGAAGCTTTCATTGCCAAGAACCCTAGCCGCCCTCAGCTTGTTTCGTTCCCCCTCTCTCTTGCCGAAACCCCTTTTTCCAGCCTTGTGCTGTTTTTTCCTTTTCCGTTGCTTCGTCCAGCTCACTCTCTCACTCTGGTTTCTTTCTCTTTGCCATCCCAAACCTCTTGTTTCTCATTCTCTCCTTTTTTCCCGTCGTCATTTGATGCTCCCCCCATTTTTGTTGGGCTTGCGACTGTTTTCATTTTAAAGGCACCCCCAAAAACTAAACCTAAGATGAAATGCCAAGATTTCAAACCCCAAAATAGGCTTATGTGTCTTGTTCTTGTCCCTTTGATTTTTTTATTATTTTTTCAATGAATTAAATAATAATAAAGCAATTCTCTTAACAAACAATAAAAATAAGATAAAAATAAATAAAACAAAAATAAACAAAAATCACCTAAATAAATAAGTAAATAAAAGCTAAAATTTTGGTGTCTACAGTTTACCCCTCTTTGTCTAAGTTTCGAAGAAACTCGAGACAAAGACGTAGACACCAAATATTTACCTGTAATTATTTTGCCATGCACTGAAACAAACACAAAAGGTCAGTGGGATAAAATTCGAGTCTGCCGAGGTTGATAGGACAAAAATCTGATCCCGACATGATGTACAAAAGACACGTCAGTGGGTTAGACCCCATGCTAACGGATATATAAAAACAAAACACACGTTAGGGAGATTGATGCAATATTTAATGATGACGGGATGAAGTGAAGTGAAATGAAGTGTTAGTGGGACTGACCCATGTCTAACGATAAGATGTAATGCACATGTTCAATGGCAATGTGATGAAATGCACACTAGTGAGACTAACCCATGTTTAGTGGCAATGAAATTCAACAAGATAAAACGGTCAGTGGGACACAACCCAAGCCTGCCTTGATTATCGGTCGGTCAGTGGGATAGCACCCGAACCTGCCTTGATGATCGGTCGGTCAGTGGGATAGAACCCGAGCCTGCCTTGATAATCGGTCGGTCAGTGGGATAGCACCCGAGCCTGCCTTGATGATCGGTTGGTCAGTGGAATAGCACCCGAGCCTACCTTGATGATCGGTCGGTCAGTGGAATAGCACCCGATCCTGCCTTCAATTGGTCACTTGGATCAATAATTGGTCAGTGGGATCAACACCCGAGCCTGCCTTCGATTGGTCAATTGGTCAGTGGGATCAGCACCCGAGCCTGCCTTCAATTGGTCAGTGAGAAAAATATCTGAACCAATCATACTATTGATCAGTGGGATCACAACCCGAGCCTGCCATAGTATCGGCCAATGGATAATATCCGAACAGCCTTCAATTGGTTAGTGGGATCCATACCCGAGCCTGCCGACATTATTTTAATTGGTCAGTGGGATCAACACCCGAGGCTGCCTTCAATTTGTCAGTGGGATCTATACCCGAGCCTACCTTCAATTGGTCAGTGGGATCCATACCCGAGCCTGCCGACATAGTTTTAATTGGCCAGTCAGATTAACACAAGAGCCTGCCTTCAATTGGTCACTTGCATCAATAATTGGTCAGTGGGATCAACACTTGAACCTGCCTTCGATTGGTCAATTGGTCAGTGGGATCAGCACCCGAGTCTGCCTTCAATTGGTCAGTGGGATCCATACCCGAGTCTGTCTTGATGATCAGTCGGTCAGTGGGATAGAATTGGTCGGTCAGTGGGATAGAACCCGAGCCTACCTTGATGATTGGTCGGTCAGTGGGATTGAATCCGAGCATGCCTTGATAATTGCACTTGGATCAGTGGGATGAATACCCGAGCCTGCCTTCATTCCTCATTTGGTCAGTGGGATGAACACCCAAGCCTGCCTTCATTTCTCATATGGTTAGTGGGAAAAATATCTGAACCAACCGTACTATTGATCAGTGAGATAACAACCCGAGCCTGCCATAGCATCGCCAGTGAATAATATCCGAACTGCCTTCAATTGGTCAGTGGGATCCATACCCGAGCCTGCTGACATGGTTTTAATTGGCCAGTGGGATCAACACCCGAGCCTGCCTTCAATTGGTCACTTGGATCAATAATTGGTCACTGGGATCAACACTTGAGCCTGCCTTCGATTGGTCAGTGGGATCAACGCCCGAGTCTGCCGACATTGTTTTAATTGGTCAGTGGGACAACACCCGAGCCTGCCTTCAATTGGTCAGTGAGAAAAATATCTGAACCAACCGTAATATTGATCAGTGGGATAACAACCCGAGCCTACCATAGCATCGGCCAATGGATAATATCCGAATCGCCTTCAATTAGTCAGTGGGATCCATACCCGAGCCTGCCGACATTGTTTTAATTGGTTAGTGGGATCAACACCCGAACTTGCTTTCAATTGGTCAGTGGGATCCATACCCGAGCCTGCCTTCAATTGGTTAAGAAATTAAGTGTGATTGTCAAGAAAGGGGGGATGTAGAGATGATATTTCAGGGAGCTCCCTGAATGAAAGTTCTTATATTGCGTGCCAAGGTAGTGCAGAAATCAGTAGTTTACTCAAAAAGTTAAGAACTGTGTCGGAATTTGGTGCGAAACTGGGCTGGTTAGTCAGCCTGGTGATGAACTTTTGCAACAACTTTTCTTCTTTTCTTTCTTCCTTCTTCCCCCTGTTTTCCTTCCTTTTTTTTTTCCTCTGATTCCCCCTAGATTCTTCCGTGGTTCCCCCTTTCCTGGTTTCCTCCTTTTTCTCCTTCTTTTTTCCTCTCTTTTTTCTCTCCTCTATTGGTTGTTTCCCAAAACCCTCTTTTCCTTTCTTTTTCTCTTTTCCCTTTCCCTAGTCTCTCCCCCTGTTTCTCTCTCGTTTTTCCTCTACTTTTCCGCAGTCTCCTTCTCTTTCTTGTTCTCCCAGATTCCCTACCTTCCTCCTCTTGTTTCCTCCCCCTTTCTTTCCCTCTTTTTTCTCTCCCTGCCCGTAGCCTCTCTTGGTTTCTTTTCTTGCTTCCTTTCTTCTTTTTGTCTCTCCAGCCCCTCGAAGCTCTTTTCCTCTTTGCTCAACCGTCACCCTATCTCCCCTCTCAGCTGAAACCTCTCTCCATCTTCCCCCTCTCTTTTTAGTTTTTTTCTCCTCCCTTTCTCCTTCCTTTTCTTCTCATTTTTCTTTCTTTTTCTGGTTTCTTTTTCTTCCTTTCTGTTGTTTCCTCCTCCTCTCTTGCTTGCTTGTCTTTTCCTTTCCTTAGCCGCCCATTTCTCTCTCTTTCCCCCCTCTCTCTCGGTTTCTTTTTCCTTCCTTTTCCTCTTGCTTCCCGTAGCCTCTTTTCCTTTTTTTCCTGGTTTTCTCCCTTTTCTTTCTTTATCTCTAGCCCACCTCCCTCTCAATCTCTTTCTTTTTTTTCAGAATATTCCTCCAACTCCACATGTCCTTGCCACCTATCCTTTGAATGTTGTGGTGTGCAAAATGCCAAAACCACATGGCTCATTTACATGCATTCCACCAAGCTATCTAGCATGAATTCCACATATTTTATTTTATTTTTTTTAAACAAATTTAAGGTAACAAAAATGTTAAATTTCTATTTGAAATTGGCTTGCAAATTTTCATTTTATTTGGAAGAAATTGAACTTGAAAAAAGATTGAAACAAATTTTTGTGAGACTTTTCTTTTTTTCAGAAATTATTTAAAAAGAAAATGAACCCTAATTCAATAAAAATAGCTAACTATCATTTTGCGACTTTTTGGTTAAATAAAAATAAAGATAAAAAATAAAATTAAAATTGAATTGAAATTTTGGTGTCTACAATTTGGAACAAGTTTTGGCCAGAACCAATTATGAAAAAGTTAGAAAACAACAAGGTAATAGACTTCACTATCACTTGGCCAACAAGTGAAATTTCAGCCAGAAAATTGGGAAAAATATCAATGAAAATCCTTTCATTTCAATCAAAATTGAACACATAAGTAAAACTTATAGGTTTACCAAACATCATAAACAAGTTTATCACAAAATCAACCCAAACTTGAAGGAAACAAGTTGTCCCAAAATTTGGACAGCACCTCCCCTTATTTTCTTTACTTTTCCATCCAAATTCAACATCAAATATCATCTCAAATCAACCTCAACCACAACCACAAGTCATAAGCTATAACACACACTTGATTAAGGCCACAAAACCATCCAAATATAGTAAATTTATAGCTCAAAACCAACCATAATCAAGCTGATTTTTGGAAACCCAAAGTGTGACGCCCCCACTTCTCCCAAGGGCGAACCTAAGGGTATCCACGGGACACCTGCTCAGCTCTCGCCAGGACTCGGTACAAATTCAATTCAAACTTAAGAATAACCAATCGATACTAAATGTCGAAGATATGAAGGAAGATCAATTCCTTAATAATCGTTCAAATCTTACATCATAAGCTACCAAAAATATCTTACATTCCCAAAATATACAGTTTCCAAAAGTTGTTTACACAAATACATTCAAAATTCTAATCAAAAGGTCCATCAAGTCGACCTCTCCACAATTCATTCCATTTCAGCTCCTGTTAAGAAAAACAAATCTAACGGGGTGAGCAAATGGTCAGTGAGGCCAAGAAAAAATCATGCAAGCAGGTAATTCAAGCAGCAATAAAACTAGTACGAGAGATAAAGCTAACATTCAAGCAATTCCCGAATCTTCACAAAACACATTCAAGAAGGATATGAGAGCTCTTAGGAGCTCATTTCCACTTGCTTTGCCAAAGTTCAATCCAATAGTCCGTAGAACTTTACTTATTCCATTTATGATTCTGAGTCGAATGAGAGGTACGTCCCACCTGAATCGGTGTGGTAAATACTATTGCTCAGTGGTCGATTATATGTTTATGGTTCAGAGTCGAATGAGAGGTACCTCCCACCCGAATCGGTGTGGTACATACTATCACTCAGTGGTCGATGAGACATCGCTCCAATTGACTTATGCTTTGCTTATAGTTCTGAGTCGAATGAGAGGTACCTCCCACCCAAATTGGTGTGGTACATACTATCGCCCAGTAGTCGATGAGACATCGATCCAATCAATTTAAGATGGTTTGTGAGAATCCTAAAATTTCCATATTTTCTCAGCCTTTTGGTTTATTCTCATATTCCCTTTTAAGTGAAATAAGTTAACCATTTGTTTAAACAAAGGAAGGTTTTGTTGATACGTGTATTTGTGTGTGAGATATGTATATATGTGCATGTGTTGGAAGTACGGTTGAGCGTGGCAATCGAACTAGGAAAAGAGGAAAAATTTTGAGAAAAGACTGAATGGCCAAATCTGGCCGCAAATCCGGCCATTTCTTGGCCAGATTGCTAGCCGGATTGTTGAGGGGTTTTAAAAACAAAAATGGTTTTTGCTACTGCCCTGAATCCGGCCAGATTCCGGCCGGATTGTGACATGTCACAGTCGGTCATCAGCTTTGACCAGCTGTTTCCTTCCTTCTTATCCTACTTTTTGGCCAAAATATATTCATTTCCTCTTCTTGTTCAGCCGTGCACCTTGAGAGAAAACCAAGAAAAGCTTTTCATTTTCTAACTTATATTTCTACTTAAATCTTGAGTTTTAACCGTTGGATTTTCAAACTACTCCGTACAAGTGCTAGCTAAGATGGGTTAAAGGTGCTAGTGGAGTTGTTTTTGGAGGGGAAGTTGTAAGTTCCTACCTTTCTTGAGTTGAGGTGAGTTGTTAAGAAAATCCTCTTATTGTTTCAATAATGATATCTTGATGCTTTGTAGTGATTGAATATGTCATTTTGCGGAATGTTTCATGGGTTGAAGGAATTTATAGTGATTTTCTGATTTATTGGGTTTTTTTCTTATTTTATATGAAAGTCATGGATTGGTCTTGGATTGATGGATTGAAATGGTGTTAAATGGAACTACGCTTGTAAGGATAAATTCTGATTCTAGGGTTTTAATTTGAGGGTTTTCTTATAGTTGGATTTGGAGCTTCTAATTAGCTTTGATTGAAGGGTTCTGTGGCCTAATTGGATGTGTTTTATTGTTTATGAGTTGCATGTATGATTGTGGTTAAATTGTTATGAGAATGGGTTTTTGGATTGTAGGGTGAAAATGTAGAATTTAAGGGGAAATGCTGTCCGTTTATTTTCTTGTATTGTGAGTGAGTTAAAATGGTTTTAGAAATGTGTGTTGGGTCAAGTGGGACGTATTTCATTGAAAATTTCATTGGTTCTTTCAAAAGGTGGTCAAGGGCTAAGTTTCTATTTGAATTTGTATACTTTCGTTTCGCAAATACCATGTCCATTTTTCCATTTTAAAACATGATACCTCTTTGGTTTAAAACTTCAAATGTTTACTTACTCTTTACCAAAATAAAGAAGAGTGGTTTAGGGTTTTCTTGGGTATTTTGTCCTCTTTGCACATGATTTTCATCGGACCTTTGTGATATAATATCTACATGAATATATATTGATTTTGAGCCACATAAGCGATTCCGAAAACAATATATTTCTTAGCCTATCTTGTTGGATTCCGATTTATCTTTGGTCCAAGTGTTTTCCGCCGGAAAGTTTATAACCCTTTTAGTTTCGTTTACATTTGGTTTGTTAAACCCTTAGTTATTTCCATCTTCTGGTTCAAATGCCTCTTTTCACTTTAAAGGCATCCTTATACGTTTACTCGTAATTAGTCGGGTTTCTTCGATTACACTTAATTGTTTTGCTAGATGAACTGTAATATTTTCTCTCGTTTAATCTTAGGTGTCGTCGGTGACTGAGGGTAATAGCCGGAGGGATATTGTGGACATTGTTTTGCATAAATAGCTGAGTGTTCCTTGTTTGTTATATTTTCCTTGACTTCATGGCTCGTTGTTATTGTTTGATAATGTATTAAGTGCTTTCAATGATTGCCAAAACGAGTTTTCTAGGCGAGTGTGTACTTTATCGCACTCGACCTAAATGAATGTGAAATTTTCAATGATTCAATGATTGAAACGTTACGTGTGCATGAATGTAAGCCTTTTGGCTGAACTGGGCCCTGCCTTTCGTTACCGATCGACTCGAGCCAGAAGCGGACTCAGTTGGGCGATATGGTGAACTTGGGTGAATGTTTGGTATACTCGAGTATTATCTTGAAGTCTGGTGGAGCCTGGCCAATGTCCGGGAAGGGGGTGAACGAAATGAACGAACGAATGTCAATGCAAATGAGGGGTTTTACTTATCAAAATGTATTTTCAAATGATTGGAGGAATATGGGAATGAAAGGAGAACGAATGAATGGCTCCCTGTGAGCACGTATCCTTTTATTGATTGTGTTTATCATTTTATATCGTAAATGTATCTTGCATTATCGGTTATGTGTGGTGAATGCATTGGACTTATTGTTGGCCTATGTGTTCGGAACCTCAATGAGCTTTTAACTCACCCCTTTAGTTTTGTTTTCCTTAACACGGGAAGGCGCGCAAGGACGAGAGCTCGGTATAGACTAGCTTGGTCTAGCTCTTTGATTTTTGTAATGGTTCTCGCCCTAGTGCGTGGCACGGGTTGGATGTATGAAGATTGAGAACCTTTATATATTTGATGGTTGTACTCTCTTTTGAGATAGCAATGTATATAATTTTTGCTTTAAGTTTTGGATCGTTGTTATGTTATTCTGGTGGGTTTATTCTGGTTTTGATTGAGGGCTGAAGTAAACGACTGAATCCCAGCGAGAGCTGGGCAGGCGGTCCGCCAACCCCTCTGGTCCGCCTTAGGGGAAGGTGGGGCTGTCATAGTTGGTATCAGAGCCTGTTTCGCGTGGTCTCTGCGCGGAGTGAGCCTGGACTAAGTGGTGAATAAGTATGAAGGACTAAGTGTTCGTTCAAGTATAAGCCATGAATTGTGAATGCTATAGGCTTTAAATTTTCTTATGGTATCTGAGGATTATAGATAGGTACGTCAGGGAGGAATTTCGATTGTAGATAGTTTACTCTTGGGACTGGCCAGCTCGAGATGTGAATTGTTTTATTTCGGATTCTCGTGCCCGAGTACTCTAGGGTTGAGGCGATGCTAAGTATGTGAGATTTGTATTTTGGGAACATGAACAGGCCTTGTTCAACTGGAACGAGTACAAGAGGTCAACAGATGTCTAGTTTGGATAGCAAATGACGTGAGAGACCGGACGGGATTATCTGAACTGAGATTGGGACGACTTCACCCTTTCCTCTTGATTCGCCCGTATATTGTTACTACATGACGTTAATATGTGTGTTTGTGTACATGGTTATCTGTCCAACTTGATATGTATTTGTGTATTTGATTATTTGTCTCCTTGATATGGCGTTTATGTGTGTATATGTTTATTTGTGTATTTGGTACGTTTGGTTTGTTATTTTAATCACTTTACTCTGTTTATTTATTAAATCACCTATTGGAAAAGAAAAGAAAGAGAGAGGAAAAAATATATATATGGACGGGAGACGTAGTCGTGGACATGGTCGTGGCCGTAGGAGTAAGCAGGCCCAAAAGCCAAGAGAAGAAAGGGAAACGACAACTGCACGAGAGCAAGGACCGAGGGTTGAAACCGGGGACCAAATGGCGACGGCAATTCAACAAATGACAAACATTGTAGCGAGATTGGTGGACCAACAAGGTCAAATACCTGCGAATCAACCCCAGAACCCTGAAATAGGAGAAGATCGGGCTCTAGAAAGGTTTCAGAAGTTTAATCCTCCGAAATTCCTTGGAGGGTCTGATCCGGATATGGCCGAACAATGGTTAGAGGCCATGGTTAATATTTTCACAGCCTTAAACTACACTGAGCAAAGACAAGTGAACTTTGCGTGGTTCCAATTTGAAGGACCGGCCCAAGCATGGTGGAACGTGATTAAAGTGAAGTAGGAAAGAGAACAAACCGTATGGACATGGGGAAACTTTATAAAAGAGTTTAACGAGAAATACCTCCTACCTTTAGTCCAAGAGAGGAGAGAAGACGAATTTATTGGACTACGCCAGGGAACCTTAAATGTGGCTGAATATGAAACGAAATTCACCAAACTATCCAAGTTTGCTTCCGAATTAGTGGCCACGGAACCGAGAAGAGTGAAACGGTTTATACAGGGATTGAATTTGGAAATTCAAGAAGCTCTAGCGGCGGTTCAAGTGAATACATTTACAGAAGCCCTTGAGAAATCCCAACGAATCGAGAATGCAAAGGCACGGGTAAAAGCCTCCCAAATTCGGAAAAGAAATGCCGCTGGTAGTGTGGTTAAGGAACCGAGTGAATCGATAACACCCTCTAAAGTGCAGAAAGTGAACCCGTTAACCCGCCTACCATGGACATTAGGGGTGGTAGATGAAAGGTCTACAAAAGAAAGCCAAATCGGATATGGGGAGATTTCTCAAGAAAGCCAAAACATGGCTTCTCACTTAACTTGTGACTACTGTGGAAAGGCCAATCACACCGAGACCGATTGTTGGTGGAAAGGGCGGAAGTGTTTGATTTGCGGAAGTGGGGATCATCAAGTTAGCAACTGTCCGAGAAAACAGTCCCGTGAAGGTAGTACTCCGCAACTGGATGGAGCCAAATCGAAACAAGCGAACGAAAGAGGGAAACGAACAAGTGTACTGGCAAAAGCTTATGCGTTAGACAACCAAGCAATTCCGGACTCATCTGAGGCAAATGAAAGTAAAATTTCGAGGATGAAATTTCCTAAGGGGGAGAGAGTGCGAGAACCCTAAAACTTTCATATTTTCTCAACCTTTTGGTTTATTCTCATTTTCCCTTTTAAGTGAAATATGTTAACCATTTGTTTAAACAAAGGAAGGTTTTGTTGATACGTGTATTTGTGTGTGAGATATGTACATATGTGCATGTGTTGGAAGTACGGTTGAGCGCGGCAATCGAATTAGGAAAAGAGGAAAAATTTTGTGAAAAGACTGAAGGGCCAAATCTGGCTGCAAATCCGGCCATTTCTCGGCCGGATTGCTGGCCGGATTGTTGAGGGGTTTTGAAAAAAAATGGTTTTTGCTACTGCCCTGAATCCGGCCAGATTCTTGCAGGATTGCGACGTGTCACAGCCGGTCATCAGCTTTGACCGGCTGTTTCCTTCCTTCTTTTCCTACTTTTTGGCCAAAATATATTCATTTCCTCTTCTTATTCAGCCGTACACCATGAGAGAAAACCAAGGAAAGCTTTTCATTTTCTAACTTCTATTTCTATTTAAATCTTGAGTTTTAACCGTTGGATTTTCAAACTACCCCGTACAAGTGCTAGCTAAGGTGGGTTAAAGGTGCTAGTGAAGTTGTTTTTGGAGAGGAAGTTGTAAGTTCCTACCTTTCTTGAGTTGGGGTGAGTTGTTAAGAAAGTCCTCTTGTTGTTTCAATAATGATATCTTGATGCTTTGTAGTGATTGAATATGTCATTTTGCGGAAGGTTTCATGGGTTGAAGGAATTTATGGTGATTTTCTGATTTATTGGGTTTTTTTCTGATTTTATATGAAAGTCATGGATTGGTCTTGGATTGATGGATTGAAATGGTGTTAAATGGAACTTTTATGTGTTAATTGCGATCATTTGCGGAAAATTTACGCTTGTAGGGATAAATTCCGATTTTAGGGTTTTAATTTGAGGGTTATCTTATAGTTGGCTTTGGAGCTTCTAATTAGCTTTGATTAAAGGGTTTTGTGGCCTAATTGGATGTGTTTTATTATTTATGAGTTGTATGTATGATTGTGGTTAAATTGTTATGAGAATGGATTTTTGGATTGTAGGGTGAAAATGTAGAATTTAAGGGGAAATGCCGTCCGTTTATTTTCTTGTATTGTGAGTGAGTTAAAGTGGTTTTAGAAATGTGTGTTGGGTCAAGTGGGATGTATTTCATTGAAAATTTTATCGGTTCTTTCAAAAGGTGGTCGAGGGCTAAGTTTCTACTTGAACTTGTATACTTTCGTTTGGCAAATACCATGTCCGTTTTTCCATTTTAAAATATGATACCTCTTTGGTTTAAAACTCCAAATGTTTACTTACTCTTTACCAAAATAAAGAAGAGTGGTTTAGGGTTTTCTTGGGTATTTTGTCATCTTTGCACATGATTTTCATCGGACCTTTGTGATATAATATCTACATGAATATATATTGATTTTGAGCCACATAAACGATTCCGAAAACAATATATTTCTTAGCCTATCTTGTTGGATTCCGATTTGTCTTTGGTCCAAGTGTTTTCCACCGGAAAGTTTATAATCCTTTTAGTTTCGTTTACATTTGGTTTGTTAAACCCTTAGTTATTTCCATCTTCTGGTTCAAATGCCTCTTTTCACTTTTAAGGCATCCTTATACGTTTACTCGTAATTAGTCGGGTTTCTTCGATTACACTTAATTATTTTGCTAGATAAACTGTAATATTTTTTCTCGTTTAATCTTAGGTATCGTCAGTGACTAAGGGTAATAACCGGAGGGATATTTTGGACATTGTTTTGTGTAAATAGGTAAGTGTTCCTTATTTGTTATATTTTCCTTGACTTCATGGCTCGTTGTTATTGTTTGATAATGTGTTAAGTGCTTTCAATGATTGCCAAAACGAGTTTTCTAGGCAAGTGTGTATTTTATCGCACTCGACCTAAATGAATGTGAAATTTTCAATGATTCAATGATTGAAACGTTACGTGTGCATGAATGTAAGCATTTTGGCTGAACTAAGCCCTGCCCTTCGTTACCGATCGACTCGAGCCAGAAGCGGACTTGGTCGGGCGATATGGTGACCCTGGGTGAATGTTTGGTATACTCGAATATTACCTTGAAATCTGGTGGAGCCTAGCCAACGTCCAGGAAGGGGATGAACAAAATGAACAAACGAATGTCAATGCAAATGAGGGGTTTTACTTATCAAAATGTATTTTCAAATGATTGGAGGAATATGGGAATGAAAGGAGAACGAATGAATGAATGAACGAATGAATGGCTCCCTGTGAGCACGTATCCTTTTATTGATTGTGTTTATCATTTTATATCATAAATGTATCTTGCATTATCGGTTATGTGTGGTGAATGCATTGGACTTATTGTTGGCCTATGTGTTCGGAACCTCACTGAGCTTTTAACTCACCCCTTTAGTTTTGTTTTCCTTAACAGGGGAAGGTGCGCAAGGACGAGAGCTCGGTATAGACTAGCTTGGTCTATCTCTTTGATTTTTGTAATGGTTCTCGCCCTAGTGCGTGGTACGGGTTGGATGTATGATGTAAGGATCGAAAACAACCTAAGAGGGGGTGAATTAGGTTGTCTAAAAACAAGCCAAGATATGAGTCACCTTTTTCGAGCTTGCTTTCTTTTTCAAAAAGACCTCACTGAGAAGCAATTGATGGACTAGCACAAGTAATTTGTGAGTAAAACAGGTAAGCAATGTATATATATATGTAGCAAGACAGTAAATGAAGGGATGAAATTGCAAACCAAATTCCAAACTTGACTAAGTTTGAATATCACTTTATATATATCAAACTTCTTCAATATGATCAACTTTCAACCAATCTCTTGTGTACAAATGAAGGATCACTTCCTCCTTGCTTCAAGTCTCACTCGATCAAGTAAGGAAGTTTTACAATTGCACGGATAACCCTCACTAGGCTACACTATTGAAGAAATTGAATCACACTTGAAAAGCTAAATGGAGATTACACAACTAAGAGTACAAATCTTCTTTTTGGAGTATTCACACACTTGAATCACTCAAGATCAGATGTAGACTTAATGTGTAAAATTGCTTTTTAAGAGTTGACTAATCCCAATTTATAGGGGACCAAAAAATTCTTCAATTAATGCTGTCAACGGATAGAAGGCAGCTGGAAGGTCAACTAGCCGTTAATAGTGTCGGACGTCCGGTACTCTGATTTTCTGCGTCCGAACGAAGACAGTGGGTTCAAGATGATTTCTTGCAATTCTTAGGACGTCCGGTCCCTCCGTAGTATACGTCCGAAAGTAAACTTGCAGATCCTTCTTCATTTCTTTCGGACGTTCGATGCTCCAGTCTTTTGCGTCTGAAGCACAGTAACGTTTGTCGGACGTTCGATATAGAGGTATTGTGTGTCCGAACGAGGTCAGTGATCATAGATGTTTTGACACATTGCCTTCGGACATCCGAGTGTGAGTTCTTCATGCGTCTGAAGTTACTCAATGTTTGTCGGCCGTCCGATATGGTTCTTTTGTGCGTCCGGCTGTAATTTGTCAAACCTTGATTTTGGCTTCAAGTCTTTGATCTGGTTTTTGTTCCAAATCCTGAAATGAACTCTTCAAAGAATGTTAATAGCATCCAATTATTTTGTAATCATCAAAAGTTATGAATTGAGATATACAATCTTCCCCTTTTTGATGATGACAAAACATTGGATGGATAAAAAAGAATTCAACTCCCTCTCAACTCGACTCCCCCTTCCTTATAGATTCCATGATCAGAGTATTCGCAACTCCCCCTCACTTATACGATCCATATCCATTTTCTCCCCCTTTTTGTCATCATAAAGCAGCCATACCAATCAAATTTGTCAGCATTCAATAGACATTATCAATTTGACAAACCAGATCAATATA
Source organism: Coffea arabica (assembly GCF_036785885.1). NCBI lineage: Eukaryota > Viridiplantae > Streptophyta > Magnoliopsida > Gentianales > Rubiaceae > Coffea > Coffea arabica. The sequence goes on along the minus strand of NC_092316.1, from coordinate 28,026,909 downwards.
TGAACATTATCAGCAAAGGATAAAGACATTCATTCTCAGCAAATGATAAAAGCATCCATTCATAGAAGGAAAAAAAAACATCAGTTAACAGAATAACATTAATTTTACAGACCAAAAGAGGATTATGATCCTCAATACATAGCATAGCAAAAGTTTTTCAATACAAAAGATGAACTATTGTCCTAATGATGAAATGCAAAGTCCTAGTAGTGCTTAGATGGTGATTTTCAATGATCCAGGCCTTCTCCTGGTTAGACGAAACTGCTCAGGATCCATTTGGTCTTCATCCGCAGTTTCATCATCATCATCTTCAGTTGTCTCCACAGTTACAGGAGCCTTGCCTTTATCTTTGGGTTGGGAGCTGGAAGCATGTGCCTCTGGAGTGGCTTCAGTACCAGGAATATGCTCTGTGGGTTGGGGTCTTGGCTCTTTTTGATGAGCACTTTCATTGAATTCAGGAATTGGAGGCACGAGGAGATTCTTTTTTTCAATGAAAATGGACTACTGGGCAGGAGACATGGTCATCATGAGACCATCTTCAATGAGCAAAACATGTTGTTTGAGGTATACATGGATGGTGAATGGAGAGATATACATGGACTGATCACGAGGAGTCCTAGGAGTGACAGGGGTGTACGCGATAAAAAGGTAATCTTACCCTTCTTTGATGATTGTTGAGGGATCTTAACGGTGAATTTAAAGGAAGTTGAAGAGACACTATTTGACCGAGTCGACCACCAGGCGTCATTTGTGATCAATGGATGCTTCCTGTGCGTGGGTATAGTCATCCGAGATCGCGTCTGCGTGCGAACTGAAGAATCCCATAGTTGAATAGCCTCGCCCAAAGTGTAAGTGTGAGTGATTTCTTTCAAGTTGTTGGGGATGTCTTGACAAAAGCCGAATTGTCTGCTAAACCTGCAAGGATTATATTTTTCAATAATGAAATTATTGTCCTTACGTAGAGTTAAATGGCAAGAGCGTTGACTAATGAAATAGCTCGTGAGTCTTGATGATAAGGATCCGTCATCGATCAAAGCCTTTTCTTCATTCTCAGTCCAGCACAATTTAGGGAGCATCAAAGGATTCACTTCTTTGAAAATTTCTGTGTCCCCTTAACTTGGTTGAGAGACCTCTATTTATAGTTGTAGCAAGAGGTGGAGGTTGAGATCATGTACACCACTCTACTTGCCTAGCAAGACGTACAGTCATATTAGGACTGTGCCAGTTAAATATTATCTCTCCATTAAAGAGATAAGTAATTTCTCGATTGGCCAGACTTGTGGGGACACGTGACGTGGCACCATTTTACTGGCCAGGCCATTGCAGTATATAAGAGATATACTTGGATTAAACAATTCTAAAAAAAATTTGAATTTTCAGCTCTGAGGCATAGCTCATATGTATGTTTTGACCTGAGCTTCATTCTCAAATAATATTTTGAGAAATTGTTTAGTAAAGTCATGGGGCTCTAAGCGTCTCAAACTTCTTGTAATAATTAAATGTTGCAAGTAAAGAAGAAAGAAAAAAAAAGGAAGCCGCAGGTACCTGATGACGGCTGACTCTGGCGTGCGGCAATTTGTTGATGCGGCTTAAGAGAAATAAAACTCGTTGAGAAGAAAGTATTCAAACGCTACCAATGGATGACAGTTGATGCTTGCGGCTCGGTGAAGATCTCAAGGGTCAGACGCTGTCAAGACAAACTAAAGCAAGTATGGGAACCGTCGATACAAGAAGGTATGAATGTGTGTGAACGAGAATTAGAGTGACTACCTTCAAAGCTATAGTGGAAGAAGCGACCAGATCCTTCAAACGGCTTGCAACATTGACAACGAAAATGTTGTCTCCGAATCTATTGTTGCACAGACTACAAGGGTAAGCCGCGGTTCCATGCAAAGTAGTAGAACAAGAAACACAAGCAGGGTGGTACCATAGCTTGGAGGAGTAGTGCGTACCTTAAAAATAATCCTAGCGTAGCTCGGCACGTTCTGACCAACTCCAAATTGGTTCTATTAGTTTAAGGGGCGGCAAGGCCAAGCAAACTAGCAAATTGTGAATGACGGCAGTAGCAAAAATAGGGGACGTAGCAGCGGCACCTCGTGACAACAATATTCGGGAATCAAAAGGGAAGAGAAATTTTTTTTGAGCAAGTTCACGGCTTTGGACTTGGGGGATTTATAGGACGAATCTCTACTACAAATCCGGGAGAAAGTTGAGTTCAAATACAACTAGCTTCCTGGTCCGCTTCAATCGTTTGAGGGATATCTTCAGGGGTCCTAGCAATTAAGTCGGCTGTATATTGGGAAGTGGATTCTACACTGGTTTCAGGGGGCTTGCTTCTAAAAAGGACCAGTTTATTTTCCCATGCGATATAGCTTCCATTCATGTTGGCCTTGGAAGGAATTCTTGTCGCAACCAACCCCTATACGCTGAGTAAGTTGTGTCGGCATGGAAACTTGCGAAGCGGTGGAGTTTATGATTGATCAAGGAGCAAGATATTTACCTCGTAATTAAAGTTGAAAGTTCTCTAGGCCAATTGAAAGGTTATTTGCATGCAAGGTGCTCACAAGACAGATGCTTGCGAGATGGAGTCCCACGTCAATCGCCTGTATGATTCTTATTCGGATATTGAAGGCTCTTGTGGGCAGCTCCTTACTTAAGTGGTCTATTTCAGAAGAGTTATTTCCGCAAAACTTCAGAACTCAAGGAGAGTTAACCTCTTCGATCCAAAGGATCCTTAAGGTGAGTTTGAAGTCAATTACAAGTCTAATGTGAGCCTGGCTTCGGGACTTTCCAGAATGGTCAGTCGAGAGTGAAGAAGGGTCTAATCTGAATCCGAATGGGTCTCTACTCCTGCTGAAATTCAATAAGCAAGCTTGGGATTGGTTCGTCCACACGTAGTTCCTGCCGTTCACATTTTAACCTCATGCGGGCCAGGAGTATCTATTTGTTTACCACCTTAGACTTGGTGAAGTGTTTCAGCAGTTTAACCACATGCTACACTATTGGTGGTTGCCATCCACAGTTTTAGCTCATGTGGGCCAGGAGCCTCTCGTGGTTTCGATTACGCATAGTACCTTTTTAGGTACTTGCCATTGATGGGGCCAACCCTTAATCCATCTTCAGCAACCAACTTGTATGAGCCATTTGTATATACTTCTCGAACGACATAGGGCCCATCCCACTTAAAATAAACTTTCTTTGACCGCCATGAGTGAGAATGATCGGTCTCCGAACGGCGAGTACTAAATCTCCAATCTGGAAAGAGCGTGGCCGGACATGTTTATTAAATGCTTTTGAAAGGCGGGCTTGATAACACTCAATCCGTTGCTGGGTTTCCAATCTCTTTTCGTCGAGTGCTTCTAACTCCTCAAGGCGAAGACGGACATTATCTTCTCCACTGAGCCCTTCTTGAATCGCAATTCTTAGCGAAGGTATTTGACACTCAAGTGGAAGAACAGCTTCAACACCATAAACAAGCGCGTATGGGGTCGCTCGCGTGGGAGTTCGAAAAGTAGTTCGATATGCCCAAAGTGCTTCTCCAATTCGAAGATGCCAATCCCTTCTTGATTTATTCACGACTTTCTTCAACAGATTACATAAGGTCTTGTTGAATGCTTCAGCGAGTCCATTTGCAGCAGCGTAGTACATGGACGAATTGTATTGTTTGAAATGAAACTTCTCGCAAAGTTTGTTCATTGCTACATTGCAAAAAGGCCTACCATTATCGGTAATGATATAACGCGGGACTCCATACCGATAGATGATGTGCAAGCGAATGAAATCCACTACATTCTCCTTTTTGACCTCGCTTAGAGGAATCGCTTCAGCCCATTTTGAAAAGTAATCCGTCGCCGCCAAAATAAAAACATGTCCGCCAGAAGACTTTGGAAGTGGTCCAACTATATCCAAACCCCAAGCATCGAATGGCCACGAATCCACAGTTGGGTGCAATGGTTCAGGGGGCTGATGGATGAAATTGCCATGAAATTGACATGCTTGACATCTTCTAGCAAAGTCAATGCAATCCTTTACCATTGTTGGCCAGTAGTATCCCATTCTTTTAATACGAAAGTGTAATTTCGGGCCAGACTGGTGAGCACCGCATATCCCAGAATGAGCCTCCTCCATTGCTTGCATGGCCTCATCTTCTCCAAGACATCGTAGAAGCACCCCATCGAATGACCTTCGGTAAAGCGTCCCTTTGTAGTAAATGAAACGTGGTGCTCGACGACGTATATCAATCCTTTTCTTAGGATCTTCTGGCAGCTTCCCATGATTAAGGTAATCAATGATGAGGTGACGCCAATCTTCCTTTTCGATCTCATGGACAAAAATATGATAAGTATTTTCTTCTTCACTATCATTACCTTCATCAAACATCGGAGGTATGACCCAATTTTGACATATTGAAATCTGATTTCGATGAGAAGGTAGAGTGATCATGGACGCCACCCATGCCAAAGAATCAGCTTGTTGGTTGAAATTTCTAGGGATATGTTCTATAGTGACATTACCTAAATATCCCATGAGTTGCCTTGCATACTTGTAATATGGGATCAATTCAGGTTTCTTGACATCATAAACACCAAGGAGTTGATTTACCACCAATTTTGAATCACCGTAGACTCTAAGATGCAACTGCTTCATGTCTACAGTCGTTTCAAGACCGAGAATCAACGCCTGATATTCAGCCACATTGTTGGAACACCGGCGTGTTAAAGTGAAAGAGTATGGCAATATGTCTGTTTCAGGAGTATAAAAGACAACTCCCGCACTAGCTCCATCACGGTGGGCAGCTCCATCGAAATACATTGACCACGGCAATTCGACCATAAACACTTCTTCATCGGGAAGTTCATCAGTCAACTCCCACTCGACAAGTAGGGGATGATCGGCTAAAAAGTCTATCAATATTTGTCCTTTGACAGCCTTTGCAGGTACGTAAATAATTTCAAATTGCTGAAACTGGAGGTACCATCTCGCGAGCCGATCAGACAGTACAGGTTTTGCCATCACATATTTAATGGGATTAGACTTAGATATGAGTCGAATAGTGTGTGCTTGAAAATAATGTTTTAATTTCTGAATGACAAATATAAGTGCCAAGCACAACTTCTCGATGGGTGAGTAATTCAACTCATTAGGTGTCATCATCCGACTCAAGTAATACAGCGCATGCTCCTTCCCTTCATCATTTTCTTGAGCAAGTAAGGCCCTAACCGACCGTTCTTGAGCGGAAATATAAAGAATCAATGGTTTTCCTGGGATGGGTGCAGCCAAAACTGGAGGACTCATGAGATACGTTTTGATGCTTGTAAAGGCATTTCTACACGATTCATCCCACTCGAAGGGCACCCCTTTCTTCATCAGTCGACTGAAGGGTTGGCATCGCTTTCTTCCCTTACCGATTCCTTTCTTTTTGCTTCTTTGTGAAGATAAAATTTGGCATCGGCAAAGTGAGTTTCGGCTTTCGTGAAAGGTTTGTCATCGGCAGTAGCTTTCTTAACAATACCGTCTCGACAATATTTGAAACATTGATGCAGAGTAGATGGTATAATTTCATTCTCGTGAATCCAGGGCCTTCCCAAAAGCATGTTATAAGAGGTTTTGGCTTCAATGATATGAAATAACGCACTTGAAGACAACTCACCAATGAGCAATTCAAGCCTTATGAGGCCAATTGCTCTTTACCCCCCTTGATTAAATCCTTGGATTAAGAGGCGGCTCTGGGAGAGTTCATCACTTGAGATTTCTAACTCTTTCATAGCACGTACGGACATGATATTGACAGCAGATCCCCCATCAATGAGTACCCGACTCATCTTTTGTTCTCGAACATATGCGCTAACAAACAAAGGTCGATTGTGGGTCTTGCACTCAACAGTTAAATCATCATCATCAAAAATGATGGTCGTTGCACAATCCACCGGTGGTTTATCATCGACTTTGAGTTTTTTCTCAAATTCAGTGCCAATTTGTGTGACTTGAGGATTTTCAGCTTTGACGACATTACAAAAAGTGAAATCATCGGTAGCGTCACTTAAATACCCCTTGGGTATAAATTCTCTCAGTGTCACGGGCTACCGAACCTCTTGAAGGTGCTGAAAATCTGAAGGAATTGGTTTTATGGCCACTCTCTTTTGTTTCTTTATTGCGTTTTGTCGTTTCATCGTTACTTTTGGCTTTGTCGAATGGATACTTTTCGAAAAGATGTACTTCTTTATTCTTGGCTTGCAAGTTCTCTTTCGAGTGACTAAAGTCCATCCTTCATTATCATTTTCGACAACATCTTCAATTGACAATTTTTCAAACTCCGTTTGTATAGACAGAGCACTGCTTGATGTGGGTAGAACTTCTATCGGGCAACACACAGATCCAAACATTATTGTTGTTTGGTTTGCCGATGCTTTATCCTCCTCAAGAAGGATTTTTCCTTGACGGGCTAATTCCATAATTTTGTCCTTAAAGACAAAGCATTTAGTGAGAGGGTAACCAATCAAGCGGTGATAACAGCAATAATTCGGATCATTGACTTGACCGGCTTCCTCCGATGTTGAAAGTTCATCGATGGGTCTTGGTTATCAACCGCCCTTTCCTGTTCGTATAATGATCAAAAGAGCGAGTTGTAACTATGTGAACGAAGAAATGGAGGTCACAAGCCGAAAGAGATCTGTGTTCGACCGATTGGGAAATAAGTCAAAACGTACTTCTGTGTTTGACAGACTTGGCCCGCAGCCGAAAAATCTGAAGTCGCCCGTCCATGAGAGATTAGGCAGTAAGAAACAAGAGTACCAAGTTGCCAGGGAAGAAAGTCTTACTCCAATAAAGAAGAACAGACCAAGAAAGCGAGTCTCCAATTTCTTCATGCACTATGGAGACTTATTCAATATAAGAATTGAAACCATTTTTGAAGAACAGGGTCAAGAAAGTACGGCTTCCTGTCACCATATTACGATCAGTGACCTTGAAGAAGAAGAAGAAGATGCAGATGACGCTCCCGCTGAACTTGAACAAGGGGTAAAAAATACGGTCGATGAGCTAAAGGAGATTAACCTTGGCACAAGCGACGATCCTCGCCCAATTTACATAAGCTCTTGTATGACTCCTGAAGAAGAAAAAGAGTATGTTGATTTGCTGCTCGAGTTCAGGGACGTCTTTGCCTGGAATTACTCAGAAATGCCTGGTTTGGATCCAAGGGTCGCCGTTCATAATTTGTCCGTCAAGCGAGGAACAAAACCTGTCAAGCAAACGCAAAGGCGCTTTCGGCCCGAATTGATTCCTCTGATAGAAAATGAGATAAATCGTTTGATTGAAACCGGATTCATACGAGAAGTAAAATATCCAACATGGATTTCAAGCATTGTCCCTGTGAGGAAGAAGAATGGGCAAATCCGAATTTGTGTTGATTTTCGAGACTTAAATGAGGCTTGTCCCAAAGAAGATTTTCCGCTCCCCATCACGGAATTGACGGTAGATGCTACGACCGGGCACGAAGCGCTATCTTTTCTCGATGGATCGTCTGGCTACAATCAAATACGTATGGCGCCCGAGAATGAGGAGCTCACTGCCTTCCGCACCCCCGAGGGAATTTATTGCTATAAAGTGATGTCGTTTGGCTTGAAGAACGCTGGAGCGACATATCAAAGGGCAATGCAAAGAATTTTTGATGATACGCTCCATAAGAATGTGGAGTGCTACGTCGACGACCTTGTGGTGAAATCAAAGAAGCGAGAGGATCATATTCAAGACCTTCGAAGAGTTTTTCAACGCCTTCGAAGATACCAACTGAAGATGAATCCTTTGAAATGCGCATTCGGAGTCACTTCTGGCAAATTTCTCGGTTTCATCGTTCATCAACGGGGAATAGAGGTCGATCGATCTAAAATCGATGCCATCGTGAACATGCCTGAACCGCGAAATATTCATGAATTGAAGAGCGTTCAAGGGAAGTTGGCATATATCCGGAGGTTTATCTCTAATTTGGCCGGGCGATGCCAACCCTTCAGTCGACTGATGAAGAAAGGGGTGCCCTTCGAGTGGGATGAATCGTGTAGAAATGCCTTTACAAGCATCAAAACGTATCTCATGAGTCCTCCAGTTTTGGCTGCACCCATCCCAGGAAAACCATTGATTCTTTATATTTCCGCTCAAGAACGGTCGGTTGGGGCCTTACTTGCTCAAGAAAATGATGAAGGGAAGGAGCATGCGCTGTATTACTTGAGTCGGATGATGACACCTAATGAGTTGAATTACTCACCCATCGAGAAGTTGTGCTTGGCACTTATATTTGTCATTCAGAAATTAAAACATTATTTTCAAGCACACACTATTCGACTCATATCTAAGTCTAATCCCATTAAATATGTGATGGCAAAACCTGTACTGTCTGATCGGCTCGCGAGATGGTACCTCCAGTTTCAGCAATTTGAAATTATTTACGTACCCGCAAAGGCTGTCAAAGGACAAATATTGGCAGACTTTTTAGCCGATCATCCCCTACCTGCCGAGTGGGAGTTGACTGATGAACTTCCCGATGAAGAAGTGTTTATGGTCGAATTGTCGTGGTCAATGTATTTCGATGGAGCTGCCCACTGTGATGGAGCTGGTGCGGGAGTTGTCTTTTATACTCCTGAAGCAGACATATTGCCATACACTTTCACTTTAACACGCCGGTGTTCCAACAATGTGGCTGAATATCAGGCGTTGATTCTCGGTCTTGAAACGGCTGTAGACATGAAGCAGTTGCATCTTAGAGTCTACGGTGATTCAAAATTGGTGGTAAATCAACTCCTTGGTATTTATGATGTCAAGAAACCTGAATTGATCCCATATTACAAGTATGCAAGGCAACTCATGGGATATTTAGGTAATGTCACTATAGAACATATCCCTAGAAATTTCAACCAACAAGCTGATTCTTTGGCAAGGGTGGCGTCCATGATCACTCTACCTTCTCATCGAAATCAGATTTCAATATGTCAAAATTAGGTCATACCTCCGATGTTTGATGATGGTAATGATAGTGAAGAAGAAAATACTTATCATATTTTTGTCCATGAGATCGAAAAGGAAGATTGGCGTCACCTCATCATTGATTACCTTAATCATGGGAAGCTGCCAGAAGATCCTAAGAAAAGGGTTGATATACGTCGTCGAGCACCACGTTTCATTTACTACAAAGGGACGCTTTACCGAAGGTCATTCGATGGGGTGTTTCTACGATGTCTTGGAGAAGATGAGGCCATGCAAGCAATGGAGGAGGCTCACTCTGGGATATGCGGTGCTCACCAGTCTGGCCCGAAATTATACTTTCGTATTAAAAGAATGGGATACTACTGGCCAACAATGGTAAAGGATTGCATTGACTTTGCTAGATAATGGTAAACCTTTTTGCAATGTAGCAATGAACAAACTTTGCGAAAAGTTTCATTTCAAACAATACAATTCGTCCATGTACTACGCTGCCGCAAATGGACTCGCTGAAGCATTCAACAAGACCTTATGTAATCTGTTGAAGAAGATCGTGAATAAATCGAGAAGGGATTGGCATCTTCGAATTGGAGAAGCACTTTGGGCATACCGAACTACTTTTCGAACTCCCACGCAAGCGACCCCATACGCGCTTGTTTATGGTGTTGAAACTGTTCTTCCACTTGAGTGTCAAATACTTTCGCTAAGAATTGCGATTCAAGAAGGGCTCAGTGAAGAAGATAATGTTCGTCTTTGCCTTGAAGAGTTAGAAGCACTCGACGAAAAGAGATTGGAAACCCAGCAACGGATTGAGTGTTATCAAGCCCGCCTTTCAAAAGTATTCAATAAACATGTCCGGCTACGCTCTTTTCAAATTGGAGATTTAGTACTCGCTGTTCGGAGACCGATCATTCTCACTCATGGAGGACAAAGAAAGTTTACTACTAAGTGGGTTGGTCCATATGTCGTTCGAGAAGTATATACAAATGGCTCATACAAGTTGGTTGCTGAAGATGGATTAAGGGTTGGCCCCATCAATGGCAAGTACCTAAAAAGGTACTATGCGTAATCGAAACCACGGGAGGCTCCTGGCCCGCATGAGCTAAAACTGTGGATGGCGACCACCAATAGTGTAGTATGTGGTTAAACTGCTGAAACACTCCACCAAGTCTAAGGTGGTAAACAAATAGATACTCCTGGCCCGCATGAGGTTAAAATGTGAACGGCAGGAACTACGTGTGACTTGATTCCCTTGTTGGGATACGTAGGCAGCTTGGAGAGCAACTTCTAAGTTCAGTTACACCACTCCAAATCAAATCTTTGTCCCTTGCAACAAAAAAAAAGAATTTTCTCTTTCCAAAAAATAAAAAATAATAATAATAATAAAATGCTCCATTTGAGTTCTTTTCTCTTAAAAAAAAAGCAAGAGATAAGAAATTAAAAGCGTTTTATTATTAAAAAGAAAAAAAAATTCATTACATGGAAAAAATGAGTGATTCAAGGAAAAGAAAAATATGGTGGAAAGTCTAAATATCAAATTTGTATTCCACTACAACTACTTTATATGATTCAAGTGCAGACTTCATGTCTTCAAGTTCCTTCACAGCGTCATCAGTCAAGATACTAGCATTTTCAATGGAAGATAGCTCATCATGCGCTTGGGATATTTCAACCTGGATCTCTTTGAAGGTCTCATGCTTTTGATCGATAGTTGAGGTGATTTCCAAGCTTTGCTTCTCCAAACTGATGAGTTCCTATTACAGAACCCTTTTCCTGTCTTCAATAGACTGCAACTTTTCTTCAAGATTTTGCAAATGACAAGTTAGTTCTTCTCCCTTTGCCTTAACTTTCTCGAGTTGGACGGTCGCTTTGGAAAGGAGTTCTGCATGTATTTCTTTGCTCATCCTCTCCCACGATGAAGATGCCAGAACATCATAAGCCTCCGCCTTGGCAAACAATTCCATCAAGTGGTCTTTCAAAGGGAGATCGTTGGTGGGATCCATTCTTGTGATTTCTGCAATGATTTCCTCTGCGCACTCTTTTAAAGAAGAGATCTGCTCAATCGGAGTGTCAAGAATCTGTCCGTGAAAATCCGTCCACAAACTCTGCAAATACTTTTTTCGATGTGCCTGGATCAGCTTTTGGCCATGAAACTCTGAAACTAGTACTACCTTAGGTCTTTTTCGGATTTCGTGCGAACTAGTCAGCTCCTTCTTATGCAGTGACGAGGTATCTCCACTGGGGGCAAATTGTCTGGGAGTACTGATAGCTACTTCGTCACTTCTGTTGTTGGAGATTATATCAACTTCGAGTTCGGGTGGTGAATTGTTACCAACACCTTCTTGACGGAATTCAAGAAGCGGGGGCTGAAAAGAAAAAGGTTACAACCAAAAGAAAATTATTACAAAAAAAAGGAAAAAAGATGGAGAGATGATTACCTTAAGTGGCGACACTTCAACCGACGGTGGTGTAAAGGAAATCTCCTCCAAATCAGAAGATGTCCTCTTCTTCGATCGGTTCCAGTGACGATCTTGACTACTACTACCGCTCGCAAATGAATGGACCCCTCCTTGGGTAGATTCGATGTCCTGAACTTGATTTCCTTCCTTTTCTATAGCCTCGATAGAGTCACGATCGTCCACCATTTCAATTTCGACATCTTCTTCAGTGCGAGTTGCCGATAAGGATTTTGAAACTTTGGGCGGCGTCTTCTTCGCTGGAACCACTGATTGCGCCTCTTTGATGGCCTGTCGAGAGTCCTTGGAAGACTTATTTTTTGTGGCAATATTTTTCGAGGGACTGCTAGTAATTTTGTTCTTTCGCAAGGTGGATGAGGCAAGGCCCGTTACAATCTCTATAGCTCCATTATGATGCCCTGGCTCGTTAGCGGAGGTAATCTTACCCTTCTTCGATGATTGCTGAGGGATTTTAACGGTGAATTTAAAGGAAGTTGAAGAGACACTATTTGACCGAGTCGACCACCAGGCATCATAATCTTTTGTGATCAATGGATGCTTCCTGTGCGCGGGTATAGTCATCCAAGACCGTGTCTGCGTGCGAACTGAGGAATCCCATAGTTGAATAGCCTCACCCAACGTATACGTGTGAGTGATCTCTTTCAAGTTGTTGGGGATGTCCTGACAGAACCCGAATTGTCTGCTGAACCTGCAAGGATTATATTTTTCAATAATGAAAGTATTGTCCTTACGTAGAGTTAAATGGCAAGAGCGTTAACTAATGAAGTAGCTCGTGAGTCTTGATGATAGGGATCCGTCATCGATCAACGCCTTTTCTTCATTCTCCGTCCAGCACAATTTAGGAAGCATCAAAGGGTTCATTTCTTTAAAGATTTCCTCAGCTTCCAATTGACCATAAAATATTGCCATTTTCTCACCACTAAACCTTGTCATGCGCGCGTGGTGGCTACTCATTTGATGATTTTCGTAATAGACATCGAAGTATTTACCAATCCAAGAGTAGACGTAATGAATTGGAAAAGTTACCCCGCATTCTCCAAGGTTAGGGGCGTGGACGATCTCCCTCAACCCATGATATATGCTTGCAAGGACGGGAATTGCAAGACAAAATCTTTTTCCTGTGGCCATTAAGCACGCAACCTTGAAGACACTCGGGCGAATACGATCGGCATTTTTGCTTGGCAAAAGGAACTTGCAAATCCAACATGCTATGAATGCCGCAATATAGGTTTCCTTTCTTAGAGACCCTGGGATACCCAGGGTGTCAAAGGAGCGTTGAAATCATTCGTATCGGTAAGGTCGTAAGGCTCCACGCTTCCAGAAGGGTTGTAAGTCATTTTTGGTTTAGATGTGGTCTTCCTTCTATTCGCTCTATTCGGAGGAGCCCTATACCTAGCCTCTCCTTTGAACCAGAAGCGAATCCAGTCCTTCATCCATACCCCTTGGTCATTCGTCCAAAGGTGGTAGTAGGCGGAAAAGAGGTGCCTGCAACTCTCGGGGAGAAGTGGCTTTCCTTCTTTGTCACGAGTGAGGAGCTCCCGCGCCGAAGGAACAAATTCATCGAAAAACGTGCCATAGATCGAAAGGCCACCAAGTCGATAGAGGTCCCAAAGTGTGATGGACAACTCCCCAACGGGCGTATGGAGTGTGTTCGTCGAGGGATACCAATATTTGAAAAAGGCTAGCAAGATATTTTCACAGCGGTCGTAGGAGTATCTCGACGCATAAACGGCTTCAAATATACCAGCGCGTGTGAGTATGTCTTTATGCCTTCCAAGCATGTCCTCAACCCACTCCCAATAATGGGAGGTGAAGCACGCCTCACCGAAGAATGACGAAGGGGTTTTCCATGTAGCTTTGTCAACATTGAATCCCACGAACGGAAGAGTGAATTTGGCTATTTCTGGATCTCCATTGTGAAGAGACGAGTTTAGCACGACCACTTCTTCTTCCCTTGACGTAGTGGAGAAAGTCGACGGTGCCACCACTTCCTTAGTCCACTTGCTAGTCCAGTCTTCGAGATGAAAGCATCCTTCGAGGGGTATGAAGGATTCAGCAAGCGGCCCGATTGCTGGTTTGTAAACATGGAGTGACAAGCTCTTTGATTGAGTTCCTCCCCGTTCATCCGTCAGCGAAATATGCAGCAGTGGCACGGCGTAGTCCTTAATTTGCATGATTGCTGGAATTTTGAAAAGGAAAGTATTAGACGATGAAGGGAATTTCTTTCAAAATTTTGGTAATTAAATTACCTAATCAGCGGCTTTCTTCAAATCCCCGAAATTGTTTCAACCTCTTTTTCGGGCACGAGGTGGGCTCTCTACAGGAGAACAAGTTAGTAAAATTGAGATATTGACAGGGGAAGGGGCTTGCTCAAGTATTATATTTGGTGTTATATTTGCTCAAGCACAAAAAAAAAACAAAACAAAACAAAAAAAACACAAAACAAAAAAAAATTTTTATTAGGGTCAAAGTTTTAGCGAAAAGAAGGGGAAAATTTTTGCCCAAGTATCATGTTTGGTACTTTCTTAATAGATGAAAAAAAAAACAAAAAAAAATAAAAAGAGCAAAAAAAAAACAAAAAAAAAGAAACAAAAAAAAATGGTACGAAAATTAAATTTTCAGCTCTGAGGAATAGCTCAAATATTTTGACTTGAGCTTCATTCTCAAATGATATTTTGAGAAATTGTTTAGTAAAATCGTAGGGCTCTAAGTGTCTCCAGCTTCTTGTAATAATTAAATGTTGCAAGTAAAGAAGAAAGGAAAAAAGGGAAGCCGCGAGTACCTGTTGACGGCTAGCTCTGGCGCAGCGGCAATTTGATGATACGGCTGGAGGAAATCTTGCAAAGTGATATTGGAGTTAGGCAATTGGCAGAGGACAAAGTCAATCGGCAATATTTGTACTTCGACCAATTTGATGATGCGGCAATTGGTGAAGCTAGGCACAACAACTTCTGGTCAATGCAGGAGAGGCTATTTACGAGTCGCGGAGATCAAATTCTTGAATGCGATGGGAACAGATCAAATATTATGCTAAGCGTCGGATTTAAAATAAGTGGAAACCGTGCACAAGATGACTAGAGGACCATGTTATCCTACGGGTTCAAGATGCAACATGCGTAAGTGCCAAGGATGAATCGAAATAAACAAAGTCTATTGCCGACAATTCCGAAGCCATTTCCTCAGTTCGCACGCAGACACGGTCTCGGATGACTATACCCGCTCACAGGAAGCATCCATTGATCACAAAAGACTATGACGCCTGGTGGTCGACTAGGTCAAATAGTGTCTCTTCCTTTAAATTCACCGTTAAGATCCCTCAGCAACCATCGAAGAAGGGTAAGATTACCTCCGCTAACGAGTCAGGGCATCCTAATGGAGCTATAGAGATTGTAACGGGCCTTGCCTCATCCACCTTGCGAAAGAACAAAATTACTAGCAGTCCCTCGAAAAATATTGCCACAAAAAATAAGTCTTCCAAGGACTCTCGACAGGCCATCAAAGAGGCGCAATCAGTGGTTCCAACGAAGAAGACGCCGCCCAAAGCTTCAAAATCCTTATCGGCAACTCGCACTGAAGAAGATGTCGAAATTGAAACGGTGGACGATCGTGACTCTATCGAGGCTATAGAAAAGGAAGGAACTCAAGTTCAGGACATCGGATCTACCCAAGGAGGGGTCCATTCATTTGCGAGCGGTAGTAGTAGTCAAGATCGTCACTGGAACCGATCGAAGAAGAGGACATCTTCTGATTTGGAGGAGATTTCCTTTACACCACCGTCGGTTGAAGTGTCGCCACTTAAGGTAATCATCTCTCCATCTTTTTTCCTTTTTTTTGTAATAATTTTCTTTTGGTTGTAACCTTTTTCTTTTCAGCCCCCGCTTCTTGAATTCCGTCAAGAAGGTGTTGGTAACAATTCACCACCCGAGCTCGAAGTTGATATAATCTCCAACAACAGAAGTGACGAAGTAACTATCAGTACTCCCAGACAATTTCCCCCAGTGGAGATACCTCGTCACTGCATAAGAAGGAGCTGACTAGTTCGCACGAAATCCGAAAAAGACCTAAGGTAGTACTAGTTTCAGAGTTTCATGGCCAAAAGCTGATCCAGGCACATCGAAGAAAGTATTTGCAGAGTTTGTGGACGGATTTTCGCGGACAGATTCTTGACACTCCGATTGAGCAGATCTCTTCTTTAAAAGAGTGCGCAGAGGAAATCATTGCAGAAATCACAAGAATGGATCCCACCAACGATCTCCCTTTGAAAGACCACTTGATGGAATTGTTTGCCAAGGCGGAGGCTTATGATGTTCTGGCATCTTCATCGTGGGAGAGGATGAGCAAAGAAATACATGCAGAACTCCTTTCCAAAGCGACCGTCCAACTCGAGAAAGTTAAGGCAAAGGGAGAAGAACTAACTTGTCATTTGCAAAATCTTGAAGAAAAGTTGCAGTCTATTGAAGACAGGAAAAGGGTTCTGCAACAGGAACTCATCAGTTTGGAGAAGCAAAGCTTGGAAATCACCTCAACTATCGATCAAAAGCATGAGACCTTCAAAGAGATCCAGGTTGAAATATCCCAAGCGCATGATGAGCTATCTTCCATTGAAAATGCTAGTATCTTGACTGATGACGCTGTGAAGGAACTTGAAGACATGAAGTCTGCACTTGAATCATATAAAGTAGTTGTAGTGGAATACAAATTTGATATTTAGACTTTCCACCATGTTTTTCTTTTCCTTGAATCACTCATTTTTTCCATGTAATGAATTTTTTTTTCTTTTTAATAATAAAACGCTTTTAATTTCTTATCTCTTGCTTTTTTTTTTAAGAGAAAAGAACTCAAATGGAGCATTTTATTATTATTATTATTATTTTTTATATTTTGGAAAGAGAAAATTCTTTTTTTTTTGTTGCAAGGGACAAGGATTTGATTTGGAGTGGTGTAACTGAACTTAGAAGTTGTCCTCCAAGCTGCCTACGTATCCCAACAAGGGAATCAAGTCACACGTAGTTCCTGCCGTTCACATTTTAACCTCATGCGGGCCAGGAGTATCTATTTGTTTACCACCTTAGACTTGGTGAAGTGTTTCAGCAGTTTAACCACATACTACACTATTGGTGGTCGCCATCCACAGTTTTAGCTCATGCGGGCCAGGAGCCTCCCGTGGTTTCGATTACGCATAGTACCTTTTTAGGTACTTGCCATTGATGGGGCCAACCCTTAATCCATCTTCAGCAACCAACTTGTATGAGCCATTTGTATATACTTCTCGAACGACATATGGACCAACCCACTTAGCAGTAAACTTTCTTTGTCCTCCATGAGTGAGAATGATCGGTCTCCGAACAGCGAGTACTAAATCTCCAATTTGAAAAGAGCGTGGCCGGACATGTTTATTGAATACTTTTGAAAGGCGGGCTTGATAACACTCAATCCGTTGTTGGGTTTCCAATCTCTTTTCGTCGAGTGCTTCTAACTCTTCAAGGCGAAGACGAACATTATCTTCTTCACTGAGCCCTTCTTGAATCGCAATTCTTAGCGAAGGTATTTGACACTCAAGTGGAAGAACAGTTTCAACACCATAAACAAGCGCGTATGGGGTCGCTTGCGTGGGAGTTCGAAAAGTAGTTCGGTATGCCCAAAGTGCTTCTCCAATTCGAAGATGCCAATCCCTTCTCGATTTATTCACGATCTTCTTCAACAGATTACATAAGGTCTTGTCGAATGCTTCAACGAGTCCATTTGCGGCAGCGTAGTACATGGACGAATTGTATTGTTTGAAATGAAACTTTTCGCAAAGTTTGTTCATTGCTACATTGCAAAAAGGTTTACCATTATCAGTGATGATATAACGTGGGACTCCATACCGATAAATGATGTGCAAGCGAATGAAATCCACTACATTCTCCTTTTTGACCTCTCTTAGAGGAATCGCTTCAGCCCACTTTGAAAAGTAATCCGTCGCCGCCAAAATAAAAACATGTCCGCCAGAAGACTTTGGAAGTGGTCCAACTATATCCAAACCCCAAGCATCGAACGGCCAAGAAGCCACAGTTGGGTGCAATGGTTCAGGGGGCTGATGGATGAAATTGCCATGAAATTGACATGCTTGACATCTTCTAGCAAAGTCAATGCAATCCTTTACCATTGTTGGCCAGTAGTATCCCATTCTTTTAATACGAAAGTGTAATTTCGGGCCAGACTGGTGAGCACCGCATATCCCAGAGTGAGCCTCCTCCATTGCTTGCATGGCCTCATCTTCTCCAAGACATCGTAGAAACACCCCATCGAATGACCTTCGGTAAAGCGTCCCTTTGTAGTAAATGAAACGTGGTGCTCGACGACGTATATCAACCCTTTTCTTAGGATCTTCTGGTAACTTTCCATGATTAAGATAATCAATGATGAGGTGACGCCAATCCTCCTTTTCGATCTCATGGACAAAAATATGATAAGTATTTTCTTCTTCACTATCATTACCTTCATCAAACATCGGAGGTATGACCCAATTTTGACATATTAAAATCTGATTTCGATGAGAAGGTAGAGTGATCATGGACGCCACCCTTGCCAAAGAATCAGCTTGTTGGTTGAAATTTCTAGGGATATGTTCTATAGTGACATTACCTAAATATCCCATGAGTTGCCTTGCATACTTGTAATATGGGACCAATTCAGGTTTCTTGACACCATAAACACCAAGGAGTTGATTTACCACCAATTTTGAATCACCGTAGACTCTAAGATGCAACTGCTTCATGTCTACAGCCGTTTCAAGACCGAGAATCAACGCCTGATATTCAGCCACATTGTTGGAACACCGGCGTGTTAAAGTGAAAGAGTATGGCAATATATCTACTTCAGGAGTATAAAAGACAACTCCCGCACCAGCTCCATCACGGTGGGCAGCTCCATCGAAATACATTGACCACGGCAATTCGACCATAAACACTTCTTCATCGGAAAGTTCATCAGTCAACTCCCACTCGGCAGGTAGGGGATGATCGGCTAAAAAGTCTGCCAATATTTGTCCTTTGACAGCCTTCGCAGGTACGTAAATAATTTCAAATTGTTGAAACTGGAGGTACCATCTCACGAGCCGATCAGATAGTACAGGTTTTGCCATGACATATTTAATGGGATTGGACTTAGATATGAGACGAATAGTATGTGCATGAAAATAATGCTTCAACTTCTGAATGACAAATATAAGTGCCAAACACAACTTCTCGATGGGTGCGTAGTTCAACTCATTAGATGTCATCATCCGGCTCAAGTAATACAGCGCATGCTCCTTGCCTTCATCGTTTTCTTGAGCAAGTAAGGCCCCAATCGACCGTTCTTGAGCGGAAATATAGAGAATCAATGGTTTTCCTGGAATGGGCGCAGCCAGCACTGGGGGGTTCATGAGATACGCCTTGATGCTTGTAAAAGCATTCCTACACGATTCATCCCACTCGAAGGGTACCCCTTTCTTCATCAGTCTACTAAAGCGTTGGCATCGCCCGGCCAAATTAGAGATAAACCTCCGGATATATGCCAACTTCCCTTGAAGGCTCTTCAATTCATGAATATTTCGCGGTTCAGGCATGTTCACGATGGCATCAATTTTAGATCGATCGACCTCTATTCCCCGTTGATGAACGATGAAACAGAGAAATTTGCCAGAAGTGACTCCGAATGCGCATTTCAAAGGATTCATCTTCAGTTGGTATCTTCGAAGGCGTTGAAAAACTCTTCGAAGGTCTTGAATATGATCCTCTCGCTTCTTTGATTTCACCACAAGGTCGTCGAGGAACCGCGGCTTACCCTTGTAGTCTGTGCAACAATAGATTCGGAGACAACATTTTCGTTGTCAATGTTGCAAGCCGTTTGAAGGATCTGGTCGCTTCTTCCACTATAGCTTTGAAGGTAGTCACTCTAATTCTCGTTCACACACATTCATACCTTCTTGTATCGACGGTTCCCATACTTGCTTTAGTTTGTCTTGACAGCGTCTGACCCTTGAGATCTTCACTGAGCCGCAAGCATCAACTGTCATCCATTGGTAGCGTTTGAATACTTTCTTCTCAACGAGTTTTATTTCTCTTAAGCCGCATCAACAAATTGCCGCACGCCAGAGTCAGCCGTCATCAGGTACCTGCGGCTTCCTTTTTTTTTCTTTCTTCTTTACTTGCAACATTTAATTATTACAAGAAGTTTGAGACGCTTTGAACCTCCCCCCTTTTTCCTTAACACTAAATATGCTTATTTGAGCAAAAGTTAGTTTTTTTTTTTAATCTATTTGGATAATACCAAATATGATATTTGAACCCCTTTTTTTTCCCTTAACACTAAACATGCTTATTTGAGCAAAAGTTAGTTTTTTTTTTTTAATCTATTAGGATAAATATGATATTTGAACCCCTTTTTTTTTCATGTATGAGGGTAATATCAAATATGGTATTTGAGAGCCCTTTTTTTTTTTTTGGCCCCCCAAATATTACTATACATGATTTTGATCTAAACTTTGTCAACTTGCCTCTTTGTAGACAACTCAAGCTGCGCTTGAAGAGGGGTTCGAAATAATTTCGGGGATTTGAGAAGAGGCAACCAATTAGGTAATTTAATTACCAAACTTCTTGCACGACGCTCCTGCATCCTCTAATATTTTCTTTTACAAGATTCCAGCAATCATGCAAATTAAGGACTACGCCGTGCCAGTGCCGCATATTTCACTGACGGATGAACGGGGAGGAACGCAATCAAAGAGCTTGTCACTACATGTTTACAAACCGACAATTGGCCCGCTCGCTGAATCCTTCATACCCCTCGAAGGATGCTTTCATCTCGAAGATTGGACTAGCAAGTGGACTAAGGAAGTGGTGGCACCGTCGACTTTCTCCACTACGTCGAGGGAAGAGGAAGTGGTCGTACTAAACTCGTCACTCCACAATGGAGATCCAGAAATAGCCAAATTCACGCTTCCGTTTGTGGGATTCAATGTTGACAAAGTTACATGGAAAACCCCTTCGTTATTCTTCGGTGAGGCGTGCTTCACCTCCCATTATTGGGAGTGGGTTGAGAACATGCTTGGAAGGTATAAAGACATACTCACACGCGCTGGTATATTTGAAGCCATCTACGCGTCGAGATACTCCTACGACCGCTGCGAAAATATCTTACGAGCCTTCTTCAAATATTGGTGTCCATCGACGAACACACTCCATACGCCCGTTGGGGAGTTGTCCATCACACTTTGGGATCTTTATCGACTTGGTGGCCTTTCGATCGATGGCGCGTTTTTTGATGAAGTTGTTCCTTCAGCGCGGGAGCCTTACGACCTTGCTGATACGAAGGACTTCAACGTCCCTTTCGACACACTGGACATTCCAGGGTATTTAAGAAAGGAAACCTACATTGCGGCATTCATAGCGTGCTGGATTTGCAAGTTTCTTTTGCCAAGTAAAAAGGTCGATCGCATTCGCCCAAGTGTCTTTAAGGTTGCATGCTTAATGGCTACAGGGAAAAGATTTTGTCTTGCAATTCCCGTCCTTGCGAGCATATATCATGGGTTGAGGGAGATCGTCTACGCCCCTAACCTTGGAGAATGCGGGGTAGCTTTTCCAATCCATTACGTCTATGCTTGGATTGGCCAATACTTTGACGTATATCACGAGAATAATCAAGTGAGTAGCCACCACGGGCGCATGACGAGATTTAGTGGTGAGAAAATGACAATATTTTATGGTCAACTGGAAGCTGAGGAAATTTTCAAAGAAGTGAATCCTTTGATGCTCCCTAAATTGTGCTGGACTGAGAATGAAGAAAAGGCGTTGATCGATGACGGATCCTTATCATCAAGACTCACGAGCTATTTCATTAGTCAACGCTCTCGCCATTTAACTCTACGTAAGGACAATACTTTTATTATTGAAAAATATAATCCTTGCAGGTTTAGCAGACAATTCGGCTTCTGTCAGGACATCCCCAACAACTTGAAAGAGATCACTCACACGTATACGTTGGGTGAGGCTATTCAACTATGGGATTCCTCAGTTCGCACGCAGACACGGCCTCGGATGACTATACCCGTGCACAGGAAGCATCCATTGATCACAAAAGACTATGATGCCTGGTGGTCGACTCGGTCAAATAGTGTCTCTTCAACTTCCTTTAAATTCACCGTTAAAATCCCTCAGCAATCATCGAAGAAGGGTAATATTACCTCCGCTAACGAGCCAGGGCATCATAATGGAGCTATAGAGATTGTAACGGGTCTTGCCTCATCCACCTTGCGAAAGAACAAAATTACTAGCAGTCCCTCGAAAAATATTGCCACAAAAAATAAGTCTTCCAAGGACTCTCGACAGGCCATCAAAGAGGCGCAATCAGTGGTTCCAGCGAAGAAGACGCCACCCAAAGCTTCAAAATCTTTATCGGCAACTCGCACTGAAGAAGATGTCGAAATTGAAACGGTGGACGATCGTGACTCTATCGAGGCTATAGAAAAGGAAGGAACTCAAGTTTAGGACATCGGATCTACCCAAGGAGGGGTCCATTCATTTGCGAGCGGTAGTAGTAGTCAAGGGTTTCGTGAATATTTTTTCTCCTAATTTCTGTCACAGTCTCCTTATAATACCAATAGCCCTAAAAAAATTTCAGATTCTTTCTTTCAAAATACGCTTGTGAGAAAACTGTTGAGGCACTGTCTTTGGGTGATTTTCCAGTAAAAAGAATTTTAAAATGGGCAAAGATAGGAGTCAGAAATTTTCCATAAGAGAGCTTCCTATGACTATCAGTGCTAATTTTGAGCAAAAATTTGCACATCACAAACCCAAAGTCAATTCTGACTTTTTCAACAAAACAGTAAAAGAGATAAAGCTCCATTTTGTTCGCATCAGTTCTGTGGCCATCAGTGGGCACCAACAGATTTGAAATGATAGTAAAAATTATCAAGTTCTGAGCACCAAGATCTTCTAATCTTGCCTCAGCAGGAGTGTTGAAATGTGATCGAAAATAGGTCATGAGTTTAGCAACGTAAAAATGATGATAAGTAAAGGGATATTCTTCATATGAAAAGAAATTTGCAACTTTTCCTTTAAAATCAGATTCAATACTTGTTTTCAAAATGGAATTCACAATGTCAAGAGTTAACGTGATGTCTACAGAGTTGACCCTAGAGATGAGTTCAGTGTGTGAGTTACCCTTTCTGAGATTTGCAAAGAACTGATAAAGCATATCAGGGTAAAAAGTATTAGGGATGGACAGAAGATGAATCCATTTTTGGAACTCAAAAAGCTTAATGATAGGTTCGAGATCAAGTTTACGAAATTCAGGAGGAGAAATGGTTCTTTGAGTGATGAAACCCTTTTGTGAGACCAACTCAAATCTGTCTCTAGCCTCATCATCAATGAATTTTGGCAGAGGAAAAGGTTCCTTAGCAGGCTGAGTCACTGGTTCCTTTCCAGACCGTTTCCTTTTTGCAGTTTACTTGGCAGATAACTCAGTATTCTGAACCTCAGGCCTTGTCCATGGAGATTTTCTGGCAGATGGCTCAGGGATGTGCTGAACTTCAGCATTATTCTCTGCATTTGGTTGAGGAGTGCTTCCCTTTTGGGCAGACCTTTTTATTTTCCCAAGTGATTTCGAGACAGTCACTTCAGCATGGGTGGGTTCCTCCATTTCTTCTATTTCTTCTACATTCCTACCACCTAGATTTTCTTCAGAGTGACGCTCTTCCGTCTGGTCATCAAATGGCTCAACAGTTGGAGCATCGCGCTTCCTTTGAGCAGTTTGCTTCACCTTTCCACCTCTGTTTGCAGTTTTCTTTTTGGATGCTTTGGTAGAGGGTTCCACAATTTCAATATCCTCATCCCTAAATCTAAAATAGCATCCTAACCATGATGTAATGTAGTTGGATATTGATGTAGCGAGTGGTGCAAAGTGTATAAGATAGATGAAGAGTGCAATATGAGTTAATAGTGATGCACGAACCAACCACAAGAAGTGAGATTTGAACACTTAGGGTTTTGGATATAAATTTGGGAAATATGAGGCAGTTGGAAGTTGGAAGAGGTTATTATGTTCAGACAACGGACAATAGGGGTGTAATGGTGTCGATTGAATCAATTTCTTGGAACTTGATTAGAGGAAAGAGTAATTTGAAATTTGAATTTTGAGAGAAAACTGAAGGGTTGCGTCCGAGACAAAGAGAGTAAATGAACTTAATGAGGTAGGTGGCTTCCTTATATGAAGCAATTTTTGAGTGTCGGACGGCCGAACGAAGTGACGCGTCCGACGCAATCGTCCAAACCAGAATTTTTCCAGAAAAGAATAAAGAACACTGTCGAACGTCCGTTTTAATCTATCGAACGTCCGATAAGAAGTGACCAAAGAGAAACTTAGAGAATTTTTTCTGAGACGCCCAGTTTTGTTCTCAGATACACAAATTGATCCAGTGGAAGGACTTTTGTGACGATATCAGCAATTTGATCTTTAGAACAAACATATTGAACACAAATTTCACCCTTGTGGACAAGATCGCGAATGAAGTGATGCTTAATGTCTATATGCTTTGTCCTAGAATGTTGAATGGGATTTTTTGTCAAATTAATGGTACTAGTGTTATCGCAAAATATAGGTACAGAATTATACACTAAACCAAAATCATTCAAAGTGTTTTTCATCCACAACAATTGAGCACAGCAAGCACCAGCAGCAACATATTCTGCTTTGGTTGTAGATAATGAAATGGCATTCTGTTTCTTGTTGAATCAGGACACTAAGAAACTTCCAAGAAAATTACATACACCAGTTGTACTTTTTCTATCTACTCTACAGCCACCAAAATCAGCATCAGAGAATCTACACAAGGGAAGTTCATGACACTTAGGATACCAAAGGCCAAAATTCACAGTTCCTTTTAAGTATCTAAAGATTTTTTTTACCGCAGTTAAATGTGATTCCTTTGGACAAGATTGAAAGCGAGCACACAAGCACACGGCAAACATGATATCAGGTCTACTAGCTATTAAATAAAACAAGTTACCAATCATACATCTATATTTCTTTTCATCAACTTTTGTACCTTCTTCATTTTTGTCAAGCTTGGCAGATGTACACATGGGTGTTCCAACTTGCTTTGAGTCCTTCATTCCAAATCTTTTCAGTAGTTCCTTGGTGTATTTGGTTTGATTGATGAATGTTCCATCTTGGGTTTGTGTCACTTAGAGTCCATGGAAGAAATTCAGTTCTTCCATCATGCTCATTTCAAACTCTTTTTGCATGATTGTGGAGAAGTTCTTGCACAGTCTCTCATTAGTAGCACCAAATATAATATCATCCATATAAATTTGTACAATTAGAAGATCATGCAAACTTTGTTTAGTGAAAAGGGTAGTATCCACTATACCTCTTTTGAAACCATTTTCAATCAAAAAACCACTCAAACGTTCGTACTGTGACAGCCCCACCTTACCCTGAGGCGAACCAAAGGGTTCAGCGGACCGCCTGCCCAACTCTCGCCGGGACTCATACGTAACTTCATCAAAATCGGAAGAAAACTTCACGAGTCAAATCGAATTGGACGGGCCACTGCCACGTCATCATCCAACCAGGTACAAGCAATCATTATGTGACATGAGAGAATGTACATTCCCAAATACAAATTTCACTTCAACATGCGGAAACACTTTAACATATACATAGTAATAAGTTTACAAACCAAAAGGAACCATTGTATTCAAATACATTTAGGGTTTCCAACTTTCAAGGAGCTATACAAACTAGTAGTTATACAAACTCAATTCGTTCTTCAAAATGATCATTGGTCCAAAAGACGATTTCCTGTAAGGAAAACAAGGATAACGGGACGGGGTGAGTTAGAAGCTCAATGAGGTACCAAAACTATGAACAGTAGAAATCATGAGAAAACATTTATAGGTCACATATCCACATCAAGTAAAAGAAATGAACGAACATCACACTTTAAAGGATACAGATGGCTCTCAGGAGCCAGATTTCCATTTGCAGTACTTGATCCGAACCCGTTGACACTCCGTCAACGTAAATAGAACCAACATGTCCGTAGACCCCACTTTACACCAATTCCGTCCACCAAACATGTGAGAACTCGCAAATTCCTTGTATTTTTCCTCAAAAATACCCTTTTATTTGAAAATTAGTATTTATCAAAGGCCACTACCCAAATATTTCACATTAAGTGTAAGTAAACCTAGAAAATAGGGTTTTACGCTTCGATTTCAAGTTTGGAGCAAAATTAGGGTTTTCGCGATTTTTCGCCGGATGAATTTTCGGTACAGAGTAAGAATTAATTTGGGATTAAAAGTGACTTTTAAGTGAGAAATAATATGTGACTAGTGGCAATGATATAAGGTTAGTGAATGGGAAGTAAAAACCCTAGTACGTGAGTTTTTAAGAAAAACGGTGCGAACCGGCGGGTCCCGCACACTACCGATTGAACGCACTGCTTGACCACCATTTTTCCTTACCAAACAAATTTATTGAACTTGAGCAAAATATCTTCTCTCTTGGCAGCAATCTTGACCGAAATTGTGGCTCATATGCAAGGGAAAGAAAGAGAAAAATTTTGTGGTCAAGATTAGGCCAAGTGTTGGTCAAAAATTGTGGTCACAATTAGCTCTAATCTTCTTGTCTTCCTATAAGATAACTAAGCTCCATCTTCCCTCATTTTTTCTTGCTAAGTGCTGAGCTAAGGGAGAGAGAAAAGGAGAGCAAGATAAACAAAATTTCCTTCTTGATTTGCTTCAACCCAAGTAAGAAATCCAATTCTAAACCGATTAAAGTACTAAGTGTGAGTTGGGAAGCTTGAAGAACCAAGAAATATCAAAGGGGGTGAAGGATCACTCTATCAAGCCTTGCTTTTGAGGTATCAACATTTGATCATGATCTTTGTTGCTTTGAATCTTGCTTTAAGATGTGTTTTAGCTTAAGTTTTGGCTTGATTTCATGATTATGCAAGTGGGTGTGATGAATTTGGAAGTTTTCCCCAATTTATATGATGAGCTAGGGCTTGATGAATTTCTGCCCAATTTGTTGTATGAACTATATATGTT
The DNA here is from genome assembly GCF_036785885.1 of Coffea arabica. Taxonomy (NCBI): domain Eukaryota; kingdom Viridiplantae; phylum Streptophyta; class Magnoliopsida; order Gentianales; family Rubiaceae; genus Coffea; species Coffea arabica. The sequence continues at coordinate 28,000,385 of NC_092316.1, read as the reverse complement.
GAAATTAAGGTAATAAGAGAGGCTTTGGTAGTGATTAGACCAAGAAATTAAAGAAAGTTCCATTGTTTACAAAAAATTCCAGAATCTGGAAAATTTTTCCCAACATTCTGTCCGAATTTGAATCCCTATGTTAGAGGCCGAATTGGCCTTAGGTCAAAGAAGTAAACTTGTATAGAATGGCATTTTATAAGTGCCTACAAATTTTCAACTCAATTGGAGCAACGTAGGACGTGAAAAGTCCAAAATACCCTTACTGTTTTAAGTATTTCCTAAGCAGTCCGTGTGATCAGTTAAGTCCAGTTTATCCCATTTTTTGACTAGGATCCATTCTGATTTAGTGTTTTTCCAAAACATTAAAGTTGTAGCATTCTGAATTAGCTTTCAAATGCCTCTAAGAACACCTGATTTGGACTTGTGTACTCTGAGTTATGTCCATTACAGTGTTCTACATTTAAATAGCCGATGAATTGGTTTCTGGTTTAGTAATTCGAGAATTTGACCAAGTTACATTAGAAACTGGACTAAATGACCTTCATGAATGTTGTAGCTATGTGTCTTAGTTTCGAAACGGCATAGGTTTTGTCTCAATCCGATAAGCGTAGCTTCGGATATGTTATTTCCGCATTCGTACGTCAAATCTGTCTTGTGCTAAGTTGAATTTCTGCACTTGTGATTGTTGTAATTCTTATTCTTATGATATTGTGAGCCTATGGAACGGCTCTTGACTTGAATTGCTTATGTGTGATGTTGGGTTGTGGTTAAGGAAAAATAATGAAGCCAAAATGGCTAGAAAATTAGGTAAACACAAAGGGCGTGCTGCCCAAATTTTCGCCCGAGGGCTAGGTTTCTATTTGAATTTGTATACTTTTGTTAGGCCAATACCATGACCGGTTTTCCATTTTAAAACATGATTTTTCATCCTCGGGTTCAAACAACCCTCTTCTTACTTGAAAGTCATCTTTACACGTTTTACTCTTAATTAGTCGGGTTTCTTTGTTTCCCTTAAATGTTTTGCTCGATAAACTATAATAATGTTCTCTTGTTCAACCTTAGGTTTCATTGGTGATTAAGGGTAATATCCGGAAGGATATTTTGCACGATATTTTGCATTTCTAGGTGAGTGTTCCTTATTTGATTCTATGGCTTGTTGTTATCATTTGCTAATGTGTTAAGTGCTTTTAATGATTTCCAAAACGAGCTTTCTAGGCGAGTGTGTACTTTATAGCACTCGACCTAAATAACTGTGCAATTTTCAAGGATTTAATGATTGAAATGTTACTTGCGCATGAATGTAAGCCTTTTGGGCTGAACTGGCCATTGCCCCTTGTTACCGGTCGTCTCGAGCCAGAAGCGGACTCGGTCGGGCGATTAGGGATTTGGGTGAACGTTTGGTATACTCGAGTATTACCCTGTAGGTTGGTGGAGACTGGCCAACGGCCAGGACGGGGGTGAATGAATGAACGAACGAACGAACGAGGGTTTATTGATAAACGAAAAATGCATTTTCAAATGATTGGAGGAATAAGGGGAAATGTCAGGAGAACGAATGATCAAAATAACGAATTGCTCCTTGTGAGCCGTATCCTTTTAATGAATGTGTTACTATCGCTTTCCATTGTAAATGTTTCTTGAATTATTGATACTCCATGTTTAATGTATTGGATTGATTATCTGATTATGTGTTCGGAACCTCACTGGGCTTTTAGCTCATTCCTTTAGTTTTGTTTTCCTTACAGGGGAAGGCGAGCGAGGACGTGAGCTTGAGATAGACTAGCCAATCTAGTTTTGTTTCTTTTGTTTCTTTTGTAGTGGTTCTCGCCTAGTGCTTGACACGGGATGGACGTATGAAGGATTGAGAACCCTTGTATATTTGATGTTTATATTCTCTTTTGGGTTGGCAATGTATATAAGTTCCGCTTTAAGTTTGGATCAATGCCCTATTTATTCTTGTGATTTATTTCAATTTTTAATTGAGGACTGTAGCGAACGACTGAGTCCCGGCGAGACCTGGGCAGGCGGCCCGCCGAACCCTCTGGTATGCCTTAGGGGGAGGTGGGGTCGTTACAAAACATACCCCTACCGGGCCCGCACATCGAACAGAGCAGAAGTGGTAATACTCGAGTATACCCGGAATCAAGGGTCTCAATACCCAAAGATCCCAAAACAGACTACCGTGGTTCGTTATCTAATCGACCAGGCCCTTGCCGGCTCGACTCGAATAACTTCGCCACAGGAATTGAGCTCAGAGGTCACAAAAAGGTCGTTGGATACAAGTTCCAAACGATGTCCAAACAGATACAGATAACAGATACAGATACAGATCCAGATTCGCACCAAAATTGGCATATGAACAGACAAGAGAACGAGTGTGATAAAATACACCCTCGTCTCAAACAAAATAAACAGATACCGCAGTCATTGAAATCATAGATTGCAGGGCAGAAATCAAGTTAAACAGCAGTTGAGGGGAGTGGTACACTCACCGGTTTCAGTACAGACACGTCAAAAGTTTTTGCCCAAAATAGAGCTTTAATCACCAAGAAGCCCTAAAATAACCAAGGTGAAACAATTATAATTCCCACTTTCATGAATCCAGTACACAAAATACACATATAATCAAAGGCATGATAACCCAAAAACCCTTCGCTCAAGTCATAAGTAAATCCAACTAGCCTTCAAGTAAAGTTTCAGGCAGCATATCCCTTGTGTTTACCTATTTTCCAGCCATTAATGGCTTCATTATTTTCCTCAAATCAGTCCCAACATGTCATACAGAATAATCTCATTTCCAAAAGCCGTTCACTAGGCTTAACGTCATGTAAATACGAAAATCAAGCTAGAAACATTCCCGGAAATGGCATTAAGCTCTAAACCAGAAAAATAGTTTTTGACATCATTATGCGGTTTTGACACCATTGGCACTACGGTTATCGGATGGAGGTGCAAGACCCACCATTTCGAAACTAAGATATAGGGTTACAATATTACAGAAGGTCGCTCAGTCCAGTTCCTAGTCGAACTAAGTCAAAAATGCAGAATACTAACCCAGAACCGCAAAAGTAGGTTATCCAACCACATTCTGGTTCAACTACCATAAGTCAGGCTACCTAAGTCCAAATCAGGTGATTCTAAAGCCATCCGAAAGCTAAGATACAAGGATAAAATTAATCAGAAGGCATCAACAACCAAATCAGAAGTATTCCCAGCCAAAATACCCAATTACAGAAGCAATTCTCAAGTTCGGGTAAAACCAGGATAGCAAGGGTATTTCGGTCTTTTCACAGGCTACACTACTCCGATTGACCTGAAATTTTGTTGGCACCTCTAAAATATCATTCCCTACAACTTTCATGTTTTAAGCCAAGGCCAATTCGGCCTCTAAATATGAGCTGCAAAACCGGACAGAACGTTGAATTTGGAAACCCTAGTTTTTCAATTTTCTTCCAAAACAGAAATTTCTTGCAATTTTCCACTTTTTCCACCTTCTAGCTTTCTTAAATACCATTTCCAATCATCATACATAACCACATAATCATCTTCATATGAAAACAGAAAAATCCCCAAAAATTATAAAACTTCATCAATTCAACCAAAAATCAAGATATAATCCATAAAAGTGCATCTTATACTACCACCAATCATGATTTAAGCATCATTAGAGGGAGGAGAGGGGTCCTTCTCAACTTACCTTAGCAACACAAGAGAGAGAGCAACTAATCACTTTAGCCTTCCAAAAAACTCCACAAAACAACTCACTATCACTCTCTTAAGTGTTTCTATGGAACAAAAACAAGTTTAGATGGTTGAGTTCTTGGATTTGAGCAAGAGAGAATCAAGAAGTTGAAGAGGTTTTCTTTCTTTCTTTCTTGGAGAGAGATCCGGCCAAGCTTGAAGAAAAATGGAAGATTTTTGGTCAATTTTTGGTTTTATTTAGTAATTGGTAAAAGGTTGAATAGTAAGTCAAAACAAGATTTAATCATATGGTGACACATGTCACTTTCATTAAATGTATGCCTAACTTTTTTTTGTCTTTCTCACACCTATGCACTTGGTACCTCTAAATATCTCATAACACCCGATAAATTAAACCCAGTATCCAAAACTTAACCGAACTGGCCGAATTTTTCCGAACATTCCGCACTAGAAGGTCCCACGTCCGTTATACGTTCTTAATTTCTCAAAAACTATCCGATACTAGGAAAATCATCTAAAAACTATATTAACACATAAAATTATCTGGAAAATTTTCCTACTAAAAAAAATGCAGAAAAGCATGCGATTAAATAAAAACTAAAGCCTAGGAAAAATGAAGAAAGTACGGGTTCTCATACATACCATGCTCTTGGAGCTTGTTTTAAACCATATAGAGCTTTTGAAAGTTTAAAAACATAATTTGGACAATTTTCATTTTCAAAATCAGGAGGTTGATCAATATAAATTTCTTGATCTATAAAACCATTTAAGAAAGCACTTTTAACATCCATTTGAAATAACTTAAAGTTCTTGAAACATGCAAAAGTTAAAAACATTCTAATAGATTCTAGCCTAGTTACGGGTGCAAATGATTCATCAAAATCTATTCCTTCTTCTTGAGTGTATCCCTTAACTACCAATCTGCCCTTATTTCTAACTACCCCACCTTTGTCATTTATTTTGTTTCTAAATACCCACTTAGTGCCAATGATAGGGTGATCTTGTGGTCTAACTACTAATGTCCAAATTTTGTTTCTTTCAAATTGATTTAACTCTTCTTCCATGGCTAAAATCCAGTTCTCATCTTTCAATGCGTCAACAACATTTTTGGGCTCAAAAGATGAGACCAATGCAAAGTTATCTATTAATTGTCTAGAGGAGGAACGTGTTCTGACCTTTTCAGATGGATCCCCAATGATAAGTTCCTTGGGATGATTTTGGACGAATTTCCAGGCTCTTGGAAGATCATTAGGAATTCCAGTGTCACTGTCATTGTCTTCTCTAGCAGGACTGTCTTGATTTTCATCTTCCTTTGAATTATTTTCTGATGGAGCTGTGCCTTGATTGCTGATTGTTAGCTTCTTTAATTCTTCTCGAACACCTGTATCATCATCTTCACCACATCTCATGAAAGTGTCACCATTAGATTTATCAAAAGTGATATGTATAGCTTCTTCTATAACCAAAGTTCTACGATTATAAACTCTAAAGCCTCTCTTATTTTCACAATATCCCAAGAAGATCCCCTCATCAGATTTTTTATCAAACTTACCAAGATACTCCTTGATGTTCAGAATGAAACATTTGCAACCAAAAACTTTAAAATAACCAACTACAGGTTTTTTATCAAACAATAGCTCATATGAAGTCTTATTCAAGATTGGTCTTAAGAGAACTCTGTTCATGGTGTAGCATGCAGTGTTTATAATTTCAGCCCAAAAGTACTTTGGTAAATTGCATTCACTGAGCATGGTTCTAGCAGCTTCTTGAAAAGTTCTATTTTTTCGCTCAACCACTCCATTTTACTGAGGTACTCTAGCAATAGAAAACTCATGTATGATGCCATTGTTGTCACAAAATTCTGAAAATCTACAAAAATGAAATTCTGTGCTATTGTCACTTCTTATTTTTATGATTTTCAAACCAATCAGATTTTGAACCTTGGCAAACAGGGAAGTAAAGTTTTTGAAAGCATTATATTTATGTGCAAGAAACATCACCCAAGTGTATCTAGAATAGTCATCTACAACAATAAAACAGAATCTCTTGCCACCAAGGCTTGTGGTTTGAGTTGGACCAAAAAGATCAAGATGTAGGAGTTCTAAGGTCTTTGAGGTAGAAATACATTTTTTTAGTTTAAAAGATACCTTGACTTGTTTTCCAAATTAGCAAGCATCACAGATGCGACCTTTACAAAAATTGAGTTTTGGAAGTTCTCTAACCAAGTCCTTTTTGGAAATTTCTTTTCGCAAATCCATATTGAAGTGACAAAGCCTTCTGTGCCATAACCAGGGATCCTCATTTGCTACTTTGAGACAACTAAGGCTGGAAGCATCAATTTTTTCAAGAATCACCACATAAATGTCATTAACTCTTTTTCCTTTGAAAACAATGTTAAACTTTGAGTCAAGAACAAGGCATTCATGTTTCCTAAATAACACGAGTAGGTTCCTATCACATAATTGACTAACACTCAGCAAATTGTAACTCAGGTTGTCAACTAAAAGAACATTATGAACAAAAGTCTGACCATTCTTACCAACATCACCAATACCAACAGTTTTGGCTTTATTATCATCTCCAAAAGTAACCTTTCCACTTATTTTTGGCTTGAGTTTGATGAACTGTGATGCATCACCAATCATATGTCTTGAGCATCCACTATCTATGAACCATTTTGATTCTTTAACAATGTTCACTAGGTTCACCTACACAGTAGTCCACAATATAATGTCTGGTACCCATTACTTTTTGGGTCCTTCATGGTTAGCATTATGTCTAATAACCCACATGCATCTCATTTCATTTCTCATGTTTTTCTTAACATAACAGTTGCTATTCATGTGACCAAATTGACAACAAAAGTTGCATACTGTCATTGGATCAATCAAATGAACAGGTTTAATGAATCTGACTTGCCTTCTCCTATGGATAGCAAACTCATTTGCATTCTGATTCAATCTTATCTGATGAGTGTTAAGGTGAGGTTCAGTGTCATTCTTTTGAAGACGGTTCTGTTTCATATGATGTAACAATTGACATAAATCATCCATCCTTTTTTTAGACTGCATTATTCACTTCTGAGCATGTCACAGAAATTTGTCTTTTTGTTAAGTTCAGCAAGCACATCAGTTTCCATCCTTTTCAGGTTCTCATTTTCATGCTTAAGACAGTTGTTTTGTCGAAAAAGATTTGCATTATCTTGTATTAGAAAGCTAATTTTCTGCTTTAGTTCCTTGTTTCTAACATAGGATTCCTTTAAACTGTTATGCATTTTTTCTAGGAAAGAATTAATATCAACATCAGACTCACTATCACTATCAGTTTGAGAGTTATATTGGGCTACCTCTTCATCTCCAATAGCCATGAAAGCCACCTGGGCAGATTTCTCTTCTTCCTCTATTTCTCCTTCTGAATTGCAGTCATTCCAGGTGATCTGGAAATTGTTGAATTTTGGTTTTCGTTCACTTTTGTTCTCCTTCTTTTTCTTCATTGGACATTCATTTGCATAGTGGTCAGGTTGGCCGCATTCAAAGCATTATCAGTTTGCTTTTTGTTGAATTCCAGCTTTCCTTTATTTCTGAAGTTGTTGGACTGATTTGGAAAGGAATTGCTATGTCCTCCTTTTCTGAATTTTCTCTTGTTGAGTATTCTTTTGAAGCCTCGTGTGATGAGTGCAATGTCACTATCATCACCTTCCATGTCATCTCCATCCACAGAGATTGTATCATCTTCTTCCTGTGAAGTCTTCAGAGCAATGCTCTTTCTAATTCTTGTATCTTCTTTGTCCTGCACCTTAGACTTGAGTTTTAGCTCGTAAGAGGTTAGTGAATTTATAAGGGATTCAATAGATAAAGTGTTCAGATTTTTGGCTTCCTCAATGGCAGTTACTTTGCTCTCCCAATCTTTTGATAGAGCATTCAGAAATTTTTTTGTTTTTCTCACCTAGAGAGTAATCTTTTTCAAGAACTTCTAGATCTTTAATAAGATCATTGAATCTGCAATACTTCTTGTCGATGTTTTCGTGAGGTTCCATCTTAAAGGATTCATACTTCGTGACCAGAATGGACTTCTTCTGTTCTCTCACACTTTCACTTTCTTCGTGTATTTCTCGAAGTTTGTCCCAAATTTCTTTTGCAGATTTACAGCCCTTGACTCTAACAGATTCGTTTGAGTCTAAAGCACTGTACAGAACATTCATCGCTTTGGCATTCAGAGTGAGATGAGTTCTATCTTCAACAATTAGTTTCCTTCTTGTTTTTTGTCTCGGCCTGTTTGTCTCTGCATCAATAGTAGAGGCATCAAACGGACCTTCATTGACAATAAATCATAACTCAATATCAATAGATTGTAAGAAGATGATCATCCTCTCCTTCCAACTCACATAGTTTGACCCATTGAACATAGGTGGTCTGGTGACAGATTGTCCCTCAAAGAACATGTCATTGTTGGCTGTTAGTTTTACTCCCAAACCGATTGAGTTTAATCTCAAGGAGACCAAGCTCTGATACCAATTATAAGGATCGAAAACAACCTAAGAGAGGGGGTGAATTAGGTTGTCTAAGAATAAACCAAGATATGAGTCACCTTTTTCGAGCTTGCTTTCTTTTTCAAAAAAGACCTCACTGAGAAGCAATTGATGGACTAGCACAAATAATTTGTGAGTAAAACAGGTAAGCAATGTATATATATATAGCAGGACAGTAAATGAAGGGATGAAATTGCAAACCAAATTCCAAACTTGACTAAGTTTGAATATCACTTTATATATATCAAGCTTCTTTAATATGATCAACTTTCAACCAATCTCTTGTGTACAAATGAAGGATCACTTCCTCCTTGCTCAAGTCTCACTCGATCAAGCAAGGAAGTTTTACAATCGCACGGATAACCCTCACTAAGCTATACTATTGAAGAAATTGAATCACACTTGAAAAGCTAAATGGAGATTACACAACTAAGAGTACAAATCTTCTTTTTGAAGTATTCACACACTTGAATCACTCAAGATCAGATGTAGACTTAATGTGTAAAATTTCTTTTTAAGAGTTGACTGATCCCAATTTATAGGGGACCAAAAAATTCTTCAATTAATGCTGTCAACGGATAGAAGGCAGCTGGAAGGTCAACTAGCCGTTGGTAGTGTCGAACGTCCGGTACTCTGATTTTCTGCGTCTGAACGAAGACAGTGGGTTCAAGATGATTTCTTGCAATTCTTAGGACGTCCGGTCCCTCCATAGTATATGTCCGAAAGTAAACTTGCAGATCCTTCTTCATTTCTTTCGGACGTCCGATGCTCCAGTGTTTTGCGTCCGAAGTACAGCAACGTTTGTCGGACGTCCGGTATAGAGGTATTGTGTATGCGAACGAGGTCAGTGATTATAGATGTTTTGACACATTGCCTTCGGATGTCCGAGTGTGAGTTCTTCATGCGTCCGAAGTTACTCAATGTTTGTTCGCCGTCCGATATGGTCCTTTTGTGCGTCCGATAGTAATTTGTCAAACCTTGATTTTGGTTTCAAGTCTTTGATCTGGTTTTTGTTCTAAATCCTGAAATGAACTCTTCAAAGAATGTTAGTAGCATCCAATTGTTTTGTAATCATCAAAAGTTATGAACTGAGATATACATATGAAGATTGAGAACCTTTATATATTTGATGGTTGTACTCCCTTTTGAGATAGCAATGTATATAATTTTTGCTTTAAGTTTTGGATTGTTGTTATGTTATTCTAGTGGGTTTATTCTGGTTTTGATTGAGGACTGAAGTAAACAACTGAGTCCTGGCGAGAGTTGGGCAGGCGGTCTGCCGACCCCTTTGGTCCGCCTTAGGGGAAGGTGGGGCTGTCACATGGTTTATGATTTTGAGACGACATGAGAGGTATCTTCCATCCGGATCAGTCTGGTACATGCTATCGCTCAGAAAATCGATCATTTTTTAGGGTTTTGAACCGATATGAGAGGTACCTCCCACCCGAATCAGTGTGGTACATGCTATCGTTCAGAGACCGAATTATACGATCATAATTATAAGAGTTGATGACATTCAGTCCAACCAACAATTACCGTTATAGGCCGATGAGCGCACTCCAATCGGCAGTCACACAGTTCAATTACGAATCAAGGAGATTCACTCCAACGACATATACAACTATAGCATATAATGAAATTCAACTCAGGCAATTCAATTACAATTCATTTCATTGAGAATGCATTCGATAAAGTATACACTCGACTCAGCAGTTATAACCCATCCATTCCATAATGAGCAATTCACATAATTTCCAAATATTCATGCACTTGACACTCACCAATTGAAACAGGAGAGTAAGTGCATCAATAAGCCTTTAGGTGTTCCCTTCGAAATCCTCTTGAAGGTCTCCTTGAGCACCTGACCAAACAATAGTTGTCTATTACACACTATCATTTAAAATCCCTAATTATCAAAGAAGACTGCACTCTTCTACAATCTAAGAAAACATCACGAAAATGAGTCTTGATTTCTTATAAATCGAGACTCAAAAGTGGGGTTTAAATATACAAGAAAAATCCAATTTTCATCTTTGAAATCATTGGACGGAAACGAGTAGATATAAATCATTTTTTTCAAACGAACGATCAAAGATGGACTGCAGAAGCCACGTCACAATCTGGCCGGATTGTCGGCCGGATTCAAGCCAGTAAGGATCCAAATTTTTTTTCAATTTTCATCACCAATCCGGCCAACTATTCGGCCAAGAACTGGCCAGATATACAGCTGGATTCTTTGAAAATGTTCCCGCGTGAAAATATTACAAAAATGGCCAAGAATTATCGAATTTAAAGGCATTCTTTGAAAAATCATAACTCACTCTCTAAAAGTCCAAAATTAGAAAACCTGGTATCGTTAGAATCTACTTCCAAAGTACTAAAAGTTCCTGGGAGGTACTTTTCCATAATTTCAAATGGAAGACATTCAAATTTTGGGTCCAAGAGGCTGTTTTGGAATACCAAGACAGTTTTGGGTTGCTTTTTTGGCAAAGTTTGGAAATACGGTAAAATTCACACAATGTGAACTAGTTTCTAAAATTTGGAACTCAATTAGAGTTACAATACACAATAAGCAAAACAAGAATCAGAATTTTGAGCACCAAGATATGACGGCTCAAAGTTACTGAAATTTCCTCCTTAAACAAGGATTTTCTAGATTTAAAATGGGAACTTTAAGACTTTGGTTGAATATCGAAATGGATTTGGAATGACACCAAATTTAGCAGTATTACACTACCATCTAAGGGCTATTCCTCTGTAAATTTTCATGCAAAAACTCGAACGGAAAGTCAGTTAACAAAACCATTGAAGTTCCAAGAATTTCCAAGGCAAATCTGCCTTGTACTTTAGTTTTCCTTTTCTCAAATATTTGGCCAATGAACATTCCTCAAATACGATTCATTTATGAGAACAAAGTCTATAAAATATCTAAAATATGTTTCATAGGTGATTAACACCAAGGATTTCGAATAACAAATCCCAAATCAAGATTAGCTATAGATCAGTCCATAATTAGGGTTTTCTTTCACGAAGACACTTCTGAAATTTGGCCACAAATCACTCAATTCAACTCAAAATTGAGTGTGCTCAGTGACATTGAACACTAGATTCATAAGGCTACAATTTCTTAGAAGGAATCAATTTAAAATTCTGTCCACAACTAGCTCATATTTGAGCATCAATTCACAGTTCTGAACAGAGCTTCCAGTATAGATGAGAAACAGAACAGGCAAGTTTACAAGGTTGGTACGGCTCACTCAGGCGGAATCAGGGCATTCATTTTATACCACTGGAAAATAAAAATGTCTAGTTTTTATTGCCACAAACGACACTCGATTTCGACGTCGGAGCAAAAAGTTATGGCCGAAACAAAAACACTGCCAGAGTACTCTGGACACCCGTTTCCACCTTTGGCAAATTTTTGAAATCTCAACATTCACTCATCCAAATCTTGTAAATTTTTGAGGAAACTTTATACACAACCTATATTACAAATTTACATCAAAAACAAGTCAATTGAACCACAAGAAAGTACACCAAAGTGCACGGCAATGGCAGGGGTGGAAACGGTAAAAATTTCCTTTTCACTTCCTTTGAGCTATCTTCCACAAAAAAACTTATTTTCACTAGATTAAACACTAATCCAACATAAATAACATCAAATATGATGCCCTAAAGGAAAAGAAACGAAAACATTTGGTGCAAAATGGAAGGACCAAATCTGGCCGGATTGTTTGTGCATTTTGGAAAGAATGGGTTTTCGTTATGCCCAAAATCTGGCCGAAAATCCGGCCAGATTCCGGACGGATTGTGACGTGGCATGTATCCGGCCGGATTTTCACGTGTCACCTCCGCAGCCAAGTTTGACCGGCTATTTTTCTTTGTTCTTATCTTGTTTTTGGCCAAAATATCTTCATTTTCTTCACCCTCTTGGCCGAGCTTCATAGAGAGAAAAGAAAGAAAACCTTCAAATTGTTTCTTCCACTCTTGATTATATCTTGTAACTTCACCGTTAGTTTTGCAAAGTGCTCCTATTAACTTCATATCTAAGGTGATTGCTAGCTATTGGTGGAGTTGTTTGGAGGGTCAAGCACTAAGCTACCTTGTTTCTTGTGGTTGTAAGGTAAGTGGCCAAGAAATCCTTTCTTTGTTCCTTATAATTGGAAATTAGTGGCTTGTAAAGGTTAAAGATGCTATTTTGTTGATGATTTCATGATTTTAAGTAAAGTTGGACCAATTTCTGGTTTATTGAGGATTTTTTTGATTTTGTATGATAATCATGGGTTGGCCTTGGAATAATGGATTGATATGGTATAAAATGAGGCTTGTGTATATTAGTTGTGATGGGTTGCGAAAAATTTCCAATTGAAGGGTAAATTTCAGTTCAAGGGTTTTGAATTGGGGCTTTCTTGTGATTAGTATTGGAGCTATTAATTGGCTCAAGTGGAAGGGTATTGTGGCCCTAATTGGATGTGTTTTATTGCTTATGAACCGTATGTGTAATTGTGGTTGGTAAGATGCAATTTGGTGTTTTTATTGTAGGGTGGAAATAAAGAAATTAAGGGGAAGTGCTATCCAATCTTTAAGAGCATTTGATTGCTTTGAGTTGAGTTGCCTTTTGGTAGAAATGAAGGGCTTTACTTTGCTTGTTTTCAAGGTTTTGGAAGGCATAATCATTAGAAGCTTCTTTTGTTCTTTAATCTTGTGATTAAGTATTGGATAAGTTGACCTTGATTAATTTTATAGAGATTCATGTGATTTGGAAGTTGGGATGATGAAGTTCCATGTTAGTGATATTTCCAGACTTTATCTAGGTGATTTCATCTTTGATTTGCTATGTATATGATTAGTAAAAGCTATTCTAGTGTTAAGGTGGAATTACTAGCCTTGATTGAAATTAGTGATAGTTATATGCAAAGATTAGTTTAGAAGTATAATTTCAGTTTTTATGGTATTATTTCTGCCCTCATGTGATAAGTAGTGGTTGTCCATAGCATGATAGCTTGCTGTTGTGATAAATGACGCTCTGGCATGCTAGTTTTGATTGCCTAAAGAAATTTCAGCTTAAGTGCATGAATTCCAGATTAGGGTTTCCAATTGTGGTGGTAATTTGTCCTATTTTCGCATGGTATGTTTGACCTTGAGAGAGACTGAATCGGCCCTTACTCAAAGCATGAAACTTATAGATACATGAGTTAGCTAGTTACCTGCAAAATTTCAGATTGATTGGAGTACTGTAGCATGTGAAATGACCGAAATAACCTTGACTACCATAAACCCTGTTTCATGGACAATTTCCATTTTCTCTAAGATTTCGGTTTTTGACCCTGAAAATGTATGATTTGGCCTTGGAGGTCTTCATAAGAAATGTTGGTATATGTCTTAGCTTCGTAACGCCATAAGATTCGTTTCAATAAGATGAGTGTAGCTTTACTTGTGATTAAAATGCCAAAAGGTGATAGGAACTTGCTGATTTTAGACTTCCTTTTGCTTGACATGATATTCATAATCTAGGGCTTGGACTTGAGTAAGGCAATGATATATGATGGATGGTTCCTGAGCTGTGGTTGGTGAGTGATCCCCAAACTATTTGCAAAGTTATTTTTTGAACTAGTTCTTGCATTGGTTACTCGATTGCTTATCATTTGTGCTTGTGTGTGTGCCATGACATGATTTGGCTCCAATGAGTTCTTGGGAAATTTTGTACTTGGAGCCAACATCTCCACCCTGTTCACCTGGAGCAATGATGGCTCCCTTTTGCTATTTAACTGTTCATTGATCTGTTTGAGCGTTGGACTTCTGAGTACGAGGATTTCATTGGCTCACTAGTGCAACATACATACATTTGAACACTGATTCATATCGTCATTTACATGCACTATTGTGAAACTTATTTGATTTCTGGATTTTACTGGACACACGCTGAGCTTCTAGCTCACCCCAAAAATATTTTATTTCCCCTCCACAGGCCACGAGGCGAAGGAAGGGCTTGTAGTACATATTCATGTAATCGGATGGGTTACCTCATGTACAGTTTGAATTCGGACTCCTCTTGTGTAATAGTTAGGATTGTTTGAATGTTTAGAATTGAACGGATGTATGTATATGTTCTACTCCTGGAAATTTTTTTTGCTTCATTTTGGGAACTAGTTTCCGCTTCGCTTATGATGTGTAATTCTTGGAGGATTGGATGTAATATTTGAGATATATCTTGTAATTTATTTGAGGGCTGTAGCGAGTGACTGAGTCCCGACAAGAGTTGGGCAGGCGGTCCGCCGAACCTTTTGATTCCCCTTAGGGGGAGGTGGGGCTGTCACAACTGGTATCAGAGTATAGGTTTTAGATATTGTAGTATATTCTAGGCCTAAAGTTTAGGATGCCTGATTGGGGTATTAATTTGAATATTATGTGAACGAAGATCTATTGTATCCTAGGGGTTAAAGAAATTGATTATTTGAGAGTTTCTTACTTGGGACTTGTAGAAACAAAAATTGGGGAATTAGGTGATGTTATATTAAAGGAAAATATGGGATGAGAGATTAGTAGTGAAAGATTGGACGGATTTGAATTATCATTATACTTGTAAGTGTGGAAAAAATTGAGGTAATTAGTAGTACTGGCTATGGAGGATAAGAGACCGAGATTTGATGGTCAAACTCCATGTATGATTGATTTTGAACCAAGATAAAAGAGTATTAAAGGAATAAAATGCATATTTCCACCCATATACCTCCTAGAGAATTTCTGCTTTGAAATTCTAAAGAAAAACTAGGATGTACTAGCTTTATTTTCAAACAATAATTGGAAACAATATATATATGCTTTAAGTATGTGTAATTTTTTTATTTTGGTAAATATGTAAATTTTACTTGAATTTCAAATTTGAAAATTTGTGAATAACTGATGAGTTTGTTGAATTTTCTATATGATGGGCTGATACAAGGTTAAAATTTTCTAAACTTAGTTTTTCGCCCATTGATTGTATACTGGTGTATTCTTACACTTGAATTTGTCTATGCTATACGAAAAAGGAAAAAAATCTTGAGTTTTCGGAAGAATGGTGAACTTATGTTTTATAATGTAAATCTTGAACTTGATAAGATTTTTTTTTGGTTACTTTTTTTTTTAAGACAAGTAGATTAAAAAATAAAATATAAAAAAAAATTTGGATCCTCACAAACTTTCCCCTCTTAAAAGAATTTCATTCTCGAAATTCTTTTTTTTTTATCAAAATCGAACGCTTTAAATACTCTTCTTATGTTTTAAAATTCTTGGTTTTCAAAAAAAGTGAACCTATCTTTAGGTATACAAACTGAGGGAACTTTGAGATATAGAGTAACCGCATTCAAGAGCACGAAATTAGTGTGAATTGACTTGGATTCCATTTGATACGTAAGTTAGCAAGTTGTACTTATTTCTTGGGTTTGAAATTGGAGCTTGAGACTTTAACTATAAAACCCTAAGACTGGTTATTCTTGAAGATGATGGTGCTCTAGCTGGTGGCTTGCTTATTAAAGATTTTGAACTTCAAATGAATAACCTTTGGTTTCAGCTTGTGTTATGGTTTGACTGAATCTAATTTCGTAAAGGCATGTGATCTAATTGAAATTAATGATATTGGCACTAATCTTGAAAGTGGTACGCATAAAATATGACTTTGATTTTCGTTTAAGAGCGTACGGTCTGAGTCATGAAGTTCCTTAGTTTGAATTCTTGTATTTGAGTACTCGATACTTTTCCTGAGGAAATGTTCATGAATTTTGAACGGATCATGGTTTAATGTATGATGATGTGAATAGAAATTACAAGTGAGTTTGAGATAAGTTGTAATGGCACAGGTTAAAGCGCAGAAGATTTTGTATTGTACTCGAGACTTAACTGAATGAGGAGATTGAAATAATGGCCTGGACTTGTCTAATAAGTGTTTGGCTCGGGTTTTGATAGATTTCGGTGGTGGCCGGAATTGTTGAGAAATTTTTAGTTTTGCATCTTTCTTCTTGTCTTCCTGTTTGATTAAAGTTGCACTACCTGATTTGTAAGTGTTGGGATTTGAGATGCTTGAACTACCTGAGACTGACCTTGAACTGCCTGAGATCGACTAGACTAAGCTTACTTGAGACTTGAACCTATTTAGGCGAGAGTGCTCTTACGTACACTTAATGGACCTGATTTGACTTGATATATGGTATTTCATTTACGCTTGAGCAAGTAGCTTGATTTGTATATGACCTGTATGTGGACTTGAATTTTGTGACTGCTTAAGAATATGATTTCCTGGGCATAAACTAGGCGAGTGAGTTCTTATTTGTACTCGTGCTCCATGAACCCGAAGTATTGGCTCTGCCTTTGAACTTATATGTTTGATCCCTGCTTTGACCCTGCTTTTGAACTTATTCATACTTGTGTGGTTGTAGACCGGCTACTACTCTTTTGTAGCGGTTGAACTGAACTTCTCTGGTGAGGCATTTCCTGTTGTGTTTTTAAGCACCGCCATTCTTCTAGCGAGGCATGCTTGTTGTGTTTTCAAGCACCACCAGGGCCCACTTCTTGAACTGAGACTCTTTGGCGAAGTATAACCGTTGTGCTAGCTTGTTCTGTTGTCCAGCACTGCCCGGGGTAAAACTTCCGACTTGAGCCTAAGCCATGTCCTGAATTTTTTGAATATCTGGGGCTTTGAGTTTAACTCAGGGCTAGTTGTTTGAATTGTGCCTTTTGCATATTCTTTTGATTATTTGTTTCGCTACCTGTTGGCTCGTTGCTAAGTGATAAATAGGATTGGAGTGATTTTAAGTACTTGACTGCTTTCAAGGATTGTTTTGATTGGATTAGTGTAAGTTGGAATGTCGAGGATGACATTCTTTAAGAAGGGGAGTTTGTGACGCTCGAAGGAAAAGAAACGAAAAAATTTGGTGGAAAATGGGAGGACCAAATCCGGCCGCAAATCCGGCCAGTTCTTGGCCGGATTGCTGGCTGGATTGTTTGTGCATTTTGGAAAAAATGGGTTTTCGTTCTGCCCAAAATCTGGCCGAAAATCCGGCCAGATTCCGGACGGATTGTGACGTGGCACGTATCCGACCAAATTTCGGCTGGATTGTGACGTATCGCCTCCGCAGCCAAGTTTGACCGACTGTTTTTCTTTGTTCTTATCTTGCTTTTGGCCAAAATATCTTCATTTTCTTCACCCTCTTGGTCAAGCTTCATAGAGAGAAAAGAAAGAAAACCTTCAAATTGTTTCTTCCACTCTTGCTTATATCTTGTAACTTCACCGTTAGTTTTGTAAAATGCTCCGATTAACTTCATATATAAGGTGATTGCTAGCTATTGGTGGAGTTGTTTGGAGGGTCAAGCACTAAGCTACCTTGTTTCTTGTGGTTGTCAGGTAAGTGGCCAAGAAATCCTTTCTTTGTTCCTTATAATTGGAAATTAGTGGCTTGTAAAGGTTAAAGATGCTATTTTGTTGATGATTTCATGATTTTAAGTAAAGTTGGACCAATTTCTGGTTTATTGAGGATTTTTTTGATTTTGTATGATAATCATGGGTTGGCCTTGGAATAATGGATTGATATGGTATAAAATGAGGCTTGTGTATATTAGTTGTGATGGGTTGCGAAAAATTTCCGATTGAAGGGTAAATTTCAGTTCAAGGGTTTTGAATTGGGGCTTTCTTGTGATTAGTATTGGAGCTATTAATTGGCTCAAGTGGAAGGGTATTGTGGCCCTAATTGGATGTGTTTTATTGCTTATGAACCGTATGTGTAATTGTGGTTGGTAAGATGCAATTTGGTGTTTTTATTGTAGGGTGGAAATAAAGAAATTAAGGGGAAGTGCTATCCAATCTTTAAGAGCATTTGATTGCTTTGAGTTGAGTTGCCTTTTGGTAGAAATGAAGGGCTTTACTTTGCTTGTTTTCAAGGTTTTGGAAGGCATAATCATTAGAAGCTTCTTTTGTTCTTTAATCTTGTGATTAAGTATTGGATAAGTTGACCTTGATTAATTTTATAGAGATTCATGTGATTTGGAAGTTGGGATGATGAAGTTCCATGTTAGTGATATTTCCAGACTTTATCTAGGTGATTTCATCTTTGATTTGCTATGTATATGATTAGTAAAAGCTATTCTAGTGTTAAGGTGGAATTACTAGCCTTGATTGAAATTAGTGATAGTTATATGCAAAGATTAGTTTAGAAGTATAATTTCAGTTTTTATGGTATTATTTCTGCCCTCATGTGATAAGTAGTGGTTGTCCATAGCATGATAGCTTGCTGTTGTGATAAATGACGCTCTGGCATGCTAGTTTTGATTGCCTAAAGAAATTTCAGCTTAAGTGCATGAATTCCAGATTAGGGTTTCCAATTGTGGTGGTAATTTGTCCTATTTTCGCATGGTATGTTTGACCTTGAGAGAGACTGAATCGGCCCTTACTCAAAGCATGAAACTTATAGATACATGAGTTAGCTAGTTACCTGCAAAATTTCAGATTGATTGGAGTACTGTAGCATGTGAAATGACCGAAATAACCTTGACTACCATAAACCCTGTTTCATGGACAGTTTCCATTTTCTCTAAGATTTCGGTTTTTGACCCTAAAAATATATGATTTGGCCTTGGAGGTCTTCATAAGAAATGTTGGTATATGTCTTAGCTTCGTAACGCCATAAGATTCGTTTCAATAAGATGAGTGTAGCTTTACTTGTGATTAAAATGCCAAAAGGTAATAGGAACTTGCTGATTTTAGACTTCCTTTTGCTTGACATGATATTCATAATCTAGGGCTTGGACTTGAGCAAGGCAATGATATATGATGGATGGTTCCTGAGCTGTGGTTGGTGAGTGATCTCCAAACTATTTGCAAAGTTATTTTTTGAACTAGTTCTTGCATTGATTACTCAATTGCTTATCATTTGTGCTTGTGTATGTGCCATGGCATGATTTGGCTCCAATGAGTTCTTGGGAAATCTTGTACTTGGAACCAACGTCTCCACCCTGTTCACCTGGAGCAATGATGGCTCCCTTTTGCTATTTAACTGTTCATTGATCTGTTTGAGCGTTGGACTTCTGAGTACGAGGATTTCACTGGCTCACTAGAGCAACATACATACATTTGAACACTGATTCATATCGTCATTTACATACACTATTGTGAAACTTATTTGATTTCTGGATTTTACTGGACACCCGCTGAGCTTCTATCTCACCCCAAAAATATTTTATTTTCCCTCCACAGAGCACGAGGCGAAGGAAGGGCTTGTAGTACATATTCATGTGATCGGATGGGTTACCTCATGTACAGTTTGAATTCGGACTCCTCTTGTGTAATAGTTAGGATTGTTTGAATGTTTAGACTTGAACGGATGTATGTATATGTTCCACTCCTGAAAATTTGTTTTGTTTCGTTTTGGGAACTAGTTTCCGCTTTGCTTATAATATGTAATTCTTGGAGGATTGGATGTAATATTTGAGATATATCTTTTAATTTATTTGAAAACTATAGTGAGTGACTGAATCCCGGCAAGAGATAAACAGGCGATCCGCCGAACCCTTTGGTTCGCCTTAGGGGGAGGTTGGGCTATCACATTAAATCCCATCAAATCAGTTCATCAAACCAATGTGGGATTTCATAGAGCTCACTAATAAGATTTCCAATAATATAAAGCTACCCATGTGAATCTATGAGCTCATAAGTGCAATATAATTTCCATAAATTAAGAATTAAGAGGTTGATTGTTGTATACCTTCTTAGATGATTAAGGCAGAAAATTTCGGTCACTTTAAGCTCAAGAAAATCGTGAGATGAAGCACCTTTCCTAGCATAGCTTGATCACCAAGTGATTTGCAAGTTGTGTGTAAATTTTGAGATGATTTGGGTGAGTTTTGAGTGATGAAATGAAGAAGAATTTTGGTGGTTTCTTCCTCCTTGTTGGTCGGCTGTCTTGAATGAAGAGAGAGAGAGAGTTGTGCTGAGAATAAAGCTTCCTTGAGAAGCTTAAATGTATAGCCAAAAGTGTCCCAAAAGTCCACTAGGAATAGTGTGTGTTCGCGCGCGTTTCATGCTCGTTTCCACTCGGGTTTGTTTCACTTGTGCACTAAACCTCTAATGCACTTTCTTAAACATTATAATTATCCACTCTTATTAGTTTAGAATAAATTTCTCAAATCTCCAATTAACCACTCCGATTCGATATACGCGAACTTTCAATTTTCACGTGTTACGGCGAAACTTCCGAGAAACTCTTATAACGATAGTATAACTAATTAATACTTGAGTATTTAGGCATAAAAATACCTATTTTATGACTAATGTATGAGTTTTCAAATCTCCAAGATTATTGCACTCTTGATTCAAATATAGTCTCGACAAATGTGTCTTCGCTATTTTTTATCGAACGAGCCTCTAAAAAATAAATTTTTCTAACAAAATATTTTTAAAACATAAAGGAGACATTATTCCATATGAATGGATTTAAAATGATTGAAATAAATTATTCGGAGAAAATGGACGAATAAATAATTAATTAAGCCATTAAAATAAGATTAAAATAAGTAAAAATTCGGGTTCTCACATCCTTCCCCCCTTAAAAAGAATTTTGTCCTCAAAATTCATATTCTGATTTATGAATAACCCCAAATACTTTCTCCTCCCGTGACCAATTTTCATCACTTTTAATTCTCCCTTTCAAAACTCACACTTATTGAACTTAACTATTCTCAGGTGCCATTCATAATCTTATTACAGGTCTAGAGGCGTGGAGCAATCGATTACATATACATATAAACCGTAAAATCAATTAGAAGCAAGGTAAATTTTCATATGCCAAAAAGATCATAATGGTTACACTAAGTTATAATAAGTTCCTCAAACCATTTCAAAAGAAAAGGGGAAATAACAAGATCAAAAGATGCTAAGTCGCAATATACAATAAAAGGATGTCATCCCCTATACAAAATATTATAACCTCTAAAAGCGCCAGTCCATGCTAGGGTAAAACTACGATCCCTATTTGTCAAGTGGAGTCAGATTCGCCCCTATTCGTAGAGTTTTCACTATTTGAATTCCTCTTACAATCATCAATATTAATCACTCCTTTTGGTACTCGAATGATTTGCAGTGGATTTAGCAGGTTGTTGAGAATTTCCTTTTCCCTTAGAAGCTCTAGGGCAATTCAAAAACTTATGCTTGGTACTACCGCACTTCAGACATTTCCTTACTTTCTCCAGCACTCGGTTTCAGTGTGGTTAATCTTGCCACAGTATCTGTGAGAACCCGTAAATCCCTTAATAATTTTCCTAGGGTTTATTTCCTTTAATGGCATGTTTTCTGCATTTTCTGGCTTAGAAAAATTTTCCTGGTGAATTTTATGAGTAATTATAGTTTTTAGATGATTTTTTCTAGTATTGGTGAGTTTTTAAAAAAATAAGGATATATAATGGACGTGGGACCCACTAGTGCGAAAAGTTCGAAAAAATTCGGCCAATGAGGTTAAATTCCGGATACTGTGTGAAATTTATCGGGTGTTAAGAGATAAGTAGAGGATGTGAAGTGATTGATGTGAGAGGAAAAAGAAAAGATAGGATTGCATTAATGGAGGTGACAAGTGTCACCATTATATTGGTTATGACTTATGACTTACTATTCATGGTTTTGACCTTTTGACTAATTGGTTAAATATCTAAAAAATTAACCAAAATTCACTTATTTCTTACCTTCTTGTGGCCGGCCCTCTTGAGCTAAGAAAGGAAGAAAAACTCTCCAAAATCTTGGCAACTACCTAGCTCAAATCATCCAAACCAAGTGCTTGATCTTGTTTCTACTCCATAAAATCCCTCCATTTGGTGCTAGTGAGTGATTTGGTGAAGTTTTTTGGAGGAGCTAAGGTGTCCTACAACTCTCCCTCTCTTGTTTACTAGGTAAGTGGTGCTTGAACTTCCTCCTACACCTAATGATGCTTAATTTGTGCCTAGTGGTGGCTAAAGTGCTGAAATTTGTGGTTTATTTCTTGGTTTGAGATGAATTGGTGAAGTTTTTATTTTATTGATGAATTTTCTGGTTTAATGTGATCATGATATTGTGGTTGTTTATGATGGGTGGTAATGAGGGGTAATGACTCTAGTAGGTGTGAATTATTGATAATTGCAACCAATTTTGGGTTTGGAAGGAATTTGAGGAAGTTAGGGTTTCATAACCCCCTTTTCTGTCTGGTTTTTTATCATATGGTTAGAGGCCGAATTGGCCTTTGCTTAAAACATGAAAGTTATAGGTATTGATGTGTTTGAGGTGTCTGTAAAATTTCAGGTCATTTAGAGTAGTGTAGAGTGAGATATGTCGATTTTACTGTTACTATTCTGGGTTGATCAGAATGTGCGATCTGCGCTTGTAATCGTCTGTTTTGACTGGAATTGCTTTGGATTTGGATGTTGGTGTCTTCTGATGAAATGTAGCTGGATGTCTTGGCTACCGCATGCCTTTGGAATCAATGCATTTGGACCTGTATAGACTGAGTTGGACTAATTACAGCATAGTGTGATTTGTAAACCTGCAATTACGGTTCTGGTTTGGTATTCTGCATATTTGACCTAGTTGTTCTAGGATTTGGACTGAGTGGCCTTCTACATTGTTGTAACCCTGTCTTTTAGCTTCGAGATGGTGGGTCTTACACCCTCATCCGATAAGCGTAGTGCAATTTGTGCCATTACCGCATAATGAAGGCAAAACTGTTTTTGTTGTTATGGCCAAGATGGCTACATTTCCTGATTTTCTGGTTTGCTATAATGCTTGTATATGCATATGAAACCTTATTGGGGTTGTGGTTGGCATGGCTTTATGACTCGTTATCGAGTCTCCATGTACTTGTTTGCATGTTTTAGGGCTCGCTCTCATTCCGGTCATTTCCTAGCTAACTTTTGTACTTGTACTGCTTTGAGCCTAGTGAACGGCTTTTGGGAAATGAGATGACTTTTGGTGTGAAATGTTGGAACTGATTTGAGGAAATAATGAAGCCTTAATGGCTGGAAAAGTAAGAATTTTAAGGGAGGTGCTGCCCGATTTTCTAGGCCGTTTGGTTCCTTTAAGTTGGATTTGCCTTTTGGTGGAAATGAAATGCTTTTGGGTTGTTTGCGTCTAAGTCTTCATGTTACCTTTTCATTTCCAAGAAAATCATGTTTTTCACCCTTGCATTAGTATTTAATTGGCAAGGCGTACGACGTGTAGTCGAGTCTCACTTGTGCATTTCGTTTACTCAATTTTGGATATGAAACCTTCAATTAGTTTACTTTGATTATTTTAGGGTTTCTTGGCGATTAAGGCCAATCTGAAGTGAAAACTTTTGAAGTTGAGCCGGTGAGTGTACCACTCCCCTCCATTGCTGTTTAACTTGATTTCTGCTCTGCAATCTGTTTATTTGTTTGAGACGAGGGTGTACTTTATCACACTCGTTCTCTTGTCTGTTCATATACCAATTTACTATGCAAAATTTGAATCTATTATCTGTGTCTACATCTGTTCGGATTTCTATGACCTATGAGCTCAGTCCTGTGGCTAAGTTATTCGAGTCGGGCCGGCAAGAGCCTGGACGATTAGATAACGAACCACGGTAGTCTGTTCGAAGATTTTGGGTATTGAGACCCTTGATTCCGGGTATACTCGAGTATTACCATTTTGTTCGTTTGAGGTGAGCGGGCCCGGTAAAGGGGTGTTTGGTGG
The DNA here is from genome assembly GCF_036785885.1 of Coffea arabica. Lineage (NCBI taxonomy): Eukaryota > Viridiplantae > Streptophyta > Magnoliopsida > Gentianales > Rubiaceae > Coffea > Coffea arabica. The sequence continues at coordinate 27,976,467 of NC_092316.1, read as the reverse complement.
ACGGAATTTCGGTGTTAAGGGGGGTCTACGGACGCGTTGGTTCTATATACGTTGACGGAAAGTCAACCGGTTTGGATCAAGTACTGCGCTGGAAATTTGGCTCCTGAGAGCCACCCGTATCCTTCTGATTTTACATCTGACATGTGTATCTGATTTGTTAAATGTGAAATGCCACGATTTTAATGCTATCTGTTTGGTACCTCATTGAGCGCAAGCTCACCCCTTTCTGTTCCTTTTGTTTTCCTTACAGGAAAATAAACCCTTTTGGTCTGGATTTGACAAATGGCTGCCAAATTGAACTAGTTGAACATATCTTTTGTATAGCTCATGTATTAAAACCCTAAGTGTACTTTTGGGGCGTTTTCTCTTTTGATTTGGCAAACCATGTATATGTATTAACTTTTGAAAACTTTTGTATGTCATTTTGATTTGTAAACGCTAAAATTCAGATGTGAATGTTTGTTAGCTATTTCGGTTGGGTTTTGACGGGTCGGTTACTATTCATGGCCGGCTCCGAATTTCATTTTATTTTATTTTGGGTTATTTTACTATTTTGATTTGTTTACGCGCGTTTGTAAGTTCCGGAATGAAGCAGATAGCTCTAATCTGACCCGTAGTCCTGGCGAGAGTTGGGCAGGCAGTCCGCTAATCCCTTTGGTTCGCCTTAGGGAAAAGTGGGGCTGTTACAGTATCCACAAATTACGTGACAAGTCACGACTTGGCTAGTTTGAGATTTCCCTTTTGTTGATTTCGCCTACTCTGATTTCCTTATGGCGGGGTTTCGCTTAATGGAGTTTCTCCGAGTTTTTCAGGCATCTTCACTCTTCCAGCCCCTTTTTCCATTTTAAGGGGTTGGGTAGACCTCTCGGACTGTTTAGGGGTATCGCTTGGATTACCCCTATTTTTAGTATAAAAAGCCTTAGATTGAGATTTAGTATTTTCTACCTTCTGTGCCTTATCCAAGGCATTCATAAAATTGGTAATCTGGGCAACTGCTAGGGATTCTTGAATTTTTACATTTAACCCCTGAATAAACCTCCTTATCCTTTTCCGTTCGGTGACTACAAACTCAGGGGCAAATTTGAAAAGTTTGGTGAACCGCTCCTCATATTCGGCCACACTTAATAATCCTTATTTCAAATTAATAAAATCATCCTCCCTCTTTTCTTGTATAATTGGCGGGAGAAACTTGACATTAAACTCCTTCCCAAAGTTTATCCAAGTGCAAGAGATTTGTTTTCTTTCCCACTTTGCACTAACAACATTCCACCACGAGCATGCCGCCCCCTCAAATTGAAAAATGGCAAAATTCACTTGCCTTTCCTCGGTATAATGTAAAGCAGTAAAAATATCAACCATCCTTTCAAACCAATTTTCCGCTACCTCGGGATCAGACCCTCCATGGAACTTAGGTGGAGCAAACTTCAAGAATCGCTCTAGGGCTCTATTCTCGCCCTTCTCTTGGTTCCTAGGATGGTTGACTGATTCATGTCCTTGGCGCTCAGCTAAGCGCTCAAGAATATCGATCATGCAATTAATGGCCGCAGCCACTTGCTCACCCTCCTCATTTCTAGGGTTTTGGTTTGGTCCAGTCGCGGATCCCTCACCTCTCTCGGGAGTGCGGGGTTGACGAAACCCACGCCCATGCCTCCGTCCACGTCCTCGCCGATTCATTTAGCAAGCTTCTAAACGCATAATAGAAGTAGAAAGTATAAGCATGTGAATCGAAAAATAGGTACACATTGTAAGAACACTTTAAATCAAAGTATAGCTATTTGCATAAGTTAGAAGTCATGTCACATGTCGATGTGCATACAACGAGTTAATAGTATTAAATACAGGTTATAGGCAACTAAGTGCCACAAATATAGTACTTGCAGGTAAAATACAAAAGGCTTCACGGCTAGCACTGCCCCTACTATACTAGGCAGGATCAAAAGAAAAATCATAAGCCTAGTTAGGGATAAAACTAGAAGAATCCATGATACCAAACCACATCATTCAAATGATTATAAACTCTAAATTTCATCCAAAAGCCTAAGCTACTTTCTAAAATCTTAGCCTCCTTACTAGATTCAAGGTGAAAGCTCTTATACAAGTTAGGGTAATAAGTCAAACCAAATGGAATGCAATAGATGTCTCATTTTCAAGTTCAAAGTGGAGCCCAAAATTATTCAAATGGTTCAACCTTTCTTTCGAAAAATTCGGCAAGCAAAATAACGGAGGAAGCAAGGTTCCTAACCCTTGAACTTACCAAATGGTTATTTAAATTTCCTAATCTTGACTCACCTCCAACCTAACTCAAAGAGTAAAGACTTATAGTATTTTGTAAGCAAAAATGGTGCTACAACCTCAAGCACCAAGATCACATTGCACGTAGTCGACCTCTCCACAATTCCTTCCATTTCAACTCCTGTTAAGGAAAACAAATCTAACGGGGTGAGCAAGTGGAAATGAGTCCGTAGAATCATTTCCACTTGCTTTGCCAAAATTCAATCCAATAGTCCGTAGAACTCTTATTATTCCATTTATGATTCTGAATAGAATGAGACTTACCTCCCACCCGAATCGGTGTGGTACATACTATCGCTCAGTGGTCGATGAGACATCGCTCCAATCAACTTATGCTTTGCTTATAGTTCTGAATCGAATGAGAGGTACCTCCCACCCAAATTAGTGTGGTACATACTATCGCCCAATAGTCGATGAGACATCACTCCAATCGACTTAGGATGGTATATGGTTTTGAGACAACATGAGAGGTACCTCCCACCCGAATCGGTGTAATACATGCTATCACTCAGAGAATTGATCATTTATTTAGGATTTTGAGCTGACATGAGCGGTATCTCCCACCCGAATCGGTGTGATACATGCTATCGCTCAGAGACCCGATTATACGATTATAATTATAAAGGTTGATGACATTCAGTCCAATCGACAAATACCGTTATAGGCCGATGAGCGCACTTCAATCGGCAGTCATACAGTTCAATTATGAATCGAGGAGATTCACTCCAATGACATATACAGTCATAGCATATAATGCAATTCAATTCTGGCAATTCAATTACAATTCATTTTATTGAGAATGCATTCGATAAAGTACACGCCCGACTCAGCAGTTATAACCGATCCATTCCATAATGAACAATTCACATAATTTTCAAATATTCATGTACCTGACACTCACCAACTGAAATAGGAGAGTAAGTGCATAAATAAGCCTTTAGGTGTTCCCCTCGAGATCCTCTTGAAGGCCTCCTTGAGCACCTGACCAAACAATAGTTGTCTATTACACACTATCACTTAAAACCCCTAATTATCAAGGAAGATTGCACTCTTGTATAATCTAAGAAAATGTCACGAAAATGAGTCTTGATTTCTTATAAATCGAGACTCAAAAGTGGGGTTTAAATATACAAGAAAAATCCAATTTTCATCTTTGAAATCGTTGGACGGAAACGAGTAGGTATAAATCATTTTTTTCAAACGAACGATCGAAGATGGACTACAGAAGCCACGTCACAATCCGGCCGGATTCAAGCCAGCGAGGATCCAAATTTTTTTTCAATTTTCACCACCAATCCGGCCAACTATCCGGCCAAGAACTAGCCGGATATACGGCCGGATTCTTTGAAAATGTTCCCGCGTGAAAATTTTACAAAAATGACCAAGAATTATCGAATTTAGAGGCATTCTTTGAAAAACCATAACTCACTCTCTGAAAGTTCAAAATTAGAAAACTTGGTATCGTTGGAAACTACTTCCAAAATACTAAAAGTTCCTAGGAGGCACTTTTCCATAATTTCAAATAGAAGACATTCAAATTTTGGGTCCAAGAGGCTATTTTGGAATACTAAGACAGTTTTGGGTTGATTTTTTGGCAAAGTTTGGAAATTCGGCAAAATTCACACAATGCGAACTTGCCTCTGAAATTTGGAACTCAATTAGAGTTACAATCAAAGTTTAAAACACAATAAGCAGAACAAGAATCAGAATTTTGAGCACCAAGCTATGACGGCTCAAAGTTACTGAAATTTCCTCCTTAAACAAGGATTTTCTAGATTTAAAATGGGAACTTTAAGACTTTGGTTGAATATCGAAATGGATTTGGAATGACACCAAATTTAGCAGTATTACACTACCATCTAAAAGCTATTCCTCTGTAAATTTTCATGCAAAAACTGGAACGGAAAGTCAGTTAACAAAACCATTGAAGTTCCAAGAATTTCTAAGGCAAATCTGCCTTGTACTTTAGTTTTCCTTTTCTCAAACATTTGGCCAATGAACATTCCTCAAATACGATTCATTTATGAGGACAAAGTCTATAAAATATCTAAAATATGTTTGATAGGTGATTAACACTAAGGATTTCAAATAACAAGTCCCAAATCAAGATTAGCTATAGATCAGTCCAGAATTAGGGTTTTCTTTCACGAAGACACTTCTGAAATTTGGCCACATATCAGTCAATTCAACTCGAAATTGAGTGTGGTCAGTGGCATTGAAAACTAGATTCATAAGGCTACAATTTCTTAGAAGGAATCATTTTAAAATTCTATGCACAACTAGCTCATATTTGAGCATCAATTCACAGCTCAGAACAGAGCTTCCAGTACATATGAGAAACATAACAGACAATTTTACAAGGTTGGTACGGCTCACTCAGGTGGAATCAGAGCATGCATTTTATACCATTGGAAAACTGGAAATATCTAGTTTTTAGTGCCACAAATGGCACTCGATTTTGACGTCGGAGCAAAAAGGTATGGCCAAAACAAAAATACTGCCAGAGCACTCTGGACACCCGTTTCCAGCTTTGGCAAATTTTGGAAATCTCAACATTCACTCATCCAAATCACGTAAATTTTTTAGAAAACTTTATACACGACCTATATTACACATTTACATCAAAAACAAGTCAATTGAACCATAAAAAAGTACACCAAAGTGCACGGCAATGGCAGGGGCAGAAACCGTAAAAATTTCCTTTTCACTTCCTTTGAGCTATCTTCCACAAAACAACTTATTTTCTCTAAATTAAGCACTAATCCAATATAAATAACATCAAATCCCATCAAATCAGTTCATCAAGCCAATGTGAAATTTCATAGAGTCCACTCATAAAATTTTCAACAATATAAAGCTACCCAGGTGAATCTATGCGCTCATAAGTGCAATATAACTTCCATAAATCAAGAATTAAGAGGTTGATCGTTGTATACCTTCTTAAATGATTAAGACAGAAAATTTCGATCATTTTAACCTTAAGAAAAACCATGAGATAAAGCTCCTTTCCTAGTTTAGCTTGATCACCAAGTGATTTGCAAGTTGTGTGTAAATTTTGAGATGATTTGGATGAGTTTTGAGTGATGAAATGAAGAAGAATTTTGGTGGTTTCTTCCTCCTTGTTGGTTGGCTGTCTTGAGCGAAGAGAGAGGGAGAGTTGTGCTGAAAATAAAGCTTCCTTGAGAAGCTTAAATGTATGGCCAAAAGTGTCCCAAAAGTCAACTAGAAATAGTATGCGTTCGCATGCGTTTCGTGCCCGATTCCGCTCGGATTTGTTTCACTTGTGCACTAAACCTCTAATGCACTTTCTTAAACATTATAATTATCCACTCTTAATAGCATAGAATAAATTTCTCAAATCTCCAATTAACCGCTCCGGTTCAATATACGCGAACTTTCGAATTTCACGCGTTACGGCGAAACTTTCGAGAAACTCTTATAACGATAGTATAACTAATTAATATTTGAGTACTTTGGCATAAAAATACCTATTTTAAGACTAATGTATGAGTCTTCAAATCTCCAAAATTATTACACTCTTGATTTAAATATAGTCTCGACAAACATGTCTTCGCTATTTCTTATCGAACAAGCCTCTGAAAAATAAAATTTTCTAACAAAACATTTTTAAAACATAAAGGAGATATTATTCCATATGAATGGATTTAAAATGATTGAAATAAATTATTCAGAGAAAACGGGTGGATAAATAATTAATTAAGCCATTAAAATAAGATTAAAATAAGTAAAAATTCGGGTTCTCACACTAAGCTGAAATTTTCACATACAAGCTGGAATTTTTCTTAAACAAGCCAAACTAACATATAAAACCTAGATATTTCACACGGCAAATCTATCAAATCATGGCCAACCTTAAGCATCATATAAGGGCTGAAATTTCACCATAAAAGCGAAAAATTTCCAAATCTCCACTTCAAACCATGAAATTTCTCATAAAACTACCAATATTCAACTCTAAACCACTAGTATGCAAGTTTTAGAAGTAAAAAGAAGTTTCTTGCCATAGATACCTTAAAACCCCAAGAAAGATGGAAACTTAGGGGCTACTTAGTTAAAGGGTTTGGGAATCACAGAATGGAATGAACCCCTTATTTGTTATTTGGGTTAAGCATATTGGAATGCAATTTTTGAAATCATTTCTAAAAACACGAACTTATCCCATTCCCGAGCAAATTGGGAGGTTTTGAACAAAACTCTCAACTTATTCCCTCAGACAACCTTTATGACAGACCTACCCTCTCTTTCTCTCTATCACACGCTGCACCTTCTATTCTTCTTTTTCATCAGATTTCCTATCTCTTATTCTTCATCATATAGTCTTCATCTCTTATCCAAAATTTCTTGGAAAAAAAATCTAAAATAGATCTAAATAGGATAGGAATGGGCAAATATCTTAAGCGATAAAGAGAAGTAGATTTCAATTTAGAGATAAAAATTCGGTAAAAAGCAAGGACCGATTGGACAACAACAAAGAGCAGTAGGTATTCTACTGGAACAGAGATCATTGAGTGGAAGGATATTCCCGTGGAGTTGCTGTTGGGGATTGTTTCACTTGTTGATGATGATAGGATTGTGATTCTAGCTTTTGGGGTTTGTAATGGCTGGAGGGATGTCATTTCTTGTGATCTCATCCATCTCAAACTTTCAAATACTTTATTTTAATTTTCGTAAATTTGTTTAAATATGAAAAATTGGTTAAATAGCGCATTAAATACAAAACCTGTCAGTTTCTCATAAAAAGTTGGTATGTTATGGGCAATTTCAACTTTTTTTTTAACTTTCACATATTTAATTTATGTTAAATACAAAACATACTAGTTTTTCTTTGGGCGCTATTTAACCAATTTTTTCCATAAAAAACTGGTATGTTTCCCATAAAGAGTTGGTACAAAACATACTACAAAACCTGCCAGTTTTCCATAAAGACCTGGTATGTTATGCACTATTTAATAAAGAGCCATGGCTTGTCGTATGTGTAATTCTTTTGCTTTATAAGAATTGTTATATCAGGGGTAAATTTGGAATTTAATTGCATTTAATTCCAAAACACTCATCAAACCAAGCATCAGGAATTGGAATGATGCTAATTTCAATGTGTGAACCAAACTAGATATTGGAATGAAAAGTTTAATTCCAAAACCAGAGTCTATGATTTCATTTCTATTTCCGATTCCAATATATGAAACAAGCATCCCCTTAGTGTTTCTTCCTCCAAAATCTCTCCACTCAAACCTTTAATCTTCCTTAGTTATCACTTTCTATGGAGTAGTTTGCAACATTGTTGGTTACAACTCAAGATTCAAGCAAGAATTTGAGGTTTCAAATGAAGTTTTCTCTCCCTTTCTTCCCTCAAGAGGTTCGGCCAAAGCAAGGTGAAAAATAAGAAAATTTTGGTCAAATTTTGTTTTTATTAAAGAGGTAAGAAAGTCTTTGGTCAAGGTCAAAGATCCAAGAATTTTGTGACAAATGTTTAGCCAAGATTAATCTTCATTTTGTTGTCTTCCAACGGCTAAATTATCTAACTATCGTCTAATTATCTCTTAACACCTTATAAAATAATATCCCTTTATGCAAAATTCTTACTAATTTTCAAAAATTTATCGCACTTATCGTATTAGCGAGTCCCACTTCCATAATGCGTTTCAAACTTAACATGAACTAACTTATACAAGAAAAATGATTTAAAAATTGGAGTCACTTATAAAAATATCTAGAAAATTAAGGTAATAAAGTAAAATAAAGAAAATGTATTCGAAGAAATAAAATAAAATAATATAAACTAAGAAAATTTTTCGTGTCCTCACACTAACCATGTCAGATCGCAAACCCATTTCCTTCTTATTTCAAATGAGAATAATAAGGACGATGAAATTGGATGTGGTAAAATGAGCAGGATGGGTGGGATTTGCTTAGATTTAAGATGAGGCGGAATAATACGAGTTTAGATCTAACCTTACCCATATCTGTTTTGGGACTAATTTGGGCAAGATCATTTTGGAATAGATTTAGATTGATCATGTCCAATACTCAAATATATTTTCTATATTCTTTTATCCTTTAATTCTTTTTTTATATAACTTTAATATTTTTATTTATTAAATTTCTTTTAGTCTTATTTTGAATTTATATTTTCTAAATTCTTTTTCCCACAAATTTTCTTTTATTTATTTTCTATGTAGATATATATTTTTTATCATCTCCGGAAGAAAAAAAAAAAAAAAAACACCACCTCTAGATGAAATGAAGAATAAAAGCCAAATTTCTATGCTGTGTTTAGATCGATCATTTTTTCAAAAACAAGTTTTTCAAATACAATACACAATAATTCAAAAAACATATCATCCATCCAATATATTAAATATTTCAAAAAATTTTTATAGTAAAAATTTTTCGTACACACTATTACAGTAAACTTTTTTAAAAGTATCCCTGAAAACAACTAATCCAAACGGAGCGTAGGTTCTTTGAAAATTTCGTTCGATTTCTTGTCTCTATATGGACAAAACGACACTTCAAATTTGGGACTTGCGTCTCACGACGGTTTTCTTGATTGCAAAACCTGCTAAACCGGCTACCCTTTTGTAAGTTGGAGGGTTAAAAGTGTTCAGTTAATAGTTGAGGGGGCGATCCAGGGCTTTTGCCTAGTCATAAACCTAGGCCAAATTAGACAGTTGAGCAAGCTTTCCTGTGCCCACTGGTGGATAATTCACCATTCCTTATACAGACAAGTTTCTGGAATTTTATTAACATCAATGGCGACGGAAGAGGAAGATTCGATAGAGGGGGCAGCAGCGACGCGGCGACAGCGGCTTAGAGCTCTCAGAGCCGCTCAGGAACTCCTCAACACTCCTGACCAAGACGACCTTCCCCACCACCACGCCGCCCCCGCTCCTCCTCCTGGTCCTCCAGACCGCGACGCCGACAACGATGACGAAAAAGAAGAAGAAGAAGAAGGCCAAGAAGAACGAGAAGAGTAAGAACTTGATGGTAGTTAGTTTTACTTGCCTCTTCCTCTCGTTGTTTGGTTCAACTCTTTCCATTTGTAGAAGAATTAGAGAAACTAGGGTTCGGATACAGCAGCAGTTAGTTATTAAAATTGCCACTTTTTTCTATTTCTCTTCACTCCTTTATGTTTCGGAGTGTATGCTACGATGGATGACATTTTTTGTTGCTGTTGTACATTGAACAATTAATTTATTTTATTAAGGGAAAGTTGTAAAGATTCTGATAGATAAGAGGGGGCAAATTTTTTATTTTTATTTTTTGGTAGGGCAGCTGGTCCGATTTTCATATGGTTTTTTGGACATTGAGCATAAAATTTGGTAATAAGTAACTCAAATGGAGCCATTAGTCTGATAAATTATTTATTTATTTACTTCGTATTTTAGCAGATGATCAAGTTATTTGCATGTGAAATTTGCAGCAATGTCAACATGAAATTCCGGAATTACCTTCCTCATGATAAGCAGCTTCAGGAGGGGAGAGTTGCTCCTCCGGTACTACCAAAATTTGAAGACCCTGTGGCTGAAGCACCTCCTTGTCAAGAGAAGAAAGAGGTTTTTCTTGATTGCTTTTGTTTATGTGGTTTTGTTTGTTTGTTTACCTCGTTGGAGGTATAATCCTGTATTCATGTCTTGGCTTCTGAATGTGCAGGACCCGTTTCTAAATATTGCCCCAAAGAAGCCGAATTGGGATCTGCGGAGGGATGTACAGAAGAAGCTTGACAAGCTAGAGAAACGTACACAAAAAGCAATGTTTCAGCTTATGGGTATGCTATTTGTTTCATTTGTCCTCATTTTCATTATTGGTTTCAGTCAGTGTTCTATTGATAGTTTAGATATATGTAATTGCCATTGTGTACATGCATATTCCACTTGCTGTTTGTTGGCTTATTTTTAGATGGTCCTGCATAGGTTTGTAGAAGAGTGCAATTTGCTCCCGTGAAAACCAATTTCTATACCTTGACTGTTCTGAACTTCTGTTTTACTTCCTCTGTCTGGTTGCTTGTGTAATCTCTTCCCCAACATACTTTCCTTTGAGAAATCAATTAACCTATGGTTTGGGACTTTCCATAAGAACTGTTCTTTGTTTTGGGCTGATGCTGATTACCAAAAGTTGGATGAAAATGGAGTTTAACATACTTTGCTTATGGACTTTTCTGCATTGAATTGATACATGCATGTAGATAGACATGGCCATGGCCTAGTTATTCTGATTCAAAAATCGATAGTTCCGCTTCTTTTGAAAGGTGGAACCTAAACCAGCCCTTATAGGGACGGTCACGGTTTCTTCTAGTTACGGTTCCAATTCTTTTAGTTCTGTTTAAACACTTGTTGTAAAATTGATTCTAAAAAAAATGGCGATGAATGTTAAAAAAAAAGAGAGAATTTTATTGTATTATCATATGCAAGGAAATAGAAAAAATGATGCAAATTTTATGAAAAAATATCTCATTATTGATTGGATTAGATTGGTCTTGAATTTAGATTAGTCATGAGGTACAGACTTACTAATGGAATGGGACAATGGGTTGTTGGGCTAGAATTGGAGCTTCTCGTATTAGGTGCTAACTATCGATATTGAACTCTAAACTGACCAAAGAGGTTTAGGTAGCAAATGTTTTTTAGACGGTTTAAACAGGTTGTAAACCAAAATTTTGGTGAACCTGAACCTACACCTTTAGTCACTGTTGTGGTTCCGGTTTTCAAAATCTGGTTCCAGTTCTGGTTCAACAAACCACGAGGCCAGTTCTGGTTCAAACCTGAATCATGGCTACCCCTACATGTGGGCAGAGTCATCTGAAAACTTAAGGGATAATTTGAGGCTTAATTGTTGAAGGACCTGGGCCATTGGTTAAAAGTTTAACCTGATTGTTTGGAAGTAATAGTTGTTTGCTTTTTCATCCTTTTTATCTTTTGCCTATCATGTCCTTTGTCTGGTTGAATTTTTGTGAGTTTCATAGTGAGACTTGGATGGAATTGATGGAAAGCATTGTTATAGTATATGTGCAACAGAAACTGAACTTTTCAACAAAATTTTATTTTGTTAAAGATATAAAATCACAATTAACAAAGTCAACTGATAGTTATCCTTCTTTTGTCTATGAAGTAACGAACCTTGTTCTTTCATAATAGAGTAGTTATTGGAGAATGTCTTGCTGTGGAAATTAATCTTGGGGTTGGATATTAACAGTTGTAGTGAAGGGCAGTTTGTTATAACATATTATAATTATATGTGAAGAACTATATAAAGGGGTGTGAGTTTGTGTGGCAAAGTTGCCCCCAATCAAATGAAAAGAAATTGAGACTTCTATTGGTGAAACCAATAGGTGACAAATCTGAGCATTTGATACTTTTCTGAGCTGTTAGTTTAGACTATGGGTCTATTTGATAACATAAAAAAGTGCTGAATCTGAATTTTTTCAGACATTTAGATGTTTTGAGTGCTTGATAAATGAAAATCTATTTATTGAACTTGTTAAGCAGTTCTAAACCTATGTGTATTTTTTTCAGCACAAGAATTCTAACTGAATGCTTAATTCTGATAAGAATCAATAGAATTACTTCAACTACCTTATCTTATCTACCAAATCTACCCTTGTTTGTTAATTATGTTCAAACAACCTAATATTCTCTATCTAACGATTTTTAGTTTCTCTTTTCTCCCTTTTTAATGACTTTAACATCTTCTCCATACTCCTCATATAATATATTTCATCTTTTATATTAATTTGATTTAAAAACAAATATTGTCATTTTCATACCTAACAAATTTAAACTAATTAAATCATAGATTCTATTTCTTTTTTGAATGAGAGGATATAAGGCAAAATTGTCAAATTAAACTTATTAAGCATTTAGCTATAAATATTTATCAAATAGTATAAATAGGTTTAGCATTAAAATTCAGACATTCATATATTTTTTTCAGTGCTTAAAATTCAGCAAATTAATTGTTTCAGTATTCAGATTTCAGAATTCAGACTTCAGACTCCAGATTCAGTTTTATCAAACGGAACCTATGACTTGTTGGCTAATTCTTTTTTTCATTTTTTATGCTCAGTGATATCCTGGTCTACATTGTTGACCATTGATGTCTACAAAGACAAGAAACTATTAATAAGATGATGCAGGATAAATTCCGTTAGATAAGTTAGATAACATTAGGTCGTGATGAAAGGGTAAGGAATTGCAGTAGATTAGGATTTTTGGCATTAGAATGGAAGATTAGGTTGTGATCAGATAGAGTCCATAGTTGAGACATACATGTAGATTCCTAGCCAGTTGTTGTAAACTTGCAATTAAAAATCATCAGAAGATGAGTAATTTCTCCAAGTGACTGAGAACTGATACAGGAGTTCTATTAGATTGGATTACAGGACGAGAGGGTTGTAGTTTAAGCATAGGTAGAAAGCATATGAAGAAAAATGATGAGTGAAATGCTTTTGGACTTTAGGAGTTCAAATAAATAGGAAAAATAAGCTAATCAGATTAAAATTCCATTCAATTGTCAGACTTAAAAGTTCTCTGTTTTAGCTGTGTAAATCAGTTTACTTTTGCCTTTATCAAAATTACTTCTTCTTTGACTCCATCTCTGTGAGCTTTAGGGTATTGTGCTAAATTAGCCACCTAATCAAAGCTTGGCCGAAATCTTTTTGTGGCGGAAATCCTTTTGATGGTAGAAAGTTTTAAGTAAAACTCAAATTTTGCAAACAAATGCCATCCAACCCAAGCCAGTTGATTGAAGATGACTCTAGCAGATAAGGTCTAAAATCTGGACCAAAAGGATAAGGAACTGAATTACACGAGGATTTCAGGCATTAAGATTAGACAATGATCTTCATCACAGTTCAACTCTAGAGTTCTAAATTTCCTAAGAACCTGCTGCTTTGTAAAGAAAGTCAGTTCTCTTTTGGTTTTTCTAAAAAACATGCATTTGATCAGGAAGACTTTGTATTTGTCCCACTTCTTGCATCATAAGAGAAGTCTTTTGAAGCAACATTCTGGTAGTTGTAGATGGTTATGCCTTAATGAGAAAGCAGCAAGGTTCCGTATTTGGAACTTGAGATGTCATAAGTTGATACTTTTTAGTTTGAATATGATGTTGGTCTCCTTTTATCTGGCTTGTAGTGCATGGAACAGGCAGATAAGCTAAGAACTATGTGTAGGTGCATGAGAGAGAGAGAGAGAGAGAGAAGAGAGTAGTTTTTATTGACTTTCTGACAGACAACTGTCTGCTGGAAGTTGCTCCAGCAGTGTTCTCATGTGGAAATAGTAAAATAGCGGCAAGGAACTTTCAACATGCATTCAAATGGATAAAATAGATGCTGTGGCAAGTGGAACTTAGATCATATAGAATAACACATCTTTGGATCATTCATGAAAATTATCTCATCCCTGGACATGTTTACTTGAGATTGGTCATCACAATGGTTGTAAATTTTTCATAAACTCATTTTGACTGCCATTATTTCTCTTAAAAATTAATAAATCTCTCTTCTAGTTCCCTCCCCTAGCCCCTCCATGGAAATAATTTGATGCTGTAAAAAGCAAAGGATCTTGCAGTTGCTGAACTAAGCAACTTGCTTGAAGCCTATGAGAGTCTTTTCTCTCTGTCCAATTTAATGTACTTGACTAGCTTAAAAGAACATGATCTGTATCACTGTGAATAATTTTAGCCAACTTTGCGGTAGCTAAAGCACCTTCTTAATTTGCAATTGCAATATGAAATGGTCCCAACTTTTAGTCTTCGCTCCTTAATTGCACCAGCATAGATACTTCATCATTCCTTCACAAACCAATCAAATACTAAGGGAGTCATCTTAATATCATTCTTTTTGTTTATAAAGCTGTATGCAATGTAATTACTTTAAAGAGAAGCTTATTCTTTCAGATACCATTCAATGATTGAGCACCTTTTGCCATTTGACATGATTATTCATGTTATCCTAGGTGGCATCTAGACTCCGAACACCTTAATTCCTAGTATGAGCATACATAAAACTCAATTCAATCTTGCCTTTCTTAAACTAGATGTAGAAGATCATAGAACTATCATGATATGTGAAAAAGGGATTTGATGCAGCAGCAAGAAGCTATGTGGATATTATCTGATTTCAGAACTTTTGATGTTATAACTTGTGAGAATCAGTAGATAGATGAGGGCAGAAGTAAGAGTTTACAAGAACCGAAGAAATGAAGAAGAGTAGAAATTTAGGAAATGTTACCTGGATTTCCATATGATTAACTGCGCAAGTTCAGAAAAAGGAAATAGAATCGATAAGAACACACAACACAAACACGTGACAGCTCAAAAAAAAAAAACGTGAAAACAAATATTTTCATTTTCACTTCCTAAGGCTTTGATAATACCTATGTGTTGAGAGAGCTACTCTTGGAGGCCAAGACTTCTTCAGGACTAATAAATTTTTGTAGTTAAGTAGACATCATGACAAAATGAGCTATAAGCTAAGTGTGTAATAAACTGAATTGGATTTGACTACTTATAGAGGCTGCTATCTGATTTGACTACTTTTAAAGGCTGCTATCTAATTTGACTTTAAACTCACACTTTCACTTCTAGAAGCTTACTAGCTGTTCACAGGCCATTTTGTTGGCAATGTCACAAAACTACAATGTTGTCCCAAACAAAGAATAAAGTAGTTTTGTTTCTGATGACAAATGCTAGCCACATGAACTATGGACAGCTGGTGCACCAGATCTATTTAATTATTTTCCTACTTTGGATGGAACAGTGTGTTAGGATCAAAAATGTGAAATGAAGCTTTAAACGATATTAGGGGGAAAATAGGGGAAATGTCAGAAGTCTGTCGTTCACTGGATTCTCCAAACATTTGCACTTGTCTTTGTATTCTTCATCATGGATATCTCTAAATGATCATAAAGCTGTAAGGCACACTATCATTCCTGGGAGAATTTTTTCTTTCTGACCAGGGCTTCGAGAAAGCAATCTAGAAGGTTAAAGAGCAAGTAATAACCAACATTTATGTCTTTAAAATTTTAGGGATTTCCTTTTACTTCGTTCTTTAGTGGTTGTTCCCTGTTGTACTGAACAAATACTTAGTAACACTAGTTTTAGTTATGCAATTCAAGTTCACAAAAATTCCATGATCACATATCATGAAAAATTAGACCACTTAACTATTGAGCAATAAAATTCTGATACGGAAATTGACTATGCATAAAAGTTATAATCCTGTCCAAAATTGCATCGATCTAATTTAGTAGTGGACTAAGGGATCATTTAGCAAGTTGCTGATAAATAAACATACTTTGTACACACAGAAGCATGCTCAAACTGCTTCATCTCTGAAATCTTATGATGATAACTATTATAGAGAACAAAACAAAAAGATTGATTCTGTAAGTGAGATTGCTTCTCTCAGAACAATCTTTGGAGTAAACTAATTCAAAGATTAAGAAAATTTTATGTTTCTAATGATTAGTTTGGTTTTTTTTTTTTTTTTTGGGTTATTCCAATGTGCATATCAGAAAGGGAAGAAATTGGTGGTACAACAATTAAAGTGAGACTATAGACACACTTGAATGTCGAGTCATGATAAACAGATTGTACTAGTTTCTTGAAGGGGACTCTTGAGACCATGACCAGTTTTAAAAAATCTCTGCGACAATGTTTTCACTTTGACATTGTTGAAACTCTCCCAGGTTTTCATGTTGATTGGATTCCTCATGTAGGCCTTGTTATGTTAATTTGATGCTTTCCTGTGTTATTTTTATTTTTACTTTGTCTCCGTCTCACTTTCCTTTCCTTTTGCCTTAAAAAGAAAACATTAAAATTTAAAAAAAAATCTTGCTTTCCTTTTTGTCCTTTGTTGTGCCACCTCCTCATAACAGTGTCAAGTAACTGGGGGCAAATCCAAAAGATTTGGGATCAATCTAGTTATAGGTTCTTTTCAGAGCTGTATTACAAATGATTATTCTGTTATAAGATTTTTTTGAATTGCTTTATTTTATCCTTTTTTTTTTGGTTTCTTTTGTGGGTCCTCTCGTTGTTGTGTCAGCTATTTGTCTGAAGTGGTATGGTGTCTGGACGTGGTATGGTTTTCTACTGAATAAATGAATGTTTAAACTCTTATTTTCCCATTTTCCAAATTTTCATTCTACCAAGCAAATTTTGATGTTTCTGTGTCCTCCTTAGGTAGTTAGTTCTCTTTGAAATCCCCTTTTTTGGGGAGATTCTAGTAGGATGAGCAAATTCTCCCACATTTGCAGATTTATGCTTGTCATACCAACGGGAGTTAATATAACCATATTTTCTATGAAAGGATTAAGAGTACTACGAAAATTGTAAATGTGATGGTTGTGTCAAGCAAAACTCTTGGTATAAAAGGCTTGCTCATGTATGATTTTGAAGTTGGTTGCATATATGAACCATCTCTCTTACGACTTTTTTTTTTTTTTTCCTTTTTTTCTCTTTTAATCACCACCCCCAGCACCCTCGCCAAAAAAAAAGGAAGGAAAAAGAAACTCATTTATCATTTGCTCTATGTTTCTCATAGTTTTTAACTCTCATATTTTGTCTTTTTATTTTTTATCCATAGGGGAAAAGAGCTTTTGCTTCATGCCTTGATTTTGTTTTCCATGTCAACCCCATTGTTGTTTGTGGTACTTGGAAACTTTCGTTGCTTGACAACTTTGTGTCTCTTGCAGCGGAAGAAGAAAAGAGGAGGAGATTATCTGAAGAAGGTGCAGATGGAGAAGATTGACTTTTCAATTCATTGTTGGGACGCGGCTTGTAATATGGAAATTTAGTAGGAATATTAGGAATTGGTATAGGGATTTACATAAATATTAGATTGAGCCTTGAGTTAAATTAACCCTGTGCCTTGAGCAGACTACGGGGAGCAGGAAAATTCTGGTAGGCGGAAACTGGGTCTGCTGTGTTGAAATTCGACCTCTGCTGTTATTAGGGAATCTGTTTTTCTTCTCTAATATTCTGGCTTTCTGTTTCATGTTCTTCAGTATTTGTTTTCCCTGGTCTGGTAGTTTCTGATATCTTCACGAAAGCGATACTACTAGGGAAAATAGCAGAAGCAGTCCTCCACATATCCATTTCTGACTTATAGTTGCTCACATTTGACACGAGGCATTCTTAATTCTTCAGATGAAGATTCTCACATTTAAGGCGCAACTTTCATTTTTGGTCGTCGTTTACCTCCTGAAAAGAACAGCCGAGTGTCATTTGAATAGAACATCTAGGGGCAAAAGAGGAAGCACAACAGAGATTTTTCTAGGATTGAGAATATGAGCTCAGGCGAAAAAAGCTTTGTTGTGCACATTTTTTGATGAGAAATGGATTTGCCGGCTATAACGTTTAACTAAAGGAATTTAGCAATTTTGTTTTCCTTCTTGTGTTCCAGCCTAGCGTCTATATCAAAAGGGGTTATTCACATTAATACCTCTCTTCTTATTAAGAATAGTAAGAATGATGGAATTTTTGTTCGATTTCTCCAAATATGCAACTCATTTCGTGAAAATCCACTTCAAAAGCGATGTTCCAGAAATTAGTTATGACACTTTCCTGAATCGCTAAGCACTTGCTAAGACACAAAGTATCGAGTTCCTCCACCATAAATAGAGGGAGGTAGGCTCAATTTTTTTTTCCAAATTTTCCCCTTTTTTTGAGTAGATAGAGGCAGGATCAATTACAATATAAAGGATCTGAGGAGAAGAATTGGGACAGTATGGAGGAGGAAGAACATAGAACGGGGTAAAAAAACAATATTGGAGAGCTAACCTGCCGAGCTCTTTAGCTGTTTTCAAGGGTTTCAAAATCGACTTGCATCCAAGAGTGTGGCTGGAATCAATTTCTTTGGTCATGACATTAACGACTTTTTTTTTCAAGTGGAAGTTCTTGACATGACATTTTCTCTCCTTTAGATTGAAATTCATAAATCAGTAAGCTGAATAGAAAGCTCAATTCTTTTTCCTTTTTGTTTTCTAGTTTTCAATAAGGGATAACATCAGAAACCTCCACTAGGGTTTTTTTTAAATATCACCTAGCCCCTCTAAGATTTTAAAAATATCACTTACCTCCCTTCCTTTGATTATTTGTGTAACAAAATTTTTAAAAAAATCCTAAACTATCCTTTTTCTTGTTAAATAAAAATACGCCAAACCCACTTTGTTTGCTCTAAGAAAACTATCACCTATAAAACAATTTCTAATAGTACTACCATATCACAATACTATAGTCCATAAAAATATAAATTTATAAAGCAGAAAAGATATTTACAAAGAAATACACTAGTACCAATTTAACTCTATATGCTCAAAACCAATTTCTTATGAACCTTATATTTTTTTTCTAACTTCTTCTCAATCCGTGCGCAAACCTTTAAATTATACTCATCATTATAAAATTTAACTCAAAATAAACAAAATAAAATCGTACCGCACTCTATCACAATTACAAAAATTAAAAGGCAAAAAAATACTATAATTTACAGGTAAAAGACCTCATAGTCATCCAAAAAAAATGAGTAAAGGAAAATGTTGGAGAAAGGAGAGAGAAGAAAGTGATTTTTGTTTCTTTTTATTTCTATTTTTTGAGCTCCATTTATTTGATATATAAATTATGTATCAAGTGAGGATTAATATAGTCTTTTTATAATTATCAGGGGATGTAGTGATATTTTTAAAACATCATGGATGCCAAGTGACATTAGGAGAAACCTACAGGGAGGTTTCTAATATTTTCCCCTTCAATAAAATGATCAATTAGTATAACTGATTCTATCTATGAAGACCTCTTGAGTCAAGATACATTAACAATCTGTTGAGAGGTGTAGTGAGCTGACCGTACGAATTCTGTCATCAGCATTTGTAACGTTATCATGCTATATAAGCTGACATGAATTTGGAGTTCTAACATTTTAACAATTCAATTCAAAAGTTGGACGGAAATGGATAAGAGTGTGATAATATATTAAATTTAGGAGGTTGGCTACGAAGAATCTTAAGACATAGGGATATTCTATTGTGTGTTTTTACGTATCAAACCCTCAAGTAAAATTTAGCATTTGGGATGGTGAAATAATTGTTTTGAGCCATTAGTTTGTACTGACATTAATTGTTTAAAATTTGAACAACTATCTACTGTTATATTATTCACAGGTTGATGTCTTCTAAAATCTATCTAGTATATACCTGGCAATTGGGTGGATTGGGCGGATTTTGGACGGGTTAATATTGAGTTTTCATTTAAATGGGTTACACCAAATCCGTCCAACTTTAAATTGGGTAATTTTGGGTTGAGTCATATTGGGTCAACTCAAACCCATGACCCAATATATTAATTAATAAATTTTGATCATAAACTCTCTCAAATACATTTTCACATACAATAAAAAAAATTTCACTAATTGTTGTCCATAGCCATTCCTAGAATATATAATCCGTAACTAAAAGAAATAAATTTAGCACTAGCTTCATATTAAAGCTCCAGTTATCCTGTTATGATCGACCTAATAACCCGTATATATTCATTTGGATAATCTGTCATGTACCGAGCGAGCATTCATGTCTAATTGATTAACAATTGTCTGAATCCAGTATAGACTGTGTGGATTTAACCCAATTATATACGAATTGCATCATGACCTAGAAAAATTCTACAATGCAAAATGAACTTATTAGTTGGATTTTCCTTCTGCAGTTTGGAGAACCTACATGGTAGATTTGTGACAAAGAAATTTGCAGTACTGCGTTTTAAGCATCCTAAATGGACGGAACTTTCACTAAAGAAGTTAAATTCGATTATGCTCAAATCCTTTGATCTGAAGGTATGAACTTAATATTTACTGAATCCTTAATTAGTGAACTTCAATTAATTGGCAATTTCTCATGCATCAATACATTGAAGTCACACACCGAAAAGAGATTGGATACAAAGTTTTTTTTTTTCCTATATTATTTTGCTTTTTTTCGTAAACACATTTCGAACTATATATAAGACTTGAACAAGTTTGTTGAATAAAACTTTGGCCAGGAGATGTTTTGTTTGATCCAACATTTGGCTTCATTACATGATTCCAAGTCTTTTCTTGTTTCTTGATTTTAATTTTTTTATTTGTTTTTTAACTTAAGTTGGGTAATGGGTACCCAACATAAATACCCAAACCGCCCAAAATATATGTGAGTTTTTATTACCCAACCCAAAATTGACGCAAAACCCAACTTACCCAACCCAACCTCTCAAATTAGTGGGTGGGTTCGGTGGATTGTTGGGTTTTTGGTATAATTGTCAGGTCTAATCTAGTATTATCTATTTTGTTCTGAATTTCTTTCCCTCTAAATTTTTTGAGTTATTTTTATTATAAGATAAATTTGACTAATGTTATGCTTTCAAGTTCAATAATAAAGTAATAATCAATAATTGCGTTACACGAATAGGATTTTAGATATTTTTATTATATTAATATTAAAAATAATATTAAATACTTTGTTCTAAAATTTAAATGATTTTTGACCGTTTGTGATTCCCATGCACAGCATGAATAGTCACTAAGAGATAAAAATTAAGAGAATGGTTTCCTAAGGAGACAGAGATTTTTCCCAAGTTATAAAGTATGCAATGCATTCTCTAATAGCTCAATCAGTGTATGTAATAACAAGAAGGAGGGAGGAAAAAGGTATTGTTTTGGCTTCGATCAGATTGTTGCCGACTTTGTTTAGATGCTATTAAATCTCAAGGCCGCGTTGTATATATATATATATATTTTTTCTATAGCATCAAGTTGGGTTAATTTAAAGGTAAAAGAAAGTAAGTCACATTGAAGGAGTACGAGACAAATTTGCACGGATGAGAGGGCATGAAGATATCATTGGTATAATTTGCCTCAATGACGAATGCAGAATTGAACATACTAAGCACCAAACAACATGAAAGCACATTCGACTCGGCTTTGGGGTTTGTAACATCTCAGTTCCGCCTCAGTCATCATAATCAAATAGGTACCCGTCGTACTGGTGAGGGCATGGTTTAGTGTTTGAAACAATCAGAATTAGAGGTTTTAAATTCAAATTTCATAAATCATTAGTATAGCGTTATATCATATATGTAATAAGATAAATGTTTTATGCATTATTAGTGCATATATTTGACAATATAAAAAAATTAATCTTATGTATTAATTGTGATCATGTTGAACATAATATGTTAGTATTTGATTCTACCCATACACATAGAATATTAGCATGTAATGAGGTTTTGAATTAGCATGAAGCAATCAAAATTGAAACCAGAAAAAGTTAGAAATTTTAGATGCAAGTCTCACGAGTTATTAGTGCATCTTTTTATTGGTGTATATTAATGAATCTGTTTAACAAGTGCCCACATGTAGTTCAGGAGTTAAATTTTTGGAAAAGTAAATTTAATTAGAGAAAGTATATAAATGCAACGGAGATTTATACTTTCATATGATAAATTGGGTGTAATTTATATGGCTTAACAAGTATACACTAAGCATCCATTAAAAAAACTGTATTAATTGTAATCATGAGAAGATGTACAAATGAAAGGGAGATTTAAAATTGTTAGTATATAATTATAAAAAAAAATTGTTATTATATACTTTCACATGATAAGTTGGGTCAGGTGTTTTAACGGATAATTGTTGAGTATCCGCTAAAAAAAATTTATATTGGTTGTAATCATGTTGTATGTTAATATATTAGTATTTTTTTAAAAGACTAATATTTGTATTTGGTGCGACCATATGGATTGAAATCTTATTCTAAGATTTTTTCCATTTTTGGGTTCAACCTATCCTACAAGAAACTTGAAGATATGGGAAGATATTTGTGGAATGATTGAATGAATGAAGCTTCTTTGCTTCTCGTTGATAGCGGCAAACTGTGGAGTCACACCTGCCTCGACTCCACTCTTGGCCGTCCAAGCTCCCAGCTTTTGCCACGTGAACTCTTTCAGGAGCCTCGCGCGACCATGGCGCAAGCAAACCCCACTCAGAATGTTGAGAAAACGTGCCCGGATCTAAATCAAGGCTATTATTGGCTGCAGCAATTATTAATTGTGAAAATTACCGAAAGTAGAAATTAACACGTGGTGATCACCCATAGCTGGATGGTGTGGCCACCACATGATGCTGCCCTTTCTGGCAAGGCAATTGCTTGCTTTCAGCTTTCCGTTGCGGCCTGCCTGCAACGCCTTTGGACTATTGTTTGGTAATTGCATTCAAGAGAAATTTGCTTTGTTAACTGGGGATAATTTCAAAAACCTCCCTTGACATTTCTGACAATTTCACTGTCCTCTCTCAAGATTTTTAAAATATCACTTACCTATCCTGTCAATTAATTAGGATCCAATGCTTACCTCATTGATGCTCAAATGACTTTATCACCCAAGCAACTTAGAAAATTTTATATAGTTATACAGAGAGAAACAATAGAACCACTTGTACCGCCATAATTTGGAATGTAAAAAAAAATTGAAAATCTTGAATACCAAATTTTATAACGATAATTGTTAATATTATAAATTTCTTTTTCTAAATTTTAGTAGTTTTTGTAATTTCTTCTCCGTAAAAAAGATTAAAATTCCTATTGAGATATTATTATTTCATAAAATTTTCATAAGAATAACAAGATAAATATGAAATACACAAAAAAGGATAAATTGTTAAAATATGTTTACAATTAGATTTTAATAAGTTATGGATAAAATGTAACTACACATAATCTATTCTTTACTTCTTTTCCAAAACATCTTTTTTTTTTCTTTGCATACGTAATCCCAACAAGATTGTTAAAAATGATTTTCTCCACATTGATTTACTTATTCCACTAAAGTCATTTCCTTTCTATTCATGCAAACATTGCTTGAGAGTTGTTATTGTTTTTGTTACAAATATTGGACATTTCTTAGTAATCATGTGAAATAATGGACCTCGTAAATGAAAGAAATAATTTTAAAAAACATATTTTTTATTTTTTATTTATTACGGCATTTTTTTTAAAGTGGCCATACTTTGTCTTGTCCAATTCTTGTTCAAAATCTTCCAAATTCCACTACTAAGAATTTAGGAATTCTACGTGTAAATATTGATTCTAAATTAATAAAATTTCCTCTCCAATTCTTTGATTTTGTGAGTCATTGTTATTGAATTCTACTGGACTCATACTAGTGTTATAATTTGCCTCACTTACACTGACACTTTCTAACTATAGTTTTTAGTTTCTATTCTTAACTAATGTTCCTTTTTTATTCTAAATCAACCAACTAATAATAAGTTGATGGGCACTTTTGATATGAAATATTCTTCTCACCATTGAAATCATTTTTTATTATTAAATTTTTAAATTGGTCTAATTTGTTACAAGAAAATTAGTTTTACGGGAAGTTAGTGAAATTTTTAAAATGTCGAGGGAGGACAGTAAAACTGTCAAAAGCCTTAAAGGAGGTTTCTAAAATTATCCCTTGTTAATTACATTTGCATCCCTTTGCTTTGACTGTCTTGCTCTCATGGCTCCCGATGTTCAAAATTAGGCTCAGCCACCCTAGACTTTTATGGTCATATTTTGGAATTTAGAGCATAAATTGCTAAATAACACTTAGCATTGAAAAAAAATAGCTCGATAAGATTTATATTGAGACTTGAAAATGAGCTCATGTTCTTCATTTATCAATTCACTATATATGGTGTTTATAAAAAAAAAAAAAAAACTAACATAATTTCTGACTAACAATTCTCCAAAAAAAATTCAATAAAACCAGTTGCTAGCAAATTAATATTATCTTCTACTTAACAACTCTTACATAAGAAATTTTAGCAAACATATTTGTTAACAATTTAACATGATTTTTTGTTAATAAATATCCTAACAACTACACATTTATTCAGCAATTAAATAAATTATTCTAGTATCGAAAGAATCCAAAAGAAAGTGCAAGGAACTGGCATATCTCAACATCATAGCTTCCCAAATTTCAAGTTATTATGAAGCATTAATAGTCACTGCTAGTTCTAAGATAGAAGTATGGTATCCCACCATATTGATATTTGAGATGTTTTTCAAAATTAGTATTTTTCCTTAACAAAAATTGTATGAAAACTATATTCATTATTATGCACTGTTAACTTGCGCTTGAACTCTTGTAACTGGTGGTTCAAAGTATACAAGCCACAATAATGTGTTGAAGGTAAAAGTCTCATGGTCCTTTTTAATTTGCATTTGGAGGTATTTTGGTCATCTCACAAAACCATGTTCATTGCACATGATAAATTCTGCTTAGGCTGCTCAACTTAATTGTACCTGATTAGAAAAAATTTAATAGCATAATCATGAATCGGACTCATTTGAACATTTAGGAAAACGATATGAGGAAGAGTTGTTGATCCTTTAAATAGGAAGGAGGGAGTAAAACACTATGCAGCAGAGTTACTTGCAAGGACATTTTATCATCTTGATCATAATATTTCTCAAAGATTAAAGTGTCCAAACGTAAACTGCTAAACCTAAAGGGTGTACATGCAATTAAGCCCAGCATTTGGCATCATTTGATTGGAATGAGGAAAGAACCACATGCTCTCCCTCTCTCGGGACTTAAACGCCACTCATTCTTTGCCACGTTTAGGTCAACTACATTACTCAAACATACATCGTCGATTTTTGCTGACGCGTAGGAACAAGTCGTCTCCAAATATGGACCCAACTGCAATGGTTCATTCATAAAGTTCTTTATGGAATTTTCCTTCATAACTCTAGTGCATGAATGTATTTTTCAATTTTGCTTTTTTTTTTTTTCAAAGAATACTTTTCAGCTTTGTTAGAACTTTAGTTGATAAATGTATTCAAGGGTTATATGTAAAAGAATAATAACTAACAAAGATATAAGTAAAAACATCTAACATCTTACAGCAATATAATGAGATTTCTAAAATTATAAAGATTATAATTGCTTGTCGTTTGTCCGCCAATAAGAAGTATCTTGGCATATGATAAAGTATTCACCATATATCAAAAGAAAATCTCACTTAAAATAAAGTGTCTTGGTATATAATAAAATATCCACTTAAAAAATTGAAGTTTTTTTTTTTTTTTTCCAAACGGCAACAACTTAAAAAATTGAAGTTCAATTTTCCAAATATATAAACCTGAATAGTCAACATCCATATTCTATTCCTATCAGTACGATTAGTTGTTGTCCTAGATATTGGTTACGTGGCACAAAACAAGCATTTCATACGCTGTTCAAGTTTGAGATATTTAATAGATATTTATGTCTAGGATGAAATAGCTACGTGACATGGGGAAAAACCTGTATCAAAAAAGCAAGCGAAAGAGGCTTAACATAGATATGGCCTTTTTGGTGGTGTTGAATGGGGTGTGCTTCGTCACTATCTAATCGGTCCTAACCTTCCTAAAAGCTGTCCAGCAAAGCTACTCGTACGTGTATCTGTTTGTATCATGTACTTTGGTAAACACATGACAGAATCCACAGTCTTTCCTCACATTAAGGGCAATATCCAAGTTCCAAATCTTCATGCTTGATGAGTTCATTTCCTCCTTGCCTTGAGTGGTTGAAAAACATTCTGTTGGATATTTGCACGTATCATTCTAATGGATTTTTATTCGTACTTGTGTGATGAAGAAAATGGACTCCAGTATATTGGATGGCTAATTATGACAGTAGCAATTGGATATTTCGAATCTGACATGGTGCATTTACATTTAGTTGTTCACGTTCAATTTTTGTTTTGGAAACAGATTGGTTAATGCAAGCGAATGGACAACTAACCTACTGCAGATTGGAGCAAAATTACTAACCGGACAAACTAATTTTGATATTTTGTGGAATGTACGTACATCACCGCATGAAAGAAATTATGGTGACAAGGTACATTTTGTTGTCATAATGGCACATTTTGCCAACTTTGAAATTTGGACCAAAACTAACTATTGATCTTTTGGAATGGTTGAAAGCAATACGGTGGCTGACTCATTAGCTTCTTTTTCTTCATCCTCTGGTTCCTTTGCGTTGTTTAATTCGCGAAATAGTCTTCCTAAATTGTCTGGAGGGTTGATGCATTTAGATAGACTGGCATTTGTAATTTTCGAGTTCGGAGAGGATAAGGTTTGGTCCCCATTCTTTACATGTAATCTTGTTATTTTATGTAATAATTAAGATGGGATCTTAGCCAAAAAAAAAAAGATCTTTTGGAATGGTTGCTCCTTCCTTTTACTCAAGTTATTGAGGTTAACTTGCGAGCAGTGGCATTCGAGGGGGGATTAGGGCAGATATGATTGCCAGAGGCAATCATTCCTTATTTCTAAAGGTCAAGATTCGGCCAACAAAGCAAGACTTTAAAAATGTACACTTTGAATAAGGATATGTAAGTCTCTTACGATGGATCCTAACATCTAGAAGTGTAAAAGTTGCACATGATATTTGTTGTTAAAAAAACTTGTAAACCATTCAATAATGGTTGCCAGCCCCAAACTCTTGGATTTTAGCTCCCACCCAGTTAAAGCAGAACAGGTAGCTCGTGCTCGTGGGTGCTTCCATTCCCAAGAAGTCCTCTCATTTTTGCCAATAAAAAGTGTTTTATTTTCTACACATTTGTCAGGCACAAAGTCTCTTATATTTACCAATAAAAGTTTTTTTTTTTTTTTCTCTTTTACAATGGTCAGGTAGAAGATTCAAATCTTGAATCTGACAGTGAAAAAGAAAGAAGTGGTCTAAGGATGAGTTCGATAAAATTAAAATTTAAAAATCAAAATGTAAAATTTGAATCTATTAAATTATTAAGTATTAAATTTAATATATTTAAATTTATATTAGATTAAATTGGATTATCAAAAACAGGGTTTATGCATTTGTGTTGAGGTTCGAAGTAACAAAGCAGCACGCAAGTAGGACTAGGCATGGGCTTGGGTGGGGCGATCCAACCCCACATCCCCGGCAGTCCCAGATGAATGCCCGTTTTGAGCTTTTGTTTTTACAATTTTCAATTACTGGAAGAGTAAAATAGTGAAATAATTAGGTGAAATGAACAAACCAATAGAATATTAAAAAAGCATCACTCAAAGTTTAATAGAAAGTTGAAGCTATACAAAAAAATATTGCAAACTATAAAACAACTATACTAGATTGATAAAATACACAATAGTGACTTAGTTATGTAGCCAAAAAAATTTTCAGTTATATAAACATTTTACTTCTTTAAGGATATACAAATACATGTAAAATGTGGGAACGGATGGGTTGGGTGATTCGGGGAGAGAGAAAGTAAGTGAGAGATTCTTTATTCGAGTCCTCTCTCTTACGTGAAAAAAAAATCATGTAAAATAAATATGAATATAAAGTAATATATGTACATTGTGCATGTTTACGCACACGGCTGCAGTCACATACTCCATTTAAAGAGGGGAAATTGACCAAGCTCAATTAGGCTCAACGTGTTGTTCAGCTTAATAACATCAAGGTTAAGTTGTTTAATGCTGAAATAATGCTTAATCGACTCTTAACTCTCTCTCTCTCTCTCTCTCTCTCTATATATATATATATTTGTTCCAATGTCGATTCTATCCTTTCTGAAAAATTTAAAAGTCATTACGTCAAATTGCTAGAACATGATTAACTTTAAGTCGAGCTCCATCTGGCTCAACTCATTATTGAGCTTAAATTAGTAGTAAACGTATTTAAATCAGGCTTGAATGCTTCTACTTTTAGTCAAGCCAAGCTTGAACGCTCCTGAATTAGTGCTTTAGTTACACCATAGTGTCTCGCAAATTGTGTTTTGACCTACAAGGTGAGTATGCTTAAGTTAATAATCACCGAACATTCTATTATTTAGTTTGGAACACACTGCTAGGAAATGGATGATGCCGTATGGTGATTTAAGGCTGAACAGTTGGTTTTAAGTTTCTTTTCTTCATCAATACACTGAGTTCTCAATTTGAAGACCATAATCTCAATTCTTATTCTTGTAGCAGCATTGTTTTTATTCTTCTCTTTTTACAAATTTCTCTTAACTTTTACGGCGAATGATACCTTCTGAAACAACACAACACTCGTCAGTGTTGCCCAAGCGGATATATGTTGCCGTGCTTCATTCATGGAATGTGGTCCATATGCTAAGAGGCGGTAGCAGTTCTGTTCTTTAGGACAAGGGGCCACATCTACAGCTAAGAAACCATAATGTAGGAAAGTAAAAAATGCATTAAAAAGGGACTAATTTCTCTTGGACCGTAGGTCGGAAGTTTGAACTCTATTTGTTGTAAAAAAAATTCAAAAGGAAGTGTCAAAACACGCATTTGATTTAATCAGATTTGTATATCTACTAGTCTCTTACACAGTCTCTTTAGACTTCTCTTTTGTAAAATAGGATAGATGAGATTAAAAAAATGTTATCATTGCAGCAATAAAAAAGGGAAAGGAAAAAATGCAATATCCGTACTCTGAGGTATGACCTCAATTGATCCCTAATATTTCTACCAAAACAAATGTTGCCAAAAATTTTCCGACTTTAGCCAAACTAATCATTAAAATATTCAATTTTCATCAAATTGATCCCTAATGTTCCATAAAAATTTTTGAAAAAATTCATATAGAATTATAAAAGCTACGTAAAACTGCACAAAAGTCATAGTAGAGGATACCACAAAAATAAAAGAAGAAACATATAGATCAAAGAAATTTTAAAGAGTCTGAAAAATGAAAAATAAACTCAAAGTATTCAATTTTGATTAAATGAAGACCAATGATATATTTTTTCAATTCAGTAAATGCATAAATCATTTGTTATGCATGTGCTCTTTTAATTTACTTTTTTTTGCACTTTGATTTAGATAGATTACGTAATATAATTAGTACATAATTGTTAAAAATTACTTTTGCAATTGCTTCATTTATTAGGTGTAGATAATCTAGTAATAGAAAAGTTATTTCTAAGTTGTAAAATTAGCTTTTTCTGTTTTAAGTGTAAAATCCATTACCTAAAGTACAAACACAAAGATAGGGCACTTACATTACCTTTATGACAAACCGTTTAGCAAAAAAGTTATTACCTTTCTTTGTCTGTCCACCCCCGTTCTTATTGCCTTCTCTCTACTCTCATTCTTACCACTAGAGATGATATCGAGTCGAGCTGAACTCGAGTATCCCAATACTCAAGCTTGATAGCCATACACAGTGCTTGAACTCGAGCTTGAGCTCGAGTGAGCTCATTATAATGCGCTCGAGCTCGACTCGAAATATTGTATTCTAGGTTCGAGCTCAGCTCGTTGGAGATTTAGTCGTACTCGAGCTCGAGTACTCAAGTTCGATTACTGAAATAATTCACAAATTTTATAATGAAATTGATTATGGTAGTAATTATTTCAAACAACCAGCCCAAAGAAGTCAATTGATTATTCTTAAACTATTAATAAAATATTTGCATGAGTACTCGTTAGAGCTCACGAGCACATATTATTCATAATCGAGCTTGACTCGCAGCTCCAATTGAGTAGTTCGAGCTCGGTATTGACCGAGCTCGAGTCAAGCAATTGACCAAACTACTTACAAGCTTGAGCCAAGTTGCTCGAATAAGTTGCAGCCCTATTTACCACTGTTCTTCCCCCATAGGAGAAAGATCTTGGCCTTAAATCAAGATCTCCTTTCCTTTTCCTTATTTGTTTTTGTTTTACATTTAATAAAGTTTCTTTTAAGGTATTCTAATGAGAGTTTTCTCTTTTTTACTATTTACTAGTGAGAGTTTTCTTTTCTCTTAACCTATCCTAGTGAAAATTTTGTTTAATTTTTCATTAATTTTTCTTAGATTTAAGAGTTTTTTTAGATCTGAAATTTCTTGGGTCTTCTCATTAGATCTCATCATCATTTTTGAACTTGAATCAGTTGGATAGTAGATCTGAGAGAATAAGCATGCACAGATGTTTATAGAGAGCAGCTAGTGCAATTGATCAAATCTGATGGTTGTGATTCATAGTGTAATTTTTTTATATTTTATAACTCTATTAAATCTGATAAATTTTCAGATTATATATATCTGTAATACATTCTATGTATTTTTTGTCATTAGTGCAACTATCTTTGTCAAACAAATCATGTTAGATGATTTTCAACTAGTTTATTAATAATATTGGCTTATGTTTTATCAAAAAATATTACCTTTATGACTTTTACCGTATTTGTGAGTCTTTTTTTAATAATTTTTGTATCATGTTTATCGTTTTTATGATTTTTTTATGTACGTTTATCTTTGTTTCATGAGCTTTTTAAGATTACTATGCAACATCAGGGATCCACTTAGCTGGAGTTGAATACTTCAAAGACTTTGTCGGTTTAGGCTGAAACATTAGGAACCAATTTCGAAAAATTTAAAAACTTTAAAGATTACATGTCTTGGCCCACAAGTATAACACAAATATGGTTCAACCTCAATAATTGAAAGCCAAAATGCAATTTTTTCGAATTCTGGAAATGTTTCTATCTTTCACGAGAGACAATAGAAGTCCAAGATGTTTTAAAGAATTCATAGCTCTCACACTTGAAATCAGAAAATAAATTTAAAATTTTTGATAAATTGATAGTACAATTATCAACTCGACTATCTATCCCAATTGCCATCCCCATCTAAGATTCAAATCAATTTTAGAGGATTGAAATTCTTTCATTTTCCAATACATCCAAAGTCAAAAGAAAAACTGAAAAAGACAGGTGAAAAATACTAACTAGAGAATGCCTATGAGTGTTAGCAACTGAGAAAGGGGACTATGTTCCATAAAATAAGCAAATGTAATTGGAGGGTGCAATTGATAATTTGGATTAGACTATATGTACAAAGATTGTTTGAAAAATCTGCAAAATAAAGACTAATGGTTTTAACACTTCAAAATTAATTTTAGATACTCCTCTCTTCCTTTTTCATTAACAGAAATGGGATAAATACCTCGAAATTAATTTTTTAATAACTTTAATCTCAAAAGTACTTGGGTAAAGGAAGAAAATAATTTAAACACAACCTTTGTGAATGTAATAGGGCAAAAATCCGCAGTGGTCCTCAAACTTTCAACTTTGCACACTTTTAGTCCTCCAACTAATAAGTGTGTAAATGTAGTCCTTCAATTAATAAAAATGTGTAGTCATAGTCCTTCTGTCTAATTTGACTGTTAAGATGGGCGGGAAGATACAAAAATGATACAAAAAATAAAGGGATAATTTCAGAAACCTCCCTTGAGGTTTTTAACAATTTCATTTAGCTCCCTTGATGTTTTAAAAATTACACATACCTCCCTTATCGTTTAAAATGACAATACTACCCTTGAATATTTAATGAAATTTCCTTGTTTGGTATGTTTATATTTAGAATGACTTTTAAAATTATTTTTTATTCTATTTCTTTCTTATTCCTTTTTTTAAAATTTTTTGCCAATAAAACTGTAAAACTATCACTATTATCTCTAGTTTCTATTGCAATCAAATGTCCAATTAGTGATTTTTTTGATGAGTTAACTTTATATGCAATCCAATGTTTTTGCTGATCTTTATTTTCTATTTTTTGGTATTAAAATTAATAATAAATCAAAAGAAAATGGTCCAAAATCACTATTACATTATGATAATCCAACTATTCGAAAAATTCATAAACACTAAAAGAATTATTTTAACATTTTCTTTTCTATCTTATAAATTTAAGTCCATAATAAAATACCATCAAAAGTATCCTATCATAATGATAAAATTATTATTATTGCCATTTATCAATAGTAGATACGAATATGAAAAATTTGGCACGTTTTTCTTATAATTATATTAGATAATCTTATAATTGTATAGGGAAGTAAATTAAAACTCATTGCACAAGAGTATTTTTGGAAATTCATTTAAAAATTTTACCAAATCAATATTATTGTAAGGTTTTGTTACTAAAACTATCAAATCAAGGGAAGTAGGTGTAATTTTCAAAACATCAGGGGAGCTGAGTGAAATTTTTAGAAACCTCTAGGGAGTTTTTGTAATTATTCCAAAAATAAATGTCATGTGAGCAATGTGTGATATGTTTCCCGTCTGTCTTAACAGTCAGATTGGACGGAAAGACTACAATTACACATTTTTATTAATTAGAGGACTACATTTATGTACTTATTAGTTGGAGGACTAAAAGTGCACAAAGTTGAAAGTTTGAGAACCACCGCGGTTTTTTGCCCATTGTAATACATGCCAATGAAACTAATAAGTAGTAATTTTTAACAGCTTACTACATTTATTTCAAAAACACAAACTAATTTGTAAGGTAAGAAATATATCATTATTTAGAATATTTTACTTTTAAAAAAAAAACTATTATTAGCATTAGAATTTAATACCTTAAAAAAGTTTAAAAATCATGATGTATGTATCACTACATAAAGAATTTAAGGCTATTTCGCAAATAAAAATGAATAATGATATTCATACATCCCTAATTGATATCCAAGCACCCTTACTACCTTTCGTTTATTTGAAGGACTAAAATACCCTTGATAATAGTATATCATTTTTGCCATGCCAAAATCACGCTTAGCCGTAGAACCTCCATTCACATCTCATTACAATAAATTTGGCTGCCTCCAATCAATTATTGATTGCAATAAATAACACATACATAAATCGACTGCTATTTTTATTTATTTTACTATTAATTACTTGTCACCCTTATTGCTTTCATGATCTATCTATCTATT
This sequence comes from Coffea arabica, assembly GCF_036785885.1. Lineage (NCBI taxonomy): Eukaryota > Viridiplantae > Streptophyta > Magnoliopsida > Gentianales > Rubiaceae > Coffea > Coffea arabica. Next base: position 27,943,426 of record NC_092316.1, on the reverse strand, counting down.
ACTTTTATGATAATGGTTGAGTAATATTGAACTCTAATTAGATTGTAATGTACTTACTTTATTCAGTTTATTAATTTTCATATGACTTCTGATGTAAGGAACATGAGTTTGTTGCATTATAGAGTTTATGATAAATTATTCACTATTAAGTCTATCAAATAGACGAATCACAATTAAAATAAAAGATTCGCATAAGAAAATTTGAAGATTTAGTGCAAGTATTTTTAAATCAAAGGGCAAGAATTGGTTAGTGGCATACAAGAATGGGAAAAGAAAGAAAGCAAATGAAAAAGGGAAGAAAAAGAAAACAAAGAATAGAGAATAAAGAAATACATAAATAAGAAATACATAAATAAACGAGGCACTAGAGGTAGTTTTGTCCAACACATTGAAAGAAGCCCTTAAGTGTCTATAGAAAAGTTCAAGAGGGTAAAATGCAACTCGAATATGTAAAAAGCATGACATGTGAAAAAAAGGGTGTTTTAGTTCATTGATGAGAAAAAAGGGTGATTAGATTGTACGAACATCACTAAGGAGTACGTGGACATCATTGCCTATAAAAATTCAATAAAAGGTTTTACCATAATGTTATATAGGTATTTTAGTTCGTCTAAAGTAATCGAAATAGGAGTGAATAAATTAATATAGGTCTGATCTCAATTGATTTTAGAGCTGTTATAGGATTGGGTCAATCTAACTTAACCCATTTACCCGAAAAAAAAGTATACTAAACCTAAACTTTAATTGGATTGAGCAGAGATTGGGCATAAATATTAGGATCAAACTAAATGTAAGCCAAGTTTGAGTCATATTAGACTCAGGCTCAATTAAGATCCGGCTCATATATAAGAATAATTGTATGTATATAATAATATCTATAATTTATAATTATACATATTATGACATAAAATGTTAATAATTTATATATAAGTTTATATTAATCCATAATTATAAAATATGTTATATATAATTATTTATTTAATTATGAGTTTGGGTCAAATCCGATTTAACTCCAGAATTCATATAATAGTGTGAACTGTGTTTGAATCTCTTAATTTAAATACGAAATTCAAAAGTCCGAAATTTTAAAATTCATCTAATTTATAAGCGGAGCGTTAGTTATCAGAATCCGATTCAAAATCCTCAATTGACACCTAATTGATTCTCATATTTGCACAAATTGATAGTTACAAAAGCCATCTCTCTCTCTCCTAACCGAACTCGCCGAGAAAATCGCAATGGAAAAATTCCTGCCGGGACCCGAAAGAGCAGCATCGGAGATATGAAGAGGCTATGTTGCCCTCATGTGATAATAATATTCATGGTAGAAATCAACCAAACTTAAACCTAGAGAGAAAATGACCTTCAAAAGGCTTGAAATGGCGCCATATTTGATTCCTACAGGTAGCATTAGGGGAAAAAAACAAGTAAACAAAATAACCAACAAGGCTAAAACTAAATTAACTCTTTTTTAAATCCACCAACTATATTTAAATATGTTGACCAGTTGTCTTTATTACTGCCAACATCCTGTAACAACTCTCCTTTATCAGCAATCAGCTCCCCTGTATTAATTTATATGTTTCAACTTTTCTTTGTGGTAATCTAATCTAATACTACCCATTGGTTTTAATTAATAAATAATTTTGTACTAATTTATACTGTTTCAACTTTTCTTTGTGGTAATCTAATCTAATCTAATACTACCCATTGGTTTTAATTAATAAATAATTTTGTACTAATTTACACTGTTTCAACTTTTCTTTGTGGTAATCTAATCTAATACTACCATTAGTTTTAATTAATAATCAATGTTGTACTATATAGCAGAATATAGGACAGGCTCCACTACTATTTAAACAACACCAAACAAATAAAGAAAGAAGTGTGGCTCGCTCGCTCGCTCGCTCGCTTGCTTGCCCTGTAGTATTTCTGATGATTACTAGCAGCAAAACTATTGCTTTGCCCACACTACTTGTCAAGAATTCCACTCTAAGTTGAAAGGTTGAGACTTCTAAGACTCATGTTTCTTTCTGTTACTGTGTATGTATGGTAGATCCACCACCTTATTTCCTCTTCCATTTCTACCATATGCTCTCAGAATTCTGCTGCTTCAGGCCTTCAATAGGAAAAGAAAATAAAAAAGGTTGAATTATCATTTGATTCAATTCTGGGGTTTCTGAGTTTTACAAATTTCAAGGGAAAAATTGTTTCTTTTTGGTTTTTAACTGGCTTGTTTTTCATGGGAATATTTGTTTCCTCTGACAAGTTTCTTTCTCTATCAGGTATTTTTATAGTCCTTGACTGTGTCAAATTTGAATTTCGTGTTCTCCAATTCTTTGTTTGCACGTGTACTTGTGTTAGGAAGATGAAGACTTGAGGTGGGTTCATTGAGAATTATGGGTTTTTTCAATTGAATTGGGCGTCATTGAATTTCTATCCTGGGTTTGTGGTTGGTTTTCAACTTTTCCTTAGCAACTGCTTCACCTGCAAGTTGCAACGCCCACTTGAGATTCTTTATGATTTCCTTGTCTTTATGCTTTCCACGGTTAGTATTGGAATGAAATTTAGTGAAAAGCTGCAAATCAGATGAGCATTTTTGATGACCCTTTTCTAAAACCAACAATAGTTTCCACCCGTTTTGGTTAAATAAACAAGAAACTTGGTTTTACAAAGAAGATTTTGAGGGGAAAAGGGAAACTTTTACAAAGGGCTTTGCTCCTTTTTGTTTGTTTGTTTCTCTTTTTCCTTTCTTTGTGAATTGGCATTTCAGTTGCATTACAAATAGGCTCCTGAAATACAAGTTGGATGGGAAATTATAAGCATAGCAGCTATCAGTTATTTTATTTTGTCACGTCTTTCTTGTGATAATATTGCTTTCCGAGGTCTTTCGTTTCTTCCCCCCCTCCCCCCCGCCCTTTATTTTTGTTTGCATTTGCCTTTCTAATAGATTAGATTTTTTTTTTCTAAAAATTTTGTACAGAAGGTACTAGAGAATTTGACCGCTGTGTTGATTCTCTGATCATTAGAAGACAGGTGAGCTAGTCGATCCAGTTTTCAAAGATTATTTACTCGGGTGCGTGAAGTCTGGACTGGACAGATTGGTCCTGGCATCAATTACTGGTATATTGCTCGTGAGCAGCCAACTGTTTGCTGGTTGTTCATTTAATGAATTGTCAACTGTTTGACTTTTAATTGGTACAAAATTTTCAGATCTTCCTTGTGATTGTCAATGCAATCTTTAGGCTGCATTAGCAGAGTAAAGCATAGCATCATACCTAACTCGGTCTTAGATTCGTGCACTTTCATAATTTTTTTCTTGTGATCTTCAAGTTTAGTAGTGTTTTCCCTGTTTTCTTTATGCTTAGAATGACAATTCTGAATGCTTATTGCTTGCAGTAGTGGATACAAAAAGTTATGGGATGCCTGGTATCAACACCGAAGGATACTGGTGGAAACCGGAGGCGGCCTGGAAATATTGGAGAAGTTTCTGTGTTTATTCCTGGATTGCGGATACCAAAGGCTGTGGATTTCTCTCAAGCACTTGGTGACTACTTGTCCAAAAGCTTAGTGGAGCGCCTTTCTGCCCTTAGAACTAGAATAGTTGTCATGGCTGGCCAAGAAGCTCCTACAATTACAAGAACAAGAAGGAGAACTGCCACTCAGCATGGTTAGTTACATTTATGTCTCATTTTTATTTCTGTTGGCCAGCTGGTACTGATGCACCATTGGCTGTCTCTACAGGAGGTTCTACACTGGCTGATCTTCTGCAGGCTCTTGAAGATTATTTGCCAGTGCTTTTGGGATTAGTCAAAGATGGTATTACACATTGGATACATGACTAAATAGAGACGCACATTCTGGACATGTTCCTGAGTGTTTGTTATATTGTTTCGTGCAGGAAGTCCATTACAGCACAAAGTGCAGTTTGTTTGGATCAATCAGGAGGATGACGATGAGGTGAGATCTAATATTTATGCTTGCATATCCGGGTGTATGAGATGATTAGTGCATTCTACTCTCCACTGTGCTTACTCAAACTGCAAATTGTTGATATTCCAGGAAACAGCAATGCATAGCACTTGGTATGAAGTATTGTCAGTTTTGCACTTGATGGCAATGCTGTCACTATCTCAAGCCAATTTGCTGCTTCTGCCGAGGATTTCAGCTGATGGTTATCAGCCAAAGGTATCAGAAGGTATGCATTTATGCTTCGGTCAGAATTGCATGAAATTGCAAGTCAATCAACAGAGTACGTTGGCACCTAATCAACACAATGAATTCTGAAGCTTTTGAAGTGTTGTAGATTTCCTTATCTATATCAAGTTTCAAGGAAGTCATGCTTTTGCAGTCACTTTTCTTGATCTCATTTCATTAGCCAAACTGATTGCTTCATCATTTTTGGGATCTATACGCTACACCTTCTGCTTCTTGTCAACTGTAGATATCATTGTTCACTGATCAACACTTGATGTTGGATGATTCCTTAGAGATACTTTGGTTCTTTGTGTTCAAATATCCTACTAAAGTGAAAGAATATTAATATGGTTTTAATAAAATAACTCAACTTAGATGCAATTTTGTTGTTAAATCACGAAATGATGGATACATTTGTTGGAGGCCATGGCACATTACCATGTGCTGTGTTATTGCATTGGAAAACATGTGTAATGGACAGGAGAATCAGTTAATTGTACAGATTAGAAGTTATTCTGAAGTTCAGAATACATTTAAATCATAAACCATTTATTTAAGGTCTCAATCGAACCATGCTTGTATTCCATTTCTTGAGTTCTTTCTTAACTTTGCTTTGTCTTGAGCTTTGAACAACAGCTTGACTCTAGTCGTTGTACTGTCCATGTTTAGGCCCTTTTAACATGTCCAAAATGAGTCTTAAGCAACATAGACTAAGCTGTATCTTCTATTCTAGGTTTCCCATTACTTAAAACTTCTGAACACAACTTTTGTCAGATTTTTGAAAAATTTGAAAAATTTAGAGAAAAAAGTTTTGACTTTTTGTTAACTTTGTTTTGCCATCAACAGTTGTATTGTAGCCGGTCGTACAGATACTTTTTTTTAAGTGAAAGTTAATTTACATGGTTGTTAACCATACTTGAGTTGTTAGTAAAATAGGCAAAAGTGAGATGTGGTGCAACCATAACCCCAAATACCAAATATAGCCAAATAGGTAGCTTTGAGTGAAGTATAAGTAAATGGAAAAGAAGGAATACCTATTTCATATGATCTGATTTTAGTATAAATTGATGCTGAAAACTTGCCAATGCTAGAAAAGAAGCTGCAGTAATGACTGTAACATGCAAAAGTATCTAGTGCATGTGAAATGTATACTCACTTCTTCTCCCACAGCAGAAGCTGTAAGCACTAGGCATGACTATAAATTAGATCTAACACGATTCCAGATAGAAGAACTCCAGTCATTTCAATTTTGTTTGAAGTTCTTGTAGCAATGGTGGCATGATATTCTGTGAAGATCTTCTGAAGCTCTTAATTATGTATACATTCACTACATAGTATGAGATTTCTTTTCAACAATAGCAGCCACCAACTCAAATCATCATACACATGACACTGTACAAAAGTCTGTTTCTAGGAGCATCTAATCTACAAATGCTAGAAAAATTCTTATGCCTCTTTTGAGTTACAGCTCTGACTACAAAAAAGCAACAATGAATTCTTCCAGAAGATCAAAATGAAATTTGATCAATTTATTCATACATGAAAAGGAGATTTGGTCATTCAATTATTAGCTTGAATTAGCAGTTAGAGAGTAGGTAAACCTTCAGTTTAATATCTTTTCTTGTAATACGGCAAAAGCTTTGAATTCTTGGATTGACTATGTTGACCTTTGGGGAAAGAGTTACCCCTACTTTTTGAGGTGATTGAAGCTTTTAGACTAATCTTGGTAATGGGCAAAGTATACATTTTGGGTAGAATGTTACTTACTTTTACCTTCTAAAATAATGGTTTTGTTCATCATTTTACATTCACAAGAAACAGAAAGTGAAAAAATAAAAAAAGAACATTTAAGAAATGCAGAAAGTCTGAAACATAGTAAAAACCCAAAACAGGATTCAAAACACTTAAAGGAGTTACAGGAAGGAAGCTAGAGAGGGGCCAAGTTGTTAGAAGAAAACAAGTACAGAGGCAGGGACGATAAGTTACAGAAAATGCACTTTCCAGTCCTGGCACTCATCTCTTGTGCCACTGTCATGCCTCCTTCTGCACTAAATTTGCCCCTCTTGTAAACATACTATACGCATTCACCCATCTCATCTAGCCATCGCATAACTGTCATAGCTTGTGGCTTGTCTCTTTGTACTTTTCATGTTTCAATTTTATGTTTAAGGGTTATTTTAGACTTTTGACATCTTTTCTACACTCTGGGAATTTCTTGCCCTTTCTCTCTTTCATTTTTGTCTCCCTTCATCCTGAATTGTTTCTTTCATCATTTAGAGTTTTTCCTTGGCCATGAGTTTAGTTCTCTCTCTCTTGTTCCTGTGTTTTTTTCCCTTGGTTTTGCTGCATTGACTTTTTTCCTTAACAAGTGAATATGAGGGGAATCTCTTTTTGCAATGTAATCCTGTCAGTCTGACCAATTATGGATGGTTATCACCAATGTATGAATCTGCTTAATAGTGAAATTTATCAAAGCCACTACATTGTCCACTATAGCGAGCAAAGTGACGTTAAATGTTCAAACTGAATTATATCCACTGCAATCTTCAATTGCATGTTCTATCTGGTTGTCATGTAGGAAATGTAAATCAATGTTCTTGATGATGGATAAAGAATGTGAAGTGTGGGATTTGATTTCAAGGCACTGCATGATCACTATTTGATCTTTTCACACCTTGCTTTTGCAGCTTGAGATTTAAAATTTCTGTCACAATATAATCTTCTATTTTTCTTCTTCTTGTTGGTTGTATGGGCAAGCTGTTCCGTGTCCAAATTTTACTTTGACATTTTCCTTGTTGTTCATGGGTGTTTGTCACTAGATGATGAGAAGGATCAATGCCTTTTCTAAGCATCAACAACGATGCCATGGCACCATGGAATAAATAAATTCCACTATATTGGTTCTGGTATGGCAAATGCTTTGATCACATATGATCATGTCAGAAGATGCTTCACCATATAATTGATTGTATGCAATATTTTTGAATGCTTTCCTGAAGTTTGACGCATCTGTCACTACTCTTGGGAGTCAAAATACTTGCATACTTGTTCCATGGATCTATTTTCTGTCAAATGCTTCTAATGGATATTCCCAGTTGTGCACCAACCTGTTTCTTATGTGTAACAGAGAGCAGACGATGTTGTATTGATGTCTTCCTAAAAGCAGCCGGATATCTTGATTGTGCTGTTCGACAAGTTCTCCCACAGTTTCCCAGTGAATTGAGGTTTAGAATCTTTAACTTTTCCAGTTAAGTTCCATTTTTTTAATTCAAACCAACATGAGAGATTGAAGAGTTTAATCTTTTCAACGTATGTGTTGTAGGAGAAAATTACCAGTAGACCTTGCAGAAGGAGTTTTACGATCACTTTGCCTTCAAGCATTAGGACAGGTATTTCTAATTCAGTGTACATCTTACTTATATTAGCAAAGGAGCCTTGCCATAGAGATTCGTATTATTATAAAAGCTTAATCCAATAATGCATCTTTACAATGCTCTTGTCACTTAGATAATCCAAGGCCTTGTGTTATTTGCTTTTCTTCTCTAAGGGATGTTTAAAACCACAGCTGTATGGTGTCTAATGTATCATGATAGTGATCCTGTGATGATGCAATCACGAGACATTACAATATTGGGCACATGTAAGATTTTTGAGGTTATGCTCATACCAACCCTATGTTAGATAAGTTATCCTGGACGGCCTAGACAAGTCCTACATCAAATTACACATAATTGGTAGTCGTATAAGAATGCAAAGAACTGGTAGAATCAAGCAAGTTGGGCATGTAATAGCAGTAATCAATAAGGAGTTGAAATGCAAATCAGCACCACTACGAAAGGGATATCTTATTATGCATATGGCCTAGCCAAATATTCTAAGCTTCATACCACAAAGTTTGGCATATGGAATCCCCAAATTTCCAAGGAAAAGTACTAATGCTGTCATCAAGGAAAAGTACTAATGCTGTCATCAAGGAAAAGTACTAATGCTGTCATCAATTTGCATCTAAATCTCAATAACTGACATCCCAAATACAACTGACCTGACAGCAGTGGCGGAGCCACATTGTTGGCAGTGGTGCACATTCCCCCACTGAGCGATTCCTCCCCTCTATATTTCTATGCACAAATTTTGGAAATTTAGAAGTATTTTGGTAATTTAAGAACTTGTGCACCCACTAACATATGTTATATAAGTTAAATCTAAAATGAATTTATAGTAATTACTACTAACTTTTAATTGAACTACTTAATCTTATGAGGTTTAGATGTATATTGTTCTATATGTTGTTATTTTAATTGTATGTAATTAAAGGGTAAAAAAATTTATTTTAAAATAAAGGAGAAGTGAACCACAGTCATATTTTATAACTATTTTCATTTTATCTAAGTGTTAAGATAGTTCAAATTAGGACCAAGTATAAACGTCACATATGTTGTTTTTCTTTTCTCTAATATTATGTGACAACATTACTAATATGGCATAATAACCATGAAACTTTTCGTATTATGTGATGACATTTCTCAACAATGTATATAAAGATAAAGGTACTCTTGTAAATGGTACAATCAAATTGCTTCATAACCTAAATGTGTGTATAAGCATATCAATATAGTCATGTCACTTTTTATCAATTTCTAAATATAGGTGAAGCTAAAATTCTGGAGGTATATGGCCAAATATGAAAATAGAAAAAAAATCTAACAGTACTATTGTTCATGTGAGGTATGAAAAAGTGACGACTTATTCTTAGATATAGTTTTGCTTCATTGGCTTCTTTAAATGGTACAACCAGTATAATGAGGAATTTACTGGAGAAACAAAACTATATCTTCATTGGGTTCTTTTAATAAAAACAAGTGCAGTGTCAATTGTTCCTAGAGATTTTCGTCTAAGGGCTTCTCGAATTGAGTATAATTTTGGTTTTATTGTCAATCAGCTGATAATGTAAACAAGAAATTTTATTTCCCTAATCCCTGTGGCAAATGTTTCTCGATTGGATCATATAATATTTGTCTGATTTCTCTTTAGGGGGTTGATATCCAACTTGGACTTGCAATTGATAGCACTAAGGCCACCCTAGCAGTAAAGCGAAGGCTTGCATGTGAGATGGTGAAATATTGGCAGCAGGTAGGCCTTCTTATACTTTAGCACATGGGAGCATGGCCTTATATATGGGTCATCTTTCTAATTTGGTGCATCCATGATTCATGTTCCATGCTAATCATAGAATTTGTTTACTATTTCTTTGTTATCAAAAAAATACCTTGCTTATTCTCTGACGTTTTTCAGATGTATAAGAGGTCCATAAGTATACAATTATAGAATCTTCTACTTCCAAGAACCAACCAGCATATTTCACCAGCCAAAAAAAGAAGTCAGTCAAGGTCCTACGATCAATTATTTGAACAGACAGCAATCAAGTCATTTAGTTGATACTTATCATGTAAAAACACCATGAAGATAGAGCACAGATATTAAGCATGTCCGTCTTTTTATGGATGTAAGCAATGGTAGTACCAGTAAGTTTCTATGACATGACCAGTTGAAGTTAAATTTTGGTATACCCGTGCATTTGAAGTACTTTCATTTGCTGCTGAAAAGCCAATTGATGCTCGTCACTTAAAAAGTTTTTAATCAATATGCGGTATACTCATAAAGTTATGTCAACTATGTCATTGGTCATACTTTTTCATTTTAGGCATTTTCTTTAATTGATAGAAGCAATTTAAGGGAGGAAGTCTGCATTTACTACTGACTGAGCAAATCTACGAATTAGTCCAGTTTTCTACTTGATGGATATTTTGTCAAGCCTTGTCACCTTCTTTTTCTTCTTTTTACCAGAATTGAAGTAAAGAGTAGCTCCAGTTGGCAAAAGAAGGCTTAGCATACACTGGACTTGAAGGGATTCCAATGTTATGAGCAATAGTCACATAGTCACCTTCTTTTTCTTCTGAATATCAAAGGGATTCCAATGTTATGAGCAATAGTCACATATAAACACGAATAACAGAACAGCAAATGAGTGATAAGTGTTAGCATGCACCTTGCAAATATACTGCCCTCATATCTCTAGTCTTGTTTTCCAGACTCGTCTTTTTGACCTGTTATGCATTGGTAAAATTTAATATTGTCATGTCTTGAAACTTTTATGTGAATACACGGATTTCCTCTTTCACCAACAGACAAGGTGCCTGTTTTATTCATTATACGTTTTGGTGCTTATAACTTATCTGGATGGGTCGTGTAACTCATCTTTGTATGAGATATGGTTTATGAAGCATGGGGTTGTTTCTGGATAAAACCAGTCTCAAAAGGATGGTTAAGTTGTTATTTAGTTCAATGAGGTTGAATGTACCTTTTTGGTGAATTATAGTCGACAGAGTTTTAGGTTTTAAGCCTGGTTGAACTTTCTGATGAATTTATGTCTTCAACTATGTTCTTCATTCTCTGGATACATTTATTTTACCGATATTGCAGAATTTGCTTTTTGAATAGGAATCTTAGCTTGAATTAACTTCTTGTGGCTATTTTTTGATCTTGTTACATGGTGATTGAATTTAGCAGCCCTTTTCTTGCTTGTTTAATATCAATATGTTTATTGTAATTATCTACTTTGAGCTTCAATTTCACTTTTTCTCTTACTCTGAACTTCTTTTCAGCTTTAAATCTCTATTTTAGTTCTTTTCTTTTCAATTCTGTATTCTTTTGAAAGCTTTGAAGTCATGCAACTCTATCATGGTGAATTCTGATTACTGGGCAACATGAACATTTATCTCATCTTTGTTATTTGTAGGCTCAAGATAATATAATGAATCTTCCATTATCAAATGGCTGGGGAGAAAAGCATAGACTTTTCACTAAATGGAAGTATATTGAGGCGAAGGTAACTTGTGATTGCCTTTGCTTACTTTTGCTTACTATTTGCGTTTAGTTCCTTTTTCTTTCTAGAGCTTGATAATTTCATTCACCTGATATCTAAATTGGTTGGCAATCTTGGCAAAGATGTTTATGCTAGAGTGCTTTTGTTTCTGCAATTTGACAGTAGATCACTGCCCAGACACTATCATTATGTGGCTGGTAAATGGTTAATATAAAATATAACAAAAAAAAAAATAAAGTGTTTTGTTGTTTTAAGTTCACCACTAGAGTATGAAAATGGAGATGATAATTTCATTGCCTACTAAAGTTGATTAACGGCAAAAAGAAACATTTTCCAGAGAGAGAGAGAGAGAGAGAGAGAGAGAGAGAGAGAGAGGACATTAGGTCAGCAGAGTTGTTATGCTTATCATCGTGGATGCTAAAGCTTAAGTTCGTGCAACGTTGCATTCTTATCCAGGCTGCAGCTTACTATTACCATGGTCTGATTCTTGATGAGGGTAACACAGAAAAATCTCATGGAATGGCAGTGGCTGCTCTGCAAGCAGCGGATGAGTATCTGAAAGAAAGTAAAAAGGCATGTGAAGCTTTTAACCTTGCAATACCTCTATCTAGGTAATCCTCTGGCATCCTTTTTCAATGGATCCAAATGTATAGCAGAATTCTTTTAAGTATGTGTATTTATGTCTGTGCATTAGGGTAAGTTATGGTTCTCTTGCCATCCTCATGGTATTAATTTTGGTAGTTCTCCTCTTGCCCTTCTAATTGGAACTGAATGGTTGTACTCAAGTTGAAATTAAAAGGAGAAGAATGTTATTAAGTTAATGAGTCTATAAACTCTACAAATTCAACATGGTCATGATAGTTCATTGTGAAGATAGCAGCAAAATGTTTGTTTTGAATTTGACCTGTTGCCATTTGTAATGCAGAAATCCACCTCTTTGGGGAACCATGAAATTCCTGTCTGAGAAAATTCCAAAGGATACTTCTAGCAAGGTGCGAATCAACAGGGATCTGTATTCCCATGAGAAGTAAGTGTTCTTATTTGCTCACTTTGGTATTTGGTTGGGAGAAGCTGCATTACATATCCCAGCATACAGTGGGGGATGCTGTCTAGGATACTGATTGCAGAACTAACTAATCTTTGGAAAATCATTTCCTTACTAATAGCACTTCAAGCGAGACAAGTAGGAGAGTACATTGTGATTGACACTATGGAACCCACTCTTACATGTAGACTTAATTTGCCATTCTTCTTTGTTTCTTTGCTAAGTAAAGGTAATATGTAGAGGGAGCAAGTTTACATCAGAACATGGATCTATGCTATATTTGAAATATTTAAGTTTAGATTTATTTCTGTTGTATGACTACAAGGGAGTCCATTTACTATGACCTCCTCGTTTTTCTGTTTCCCTCTCAATCCATGATGTCAATAGCATTTTAGTAAATTTTATCTATTACAGTAATAGTTAACCTTTATCTTTTCTAGTATACTTTGGAAACCATTTCCCATCTGTGTATAACGGTCTGATGCAGCTCATAAAATTCTATTTGGATTCTCATTATGTTTGAATAGCTCATATTTCAGCTTCTTAATTCTGGTACACAAAAATGTGTCGCAGATATATTTCTATGAATAGAGGGTATACTCATGCATTATGCAGAAACATATCAAAGACTACGCATTATGTATAACTCAATTCTAGGTACATTCCACGTTACTTGCATACTAGGTAATACTTACATTAGAAAAATTCATTGTAGAATCATGGAGACAGCGCCAACGCTACCTGATTTTGCTTTGGCCCTCAAACCTGAAGAGTATGGGCTACCAATTGTGGATCCTTCATGGAACGAAGAGAATACAAATAACGGGTAATTCCGCCCCAAAAAGCTTAGAAGGTGATTTAAAACACAACGAATTCATGTGATAGCAGATTCCCAGGCAGACTGGTTAAAGAACACTACCTGGCCATGATTGACCCGTTGAAGAATTATCTACTTGCTGTTTTTCTGGCATGCTCGTCTTTCTTTTCCTACTATCTTGGGCTTCTTTTCTCTCCTTTTGCCTTGGTGAATCTTCCAATCCCTTTCCCGCATGATTCATCGTTGACCTGATGACGGAGACTTGTACAAAGTAAATTTTGTGTGTAGTCTCCTAATTTCTGGAGAAGGGATTTTTTCTTTGCCAACTTACCAAATAATTGGTATGCTTCTGTTCAAAAGAAGTGAAGGTAGAATCTGAAATTGTTAATAGAAAACCTCTGTGTAGAAGTCCTTGTTATGTGTAAAAGGTGATGAATATATGGGGAAAAATCTGATACATTATAAAAATCGTCTTTCTTTATAAAAGCAACAAATGGTTGCATACAAGATCAAGGTTGCATTTGATTGCTGCCCCTTAAGCTCCATATTACATTTTTCAAAGTGAATTTCAGAGGATTCAAGATGTATTGGTGCCATGAACGACATCTAATGTTGAGGAGAACAGGGTGAGAATCTAGTAGGTGTTTGTGGAATTTTTTTTTAGCCATTCTAGTGTGGGTGTTGATGTTAAGGATAGGGAATTTGTAATGGATATTCCTGAACCCTTGAATCGAAGATTTTTCAGGTTCTTGTCTCGCTTTCACTTACAGATTGAAGAAGTGAACCAATTTTGAGGTCAGCTTGTTTAAAAACGTCATAACGCTGGTCACATTTTAAAGAGAAACAAGCACATAAGAAGTGACACCCCACATATTCTAGTTTAAATTTTTAAGTGTATAGTTAAAATTCGGAATGTAATTTTGATGTTGAAGCAAAAAAAAAAAAAAACTTAATTCTAAGATTATTCAAGGACTTTTAGAACGAATTATAAAAGAGCTGTTCTTCTAGAAATATAAACTACTAATATAACATGACAACTTACTGAGTGGAACAAATAATGAACAAAGAACAAAAACATTAGGCCTAATAACTTGTGAGAAGGTATATTCACGTGTAGCATATGGACCGTAATGGTTCTTTTGTAATCAAAACCACCAGGTTAGATTAATTAAAAGGAACGAATGATAAGAATGAATTAAGTATTTGGAGTAAAAATTGATGATTTTGAATTAATTCTGAAGGTTAATATCAGAGAAGGAAAACTTGTCATTTGGGAGTTTAGAATTTAATTAAGTAATAAGAAGGAATGAGTTCTAGAATATTTGATTAATGATTGATTGGATTAATATCAAACCAATTAACAAAGATGGCAAAGTTGGAATGTTTTTGTAACCTGCTACATGATTATTCGTTAAGTGTAAATGATGGGGTTCCAAATTTCGTCATTAATGGAAGATGAGACTACACTATAAAGTGAGATATGAAAGAGAGGCAAGGCTAGGAGTGTGTAAGTTTATTAAATAAAAATGATATTATTGGTACTTGGGGTGCAAAGTTTGCGAGAAGTTTTATTCATGCATATATACTTCTGTCTTAAAACAAATTTCTTTGATCTAGTTCATAAGCTAGCTTATGAGATTTATCTTATTGGTTTTGGTAATTATTTTAGATGTAAGTTTAAGTATTCATGATAACCGATCTAGTACTGAAATTAGATTAGAGAACCATAGATATATTTCTTTTCTTAAATAGCCATAGGTTATAAGTTAATTGTTCAACCTCACATGCAACTTGGTTACATGCAAATATGCCAATAAAAGATTTAGGTTGTTGCTGGAATTTTGCAGTCGTGTTTTATGTGTGATCATGAGTTTTTAGTTTTATGAGTTCTCAAGCTAATGGATTTGACGAAACTAGATGAATCCTGAATGGAATTGTTTTTTGGAAATATTTACAACTTAATATTGTTTCACTTCTAAACCATTGTTTAATTATTCAAGAAAGGGTAATTATTGCAATTTATAAATTGCTTTAAAGTCAACATAACGTGAAAAACTTTGTAGAGAAGACTTTCATTTTGAAGAAACTTTATTTTATATTATTCCCAATTATTCTGCACAAACTACTGTTCTTTGTTTTTTAGCAACTTTTTGCAATTACAAATTAGCATGAATAGAACTAATTAAGAATTATTTTAAAAGCTCAGCAATTCATGTCAAGCAAAATATTATCGTCAATTTGCCAAGCAACACTCTGATTCACTATTATAGGTGCTTTTTAATACTTGTTTTAAGCTTTTATTTTTAAATTTTAATGTGATAAAAATTGATTGATCTTTTTTCTATAGCGTACAAAAGCATAATGGCAAAATTTATTTTTTCCAACTCAAAACCATCCGTTGTTTTTGAAAAATTATCATTTCAAATCTATACCAAATTCTAGTGCTTTGTCACTTGAAGAAGACTTTTTCTAGTTTTCCATGTGATTGAGTATTTATTGTACTAGTTAATTGAAAATTATAGGATGTTTTAAAACTCTTCAGCCTTAAAGTGAATCATAAACTAGTGGATACTTTTTAAAAATGGATGTTTTATGATTGAAAAAAAAATATCTTAAATTCATCACATGCACAATGATCAATTCCGGGATAAGTAAAGTAGCATTGTAAACCATTACTCTAATAAGAAATTAAAGTAATTTCTAGTACCACTTTAAATGTTGTGTTGATATGTATATATGCCTCTTAAGTTTTCAGTGTGGACTATTAGAGGTGATACTCAAAAGTCTCGAATGGATTCAGTGAGATGTGCTGCTGATGTTTGTCGAACTCATGCTATTTCTCGGTGGCAAGATTTGGTTTTATTGATTGTTCACTTTCATCCTAAGCTGATGAGCTATTGCATGTTCATATCTCTTTATCTTCTAGTCAGCCATTATACTCTTCTGTCGTGTATGCTATGTGCTCTTGGACTGGTCCTAGAGATTTATGAGCTGCAATGGAGTTATTGGCAGAATCCATGTTGGATCCTTGGCTGGTTATTAGGATTTTAACTTGTTTCTCCCTCAAAGGAACGTGTAGGTGGAGCTGCTTCTTGTGTTCATGAAATGGAAGACTTCAATTTGTCTTTACAAACATATGTGCAGGGTTTATCAGATGCTGCTTTTGATGGTTCACAGTTCACTTGGACCAATGGACAGGTTTGTCAGCGCTTAGAGAGAGATGTAACTGATGCTGCTTGGTCAAATGCTTCTAATCTTGCTCACCTGTTGTACTTATCAGATGGGCAGATCCGAGCGTCGTCCTCTTCTCATGAATTGCACCAACGGGGGAACAGCAGTGAAAAAGGTTCCTTTTATGGTTTCTGAATGTTTAGATAGAGCTGTAACTAATGCTGCTTGGTTGGCAACATACTTTCGATTAGGTTAAAATGGTGGAGTTGCGACGGTGGTCGTGGTGATGGTGGTTGAACGAGGTTAGGGTTTATTATCAGAAGGAAGAAGAAAGGGAAAGGAAAGGAAAAGAAAAAGAAAAAAAAATTTAATACCTTTCCTTTTGATTACAAATACCAAACAACCACTAAGGTTTTATCAAAGCTCACTGCCATATTTGATAGTTATTGCCATTGCCGTTCCGTAATGTATACCAAATGGGAGGTTGGTGCATAATTAACCTGCAAAATGAATCTTCACAGTGAGATCAGTTGGTTTCTTCTAGTTTTTACATGATAGAATTCTTGTTGAGAGGGACTCCATCTAGGATAATAGAATTCTGTCAGAGTGGGAGTAGAAGTGGATTAGCTATCAAAGCAATCCAAGTATGTTTCTCTTCACTCCCATTATGCTGCAACCGAAGTATGGTTTCCAATAGAATTTAGGGCAAAGTAACTTTACTCTCCTATGATTTAGCGCTTTTTCGCATAACCCCTATATGGTTTCAAAAGTTATACATAACACTTTCATGGTTTGGATTAAGGTGTAAAATTGATGGAATTTACATTCCACAACAGAGTCAATTAAAATTTATTAACTATTGGGGGATTATGTATATATTTTGAAAACTATAAAAGGATTATATGATAAAGTACTAAATTATAAGGGGGTTATATGGTAAATATAAAATCATACGTGATTAGAATATCATGCATATTATATTTATATATTTTGGTCTTTAGTTTTTAAATAAGGGTAATTTCAACATTTTTATAAATTTCATTACAAATAATCGTTTCCGTCATTTTGACACTTTAATTCAAATTATGAGAATTATATAACTTTGAAACTATAGGGGAGATATGTGAAGGATTACTAAACCATAGGAAAGTAAAAGTGTATTTTGCCCTAAAATTTATTTAAAGTTAGATGCAAGTGCCCGTAGAAAACTGGATCAAAGGATAACATCTTTTGTGCTAAATGCAGTTTCGTTTCTTTTTATCATTTTTTTGATTAGGAATTAGCCTTTCGAGCTCCTTTTTCTGTAAGAAGAATGGAGTACTAGGATTAGAATATGGAAGAAGAAGCAGATATATCTTCGTCCGTCGGCCTAGAAAAGAAATTATCCCAAAAATTGAAGTGAATTGCGATCCCATTACCATCACATGACAATTAAGTGGCTACAACTTCATCAGGCACCAAAAAAAGGAATCTAATGACAAGCTTGTCATACGTCAGTTACAGAA
Source organism: Coffea arabica (assembly GCF_036785885.1). Lineage (NCBI taxonomy): Eukaryota > Viridiplantae > Streptophyta > Magnoliopsida > Gentianales > Rubiaceae > Coffea > Coffea arabica. Next base: position 27,925,808 of record NC_092316.1, on the reverse strand, counting down.
AATTATGCACCAAATTTAACCAGTTTTGTAGAAACAGGAACTTAATCCATGTACTCACCCATATTTCACTTTGAAGCTAATATTCAGTACTATTAACCAAATAATTACAAGTATGAAACAATCATATAAACATAAAAAAGACCCAAAATTGTTGTCCATCTTTAACTAGTAGTGCGTTTGGAAGGAGAGATTTGGCCAGAAAAGAAAAGAAAGTGATAAACAGAATCAATTTTTCACCGTTTGGGAAATTCTTTGTGTCAGAAAAGAAGGGAAATGAGCTGATTTGGTTGGATCTGTTTTGAGGCTATAGTAGAGAAAAACATTCTACCCATTTTAGGCTGATTTGGATGGAAAGTGGAAGAGTGACTATAGATTTTTTTTTGAAATACCAATTGTATCCTTAAATGGTTATTGAACAAATTTTTAATGACATATATATCTAAAATCTTTCCATTTCTTTCTTTAAACTCTCAAACAACACTATAATCTCTTCTTTTCTTTTCTCATCTTTTCTTTTCTTTCATAACTTAGGGTTTCTTTTCTTGTCTTTTCTATCTTAAACTCCCAAACTTGCCTTAAATCACACGTCTATTTAAACTGCATGTTCCTGATGAAGTCTTTGACACAAACCTTAGGTGCTGAAGGCTACAAAGTCAATGCAAATTATTCGGCATACTTATCTTTGTACTTTTTGTGCCTTTTTATGTATACTCTAATTGAGATAGAACACAAAATTTTCGCTGTGTCTTAAACTATTGCGGGCAATTAAGTGTGTTTTGGATAGGAATTATTTGTCAAAAATTTATTTTCTGGCATTACAAACACATTTTGATCTTTCTAATCACTTTTTTTATATCATATATATCACATTACAATAAGTGTTATAGTAATTATTTCAAATAATATTTTAAATAATCTCTTATCTAAACACAAGATTTTTGGATATTTGATTCATTGATTGTTTTGAAGGGGGCAAAATATTTTGTTCAAAAATATTATCAAGTAATTATCATCAAATTCTTGAGGTTTGGACCTATTAACTTTCATGTCCATTCAACATGGCTCAAAAACAAGGTGATTTGAATCAATTTATTCCTGAACCCCTAAATTAAGAATTTTTAGGCTCTTGTCTTGCTTTCATTGACAGCTGATTTGGGAGTTGAGATTTCATCAAAAAAAATGGAAAGTGAGAAATTGAGGAAGATTTTTGTCATTCGGGAGATTTTTAAGGATGGAATACTTTTGTAACCAATTGAAGGAAACTTTCAACCCAAATATGGGAAGGAAACGACGGAAAGATAGAATAAGCTCACTAATTTGTCCTACTGCTAATAAAAAAAAAGCCCACTAATTTTTTAAATGCCGATTTTGTCCTTAGATGGCTATTGAAAGAAATTTTAATGACATGTATGTCTAAAATACTTCCATTTCTTTCTTAAAACTCCCAAATAACATAAGACTTATTTTTTTCCTTTCTTTTCTTTCATAACTTAACATTTCCCATATTTTCTTTTCTATCCCAAACTCACAAATAGCCATTATAGATTGAAGAAGTGAACTGCTTTGAGGTTAGCTTGTTTAAAAACACGATAATGCTGGCCACGTTTTAAAGAAAAACTAGGAGGAGAACACCACGCGATGCGCGGTGTAATTTTCAAGCTTGCCCAGAAACATTCAGTTATTCAAATTAAAAAATTAATTATAAAAAGTTACATAAGATGTATCAAAATCTTTGCAATAGTTACAAAAAGGACATCAAATATACCCATTTTATTTTGTAACAAAACGATGGCTTTAGAGTTCAACTATTGTTTTACCGAATGAAATAAAAAAAGTAAAGTTCACGACATTGACAAAATATTCATCCAATCCAATAAGAAAACTTCAGTAAGAAATGCCATTGAAGTTTGCAATATAAAACTACACCCTCTAATAAACCATCAAAAAGCCAATAAATTTGATTTATTGATATCCTTTAAGGATCATCATCATTACAAAGAATTAAAAAATAGCTTCATTACCAGTGGCACTGGTAACTGGCTAGGTTGACATTGCCAACCAAAATAAAGTTCCAACAAAAGGCAAACTACAAATTACCTAAGAAAACAAATTAGTTTACTCTCCTTGCCACTATTGAGTTGATAAAAAAAAAAGAAAAGTAAATCTTGCAACCTATCAATAAGGTTGACAAATAACCAAAAGCTGAAAAAACAAAAACAAGACTAACATCTCTAGAAAAAGGAAACAAGCAAAACTACAAGCCGAACAGCAAGTGTACAAGCAATAATATGTCCGAGTTGAATTCTGCAAAAAAGAAATTAGGTTGTATGATTCTCAAACAGAGAACTCAAAACAATAAAAACGGAGTAAGTAAAACAAGTAAAAGGGATCTCGAGGAAATAGGATGCCGTCTCAAATTTTCACCCTTCACTTTTTTAAAGACCAATAACAGGATAAAGAAAGCATAAAGTTACAGCCAGTTACAATGAAAAAAATCTGTTCACACAAAAAAAGGAAATTAAAACATATCATCAATGCTTACTGAAGAAAAGTAGCCTCCTTTATCATTTCTTCCTTCATCTAACAAAGACTTAGAATAAAAAATGCTGGCAAGAGCAAATTTATTAGGGGGAAAAATGAAGAAGACAAAACCTTGGATCTACACTAAACAGATTAACATTTTTTTGTTCAAAAAAAGGGCCTAAATAAAATTCACATTGAGAAAACAATTTCCAAAATCCTTTTGTACTATGCTGTAAATCTTAATATCTCAACCCATAATAAACATCTGGGATTTAGTAGAAAATAAATATAGTTAAAATTCTTATGCTACACCATCAAATCTAGCATAGCATATGTTAAATCGCAAAAAAGAAGTAAAACAATAGGAATTAAGCACTAAACACCTAATTTTTGTTTCAAAATTTCACATCCAAATCACATTGATGCAATAGGACAAAACATCGTCCCTAAGCCACTTTTTGAAGTAAATAAATAGTTTGTAATCTAAACAGATACAAAGGACCTAAAACTTACAATAGCAAACAATTAAGGACCAAAAAAACCTTCAAAGTTACTTTTGCTGCATCATAGGTGAATACATGAAAGGGTTCAGACCACCTTAAGCAAATGGATCAAAATGCAATCTACTACATAAAAGGACACGTAGAACTACATAAGAAATCTGGTAATATCTGATAAGTCAAAAAGGAAAATATTTACAAGAATAAATCAGAATTTTCTGAAAACTTTTCGTGGTTCCTATAACAACATAAGAAAGTTTCCAAACAATGTGATATGATAATTCTACCACATTTCCAAACAATGTAGCAGATACAGGAGAACTATGTTATTAGAAAAAGGCTTCTAAATCTAAAACCTAAACAAAGGACCTAAACCTTACACTAGCAACAATTAAGGACCAAAAATACTTTTTTTGTTGCATCATAGGTGAATACATGAAAGGGTTCGGACCACCTTAAGCAAATGGATCCAAATGCAATGTACTACATAAAAGGACACGTAGAATTACATAAGAATTCTGGTAACATCTGATAAGTCAAAAAGGAAAATGTTTATAAGAATAAATCAGCATTTTCTGAAAATTTTTCGCTCTTCTTATAACAACACAAGAAAATTTCCAAACAATGTGATATGATAATTTTGCCACATCTCCAAACAACGTAGTAGATTTAGTAGAATTATGTTATTGAAAAAAAGCCTTTCTAAATCTAAAACCTGATTCTTCTATAATCGTTATAAAACAACCAATACTTGACCACAATCTAAAACGCGAGAGAAACACTAACATGAAGTCACCAATTCTCAAAAGGGATAAATCACAAAAATTGAGGTCATTAGGTATGAGCGCCTTGATTAATAACTCATACTGCTACTCAGATAGTATTTGAATATCCAGTGTTCTTTTTTGACGAGTCTATTTACTCAAAAAATGTTTTTTTTTTCAGACAGTGATAAATTCCTCTTGCTTCCTACAAAAATAATGGTAAGACAAAAAAAATTCAAAAGATTTGAGACTTGAGAAACAAAAATCAAAAGAACATTCTTATCAGCCAAAAATAGTTAAAAAAAAGCTTCAAAAGAATATACCTCTACAGAACAGAAAAGAATGAAAGGTAGGTGCTGTCATCTTCCTTCCTACAAAGGCAATAACATCAAAATGCAAATCAGATAAAAAAATATCAGTGACACAAAATACTTTTCTAAGAGGCAAAAGATCAGAAGAACAAAGGTCTTGTTAATGAAAAAAAGAAACCATGCGTCATTAAATCTAATAAACATAATCCACCAGTTGAAGGATGAGGGACAAATCACAAAAGGGACTATAACTTCAAGCTAAACCTACCCAAATAGTACCTCAAACATAAGCCAAATATTCCAAAAGAAGAAAGCATAAAATGAGCTTATTTACTTGGAATTGAAATGTGCTAAAATACAATTAAGTACATGATAGAGCAACAGACCTGCTATACATTCTTGTGCTCAGGTACAAAAATATCAGAATTGAAAATGTTTCCACCTCTTGAAGTGATACATTCTGATAGCTTGCAACTATTCCACCCCATCGTGCAAGAAAAATATGGAAGAAAGGGTAAAGAGTTCACAAAGAGAACCTGAAAACAAATAAGTAAAATAGATGGTTATTAAACAATTATCCAAAAACAATGAGAAATGTAGTAGCTGAAAGTAAACCAGCAAATCACACAAACCATAAGTTTGTATAAGGGCTCTCAAAGAAACGGCAAAAAATAAAAGCAAACTAAGTAAATATAAATACAACTCGATGAGAACTATTAAAACTTAGACCAATAAAACCAGTAGCAAAGGTATGGAGAGATCACTGCCAACCAAAAGATGAAAAAAAAAGAGATCGAGGAAATTAATTCACATGCAATAAACAAAATTTTCCAGAAAGAGAGCCCCAAATTGCAGGATACCTTAAAGCCGTCCTTGGGAGAAATATGATCAAATTTTATTCCATACAAAAGAAAACCCTATAATGATTATTTTTCATCTCTAATATAATATGCGCTCAGAAAGGAGGATGGGGGCAACAAATAAATATGGTTGGAACGAAGCTTTAGATCCATAACTTTTCTAACAAAAAAAATAGTTGATACCAGTATGAACAATATTGGATTTTCTCATATTATAGTTGAAGGAAGAAACGAGTAAAAAAAAACACTATATTATCACAGCCAAATAACCCAAAAAAATGAATGGGCAAGAAACTAACTGTAATTCCTCCTTCAGTGGCCTTCCTTATGTTTTTTTTACCTGATATAATCACAAAAAATTCCATAAGAACAAAATAATCATAGTCAAAAAAGCCATGAGAAAAATAAACATTATGTGAGATCTCTTATCTAACGGGTTCTGTAGAGATTGAAGATGTGACGCCCCACATCTCCCTAAGGCGAACCAAAGGGTGTCCGCGGACGCCTGCCCAGCTCTCGCCAGGACTCAAGCAATTCCATTCAATTTAAAACCGAACTAAACACTTCAAAGAGAGCAACATGAATACAAATAATGCGGAAGCGTTCAAGCATAAAATCATCCATTACCCCACCCATAGATAGGGCGTTCAAGATACAACTTAAATCCGAAATATACGTCAGGCCCAAAAGTTACACATCAATTCCAAAAGTACAATCCCAACAAAGGACATAGCCACAAATAATAGAAACCTTAAAACAAAAGTACAGCGAAGGGTTTCTCCAAACTTCTCCGAGATTCAGTCCTGTTAAGGAAAACAAAACTATAGGGTGAGCTAAACGCTCGTGAGGCCAAGAACACACATGCAAGCACTTTGTTCAAATAGCAATCCCAAATTTTATAAATAAAATCATGTCCTTTCAATAATCAATCATTCGAACAGGAAAAGTAATCAGAAACAATTCAAGGATATAGTAGCTCTCAGGAGCTAAGTTCCACTTGCTCTGCCGATGTCATTCATATACCTTCCCGCGTTGACCCTCCTGTCAACCGGGTCAGTATTTCCATTTCCGTAGATCACCACTTACTTCCCTCCGTCCACCGTACACCTCAAGGGCCCACAAGTCATTTATAAGGTGATACTCCACGAGTATGCCAAGCAAGACCTCTCATTAGGTCGAGCTTATATATATCTCATGGCTCGCCCAAGTCCCCGACCAAGCCCATTGCCGGCTCGAGTCTAAGGTCGGCCTATGAGTTTGGGCGTCCCCCATTCATTTGAAAGTCAAGGAGGTTCACTCCAACGACATATGTAATCATAACATAACATTGTATTTCATTCATTCATTCAATACATTTCAATCATTCATTTGAAATTAGAACGGGTGCGATAAAGTACGCACCCGCCCTTATTTTTAAAACTTCCAACAATTACCACAAATAAGCAAGTATCAAAGATTCACACACTTGACACTCACCGAGCAATTCAATAAGAATTATTTTCTGGGAATTCAAGTGTCCACTGTGAGATCCTCTTGAAGGTCTCCTTGTGCGCCTGGCAATTAATAGTGGATAATCACTCAATAATCCAATTATCAAGGAAGATTGTACACTAGTACAATCTAAAGATTATTTCACAAAAGGAACCTCAATTACTCGTAAATCGAGGTTCAACTTGCCTTTTATTATGTAAAATATTATTTGAGTTTTTATCATGAAAATCGAGGGCAAAACGTTTGAATAATACTAAGAGAATTAAGAGTTTTGGAAAAAATCCTTTGCCTTGAAAATTGAGAAATTTCAGTTTTATCCTAAATCTTTGAAAATTCGAATCTCTCTCGATATAAGCCCAAAACTGGAAAACTTTATACCGTTGGAAACCTTTTGGAAATTGTTAAAAGTTCTTAGAAGACACCTTTCCATGAATCTAAGTGAAAAGTACTCAAAAATGAGCTTGAAGGTACAGACTCGGCGTACAAGGCAGAATTAAGTTGGATTTCGGCCAACTTTGAAAATTCGGCACGATTCACACGTTGCGAACCGGCCTCTGAAATTCGTAACTCAAGTAGTGTTGCAAGTGAGGTTTATAGAAAAGCAAGCGGATCAAGAATCGGAGTTTCGAGTACCGAGATACGGTAGCTCGAAATTGGGGAAATTCAAGACTGGAGAAGAATTTCCAGATTTGAACCTCCAACACTAGAAATTTAATTAGGTATCGAAACGAACTTGGATTGGTACCAAAATTGGCAGTATTTTACTCCTATATGAAAGGTACCGTTCTATCAAATTTCAGGGAAGAATACCTTCGGAAAGATAGTTAATTAGTCAACCAAAGTTCAGGAAAAATTCTAAGGCAATCTGCCTTTTGACTTTCATTTCCCAATTCAAATCGTTTAACCAAGAAAGCTATCCATCCATGGTTCATTGGTGAAATAAAGGTCTAAGATACATCCATGATACCTTTGGTAATGGTTTAGCATCAAAATTTCAATTAATAAGATCACTCCCAAGTTTTTGTCCCAATCAGTCCAAATATTACGTTTTTCCAAAACAGGACAGTCCTCTTGTTTTAGTCACAACTCAATCAATTTAACCCGGAATGAGGCATGGTTTATGGCGTTAGAAAATACATTCATAGGACTAAAAGTTCACAGAAGAAATGTTCTGAAATTTGGCAAGCAACCAGCTCGAAATTGAGCCTCAAGTTGCTGCCTCTACAAACCATTCCAGCAAATCCGAGAGACAGGACAGCTATCTTAAAACGTTTGGTTCGGCTCACTCACAAAGAATCAGAACGTGAATTTATCTCAAATTAAAGCCAGGAATGTCTAGTTTCAAACGCCACCGACGGCACTTGATTTCGACACCCGAGGACAGAGTTATGGTCAAAATGCTACCGCTGGACAGGGTTACCCGAAAATAACTTTCCAGCTTGCATAGTCCACGAATAAATTCATTTGCCCATCCAAACGTTAATGTTTTCCAACGAAAATTTTTGCACATATAATATAACATATAAACATCAGGTTCACGCCAATAAATCTCCAAAAATGGGCCTTATCATGGCCGAACAAAACAGGGGCAGTTTCGGAAATTTTTTGTCATGACCTCAACTTTGAGTTTCCAACAATAATACTCCATAAATCCATCATTTTAACCACTAAACTACCATTAAATCCAACATTAATCCTCTAATCAGCAACAACAACCCAAGTGTGGGAATTCAAAGAGCCCACTTTCACAATTTCCAACTATATCAAGCCATCCATACACATGCAATAACTTAAAGATGCATTTCTACCATCATAATCCAAGTTTAAGGTGTAGGATGAAGTTATACCTCCTTAGTGCCTTAACCCAGAAATTTTTGGTCCTCAAGAGCTCCAAGAAACCGTGAAATGCAGCCCTTTAGTTAGCTAAATCCAACCTCCAAGTAGTTTGCTAGATGATCTTCAAGTTTGGTGAAGATTGGTTGAAGTTTTGGGTTGATTTGATGAAGGAATTTGTGAAGCAAGAGAGTGAGAGAGAGGGAAGGTTGGCCGGCTGCTTGGTGAGAGAAGAAGGAGTGAATTTTGATCAAAGTTAGCTTCCAAGAGAAGATTAAATGAGTGGTGCACATTCACTCCAAAGTCAACCCTCATTAGGGCTTGTTTGGCACGTTTTGGGGCTCGATTTTCTCGCATGTTTGGTTCACTAGTGCACTGAACCTCCAATGCATTTATATTCATGTAAATATTATTTACTTTTAATTGTCCCGAAATAAGGGTCTAAAGTCCCTCAAATAAAGTCGCGCGTGCGAAGACGCGTACCGTCAATTTTTAACGCTATAACGCGAAACCTCCGAGAATTTCTTATAACGATTGCACTACTAACTATCACTTGAGTATTTATTCATAAGATTACCTATTTTAGGACCATAGTACAAGTCTCCAATATTCCAAGCTTATTGTGCTACTACGCAGATAAAATCTCCAAGTACTATTCACTATTTTTACTAAACGCACTCCAGGAAATTAATTCTTGAAACGAGTCTCTTTAAAAATATAACGAAGTTATATTACCATGTATTTAGGTCTAATAAGACTAGAAAATATTCCTCGTGGCAAAAATCTAATTAAATAATTTATTAAGCCATAAATTAGGCATAAAATAATAGTTTTTTTTTACGAGTCCTCACAGAAGATACTAGATAATAAAATGCAAACCTTAAACTTGCACCCTGAAACAAACATGAAATTGATTAGAGAATAAAGAAAATCAGTCAAAATAAAGGAAAATTTTAAAACTAAAAAATGGCGAGATCAGCGGATCGAAAATAAATTAGATAAGAAAGATCTCCAAAGTAATCATGTCTCAATAAAGAGAAAAATAATTGAGAGAAAATAGAAATTTTTCTGTGTAGAGAAAAGGAAAAAAATCATAGGTTTATGAGGAAAAGGGATGGAGATCAGAAACAGAAAAAGAAAATCCAAATGTGAGCAGTTGAGCAATCAAGATCAACCAAATCTTCGAGGTTCTCCTATCTCAAGATAAGGAAACAAAAAGAACAAAAAAAGAGAGAGAATAAAAGGTGGGTTTTGAGCGTCATTTTTTCGAATAATCTTTAAAAGAGGGGAAAAATGAAGAAGAAAGGGAGAATAGAAATGGTGTGCTGTTAGTCTGTTTCTTTTCTTTTTTTTAGAGAAAAAAATGGAGGAAATCCATGGAAGGAATGGAAGCGGTCAGTCATACTCTCAGATGAGATGAGACAAAAGGAAATAGAGGGGTTTTGGAAAAAGGGGTGAGGAGACCGGTAGAACAAGCGGCGCAAGCGAAGACTCTCAGGAACCCTACCTATTCATTAAGGCGTGAAATCTCGATTTTATCCTCAATTCAATTCATTATCCCAATCAATGGAGGACTACCATCAATTGGCCAATCAGAAGATGCCACGTCAACAATTGAAACTCAATTGGAAAGCCATGACATTCGCACATAGACTAGATATGTTAATAAACACATAAGACCTAATAGTGGTGCCGGCATAATGGTGAAAATACGTGATATAAATTGTCTTATAATTAGCAGAAGGGATGTCACATTTCATCCGATAGAAAGAATGGGAAGTCGAGGAACGAAGAGGTATGCTGGTCCCGGCACTCCTCTCAAACCCATCACTCGAAGGAAGAGGCTGTTCAGCAGCACCGGTGGTGCATCGAGTGCAGGCCCCAATTTCGAAAGGAGAGCAAGGCTGTTCCTGCGAGGCAGGAAGCGACCCTTTGCGCAAAGCGGGATGATAGACGAGACATTCGATCTTGATGAAGGCGTAGCTTGTGAGGCCGTGTGGTACGATTATATGAAGCTCTCGGAACTAGGCCAGGGACGGGGGTAGATATGAAAACAAATGCAGGGTCACTTCCATTAACATTGACGGAAGCGTGCTGATCGGCAGTGATGCTGCCTTGATGGATGACGGACATGGGACCCACCGTAGTGGGCCCATCGACGGCATATTGGGCATATTCATTGTTCTGGACTGTGAGCCCAGTGATCAGCGTAAGCCCAACTTCCAGGACGTATTCGGTGAGGTCACGTATTGGACGGTTGAGATCAATTCAACCCAATGGCATTTCGGTAATATAGTGGAACGTGGGCCGCTGTACTTTCTTGCCATGTGGCCGAAGGCCACTGGCCGCTCGGGAGAGCCCGGCCCCGCACTGATGCACAGTGCCAGTGGGTGGAGTAGCATAGTGCCCGGTGGCACTGTTGCAATTCGAATTTAAAATTAAAATGAAATTCAATTTGAAATTTTCCCGCCCACGTCAGAGATCGAATTTTGAATACTCCCGCTATGGTCGGGATGGACGACACGCGTCCCCGGCCTGGTGGCCGCGATGCTCGACACGTGGCAGAGTGAGACAAAGATAAATACGTGGCATTCCTTGCTCGACACACCCATTCTAGTGAACTGCTCGATACGGTGCGTTTTGAAGGTTAGGAAAAAATGGCAAACATGAGGGACATGACCGGATTCTTCAGGGTCGTGAGGGACTGCGGCATGGAGCACGTGGTGCTACTCGGCATGTACTTCGTACTTCGCATGGGGAGCCATCGATTCATTCACGAATTGGACCTGCTGTTCAAGGCAGTCGAGGAGCTTAAGGGAACCCTGTCGGAGTCAGATGAAGGTGCGGATGATACCAGCTCCACCGGGAGCAGCTGACTTTCTTCAGTAGAAGAAGCGGACTGAACCCCCGAACTCGGGAGCAATCCTCCCTTGGATTTTAAGCACTCCTATGAGTGTTTATTTGGGCCTGGAGCCCTTCTGATATCCGAACTTTATCAGCAGAATATCCGCATCCGCAAACAAAGAGTGCACGCCTGAAATATCATACACCACTAATCTGGTTGAGCGTCAAACTTTACGTGCTTTACAGAACAACCATGTCAAATGAGCCCAAGCCAAACACAACGTTAACTGGCCCGACAGAAGATTGATCCATTTTTTCATTTTTTTTAAATTAAGAAATAATTGGTAAGAATTGACTGTGTTTATTAATGGTTGAAATCAAGCTCTGTCGAATCAGATATGGTCAAAACATCGTTTCCATTCTTTCAACGCTCTAAGCATGCAATTTTTCTGAATCGCACGGGGAGGTTTTACAGGGACGTTAATACTTGACAGAAATATATATATATATAAAATAAAGTCACCCTCTTTTCTACTTGGCTTAAGCCGGCAGCAATTACTGTCAGCGCTTCTCCTGAAACACTCGACGATCTCTTTTTATTCCTCCCAAATCCGATGACTCACATCCCCCCTCTCTTCTTCCTCCTTTTTTCTTTGTAAGTTGGAGATATTGTTTTCAAAATCTTCTAAATTACATACTTTCTTAGTTTATAACTCAATCCAACTCTCCTTCCAATCAAATGCCTCACCTATTTCACATTTTAACTAACAACTTAATCAGTTATTTATCTTTTCTTTTACAAAATTTAAGATTTAGGATTATCCTTATTATATGCCATCCTCATCATAATCGATGTCAAGAACCATTGTTTCGTTATGTATCTTCTGATTTCAAAAAAAAAAAAAAAAGCTATCATGTCAATTTAAAAATAAAAAAAACCATCGTGTCAATGGATAATTGTTCTTTTCCTTCACGGTTTGTTGTTAATGGTTACCATATCTTGCCAAGAAAATTATTGAAAAACTGTTGAACATAATATTCGTTTGAAAATTGGTGAAGATAGCAGTTGGTGATGATAGCAATCGAAGGTTACAAGATCTTTACATATTCTGTTTTGCACTTGTGCTTGCACCTATAAGTACATATCTCGAATGTTTTGCCTATGTCTCAATTACCGTTATTATATCATTTGGAAAAAAATTCTTTAATTTGATTACTACTACGTCTCAAAAGAAATTCGTGATGATCTTATAGTTGTCGTTACATAATGATCTTTTGATGAGGTAAGTAAATTTTTTTCCCAAATTTCATTAAATTTTTTAGTGAACTCTATTATTTGTGTGTGTTAGACTATATCAATTGGAGGTTTAGTTCTGGGTTCTTTAGTATAACCTGAAAGACTCAGGAAAGCCTCATTTGCCACAACAATTAGCAAGACTGTATCTCCCATATCTTCGTGCAAGCAACTACAAATCCAAAATTTATTGAAAAGAAAAAGAAAAGCAAAGCATACACAAGAGTAAGTATAATTTAGTAGTAATTTCTAATTAATTATTTGTATTGTTTCACATAATGGATGATATACTAGGTTTGATAGAGTTTGTGTATGTGCTTATACTTTCCATAATTTGGTGCATTTTTCCATTATTTGGTGCATAATTTTGGTTTGTTTTTTCCTTTTGTGCAGAAGGGATGGGAATTTGGGGAGGGAAAAATTTTGTCAAAAATTTTTGGGCATATGGGCAATTGTGGATGTTAAAGAACGGTAGATTACTGGAGGAGAAATTAGGTAGCTCATCAAGTGACTCAATTGTGTCAGAACAGGTTTAGATACTGACTGAGTGAAAGTATTATGTATTTTTGTTTTCAAGGAAGTTTGAGTTAAAATAAGGGTTTCTATTTTATGTATAAAAAAAAGAAGTATTAATTGTAACATCCTGATTTGTGGTTAGCCGTGTCAATGGATAGAATTTGGATTGGATCCCTTTGATCCAGATCCGGACCCATTAAATTTAGTTAGACCCAGACCAAAACCCTTATGAGTCTGAAAAAATAAATTCAAACTCAGACCCTCTTGGATTTGGGTATCTAATGGATATCCATTGTATTTTTGTAAACGCTCTAAAATAAAAATACATTAAAAATATATAGATTTCAAAAAAATATAAATGCCATCCAATTTTTATTTTTAAATAATAAAATTAATATTCAAGAAGTTGAATGTAGTATTATGAACTCCAAAAAAATAACTATCCTCAACTACTTCTATTTATTATTAAAATTTCAACTGTATCTATATCAAATCTTTCATTTATTTGCCTTTACTTTTTCTCCTTTTTTTGAAAAATTTTGTACTAATTATTGACAACTAGGATTAGGTTGAAAAAAGAAAACAATTATGAAGTCTTATAGTATTTGATCCAATAACCATAAAATATGAGAATATTTTATAAATTTACTAATATATATATGCGTGTGTGTAAAATTTAATTATATATACATGGGTTTGGGTAGGTTCTGGTATGAGTTTGAATTTGGATATGGATCTTAGAAAATCACATCCTATCCAGACCCATGACTCTTTTACAGGGTTTGAATCTAGATAGGGTCTGGATTTGAGAAATTAAATCCAAACCCTACCCAAGTACATTGGGTTTGGGTTAGATTTGGTTAAGACCGGGTCCATTGATATGCCTATTTGTGGTCAACAAATGCCACAACCGGTGAAAATAGGGATGAGATTACTTTTCAATGCTTCATTTGATTTTCATTTTATTATTATTATTATTATTATTATTATTATTGCATCTCCAAGTTACTGTTTATTTTTTTTCCTTTATAGGTCCGAGTGATGTAATTCGATTTTAGTATTCTTAAAATTCATGGCACTCCGATGATTATATAGAAGAACATGTTATACAGATATGTACTGATAATTCTGAGGCAAAAAATAGGGCTATGACTTATTTGGTAATTTATTTTTTCAAAAAATCACAATGCACCCTCATAGATTTTAAGGAAACTAAATTATTTATCTGTGAGGACTCGCAAAAAATTTACTTATTTAATCTCCTATTTCTAGCTTATTTAATTATTTATTTGGCCTTTTACTCCGAATATTATTTTTGTGAGAACCCGTAATTTTTCATTTTCCAGGTTTATTATATTTTAAAAGGCTTGTTTTCTGCATTTTCGTGATTAGGAAAATTTCTAGATATTTTTAAGGAGCAGATAGAGTTTTTAGGTGATTTTTCTAGTATCGAATAGTTTTTGAGAAATTAAGAGCGTATACCGGACGTGGGACCCACTAGTGCGAAAAGTTCGGAAAAATTCGGCCAACTGGGTTAAGTTTTGGATATTGGGTTTAAATTATCGAGTGTTAAGAGATAAGTAGAGGTTGCTATTTGGATTGGTTTGAGAGGAAACAAAAGGATAGAGATGCATTAAATAAGTGACAAGTGTCATCTTTTGGTTGGAGGGACTTGTAAGACCACTATTCATTTTCTTACCATTGACCAAATAAATAAAAAAAATAACCAAAACTTCACCATTTTCTCTTCATCTTGGCAGAGCTCCTTGAGCAACAAAAGAAAGAAAACTCTTCAAGTTTTTGGCTTCAATCTTGCTTCAATCAACTCACTCAACCTTCCAATCTTGTTTGTGCTCCATAAAACCACTTAAGGGAGTGATAGTGAGGTGTTGTGTGGAGTTATTTGGAAAGCTAAGAGGACTTATTGCTCTCTCTCTCTCTCTTGTTTCTAAGGTGAGTTGTGAAGAACTACTCTTCTCCCTTTATTGATGCTTAAATCATGCTTAGTGGTAGTATGAGATGCCATTTTATGGATTATATTTTGAGTTGTGGTTGAATTGATGAACTTTTATAATTTTTGGGGATTTTTCTGTTTTAGTATGAACATGATTGTGTGGCTATCTATGATGATTGGAAATGGTATATGATGACTTTAGAAAGTGGAAAAAGTGGTTAATTGCAACCAATTTCTGGTTTGGAAGAAATTTTAGAAAGTTAGGGTTTTATTGGGAACATTCTGCCCGGTTTTATAGCTCCTAGTTAGAGGCCGAATTGGCCTTGGATTAAAACGTGAAAGTTGTAGGGAATGATATTTTAGAGGTGCCTACAAAATTTCAGGTCAATCGGAGTAGCGTAGAATGAGAAAAGTTGAAATTACCCTTGCTGTCCTGGTTTTACCCGAATGTAAGAATTGCGCCTGTAATTGGTTGTTTTGGCTGGAATTGCTTCAGAATTGGTTGTTAAGGTCTTCTGATGAAATGCAGCCCTGTTTCTAAAATTTTGGATGGCTTTGGAATTTCTAGATTTGGACTTAAGTAGGCTGAGTTATGCTGTTTGCAGCAGAATGCGTTTTGTGAATCTGTTTTTCCGGTTCTGGTATAGTATCTTGCATTTTTGACCTATTTACACTCGGAACTGGGCTGAGTGACCTTCTTCAATATTTTAGCCCTATTTCCTAGCTTCGAAACGGTGGGTCTTACACCTTCATCCAATAATCGTAGTGCCTTTGGTACCATTACCGCAAAATGATGTCAAAAACTGTTTTTCTGGTTTTGAGCTTAACTTTCATTTCCGGACTTTTTCCTAACTTGAATTGTACTTGTACTACTTGGAGCTTACTGATTGGCTATTTAATGAACTTATTTTGTGTGTGCCTTTGGGAGTGATTGAGGAAAACAAAAGAAGCCTTGATGGCTGGAAAAGTAAAGAGAGACAAGGGGAAGTGCTGTCTAAATGTTTGTAGGAGCTTCGGTGCAGTCTCGGGAGATTTGCTATATCTTGATGTAGAAATGTCGGAATTGAGTTCCGTTTGTTGCGTTTTAAACTAGATTCATAGGGCTATAAACCATGTAAAGTTCAGATCCTGTTTCTATTTGTCCAATTTATGGTGATTTTTCAAAATTGACTGAAATCTTGTACCTGTTCTGTCCTCCACTGGATAAAGCAGCAACTTGCGACTTGAATTCGACTGACTTACGTTCTGAATCTTACAATAGTGTTTTCTGAAAAGTTATAGCCCTTTAAATGTATATTCAATGGTATAACTTTTATTAATTTTGGACTTACAAAACTTGAGATATGATTTTTCATATAAGGTCGTGCGGAACTGGAAAAATTCTGTTTTGCTAGTATTGATCTTGCTTTCTTTATCTACTTCAAATTTGGAGTTGGTCAGTCATTGTAGGAATGGTTTTGAGGTTGTTCATGCTTTTAAGAATAATTGTTACCTTTTCACTCCGAGGTCGCCTCTTTGCTTTGCATTAATGGTTCGTTTGACTAGGCATATGGCTCGTAACCGAGTCTCACTTGCGAATTCCATACTTGGTCTTGGAGTCGAGTCTTAAGTGTTTGCCTTGATTGTTCTAGGAGGTAACGACGAGTGAAGCCACACTTGGGAAGGAAACTTTTGAAATTATCCTTGTTTAATCAGGTGAGTGTACCACTCCCCTGAATTATTGTTAAACTGGTTTTCTGTACTTGCAACTTGCTACTTGAATATCTTTCCTGACCGTTTATCTTGTATGAGACGAAGGTGTACTTTATCACACTCGTTCTCTTGCCTGTACTGAATAAACTGGGATCTATTACTGGTACTTGTTATGTACTTGAACTTGTTACTTGCACTTGTATTCGATCATTTGGAAGTGTGTCCACGATCGTCCTGTTAAACTTGATCGTCCTGTTAAACCTGAGCTCAACCTCATGGGGAGTTAATTAAATCGAGCCATGCAAGGGCTTGGTCGAGAAAATTGACAATCCGTGGGTGCCTGTTTTTATGGAATCTTTGAGTATTGAGACTCTTGATTCCGGTATACTCGAGTATTACCATTCCTGTTTTATTTGGCGTTCGGCCCGGGATTCGGCGTTAAAGCGGTGTTCTACTGGATTGGTTTTCTTTAGTTGAAAGTTGACGGAGGGTCAACGTAGTCGGATCAAGTACTGCAACAGGAAATTGGTTCCTGAGGGCCATCTGTATCCTTTCTATCTCAGTGTTTACATATCTCCTTAATTGGTACACCTATGTGATTAATTGAGCATGAAGTTCCTTGATCCTTGACTATTATTATTTTTGGTACCTCATTGAGCTTATAGCTCACCCCGTTTTGTTATCCTTGTTTTCCTTACAGGAAAATCTTTTGGGAACAATGATGTTTGGAAGCATGAGTTGAGCCAGATATATATTCTTTTGTATAGCTCCTCAATAGATAGAAACCTTGAATGTATTTCGATCCAACAACTCCCTTTTGATTTGTAAATTTGCAATCATGTATTTATATATATATAAGTGTTTAATCCTGTACATGGGTTACCCCGATCGAACGTGTTCATTCTTTATGGCTACATGGAGTTTAATGAAATTACTGAGATTTCGGACGAGTATAGTATCCAAGTGTGAAAAGAAAAAAAAAATCTAACAGGGATTTCGTCAATATTATGGGTTGGTAAGTTACATTTAACTTGGAGGTTTCCCAATCGTTCGTTTTCTTTGGTTTCTATCACGCGTGCTACAGAGTTGGGAGTGATTTGACCCCGTAGTCCCGGCGAGAACTGGGCAGGCGGTCCGCCGAATCCTTTGGTTCGCCTTAGGGGGAGGTGGGGCTGTCACAAATTTCTAATCTCTTGAGACCTAATTACATGGAAATATAGTTTCATTATATTTTTAAAGTGACTTGTTTTAAAAATTAATTTTCGGAAGTTCGTTTAGTGAAAATAGTGAACACGTCTTTGGAAATCTTGACCGATTGAGAGTACAATAAGTTTGGAATATTGGAGATTTGTATAATGGACCTAAATTAGGTATTTTAACATTTAAATACTCAAGTGATAGTTATTAGTATTGTCGTTATAAGAATTTCTCGAAAATTTCGCGTTATCGCGCTTAAATTGGAGATACATGTTTTCACACGCGCGATTTAAATTGAGGAACGTTAGACCCTTATTTTGGGACAATTAAGAGTGAATAATATTTATATGAATATAAGTGCATTAGTGGTTTAGTGCACTAGTGAAACAAACGCAAGAGGAATCGAGCCCAAATCGCTCGCGTATGCGCACTAGGGAGAGTTGACTTTTGCACAATTATGGGCCACACAAATGAAGCTTCTCTTGGAAGCCAAATTAGATCAACCTACACTCTCTCTCCTCTCCAAAGACAGCCGGCCATCTCTCTCTCTCTCTCAACCTCCAAGTTTCAAAATTTCTTCTCACAAAAAAACCTCACCAATCTTCATCCAAATCCTACCAATTTCATACACACTTAGATCCACTATTGGACACCACATTGAGCTGCAAAAAGGAGCTAAAACTCATGGTATTTTTGGAGCAAAGGGGACCGAAAATCACTGCCTTGGTCTTCAACTAGAGTAAGTAACGATCCACCTTTGGAAACTTGGTTTATGTGAGTTGATTTACACTTATTAGCTTGGATATTCATATGGGTGGTTGTTATTGTTGGAAAATTTTGAATGTGGGCTCTATGAACTCCCACTCTTGGATGATGGCTGATGTGATGATTAATGATGGGTTTAATGTTGGTTTAATGCTCAAAATGGTAGATTAATGGTGTATAACTAGTAGAAACTTCAAGGGGTGCATGGAGTAAAAAGTTTCGATTTTGCCCCTGTTTTGATCGTACCCTTTTCTGCAGAATTTTGAGGGTTTAATGGTTCGTATATGATGTTTATATGTTGTATAGTTGGTGTATAAAATTTCATTGAAAAATAACATGATTTGGTTGGTCAAATGAGTTGATTTCCAAAGTTAGCAAAACTGGAAAATGAATCCCACATTGCCCAGGCAGTCATTTTGTATCGGCCATAACTCTTCGCTCCGATGTCAAAATCAAGTGCCGTTTGCTGCATTGGAAACTAGACATTCCCAGCTTTCCATTGGTACTAATTTCACGTTCTGGTTCCACTCGAGTGAGCCACACCATTCGTTTGAAAATCACTGCCCTGTTTCGTTGCTCTCCAGGAGACAGGACAGAAATTACTTCTTGATGCTCAAAAAACGAGCTGTTTGTGGATAGAATTTAAAAATGGTTTCTTCTGAGAAAATTCATCTTTATGAGAGAGCTTTTCAATGCCATCAACCACGTCCAATTCCAAGTTGAATTGAGTGAGTTGTGGCCAAAGTTTGAAACTGCTACAGTGATAGAATTTTCCACTTGGACAGATTTGTGACTTGTTGTTTTGGAAACTTTGATGTCCAACATCTACCAAACTTTATATTATATGTTCCTTGGAATTTGTTTCACAAATAAACCAGATTTGGGTTGGTTGCTTTGGACAAAATGTTTAAAAAGGAAAGAAGAGCTAGAAGACAGTTTTACCTTGGGGAAATTTCTTGAACTTTGATGGTTTAGTTAACTACCTTCCCGTGTGAATTTTCAAATGAAATTTGATAGAAGAGTACTCCTCATATGGAGGTTTAATTGTACGAAATTTGGTAATATTTTAAGACCATTTTGATATGCAAATGATGTCACAAAATTCGCTCATCGAATCTGGAAAACTATTCGTTTTCTCTTAGCCAAATGGTCAAATCTGCTTTGGGGAGTTTTATTTCAAAAATTTGGATGTCAATGGTCTTTAAATTGCTCAGTGGATGTTTATGAACTCTTGGTTTCAATAATGGAGAGATTTGGAACTGATTTCATGGTACAAAAAGTTTGTAAACAAAAGAAAAGTGAGAAGGTAGTTTAGCCTTGAAACTTTTCATAAACTTTGGTTGTTTTAATGACTGCCTTACCGTGAGAGTTTTTGTATGAAACTTCGTAGAAATGTTGTTCACACATGGAAGATTTAGTGTACCAAGTTTGATGTATTTCCAATGCCAACTCGATGACCAAATGATACTTCAAATCTAGTCTTTAAACCTGGAAAATAGCCCAACAGTCTTAACTTTTTCAGCAACTTGGAGCTACTATATCTTGGTGCTCGAAACTCCGTTTCTCGTTCCGCTTGTTTTGTTATACTCTTGGATTGCAACACTAATTGATTTCCAAATTTCAAAGGTTAGTTCAAAACAAGTGAATTTTGCCGAATTTTCAAAGTTGGCCAAAAACCAACTTAAATCTGTGTTGGTAGTTCAAGTTACCAACTTTGAGCCAAAATTTGAGTGCCTTTCACTTACATTCGTGGAAAAATATCTTCTAAGAACTTTTAGTACTTTCAAAGAAGTTTCTATTGGTACCAAGTTTTCTAATTTTGGACTCTCAGAAAATGAGTTATGATTTTTCCAACAATGCCCCTAAATCCGATAATTCTTAGCTTTTTGAAAATATTTGCGCGGGAAACATTTTCATAGAATCCGGACGTATATCCGGCCAAGAATTGGCCGGATAGTTGGCCGAATTGGTGGTGAAAATTGAAAAATATATAAGGTTGCTCACTGCCTTTGAATCCGGCCAGAAATCCAGCCGGATATCCGGCCAGTTCTTGGCCGGATTGTGACGTGTCGCATCTTCATCCGACTTCGGTCATTCATTTGGAAAATGATTTTCTTGATTTCATACCTACTTGCTTCCATCCAATGATTTTGAGGATAAAAATCGGATTATTCTAGAGTTTTTGAGCTCCACTCTTGGGCCTTGATTTTACGAGGAAATTTAGGCTCATCGTTGCGATATTTTCTAGATTGTACTAGTGTGTGACCCTTCGTGATAATTGGGGATTTTAAATGATAGTGTATAATAGACAGCGATTGTTTGCTCAGGTGCTCGAGGGGACCTTCAAGAGGATCTCGGAGCGGACACTTAAAACGCTTGTTTGAGAACTGCTCGCTTGTTTGAGAACTGCTCGCTTGTTTTGACTAGGTGAGTGTTCCATATAGGAATACGTATTTGAATAAGTCTAGGACATGTTTATTTCATGATTATTAAGTGTTAAGTATTATGTGTTAAGTATTTACCATACTCATGCCTATTTAAAGAATGTATATTTGCATTGCATATTTACATGAATTGGTTAAATGATTAACCATACCAAATGACCATATGAACTCGATACATGCTTAACTTGCTAGATTGCTTGCTTAGCCTACTCAGTTTTTGAAAAATGGAGTTGAGTGTGTATTTTATCGCACTCGTTCTCTTTTGAGATGAATAACTCATGCTTGGAAATGCTCGAATAACATGACTTGGTTTGCTAAGGTTGCATACGTCATTGGAGTGAATCTCCTCGACTCTCACATGGTAAAAATGGGATAACGGCCAATGATGGCCTATTAATATGACAAATGCCTGTCAATTAACCGTCACTACTCCACCGTTAACCGTCAACCATGAACCATTAACCGTTAACCGTTAACCGTGAACTGTTTACCAACCCACATGACTACCTGATTACCAGACTATTTGCTCACATGATTTCCAATCTACATGACTATTCGATATCCGTGAATTACATGCTCCCATGAAATCAACTTGTATTGCTTACGTGCTTACGTGCTAAGTACCCACTTGATTACTTGATTATCATGAATCACATGTTATATGAAGCTGTCCATGATTGTTAGAAGAGTGTGTACTTTACCTCACTCGACCTACTCAAATGATGAATTATACCTTTTGTCGAATTACTTGGTTACCTATGCATGTTGTAAGCTCTAAGCTGAACTTGGGCCCTGCCCTTGGTTACTGACCTACTCGAGCCAGGACTGGGCTCGGTCGGGTAGGTTGGAACTCTGGGCCACCGTTTCAGTATACTCGAGTATTACCACTGGAGGGATAAGGTGATGGCCAGTCAAACCGAGGGGATCCGGAAGTCATAAGGTGCAGATGACCGACAGAGTTCCACTGGAACACCGTATCCTACAGTATATGTTTACCTTGTATCATGATAATTGTTTCATGCTAAAATATCAACATGAAATCCTGAGCTATGCCTGTGATATGCTTCATACCTGTTACCTGTCCAATGTACTCATATCAGGATACCTGTTTCATGTTAATGCTCCATACCTATAACATGCTTAATTACTCGCACCTGTCATAAGCTCAAATCACTCGTGAACTATACATGCCAATGTCTTGAACCATCATAACTGTCTCATGATAAATGTCTCATACCATGATACATGTCTCAAATTACCCGTACAATGATTATCACCTCATGATAACATGCCATTGTGTAACCTTGAACCATGCATATGATATGCCAAACCTACTTGATTTATTTGAACTGTTAGAGTGTCTTGGAACCTCACTGGGCTGTGTAGCTCATTCCACGTTGTGGTTTTCTTTTACAGGGTTTGAGACCAAGGGTGCTCGTGAGTAGTACTAGATTGTTTTCTTTTGGAGATTTTAAGTTATATTATAACGGATGACTATTGTACCCTTTTCCGTTGGGTTGTATTTAAGCTTGAAAGCTATATAATTGTAAGTGTGAGATATTTGAAGTACTTTAATTATGTATTGAAGTTACTTAAAGTATTTCGAGCTTTCGAATGATGGATTGTAGTGAGTCCTAGCGAGAGCTGGGCAGGCGTCCCGCGGATACCCTTTGGTTCGCCTTAGGGAGAAGTGGGGGCGTCACATTATCTCAATGATTTATCATACAATTTTAAAACTTAAGATTACTATTAAAGCGTAGACCTTCTTTGCATTCCTATTCTACGAATGAAATTGAAAACTAGTTGTCAAATATTTCAGTGTAGCAACACCTATTTTGCCAGTTTTATCTAGCCTCTTCAATGATTGAGGCTTTATAAAATTTTATGAACATGAAGTGAACAGTAAATGATACCTAAAATTCACGCGCATTTTGAACTTGCACGTAAAAAGGACATATGCGATCCTCATGGGATTTAGTATTGTGATGACTGAAAAATTCGCTCATATTTTCTTAAAATTCCCTCTTATTTTGATTAAATTATTTTATAATATTTTTTTACTATTTATTTATTCCCTCAATAGTTGGAATAAAGAATAGAATTAAGAATTTCATCATACATAAATAATCTAACCACAATAGCCTTTCAATAGGCTCAATGTCATTCAATTACAAAACAATGCTAGAAAATGAATCGGAACTAACGTTTAAGACAATTAACAAAATCATAGGTTTGACGTCTCTTAGCATTTTGGTCACCATCGAAGCTACATTTATCGGATTGGGGTGCACCTTATACTGTTTCGAAGCTAAGAACTTTCACGAAGACAACTCAACCTATTTCACATTTGATCTAGGTCGAATTTGCAAATTACAGAACCAGAATTCATTATCAGTTTGGTTATAAGCACTGGATTTAAATGGTAATAACTCAAACTAAAAAATTCCGATTGAGGCGTTTTTAGATGCATTGGAAAGCTGAAACATAGGGTTAAAACTTTCATGTTTTGGTCAAATTCTGATTTGATACGAATCAAAGTGAAAAATGAAGCCAAACCTATGAAATCTCAAAACTGCCTGTTAAAAAGAACATTTGGCAGTCAGGGGTACTTCAGTCATTTCATCTTTTCTTGAATTAAGCGTGAATGAGTCCTGGCGAGAGTTGGGCAGGCGACTCACTAAACCCTAGGGTACGCCTTAGGGGGAGGTGGGGCCGTCACAGATGGTATCAGAGCTCCTATCGAGCTCATGCCAGGAGAGGGTTCTCGGACTGTGGGGATTGGCTTGTTAAGTGTGAAATAAATGTCTATTGTTGGGGACTTTAGATATGTATGTTGGGTAGGAATCTCAAAAGTGGTTGATTTCCTCTTAAGCCTAGCTAACTCGAGTGGTGAATTATCATATTTTCAGATTCTTGTACCCGAGTACCAAAGAGTGATACCTTTATAATAAGTCGGTAT
The DNA here is from genome assembly GCF_036785885.1 of Coffea arabica. Lineage (NCBI taxonomy): Eukaryota > Viridiplantae > Streptophyta > Magnoliopsida > Gentianales > Rubiaceae > Coffea > Coffea arabica. The sequence goes on along the minus strand of NC_092316.1, from coordinate 27,901,861 downwards.
CCCGAATAGTATGAGGATAAGTGTGGATAGCGAAAGCCAAGGCAAGGGGGATGTGAATAGTCTGGACTTCGGATATATTGAAGATATTAGTGAGATTGGGGACCCTTACTATTCACGCTTACGTACTTGGTTGTACCTCGTCAAGTTTTGAGCAATACCTAGGGTTAATATCCCCTAGAATGTACGCCTTGGACCAACAGGCAGTACTTGAACTATCGGAGGTAGTAGAAGATACGATTCGTGTTTTCCATTGTTTAGCTAAATTTTGGCTACGGTGAGACTTGGGAGCTAGAAACGGATATGCAAGGAAAATATCCTAAGTTATTTATGAATACATGTATAAATTTCGAAGTCGAAATTCTTTTAAGGAGCAAAGAGTGTGACGACTGGAAAATTCGCTCATGTTTTTTTAAAATTCTCTCTTATTTTGATTAAATTACTTTATAATATTTTTTTACTATTTATTTACTCTCTCAATAGTTGGAATAAAGAATAGAATTAAGAATTTCTTCTTTACTTTCATCGTTAGGGTAAATTAGGGTTTCTACGGGTTTTTACGTCTTTTGGTAGTATGAGTAATCGATACGGGGTGTGTACTAAATTTGGTGGTTAAGAGTGAGTTTTAGATAAGAAAAAGTGTGTGATTAGAAGTAACAATAATAAGTTAGTGAATTATAAGTGAAAATCCTAGTACGTGTGAGTTAAGGAAAAACGGTGTGAACCGACATGTGCCGTTTGTCACCGAGTGAGTACACCACTTGAACACTACTTTATTACCTTAATTACCTTGCTTTTATTTCAGTTAATCACCCCTAAAATATCCTATGAAACAGCCACCATTTTTGACCAAAAGAAAAGGAAAAAAGAAAAAAAAAAACAAGAGGACCAATGGCGGCTTGACAAGTGTTGGCCAACCAAGTTTGACCAACAAACTTTCCTATCTTCTTAACTTTGTTTGGGACCAAAAATTTCTGCACTTTTTTCTCCATCTTGGCCATGAGTTTGAGAGGAAAAATAGGAGAGAAAAGTTCATCTTCAATCCCAACTTCATGCTTGAATCTTGAGTTTCAATCCACAAGCTCGCAAAATACTCCATAAAAGCGATTCACTAGGGAAGATTAAGGACTTGAGTGGAGAGATTTTGGAGGAAAAGCACTAAGCTTCCATCTTTCTTGAGGTTTGAAGGTACTTTCGGCAAGAAGCTACTTTATTTCTTTAATCTTGCACTTGAATGAGATTATGCTTGTTTGTAGTAGGTTTTATGGAAGATTTTGTAGTTTTGGTGGTGATTCATGAAATTTCAGCTAGGGTTTGATAATTTTAAGCCTTGAATATGTTGTTTAACTTTCAAATGTTGGTAATGGGTTTGGATATGGAATTTGTGAGATGATTAGTGGCTTGATTGTGATTTTTAGCCTTAAAAGTTGAATTTCCAGCTTTGATAGTGGAATCTGCTCTGTTCTGATAATGTAATTTGTTCATATTAGAGGCCGAATCAGGCTTAGGTCGAAACATAAAAGTTGTAGGAAATAATGTTATATAGCTTTCTGTAAAATTTCAGCTCAATCGGAGTACTGTATCATATAAAATGACTGAAATACCTCTAGCTGCCAAATGTTCTTTTCATCAGGCAGTTTTGAGATTTCACAGGTTTGACTTCATTTTTCACTTTGATCCGTATCAAATCAGTATTTGGACAAAACATAAAAGTTTTAACCCTATGTTTCAGCTTTCCAACGCATCTAAAAATGCCTCAATCAGAATTTTGTAGTTTGAGTTATTGCCATTTAAATCCAGTGCTTATAACCAAACTGATAATGAATTCTGGTTCTGTAATTTGCAAATTTGACCTAGATCAAATGTGAAATTGTGACGACCCCACCTCCCCCTAAGGCGTACCAAAGGGTTCGGCGGACCGCCTGCCCAGCTCTCGCCAGGACTCACTCACTATCTCTATCGAATAATGTACACACAACCATGAACCATAAATAACAATCCCAATTCAAGCTTATAATTTACATTGATAGAAATCGAGGTACAAAGTCTCAATATACTCAAACTGGTTCAAGGCGTATACAATCCAAATACAAAACATTCTATTCGAGGAATAGCACGAGTACAAGTCAAAAATCAAACAACTAGTCTATGCTAGACTTTACATATCTCGCACCTCGCTCGTACCCCTGAAAGGAAAACAAATGGAGTGGAATGAGCTAAAAGCCCAGTGAGGTTCCAAATAGCAAATTGACCATTATTTATAAGTACGAGTTTTCGTTATAGCCAAGTAACGAGCATAAAGTGTTCATGAAGTGTTCATAAATGTGAACAGTAACACGTCAAGTAGCAATCTTAAAATGAGCGAGTGTAAAAGTTTTTCAAAAGAAACAATAATCCAACAAACAATAAGTATTCCAAAGCATAAGGATACGGATGGCTCTCAGGAGCCAAATTCCCCTTTGCATTACCAGAAGCTTGATCACGTAGTAGTTGACACTCCGTCAACTTTCAAGTAAGTAACCAATCCAGTAGAACACCACTTAAACGACTCTCCGTCCACCGTTCAACCCCCAGCTGGGCCCAAAATCCTCAAGAACATGGGTGGTAATACTCGAGTATACCGATTAGTCGAGGAGATATCACTCCACTCGACAATACAAGAGACCCAGGGTTCGTTACTCAATCGACCAAGCCCTTGCCGGCTCGACTAGAGTAACTCACCACAGGGTTTCTGGAATTCCAGGAAGTGCGCGCATCATAATCAAGTATATCAAGTCAATTGCAACAATAAACAAGTATATCACGTAAGGGCAAGTGCGATAAAGTACACTCTTGCCCTATCAATTCACGTATATAACATGTACTCATATTGGTCACGTATCAAGTTCAAGTATCTAGTGCAATTCGGTATTTGAAAGCACTCACCAAAAGATATAGTGCCTTTACTGGTCACTTTCAGGTTATACTCCGGGTTCGGAGTCCAAATCTGCGATAAAACTCAGTTTGAGAACTTTGAAACATGACTAAGATTCGAAACTTAGACGTTTCGTTCAATAAAATCAAGAAATTGAAATTCACTCGGATGGTAGTCGTGAAACACTTGCTCGCTTTTTAAATGGTAAAACTTTGTAACATTTATACTTGAAAATGCCATGCAAGTCGAAAGTATAAGGAAAACATACTCCGAGCAATCATTATTTCCTTTCTCAAGGGTACAAGTTCGGCCAAGTCCTTCCTTATATACCTCGGAACAAGAATACTCAAGTACCCTAGATGGTTCAAGCAGTAATCACTCTTAACCCTTACCCAAGTTGCAAGTAGTTCTCTAGTTTTCGAGCGTAAATTTGGGCAGCATGCCCTTTGTGTTTACCTAATTTTCCAGCCTTTTAGGCTTCATTGTTTTTCTCAAACACAACCCAACATTATACATCTCAGCCATTCATGTCAAGAGCCGTTCCATAGGCTCACAATATCATAATAATAAGATTCACAACAGTAGCAAGTACAGGAGTTCAATGTGGCACAAAACAGATTTGACGTACAAATGCGGAAATAACATATTCGAGGCTAGGATTATCGGAATGAGGCGCAACCTATGCCGTTTCGAAGCTAAGACACAGGGCTACAATGTTCATGAAGGTCACTTTGTCCAGTTTCTAATGTAAATTGGTCAAATTCTCCAATTACCAAACCTGAAATCAATTCACCGGCTGTTTAAATGCAGAACACTGTAATGGACAAAACCCAGTGTACACAAGTCCGAATCAGGTGTTCTTAGAGGCATTTTAAAGCTACTTCAGAGCACTACAACTTTCATGTTTTGGTCCAGAGCTAAAACAGAATGGATCCTGGTCAAAAATCGTGATAAACTGGACTCAACTGCTGAAACGTACTGCTGGGAAATACTTAGAACAGTAAGGGTATTTTGGACTTTTCACGACCTACGTTGCTCCGATTGAGCTGAAATTTTATAGGCACCTACAAAATTCCATTCTATACAACTTTCCTTCTTTGACCCAAGGCCAAATCAGCCTCTAACATACAGTTAAAATTTCGGACAGAAATTTGGGGAAAAAAAATTCCAGATTTTGAAACTTTGAGTTTCTAGTGCATCTATCCTTCATTTCTTGGTCCAATCACTACCATAACACCTTATATAACTTCAATTACAACATATAAGCATCCTACAACAATTTGGGCAGAATTTCCACAAGCCCTAGTTCATCAAATAAATTGGGGAAAACCACTAAAACATGCTAATCATCCATAATCTCACCCTAAAATCAAGTTGCCCATCTTAATTTAACCAAATTAAAAGCAAAACTTGGAGAGATAATCTCTCTTACCTTGAGTAGAGGTCACTAAGAGTAGTCCAAGCTTCCTTCCTTCAAAAACTTACCACAAATCAACACTTAGTCACTCAAGAACAAGTTTAATCGGTTTACTTTGTTTATTTTCTCACTAAGTTGTTGGATTTGAAGATGAAATGGAAGGTTTGCTCTCTTGTTTTTCCTCTCTCTCACTCACGGTTCTTCAGCAGCAAAATGAAGAGGAATGAAGCTAAGTGTTGGTCTTATAGGAAGTAAGAAGGTTAGAGTTAATTATGACCACAAATTTCTACTAACACTTGGACTAATCTTGTCCACTAATTTTTCTCTTTCTTCCCCTTGCTTCTTAGCCACAAATTTCGGTCCTTCTTAGCTGAATATAAGAAGATATTTTGGCTCAAATATCAATGAGCTTGTGGTGCAAGAAAGTGGTAGTCCAGTAGTGCGTTCAAACGGTAGTGCGCGGGACCCGCCGGTTCGCGCCGTTTTCTTAAAAACTCACGTACTAGGTTTTTTTTCTTTCCATTCACTAACCTTGTCTCATGGCTACTACTCACATATTATTTCTCACTTAAAAGTCACTTTTAATCATCAAATTGATCCTTGGCCAGTACCGAAAATTCATCCGGCGGAAAAATCGAAAAACCCTAATTTTGCTCAAATCTTGAAACTGAAGTGTAAAACCCTATTTCCAGGTTCATCTGCACTTATTGTTGAACAATTGGGTAGTAGGGCCTTAATAAATAATAATTTTCAAATAAAAGGAAATTTTTAAGAAAACGTGAGGAATTTAAAATTTCAATAATTAACATTAGGATCTCTAGTAAAATACGAGAGATTTAAGAAACCGTTTAGTCACAAGTAAACTAGGGTTTTTGATTAAAACATTAGGGTTTCTAGTCTTTTAAAACAAAATAAGGTTTTAAATCAAACCCGAAGAAATATACTTTAATATTTTCTTCACAAACAACCTCCTAATATTCGGGATGTTACAGAAATGGGTTGAGTTGTTTTCGTAAAAGTTGTAACACTTTGTCTTAGCTTTAAAACGGTATAAGGTGCACCCCAATCTGATAAGTTTAGCTTCGATGGTGACCAAAATGCTAAGAGATGTCAAACCTGTGATTTTGTTAATTGTCTTAAACATTAGTTCCGGTCCATTTTCTAGTATTGTTTTGTAATTGAATGACAGTGAACCTATTGAAAGGCTATTGTGGTTAGATTATTTGTGTATGATTTTGAGGCTGAATTGAGAAAAATAATGAAGTCATAAATTGTTGGAAAATAGGTAAACACAAAGGGCATGCTGTCCAAATTTGCACTCGAGTGCTAGGTAGATGTAAGTGCGACTTGAGTAAGGATTTGAAAACGAATATCACTTGAATCGTTGAGGATATTCAAGTCTTCTTTCACAAAGGTATATAAGTTAGAATTCGACCGAAACTTGTACCCTTGGAAAAATGAAATTTACGACTAATAGAAATACGTTTTCCTCGTTTTTTCGACTCAAATGGTATTTCAAAGTATAATTGTTTCAAAGTTTTACAGTTTGAAAAGTGAGCAAGAGTTTTACGAATATTCTCTAAATAAGTTTCAATTACTTGATTCTTGTTAAACGAAACGTTTAAGTTTCAAACTTAGTTGATTTTCAAAACTCGTCAACGATGTTTTATCGCAGATTTGGACTCCTAACAAGGAGTAACACCTGACCATAACCCGTAAAGGCACTACATCTTTGGTGAGTGCTTTCAAATACCTGATTGAACTTGACATTTGTGTTTAATACTTGACCAATGTGATTACATGATATATGAGTGATGAGTGGATTGATAGGGCAAGAGTGTACTTTATCGCACTTGCCCTAATGTGATATATTCTTGTTAAATGATTTCAATTGAATTGATATACATGCATATGAGTTGTATCTTGTCTGGAATTTCAGAAACCCTTGGCTAGTTGGTCGAGTCGAGCTGGTAAGGGTTTGGTCGATTCATTAACGAACCTGGGTCATTAGTTTTGTCGAGTGGAGTGCTATCTTCTCGACAAATTGGTATACTCGATTATTACCACCAGTGTTTATTGAGGATTTTGGGCCCATTTGGGGTTTTGGTTGGTGGACGGAGATTGTAACTAAGTGGTGCTTTACTGGACTAGTTCCTTTACTTGAAAGTTGACGGAGTGTCAACTACTACTTGATTAAGCTCTGGTAAAGCAACAGGAACTTGGCTCTTGAGAGCCATCCGTATCCTTATATTTTGACATGATTGTTACTCATTGGGTTATTGTTTCTTTTGAAAAACTTTTACACTCGCCCATTTTGAGATTTGCTACTTGAAGTGTTATTGCTCACTTTTATGAACTTATTATGTTCGCTATTTTTCTACATTGATACTTGTACTTTTAAATAATGGTTAACTTGCTATTTGGAACCTCACTGGATTTTTAACTCATTTCACGTCATTTGTTTTCCTTACAGGGATACGAGCGAGGCGTGAGACTTGTACAAACTAGTGTGGTCTAGTTTTTTGAATTTTGTAATTGTTCTTGCGCTAGCACCCGACTAGGGGTTGATTGTATTTGGATTGTAAACATTTTAATGTATTTTGGCATGTATGATACTTGTAGTTTGTTAGGCCCAAAAACAACCCTCTTTTCTAGGCGACCACACAATGGAGCAGTTGATGAGAAAACACAAGTGCTCGTGAGTAAAAGAGATAAACAAAGTACAGATTTCAAACGTAACAATAAGTAAATAAAAAGAAAAGAATAGCAAACCAATTAACTATCCAACTCCTCTTGAGCTTGTAGGTTAATTCAAATAAGCTACTTCAAATTGATGAATTACAATCACTCTTGTGTACAAAGGAAGGTTCACCTCCTCCTTGCCCCGAACTCCACTCGGTCAAATCAGGACGTTTTACTATCCCTCAGGACAACCCTCACAGAACTACACTCATGAAGTATTCACTCACAAATGAAAAGCTTACAATGAACCTCACACCACTAAGATTACAAATCTTCTTTGAAGAGTATTTTCTCACTAAAACCACTCTAGATCTTTTGTATCTTCAGTGTGCAAAAGTTGTTTGAAGTATCTGACCAATCACTATTCATATAGGATCAAGAAAGTGCCTCATTAAAGCTTCCAACGGATAGAAAGTAGCTGAAGAGTCAACTAGCCGTTGGAGTGTCGGACGTCCGATAGCCCCGTTTTATGCGTCTGATAGCAGGCAGTGAGTTTAAGAGATTTTCTTCAATTCTTTCGGACGTTCGGTGCAAGCTTTTTGTGCGTCCGACAGTAAACAAAGAGATTTGAGAAATTATCTTGTTTCTATCGGACGTCCGGTAGAGACATATTCAGCGTCCGATAGTTTTGTTGACTTCGAAGGATCCTATCGGACGTCCGAAGCATGCGTCCGAAGTTGTGCAATGATTATCGGACATCCGGTACTGTCTTCTTGAGCGTCCGACAGGTTCAGCATACTCTGTTCTTTTCAAATATGCTTAATTTTTGAACCTGATTTGTTTCATTTCTGAAAAAACTTTTGAGGAGATGTTAGCAACATCCATTTGTTTTGTAATTATCAAAAGCTAGAGACCAATGTCAACATTCTCCCCCTTTTTTATGATGACAAAACAATGGATGAAAGAAAGAAAAAAATTGAGCATATAAGCATAAACTCTCCCTCATACAATGCATCTAAACTTATAATTTCAGAATAACTCCCCCTTACACATAGCATCAATTTCTCCCCCTTTTTGTCATCATAAGATGAGAGTAAAAGTCAGCTACCAAAAACCAGCAACAATAACAGAGAATCCAATAATCCAAATAAAAACAGAGAAATGGCAGCAATCACAACAAATCATCATGAGATCAGCATTATTTTTCTCTCTCTTTTAGACATCATACGAATTCAGTAAAAAATCAATAAAAACTCAGTTCAAAACATCCGAAAACATTAAAAGAAAATTACAAAAAAAGCATTATGAACAAGAATCTCATCAATCTTACCAATATCTCCTACTTGTTAGAGTTAGCATCGTGTCTAACTATCCACATGCATTTCATGCCTTTTTTTATATTCTTTCTCACATAGCAATCACTTTTCATGTGACCTTTTTGACAACAGAAATTACACATAATCAATGAGTTATTTACATGAACAGGTTTAATAAATCTTACTTGTCTTCTCTTATAAATAGCAAATTCGTTGGAATTAGAATTCAACCTATTCTTTTGAAAACAGACTTGTTTCTTGTGCTTAAGCAACTCATTTAGACCATCCATTCTTCTTTTCAAATCACCTTGTTTCTTTTTGAATAATTCACAAAGCTTTATTTTTCTATCAAGCTCAAAGTGTAAAGCAGTCTCACTCTTTTTGAAAAAATCATTTTCAGCTTTCAACTTTTTATTTTGTTGAAAAAGATTTGCATTATCTCGAAGCAAAAAACTAATTTTTTGTTTTAATTCCTTGTTTCTAGCACAGGATTCTTTCAAACTATCATGCAATTTTATAATGAAAGATTCAAGATCATCATCAGTTTCATCATCACTTTCAAATTGAGAGTTACAAGATGTTACCTCATCATCTCCAATGGCCATAAAAGCCAATTGAGCAGATTTTTTATCCTCTTCAATTTCACCATCGGAGTTGCACTCATTCCATGTGAATTGAAATTTGTTGAATCTTGATTTTCTTCATTCTTTTTTTTTCATCACTGGACACTCATTTGCATAGTGTCCAGGTTGGCCGCATTCAGAGCACTTATCAGTTTATTTTTTGTTGAACTCTAACTTCCCTTTGTTTCTCAAGTTGTTGGACTGATTCGGGAAGGAGTTGTTAGGTCCACCTTTTCTGAATCCCTCTTGTTGAGTATTCTTTTGAAACCTCGTGTGATGAGTGCAATATCACTATCATCACCTTCCATGTCATCTTTATTCACGGAGGCTGTATCATCTTCATCTTGTGAAGCTTTCAGAGCAATATTCTTTCTAACTTTTGTGTCTTCTTCTTCCTACACCTTGAACTTGAGTTTTTGCTCATAAGAAGTCAGTGAATTAATGAGAGATTCAATAGGCAAGGTATTTAGATCTTTGGCTTCGTCAATGGCAGTCACTTTACTCTCCCAATCCTTCAATAAAGCATTCAAAATTTTTCTATTTTTCTCATCTAGAGAGTATTCTTTTTCCAGCACCTCCAAATCCTTAATGAGGTCATTGAATCTACAATACATCTCATCAATGTTTTCATGAGATTGCATCTTAAAGGATTCATACTTTGTAACTAGAATGGAATTCTTTTGTTCTCTAACATTCTCACTACCTTTATGAATTTCTCTTAGTTTATCCCAAATTTCCTTGGCTGACTTGCAGCTTTTGACTCTAATAGATTCATTTGAGTTTAAAGTACAATATAACACATTCATGGCTTTTGCATTTAATGTGAGATGAGCTCTATCCGCAGCAGTCAGTTCACTTCTTGTTTTTGGTCTAGATCTCTGAGTATTTTCATCTATAAGAGAGGCATCATATGGACCTTCACTAATAATAAACCACAATTCAATATCAATAGATTGCAAAAAAATAATCATTCTTTCTTTCCAACTCACATAATTTGACCCATTAAACATAGGTGGTCTAATGACAAAATGTCCTTCAAAAAACATATCATTGTTGGTTGTCATCTTTACTCCAAAGCTTGTTCCGAACTCCACTCAGTCAAGTCAGGACGTTTTACTATCCCTCAGGACAACCCTCACAGAGCTACACTCATGAAGTATTCACTCACAAATGAAAAACTTACAATGAACCTCACACCACTAAGACTACAAATTTTCTTTGAGGAGTATTTTCTCACTAAAACCACTCTAGATCTTTTGTATCTTCAGTGTGCAAAAATTGTTTGAAGTATCTGACCAACCACTATTCATATAGGATCAAGAAAGTGACTCATTAAAGCTTCCAACGGATATAAAGGAGCTGAAGAGTCAACTAGCCGTTGGAGTATCGGGCGTCCGATAGCCCTGTTGTATGCTTTCGACAGCAGGCAGTGAGTTTAAGTGATTTTTTTCAATTCTTTCGGACATCCGATGCAAGGTTTTTGTGCGTCCAACAGCAAACAAAGAGATTTGAGAAATTATCTTGTTTCTATCGGACGTCCGGTAGAGACATATTCAGCGTTCGATAGTTTTGTCGACTTCGAAGGATCCTATCGGACGTTCGAAGCATGCGTCCGAAGTTGTGCAATGATTATCGGACATCCGGTACAGTCTTTTTGAGCGTTCGACAGGTTCAGCATACTCTGTCCTTTTCAAATGTGCTTAATCTTTGAACCTGATTTGTTTCATTTCTGAAAAAACCTTTGAGGAGATGTTAGCAACATCTATTTGTTTTGTAATCATCAAAAGCTAGGGACCAAGGTCAACATAGTTGGATTTGAGCATCAGTGTATATGCTAAGTTTGAAATCATTATTTTATTTCTTTTCTATGGTTGTAAGTTCTTTTCTCGAATTATGCGTGAATGAGTCCTGACGAGAATTAGGCAGGCGACTCACTAAACACTAGGGTACGCTCTAGGGGGAGGTGGGGTTGTCACAAGTATCAATTTCAATTCACAAGTGCAATTAGACCTTCAAAGTCGCATGCGAAGATGTTATTGAAAATAATAATCACCTACTATGAATTGAAAATAATAGCCACCGACTTCTTGGCCTGCCTTGTGATTTGAGGGTAATAGTAACCTACTGATCTAGGAAAATTTTATGTCGTTTCAGAGCAACTATTTGGCATCTTGTTCTCGAATCAATAAAAGAGTTTGACATGAATATACAAAGATCGCACTCAATCTCATCTAACGTGTCAAGTTTGAGGGTAATAGTAACCTACCAACTTGGAAAAATTTATGTCATTTCAGAGCAATTATTTGGCATGTTGCTCCCGAACCAATGAAAGAATTTGACATGGATATACAAAGATCTCACTCGATCTCATCTAATATGTCAAGTTTGAGGGTAATAGTAACCTACTGACCTAGGAAAGTTTTATGCCGTTCCAAAGCAACTATTTGGCATGTTTGTTCCCGAACCAATGAAAGAATTTGACATAGATATACAAAGATCCCACTCGATCTCATTTAATGTGTCAAGTAGATCCCACCTAACATGTAAATTAGCAAATTGAGTTTTTATATGTCCACATAGAGTTTTTATTATTTATTTTTATTAGTTTTGGACCTACCATTAAGCATGTCCAGTAGTTGCTCTAGACCAATATAAAATTTTGGATAAATTACTTATAACCCCTTGTGAATTTATATAATGGCAGATGACCTCCCTAAAATTTTAAAATAGCTAAATAACTCCCCCCTGATTATATATAAAGTGAAAAATGGACGAAATGTACAATTACGATATTTATACCAAACGCGCTCTAAAAGCACGTGTGATAAAATCTTAATTTCCATGTAACTCTTTTATGGTTTCTATAAATATCTACTTTACCCTTCTATGATTTTTACATTTATTCACGTAATCCTTTTATACTTTTATACAAGGTAGTTAAGTCATCGATTGATTTAGCATTGAAGTAAAGGTATTATTAATATTTCAATTAATGGCATTACATAGGTTATTTTCTGTCGAATTTTCACATTACATAAAACCATAAGGGGTGAAGTGAATATTTTGAAATGTTAAAGGGGCCATGTGATAATAGACGAAATCACAGTGCCTGATACGGTGATGTATAACATAGGAGGTGAAGTGGAAATTTTGAAAGGTTGCTCTGAACTAATATAACATAAATTTCTCAATTGATACAGTGATGTATAACACAAAGCTGTGCAAATTGATATGATCAATTAGTACCAGTGCCTGATGTTGCCATTGATCATTATTGATAATATGATGTTATTATCCGAGATTTCCAACTCCACGCATGTCATGCATCCGCAATTATGACTCTCTAGCCAATTTCCACCCGAACCCTCATTCAGGAAGAAAACAGTAATTTCTTGTGATTGTTAAGTATTAATTTAACCGAAAATACCTACCCTTTTCAAGTATAAATACCCTATCCTACAAGCCGATTCTCAAATCATCCAATTAAGTTTGCACAAAACATCAAATATCCTGTTTAATTAAGTTGAGAAATTCTCATGGCATCGAAAACCCCATTCTCAGCAACCTTTCTCCTCATCAACCTTCTCGTCTTCACTCTACTCACCCCCTCATATTCATGTGGCACCTGTGGCAACCCAAGACGGGGCACAGGCAAAGACGGTGGAATGGGAAAAGGAACAGGAACGGGAGGCGGGAATGGCAGTGGATCAGGAGCAGGATCAGCAGGAAGGTGCCCTAGATATGCTCTAAAACTGGGTGTGTGCGCAAATGTGCTTGGATTGATTGGAGTCACCATCGGTTCTCCTCCTACCCTACCATGCTGCAGCTTGCTTCAAGGCCTAGCAGACCTTGAGGCAGCAGTTTGCCTTTGCACCGCCATTCGAGCAAATGTGCTGGGGATCAATCTAAATTTTCCAGTTTCTCTCAGTCTCATTCTCAACAATTACGGTAGAAATACTCCTAACGGCTTCATCTGCCCTTAGCCCTTGCATGCATGCATGCAAACTAGGCTCGTTCTCTTCGTCTTCAGAATATTGTCTCCCGTTGTTCGTGCGTTCATTTCAATTTGTGATTTGTGACTCTCATGTGTGAGAGTGTATTCGTCGTGCTTGTGTTCTTTTTGAATAATGTAAGGTTGGAAAATCTAAAGTACCTTCACTTCACTATATATTCTACAATAATTAATGTTACATATGTACTCAAAACGTGTGCTTATATATGTTTGAGATTGAATATTTCATGCGTTCTTGAAGATCAAATCCAGGCACTTTGAAGGGTCATGTAAAAATTACTGTGCACTTGTTTCAAGGCTAGTCATTTTCTGCAGGTGTCTTTCAGTCGAAGATCAGCACATTTAATTTCTAGTACTACTTTAAATATTGTGTTGAAATGTTATATGCCTCTTAGATTTTCACTGTGGACTATTAGAGGTGACACTGAAACGGATTCAGTGAGATATGTTGCCTATCATTGTCGAACTCATGCTATTTTTTGTTTAGCTTTGATTGAACTTATGTGTGGTGATCATCATTTGTCCTCGTTAAATCAAGTTGTATTTTGATGAAGCTAAGTCCTTTATTGGTGGCAAGATTTGGCTGTTTTGGAAGAATTTTATGGATTGTTCACTTTCATCCTGACCTGATTAGTGCGCTGGTGCATGTTCAGATCTCTTTATCTTGTAGTCAGCCGTTATGCTTTTCCGTTGTGTATGCTATGTGCTCTAGAACTGGTAGTAGAAATTCGTGGGCTGTGATGGAGTTATTGGCAGATTCTATGTTGGATCCTTGGCTGGTTATTGGGAATTTTAATATTATTTCTCCTTCAGTGGAGCGTGTAGGTGGAGCTGCTCCTCATGCTTTTGATGGTTCAAAATTTACTTTGACCAATGGGAGAGTTTGCCAGTGCTTAAACAGAGCTGTAACTAATGTTGCTTGGTTAAATGCTTTTAATCTTACTCACTTGTCACACTTATGAAATGCGTAGATCTGATCGTTGATCTCTTTTCATTAATTGCACCAATGGAGGAACAATAGTGAAAAGGATTCCTTTCAAGTTTTTGAATATTTGGACTCGTTATGAGGATTTCTTGTATGTGGTTCGAGTAGCTTGGTTGCAGTCGGCTTTAGGCTTGGGAATGGGCCATTTCTTTTGTAAATTAATAGCTGTTAAAAGGAGGCTTAACAGTTGGAATTACCAAAAATTTGGGAATGTTTCTTGGAATGTAGTTTTGATTGAACAGGAGCTTATTCGAAAGGAGAAGGAATATGATCTTTCTAGAGATTTCGTATCCAAGATGAGGCTCAATGAGGCTAGGGCAATTTATGTAGGCATTTGGCGATTGAAGGTGAATTCTGGAGACAAAAATCGTCCATCAATTGGATGAAGTATGGTGATGCTAATACTGTCTTCTTTCATGTCTCAGTTAGGCAAAAGAGAAACTCAAATTGTATAGCACATATTAAAATTGATTCGGGTACTTGGTTGGAAACTTTGATCTTTTGGGTTAATGCTCCAAATAAACATTTGCATATAGGATTATTATCTTATCGTTGATACATACTGAGTTCTCAAGAAAAGATAGTGTCAATGTCAAAATTTAATTTGAACTATAATTTGATTTTGATATAAAATTTGTCAAGTGAGAGAATTCAGGGTTGTTACAATTCATTAAATACTTAAATATACATTATATACATGTATAATAATTATAAGCTTTCCTTGGTAGTACTTTTGTTGCTTGACTATTGGTTATATAATCTATGAGCATTCCTGTGAAGCCTTTCAATTAGTTGTGGTGATAAGTACACTGATGACTGTTATTTTGTTCGGTCTTGTTTCTTTAGTAAAAAGATTACTTGTTTTGTCTCACATATGAGGGATGACTTAGGGGGAGTGGGAGAGCATTGTCTGAGTTAGAGTTCATGTTATTGGTTTCTTATGAAACTAAACGATTTACTTTCATTTACTATATGCGGCAACAAAAGCTTATAGTTGGACTAATGTACATATTTGTTGTAACTTTGCCCTCTATGGCACTTATTATTCGTGTCATTTTATCTTTAGGAGCTGGACAATTGGAGCAAACTGACAAAGAAGAGTTCTGATTTTTCTCTGTTCACATTGCTGATGGTTGATAATAAAGGAAATGGAAGGGGGCATTTATGTTTATCTGGAAGTAAATATTGTATCTCATTCAATGCCCGGTACTTTGTGTTACTTTTACAGGTAGCAATGAGTGTGAGAACCCGTAAAAACCCTAATCTTTTCCGAGAGTTTTATTTCCCCTTAATTTCATGTTTCCTGCATTTTCGGGTTTAGGAATATTTTTCTGGTAGATTTTATGAGAATTTATAGTTTTTAGATGATTTTTTTCTAGCATTGGTGAGTTTTTAGAAAATTAAGAATATATATTGGACGTGGGACCCACTAGTGCAAAAAGTTCGGAAAAATTCGGCCAATAAGGTTAAGTTTCGGATACTGTATAAAATTTACCGGGTGTTAAGAGATAAGTAGAGAGTGAGATTTGATTGATGTGAGAGAAGAAAGAAAGATAAGAATGCATTTATGGAGGTGACAAGTGTCACCTCCTCATTGGATGAACTTTAAGAAGTACTATTCACTTTCTTGACTTTTTGACCAAAGGATTAAATATCTCAAAAATGCACAAAAATCACCATTTTTCTTCTCTTGTTGGCCGGCTCTCTAAGCTTAAGAAGGAAGGAGAAACTCTTCAAGTTCTAGCTTCTACTTGGTGCAAATCAACCAAAAACATTTGCTTCCATCCATTTCACTCCATAAAATCCTATCTTCTAGTGCTAGTAAGGGTTGTAGTGAGGTTTGTTTGAAGAGCTAAGGTGTCCAACATCCCTCTCTCTCTTGATTTCTTGGTAAGTGATGCTTGAACACCTTACTACATCTAATGATGCTTATTTTGTGCTTAATGGTGGCATGAGTGAAGGAATATATGATTTGTTTCTTGATTTGAAGTGATTTGGTGAAATTTTCCATTTTTTGATGAATTTTCTGGTTTAATATGAATGGAATGTTGTGGCCTTGTATGATGAATTGTAATGGTTGAAAATGACTCTAGTGAGTGTGAATTGTTGCTAAATGCAATCAATTTTGGATTTGGATGAAAAATGGAAAGTTAGGGTTCATAAAATCCCAATTCTGTCCGGTTTTAGATCATTGGGTTAGAGGCCGAATTAGACTTTGGTCAAAACATGAAAGTTGTAGGTATTGATGTGTTTGAGGTGCCTGTAAAATTTCAGGGCATTTGAATTAGTGTAGAGTGAGTTATGACGAAATTACTGTAGCTGTTCTGCTTTGGACAGAATGCGAAAACTGCGTTTGTATTTGGCCATTTTGACTGGAATTGGTTTGGATTTTGAAGTTGGTGTCTTCTGATGAAATGTAGCTGAATGTCTGAGCTATCATATGCCTTTGGAATTTCGGCATTTGGACTTGTATGGACTGAGATATACCGATTACAGTTTTCTGCGTTTTGCAAACCTGTTTTGGTGATTCTGGTTTAGTGTTTGGCATTTTTGACCTAGTTAGGCCAGGAACTGGATTGAGTGACCTTCTACATTGTTGTAGCCCTGTTCCATAGCTTCGAAACGGTGGGTCTTACACCCCCATCCGATAATTGTAGTGAGAGTTGTGCCATTACCGCATTATGACATCAAAACCGGTTTTCTTATCAAGGCCTAAGTTAAAGCCCTTTCCTAATTTCTGGTTGCCTATGATGCTTATATATGTTTATAAAACCCTATTGGGGTTGTGATTGGCATTGTTTTATGGCTCGGTATTGAGTCTCATAGTACTTGCTTACGTGTTCTAGGGCGTGACGGTGGTTCACAACATTCCCCTGACGGAAGTGCATGACATAGCACTTAATTGCTTAGTGAGTATACTACTCACTTACTTGTTATAATATGGCTTTGCTCTATGTGTATTTGATGCCTTGAAGGCTTAATTGGTTATTGGAAGTGATTGAGGTGAGGGTGTACTTGACCGCCCTCACCCCTTGTGATTTCATTCATGACTGCTTACTGTTATACTGAAATACTGCACTGGCTATATGAGTTATTGAATTGCAATCTTGGAAAACTGATTTGGTGTTGTTTGGACGATGTCCAACGACCTCACTGTATTACTGAGCTCAACCCCGTTTGGTGGTCATTTGGATCGAGCCGGCAAGGGTTTGGTCGTGATAAGTGACATACCACGGGGACTGTACTGAGAAACCTTGTAGTAATGAGACTCTTGGTTCCGGTATACTCGAGTATTACCAAAAGCTACTGAATTGGAGTGCGGGCTCGGTTGGGGTATGTTTGGTGGAAGGAATGGAGTGAAGTGAGATCTACGGTCAGGTATTCTTAAACATTGACGGAGGGTCAATGAGATTGGATCAAGAATGTAAGCGTGGAAACGGGCTCTTGAGAGCCATCCGTATCCTTTTACCGACTTGTTTACTTCTTAAGTGTGTACTTGAAATGAAAGATTATGCTTATGTGATCTTTACTGCTTATGTGGTAGTAACTCACTGGGTTTTAGCTCATCCCGTTCCATTTGTTTTCCTTACAGGGATATAATTACTTTTGGGACTGATTTGGATAGTCGATTGCCAAGTTGAGCTAGTGTAAATGGCTTTTGTTTAGCTTGTTGAATGAAACCCTATTGTGTATTGGGTTCATTCTCTTTGATTGGCAAACCGAGTATGTATATTCATGATGAATGGTATTTGGCATGCCAATGTGGTTGTAAATGTTGAATTTCAATGTGTGTATGTTAAATTGATGTTTGGTTGAATTTCGGACTGATTTATGTTTCAAACGGCCAAAGGAAAATTTTGAACAAAAGGCACTGGACAGAAACCGGCCAGGAATCCGGCCAGAAACTGGCCGGATTGCCGGCCGGATTGCTTGGAGAATTTGAAAAAAAATTGGCAACTCTCTGCCTGGTATCCGGCCAGGAATCCGGCCGGACATCCGGCCAGATTCCGGCCGGATTCCGACGGGTCATGCACTATTCATCTTCGGCTTCGATTTTCATTTTTTTTTATTTTCGTGAGTTTGACTTGTTTACGCGCAATGGGATGTTCCGGAACGTAATAGATCGACGTAAACTGATCCGTAGTCCTGGCGAGAGCTGGGCAGGCAGTCCGCTAACCCCTTTGGTTCGCCTTAGGGGAAAGTGGGGCTGTTACAATGATACAGATTATAAAAGTAATTTTTGTTGAGTATCCAACTATTATGTTCTGTAAGGAATCATAGAGAGACATGTACAGCAGAGAATTTAAAAATTTTTATTCCTTTAGTAAATCGACCTTTGATTAAATCTAAGTGACAAAGAGTTGTTCAAGAAGATTACCTCAATCTATATAGATCTTTTTGAAATCAGTGGAGATTTGATGCAGAAGGGTAAAGTGATCGACGTAGTTGCACAAATGTCTGGCCTCTGATAGTAATCCACACGAACCTTCTCAACTAAAACCTTCTTAGGACGAATTAGATTAGTGCTAGCTATTGCCAAGACACCTCCCACAAATTGATTGAGAAAAACCCTAGTTTTTGCCATGAAAAACTTGCCCCTTTTCGCTTATTTTCTTGGATGAATATTGAGTACTTTTTCTCTCCAGATTTTTCTCAAAAATCTCACACGACAATTTGCATATCGATCAGTCTAGTTAACAAAAGTTTAGTGAGCATTTATAAACAAATAAGTTGTACATATACTTATGGAAACCTAAAACCAGTTTCCAGAAGGATTTAGCTTCCTGATTCTAATACATGCAATTTTTGTATTCGGAAGACTTAAACTTTTTTGCACTATAAGTCTCTCAAGTTTAATTTTTTTATAAGTCCTTCAAGTTTAACAAATTAAACTATAAGTTATTAAAACTTATCTATCAAATCTCCACTTGAAAACTCCTTTTAATAATTCTTAATAAATAAGAATTAGATAAATTAAAAACTCCTTTTAATTTATCATTGATTCCACTAATCAATCAACTTATACTTATAGATCAAGATTGTCATCTAGCAATGCATTATGACCACCCAAATAATGAGAAAAAGTAAAGTGGATGACTTCGCCTTTCAGTGAACATTTACCGTGTAATTAATATCCTTGTACCACACTTATCTCACATTAATCTTGGAATAAGTTGTACCTATTCCATTACTTGATTAATGCTCATTTCTTGTACCAAAATATAACTCCAATGAAATAGTACTTAGCGCTTTCTAAGAATCTTTCACTTTGCGCTAAGAATTTCGAGTTATACTTTTATAAGTGACTAGACGCAAGATAACCCCTCTTTCATAAGAGGAGGTAAATCCTTATATGTTGTTATTCACTACCTTTCCATAATTCAAGTATACACTTATCTGTTAATGATGTGAGCATTCCGTGTTATGGAAGCAATCATGTAACAAACAATGTATGTTTGTGATGACTCAAAATTCTTGCTATTTTACTTCATTTTAACCTAGTTGCACCTCATTTATTTGATTAACTAATGATATGATTTTTGCATCTGCATAAATTTTAGTACTATTGCATGTGAAGTGCGTGAGTGGCGCGAATGCAACTTTTAGAGAGTTATTTGAGGGCATTTAGTGAAAAAGGGATTGATGAAGAAGATTATTAAGATTATTTGGTGAGAAGAATTTTGGAACGAAACACCACAAGATTTTATTTAGTGGCACCACTATTCAAGAAGTCAACTCTTCAATCTTGTCTGAAAAAAAGCTTTCTTGCCTTTCTTTTCCTTTCATTTCTTTTAACCTAGTTGTTATTTACATGATTGCTCCACAAGAGAGAGAAATAGAGAGAGAGAGAGAGAGAGGGCCGAGAGTTAGAGAGCAAAAGAGAGGAAAGAAAAGCTTGATTTTCATTCAAAAATTTCACTTCCAAGCCAAGATCTTCACCACCCATTTACATTCTTGAGTAAGCTTGAAGGTTAGAGCTTCTAGGAGAAGATTCTCACTTTCTTCTTGGGCCAACCTTGCCAGGCTTCAAGCTTTGGGAGAGGAAGTGGATGAGCTACTCAAATCTTTTACATTTCAAGTGGATTTAGGTTAAATCTTGGAAGATCCATAGTGGATTTGAAATTTTTATGTAAGTTTTGGTACTAGAAGCTTGATAGTCTCTTGTATGTTTGGATCTTGAAAATTTTGGCCAAGAATTTGTGGATTGTTGTTTCTTGATATCCAAGGGTTAATGATTGATGAAACCCTTGAGGATTTGAGTTATATTTCTAGTGATTTGTTGGTGAAAATGGAAGAGATCTCTATGTTCACCAAGTGTTTGATCTTTTGTTAAGGGTTGTTTTTGTGCAAATTTTCATGGTTTTTGTTGCTAACAATCTTGGCTATATATTGTTTGATATGTTCATGGATTTGTTATGGGAAAATTGGAAGATTAGACAGAGAAATGTTTGGAAAATTCTTGTGGGAAAATTCTGCCTTTGCTGTCCAAAACAGGGAAAGATATTCCAGCATTGATTTCCACTTTTTCTTAATAATTTTGGGCAAGTTCTTATTCAAGAAACTTGTTAACACATTACTCTTTACTTGTATGTTGAATTTGAACCAAAACTATGAATTTCTTCCTTATTTTCTTGTTAGAAAGTTTGTAAAATGGACTGAAACTCAGGGAGCATTTTCAATCAACTTTTCAGATTTTATGGTATTAATTGAAAATGAATTAGAGTCTAATTTTTTTACCATTGGAAAGCTCTTTGAGTCTAGTTTTAAACGCAACCAATGGCATTCGATTTTGATTTTTTTACATCGAGTTATAGCCGTTTTCCCGAGACTGCTCAAATGCCCTGATATGATGCGACAGCTTTCTTGTGCCTCTGTGATTGCTATTTTTGATCACGAAAATGCATGAACTGAATTTTGATGTTTTCATAAGAAATGTATATCTATGTCTTATCTTCAAAATGCCATAAAATTTATCTCAATCCAATAAGTGTACCTCCAGTTAATCTCAAAATGTCGAGAGGTGTCAAAACTGTCACTTTGATTCTTTTCCTTTGCACTCTTTCCTTCACTTTTCTGGGTTCAATTTAACATTTTTCACTCCATATTATACCTAAACCATTGACCTAACATGTACATCGATTTTCCTATGAATTGAGCTTGAAAACATGTGTTTTGGAAGACTTTTAGGGACGTAAATATATGGAAATCTTGAGGAATATCTTGGGACTTCTAAGTTGGGACTTGGGAGTAGTTTTGATTAAATGGTGGTTTGGAATAGTGAATCTCATTATGCTTAATTACTTGGTTCTAGGACTTGGAAGTAAACACAAGATTTGCACTCGAGGCAGACGTTTGAGCTTTGCTTTACATGGTGAGTGTTCTAGGTGCATGTTGCACTTCATACTTGCTTGACATGTGTGTGCCCTGTGAAATTGCCTGTTATTGAACTAATTGATATTTGACTTGAGTGAACATGTACTTTATCTTTCTCAACCCCTCTTTTTTGCTTGTACTTGTCCTATTAGTCGTTTGGGCTGTTGTCCTTTTGACTCTTTATTGTGAACTGTTCTTCTATGACTATTTGACTGGTTGGTTGGTGTGAGAACCCTAAAATTTTTCACATTTTTCCCAGCATTTTGTTTATGCTCACTTTTTTTTTAAAATTGAAAAGAAAACCATTCGCTATCCATTTCTAAGGAGGGTTTCATTGCATATATATGAACGTGTGATTATGTGTATTACGTGTAATTGTGTGAGGTTATATGTATCTATGTATATATACTTGTTGGAAGAACGGATGAGCGTCACGTTCGCGCTTGGAAAGAAAACATTTTTTGAAATTTAGAAAGGGCGAAATCCGGCCGCAAATACGGCCAGTTCTTGGCCGGATTGCTGTGGGGTTTTGAAAAAAAATTTTTTTAGCTACTGCCTTGAATTCGGCCAAGAATCCGGCCAGATTCTGGCCGGATTGTGACATGGCACAGGCAGCCACCAACTTTGACCGCGTGTTTCCTTCTCTTTTTATATTGTTTTGGAGCAAAAATATCTTCATTTCTTTCCCTGGCCAACCGTGCATCATAGAGAGAAAACAAGAAAAAACTCTCCATTTTTCCAACTTCAATTTCTACTTAAATCTTGAGTTTTAACCGATAGATTTTCAAACTACTCCGTACAAGTGCTAGCTAAGGAGAGGTGAAGGTGATTGTGGAGTTGTTTTTGGGAGTGAAGCTTTAAGTTCCTAGCTTTCTGGAGTTGTAAGGTGAGTTGCTAAAGAAGTTCTTGTTTTGTTTTAATAATGGTATATTGGTGGATTGTGAAGGTTAAAGATGCTGTATTGTGGATGATTTCATGGTTTTAGGTCAAGTTGGACCATTTTCTGATTTATTGGGGATTTTTCTGATTTTATATGATAGTCATGGATTGGACTTGGATTAGTGGTTTAAAATGATGTTAAATGGGACCTTTATACGTTAATTGCGGTTGTTTGCAGAAAATGTCCGCTTGTGGTGTGAATTTCCGATTCTAGGGTTTTGAATTTGGGGGTTTTCTAATGGTGGACTTTTGAGCTTCTAATTGGCTTTAATTGAAGGATATTGCGACCTAATTGGACGTGTTTTATTGTTTATAAATCGAATGTGCGAATGTGATTGATTCTTGTAAGATGGGTTTTGACTGTAAGGAGAAAATGAAGAATTTAAGGGGAAATGCTGTCCGTTTCTTTTCTTGTCATGTGAATGCGTTAAAATGGTTTTGGAAATGTGTTTTGTGTCAAGTTGAATGTATTTCATTAAAAATTTCATCGGTTCGCTCGAGAGGTGTTCGAGGGCTATGTTTCTATTTGAATATATATATATATGAGTTTAGCAAATACCATGACCGTTCTACCATTTTGAAACATGATACCTCTTTAGATTAAAATTCCAAATGGTTACTTACTCTTTAGAAAAATATAGAGGTATGAATTAGGGTTTTCTCGGCCACAAGTGAACTACTTTCAAGTAAGGTTTTAAGTGTCCTCCTTTTTCATAGGATTTTCATTAAGACCTTTGCTATATAGCCTCTACTTGAATATAAATTGACTTTTAGCCACACAAACGATTTAGAAAGAATATTTCCTTAACCTATCTATTTGGATTTTGATTTGTCCTTGGTCAAATGTTTCCGTTGGAATTTTATAACCCTTTTGGATTTAGTTTTGCGTTTGGTTTATGAACCCTAGTTATTTCCGTCCACAGATCCAAATGGCCTCTTTTCACTTTAAAGGCGTCCTTATACATTTTACTCGACATTAGTCGGATTTTCTTCGATTTCACTTACTTGGTTTGTTAGATGAATTGTGATATTCTTTCTCGTTGAATCTTAGGTGTTCTTGGTGACTGAGGGTAATATCCGGAAGGATATTTTGCACGTGTTTTATGTAAATAGGTTAGTGTTCCTTGTTTGCTATATTTTTTTTCTTGACTTCATGGCTTGTGTTATTGGTTGATAATGTGTTAAGTGCTTTCAAGGATTTCCAAAACGAATTTTCTAGGCGAGCGTGTACTTTATCGCGCTCGACCTGAATGAAACATGAAATTTTCAAGGATTTAATGGTTGATACATTAGTTGCGCATGATGTAAGACTTTTGGCTGAACTGGGTCCTGCCCTTCGTTACCGATCGACTCGAGCCAGAAGCGGACTCGGTCGGGCGATATGGTGACCTTGGGTGTAAAATTTGGTATACTCAAGTATTACCTTGTATTTTGGTGGAGCCTGTCCAACGTCCAGGAGAGGGTGAATGAAACGAAAGAACGAACGAGGGTTTTATTTACCAAAAATACATTTTCAAATAATTGGAGGAATAAGGGGAATGACAGGAGAACGAACGAACGAGCGAATAAATGGCTCCCTGTGAGCCCGTATCCTTTTAATGTATGTGTTATTATAGCTTTCCAATGTAAATGTTTCTTGAATTATTGATGCTCTATGTTTAATGTATTGGATCGATTGTTTGATTATGTGTTCGGAACCTCACTGAGCTTTTAGCTCATTCCTTTAGTTTTGTTTTCCTTAATAGGGGAAGGCGAGCAAAGACGAGAGCCCGTATAGACTAGCTTGGTCTAGCTCTTGGTTTTTTTGTAATGGTTCTCGCCCTAGTGCTTGGCACTGGCTGGTTGTATGGTAAAGTGAGAACCTCTGTATATTCGACGGTTGTACTTCCTTTTAAGATATCAATGTATATAAGTTTTGTTTTAAGTTTTGGATCATTGTTTTGTTCTTTCTTGTGGTTTTATTTCGGATTTATTTGAGTGAACGACTGAGTCCCGACGAGAGTTGGGCAGGCGATTCGCCGAACCCTTTGGTTCGCCTTAGGAGGAGGTGGGGCTGTCACAGTTGGGTTGTTGTTCCACCAACACAATTGCATGTTGGGAATTCTAAAAACCTGTTGGCTAGTTAATCGAGTTGAGCCGGCAAGGGCCTGGTGTGACGACCCCACTTCTCCCAAGGGTGAACCCAAGGGTATCGGCGGGCCGCCTGCCTAGCTCGCGCCAGGACTCAAAACTTAAAGCAATAAAATGAGATGGATCGAAAGAGCACTATATACAATATATACAATCCCAAAAGTTATATTTACATCTTCAAAAGTCTCGAGTCAAACCACTCTAATACACTATAACCACCACCAGCAGAAGATAGACCCTAAGAAGGGTTCTTCTACAAACCACCAAAACAAAAACAAACATCCTAACTGTTCAACTATTACAAACCAATCTAACTATACTAGTATACGAGCCAAAATTCCCCGCGTCGGCCCCTACTAAGGAAAATAAAAGGAAAGGGGTAAGCTATATGCTTAGTAAGTAAACAGGGGCGAAAGCGTAAATTTCACGTAACAACAGTTACACAGTAAGAGTAAAGCAAAAGCAGAAAAGTAACATCACATAATAAGGATACAGGTGGCTCCAAAGCCAATTCATATGCCATGCGTGATCTCCTGCCGTGATCTCCTGCCGACACTCCGTCGACCACGCTCAATGGTCCGTAGAACTTCACTTGTACACCCACCGACACCTTATCACCCTCACTGGCCAGTCACCTCACAAACTTGCCCGGGCGAACGAAATCACAAACTTGAGCTTGAGTCACAAGCTCGGGTCACAAACTTGGTCACCTTCTCGGTGAACCGGATTCATAAAATTGGTTCATAACATGAACCTACAAACTTGGTGACCTCAGACTAAGTTGGACTGACTTCGACCAAGCCCTAACCGGCTCGAATAGTTCAACCACAAACTTTGCAAACTTTAATCGAAAGTCGCCCCGAGCCACAAGCTCAAGGGTTTTGGTTCCAAAAGGTTCATATACATATGCCAAGTACAATTATACATTCAAATTAGGGTTTAGGTCGAGTGCGATGAAGTACACCCTCGCCTAAGTACCCTTTTCACATATCTCAAACACATAGCAAAGAAAACACACCAAACTGGCTTGAATACTTACTCAGAAACTGAAATAGCAAAAGTACGAAATCGGATCGAAATGAATAGCTAGTAGTGGGCCCCACCAGTTCCGCCCAACTCACCACCGTCTGAAATAGAAGATTGTGTCACATAATATTGCAAACGGCTACTATCGTGCCTAAAACAAGCAAAACGGCAAAACGACACGCGCGCACGTAAATATGACGGCCGTTAGCGGAAACGGCCGTTAGCGGAAACGGCAGATTTGACACTCATTTCTAGTTTACTCATAAGTTGAGCTACGAATATCGGATTAAGGCGTATGAGATGCCATATCGAAGCTTAAAGGATGAAAAACAACTGTTATGAAGACATCCAGAACTGAAACAGAAGGTTTCAGTCCCAAATGAACCAAACACAATCACTTACGAAATCTGGCCAATGCACAAATGGTCAGTTTTGAGTGCAAACTGTTTTCTATGCTACACATGGTCAAAAGAGCTGAAAATGGGCATTTAGATGGTTCATTCCAAATGGAACAACTTACATGAAGGTCGGCAATTCAAATTCGGAACGGAAATTGGTCATCAGGACCAAAACAGATCTGACCAGAAAATGGTCATTTTCACGGGCAGGCCTTGTTTGCTCGGCTATATCTCAGGTTTTATAAATCCGATTCATGAAATTCCAAGGGCGTTAGAAAGCTTTGATATAGGGCTATAAGTTTGGTGTTTTGGTCGCAAGCCCAAACAGCTTGTAACCCAGTCAAATGTGAAGCCAAAGTTCCAGTCATAAACTTTCCAAAAAAAAACGTAACAGAATTTGACGGTCAAAACAGGTCTGAGTATTTCGTTTATAGCTCAGGATATACTAATCCGTTTAACCTGAAAATTTACAGGAATATCCAGGACTTAAGGGGCTACAATGTTGAAGAAGGAAACTTTTTCCAATTTTGAATGTAACAAGGTCAAAAATGCAAGACACTATACCAGAATCGCAAAACAGGATCACAAACCGTATTTGACCTCAATATGCGGTAATGACACCAAATTCACTACGGTTATCGGATGGGGGTGTAAGACCCACCGTTTCGAAGCTAAGAAACAGGGCTACAACAATGTAGAAGGCCACTCAGTCCAAATCCTAGCACAACTAGGTCAAATATGCAAAATACGAAACCAGAATTACCAAAACAGGTTTGCAAATCACATAATACTGTAATGAGTCCAACTCAGTCTATACAAGTCCAAATGCATTGATTCCAAAGGCATATGGTAGCTAAGACATTACTCTATATTTCATCAGAAGACACCAACATCCAAATCCAAAGTAATTCCAGTCAAAATAGCCAAATACAAACGCAGTTCTGCCATCCTGATCAACCCAGAACAGCCACAGTAAAATCGACATATCTCACTCTACACTAATCCAAATGACCTGAAATTTTACAGGCTCCTCAAACACATCAATACCTACAACTTTCATGTTTTAAGGAAAGTCCAATTCGGCCTCTAACCCTATGATCCAAAACCGGACAGAATAAGGGGTGATAAAACCCTAACTTTCCACAATTCAATCCCAAAATTGGTTGCAATTATCACTAATTCACACCTACTAGAGTCTTTCCCCCCCATTATCAACCATCATAGATGACCACAACAACACATTCATATTAAACCAGAAAATTCCTAAAAAATATAAAAACTTCACCAATTCATCACAAATCAAGAAATAATTCACATAATCCATCACTTTAGCCCACATTAGGCACAAATTAACCATCATTAAGTATAGGAGAAAGTTTAAGCATCACTTACCTAGTAAACAAGAGAGGGGAAGTTGTAGGACACCTTAGCTCTCCAAAAAAGCTTCACCAAATCACTCACTAGCACTAACTAAAGGGATTTTATGGAGTGAAATCAAGTTTAGTTGGTTGAGTTGTTGAATTGGAGCAAGATGAAATGAAAACTTGAAGAGGTTTTCTCCCTTCTTGAGCTCAAGGTGGCCGGCCAACAAGAGGTAAGAAATGGTAATTTTTTTGTGAATTTTAAAGATATTTAATCAAATGGGTCAAAAGTCAAAAAAATGAATAGTGCTCCATAATTCAAATCCAATGATATAGTGACACTTGTCACTCTCATAAATGCAATATTATCTTTTCTTTTCCTCTCACATCAATCAATTCACACTCTCTACTTATCTCTTAACATCCGATAAATTTCACACAGTATCCGGAATTTAACCTAATTGGCCGAATTTGTGACGACCCCACCTCCCCCTGAGGCGTACCAAAGGGTTTGGCGGACCGCCTGCCCAGCTCTCGCCAGGACTCACTCACTCAAATCACGTGCACACATCCATGGACCATAAATAACATCCACAATTCAAGCTTATAATTTACATTGATAGAGATCAGGGTACAAAGTCTCGATATACCTAAACTAGTTCAAAACGTATACAATCCAAATAAAAAATGTTCCATTCGAGGAATAGCGCGAGTACAAGTCAAAAGTCAAACAACTAGACTACGCTAGTCTTTACATATCTCACGCCTCGCTCGTACCCCTGTAAGGAAAACAAATAATGTGGTATGAGCTAAAAGCCCAGTGAGGTTCCAAATAGCAAATTGACCATTATTTATAAGTACAAGTTTTCGATATAGCAAAGTAAGGAGCATGAAGAGTTCATAAATGTGAGCAGTAACACGTCAAGTAGAAATCTCAAAATGAGCGAGTGTAAAAGTTTTTCAAAATCAACAATAATCCAATAAGCAATAATCAATCCAAAGCATAAGGATACGGATGGCCCTCAGGAGCCAACTTCCATTCATCATCAGGAGCTTGATCACGTAGTAGTTGACACTCCGTCAACTTTCAAGTAAAGGAACCAATCCAGTAGAGCACCACTTACACGACTCTCCGTCCACCATTCACACCCCCTACTGGGCCCAAAATCCTCAATAAACATGGGTGGTAATACTCGAGTATACCGATTAGCCGAGGAGGTATCACTCCACTCGACAAAACAAGAGACCCAGGGTTCGTTACCCAATCGACCAAGCCCTTACCGGCTCGACTAGAGTAACTCGCCACAGGGTTTCTGGAATTCCAGGAAGTGCGCACATCAAGTATATCAAGTCAATTGCAATCAATAAACAAGTATATCACGTAAGAGCAAGTGCGATAAAGTACACTCTTGCCCTGTCAATTCACGTATATAACATGTACTCATATTGGTCACGTATCAAGTTCAAGTATCTAGTGCAATTCAGTATTTGAAAGCACTCACCACAAGATATAGTGCCTTTACTGGTCACTTTCAGGTTATACTCTGGGTTCGGAGTCCAAATCTGCGATAAACTCAGTTTGAGAACTTTGAAACATGTCTAGAATTCGATACTTAGACATTTCGTCAATAAAGATCAAGAAATTGAAATTCACTTGGAGAGTAGTCGTGAAACACTTGCTCGCTTTTTAAACAGTAAAACTTTGTAACATTTTTACTTGAAAATGCCATGCGAGTCGAAAGTACAAGGAAAATATACTCCGAGCAATCATGATTTCATTTCTCAAGGGTACAAGTTCGGCCAAGTCCTAACATATAACCCTTGATAACAAAGCATCAAGGTCCTCGCTAGTTCGAGTGATAATCACTTAACCCTTACTCACGTTACAAGTATAGTTTCCTAGTCCTCGAGTGTAAATTCGGGCAGCATGCCCTTTGTGTTTACCAAATTTTCCAGCCATTTTGGCTTCAATCCTTACACAATCCAACCCAACATCATCCACAATATAATTTCAGTTCATTAGCCATTCCATAGGCTCAACACAACATAAGAACAAAAATCAAAGTGATAATAAGGGTGGAAGTGTAACCTAGCAAAAGACAGATTTGACGTATGGTTGCGGAAATAACACATCCGAGGCTACGCTTATTGGATTGAGGCGAAACTTATGCCGTTTCGAAGCTAAGACTCAGGGCTACAATGTTCATGAAGATCACTTATTCCAGTTTCCAATGCAACCTAGTCAAATCCTCAATTTACAGAACCAAAACCCAACTAGTCGGCTATTTAACCACACTGCACTGGAATGGTCATATCTCAGGTTACCAAGGTCCGATTAAGGTGTTCTTTGAGGCGTTAGAAAGCTAAGACAGGGCACTAAAACTTTCATGTTTTGGTCCAAGACTAAAACTGAACGGATTACAGCGAATAAATACCATCAAATAGACTGAACTGTCCACGCGGCATTCTGGAAGGTAACCTAAAACAGCAAGGGTATTTTCGTCTTTTCACATGGTACGTTGCTCCGATTGAGCTGAAATTTTACAGGAACCTATAAAATACCATTCTATACAACTTTCATGTTTTGACCTAAGGCCAATTCGGCCTCTAACATAGGGTTACAAAACCGGACAGAAAGTTGGGGAAAATTTTCCAGATTCTGGAATTTTTGGTATTTAATGGAATTTTCTCAAATTTCTTGTTCTAATCACTACCAAACAACCTTATATAACCTTATTTACAACATTTACAACCACACAACAAGTTTAGGCAGAAACTCTGAAACCCTAGCTTGCTTATTCATCCCAAAATTCATCACAACCACTTGGATAATCCTGAAATCAAGCCAAAACTTAAGCTAAAAAAACATCTTAAAGCAAGATTAAAGCAACAAGGATCATGATCAGATGTTTATACCTCAAAAGCAAGTCTTGGAAGAGTGATTCTTCACCCCCTTAGAAATTTCTTAGTTCCTCAAGCTTCCCAACTCACAACCTCCACTTTAATCGGTTTAAAATTGGATTTTCTCACTTGGTTTGGCTAAGATTCAAGAAGAAAGAATTTTTTTCTTTTGCTCTCCCTTTCTCTCTCTCTTTTGGTCGACCAGCAGCAGGAGAAATGAAGGGGAAAGTCCAGAAAATTGGTTTAATAAGGTTAGTTAATCACTTGGCCAAGAAACTCTAGGGTGGCGACACTTGTCGCCACCACCACCTTTCATTTTTCTCTTTCCTATCCTTGTTATTTTAGCCTCTAATTTTGGTCAGACTTAGCTGGAAATTAAGAAGATATTTTGCTCAAATATCAATGAGCTCATGTGGTAAGAAAGTGGTGGTCCAGTGGTGCGTTCAATCGGTAGTGCACGGGACCCGCCGGTTCGCGCCGTTTTTCTTAAAAACACCCGTACTAGGGTTTTTACTTCCCATTCACTAACCTTATATAATTGCTCCTATTCACATATTATTTCTCACTTAAAAGTCACTTTTAATCATCAAATTGATCCTTGGCCAGTACCGAAAATTCATCCGGCTGAAAAATCGCAAAAACCCTAATTTGCTCAAATCTTGAAAACAAAGAGTAAAACCCTACTTTCTAGATTCATTTGCACTTATTATGGAATAATTAGATAGTAGATCTTTAGTAAATAATAATTTCCAAATAAAAGAGCATTTTTAAGAAAACGTGAGGGTTTTACAATTTCAGAAATTAAAATTAGGGTTTCTATTAAAATGTGAGACATTTAATAAAACCGGTTAGTCACAAGTAAACTAGGGTTTTTGATTAAACATTTAGGGTTTCTAGTCTTTTAAAATAAAATAAGGTTTTAAATCAAACCCGAAGAAATACTCTTTAATATCTTCTTTACAAACAATCTCCTAATATTCGGGGTGTTACAGAATTTTTCCGAACTTTTCGCACTAGTGGGTCCCACGTCCAATATATATTCTTAATTTCTCAAAATCTGACCGATACTAGAAAAATCATCTAAAAACTATATTTACTCATAAAAATTATCTGGGGAACTTTTCTAATAAAGAAAATGTGGAAAAAGGCGGGCGATAAATAAAACTCCACTTAAGCTTTCTAATATAGTAACACTAGAGGTTTGCTAATCATTCAAACTTACTAAACCTTTGTAATTAAAACAAATCCTATATTTACCTATGTCAAGGCACACACTGGAATACCGAATATAAATTATAGCTTGAACCTTATAATCATAATACGTAAACTAGGATTTTCAAGCTCAACCGAATTAGGGTTTCCTTCCTAGTCATAAAACCCTGATTTTTTTCTATACCGAATATCAAATAACCCTAATATCGACTTGCGAACGGACTGGGGCGTCACACCTGGTCGATTAGATAACGAACCCTGGGTCTACTGTTTTGTTGCGTGGAGTGATATCTTCTCGACTAAATGGGTATACTCGAGTATTATCACCACTGTTTATTGTGGCGCGTGGGCCCAATATAGGGGGTGAAACGGTGAATGGGAATTGGAGTAAAATGGTGTTCTATGGTTATTAGTTTGATAAATATTGGTGGAGCATCAACCACTTGCGAGATGTCCGAATTATGTGGATTTGGCTTTTGGAAGCCCTTGTATCGTTGAATTGGATTGTTACTTCTTAACTTGTGCATTAAGTATTGTCTTATTCTTTCTTGAATTAGTTTTGAATAAAATGTTCTTGTTGGTTTGACTGCATGATTTTCTTAGAATCTCATTGGGCGAAAGCTCACTGTATGTTTGTTTTCCTTAACAGGGGTAAAAGTGTTAGCATCTTGAGAGTCGTGAGCGTGCTAGCACTTGATATATTTTATATTTTGTACTTTTGGGCTGTAAGCTGAACCTTGAATTATGTATTAAGACATTTTGGAGATGAACGTTTTGGCTTGTAATAGTTAGTATTTATTGGTGTCATTGAATGTTCTACTCGTACTTATTGCCTCGAGGTGTTAGTGAGTCCTGGCAAGAGTTGGGCAGGCGGCCCGCCAACCCCCGTGGTTCACTTTAGGAAAAAGTGGGATCGTCACAATGTTCGTTCGTACTCAAGATACCATGATAACCTTAAGTCTAAGGATCACTTACACAAATGTCACTTAGAGATTAAATCCTTTAGCACTTAAAAAATATCTCTGTGTGAATCAATCTAATGAACTTGATCATTCTATCAAGCACCCATATACTAGTTTATGTGTCTCATACACCATAATAGATAGGGTCTACTACTTCTCATATAAAAGTGGCATAGTATATGCTAATCTAACTATATTAACAATTCCTTTTTTTGTTAATACTTTGACTAGAGATATTTAAAAATAGACCTCATTTATAACCGAATGAATCTCACCATTATAACTCTTATGATTTCACTAATTAGGTTTACCCTAAGGGTTTTATCATACTTATATAAATACAAGCAATCAATATGATAAAAATGTCATTTATTAGAACATAAATAATATAAGTGCATATTAAACCCTAAAAGTTGATTGACTTCAGGACATACACACTTTCAATCTACCACTTGTACTAAAGCCAATCACTCATAAGTCAAAGACCCAATGAGCTTTCATGACCATCATGTTTCTGTTAAGGTAAACTTTAGTAAATGGATTAACCATGGCGTCATCTGTGGGTACTCTTTCTATCTTCACTTTTATTCTTACCAATGATTTCACCAAATTATATAGCAGCTCCTTAACAAGTCTATGGATCTTTGATGAGACTTTGGTTTCTTTATTAGGGCAAATTTCCATTATTGTCACAATACAGGATAGGACAAAGGATTTAAAATGGAGAGAACCAATCCAAATTTCTATTTGAACTTGAACATCAAAATGCTTCCCTTTGCCACTTCTCAAGTAGCAACTTGTTAAAATTTAATTGTAGAAACTTTAGTTGTGTTTTGCTTAAAACCCTTTCAATACATAACACCAATATTATAAGCAAATGCATAATTACTTGCAAATCATCTTGTAAGATTGTTTACAAGTATATTCTGGAACTTCCAATTTTAGTCCTTTATGGATAGAAGGAGACGGTAAGCCTAGTACATTGAAAGGATTATTCTATATAATATAGATAAAACCCCTTCTTAGATCATTTCATGTTAAATTACTTTAGCATCTTATCTATGTACTATGGAAGGCTTAGCAATTATGATCTATCACCATAGATCTTTTCTCCTAAAGAGAAGATTGCTTCTCCTTATTAACATGAAGAAAATCTTGAATAGCTATACCTATACTTTTGGAGCATAGGTATACTTTTTCCACGTATCATATGTCACCCACATATATAACAAGGAAACTATAATAGCTCCTACTAAATCACATATTAACACAAGGTCTGTGACTGCCCCACCTTCCCATAGGGCGAATCAAAGGGTTCGGCAGGCTGCCTGCCTAGTTCGTGCTAAGACTCACTCATACCATCAAATAAATACGTCCAAAATACTTAAATAACAATTCCATAGCGTATAACATAACCATACAACCCGACTAATACAATAGGATCTAACGTACTTAAGATACAATCAAAGTTCATCTTACAAGCTTCCAAAATATCGAATTCAAAATTTAACAACCCAAAACAAGATACAAAAGAAACAGGGTCACACCCTAACTGACAGCAGCTTCACTCGGGTTCTCAATTCCTATTAAGGAAAACAAAATTGAAAGAATGAGCTAATGCCCAGCGAGTTCCAAAAAGGCATACAGTTACATAGAGTAGTTCAAATTACCTTTAAAGTTCACAATTCAAAGCGAGTAAAGAAAGCGATTAACAACATCAAGGGGTAGGATACGGGTGGCTCTCAGGAGCTAATGTCCACGAATATTGATCTTATTTCACGTAGTCGACACTCCGTCGACTTTCAAGTTTTATCATTATGTAGAACTCCACTTACTTCATTGTCCTTCCAACGACTTTCCTTACCGGGCCCGAAATCCAAAACACTTAAAATGGGTATTGTTCGAGCATACCATAGTTTTCACTTCAAAAGGGACCAGTCTAAACGTCAAGTCCAGTGAATATGAAACACTTTCCTATGGCTCGTCAAATCTCCTCGACCAACTCCTATGACTGGCTCTAGGGCTGTCAGACCCGGACTCGGACCGGACCCGCCAACATTTTTCGGGTACGGGTAGGTATATAGATCCGCGACCCAGACCGGGACCCGGACCCATTTTATCGAACAAAAAGCGGGTCGGATACATGATATACCATTCCGACCCGTATCCTATCCGATCCCTTTTTAATTAATTAATAATTAAAAAATATAGACCAATCTATCATATCAATATTACATTACTATTTCTTTCATTCCCAAATTTTTCCAACCCTAATACCCTGCCACCGCATATCCGTTATTCCCTCTCACTTTCTTTTCTCTTTTGCTCTGCCTCCACCAGTCCGCCGTCAAATGGGCAAGCTTCCAAGACAAAATCCCTCAATCTCTCTCTTTCTCAATGAAATAAGCCATTTCTGAGCTTCCAAGTTCCCAATGCTTTAGCTATTGGAGAATTCCTCCAGTCCCAATGCTTTGTTGTCCATATTTGTCCTTTTCTACTTATCTCTCTTCCCTTCCCCAGTCTCTCCTCTCATTTTTCTCCTCCTCCTCCACCTTTCCTTTTCTTCAAACTCTCTTTGGTCGATTCTCTACACTCCCCAAAACAGTACAAAAAATCGTTCTCCAATCCCACTCCCACTCCCCCATTCATTTGTTCCTCTTCAAAGTTCAACCAATCATTGAAATAACTCGATGTTTTTTGGTCAAAATAATCAAATCCCAGGTCCAAAAAGTTGCCTTTCTTTGCTTCAATGCTTGCTCTCTTTTGATACTAGCCCATGAGTCTTCCCTGAAGGTACGTTGTTTTTAAACTCATCATCCCAAATAAACTCCCATTAAAGCCCGTATCTTTTCGTTCCTTTATTGCTCTCTCTATGTTCCTTAGCTGGATGTATTAATTCTGTAACCGCCATTTAGTCATTTAATTCCAGAAAATGACAAAAGGTCTGTTTTTCTTTTTTTTTTTTTTTGTCTATGCAGGTCCCAAATTTAGCTTTTTTTTTCTTGATTGTCAAGCTTCACAAAACAAGCCCTTTTTTCTGTTCAGGCACTACTAGTCCTTCTTATATGTCCTCCTATGAGTTTCATTCACGTATTAAGCTAAGCTTGTTTATCGAGTTCATACAGGGAGTAATCAGAAGCTTGTTTATCGATTTTTGTTTACCTCAATCTTTTCTCTTTCTCGATTGATTTATGGTTGGCTTTATAATGGCTTTTGTGAGTGGTTTGTGATTTAGATTTGTAATTTGTGATTGGTTTTGAATAACTTTGTAATTTAATACAAAACATGTTTCATTTGTAATTTTCAGCAAGAAAAGTTTCATTTTGAAGTTGTAGCAAAAACAAGCTTTTGACGGGCCTTTTTTCCGGGTAGGCTAGACCCGGATCCGGGACCTGTCGGGTGCGGTTCCGGGAGAAAGACTAGAAGACCCGTCGGCTATTTGGGCGGCCGAATCAGGTACTAATATAGGATGACGGGTCCGGGTCCGGATTTATTAATTCTGGCCCGGACCCGGCCTGTTGATAGGCCTAACTGGCTCGAATCGACAGACTTACCTATAGGATTTAGGAATTCCCAAGAATTAACATGCACAATCAATCACTAATTGTCGATGGGATAACAACCCAGGCGACATCACAACACATGAACAATTTAGAATACTATGCATCTCAATCATAACATCAAGTTCACATCTATGTCACATTTGCAAATTCAAGACAGATAACATGCATGGAAACTCACCAATAAATCAAAGCTCAGAATCCAAGTTAGGATCGGTATCACAGTCTTCAATCACTCCTATTAACACGTAAAAAGAGACAATAAGTTTCGCCCCAAATATTCGTGAAACTAAACCAAATTCACTTGAACTCGACACATAAGCTCGAGTTAGGAAAACAATATGTATCTAGAATAGTTTTTCCTAAAATTCGACGCGTGAAAACACAAAATCAAGGGCAAAACAGTCTCGAGTTCACCATTGCTGCCTTGATAGTTTTTAGCCCAAAAGTAGTGAAATAAAAATGACTTTTAACCATTAAAGTTCCTAACTTTCAACTCCAAATCAACATATAAACATAGTTTAACCGAATACCAAGTCATTTGAGTGAAATTTAGTCAAAAAGAACACAAAATGTTGAAAATGAAGTCTGAAAATTAACCCTCTTCATTCAGCTAGCTCATCCAAAAATTCACCAAGAATTTCGCCAACAAAACAACCATTTAACCAACAAAGACTCACTCAAATCCCCAAGGGCTTCATCAATCATTAGCCCTTGGCTATCAATGGAAAAATTTCAAGTGAATCCAACCAAAAAATTAAGAGCTATACTAGTATTTTAACCACTAGAACATCTAGTGGTATAACTTCAAGAAATTTACTAGATCTGCCATAGGTCTTACTTAAATCAAGTGAATCTAACACTTTCATGACTAGAAATTAAAGATTAAGTGTGATTTTTTTGTTCTTACCTCAAGATCTAACTAGATCTAGTGTGATTCAACCTCAAAACTTCCTTCGAAGATTCACCCTTCAAGTTTCCTCAAGAAAGGTCAAATCTTCTAGGTTGTTTGGTGATTTCAAGGAGTAAGATGGATGGTGTCCCTTCTCTCTTGGTTGCTCTCCCCCCCTCTCTCTCTCTCTCTCTCTCTCTTTCTCTCTCTCTCGGCTCTCTCTCTCTCTCTCTCTCGGCTCAGCAAGAAGAGGAGAAAAAGAAGAAAAATTGTGGTGGTTGATGGTTTTCCAAGTGATCTTCAAGAACAAAATGGAGGAGGAATTGGAAAGCTCTCAAGTCTCTCTCTCTCTCTCTAAATTTTGGATGGCTCAAGGAGGAAGAGAGAGAATGAACTATCAAGTGTAGTTTCTTCCTTTAAAGTGTGGTAGGTGGACCACCTCACCTACTCGCTTATGTGCCGCATTCTCATGCGATATTTTATCCTTAACTAGATTTCCCTCAACCAACCTTATCCTATTGTTTTTCTATTTCTTTAAAGTCTCTACATGCTCTAGATTTCATTTTCAGACTAAATTCCATGTCACCACTCCAAAGTTTCACACTTAATGCTAGCCAAACGATAACGGACAATTATTAATAACAATTCAACTAAGTTATAAAATGACATTTTAATAGATAAGGACACCAAAATTTTGGCAAAAATCACATAATATAAATATTTTCATCGTTATTATTTACCTTTCAAAAATAGTAAAATTTTTAGATCCCTCACAAGGTCTACCATACTTTTGATAAAATCAAACTCTTTGATTATCTTATCAAAATAGATTATACAACTCTTAGAAACTTGCTTTATTGACATATAAGCAATGTTTTGAAAATCGGATTGGATCGGCTGGTTTGCGATTCATGCCTCCGGTCTGGTTCAATTAAAAACCCAAAGAATTAATTGAGCCAATCAAAATCGGTCAAGAACCAGTAAAATCCGGGAGGTTCAACCAGTTTTTTTTTATTTTTTATTTTGTAAAATAAATATTTTAGTTTTATTCAAAATTTGTAATACTAAAGTGAATAAAAAATTATTAAAATTTTGAACTGGGGTCGAACTGTGAATTGGAAGGTTTTCCAATCACTCTTCGGTTCAAGTTTAAAAACATTGCATACAAGATGCAGAAACCTTTATGTAGTGTCACATACACCATTATTTATTGTTTCTATTTAAGGAAAGTGGTTTTAACATCTATTTGCCATGCTATAGCTCATAACTAAAGCAAGTAAATAAATCTAAATAAATTTAAACTTGTTAACTAATGAGAAGATTTCTTTAAAGATAATTACTTATCTTTAATGGTAACCTCTCTACCAATCAAGCTTTATAGGTAACACTTTACCTTTCATATTGGTTAACACCTAATAGGTCTTTTATACCCTTAGGTGGATTGATTAAGGTCAATACCTTTTATCAAATATGGAATTCATATTGGATTTACGATTCTTAGCCATCTCCAAAAGTTGTAAACAATTCATAAGTCATTTGGACTTCATGATTTTCCATAAGAAATCCATTTTCTAAGGCTTATTAAACCCTTACTCTAAGAGCTCTTGCTACGCCTTATCATGATGAAATGCAAGCTCCAACTCCATGCATTTGTTCAACTTCCTTTCGTGGTACTCAAAACTCTTTCAAGTTTTAAGTTCTATCTTACTCCCACCACTTTATCTAGAGTAAACCATTTATCTAAAAAATTGTAATTTTAGAGATAAAATACTTTTATTCTAGGAAATGATAGATGTGACGGCCCCACCTCCCCCTAGGGCGTACCCCAGATTCGGCGGGTCGCCTGCCCAGCTCTCGCCGGGACTCAGTCATTCACTACAGTCCTCAATTAAAATCGGAATAAATCACAAGAATAAATAGGGCAGCGATCCAAACTTAAAGCGGAACTTATATACATTGCCATCCCAAAAGAGAGTATAAGGATCGAATATACAAAGGTTCTCAATCCTTCATACGTCCAGCCCGTGCTAAGCACTAGGGCGAGAACCATTACAAAAAAAAAAAATAATAAAAGAACTAGACTAGGCTAGTCTATGCTCTCATCCTGCTCGCCGTCCCCTGTTAAGGAAAACAAAACTAAAGGGGTGAGCTAAAAGCTCAGTGAGGTTCCGAATACATAGTCAAATAGTCAATTCAATACGTTAAACATGGAGTATCAATAAATCAAGAAATTTTTACAATGGAAAGCGATAGTAACACATTCGTTAAAAGGATACGGGCTCACATGGAGCTATTCGTTCGTTCGTTTGTTCCCCTGACATTTCCCCTTATTCCTCCAATTATTTGAAAATTTCCTTTTTGAGAAGTAAAACCCTCGTACCTGCGTTCGTTCATTCATCCCCTTCCGGACGTAGGCTGGACTCCACCCATCCGGACGTGGCCGGACTACAAGGTAATACTCGAGTATACCAAATTCACCCAGGGTCACCATATCGCCCGACCGAGTCCGCTTTTGGCTCGAGTCGATCGGTAACGAAGGGCAGGGCCCAGTTCAGCCAAAAGGCTTACATCATGCGCAACTAATGTTTCAATCGTTAAATCATTGAAAATTTCACATGTCATTTAGGTCGAGCGCGATAAAGTACACGCTCGCCTAGAAAATTTGTTTTAGAAATCCTTGAAAACACTTAACACATTATCAAACAACAACAAGTAGTCATGAAGTCAAGGAGAATATAACAAACAAGAAACACTCACCTATGTACGCAAAACAACGGGTAAAATATCCTTCCGGATATTATCCTCAGTCACCGAGAAAACCTAAATTAAACGAGAAAGAATATTACAGATCATCTAGCACAACAATTAGGTGCAATCAAAGAAACTTGACAATTATTGAGTAGAACGTATAAAAAGACTTTAGAGTGAAACGAGGACATTTGGAACTGTGGACAAAAATAACTAGTGTTTCATAGACCAAACGTAAGTATACCAGTTCAAATAGAAACTTAGTCCTCGAGCGAAAATTTGGGCAGCATGCCCTTTGTATTTTCCTATTTTCCAGCAATTTATGGCTTCATTATTTTTCACAAACAACCCAAAGTTACACACAACACAAATTCATTTCAATAGCTGTTCCATAGGCTCAAGACAATACAAGAACAAAAATTAAGCTAATATAAAGTGCGGAAATGAAGTTACAAAAGACAGATTCGACGGGTTTTTGCGGAATGGGCACATCCGAGGCTACGCTTATCGGATTGAGGTGCAACTTATACCATTTCGAATCTAAGACACAGGGCTCCAATGTTCATGAAGATCACTTAGTCCAATTTCCAGTGTAACCTAACCAAATTTCTAATTCACATAACCTAATTCCAACTAATTGGTTATTTAACTGTACTGCATTCAAATGGCCATATCTCAGTCTACCAAGGTTCGTTTAAGGTGTTCTTGGTGGTGTTGAAAAGCTAAGGCAGAGTACTAAAACTTTCATGTTTTGGTAAATGGCTAAATCTGAACGGATCATAGTGAATAAACATGATAAACTGGATGAACTGACTAAAACGGAACACTAGAAACATCCTAAAATAGTGAGGGTATTTTGGTCTTTTCACAGGTTACATTGCTCCGATTGAGCTGAAATTTTGTAGGAAACTATAAAATACCATTCTATACAACTTTCATGTTTTACACCAAGCCTTATTCGGCCTCTAACATGGTGCAATAAAACCGGACAGAATAGAGCTAAAATTTTCCAGAAACCTGGAATTTTGGGATTCAATGTAACCTTTCTTGATTTCTTGCTCCAATCATCACCACAACCACTTATATAATCTTAAATACAACATATATCATCCATATAGCAAGTATAGGCAGAAAATACCTCAAACCCTAACTCACATAAATCACCTTTAAGTCATCATAACAACTTGTATCACCACTAATCCAACCAAAACAAGTATTATATAACAACTTAAACCAGAATAAAAGAACCAAAGCCATGGTTTAGCCTTGTACCTCAACAAATAAAGCTTGTAAGAGTAACACTTTACCTCCTCTTGGAATTCGTGTTTCCCCTAGCTTCTCAAGCTCACAACTCACTCTTTAATCGGTTTAGAATTTTGGTTCCTCACTTGGATGGTGCAAATCAAGATGGATTGAAGTTGTTTCTCTTGCTCTCACTCTCTCTCTCTCAAGCTCGGCCAGACCAGAAAAAATGAAGAAGAAAGATGGCTGAAATGAAGGATAAAAAGGCAAGAAAAAAAAATTAATCAAGGAGCCATGAGGTGGTGACACTTGGCACCACCAAAGGCATGCAAAATTTTCTCTCTCTCCCTTGCATTTTTTGCCACAAATTTCGGTCAAAGGCAGCTGGAAATAAGGAGATATTTTGCTCAAATATCAATGAGCTCATGTGGTAAGAAAGTGGTGGTCCAGTGGTGCGTTCAATCGGTAGTACGGGGTACACGTCGGTTCGCACCGTTTTTCCTCAAATCACACGTACTAGGGTTTTTTCTTCCCAATCACTAACTTTTTGTCATTGCTCCTAATCACATATTATTTCTCACCTAAAAGTCACTCTTAATCACCAAATTTGATCCTTGCTCCGTACCGAAAAATCATCCGGCGAAAAATCGCGAAAACTCTAATTTGCTCCAATCTTGAAAACGAAGAGTAAAACCCTACTTTCTAGGTTCATTTGCACTTATTGGGAAATGATTGGGTAGTAGAGCTTTAATAAATGAATAATTTCTAAATAAAAAGGCATTTTTGAGAAAAATATAAGAAATTTGCGAGTTCTCACAATAGAAGTAGCATTCTTGGAGAAAATGAGGGAACTCCAACTTCTAAATTAGAAGAAATCAAACCAATGTAGCAGAGAGAGCCAATTTGCTCTTCTTCTTGGTTGATTTTCCTTTTCCTTTCTCAAGAACACTCTGCAAAAGGTTTTGAACGGATCTTAGTTCCAACTTGTCAGATTACCTACTTCATAAGTAGGGTAACTCAATCTTTCACAAAATTTGGATTCTTTGACAGTCTATATCTCATATGGTATATTTTGTACAAATATATATATGGAACAAGATTTAGTGTATAGGAAACAATTTGTTTCGGACAAAGTCCAAAACTATTTTGGTAAACTTGCATGGTGTATCTTATCTCATAAGATATAATTCTTTTTTTAGATTACTGAATAATAATCAAGATATCTAGAAAGAATTATTTTACTTGAGAATCTCATTCTTCATTAGACAATTTTGGAACGCTCAGACTAAGTATTCTCCACCTTGATTAAATCTTGGTGTTTTAATACTTCACCATGGATCATATCTAGGTGTTATAATATTTTCACCTTTTTATTTCTCTACTTTATACTCAAACCCCTTAACTTCCCAAATGCATTGGATTTGTGCTCAAAAAGCACATGTATCCATCCTTTGAGTTGTTATTAATGAAAGTAATAAAGTATAAGAAATAATCATCTTTGGCATGAATTCTTAATCTTCCACATACATTACAAATTATGAATTTTAACAATTCTTTAAACCTTTTCAATAAAAGGCC
Organism: Coffea arabica; assembly: GCF_036785885.1. NCBI lineage: Eukaryota > Viridiplantae > Streptophyta > Magnoliopsida > Gentianales > Rubiaceae > Coffea > Coffea arabica. The sequence goes on along the minus strand of NC_092316.1, from coordinate 27,859,592 downwards.
AATTTAGTCTCTTATTAATGAATAAGATTCACATGTCTCAAATGATTCATAATCAATTGAGTCAAATCATATAATTTGAAAATGTCTTTCTTAGTCATAAGACTAAATTCATAAATGCCAAAGATAAGATGTTTCAATTCATCTACCATAATATTGAGAAATGGACTTTCTTTTATTTTAGAAATTGATAACACTTATTAAATTCTAAAATAAGTCCACTAGATTAAGAAAGATAATTTGTTGCTACATCTTAATGAAGTAACTTTTACTTCATAAAAGTAGATACTTATTATCCTTCTTCTCAATTACTTCTTTTAAATCCTAATACGTTGAATATGCAGTATCTTATGCCAAGGAACATAACTTAGTAAATATACTAGTTATTCTCAATTATAAACTTAACTGAAAATGAAACTTTCACAAAGTTTCATTTTAATCAAGTTAAAACCATGCAATGAAAGTTTGCACAATAAGGCTTATTCTTTAAAACCTTTCAAAATTTCATTTTCAGTTAAGTTAAAACCATGCAATGAAAATTCGCACAATAAGGCTTATTCTTTAAAACCTTTTAACTTATCAACTCTTGATAGTTGATTCACCTTATCAACTCTTGATAAGTGATATCCTTTTAGTCAACACTTGACTTATAGTCCATGACAAAATTTGATTAAACTAATTTTTCAATATAACCAATCATTCTCTAATAAATCAATATTTATTTAGAGAAAATTTGTCTCTAGTGATGAATTTATTGTTCAAGAATTTCATATATTTTAAATCTTAATTATCCATCATTCAACTCCTTGTGATGTCTAATTATGGTGAAAGCCTTCTAACATAGGAGATTTAGGAAGCATCTATGATATACTATCATCATCTCCTTTATACTTACTATAAACATATACTATTAATTCCATTCCATCTCCCATGAGTGGGAGAATTAAGGTTTTAAAAAATATAGTCAAGTTTACTTGAGAACTTTTCTCAATTGCTTTACCATTCAAAGAAATTGGAAATATTAAATATATTGAGAATAATATTCAATTACTCATAATGTCTACAATAGGTAGTGAAGATAAAAGAGAATTGCTATTTATGTAAAAACAAAACCAAGTAAAAAAAAAAAACACAAAAGTAGGTTTGGTTTTGCTTCCTTTATTTTATTCAAATCTACAACCCTCTTGTATAGATTCAGGAATTTCAAAAAAATTTTAGTGGATTAGAATCCCATTTAGTTATTTTGATCTTGAGTGTGCTCAACAAAACAAAATAATTTCAACAGGTAAGTACTTATTGCCAATTACAACTCTTGTAACTTCTAGATAGTTGAGTTATCAGCTCTTGATAAATCATATTATATGTGGTACCCAACCTTTGCCTCTAAAACTTTATGACCTTGAGTGTACTCAACAAGACACAAGTTTTAGTTAAATCATATCTATTATTCCGAGATATCATCTCATAGTTAAAACTCCTCATAGTAGAGCAACCTTGAGTGTATTCAACAAATTAATCCGAACATGATTTCATTTTAAAAATAATAATGGAAGGCAACTTAAATCTTGACTTAATATTTGAGTAGAGGGATTTTAGACATAATACATCCAAATTGATCTCATAAAAAAATATAGTATGCATATCCATTCATCAACATAAATAATAATAAACATACTATAATTAAATATGGATGATTATGGACTTTATTCCTAAATGAGGTTTCTTGAGCCAAAAGGAAAGTTGATAGTCAAACTAAGGGACAAATGACATGTCCATGCCGTGTATGCCTTTTCTATATCCGCCATGGTGGAATTGGTGCCATCTCCATCTCTTTTGTATATTACAAACGTAAATCTACTATAGACATTTTAAATCCTCACCCTCTCCCTATCCCTAATCTACTACATTACATAATATTCAGAGAAACATTGAATTACATTCAAGGGGAGTGAGATGAGAGGAGTATTTACATTAAGAGTATTAAGAAAAGGTAGGGCAGGCAGGCCCTATTTCAAAAATACCAAAACCAAACCACACATATATTCAACCATTCACAATCATAGTGGTCTTAGTCCATAACCATCCATCATACATTCATATAATACAATATTAACTGAAAGAATAATAAAATATTTATTTGATTGTAATCATGGATCATTATATGCTCAAGCTTTAAATCATTTAAAGTTTCAATTCTTGAAGTTTTCCTTTTATTTATTTTAAAATTATGGAAAACACTTTCTAATCTCATTAGAACAATTTCCAATCTTTTAAAAGCACGAACAAAAATTTTTCAGAATCTGATTATGAGTCCAAGTCAAAATTAGGATTTTCTTGTCCATCTAGAATTTCCTAGTTCACTTAGATTTGGAATTTTTCCTTTAAACCATTTTAGAATTTCAAACACTAGCTTTACATCACTTTCCTAATTTAATCTCATTAAATTAGAAGGTTTCTAAAAGTATTTGAATATTTACCAAATTTAATCTCATCAAATTTGGAAGTTTCTAAAGATGGCTACACTTTCTTAATTTTAGTCATAATAAAATTTAGGAAGTGTCCAAAACTGAATTGAACAACTTTTGTCCAACTTGGATTTCTAAAATTTCTGAAAAATACCATAATTCTATTCATATTAGAAATATAGGAATTTTCCATGTCAGTTTAGAAAACTAAATTGAAAAAGGAATCCAATGACTAAACATTTTTATCATAGGAAATTAACTAGTTGCCTTACTATCCTTTTCTAGAAAATTTCCAGCAAATAACTTAATTCTAATCATATTAGAATTATAGGAAATTTTTATGTTAGCCTAGAAACCATACGAAAAAAGAAATCAATGACCAAATCCTATTTGTCATTGGAAACTAACTTGTTTCTTGAATTTCCTTTTACCAGAAAATTTTCCAGCAATTGTTAACCAATCAAACTTCATGTCCACTGCCATCTCATGCCAGGAAGTTGAAGCAAGGAGAGCAAAAAAAAAAAAAAAAAAAAATCTAGCAAAACAGCCTCTGTAAAACCTGTATCAAAACCGGTTGTACAACATCGTTTCCTCCAAGTCACAGCAGCAAGTTTTTTTATCCGAATTTTTCTTTCTTTTTGAGCCTGACCAGAATGATATCTAAATGCGTGTGGAAGCCACCACGTGATTAATCAAGTAAACATTGTCTTCATAAGCAATGTTAGTCGTGACAAATCAATTCAACAATTTTGTCAAGACTATCAAACAACATAAGACCAATGATCATAGCACGGTCTATATGATGTAGTGTTTCCAATCCAAACAAATCATGATCTCATCGTGACCTATTATTAAATTGATTCAATCACCAGTGATGAAGCCAGGGATTTTTCTTAGGGGCCAAAATTTTTCTTAACAAAATTATCTTAATGTAACAGCCCCACCTCCCCTTAGGCGAACCAAAGGGTTCGGCGGACCGCCTGCCCAACTCTCGCTGGGACTCAGTCACTCACTACAATCCTCAAATAAATTATAATATAAGTCTCAAATATACATCAAATGTTACACAATTACATACACTACAAACTAAAACCTCAAGAGATACAAGAAATACTAATTTTCCGAATAAGACAAAGTCCCTAAATTCTCACATAAGTACAAGTACAATTGCAGTCTCAAATAATACACAAGATAAAACTAAAACTCCAACGGTACAGTAGATCATCCGACCATTCACACGGAGAACTTTAATACAAATGCTTCCTTCGCCTCGAGACCTGTGGAGGGGATTAAAAATAGTTTTGGGGTGAGCTAGAAACTCAGCGAGTAACTAGTAAAATCAGTAATCAAATCAGTTTCACAGTAGTTCATTTCAATGATGTCATGAATCAGTAATCAAATGTACGTTTATTGGTCTCGTGAGCCAGTGAAATCATGGTACTTAGACGTCCAACGCTCAAGTTGATCAGTTAACAGTGAAACAGTGATAGGGAGCCATTTGCTCCAGGTAAACAATGGTGGAGACGTTGGTTCTAAGCACACGAATTCCAAGTACTCCTTTGAGCCAAAACATGTCATGAACTCACATGCAAGCACACATATATGCAATTGAGTAAATAATGCAAGAAACAGTTCATAAGTAGCTTTGGAAATAGTTTGGGGTCACTCACCAACCACAGCTCAGGAACCATCCATCATATGTCATTGCCTTACTCAAGTCCAAACCCTTCAACTTAAACTCAAAGCAATCAAATGCTTTCAAGGATCGGACAGCATATCCCCTTAATTTCCTTACTTTTCCATCCTACAAGCAATACCAATTCATCTCAAATTAACCACATACACATCATAAACTATCAAATACACCTTTCAGCACAATATCCATAACTAAAGTTACCCTTATCGGATTGAAACTAATCTTATGGCGTTTCGAAGCCAAGACATATACCTACATTTCTTATGAAGACCTCCAAAGCCAAATCATGCATTTTCAGGGTCAAAAATGGAAAACTCCATGAAAACAGAAATCTGTCCGCGAAACAGGGTTCATGGGCAGTCAAGGGTATTTCAGTCATTTTGCATGGTACAGTGCTCAGATTGAGCTGAAATTTTGTAGGAAGCTAGCTAGCACCATTTGCTACAACGTTCATGTTTTATACTATGTCTAATTCGGCCTCTAACATGGTCAAATAGAACCGGGCAGAACAGGGCAAATTGGAACCCTAACACTGAAATTTTCCGCACAAGCTGAAATTTTTTGCAAATAACTGCAATTGATGCACAAGGGATCCATTTAACACCATTTAGAGCCATCAATCCAAGGCCAACCATAATCATCATATGAAAACAGAAAAATCCCCAAAAAAATCAGAAATTTAGCGATCTCCACTTTAATCCATGAAATCTTCCACAAAGTAGCATCTATAACAACTATAAGCCACTACTTATCAATTAATTGAAGTAAAGAGGAAGTTTGTAAGCAAAATACCTTGACACCTCAAGAAAGATGATAACTTAGGGTTTTTTCTTCACAAATCCCTCCACTAGAAGCTTTAATCCTCCTTAGTAAGCAACTTGGATGGAGTAATTTGATAATTCAACAGTTGAAACTCAAGATTTGAGCAAGAATTGAAGTTGAAGTTGAAGAAACTCTCTCTTGTTCTTTCCTCTCCATAAATTTCGGCCAAGACAATGAAAATGGAAAGAAATTGGGTTAAAATTTGGTTTAGTAAAGGTTAAAATAAGTCCAAGTCAAAGTCAAGGTCCAATGTTTCAAGGACAAATGGCATCCAAAGGTTAATCCTCATCTTGTTGTCTTCCAATGGTTAATCCCTCTAGGTAACGTCTAATTATTTCCTAGCACCTTGTAAAATAATATTTCTTGATACAAAACTTCAATTAATCGGCAAAAATTTATCGCACTTCACGCACTAGCGGGCCCCACATCTAATATACACTCGTTATTTCTCATGAACTAACTTATACTAGAAAAATTGATTTAAAACTATATTTACTTATAAAATCTCTAAAAAATCAATATATTAGGGTATAATGAAGAAAATGCATGCGAGAAAATAAAATAAAATATTATAAAAGAAATGAAATTTACGGGTCCTCACACTCTCTCCCCCTTAAACAAATTTCGTCCTCGAAATTCTCCAACTTGTACTAATCAAGTCAAGATATCCCGTAAAAGTCAAACAAGCATATCCAAGCAAGCAGTAAGGGTCAAACAAAACCCACTTGTCTGATTTTTTATTCCTACAAGAAATCACCGATATGTCAAACCAGACCCACAGTTCGGCATCCTAAACTTTAAGCTTAGGATACACTACAGAGATCTGAAGCCTAAGCTCTGATACCACCTGTGACGCCCTCGCTTCTCCCAAGGGCGAACCCTAGGGTATCAGCGGGACGCCTGCCTAACTCGCGCCAGGACTCGAAATTTCAAAACAATAAAATTAGATAAACCAAAAGCGTACTATTCATCATATATCCAACTCCAAAAGAGTTCTATTTACATCCCCAAAAGTATCTATTCAGACCACCATATTACATTATGATAACAACCAGCAGAAAGTGGACCCCAAGGAGGGTCCTTATACAAACCACCAAAACAAAAGAAACATCTTAGTTGTCTGGCTATTACAAACCAAGCCTAACTATTCTAGTGACAGAGCCAAAAGTTCCCCGTGTTGGCCCCTGTTAAGGAAAACAAAAGAAAAGGGGTAAGCTATATACTTAGTAAGTAAACAGGGGTAAAATCATAAATTGCACATTCGAATAAACATATAGATCCAAATATTTCACATCAATACAGAAATGTAACATCACAATGGTAGGATACGAGTTGGCTCCAAAGCCAAGTCGTTTGCCATGCGTGACCTCCTGCCGACACTCCGTCGACCACAAATAAGGTCTGTAGAACTCCATTTGTACTCCTACCTAACACCTTATCACTCTCACTGGCCAGTCACTTCACAAACTTGCTTGAGCGAACGAAACGAAATTGAACTTGCTTCGCAAGCTCGGTTCACAAACTTGGTCCACAACTTGAACCTACAAACTTGGTTCACAACTTGAACCTACAAACTTGGTGGCCTCAAGACTAGGTTGGACTAGCTTCCACCAAGTCCCCGCCGGCTCGAATAGTCCATCTAGGTCTTGAGATCGGGTCCCACAAAAGTCACCCCGAACTACAAGCTCAAGGGGTTCAACACCAAAATAATTCATATATACACATCTCATAAAGGAACATAAGTGCCAATTTGGGTTTAGGTCAAGTGTGATAAAGTACACCCTCGCCTAAGCACCCTTATATTCATCTCAAAACACATAAGCAACGTATACAAACAAATGACCTGAATACTTACACAAAAGCAAGTATAGCAAAAATGTGAAGATCACGTCACATATCCCAGCTAGTAGGCCCCACCGGCACCGTCTAGCTCACCACCGTCTGAAATAGAAGATTCATCACAATATATCACAAACGGCTACTAGAATGCATAAATCAAGCAAAACGGCAAAATTGGCACATGCAAGTGCGGAAACGGCATACGGAAACGGAAATGGCAGCATAACCGTTTTGGTGTCAAAACTGTTTCGAACACAATCGAAGCTACGAGTGTCAGATCAAAGTGCATGAAATACCGTTCTGAATCTAAGAGGAAGGGCTACAACTTTTATGAAGACACTTCAATCTAGATCTGAAGGGAAGTAGGTCGAAATTATGGAAAACAGTACCAGAAATTTGCATTTTAGGGTGACGGACAGGGTTTGTTTGCTGGACCATAACTCACAGTTCACAAATCCAAATCAAGAAATTCCAAAGGCTTTGGAAATCCATGTTATAATGCTAAAACTTTTATGTTCTGGACAAAACCTGAATCAATACAGAGCATGGGAAAAAACGGGTCCAAAGTTCCCGTCAGAACTGTCCAAATTCAAAGGTAGTTCTGACAACCAATCTTGGTTTGATCATAACTGAAGCTACGGAACTCGTATTTGGATGCAATTTATACCATTTTGAAGCTAGGACCAAGATATACATTTCTTATGAAGGGGTCAATGCCCAGTTCACACGTTATCAAGACGGACAGAGCATGGTCAGAAGCAAAATTAAAAAACGTAACACAATCTAGTGTACAAAACAGGTACAAGTGTTTTGGCTATAACTCGGGCTACACTGATCCGTTTGACCTGATATTTTGTAGGACCATTAAGGACTTAATAAGCTACAACTTTCATGTTTTGAGAAACCTCTGAATCCTCACAAAGCATAAAGAAAAATAGAACCCAAGTTCGGATTTGTGGACTGCCCTGTTTCCAGGTTTGCCGGTTTCGAATGTCACAAACGCATGGTCCGTTTCTATGGTTCTCATACAAACTTCCTAGCCAAACTCATACCAAATAAACACACATAAACCACCTCCTATTTGCCCTACAAGAAAACCAAAATTCCTTTCCCAATATCATCCCATGACTTACCCAATACTAACCATAATCTAGGTGCTAATCCTACTAACTTTACTGGTTTCACCACCTAATCAATTAAACTCTAATCACTTAAGCCCTAACCCAACCAAACTAACTTTCCTTTGACTTAGGGTTTCATGACCAATCTGGAATTTGCTACTTACCAACCATACAAATGAAATTAATACATCAAAGATGCCATTAACAAGCCAAAATCCAACCAAACCAACTCTATGAATCATGAGGTGACAAGTGTTTAAGTTAATCATGAGGTGACAAGTGTCACCTTAATCTTCTCATTTCAGAAATAAACCAAAAAAGTGACAAGTGTCACCTTGTGATTAAAGGTTGGACTTTGACTAATTTCTTTCACCTTTACTAAACATGAATTTTGACCAATTTCATCTTCATTTTTCTTTCTCTTGGCTGACCAACATAGAGAGAAAAGAGAGAAAAATCCCTCAACTTTTGCCTTCTATTCTCTTGCTTAATCTCTTGATCCAACCATTTAAACTTCAAATCACTTCATAAAAACCCCTGGCTAAGTAGTATTGAGGTAGTTAGTGGAGTTGTTTTGGAAGAAAGAGACCTAAGCTACTACTTTTTGGGAGGTATCAAGGTATGGTGTGTAAAGATTCATTGTTTGTTTCCAATAATGGCTAATTCATGACTTGTGGTGGCTAGTTATGTGATTTTATGAAAGGTTTTATGGATTAGAGTGAAGTTAGCTAAATTTCTGATTTTTGTGAGAATTTTTCTGTTTTCCTATGATGGATATGGTTGGATTGAATTGATGGCTCTAAATGGTGTTAAATAGACCTCTTGTGTGTTAATTGCGGTTATTTGCGGAAAATTCCAGCTTTGATGTGTAAATTTCAGCTTTAGGGTTTTAATTTGACCATGATTGGGGGTAGTTTTTGAGCTACCAATTGGTTTTATCTTAAGGGTGTTTCATAGACTATGATTTGTATCTGCAATGGTGATTGTTTGTTATGAAATTTGGTGGCTAATGGTAGCATGGTGAAGTACGGAAATCTAGGGGAAGTGCTGCTGAAATTTTCGCAGGGCCCTTGAGCAGTCTTGGGGAATCTACTATATCTTGATGTAGGAAAATCGGAATTGAATTTTGTTTGTTGTGTTTTAAACTAGATTCATAGGGCTCTAAACCATGTAAATTTCAGACCCTATTTCTGTCTGTGCAATTTATAGTGATTTTTCAAACTTGACTGAAATATTGTACCTGTTCTGTCTTTCACTGGATAAAGCAGCAATTTGAGGCTTGAATTTGACTGACTTGCGTTCTGAATCTTACAATGGTGTTTTTTGGAAAGTTATATCCCTTTGAATGTATTTTCCAATGGCATAACTTTTATTAATTTTGGACTTACAAAACTTGATATATGATTTTTCATATAGGGTTGCGTGAAACTGAAAAATCCTGTTTTCCTAGTATTGATCTTACTTTCATTTTCTACTTCAAATTTGGAGTTGGTCAATCATTGTAGGTAGGGTTTTGAGGCTGTTCATGCCTTTAGGACTCATTGTTATCTTTTCACTTGAAATTCACCTCTTCGCTTTACATTAATGGTTCATTTGGATAGGCACCTGACTTGCAATCGAGTTTTACTTGCGAATTCCATTTATTAGGTATTGGAGTCTAGTCTTAAGTGTTTGCCCTTGATTGTTCTAGGAGGTGCCGGTGAGTAAAGCCACACTTGGGAAGGAAACTTTTGAAATTATCCTTGTTTGATCTGGTGAGTGTACCACTCCCCTGCCTTGTTGCTTAATTGGTTCATCTATACCTGAAATTTGTGACATGGATAACTATGAACTCTGTTATTTTGAATGAGACGAGGGTGTATTTTATCACACTCGTTCTCTTGCCTGTGTTGTATGAACTGAAACCTATTATTTATACTTGTTATGAACTTGAATCTGTTACTTGCGCTTGTTATAAGGGCGTTTGAAAGTGTGTCCAACGACCTTCTTGTTAAACCTGAGCTCAACCTCATGGGAGTTAATTAAATCGAGCCAGCAAGGGCTTGGTCAAGGTATTTGACAATCCATGAGTGCCTGTTCCTAGGAAATCTTTAAGTATTGAGACTCTTGATTTCGATATACTCGAGTATTACCACTTTCATTCTTGTTTGGCGTTCGGGCCCGGTAAGGGGGTATGATTGGTGAACGGAATTTGGTGTTAAAGTGGTGTTCTACTGGACTGGTTTCCTTGTTTGAAAGTTGACGGAGGGTCAACGTAGTCGGATCAAGTACTGCAATGGGGAATTTGGCTCTTGAGAGCCACCTGTATCCTTTCCATCTAAGTTGTTTTGCTCCTCTCCTTATTTGGTACACCTATGTAATTAATTGAGCATGAAATTCCTTGGTTCTTGACTGTTATGATTTTGGGTACCTCATTGAGCGTAAACTCACCCCCTTCCCGTTACCTTTGTTTTCCTTATAGGAAACAAACTTTGAACTCATGGTTTTGGAAGAAAAGGGTCGAGCTAATGTATATGAGATTTTGTTAAGCTCTTTCGCAACCGAAACTCTAATTGTATTTTGAATAGTAGGAATACTTTGGCTTGTACTTTAGTTAATTTGTTCAAGACTCCAATGTAAATATATGTAAGTAAGTATTTAACCTTGTTTCTTAATTATATTCATTTGAGATGTTATGTTTTATAGCTCTAGTGAACGTTTATGTCACTGTTTGGAAGATCGGACGAGCGCGGCGTTTGAACAAGGGAAGAAAGGAAATTTTCTGGCAGGAGTTGTTCATCGAATCCGGCCGAGTATCCGGCCAGATTAGCAGGGGTTTTTGAAAAAAATTTTGGATCAGCTACTGCCTCCAATCCGGCCAGAAACCGGCCGGATTGTGATGTGGTGGTTACTGTTCATTTTCGTTTCGTTTTCATTTTTCCGTTTTCCTTTTGTTGTAGTATTTAATTAAAGCATCATTGTACTTGAAGGTTAGAAATCATGTTTTCAATGTAATAGTCTCCAATGGTTTATTTCTTGGGTTTCTATCGTGCGTACTCTAGGGTTTATGTGACTTGACTTCGTAGTCCTGCCGAGAGATGGGCAGGCGGTCCGCCGAACCCTTTGGTTCGCCTTAGGAGGAGGTGGGGCTGTCACAAATTCGGGTCCTCACACTTAACTTATAAAATCCAATAAAGAGAAGAAATTTCAATAAATATGCAAAAAAAATAGACATAATTTTCTCTACTTTACAAGATATACTTTCCTATAAGTACACAAATTATAATCACATAATAGTCATTTCCAAATTAAATGAGAAAAAAAGTTTCCAAATCACATATATTTATCTCAAATGTAGAAGGAATTTGAACTACTAATGGCAAGGAACTTGTTACCCCTTTGAATAAAATTGAAAAAAAATTGAAACTTTTTGGGGCAAATTTGCAAATTTGGACAAGATTTTGAAAAAATTTTGAATTTAAACACAAGTCCAATATTTGCAACCAACAAGTCAATCACATACAATATATATAATCTCAATTCTTCCTCCACACTTAACATACACATTGTCATCAATGTGTAAAAAGGAAGGGAAACCAAGATAAAGAAAGTAATACTCCCCTATTGTTGCAATTGAATATGAAGCTCCAAAATTCGGTGTCCGTGTATCTTTAATGCTTCATGAGTTCCATTGGATAACCATTAGTTATATAAACCTAAAATGAAAAATGAGAAACAAAGGTGATAACAAAAGCATTAACAAATATAGAATGGCGATCCGTAACTCCTATGCCTTTGTTTCGGTGATGTACCTATAGAAAATACACAATAAACTACTCAAGGTACAAGGAAATACATGAGGAAAAGAAGAAGAAGAGAATCAAGGAACCTGCATTTTTCTTTAAAAACAACCTTAAAAATGCGACTACAGAAAACACGCCTATGAACTCGCGTTTTAGAGTCGCGTTTTCTACTGTAATGATGTAGAATACAGTACGTGACTTCAACAAATATGCGATTTGGAGTCACGTATTTGTTGAAGTCCTCGACCAAACTCTTATTGACTCGATTCGACTAACTAACCAATAGGGTGTGGATCCAAGTAGTGAGACGGGATGAGAGGCACCTCCCACTCAGATGGAGTGTGGTACATGCTACCGCTCAGCACTTACAAGTCAAGTACAAGATCTCAGGTAGTATTTAAGTTGTAAACATGTATATCAAGTCAATAATAACCAGTAAACAGTAAGAAATCACATTAGTACAAGTGTAATAAAGTATACCCTTGCCTGTTCAAACAAGGCAAGTATTTCTTTCAAATATCAAGCTCAATCATGTACTTGGAAACACTCACCAGTATGAGCAAGAGATATGTCAAAAGTTTTTTTCTAGGTTGTAGTCCGGATCACCAAAGAAACCTAGATCTGTCAAAATAAGGTAATATGGTTCAACTAATCAAAATCTAGATGAACCATCAAAAATTCAGAAAGTACTAGTGCAAATATGAAAATACAGTTTTAGAGTGAATTGTGACGACCCCACCTTCCCCTAGGACGTACTCCAGGGTTTAGCGGACTGCCTGCCCAACTCTTGTCAGGACTCACTCACTATTTCGAATATATAATTCACAACTTCGTAATGTAAGGAAAACAACAGTTGCCAAATTTGTAACATACAAATACATTCATTTCTGTCTCAAACTTCCATAAAATCTCAAATATATCAAAAGATTGGAGTTCTAAATACATTCAATCCTAGTCGAGCGACGAGTGTGAGTACAATTACAAAATTTCCAAAAACTAAACTACGCTAGCCTGTACAAGTTTCATGCCTCGCTCGTACCCCCTGTAAGGAAAACAATCTTCCTTGTTTGGTAGGGAGTTTGTATGTATTTGTGGGTGATTATTAATTGTTATTTGCTCAGGCGCTCAAAAGGATCTTGAAGAGAATCCCACAACCGACTACTAAAGGCCTTTTGCACTTACTCTCTTATTTTGATTTGGTGAGTGTCAAGAGCATGTTAAATGCTTATGTGATTGAAATGTGAATTGTACAAGTGTTATACATAATACGTAAACTTGTTGAGACGAGTGTGTACTTTATTGCGCTCGTTCTCCTTTAAGTGATGCTACAATTGAATTGTGCTATGTGAATTGCTATTCGAATCGGGTGAAGTGAATTGTTATGTGAATTAAGTGAAGTGTTGCTATTGCAAACCATATTTGTATTGTGATGTTGAGTGGAGTGAACCTCCTCGACTTATGCGTATACTCGTGGGGACCCCCCCGTCCCCTCTTTCTTTTAATTATGCGATACTTGTTACATGAATACATATGATCGGTAATTGTTCATAAACATGTTTAACTCGTGAGCCCTGAGCGGATGCATGTACCACACCAATCTGGTTGGGAGGTGCCCCTCATACCGTCTCAATGCTATAATCGGTTCTCTAAGCGATAGCATGTACCACACCAGTTTGGGTAGGAGGTACCTCTCATGTCGACTCAAAACCTTAAACAAATAATCGGTTCTCTGAGCGATAGCATGTACCACACCGATTTGAGTGGAAGGTACCTCTCCTGTCGACTGAGTACCATAAACAATTGTAATCGGTTTCCTGAGCGATAGTATGTATCACACCGATTTGGGTGGGAGATACCTCTCATGTCAGCTCCGAACCCAAAACCATTTTCAGTCGATTGGAGCGATGTCTCATCGACCACTCATACGTGCCATAATCGGTTCTCTGGGCGATAGTATGTACCACACCGATTCGGGTAGGAGGCACCTCTCATGTCGACTCAGAACCATAAATAGAGTAAGAGAAGTTTTACAAAATTAAATACCTATCCAGTTGACAGAGTGTCACCACGTGGAGGTATTGGATCGAACTTGGGTAAAGCAATTGGAAATTAGCTTCTGAGAGCTCCTATATCCTACTCAAGTGTGTTTAATTGTTAATCGTGATTTGCTTGAATGTTATAGCTTTTCTCCTCGTACAAGTTTTATTATTACTTGACCTACGTGTTTGCATGCTTTTCTTGGCCTCACTGAGCATTAGCTCATCCCATTCCATTTGTTATTCCTTAATAGGAAAGTGACGTGAAGGAAGTGATTGGAAGATACTAGTGAAGGCTAGTCTTTTGTGTAGTTTGGTGTGTTGTAACTGATCTTTGGAAAAATTGTGAGATTTGAAACTCGATGTAGTTGACTGAGATTTATATCCACGGATGTACTTGTGCAATGAAATATTATAGTGATGTTATTATTTTTGGCATATTTAGAAGAAATCATTGGAATTGATCTGTCCTTCATTTGAGGATTGAAGTGAGTCCCGACGAGAGCTGGGCAGGTGTTCCATCAAACCCTTTAGTTCGTCTTAGGGGGAGGTGGAGTCGTCACAATTGGTATTAGATTTTAGGCTTCAGATCTTTGTAGTGTATCCTAGACTTTAAAGTTTAGGATGCCGAACTGTGGGATTTGATTGTGTATTAAGTGCAATGTGATCTTGGTGCTTTAGGTTGTAGCACTATTTTTGCTCACAAAATACTGTAAAACTTTAATCTTCAAGTTAAGTTGGAAGAGAGTTAAGATTAGGAAATCTAAATGGCCATTTGGTGAGTTTAAGGGTTAGAAACCTTGCTTTCCCCACTAGTTTGCTTGCTGAAATTTCGGAAGAAAAGTTGAACCATTTTGAATAATTTTTTACTCCACTTTGAACTTAAAAATGAGACATCTTTTGCACATCTTTTGGTTTGACTTATTACCCTAGCCTGTATAAGAACTTTCACCTTGAATTTAGTGAGGAAACTTGTATTTATTGGAAGTTTTAGGTTAAAAATTTAGAAAGTAGCTTAGGCTTTTGAATGGAATTTGGAATTTATCATCATTCGAATGATGTGGCTAGGTATCGTGGATTCTCCTAGTTCTATCCCTAACTAGGCTTATGATTTTTCTTTTGATCCTGCCTAGGATAGTAGGGGTGATGCTCGCCGTGAGGCTTTTTTTATTTTGCTTGCATGTACTCTTACATTTGTGGCACTTAATTGCCTATGACCTATATTTGATAGTACTATTAACTAGTTGTATGCACATTGACATGTGACATGACTTTTGGCTTATGCAAATATCTATGCCCGTGATTTAAATTGCTCTTGCAATGTGTACACATTTTTCAATTCATGCACTTATATTTTCCTTTTTTATTAGGCGCTTAGAATCTTGCAAAAAGGATCTGTGAGGACGTGGACGGGGGCGTGGGCATGGGTTTCGGTAACCCCGCACTCCCGAGAGAGGTGAGGGATCTGCAACTGGACCAAACCAAAATCCTAAAAATGAAGAGGGTGACCAAGTAGCTGTAGCCATTAACCGTATGACCGATATTCTCGAGCGCTTAACTGAGCGCCAAGGACCTGAACCAATCAGTCAACCTAGGAACCAATAGAGAGGTGAGGATAGAGACCTAGAGCGATTCATGAAATTCGCTCCACCTAAGTTTCATGGAGGGTCTGATCCTGAGGTAGCGAAAAATTGGTTTGAAAGGATGGTTGATATTTTTGATGTTTTAGATTATACCGAGGAAAGGCAAGTGAATTTTGTTGTTTTCCATTTTTAAGGGGTAGCACGCTCGTGGTGGAATGTTGTTAGTGCAAAGTGGAAAAGAGAACAAACCCCTTGGACTTGGGTAAACTTTGAGAGGGAGTTTAATGTGTGACAACCCCACCTTCCCCTAAGGCGAACCAAAGGGGTTAGCAGACTGCCTGCCCAGCTCTCGCCAGGACTAATGGTGAAGTTCAGAGCGATCTAATACGTTCCGGAACATACAAACGTGCGTAAACAAGTCAAAATCAAAAAAATAAAAAAAAAATGAAACCGGAGCCGGTCATGAATAGTAACCGACACGTCAAAATTCCACCAAGCATCCATCAACATTTATATGTTGAAATTAAGCATTTACAATCCAAAGTGGCATACAAAAGTTATTCAAAAGTTGATACATGTACGGTTTGCCAAATCAAAAGAGAAAACGGACCCCAAAAGTACATTTAGGGTTTCAATCAAGGAGCTATACAAAAGATATGTCCAACTAGCTCAATTCGGCAACCAACTAGCAAATCCAGTCGAAAAGTATTTATTTTCCTGTAAGGAAAACAAAAGGGAATAGGGTGAGCTTACGCCCAGTGAGATAATACCACTCAAGCAGCAAAGTTCACATAAGCATAAAGTTTTTTATTCCAATTCATCAAAAGTAAGCAAAGGCACACATCAAATGTGGTGACAAAAGGATACGGCGGCTCTCAAGAGCCCTTTTCCCCGTTTGCATTCTTGATCGGATCTCATTGACCCTCCGTCAAAGTTTAAGAGTAACCAACCGTAGGCTCCACTTTACTTCCATCCCTTCCACCCAACATACCCCTACCGGATCCGAACTCCAAACAGTAGAAATTTGGTAATACTCGAGTATACTGGAATCAAGAGTCTCATTACTACAAGATTCCATATAACAGTCCCCATGGCTCGTCAATTTTCACGACCAAGCCCTCGCCGGCTCGATCCAATAGACTACCAATGGGGTTGAGCTCAGTCGTATCAGTAATGGTCGTTGGATACTCGTCCAAGCGACACCAAATTCATGAACCAATTCAGTATTTCATGTATCATTCAATCATTTCAGTAAAACAGTAGACAATCATATGAGATACCAAATGGGTGAGGGCGATCAAGTACACCCTTACTTAATCAAGTTCAACGGAGCAAATAAGCCTTCAAGGTATCAAGTTCACATATACCAAAACTACATTGTAAACAACAAGTGAGTGGTACACTCACCAAGCAAGCAAATGATATTTCATAAACCACCGCCCAAAGAGCGTCTTGGACCACCGTCACGTCCTAAAACATTCAAATAAGCACAATAAGACTCGATTACCGGTCATAAACCAATTCCAAATACCACCAAATAGGGTTCCATAAGAATGTATAAGCACTAGAGTAAACCAGAAAAATCCGGAAATGGAATTAAGCTTTAACCCAAAAAAATAGTTTTTGACATCATTTTACGGTTTTGGCACCATTGACACTACGATTATCGGATGGAGGTGTAAGATACACTGTTTCGAAGCTAAGAGATAGGGTTAGAAAGTTACAGAAGGCTACTCTGTCCAGTTTCGAGTGTAACCAGGTCAAAAATGCAATATACTACACCAGAACCGCAAAAACAGGTTCACAAACCGCATTCTGGTTCAAATATCATAAGTCAGGCTACCTAAGTCCAAATTAGGTGATTCCAAAGCCATCAGAAAGCTAAGACATCAGGATACATTTCCTCAGAAGACCTCAACAACCAAATCAGAAGCATTCCCACTCAAATTAACCAATCACAGACGCAATTATCAAATTCGGGTAGAAACAGAGCAGCAGGGGTAATTCAGTCTTTTCACAAGCTACGTTTCTCTGATTGACCTGAAATTTTTCAGACATCTATAAAATATCATTCCCTATAACTTTTATGTTTTAACCCAAGGCCAATTCGGCCTATAACTATGAGGTACTGTGCCGGGCAGAGTGTAAATTAATGAAACCCTAACTTTCCAAATTTCTTTCCAAAGCAGAAATTTCTTGTAATTAACCACCATTTACACCTCCTAACTTCATTCTAGATCATTTCCCCTCTTCATACCAAGCCACAACATATGAATCATATTAAATCAGAAAAATCATCAATAATTATAGAACTTCGCCAAATGCAACCAAAATCAAGATATAATCCACAAAATTCCCTCTTAGGCTACCACAATTCATGAATTAAACATCATTAGGTGGAGGAGAGAGGTTCCTTCACAACTCACCTTAGCAACACAAGAGAGAGAGCAACTAGTCACCTTAGCTTTCCAAACAACTTCACCAAACACCTCACAAACACTAAGTGAAGAGGTTTTATGGAACAAATGCAAGATCAAATGGTTGATTAGTTGAATTTGAGCAAGATGGAGGCAAGAATTTGAAGAGCTTTTCCCTTTCTCTTTGCTTGAAGTGGCCGGCCAAGATGAGGAGAAAAATGGTGAATTTTTGGTAATTTTTTGATTTATTTGGTCAATTGGTAAGAAAATGAATAGTGGTCATAAAGTACAACCAACCATATGGTGACACTTGTCACCCTATTTAATGCATACATATCTCTTTGTTTCCTCTCACACCAATCCATATAACAACCTCTAATTATCTCATAACAGCCGGTAATTTAAACCCAGTATCCAAAACTTAACCTAGTTTGCCGAATTTTTCCGAACTTTCCGCACTAGCGGGTCCCACGTCTAGTATACGCTCTTAATTTCTCAAAATCTAACCGATACTAGAAAAATCATCTAAAAACTATATTTACTTATAAAAATTATCGGGAAAAATTTTTGTAATAAAGAAAATGCAGAAAACATGCCATTAACGAGAAAAACCCTAGAAAATGGGAAAAATTACGGGTTCTCACATAATGTCGAGTTCCTCCCGCCAATTATACAAGAAAAGAGGGAGGACGACTTTATTAAGTTCAAGCTAGGATTGTTAAGTGTGGCCAAGTATGAGAAGCGGTTCACCAAACTTTTCAAATTTGCCCCTAAGCTTGTAGTCACCGCACGGAAAGGATAAGGAGATTTATTCAGGAATTAAATGTAGAAATCCAAGAATCTCTAGCAGCTGCCAGATTACCACTTTTACGGATGTCTTGGATAAGGCACAGAGGGTAGAGAATGTTAAATCTCAATCTAAGGTTTTTCATGCCAGAAAGAGAGGTAACCCAAGTGATACCCCTAAACGGTCCGAGAAGTCTACCCAACCCCTTAAAATGGGAAAATGGGCTGGAGGAGTGAAGATGCCTGAAAAATTCGGAGAAACTCCATCAAGCGAAATCCCACCAAAAGGAAATCAGAGTAGGCAAGGTCAACAAAAGGGGAAATCTCAAACTGGTCAAGCCGTGACTCCTCACGTAACTTATGGATACTATGGCAAGATTAATCACACTGAGGCCGAGTGCTAGAGAAAGCAAGGAAAATGTCTGAGGTGCGGTAGTACCGAGCATAAGTTTTCAAATTGCCCTAGAGCTTCTAAGGGAAAAGGAAATTCTCAACAACCTGCTAAATCGACTGCAAATCAGTCGAGTGCCAGAAGGAGTGATTAATGCTAATGATTGTAAGAGGGATCAAAGTAGTGGAAACTCTACGAGTAGGGGTGAATCTGACTCCACTTGACAAATAAGGATTGTAGTTTTACCCTAACATTGACTGGCACTTTTAGAGGTTATAATCTTTTGTATAGGGGATGACATCCTTTTGTTGTATCTTGCAACTTAGCACATTTTGATCTTGTTGTTTCCCCTTTTCTTTTGAAATGATTTGATGAACTTATTATAACTTCGTGTAACTATTATGATCTTTTATGACATATGAAAATTTACTTTACTTTTAATTGATTTTACGGTTTATATGTATATTTAATCTATTGCTCCACACCTCCAGACCTGTGATAAGATCATGAACGGCACCTGAGGATTGTTAAATTCAATAAGTGTGAGTTTTGAATGGGAGAAATAGGAATGATGAAAATTGGTCACGTGAGGATAGGGCCGGTAAAGATTTTGATCGCAAAGTGAAGGAGTTAAAACGCAAGCAAATCCCTCTAATGAAGGTTTTATCGAGAGATTATGGAATCGAGAAAGTAATTTGAGAAGTTGAAGAGAAGACCGAAAGAAGCATTTAGGGTTATTCATACATCAAGGTATAAATTTCGAGAACGAAATTCTTTTAAGGGGGGAAGGATGTGAGGACCCGGATTTTATTTTCTTACTTTTATATTATTTTAATGGCTTAATTAGTTATTTATTCACCTGTTTACTCCGAATAATTTATTTCATTCATTTTAAAACCCATTTGTACGCAAAAATGTCTCTTTTATATTTTTAAAACGTTCCGTTCATGAATTTAACTTTTCTACGGCTCGTTTAGCGAGAAATAGGAAATACACATTTTTCGAGACAATATTCGATCCGAGAGTACAATGATCTTGGAGATTTGAGAACTAGGTTTTCATTTTTAACTTAGTCATCTTATAAGTTATCTGCCCTAGAGTTAGTTAATTATATTTTATTGGCATTAATTACCCTTAAGTATCGACTTACCGCGCGCGAATCGGAAGTTCGTGTAAATCGAGTCAGAACGGTTAAGTGGAGATTTAAGAAACTTATACCGGACTACTAAGAGTGAATAATTATAGTGTTAAAGAAACTACATTGGAGGATTAGTGAACTTGTATAGCAAACGAGAGAGAAAACGGTGGTACGATACCCGCGCGCAACTTTATTAAGAGTTGACTTTTGAAGAGCTTTTGGCCACAAATTCATTAAGCTTCCAAAGGAAGATTCACTCAACACAAAAACCCTCTCTCTTCTCCCTCTTAGTGCCAGCTGAACTCCTCAAGGAAGGAGAAGTGAAAGCTCTTCATCTATCTTGCTCATTCTTGCTCCAAATCAAGTCTAACTTTGCAGCCAACCTCAAAACCATTTGGAGAATAACCTTGACTTGGAGGAAAGCTTCATCTTGCGGTTTTCTTGGGAGCTTTAGTGGTGAAAATTTTTTGGTTTCTTCAAGAACAAAGAGGTAGCCATCATCAACTTTGAATCTCACCATTTCATGCAAGATTTATGGTTGGTTGAGCAAGGGTTTGAACCCTATGCATGAATCTAGGTAGCGGACTTGAGGAGTTTAAATTCTTGCTTTAATCTTTAGGTAAAGGTCTTGAGGTGGCCTATTGGTAGCTGTCTTGAGGTCTAAATTGCTTGCTTTTGATTGTTATGTGTTTAGATGGAAGGAATACGGTTAGAAATGAAGAGAAAATCGAAGGAAAGTTGGTGCATGAAACTAGCCGAATCTGTCCTATACTTGTCTTGCTTGAATTTCGAAAATTTGTTAGTTATTGGACTGTCAAATTGGTTGATATGTGTTGCGTATTGTGTGTAGAAACTTTGTACCAAAAATCATTTGAATTAGTTGAGCAAAACTTGAATTTTTGAAACTTGAAGAAATCTGGAAAATGTGTTTAGGGCAGCTGAACCGTGCCCTTTTGATCAAACATATCTCTTTGTACAAAAGTCAAAATCAAGTACCGTTTGTGGCATTTGAAACTTGACATTTGTAGCTTTCCAACGGTATAATGTTCACCTTCTAGTTCAAACTGAGTGAACTGTATTGATTCAATAAAGTTGACTGTCTTGTTAAAGTTATCTGTCCGAGAGGAATGGAGAGCTGCGTTTTGTGGCTCTGTTTCCTCTCACTTTTGAACTGATTTTGGAAATGATCTCGTCTGATGAAATGTATCCTTTTGAATCTAGTTTCCAACATCACCAACCATTCCCAATTTGAACTTGTATTGAGTGACTCATGGCCTGATTTTGAAAGTGCGATAAAGCTGGAAATCTGGAAATGCCTTCCTTCTTGCTGGCCGACCGGTCTAGCTTGATGTAGGATGTTTTGTGAGGACCCGAAAATTTTCTTATTTTTATCGAATATTATTGGTTTATTTAAATATTTATTCGCCTGTTTTCTCCAAATAATTTATTTCAATCATTTTAAGTCCATTCATATGGAACAATGTCTTTCTTATGTTTTTAAAACGTTCCGTTAGCAAATTTAATTTTCGGAGGTTCGTTTAAGTGAGAAATAATAAGTACATGTGTTTCGAGGTGATGTTCTATTCGAGAGTGTAATTATCTTGGGGAAATTTATAATGATCAATAGTAGATTAAGAAAAGTTAATTGACGAATTAAAGGTGAATGAGTTCTAATTAAGTGCATACCGCTCGCGCGTCGTTAGTTTTGCGAAAGACGTGCTGATACAAATTTATTGGAGAGTTGAGGAAGTAATACTAGACTCATGTGAGGACCGCGAATTTACTTATTTTAAACTGCTATTACTGGCTTATTTAAATATTTAATTGGCCGTTTGCTCCGAATATTTTATTCCAACCTTTTTAGACCCAATTACATGAAACTATGGCTTACATGTATTTTTAAAATGACTTGTTACAAGAATTTATTTTGAAAAACTCGTTAAGCGAGAATAGTGAATACGCGTTGGGAGTCAATAATCAATTCAAGAATACAATAAGGTTGAAAAATTGGAGACTTGTACATTAGCCTTGAAATAGGTATTTTTATGTTTAATTGTTTAATTATTAGTTAGTGATACTATCGTTATAATAATCTCTTGAAAATTCCACTTTATCGCGCACAAATCGAGAGTTACGCGTTTTTGCGTGCGCGATTAATTGAGGGACTTAAGACCATTATTTCTAGACCATTAAGAGTGAATAATAATAGTGTGAATACAAGTGCATTAGAAGTTTAGTGCACTAGTGAAACAAACTCGAGAGGAATCGAGCACAAAACGCGCGTATCCGCGCACGAGAGAGAGTTGACTTTTGCTCAATTTTGGACCACACATTAAAGCTTCTCTTGGAAGCTTCATTTTGATCAAAACTCTCTCTCTCTCTTCACTCCATTCCAGCTGGCCAAAGGAGAAGAAAAACAACCCCAAAGCTCTTCCAATTTCTTCTTCATTTCTTCATCAAATCTCCACCAAATCACACCAAAATTTAACCACACTTTGCTAAGTACTTGGTGATCATCTTAAGCTACCAAAAGAGCTTCATTTCCACGGATTTTCTTGAGCATCTTTGGATCGAAATTTCTGCTTGATGTCACCAACAAAAGTAAGTGATGATCAACCTTGAAAATCTTGATTTATGGAAGTTCTATTGCACATATAAGCTCATGCATGCATGTGGGTAGCTTTATTTATGTTGGAAAGTTGATGTGTGGGTTCTATGAACTCCCACTATGGTTGGATGGACTGATTTGATGAGTTATGATGTTATTAATGTTGGTTTAGTGCTTAAGCTAGTGGAATAATGTTGTGTTGTTGTGGAAACTCAAAGGATGTGAAGAGGGAAATTTTTCCATTTCTGCCCCTGTCATTCCCGTGACCTTTAGTGCATTTTTTTGGTGGTTCTAATGACTTTCTTCTGATGTATATGTGTAACATAGGTTGTGTATGAAGTTTCATTAAAAAATTTCAAGATTTGGTTGGCCAAATGATATGTTTTCGGAAATAAAAAAAAACTGGAAATTTTCCCGTAACTGCTCTGGCAGTGTTTTTATTTTGGCTATAACGTTTTGCTCCGACGTTGAAATTGAGTTCCGTTTGCGGCACTGGAAACTAGACATTTTCATATTTCCAACGGTATAAAATTCACATCCTGGTTCCACCTGAGTAGTCCATACCAATTGTTTCCAATCGTTTGAACATGACTGTCCTGTTTCGCATCTACACTGGGAGCTCTGTTTTAAGCAGCGAATTGGTGCCCAAATATGAGCTAGTCGTGGACTGATTGTGGAAATAATTTCTTCTAGTAAATTTTAGCTTTATGAATCTAGTTTTCAACGCCACTAACCACGCTCAATTCCAAGTTGAATTGATTGAGTTGTGACCAAAATCCGAAACTGACTCAATGATTTGAAACCCTCTTTTTGGCTAGTAAATGTCTAAATTTTGATTGGGACTTGTTGTTTCGAAATTCTTGGTGTTAATCACCCTACCAAATGCATCTCGGATGTTTCTTAGACATTACCTACACAAAGGGACCGTGTTTGAGACATTTTGTTGGCCAAACATTTTGAAAACGGAAACCTCATGTACAAGACAGATTTGCCTTGGAAACTTGGAAACTTTGGTGATCTGGTTAACCAACTTTTCGTGCGTATTTTTCCATGAAAATTAATAGAGGAATATCCCTCATATGGTAGTATAATACTGCCAAATTTGGTGCCATTCAGAGTTCATTTCGATGCTCAAACAAAGTCCCAAAGTTTGTAAATTAAACCTGGAAATTTGCCTAACTGTCTCAATTTTTCAGCAACTTTAAGCCGCCATATCTTGGTGCTCAAAACTCCGATGCTTGTTCAACTTTTTTTGTTTGAAACTTTGATTGCAACTCTAATTGTGTTTCAAATCTGAGAGGCAAGTTCAAATTCTGTGATTTTTGCCGAATTTCCAAAGTTAGCGAAAAATCAACCTCAAAACTGTCTCGCAAGCCTAAAATAGTAACTTTAAGCCAATTTTTTAATGCCTTCCGTTGGGAATCATGGGAAAGTGTATTCTAAGAACTTTTAGTACTTTGGAAGGAGTTTCCAACGGTACCATGTTTTCCAATTTTGGATTTGTAGAGAGAGAGATACGATTTTTCAAAGTACGTACGACAATTCTGAAATTTCCTAAATTAAGGAAAATGGAGTTTTTCAAACTCTCTCTCTTCCATTGATATCGGTTGATCATTTTGTACTTGATTTCAAAGATGAAAACTATATTTCTCTTGTGTTTTAAAACCCCACTCTTGAGTCTCGATTTACGAGTAATTAAGGCTCGTACTTGTGAGATTTTCTTAGATTGTACTAGCATACTTCTCATTTGAAATGAATGGAATGAAATGTATTAAATGAAATGAATGATTGAATGATATTAAATGATTGAATAAAATGAAATGGTATGCTATGGCTGCATACGTCGCTGGAGTGAATCTCCTCAACTCACAAATGAACATGGGGGACGCCCAAATCTCACTGGCTAACCTTGGAATCGAGCCAGCATGGGCTTGGTCGGGCTCCTTGGTGAACCATGAGAAAATATAAGCTTGACCTATTGAGAGGTTTTGCTTGGCATACTCGAGCAGTATTGCCTCAAACAAATGACAGGCGGGCCCGATACAGGGGTATGTAATGGTGAACGGGGACATGATAACTGTGGTTCTACGGACTATAACCTACCCGATTGACAGAGTGTCAACTCGTGGAAGTTCTTGATCGTGCAAGTGGAAAATAGCTCCTGAGAGCTCCTATATCCTTGAATTATTTCTGTGTACTCTTCTTGTTCGAATTGTCGTTTACTTGAATATTATTGTTTTACTCGTTAATTGGGATTGTTACTTGGACAATGTGCTTGCATGTGTATTCTTCGCCTCACGAGCAATCGCTCACCCCGTAGATTTGTTTTCCTCAACAGGAACGGACTTGGAGTGAATCTCGGAGAAACCCTCTGGATGTACTTGTGTATTGGGGTTTCGAATGCAATTGGCTAGATATTTTGGCTGTTGTATATTGTGGGATTTGATGTGTATTTTGGGAAATCCAATGTAAGAATTGGATAATCGCTGTATTTTGAACTGGTGGTGTAAGACTTGGACAGTCGGTTATGGAAGCGACTTCTCTTTAGTAGGCTTGTATTAACTGTATATATTGTTAAGTTTGAAAGTTTCCACACTTTCTTACTTTATCTTGTCGGGATGGCTAATATTGTATTAAGATTGAATCGAATTGTCTTGAATCCTGGCGAGAGCTGGGCAGGCGTTCCGCGGATCCCCTTTAGTTCGCCTTAGGGAGAAGTGAGGGCGTCACATGTTTTGTCTCGAAAATCTTGATGTCCATTGCTTTTCAATTTCTTATCAAATGTTTCCAAAACACTGGTTTCAAAAATGAACCGAATTGGAGTTGATTTCATTGGGCAAAATGTTTGAAAAGGAAAGAAAAGCAAGAAGACAGATTTGCTTTGAAAATTTCCTAAACTTTGGTGGTTTTGTTAACTCCCTTCCCGTACAAGTTTCTACATGAAAATTGTCGGTGAATTAGTCCTCATATTGAAGTTTGAGTGTACCAAATTTGGTCATATTCTAAGACCATTTCGATACCCAACTGAAGTCCCAAAGTTTGCCTTTCAAATCTGGGAAATTTACCGAACCGCCCACTATTTTAGCCGACTTTGAGCTACTATATCTTGACGCTTAGAACTTTGACCTTAGTTCCATTTGTTTTTTTGGAAACCTTGATTGGAACTCTTAATGTGTTACGAATTTCAAGGGCTGTTTGCTAAATTTTCAAAGTTTGCCGAAAAACATGACTGAAACTGTCTTGCTTGTTCAGGTCAGCCATTTTGGGCTCAAAATTGAATGTCTTCTGTTTAGAATTTTGGAAAAGTGTCTTCTAGGGACTTTTAGTACTTTAGATCTAGTTTCCAACGGTACTAAGTTTTCCAATTTTAGACCTACGGAGTGTAAGATTTGATTTTCTAAAGATTGTCGTGCAAAACTGAAATTTCTTGATTTTGTATGAAACGCTTTTTTGAGAACTCAATACTCCTTTTCGATATTGATTGATCATTTTCAACTTGATTTCATGGAGGAAATTTGTGACGCCCCACATCTCCCTAAGGCGGACCAAAGGGTATCCGCGGACGCCTGCCCAGCTCACGCCAGGACTCAAGCACTTCCATTCAATTTAAAATCGAACTAAACACTTCGACGAGAGCAACATGAATACAATAATGCGGAAGCGTTCAAGCTTAATAAGTCACTTAATGTATATCCAGTACATCGGGTAATCATGAAACGACTCAAATTCAAAGTACACATCAGGGCCCAAACTTTTCAAGTTTACAATTTCCAAAAGTACAACCCAAACCAGGGCCTAGTCAAAATATATAACAGGAGTCTTAACAAAATTACAACGGATGGTTTCTCCATATCTCTCCAAGAGTCGGTCCTGTTAAGGAAAACAAAACTATAGGGTGAGCTAATGCTCGTGAGGCCAAGAACACACATGCAAGCACTTAGTCAAATAACAATCCCAGATTTAATAAATAAAGCCATGTCTTTTCAATAATCAATCAATCAAACAGGAAAAGTAATCAGAAACAATTCAAGGATATAGTAGCTCTCAGGAGCTAAGTTCCACTCGATCTGCCGTTGTCATTCGTATACCTTCCCGCATTGACCCTCCTGTCAACCGGGTCGGTATTTCCATTTCCGTAGATCACCACTTACTTTCCTCCGTCCACCGTACACCCCAAGGGCCCACAATGACCATTATTGGGCGATACTCAACGAGTATGCCAAGCAAGACCTCTTATTAGGTCGAGCTTATGTGTATCTCACGGCTCGTCCAAATCCCCGACCAAGCCCATTGCTGGCTTGAGTCTAAGGACGGCCTATGAGTTTGGGCGTCCCCCATTCATTTGAAAGTCGAGGAGGTTCACTCCAACGACATAAGCATTCATGACATAACATTGCATTTCATTCATTCATTCAATACATTTCATTCATTCATTTGAAATTAGAACGAGTGCGATAAAGTACGCACCCGCCCTTATTTTTAAAACTTTCAACAAATCCCACAAATAAGCAAGTATCAAAATTCACACACTTGACACTCACCGATCAATTCAATAAGAATTATTTTCCGGAAGTTCAAGTGTCCACGGTGAGATCCTCTTGAAGGTCTCCTTGCGCGCCTGGCAATTTAATAGCGAATAATCATACAATTAACCCTCTTATCAAGAAGATTGTACACTAGTACAATCTAAGAATTATTTTGCAAAAAGGAACCTCAATTATACGTAAATCGAGGTTCAACTTGCCCTTTATTAGGTATAATATTATTTGAGTTTTTATCATGAAAATCGAGGGCAAAACGTTTGAATAATACTAAGAGAATTAAGAGTTTTGGAAAAACTCCTTTGCCTTGAAAAGTGAGAATTTCAGTTTTATCCTAAATCTTTGAAAAATCGTAACTCGCTCGGTATAAGTCGAGAATTGGAAAACTTTATACCGTTGGAACCCTCTGAGAGAGTAATATAAGTTCCTAGAAGACACTTTTCCATGAATTGAAGTGAAAAGTGGTCAAAAATGAGCTTGAAGACGCAGGGTCGGTTTTCATGGCAGAATTAAGTTGGATTTCGGCCAACTTTGAAAATTCGGCACGATTCACACGTTGCAAACCGGCCTCTGAAATTTGCAGCTCAATTAGGGTTACAAGTGAGGTGTATGAAAAAACAAGCGGATCAAGAATCGGAGTTTCGAGCACCGAGATACGGTAGCCCGAAGTTGAGCAAATTCAAGACTGGATGAGAATTTTCCAGATTTGAACCTCTAACTTTAGTAATTCAATTGGGTATCGAAACGAACTTGAATTGGCACCAAAATTGGCAGTATTTCAATACTATATGGAAAGTATCTCTCTATCGAACTTCGGGGAAAAATACCTTCGGCAAGGTAGTTAATTAGCCCACCAAAGTTCAAGAAAAATCCTAAGGCAATCTGCCTTTGACTTGCATTTCCCAATTTCCAATCGTCTAACCAAGAAAGTTATCCAACCATGGTTCATTTGTGAAATAAGGGTCTAAGATACACCCATAATATCTTTGGTAAGTGTTTAATATCAAAAACATCAACTAACAAGTTCACTCCAAGATTTTGTTCCAAACCAGTCCAAAGATTAGGGTTTTCCAAAACAGAGCAGTCCACTTGCTTCAGTCACAACTCAGTCATTATAGCTCGAAATCGAGCATGGCTTACGCCGTTGGAAAATACATTCATAGAGTTAAAATATCACAGAAGAAATCGTTTCCAAATTCGGCACCCATCTGGTTCAAATTCGGGCATCAAATTGCTGCCTGAACACTTCATTCCAGAAGAACAGAGTAACAGGACAGCGAACTTAAAACATTTGGTTCGGCTTGCTCACAAAGAATCAGAACGTGAATTATATACCAAATTAAAGCTAGGAATGTCTAGTTTCAAACGCCACCGACGGCACATGATTTCGACATCCGAGGACAGAGTTATAGCCAAAATACTACTGCTGGTCAGAGCATACGCGAATCAGTTTTCCAGATTTGCTGGTTTCTAAAAAAAATTCATTTGCCCATTCAAACCTCATTATTTTTCAATGAAATTTTTCACACCTCTAATACATCATATAAGCATCCAATTCAAGCCATTAGTTCATTAAAAACTGGCCTTAAAATGACCGAATAAAACAGGGGTAGAATTGGAAGTTTTTGCTTCTTACACCCAATGAAGTTCCTACTAATTACCCACCACTAATGCATCATTATAATCACTAAACCAACAATATAATCACCATCAATCATCAAATCAGCAAAAACAACCCAAGTGTGGGAATTCCAAGAGCCCACAATCACATTTTTACACCATAATCAAGTAACTAAGGGCATGCATGAGCTTAATCTTGCCATATAATCTCCAAAAGATAAGAATCCAAGGGTTGATCATTACCTACTCCTTTGGTTTGCAAGGTCAGAATTTTCGGCCCTCTTGAAGCTCCAAGAAACCGTGAAAGCTCCCCTCCTCCTTAGCTAGATATAGTCTCCAAGTGGTTTGCTAATTGGTCTCCAAGTTTGGTGTGATTTGGATGAATTTTAGTGCATGAATTGAAGATGAAAAATGAAGAACAATGGAGAGCTCTTCTCCTTTCTTGTTGCACGGCCAAGTGAGGTGAGGAGAGAAGGAGTGTTGGTTCAATTGTGGCTTCCTAAGAAAGATTCATTGTGTGGTGCAAAATGCATCTCAAAGTCAACTTGAAATAGTGCAATTAGGATGCGTTTGGACTCGATTTTTCTCGCGCGTTTGGTTCACTAGTGCACTAAACCTCCAATGCATATATATTCATGTAAATATTATTCACTCTTAGTTGTCCCGAAATAAGGGTCTAAAGTCTCCCAAATAAATTCGCGCGCGTGAAAACGCGTACCGCCAAATTTAACGCTATAACGCGAAACTTTCGGAAAATTCTTATAACGATTGCACTACTAACTATCACTTGAATATTTATTCATAATATTACCTATTTTAGGACCATAGTACAAGTCTCCAATATTCCAAGCTTATCGTGCTACTACGCGGATAAAATCTCCAAGCACTATTCACTATTTTTACGAAACGCGCTCTAGGAAATTAATTTTTTGAAACGAATCATTTTAAAAATATAACGAAGTTACGTTACCATGTATTTAGGTCTAATAAGACTAGAAAATATTCCTTGGAAATAAAATCCAATTAAATAATTTATTAAGCCATAAATTAGGCATAAAATAATAGTTTTTGCGAGTCCTCACAAAATTAGTTTCTCTTGTATTATTAAACCCTCACTCTTGCATCTCGATTTTTGAAATATTGAGGCTTGTCGAAACATTGTATTAGTTTGAAAATGAACGTACATTCTTCCTTGTTTGGCAGGGAGTTTGTATGTATTTATGAGTGATTGTTAATTGTTATTTGCTCAGGCGCTCAAGAGGATCTTGAAGAGAATCCCGCAGTTGACTACTAAAGGCCTTTTGCACTTACTCCCTTATTTTGATTTGGTGAGTGTCAAGTGCATGTTAAATGCTTATGTGATTGAAATTTGAATTGTACAAGTGTTCTAAATAATACGTAAACTTGTCGAGACAAGTGTGTACTTTATTGCGCTCTTTCTCCTTTAAGTGATGCTACAATTGAATTATGCTATGTGAATTGATATTCGAATCGGGTGAAGTGAATTGTTATGTGAATTAAATGAAGTGTTGCTATTGCAAACCATATTTGTATTGTGATGTCGAGTGGAGTGAACCTCCTTGACTTATGTGTATAGTCGTGGGGACGCCCCTGTCCCCTCTTTCATTGAATTATGCGATATTTATTACATGAATACATATGATCGGTAATTGTTCATAAACATGTTTAACTCGTAAGCCCTGAGCGGATGCATGTACCACACCAATCTGGATGGGAGGTACCCCTCATACCGTCTCAGTGCTATAATCGGTTATCTGAGCAATAGCATGTATCACACCAATTTGGGTGGGAGGTACCTCTTATGTCGACTCAAAACCTTAAACAAATAATTGATTCTCTAAGCGATAGCATGTACCACACCGATTCGGATGGGATGTACCTCTCCTGTTGACTGAGTACCATAAACAATTGTAATCGGTTCCCTGAGTTATAGTATGTATCACACCGATTTGGATGGGAGATACCTCTCATGTCAGCTTAGAACCCTAAACCATTTTCAGTCGATTGAAGCAATGTTTCATCGACCACTCATACGTGCCATAATCGGTTCTCTGGGTGATAGTATGTACCACACCGACTCGGGTAGGAAGTATGTGAGAACCCGTAATTTTCTCATTTTCTAGGGTTTTATTCTATTTAATGGCTTGTTTTCTGCATTTTCTTTATTAGAAAAATTTTCTAGATAATTTTTATGAGTAAATATAGTTTTTAGGTGATTTTTCTAGTATCGGTTAGTTTTTGAGAAATTAAGAGCGTATACCGGATGTGGGACCCGCTAGTGCGAAAAGTTTGGAAAAATTCGGCCAACTAGGTCAAGTTTTGGATACTGGGCTTAAATTATTAGGTGCTAGGAGATAATTAGAGGATACCTTATGGATTAGAGTGAGAGGGAACAAAAGGATATTCATGCATTTAATGGGGTGACAAGTGTTACCATGTGATTAAATCTTGCCATTTTGACCACTATTCATGCCTTTACCAAATTAATATCAAAATTCACCAAAAATTCATCATTTTTCTCCCTCTCTTGGCCGGCCTCTTCAAACAACAAAAGAAAAGAAAACTCTCCACAATCTTGTCTTCAATCTTGCCCAATCTTTCAATTAAACCGATTAATCTTCCAATTACTCCATAAAACCTCTTAGTTTGGTGGAGTTAAGCTTGGTTGTGAAGTGGTTTGGAAACTTAAAGTGTTAAGTTGCTTCTTTCTTGACTTGGTAAGGTGAGTGGTGGAGGAACTCCTTTTCTCTCTTCAATAATGCTTAATTAGTGATTAATGTGAGCTTAAGTGATGATTTTAGTGGTTATTTTGTGATTTTTGGATGAAATTGGTGAAGTTTTATATTTATTTGATTGTGTGGCCATGTATGATGGTTGTAAATGATCTAAAATGAAGCTAGAGGATGTGAGTGGTGGTTAATTGTGGAAAATTTCCGCATTGAACGGAAATTTCGGAAGTTAGGGTTTCGATTACCCCCTTTCTGCCTGGCACTGTTCATCATAGCTAGAGGCCGAATTAGCCTTGGGTTAAAACATGAAAGTTGTAGGGAATGATATTTTAGAGATGCCTGCAAAATTTCAGGCCAATCGGAGTAGCATAGCTTGTGAAAAGACTGAAATACCCCTGCTGCCCTGTTTTTACCCGAACTTGAGAATTGCTTCTGTAATTGGCTATTTTGGTTGGGAATACTTCTGAATTGGTTGTTGAGGTCTTCTGAAGAAATGTAGCCTGATGTCTTAGCTTTCGGATGGCTTTGGAATCACTTGATTTGGACTTAGGTAGCCTGAATTACAGTTCGTCAACCAGAATGCGGTTTGTTCACCTGTTTTTTCTGTTCTGGTTTAGTATACTGCATTTTTGACCTAGTTACACTATGAACTGAACTGCGTGACCTTCTGTAAAATTGTATCCCTTTATATTAGCTTCGAAATGGTATAAATTACACCCCAATCCGATAAGCGTAGCTTAGGTTACGATCGAAACATCGAGAGACGTCAAACCTGCCTGTTTGGCCTATTGTCTTTTAAATTGGTTTTTGGTTACATTATTAACCTTGTGTTGTAATTGACTATATATGCATGGTATTGTGACCCTAATTAGATGTTTTTAATAGCTTGTGAATTATGTTTGAGGTTGTGGTTGATTTGGTGTTGAATTGTAGGGTGAAAAGTAAGAAAAACAAGGGGAAACGCTGTTAAAATTTTCGCAGGAACCCCGGAGCAGTTCTGGGAAATCTGCAATATCTGGATGTCGAAATATCAAAATTGAGTTCCGTTTGTTGTGTTTTAAACCATATTTACAGGGGTATGAACCGTGTAAATTTCAGTCTCTGGTTTGGTCTGTGGGATTTATGGTGATTTTTCAAAGTTGATCGAAATTGTATACCTGTTCTGCCTTTTCTGGTTACGACAGCAATTTGAGGCTCGAATTTGATTGGCTTGTGATCTGAATCTTCTAAATGTGTCTTCTGAGAAATTTTACCCCTTTGAGTCTATTTTCCAACGGTGTAAATTTTACCAATTTCGGACTTAAGAATCCTGAGATATGATTTTCAATTAGGGGTGTGCAAAACTGGAAAAAATTCTGTTTTCTTGGAATTATTCTCGCTTTCAATTTCACCTTGAGATATGAGCTAGTACACCATTGTAAGTATGATTTTGAGAGGAGTGAGGGGTTTTGGGGTCACGTATGTCCTTAGGACCAACCGTTTTCTTTTATTTTTAAGCCGTCTTTTATTTTTCGTACTAGTATATAACTTGGAGAGGTACCTGACTAGTAATCGAACCTCATTTGTGCATCCTATTTACTCAGTTTTGGATGAAGAAATGTCAACTGTTTTACCTTTGTTATTCTTAGGGTTTCATGGTGATTAGGCCACTTTGGGTGGAAATTTTTGGAAGTACCTGTACCTGAACTGGTGAGTGTACCACTCCCCTTATTTGTTACTTAACTTGATTTCTGTACTTGCAATCTGTGATCTGAATGACTGTGCTATCTGTTTATTCTGTTGGAGACGAGTACTCACTTGCTCTCTTGTCTGTCCATATGCCTATTTACTATGTATAGTCTGTTAACTGTATCTGAATCTGTTCGGACGTCGTTTGGAGGCTGGTATCCAACGACCTTTCTGTGACCTCTGACCTCAACACCTATGGCTAGTGACTCAAGTCGGGCCGGCAAGGGCCTGGTCGATTAGATAATGAACCACAGTAGTCTGTTCTGGGAATCTTTGGGTATTGAGACTCTTGATTCCGGTATACTCGAGTATTACCATTTCTGTACTGTATAGAGTTCGGGCCCGGTAGAGGTATGTTTGGTGGACGGAAATTGGTGTAAAGTGGGGTTTACGGACATGTTGGTTCTAATTACGTTGACGGAGAGTCAACGGGTTCGGATCAAGTACTACAAATGGAAATCTGGTACTGCAAATGGAGAGCCACTCGTATCCTTTTCCTTTGAACCATGGTGTTTAACTGCTTTCCTTATATCTGGTATATGTATCTGATTGATTCAACATGAAAGGCCATGATTTTATCCCTATATGTTTGGTACCTCATTGAGCGTAAGCTCACGCCTTTCTGTTACCTTTGTTTTCCTTACAGGGAACCACTCTTTGGAACTGTGACTTTGAAGCCTGAGTTGAGCTAGTTAGATATTTTGTATTGCTCCTCAATGGTTGGAAACCCTAATTGTACTTGCTCTTTTGAAAACGAAGCCCTAATTGTATTTTGTGTAGTATGAATACCTCGGATTGTACTGTATGTTAATATGTTCAAGACTCCAATGAAAATATATGTAGTTTCCGATTGTTCGTTTTCTTTGGATCCTTTCGTACGTACTATGTTGGGTTTGTGGGAATGGACTCCGTAGTCCTGGCGAGAGCTGGACAGGCAGTCCGCCGAACCCTTTGGTTCGCTTTAGGGTGAGGTGGGGCTGTCACAAAGTACCTCTCATGTCGACTCAGAACCATAAATAGAGTAAGAGAAGTTTTACAAAATTAAATACCTACCCGGTTGACGGAGTGTCACCACGTAGAGGTATTGGATCGAACTTGGGTAAAGCAATTGGAAATTAGCTCCTGAGAGCTCTTGTATCCTACTCAAGTGTGTTTAATTGTTAATCATGATTTGCTTGATTGTTATAGCTTTTCTCCTCATACAAGTGTTATTATTACTTGAACTACGTGTTTTCATGCTTTTCTTGACCTCACTGAGCATTAACTCATCCCATTCCATTTGTTATTCCTTAATAGGAAAGTGACGTGAAGGTTATGATTCGAAGAAACTAGTGAAGGCTAGTCTTTTGTGCAGTTTGGTATGTTGTAACTGATCTTTGAGAAAATTGTGAGATTTGGAACTCGATGTAGTTGACTGAGATTTATATCCACGGATGTACTTGTGCAATGAAATATTATAGTTGTGACACCCCACCTCCCCCTAAGGCGAACCAAAGGGTTCGGCAGGTCGCCTGTCCAGCTCTCGTCGGGACTCACTTACTCACTACAGTTCTCAAATGAATTACAAGATAAATCCCAAATATTACATCCAATTCTCCAAGAATTACATATCACGAGTACTAGAAAGTAAATTCTAGAAAAGCTGATAACTACAACCACCACGACAACTATATATATCTTACTCGTCAACTTATAACAAGTACAAGTTCAACTATTTTATAGCTCAAAAGTCTAACACCTGCCCGAGCGATCCCCGCATCGGCCCCCTGCTAAGGAAAACAAATAGAAAGGGATATGCTATATACTTAGTGAATAATTAGGGATAAAAATGTAAACTCACATAAGTAAACAAGTAAATCAGGATAACTCACATCAATAACCGAAAGGTAACATCACAATGATAGGATACGGGTGGCTCCAAAGCCAGTTCAATTCCCCGAGCTCGAACGCCTATTGACACTCTGTCAACCAAAATACTCATGGTCTGTAGACTACACTTAACTTTCCCCGTTCACCTTATCAACCCCCGCTGGCCAGTCAATAGCACACAGCAGCTCGAGCGAAACAAAATAACTTAGCTTTCGTCAAAGCTTTAACAAGGAACTAAATTCCAAGTTTAGCATGGAACTATCTTCGACCAAACCCCGACTGGCTCGAATAGTTCGTCTACCCTTGGAACCGAGCTGGAACCATGCCCTGAGATATTCAATCTCTCAATAAATGATATCTCTCGGCAAAGTACGCAACAAGGTACTTACCCCAACAGCACACAACAAAAAGGGGTTTAATTCAAGTCATGTAATCACCCCCATCAGCACACAGCAAAAGGGTGATACTCAAGTCATGTAATCACCCTCATCAGCACACAGCAAAGGGGTGATACTCAACATAAGGCATGTATTCTTACATAGGAAATCAAAACAAAGGATGGGCTTAGGTCGAGTGAGATAAAGTACACTTTCGCCTAAGTACCCATTTAACATATACAAAGCACTTTAACAATTCCACATCAATAACAACCCAATTACTCACTTGATAAAGCTTGGCACGAAAAACGATACAATTCACAGAGCTTGACTGTCACCGTCAAAAGCCTCACAATCTGTATTGACAGATTATATACACACATAAGTGAAACGGCCATACAATTGCAGTTTATAACTTAAACGATCAAATACGGTCGAAAACGGTAAAAAATAATAAAAAACGGTCAAAAATGATGTTAAGGCCAAAAGAATATCGAAATTGGCCGAAACAGCCAGAATGGTAACAAAATAACAAAAGTAGACCTAAACAGTCCAAAACGGCAAAAATGGTTGAGAAACGCACTTGCGCGTGCGTGGAAATGAAAATGGTACAAAACGGGTTACACGATTTTGTCCATAACTGGAGCTGTGGTTATCGGATCAAAATGTACTAGGTAGTGTCTCGAAACTTAAACAAAAGGTTACAACTTCCATGAAGACACCTCGACCCAGTTTTTAGTGTATCCAAGTTAAATTTGCAAGATACAGAACTAGAACTCCAAAGGCTAGTTTAGTCCTCTAGTGAAACTTTGGCGGCATGTCCCTTGTGTTTACCTATTTTCCAGCCATTTATGGCTTCAATATTTTCCTCAAATAGTCCCAAAGTCACACATGAAATAACCTCATTTCAATAGCCGTTCAATAGGCTCAAAGTCATACAAATACAAAATTAAACTAGGTACATGTCCGGAAATGAATGTAAGGCATAAATCAAAAGATAGATTCGCCGTCACTTAGCGTATCGGACACAACCAAAGCTACACTTATCAGATTGGGATACAATTGATACTGTTTTTAAGCTAAGACAAAGGCCTACAACTTTGATGGAGACCACTCAGTCTATTTCATGGTGTATCCAGGTCAAAATTTCAAATAACAGAACCAGAATCTCACATTCAGGCTAGTAAATCGCACTATGTGTAACTGACAATAACTCAGGCTACCGAAGTCCAATCGAGGCCATTCTAGGGGTCTTAGAAAGCTAAGACATAGCACTACAACTTTTATGTTTTGGCCAAACACTACTTCAGTACGCATCAGCGTGAACAGACGCGGTCAAATTGGTGAAATGTCAAAACTGTCCCTACAGTTCTTCCTATGGCAGTCAGGGGTATTTTTATCCTTTCACATGCTACAGTGACCTGATTGAGCTGAAATTATACAGGAAACTATAAAATATCATTATCTACAGCTTTTATGTTTTGTGATAAGCCTAATTTGGTCTCTAACATGGTGAACTAGAACCGGGCAGAACAGGGGAGGTGCAAAACCGAAAATCTGGAATTTATGCCTACAAGTGCTAATCTTCATAATTCTAGCTTAAAACACTACCTCACCTTCTTATCTACACTTATTTCCATCATAATCCATCTAAACAAGAAGAAATATGGCTGATCAATACAATCCCTAACTCACCAATTCTCCCAAAATCACCACAACTACTTCCATAGCTACCAATTTGACCAAATCATGAGTTATATAACAACTTAAACAACAGTAAAAGAACCAAAGATAAGGGACAGCCAATATACCTCAAGAACAAGCTTTCAAAGGATATCCTTCACCCCTCTTTGAAATTTTTGGTTCCTTAAGCTTCCCAAGCTTCCAAACTAGTGATTAATCGGTTTAATTTTTCTTATTTGCGGTTCAAACTCAAGAGCTCGGCCAAAACAGAAAAAAATGAGGAAGAATGAGCTCAAATAGAAGATAAGAAGGTAAGACTTTGGCATGGTCAAGGAACCATAGGTGGCCAACACTGTCACCACCAAAACCAACTAAAATTTTGTTTTCTTTTCCTTGCATTTTGGGTCAAATATTTTGGCTATAAGGGCTGAGAATGAGGGAGATATTTTGCAACAATATCAAGGATATGTGGTGGTAGGGAAGTGGTAGTCAAGTGGTGTGTTCAATCGGTAGTGATCGATACTCGTCGGTTCAATCTATTTTTACTTAAATCGCGTATACTAAGGTTTGAACTTATAATTCACTCACTTATTATTGCCACTTCTAATCACACATTATTTCTCATCTAAAACTCACTCTAAATCATCAAATTTAGTACACACCCCGTACCGGTTAATCACACTACGAAAAGACATGAAAACCCTAATTCGCGCTAACTTAAAAATGGAAAGGGAAAACCTTTACTTTCATGTTCATTTGCACTTATTGTGGGGTGATTAGGTGGTAGGGCTACTATAAAATCATAAGTTCCAAATAAAAGAGGATTTTTAAGAAAAACGTGAGGGGTTTTACAATTCCATAAATTGAATTTAGGGTTTCGGTTGAAATATGAGAAATTTGAGAAAACGGTCAGTCACAAGTGAAACTAGGGTTTTGATTAGACTTTTAGGGTTTCTAGTCTTTTAAAATAAAACAAGGTTTTAAATCAAACCTAAAGAAATAACTTTAGTTTCTTCTTTAAAACAAAATAATGGTTTAAAATAAAAATAAACTAAAGAAACCGTAATATCCTATTTGAGACTAAACAAAAGATGATCCTAAAAGTTGGGGTATCACAATAGTAATGTTATTATTTTTGGCATATTTAGATGAAATCATTGGAATTTATCTGTCTTTCATTTGAGGATTGAAGTGAGTCCCGGCGAGAGTTGGGCAGGTGGTCCACCGAACCCTTTGGTTTGCCTTAGGGGGAGGTGGAGTCGTCACAGTTGGTATCAGAGCTTAGGTTTCAGATCTTTGTAGTGTATCCTAGGCTTAAAAGTTTAGGATGCCGGACTGTGGGATTTGATTGTGTATTAAGTGCAATGTGATCTTGGTGCTTGAGGTTGTAGCACCAGTTTTGCTCACAAAATACTGTAAAACTTTAATCTTCAAATTAAGTTGGAGGTGAGTCAAGATTAGGAAATCTAAATGGCCATCTGGTGAGTTTAAGGGTTAAAAACCTTGCTTTTCCCACTATTTTGCTTGCTGAAATTTCAGAAGAAAAGTTGAACCATTTGAATAATTTTGGACTCCACTTTGAACTTGAAAATGAGACATCTTTTGCACTTCTTTTGGTTTGACTTATTACCCTAGCCTGTATAAGAACTTTCACCTTGAATTTAGTGAGAAAACTTGTATTCATTGGAAGTTTTAGGCTAAAAATTTAGAAAGTAGCTTAGGCTTTTGAATGGAATTTGGAATTTATCATCATTCGAATGATGTGGCTGGGTATCGTGGATTCTTCTAGTTCTATTCCTAACTAGGCTTATGGTTTTTCTTTTGATCCTGCCTAGGCTAGTAGGTGGTTCGCCTTGAGGCTTTTTGTAATTTGCTTGCATGTACTCTTATATTTGTGGCACTTAATTGTCTATGACCTGTATTTGATAGTACTATTAACTAATTATATGCACATTGACATGTGACATGACTTTTGGCTTATGCAAATATCTATGCCCGTGATTTAAAGTGTTCTTGCAATGTGTACATGTTTTTCAATTCATGCACTTATATTTTCCTCTTTTATTATGCGCTTAGAATCTTGCAAAAAGGATCGGTGAGGACGTGGACGGGGGCGTGGGCATGAGCGTGGGTTTCGGCAACCCTGCATTCCCAAGAGAGGTGAGGGATCCACGACTGGACCAAACTAAAACCCTAGAAACGAAAAGGGTGACCAAGTAGCTACGGCCATTAACCGCATGACAGATATTCTCGAGCGCTTAGCTGAGCACCAAAGACCTGAACCAGTCAACCAACCTAGGAACCAAGAGAGGGGTGGGGATAGAGCCCTAGAGCGATTCTTGAAATTCGCTCCACCTAAGTTTCATGGAGGGTCTGATCCCGAGGTAGCGGAAAATTGGTTTGAAAGCATGGTTGATATTTTTGCTGCTTTAGATTATACCAAGGAAAGGCAAGTGAATTTTGTTGTTTTCCAATTTTAAGGGGCAGCACGCTCGTGGTGGAATGTTGTTAGTGCAAAGTGGAAAAGAGAACAAACCACTTGGACTTGGGTAAACTTTGAGAAGGAGTTTAATGTCAAGTTCCTCCCACCAATTATACAAGAAAAGAGGAAGGACGACTTTATTAAATTGAAGCAATGATTATTAAGTGTAGCCGAGTATGAGGAGCGGTTCACCAAACTTTTCAAATTTGCCCCTGAACTTGTAGTCACCGAACAGAAAAGGATAAGGAAGTTTATTCAGGGGTTAAATGTAGAAATCCAAGAATCTCTAGCAGCTACCCAAATTACCACTTTTACGGATGCCTTGGATAAAGCACAGATGGTAGAGAATGCTAAATCTCAATCTAAGGCTTTTCATGCCAGAAAGACGGGTAACCCAAGTGATACCCCTAAACAATCCGAGAGATCTACCCAACCCATTAAAATGGGAAAAGGGGTTAGAGAAGTGAAGATACCTGAAAAATCAGGAGAAACTCTATCAAGCGAAACCCCACAAAAAGGAAATCAGAGTAGGCGAGGTCAACAAAAGGGGAAATCTCAAACTGGTCAAACCGTGACTCCTCACGTAACTTGTGGATACTGTAGCAAGATTAACCACACTGAGGCCGAGTGCTGGAGAAAGCAAGGAAAATGTCTGAGGTACGGTAGTACCGAGCGTAAGTTTTCAAATTGTCCTAGAGCTTCTAAGGGAGAAGGAAATTCTCAACAACCTGCTAAATAGACTACAAATCAGTCGAGTGCCAGAAGGAGTGATTAATGCTAATGATTGTAAGAGGGATCCAAGTAGTGGAAACTCTACGAGTAGGGGTGAATCTAACTCCATTCGACAAATAGGGATTGTAGTTTTACCCTAGCATAGACTGGCACTTTTAGAGGTTGTAATCTTTTGTATAGGGGATGACATCCTTTTGTTATATATTGCGACTTAACACGTTTTGATCTTGTTGTTTCCCCTTTTCTTTTGCAATTATTTGATGAACTTATTATAACTTAGTGTAACTATTATGATCTTTTATGACATATGAAAATTTACTTTGCTTTTAACTGGTTTTACGGTTTATATGTATATTTAATCTATTGCTCCACACCTCTAGATCTGTGATAAGATCATGAACGGCACCTGAGAATAGTTAAATTCAATAAGTGTGAGTTTTGAATGGGAGAAGTAGAAGTGATGAAAATTGGTCACATGAGGAAAGGGCCGGTAAAGATTTTGATCGAAAAGTGAAGGAGTTAAAACGCAAGCAAATCCCTCTAATGAAGGTTTTATTGAGAGATTATGGAATCGAGGAAGCAATTTGACAAGTTGAAGAGGAGACCGGAAGAAGTATTTAAGGTTATTCATACATCAAGGTATGAATTTCGAGAACGAAATTCTTTTATGGGGGGAAGGATATGAGGACCCGAATTTTATTTTCTTACTTTTATATTATTTTAATGGCTTAATTAATTATTTATTCACCCGTTTATTCCGAATAATTTATTTCATTCATTTTAAAACCTATTTGTATGCAAAAATGTCTCTTTTATATTTTTAAAACATTCCGTTCGCGAATTTAATTTTTCTATGGCTCATTTAGTGAGAAATAGGAAATACACATTTTTCGAGACAATATTCGATTCGAAAGTACAATGATCTTGGAGATTTGAGGACTCAGGTTTTCATTCCTAATTTAGTCATCTTATAAGTTATCTGCCATAGAGTTAGTTAAATATATTTTAGTGGCATGAATTACCCTTAAGTTTTGCCACATCGCGCGTGAATCGGAAGTTCTTGTAAATTGAGTCGGAATGATTAAGTGGAGATTTAAAAAACTTATACCAGACTACTAAGAGTGAATAATTATTGTGTTAAAGGAACTACATTAGAGGATTAGTGCACTTGTATAACAAACGAGAGAGAAAACAGTGGTATGATACCTGCGCGCAGCACTATTAAGAGTTGACTTTTGAAGAGCTTTTGGCCACAAATTCAATAATCTTCCAAAGGAAGATTCACTAAACACAAAACCCTCTCTCTTCTCTCTATTAGTGCCGGCTGAACTCCTCAAGGAAGGAGAAGAGAAAGCTCTTCATCTATCTTGCTCATTCTTGCTCCAAATCACTTCTAAATTTGAATCCAACCTCAAAACTACTTGGAGAATAACCTTGACTTGGAGGAAAGCTTCATCTTGCGGTTTTCTTGGTAGCTTTAGTGGTGAAAAATTTTTGGTTTCATCAAGAACATAGAGATATCCATCATCAACTTTGAATCCCTCCATTTAATGCAAGATTTACGGTTGGTTGAGCAAGGGTTTGAACCCTATGCATGAATCTAGGTAGCAGACTTGAGGAGTTTAAATTCTTGCTTTAGTCTTTAGGTAAAGGTCTTGAGGTGGCCTATTGGTAGCTGGCTTGAGCTATAAATTGCTTGCTTTTGATTGTTACGTGTTTAGATGGAAGGAATACTGTTAGAAATGAAGAGAAAATCAAAGGAAAGTTGGTACATGAAACTGGCCGAATCTGTCTTGTACTTGTCTTGCTTGAATTTCAAAAATTTGTTGGTTATTGGGCTGTGAAATTGGTTGATATATGTTGTGTATTTTGTGTAGAAATTTTCTACCAAAAATAATTTGAATTGGCTGAGCAAAACTTGAATTTTTGAAACTCTAAGAAATCTGGAAAACGTGTTTTGGGCTGCTTAACAGTGACCCTTTGATCGAACATATCTCTTTGTACAAAAGTCAAAATCAAGTGCCATTTATGGCATTTGAAACTAGACATTTGTAGCTTTCCAACGGTATAAAGTTCAGCTTTTAGTTCGAACTGAGTGAACTGTATTGATTCAATAAAGTTGACAGCCTTGTTAAAGTTATCTGTCCGAGAGGAATGGAGAGCTGCGTTTTGTGGCACTGTTTTATCTTACTTTTGAACTGATTTTGGAAATGATCTCTTCTAATGAAATGTATCCTTTTGAATCTAGTTTCCAATGCCACCAACCATTCCAAATTTGAATTTGTATTGAGTGAGTTATGGTCTGATTTTGAAAGTGCAATAAAGCTGGAAATCTGGAAATCCCTTCCTTCTTGCTGGCCGACTGGTCTAGCTTGATGTAGGATGTTTTGTCCGGAAAATCTTGATGTCCATTGCTTGTAAATTGCTTATCAAATGTTTCTAGAATACTGGTTTCAAAAATGAACCAAATTGGAGTTGATTTCATTGGGCAAAATGTTTGAAAAGGAAAGAAAAGCAAGAAGACAGATTTGCTTTGAGAATTTCCTAAACTTTGGTGGCTTTGTTAACTCCCTTCCCGTACAAGTTTCTGTGTGAAAATTGATAGTGAAGTAGTCCTCATATGGAAGTTTGATTGTACCAAATTTGG
The DNA here is from genome assembly GCF_036785885.1 of Coffea arabica. Classification (NCBI taxonomy): domain Eukaryota; kingdom Viridiplantae; phylum Streptophyta; class Magnoliopsida; order Gentianales; family Rubiaceae; genus Coffea; species Coffea arabica. Next base: position 27,816,482 of record NC_092316.1, on the reverse strand, counting down.
TGATATTCTAAAACCATTTCGATACCCAACTGAAGTCCCAAAATTTGCCTTTCAAATCTGGAAAATTTACCGAACCGCCCACTATTTTAGCCGATTTTGAGCTACTATATCTTGACGCTCAGAACTCCGAACTTAGTTCCGTTTGTTTTTTTGGAAACCTTGATTGGAACTCTTAATGTGTTACGAATGTCAAGGGATATTTGCCAAATTTTCAAAGTTTGGCGAAAAACATGACTGAAACTGTCTCGCTTGTTCATGTCAGCCACTTTGGCCTAAAAATTGAATGTATTCCATTTAGAATTTTGGAAATGTGTCTTCTAGGACTTTTAGTACTTTAGATCTAGTTTCCAACGGTACCAAGTTTTCCAATTTTAGACCTACGGAGTGCAAGATTTGATTTTCTAAAGATTGTCGTGCAAAACTGAAATTTCTTGATTTCGTATGAAATGAGTTTTTGAGAACTCATTACTTCTTTTCGATATTGATTGATCGTTTTCAACTTGATTTCATGGAGGAAATCAGTTTCTCTTGTATTATTAAACCCTCACTCTTGCATCCCGATTTTTGAAATATTGAAACTTTTCGAAACATTGTATTAGTTTGAAAATGAACGTACATTCTTCCTTGTTTGGCAGGGAGTTTGTATGTATTTATGAGTGATTGTTAATTATTATTTGCTCAAGCACTCAAGAGGATCTTGAAGAGAATCTCGCAGTCTACTACTAAAGGCCTTTTGCACTTACTCCATTATTTTGATTTGGTGAGTGTCAAGTGCATGTTAATGCTTATGTGATTGAAATGTGAATTGTACAAGTGTTATACATAATACGTGAACTTGTCGAGACGAGTGTGTACTTTATTGCTCTCTTTCTCCTTTAAGTGATGCTACAATTGAAGTGTACTATGTGCATTGATATTCGAATCGGGTGAACTGAATTGTTATGTGAATTATGTGAAGTGTTGCTATTGCAAACCATATTTGTATTGTGACGTCAAATGGAGTGAACCTCCTCGACTTATGTGTATACTCGTGGGAACGCCCTCGTCCCTTCTTTCTTTTAATTATGCAATACTTGTTACATGAATACCGTCTCAGTGTTATAATCAGTTCTCTGAGTGATAGCATGTACCACATCAATTTGGGTGGGAGGTACCTCTCATGTCGACTCAAAACCTTAAACAAATAATCGGTTCTCTGAGCGATAGTATGTACCACACCGAATTGGGTGGGAGGTACCTCTCCTGTCAACTGAGTACCATAAACAATTGTAATCGATTCCCTGAGCGATAGTATGTATCACACCGATTCGGATGGGAGATACCTCTCATGTCGGCTCAGAACCCTAGGGAAACATTCGGCCCTCTTGGTGTCAAGATGGGCTGGCCTATGCTCTACTGAAATAACTAATCCAACTTTATTAAATACTAAGGCCCTACTCAGCCAACTCTCTTGGAGGCCCACTGGACTCTTCATGGGCTTTGATCATGGTGTAGATGATTTGATTGTCTCCTTCCAAGACCTCAATATCTCTATGGACTCCATGTTGGTCTTGGACAATGCAAACAAGGGCTTGGAGCGATTCTTTGAAGAGCTTGGCCCATGCACGTGTAACTGGGCTCAATGGATCCCGGACTGGGTCATTACGTGGACTGAGGTCCGTGCACACATCAGTTTCGCTTAAAGAAAATTCAAGTAAATAAAACTCGTTCAAGTAGTACTCATTTTACTTAAACCCTAGAAAATTTATGCTCGTTCTTTTGGTTTCGATAAATAAGCGTTTAAAACTTTTAAATTCACAACTTGGTATAAGAAATTAGGAAATCGCGTTTAAGGCGGGTCACAACTTTCTCTTTATCAAACATTTAGGTTTTTGCAAGAATTTCAATTTATACATCCCTACTAAAGGCAACTCAAATACCCTAAGCAATCCTAGTTCAATTCACCCAAGAATCACCGGTCAAGTTCTGTTTTCACTCGATTGAATTTCAAGAAAAAAAAAAAACGAACAGCACTTCCTTTGTGTTTCCCTTATTTTTCAGCCATTTTCAAGGTTTTATTTTCTTCTCAAATCAGCCCCAAATCAACACACAAGTAATAATATAAAGATAGTTCTTAATCTAGGTCATAAACCATCCAATTGTAACTCATTTCGAGCAAATAATCATCCAATACCAAAGTTGGAAAATTCTTAAGAAAGCTGGAATTTCCTCTTTTAAAACTAAAAAGGCATAATAAGGTTACTAATCACCTCACAAGTCCAGAACCAAGTTCAAAACCAACATATCATGGATAAACAACATAAATCAAAGCTGAAAATTGCAAAACCGTAGTTGAAATTTCACTAATCTACACCAAACCTAGAGTATCATCCATAATATTCCAAAATTCATGTCATCTATACCATATTTTACAAGAATAAGAAAGAGAAAGGAAGTTGTTGAACTTATACCGTCAAAACCTCTTGAGAAGTGAAGAACCAAGCTATTTCTCAAAAAACTCTCCACTCCAAGCCTCCTAACTCCCTTGGTGCTAATTTAATCGGTTTAGTTTTTGTAATTTCAACTCAAACAAGGCAAAAATTAAGATGGAAACTGAAGCTCTCTCTCTCTTTTCTCCTCTTGAGGTTCGGCCACCATGAAGAAAGAAATGAAGAAAATTTGGCCAAGAAGAAGATAAGAACAAAGAAAATGGTCTTGGTCAAACATCCCTTGATCATTGACACTTGGCATCCAAGTGTTCCTTCTTTTTTTTCTTCTTTTCTTTCCTTTTCCTAGTCAAATATTTTGGCTGACTTAAGGGGTAATTTAGGAAGGATTAAATGAAATAAAATCAAGGAGATTAAGGTAAAAAAATATTGGTCAAATGGTGTACTCAACCGGTAACAAACGGCACACATCAGTTCAAGCCTGCTTTCTTAACTCTCTTGTACTTTTATTTTAACTTATGATTCACTAACTTATTTTAACACTTCTAATCACACACTTCCTCTTACTTAATACTCGTTCTTATCCGCCCAATTTAGCACACACACCTCACCAACAAATCACACTACCAAAATGAACAAAAATCCTAGTTTACTCTAACTATAAAAGTAAAAGTAAAACTTTCGATTCCATTATTTCTTACAACTAGTGAGGGAGTAAATTAGTAATAAAGGAATTATAAATTAACTTATTCAAAATAAAAGAGAATTATAAGGAAGATATAGGTGCTTTACATATATAATGATTTATTATATTTTGATTAGTGTAGAAGTACGATAGATCATAACATCTTGTCAAACAAAAGTTTTTCAAGCAATTTGGTACTTAACACCCTAATAAAAAAATGATAAAATAAAAAAACCTAATAAAAAAAAGAATAAGAAATGACATGGTCCTATATTCTCCCATGATTGTAAAGCAGTATTAACTGGATTAGATGATTATCTCTATTTATTTGGCAAATGCAAGCCTCCGTTTCATTCCAGCAATTGAAGATGAAACTGTAGTCATGAATCATGATAATAGTGCTTTGAATTTTTTTTTCGAAAAATGGTAGTGCTTTGAGTTATTTCCTCAAGGATAGAGTGAAAATTTGACAGTTATGTCCTTTTATCATAGTGGTATGATATTTGCTGATTCCTCCTAACCTAGATTTGCATCATAAAACACATTTAGTCAGATCTTTGATGAGAAACTCCACTACAAAGCAGCCATTGGACAAACTCTTGAAGATTCAAGATTGTTTAATAGCTTAGGAGACAATGTCAATGTGTTTTAAGTTCAGCTATTCCTGGCAACTCATGGTTATTTATCTATTCTCGAAGTTGTTCGAAACATTGTATATCATCATTCAATTCATTCACTATGATGAGCAGTTGTTTGGGTAACATGATCGAATGGGGAGATCTGAAGCATACATACATGGACTCATTTGATTTTAGGAACATCGAATTGTTGATGCATATTTTGCTTACAATTACTATTCATCAAAGTTGATAAACAGTAGCTCCATAACAGTTCAGCCACTGTTACCATAGTCATTTAACCTTTGATTGTAGCACATATACAGTAAATGAGCGAAACTTTTCCGATTGATAAAACACAAAAGGAGTATTCACGTTAGTAGGCATGTTCCTCCCCACAATATTACTTCTAAATAATTTGCTTGATCTCGAAATTCACTACTTATCAGTAGAAATTAACATACCATAACATATTCCAAATCCATGATGTCTAGAGCATATTCAACACCTTACAAATTCTCTTAAAAACAGATGTTTGCTCAAAATTCCCCAAGCTGGTTCATTAGCAAACAGTATAGGAAGCGAGTCTGCAAGCTGTTTGCAAATATAGAAGCTAAAGCTTTCCTCAAAATAGAAATATAATAAGCATAAAGGACAATGACGTCCAGATACGCAATGAAAAGCACTTTTCTACAAGAGAAATAATACAAATGTGTTCAAAAGAATCATTAGAAAGAAATAGCACAGAATGAGGAGAGGAAGGAGATGCCCGCTTAACTAAGAGAAAGTATTACCAATCTGAGTAATAAATTTCAAATTGGTAAAAAGCTGCTAAAAAAATCCAGTCAATTTCTTGAACCTTGGCTTCTAATCCGCCACAAGCATGTAGACATATAATCACGTTTGATGGTTGCATGGATGAGAATGTGCATAACAAAATATAATGTGTGAATGACAAAGCACAAGGTAGATAATGAAAATCTCTATCCATCCAAAAGTTCGAAGTAACTTCAATGATCTTCTAGAACCAACACCTTGAGGCCTAGATAGCGAGTTTTAGCTGAACATGTTTGGAAGAGGTCGTACTGCCATAAATGCATCAACCATCTGACAAAGACAAGAAAGTAAACTATTTGAAATAACTGAGAACAACTACAAACATCTCAGCCAATTACTTGAGTTAGATAAAAGAAAAACTTAAAAAACTTAAAACAAGTGGAAGCACATCGTTTGACAAAACCCAACATATACAACATTGATGGCATTCAGAAATGCTCCACAAGCTAACAATTAAAAAACCTGACGTTTTAGGGGGAAAATAACTATCTCTAGTACTAGCATAATGGATGATAGAAGGCAAAAAGTGTTGACTAAAATTACAGACAACTGGAAAATATATACTAATCGAAGCCCTTCCCACATACAATGAAGGGAGAACGGAAAGGAAAAATGGAGGAAGTGAAGGATAGGAGCAGGACATTTCTCAGTGTAAAATTCCACAAGTTTCTTGGACGGTGTGTTCTAGACACACTGCTGTAACATAAATTCTTTTCCTTTGGTCTTTGAATCTTTGCTAGCCAGTAGCTTTGAATGCAATGTTCAAAAGCTCACGTCAATGAGAGGTTCCGACTCTAAAGACATGCACTTGCAATGGTGTGTAACTTTTAAATTAGATAATACAAACATCTTATTGGGAAAAGAAATATGCACCAGTTCGTAATATGATACATACTCACTACATAGTATTTTCCTTACTCTTGGAAGCCCAAGACATGATTATTGCAAGGACACATATAAAGACGAAATCAAATTGAGCAGAACCACCACGCCGAGGTATGCATGTTAGCTGTATATACACATATATACAAATCTATGCAAGTATACATGCTAGCTGCACATGTAGACACACAAATATGCCTGCAGGACTGGATACATGTTAGTTGTATATATACATGCATATATATAGATGCATTTATGTTAGCTGTATACACATTTTAGTGCAGTTTGACAGCTTGCAGGATGGCCAGCAAAGCCATGTTATCATGAGGGTGGGCAATTGACCCACCCCCCTTCAAATTTTGGAAAAATCCTAATCCTTTGGTGTCCTATAATTATTTTAATTATGCTTTAAATTAGATATGATTAGTTGTTTGCACCCCCTCGAAACCACAAAAATTATATATTGCAACCTCTCAAACAAAAAGTGAGGGGCAACCAGTAAGAATTAAATATATTGAAATCCAATGTATCAGAAGAAAGAAGTCAAGAAAAAATAGCAATTAAAAAAACAGATAATATAGACATAAAATATCAACCCACCATGATGGAGTGGGAGCAATAATTAAGGAACGCATGGATGAATATAACTGATGCCTCTAAGAAAGAAACAAGCTAGTTATGTCGAGAAGAGTAAATGGACAGAGAGAAAAGGCTCAAATACTGTGTAACAAAATGCACTTGAGATATTTCTTTTTCTTTTTTTGAATTTGAATTACTCCTACCTCTTATCATCATTTTATTTTGGTCAATTAGCAACTAAGTTTTACTTCGACGATTTTTGATAGTGTATCTTATTTATTTATTAAACTGTTTACAATTCAATGGGTGACCGATTACAAATTAATTTGTGTAATACTAGTAATCATGATGCAACTAATTGCTATAAAACTTAAGATGCCAAATTTACTTTCGCTCAAGCAACACTAACATGAATAATGCAAGAAATTACTTTGAATACTAAGACAAATTAAGTACATTATAGGTATTAGGATTAGCCAATTTGATTAACTGCTCCCTCATAGTACATTAATTCACAAATTGTATAACTAATTACTAAACCATTTTTGCATACGTGGTTACAGGTACTACTGAGATATTTTCTTCAAAGGCTCAAATGTTCCATTACTTAACTGTAGAAGATTGCAACCCCTGACTTCAGGCCCTAGCTCCTTCACATTATGGATGGCCAAAGGTACACGTTGAAAGAAATAAACATCCACTAAGATCAAATGAAAGCTTCTCTGCCTTAAAAGTTTCAAAAAAAAATTTCTGAAAGCTTCTCTTGAATATTCTCCATTCCAAGGAGCTATCAAAGAGGAAAGACAGTTAGCTACACTTGGGTTTTACAACAGAAGCAAAATTAAAAAAAAAAATAAAAATCTTCTTGTTGTCCATACTATGAATCAAAGGATTCAAACTCAACTTTTTATAGTCATTTAAGAACTATTTTGTCAATACTTGAACCAACATGAGGAATTCAAGATAAAAATGGCAGTAGTCTGTTACCTCATCAGTCACTGCAGCACGGGCTCGGCGATGTCTTTCTACCAATTCAGTTAGAACTTCAATAACCCGCTTTTTAACTTCACCTGTTAGCAAATGCCCAGCTCCATATTCCTGAAGAGAAAAAAAAACACAAGTTTTAAGGTGAAGCTAAACATCTATCGCCTATGGTTTCTGAAAATGCAATTTCAAAATTAAGCTTTGGCCAGAAGAACACCAAAAAAGTAATAGATGGCTGCTTACCCTCCTAATCTGTTCCAGTTCAGCATCATCATCAAGAAAAAACTCAAGATATTTAATGGGTATATCCACCTGAGAGAGAGAGAGAGAGAGAGAAAGAGAGAGAGAGAGAGATCAGGACATATATACAGGTACAAAATTAATCAATTGTAAAAACAACCATAACCCACAAGTCACTAACAAAACCCATACATATAAGATGTATCTGAAGAAGAAAAGTTGCATATGGATGTCATAACAATGATTTCTTAATAGGTTGGAAATTGGGAAGATAACTACAGTTACCAGTATTTTGAAAACCAGAATAGGCAGGCCATTCCAACTGGTTAGTTCAAGAACTGGATGACCAGGCGGTGTGAATACATGTTACAGCAAGAAAATACAATAAAGAAAAAGAAAAACAGTCAAACTAAGTCAAAACTGCTGAACCACGCTGACCAGTTGAACCGCTGTGCACAGTGTAGGCCCACATTTTTGGGTTTTCAAACATTTCACGTGCATACGTCATTAGTCAGATCCATTGTAGGAACTACTCCTAAACAAAAATGCATGTTCCCTAGCTTTATTTTATTTTCTTTTTAAGTCTCTCTTTCTTTTATTTATGTAACTCCATTTAATAAACTGAATTTAAAAAAAAAAAGACCCAGAAAGAGAACAGACTAAATAAATGAAGAGGAGCACCACTTCTCAAAACAAACCCCACTACCTCAGATTCTCTTCAGCTCCTCTGCTCCTCGAAATGAGAGGTGATGTCAGTGTGGTGATGACAAAGATGTGAATTTATTGGGATCTTATTATAATGAAAGATTTTAACTCCTTAATTGGCTAATTTACTTTGAGAAATGAGAGTTTCAAACAACTATGAGTTGTGCTGTTTAACTTGATTTTCTATTCGTAAAATTTATCATTTTAACTGTTTTCCTTATTTTTCAATAATTATAATCACTAACAGATCTTTTTTCCCGAGCTTTCATTAATGTTGTTAAAGTTCATTTAGGGGAATTAGCAATTTCCAGATTGTTCTTCATTATCCCAAAAGTCATATCGAAAGTTTTAAACCTTTGGCAGATTTTCTAACTAATTGTCGTTCTGTACTAGCATAACACGGTTCTCAACACTGCTCAATGGAAGCCCGATTGGAGGCTTAGAAGTATAGCCAGTTAATGGATGTGATCCATTACAGTCCTCGCTAGTCCAGTTAATGAAAATCCCTGACAACTATTTAATAAGCAAAGTCACCTTAAAGGTAACGGGGAAGGAAACTCTCATGGTTACCACCCAAGGGGGTTAGCTAAACTGGGTGCCCTTTCTGCCCTTTTTCAGGGGAAAGATCAGTTAATGTTATTGTGGTTCTGAGAAGAAATTCTATCATCTAAAAGCTACTCTAAGTTGGTTAAAAACTAGTAGCTCTATGAAGGAATGCAAGATCAGATAGTTCCACCTTTGATATGAAATTAAGTTCTGGATATAGTGGGGAGAAGAATGATCAGAAGTACACACTCCTTTACCTAATTTTTTTATCATTTTTTGCTCTGCAAGCCTCAGTTGCAGAGATGCTAGAGCAAATACGAAGAAGTTTTGTAGGATGCAATGATGCAGGAACAAAATTCCCATCTTTTGCATTAGGCACATCTGAGAATCAATACCTAGGTCTTACAGATATCCGAAGTTTAGCTCAAGCAGAGGAAGTAATGAGAAAAGGAGTTTGAGCAGACAAGTTTAATTAAAGTTGGGCAATTTAATCTACTTTTGGGGGTGGAGGGCTTGGGAGTTGGAGAGGTTCAAAAGCTCTTGCCCGGCTGTTCTTCGAAAGGGAATAAGAAAGGTTAAGCATGAAGTCTCCAAGTTAACAGGTTGTTAACAGGCATATGGTTGGATCTCGGCTAGTATACGCTTAAGAATGAAATTCCAACTAAATTTCATATATCCAAGGCAAGGGGTACCAGGGATAAAATAGGGACTGAGAGCAATTTATTTTCAAGATATCTACATGATTGGGATTTGCAATCTTTCAAGGGCTATAAAAGCAAACCCTGTAGGAGGAGAAACATGGATTAAGGTAATACTAGAGACTCACAGTCAAGCCCTTTGACATGATAATGCAGAACAGGAAATATAAATTATACAAGGATAATTTGGACACCAGAACACCTAAAAGAGTCACCCTTAACTGTAGTGAATAAACTGGATAGGAAGTGAATCTTCATTGGCTTCTTATGTGAGGCTAGACATAAAATTAATTGCCAACATGACCACAATATATTGTATTGCATAAGGGTTATGATGTTTAAGCTTTTGAGGCGCTACTTGATGGTGCTAGATAAATTCCCAGATCAACCGCTATAGAAAGTGAAAAAGCGATCATGAAAAAAAGATGGACACCTGTTACTGCTATAGAAAAATAACAAAGAGCTACATATAGTAAATACACCAATCCAGTCCTTAAAAAACTATTTACAGACTACATTATTTTAGAACTCATTTCTGGAGTAGGCAATCCATTCAGACTTGTAGCAGTCTTGAATTTTATTCTCCAAAAATTTAAAAGTACAAAGGTCCAATTGATTCTATTTCTTTTGCCTCACTTACCGACAAATGCTGGTTCATTCAACTTAATGTTTTTCCTTTGTGCTTGTTAAGCAACAGTTAATTGATAATACCTTAGTGTAAACAGAAGGCATACAACCTCAAACATTCTTAAATTTTCTAACAAGTTATAAAAGACAAATCTCCAGAACAACTGGATACAGAATTATTCACCATATATCCAAACTATATATAATCATCACAGTCTGTCTTATCAAGAACTTTCTCAACTTGGGTTTTGTATATTTCATAAAATGAAAACACCAGATGGGCTGAGCTTCATCCAATTCACAGAAGCATAGAATCTCTTCAGAAATCCAGTCAAACTCACTTGTCAAAAAAGAGAGAGAGAGAGACAACATCGTGTGCCCAATTATGAAATTCAGAGACGAGGAAAATGTAGGAAAAACTCATTTTTGGCCACTAAAATGCTACAAGAATAAAGTCCATAATACTAGGTAATCAGTGAAAGGGTTTTAAAAAAACCAAGTTAACCTAAAGCTGCATCAAGAAATGAAATTGTACAAAGTATGCAACATGGGAGAATCGGCCAATAAATGATAATAAATGATAGTTCTCTCATTTATAGACTGGTTCTATAGAGGTCAAAGGATGGGAGCAAGTTCTACAGACACCAAGTATGGTAGATGAGCAAAGCTAAAAGTAGCATGTGAAAATTGGAGTAGGAATAGAACTCTGAGGAAGGCATTGCCTGATCTGCAAAGCTATGTAGTGAAATGCGAAGCTAAAGGGGCTGATGTTCAAGCAACATGTACAATCCAGCCTGAATCTGACATTCAGAATGTTGCTCGAACACTGGAGGTTCTCTTCAGCAATACTCTTTAGCTAAAATATGACAACTGGAATACTCTACATACAAGCACAAGTGGGAGAATAGATCAAATGAGTATAGGTATGGAAACCTACACAAAAATTAAGATTCACAGCTAAGTTTCCTTCTTTTCATGGTATGCAGCTTGTGATTTTATTTTACCAACATAACATCTGACCAGGGGTGCAGGGTTACACATTAGCTGGTTTTATGCCAGGATAAAGAAGTTGAAGATACTACTTGCCTCCTACTGCACTAAAGTGATTACTGACTGCATACTAGTAAACATTAAAAGCCTACCAAGTTGCTAGAAGTTCAGGGTAGAAATATGTTGAAAGACTGCATGTCTTTTAATCACGAGAGCACTTCCACGGACCATTTGATGGGTGTGGTTAGATAACCATTTGACACTTTTGAGCATCCTCATAGAGAATTCAGGATAAATGCCTACCCTATTTTAAATTTCCTTGTGCTTCTTGGAAATTGAAATCACTACTTTTATACACACATTCATCGATTCCAGAAACTGTGCACTCTACCAATGGACACAAGTTGCTTGCCTTTTGGCCCTTTCCTTCAATAAACAAATTGACAAATCCAAATATTACAGTAAAGCAATAATGAACATAACAAACTGATTATGGAAACATTCACTATGAAGAGTAGCAACAATTCAGCAGTTATATCTTTTGCATGCAGCAGAGTTTCGTACCTCAAGGTTTGCTCCAAACTTCCTTTGTTTCTCTATAGTATCTTGTCCACCAGAGAAGGCATATTTATTTATCTGTGGAATGCCATAAAAAAGAAAGTGAACTGACAAGTAATATGACTTAATAGCTGTAAAAAATTTGCTTTAAAAATAAACATATAGACAGGCTTGGATATTCCTCTGACAAGGTGTTTAACAGATAAGAAACAAGCCATGAAGCACACCAAAAACCCTATGCACAATACATGAATATCAAGGTGTCAGTAATTGAAAATAGCATTCTAACGTTTAAGAAAAAGAACGCATGACGAGTAGCAAGAAAAATCAATGCATTCAACATGATCTGATAAAATGAAACACAGCAGGAAGTGTCAAGCAGTGCAGCCTTACTTTTGGTCATATATCCAGATAAATAAAAATTTCTTCATGTTAGCATATGTACTTTGTTTTTCAACAGAAAAAAAAAAATAAATTGCTCGAATCCACATGTGTTTTTGCTGGCAGACTACTTCATAGTATGACTACTATTATCTCATCAATCATCAAGAGAAATAAAATTCATTTTGGAGTACTTAAAATGATACACTAACCAGATTTAAGTACAATGTATTAATTACAAAAAGAAATTATTTACATGCTGGAAAATAGGTACTTAATATGGTGGTTTTTCTATTGACCAACCAGATAACTACATTGTAGAAAAGCAGGCATATGGGCACATTTGAGAAGCATAAAAGCACTGAATAAAGCAGCCATCAAGAGTGCTGCCCCTTCCCCCAAAAAAACCCAGAAACTGTGTTGTGTCACTTAGACTTGAACACTAAATTGACTCATATAGCTAGAAGGATTCTAACTGGAAAATGATATATGCACATTCTGAACATGGAAAATCTTCATCACTAAAAGTTGTTTTGCTCTCTAAATGATGAAATGTAATGAAAAAGATGAGAAAATTCTATTCCTGATGTCCACCATTCCAGGAAATCCATGCTCCATTATACCAAATTTCTTGGACCACTAAGAACAGATAGATGCCTATATTTTGCAGATAAGATTCCTTCATAATCTGAAACATGAAAATGTTTAACAAGAAATGGTTTATACAGAAAATAGTTAATCTAATTGTAAAGATAACATCAATAAGATCAATAAAAGATAACATCAATAAGATAGTTTCCACATCCCCAAGATGGACCCATAAACAACTGACTATCTACAAAAAGGCAAAAGTTGTTTGCTGGACAGTTTCCACATCCCCAAGATGGGCCCATAAATAACTTATTATATACAAAAAGGCAAAAGTTGTTTGCTGGACAACAGGAAGGCCAAATATTCCTGTGGACAAAAGATGGCAATTTTTGGTCTTAACCAATTACTAGCACAAAAACCAAGCTGTGGGAGAATCAGGATTCACATATCGTGAGCTCCATCAGTACAGTTACTTTATATATCCCACTTTGAACCTTTTGATTCATTATCTTTGATGCATTTATAGAGCCTGGAAAACTATAAAAATAAATAAATAAATAAATAAATAATAAAATGAAAAAGAACTACAGGAGAGGAACATGCATTGATTGTTGTGAATATTGAATCTGGAAAAACACATGAAGAAAAACTCTAGATGACCTTGTTTTTTATGTCCTTTGCAGTATCTGTCACATATATAGCAGAATTTGAATCACTAGCGCTCATTTTGCCAGTCTCTCCCTGTAAAATTTTCAAGATAACAAAAGTTGAATGTAAATTATAGAAATCAACATGGAAACAACATGCAATAAGTGCCACAAAAAAATGGAAGGTTCCATATCTGCAATTATTTGGTTCAGAGATAGACAGTCTAACTGTGTGTTTATTACTGTAAAACAACCCTTGCTAAATATAATCAATGTCCAACAAGAGAATACAGAAGCTAGAGACCATCAAGTTGATTGGGCAGGATATTGCCAACTGCTATTAAGTTATGCAAACCTTGATACTTTGTGAATATCTTAAGGAGGTAAGGAATCACTTAAATTAGTAAAACAATCATTTAAATTAGTAAAACAAGTTATATTTCATATAGAGTAGACAATCAATGAACAGAACTACAAATATCAAAGTGTTGGATCCATCATACATAGAGGAACATCAGTTTAGCCTATATTTACAGTAGGACTTTCTGATGCACTTTACGCAAAGTAAGCTCTTATCCTCAATCAAGCCTTTGGAACGTTTCTTTTGTAGAAAAACTACAAGAAGATTTCCCGCAGGTCCTTGCTAGCTTAACCAGCTTCATCATATGATCCACATTCATAATTCTCTGTATATAGTCTATTTTCTGAAGTCCTCCCACTCACCTCCTGCCCCCTCCCCCCTCGCAACTAGGAAAAAGGAAAGAAAAGAAAAGTGAGACAGTAAAAGAGCTTTATCTAAATATAGATGGTTACAAGGTTTACGGGCCATCAACTCTCACTCCTTATTTTTGAGTCCTGCCTCCCAAGTGCTATCCTCAGTCAATTCCTCAGGTATTCTAAACTAGTTTATATCGCATTCATATCCAGGAAATGAAACAAAGTGCCGTAGATCATGAAGGGAACAATCATGGACAACATTCAAGTTGTAAGATCAGCTTTTTCCAATTCACACTCTGATTATAAAAATTTGTACAGTATACATAGCTTAAATTCTAAATTACTGATTATTCAACTAGTAAATTCATCAGACTCTCAAATAGCTGCTTCATGAAACAAAAGGAACACCTAGAGCTAAGCTTTAGGAAATTTCCAATATATTCTCTACAGATGCCTGTATACATCCTCAATTCTAACCAGAATTCATGTTTTGTAGCAAAGACCGAACTTCCCATCTGTAGTTGTGCTAGAGGTATACAAAGAAATGTAGAGTTATATCCTTCTCATGGCTACTTGCTCATGCTCAGCCAGTTTTCTTTAATACTAATTTCACCTATAGCAGAGTGAATTGTGTGCAACAGATTTATGTTTCTTTAATTTTCAAGATAGTAAAAACTCTTATTGTGAAAGAAAATGCAGCCCTGGAAGAATGAAAACTTGCTGCATTCTGAGCACAACATCACAAAACTGTCTCTTTTTTATAATATGACAGACACTAGAGTTATGAGAGCCATGGGCACAGGGCATACTCTTTTAGCTTTAACTAATAGTATATCAAACTTTTGATATACTATTTTTTTATGCTACATGTGATTTGATCTCTAACTAGTGGTATAGCATTAGACTGATTTAGATAGCTTGATTCCAGGACTTGATAGCTTGATTATAGAATGTAGATTAATTAGCTTGGTTATTAAGATCTAGATTTTGATTCTTAGATCTCTATATGTTGAAATTTTGTACTTTCAGTAAGGTAGTGTTCATTTTATCAGACACTAAAGGAACCTATGAGATTCCTCACTCACCTAATTCTACACGTAACATCTGCAACCATTAAACCTAGATCATATGAAACAATTCACAGCTTGTAAGTATTGGACATTCAAAAGGGATTTTTGAGTTCTCATAACCAAGGGAAAATGACTTATTTAAACTTCCATCTTTTGGAACAGAGCATTAACAATTAACAAATAGATGAAAAGGCTAATGATATGAGCAATAATATCAGCTTTTATCAAACTTTTGAATGCTAAACTAAAAACCTAATTGTATCCACAAAGGAGATTTTAGAAACCATTATGGCAAAAAAGACAGTATCATTGCAGAAAAAAGCAGTAAAACCATAAATATATCCTCAAGTACTTTGCAGACAGAAGTGCCGACATGGGGCGAGTTCAATTTATAGAACACTCCTATTTTATAGCAGAAATATTAATTCAACCATGTCCAACAGACTATAATTACACTTAAAACTATGAGTACATTAGAATTTGAAGAAAAGTAGAGAAAACCTGAAGTGCGGGAAAGAATGTTGATTCGATCAATGAGGGCTTACTGTATCCTATTCTAGGAGCAACATCTCGTGTCATCCGAAAGTAAGGATCCTGAAGAAAAAAAAAGTTAAGATCTACGAAAATCCAGAAAAAGGAGACTAATTGAAAAAGAATGGCACGTCAATCTAAATATCTGAAAACTGTCAATCTAAATAGAAGCTAGCATGCGAAACTATCTCCTCATTTGGACCACTTCAGACCAAATGTAACTTTTTCAGATCCATAATTCTTTTAGATGCCCAAAATTTGAGACTGGAACACAAAGACCCAGTAAAACTGTAACAACATAGCAAAACCATGCAACAATCAGCAAACATTGGTAAAAGCACCTTGGTTAGAAAGAGTAAGACCACATAACTCGATTGCATACATACACTAAACTCAAGACTAGGGGAAGTGACAGAAGCACTGAAGCAGTATACAAGAAACCAGCAAGCAACTTCATGGAGCACACCAAGCTAAAGCTAAGATGTCAAATCAACTTTAGGCAGATAATTCCCCGCCACAATTCTTCTTCTGAAGATCATAAAGACATCCTTTGCCAAGAATTTTCCTCAGAATAGCAATGAAAAAAGTGCATTACACGTAAATCTTTATAGGCTCGCAATATTGCCTCTAGGAAACCTTCTAGAGCTCTACAAGTTTAATTCTTCTACTATTTCATATGCTATAGTGTCTGCTATAGGAAACCTTCACCTAGAACTCAAAATTTTTTTTTCCCTTCAAAATGGATGCAAGATCAGGTGTGGAACAATGCACCATCAGAGACTATCAGACCTGTATTCCCAGATATACAAATTCCTCATCTTTTAACCAGGTGTTTAACCAGCCTCTACACTTGGCTGCAAGAACCACTACCTGAGTGCTTTTTGGAGATACAATGTTCATATAATGATTAATCTGCAAGTAATGCAGATGATGGATTTGGTGAATGGTTAGAAGGCATATATATGTGTTAGCCTGGGCAGATGGTAGCTCTTTCATATAATCTTTATTCTACAGCCAAAATAAGGCCACTAAATGTGTTTCAGGTTTTCCTTTTTTCTAATTCATGCATTCTTCAGGTTTTATCAGCATATGCAAAGGACAATATCCATAACTGCTATGTGATATGCATTCTCCCTGTACAATAGGAAATTACCAAGTATATCATCCTTCGCCCACTTATTCAGTTGACATTTGGTTGTGTAAAGATCATTCAGCTGGAGATATCCTTATTTACCTCCTTTCATACCTCCATGAAACACAAAAAGCTTCTTTTTGCCTTTGCAGAAAGGTTGTATTCTTGGATATTTACTTCTCTAAAGATACACTGAGGGAAATTAGATGAATCAGTTCCCTCGACCAGTCTAAATCTGTCTCTCACATCAATACAAATCTGAGGCTAATTTCTTGCACCACATCATTTTAGTATTGTATAGTAAACCAACTGGTCTGAGACCTTACTACTGTATCTTTAGTTAAGTAGCATGCTTCTTCCATATGGAGCTTGGGGAATATGAAAAGGCTGTATTTGTATATGGGAAAATCGTTCAAAACATCCCTCACATTTTATAAAATAACTTTTTGCGCCCCTCACTTTTAAAAGCATACTTTTACGTCCCTTACAAATTCACATTGGTTAAATTTGGTCCCTATCTAGGTTTCTGACTAAGTTTTAATCAGAATCCACCATGTGCCTTGCTTGTAATCATTTTTGAAGGCCAAAATTGGCAAATCAAAGTTTACATAATCCCATCCATAGTCCCTCATATTTCACAAAATGAATTATTTCGTCCCTCACATTTCACAAAATAAATTTTTTCCATCCCTCATATTTTAAAAAATAAATTTTTTCATCCCTCATTGATCATGTGTACGAATAACTAACTTTTTTTATATTTAATATATATCTATTTGATTTCACTTGAACAATATGAATAGCATATAATATATCTCTATTTTATTTCACCTGAACTTACTGTTCAAGTGAAATTAAAATAGATATATACAGGGGTTTAAAAAAATTGTTAGTTTTTTACTCGTGTTCATTCCTTTTACTCAAAAATTGAAAACAAAAAAGATATTTAATTCTAAACATTATCAAGATTTAATATCGAATTAAATTTGGATAGAAAAAATAAACAAAGGAAAAGTATGACAAAATGAAGTAAGTGATCGACACTTTTAAATTTTAAAATAATCATAAGGTAAGAAATTCAACTATTGGTCTTAAAGGTGGCAAATAAAAATTTCAGATTTAAATTGCAATTTGTTAGCATGACTATAAAATTCGAATTAACATTGATTAATTAGATGGTCTTATTATACAACTTAATAAATGAATTATTACCAAAATAGAAAAGGTTGCATATATTAAATAAATTTACATGGTGAAATCAAATATAAATATATATGGGTTTAAAAAAATTATTAGATTTACACTCATGTATATATCTATTGAATAGCATATGCACAACTACAATTAGTCTGTTTAAGTGAAATAAAATAGAGATATATTACATACTATTTATATTGTTCAGGTGAAATCAAATAGATATATACATGAATTTAAAAAAAAAAACCTATTTGTGTACATGGTCAATGAGAGATGAAAAAATTCATTTTGTAAAATGTAAGGGATGAAAATTTTATTTTGTGAATGTGAGGGACGAAACAATTTATTTTGTGAAATGTAAGAGATTATAGATTGATTATGTAAATTTTGATTTAGCAATTTTACCCCTAAAAAATAATCACATGCAAGACACGTGATGAATTCCAACCAAAAATTAGTCGGAAACCTAGGTAGGGACCAAATTTGACTAATATGAATTTGTAAGGGACGTAAAATTACACTTTTAAAAGTGAAGGACAAAAAAATTCATTTGACAAAATGTAAGGGACGTTTTGAACGATTTTCCCTTTGTATATTAGGGCAACTCTAGAAGACAGTTTATAGGTGAGTAACAAGCAGAGCATTCAAGCAGGACATCGAAAAGTTTATATAGGTAAGCTTATGTATTTTTTAATGGAATGTGACAGACAAACTGAAAAAATACATCACACGTCAAAATTGGCCTATGTGATAAATTTACATTTATGGAAACAGTCTATCTATACTTCTAGTTTTCTCCAACCACCAATGAACAAACTTGCAGACCACTACCAGCACGTACATTACCAACACCAGTTACACCACCTTAATTAGCACATCATAATGTAGACTGTTAAAAATAATTAATTCATTAAAAACCTTAACCTGACAACCACACCAGTTGACAGATCTGGGGGCCACCACACCACCCAACCCATCATCCCAAAACCACCCTCGAGCACTGGCTGCTTTACCTAAAGCCAGCCAACCCATTTCCTGCCCCTTCTCAAGTCACATCACCCATCTTTCAGAGTCACCATCAGGCCATATTCACCATCTATAACTTGCTTTAAGCAACAAAGTCCATAAAAACACCATGATGTAAGCAAGAACACTCCCAAAATCTTAGCAAAATTGTGAGTTTGTTCCTCCAAGATTTACTAGCAACTTGGTTCCTACACAAAAACGGTAAAACATCCATTTCAGGGACTAAGCAATTAATTGGAGGAAACTGGAGAAAGTAGAGATGTAAGGAAAAACTGGGGAAGCAGAGAAATGGGAAGACAGCAGTAGATGCAAAGGCAGGAAGACGTATTAGGTAGCCAAGACAAGGAGAGAAAGATGTCTGACAGAACAGGGGAGCGCGAACAGAGCCCTGGAAGAGGAGGGGAGGGCCAGAGAGAGAGAGAGAGGAGCCATAGAGTGAAGTAAGGAGAAGACGGATGCTTCTGAGGTGGGATATTGCACTTTGATGTGTCAGTAAACACTTTGTAAGATTCCTCTCTTAAAAACTAATTGCCTGTGAGTAAGGGAAGAAACCTCAGGAGTTTGTTCCTCCAACATTTACTAGCAACTTGGTTCCTACACAAAAAGGGCAATATATCCACTTCAGGGACTAAGCAATTAATTGGAGGAAACTGGAGAAAGTAGAGATGTGAGGAAAAACTGGGGAAGCAGAGAAATGGGAAGAAAGCAGTAGATGCAAAGGCAGGAAGACGTATTAGGTAGCCAAGAAAAGGAGGGAAAGATGTCTGACGGAACAGGGAGGGCGAACAGAGCCCTGGAAGAGGAGGGGAGGGCCAGAGAGAGAGAGAGAGGAGCCATAGACTGAAGTAAGGAGAAGAGGGATGCGTCTGAGGTGGGATATTGCGCTTTGATGTGTCACTAAACACTGTCTAAGATTCCTCTCTTAAAAACTAATTGCTTGTGAGTAAGGGAAGAAACCTCAGGAGTTTGCACTGTAAACAAGGTTAATTTTTTAGACAGACCTGATGTCTATCTTGTAAAGGAAGATAATTCGACATAAAATCAATTGAGCAACGAAATTCCTTGAATAATAATAAGGTCAAAATCACCACAAGTACCACGCAGAAACATGAGAGTCCAGAAGTTTTACAAATTCAAAAATCAAGAAACATGTGGGAATGAGAGTAAACCTGGTCAATTGCACATGGAATCAAGCAGCGAAGATTCTCTCTACCAGAGAAAAGATGTGGAAATGAACTTGGAAAGGATGGAACAGCCTGTAAATTATTCAAATGTAGATCACCAACTAGAAGCAGAATGCTTTCAGGCCAAGGTTCTAAAGCGTAAAAAAAATCAAACAATATAACAAATGACTGATAATAAGGATAAAAATCCTCAACCACTGTATCATATCTACAAGGTGCACTGAGATTGTTTATGACTTAATTTGCTTTCATTTTTTGATACTGACTTGCAGAATATGTCTTTTAACAGAAGTACACATATCTTTCTAACTGTAGTTACTTTCCATTTCCTCCCCCTTTTTGTTTTTCATAGGAACCTTTCCTTCTAGATGAGAATTGGACATCCCCCAATGGTTAAGGGTCTTTGTTATTCATCTTAAAACAATGGATTTGTTTTCACTATCTTCCTTCTTCCTTCCCATCCATTTCCCCTTTCCAGAAAATTACCCAAAAGCTTAAAAATTAAAAAAAAGGGCAAAAAAGCTCACCTTTCTAGTTTCTGCAACATAGTTTGTATTTCAAAAAATGCATATAGAACTTAGAATTTAAAAGGTCAATTAAAAACCTAGTGTTGCCAGGTAAATTTAGTATGTTCCAAAATCTTTTCAATGATGTAAACAACTTTCATCTGTATCAAAGAAAATTTCAGCAGCAGTCAACCCCTATATATAACACAGAGCCATGGAATCTAAGAGCAAGTCAACATAATTACAGAAGAAACAAGAGGGAGGTCTCTCTGATTTGATAAACTCAACAAAAGTCAACTTAAAGATAATTCCTAGACATGTTTGCATCTTATTATTGAGTTCTCTACCGTTTAAAAGGTGAAATATTTATGATTGTGCACAAAGGCACACTACAAACTCACCAAAACATAGATATAAGAGAAACAGATATAAGAGAAATCATCACGAGATTGGTAAGAATTCTAAATGGGTCAACTAAAATCTTAAAGTGACTAGTTAAGTTATGCAATAGATCTAGTACTTCCCCGATTAAATGACTAAGAATCAATTGCATCCACAACTAGGAGGAGAAAGGAAGCATACACAATGTACAGCAAAGTTCTCACCTTTATTTTAGATTTAGATCTACTAGACTACAGCAAAGCTTTTTCACATTTATAACTAACAAAGGTAGCTTTTAACATGGATAAACATAAGCATTTAAATGCAATCCACTTCAACAATAGTAGATGAATAATACTGAAGTAGAAAAGGATTTTCAGTTTGAAAATTTGCGTCTAGATCTCCCCTATCTTGTCCTATATCACTAAAAACAACTCAGACATTAATAGGCACAGCAAATGCTTTATGCAAAAGTACCAGAAAAAACTACTTCTAACAGTCAGCCTCAAACACATGACCATGCAAGTGTCCCAAAAGCACGGCATAAAAATGCACTGCATAAAAATGACAATGAGTTTGTTTGGATAAGAGTTTATTTGGATGATTTATTTGAGATAATTACTGTAGCACTTTTTGTGATGTGATGTATGTTAGATAAGATTGGGATTTGTGAGGCAAATTATTTTTTTTCAAAACCTCTCTATCCAAACACACCCAATACTATTTACTAGACCGCCAAAAAAAAATCCAACACTCCTCTTGAACTGTTTGTGTGAATCATTCCTTCAGGCAGCGTACACAGATTTTAGAATATAAAGTGCAAAAAATTGGAAAAGGGGAAAAAATAAAAGGTAATCGCCTCCAATCAGAATGGAATATTTACTTGAACATTCAAAATTGTGAAACAAAAAGCAAACATTAACTAACCATTTCTTGAACAACATTACAGATACAGCAGAGGTTACCATGTAAAATCAAGTACATTCTCCTACCTGAACAGGAGGAAAACTAACTTTTCCAATGTGATCTTCCCCAGTGAAACCAAAAATGCCAACAACCTGAAAGAAAGGAACAATTAATTCTACTCAGGAACCCCATTAACAATAGAATTCATTAGCAGATAGCAACCCAGCATGATGTGTAATGCCTTTTCAGACGGATCACCTTATTGTAAGTGACGCATTTTGCAACCCTCACCATGTTCTTGTAGAAGGCACTAAACAGAAAATCCTCAAGTAAGAATACTGTAGCAGTAAATAAGAAATGCAACATTAAAAAGCAAGGATGTCCCTTTCTTTTATTTGGTTTGGTAAGAAACCAATATCTCCAGCAATGAACACCATGATCTGTCTCTTAATCGACAATCAAATTGGAATCCATTCACCTTACAATCGGGAAAATGCATATTGAATTCTACATTTCTATACGAAACCTGTTTTTCAGAACAAAATCTTTTTTTCAGAACAAAATCAGTTTTTCAGAACAAAATCTATTCGGACCAAACCTGTTTTTCAGAACAAATCAGGATTCAATAATAGTAGATATATCTATGCCTATACATATCTTCACTTATTTATAATTTACTTGAAAATCCATCTTGAAAGAAGTGTAACAAAGAGTACCATCATTATTCAGATAATCTGTCACTAGGAGACTATTGCTTGCTTCATATTCAAGTTCCAAGCCCAAAAAAAATTGGTAGGATCCCTACATTCCTTTTTAATCTCAATAAAACTATCTCCTAATTGCAATCACCATTTCTATATTGTACCTCACAAGCACCAGTGGTCAATAACGATGAGGAACTACTTTTCATGTAAAGGTTCCATTTAAAGATGCTTCAGAAAAGAATTAGGGTATGAAGACTATAACAACCTCGTAGATAAAATAGCAGATAATCAAAGTTTATGTTAGTCTAGTCAGATGTATGAGCCACACCCTCAGCCCTTTTTTGGCTGCATGGACGACACAAACCCAAATATTGTTACACAGATAACCATAGCAAATCAATTTGCTATGGTTGAAATTCATGACTATCAGGAAGCCAATGTGAAAGACTGTCAGCATCGATTAGCCTACAAGATTGTCTGCATCTGAACATCCAACACTTGTCTATAGAAGACAAGGAGATATTCTAAACTTTGGCTAGTATTCAAGCACTAAACATTGGATATTCTAAACTTTGGCTAGTATTTCAAGCACTAAACATTGAAAACTGAAATTATAAGGCAAGGGCAAGACAGAAGTAATGTACATACAGAATGTTTAATGAAAACGTATAAATCATGTTTTGATAGTCACTATGACTGATTAATGTTGTTAAAAGGAACTAATGGATAAAGTAAACTTTAGCTTTAAAGCATGCATTTTTACTACACAAGCATTAAACCGATTTTTACTACACAAGCATGCATGAAACAGTATTAAACTGATTTTCAATGCATTACATGAACCCACATTGTGTATCTCCCAACATCCACTGCTACCACAGTTAATACTCAACTGTATACTTGAACTCGTATGCAATTACCTTTCAATAGCAAAATCTTGAGATGCAAGAACAAACAATAATATGTCTACATCATGAGGCTAAACAATAAGCATGACCAACTTTGCTATTGGAGCCCCAAGAACAGGATAGACAACTTGTTTCTTCATCCATCTGAAAGAAGAATTGTTATACACCAAGGAGAAGTACTCTCGCATCGGCCCAGTTAGGAAACCTAACCTTGCTTAAATCCAATTCCACTCAACCTAAAACTAAGAGTAAACATCTCTAGTTACTAGTTGTGGTAATCAGAATTTTCTCCAGGTTAGTGGCCGAATTTTTTATAGGCATATCGTACAATTTCTCTAGATGTTCTTTCTTTCACTGCCTTTTTTCTTCATTCCAGCTGTTTAAGCCCTGACAAGTTCAAGAACATCTCAGTTTCATTCATCTTCATGATAATCATTCCCTCATAGGGCACAAGCTTCTCATCACAGACATCTCCCAAATAAACTAATCAATTTTTAGTGCTAGCAAATCAGCAATGAATATCCATGTAATAAAGTGTTTTTTTTTTGGGCAATAGCATTCTTACTTGATAAACATGGAACTTCAGGAAGTTAAACATCAGCTTGGTATTGCATATCAAATGAAATAAAGCACTTCAATAAGATCCCATACCTAGAGCTAGCACCGTATAACTCAATTGAGACATTGTGGAAAAAGCTAAACCTCTTTTAAGGGGAAAATTTATAAAGATAAAAAAAATGATTTTTGCAATAAGTCGATAAAAGTTAAAGATACATCCATACCACAGAAAGACATATTCCAAATCAACAAGCATACATGAAGCAAGGCATATATCCAGAAGCAGTGTGATATAACAAGCATTTTAAGCTTTCAATAACAATTACGTAGACATATAACATACAAAATTGTGAAAAATTAAATTACCACGATGTCAACTCTAAATCTTAAAATGAAGTAGAGATAAAAATAAAAAACAAACTCACAAGTTAATGAACAAATAACATACCCACCAACATAGTCAAAATCACAGAAAATAAAGGTCCTCGAAATGTCGAATCCACATGCAATCAGATCCTTAGCATTCTCTCGTGCAAGTCTCTGACTCTCCTCTACTGACAGATTCTTCCACATGCACTTCTCATCATCAGTCAACTGTATTACAAGTGGAACCTTAAAAGCATCCTGCAAGTACCTGCAACCAACTAGATTCCTGACTTTCTACCCTGAAGCTCCACCAGTTGAAACAGAAAAACCAACAGAATAACACATTCCAAACTAAGTCAATTCTAACTCTTTTAAACTAACATTTCATTTGACTGTTCACTGTTCAAATTCGACTCCAAATCATACATCTGAAATTTATATCAATTCAAGAAAGAATTTGTACAAAAGGCAAAAGTTGCATAAGCAGAGAAACCTAACAGGAGAATATGCAACTCCTAATGCAAGTATCTGGAATAAGACAATCTCAACTTAGTTTTACCCTAAAAGGGTGGAAGAACTACCTCATTTTTGGGGAAAATGATCGTTTTGAAGTCAAATTTTCTAATATATTCTCTATCAATGCAAAATGTGATGTTCTTGCATTTCAAAGTAGAACAATTTTCCGCAATTTTTATGATATCAAAGGACTTGAGACTACCTACGAAGATACAAAAGTAAAATACAGCCCAAAAAAGATACAAATTTTCCAAATATAATAAAATCATATGCACATCATTCGAAAAAACTAGCTGAGACTCAGAACCTAATTCCACAAAGAATCAACGAGGTTTACTCAATTTCAACACAATGTCATCCGGAACAAGACATTCAATTCAATAAAAGCAACAAAAAGAACAAATTTCTCAAAATATTTCCAGAAAAAAACTGGCAGTAGGAAACCCCCCCCCTCCCCCCCAAAAAAAACAAAAAAGAAACATACTTGGTGAACATAAACGGAACAAGATGGCCGAGATGCAGGGCTTCGGAAGAAGGTCCACGGCCGGTATACAAATAAAACTTGTCTCCTCTTTCGTAGGCGTCGAGAATATCAGTAAAATCCCGGTGCGCGAAGAAGACGCCGCGGCGGAGAAAAACGTGAGGAGGCCGATTAGTGAGGCGTTGGACGCGGTCGATTAAGGACTGGTCGAGTCTTTGACAGCCAAATTGATCAATCAGTTTGCCGTAGTCAATTTTGCCGCCTTGCTTGGCGGATACCTCCCATGGAGTCACTACTTGTTCTTCTTCTGCTACTTCTTCTCCTTCGGGGGATAAGGACGTCGACGACATTGGTGGTGGAAAGTGGCGAGCTCGAGGGTTTGAGGATGGCATCACCTGCCCTAGAGTCTAGTCTCGTCTCTGTGCTACTAATAAGAGGACTCACTGAAGCTGGGTTTTGGCCGTTAAGAGTTTCTTTCTTTTTTTCTTGGCCGGTGAGCGCTTTTTTTTTTCTTTTCCAAAATGTCATTTATAATTTTTTAGTGTAAGTAAACAGTAGGACACTCCCTGCTTACGCTCATTCTTTCGTACCACCCATTCCGTTCTTTTTCCCTGCATCTCAATATAATTAGTGTTTTTAAAACATTTACAATTTGGGACAACTATCCTATAAATGACTTATGTCACATTCACAAGACACCGGCCAAAATCACATTCCCACTTCACATTTCTAATCATTTTGGTGGCAAATTTTGTCAAATAATGATTAATAACATTAAAACTCCTTAAGGACAAAAGTAAAATGGTAGAACCAAAAGGAATTTTCAACTTTCTAATATTTTGAATGATAGTAGAAAGTATAGATTCATCCTCTACCTCCCCATTAATAGCATTTACTACTTCTTCATAATATGAGAATATACAAATAGAAGCTAAACTCTTACCTAAAGCAAAAGTGAGAGCAATTTTGATTGCCATTGCCATGGCCTCTACACAGCCACGGATTTAAAGGGGGGCTGGTGGGGGCTTAAGCCCCCCCCCCAAGATTTGGACGGTAAGGATAAGATTGCATTTGTCAAAACAATTTTTCTGAGTCCGTTGTTTCCTTTGTCAATTAATTTCTTACCCTCGTGACTGCTTGTAGTCAAGAGTAAACATTTTGGTTTAGAGTAGGCCAAAAAAAATTTTTTTTTTTTTTTTTTTGGGTTAGAAGGAAGAGTAGACCAAAGTTCAAATAGAAAAGTCAATTGTTGCTGTTGTCCATGGCCCATGGATTTGACTGACGTTGGGAAAATGGACAGAAGGCCCATCGAAGCGTGCAATTCTTCAGCCCAGCTCAGCTGGTGTCAAACTGTCAATTGTTGCTGCCTCAAGAAGTCACGAGTGGTGCCGTTGGAATTAAACAAACATTTATTCTCTTCACAAAAGTGCTGCTACGAATGTTGCCCCGGTTTGGCAAGTGAGTTTTTTGGATTTTTGTCTAAAACTTTACTGTATCTTACTATAGAAGTTTTTTTAAAAAATTTTGAAGTGCGTAAATTTTTGAATATTTTGAAGTGTGTAGTTTAAAAATTTTGAGAAATTTTTGAGATTACTATAATTAAAGTTTTTAAAAAATTTGTAGCAAATAAACTTGGCAAAGCTCTGAAGCTGCCCCAAAGTAACTGCTGCTGGGAATCCTAATCCATTATATTACGGTGGTAGGTAAGAGCAGAGGTCCATCTTCCGACTGTGCTTTTTTTTTTTTTTTTCCTGCAATCCCATCGAGAAGGATATTTTTGCAACAATTGAAAATGAGCAAATATTGCAGCGTTTTCAACGGATGAAGACTCGCAGAATGCAATTGCCTCCTCTTCGTTATTCGAGTGCAACAACTACCAATACTTCAAGTGTTAATCAATAACAAATCTTTGGGTATGTATAATTATATGTTTTTATTATTTTTATAATTATTGATTCTAAATTTTACTTATTAAATATATTTATTTCGTCACAAAAAAAAATTTTTAATACACTTCAGCCCCCCCAAAAATAAATTTCTGGCTCCGTCCCTGCCTCTACAATTGTTGGTTCTCTGCAATGGTGAATAGGAATGGTCTAGGTTGCTTTCAAATTGTCCATATTATCCCATATTCCAATTCCCAAGCCAACTCTCTCTTTTATCACAAGTTCCATCCGTGAATAGTTTCCATGCATGTTGGGTAGTTCTTGGTTCTTGGGTTGCTGAAATTCTCATATTAGCTTCAGTTTCCTCAGGCGAGATCACCACTTGGTTTGCTAGCATGAATTCATTCCATTCATCCAAAGCAACTTTGGATGCCCACATTCCTGATTATTGTTTGGAGATGAAATTTGCTTCATTTATGCATTTCCAAATTTGCCAAAACAAGTTTGCTAGCAGAGCTATGTGGTCTTTTCCATTCTTCCTAGTTTTAAGCTCTTGTAATTTTGTCCACCAATGCCAAAAATTTCATTTATGATCGTGAAGGCCATCTCATTGAAGCGGGAAAGCCTTCCAAATGTCCTGAATTGATTTGCAAAAAAATAACATATGTTCCAAAGTTTCAATTTCATCACCACATTTCCTATGCATTGGGCTTCCTTTACCTATTTTTTTATGGATATTTTCATTGATAGGGAGGATGTGATGAAGACATTTCTAGGTAAAAGTGCTTTATTTTGTGCTTCATATTAAGTCTCCACAACCTTTTCCATACTTGTGCTTTTTTGCTTCCTCTGCTAGAGTTGCCCCCATCTTGTCTAGCTTCTTTGTCTTTCCTGCTACATGTTTTCTTGAAATCGTAACCTGATTTTACAATGTATAAACTTGATTTGGTATAGTTCCATCTCAACCTATCTTTTCCTCCAAATATATTGAGTGGGATGCTTTGAATCCTTTTGCAATCCTCAGCACTAAAGAGAGTATTGAGAAGTCCTATATTCCACTGGTTCTTTCTCATTAGTTGCTGAACCCAGATGGTTTCACATTCCATTGGTTTAAGTGTAGAAACTTTACCACTCTTAGACTCTAGAAGCCATCTGTCCTCCCAAATGTCTATGTTAGCTCCATTTCCTACATTCTTTCTTGTTCTTCTTTCTATTTGTGGAATTGTAGCTAGAAGACTCTGTCAAATCTGACAAGCTATACCTGGTGACTGGGCTTTAAAGATGATGGTGTTAGAAAAATATCTACCTTTTAGGACTTTACTAACTAAAAAATTTGGTTTGGTTACGATTCGCTAGATTTGCTTAGACAATAATGTCAAGATGAAGTATTGTAGGTCCCTAAATCCTAGTTCTCCTTTCCCCTTGACCTTTATCATATTTTCCCAACACATCTAGTATATCTTTTTCTCCTCTTTTTCAATTTCCCACCAAAATTTTGCCATTGCTGAACAGAGCTCTTTGCATAATCCTTTCACTTGTTTTAAAATAGATATGGCATATGTAAGCATTGCTATTGCGACTCAAATTATTATAATCTCTTGCCCTGCTTAGCTGAGGATCTTCTTTTTCCATCCTTGAATCTTGCCCATGACTTTGTCTATGATGAAATTAGGACCTGAATTTTTTATCTCCCTATTACCAGCAATAGTCCTAAATACTTTCATTGGTGTTACGACTTGAATGCCTCTTAATTAGTTCCTACATCATTTCTTCTCCTGTGCTGCTATCCACATTTTTGTTGAAAAAAGCAATGTATTTCTCCAAGTTGATTTGTTGTCCGAAGGCATTTTTATAATACTACAAAATTCTATCAACCTCCTCAGCTTCACCTACTTTAGCTTTGCAAAACAGTAATGATTCATCAACAAATAGTAAATGAGTTAAGCTTGGACAATTCCTTGAAGTTTTCAAACACAAGAGATTTTTCTTTTCAATTGCTTTTTTGAGAAGACTAGTGAGACCTTTAATGTAGACAAGGAAAAGATAAGGGGATAGGGGATCCCCTTGTCTAATAGCTCTTGAATGCAAAACATTTCACCCTATTAATATTCAAAGAGTAAAAGACAGAAGTCAAACAATTCACAACCCACTTGATTCAGAGATGACAGAAGCCCATTTTGCACATCACTGGAGTAAGAAAGAGCTATTCTATCATATCATATGCTTTAGACATGTTAATTTTAAAAGTCATAAAACCATCAACCCATCTTCTTTTATGGTCAAGGTAATGAATACTTTTATGAGCTAGAATGATGTTGTCAAGGATTAGTCTACCTAGGACAAAAGTTGCTTGGGAAGGGCTAATACAATTGCTGAGTACTGGTTTGAGCCTATTGATTAAGACCTTGGGTATGATTTTGCAGACAGCATTACGTAAGCCAAAGGGTCTATAGTGTTTAAGCTTAA
This sequence comes from Coffea arabica, assembly GCF_036785885.1. Classification (NCBI taxonomy): domain Eukaryota; kingdom Viridiplantae; phylum Streptophyta; class Magnoliopsida; order Gentianales; family Rubiaceae; genus Coffea; species Coffea arabica. The sequence goes on along the minus strand of NC_092316.1, from coordinate 27,786,954 downwards.
TTAGGGAACCACCTTTTGAAATCAGGGCCACAAGGGTCTCACTTAGAGCTTTACAAATGAAACTAGAATGATAAAAGCAACTAATAGCATGCCCAATATCTTTACTAACAATAGGCCAAAAATTTTGAAATAATATAGAAGACATTCCATCTAGCCCTGGGGCCTTGTTGGGGTGCATTGAGAATAGAGCCTTTTTTATTTCTGCTTGTAATACAGATCAAGTTAGGTTCTTATTCATGGCCTATGTTATAGCTCTAGGAACTCCACTTAGAATTTTTCCATAATTTGATGGGTTGCTTGTAACAAAGAGAGTATTGTAGTAGTTAGCAACTTTTTATCCTATATGGTCTTTAGTCTCACATGAACCCCCATTTTGACTCTACAGTGTAGATATTCTTTTTCTTTTCTTGCAAATAGAAGCACAAGCATGGAAAAATGCACAGTTTCCATCTTCTTCTCTAAGCCAATTAATTCGAGCTTTTCGCTCCAGAACTTTTCCTCTTTGTCATAGGCTTTTTTCAATTCGACTTTGAATCCTGCTATTCTTTTTGCTCTGTCATTGCTATCCAACTCTTATACCATTTTTATTTCTTGTTTGAGCCTTCAGATGTCCTACTTAGCATTGCCTCTTAGCTTCCTATTCTAACCCCTTAGTGTCAATTTGCATTTCTTCATTTTCTTTGTTAACTTGAAGACTGTGGGTCCTTGCTATTCCTTATTCCATGCAATTTTTATCATCTTTTTATTTCTAAGAACTGTAGTCATCTCTGATTGAATTGAAACCTGCTTCTTGTTGTTCATTTCTTTTTATAAAATCTTAGTCCCTAAAGTTCTGATTGCCTCCAACTTTTTCCTTCCATTATTCTCCATTTGAGATCAGATCATTGAAGTCCCCTATACTAACACAACTGTTTTTTCACTGACTTTTTCTCTTGGTAAGCATGTCCCGTTGTCGTTTCCTCATTTTTTTCATTAGCATTATCATAGAATCAAATGCACCACCAATGTTTCCTATTATCATTATTCTTAATCTTAATTTTAATAGAGCAATCTATGAACACGATTTTCTCAAATTTCTAATGGTTTTTCCATAGTGCAAGTCAGGCCACTGGATTTTCCAGTTGGGTCCATAATAACTAATTCATCATAACATATTTTTCTTTTGAAAGTCACCATAAAATGAACATTATTTTTAGTCTCTCTAAGATAGATAATATCAAGAGAGTGGAATTGGATTACCTCCTTGAGTTGGGGAATTGTTAAGGAGCTCTTCACATCTCGACAATTCCACGCTAGGACTCTTATTGGAAATTGAGGGACCAGTTCGAGTTGGTCCCCTCTACCTCTACATTCATCTTTAAACTGGTCTCTTCCCATGCTTTGACCTTTTTCCATTGTTTGACTTGTCTGTCATGGTCTTATCTTTTCTTTTGACTTGCTTATCTCCTCCTAATGCATTAATATCTAAGATTGTTAGAGGTTCCCTAGTGATGTTTCTCCCATGTTGTCAATGGAACATTTTTGTAGCTTTCTTTTGTTTTGATTATGGTTTTTTGATTGTTCCCTCATCTATCCCCTCTTGTGCAATCAACTTCCTAACATTGACTTGCATGTCTTTATCAGGTGTATTTGTTGTTTTCAATTATGAATTGTCATCCCTTCTATGAATTGTTTTCCATCATGACTACTATTTTTTCTCCATCTTTGTCTAGCATTCTAGCCTTTTTTGCTGCTGACATCTCCTTGAAGGTTTGGTCCCTAATCATTAGATTATAATGAGTACAATCTGTCTGTTTCATTTAGTTCTAATGTTTCCTACTTTGTCTCAAGATTTCTCCCAACTATCTAATTTGGATTCTATATTCCTCCTGAATTTGATTGGGTTTCTCATCATCTTGTACACTTGATCTGCTTGCTTTCTCCTCTGCTATTGACAAGTTTAGTTTTCTTTATATTTGAAACTCCTATGGGTGCCCTTGGTCTAATTGTGGTGGACGTTGGGCTTGTATCTTTCATGGAAAAATTCAAATGCCCTGAGCTCTCATTCAAACCCCATATTGTATTTGTTTCTCTCTCATCCATATCCTTTACTATTGTTTGACAATTTTTTTCTTCGTCACCTATAATGTCATAATTGTAACAAAAATCAAGTACTTTTCATAGTTGAAATCAACCCAATTGATCTTGCCATTTAGGTTCACCGTTGTGCCTCTGAGGAGTGATTGACTTGTGTTGATCTTACGTGTGATGACCCCGTCCCCTAGGGCGAACTCAAGAGTTTGACGGACCGCCTGCCCAACTCTCGCCAGAACTCACTCACTTACATTCTTGAAATAGTCTTTCACATCTCTAGCTAAACATAGAAGTTCCATTCAACCAATAATTCACACTTAATTACAATCCAAAAGTGTAACATAAGGGTACATTGCCAAAGATCCCCAAATACATTTCATCTACAAATGTACAAGTACATGAAGATTGTATACACTATTTCACGCTTACTTGCTTCGGATCTCCACTCCTGTAAGGATACAAAAACTAAAGGAATGAGCTAAAAACTTAGTGAGGTTCTTAAACAAGTAATCAGGTAGAGAAACCATAAAAGTATTGCATTTAACAGTTTGAACACTTTGCACAGTAATAAACAATCATTCAAGAAATAAACATTCAATCATTGGAAGGATATGTGCTCATTTGGAGCCATTCATTCAGTCATTCAGTAGTCGACCATTTCCCTTATTCGTCTAACAGTGAAAACTCCTTCAGTGTTCATTTCAATCATTGCATTGTATTCACTGGCCAGTTTTCCGCCAGATATCGTGGTCATATTCGAGTATATCAAACACTGTCCCAGGGTCACTAGCTACCTGACCGAGTTTGCTTTTGGCTCAAATCGACTGGCAACGAAGGGCAAGGGTCCAGTTCAGCCAAAGGCTTACATTCATGCACAAGTAATATTCAATTATTTGGTCAATTAAAATTTCACATTCACTTAGGTCGAGTAATATTCAATGATTGTAATTACATACTCGCCAATCAAAAATCCATTTAGCAATCATTAAAAAGCATTTAACACTCAAACAAATATTCATAATAATCCACATAGTCATTGGAAGCACAACGTGCAAGGAACACTTACCACTTGACCTCACCAATTGGTCACCCTGATTCTTCCTCTAGAACATTCTCAAGTCCTGTGATCATGTAATCCGTCAAGAGTCTAGTAAATTAAAGCCAAGATAATGAGAAAATATGAGATTCGATACTTCACTTAGCAACCACAGAAACTACAGGTTTAACCCTAATATTAGAAGACTAAAAGGGCCACGATTTCTTGTTTAAATCAAGATCAAATCAAGTGAAATATTTCATGCACGCTAAGGTTAACATATCACCAAGTATTTTAAATCAAAATATGCAAGATTTAACCAAAACAAGTTAGGTTTAAAACCCAGAAAATTTTTCCCAGAATTTTCCAAGTCCCACTCAATTCATTTGATAAAATTTTCAGCTTTGATGACATTCTTTGAAAAAGTGTAACTTGAGTTCCGTAGGTCGAAAAATCACAAAACTTACACCATTAGAAAATAGACTCGAAGCACTAATAGACTTTAGAAGACATCTTCATGAAATTTAGCTCATAGGTTAGTCAAATTTCAGTTCAAACTCACTACTGTCTCATGTGCAAAGACAGAACAGTCATGGTTTTTCAAGAAACTTTGCAGATTTGCCGGTATTTATAGGAGTTGAACCAACCATTGAATTTTATACCGTTGGAAGCCCTATGAGTCTAGTTGCAAACGCAATAAACAGAACTCAATTCCAACTTTTCTATACGAAGTTATAGCTAACTTTCAAAAACCGCGCAGGGCTTCCTGCGAAAATTTCCAGCAAATGTAGAGTTTGAGGAAACAAAGTTTCCCCCCTTAAAACTCTTTATTTTTCACTCAATTCCAATATGCATCTTTAGATTATATTATTGTAAAGTATATTGATTAAGAAAGTAAGATTTACTAGTTACAAATCATGGTGAAAAGCTGGACAATTTCCTTTCTCCTAATCGGCCAACTCTAGCAGAAATTTTAGCAAAGTTCCCCCAAGTTTTTCCAACAAAACTTCCAACTTCCAACCTTAATTCCATGGCAAATACGCAATATATCTTATAGAATTTAATCACAATTGCAAACATAAAAGTTTGCCCTAGACTATCACTTCATGCCTCAAAATCAGCCATCAATAGCTTAGAAAACAAACAAAATCTTCCATAAAGTCTTTTCCTTTTTGGTCACAAAACTTCATATGCTAAGTATAGGAAAAGAAAGATAGATTGTCTAGCAAATTTACCTCTTGTTTCCCACAAACTCAAGATGAAAAGCAACCAAGAAGTACTAAGAGTTTTTTCCTCCAAGAACTCCAATAGCTTCCTCTCAAACTTGATTCAAGATTTGATGGAGTAAATTTAGGTTTCTCTCTTGTTTTCTAACTAAATAGGCAAGGACTCAAGGATAGGAATGGAGTTGTTTTCTCTCCCTTTTCTCCCCAAATTTCATCTAGCCCAAGAAGCTTAGTGAAGAAGATTATTTTGTGGTCAAATGGAAGCTTAATAAGGATAAAGATCAAGCTTTAGTCTTGGTCAAACTTGGTGGCTTACTGACAAATGGCAAATCAAGATGTAATCCTTATCTAGTTGTCTTCCATTCACCAAAATATCCATTCCATCTCTAATTATCTCTTAGCAATTTGTAACATAATATTTCTTTTACCCAAACTCCCTCTAATCCTCCAAATTTATGATACGCACCTCACTAGTCGATCACATTACTATTATGCACTATGAGACTTAACATGCATCAAATGAAACATGCACCAAGTAAAATAAGAAAATAGGTCAAAATCATGATTCAATTAATAAAATAACCAAGAATTCAAGGCAAGTAAATGAAAATCAAAGAAAATATGTAACTAACTGCTGGGTCACAACACAACTTGTTAATATCTATAAGTGAGCAAAAATGAACAAAACATTTTTTTTTCTTGGTCAAAGCTAGGGTTTGAAATCTCGCATGTTAAAATCTCTTTCTTTCCATAAATATGTCATACCACAAAATGTTAGACAATCAATTAAAAGAAACAATAAGGTACAACAGTCCATTATCATTCACTATATTTACAAGCAAGTAAGCCAAAATGAAAGGTATGAAAATTTTGGGTCCTCACATTACGTAGTATCTTTATATGCTTTCTCTCTTTACTACCTTCTTGAGGTATGATAATATCCATCACTTTTACAAATATACTTCTAATTTTCCTGCATATCTCCTTGGTGATGCAATGTACTTGTAGTTCCCAATTCCAAATCCATAGGAGTGGTACAATGAAGGTAGATGGCTTTCTGTCTATGCCTGCTTCCCACCTTTTGAGATTCAAAATTTGATTGTCAATTAGGTATGGCTTTCCCGTTAGGACCCTTGGAAGATTTGCCTCCTCTATGAAAGTGAACTGGAAAGGTCCTATTTCCACTACTTCTAGTTTCTTTGGGTAAATTCCATAGGGGGTTTGTGACATTCTTGAGTTTTGCCACTTTCTCACTAAATACCTTCCCATATAAGCTTTGCTTTCATTTCTCAAGCCTTTTATTAGATCTTCTCCTGCCATCTAAACTTTGCTTCACTCTTTGTTGACAATGTGAATCTTTTTTGAAAACTTTAGCTAGTTCATCCGTCATGATGATTGAGAGACTAAGTAGAGTTCCTAGAACTTAATCAATGGATTGAATAGATGCTTCACAAATCTACAAAAGAAGATAGCACAAATAAGTTAATTCACTACTCCAACAAAAATGGTAACAGAAAAGGCTGGAAAGCTATGCCTAGAATAAAACCTCTTTCTTCATCTTTTTTTTTTGCCTTTTGTTTTTGGTGTTAAGGTTTGGGTGGGTCAGCGAATAATGGTCAGGGAGTGATGCGTATGGGTTAGTGATTTTGGTTTTGTTGATTTTTAGTGGTTTGAAGTAGGGCTGCAAACAAACCGGCTTGAGTCAAAGTTCGACTCGAGTTTGGTCAAAATTGAACTCGAGTTGAACTCGAGTGGCTCGTTTACGAAGCGAGTCAAACTCGAGCCATCTGAGCTTAGGCTCGTTAGCTCGTCGAGCCGCTCGACGAGCTTTATGAAATTACAAAAATACCCATATTTGTATAGCTAATTACTAAGTTGGTATTCAAGAATTAGTGGCTCAGAGCAAAAGTTTCATTTCCACAAATTGAATTCCATTTCTAATTGCTTCTCCCGTATCTCTCTTTCGGTCTTTCCTTCACAATTTCTCACACAAACCCTAACCACCACCGCCACGAGTGCACCACAGCCACCACCGCCACCGCTACCCTTCAGGCCTCAATCAATTGCTAACACTTTAGGGTTACGAATTCTGACATTCTTGGAAACCTTCTTCCTTTGGAAGCTGTGGACGTTAAAATTTCGGGAGTAGTCCCGCCTGCAATTCGACTTCTTCTCAGACAAGGTTAATCACTTTCTTTGTCTTAGCTTTTCTGTTGTAAAGTTAATCGCCTGCAATTCGACTTCTTCTCCTCGCTTTATTGAAGTCTTTTTTTTTAAAAAAAATTCCTCACTTTATTGTTCACTCTCTCTCTGGAATCATTTGAACAAATGGATGCTTTGATCTACTTATTTGAAGGCCATTTAGTTCTTTTCCTGCTCTATATGTATTTTTTTTGTTATTTATTGGTCCTGCTACTGCTATGAGGACTCATGTTTTTATTCTTAATTTAGTATATTTTATAATTATTTTGCTCTAGTGTTATTTAATTTTACAATTTTTGCATGAATTTTCTTAAATTAAGCCTTTATCGCACGCGTCGAAAGTTTCTCGAAAGTCGCACCGACACGACTAATTGGAGATTTGAGGATTTAATACTAGGCTAGTATGTATGAGTAATTGTAGTGCTAGAGGAACTACCTTGGAGGGTTAGTAGTTAAGTGTATCAAACAAGAAAGAAAGTGATAGTGTACAACACTATTTGGCCACTATTAAGAGTTGACTTTTGGTACAACTTTAAGTTAGTTTCTTCAACACATTTCTTCCACAAAGATTCAAAACCAAGAAACCCTCTCTCTCTCTCTCTCATTTCGGTCAAACCCAAGCAGGAATAAGGGGAAGAGAAAACTTCATCTTCTAGCTTGCATCTTACTTGCAAATCCTTAACCAAACCACATAACACTTGGAGTTTCACTTTAGCTTGAAGAGTCTTGTGGAGTTGCTTGGTGAAAAATTGGAGGAAACCCTCACTTACTACTAGGGTTTAAAGCTTAGAGAGGGTAACCATTTCATCTCCTTTAGCCTTTCAAATTTTGCTAAGATTAGAGCTTGGACTTTATGGGTTTGAAACCCTAATCAAGTTTATAGGTTAGCGGACTTGAGAAAACTTTTATCTTGCTTTAAATCCTAGGCTAGCGGTCTTGAAAAGGCCTTTAGGTAGCTGACTTGAGGTCTTATTGCTTGATTGTTGTTGTTTATGTGGTGAGTGATATGATTTTGGCTTGAGAAGATGAGAGAAAGTTGAAAAAAAATTGATGTGGCCACTGCCTCCAATCCGGCCAGGAATCCGGCTGGGTATCCGGCCAGAAACCAGCCGGATTGTGACGTGGCACTTCGGCAGCCAAGTTTGACTGGCTGTTTTTCCTTCATTCTTATCTTGTTTCTTGGCTGATATTTCTTTATTTCTTCCCCTTCTTGGCCGGCTGTTTTGAGAGAGAAAACAAGTGAGGAAAACTTCACTTTCTTGATCAAATCTTGAGTTTTAACCGGTGAAATCACAAACTACTCCATACAAGTGTATACTAAGGAGGAATAAAGGCTGTGGTGGAGTGATTTTAGAAGAGGAAAGACTAAGCTACCATTTTCATTTGAGGTTCTAAGGTATTTAGCTAAGAACATCTCTCTTTGTTTCTAATAATTGGAAATTAGTGGCTTGTGGTTGCCACTTTGGTAGTTTTATTCAGTATTTCTTGGATTGAAGTGGTGATATGTGAATTTTTAGTTTTATAGTGAATTCTGCCCATATATGAAGTTTAAAGGCTAGCCATGATTTGCTAGTTTTGATATGAGAACTATCTAGTGTTTTAGTGTTAGTTTACTTTGCCTAAAAGAATTTCCAGCTTTTGTGCCTCAATCTCAGTTTAGGGTTTCTATTATGAGGTGCTAAGTGATGATATTTTAAGGGGGTTTAATAGTTTATTATGTGTATGTGTGATTGTGGTTGATGGTTATGGATTTGGTGATTGTTTGTAGGATGGAAAATAAAGAAATTAAGGGGAAATGCTGTCCGATCTTTGAAAGCATTTGATTGCTTTAATTTGAGTTGAAGGGCTTGAGTTTGATCCACGAAACTGTCTATGATGGATGAGAATCATGAGCTGTGGTTGGTGAGTGATTCCAAAACTGTTTCAAAGTTACTCTTGAACTATTTCTTGCATTGTTACTCGATTTCATATCATGAGTGTTTGCATGTGATCCATGACATGTTTTGACTCCAATGAGTTCTTTGGGAAGTCTTGTGCTTAGAACCAACGTCTCCACCACTGTTTACTATTTATTTGGAGCACTAATGGCTCCCTATTCCTGTTTCACTGTTACTGGATCTCTTTGAGCGTTGGACGTCTAAGTACCATGATTTCACTGGCTCACAAGAACAATAAATATACATTTGATTACTGATTCATGACATCATTGAAATGAACTATTGTGAAACTTATTTGCTTACTGATTTTACTGGACACTCGCTGAGATTCTAACTCACCCCAAAATAGTTTTTCCCCTCCACAGGGCTCGAGGCAAAGGAAGCATGTGAAATAAGTTATTAGTTTATCTGGATGAATTGTCTCCTGTACAGTTGAATTCAATTCACTTGTGGTATGAATGTTCGTGGAACTTTTGAAGACGTCATATTTGAGTTTTACGTTGTAATTATTTGAAAACAGAGGACTTTCGTTATATTTGGGATTGTATTACTTTTGAGATTGGAATGTAAGTAAGTATACGTTCTAAGCTTGGGAAATGTTATTTCGTTTATTATTGAAGTTGTACCCTATGTTATTTGATGTAATATTTGAGATGTATATTGTAATTTATTTGAGAACTGTAGTGAGTGAGTGAGTCTCGACGAGAGTTGGGCAGGTGGTCCGCCGAACCCTTGGCTCGTCTTAGGGGTAGATGGGGCTGTCACAACTTCAAACTTATCTAGGTTCAATATGTTTCTGTTGCTGATCAGAGGAAGAGAAGAAGTTCGTGACATCAATGATTGTGCTTAGTTTGTACTTTGTAGTTCAATATGTTTCTGTAGTAAGAAGTTATTGGCCTGCTTTTGGTTGTTATTTACTTATTTTCTGATGTTGACCTTTGTGATCGAGAATGTTGAACTTGTATGAAGTGCTGGGCATTTAAATTCTAGACTTTTTATGTGGCATGTATTTCTAAATTTATGATTGTATTTAGTGAAAAATTTGTAGGCCTTTTTCGATTATGATTATGTGAAAAATTATGGTCAATTGTAGCCATGAATTGTAGGCTATTATTATGCTAATAATTTGGTTAGGAATAAGTTGATGAAATGATGTTTTTGTTAGATTAATTTCCAAAAATTTGAGCTAATGAGCTGCTCATAAGTCAAAAATTCGAGCTGCTCGCGAGCTAGAAATCGAGTTTCAACTCGCGAGCCTTATCGAGTCGAGCTCGAGCCTAGCATTTTTTAGTCGAGCCGAGCTCGAGCTCAATTCTCTAGTCTCATCGAGCTCAAGCTTGAACTCGAGTTCACCTATTTTTAAGTCAAGCTCGACTCGATAAGTCCAAAACTCAACTCGACTTGGCTCGTTTGCAGCCATAGTTTGAAAGAGTGGTCATTTATAAGAAAGGTTGAGTGGGTTTGTCTCTATCGAATTCAAAGCTCCTATAGAGAAGAGCTAAGCTCTAGTTTTGAAACTAGAGAGAAACTCTTAACTAATGAACCTAATAAGAGAGGTCCGGTTAGTGCTTGACATATGGGAAAGTTTGGAAAAGGGGAAAGCGAGAAATGGAATTATGGTTGCCAATATTTCACGTGTTATAAACGTTTATAAACTAGTTCTAATCTTTCAATGGTTTCTAGAGTTTTTAAATTTAGGGAGATTAATTAAAATAAGAGAACTACTATGAAAATCGAATTTGGAGTTAGTCACAAGTTTTGCTTTGTACTTTGGTTCCTAATTTTTGAAATTTTGATCAATATGGTTTGCTAGGGAAAAAGAGAGCAGAGGATGACTGTAAAGAAATAGTTTTTGTGACCAATATATGCTGAGAGAGAACAACCTTATGCTTACCTACACACCTTCTTCTTCACTATTTTCTAGCAATCTACAAGTGAAATGGTGTGAAAATTAGGTCTTCATGATCCTCTTCTTCTCTGCAATAATTCTAATAGTCTTATTTTTCTTCTTTTTGGTTTTTTTGCTTTGATTTGTGTTCTCCCTTAAAAAATTATGACTCTTTTTAGGGCTTTTGCTATGGTTTTGTTGCTATTGGTTATCACGCCCCAAATTTGCCATGATTTGGAGCGTACATGCCACGAAATTTAGGCAGCAACTTCCTAACTACCGTAAGGTATCTTGCCTTTACTATCCATAACATTCCACAAAATTTCCATAAAATTTGAACTTTTATAAGTTAACATATATCTATCATCAATCATAACAATAAAGATTCAAATCTGACTGGACAAACACCTCTTATTACATCAATAAGAATGATAACCATAGCTAACAAACTATTCTATAATAGGGATTCAACTTCATCAACTTCCTGCAACATACGAACTAGTCATTATCCTCCACCATGTATACTAACTCATATTTGTCATTACCAGCTACAAAATTTTAGGAGTAGAATGAGCATACACATGCCCAACAAGTAAACCACCCTATCCTTGTCGAATTATGAGTTTTCATATATAAATATATATGTGTGTCTGTGTGTAATTGCACAATAATATTAGAAATTAGTACATTAAAATATGTCATTCCATAATAGTAGTCATACAATACAATGTTCAATTATACAATTCATAATTCCATAACAATTCGATTTCCTTGATTAGGGGATCATGCATTCATCGATCTCTATGTACACAACTTAATGTTTACCCCAATTAAGGGATGGTCGACACAGTATAATGTCTAGTGTTTAACCCCTACTAGAAGGGTCAAACAATACAATACAATAAGAATGTTGAATATAGTTATGGTTATAATCAAGATTGGTTCTTGTTAATTCACAATGCACTATTCAATACATAATACATATCCATTTAAACTATACGGTTCAAAAGTATCATTCAAATCAACAGATATGATTTGGATTTCATATACTAAAATAGCATTTAACATTCATAAAAGTATTGGTTCCAAAACTCAAGAGTAATGAGGTTCACTCACCTCAATTTTCGACATCAATATTCCAATTACCACTTCTCACAATGCCACTCATACATGATCCTAGAGTACCATAACACTATCATTTAGAAATGCAAATTAACTTACCCAACCATGTGAAGTCATATCGAACTTGTGCCCCAACCATTACACCTATACCATACTTAGGGAGAATTTTCCAGATTAGACCATAGTTCAGTGTTTTAGTTATAACTCAAAATGTATACTCTAGATTTACAAACAAAAGATACTTTCAGAAACTAGACTCAAAATTCCTTAAATTCTATGAGTAGAACTTTTCCAAAATCTTTAGCTTTCTGGTTCAAAAATCAACATCAAAATCTAACTAGAGAACAGACATATAATTTGTCTGTTACTTTCTTTGAAAATTGTAACTATCATGACCAATTCAATTAAAGATTTAAAGGTACATCTCATTCAACATCTTAACATACCTTTTCACAAGTTTAAATTCATTAAAATCAATTATCTTAATATACTCCATGAAATTCTAATTTGTGACTCAAATTCATTAAAAATCAATTCTCTTAATATACTCCATGAAATTCTACTATGTGATTCACACAACTTACCCCGAAATTTTTCAGATTTAATGAGTCATATACTTTTCATGGAACCCATCTTAAAATACTACGAAAAAAATCAGTTTTTGCCATGCATCCAATACGAGATAAAAAGTACCTTAAACTGTGGAAAATAGTATTTTCCATAGATTTGCAACGGTTTTGGAGGCATCTTGTATATAGCCATCATAAATGCTTTGCAACAGTTTTGGATCCGTGATAAATATTTTTTACCACGGAAAAATCACGGGTTTACATTCGTCATAAAAGAATTGTGATATATGTCATTGACCATTTACCATAGTTTTGAACACGGTTCGAAACTGTTACTAATACTTTTTGCAACAAATTGCAGTCATAGTTTGGAAAGCATTGAAAAAGGTCATTGTCATGGGCTAATTTCATAGTTTTGGTTCTGTGGAGAAAGGTTCTTATTAATCATCTTGATTTCCAATGTTGTTAAAAGAAATATCAAAAGATAAATGTTTAAGATCTATCACCATAATTTATGCAAGTAAAATAGCTAAAGTTTTTATTGAAAATCTCACAAATAAGTGCGTACAAGTTACCAAAAACATAGCATGTATTGCACGAAATTATGCCAATCCAAAGTGAATGCCATTTGAAGGCTAATACAATGGTCTAACCCTTTAGAATAACATCTCTAATACACTAACATTTTGGGACCACCCAACAAAGATTTCATGACTACAGACAGCCACGGATTTAAGGGGGGGCTGGTGGGGGCTTAAGCCCCCCCCAAGCCGCCGGAAAACCCCCTATATATAAGGGATTCCGGCGGCCAGCCCAGCCCAGCCCAGCCCCCCACGGTGATCCAGATCTACCGACTACCATCCTCCATGGCTCCATGAATGCTGCAGAGGAAGTGAAGAAGAGCTGGAAAGCCGCTGCCGTACTGACTGCTGAGGAAGAAGATGACCCATTTCATTTTGAATTTTTTTTTTGCCCTCTAAATACAAAACGACGTCGTTTCACTTTTAGTGGAACGACGTCGTTTTGTATAATGAGGGGAAAAAAAAAACATCAGATGAAGTCCTAAGGCTTCATCTGATGGAAAAGCACGCCGCCAGTGCCAAAGGGCAAACAAGACTCCAACTCCAAGAAGAAGACGCCAGGCTCCAAGAGGCAAGAACTCCAAGAAGCTTCAGTTGAGATTCTACCATCCTGCTTCAAGCCTTCAATTCAAGGCTCCAAGACTCCAACTCTCCACCATTCCATTCACATAAATCTTTTAGGTTAGTTTTTTGGTTTAAATTACAATATTCATCTTTATATTTTTGTTAATTATATGTTTAAATTATTTTTGAATTTTGAGTATCTTGATATTAATTTGATTAAGATTAATTTTTATTTAGTTTATGTTAATGTAATTTAAGAATTTGAAAGATTACATTAAAAAATTTAATGATATTAAATTTAAATTAGAAATTAGTTTAGAAATTGTATAGATTTTAGGTTGTATTTAGTTTTTAAAATTTTGTTAGTTTTATATTTGAAATTTTAAGAATTAATTATGTGAATTAGAAATTTTGAATGTAAATATAAATTCAAAATTTTATGAGATTGAATTAGAGATTATATGGGTATTTAGTTGTACCTTATTTTAACTTTTTGATAATTTTATATAATGAATTTTATAAATTGAGAAATATAAGTAATATGAATTTATTATTAAATTAAAGAATTATTTATATGAATTTTAAATTAATTGATTATTGAATTGCATAATTTTATTGAATTTAACCACAATTATTTAATTGTGACAGAAAATGGAGAGATTCTTTAAACCTAAACGAGTCCGTAGTGGTGAATCTTCAAATGACCCTAATATTAGTGAACCAGTTCAAAATCAATCTTGTGTGGAATTGAATTTAAATGATATTGTTAGTGATCCGGGATTACGAAAATCAGTTGAGAAATTTGATATTTCTCTTCGAGACCATGTCCGAAGAGAGTATTTGACTAGGGGACCTTGCTAACCGATTGGCCATATGAATCCAAAAACATCATTTGGTAAACAACATAGAAGTTTCCAAGATAGTTGGTATCAAAAGTTTGTATGGTTAGAGTATAGCATATCGAAAGATGCGGCGTTTTGCTTTTGGTGCTTTCTTTTCAAAACACAAAATAAGGGAGGTCGATATGCAGAGGATGCCTTTACAAAAACGGGATTCAATAATTGGAAAAAGGCAATGGAAAGATTTAATGAACATATTGGAGCTGTGAATAGTTGCCATAATGATGCTAGAATACAGTTTGAAAGTTTTCAAGATCAAAGGCATAGTGTGTCAAATGTGCTACGATCTTGTGGGCGCGAAATAGATATTGCATATCGCACCCGTTTAACTGCTGCTCTGGATGTGACCCGCTTTCTTTTGAAGCAAGGATTGGCTTTTCGTGGAAATGATGAGTCAACTAGTTCTTCAAATAGAGGCAATTTTCTTGAATTGTTTGAGTGGTATAGCCAGCGAAATACTGAGATTTTTGAGGTTGTAAATCAAAATGCTCCTGCAAATAATCAACTAACTTCTCCAATGATTCAAAAAGATCTGGCACATGCTTGTGCCTCAGAGATCACAAGTGTTATAATCAATGATATTGGAGACAATTATTTTTCCCTAATAGTTGATGAGTCTCGAGACAGTTCAGTGAAAGAGCAAATGGGAGTTGTTTTGAGATATGTGAACAAAGAAGGGCGTGTGATTGAACGTTTCCTTGCAATTGTACATGTGTCTGACACCACATCTCTTTGTTTGAAAGATGCAATTGATTCTTTATTCGCGCAACACGGATTATCATTATCTAAATTGAGAGTTTAAGGATATGATGGAGCTTCAAATATGCGAGGTGAGTTCAATGGTTTGAAGGCCCTTATATTACAAGAAAATCCCTATGCGATGTATATTCACTGTTTTGCTCACCAACTCCAGTTAGTTATTGTTGCTGTTGCTAAGGGAAATATCATTGTCAGTGAATTCTTTGTCTATGTCTCTATGATTGTCAATTTAACTGGAGCATCATGTAAAAGGAGAGATCAATTAAGACAAATAGAACATGATAAGATTGTTACACTTTTAGACAGTGGAGATATTATTAGTGGAAAAGGCAAAAATCAAGAAACTAGTTTAGCAAGACCAGGGGATACTCGTTGGGGATCACACTATCTAACATTACTTCGTCTATCCTCTATGTGGGCTTCGGTGATTGGAATATTGGGAAATATACAAGATGATGCCACCACTTCTGACAATAGAGGTATGGCCAGGGGTTTGATTGATAGAATGAATGATTATGAGTTTGTTTTTGCATTGCACCTGATGAAGTATTTATTGGGAATCACAAATGACTTGTCACTTGTTTTGCAACAAAGGGATCAAAATATTGTCCAAGCCATGAGTTTGATTGATACTATGAAATCTCAATTGCAAGACTTTAGGGAAGAGGGATGTCAAATAATTTTAGATGAAGTCAACAATTTTTGTGAGTTGAATATGATTCCCGTGATTGATATGGAAGACAGTATAGCAATCCGTGGCAATGCCAGGCGCAGTCGCAGAGGTCAAACCATCACTAATTTTCATCATTATCGCGTGGAAATTTTTTGTGAGGTATTATTTTTGAAATTATTATTTCATTACATTTGTTACTTGTTAGCAGATTTTCTTAGTTATTAATTTTATTATTGTTGTGATGCCAGGTTGTTGATTTAATTATACAAGAGATGAATAATCGTTTCTCGGAAGTTAGCACGGAATTGCTTAGTTGCATAACATGTCTTGATCCAAAAAGTTCTTTCTCTCAATTCAATGTGCAGAAACTACTCCGTCTTGCTGATTTATATCCTGAAGACTTCTCAAGTAACGATTATTTATATCTTGAGTCTCAACTTTGAAATTATATTTATAATGTGCAACGCGATCCTCAATTTTCAGAAGTTGGAGATTTGGGAAGTCTTGCTCAACAAATGGTTAAAACTGGTAAAAATACAGTTTTTCCATTGGTTTATCGTCTGATCCAGTTGGCATTAGTTCTACCAGTTGCGACTGCTTCTGTTGAAAGAGTATTTTCTGCAATGAATATTGTCAAGACTGATTTGCGCAACAAAATGGGAGACGAGTGGATGAATGACTGTCTGGTTGTATACATCGAGAAGGATATTTTTGCAACAATTGAAAATGAGCAAATATTGCAGCGTTTTCAACGGATGAAGACTCGCAGAATGCAATTGCCTCCTCTTCGTTATTCGAGTGCAACAACTACCAATACTTCAAGTGTTAATCAATAACAAATTTTTGGGTATGTATAATTATATGTTTTTATTATTTTTATAATTATTGATTCTAAATTTTACTTATTAAATATATTTATTTCGTCACAAAAAAAATTTTTAATACACTTCAGCCCCCCCAAAAATAAATTTCTGGCTCCGTCCCTGACTACAGATAACTTCCAAAAACATTTGAGAACGAATCAATTGGATGAAATTTTTCACAGTCCCCATTTTGTTTGAGTGAGAATGAAAGAGTGGGAGAGCGCAGGCACTTAAGCATTTTTTGTTTGTGTACGTTTTCAAAATATTTGGGTTTCAAATTTCAATGGGCCAATTTTTCTTCCATTTGGTTTGAATAAATTTTGACTTCACCAATTCCAAAATTTAAGTCATGAGTTATATGTACATGTGTGCCAATGTATATTATTTAGAGTAATCACCACTGAAAATTTTTATAATTAATCTATTTATTTTTTTATTTGTTCAGCCAATTCATCATAGACCTTCATACATAGCTCAATTAACAATTAGTTTACTTTCGTCTATAATTCAATGAACTATATATATATTTATTTATTTATTTCATTCGAGTGCAAAAAATTCACCATATTTATTAATATATTTATTGATTATTAGCTAGAACTAATTCAAAACTAGATTGAAATTTATTATTGTACACCATATGAAAACTATTATTAAAGTAATTCCTTTAACCACATATTGAATAAACCATGATAAATATAAATTATTTACCACAATGATTAATCAATCGTGGCAAATAGTAGCATAATTACCATGATTTATGGCTGTGACCAACAAAAGTGTGGTAAAAATTTTTTTGACATCACAACTGCTAAAACCATGTCAAAAAGTCACTTTTACACATGAATTGAAAATTGTGCCAAAAGACAGTGTGGTAAATGCTAATTTTTTTTTTGTAGAGTTTCATGTCCAAAATTTTTATATTACTCATATGCATATGATACTTTAATTCTATGGTTAGCTTTTATATAATCTTTCATAAAATTCATGATTTAAGCCTTTAAAGTTGCAACAGTATGGCAGGTCCAGATGGTTTCTCGGTAATATTTGACCAGTCATGTTGGGATATAATTAGAAAGGATTTGTTGTTGACAGTTGAGGATTATTTCTTAGGGGGAATTCAACCTAAGGAGTTTATCAGTACAATGTTAATTCTTATTCCGAAAAAGGCAGGAGCAACCAAATGGGTAGAATTTCGACCAATTAGCCTGTGCAACATCAGCTCTAAGATTCTCTCGAAAATCCTGGCGAATCAAATAAACAAGGTCCTCCCAGGGATTATCGCTCCCTTCCAGTCGGGCTTTGTACCACATAGACACATTGAGGATAATATACTGCTAGTCCAGGAGATGTTGGGGGACGTTAATCGTAAACTAAAGAGCCCAATTTAATTCTTAAGTTAGACATGGAAAAAGCCTATGATAAGTTGGATTGGTCCTTCTTAATGGTGATGCTGTGAGCTTTTGGCTTTGGAAGGTGGTTTATAGATCTGGTATTCCGTGTGCAATCCAACAACTGGTTTTCAGTCTTAATTAACAGGGACCAGGCTGGTTTCTTCAAGTCGTATAGGGGGGTGCGGCAAGGTGACCCCCTTTCGCCGGCACTATTTATTATAGTTGCGGAATTTTTGAGACAGGGTATCCAACATTTGTTTACTGAGGGGAGATAGATGTATTATCAGATGGGGGGTGGATGGATTCCAATATTGTTTTTTGCCAACGATACTATGATCTTTACAAGGTTGTCTAGGCATGGCTTGGAGGAACTAAAAGGATTTTTAGATCGCCATCAGCAAGTGTCGAGGCAAAGAATAAATGTTTCGAAAAGTGCTTTTCTTTGTTCTCATACCACCCCAGCATTAAATATTCATTTAGTGCAGTCGATCCTTAGTCTTAGTAGAGAGCAATTTCCTATTCGATATTTCGGGACACCAGTATTCACGGGCCATTTGCGAAGGGTGTTGTTTGAAGGAATTCTTGATAAAATATGCTCGAGAATACAAGGATAGAGTACTAGATTTCTGTCGCGGGAGGGGGGGAACTAATTTTGATTAAACATGTGTTAACTGGTATGCTAGTCTATTTACTCCAGGAATTAGCTCCTCCTAAATCACTCTTGACTTTGCTAGAGCGGGTGCTAAATGGTTTTTTGTGGGACACTATGCTTGGCGATAGAAGAACCCATTGTAGCCCTTGGCTAGGTTTGTGCTTCCTAGTAGAGGAGGCGGGTTTGGGCTTTAGAGACTTCTCCACTATGATAGACGCCTTTGGGATCAAGTTGTGGGTTAGATTGAGGGAAGGTAAGTCGCTATGAGCCAATATCATGTGCCAAAAATATTTTCCTCATTCACATCGTCTATTGGTGGATGGGACCAAGGGGTCTTGCACATGGCGAAGGATTTGTACAGTGTGAGAAATGGCAAAATCCAATGCAGCAGCGAATTCTTTAGATGGCCTACGGCGTGGTGGCTCATGTTTTTTTGGGTCTTTGTTGTAACTACCCAAGGTTACTCAAAACTTGGTCCATTTGGACAACTCTGTTTGCGCAGCTGTGAGAGCTGTTATTGTAAGGGAGTAGTACTCCTTATTTATAGCTTTCCCATGTACCAAGCAACAATTCAGATTTCGTTGATTAATAGAATTTAAATAAATAAAAACAAGCTTTCAAATCTGTCCAAAAATCTGACAGATTAGGAAACTAGTTTTCCAAAATTCAAGAAACATATGTGATGTGAGGCTTTGAGTTATAAATTCACCTAATTATATTCCAATTTAAGCCCAATATCCTCAATTTTTCGTAAGTATACGAATCGTTTGATTGAATGTAGTGATAACTAGAGGTCGATCCCAAAGGGAATTCTCTACCAATTACCAAGACCCTTAGCTTACTTCTATTATCTAACTCAACAAGAATTATAATCAAACAAGACTACAATTAGACTAGTTCAATGCAAATAAAGATGATAACTAGAAGAAACTCAACTAAACACAAGTGTTCTAAGGAATATAATCCACTACTCACACCCAACTATGAAAGAAATAATCAACCATTGCCAAGTTATTGTCTTGCTAAGGATGCATTTCACTAAAACTATTGGAATTTGCTTTCCCTAATGAACCAAACTCAGCCTCATACTCAAGTTTCCCTACTTCCCTGGTGAAATCTCAAGTATAGACTTAATCAAGAGCAAGAAATGTAACAAACATCCACCTAAGTATATCATTACTTTCGTGTGTCTACCTTTAAGTATCATTTACTCCTTTTCCATCATTGTCAACTATTCTCATAGATTGACAACAACTAAAATGACTTGTAAATAGTGATCAATAACTCACAAGAGTTAAAGCAAGATTAGATGAACCAGCAAGAACAAAATATAGCAACAATCAATAACATTAAACCATAGTTACAGCATAAATACCTTCATCTACCCCTAGAATAGATAGATCTAGCTAGACAAAGTCAACATGACCACCCAGCTCCATTCCTTGAAGTAACCAAACATCATTCAAGCTAAGAGAGTTAAAGGGGAGAGATGCTTATTCAATAGAAGAAACAAGCTTTCCAATCTTCATCTAGTTCATTGCCATCAAAATGTTGGATAACATCAACAGTTTTTCCGAGTTTCTTCAATAAAAAAAGAAGGGTTAGTCCTCTTCTCCTTAAGAGAAAAACTTGGAATATGAAAAAACTACTTTAACTATGTCTAACTATGCTAATGAGTGATTGTGTGTGTCCTTTTGTTCTCTACGGCCCCATTTGGCAAGTGAATTTTTTAGGTGTTTGTCTAAAATTTATTGTAACTTACTGTAGAAGTTGTAGAAAAAATTTTTGAAGTGTATAAATTTTTGGATATTTTGAAGTGTATAGTTTAAAAACTTTGAGAAATTTTTTGAGGTTAAGATAGTTAAAGTTATTAAAAAACTTGTAGCAGATAAATTTGGCCAAAAACTTGCTTGCCAAACAAGGCCTACTTTTTCCTCCACAAAAAGTGCTTCTTGGAATTCACCAATTTGCTTGTCATAGTCTCCATAGTACAAAGAACAGCTATCTAGCCGAAATTCTCTGTGAGAGATGAGTCAAAAAAAAGTGTGAAATGTCCACAAGTTGTTTTGCAAGTTGCATAGCCGCAATTGTGATCCGAGGCCACAATCCAAGGTCGGATCGGTGAAGGAACCCCTCGGATCTCATTTCCTTCATTTTTTATTTTCACTACACTACAGAATCCAAGGCCTAAAGTAGATGGATCCGAGCTCGAATCCTCCTCTCAGATAAGTCCTCTGATATCGAAAAATAAAAATACGTAAAATAAACATGCTAAAATACACACTTAAACATAGCAACTAAATTAAAAGACTTTTTAAGGGAAGCTGCTAGGTTTACTTCGAGAAACCCGTTTACTAAGTATTCCCCTCCTTTTTATTTTAATAAATACATATACATACACAAATAGATATACTATGCAATAAACCAATTTTATATAGATATACATTAATTTACATATACATTTAGAAACCACATATCATTAATTTAAAGATAGAAAAATATTTCTCTAGAATGATTAAACCATAATTCTTTAAGAAATCACTTTTGTAGCTGTTGAGAAAATATTTTAGTTGATCACTAAAAGTATTTTTTTATCTCTAGAAAAATCACAACTATAATAAGTTCTTCATTTTTTATTAATTAAAATCACACATGCTATTTCTTTGAAACAATAATCTATAACTTTCCCTAACAAATCAGATACATTTTTTTAAAAAAGAAACAAACCAATTCATTGTGTCAAATAAAACTATTTGGCTAAGATACATTTATGTAAAATAACGTTACTTATTTTATTAAGAGTTAGCTTCCTCTAAAATATTTTACTATTTAATAAAGTCACATCCTTTATTCTTTTCTTTATGAAAACCATAATTTATTTTTGATTACATTTCTTTCAAATAAAAAATCATTATTATAATTATCGCTATTCAAAGTTAACAATGCTTACTAAAGGTCTAGAAAATTGCAGGTTACTATATTGGTTGTCTTGCAATTTAGAGATGAGTAATAGAGGAGTTTTGTTTCTCGAAAGAGCTGGTTAGGGCTCCTAACAAAGCTTCTATTCATCCAAAATTAGGTTAATTGATAGCTCGATTGCTACAAATTGTAAGTTTCAATGGCTACTTTTTCTCCTGGGCCACCTAAGGATGTGCTGAAGATGAAGTTCATTATTAGAATGGATGTTTCGCAACTCCAACCGGAAAGACTGACTCAGGTTGATGCTACGCCTAAGGGGCAGATTGCTATCCTTCGAGAAACTACTGAAAAATCCTCATGGGCTGATATAGTGACAGTAAAAAAATTGTTTCACAATACATTAGAGCTATCTTACTTGCCAAATGAGATGGATTATGTAGCTATCCAGAGTGAAGATGTGGCAGAGAAAGTGGTAGAAAAAAGGCATGCTTTGGTTGGTTTTGTCTTGGGCAGGTCCTCTCTTATCAGGTGATGAAAAGAATTTGTGAGCAACAATAGCAAAAGTTTGCAAATGTGGAGTGCACAATGTTTGTGATTGCACAATGTTGAAATCTGGGATTTTGTGTTTAATTGTGATTGCACAATGTTGAAATTTGGGATTTTGTGTTTAATTGTGATTTAAGGGATGCTAAATTGAGTATTTTGGGCCAGTCCCCATGACCCTTTAGTAGCAAAATATTCTATATTAAGCCCTGGTCTTCTAACATGGACTTATATAAGAAGGATTTAGATTCAGATCTAATCATGATTTGCCTTCAAGAAGTTAAGCTATACTATTATTATACTCAGAGAGGATGAAGCAAATTGGATAGTTTTGTAGAAAAGTCTCTATATACTGATAAGAAAACATAACAGGATAGGATTTCGTATCCTTACATTTGTGCTGAACTATGGATGGATCATTCCTTGCCTGACATTATTCGGTTTTTAATAAGTTTAGACAAAAAAATAATAATAAAAAGTGCAATATGATTGGCTTCGCCCATGGTGTTCAGGGTCAAAAGCCGCAAATCAAAACTATCTAGGTTTCAAAGAAGATAGAGTTTAGGCCAACAACTTAGGTTCCTTGTGGTAAATTGGACTGAAAGTAACAAATGTGAAGATGCAGGAAGTTGATATACAGAGAGAACATGTTAAGCTTCAGTAGATAGATTCTCCTGGTGGCAGGGATGTCCTTGTGACTTCAATGGATGAATTTCCCCGCCTTTAATCTATGATGGCAGTTGTAAATCCTACTAAGAAAGCTTTTCAACCTCCTGCAAACTGGGAAGACTCTATAGAGGAAGTAGTCCCTTACTCTTCTGAGAACAATTTTCCCAAAGGAAATGCTCAGACTGACATTTTTTCAAATGTAAAACGATTTGCAAGAATTGAAAACCAAGTCAAGGACCTTATGTGGAAAAAGAGAGGAGGTAAGGATTCCTTATATTTACAATGAATATAATTTGTTGGAACATAAGAGGCCTTGATGGCTCTATTAAACAAACAGAAGTAAAGAAGTTAATCTTTAGTTATGATATACATATTCTTGATATTATGTAAACCAAAGTTCAACTATGTAACTTTGAACATGTTTTTTATAATGTTTGTTCTCTCGAGTCACGTATGTATAATACTTCCCACGTGAGAATTAGTTAGATTTGGTTCAGTTGGAATCCTGTAGTTGTACATATTGAATGATTTCATAATTTTACTCAAGCTATTACTTGTTATACTGAACAATTGAATTGGCAAAAAAATTTTATGGTTACTTTTTTATATGATATAAATGATATGGACAGTAGGAGGCTATTATAATAACATCAATGGCACAGTGTTAAAAATACAATTAGTGCAGAATCCTAGCTTCTAATAGGAGATTTTAATGTAGTAAAATACGGTTCCAAAAAAGTAGGAGAAGAAGATTGTGACTATGTTGCGATCTCTAAATTTCAAAACTTCATTGAGATGTTTGATGTAAGTGCTTATCCTTCCAAAGAATACCATCTTACCTGGTGTAACAAACGTGAAGAGGAAGATTGAATATTTTGTTAATTGGATAAAATAATGGCCAATGCTCACTGGTTCTTTGGGTTCTTTAATATGAAGGTTGAGTTCCTAGATCATATTGTATCTGATCATATGCCAATGATGGTATATATACTTGAGTATTTTAATGCTGACCACAAACCATTCAAGTTCCACCCTTTTTGAATTGTTCACAAAGAGTTTCAACAAATTTTAACTACAATTTTGAATGAGGAAGTAGTAGAGAATCCTTTGGCCATCTTATATTATAAATTGAGAAGGTTGAAGTAGGAATTTAAAGAGTTGAATAAATAGTACTACAGCAAACTATTACTTAGAGTTCAGAACTTGAGAGGGCAAATTGGTTGATTCAAATGTAACTTTTAGAATCTTCTTTTGACATATGGCTATAGGAATAAGAAAAAGGTAAGCTAGTCTCCTATGCTGAATTTACATTGGATGAGAAAAAGTACTATAAAGAAAATTTAGGATGAGATGGTTGCATGGGCTGTCCCTAACACTACCTTTTTCCACTGAAAACTCAAAGTTCACCACTCTTGTAACAAAATACTTCACTTACTACTACTGAGGGAGTTCAAACTATTGAATATAAAGAGGTTAAATAGGTGGAAGTAAAATGTTATCAAACTTTGTTTACTAAAAATGAGGTCCTACCTGTGCATCTTATAAAGAAACAAAAGGGTGTTCTTAAAACCAGACCCACTGAAGATCAAACTATGGGATTAATTTAGGAAGTTACCGATGAAGAAATAAAATGGTCTAAGTTCAGAAGAATGGAACTGCTCTAGAGCTTGATAGGTTTATTGTTGACTTTTTTAAGAAGCCTTGGTCACAAGTGAATGGTGACATTGTTGCAGCTATCAAATTCCTATTTACCTCAAACTCCGTGCCTGGGAGCGTATATACTACTATCCATATCTTGGTTCCCAAAATTGCTAAGCAAGTTGGTATGAAGTAATGTAGACCAATAGCATGTTAAATATAGTATATAAATATTTTTCTAAAATCTTAACTAAAAGACTGAAAGCTATTCTTGGTTATCTATCTTCAATAAATAAAATACATTTGTAAAGTGATTGTCTATTTCAGAAAATATTTTACTGATGCATGAATTGGTGAGAAATCACTATACGAAAGAAGAGAAGGCTAGATGTTTGTAAAAGATTGATATAATGAAAGGATGCAACACTGTTAGATGGAGTTTTCTAGCAAAAATTCTAAAAATGCTAAATTTCCTCCCTTATTTATTAGATAAGTGCTGAATTGTTTCTTAACTAAATCTGAATGGTTCACTAGTAGGATTCTTTACAAGTGAGAGAGGTTTGAGGCAAGGAGATATCCTCTCTCCATATCTTTTTGTTAGACCCGAAGACAATCTAAGAAGGGGGTGAATTAAGTTGATTAAAAAAACTAATCAAGTTATAGGCACTTTTTGCTCAATACAAAATTTATCCTCTTTTTTAAGTGATCACACAATGAATCAATCAATAAAGGAGCAATATCACTTGAGAGAAGTAGAAGAGATATGCAATTTAATGATCACAAGATGATAAATAAATAAAAAGATAAGAATTACAAACTAATTGACTACCAAACTCTTCTTAAACTCGAAGATCAATTCACAAAACAAGTTTCTTCAAATTGATAAAATACAATCAATCTGATGTACAAAGGAAGACTCACTTCTTCCTTGCCCCAAACTTCACTCGATTAAGTTAGGAAGTTTTGCAATTCCTCAGGATAACCCCCACAAATCTACACTATTAAAGTATTCTCTCACAAATGAAAAACATACAAAGAATCTTACACCACAAAAAGTACAAATATTCCTTAGAGAGTATTTTCTCACTAAAACTACTTTTGATCTTTTTTATTCTCAGTGTGCAAAAAAGTATTTTGAAGTTTATGACCATGCACTATTTATGGGAGATCAAGAAAGTGCTTCATTAAAGCTTCCAACGGATAGAAGGTAGCTGAAGAGTCAACTAGCCGTTGGGAGTATCGGACGTCCGATACTTTCAATGCTTGCATCCGAAAGCGGACAGAGAGTTTGAAAAATCATTTCATTTCTTTCGAACGTCCGGTGATGATGTTCTTCGTCCGATATGATCATCCGTTACCTGCCCTATCTATCGGACGTCCGGTATTGTCATTGTGAGTGTCTGATAGTTTTTGACTTCCTTTTTCTTCTTTTAATTGCTTTTTGAATCAAATTTCTTCAGGGCTGAAAAGGTTTCTCATTGAAAAAATATTAGTTTGAATTATTCAATTGTTTTATAAACATCAAAAAATCAGGATCAAGATCTTTGTTCTCCCCTTTTTGATGATGACAAAACAATCGATGATATTTTTAAAAAAATTTTGAGCAAAAACTCCCCCTTACACATAGTATCCATAACCAATTCAAAATCACTCAATACCAACATGAGTAAAGCTATGAGCAAAGTTATTTCCATCATAGTCAACATAATATCATAAAAAACTCCCCTTCCACAACATCCATAACCAATTCAAAATCATTCAGTAATTTCTCCCCTTTTTTGTCATCATAAAATTAGAAAGTAATTGCCATCAAAAGTAACATCATCAATTAACATCAAAATCAATTAATGGCAGCCATCACCAGCGAATATCAACAGAAAAATAATATCAAAGGATATCAATGAACATTAATGATACCAACATTTATATCAATCAAAATCCTTTAGTGGTAACATTCAAAAATGTCAAAGGAAACATAGTACGAAACATCAAAAAATAAAAAATATTACAAAAGAAAAACTGAAAATGCATCCTAATATGAAGTGCAAATGACCCTAGAGTGCCTAAAATGTTATCTTAGACGATCTGAGCTTTCTCCTTGCAAGACAAAATGGAGAAGGATCCAACTCGTTTTCAGTCTCTTCATTATCTGCTTCCTTCAGTGGCTGGAGCCTTGTCTTTTTCTGAACTTGGGGGATCATGAGGAGTAGGCTGAGAGTTCGAGGTATCTACTTCAGCAGTGGGAGGAATGGACTCAATTCGTGGCTCCTTTTCATGTGTAGGTTTTTCCTCTTGTGGGATAGGAGGCATAAGCAAATTTCTTTGATCCAAGAATGCAGCCTATTGCTCTGGTGTCATGGACATCATTAGACCATTTTCAAGGAGAAGAACATGATTCTTGAGATCCTCAAATAGCCCAATAACATCGTTAGTGGATGAAGTGGGTTGAGAAGATAATTTGCAAGAATGAATGAAAAAGGGTGAAGTAAGACGAGATTGTTTGGAAGGTTTGGGACTAACAAAGATTTCATGACGACTTTTGGTTCGAAACTCCAAAATAGATTCCTTATAACACCAATGGCCATAAAAAAATATGATATTTTTTCTCTCAAAATATATTTTGGTGAAAATAGAAGAAGAAGTTTCTTTTGGAGATACTCTAGTGAAAGGAATTTTGAAATGAGCAAAAATTGGAGTTAAAAACTTCCCATAAGAAAGTTTCCTATGGCTGTCAGTACTAAGTTTGAACAGAAATTTACACATGACGAAACCAAAGTCAATTCGGATTTTCTCAACACAAAAATAAAACAGGTAAAGTTTCATTTTATTTGTATCAGTCTTGTGACCATCAATAGAAACCAACAGATTGAAAATGATTAGATTTTGAGAACTAAGATCCTCCAACTTGGCCTCAACCGGTGTGTTAAAGCGAGTATGAAAGTAGGTCATCAGTTTTTCAGTGTGAAAATGATGATAAGCAGTTGAAAATTCTTCATATGAGAAAAAATTCGCAATTTTACTACGACAAACTTCAATTTTTGTTCTCAAAATAAGATTGATAATATCAGGAGTAAGAAGAATGTCCACTCCACTAACATGAGAAACGAGTTTAGTATGAGAGCTACCATTTCTAAAATTGGCAAAACACTGATGTAACATCTCAGGATTATAGGTGTTGGGCAGGGACAGAATATGAGACCATTTTTGAAAATCAAAAGCTTAAGAACAAGGTCTAAATCAAGCTTATGGAATTCAGAGGGAATGATATGACGCCCTCACTTCTCCCTAAGACGAACCAAAGAGTATTGGCGGGACGCCTGCCCAACTCTCTCCAGGACTCACTATGAGACGAATTCAACTTATGGATAATCAATCGATATTAAAAGTCGAAAATATAAAGAAATGGTTGCTTCCTTAAAAACATACAAATCTTACATCACAAGTTACCAAAAGTACATCAGCATTCCCCAAAATATACAACCTTCAAAAATTGTCTAAATAATTACATTCAAAACCCTAATCAAAAGTCCATCAAGTTGGCTTCTCTATAATTCTTTCCATTTCAGCTCCTGTTAAGGAAAACAAAACTAATGGGATGAGCTAATACTCAGTGAGGCCAAGAAAAACATGTAAGCACATAGTTCAAGTAGTAATAGCACTTATACGAGAAATAAAACTATAACATTCAAGTAATTCACAATTTGAAATAAAATACACTAAATAAGGATACAGGATCTTTCAGGAACTAGAATCCACTTGCTTTATCGAGTCTCGATTATATATCTCCACGTGATGACACTCCATCAATCGGGTAGGTATATTTAGTCCGTAGAACACCGCTTTACTTCACGAATCCCGTTCACTGTTACACCCCTTGTTCCAGGCCCACTCATCATTTTAAAAGGCTATACTACTCGAGTATGCCAAGCGAGATCTCTCAAATAGATCAAGTTTACGAATTTTCTCATGGTTTACCAAGCTTCTCGACCAATCCCATGCCGACTCGAGTCACAAGATTAGCCTATGAGTTTGGGCGTCCCCCGAATACGAATATAAGTCGAATACGAATATAAATCAATGAGACAATGCTCCAATCGACGATTTCAAATACGAATCACAAATGCGAATCACAACCACAACACTTTTCACGAGTCAAATATTGATTCACATAGCAAAATTTGAATATAATTTCATGTAAAAGAGAACGAGTGCGATAAAGTACATACTGGTCTCGACGATTCCAAATCACATAATTGGCAAGAAGCAATTCACATACTTAACAACGAATCATGCACTTGACACTCACCAAGTCAAAAGTGAGTAAGTGAGCAAGTAAGCTTTTAGGCGTCAACTCCGAGATTCTCTTGAAGATCCCTTTGAGTGCCTGAACAAATAAGAGTAGCTTTCACTCATAATCATGCATTAACCAAGAAAGAATGTACACTTGTTTAGACTAAATCAATGCCTTAAAAGAGAACCTAAATCTCTCGAAAATCGAGATTCAAAAGTGAGGTGTTACAGTCCCAAGAGAGATTTGCCTCTTCCATGAAAACGAGTTTAAACGGTCTATCGATATCGAGAGAGAGTGACAAGCTCTCAAAAACTCATTTCTTACGAATTCGAAAAATTTCTATTTTGCGTGACGATCTTTGAAAAATCAAATCCTGGGTTCGGCATTTCCAAAAATGTAAACTTTATACCATTGGAAACTAGGTTCGAAGTACTAAATGTTCCAAGAAGACACTTTTCCATGGTTTCAAACAGAGAGCATTCATTTTTCAGCTCAAAGTTGCTGATTTAAACAAGCAAGACAGAACCAGTCTTGTTTTTCAGCGATATTTGAAAATTTGGCATAATTCACAGAAAGTGAATCAGCCCTTGAAATTCGTAACACAATAAGAGTTCCAAACAAGATTTCAAACACAACAAGCGGAACTAAATTTGGAGTTTTAAGTATCAAGATATAATAGTTCAAAGTGAACTGAATTTTGCACACTGATAAGAAATTTTCAGATTTGCAGAGCCATCTTTAGAATATCATTTGGATATCAAAATGTTATTAAAATTACACCAAATTTGGTACATTTAAACTTCCATATGTGGAATACCTCTCTATCAAATTATAGGCAAAAACTCATGTGGGAAGATGGTTAGCAAAATAATCAAATTTTGTGAAATTTTCAAAGCAAATCTGCCAACCCACTCTTTCTTTCTTTCCAAAGGTTTTTGTCCAATGAAATCAATCGCAATTCACTCAATTTTTGAAACCAAGGTTCCAAAAATATTTAATAAACAATTTACAAACAATTGACACAAAGATTTGTGAGATATAACATTCCAGAACAGGTTTGACCATTCGGCTAGCAAGGAAAAACTTTCCAGTTTCCAGCTTGGTTGCACTTTCGAAATCAGACCACATCTCACTCAATACAAGATCAAATTAAAAATGGTTTATGGCATTGTAAACTAAGTTCAAAATGCTACATTTTATCAAAAAGAGTCATTTCCAAAATCAGTTCACAAGTGAGAGGAAATCAAGCCACAAAATGTAGCTTCTCCATTCCTCTCGGACATACAGTCACAACAGGACAATCAACTTTGCTGAATCACTACGGTTCACTGAGTTCGAAGTAGCAGGTGATTTTTATACCATTAGAAAGTTATAAATGTCTAGTTTCAAAT
Source organism: Coffea arabica (assembly GCF_036785885.1). Classification (NCBI taxonomy): domain Eukaryota; kingdom Viridiplantae; phylum Streptophyta; class Magnoliopsida; order Gentianales; family Rubiaceae; genus Coffea; species Coffea arabica. The sequence continues at coordinate 27,757,065 of NC_092316.1, read as the reverse complement.
TTAGCAAACAATACTCGATTTTGACTTTTGTACAAAGGGATATGTTCAGACAAATAACTACTGTTCGGCCACACTGATCACCATTTCCAGATTTCTTTCTTTTTCGAAAACCTTAGTTTTGAGCAACCAAATGAAATGATTTTTGGAAGACACATCATACACACAATATACAACACATATCACTCAATTTCACAGTCAAATAACCATCAAAATTTTGGATTAAAATAGATCAACATGGACAGAAATTTTCGGCCAGCTCTAGTCTCACACATTTCTCACCATTTCTAACCGTAATTCCTCTCATTTAACAAATAAACACAATAATCAAACATTTTAATCTTCAAGTAAGCTACCTATAATCCACCTCAAGACCACTAGCCTAAAATATTAAAGCGAGAAATGAAATTCTTCAAGTCTCCTAGCCTATTTCTTGCTTAGGGTTTCAAACCCATGCAAAACTAACCATGATTCTTGAAGAAAATGGAAAGATTAGAAGAGTTGAAGGGTTACCTCTAACCCTAGATGAAACTAGAAATTTTTCACCACAAATCCTCCAAAAAACACCACAAGATGTTGTCTTTCTCCAAACTAGAACTAATCTTCAAAGGTTTTGTGAGTTGGGTGAAGATTTTCAAGTGAAATGGAACAAGATTGGAGTAAGATGAATTGGGCTTTCTTCCTTCCTTTTCCTTTGTTGTTTCAGCCGACCAAAGAGAGGAGAGAGAGAGTGGTTTGAGTTGTGTGAATCTTGTCTTGGAAGCTTGAAGAAATTGTGGCCAAAACTTTGCAAAAGTCAACTTCAAATAGTATTCGAATAGTGTCCCGTACTACCACTTTTCTCTCTTGTTTGTTGCACTAATGCACTAATCCTCCAATGTAATTCCTTTAACACTATAATTACTCACTCTTACGAGTCTAGTATAAATTTCTCAAATCTCCACTTAGCCGTTTCGATGCAAAATGAGCGAACTTTCGACTCGCGCGCGATAAAGCGAAATTTAAAAGCAATTCATGCAACGATAATATAATTAACTAATATTATGGTAAATAATTATAAAAATAACTATTTTAAGAATAAAAAACATAAATCCTCACATCCTCTTCCCCTTAACAGAATTTCGTCGACGAAATTCATACCTTGATTTGGAAATAGATCTGGATATTTTCCTCGAATTTCTTCTTCTACTTTCCAAGTTGCTTCCTCCAGTCCGTGGTTTTTCTATAGAACTTTCACCAATGGAATTCACTTATTCCTCAGTTCTTTCATCTTACGATCTAGAAGCTTTATCAGTTTCTCCTCATAGGTCAGTGCTTCGTCGATCTCAATATTTTCTAGTTGTGGGACATGAGACGGATTTGGATGATATTTCTTGAACATCGATACGTGAAAAACGTTATGGATCCGAGATAAACGTGGTGGCAATTCCAACTTATAAGCCACATTTCCTACACGTTGAAGAATCTTATATGCTCCTACAAATCTTGATTGTAGTTTCTTTCCTCTTCCTGCCATTAAACTTGCTTTCAGAGGAGTGATCTTAAGGAACACTTGGTCTCCAACCGCAAATTCTAAATCCTTTCTTCGATTATCTGCGTAACTCTTTTTGACGACTCTGTTTGGTTTGAATCCTTTGGCGTATTAACTTCACCCTTTTCTCGCGCCTCTTCAATTCAAGGCACTGCAGTTGGGTCTAAAATCTTTCTTTCATCAATACAAACTCTTCAAGTTCTGGTACATTTTATTCCCTCCAGGATGTACCATGTACTTAGATCGATGTGTTTCTTCCAAAATTTCCTTCTTAAACCCTTCGTCCTTTGGCACTACTATACGATTCCGAAATCTTAGTACACCGTTTGTTTCCAAGTTAAAATCCGACTTTTTTCCTTTATTAACTTTTTCCAACCACTTTTGCACTTCAGAATTCTTCTCTTGTGCCTCCTTGATATGTTTCAACAAAGTGGATTTCACGACAATATTTTCAAGAATCACTTTTCTCGGTTCCAGATGAGAATTCCAACAACTAACCTCTTCCAACAAATGGAATTTTTTAATAATCAATCCTGCCACTTGCACTTGACGACTTAAAACATTAGCCACTATATTAGTTTTTCCTGGGTGATAATTTATCGTGCAATCATAATCCCCCAAAAATTTCACCCATCTATGTTGTCTTAAATTTAACTTTTTTTTGAGAAAACAAGTACTTAAGGTTCTTGTGGTATGTGAAAATCTCAAATGTCACTCCATATAGGTAATGCCTCCACTTCTTTAATGCAAACACTATAGCCGCTAACTCTAAATCATGAGTTGGGTAGTTTTTCTCGTGCGGCTTTAATTTTCTAGAGGCATACGCAATCACCTTATCATTCTGCATCAATACACACCCCAAACCTTCTTTGGAAGCATTTGCATATACTACAAAGCTATCCTTTTCATTAGATAAAACTAATACAGGTGCTCTCATCAACCGTAATTTTATCTTCTGAAAACTTTCTTCATACTTCGGCTTCCATATAAATTTTTCACTTTTCTTAGTCAACTCAGTCATGGGTCCAGCAATTATAAAATTTTTTTTGATAAACCTCCAATAATATCCTTCTAATCTTATAAAACTCCAAACTTCAATAGGGTTTTCCGGTTGCTTCCACTTAGAAACCGCTTCAACTTTGGCTGGATCTACCTTGATTCCATCCTTGAAAATTATCTGACCTAAAAAAATCATTTCTTTCAACCAAAACTCACATTTGCTAAATTTAGTATACAACTGATGTCCCCTCAAAGTTTGTAAAATAATCCTCAAGTGCTTCTCATGATTCTCCAAAGTCTTAGAGTGCACCAGTATATCATCGATGAACACTACTACAAACTGATCTAAATAAGGCTTAAAGATTATGTGCATTAAATCCATAAAAGCTATAGGTGCATTAGTCAATTCGAACGGCATTACTACGAACTCAAAGTGTATGTACCTCGAGTTAAAGACAGTTTCAGGTATATCTTTCTCCAAAATCCTCAACTGATAATAACCTTGCCTAAGGTCCAACTTTGAAAATACTATTGCCCTGCAATTGGTCAAACAACTCATCGATATGGTGCAAAGGGTACTTATTCTTAACAGTAACATCGTTCAAGCCTCGGTAGTCTATGCACAACCTTAAACTCCCATATTTCTTTTTAACAAATAATATCGGGGCTCCCCACGGTGAATCACTTTCTTTTATAAAGGCTCGTTCTAGCAAATCCTGTAATTGCAACTTTAAATCTTTCAATTCAGTTGGAGCCATCCTATAAGCCGTTTTAGAGATAGGTGCTACCCCCGGAGTCACATCAATCTTAAAAGCTATCTTCCTTTCTGGAGGCAAAGACTCTAATTCTTCAGGAAAAACATCCGGATACTCCTTTACTACAGGCATATTTTCCAATCTCACCTTATCACTAGGAATATTTATAAAAAAAGCCAAATATCCTTGAGCTCCCTTACTCAACATCTTTCTACCTCGAATTCCTAAAATAAGAGTAGATGAGGCTAATCTACCCCTTACATCCAATTTTAGGGTTGCCTCTCCTGGAATGCACATTCTAGCGTTTTCGTCTTACAATTCAATTGAGCATGGTAGCGAGCTAACTAGTCCATTCCTAAGATGATATCATACCCCTTAATAGACAAACTCATCAAGTCGGCCAGTAATTTTCGTTGTCCAACCCATATCTCACAATTTCTATACACCAAATTTGTAAGTAAACTTTGTTCCCCAGTAGGTGTTCTAGCCTCCAAGTCATGAGGTAATTTAGTTGGCTTCACATCTATTCCACTCATAAAGTTTGGGTTCACAAAAGAGTGTGTTGCACCCGAATCAATCAAAACTTTAGCTAAACGGTGGAAAATAGGGATCGTGCCTTCGACTATCTCAGTAGCATCGGGAATCTGCTAATAGTCTAATGCGTAAATCCTAACAAGTACCTTTGGTCGACTCCCTCCAGCACTAGTCTGATTAAAAGTTGACTTTTCTGTCCTTTGGGTACTACCCCCTTCTTTTGGTATAGTTAGGCATTTCAATATCTGGTGCTCGATACTACTACAATACAAGCATTTTTTCAATTTCCTCCAACAATCATTCTCCGCATGGTTGAGGTTGCCACAATAGCCACAACTAATTTGAGGAGTTACGGCCTGACCACCAGAAGGTGTTCCTCTCGTTCGACCTTACCCACTACGACCTCCTCTTGATAAAACCCATCTTGGAGCTCCAGCGATGCTTATTCCTCCCATTCTCTTTCCCATCTTGGAAGGCGGGGCACTTTTATTGGATTGTCCAGAAGAGTAACTAGGAATGTTCTTTTTCTTAGTATAGAAGTCCCTAACTTGCGGCCTTACACTTTCGACTCTCTGCGCTTTTTCCAACGCTTCAGTGAATATAGAGATTTGAGCTGCTGCCAACCCCTCCTGAATCTCCACATTAAACCCTTGTACAAAATACCTGTAAGTCCCACAGACAACCAAGAGGGGGGGTGAATTGGTTGATTAAAATCTTAACCAAGTTTATGCACTTTTTCTTTAATGAAAATTTACCTTCCTTTTTAGTAATGACCAACCAAGTAGATTAGAAGACAATAGCAATATTAATCAGAGAAGCAAGTATAGATAAGCAATGAAGATTTTATTAAACAGAAATATAAAATAGAGAAACAAACCAAGTGTCTACCAAGCTTTACCCAAACTTGAAGACCAATCACTAGGAAGAGCAACTTCTCTTTGATGAACAAAGATCAACTAGATGTACAATGGAGGGAGCTCTTCCTCCTTGCCCTAAGCCTCACTTAGTCAAGATAGGAAGTTTTACAATCACTCAGAAAACCCTCAACAAAGCTACACTAAAGATCCTTTCAACCACAAAAGAAATGCTCAACAGAAATTCACACCACTTTAATACAAATCTGCTTTGGAGACTATTTTCTAGCTAAAATATCTCTTGAGAACTTGTAAACAAAGTGAGCAAAAGTCACTACTTCGTTCAGACCAGTTTGATTTTAAAGGGATCCAGAAATGGGCTTCATCAATGCTTCCAACGGATAGAAGGCAGCTGAAGAGTCAACTAGCCGTTGGGGCTGTCGGACGTCCGACGATCGAATCATCGTCCGAACCAATCGTCCGATGATAGCCAAGTTGAGGTTCGGACGTCCGATAAGTTCTTTGTCGTCCGACAGCACAGCGTCCGACCTTGGGCCGAGAGCTAGCAAGTTATCTTGGAATTTTTCGGACGTCCGATGCGGTTGATTAACGTCCGATGGCAAGCGTCCGATCCTTCCGGACGTCCGATGCTTCCATGTGAGCGTCCGACGGTGCTTCCTTCCTGATGTTCTTTATCTTTTCGGACGTCCGACAGTTTCCTTTCGGCCGTCCGACCTGATTGTCCTGTTTTTGCTTCTCATTTTGGTTGTTTTACATTTCATGACATATTTGAACCTGATTCTTGGATAGACAAAAAAACACTTGTATTTGAGGAAGGTTAGACAAATATTTCAAAGAACCAAGAATGACAAACTAGACATACTTAAAAGACAATATCTTTGATCGAAAACAAAACAATGACTAAATTCATTCATATTATTCCAATCTTGTTTGCCACATCCAAAGCAACGTAGTCAGGAGATAAACGAACATATGCTTTCTTTGTTCCAACAGACCTGATCAAAGTGTTCACTTTCTTGGTCTGTATAAACAAACTTTTGTGATCATCAAAACCAAGAATAACATTCTCCCCCTTTTTGATGATGACAAAACAAAAGTTTGAAATGAAATTGATGATTGAAATGAAAACTCCCCCTGTCTTAGTGAATCCTAAAATTTAAAAATTTTGAAAACCTCCCCCTCACTTGGCTGCCCATCCGAGTTAAACAATTAAACATTAAACAATTAAGCATATCAGCCAATCCAAATTTAAACAATCAATCCAACATATCCTAACATCACTAATCATCAATCACCAATCATCACTCAATCCAATCATTCATCAATCACCAATCATCACTCAATCCAATCATTATACCATCTCCCCCTTTTTGTCATCACAAAAGGGCAACCAATCACATCAACATCAACAGCCCTTTTTGTCATCCACACAGTCACAAATTTACACAAGTTCACAAATCAACATCCTGGTGACACCATCCAACACACCCATCAAAACAGTACTTAAAATAGACAATCATACAATCCACAAATTCATTACATTCACACAAGCAGAATAGACAATCATTCATCAAAATATTTAGACATTCATCAAAACAGTACTTAAACATCCACCAGATCATACCAAAAGAAACTTAAAATATCCATTACAATACATATTCATTGTTGAATACCACAAACACATAAAAGAGACAAACAGAATGCAAATGTCCTAAATGATGAACTAAGTGGATCCAGGAGTCCTCCGAGAGAGCTGATATTGAGAGAGGTCTTCCTCATCAGTTTCTTCATCATCTTCAGTAGCTTCTTCAATTGGTGCCTTGCCTTTGTCTGATGTGGAAGGGCCATGAGGAGTCACAGGAGTTGATGGATTCGGATCTGGAACTGATGAACCTGGATCAGTGGTTCGAGGTTCTTTGTCATGTGAGACTTCCTCAACCACAGGTGGAGGAAAAAGAAGGTTCTTTTTATCAAGAAAGGCAGCTTGTTGCTCAGAAGACATGGTGAGCATTAGGCCATGTTCTAGAAGAAGAACATGCTGTTTGAGTTCATGAAGAAGCTCAATTACCTCATTACTGGAAGAGGAAGATGCTTTAGTGGTAGACTTCCTAGGGTGAATGGGAGTGAGTGAAATGGGTGAAGAATCATGTACAGTCTTAGATCTTTGTTCACTAGATGATGCCCCCTTATATGCCCACAGATTATCTTTAAAAATAAGATTTTTCCTTTCAAAATATGCTCTGGTAAAAGCATAAGAAGATGCTTCTTTGGGACAAACACCTAGAATTGGAACTTTGTAAAATTCAAAAATCTTTTGAAGAAACTTCCCATAGGATAGTTTTCTTCGAGAGTCAGTAGCATAGCGAAGTAAAAACTTGCACATGACAAAGCCAAAATCAATCCGAATTTTTTCTCGAAAACAGAAAAAAAGATACAGCTCCATTTTGTTTGCATCAGTTCTATGGCCATCAGTGGGCACAAGCAAGTTTGAAATGATAGAAAAGGCAATCAAATTCACAGGAGCCAAATCATTCAACTTAGCATCAGCAGGTGAAGAAAAACTTCTTTTGAAATAAGTTAGCATTTTTGTCCCATCAAAATGATTTGCAGCAGTAGGAAGCTCTTCATAAGAAAAGAAATTAGCAACCTTATCTTTGCACAAACGTTCAATGGTAGTCTTTAAAATGGAATTCACAGTATCAGAATCAAAGATTAGGTCTACCCCATTTACCCTAGACATGATCTCAGTTTGGTCAGTTCCTTTCCTAAGGTTAGCAAAAAATTGATGCAGCATATCAGGATAGTAGACATTGGGCATGGAAATGAGATGCGACCATTTCTGGAAATCAAATAGACTTAGAATGGATTCTAAACCTATGGAACGAAATTCAGAGGGGTTTACAGTTCTTTGAGGGATGACACCCTTCTGAGATATCCAGGCGTATTTGTCTTTCGCAGCATCATCAAAGAATGGAGGGAGAGGGACTGATTTAGGTGGCGGTTGAGAAGAGGTCCCCTGTCCAGATTCTGGTTGAGAAGTGGGTTGTGGAGTAGGTCGTGACATTTGACCCTTGATAGCTCCCCTTTTGAAGCGTTTGGATGTCCGTTTGACAGTAGGAAGATTCTCATCCTCATCCCTGAGTGGATGCTTGCGTCCGGCAGTAACTTTTCCTCCCCTTAGATTCACCATTGTTCTAAATGTGTGGAATGGAGGATGCAAATGATGCACACAACAGTAGGGAAGTGAATCGCACAGAAATTTTGGGACAAAAACACCTTGAACGAGATTTGACAGAGCGGTTATGCAAGAGTAGGGTTGTGAGGAAAATTTGGGGATTTGCGAAGTGTTACTCAGTTTGGTGAAATGATCAGGAGAAATGAAACGCAAACGATGGGGAAATGTTTTGGTTGAGTCAATTTGGGAATGGTAGCTACAGAATGGTACGAATTTGAGAGTGAGAGAAGAGAGGGTTTTCGTCCGAGAGGAGATAGAATAGGAAGAGACTGAAGCAAATAAGGAAGAAAGTTATTTTAAAAAATGAGCCGTTGCACTGTCGGACGGCCGAACGAAGTTGTGCGTCCGACAGCTGCGTCCGAACAGGTGCAATCTGGAAAATGGCTGAAGAACATCATCGGACGTCCGTTCATCCTCTTTCGGACGTCCGAAGGCAATGAAAAATTTATGATGATTTTTCGAACATTCCTAATTTTGATCTTAGATGAATGAATTGATCTAATGGCAAAGCTTTTGTAAAAATATCAGCAAATTGATCTTTAGAACAAACATAATTTACACAAATTTCACCTTTTTGAACAAGATCACGAATAAAGTGGTGCTTTATTTCAATATGCTTTGTCCTAAAATGTTGAATAGGATTTTTGGTCAAATTTATAGCACTAGTATTATCACAGAATACAGGCATGCAGTCATACAACAATCCATAGTCATTCAGGGTATGCTTCATCCATAAAAGTTGAGCACAACATGCACTAGCGGCAATATATTCTGCTTCGGTTGTAGACAATGAGATTGCATTTTGTTTCTTGCTAAACCAAGAAACTAAAGAATTTCCAAGAAAGTGACAAGATCCACTAGTACTCTTTCTATCTACACGACACCCTCCAAAATCAGCATCCGAATAACCATATAGTGCAAACTCACTGGATTTAGCATACCAAAGACCATAGTCTAATGTACCTTTCAAATACCTAAAAATTCTTTTTACAGCATTCAAATGTGATTCTTTTGGACACGATTGAAATCTAGCACACAAGCAAACTGCAAACATAATATCAGGTCTACTTGCAGTTAAATAGAGTAAGCTTCCGATCATACCTCTATAATGTTTTTCATCCACATGATTACCTTCTTCATCTTTGTCAAGCTTTGTGGAAGTGCACATTGGAGTTCCAACTTGTTTTGAGTCCTCCATGCCAAACCTTTTCAGTAATTCCTTGGTATACTTTGCTTGATTGATAAAGATTCCCTCAAGAGTTTGATGTATTTGAAGTCCAAGGAAGAAATTTAATTCTCCCATCATACTCATTTCAAATTCATTTTGCATAGTGGTGGAAAACTCCTTACATAGATACTCATTAGTAGCACCAAAGATAATATCATCAACATATATTTGCACAATGAGAAGGTCATTCAACACATGCTTAGTAAAAAGTGTGGTGTCCACAATACCTCTTTTGAAACCTTTTTCAATCAAGAACCCACTTAATCTTTCATACCAAGCTCTTGGAGCCTGTTTTAAACCATATAAAGCTTTAGAAAGTTTAAACACATGACTTGAAAATTTTGTATTTTCAAAACCTGGGGGTTGATCCACATACACTTCTTGATCAATAAAACCATTTAAAAAGGCACTTTTAACATCCATTTGAAACAATTTGAAACCTTTGAAGCAAGCAAAAGCAAGAAGCATTCTAATAGATTCTAATCTTGCTACGGGAGTAAATGTTTCATCAAAATCTATTCCTTCTTCTTGTGCATATCCTTTAGCAACTAATCTGGCTTTATTTCTTACAACAACACCTTTATCATCCAACTTATTTCTAAAAATCCACTTTGTGCCAATGATAGGTTGATTTTGAGGTCTATCAACAAGTGTCCAAACTTCATTTCTCTCAAATTGATTAAGTTCCTCTTGCATAGCCAAAATCCAATTTTCATCCTTTAAAGCATCATTGATATTTTTGGGTTCAAAAAGAGAAACTAAAGCAAAATTATCAATCAATTTTCTAGATGAGGAACGAGTGTTTACCTTCTCGGATGGATCACCAATTATAAGCTCTTTTGGATGATTTTGGTTGAATTTCCAAGCCTTGGGAAGATCTTTGAGTGGATCATCATTTTTGTCTTCATCTTCCTCTTCTTGATCATTATGAACTTCATTTTCCATTTCAGTTGCTGCTGGTTCAGAACTTCCTTCATTTCCAATTGATAGCTTTTCCATTCCTTCTCGAACACCTACATCATCATCCTCACACAAACTTTTGGAATTATCATCATTGGCTTCATCAAATGTTATATGTATAGCTTCTTCAATCACAAGTGTCCTTCTATTAAAAACTCTATATCCTCTTTTATTCTCACAATACCCCAAAAATATTCCTTCATCAGATTTTTTGTCAAACTTACCAAGATGTTCCTTTAGATTCAAAATAAAACATTTACAACCAAATACTTTGAAATAACCAACCGTAGGTTTCTTATCAAAAATCAGCTCATAAGGAGTTTTCTTTAAAATAGGTCTCAAGAGTATTCTATTCATCACATAACATGCAGTGTTTACCGCTTCCGCCCAAAGATATTTAGGCAACCTACATTCATTCAACATAGTTCTAGCAGCCTCTTGGAGAGTCCTGTTTTTCCTTTCTACAACACCATTTTGTTGTGGAATTCTTGCAATAGAAAACTCATGTGTTATACCATTATGATCACAAAATTCTGGAAAACCACAATACTTGAATTCCGTCCCATTATCACTTCTAATCCTAACAATTTTTAACCCAAGCAGATTTTGCACTTTAGCAAACATTGAAGTAAAATTCTTGAAGGCATCATCTTTATGAGCAAGAAATATCACCCAAGTGTATCTGGAATAATCATCAACAATTACAAAACAATATTTTTTACCTCCCAAGCTAGTGATTTGAGTGGGACCAAATAAATCAAGATGCAAGAGTTCCAAAGGTTTTGAAGTAGATACACACATTTTTGGTTTAAAAGAAATTTTAGTTTGCTTCCCAAATTGACATGCATCACATATTTTGTCCTTATCAAAACTAATTTTTGGCAAGCCTCTAACCAACTCCTTTTTTCGAAATTTCCTTTAGTAAATCCATGTTAAAATGACAAAGTCTTCTATGCCACAACCAAGAATCTTCATTTGAAGCTTTAAGACATTTTAAGCTAGAAGAATCAACTTTATCAAGAATCACAATATATATGTCATTAAACCTCTTATCTTTGAACACAACATTATATTTGGAATCAAGTACAATGCATTCATGCTTTTTAAATAACACATACAAGTCTTTATCACACAGTTGACTAACACTAAGCAAGTTATAACCTAAGTTATCAACCAAGAGCACATTATGAACAAAAGTTTCACCATCCTTACCAACATCACCTATTCCAATTGTCTTAGCTTTCACATCATCACCAAATGTTACCTTTCCACTTGATTTTGATTTCAGCTTTATGAACAAGGAAGGATCACCGGTCATGTGCCTTGAGCAGCCGCTATCAATAAACCATTTTGACTTGTTTGATCCTTTATCCTGAAAAGATAACGTGTTTGGTACCCTTTTTAATTTTTGGGTCCATAATAGTTAGCATTGTATCTATCTAACCACATGCACTTCATCCCTTTGTTCAGATTTCTTTTCACATAGCAATTACTTTTCAAATGCCCTCTTTGACAACAAAAAACACACATAATGGAAGAGTCCTTAACATGTACTGGTTTGACATATCTTAATTCACCTCTTCTATATGTTGTGAAACCATGTGCAATTTTGTTGTGTGCAAATGTTCTTTGAAAAGTAGTAGGATGTGTAGATAACATGTTCCTTTTGTTAAACTCCTGCTTTCTTGCTTTCAAATTCTCATCCAAGTTGTCCATCCTTTTTTTCAAATCACCATGTCTTTCCTTCAGCATTTCACAAATATTTGTCTTTCTATCAAGCTCATCTTGAACATTACATCCAGCTCTTACTAGACTTTCATTGTCGGTCTTTAGTTGTTTATTTTGTTGAAAAAGACTTGCATTTTCTTGAATGAGAAAAGACATTTTCTGTTTTAACTGCTTGTTTTTATCATAGGATTCCTTCAAGGCATTATGCAGTTTTTCAACAAAA